>NC_060141.1:693224702-695724702 GCF_021461385.2 Schistocerca piceifrons
CATTTCAGAATCATACAGGACAGCTCGGTCTTCTGATTCCGCATCTGACAAACTGTGTTTCAATTGGCGATGTATCAACCCATTTCTTCTGATGAAGCTTGCAATGGACATCACCATTACTTCTTCCCAGGCAAGAACTTTGCAGCATAACCCTTCTTGATGCACAGTAGAATGGAAAAATAATGGGATATCAAAAAGTATCTCTCTGAGTTCAGTTTTAATTTTACCGACCAGATCCTTGTTATGTCCACTCATGTTTCTGCCTTCATCAACTGTAACGCTTACCAATTTTAGCCATGGTAATTGCACTGACAGCGACGCTTTATCTAAGTGACGAAATAAACCTTCTCCTGTGATCATTCCTTTCAAACTATATAACTGCAGAAGATTCTTGAAAACATTAAAGTTACGATCAGCTGCAAGAACAAACATTAGCAGCTGAGCAGTATCAGAGATTTCATTCGACACCTAAAGAGAACCATTGAAATAATCTCGCCTTTTCCTGAAGATGCTCATATAAATTACTGCCCAAATCGTCAATACACCAAGAGCATGAGCACGTTCTGGCAGATAAACAAATATCTTCAATTTTTTAATCTCCACACACCTCCTCAACCATTCGTAAAACATGTTGTTTTATTAGTCCACTGTCAGTAAACGGTCGGCCAGACTTCACAAGTATTTCGGCTAACCTTAAACTCTAACGTACACCCGATTTGTTGCTTTGAACGTGAACCTTAAAAACATTTGTTGGTTATTTACTGCCGACTGGAGTGTATCAATTTTATTTTCCATAAATCACCCGTCAGACGTTCAAATTTAGTTTCATGCTCGGTACCGTAATGAGGTTTGACATCATATTCTTTTTGAAAAAGAATAGTTTTTCGATATATTAAGCAAAGCGGTTTTCCTTTACAATCAAGACAAAGAGTACAAATCTGTCGATGCATCGCTGAACACTCTATCTTCTTCAAGTAGCTTCCAGTTTTTTTTAAAGCCGTCAGTAAATGTCATGAAACTCACAACGCGGAAAAACGCGGCAGCAACGGAAGTATTATTCAGTTGCATAAACGCTGTTTAACATTGTGAACGCAATCAAATAAAAAAATAACGTTCCCAGTTACAGAAATTCAATACCTAGTAGTTGTTAGTTTCGTATTGTGCCGTGTGAATGCACAATAAGTTGTTTCGCTCGATCGGCCGGCAATTGGGGCGCGCGGGCAGCAGTTGTTTCCGTCTCCGCAAGCATTTCGTTCCGTCGTCACCGTTACTCGAATTTCAGTTTAGACTCGATATTGAAATATTTCCGAATGGTAAGACCTTTATTCATAAAACAATCACGGGCCAAAAGGAGAAGGCACTCCGGGTAGCACGCGGCCCGCGGTCCGCGGCTTGTCGACCGCTGTTGTAAACCATATACCCTTTCTTTCTGAGATAAAGTGAGCAGCTCGAGTTCCAACTCCTGCGACGATTCTGTCCCAACACTAGTCACCGTTATAATGGGACCGTTGCAAACTTTTACGTGCTGTTCTCATGTATTGCATTTCAAGTTCGGGTAACAGGCCCTTAGGCATTGACCTGCTCCACGCATACCGAATGGTCGGTAGAAGGGCCTTTTTGAAGCCTACAATAATTTTGATAGTCACATTCTGGTGAACGATTTATTGGAAAATCCTACGAAGTTCTGATCAAACGTGAAGTCAATGAACGGATCCAAACTTTCAGTTTCTCGTGAGTCCGTTTGATGGAGATACTGAGTACAGCAGACAAAGCTGAAATTTTAAATTCAGCGTTTAATGTGTTCACCCATACCGTACCAATGTCTGACGGCCGCTCAGACTCCTAGACAAGCGGTCTCTAATGTCGACGTTGACGACGGGACAAACTCTCATCTTCCTTCCCTTTTTTCCTCAAATGCGCGGTTTCTATATTAGAACCACTGGAATTGAAAAACAATTGAAGTTACTTAAAGCGGACAAGGCACCACGACCTGACTGAATTCCACTTAGATAGCTGAACATTCGCTGCTTGTGAGGTCCCTCACCAATAACGAGACGCACGGGGTAGCCGCGCGGTCTGGGGCGCCTTGAAACGGTCTACGCGGCTTCCCCCGTCGAGGTTTCGAGTCCTCCCTCGGAAATGGGGCCTCGCGGAATGGCCGCGCGGTTTGAGGGGCCATGCACGGACAGCGCGGCCATTCCCGCAGGAAGTTCGAGTTTTCCCTCGGGCATGGGTGTCTGTGTTGTTCTTAGCATAAGTTAGATTAAGTTACTTTAAGTAGTTTGTAAGTCTAGGGGCCGATGACCTCAGCAGTTTGGTGCCTCAGAAATTCACACATTTGAACATTTTTGGGCATGTGTGTGTGTGTGTGTGTGTGTGTGTGTGTGTGTGTGTAGTAGTGTGCAAACCTAGGAACCAATGGCCTCAGCAGTTTGGTTTCACAAGCACCTACCGCCACCATCAATAACGAGTGATCGTAGAGCAACGAAACTTTGTGGAAACATTTGTAAGGACATAAGGAAGAGATGTAATGAGTAAACCACTGAAAGAAATACACTTTAATTTCCACATGAGAGGGTAACATTAGTGAACTGCACACAATGTTAGGTTCTAGGTCACATACGTTGTTCAGTGTGACGACCATCTGCATCCACTACTGCTTCAAATATATTGCTCTACTGCTGGTCGAAACCTCTCAGGTGTGACGTTGGTTATCTCCATCTCTACGCTCATCTTCAGCCTCCAATGTGTGTTAGTGTCCCGTTGATAAACCCTGTCCTTTAGGTAACCTCGTAGCCAGAAATCACATGGGTTCATATTTGGCGATCATGGTGGCCACGTAGTTTGGAACGATCGGTCAATGCTTCTGTTTTCTCCATACGTGTTGCGGAGTAACCGGGTGACCTCACGAGCAATGTTAGATGGAGCTCCTTGGTGCATCAAAACAGTTGAGTCCACAGCACCTCTCTTCTGTAGAGTAGGGATCACGTGTTGGCGAAGCAGATCACAGTGAAGTGTGTCATTCACGCTGCATGTCCTTTGTACTTGGGGTACGAATTCCTCCCTACGTCGCCGTATCAGTACTGGCACCTAACGGCAAGTCATGATACTAACACTTATAACAACGCAAATCCTGCAGCGCACAGTCTGAACATCATTCCTACAAAGTTGGGTACCAATACGATAAATAGTTTTCTGTCTACAGTGACTCAAGTAGCGGAAGTTTAATTATAACCAACCTGTACGCTGCATGCGCTACGAAATTCTCTCCTTTGCTAGTTTATGTTTATCGATAATCTTGCGCAGCGAATAGTTCCGTGTGACTGGAAAGGCGTGTAGATCACTCCTGTTTACAAAAGTGGTACATGATCGGATGCAGAGAACAGTAAACGAATATCGCTAACATCAGTGTGTTGGAGGATCCTGGCGCATATTCTAAGCTCGAACATTATGACTTTCCTAGAGGAAATGAGCGTCTATCATGAAATCACAAAGGATTCAGAAAAAAGCAATCGTGTGAAGCACAGTTTGTTTTATTCATACACGATATCTTGGATATCTTGCAAACAAGAGATGCTGCTGAACAGCAGATTGCTTCTTTCCAGATTTCGGTAAGGCATTCCACACTGTACCACATCGTCGGCTGCTAACCAAACTAATATACGAAGTATGTTCGTAAACATGTGACTGGAGGAATATTGGACTAATTTACCCAGTACGTTAGAGTGGAAAAGGCTTGCAAAAGTTAAATTAGCGTGTAGAGACGCATTCAACCTGTCTTCGGATTGAAGGCTACAACAACGACAAGTTGTACTGTTCCACTAAAAGTAACATCGGGCGTCCCCCAAAGAAGCGTATAAGGATATCAAACATTTTCGAGATATTTAGATGTCTCAAGTTCCAACAAACACCCTATATATAAACGATTTATCACATAGTAGCAGCAGAACTATGATATTGTTCGCTGACGATGTAGTTTTGTACAAGAAAGTAAGGAAATGCAGAAAGACTGGGACAAAATTTCGATTTGGTTTAATGAATGGCAGCTCTGTTTAAATGTGGATTAATTTAACATAATGTCTATTACAAAGGAAAGGAACTCTGAAGTATGAGATTACATGATTAAAGGTGAATAACTTGATTAAGACACATCGTGTAAGTATACAGAGGTAATACTAAGAAGCGGTATGAAATGGTACGATCACATAATATCACTATTATGGAAGTGGAATGGAAGACATAGATTTGTTCGAAGAGTTCTGGGAAAGCCGGTTCATCTTATACTGTAGGTGATAGTAATTGCGTAGCAGTAACATTGGTTTTCATTTTTCTACACAAGTTTGGAGTGATTATGGCGCAAGAAAATGGAGAATTCACAGTGAAAGAAGTCGTGCTTTGATGAAGTATCTTTTTTACAAGGGGATACGGCCAAACCAGTTTATGAAGATTTTTCAGGTATATAGGTGGTAACTGCCCTTCCTATTCCACTATCAAGAATCGGATTGCTGAATTTAAAACAGGGCATTTCACGACGGAAGATGAAGAGAGCCCCGGAAGGCCAACTCAAGTCACAGTTCTGTAAACCGTGGACAATTTTCGATCAATGATCGTGGTTGATCGGAGAATAACTACTAAAAATGTAGCAGGGATAGAGGGCATATCCGGAGAACGTGTTGGAATAATAACATGAATAAGAACGAACAATTGACGAAGCATGTAATGAAGCAGCTACTGATTTTCTTAGAACATCTATTTAAGAGCGAGCCGCTATTTCGGAGCTCTCTTCCCGCGAAGTGTTGGCATTTCTCCTACTGACTCTTTATGTCTTTCGCAAGAGCTTAAACGATAGTAACTGTCGAATCAGACGATAAATACATCGTGTGAAATGTTAATTGTCTGAAGTGGCATAGTAATCGGAAACTCGGTGCATGCACTGCGTTTTGTTGAAAATTCGCATGTTTCAACTATACCGTACTATCCTACGATATTACAGAAATCTAATGTCCCACAAGTAGGGCTCGCTATTGATGATATCTTTAGACTTTATATGAAACCAATAAAGCATTTTACTAGGTGATTAAAACTAAATATTAATCCGATTTCGTAGAGCACTCGTGGCAGGTTCGGCATTTATCGCCATCGTCAAGTACCCGCGAATATAATTTTTGTGAGATCGTGTATAAATGTGAATGCAATTTCTATTAAAGTGGCTATACTGTACTCGTGTTAAGAATAATGCGCCGTCCATATTACGTCGCTAGTGACCTATCTTACAACAATGTTTTAATTAGATGGTAAATGACGTAAAGCCGTTGAACGTATAATTTAGTAATTCGAAAACGAGACTATACCGGTCATATGTTTATATGAACATTTTTTTCTTGTTTTGGTGAAGTCTATATAAGTATTTATCAATCACCTTCTAGAGGGGTTCAAGTTGTTGCGAACGTTTCTGACAGGTTAAAACTCTGTGCCAAATCATGTCCCTTGCTCTTTATAGGTAATGTTCTCACCAATGGATCAGTCTTGGTACTCCCAACTGAAAGTTCAATTCTATACGAAAATTAACGCACCTGTTACGAACTTTCTTTTCGGAATACACTTCAGTACAGAGTCAATGTCATTCTGCAAATCGAGGAAGCTCACGATAGCGCATGATATGACATATTGCATGCTAAGGAGATGTGGAACCTGACAAGAAAGCCGGCCGGAGTGGCGGAGCGGTTCTAGGCGCTACAGTATGGAACCACGCGACCGCTACGGTCGCAGGTTCGAATCCTGCCTCGGGCAGGGCTGTGTGTGATGTCTTTAGGTTAGTTAGGTTTAAGTAGGTCTAAGTTCTAGGGGACTGATGACCTCAACAGTTAAGTCCCATAGTGCTCAGAGCCATTTGAACCATCTGACAAGAAACTCACAGTTTCAGAATTATATGCAAGTGAAAAGTTTAAGAACAACGAACGGGAGGAAGGAATACTAGGGTTTAAAGTACCATCGACGATGGTGGTCATCAGAAACGAAGCAATAGGTTGGAATTGATGGATAAGGAAATCGGTCGTGTCCTTTTCAAAGAGACTATTCTGGGATTTGCCCTAAGTGATACAGGGAAACTACAGAAAAAGAAAATCCAGATGGCCGTACGGGGATTTGAACCGCTGTCGTTCCGACTGTGAGTCTAGTGTCTTCCCATTTCGCCATCTCGCTCGATTTCTTGTTTACAAGAAGTAAAAACGTTTTTCTCTATGTCTTGAGGTAAGACGCCGAAATTAAGATAGCCATCACAACTACCCTTGAGTCATTTGTCTTGTTCGGCTATTCTGCTTGGAATTGATTGACAGAGTTGTTGGGTGTTCCCTTGAGGGATACCGTGCCAAATGCTGCCCAACTGGCGCATTATATTGTCCAGATTACGAGCTGGTTCGAGGGTCGTGCGAATAATGCTCCAAATGTTCTCAGTTGGGAAGAGACTGCCATGCTACCCGATAGCCAGGAGTGATGCCATTCCTTTTCATAGCAGGATTCTTTAGTTATCATCGGCGGCACCCTTACAGCACAACGGTACATCGACGTTACTCTATACCCCGTTTTGTTGCCCTTCATAGCGCGCCATCCTGGGCTTACTTTTCAGCAAGATAATGCGGGCGAGAATTTCTGCTGTTTGTCTTCGTGCTTGCCAAATCCTACAATGGCCGGCACAGTCGCAGGATTTTTCCTCAATTAGCATTATGGGCAGGGCCCTCCAACCACCTCTAGATTTTGACGATCCAACGCGCCAATTGGACAGACCTGTGCACAATATCCCTCAGGAGGACATCCCAACTCTGTCAATCAATGTCATGACGAATAACTGCTTGCGTAACGGCTAGAGCTGGACGAATGCTTTACTGACTTACTCAGTTTGTGAAGTTCTTTCTCTTGAATGAATAATCCAGTTTTTCTCAAATTGCAATCATTTGTTTGTAAATATACATAACTTCTACCAATTTCCGTCCTGTTCGCATAATTCTTTCGCGATGCGCCGCTTTTTCTTTTCCTTTTTCTTGGAGTGTATTTTTGAAGAAATGTGCATCACGTTAGATTTAGCTGATGATTCTCCACCGCGTATAATCTCATTCTTTTTCCAAACTTGAAAGCAGGTACGGAAATAGTTATAATAAAATGTGATCCTAAGTTCTTAACTCGTTCGCATTGCCACCCGGAAATGGCCATGTCAGACAATTAGGTTGCAGTATTTTCCTCAGCTGGTTGCATGTTCTTAAACGAAGGCAGAGAACCGTCCACAGTGGAACTACCAGAGAACCGCCAAAGGCAGCAACAGATGCTGTCAATCGGCTTTGCGATCCATGCGGCGCCAGCGCTTAAACGGATTATGCGAAAAAGTCTCTCGGCTGCTCGGGCGGAAAGCATTTCTGCCTAGGCCGTGCACAAGCTGCCGGAATGCTGCTTCTTCGCTGCTGCCGCCGCGAAAGCATGCCAACGATTTCTCTGCCAGAGGAATTCCTTCTCTTTTGCTACGCTACTGCTTCCGACAGCAGTCTGAAGCACGTTCAGATGAAAACTGCTCAAATGTATTCTGAATAATCCAACGCAGCTCCATGTCTGTTGCACACAGAATGCATTGTACTCAGGCTGTAAGCTCTACAAGCTATCAGTAAGAAAGGAAAAAGAGGGGAGTGATGATATCAGACGAAGTAATTCCAGTAAAACTATCTAAGCATGTATCTTGGTCGCAATCAGGGAGATTGTAGAATGCTTTCAGATTCTGTCAATACGAAACACGTGTGTTACCACTGACATGTCGGTATTTTGTGAGTGAGTAGCGTTTGTGTCAAACTTTCATACAAGACGTTTCAGGTAATACTGACGATTATTGTCAAATGATCATATACAATAGCATAATTATCAAGCAAGGAAGACACTTCTCACCACGTAAAATCAACGTTACCCATGGCAGTGAATACCGCAATTTACTCAATTCAGTGCCGACGACGGAGTGATAATAGGCGAAGTTACTTTTCCTTTAATTTTAAGTCATGGAATCTACTTTTCTATAGAATTACACATGTAATTCGTTTATGATTTTATGCAGAGTCTGAAGCAACGAGCCAATATGGTAAATAAATAGGCGCTTAAAGGTTTTATTGTCACCGATCGTTGTGATAATTTTGTAATTCCATAACCCGACGACATGCACTATATGATCAAAATTATCCGGACAACCCCAAAAACATACGTTTTTCATATTAGGTGCATTGTGCTGCCACCTACTGCAATGTACTCCATATCACCGACCTTAGTAGTCATTAGATATCGTGAGAGACTAGAATGGGGCGCTCCGGGAAACTTTCGGACTTCGAACGTAGTCAGGTGATTGGGTGTCACTTGTGTCATACGTCTGTACGCGAGATTGCCACATTCCAAAACATCCCTAGGTCCACTGTTTCCGATGTGATAGTGAAGTGGAAACGTGAAGGGACACGTACAGCACAAAAGCGTACAGGCCGACCTCGTCTGTTGACTGATAGAGACCGCCGACAGTTGAAGAGGGTCGTAATGTGTAATACGCAGACATCCATCCAGACCATTACACAGAAATTCCAAACTGCTTCAGCATCCACTGCAAGTACTATGACAGTTAGGATTTCATGTTCGCGCGGCTGCTCATAAGCCACACATCACGCCGGTAAATGCCAAACGACACCTACCTTGGTGTAAGGAGCGTAAACATTGGACGACTGAACAGTGGAATAACATTGTGTGGAGTGAGGAATCACACTACACAACATGGCGATCCGATGGCAGGGTGTGGCCTGGCGAATGCCCGGTGAACATCATCTGCGAGCGTGTGTAGTACCAACAGTAAAATTCGGAGGCGGTGGTGTTATGGTATGGTCGTGTTTTTCATGGAGGGGGCTTGCACTCCTTGTTGTTTTGCGTGGCACTATTATAGCACAGGCCTAGATTGATGTTTTAACCACCTTCTTGCTTCCCACTGTTGAAGAGCAATTCGGGAATGGCGATTGCGTCTTTCAACACGATCGAGCACCTGTTCATAATGCTCGGCCTGTGGCAGAGTGGTTACACGACAATAACATTCCTGTAATAGATTGGACTGCACAGAGTCCTGACCTGAATCCCACAGAACACCTTTGGGATGTTTTGGACAGCCGGCTTCGTGCCAGGCCTCCCTGACCGACATCGATACCTCTCCTTAGTGCATCACTAAGTGAAGAATGGGCTACCATTTCCCAAGAAACCTTCCAGCACCTGACTGAACGTATGTCTGCGAGAGTGGAAGTTGTCATCAATTTTAAAGGTGGGCCAACACTATACTGAATTCCTCCTTCGGCTGTATACAACGTGTTTATTTCGCTATCTAAATTTCAGCCTTAGGCCATTTTCGAGTGTTACAACGTCAAAAATTATTCGACTTCTCTGAACGAATCGGACCATTATTGATGTAACACTTGAAAATGACCTAAGGCCGAAATCTGGGTAATAAAATAAACACATTGTATAAAGTCAGATGGCTGAAACATCTTTTCGAAAATTTTACACGGCTGTGGCTCCATAAAAAGGAAAAAAATTCATAAATAATCAGCATTACAACCAAGAGCAACACTGCCTTGGTTACTGTGATCACGGGGATCGATATGAAAGGGCGTAATACTGTGGAAACTGCTCGAAATTAAATTAGTGTCTCCAGCTGATGAACCGCAACGAAATCATTGAAATGAAAAGCCGTACAGGACACAACACATCTGGAAAATGAAAGATTATGCTTAGAAAATAGAAGAAAAGACAACAAGCAGATAGACATAGAAGAAAACGAGAATGATGCGATACTGCACACACAGTACTAATATTCACTACGATGAAAGTACTACAATGGCTTTGGAACGGGGAAATACCACAGCCAATCGGTTGCAAATTATTCTTAATACATTGACCTAGGTTTCGGCACCTCTAAGTGTGTCTTTATCAGAATGAAATTTTAACAACTGCAATGTAACTTTAAGTTTGTGAAAATTTCATTCTGATGAAGACATACTTAGACATGTCGAAACCTGGGTCAGTGTATTAAACATTACTTGCAACCAGCTGGCTGTGGTACTTCTCCGTTGAAACTTGCAAGCGGTTGCTGAGAGACAGCCATGTTCAAAACTGTACAATGGCTTTGATTATCACACAATTCTTGGAACGTTAGTGTGTTTTGATTAGGCTCCTCCATAGTATTGTTGTAAATCTTGCAGAGAAAATGTCTCTCTCTTCTAATTCTTCACATAGACAACAAGGAAAGTGTTTGTTAAAAAAATGCCCGATTACATGGATTTAATGGATTTTGGTTCTGTCCTACAGTAAAATTAACATGTTATTACATGGACTAAAGAACTATCGATCAAAATAATATCTTGGTTATTTCTGGAATGAAACGTGATAACTCAGTGAGTTCGTTCCTGTCCCTGATTTTCTCATCCATTTTACGATAGCAATCAATAGACTTAGGAACATGAAAATTGCTCTGTGTGCTGTGAGCGGAAGTGTCAGTTGCATGATAATAAGGTACCTTGTTTCGGTATTGGTGTTTGTGAGTTTTAGAATTGGGCAGTTGTACCAAGTAACATGACTCCTAGCTATGATTTTTCTCTCTTAAATTCGAGCAACTGAGTAAGAGGTATTCGAGTGGCTCGGTTTTGTGAGGAATGCCAAAACCGTACTAATTACACTAATTTTGTAAACCTAGTATACAATCCATCAATCTTTTTCCATTGCGGGAAGATAGTTTGCCAACGGCAGTCAGTGTACATTCTGCATCTAACATTACGTCAGACGTGCTTCACACAGATATGCGGGTACCTCCACCCATCTGCCTTGGTCCCCTATCCCGTCCAGGAAGAAGCTCCTTATGAGAGAATAAAGGATGGGTAACCGAGGGGAATGTTATCTCTGCATAGCAGTAAGAAGAAGTAGCTCGCCGACACAGCCTCAAACATACAGATAATTAGTTATCTGATCGTGATTCTCTGATAGACGCGGGATAAGCAGAGCGGTCCAAGGCGCTGCAGTCATGGACTGCGACTGATCCCGGCGGAGGTTCGAGTCCTCCCTCGGGCATGGGTGTGTGTGTTTGTTCTTAGGATAATTTAGGTCAAGTAATGTGTAAGCTTAAGGACTGATGACCTTAGTAGTTAAGTCCCATAATATTTCACACACATTTGAACATTTGATAGACGAAGCATGTCTGAAGATATACCATGGCGTCGTTGTTCACTAGCACAGAGCAAAAGGTAACTGCAACGCTAGCGCGATTGGTTACGTTTCTCAGTGTGCCAAAGGCGAAGGTCTCTGAAATCGACCCAGTACTTACTAAAACGACAGTAAATCATCAATACAAAACTACTAATTCAATGTGGACAAGTATGACGAAATGAAATACCTGAGATCGTTTGGATGGCGTATACTGATCTTACCACGAAATCATTTAGCAAAACAATGGAATACCGAAGTACGAGTAATCTAAAGAGAATTTTAACACACTTGTTGCGTGTATGGTTGCACTAATTTAACATTCGATCGATACGGAAGTGGAAAATGTGTTTATTTGCTTTCATCGCAATCACAATGCAAGCAGGTTATCAAGCTTTGATTTTTTTGTTTCCAGTCAACATTAAACAGAAAAACAAACATAACTGTATGTAGTATAACAATAGATAACTGTTACTAAATGTTTCATATATCTGTCTTCGTTGGGGGAAATAAATACCGTTGGTGATTCTTCAGCCACGGAACGCAGTAAATGCACAAGATAGCTAAGTGAAAAGTAGCATCATAAAAAATTCTTCTTGATACAACAAGACCATCATTAACTGATAAAAATAACTGCACATCCAACACAGAATCATGAAGTCGAAAGTATGGTCTGTGCTGCGTATCTCCAAAACGTGCTATTAACATATCTCCTCTCTCTCTCTCTCTCTCTCTCTCTCTCTCTCTCTTTCTGTGTGTGTGTGTGTGTGTAGAGAGGGGGGCTATGAGTTTTGGCGGTTTGTTAGGTGCGAAAGCAACCTTATGAGAAACTGTTCTTATAAAAGTCTCGCGGTTTTTTAAGCAAAGGACCATATAAGTGGTGGACGCAATTGTGCAAGTTGGCTCTTTGTTGCTGGATTAGCAAAACTCATTCTACGTATATGCCGGCTTCTGCACTACACAGGGAATCTCAAGGTGTGAGACAAAAGGTACTTGTCATAACGCTGTATTTTTCCCACTCTCCCCTGTTCCATTCGTGAACTGTGCCTGCGAAGAACGACTCTCTTTATACATGCGTGTGGGCTCTAATTTTTTTTTATTTTTCTCGTTGTGATTATTTCGTGAGACATATGTGAGAGGAAGTAATATGTTACACTGCTTGTCTTGGAACGTACGCTCGCGGAACAGCAACAGGAAACCTCTCCGCGATGGACACCGCCTCTATTATAGCGTCCGCCGCTGGAGTTTGGAGTTTGTTAAACATTTCCGAAGCCCTCTCGCGCCGACTAAGTCATAGTGTGACGAAATGCGCCACTCTTCAACGGAGGTTCTCAATCCGTTCCATTAATTCATCTTAATAAGTGTCACACATTGATCAATAGTACTCTAGAATTGCTCGAACAAGTGATTTTTGAATGAATGCGTCATTTTTCCATTTAGGCTACATTTATTTAAATTTTATCTTCGTTTCGCAAGCAGTTTCATCTTTTGGAGACATTATGGAGTGTTTAACTGTATAAAAAGAACACGAAAGTATGTCGTGTGAATAAGATACCAGTTTCATAGGTACTGCATCTTTTTCTAGGTAACTACGTTTCCATTAATTTACGTCCACACCGTGGTATTACCGTTTCGTGGTGACAATATGGAGTGCACTTTTTATACTAGGTAATGGCTTAAAAGCCAAAACTAGTTGCGGAGGTGAAGATGTTTAAATAAATACAACCATTGTGGAAAAATGCCGAATTCGTTACCGGTTGCCCACCCGTGTCATCATAGAACATTTTTCCAAAAATTTGGAACGGAAACATCAACACTTTATTATGAGAGGCGTCACTACCTTTATAATAATCTTCGCGAAGTCAGCAGGCATAAACAAAAGGACTGAGGACTCACTTCATAACAATAAAGATAGTACACACACCGTTAATGACAGGAGGAAGGATGCCGTAAACAAGATCGATAGTCAGTAAAGGAAACCGCGACAAGGGAGTAAGTGTTGACAGGGGCAACAACGGCAGAGGCGCTGGTGTCGCGGGAGGGCGCGGTTCGTTAGCCCCCTCTCCGACGCCGTTTCCCTCGCGTGGCCTGGCTCGCAATCGACAGCGGTGGCAATACTCGCGCTGCGTGATTGCTGGCCGTCTTTTTCATGCGTTGCCGCCCTGTTAAAAAACCGCCCCCGGGAGGCGGCTGCGCGAGTAGTAAAATTGTTCGGGGGGGCGGCGTTTTACGACGCGCCCGGCCAGCCACCCCGCCACGTGTCCGCCGCCGCCGCCGCCGCCCCCGGCGCCCAGCGGACGCCGCCCCCGGACTCCCGCGCTCCGGGCACGTGCTCGATATTTTCATCGAATCACGGAGAATCCTCAGCGGAGGCCCGGGGATTCTGGCCGCCGCCGGCCATCGGAATAAATATCGCCGGCCCGTCGGCAGTATCCATCGCGTCCCGTCGGCTCAAAGACAGCCGAGGGAGGCGGCTGCGCCGCCGGCGGCGTGGTCCGAATGGCAAAGGCGCCGTCGCAGGCCGGGCCTTTGTTTGCCGGATTTCGAAGCAGAGGGTAAGTGGCGGGCAAAGGGTAGGAAATAAGGCGCCCCGCTCTGTGCCCAGTCGTCACGTGTCGGATGGGAAATAGAGCGTGAACGGCGTACAACGCATCTTACACCTGACCGCTTCGTAACTCAACGCAACATGCAAATCGCGAGAGCGTATCTTCACTTACACTGTGCTCTTTTAATGTCTTGAGTCATCAACGTTAAGCTCTACCAAGAAAAGAATTTTTTTGTACATTGTGGCGGAAAGGGCCTGTTGAACAACGTATAAAGGTTATTCGCGATATATTTAAAATGCAAGACGACCATAAACTCGGCATTCTAAAGTTATAAAAGGAAACGTCAGGATACCTGGAACAACAAAATTAGTTAACGACAGTTATAGTTACCTCGTCTACCACACTGCTAGCAGTGACGCATCATGTTCTCTATAGGGTAGTCCCAGGCCACAACTCGAACTGCAGCTGTCTGAGCAGGCCAGACAAAGACCTTTGTACTTTATGAATGGAAGCACACACAACTCTGGTGTAATATTCTACAATATTTATTTCACAAACCGGTTTTAGGCTGTTCGGCCATCATCAGGTACAAAGATAAATATGCCAGTGCGATTGAATATTACAGGATCGAAGACTTTAAACTAGGGCATCTACACAGTATCTCCTTTTCAAACGATGAAAAATGTTAATGTTGGATTTAGGAATAAAACGAGAGGAATTTTTTCAGTGTAAATGCGATGTAAGATTATTTAAATAAGATAAAATATGTGACACATTAACGAATGAACTATATACAAATTACTACAATTGTTCATAGAAGAAAATGAATTGAACAATAAAGTTTGGTGTGACTGAATAAAATAATCTTGTCTTTAATAGGTCCTAAATTATAAACAGATAATATATACTACTGAGATGAAGCATTAAGTGAAGCAGCCGTGATTATACAAAGCAAAAATTTTCATTCATAATGTATAAAATATTGCACTAAAAACCGACGGAACACTCATTCAGTGCAGTCCTTGTACTTTGTTTCTTGCCTAACGACGAAGCGCCACCAGAAAGGAAAGCCAAATACTTTCAGATTCTGCGCCACACAAACTAATCACATAGCATGTTCCACAGTTCTGGAGAACAACAAAATACATTGTTTCGAAACTATTGTAAAAAATGGCGACGGTCCTTTTGTATCATATCAAAACTTGAGCGTGGTTTGGACATGACAAGATGATTAAAAAATTCATTCCGATTTATTTCACTTACGCTTCACCCCTTCATTCCGTTATTATGCACAACAACGCTATGAGATTTCCGCACAAACGGATAAATTAGGTAATACGTTGTCCAAACTTGTTAATTCTTAAAATCAAAAAAATGGTTCAAATGGCTCTGAGCACTATGGGACTTAATATCTGAGGTCATCAGTCCCCTAGAACTACTTAAACCTAACTAACCTACGGACCTCACCCACATCCATGCCCGAGGCAGGATTCGAACCTGCGACCGTAGCGGTCGCGCGGTTCCGGACTGAAGCGCTAGAACCGCTCGGCCACACCGGCTGGCATCTTAAAATCAACTGACGTATGCCATGCAGATGCTTCTTGAACAAAGTTTACATCGATTGCTCACACATGTCAATACTACACTCAAAACAGAAACGAACTTAGCAAGTCCCCTTAAGTACGAGGGCCGTCCAATAAGTAATGCAACCCATTTTTTGTCGGCTCATTTCGGTTAAAACAATGTGCAGTTTGTTGTGAGACCGTGAAATATTCCCGCTCAGCCCCTATAGTTTCGTGAAGTATTGATAGGTGGCGGCGCTATACGTAGCTTTCAAAATGGGGTCTTTAAAGGAGATGCGTTCCAAGCAGAGAGGTGTCATTAGGTTTCATTTGGCGGAAAACCAGAGCATCTCAGATGTTCATAGGCGCTTTCAGAATGAACAAAGGCAAGCTCAGTCGTTGGGCGAGACACCTGTCATCACCTCAGCAAGGTCGCGCAAACCTGTCCAGCCTCCCGCGTGCCAGCCAGCCGCACACAGCTGTCACTCCTGCAATGCAGGAACGTGCGGACACTCTCATTCGAGGTGATCGACATATCACAGTTAAACCCCTCGTTGCAAAACTGGACATCTCTGCTGGCAGTGTTGACACAGTCATCCATCAGTGGGATACTCAAAGGTGTGTGCCCGCTGAGTTTCTAGTCACCCAACGAAAGACTATAAGGAGCTTCCATGTGTTTGGCCCCATGAAGGATGCGCTCCGCGGGAAGAGGTACGTTGATGATGGAGAGATTATCGTTGCAGCAAAGGCGTTAGCTCTGACGTCGACCAGTGGAGTGGTACCATGCGGGCATACAGGCCCTCCCAGTATGGTGGCGTGAAGCGTCGCATGGAACGGAGATAATGTTGAAAGATAGGGTTTTGTAGCCAAAAGAGTGGGTGTATTGGAATCCTGAATAAAACCAATCTTCTTTCAGAAAAAAAATGTTGCCTTATTTATTGAACGCCGCTCGTATAAACCGATGTCCTTATCAATCTAAAGCGAAATATATTTTTACATACTTGATGTCTGATGTGCTGCACTGTGTGACAGCATGCACGTTTCGATGTCATAGAAACATGGACTGCAAATGTGACAGTTAATTTGGATCATCAGGATATCAAACATTCAGTTTTCATGAAGCTTGTCTATGCTTCTAGGTGCTACGTTTTGTCTATTTTGATAGGAGAGATTCATGTAGAAACTGACAGATAATACATTTCGGGAATAGTGTTGCAAAAGTTTTTAATTTCCTGCAAGATAATGCACTGTAAAAATTAAAAAATCACAAATATTTCTGGAGCACCACATTTTTTGTTACGATTTGTAATAGCAAAACCACAAGAAATATTTTAAAATTCGTAGCTTATGTAAAGCAAAGAATTATTTTGGTTATGTTGGCGTCTTCTAAGGAATCACTGTAAAGTTGTGTTAATCTGACATTCTCTGCTTCAGACTTTGTTAAAGTGAATGACATACAGTTAATAATCAGAACTGAATGACGTAAGTCTATATAAATAAAATTAAGTAAATACTTCTTTACCACATCAAACCTATCGAAACTTAGCAGACGCTGCAGACGAGACGAATCAGCAGGTTGGCGTGAGTCCTATGCTCCCAAGGTCGTAGTTCCTCTTGCAAGCAATATAGACATCACTGTCACGGACTGTCGATCGTACTCCTGAGAAGAACAGTGCGGAAGTCTTCGTTGGCTTGTGACGAAATGCATTTTGTTTCCCCAACGTTTCCTAGATACAAGTTTCGAACGCAGAGAGCTAGGTGTCGGGTGGCCGCAGTGACACAGGTGTTCCTAGAGAAGAAGACATACAGAAACTGCACTCCATAAGGCGGAGATGTAGTTGCAGTTCGCCATCTTTGTCTTTCGGCACCAACGGTATTTCTCTGTACATTCATAAAGACATTGGGCCTGGTGAACTGGTTATTCATCATTGTATTGGCTTACGGCGAGCATTTCCCGTGTCTCGGAACCACCGTCAAAGCCTTCCAATGAAACTTTATGGCACACCCAACGTTGCCAAGAGTGTCGTTTTGTGCCTCAAGTGTTTCATAGCTTCCCAAGATACTACTCCAATGGCGTCTTCGTAGGATTGGTTTGTACTCTACACCAACAGACCGCATTCTACACGTCGAAAGAGAACACACGATTCGAAACATAAAATACGCCTCTCCTACAGATACAGAACAATTCCAGATAGTAGGGGGGAAATATTTACTAACACTGCTCTCCGTTTCTCTTTCCATTCTCCACTTTTCCGTTTGAGCACATATTTATATATTATTAACTGGTTTTTTTGTCTGTGTAGTGCTGTCACTGTCACTCTTGGCCTGCAGTATTTGGCAGAAAAATGAGTCACCAGTTTCTACGTTCAACAGGTTTCTGATCTAAACTCCGTTTTCAGGGACTAAAATTCGAGTTTTCGCATATAGCTCTATCAGTTCTCTACTTGACATTACACAAACCCAGACAACAGCTAATTCTGGGAATTTCATATGACGGACAAATTTTAACTGTAAAAGTGTAGTGAATACAAATTGATGAATATTAATATTCACATTAAAGTCTTTCGCGGCGAATGCAGTCCCTCAGCCTCACTCACAAGGCACGACCAAGAGCTTCTGTAAGCAGCCCAGAGCTCTAGAGCACAGAGTGACGATCAGGAACTAATCTTCGTCCTCTTGCCGTGACATATCTACCGCAGATGGTATCCGCTAGCCGCGATTCCGTCTACTTTCAGCATGGCCAGAAGCGCGCCATCGTATTTTGTCGATTTCAGTCAAGAAAGCTGATGGCTGGTGCGAATGACTTAGTTACTCAGTCAGATGAAGGCTATACTGTACGTATATTCCACACTTGTGAGTATAACACAATAAGCGCCCTTGCTTACACAGCAAAAATGTTAAGAGCCCTCCCACATCATCCTACAAGACTTACTTACTAATCAATCTTAATATGTATCAGGCTCAGTAATCAAATGCTGTTTGTCCAAATACATATACACACCTGTAATGGCATCAGCGCATGTTGGTGTGAGACAAGTGCAACACATTAGGTAATAGTTACAAGCCTAGGTGAACTTGGCGTTCCAGGACTCGTGCTCCGATAGCACGATAGCTGCTTCGGCTGTAGCCCAGAGTGAGTTAGGCATGGATCTCCACGCCAGGATACACAGACGAGATGGTCTATTTATGCGGCCCCCTTCCTGCCACACGCCTTGCACAGCAGCTGGTGCACGCCCGCGCATAAATATCCATAAACGGCCAGACAATCGATGTTATTGCCTGCCCACCACTACAGACGAAATCCCCCCGCACACATTCACTCCCTACGCAGAACGACGCTGTTTATTTTTATTCCTGACGCGTAGCTTGACTGCGCGTAGCCAGCTTTTATTGTTTATGGTCTGTTTATAGGAATGGCCGCTATATTAAACATGCGCCACGGGCGACGTAGAAATTCGATTCCAAAATGGACACCATTTTCTCGACAGGGGCGCTACTAGCAGGCATCTATATTAGAAGCCGGTGCGCAAATTCACTGCGGATCGCCGAACACAGAACAATGTATCTAATAATTACACCACTCGCTGGAAAATTCGCCGAGTGAAAAGCGATCGCTACGAGGATATGGTTGGGGGTTGCGAGAAATAGGGGGGGGGGGGGGGGGGGCAGGCGGAGAGAGAAATACGTCCGGCAGTCCACAAAGCCCGAAATGTATTAAAGCAATCACGTGCCCGTTTCGATTGCTAATTGCAAACTGGACCGTTCGCTATTCTGCGGGCGATGGCTCTTTTCGCGAGGCTTTATTTCCTAGCAATCATGTCTCTACCCCTTCGCAGTAATGCAAAAAGCCGGGAACAAGAGCTTTGCGGACGGTAGAATGACCTGTCGCAATGTCTTTATCGCTGTGTTTCTTCCTCTCTCTCTCTCTCTCTCTCCCTCCCTCTCCCGTTCCTTTCCCCCGCCCACCGCACCAATCTCTCTCTCTCTCTCTCTCTCTCTCTCTCTCTCTCTCTCTCTCCCTTCCCCTTCCCTCTGCCTCCCGTCCTCCCTCTCGTTTTCTCTCTCTCTCTCATACAAACGCGCGCACACGCACTTGCACACACACACACACACACACACACACACACACACACACACACAAGTGGTACATTGCTTCTGTTTACAAGAAAACATGAATTTTATACCTCGGTTTCGTCAACATAATACTGGCACTACTGTGTGTGGCTTGGTGGTAAAGTGACAGACTATGGCTATCAAGGTCGCGGGTTCGATCCCCAATCAGTTCTAGGACCGCTATGTGTCACTTCTCACTTTTTTTCACCTCTGATGACCGCAGCTTGTGATCTACTGGTTAAGGCCCCTTGAATCGAGAATTTCGACGATTTCTGCCCGTTTCGATATCGAAATGGGCTATATACCAAAATATATGACATAAATGACAGCATTTTTTGACTGTGTTGACTCAGAAGCTTAAAGTTTTTAATCAAATGAAACTATCATG
Source organism: Schistocerca piceifrons (assembly GCF_021461385.2). Classification (NCBI taxonomy): domain Eukaryota; kingdom Metazoa; phylum Arthropoda; class Insecta; order Orthoptera; family Acrididae; genus Schistocerca; species Schistocerca piceifrons. The sequence continues at coordinate 693,244,556 of NC_060141.1, forward strand.
TTTCCAGAGACCTTTCAGTTCTCAAACATCTATGATGTAAATACGCAGACTGGAGCGATGAATGTAAATTCGTCTGGGATTCGTACCTGGATCTACAGCTTACTAGATAGCTGCGCTAACCACTACGCCAGCCTGGCACAGTGGCTTTGTCTTACTGCGCGATCTACCCTGGCACGCGTCGCTCCTCAATCCAAATTCCCATTCACGCCTCAGCCCACATGGAGGGATTTTAAAAGGTCTCTGGAATCATATAGTTTCATTTGATTAAAGCACCTATGCCTGGGTTTCAAGCAGGCTCCTCCGTTTCGTTTCTTGCTGAGGTACTATTTCAGTACATTTTGGACACCTCTACAACGCTGTTAGAGTTGTGGGGAATACTACGTGGGCTGATGCGTCAATAGGAATTTGGATTGAGGTGGGAGGGGTGCTAGGGTAGCCCCCGTTGTTGTGCGAAGCTAGTAGAGATTTGCGCATCTGCCTAGTGTGGAGGACACCCGGGTTCGAATTCCGACTTTCGTACAAATTGTCATTCGTCGCTTCAGTCTGCACTTATAAACTGAAGAGCCAAATAAAACGGTACACTTGCCTAATATCGTGCAGAGCCCCTGCGAACACGCAGAAGCGCCGCAACATGACGTGGCATGGACTCAACTAATGTCTGAAGTAGTGCTGCAGGGAATTGACACAATGGATCCTGCAGGGCTGTCCATAAATACGTAAGAATACGAGGGGCTGGTGATCTCTTCGGAACAGCTCGTTGCAAGGCAGCACAGATATGCTCAATAATGTTCATGTCTGAGGAGTTTGGTTTCCAGCGGAAGTCTTTAAAGTCGGAAGAGTGCTCCTGGTGCCACTCTGTACCAATTCTGGACGTGTGGGGTGTCGCATTGTCCTGCTGAAATTTCCCAAGTCCGTCGGAATGCACAATGGACATGAATGGATTCAGGGTGATCAGACAGGATGCTTACGTACCTGTCACCTGTCAGAATCGTATCTAGACATATCAAGGGTCCCATATCACTCCAACTGCATACGCCCCACACCATTACAGAGCCTCCACCAGCTTGAACAGTCCCCTGCTGACATGAAGAGTCCATGAATTAAAGAGGTTGTCTCCATACCCGTACACGTCCATCCGCTCGATACAATTTGAAACGAGACTCGCCCGACCAGGCAACATGTTTCCAGTCATGAACATCCCAAAGTCGGTGTGGTCGGGCCTAGGCGAGGCGTAAAGCTTTGTATCGTGCAGTCATCAAAGGTACACGAGTCAGCCTTCGGCTCCGAAAGCCCATATCGATGATGTTTCGTTGAATGGTTCGCACGCTGACACGTTGATGGCCCAGCATTGAAATCTGCATGAATTTGCGAAAGAGTTGCACTTCTGTCGCATTGAACGATTCTCTTCAGTCGTCGTTGGTCCCGTTGTCGTCTGATCTTTTCCTGGCCGTATCGATGTCGGAGATTTGATGTTTACTCGGATTCCTAATATTCACGGTACACTCGTAAAATGGTCGTACGGGAAAATCCCCACTTGATCATAACCTCGGAGATGCTGTGTCCCATCGCTCGTGCGCCGACCATAGCACCACGTTCAAACTCACTTAAATCTTGATAATCTGCCATTGTAGCAGCAGTAACCGTTCTAATAACTGCGCCAGACGCTTGTCTTACATAGGCGTTACCGATCGTTTCTGCCTGTTTACATATCTCCGTATTTGAATACTCATGCCTATACCCGTTTCTTTGGAGCTTCAGCGTCCATCTCAAATGCTTTACGCCGTAGAGGGACCGTAGACCAAGATGTGACACAAATTTCAACTTCATAGTCTACCCGTTCCTGAGAAAAACGGGTCTTAACAGACTGACGGACGGACGTACAGACAGACAGACAACAATGTGATCGATGAGTGAAGTGCGAAAACCTAAAAAGGGGAAACCTGCGCAGTTTTGTTCTACCCAGCAACGATAAACTATTGCTAGAGAAAGTTACGTCACAGTGACGTAACTTTAATGGACTCGAGGAGATGCTCCTCTCAAATCCGGTGGTTTTATCTCTTACTGAGAAATTTGATTGGTTAGCAATCCCCGGTCACTGTATATCTGCAGAAGGACGCTGAGTGAAGACAGACTCGAGTATTTCGACGACGACTGAAGCCCGGCCAGAGCTGGGAGTGAGCGCCGGCAGCGCCGTCGACGCCGGCCCGCCCTAACAGCTTCCTTCCGCACCGTTGCCTCCGCTCCGGCCGGCGGCCGCTGCCCCGTGCTGACGTGCGGATGGCTCAGGGCCGCCTGTTTGCTCCACGCGTCGCCGAGTAGCGCAGTCTAACGTAAAATGAGAACTCTGGCGACGCTGATTCGTGTTACGCCGACACTACTCGTATTGCAGTGTCACGTTCTATGAAATGATGGTGTTCTCCTTCGACATGTTTTTTGGCGCCACACTTTCAGTACTTCAGTAGCGTATGGTTGAGACGACCATTCGTTACCATAAACAAGGAATAAAAGAAAAAAGAGAAAAAAGTAAACTCCATTCGTGTTATTTTTTGTGTGTTGTCTTCAAACTAGGGCCTATCTACACTACTGACCATTAAAATTGCTACACCAAGAAGAAATGCAGATGATAAACGGGTATTCACTGGACACATATATTATACTAGAACTGACATGTGATTACATTTTCACGCAATTTGGGTGCATAGATCCTGAGAAATCAGTACCCAGAACAACCATCTCTGGCCGTAATAACGGCCTTGATACGCCTGGGCATTGAGTCAGACGGAGCTTGGATGGCGTGTACAGGTACAGCTGCCCATGCAGCTTCAAACAATACCACAGTTCAAATAAATGGTTCAAATGGCTCTGAGCACTATGGGACTTAACATCTTAGGTCATCAGTCCCCTACAACTTAGAACTACTTAAACCTAACTAACCTAACGACATCACACACATCCATGCCCGAAGCAGGATTTGAACCTGCGACCGTAGCAGTCCCGCGGTTCCGGACTGCAGCGCCTAGAACCGCACGACAACCGCGGCCGGCATACCACAGTTCATCAAGAGTAGTGACTGGCGTATTGTGACGAGCCAGTTGCTCGGCCACCATTGACCAGACGTTTTCAATTGGTGAGAGATCTGGAGAATGTGCTGGCCAGGGCAGCAGTCAAACATTTTCTGTATCCAGAAAGGCCCGTGCAGGACCTACAACATGCGGTCGTGCATTATCCTGCTGAAATGTAGGGTTTCGCAGCGATCGAATGAAGGGTAGAGCCACGGGTCGTAACACATCTGAAATGTAACGTCCACTGTTCAATGTGCCGTCAATGCGACCAAGAGGTGACCGAGACGTGTAACCAATGGCACCCCATACCATCACGCCGGGTGATACGCCAGTATGGCGATCACGATTACACGCTTCCAATGTGCGTTCACCGCGATGTCGCCATACACGGATGCGACAATCATGATGCTGTAAACAGAACCTGATTCATCCGAAAAAATGACGTTTTGCCATTCGTGCACCCAGGTTCGTCGTTGAGTACACCAGCGCAGGCGCTCCTGCCTGTGATGCATCGTCAAGGGTAGCCGCAGCCATGGTCTCCGAGCTGATAGTCCATGCTGCTGCAAACGTCGTCGAACTGTTCGTGCAGAAGGTTGTTGTCTTGCAAACGTCCCCATCTGTTGACTCAGGAATCGAGACGTGGCTGCACGATCCGTTACAACCATGCGGATAAGATGCCTGTCATCTCGACTGCTAGTGATACGAGGCCGTTGGGATCCAGCACGGCGTTCCGTATTACCCTCCTGAACCCACCGATTCCATATTCTGCTAACAGTCATTGGATCTCGACCAACGCGGGCAGCAATGTTGCGATACGATAAACCGCAATCGCGATAGGCTACAATCCCACCTTTGTCAAAGTCGGAAACGTGATGGTACGCGTTTCTCCTCCTTACATGAGGCATCACAACAACCTTTCTCCAGGCAACGTCGGACAACTGCTCTTTGTGTATGAGAAATCGGTTGGAAACTTTACTCATGTCAGCACGTTGTAGGTGTCGCCACCGGCGGCAACCTTGTGTGAATGCTCTGAAAAGCTAATCATTTGCATATCACAGCATCTTCTTCCTGTCGGTTAAATTTCGCATCTGTAGCACGACATCTTCGTGGTGTAGCAATTTTAATGGCCAGTAGTGTATTTATTGTTCCAGATACGTGTTTCAAAATTTTGCAGTTTTCTAGCCTATATCTTTCTCATGTTGGTATCTGGTATCTCATCCCAAATAATTGAAATAGTTGACCTCTTACACTACAATTCGGTTCACAACCATTATTGTTCTTACGATTTCCGACCTTTAAAAGCCAATGTTTCAGTTCTGATTGTGAGCATAGTCATACTGTAGTGTTCAGCTGCACTGTGTAAGACAATTAAAGGATCATTTTTCCTAAACGCCATAATTGTCTCCTATTGCGACGTGGAGGTTTGAAATTTGCTCAAAGATGCCTTCAACCCTCCTCTGTAATGGTGCAAAAGCGTGGCGCGCTGCGACTTCATGCTACAGGTCGGCGACGCTTCAGGCACCACGCTATCGACACATGTGAAAAAAAAAAAAAATACAGGAGCTCAAAAGTTCTTGTCAGGTGTAAGGTACGTTAATTGATTCAACACACCGCCACAAAAGACTGACGGACAATGCAGAGTGAACGACTCACAGAGATGCCACGTTATTATAGGAGAAAGCGCGTGCGTGTGACATTGTATTAAGCAGTTGATAATATTGCTATTGCTACTGAGAACTGTAATGGGGCACAAGTAATTCTGCATGGTCTGTCAGTCTTTTATGGCGGTGTGTTCAATTTTACGCTATCGAATAAAGATGCCGCACAGCATGGCAATGGCTAGGTGACCGTTGCTCTAGTACGTACTCCTAAAGTAGATAAAGTACCAGGACTAGAATCGTTTAACAGTCGTGACGTCATCGCCTATCGGACATCTCAGATTTGTGAAGTCTACAACAGAGACATGGGAAAATCGTATTACGTGTCCAAGAGGATCAGGAATCATCGTTAAATAAATGAATCCGAATCTGCTTCAGTATTGGTCAAAACTGTTGACAGCCCTTCAAAAAATTAAAGTCGCTGGTGATCTCACACATTACTATAGTAATTAAATAAAGTTTTATCTCTGCCTAATCCTTTCCATAAAAAAAAGCTATACATTGATCTTACCGAAAGCTGAGAAGCGATTCTTTTTCATGCTGTAGCTCTCAGAGGCACCCTGGGATGCTCTCTGTATGAGGCATCTCTGTGAGTCGCGGCTCATCATCTGTTGCGCAATACTGATCCGTATGAAAGAACAAATGCGTATGGAACAAACAATCGTGGAAAGAATTGAGGAAAGAGTTCTTCAATGGTATGAAAATGTACGGCGAGCGGGGCAAGGACGGTGGCCAAAAGCAATCCTGGGTTGGTCGCTGCTGAAAATGGGGAAGAGCGGACGGCCGATAATAACATGGAGAGCGGGAATAATTGTAATGGTGAAGAAGAGGGATCTGAAAGAGTAAGACTGGAATGACCGTGTATGGTGACGAATGTGAGTGCAAGGCAACTGCAGAACAGAGGAGAAGCCATTAAAAGTAAAAGTTAGTGAGAAGTAATGGTCCAATAACGCTCTCTTCAGGTATGCCCGAAGATAGTTTTACCTCCGAAGATTTCTCCCCGATGAGAATGACTTGATATGTTCAGTTTGCGAGAAGCTCTTCACTCTTCAGTCTACTCATAAAGCTGATCTGATATTCCGTACGCTGGTATTTTGTTCATTAGGCGGCGGTGCGGAACTATATACGACGCCTTCGAGAAGTCATGGAACATGGCATCAACTGAGGCGCCGATACCTACTGTTTTCTTTGTCTCGTGGACAAACAGAGCCAGCTGTGTTTCACACGATCGTTGTTTTCGGAACCCGTGTTGACTCCTACAGAGGAGATTTCCTGTGTCGTAATATGCGAGCATAAAACATGTTTTAAAATTCTGCAACTGACCGACGTCAGAGATGCTGGCCTATATTTTTGTGCGTCTGTTTTATAACCCTCCTTGGAAACGGGAATAACCCGCTCTTTCTCCAATCATTAGGAACGCTTCGGTCCTCCGGCTCTAACACTTGCATGAAACTGGTTTTCCATTCACGCAGTAAATTGTCTACATATATATCAAAAAGAGTGGGTGAAAAGACATACTCTTGTTTTCCATTAACAAACCGTCCCCACAGCTGATATGAGATTTATTAGGGCTGTGAAAGACTAACATCAGGGCAGCCAGATTAAGAAACCGACATCAGGAGGGAATTAAACATATTTAAAGTAAGAAACAAAATTCAGGACAACAGAAGAAACAAATGGAATGAACATCTCAGCAGAATGAACAGTGGCAGACTACCTTGCAAAATAGCAATTACAATCCGGTAGGCCGAATAAGTCAGGCCCAGCTAGAGGTGTCATCGTCGCAGATAAAGGCCTAATATCTGAACTTGAAAAAAAGAGAAAGATCCTTTCAGGACTTACGTCCTCCTGTTCTCCTGTCGAATTTTCATCAAAGGTAACTATGGAGAAGTTATATGGCTATGTAACGAACGGCACGGCCAGCAAAAGCAGTTACTAAAAGTCAAAATTCGAAGCCACGGAAACTAATCATTTAGACAGTCGCCGAAGCCACGCTAACAAGGGTAGGCTCCAGACACTACCGCTGTGCTACTGCTGTATATGGTATACAAGGCATCTTTTAAGAGACTTTTCGATCTGAAACTGTCTGGTAACATTAAAAAAAGGCCCAGGATGTCATTTGCAAAAAAAGGTACTATTTAAGATAGTGTAGTGTCGCGATGACATGCGTTTACCAAACTTGATCTTTCTCGCTGCCAAAAGATTCAACCTAAGAAACCTTCTCCTGGATACTCGCTAACTATTGTCGCATGTAGTACTGATTGCTGCGTGGTTAACGACGCAGTTTTACATAGGCAGTTATCTGGCGATGGTTGTCGTGATGTCACAAGATGGCTACAGGAAATTTGCGGCGGGACACAGTACCGATATTCTGAGTCGACCGCATTCCTGACCTCCGTATCTTAGAAAGTTCAGTGAAGCCTACTGGGAGACTAACACGCAACTTTATATACAGCGACTCTAACCATGAGAACGAGGAGGCGGTCCCCTGTGGGAGGGTGGTTATGTAACACTTACGATGATAGCATGTTCGTCGAGTGGAAAAGTTGAACTCAGAGGACATCCTTGGTACTATTAGAGAAATAGGTTACAGCTCAGCAGCGCGTGCACTCTTTCCCGTTCCTCCAACAAATACCAGATAGCTATCACAGCGAAGCCATGAAACAACTACACACTGGACAAAATTCAATAGCAAGGGAAAAGTAAGAAGAAATATTTTTGTTTCAGATTGGCATGCTGAAGTCTCTGGGAACATTCCGTACAATTATCGCATAAAAATACAAGCATACAGAAAAGCTGACCAGCTACGTGATTGGACTAAAGAGTTGGTACCAAACAGAACACAGCATATCATTCTTAACAGAGAGAAATCTTTAGACGTAAAAGTAATTTCGGCCGTAGCCCAATTACTTTTCAGTACAAAAAGAAAGAACGGATTTCAGTTGTCTATTAGAAACAAACTATGAACGATAAAAACACATTGCGCATGTCACTGAATATGAGAAGGTTCAAAGTTGTTCACACAGACACTGTGTCTGTTCACACAGACACTCTATCATGCACTCATCATGAGCACCATGTGTTGCTCGAGAAATATCAAAACGGTAGTCTTTTTCATACCACACATAAATCAACAAAATCCCTGTTTACTGAATCCACAGCTTCAACAATTCGACTTTTCAGCTCTTGATGAGTAGCTGCCACTGGCGGGACAAAGACTCTGTCTTTTGTGCACCCTCAAAGAAGAACTCGCGAAGTTTGAGGGCTTGTGACCTGGGAGGCCAAAAGCAATGTACAAGGTCTTGTTGTCCACCTCTTCCAATACGACGGCGTGGTGTGGTGTTGTTAAGATGACGCCACCCCTCAGGTGCAACAGAGGGTAGGAGGGGTGGGGGTGGGGGAGGGGGGGAGGGGCATCATGCATACAAACGAAATCACTGGAATCTTCGTGAAGTTGAGGAAACTAGCATCAATTTTGCAGCATGTTCAGGGGCGACGTTCCTGTCACAGTTTCCCCGCAAGAAACTTCGTGAACAGAAACGACACAAAACACATTCAGTTTCTGTGAGTCTCTTTTACTTTAGTCGACTACGCCAGGATTTTGTGATCCTCAATTCTTACATTATGGCGATTTAGCTTACCCGACAGATGCAACGTCGATTCGTCCTTTGTCGTCTGCCATAACCTGGAGAACTGAAATCCAAAATTCGTACCTTCTGTTCTGGTGCTGGGACGTAGTTGCTGCTGCAACTGCAACTCGTAAGGCTTCGTACGCAGGCGTCGTTTGAAAACACGCCATACCGTTGTTTGAAGAAGTTAAAGTTCCCGGGCTGCCCGTCTTGTGGACTTCCGAACACATCTCGGATACGCTCAACATTTTTATAAAATGTGGGTGGCCGACTACAGTGCTCTTTCCATTGCATTTGCAACAAACTTCCAAGAATTGCGTATGCCATTCATAAATCTGCTTGTGCGGAGGCGACTTCTTCCCGAATCGACGCGGAATGCACATTACACTTGAAAAATGGACTGACTTTGTGCAAATTCCAACACTCAAAATGATTTCTCTTGCGGTGTAGTCGCCATGTTGCTGCAAACAAACAACAGCAAAGCTTTGTCAAAATTTTGAACCTTCCTCTATCGGGTGACATGCGCAATGTGTTTCTATCTTTTATAGATGGTCTGTAATAAATGTTATATCCTAGCCAGTAATGCCACCCGAGCCCGCTGCCAAAAGGTTGGCAGCATCAAAGTCCGGACGCCGTCCGCATAAGCAGCGCCAGCGAGACAGGAAATCGCCGCAAGTCTGCGCGCGCCACCGCTGGCTTCTGGTTTCTTAAGCGCTGGAGTCGCGAGCACTAGGACAGTTCTGGATTCGCCGCTCAGTTGTATACTCGCCACCGAATTGTGTACTTGCTAGTCAGTTGTGTGTTCATCGCAGCAGAGTTGTTGTTTGTCGTCAGCCGACGTTGACCTAGCTGCTCCGACTCGAACTAGACAGATTTCTGTAGATACGGAGTTCACTACTGTGTTTGTGTATCTTCGTAAATAAAGATAAGTACCGACTTTTATTTAATCTGAGTGTTTGGGCATTCATCTTTCTGTTCACTGTTCCAGCGGACCGGTCGGCCCGCTATTAAAAGTGTGGCGGTGACTTCGTAAGCCATTTCTACAGCCAAGTGTTTGTCGCTACGAACACCGCCACAAAAATAAACAACTGGAAAATGTTCTTTATTTTCGAATCACCCTGTTATAAATCACTTATAAGACAATGTCGGAAGTTCCATCAGGCTATTAGCGTATGATACGGTTGTTTACAGAGAAGTCGCTAAGTTATAAAACTGTAGCGAAATGCAGGAAGATTTGCAGAGGATTGACATTTGGTGCAGGGATTGCAGGTTGACCCTCGACATAATCGAATGTAACGTAATGCGCGTTAAGTAGACGGAAAGCCCACTTGTCGTATGATTACACGATTGCAGAACAATCACTGGAAGCAGACACTTCCTTTAAGTACATGGGAATATGCTTACGGAAGACCACGTAAAAATAATCGCGTGAAAGGGAGATGCCGAACTTAGGAACTGTAGTCCACATACGAAGGAGGTAGTTCATAAAAATCCACGTTCGACCAGAACTAGAATATTGCTCGTCAGTATGGGACCCATACCGTGCAGGACCGACAGACGAAATAGAGAAGATCCAAAGAAAAGCAGCACGTTTCCTGACTGGTTCAATTAGTAAGCGCGATATCATCACGGAGATGCCCATCCAACTTCAGTGGCCGACGCCGAAAGAGAAGCGTTCTGCATTGCGGTATCGTCTGCTACTGAAGTTCCGAGAGTGTAAGTTCTCACAAGAGTCAACCAACCTATTGCTTCCTCCTACGTATGTATCGCGAAAAGACCGCGAAGGTAAAACTAGAGAGATCTGAGATCGCAAGGAAACCTACCGACATTCCCGTCGAGAACAGGACAGGAGGGAAATGACAGTAGTACATTGACCATAAAGTGGTACGCGAATTATAGATGTAAATGTAGACATGCAATAGTGCTTTTAGTATCTGCCGTAACGCACGTGCTAGTAGTTATTCGTCCATGATAACTACGGTGTAACTACAGACCACCATTCCACCACGCATTAATCAGTGCAAAGCAGACGGAGAGCTTACTAAACGTAACGATGTAAATGACTATAATACAAGCAGGTTATAGTCCCATAACGCGCTGCGATGTGTTGCTCCAGTAAGCACGCGAGAGCAGTCCGTACGCAGAGCTTTCTGGCGTGCACTGCGCCGCGGTGCGACTATTTACGCCAGCTAACGTAAAAATAACTGCCATGATTGGCGCTCAGCGGAGCGGATGAGTGGCGCCCTTCTGCAGCAATTGCTTTCCTGCTCCGTGCGCCGACATCAAACGGAAAGGTTAGCCGTGATTTAAAAATACGCGAAAGAGGCCCTCGCCTTCAGAAAGAGCGCACCCTGCAGTGACGCGCGCGTAAAAATTATTTTTCCTAAAAATTTATTACCGCGCTTGTACCACTACCTTCGCGCACCACCCAACTTTTTTTCGTCCCAGTCTGGCGTCGCGTTTGAATGGACAGAGAACACAACGCTAGAGGCGAAATGTAATACTGGTAATGTCATTGGATGCAGGGTCAGCAGACAGAAAACGAGATATCACATGTCAAGACATACAGAGGCGGACAAATGTATTCAGTCACTGGGAGTAATCAGAGAAGTAAACCTTAAATGTGTTTACAACTCAAAACATATTACAAATGTGTAATACATATGTCAGTCTGAACACGTGGAGAACAACAAGTAACAAAACACGCCTTATGTAAAAAAAAGAAAGAAAATCGAAATATACAATGGGCAAACGTATTCAGACACTCAGTAGTCAGTATTTGATAATGCGTCCCTCAATGGTATTACAGCCCCCAGTCTTTGTGGCATGGAGTGAACAACCTTTTTCGTTATATCCGAACCGATATTCACCCATTCTTCTTCTATCAGTGCACGCAAATGTGTCAAACTACTCACACGTCGTTTGTGTAGTCTCGTTTTCTGTTCATTCCAGGTGTTTTCAGTGGGATTGATGTCCGGAGACTGCGGTGGGGTAATGAAGCGATGAGGCGTGTTGTATAGGATCCACAGTTCGACAGTTCCCGCGGTATGCTTAGGATCATTGCCTTGTTCGAAATAAAAAAGTCATCTTCAAGATCCAACTTCGCAGTACTTTTCGTCAGGTTTCTTTTCTTTTTTTTTTAAGTATATCGAAATATGTAATTCTTCATGCTTTCCCGGCGATCTGTTGACATCTTGGATATTCGGGAATCCAGCCGGATGCTCGCGTCGTTCTCGCACGATATTTCAACAGCGTGCCTGATCTGTTGACATCTTGGATATTCGGGAATCCAGCCGGATGCTCGCGTCGTTCTCGCACGATATTTCAACAGCGTGCCTCGCTGTCTTCTTCAGGTGCTACCTGAAATAGACAGATTTGTCCACGGTGCCTTCAATAAAGACAAGCTCGCCAACACCTTTGGAAGACATGCATCCCTAAACCATCACACTGTCGCCTCCATGTTTGATGGTTGCTTGCATGTTTTTGGGCTCCCAGTCTGTGTTTGCTTGACTTCACACTGAACTGCGGCCATCCACGTGGCTCAAAGCAAATTTGCATTCACCACTCCACAGAATCTTGTCCCAAAAGGTCACATCCTCACCTACAAATTCTTCTGCATAAACCATCCACTTTCTCACGTTACACTTACTGACGAAAGGTTTGCGCCTTGACACTCTAGCATTGTACCCAGCGCTGTACAGGCATCTGCGCACTGTTCTAACACTAACTTCGGTACCAACGCATTCTGCCAGTTCTGCTGCTAGAGCGTGTGCCATTGTCCGCGGGTCGTTTTTCACAATTCGAACTATCTCCCTCTTGTCGCTGTTCGTGAGTGTCTGAAGACGCCCCTGTCGTGGACGATTGACGAGAGTTTTTTCTTCTTTCCATTTCTGTACGACACTAAATATAGTTTTTCGGCTTCGGTTGACGACCTTGTCGGCTTCGGTTGACGACCTTGCATATTACTGCATATGAGTTTCCCTCACAATGCAGCAGCACAATAAGCCTTCGCTCTTCCACTGTCGTTTCCCTACCTTTACGGGGCATGGCGCTAAGTTGTTCTTTTTTGACGAGACCTGTGCTTTCCTGTAGTACGAGACGGCTACTGCTTGCTGTCGCCGAGTTGTGCCTTCAGACTGCGGTTACCGTATCAAGCGGAGTGGTATCTGATTACTTTTGTCCCGCGTGGAACACACGCCTGCGTTGGTAACACATAACTAATCGTTCCAGTTAGAGGGTACAATGACATACACATAGTCGACGTCTTTAGAAACATTCCCTGCACTATGGCACACAAGCAGATACACATTCCGTGTATGCACCAGTCACAATTGACCGTGAGATACGCATATGACCTGTGTCTGAATACTTTTGTCCGCATCTGTACTAGCAAACATGAGCGTATAGTTCGTCACTAGTCTACAATCAACAAAATAGCAGAATCAGTTCAAATATTACCTTCAGTCAAAATAGACAAATTCATAAAGTTGTTGATTATTTACCTATGACATACCAGATCATGGACTGACAATCTATACCAATAATACATCCGTAAAACCGTCGTGCCTGGCTGCTTGTCTTTCGACACGCTGATCTCCAAAACTACTAGACGAATTTTCATAGCGTTTTCTCTGGTAATTTCAGCGTAGCTAGGGCACCGTAGGGTTACATTTCATCAGAACTGGATCACGAAAAAAATATTCGAACGTATTATAAAAATGTATTTATGTTCCACATCACATTTAGCAGACGGTATTCACATATGCCGCTGAATGTACATATAATTTATATCATTGTACGGCACATACGGGGGAAGAAGGGAACAGAGAAAGAGAAGAGGAGGAGATGGACAGGGAGAGGTGGAGAGGAGGAGATGGACAGATGGGGGAGTAGCAGGAAGGGCGCAGAGGAGACGGACAAAATGGTTCAAATGGCTCTAAGCGCCATGGGACTTAACATCTGAGGTCATCAGTCCCCTAGACTTAGAACTACGAGGGGCGTTTGAAAAGTCCGTGCAAAGTCCAAGAGATGGTACCACCGGCCCGTATCGAGGTCATGTTTTGTTAGTAGCATCTTTGGAAAGAATGCACACCAAGTTTCAGCCATATTGGTCTACTTATTTGTGTTTGGCATTCGTGTGAGTCAAGGAAGTTGAGTGATTGTCAAAAAACGGACGAAAAAGAAATTCATGTGGTGAAAATGGCTCTGAGCACTATGGGACTTAACTACTGAGGTCATCAGTCCCCTAGAACTTAGAACTACTTAAACCTAACTAACCTAAGGACATCACACACATCCATGCCCGAGGCAGGATTCGAACCTGCGACCGTAGCGGTCACGCGGTTCCAAACTGACGCGCTTAGAACCGCACGGCCACACCGGCCGGCCTTCATGTGGTGATTGAACATTACACTATGAAAGGCAAAACGCCTCAGGAGACTAAAGAGAAGCTTGATAAACATTACGGTGACTCTGCACCTTCGATTAGAACAGTTCATGAGTGGTTTCCAAATTTTCGGTGTGGCCATATGGGCACAAGTGATGCTGAACATTCTGGACGCCCTGTGGAGATTACGACTCCAGAAATCATTGATAAAGTCCACGATGTGGTGATGGATGGCAGAAGAGTTAAGGTGTGTGAGATTGCTAGTGCTGTGGGTATCTCGAATGGACGGTCACATAATATTTTGCATAAGCATTTGGACATGAGAAAGCTATCCGCAAGATGGGTTACGCGACTGCTCACGCTTGACCAAAAACGGAATCGTGTGAAGTGTTGCAAGGATGGTTTGCAGCTGTTGCAGGACTTTAAGCGTCATTTTGTCACTGTGGATGAAACGTGGATACATTACTATACTCATGAGACCAAAAAACAATCTAAACAATGGGTTACCAAGGGAGAATCTGCACCAAAAAAGGTGAAGACCATTCCTTTGGCCGGAAAGGTTATGGCGACAGTCTTTTGGGATTCGCAAGGGATAATCCTCATCGACTATCTAGAAAAGGGTAAAACTATTGCAGGTGAACGTCGGGGATTGGAACGCAAAAAAGTCCTTTTCCATCACGACAATGCACCAGCACACACCTCGGCAGTTGTGGTCGCAAAATTAATGGAAATAGAATTCCAACTCGTTTCACATCCCCCCTATTCTCCATACTTGGCTCCCTCGGACTACTATATGTTCCCCAATTTGAAGAAATGGCTGGCGGAACAAAGATTTTATTCAAACGAGGACGTGATTGCAGCAATTAATAGCTATTTTGCAGACCTGGACAATTCCTATTATTCGGAAGCGACCAACAAATCAGAACAGCGTTGGACGAAGTGTATAAGTCTGAAATGAGACTATGTCGAAAAATAAAAAAAGGTTTACCCCAAGGTTTGCACGGACTTTTCAAACGCCCCTTGTACTTAAACCTAACTAACCTGCCCGAGACGGGATTCGAACCTGCGACCGTAGCAGCACCGCGATTCCGGGCTGAAGCGCCTAGAACCGCTCGGGCACAGCGGCCGGCAGAAGACGGACAGAGAGAAGTGGAAGGAGGAGGGTAACTAATGGAATTGAAATAAACTCGTACCCGGGTAACGTCTGGTACTCAGTTAGTATCTAAAGTATGTTTCATCACGGGATCGTTTAGTCGGCGCGTAGCGTTACAGAGATTCTCAACAAACTCCATTGGCAGACGTTACAAGAAAGGCATTGTGCATGACGGAGAAGTTTACTATTGAAATTTCGAGAGAACACTTACTAGAAAAAGTCGGACAACACATCACTTCCTGCAATACGCACTTCGCCAAATGACAACCGCGAGAAAATACGGTAAATTAGAGCTAAACAGAGGGTTACCGACAACCATTCTTCTAACGCGCCATTCGTGAGTTAACAGGGAAGTGGGGAGGAGGGGGGGGGGGGGGGGGTCAGTCAGTGGTACCAAAAGTACCCTCCGTCAAACACCGTTAAGTGGCTTGCAGAGTACGATGTAGACGTAGATGTGGAAAGTGACTGATAGAGAAGTAGTGTAAGTCATTTATGGAAAGACAATAATTACAGCTTTCTTAGTAATATGGCATGGTGCGTAAAACTTGGGCCGGAGTGGCCGTGCGGTTCTAGGCGCTGCAAAAAATGGTTCAAATGGCTCTGAGCACTATGCGACTTAACTTCTGAGGTCATCAGTCGCCTAGAACTTAGAATTAATTAAACCTAACTAACCTAAGGACATCACACACATCCATGCCCGAGGCAGGATTCGAACCTGCAACCGTAGCGGTCGCTCGGCTCCAGACTGTAGCGCCTAGAACCGCACGGCCACTCCGGCCGGCTCTAGGCGCTGCAGTCTGGAGCCGAGCTACCGCTATGGTCGCAGGTTCGAATCCTGCCTCGGGCATGGATGTGTGTGATGTCCTCAGGTTAGTTAGGTTTAATTAGTTCTAAGTTCTAGGCGACTGATGACCTCAGAAGTTAAATCGCGTAGTGCTCAAAGCCGTAAAACTTGCTTAGTTACCTGTCTTTCGCAGTTATAGGTTAACAACCGAAAATAAGATATTTTTAACGATAAGTAATGGTTTATAGTAGCCTAATATTGTGACAGACTTAAAAGTTTTACACAATCCAGTTTCTCTACTTAAGACTATTTCGAATACAAATCTTTTCTTTTCTAGCGTACACAAAAGTAGCTCGCCTAAATATATGATAAACTTCATGAGACATAATCTTCACTTCAGTAGCCGAAAATTTATAGTTGCGTAAAAA
The DNA here is from genome assembly GCF_021461385.2 of Schistocerca piceifrons. NCBI lineage: Eukaryota > Metazoa > Arthropoda > Insecta > Orthoptera > Acrididae > Schistocerca > Schistocerca piceifrons. The sequence goes on from NC_060141.1 coordinate 693,260,656, forward strand.
TTTGGTATCAGGGGTTACACTTGACAAGTACGAAAGGGAAAACGTTGGATGAAATATGCGCGTGTTATTTATCCTATGACGAACAGGAAATGCCTACGCAACCATGCAGGGAAGGCAATAAACCGCTGGGAAAAGCGGGTGATGTGTGGTGCAGACTATTTCGTGTCATCTAAAGCCCAAACAATTTTTTTGTCGAATGGTGGGCATTTCTTATACAGCAGGGAACATTCATATGCAGCACGAGACTTCCTATATCTTGAGATGGAAGACAGTCGGTACGTCAAGGGGAAAAGTCAGAGCGAGTGGCAATAAAGATTTTACTGTATTTTTGTATTAAATAAAAATGCTGCCTAACTTTTTATTGGTTTACTGTGGGCCTAAGTAGTCTGCAACTAATTGTATATATTAAAAATTGCAAAACATTGTATAGCTATTTATCAGTTAGTCCAAGTTGGTGGCAATAACCAAGAATTATTTGTGTTTTTTAATGATTTGATGCTCTTCTTAATCAACGTACTAAACTTACGCAGAACTACGAACAGCGCATTGCACCGTATGGAAGGGAGCTGACCAACTTCATGGAATTGTTGCAGGGATGTGATTTGTGTCCAGGGCTTTAATTTCAGTGGACCGCAGGGCATGCCGCGCCCTTATATCTGCTCAAACTAAACAAAGCCATAAGAGAACGTGGAATGCTGCAGACTGCGCTTGGCTCCATAAAGTCGTACGGGCGGGCAGATTCAGAGCAAGCAACGCTGGTGGACGGTGACTTCATGGCTACTCTGTCAAAGAATTAACGGGGAAAGATTTACACTGACGTGGCAAACGTCATGGGATAGTTACATGCACATATACAGATGGTGGTAGTATCGCGTACACAATGTATAAAGGAGCAGTGCACTGGGAAGTGATTCATGGGAAAAGGCTTCCGACGTGATTAACGCCGCACGATGCGAATTAATGGACTTTGAACGCGTGTTGGCAGTCGGAGCTAGACGTATAGGACATTCCATTTCGGAAATTGTTAGGGAATTTAATATTCCGAGATCCGCAGTGTGAAGAGTGTGCCAAAAGTACCATATTTCAAGTCTACCTCTCACCAAGGCAACCCCGTGGCCGACGGGCTTCACTTAACGACTGCCTAGAGTTATCAGTGCTAATTGACAAGCAATATTGCATGAAATAACCGCAGAAATTAACGTGTGAGACATACGACGAATGTATCTGTTAGTGGGGCGAAATGTTGCTTTAATGGTCTATGGTAGCAGACGACCGAGGCGAGTGCCTTTGTTAATAGCAAGAAAATAGCCTGCAGCGCCTCTCCTGGGCTCGTGACCATATCGGTTGGACACTTAGAAGACAGGAAAAACATTAGATTGGTCAGATGAGTCCCCATTTCAGTTGGTAGGAGCTGATAGTGAGGTTCGAGTATGGCGCAGCCTCCATGAAGCCATGGACCCAAGTTGTCAACAAGGCAATGTGCAAGATGGTGATGGCTCGATAATGGTGTGGGCTGTGTTTACAATGAATGGACTGTATCCTCTGGTCCTACTGGACCGACCGCTGGAAGTGGTTATGTTAGGCTACTGGGAGACCATTTACAGCCATTCATGGTCTCCATGTTCCGAAAGAGCGACGGAATTTTTATGGATAATAGAGAGCCACGTTATCGAGCCACAACTGTTCGCGTCTCGTTTGAAGAACTTTCTGGACAATTCGAGCGAATCTGCATCTACATCTACATCTACATGGATACCCTGCAAATGACATTTAAGTGCCTGGCAGAGGGTTCATCGAACCACCTTCACAATTCCCTATTATTACAATCTCGTATAGCGAAAGAATGAATACCTATATCGTTCCATACGAGCTCTGATTTCCCTTGTTTTATCGTGGTGATTGTTCAGCCCTATGTAGGTCGGTGTCAACAAAACATTTTCGCATTCGCAGGAGAAAGTTGGTGATTGTAATTTCGTGAGAAGATTCCGTCGCAAAGAAAAACGCCTTTCTTTTAACGATTTCCAGTCCAAATCCTGTATCATTTCTGTGACACTCTCTCCCATATTTCGCGATAATACAAAACGTGCTGCCTTTCTTTGAACTTTTTCGATGTCCGTCAGTCCTATCTGGTAAGGATCCCACACCGCGCAGAGGACGGACAAGCGTAGTGTAGGCAGCCTCCTTAGTAGGTTTTGTTACATTTTCTAAATGTCCTGCCAATAAAACGCGGTCTTTGGTTAGCTTTCCCCACAACACTTTCTATGCGTTCCTTCCAATTTAAGTTGTTCGTAACTGTAATACCTAGGTATTTAGTTGAATTTACGGCTTTTAGATTAGACTGATTTATCGTGTAACCGAAGTTTAACGAGTTCCTTTTAGCACTCATGTGGATTACCTCACACATTTCGTTATTTAGGGTCAACTGCCACTTTTCGCACCCTTCAGATATTTTTTCTAAATCGTTTTGCAGTTTGTTTTGATCGACTTTATTAGTCGATAAACGACAGCGTCATCTGCTAACAACTGAAGACGGGTGCTCATATTGTGTCCCAAATCGTTTATATAGATAAGGAACAGCAAAGGACCTATAACACTACCTTGGCAATGATTTTGCCACCCATCGAACATTTACGGGACCTAATCGACAGGCAAGTTCGTGGACAAAACCTTGCACCGCCTACAGTTTTGCAGGTATGGACGTCTATGGAGGCAGCGTGACTCAATATTTCTGCACGGGACTTACAACGACTTGTTGAGTCCATGCCACATCGAGTTGTTGCACTACACCGGGCAAAATGAGGTCAGACACGATATTAGGAGCCGGCCGCGGTGGTCTAGCGGTTCTAGGCGCTCAGTCCGGAGCCGCGCGACTGCTACGGTCGCAGGTTCGAATCCTGCCTCGGGCATGGATGTGTGTGATGTCCTTAGGTTAGTTAGGTTTAAGTAGTTCTAAGTTCTAGGGGACTGATGACCATAGATGTTAAGTCCCATAGTGCTCAGAGCCATTTTTTGTACGATATTAGGAGGTATCCCATGACTTTCCTCACCTCAGCGTAAAGCCATCACGTACTGGCTTCCAAAAACAAGGTGTCACAGTACGAACCACACGATGAGGGTATTTACTGCATCCAGGCATTACATAGGTATTGAAATGTATTATATTTTGCTCGGATGACTTTGGATTTTTCCAGATTTACCTTCCGCAGGCACACATTCAGCTCGGCACTGTACACTCGCAAATAACGGTCCTGATGTTTGCTCTCATCGATTCGGGGGAGTGGCAACAACGCTTTATCTGCTTGTTACACTCAACGTCGAAAATTTCGAGCAGATTGTTTAACTGTACCGTGCTATTCATTTACAGCGAAAGGATTCTGTAATCCCCTGTGACACGAACAGGCGCCCAGAGTGTGCCACAGCACTGGTCCTAGCTGTCCAGTTCCTCCATTCGAACCGCTGTTACGCTTTCTGGCAGTGCGGCCCGGCGGTCGCTGGGAAGTTAATCTAGCGAGTGGAATTCCCGGTAGGAATCGCGGAGGCTGTTGCGCGGCCGCGGCCGGTCACGTGAGGGCACGCCGGAGCGTCACGCGGGGCGGGCGCGTGCCCAGCGCTAATCACTGCTGACAAGCAATTATTATGGATTAGCCTCGCGGCGCCGCTCGGAGCTGCCTGCGTACACACCTCGCGCGGGGGCCGGGCCGCCCGAGCAGCATTATGTGGTGTGTACAGCAGCAGCTGCTGCTACTGATTCCATATTGAATCACGTGGACGCGAATGTGCTACAAGCTCACTGCCACACACTCATCAAATACACACGGTATTCAAAAATTCGGTTTCCCAAACTCACAGGTATTACGACAAAGCCAACAACAAATATATTTTGCTAATAAGGGGTACTCACCATCGCCCACCCCTTCCTACTCCTCAGATTTAGAGGTAAAATGGCCCCGTGGATAACCTGTCAAAAACTGAACACAGATCAAGCACGAAAAAAAGAAAGTTCAAAAATGGCTCTGAGCACTATCGGACTTAGCTTCTGAGGTCATCAGTCCCCTAAAACTTAGAACTACTTAAACCTAACTAACCTAAGGACGCCACACACATCCATGCCCGTGGCAGGATTCAAACCTGCGACCGTAGCGGTTGCGCGGTTCCAAACTGTAGCGCCTAGAACCGCTCGGCCACCCCGGCCGGTAAAAAAAAAGAAGGTATACTGAAAAAAGAAGCACAATGCATACAGTGAACGTCCGAGCTCATAACGTGCAACATCGAGCGTCCCGCAAGAGCCACGGCGTCGTGAATGTGTGCCCACGGTGTTCGACTGCAAAGCAGCAGGTCTGTGTTCAAACCTCCCTCGTCCCCTTTTTTTTCACAAATTTGAGAAATATCCATCGGGCTACGGACGTGTCCGTTCTCCATCTGCAGTCTTGGCAGTTGTCATACAATACATTGGTTATAGAATAGGAGTCATGTGGTAAGAATATATTACTGTCGCGAATAAATGTGCTGAATAGTGAGAGCAGGTGAGATGCCTCATAGACGTCTCAGAGATACGAAAACAACAAATAAGTGGGTGTGAACTACCTTACAACGAAGGACTTCAAGAGTCAAAACGTCCAAAACGGAACGCAGGGCCGCGCGGGATTAGCCGAGTGGTCTGGGGCGCTGCAGTCATGGACTGTGCGGCTGCTTCCGGCGGAGGTTCGAGTCCTCCCTCGGGCATGGGTGTGTGTGTGTTTGTCCTTAGGATAATTTAGGTTAAGTACTGTGCAAGCTTAGGGACTGATGACCTTAGCAGTTAAGTCCCTTAAGATTTCACACACACACGGAACGCAGGAGGCATAACATATGGTACATGTGTAGAACAAATTGGAGGTACGTCTGGAGGTCCCTTCGTTACACGTCGCTGTTGCAAACGGACGTTACACCACGATAGAGACACAAATTTCAATACAGCGAACAAACATGTCAATGAGCGGACGGACAGTTCATAATCTTGTGAAAAAAAGGGGGACAGGAGGGTGGTTTGAACCCGGATCTGCTCCTTCGCAGTCCTACAGTGACAACACAGCCACGACTCCACGATCATTGAAAGTCGCTCGATGCTGCACATGTTGATCTTCGACCGTTCACTGTTTCTATTTTGCTTCTTTTTTCCACAGTTCAGTACACCTTCTTCCTGTTATCATGCTCGATTTGAGTTCAATTTTGGACGGGCTATCCAATGAGCCATCTTACCACTAAATCTAAGCGGTTTGCGATAGGGAGTTTCCCTTATTTAAGCAACCAGGTGTCTCGGAAACTCGTACTGAGAGAGCGGTAAGCATGCGCAACTACAATAATCAAAAAATAATTTCTTCAAACATCGTTACGCTATAGCTGATTTCAAGTAGGCAGTGTTGTGATGTTCTGACGTTCGCAGTGAACCAGTATCCAGCATGTAGCTACTGTATAGTGCTCCTTTGATGATAGGGATGGGAAAAACCAACCGGTTAAATCCGATACCGTTATTTTAGTACTCAATAATTTTTCGGTATTTGTTTGGTCTCATTTCTAACACGTGTTTCTTATTTTTTTCTGATAACTGAGTAAAAAAACCGGAAATATCAATAAGCCAAAGCAGCAGTGCAAAAATTTTTCGTTTTTGAATAAATCTTTTTTTAAAAGTAGTAATTTTTATTCGTAAAATTTGCTTTGGTTTGAAATATTACGTTATTATAGAAAATAGGAAAAGCGATAAGTGCAATTTCAATAACAATGTCGACAGAAATGAGCAACGAAACATGGCATAAGAGTTGGTACAACATTGCTGAGACGATAATGTCCCTGTTGCCGTGTGTCGTGGCTTATGGTACGTCTGTGTACGTTCAGTGTACAAGACTTGCCTCCGCCTGGTCTGTACGGTAGTTTCTCGTTGTCGTCGCCGGGAATCCGTTGTATTGCAGAATGACATCATCCCTAGTCTGGAAACAATTTCACGAAGTGACGTAGCAATGAAGTACAATGCTTCATTTCCTTTAAAAGATACACCTGTCTGCCATTTCTATGAAATAAAGAAAGAGGAAGAAAATTATGGTAACGGTAACAAATCTAAAACTTAACAACTGTTAACTCATAGTATACTATAAAAACAGAAAGAAGCTGACCTGCCACCTATGTCTTCATAATATGCCTTTATTTGCTTGTAACCCCTGAAAACGGACAAATTAACACAATACACATTCTCTACCTCAGTTTTCATCGTTTCCCATTAAGTATTCGTAATACTCAAATAGTCGTATGATCACTGATTAAAACATGATTTTTGACCATAGTTTCAAAAAATTAGGATCACTAGGGGCGTATTGGTGATGTTTTGAATTATTCAGCCACTTATCACTTTTCGAGAAAAGCAGCGAACGGTGCATGGACTAAGTTTCCTTTTATTTGCCTGTTTAATTTAATATTTTAATTAATAAAATTAAAAATTTAATTAATAAAATAAAAAATAATAATATAAGCAGAGAGAATCAAATTTTTAAAATCTATTTTCTATTTCTACGTTTATCACAGAAAATAATAGAAACAAAAAATCGGTAATTTGTGCGGTTGTTAACATTCAGGTTAAACTGGCGAGGAAAAGAAACGATACTACGGAAACCCGTTGTTTCAGCGATAACCAGCATCACTACTTGATGGTCGCAGTACATAACCTAGAGGCTACACATGGACGGAAGTGCGAGTCATGTAGACCTACTTTATTTACGATGCAGCTGAAGACAGTGGTATCGGCTACATTTCCGTGCACAAAGACGTCCGCGTCATTGCCCATTAACTACACTCCCGATCGCCTGGGCGATATCGGCACTTGTATGGTATGCAGGACCAATGCAGACAGATCACAGGCTGTGCGAACATCTACCTTTAGCATTGGCCTGAGGTAAGAACACGAGCACGCTGGGTTCGGTATTTATGACAGACTAGTATGCAATGTGTAGCGCGAACAGCTGCCGCACTTTTTTCCGTCCAGCCGAAATAAAGGGACCACATTTTTATTCACATGGGCTTGAGTTTGTACGCTGGTTTCTTCTAAAGACTACCGATGAGAAAATGTTCAAATGTGTGTGAATTACTATGGGACCAAACTGCTGAGGTCATCGGTCCCTAGACTTACACACTACTTAAACTAACTTAAACTATGCTAAGAACAACACACACACCCATGCCCGAGGGAGGACTCGAACCTCCAGCAGGAGCTACCGATGAGACCCCAGTTTCCTGATTTTCTTCTCTTTACGAATGAGGCTTAACTTATTCGGGAAGGCATGTGTAACTGTCATAACTCGCCTATATGGGTAAATGAAAATACACGTACAACATACATGTACAATGTAGAACAGTTATGCGTGGTAAAGATGTGGGCAGGTACGGTCGGCAACTACAGTATTTGCATTCACCCCGCATTTTGCCTCCTCGACTCAGGTGGCAAATACGCAGACTGTTCTTCCAAGAGCACCAACCGACTTTATTGGAGAATGTGGATCCAGCATGGCAGGGTCCCAGAACTTTTCGGAACAAGCACGGACAGCAATAAGACGTACTTTCGGCATTTGGTGGATCGGCGGGCGAGGATCTGTAAGGTGGTCTGCAAGATTTGTTTCTGTGGGGCTGCATGAGAAATGAAGTATATTCTACGTCTGTGGACTCAGAAAAGGAATTAGTGGCGACCACACATATGCAGAGATAGTCACACATTTTACATCGAACACGTGACGCCACACAGTTACCGGCTCTGCGCTGAAGTTACTCGTGCTCATTTTGAACATTTATGCAACACTGATCGGAACAGTAAGGAAGAGAGCATATAAAACACTGTTTTATTTTAACTCACATTCAGAGGCCTCCTGGATACGTCGTACTCGATATGCAGGCTTAACGAAATATATTTGTTATTCTTTCCGTCACCATATTTGTCAGTTTGGGCACTGAATTTATCGACTCCCTGCCTCACGCATTGTATATTAGCAATACAGTTTTACAGCTAGAGTCTTAGCGCGTCCTTTCCACACTGATAGTAGATGTGGTATTCAGTCTGTATACCGATTAAAAATACCAAGTAGAAGGAAAAATCACAAGCTGTAAATTTTGTTATTTGCAATAAATGAACTTATAATTGTCGTGACACTCAAAAAAATGAACGTAAAATTACTGGTTGTTGCCGCAACTAGCTCTAATCTTTGCCGACCGTAGTACGTGTTACACGATTATCAGCGATATAACTAAGGAGGATTTGATAGTGTTTAAATTCGGCGCAGTTATTCAGAGTGATATAAGGTGGAGTATTCACTCGTATGGCGGAAAAGGAAAGTACACATACAATCGCAATGAATCAATAAACCAGTCATCATAACCACTGATGATGAAATTGTATTCTCTTCAAAATGAGAAGAAACAAGGTTAGGATTTAACCTCTCGTCGATGACGAAGGGGTCAGTGGAGACGGAGGTTATGCCCACGGGAAAGGAACTCAGCCGTGACCTGCTTCGCCTGAACGGATTTATATATCCACAGAAAATATAAATCAAGATGCCACATGGGAATTTGAACTCCGTTCTTCCCCCAAAAGCGAACTAATAGTATCACACCCGTACACCCACGCACACTGAGTAGTACAGTTTATTTAAAGTCATGCGTACACCTTAGGCATTGTTGTATGATTCATTTGGCATTTGTAGTCGACCACTATTAAATTATGATGCTTACATCGCCAACTATTGCTACATTTTGTACTATTTATTTTTCTTCTGCCGTACTTTTTCCCCCTTCTCCGATAATATTCCGTTGCAATTTGACGTCACTCTGCCAGTGGTGCTATTTCCACAGCAGTTTGAAAATTTAACTTCAATTATAATCAAACTGTATATTATAATTATTTAAGCTCTCCGGAACGGAAAGTTGCGACAAACTTACTGTCAGGCCCTAGTTTGCAGTTAACTCCATTGACTAAGAGAAACCCTGTAATACTATACATTCCACAGAACTGATATTCCACGTCCTTTGCCATCTCTGACAGAAATAAAATGTCACCGGTATACCTTCACGATTTTTTTTTCCTTCTTCTACTTGGCCTAACAAAACGATAGCGACCAACTTAGAAAGGCTGTAGAGTGCGCCCTGAGAAACAAATGGACGATAGGAAACGTCAGGCAACGACGCCACAGGGTCGCAGTACCAAACAACGCCTGCAGTTAGGCTACCCCTTCGGCAGCAGACGCCAGCTTGTACGTTGACGGCTCGCAAGTGGAACTTCTCATAGCAGGCCTGACGGTGGCTCCCAGCGTCAGACATTATTTCAGTACACACACGGCGACATCGCGGCGATAATGGCGTAGCAGTGCTACACTGGAAGGTGGCTGGTGTGGGCGTTGGCGGGAGAAAGCAGACAGCGTGGGTGCTGTATAATACATCTGTGATTACACTGAAATAGCAGACTGTGTTTTAAATTTTTAAGATCGGCTAAAGTTTCGTACGTTCAGATGAAAGGCCTCTCGCCAGGGAGCAAATCATTTGTTAGTTAGGGCTGTGTTACGTTTTGAATGACCACTTTCGGGTAATAACGTCACCAGTAGAACAGAAACAAAAAGAGTTTAACACTGATACTGCCTATATCATTTCTCCCATTTCTCCTTTGATCTGGCTTCAAAGAAATAAAATTGCTCACAGATCAAACCACGCGGCTTTTTTCTCAAACTTATTTCGGTACTCCAAGCGAGAAGTGTCCCATATTTCAGGGTATTTCATCTCCTCTTACAAACCGATTGCATCCCTGGAAGGCTGACAGCAGCTGTTGCTAGTGTTGCAAATACGTGTGAACTGCTCAGCTCTCCCATGGCGAGTGCTGCATCACGGCGATCGACAAGGTAAAAGTAAGTAAGAGTTAAGTCACATGGTATGAATGACTGGGAGATCTATAACGGCAGGTTCAGCTGCCTAATTGGAAAAGTTTTTCCGATCCTTCGCGTCCGTAGACGGCTCTCCGTCGCGAAGAATGAGAGCGGTGTGTGTGTGCAAGCGTATCTCTTAAGTGCAGATGACTGCTCTCGAAAAGCGTCAAGGGTGCCGCCGAGCTTAACGTCTCCATCTGACGGGCGGATCTTCACCAACACTGTCACGTGTCTTCGTTTCAAGAGACTCTGAGGACAGGTATGGAATTTAATCCTGGACATTGGTGAAAAGACTGGTGACAGGGAGCTTTAAGCCAGCGTATCTCCTCCCCTTGCCAGCGAAATACTGGTAGTGAAAATTTCATCAACCACAGGCGTGAGTTAGCGACCACAGCTAGGGAGGCGGATATCGACAACGTCACCTAAAAGCAGCAGTGGCTGTTGAGCACAATTCTCTCACCACGTTTCGCGGCCAGTTCACAGCTTCAGTGCCGTAGTGCAGGAGTGGCCAAGAATTCACCTCGCGAGCGGTGCCCTGAAACGAGTGCCACGGCTCTCAACCACACTGCACACCGCCAAGCCACGCTCTCTGTCCGCGACGAGCGGGAAGAGAGAAAAATGCTAAATGCGCCGCATTTAAACGGTAGTAATACTGATTATGGCTTGGTTTTATAGTCTACATTTTGCAGGAATATAGATCTCAATCAATAAGGATTTCAGTATTATTTTGTTATTTTTGGTGGGCTGAAGACATAATAATTGTTATCTGGTACAAACTGTCGGCCTACGGATAGACGCAGACAATTTCACACATTTGCGCACTCATGTTCCATAATCGAAAAAGTTATTTCACGCTAGTATGTCCATAGAAATATTGTAGCACTTTTCCAACCTCATTATGTAGACGTGGAAACTCTACCTGAGGAAAGCAATGTAAACGTTCTCGACAGTTTTAACGTTAAACGATATTGTCATTAAAACGGGAATTACTTTGCAGATCAATCAGTTCTATCTGCTCAGCTGAAACGGCAGGTGGTCTCGAAAACAGCTCGAATACAGCTATAAAATTGGCAGTGCTCTCAAGACGTTAAGCAAACTATGCTTTTAATAAGTTCAACGCCTCGATGAACTCTTCAAACCTCGCGTTTTATTAAGCGGCAGTGAGATTAGGGAACTGGACTGTGTTTGTCGGAGTGTATCCTTTCTGCAACACGATTTCTTTTTAAATTCCCCATCAAATCAGCAAAAAAGTTGTTTATTATGTTACAATGTCTTTCTGTGAGTAGTGCGCAGTTCAAGTCCATTTAATATACAAGGTCTGCAATCCATTCCGTATGTTCTAATTTTCGTTCCCGCACTCCTTTTTCCTTCATAAATTCAACAACAGCGAGTTTTAAATCGAGAAGTCGGCCCAGGCATGCCAGTTGACTTAACAAATGTACTCTGCAGTAATATATAAAGTCTCCACAGTCTTCGTTCAGTTCCACCAAAAGCTGTTGCAGCTGACAATGGAATAATGCGTGTGACTTCTGAAATCTTACTATTCATGCCACCAATTTTTTCACATGCTACACACTTTCTAATTTAGCACAAAGTGCTGCTTGATGTGCAGAACAATGAATACCGTTCGTCGATTATAGTAATTTTTTACTCTTCCATTGTCGACTGCATCCTTAAATTCTCTCTGCTTAGTATTGTAATATCGTTTCCCAGCATAGTTGTTGTACCCGTCCCTAGTGGACTGCGTAATATATACTGAGAATTCTGTCCCTCTCTTCTGAAAATCCGATTCATTTTTAAAGGCTTGAGACGATAGATCGCCAGACTGTCTTTTTTGTGCGGCCACTGGGTCTGTGAACATTATTCATACCACGAAAAAATGGCGAAGGTTAAACAGCGCTGTCACCACCATTCTACCCAACAGAAGAGAGTTGTACCGACCAGAAAGTGCCCAGACTCAGATCTGAAGTGTTACGGCGTAAAGTGAAGCGCCGGCACGCCAGTTGGGAACTTTAGAGCAGAGAGGGTTGTGAGACGACGTCCGCCAATTGGATGCCGACCGACCCCTCTCGAGGACTACAATGAGACAGCAGCGGCCTCTATGCGAGCAGGACATTCAGTACTGGCCGCAAGATGAGACGCAGGCCCGTGAGGTGACTGAGGGTGACTCACGGTGAGTTTTTGCGAACCACACAACTGAATGGTTCTGCGCACGTTAGAGCGCAGCGTGACGTGACGCAGTTCCCGCTCTTGGTCACCCTGCGGACCGCAGTCTCCTGTACGCAGTCTACTGAGAGGCTCACGGTGGTTCTGGCTGTTGGTAGTTCGAAATGGAGGAAAAGCTAATTGAAGCCGTACGTGTTCGCAAAGTTCTGTATGATACAAGCCATGAAGATTACTCGACAACGAAGCTGAAAGCTGAGAAGTGGGAGGAAGTGGCCAAGGAAACGGATATACGAAATGGTAAGTTGCATTGTAATTCGTTGTTAACATTCTGCATTGACATTGTTAAAACTCTGTAGCAAATTCTTTAGTTAAAGCGAATTCCCCATGACTTAGTCTTCTTTTCATGTACGCACTTTTTTTCTGCTTTTTGTTTCATCAAAGCTATGTAACACACCGTTTCGAACTCAAACTCAGAATCGGAATCCGATTCTGAACTTATATCTATTAACATAGTAGAAGTAGTCGCCATCTCTGCCAGAGCCAAAGTTCCTCAGCAAACTGCGTATTGAAACTGCGATTCAACTTCGTGATTGCTGCCGTGAGGAATTTGGCGTGAGCCCCCTGCGTCACCTCACGGGCCTGCGTCTCAACTTGCGGCCCGCCGAGCCGCGCCGACTGATCGCGGCCCAGTTCTACAGCAGCGCCGAGACTAGTAACTAGGACAGAAGCGTCAAAGCTCATTACTTTGCTCGTACGTTCTATGTAGTACAAACTTGGAATTGTTATACTGAAGAAATTTCTTATTTTATATGTCGCCCTTTGCTTGCGACACATGTGTTTAACACAAAGTATTGTATATTTTTCCTTTTGTAATAAAACTCATTAATACGATTTGTTTGAATGTTGTTTAGCGACCTGAGAAAGCAGTTTTCCCAGACACCCCACATATGAAGACTAGGCAGACACGTGCCGCGCCTTCGCCCGCACGAGGCCCGCATACCCGGCCCGCGTGCAGTTTTCTCGAGGACCCCCTCACGATTGGTACCTTGTCATTTCACAGTATCAAGCACCTAAAAAAGCCAAATTAAGAGTCAGAAGTTAGCGTTCGCTAAAGCTCTGCTCACGCAGGAAGCGGCCAAAACAAAGAGTCTGTTATCGTACGAAATATATTTAATATATTTTTTATTGTAATAGCATCTTGCGGACCCCTCTGGCATAGCTCGCGGACCCCTGGGGGTCCGCTGACCACCTGTTGGGAACCACTGGTGTACACGGTTACGTTGTTTGACGTGTACTGGTAAAACGTGCGAGAAAATAATTGTTCGAGTTAGTGATAGTAAATCGCTCGAGTGCATAGGACCTAATGCATCCACGGCTGTAGCAACATCACTGCTTGCGGCCAGTAGATGTTTTCTGCCGCTAGAGGTTGGTGCCGTCATCTTCTGCCACTCTGCAGTGTTGTTGGACGGTATTGCTATCCTGATTTCATTTCTTAAGACGTTCTCTACAATCCCTCGACGTTTGTCGGTATCCTTTTGTTACATCGTGTACAGTGCTATTAAGTAATAGAAACAGCTCGTTACGACATTCACGTGTGCAGACGGCGGTGTGTTTTTGTGTGGCGGTGACGCAAGTGCGGAGGTGGCGGCGGCACACGTGACCGGCGTTGCGCAGCGGCGCTTATCGACTGGGAAGCGCGGCCGCGTAAACACGCGCGCGGCCACGGCCGGCGCTAAGCCGCTTACCGGGTGCCGCTCTGCGCTGCGCTGCGCCGCGCTGCACCGGCGCCAAACAAAAACGCCGCGTCCGGAAAGCGCCAACTTGTGCGCCGCGCGCCCGCTGTCCTCTTGTCCGAGCTCTTTTGTTCATCCCCGGAGGCCGCGGCGCGGCGCCGCCGGGGTTTAAACTTTAAGCGCCGCCCGGGTCTCCGTCTAAGCGACAGTTGGCCGCCAGTTAATTTCGGCGAGGCCGTTCGCGCCGACAGTCCGATGCCGTGCCACGGGCGCCTCACCCAAACTGTCTGTACAGTTTCTCCCCTCCACATTTTCCCTATAGGCTGGTTCTCACATACAAGGTGGCGCACGGAATGTGTTACCAATTGTTTCTTTCACGACATTAGGTATCCCGCTGGGATCTCTACAGCAGTACCAGCAGAGCTTGTAAAAACAAATGAGTTACGAAATGACGTGTAATTCACGATAGTGCCGCTAGGAGACTAGTAAGCAGCAATGGCTGACAATGGAAGACTGACGACACAGCAACGATCGGCAATTGTGTTACTTTTTCATGAAACGAAAAGCCTTGTTGTGACTCAGAGGCGTTTTCGACAACGGTTTAACACACGATGGGTCCCTTGCAAGAAGATCATTCACAGGTTGTAAGATAAATTTGTACAGGAAGGAACAGTATTGGAAGCGAAGCGACCTCGGCCTAAGCCTGTTTGTTCGCCGGAGAATGTTGGTTCAGATGGCTCTGAGCACTATGGGACTTAACGTCTGAGGTCATCAGTCATCAGTCACCTAGAACTTAAAACTACTTAAACCTAACTAACCTAAGGACATCATACACATCCATGCCCGAGGCAGGATTCGAACCTGCGACCGTAGCGGTCGCGCGGTTCCAGACTGAAGCGCCTAGAACCGCTCGGGACAATATTGAAGCGGTACAAGTTGCTGTGAAAGGCAGCAGTGCAACTGGGAATATCCAGACGCTCCGTTCAACGCATTCTTAAAAGTGACCTCCATATGTACCCATACAAGATGACCTGTGCAAAGAAGCTCATTGAACAACACAAGCAGCAGAGACTACTGTTTGCTCAGTGGCCGGAGGACAGGGAAGAAACTCTCAACAATGTTTAGTTTTCAGACGAGGCGCATCTTCATTTAGACGATGTGGTTAAGAAACAAAATGTACGCTTTTGGGCCACTGAAAACCCACAAGTGCTTCATGAACAACAACATTATGCTCCGAGGATTACAGCGTGGGCAGCAATTTCCAGTCACGGACTTATTTGACCCTTTTTCTTTGAAGAAACTGTGAACTGCGAGCGTTATTTGTGTATGCTTCGCAATAGCTTTATTCCACAGCTTCTTGCTACTGCCTTGCCCTTCAACACGCAGTGGTTCATGCAAGATGCATACTTACTTTCCATAATGACTAAACTAACTGTCGGACAACTAAACACGCATAACAGCAGACTTGTGATGCAGGAATTTCGAAGGGAGGTGGGGGAGAGGAGGCTTGACATACTCTGCCTACAGGAGCCGTACTCTCAAACTGGGAAACTTCTATTTGCAGCCGCTACATGGCAAATAGCTAGTAGGGGGGATGCCCCCAAAGCGGCAATAGTCATCACGAACCAGTCTCTACGAGTAACAACACTCACACAATTTTCCACCAGTCACTGCAACGTCGTGGAGATACAGTCTCCCGTGGGAATTATAACCTTCATAAATATGTACTTCCAATATGGAGACAACATAGAACAACACTTAGTTCTCCTGACAAGAGTAGCCACGGCGTTGCGGGGACGCAAACTGGTCATAGCAGCTGACATAAATGCAAAATCCCCCTCTGGTACAGTGGCACAAGAGATGAAAACGGCGGAAAAGTGGAGGATATGATCATAGCGTTACAACTTGTAGTGGCAAATAGACCTGGCAACCCTCCCACCTATGCGGCGGGAGGGGGCCTTGGCACCAACATAGACGTAACACTAGTTACACCAAATACTGCCAACATCATCCAGGACTGGGAAATTAAAGGAAACGCTACAACAAGTGACCATAATCTTATCACTTTTAGCCTAGGAAACAGAGGATGCCACTGGGCCATGGGGTGGGAGCTGCAACTGAATTTCAAGAGAGCTGATTGGGAGAGACTAGCGAGAGAGTGCGACATTCCTCCATTGCCAGAAGGTGACGCACAACAGGACCTGGACATAGACAAGCGAGCTGAAGAACTGGTGAGCGCAGTTACCGGAGCGGTGAAGGCAGCTGTTCCAACCAGGAGGAGGGTCACGGCGGCCTCCCCATCACCATGGCCAGCTGAACTGGAGGAAATGCGTCAGTCTGTCAGAAGGCTGAGGAGGCACTACCAGCGCAGTGTCGTCTGGTGGGAAAAGCAAAGATGGTTACTGCAATACCGGGAGGCAAAAGAGAAATTCCAAAAAGAACTAAAAGAAGTTAGAATACGAAGTTAGGAAAGATTTGCATTGGACCAGTTGGCCTTGGATCCATGGGGTGTATCCTACAAACTAGTTATGGATAAGATCCGATCCCCAATGATGCTATCAACGGTCAGGCACGGGGATGGGATGACGGATTCCTGGCAGGAGACTGCCGAGGTCCTTCTCCGGTCCCTGCTGCCTAATGACGATGTGGATAGCGACACCGAAAACCAGTCCCAGTTACGTAATGAAGATCCGGACAGAATAGTAAACGATGGGGCAGTCTACCCCTTCTCTGAAGAGGAGGTGGCTGGCCACATCAAAGCATTAAAAACAGGGAAAGCCCCTGGCCCAGACGGCATTGTGGCGGAGGTGGTGCAGTTCCTGGCACCCCAACTGGTAGCTCCACTAACCCAGCTATAGAACGAGTGCCTAAGACAGGAAAAATTCCCAAAAATTTGGAAAGTGGCAAATGCAGTGATCATCAAAAAAGGACCCAACAAGGACCTAGCGGATGTCAAGTCCCATAGACCGATCTGCCTACTAGACATTTTTGGGAAATTATTCGAGAAATTACTAGCTGACAGACTGACTGCACACCGAGTGCTGTGCGGGATGAGCAGCAGGCAGTTCAGCTTCAGGCCGGGGCGATCGGCAACCGATGCGATCGCTCTGGCGGCCGAGGTCTGCAGCTCTACCAGGTACAAGTACGTTGTTGGCATCATGGTTGACATCAGTGGCGCCTTTGACAACCTGTGGTGGCCTTCGCTCTTCTCCTGCTTGCGGGAGAAAGAGTGTCCAGGGTCGCTATATGGTTGCCTGAGGAGCTATTGTGAAGGGCGGGAGGTCTGGCTATCATCCCCTAGCGGCAGAGTTGGAAAAACTATAACTAAGGGATGTCCCCAGGGTTCCGTCTCAGGTCCCCCGTTTTGGGACATCCATATGGAACCACTTTTAGATAGTTTGCAGCAGAGTGAAGAAGTGCTAGAGGTGATAGCCTACGCAGATGACCTCCTTCTGCTGGTCGGCGGCCGGAGCCGCGAAGACATCGAACCAAAAATAGACAGAGCTATGACCAAATTGCAACTGTGGTGTACAAATACTAGGATGTCGATTTCACCAACAAAATCAACGTACTTATTGCTGAAGGGTCAGCTAGTAAGGAACCCTACAGTTAGAATTGGAGGCTCACCAGTTATAAGACGACAAGAGACTCGCTACTCTGGAAACGGATGAATCTGGCAGAAGAACCTTTGGGTTCCTGCCAAATGTTAAAGAAAGGTTAGGCATGAGGTATTTCGAGCCAACACGGGGTCTAATACAATTTATCACTGGTCATGGTCCCTACCAGACATACCTGTGTCGGTTTGGGAAAAAGGCTACACCTGAGAGTGACTGTGGCGCTTTGGAGGGCACTCCCGACCATGTGGTTTACGAGTGTCCCCTTTTCGATGATGTAGCAGTGACATTAAGACAACAGCTTCCACATAACAATACATATGACCTATTAAGACATGAAGAGACTTTTGAAACCCTAAACAGTTTGGCAAACGAGGTATCACGGAAAGTACTGACAGCATACTTGAGGGACTTTCATGACTAGAGACAAACACTGAACGCGTCCTATTACCCTGATCCTGTACCGCCTGTGCGTGGACAGGTCGACTTTTAGTTGCAATCCGCCACGTGCAGGACTAGGGGGACCAGGGTACACTCATCTCAGACCAAAATAGCACCGGAATTGATGTAGGTTAGTACAGTAGTTGTAGCATTAGATATAGAGATAAAGTTAGGAACCTGTAGCGACAAACAATCTTGGCCTGCCCAGTGTCAGGGGCACGCTCATCGGGATTAACTCGATGAGCAGGGCCTTTAAGTAGGTTTATATCTAGGCTGACACACCTGTAACGCTGCAGGCAGTTAGGAATTAACAAGTAGGTAGAAAAACTAACAATTAGCTACTAGTGTAGATTAATAACTGTAGTCTGCCTATTAACCTGTACTGAGACGCTGTCTGTAGCTCATAATAATAAACATTGTATCATTGTAATAACAATAATAATAGCTGTTGAAATATATAACACTGTAGTAATATTACGATCCACTAATCACTAAGGTGGTGGGTTGATTTTGTATAAATATTATAGATGTTATTAATAAAGATTTAAAAAAAAAAGGTGGAGCAAGGCCACATACTGCAAACACTGTGTTGGAGTTTTTACACGAGCATCTCGACATGCGGGTAATTTCACTCACGTTTCCAGGTCGCTTCAATGACGGACAAAATTGGCCCTCCAATAGTCCAGACCACAATCTATGTGACTTCTTGCTTTGGGGATACCTAAAGGAAAAAATTTTCCCGAAACGTCCACGTGATTTAATGGAGCCCAAAGGACTTATTCTTCAAGCTTGCAGTGAAATTACGGAAGACATGTGCCGTAACGTAATCACTAACTTCAGTGTTCGTTTGAAGGAAGTTAGGAAACGAAATAGTGGACACATCGAGCATGTGCTGAGTTACAACAAATCTCCACGAACGGGGCTCTTCATTGTAGTATACGTTCCTTTCAGATTGTATTGACAATAAAGTTTATATTCAAGAACAAAATGGTAACACATTTCGTGCGCCACCTTGTATCTGGTTTGGCGATCGGTGTTAGTCATAACCTCCTCAATCCTCGTGTAGCATAGGTGATACATGTAACTTGTATTTTTCGTAGCTCGCCCATTTAACTAAATTTGCTGTGCCTGACTGTAGCGCATACTGTACCCCAAAGGTTTCGTTTTCGTTTCAGTAACCACCCAGCAGGTTTCAAGATCTGACTGGCGAAAGCTGTTTATTGTAGTGTTAGCACGGCTTCGAGAAATACACGTAATTCCTGCTTGTGTTTAGTAATTCTGAACTAGAATGTGTCTAGATTAAGGTGTAATATGCTAATGTACCCTGTGCTGTCGAATAAATGTTTGTTTATTTCCTCACAACAATACGGCGATACAGGGTTTCGATGTACCACTGTGACTACTTTCTGCAACGACCTACGCTTCCACATTCACAAGAGAGAATACGAGACGAAGAAGTGCGTGAAGAACAAGAGAAGGAATATGATGACAAAGGTGATACATTTCCAATGAGGGAACTCCCCAGAGCAACAAACCTTGTGCCGAAGCCAACAGCAAGTATGTTGGTTGCCACCTGAGGTGATGAATAAAACCCTGAAAAGTCATTTCAGATGCGGGTTTTCTGTATGTAAATGTTCCATATCTGTGCTGTGCACTAAAAGCAAAATATATCTCTATTTCACAGAAAAAATGGTGTTTTCCTCTTCCAATTCCACAAAAAATAGCAGAATGGACCATGTACATAGGCAGTTTAGAAAATAAGTTAAGCAAGCCCGTCCCACGCTAAGTTCACTGCGGTACAAGAGTGGTGCATTGTAAGAAGAAAGTACATGTTCTGGTTTTCCTGCAGACATTCTGTTACGGTACTATTAACACTGCAGTAGTGAACGGCGCGGCAACTGGAAAGGTACTCCACATCACAGTTGAAGGACGTGGGAGAGTACGATTCAGGTAAGCACAACATCTACCTGTATATAACACACAGATTCACCGTCAGCTTCTGGCGGCAAATGGATCAATGGCAGCGTCGCTTCCAAAAGTAGTGAAATGATGCAATAATTTGACGAAAGCTGCACAGGCGTGGGTGACGCTGGACAGTAAGAAAAGCAGTGTGTGTGTGTGTGTGTGTGTGTGTGTGTGTGTGTGTGTGTTTTGGAGCTTAGGACGCTCATCACCAAAGTCATCAGCGCCCAATAAGGACAGCCATCGACATCGGCCACAGACGTGGATGCCTAGGCAATCAAGGAACTGATTCGCTGTAATCGTGGATTTTTCCAACTGTGAAGAAGTTCACACAGAGGTTCTCGACTGGCTCCGTGAGTGGAATTTATCGTCGAGGAACTGAACAATAAGTAGAACATTCCGACCACAATTTACAGAGACTTGGTGACTATGATGGAAAACAGTGTCATGTATCTGTATCACTTTTAAGTGTACCGCTGCATCCAATAAGTTACGTAGCCTGCCATTCTAATATGCAAGCTGCTTTTTGAAGTCCTCTCGTATGAAAAATGTTTCTATTTGACTTCTAGGTATGATAATAAAATAAAGTTACGTGGTACTTACGTAAAAGTAGGAACGTTTTTCAGCTGTCAGTTTAAATACAGGGTGTTACAAAAAGGTACGGCCAAACTTTCAGGAAACATTCCTCACACACAAATAAAGAAAAGATGTTATTTGGACATGTGTCCGGAAACGCCTAATTTCCATGTTAGAGCTCATTTTAGTTTCGTCAGTATGTACTGCACTTCCTCGATTCACCGCCAGTTGGCCCAATTGAAGGAAGGTAATGTTGACTTCGGTGTTTGTGTTGACGTGCGACTCATTGCTGTACAGTACTAGCATCAAGCACATCAGTACGTAGCATCAACAGGTTAGTGTTCATCACGAACGTGGTTTTGCAGTCAGTGCAATGTTTACAAATGCGGAGTTGGCAGATGCCCATTTGATGTATGGATTAGCACGGGGCAATAGCCGTGGCGCGGTACGTTTGTAACGAGACATATTTCCTGAACGAAGGTGTCCCGACAGGAAGACGTTCGCAGCAATTGATCGGCGTCTTAGAGAGCACGGAACATTCCAGCCTATGACTCGCGACTGGGGAAGACCTAGAACGACGAGGACACCTGCAATGGACGAGGCAATTCTTCGTGCAGTTGACGATAGCCCTAATGTCAGCGTCAGAGAAGTTGTTGTTGTACAAGGTAACGTTGACCACGTCACTGTATGGAGAGAGCTACGGGAGAACCAGTTGTTTCCGTACCATGTACAGCGTGTGCAGGCACTATCAGCAGCTGATTGGCCTCCACGGGTACACTTCTGCGAATGGTTCACCCGACAATGTGTCAATCCTCA
This sequence comes from Schistocerca piceifrons, assembly GCF_021461385.2. Lineage (NCBI taxonomy): Eukaryota > Metazoa > Arthropoda > Insecta > Orthoptera > Acrididae > Schistocerca > Schistocerca piceifrons. Next base: position 693,281,887 of record NC_060141.1, read on the forward strand.
TTTCAGTGCAAATGTTCTCTTTACGGATGAGGCTTTATTCCAACGTGATCAAATTGTAAATTTTCACAATCAACATGAGTGGGCTGACGAGAATCCGCACGCAATTGTGCAATCACGTCATCAACACAGATTTTCTGTGAACGTTTGGGCAGACATTGTTGGTGATGTCTCGATTGGGCCCCATGTTCTTCCACCTACGCTCAATGGAGCACGTTATCATGGTTTCATACGGGATAGTCTACCTGTGCTGCTAGAACATGTGCCTTTACAAGTACGACACAACATGTGGTTCATGCACGATGGAGCTCTTGCACATTTCAGTCGAAGTGTTCGTACGCTTCTCAACAACAGATTCTGTGACCGATAGATTGGTAGAGGCGGACCAATTCCATGGCCTCCACGCCCCCCTGACCTCAATCCTCTTCACTTTCATTTGTGAGGGCATTTGAAAGCTCTTGTCTACGCAACCCTGGTACCAAATGTAGAGACTCTTCGTGCTCGTATTGTGGATGGCTGTGATACAATACGCCATTCTCCAGGGCTGCATCAGCGCATCAGGGATTCCATGCGACGGAGGGTGGATGCATGTATCCTCGCTAACGGAGCACATTTTGAACATTTCCTGTAACAAAGTGTTTGAAGTCACGCTGGTACATTCTGTTGCTGTGTGTTTCCATTCCAAGATTAATGTGATTCGAAGAGAAGTAATAAAATGAGCTCTAACATGGAAAGCAAGCGTTTCCGGACACATGTCCACATAACATATTTTCTTTCTTTGTGTGTGAGGAATGTTTCCTGACAGTTTGGCCGTACCTTTTTGTAACACCCTGTATAAAATCCATGAAAGCAAACCCTGAGAAGATGTCATTGCTAGGACTAAGAATGCATTGAGTCCTGATGTAGCATACGTGCTACATGCCCTAGTATTTTCAAAAATCATAACATTTTTTTTAAATTTCGTATTTTATTCGTATTTCGCCCCAGAACAACACCTGACCACCAACATACACTTTTATTCGTAAAATCTAAACACAAGGCTGGAGGATATGTAACAGGCGCATGGATAAATCCTTGCAGGACATACTTCACCTTTGTCAAAAAGGCTCGTACTAAAATGGAATTTTAATTTCTGTATGTAGACGCAGATTATTAAGGCGTAGCTGTCCTCAATTGAAAGGTTGGCCTGAACACCATTTTGCTTTACTAGGTACGGTGGCACTGAACATTGTACGGTCACCTCGTAAATGACTTACCTAACATGGACTTCAAACCACCGTGGTAATTGGTATATTTCACACTTAAAAAAAAATCATTACCAGAGGGGAACGAGGCGATAAGTGACAGAAAAAAATACACGACCAACAAAGAATTGAACTCCGGACTTCTCAACTGGTGTTCTGACTCCCGTTACACAGTAACCTCCGCTGTTAACTCATTATTACCATTAATCAAGTTGTCGGAAGAGACCAACTTCATTAACATACAACGCTTGTCTAGTATGTTAGATGAACGAGCTGTCATCTAAATGACACTCGTACGTAAACAATGGAATGCGTCAGCTTTTCGCCTCCGCTTGTTTCCTTAATGCGTCAACATGACGCTACTCAGTCTTATTCAAAGAAGCACGTTGTTCAGACACGTTGCTATCGAACGCAGCCTGTTCGCATCTTTGTTGTTGCACACGTGTTACGCGGGTTAGGCTCTTGGACTGGCACCAGCCAGTGAGGCGGCTTGCCGCAAGTTTTCATTTGGTACGTAGCGTGGCGTGAAAGAGAACACTCTGCCGCTGTACCCAGTTCTGTTCGGGCGCGTGGGCGCTGGCTGCCGTTTGACACAGTGCTGCCTCAACTCTTCTGTGTGAGATCGCTACATTCTCCTGGCTTAAGCAGCGTTTAGCAAATGTATTTTTGTGCGTTCCTGTAGGAAGTGTTGGGGGCTGTACCTGTAAGATAAAACTAGCTTTTTGCCTGCCGCTTCGCCTGCATACGCATATGTCACATATGCAAAAAGTCGTGGACACTTATTCACGCTTTTAGATTTGAAAATGGAATTAACACTTTCATAACAGGCAAGTGTTTCATTTTTCACCATATTCAGGACAGAAATAGCAACAGATCTTTTCGAACACTTTCAGATGTCACTCCTTCTCATTCCCACACCAACTCCTACGGTAGAACAGTAGTTCTACACAAGTAATAAGACATGTAGAAACCAAATATGTTTGAAACTTCTCCAGACGTTCCTGAAATATTTTTTTATGTCACCCCTTTCACTGCCACCCTCAGCCATAGGTTTAACGGGTAGTATGTGATACTTGTGTCAACTCTGGTAGAAATTGCTTCAAATGTTAGAGATATGTTGGTTTTACTTTGTTTGCATCCCACCAATCCCTCGCCGCTAGGGGTGAAACGTCGCTTGAACTGTCACCAGAGAGCTTTGTGACTCCCAAAACTATGAATTCAATATCGGTCGTCATAGAATAGTTTTACATATCACGACAACTCTCCCCTTCGGTTGGTGGGGAAATATAACCCTACAGTACTTTAATTCAGATTGTAAGTCATGAATGTTCAAAATTTCGTTCAAGCTTCTTCCGACGTTCCCGAGTTATCCTTCTTTGTGATGCCCTTTTCACTCCCACTCCGATGCCTATGGAAGGTAGGTTGTTCATACCCCTACAGTGCTTCCCTCCAAATAGTAAATGATGTCTACATATTTTAGTTGAAATTGACCAAGTGGTTTAGGTGGAGGTATGGAACATACATACATACAAACATACAAAGGTTTTTAGATACACTCCTGGAAACTGAAATAAGAACACCGTGAATTCATTGTCCCAGGAAGGGGAAACTTTATTGACACATTCCTGGGGTCAGATACATCACATGATCACACTGACAGAACCACAGGCACATAGACACAGGCAACAGAGCATGCACAATGTCGGCACTAGTACAGTGTATATCCACCTTTCGCAGCAATGCAGGCTGCTATTCTCCCATGGAGACGATCGTAGAGATGCTGGATGTAGTCCTGTGGAACGGCTTGCCATGCCAGTTCCACCTGGCGCCTCAGTTGGACCAGCGTTCGTGCTGGACGTGCAGACCGCGTGAGACGACGCTTCATCCAGTCCCAAACATGCTCAATGGGGGACAGATCCGGAGATCTTGCTGGCCAGGGTAGTTGACTTACACCTTCTAGAGCACGTTGGGTGGCACGGGATACATGCGGACGTGCATTGTCCTGTTGGAACAGCAAGTTCCCTTGCCGGTCTAGGAATGGTAGAACGATGGGTTCGATGACGGTTGGATGTACCGTGCACTATTCAGTGTCCCCTCGACGATCGCCAGTGGTGTACGGCCAGTGTAGGAGATCGCTCCCCACACCATGATGCCGGGTGTTGGCCCTGTGTGCCTCGGTCGTATGCAGTCCTGATTGTGGCGCTCACCTGCACGGCGCCAAACACGCATACGACCATCATTGGCACCAAGGCAGAAGCGACTCTCATCGCTGAAGACGACACGTCTCCATTCGTCCCTCCATTCACGCCTGTCGCGACACCACTGGAGGCGGGCTGCACGATGTTGGGGCGTGAGCGGAAGACGGCCTAACGGTGTGCGGGACCGTAGCCCAGCTTCATGGAGACGGTTGCGAATGGTCCTCGCCGATACCCCAGGAGCAACAGTGTCCCTAGTTTGCTGGGAAGTGGCGGTGCGGTCCCCTACGGCACTGCGTAGGATCCTACGGTCTTGGCGTGCATCCGTGCGTCGCTGCGGTCCGGTCCCAGGTCGACGGGCTCGTGCACCTTCCGCCGACCACTGGCGACAACATCGATGTACTATGGAGACCTCACGCCCCACGTGTTGAGCAATTCGGCGGTACGTCCACCCGGCCTCCCGCATGCCCACTATACGCCCTCGCTCAAAGTCCGTCAACTGCACATACGGTTCACGTCCACGCTGTCGCGGCATGCTACCAGTGTTAAAGACTGCGATGGAGCTCCGTATGCCACGGCAAACTGGCTGACACTGACGGCGGCGGTGCACAAATGCTGCGCAGCTAGCGCCATTCGACGGCCAACACCGCGTTTCCTGGTGTGTCCGCTGTGCCGTGCGTGTGATCATTGCTTGTACAGCCCTCTCGCAGTGTCCGGAGCAAGTATGGTGGGTCTGACACACCGGTGTCAATGTGTTCTTTTTTCCATTTCCAGGAGTGTATATTTAAGCGTGGATGAGGCCCCTGATGAGGCCCCTGATTATCTGCCTCGGTCTCTCGCCAGTAAATTGTATAGGAACCTACTGTCCGATCGGAGAATCTGTTTTCTCTGCTAGTCCGAAAGCAGGTGACCTGTATGTTTAGCAGTACTATGTGTCACCCGACGGCTCTCCAACTGCGCCCAAAGAACGCCTTCGGTGTCTCTTGCATCAGTGCCTCAACGCGTCGTTGCCGTTATCAAGCTGAAAGGGCTGTCCTACACGCTACTACCCATCACTCTTTCATTCAGTTTTTCAGCGAGAGTACACTGATATTGAACTTTAGAAATACATTATTCTTACACCAGGAATCAGGAATCTCTCTAACATCACAATCCGACGAAGAAAACACTTATTTATGAAAGTGGCTAGTCCCTCTGGCTTTTAGTGTGCTGAATCCTAATATGACGACAAAAAATTACTGACATGCTGACAGGTCTCTGTATGAGTCATTTCATAAGGTATCGCTGAGATTTAACTCATTTTTCCATATCTTTAGCACCTCATACCTTAATTTATGGAGTTCTCTGAATTTTTTACGTCAGTTTTTTAATGGTCTGGCATTGTTTGGCTGGGGCCATGTATTTGAAAACCGCACGAGCCTTCAGCTCGTCGGTTTTCAGTACTTATTCTGTAGTAGAACGGCTTAAATTACATTGCTTTAACGTGTGTGTTGTTTCTTATATATACTTCCGGTATGATTTGCATTCCGGATCGTAATTCTCGTCGACTTCCATTGAGTTTTCCGTGTTATGTGTTAGGCCGATGGGACAAATCCTTGGCGGACTACATGTCTTTGTAGTGCATGCTGTAGTTCTAGTTCTTTTCATCTTCTGCGCGGTGTTAGAGCGATTGTGAAACACGTTCGTGATTCCCCACTATTAAATTGTTCCTACTTTTTGAGAAGCCATCGATTTACTAACCCATCAGGTATCAACATCCTATAGCGTTTTCTCTTGTGCAAATGTATACAGGTCCATTCATTTACTTGATTATTAAGTATAGATTTATTTTATGAAGTAATCAGCCTGGGAACAGATTGATTAATGACAAATGTAAGCTGTGAGTCATTTACCTTCAGCCTGTCTTATTTTTGAATATGCATTGTTTATTGATGAGAGGCTTATCCTCTGCTTATTGGATACAAATTTTATTTACTGATGACTACGAAAAGTTTGTGGTGCTGCAATTGCACCATTGTCTCATTTAACCTATTAATTTTTAAATAAAATAATTAATATGATCGATTATTTTATTTAATGGCGACCCTAAACTGAATCAAATTTACATTAATCAAAAAAAAATTGTGGTAAGGTCTTATGGGACCAAACTGTTGAGGTCATCGGTCCCTGAGCTTACACACTACTTAATCTAACTTAAACTAGCTTACGGTAAGGACGACACACGCACACACACCCGTGCCCGAGGGAGGACTCGGACCTCCGACGGGGGCAGCCGCCCGGACTGTGACAAGATGCCGCAGCCCGCACGGCTACCCCACGCGGCAAATTTACATTAAATCTTAAGCTAAAACTGAATTGAATCTATATTGAACATATCTTTTATACGTTTTTCAACTCATTGAATATAATCATCATTCACTATATACGAGATACTCTACAACGCTTTTGCAATTAATACCCACTATTTTATAAAAATGAACTTTTAGTAACTTCAATGATTCATTACAGTCGCAATGACTGCACTAATTAGTTTACATAATAACTGCTATATCTATTTTGCATAAGATCCTTATGTATCCGATAAAAATTGTATTATCACCTCAAATGAAACTGTTTGTGAACCCAAGTATATCTCCGTGAAGTTTTCTCACGTAACAGAAGCGAAATTAGAAGAAGAGGTGTTTGCTGGACATTCAATTCCTACCTTGAATCAAGAGTAATTGTGAGTGAAAGGGAGGCTAGGTTACCATTAAAGGAGGATTTTACTAAGTTCTTAGGCAACAAGAAGTACTCAGATTTCATATCATATGACACCAATATGCTGACAAAGTTAAAGAAGTTAGGCTGTATGAAGATACACAAGATTATCTTTTTGAAGAGTTGCCTTAGATTTTTCCTTGAGCATTTGGGCTAAATCACTGCGGAAAATGTGATCACTCATCAAGACCTCAAAATGATGGAAAGATGGTATCAGGACTCATGGAAAACTAATGTGATGGCAGACCATTGTTGGTCACTTCACCGAGGCGTACAACAGGTAATTCATCGGAGAAAAAGCTATGTTAGATGCTTTGAGGAGAAGGGAGAAAGGAAATACGAGGGATATTAGGAAAGTAAGGTCCGATAGGTCGCGGAATGGAAACGACAGCGAAAATTCGGAGAAGCTGTTAGGCAGTGTCTCTAGTATGTCTGTCAACCGCTTCAGGTCGCTCTTTTCAGTTCTGAGCGCACAGGGGGGACGTAAAGATGCCTAGAACAATAGTGTCACCCGCCGAGTATGGATGCCCACTATAACTGCACGTGTTTTTTTAATTTTCTAGATTGTAACGTATTCACGTTGTGACAAAACTGTATGCTGAAAAACTGTGGGCAGATATGGTGGACTCATTGCCCAAAAACACCAAGCGATTTAGATTCTACCAACCGAAAAGTAACAAGAAACTTTATTTTCCTGTGTTTTGTTTCAACATTCTCAGAAATAGCTTATGCGAACACCCCGCACTGCTGACCACGAGCAATAATTCTTCTATTTTCTACGTTATTTTCCAGCTCTTTGTCGCAGACCTGCTAACACCGCAATATCAGCAAAATGTACACCTTGTCACATTCACTTGGAGGAATAATATGAATACGAAGTTAGGAAAAAAAGTCGCACCATGGGGAAAAAAGCGCTTAGGCGATGGAAGTGAAGAGCGTCGCAGCAAGTGGCACGCCGGGTTGCTGACAGATGATAAAAGGGCGGCGAGGCGGCCGGGGCGTGTTTTGGCGGGGGGCTGGTGGCGCCAGCGGCGGCGCCTGCCAGGCCCGGGGCCTGCTGACCCAGTTACAGCCGCGGGCGGCACGTGCGCCGCGCTGGCTGCCTACCTGTGGCACGGAGGGGCAATCTGGGGACTAGACTTTCACTGCGTACTCCTCACCCATTTCTGGGTACGACTGTTTGTGGCTGTACGTAACCGTACATCTAGTACAGCCGAGTGCTAGCGAAAATATAATTTGAGTTTGTTTAGCCGTCAAGCTGTTTATTGGAAATGTTTTTATTTTATTTTATTTTATTTGTAGCCTTCGGGCGTGATATATCCTGCCAGCTACCGATAGTCGACATGCAGCAAATTACAGTAACGCTGGTATTCCTAAATAAAATCACACACGTACACCCATGACTCGCGTCCCCAACATATGATAGAGTACGTACATTACGTTCCAAATATACACAAACGGGAAAAAAATCGCAACACCAAACGAACGAAATTTTGTAGGCGTGTTTCTCCATGTGAAAGATGACGTCTATTCAAATTTCGCACCAGCCACTATGAGGATGCAAATCAGGTTTGCTTTAAACACACGCTGTAGCGGTTGTCAGCGTTATTTACCATTCCGATTGGACGTAGTGACTTAATGTTAGTCAATAATGCCTTTAAGACGACAAAGATGCCATTAACATCTCACTGAGTTTGAACGAAGCCTTGTAATAGCGATGGAGAAGCTAGATTTTCCTTCTACGATATTGCAGATAGACTTGGCAGGTATGTAGACACCTTATATGATTGATGGCAGCGGTGGTCACGGGAATATACAGTCGCAAGAGTACAGGGCTCCAGAATGCCACGTGAGGCGTATGGCTCTGGCGCATCGCACTGCATCTGCAACAGCAATGTGTGCAGCAGCTGGCACCACTGTCACCACTGTGACACAACAAACTGTCACAGTTCGGTTACTTCAAGGACAGCTTCGAGCCAGACGCCCTGTAGCGTGTATTCCACTGACCCCAAACTACGGCCATTTGCGGCTTCAGTGGTGTCAAGCGAGAGCTCACAGGAGGGCAGGGTGGAGGCCTGTTGTTTTTTCTGGTGAAAGCTGGTTCTACCTCGATGCCAGTGATGGCCGTATGTTTTATAGAAGGTGGCCAGTTGAGGGCCTGCAGTCAAACTGTCTGTGTGCCAGACAACGCAGGACTCACACCTGCTGTTATTGTCTAGGGTGCGACTTCGTATGACAGCGGGAGCAGTCCCGCGGTTATCCCTCGCACTCTGACAGCAAATGTGTACGTCAATCTGGTGATAAGGCCTATTGTGCTGTCATTCAGGAACAGCATTCCAGGGAGTGTTTTTCAACAGGATAACGCTCGCCCAAATACCGCTCTTGTAACCCAATGTGCTCTACGGAGTGTCGACAGGTTGCGTTGGTCTGCTCGATCATCAGATCTGTCTCCAGTCGAACACATAAGAGACATCATCAGACAACAACTACTGCGTAATCCACAACCAGCATTAACTGTCCCTGTATTGGCCGACCATCCCAAGAATTGAAATCCGGCACATGTACAACTCAACGCATGCACGTCTGGATGCATGCATTCAACAGTCTGGCCAGCACTTCACATTTGCAATGGCTTATCTCGCGCTTACATTAACATCTGATCTTGCAATGTTAATCACTTAAATACGTTACCTAAACAAATGAATTTCAGAAATTTCATTACACTACATTAATTATTGTTTGGTGTTGCGATTTTTTCCGTCAGGGTATAATTACAGTGTCTAATCACGTTAACGTGACCGCCTGTCAAAAGCCTGAAAAACCATCTTTCGCCGCGCTGACCTCTGGTAGACGTGCAGGAAGAGAGTTAGCGAGCTTATGGAAGGTACCGACGGGGATGTGAAACCATGCCGACTCCAGAGCCGGGCCAGCTGCGCTAGTTTTGTCGGCTGATGCTCCATTACGTGAACAGCCTAATCGAGATGGTCCCACAGATTCTCGATTGGGCTTAAATGGGGAGATTTTGGTGGCCAGGTCATTACGGCAATCTCATCTTGACGGTATTCGAATCACACATGTATATACCGAGCGAGGTGGCGCAGTGGTTAGCACATTGGACTCGCATTCGGGAGGACGACGGTTCAATCCCTTCTCCGGCCATCCTGATTTAGGTTTTCCGTGATTTCCCTAAATCGTTTCAAGCGAATGCCGAGATGGTTCCTTTGAAAGGGCACGGCCGATTCCCTTCCCAATCCTTCCCTAACCCGAGCTTGCGCTCCGTCTCTAATGACCTCGTTGTCGACGGGACGTTAAACACTAACCACCACCATCACACATGTATACTGCCAGCTATGTGACGCGTTGCATTCTCCCGCTGGTGGATCCCATCGTGCCGAGGAGGAACAAACTGCATGTAGGGGTGACTGTGTCCCCAAGGATAGGTACATACTAGCGTTGATCCATTGCGCCTTCCAGAACAACAAAATCACCCAGAGATTGCCACGAAAACATTCCCCAGACCATAACGCTCGCTTCTCTGGACTGGGCCCTTTCAATGTGTTTCCTTTCAGACTTTTCATGTCGTAAACGCTCAAAAGGGATTCACCCGTAAAGGCCTCGTGTCGCCACTCAGTGGGCGTCCAGTGCAGCCTTCGTTGCCGATGAGCGGTAGTCAGCACTGGTGCATCAACCAGGCATCTGCTGAGGATGTCCATACGCAGCAACGGTCGTTGAGGAGACACTGTTGGTAGCTTCTTGATTCATCTGGGCGGTCAGTTGCCCAACAGTTCCACGTCTTTCCGCGCCCGTAGACATCTCCGCAGCCGCCATTCACCCCCGTCTTCTATGACCTGCGCCGCATTACAGTTCCCTCAGCGCCGGTTTTGAATACCGCCACTTTGCCTTACATGGTATATTTTAACCACGGTGGCACGCGAACTGTTTACAAACTTAACCGTTTCGGAAATGATTCCGCCCTTGGCCCGAAAGCCTACGCTTTATATACCCTCCACTGCTAGTGCTGCTACGTGCCGTCTGTGAGTGGTTATCGCACGTCGACGCCGAACGTAGGCAGTGATCACATTAATGTGACTGGATCGTGTATAACACAGCATTCGTTTACTACTTTTCTTTAGTCAAAGCATACCATTACGACTTTCTGAGATCACATTCAGATTTACAATCGCAGAGAGTTTGTGGCACAGTCTGAAGGGCGCGGTATTCTTATACCGTAGAAGCATTCAGTTGTACTTCAGCTATGGAGCCAAATGCGTCAGACGGAAACAGAAAATAGCAATTTATGCGCTAGAAGAAAGGAAAAATGTAAATCCACGAATAGGGATCTTCTCTAACAACGGGGAGTGTAACACAGCGCAGAATGAAGTCTAGAATTACGAATTCAGCAGTGCAATTGGCTTGAATGTTTCATAATGTGTTAAACTTGGGAGACGAGAACTATCTTGCTTCAGTCGTGTTCTCTAATAGTTGGATGTACTGGTCAATTTGAGGTTGTTTCGGGAACACTCACCTTGTCGAATGCTGAACCAAACAAACCAAAATATGTAGCATCCGAAACGCATTTTATTACGCTTCAGTTATACTAGTCAACATTGAAAAACAGAAAGCATGAAGATAATGTGCCAAATTCATTACAATAATAAGATATGAAGTTTTGGAAGCAAATAAAATGTTATAGGTGGTATCAAAGTAGAATAAGGGTTTTATTTTCTGTTTCTGTGCATTAAAGAGCATTTTAAAAAAGACGCAACGTGTGTGTGTGTGTGTGTGTGTGTGTGGTTTTTTTAATTTTTTTTTGTTTATTTTCCAGCACAAGTGACATTGCGTGGCCCTCCAATGTAGCAACTGGATCTGGAGATGCTTGTTTTGGTCGGTCTAAACTGGTAATCTGATAAGATAACTGTGACTGTGTTAGGAAATAATAAGAAATACAGTTTCTCAGTGGCAATTTTATGGCTTATTTTTGTTAATAACCAAAAAATTGGACTGTTCGGATTTTTTCTACTTTGAATTTCAATTTTCTGGGTCAGCGTAACGTCGTTGAGAAATGATCAGAAATATCTCTCGTAAATATTTTCTAGCTCTGTTTCTTAACTCTTTGAGTACGCTGGACTTAATGATATGGAGATGTAATTTCAGGTCATCAAATCAAAGCAGTCGCGTGGGTATTCATACTGGTAAAACAAAAATATGCACATTGCATATACTAATGTAGTATGATTACCCTTTGAGGGTCAAAGTAACCTACTTTTAAAAAATATTGAGTTGAAAGAACTAACCGTCTCACATACAGCACCTTTCGTGTACTTGGTTTTTCAGTTCTGGAATACGACACGTTTCTGAAACTCACCTGCCGGCCGGTGTGGCCGAGCAGTTCTAAGCGCTACAGTCTGGAACCGCGCAACCGCTACGGTCGCAGGTTCAAATCCTGCCTCGGGCATGGATGTGTGTGATGTCCTTAGGTTAGTTAGGTTTAAATAGTTCTAAGTTCTAGGGGACTGATGACCTCAGAAGTTAAGTCCCATAGTGCTCAGAGCCATTTGAACCATTATTTGAAACTCACCGTAAATGTTATATAAACAAATGGCAATTTCAGAATTTTGCTCCCTCTTGGATAAATTTATACGGACACCCATTAATTCCATTCTACTTGATCCACACCAGCAAACTATTTACTCTTTGTAGATTTTGCAACATAATTAAGACATAAACTTCCAGACAGATTAAAACTCATGTTCGATTTCGGACCGGCACTCATTTTTAACCTGCCGTACTCTGCTGCTGCAAAAATTTAATTCTGGACCATTAAGAAATCGTGCAGGGATAAGAAATGTAAGACATTCAAAGTAATCTACGGTTTGTAACCGAATAACGATAGCGTGTGCAACGGCTGAAGAGCAGCGCACTCTGGGATCACCATCTCAGTCATATGAAGTTCGATCAAAAAGTAATGCACGATACAACGTAGTTCGGTAATGGTAAACGCTGGGGAAATGATATTCTGCATCTACAAGCTCTGGTACTTTAGCAGATAACTTATACAAAATTTATGTTTCTTGTTGCTACTACGGCATCGACCAGTGATCCAATTCCTCAAGAAATTCGGTATTAAGTCAGGAACATCGATTCACAGCAAACTGCTACTAATCTCGTTACATGGACTTTTAATGCGATGTTCAGCAAACAATGGAGAAATGCGTGTAGGAGGGACATGAAAATAACCAAATGGCTCAGAGAACACACTGGAGTAACAGACCTAATTATTACTGTAGAGAATATGAAACTGTTGCGAGGATACGTAGTCGGGCGAATACACGGTCTACGGCCGAGGAAGTCCTTTGCTGCATTTTAGGCAACAAGATGGAGACTATGGCCTAATGGCAGGTGGGTACGTGACATAGAAAACATACAGAAGTAATATAGATGAATATAAAAGAAAGGAAGATTAAGGTAATGTTCCACTGAGGAATTTAAGAAATTTATGGAAAATCTAAATCTAGCTATCTGGAGAGCATTCTAATCGTCGACATCTAATAACAAGTCCAGCATCCTAACATTCCCAATCTTTCTACACGCACTGGTCATTTCTCAATCTTGTTCAGTGGGCTTATACAGCTGAAAACCGTGATGCGTGGAAAAGACAAGGAAGGGGGCCTTTATCTAGCAGTAGATTTCAAATAATTGATGCTGCCAATGATGATTAACGTCTTGACATTTTAGCAACATTCATCTGCCATTAATTTAGTGAAAATGTCGATCGCTGAAACACTCTTTCATCACCATCAGAATGTCAAAGCCGTCAACACGAGTCAGATGATTCAACACAGTCATGTCAAAAAGATCTGTTGTAACGCTAATTGAACAAAGAATTCGGAGTTAACGCAGTGGACATGAAGTTGCATTACAATAACATAAGGCTGCAAGTTGTTCACATGGCAGTTCAGGAGGCGGGCACATGTGCCACAACTTCCATATAGTCCCCGTCAGTTTCTACCTTTTCGGATGATTGAAGCAGATGAGTGATGATCATTTCAGTGAGGACAATGAGCTCACAGTGCGAGTGAAGGAGTGCTCCTGTGTACAGTCTCAAGAGGATTATGATCGAGTCGTAAGCCTACAAACAAAAAAGGTTGCTACAAATGAAAAAGATATAATGACACTTCCAAAGGACCAATGCCTGTAGTAACATAGATTTATTTCCCTGCTGTTTGGTGCTACCAAGGCACAGTGGATTGTGTGTTACTTTATGATAAACCTTTACACATATCACTTAATCCTTTACACATATCACTTTAGTTCTCTAAAGTGTTGTCCTTAAAAATAATATTTATCGTTTCATCGTAGGTATCCAAACTATGTTTTTGAGATGCGTTATTGCGGGAAGAGGCGAGGTTCTTTTTGTACACAAAATGCTTCGCGTAACTGGATTTGACTAGTTTTTGAACAAAGTAAGGCTTCCTGAATAAGACGGCGTCCGTTTTTTCAGTGGCTTAGAGGAGCCCTTGCAAAGAAAAGTATACTGATGTTCCACTTCTTATAATATGCAGTCAAATGTTTCTCAAAAATATGTAGTGAATGTGAAAAATGTGAAGCGGAACACTACCGACAAAGATTTGCTAAATGGTAATGCAATAATTTTCGAAGAGGGACGCACAGATTTTATCAACATATCACAGATTACGGAAATGGAAATTAATCTTCGATTGGACTCGCCATTTTCACCACGGAGACATTGCACATGAGGTGCAGCATTCGACTTATTTGTTCTGCACAACTTACGTTCCAGTGTAATTAGTTGTCCACTTAAGTGATGAAGAGAACAGCTGTCATAAACTCTAAGCGAAACGCTACATCCCTGATTATTGCGCCACTGTGCATGTTGATCTGACATTATAAACTACAGTGATTCCAGGAGGCTGATGTACGACACACAGACAAGAGTTATCATTTACACACAACATGACGCATATTGTACGCGACATACGAGTGAAAGAAAAATATTTTCATCATGCTTAGTAAAGAGACAGCTCTAAAAAATTCTGTTGACAGTTAATAGTAAGACACAATAAACCCGGAGTATCTTATGTTTCTATCGAAAGATTAAGAGCAAGTGACATATTTTCCTGTCATTTTCGATTACATAAATGTGATTGTAAGAAAAAAAAGAGAGACAAACCACGAAAAACTGAGGGTAAAATGTGGTATCTTAAGGGCTGAAATGCCGCTGTCGGAATTATCATTTTCATCTACTTCTACATCTGTGATGTCGCCCGTTCACATATTTATCGACGACGTATGACTATAATTTAGAGAGCTTATAGGGAAACACTTCTACGTCCATTACATGGTGCGCATCTTCTTTTGACTGGCTTTTATTTTGTTGACCACCAGAACAAAGACATCCATGAACACTGTTCCGTAGAGTACAGCAAGCTTCACATATATACTCGATGGTATTTACTGGAACTCAATGGGATGAGACACAGATTTTTAATACACGTATAACCTGAGGGAGGTAGCGGATCGTTTGGCATTAAAATCATTTAGCATTTCCACGACGCAACACTGACAATTTGTCACTGTACGTAACACCGCATGATAAAATAAATTTTCAGAAACACTTTCAATGTTTTGAACTGTATTATGACACAGAACAAATGTGGAAAACGTCAATATTATACTCGGAATGTAACTGATAAAAATATAAATAACCTAGAGCTCATGGAAAGCGCGTCGTCCCATACTACATAAAACATAAAAAAATATTCGTTAGCAGAAACACACACGGGATGTCAATGCTTTGGTTACGCCCATAAAAACTGAAAAAAGGACACGTTGTCACAGAGATGATTTGGAGTGAAAAGTAAAAAAAGTACAGGAAATTTAAGTGGATTACAGAAAAGCCAGAAAACCACTAAACACGGCTTACGTTCGTAAATCCAACACGGTGACCACCCAGTCCACTCGACTACTGGCAAACACGGCGCAGCCAGCAAAGAGAGACACAAGCAGCACCGACCGCAGGCCAACTGTACAGTATGACGTCATAAAGTTGATATTCCAGCATAAAGCCAATATGACGCATATGCTTGTGTCATCTGCGTTGACACGGTAACAAAAGGATTTTTTTCCAAAAAATCACGGTTTGCTGCACAAAGAGTCTTGCTAGGGATGGACCTAACTGATCTCATCACATATAGACGAGTAGGGCAAGCGGGGTTACAAAATATTTCATACTCTGCAGTAGAACAATATACGCTGCTGATCTTAATAGTAAGAATGATGTTAAAGATTAACCAGCACACGGTTCAACAATGGGCATTTTGATTTGCATGACAAGCATAAAATGACAGCAGAAGAGACAGATAATGGATTGAAGATTTAAAGATGCAGCGCTGGCAGTGTATTTAAAGAAATACAACTACCAAACCATCTACCATACACAATGCATATAAAAAATTACGAGAGCAAGTTTTCGGAAAACTAACAACAATTCAGAAATGTGACTGCGTCAGCTGCAATGTTTGGGAGACCTAGATTTAATGTAGCGAATTTGACCTCCAGCATTGACCGTACCCGCGACATAGTCTGCCTCCCGGATCCACAAGGGTGTTATGCGCATCTCTTAAACGAGCCCTTTTCGGTGAATACGAATGTTTCGACTAAGGCAGTGGAGCACTCCTATTCGCGAGGGCTGTGGTTCAAATTCTCGTTCGGCCATCCAGAGTTAGGTTTCCCGTGGTTTCGCAAAACCGTTTACGGCCTTGTCGGGATGCCTTGTTTGGAAAGGCCGTAGCTGATTTCCTTTCCATTTCTTTCTAATCTGAACTTGTGTTCCGTCTGTAACGGTACCGTCATCGTCGCCACTTTATAACCAAAAATTTCACCTTCCTTACTTTAACCTCCCAATACCACGCAAATTTTCCACTGAAAAGAGAGGAAAGAACGTAGAGGGTACACTTAAAAATTTAAAAGCTACCATTATTCTCCAAAAAATGCATGTCTATTTATGGTAATCAAGTAGAAGCATGATCAGTCTGGTTTTACTGCATCCGAGCGGTCTAAGGCGCTGCAGTCATGGACTGTGCGGCTGGTCCCGGCGGAGGTTCGAGACCTCCCTCGGGCATGGGTGTGTGTGTTTGTCCTTAGGATAATATAGGTTAAGCAGTGTGTAAGCTTAGGAACGGATGACCTTAGCAGTTAAGTCCCATAAGATTTCACACACCTTTGAACATTTTTTTATTGCATACTTCACGTGAATGCAAGGTATCCTAGAGACATTTTGTAAATGTAATTGTATCAAGACTGGTTTATATTAAATGTGTTGACTGTCATTACTGTTCTTTCGGCTTCCAAATGAGTTTTTTTTATGGAGACGGCACTCTACCGTTATGGCGTACAAATGTACGACATACTCTGTCGCAGAGGTGTTGGTATTTTTGCTTTCCCTGCGTGTCTGCACTCCTTATCCAATTATTCGCCGCAAGTTCCGCTCCACTTGTCCAACACTTCGGAGGCTTCATCAGCGCTGCCGTTCTGGCACACGAGCAGTTTCGCTACGAACCGTGTTCGACCAGGAGCTGCATGTTTTGTACGCTTTGCGATAGTCCATATTTGCTCATCCCCCAGAAGAAGCATGTAAACCTCTGGAAACCCCCACCAAGCCCCAAAAAGCCAGCGCTCGCGTGTCTAATGCTGTCCGTAGTTGCATCTGAAATATGACTACAGCACTCGCAGAGGGCGATTATTTTTCGCGGAACGTATATTACAATCAACTGTAAATAATAACTCCAATGCAGACCAACAATATTGAAAATTCCTGATAGTCTTTAATGATAACGCCGTCAAAAACGAGTAAAATTCCGTTCCATTTGAAAATTGTATTGTGATGGTCACTACTGGAATAGCTTCGCTCGCTAATATACGAAATTCTCACTAAAAAAGATACTGTTACTCAGGGAAAATAGTAAGTAGTCCTAGAAATATATCGACGAATAAATGGAAAATCGTAAAAGCCGCTATAAAAAGGAACGAAGTGAATGAATTAAAGCTTTGTCTGAGATTTAATTACAGGTTTCGAGAAAGCTTTTAACTCGTTACAGGTTTCGAGAAAGCTTTTAACTCGGTTTCGACACGCTCTGTGATGATAGTAATAACAGAACTTTTAATAAGTGATAAAACCTACATATATCAAGCTCATTAGTAACAGCTACAGTATTGTTACATAATTCAGAACTTGAAAAGGAGTTGAATAAGAGAATTTAACTTCGTCAACACTAATTCCTGCATTCTTGTAAAATTATATCTGACTGTTGCTCTAGCAAAAGGCAGAACGCTTAAACCGGTCAGCTGCAGATTCTGTCTTATATATTCTCCTAAACTGTGAATTATCGATATAATGCTGAAGAAGTAGTACAAAATGTGTAAGAAGGGCAGCGAATAACATCTCAGCAACGCAAGAAACAGCATGGGCGCAGTAAACTAATAAACTGCGCATACAAATGAAATTACTTATACTGTCACGATCTGTTATCTGCTGAACTGTACGTGATACAGGTGGGAGTCAACTTAATTATCTGAAACGATTTTCTACTTGGTGTCTCCAAATTCGGAGTAACGGGGTCCATTTCTTCATTTGGACATATTTTATCTATTTCAACAATCACGACGAGATACGTCCCGACATTCTATAGGGCTATTTTTTGAGGTCACCTGGGTATCGATTCGATACACTTAGATATGTTAAATGAACATGAGATGAATCTATCTCGATATCTTTTTCAGTTCGGCAATGAAATGAAGAGGTTACAAATGAAGTACCCCAACCAGGTGCATAAAATAAACGAGATGCAAAATTCTCAGTAACATTACGTAAAATAATGACGTAAGGGATCATGAAACAAAAACTGCGGGTGACGCTACCGCAGTGGCGAAACACGTCTGTATTCTCTATAGCATAGCCTCATCATTCAATGTATTACACTGAACAAATATACAGGGTTGTGAAAACTACTACACGTGCTAAAGATGTTCAGATAAATAGGCTGTTTTAGACTGACTTTTTGCAAGTAGTTCTGCACGTTCGTAGAGAGGAGAAAAAATATCTTTATATAGTACACGGAAAACAATCAAGCAGGAGGTGATCTGAAATAAATAATTCGTGCAACAGAAATCCATACCCAGCCTGTGAAAACCGCGAATAATTACCACTCAATTTCGGCAGGATATTTGTACCTACCGCGCTATGACAATACATGTGATCAGAACCTAATTTCAAGCAGTATTGAGTTTGGAGGGAAGAATGATTCATTAACCGACTGTCATTTCGCCACTAGTGGTGTGACATGAAGGCGCAATCTGCCACTGGACTGGATTCGATAGTAGCGGCAGCCAATTTTCTCACGATTCAAATCGACAATGCCTCTGAAATTACACAGCGAAATCAATTTCACTGTTACAGTAAAATGCAATTATTGAGCACGCCACGGAATTCAGTTACTCACAGATGTAACTCCGTTCTGTTCAGTCTATAATGCAACTTTCAAAAGAATATCGCATACTCTACAAAAACATCACAAATGTAACACATGAAAACAGTAACAGAAGTTTAAGCTAAAGGTTATTTACCAGTCCACATTTATTAACAATGGCTATAACGACTATGTATAAAGACAATGCTATTTATATGTATTCTACTGCTACCAGTCACACTACTGTTGAGGATATATCTTACTTCAAAGTGGTAATCTAAGGAAACCGCTTGGAAATTTGCACAAAACATAACCTGTGTGGAACTTGACATATTTCATAACAGTTATTATATAGTGACAGAACAAATTTCTTGGTGGAGAACGTCTACAGCGGGGGTCGTAGCTTTCACGAAGATCCGATTCACAACCTGACTCGCTACTGTCCGAAGTAAATTTTCGTTTCCGCCTGCGCTGCACAGAGGCCTGACATCACATATTTATAAAATTCGAGCGCAATGACAACAAAGGACAACGGCCAAATTGCTCTCGCTAATAACACCGAAGATTACTCGGCGAAGCCGGCCTGTGTGGCCGTGCGGTTCTAGGCGCGTCAGTCTGGAACCGCGTGGCCGCTACGGCCGCAGGTTCGAATCCTGCCTCGGGCATGGATGTGTGTGATGTCCTTAGGTTAGTTAGGTTTAAGTAGTTCTAAGTTCTAGGGGACTGATGACCTCAGCAGTTAAGTCCCATAGTGCTCAGAGCCATTTGAACCATTACTCGGCGCACATTTCCCCACTTTGCTTTACATCTGCGCATAAAAAATGTGACGGTCACAACAGTATGGCGGGGATGCAATTTCCGATCACGTTATCGATTAACGATTTGTAGGTATCGATATACAAGAAAGTAATTATCGTTGATCCTTCTTTAATCTGCTGAATGATAGTTGGTTTACGTCAGCCATTAAAACTCTGTCAGCTTTTATAATCGGTTAATTCGTTGAGAGTTCTCTTTCCAACCCTTGTATTATGGATGAATTTTTTGTTTTTTGTCTTCCCGATATCAAATTTATCCGATTTTTATAAATATTTAGCCATATCGCGTTGGACCCTAGATGACTGGAAAACCTTGGCCTGGTCAGATGAATCCCCATTTCAGGTGGTAGGGGCTGATGATAGGGTTCGAGCGTGGCTCTGACTCCACGAAGCCATGGACCTTAGTTGTGAACAAGGAACTGTGCGAACTGATGGTGGCTCCATAACGAAGTGGACTGTGTTTACATGGAATGGACTGCGTCTTCTGGTCCACGTGAACTGATTACTGACTGCAAATAGTTATGGAGGGCATTTTCAGCCATTCATGGTCTTCATACCTCCAAACAAGGATGGAATTTTCATTGAAGACAAAGCGCCTTGTTACCGGGCAACAATTATTTGTGATTTGTTTGAAGAACATTCTGGACTATTTGAGCGAATGATCTGACCACCCATCGAAAACTGATGGCACGTAATCGAGAGGACAGTTCATGCACAAAATCCTGCCCCCCCAATACTTTCGCAGTTATGGACGGCTATAGAGGCAGCATGGGTCAGTATTTCTGCAGTTGACTTCCAACGACTTGTTGAGTCAATGTCACGGAGACTTGCTGCATTACGCCGGGCAAAACGAGGTCCCACACGATATTAGGATGTATCCCATGACTTCTGTAACCTCAGTGTAAGGTCTCTTCGAGTGATATTCACTGGTAATTTCTCATCGGTTGTGTTTGTTTCTGTACATGGTCCACTCACTGTGAGGGCTTCGTAGCCTCCAATTACAGCACACTCGTTTCTGTACGATCTTCTACACGTTGCAACATTCGATCCTCCACATCCGTTGAGGGAGCTCTGCTAGCTCTCCCTTGATCGCTTATTTTTGTAGAGAATCGCTGGAAAGATCTGACGAACATTTGTTCAGATGGAATGCGGCAGTGAGGATATGGTTCGGTGTAAGAGACAGGTACCTGTCTATTAGTATTGCTGGCAAATGCGCAACACAACACCAAGTCTGCCATTTCTGACATGGGGTTTCCATTCCCACTGTGCGTACTCCACTGATGGAAACAGAACCTCAAAACGATGCCTACCGAATGTTTGATGTAGGTGATAGTTATAAGTGCTTTGTCCGACTACGGTCTCACAGGCAGTGTACTAAGTATAGAGAGCAAACATGAGATGATAAAAACCACCTAGTAATACTGTCATTGATGCATCTGCGGAATGTGCTCTTGCTTCACCCTGCGTGAAAGACTGTACGTCTTTTCGTTAGTTATTAGTATTTGGCAGAAAAAGAACGGTGCAACAATGCATGTTGCGCTAACTACACACCTCATTCCTATACGTATCCTCACAAATGCAACCACGCTTCAGCAGTAGAAAGAAAAAAGAAAGCATTTCGGGATCAACCTCTCAATAGTGCACAGATCGCAATAGCCAATAACAGTACTGAAGTCGAGCAACCTTATCTGAGTTGGTCAGTTGACAAGCTACCGTTGTTGTGTAAGGTTTCAATTGGAGAAGTGCACGGCTCTGTGGGCAGAGGCCCCAAGTTGAAGTGCTTAATGGTGTCACAAATATCTCGGGCGTCGTTCCAAACGCATGCTCTTCACTCGTTTCTTTTTTTGTATTAAAACCGATACACCACTTAATACACTGTTTGAGCAACGAGGAGTGTCATACGGTCATGATACAGTGGTACTGGTTGACGCGCAACGATGGAGACCGCGCCGGCCGAGGTGGCCGAGCGGTTCTAGGCGCTACAGTCTGGAACCGCGTGACCGCTACGGTCGCAGGTTCGAATCCTGCTTCGGGCATGGATGTGTGTGATGTCCTTAGGTTAGTTAGGCTTAATTAGTTCTAAGTTCTAGGGGACTGATAACCTTAGCAGTTAAGTCCCATAGTGTTCAGAGCCATTTGAACTATTTGATGGAGACCGCACTTGTGTAGTACGCGAAACACTCTGTATAGGATTACTGATAAGCATTTCCAGGCTTTCAGAAGACGACTACACGTAAATTACAAAACGTACAGAAAATATACCCGTATCACTTGACAGAACATATCTCCAAGTTTTTATCTCCTATTGGATGATGGTAGGGCATATTCTGAAGCATCAAAGGATCACCAATTTAGTATTGGAGGGCAGCGTAGAGGGTAAAAATCGCAGAGGGAGACCAAGAGATGAATATACTAAACAGATTCAGAAGGATGTAGGTTGCAGTAGGTACTGGGAGATGAAGAACCTTGCACAGGATAGAGTAGCATGGAGAGCTGCATCAAACCAGTCTCTGGGCTGAAGACCACAACAACAACACAGGTGATCAATATGGGCACCGTTCGTGATGGTCAACATGGGTGGAACAGCACGTGTGTGCCATACATCGCTGTATAGGAAGCGCAACGACGGCTGCTCGCTCAGGAAACCTGTTCACTGGGTTGCCTATCTGCATGCGCGAACTAATTTCATGAGACAGTACGATGTGGACGGTTTTTCTGTGCAGGTTGTTCCGAAACTGTCCGTTCAAATTAATTCAAATTAATATCGGAGGTGAACAACATCGAAATAAATATATTTAGTTCTGGTACATATGGTCTCTGACGGCAATAGCTGATGCTAGGGACGATTTACACATAAGATAATTTAGCATATTACCTGTACGCTCGCAGTACATCGTCGGACCATTGACTGTCGTATCCGTTCGAATATTCCTGGCATGTCTGCAATGGTACCTACAGGGACGGCAATTCTAGCGACGACGTCTTCTTCTGATTCAACAACGATATCATACACCAGCCGCTTCATATTCCTCCAGTGGAAGAAATCCAGATTTGTGAGATCAGGTGACCTGAATGGCCAGGCCACAGGGGCACATCGGTCGATCCATCGATTCCTGAAGGTGGCTCTCAGGTGCTGGAAGTACATCCTTTGTCTAACATTCAGAGTTAGACACCACCTGGATTCACATGTGCCCAAATATGCGAATTATGGATATTGAAACAGTCTTCACCAGTAAACAAAGCCTCGTAGGTGTACAGGACCTCGGCCGGAAATATGGGGTGCAGCGAAGTCTGTTGTAAAAAGCACTGAGCGGACTGCATGCTCTGGAGAAAATCTTCAGGTGCTAGTGCTCCCAAGCGCTGAAGATGGTCATGCGACACATTCCACGTAAGACTATGTCTCACACCAAAGATGTGTGCACTATGTCTTGTACTTGTAGATGGAATGTCTCCAACATGTCGTAGGATCTCGTCTTCCATTTCGGGATGTCTGACTATTCGATGCCGACCTGTATCATGCATACTTACACGGAAATAGTAGACGATGCACACGTCCATATCTTTTGTGGTGTGCAGCCCATCGGATGGAAAAGCGCTGTCGATACTTTCTCACTGTAGCTCGTCCATTTCGATTCGCAACCCGTATATCAGATGCGTATCAGCCATTTCAGCATACCTAAACTGCTCCACGTTCACTGTTGTTGTCACAAGACGGTAATGATTGAGACTGATTCGATTTCGTTACAAAGAAGTTAGCATTGTTAACACAAGGCGGTGACGTTTGTGAATGAATCGTTGTGTTTCCAAGCAGACTCCATAGCCAACCATCCTTACACAATGTCAGTACACATTCTCAGTCAGCACGACCAACAAAATGTTCCCTAACATTACAAACTGCCTTCAGAGAGTATACGCTCCTTACCGAAATATATTTGTTTTGATTCTGTCTACATCTTGTATTAATTTGAACGAATAGTTTCGGATCACAATGAGTATTCTGTATTGCTTGTTCTGTAGTGGTCTGCTCTGTAACTACGCCGCGGCACGTGTTGCGAACTTGGAGAGATGCTATATCCACGAATACAGGGGGGGGGGGGGGGGGGGCATTCAATAAGTAACGCAACAGGTTGTTCCTTCTCGCCCAATTTCAGTTGAAAAATTATGCTTTACGTGTAACAATAGCCTTTAATATAAGAGGCGATAATACCCTTTTGTAGCGCGTAGTGAAATTGACCTCTGTCGGTCGATATAGGGGCGATGAAAGGACGTCCGTTCACGCAATTACCATATTTTTTACACATAAGACATAATTTGACCTATGCTAGTCATTTGCTATTACATGGCGATGAAGTGGTATTGTTCGTTTACTCGCGCGATATTTTTACTAATAAGACAAAAAATTAATTTTGATAATATTCTTCATTCAGTGCGTGTCAGCAATAAGAAGAATATCTACATCAACTGGTAAAAACACGTGTGTACAGGTTAACCGAGATTATTGCATTATGGCGTTTACATACTACAGTTTCGCTGTTTTATGTCCTGTGTCATCTTTCATTAATAACGATGGATGCGTTATGCAGCAATCGTTGTGAAAGGGCCGATATATTCTAATAGTGTAAGTCGGGGTAGAGTGTTCGAACTTATATAACGCCATGCATAGTTTGTTACATTTTAGTCATAACCTGGTGCAGAGGCTTTATGTTTAAGATTCTCAACCTTTCTATAGATTATTTGCTTTAAGATATGACTTTGTTGGTCTTTTATATTTGACAGTCATGGTCTCAGTTAGACATGCGCAGTGTTCCCCGCCATGTTGATTTCCAGCGCGTTATCTAGTACTACTTAGTTTCACGTGATCTCCCGAGGCCCACCGCACGAGCCGGCCGGAGTGGCCGAACGGTTCTAGGCGTTACAGTCTGGAACTGCGCGACCGCTACGGTCGCAGGTTCGAATCCTGCCTCGGGCATGGATGTGTGTGATGTCCTTAGGTTAGTTAGGTTTAAGTAGTTCTAAGTTCTAGGGGACTGATGACCTCAGGAGTTAAGTCCCATAGTGCTCAGAGCCATTTTGAACCCACCGCACGGCGTCGATGGAGACGAGGCGCACGCCAGAGCTTAAGTCTTGGTGTTGACATAGTACGTATGTGCCGCATTTTTAAAATGTGACTACGCCTATTCAGGCTGTTTTAGTTTTATTTCTAGACCATGCCCTCTTAAACAAATTATGGATTCCCACCGCACGAGCCGGCAGGGTGATCAAAAAGTCAGTATAAATTTGAAAACTTAATAAACCACGGAATAATGTAGATTGAGAGGTAAAAATTGACACACATGCTTGGAATGACTTGGGGTTTTATTAGAACCAAAATGCAGGATGGCGCTCCACTCCATATTGCTAGACGCGTGAAAGATCTCTTGCGCGCGTCGTTTGGTGATGATCGTGTGCTCAGCCGCCACTGTCGTCATGCTTGGCCTCCCAGGTCACCAGACCTCAGTCCGTGCTATTATTGACTTTGGGGTTACCTGTAGTCGCAAGTGTATCGTGATCGGCCAACATCTCTATGGATGCTGAAAGACAATATCCGACGCCAATGCCTCATCATAACTCCGGACATGCTTTACAGTGCTGTTCACAACATTTTTCTTCGACTACAGCTATTGTTGAGGAATGATGGTGGACATTTTGAGCATTTCCTGTAAAGAACATCATCTTTGCTTTGTCTTACTTTGTTATGCTAATTATTGCTATTCTGATCAGATGAAGCGCCATCTGTCGGACATTTTTTGAACTTTTGTATTTTTTTGGTTCTAACAAAACCCCATGTCATTCCAAGCATGTGTGTCGATTTGTACCTCTCTATCTACATTATTCCGTGATTTATACACTGGACTCGCATTCGGGAGGACGACGGTTCAATCCCGCGTCCGGCCATCCTGATTTAAGTTTTCCGTGATTTCCCTAAATCGCTCCAGGCAAATGCCGGGATGGTTCCCTTCAAAGGGCACGGCCGACTTCCTTCCCCGTCCTTCCCTAACCCGATGAGACCGATGACCTCGCTGTCTGGTCTCCTTCCCCAAAAACAACCAACCGTGATTTATTCAGTTTTCAAATTTATACTGACTTTTTGATCACCCAGTATCTTCTGAAGAAGGCTCAATTATTTGGGCTGAAACCTAGGTAAAGGTTGGTTTCATTACCGCAATCGAGGCTGATAGTTTCTTATATATAACCTAAGGACATCACGCACATCCATGCCCGAGGCAGGATTCGAACCTGTGACCGTAGCAGCCGCGTGGTTCTGGACTGAAGCGCCTAGAACCGCTCGACCACAGCGGCCGGCTCTCTTTCATCCACCAGACAGCCTGGGCCTCGCACCTTTCGACTTCCATCTGTTTTGCCCAATGAATGATCGATTCCGCGGGAAGCAGTACGTGGGAGATGGGATGGTTACTGATGCAACAAAATGTTGGCTCCGACGTCGAGTTGTAGAGAGGTACCAGGTCCTCCCAATGAGGAGGCGTAAAGCTGTCGCATTGAACGGAGGTTTTGGTGAAAAATAGGATTTTGTACCCAAAACAGTGTGTAATAATATGGTGTACTGGAATCCCGAATAAACCCAACCTGCTTTGAGAAAAAAATTTTATCTGTCATTTTACTTCATGTCTTTTAGTATCCGCTCAGTCGTCTTTTGACGCCCCAGAAGTTCTTGTGAACAGCCCCCGAGAAATGTTTAAGGGATCTGGTATTTCTGGTTTGGACGAGAACGGAAACCTCTTTTAAACACCCTGTTTAAAAAAAATTGTATCACCTATAAATTAATTATGTTGGGCACAGCAGCATAAGGTTAAATCCACGCGAAGCTGCTGTTCAGTAGTAGCGCCTCTGCTGTTTCTGCTGACTTACGAGCCGGTTCAAGTCGCCGTCTGCTCAGGCGCCCCCTGTCCGGAAGCGCGGTGCGGAGGAAGCGACGAGACGGATGGCGGGGGAGGGGGGAAAGGACCTGCTCCCTTGCAGCACCGTCAGAGAGAAAGGCGTTTCCTAATTAAGGTCCGCCTGTTACGTGAAAGAGATTGATGGCCCAAGATCTGCGCTGCGCACTTCGCCGAGATATAAAGAGTCGGAGAGGAGCAACGGGCGAGGGGACTCGCGATAAAGGGTGCGAAATTAGCCCCCCCTGGCAATAAGTTCACCGGTCTGATTGAGGGCTTCAGTCCGCGAGTGTGCTGCTCTCTCTTTGAAGGGTGCCAGTCTCTTCTCTTCTCTCCGCGCGATAATCATTGAAAGGAAAAACAAAATACATTTAATTCCGTGCCTCGAATGAAACTCGCTGGCGCTCGCGACTTGGAGAGCGTACAGGTCAATAGAGTCGCGACATTCTGTCTGCTTGCGATACGCCTATAACGTCGCGCACTAATTAGCTTATTTCCACCCCCCTACAACTCAATGTGAGGCACGCTCGGTGTGGGTCCGACGCATCCCGCGCCACTCGACACGAGTGCCAGTAATTCCAGACCCTCTCTGACGTCAAAAACAAACTGTTTAAATTCAGTCAGCAGTCTCTTTGGCTGCCACATATTTATCGAAATGTGCTAGCAGCAGAGGGGACGACTTTCCAATCTCTCAGTTTCAATTCAAGTAATCAGTTACGAGATACAATTTCTGGTTAAAGTATCACAGTTATTCCATTTTCCACCTTGCCTGTATTAGGATCACTATCAGCTGATTTCGGTGATGAACCATTTCATGTGATTGCCCTGAAACCAAAGATTACCACGTGTTACTCACGTCATTTGCTTAAATATTTTTGGGCCCAATCACAGACGTATCGCCGAAGGGGGTAAGAATATTAAGGGCTGGCTAACAAATCCGACACTGCCCGACTATTCATTTTTCCAGTATTCCATTAGAAACGAAAACAAAAAAAACTGTAATGTGTGTAATATCGAGCAATTTCATATCCATGTATTTGTGAAAACACTTTTGAAATTGTGAAAACGTTTGTCTACGCTAGGCGCAGCTGCTTCACATGTCTTCAGTGCGATTATGTAAACGTCTCGATGGCAACGGCTCTTCATAGCTCTGTAAATGGCTATTGTTTACGCCTACAACAATGTGCGCTTTGATGCTGAAAGCTGTCAAAAGCACTGTCAGTCATCAGGGATTTCCTTAAGCTGAATCGACCGTAGGAGTGTCTTGCCGGTAAAGAGTAAATGAATTAAAACTTCATGCGTGATGCGTCATTTTTTCACGCATCTCTGCGTTTAAGGCGTCTTCTCTGTGTTTAAGACGTCAATCTCTTGAAGTATGTGTTGTACAATGATATATTTATGTAGGTAATTCGGCAGCATATGTGGATACTGTCTGTGAAATACGTTACGAATAGTTAATAGAAAATACACTCCTGGAAATTGAAATAAGAACACCGTGAATTCATTGTCCTAGGAAGGGGAAACTTTATTGACACATTCCTGGGGTCAGATACATCACATGATCACACTGACAGAACCACAGGCACATAGACACAGGCAACAGAGCATGCACAATGTCGGCACTAGTACAGTGTATATCCACCTTTCGCAGCAATGCAGGCTGCTATTCTCCCATGGAGACGATCGTAGAGATGCTGGATGTAGTCCTGTGGAACGGCTTGCCATGCCATTTCCACGTGGCGCCTCGGTTGGACCAGCGTTCGTGCTGGACGTGCAGACCGCGTGAGACGACGCTTCATCCAGTCCCAAACATGCTCAATGGGGGACAGATCCGGAGATATTACCGGCCAGGGTAGTTGACTTACACCTTCTAGAGCACGTTGGGTGGCACGGGATACATGCGGACGTGCATTGTTCTGTTGGAACAGCAAGTTCCCTTGCCGGTCTAGGAATGGTAGAACGATGGGTTCGATGACGGTTTGGATGTACCGTGCACTATTCAGTGTCCCCTCGACGATCACCAGTGGTGCACGGCCAGTGTAGGAGATCGCTCCCCACGCCATGATGCCGGGTGTTGGCCCTGTGTGCCTCGGTCGTATGCAGTCCTGATTGTGGCGCTCACCTGCACGGCGCCAAACACGCATACGACCATCATTGGCACCAAGGCAGAAGCGACTCTCATCGCTGAAGACGACACGTCTCCATTCGTCCCTCCATTCACGCCTGTCGCGACACCACTGGAGGCAGGCTGCACGATGTTGGGGCGTGAGCGGAAGACGGCCTAACGGTGTGCGGGACCGTAGCCCAGCTTCATGGAGACGGTTGCGAATGGTCCTCGCCGATACCCCAGGAGTAACAGTGTCCCTAATTTGCTGGGAAGTGGCGGTGCGGTCCCCTACGGCACTGCGTAGGATCCTACGGTCTTGGCGTGCATCCGTGCGTCGCTGCGGTCCGGTCCCCGGTCGACGGGCACGTGCACCTTCCGCCGACCACTGGCGACAACATCGATGTACTGTGGAGACCTCACGCCTCACGTGTTGAGCCATTCGGCGGTACGTCCACCCGGCCTCCCGCATGCCCACTATACGCCCTCGCTCAAAGTCCGTCAACTGCACATACGGTTCACGTCCACGCTGTCGCGGCATGCTACCAGTGTTAAAGACTGCGATGGAGCTCCGTATGCCACGGCAAACTGGCTGACACTGACGGCGGCGGTGCACAAATGCTGCGCAGCTAGCGCCATTCGACGGCCAACACCGCGGTTCCTGGTGTGTCCGCTGTGCCGTGCGTGTGATCATTGCTTGTACAGCCCTCTCGCAGTGTCCGGAGCAAATATGGTGGGTCTGACACACCGGTGTCAATGTGTTCTTTTTTCCATTTCCAGGAGTGTATGTAATAAATTTAAACGTCATCCATGATGCTGCAGTTTTCACGTATCTCATTGTTTATAACGTAATCCTTCCTGAACTATGATAAGTAAGTGATTCCTAACCCCAAAGAGATTAGTGGTTTGATTTTAGTAGTTTAGGAGAAGATCTGAAACATACACACAGACATACATACGTTTCTGTAATATGTATGGCTATGGATGCAGCGGCTAATTTAACAACTTAAAATACCGGTGGGAGAATGGTCAAATCCGTAACGACAAATTTACACGCTAGACACATGTTAAACGCTACGTTCTCTAGATCGAAATGTGAACTGTGGCGGTACCTATCGAAATGCGACGTCTCACTTATTCGCCTGATAACCCTTCATCTTGTACGTAAAGAATGCTCGATAATTTTTAACAGCGACAAAAACGCATTTCGGTACACATATAATTTGATTCGTTGACCGTCATGAACGGAACATCTGATGTGAACTCCCTGATACGGTTTCCACGCATTTTCGTTTACATACGCTTTTGTAGAGACTGGGACACTTTCCACATTGCTTGAAATTAATAGTACCATGCGTCGTGTGTAACTATAGTAGGTAAACGAATACAAAAAAACGCAATTAATGAGTTTTATGTTCTCATTTTAACTAGCGCCATCAGTGGTGTATGAACACTCTGTATAAATACTCTCTTTCCACTAATATGCACTAAGCTGTGATGGGTACCTGCGGGTATTTCCTACCAATGCATCTGCGACATGAAGAAACATTTGAAAACTGTTTGCGACAGTTGTGCTTTATCTGTAAACAGCCTTTTTATCTAGTGTATGATCGGCGTTATGGGCTGACCATTCGTTTCCGTGAGCTTTCATGTCTTCAGATCCCTCCCCTACCAGTCTTCATTATACTGCTTGAAGCAATATACCGTCGAAAACAGGAGTACCTCCTGATTGTTGCCGCAGCGTGGGCATCAGAGAACCGGCACCCCTTGTTTGACAGGCATATCTATTCATGGTTCTAAGAACTAAAAGCAATGAATTTAAAATCAAAAACTAAAAACAGTTTCTAAACATAACGGTTCCGCCGCCAAACGGTGGGAGCAACGCTAGACTTGGTTCCACGTGACTGCCACGAAGTGTACTATTTAGATAAAACCTGGTAGGGGGCGAGTGGACTGTTTCATGATCAGCGGTTTATGAGATACGTCATGCCCTTGGAATCGTCTCGAAACAAACTTCGCTATGAATAGTTCGATTACAGCCAATACCACTGGAAGTAAGAAATTTCCGAGTATGTACGTTTCGAGCACAGAATCGTCTCATAGGTGAATATCAACAGTGGGAAAACCGTCACAGAAGAGAACTCAAGCGCTTGAGATGTCGTGCTGCAGAAGAATGTTGCAAGTCAAGTGGATAAATAAGATACAGGGTGAGGAGTTTCTTCACAGGTTCAGTGAAAAAAGGAATACATGGAAAACACTGACAAGAAGAAAAGACAATGTGATAGGACGTGTGCTAAGACATCGGGGAAAAATGTCCATGGTACCACAGGCAGTTGTAGGGGGTAAAAACTGTAGTGGTGGATAGAGACTGAAATACACGCAGCAAATAATTGAGGACGTAGGTCGCAAGTGCTACTCTGAGATGAAAAGGTTGGCACAGGACAGGAATTCGTGCAGACTGCATAATATCACGTAGTTTCGCTTCCAGAGATTGGAATATTAAAGTTTCTTGCTATTTTGACTCTTGTACTACTTTTTCTCTGGGATGCGGACTCTGAAGGGTGCCCTGAACTGGACTCTGAAGTGCGCCCTGAATCGTAAGGCCTGAAGGGACCATGAACATACCTTCTTCAGATGCATTCTACTCTTTCATAGTTTCTCTACGTCTACCTTACTTCCTGGGGATATTAACAGTTGTGATGTCTAGTTAACAAACCGTAAGTCGGTGGTTCCCAATCAGGGGCTAATTACCCCGTGAGCGGTAAAACGAAATTTTCTAAGGGGTAAAAAAGGGTTCATTAGTGTTTGTGTCTCAAAACTGAACTGTTTTCAAAAGATCATTATTATTATCATCACTATTCCGTAAAACTGTAATACTGATTACGTAAGTTACCAATAATTACATTTTTTATTTCAAATAGTAGCATGAACGCGTGAGGCAATGTGGTGGCGGTTACAGCTTGTGAAATATCATCTTCCTTGTTCCTCACATAGTCCATTTACCGCACATGTACTTTGTATCATCCATCTGTGACAGGAAAATTGATACGTATATGCTCAAATAGCTCATGAAAATACCTTCTCCGAGTTGGATGTAATTCCCGCAGTGGAACAGAAACTGCTTCATTATTCACCTCGCTACAAAAAATGATCTAACTAAAATCACAAAAAACAGTAATCTTGTAATGGCTAGTGTAGTAGCCATTACAAGATTACACTGATGGGTGGCACTCGTCAGACGCAAAGCACTGGCAACCTAATGTCTTCCAATTTCTAACATTATAGGGGTAAAGAGTGCAGGAATCTAGTGATACACAAGTAGTAGGTATAGTGGACACCGTTTCACTTGGTTGATTTTAAAAAAGGGTTGCAGGGTGTGAGTGAAGCAAGTGTCACTAGGGAGAGGAGTGGTGCAGAGGAAGCACGTTTTGTAATAAGTATCTACCATCAACATCGATAATTAGCTTTCTTTTCCGAGGATGAGTTGTAGGTAGCACTCGCCATGCACTGAGAATTACTTCATCTTTCTACAAATATAAATAAAATGTTGTTAGAGTTAAGCGGTACCAACTGTCCCAATGTCTCATTATTTCGGGGTGTAATAAGACACCAACGAAAAGTAATAATCTTCCATCATTTCAAAAATAAAAGCGTGCAAAGAATATTCTTTTTCATTCTAAAGTTTGTTTAAGCGCTAATATTGTTGATGGTGCGGGGAGGGGATCGGTGCTAGCCAACATCTGACTGCACTCAGGGGGTAATAGTCACAGGAAGGTTGGGAGCCGTTGCCGTAAGTAGTGTTTCCAGTAGAAGAATAAAGGTTATTTACCAACAGGCATGTTTGTTTAGTTTCTCTTTCAGATCACAGAATAATTTACATGAAAAGAAACCTTTGTGTGGCAGGTAGTCGATGATGAGGCGATTTGGCAGGCGGCCGGCTTACCTTTCAGATGGTCTGGAGTGTCCCCAGCGCCGCGCATCACTTCATTCAGGTAGTGTTCGAGGCTGCGCATGTTGTCAAGCGGGCTGGTTCCATTCGCGTTGCCCATGGTTCGCTCCTGCAAACACACGAGAAACACCCATCATGAAAACTTTTCTGTCAAGACGGCAACATTTCTAGTGTGCTGCTACAGGAACGTGCTGATGCTGCAGATCTCAACAGAATCCTTCTGCAGGTTCCACGACTACCAGTCAACATAACAAACATGCTGTGGAATCTAAAAACGTAACATTTCTGAAACCTTTCCGGTCACGAAATATTCGTAATGCATGTACTTCACATATGTTCTTGCAGTTTCAAGAGCCGGCCGCTGTGGCCAAACGGTTCTAGGCGCTTCAGTCCTGCCGGCACGGTAGCTCAGCGTGTTCGGTCAGAGGGTTAGCTACTCTCTGTAATAAAAAACTGAGTGAACGGATCAACAAAGAATCTAAACGGGTATCATCGGACGTCCGCCCCGAACAAATTCCACGAACAATATAGAACAAAATGAGATAACCCAAAAAAAAGGTCCGGAACCGCGCTGCTGCTACAGTCGCAGGTTCGAATCCTGCCTCAGGCATGGATGTGTGTAATGTCCTTAGGTTTGTTGGGTTGAAGTAGTTCAAAGTCTAGGGGACTGATGACCTCAGATGTTAAGTCCCATAGTGCTTAGAGCCTTTTGAATCATTTTGAAAATATTCAAGAAGCACTGCAGATTCATAACTATACGTATTATAATATCGTCGTAGGCAGCAGAAAAGTTAGTTTTCTTTTGTTCAATATGCCATTTTTCATTATTTTTGTGTGTTCTATAGAAATACAGGGTGATGAGTCTTAAACGGCAGAAAGGTAAAACAGTATATACAAGAAATTACACAAATTTATTGCTTGTTAACGGTACTGTTGTGTACATAGTTCCGCGTAGTCAGCGCGTACACAACTTTCCCACTAGAGCGTGCCCCGCTAAGCACAACAGCGCAGGCGCAGTGCTCGTCCGTCTCCGCACTACGAGATGGCGCTGCCTTAGAGACGGACCAAATTCTGCTTCTGCCGATCCGCGTATTAATATGTAACGCAGCCAATGAGATTGCTGCTAACGTAGAACCTTTTCTCCTCGCAGATCACACTCGCGCAGTGATACCTGAACGCGTGAGGTATTATAACGAGTGTACAGACCTCCGATCTGCGCCGTAGATCATCGCCATTAGTGTCTCGTGTGTGTCGTCGTGTTTAGTGTTCAGTGTTCACCGTCACACTCCATCGTTCACCAGTGCCATGGACATCTTCAGTGTTTGTGCTTCGTGTCAACAGTTTGTAGTGTGGATTGTCATCGAGTGTGAACGGCTTCATGTTTTTTATGTTCATGTGTCTACTGTTTTTTCCCCGCCGTTTTGTTCCAACTCATATGTCTTCTCTGTTTTATCATTGTACTATCTTCGGCTGAAGAGCGGCGTATTGTGCTGCTGCCAACCTACCTGTTATACAGGTATTAAAATCACAATAAAGAGAAGAAAAAAAACCTCCGATTAGTCAGTCTGCATTTGTCTGCACCAGTCTGTACGAGTCTGCATTTGTCTGCACCAGTCCGCATTAGTCTGCATTTGTCTGTACCAGTCATTACTCAAGTTTCAGTCTGCACCTAATAAGATTACCATATTCCTGTATGTAGCCATGAAGATAAATGTATAGACACTTTTGTCAAGTATCAGAGATATGTGAGAATAAGATTAACGTACCAAGACCAAAGGAACTTCAGATTGTCAATTGTAAACAGCATTCAGAATCTAGTTACCTAATGAAACTTCCTGGCAGATTAAAACTGTGTGCCCAACCGAGACTCGAACTCGGGAAAAGTTCGAGAAATATTGCGGTTGATCCAATTGTGGCGTCTGCACTAAAATCAGGTAAATAACGTATAAATTCAATGAAGTTATTACGAATTTCAGAGAAAATCTGCTAAATAATAGTACAGCCGATTGCGGGGTTTATTCACGTTACGTAATGTCTATGCTTTTTATTATTTTAATAACTGTATGTGAAAATTAATCAAGTTCTGTTTAAAGTTGGTCACCGTCAATCTGCTACTCTAAGCGTGCAAGTGGCATTTCTATCGTCTGACCTAACGGCAGAAGATAAACATGCGACGATAAGACCACGAGACATATTGCTGACACTCGCCTACTTCGTTAGAGCGACAAGTCAAATAATCTGATGGTGTGTGTACCGAAGGTCTTACAGTACGCACACCACAGGTACATACATGTGTAAGAGAGTCTGTAGTTGGTGTCTGAAGTGTGTATCACAGCACACTAGCACTCAACATGTACGCCATTGCAAATGTGACACGTATCACATCTAGCGTCAATGTTGAGCCACGTGGTGCGCATCATTTCTTAGCGATTTGCAGAAACGCCGCTGCACTGTGCCTCCGTAGGTCGACCAGATTCTGTGGTCTTCGTACATACACTGCTGACGTGACACAGCGCCACAAACAAAAAAAGAAAAAAAAATCTGTAGCCGCTAGATCGGGGCTAAGAGGAGCCACGGGATAGGCCCACCACGGCCGGACCAGCGATCGTTGAATATCTGGTTTAATTGTTCCCCCACTATGAGAGCCCAATACGGGGTTGCGCCGTTCTGTTGGTAGATAATGGTGTCCAGTATCCCACCTTGCTGTAACTGATTGGCCACCTATTGCATATTGCTCGATCATTTCAAGGTAATTGACGACACTAACAGTCTCCACGGCGTAAAAGGATGGGCCGATAACGTTGTACCGATGTCTGAAAGCTCGCTAGGTCTCTGTGACAATCGAAAATTTCACATACTATGCGACACATTGAGCCTGAACGCCTTGTTGTGGTGTAGCGACCATTTTCGTTTAACAACCCACACACACTGAGCGCGTAAACTTGTGCCACCTCCGTCAAATCAGTTGCTGACATCTGGTGTTTTTGCGCTGAGAACTGCTCGCTTTTGCCTTGTCTCCCGGAGCATGGTCAGGGGTAGTATATACATTAACTTAATAAATATGACATACTTTTCTGACATCTCAGATGGATCACCCTGTAATTACGGTTAGATTAGAATTTTCGGTTTCTTCTCACGGAACCTATTTGGAAAAATGGCTCTTCATGACTAAGTAAAGCAGACACACAACTGACACCGTAGGAGCTTTTGACTGTCACGGCTGTTCAGAACCATGGAATCTGAAGACAACCCTGGAATACAGGGGAGAGACAGTGAAAAAACATTGAAAAATCTCTTTCTACCTCAGTTTCTTTTTGTTATTCCTTCTATTTCTTCCTGTTTTGTCTAAAACGTGAACAAACCCAGCAATCGGCTGTACTCTTGTTTAGCGATTTTTCTCTGAAAATCCTACTAACTTCATTGAATTTATACGTCATTTACCTGGTTTTAGTGCAGCCGCCACAAATGGATAAACTGCATTATTTCCCTAACTTTTACAGCGCTTTGTGCCCGGCGTGTTGCTACACACTTTTGTAAGCCACCGCTGCAAAACGAAAGACTCGCTGAAACAGCGAGGCAAGTTTCCGAAGTTTATTCCCGCGAAGGTTGCAGGAAACAATAATTCTTGGCTTCTTATGAACTAAAGAATCAACTTTTGCCGGCGGGCAAGGGGAAACGAAAGTTGTCGCGATAAATCACATTTTGTCGGAAGAAGGCAGCGAGGCCAGGCGCGACACAATCAGAGCAAGTTCGTGGCGTGCAGAGCGAGAGCACAAAGAAACAACGCGCGGGCAATCCAGCGGCCGGCGCCCCCAGCGCCGTGTGGGCGGGACGTGGAATGGGGGGGGGGGGGGGGGCGGCAGCGGTAGTGGCGGGTGACAGAACAGCCCCGCGGGTCACACCGGCGCGGCTGTTGCCCCCGCTCCCTAGAGGCCTGTCCACTGAGCCCATGTCAAAGCTTATACCTCTCCTATTTCTCCCCCGCGCAGTCATGAAACAAACGTTCGCGGTCATCATCCTCACGGTATTCAGGGAAGAGGACGTTGTTGATCAACACGACATTGTAGTGCTTGTGTTGTTCAGAAAAACGATGCGATGTTCCTTCGGATACGCAGGCCTTACCATTTGGGTATCCGACCACACTTTACGACCAGACCCAAACTTCCGTATGTCGCCAACCACGTGTCTATAACCAGCACTTCTATATCCATTACGTATTCTCCCGTACAGGGAAGACATTTTGCATTTACATCTACATTTATACTCAGCAAGCCACCCAACGGTGTGTGGCGGAGGGCACTTCACGTGCCACTGTCATTACCTCACGTTCCTGTTCCAGTCGCGTATGGTTCGCGGGAGGAACGACTGCCGGAAAGCCTCCGTGAGCGCTCGAATCTCTCTAATTTCACATTCGTGATCTCCTCGGGAGGTATAAGTAGGGGGAAGCAATATATTCGATACTTCATCCAGAAACGCACCCTCTCGAAACCTGGACAGCAAGCTACACCGCGATGCAGAGCGCCTCTCTTGCAGAGTGTGCCACTTGAGTTTGCTAAACATCTCCGTAACGCTATCACGCTTACCAAATAACCCTGTGACGAAACGCGCCTCTCTTCTTTGGATCTTCTCTATCTCCTCTGTCAACCCCACCTTGTACGGATCCCACACTGATGAGCAATACTCAAGTATAGATCGAACGAGTGTTTTGTAAGCCACCTCCTTTGTTGATGGACTACACTTTCTAATGACCACCCCAATGAATCTCAACCTGGCACCCACCTAACCAACAATTAATTTTATATTATCATCCCACTTCAAATCGTTCCGTACGCATACTCCCAGATATCTTACAGAAGTAACTGCTACCAGTGTTTGTTCCGCTATCATATAATCGTACAATAAAGGATCCTTCTTTCTATGTATTGGCAATACGTTACATTTGTCTATGTTAAGGGTCAGTTGCCTCTCACTGCACCAAGTGCCTATCCACTGCAGATTTTCCTGCATTTCGCTACAATTTTCTAATGCTGCAACTTCTCTGTAA
The DNA here is from genome assembly GCF_021461385.2 of Schistocerca piceifrons. Lineage (NCBI taxonomy): Eukaryota > Metazoa > Arthropoda > Insecta > Orthoptera > Acrididae > Schistocerca > Schistocerca piceifrons. Next base: position 693,319,409 of record NC_060141.1, read on the forward strand.
ACTACAGTATCATCCGCGAAAAGCCGCATGGAACTTACGACACTATCTACTAGGTCATTTATATATATTGTGAAAAGCAATGGTCCCATAACACTCCCCTGTGGCACGCCAGAGGTTACTTTAACGTCTGTAGACGTCTCTCCATTGAGAACAACATGCTGAGTTCTGTTTGCTAAAAACTCTTCAATACAACCACACAGCTGGTCTGATATTCCATAGGTTCTTACTTTGTTTATCCGGCGACAGTGCGGAACTCTATCGAATGCTTTCTGGAAGTCAAGGAAAATAGCATCTACCTGGGAGCCTGTATCTGATATTTTCTGGGTCTCATGAACAAATAAAGCGAGTTGGGTCCAATACCATCGCTGTTTCCGGAATCCATGTTGATTTCTACAGAGTAGATTCTGGGTTTCCAGAAACGACATGATGCGCGAGCAGAAAACATGTTCTAAAATTCTACAACAGATCGACGTCAGAGATATAGGTCTATAGTTTTGCGCATCTGCTCGACGACCCTTCTTGAAGACTGGGACTACCTGTGCTCTTTTCCAATCATTTGGAACCTTCCGTTCCTCTAGAGACTTGCGGTACACGGCTGTTAGAAGGGGGGCAAGTTCTTTCGCGTGGTCTGTGTAGAATCGAATTGGTATCCCGTCAGGTCCAGTGGACTTTCCTCTGTTGAGTGATTCCAGTTGCTTTTCTATTCCTTGGTCACTTATTTCGATGTCAGCCATTTTTTCGTTCATGCGAGGATTTAGAGAAGGAACTGCAGTGCGGTCTTCCTCTGTGAAACAGCTTTGGGAAAAGATGTTTAGTATTTCAGCTTTACGCGTGTCATCCTCTGTTTCAATGCCATCATCATCCCGGAGTGTCTGGATATGCTGTGTCGAGCCACTTACTGATTTAACCTAAGACCAGAACTTCCTAGGATTTTCTGTCAAGTCGGTACATAGAATTTTACTTTCGAATTCACTGAACGCTTCACGCATAGCCCTCCTTACGCTAACTTTGACATCGTTTTTTAATTAAAAGTCGCTTGCCCGGTGTCGGCGGATAAATACGATATTGCTGTGCCTGTGTTATTCCGAATTACTATGCAATGTTCCTTTGGATGTGCATGCAAGGCGGCGACTACAGCCGTTATGAAATGTCTTCACGATTTCCACTCGCGATAAGCTGTAAATCCGGGTTAGAATCTCAGTCTGGCACAAATTTTCATTCCCGTCATTCCACTGTACAGCCAATGATTGGTCATATTCGCAACTGCGAGTACATTTCATGTTTTTCGTAACGATTGTAGTCGCCGCAATGCCTGTTCCTTCGGATATGCATGCACGTCAGAAGGAACATTGCATCGTATTTCTGAACAACACATGCAATGCAGTACCGTGTTTATCCGTCGACACCGGCCAAGCGATTTTCAATTAAAATCTCTCCCCAGTACGGGAATATACATAATGGATGTACAACTGCAGGTTGTAGACACACGCTTGACGATATGTGGAAGTTTGCGTCTGGCCGTGAAGCGTGCTCGGAGAGCCTAATGATAAGGCGACCGCTTGCGATAAGCGGGAAATCCGGGTTCGAGTCCCAGTCTGGCAGAAATTTTCACTGTCGTCATTCCACTGTACAGCTGACGGTTGTCCATGCACGCAACTGAGAATACACTTCATGTGTAGTTAATCAACGATGGGTTCAGAAAATATTTATCGGCAGACCCAGGTCAGCTTCTAGAGATTATATTTAAGGGACTGTTTGACTAAGTATCACTAGCCTAACGTGGAGCCATGAGAATGTTAATTACTCTCTCCTAAACGCATGCACTCCGAAGACTGCATCGAGTTGGAAATCATACATCATAACCAGCCTTTTCTTAAAGTACCAGCTGTTTCCTAGTAGCGCCATCAAGATTTTATAAAAGGAAAGAAATCTCTTACTGTCTCACCACACCCGTAAACAACACTGACGAAGAACCAGACACTTTCTACATTCACTGCGCAACACAACTGAATGATCACTTTTCCGAGACTCTGGAAATTTGGAAATTTGTGGTAAGGTCTTATGGGACCAAACTCCTGAGGTCATCGGTTCCTAAGCTTACACACTACTTAGTCTAACTTAAACTAACTGGCGCTAAGGACAACACAAACACACACACACACACACACACACACACACACACACACACACACACACACACACACACACACCCATGCCCGGGGTAGCGGCGCGGACCGTGACCAGACGCCCCACACCGCGTGGCTACCACGCGCGGCCCGAAACTCCGCAATTGTCTCCCAGTGAGATGTAGAAGTTTGAAATTTGGCTCAAAAGTACCTCCAACCTTCCTCTTTAATGTTGCGAAAGCATGGCGCCCTGCGACAACAGCCTAAGCATCACACAGCATGGTATCGACACATGTGGAAAAAAAGATGAGAGCTCGGAACTTGATGTGAGTGTAACGTGGGCTAATGATGTCACACTGGCACCAAATTTCACCAAAATCTGTCCAGCGCCACCGTGGATGTGTCACGCGATGAGCAGGACGTCACACCCCATCTTACCCATATTTCACCTCTTATTTTGACGCCTCTGTGGTGGGAGTCAGAACAGCGAGGCCCAGCGTCGAAATCACTCGGTTTCCTTATGTGTGGCCGATAAAAACATTGCCGCTCATAATCGACATGGAAAGGCCTCAAAGTGTGGCATTAGTGGCGTCAATAAAACCACACATTTCCTTGGTGCGTTGATTCCCTCACATTTCGCGTTAGAAAACAACAGTTCGCAGTGCGATGAGGAAAAGGAAGAGGTTTTTGAAAACCTTTCGCAGTGCTGACACTCCTGGACATTTCTACCCTTCTGTAAGGACATCGTGTGGCTGCCTACATTGAACGCAATCGCACTTCTTTGGGGTGCAGCGCGACCGAAATACAGGTCGGTAGCACTAAGGACCGATCAAAACCATTCGACGAAATTTGAACGTGATCCGAAGCGACAAAGGGTGTTTATATATTTCAGCCCTCGTCGTAGACGCGACGTTGCACTATAATTTTTCCATTTTTTTTCTCAGAGAAATGCTATATCTGTTACTTCGGTCAAGAATAACTCGCTAGTAGCCTACAATCAGTCCGCAGCTCGTGGTCTCGCGGTAGCGTTCTCGCTTCCCGAGCACGGGGTCCCGGGTTCGATTCCCGGCGAGGTCAGGGATTTTTCCTGCCTCGAGATGACTGGGTGTTGTTGTGTCGTGTTCATCATCATCATTCATCCCCATTACGGTTGGAGGAAGGCAGTGGCAAACCACCTCCACTAGGACCTTGCCTAGTAAAGCGACGCGGGTCTCCCGCGTCATTCCCCTACGCTCTGTAAAGAAGTACGGGGCTCATCATCATCAGCCTACAATCAACACAAGACTGTGGCCGAAAAATCATGAGCGTCTGATAGGGCAAAATGCAGTCAAGACTCAGCAGAGACCTCTTCCGATGTAGCAGCCCAGGAAGAGGAAACGTAATAAATATTCACACTAACATTCTGGACTTGAAACGTAAATCCGTCGATCCGTATGCATTACAACTGTGGCCTCCATTAAATGGAAAGCTGCGAAAAACTGCATAACATTCTGCAGTAAGTCAAAACCTACCTACTATTCTCTTCGACGGTCCATAACGAATATCCCAGTTTCCACGGCCAGGGCATCTTCGGTCGATTCAAGCTTTAGTTTTCTCGCCAATCAGCATTGTGTTGCACATTGATTGGATTTTACTGGCGCTATTCCATCATTCAGTTAAAGAGTACTGTACTCTGTCCATGTAGGACTAAAAAAAATGTGTGTGAAATCTTACGGGACTTAACTGCTAAGGTCATCAGTCCCTAAGCTTACACACTAATTTATCTAAATTATCCTAAGGACAAACACACACACACTCATGCCCGAGGGAGGACTCGAACCTCCGCCGGGGCCAGCCGCACAGTCCATGACTGCAGCGCCCTAGACCGCTCGGCTAATCCCGTGCGGCCATGTAGGACTGTCGGGTAATACTCATTGCATCCTAAAAGTCGTGAAAAGTAACGTAGACATCGTATTCCAGGAAAAGTGTTCTGTGTGTACTCAAGCAAATTCAACAACGGTGTAAGTAACAATATTTGTTGAGCCTCCCCCTTTCTTATGAATGAAGACGAGGAATCGGATTCTTTGCTCTACTCTAAGGTTTATTGCGTGGAAAAACAGTAGGTTTGCCTGTGGGAGATAATTTTCTTTTGCGTTAGACCTGCTACGGCTTTCGACACTTTCGACCCGTAGGATACGTAGTTGCGAAGTAGTGTGTGATCCGCGCCGGCTGGAAGGCTCAGTCAGTGACACGTGACGCGCCGACGCACCCCAGGGAAAGTGGCGGCGCGGCGGCCACACATGGACGGCTGCGCGGTGATTAATAGCGCGTGTAACGCGCCGCTCGCCGCCCGCCGTTCGTTCGCTCGAGTGATCGACGCTCGCCTGCGATCGACAGCGCGGCTCGGGTGGCCACTGACTCGTGAAACCAAGTCCCCAGCGCGGAAGCGGTCACCAGCCGTGGCGGCACCTTTGCACGCGCCCACTGTATATACCGCCCGTAGTATTCAGCGGGGGCCGGGTAGCGCAAAAGTACAAAGGAGTATAAGAATTCACCAAGTTACCTTCATCCGAACTGCAGAAAGGGGAATTTAGAAATTTTCCTCTCCCGCAGTGAATACACTCAACTTTTGCGAGGAAGGCGATTTAATTTGCGTTTTGATTTATTTAAGTGTTTCAAACATATCCATCTATTCAGAAGTTAAAGAAAAATGTAAAAGTCGAATTTCATCATCCCACTGATAAACGAGAAATATAAACGAGACTATCCTAACACGAAGTTGACTCTACTCGACCGCCAGAATTATGCATCTGCACAGCTACCTGTAAAATTACTTTGTGAGTTCGAATTCTCTTGAGGTGAAAATCTTCTTTACTTCGAGCCTCTGTCTTCTTAACTGTACGCTAATAGTCCATAATAATATTAAAGAATGAATTAATACTATCGTACTCATTAAAATATTATGCCATATTGCTGAATCATCTTATAATGTACTTAAAATTTAAGTGATTTATAATATGACCCGGCAATTACGTTTTTACAAAATCTTAAACCACTCGTGCACCTAGCTATGATGATGAGATTGGGATGGTACTACTCTTGTTCACAACGAATCTTCTTTTCTCATGTACCCAAAAAAGTAAATTAATAATAAATGCCAGAAAAAACCTGAAGATCAAATCTTTGCTAAACCTCTAAATTCTGGATTTGTGAACGGACACCTGCGGAATCAATAACCTAAAGCCGCATTCTATGAAACATAAAAAGACTAACGTGCCGAGCGAGCTCAGAGGAACTAAGAATTTGCGACAGGACTAGCATACTTCTGAAAATGCGTAACCTGATGTTAAACGAGTGTTTCGGTGACACTATTGGTTTATCAAGAAACCGACAGGCAGTTTAGTACACATAATTTCGAACGTGGGCCCCAACATTACTATTTGCATTGTATATTGCCTCTAAAAAGCAGACCGACGAAATTCGCTAAAATCGTTTAGCAACTGTGTGTAGAAAAGTTATTCAGTGGTGACGAGAACTGATGTCTCATTAACTCAAGAGCAACTGAATGTGGAACCTATATCACCTCCTGTCACCTTCAATAGGCACCTATATGGTGGAATATATTTTCATTAAGATATCAAAAGCGATGGGGAGCCATTCTCATCAATGATCATTCGAATACCACTCCGGAGACTGATCGTACCTAGTAACAAGGCGCGCACGTCTCACTCGATGGTGTCCCAGGTGTGCTTAATAAGATTGGAGACAGGTGACGTGCGAGGCTGTAACAGCACCGTTATGCCCGTGGACTACTCCACAAAACATTCTGCCACCACTGAGGAGAGTGCTGCATTGTCTTGCTGAAGGTACATGCCAGCAGTAGAATGCAGAAGGCCGACAAATGGATACACATAACGTGATGGCAGGTAAGGATTTCAAGACGTTCGACAAATCAAAGTCCTTTCATCGGAGTTCCAGCAGAGCACAGCGCGATTATCGCTCCAAAGAACTCGTTTTCAGTCGTCCATAGTCTAGTGTCGTAGCTCTTTACACTAACTCGTGCGTCGCTTAGTACTGACTACAAAAATTGTGTGGCGTATGACGAACTGCTCAGCCACTGTATCCCATTTTTTTTTTACTCCCTACGCACAGTAATTTAGCTAGCTGGTTTGCTGGTAGCACTTTGGAACTCACGAGTGATTCCTTCCGCTGATTTCATGTGATTTTTCACAAGCACCCTCCGCAACGATCGCTGTCCGTCAGTAGATGAGGTCTCCCTGGTCTCGGTTTACCTGTGCTTGTTCCTTCACGTTTCCTCTTTACATTTGCATCGACTTGCGGTCGATTTGAGCAGCTTTAGAAGAGATGAATTGCTGCTGATCGATTTGTTACGCAGGCGACACCCGACGACTAGTCCACATTCGAAATCACTGTGCTCTCTTGACCGACGCATACTGCTCTTACTGCTTCTCTACTGACAACACAACAACCTCGTTTCCTTTTATAATGGCGCGTCCGCCTCTCGTGGCATGTAGAGGTCAATTCCGCATTACACAGGGGTGTCCGGATGCTTTCGATGAGTTAGTTTTTTTCTTTTGGATTTTTTATAATTTTTTAAACAGTCTGCAGTAATATCGGAAAGCAAAGAAAAGTAAAGGAACATTTTCTTCCCAGCTTGGCTATATTCTGTTCAAAATTACTTTACGGTTGACATCAGCAGGAGCACATGGAGGCACGGAGTAGAATTGCCACAGACCTAACGGAAAACATGCGGAATGTTACATTTCCATCAGCTTGCTTAAGGTCGCAAACTGATCTCTGCACAAAGACGGAACTTGGATCGGTGTGATCTGAAAGAACCGCACAATGTTTTCATATCAGTCTCATTAACAAATGTTGAGGACAATACACGGAAAGTTTATAAAGATGCGTTTTTCCGTACTTTTGACTTTAGGGAAAGTTATGCGCTATAGTTTTTTGTCACTACTCTGTACAGGCGAAGTCTTAAGAATAAATTATATTCTCACTTGCTACAAACTGGAACTATGTCACCGATGTCTATAAAGAGATAATTTGAGCTAAATTTGCGGAAATCCTCTAGCCAAGAAAAAGACTCCATCTTTTTTTATTCGTAACGTGACGTCACCGTTTCTCTTGTAACATACAATGCAAACATGGCATAACTCTACACATACACCCACTACAGTCATCTACACGTGTCAGAGGCATTTAATATGCTAATCTCGTACTCCGAGAAGGGAAGGAGCCAGTCTGCACGAAGACTATAAAAAACCTTCCCAAACTGGTGGCTGAGCTTGTCCCTCGGGATCTCGAAACTAATCATGTCATACGACTTTACTTTCACAACACCTGACAAAATTGCTTCTGACATTATTCAAAATCACGCAACAAACAATCGTAATAACTAATAAATATTAACCCCCGCAACCGTAAGAGATGAAAACAAGCGAAATCACAGCGCATAACGAACGACCACACAGGAGAGGTGTAGTGCAGGCGAGAGATGTAGTGCGCTGGTGAAGCTTTGTCACCCGCCGGTGGTTGCTGCGGCCACAGGTCTCGTCAGACTGCGGAATGCCTGCCGTGCTTCCTGCGTGAGCCTCGCCACATTTCGGCATCGGAACTGTCATTCTTAAAGTAATTTTTAACAGACTTAGCCACATCAATACTAAGTGCAAGAACCGGTCTGCATCGTTTTTCCCGAGGTCGCGGAGAGATTAATGTTTTTTGTACCTTTACTTTCCCACAGGCACGGCTTGTAGCTGAAGACTCTGAGGCGGAGCACCTCCCCCAAAAAATACCAAAAAATATTAAAATACGTGTTTCAGTACTGTATAGCGGAGTTACGAATTATTTAGAATATTTTTTCGCATGGCTTTAAACGACAATCAATTTTTTTTAAACTCTTGGTACTGAGTGAGCTCTTTCAGACAAGGTACACTATAGGCTCCGCCTTGAAATGCTGCTTAGTTCCATGCAGCAGAGATTTTGGAGCGGGTCTTCCACGGAGTACAGCGCTTATGGGATTCCAGAAGGTTAAAAAAACTGAGTCTAAAGCCTTCCCTGCACGGGAGTTGGCAGCTAACGTTGACGCGTTCGTAGATGGGACATCCGATCTCAAGAGAGACAGCGCCGTTGGTCCAGGGGGCGAGCTGGTTAAAGTGATTTGTGCTCTCAGCGGCCATTGTCTGCTCAATGTAGCTTACAAACCAACAGTTCCCTTACGAAATTGGACGCGCACATAAAACGAAGAAGAGCAAAGAAAATTGCGAAGGAGATTATTGACTCGTCGATGGCTTGAAGAGCGAATTCCTGATAGGTGAACACTAAATAATTCTATCCAACAATTTGAGTTACATACCAGTAGAAGTTATTCGTAAGCTCAACTGAATTTTCATCTCATTTCCAGTTTTAAAATTGGTATACTTCAGGTAAGGTGTCTAATGTCAGTTTGGTCATACAAAATATGCATATTCCCGACGTTCCATTGACTAGTAAAACTCTGAAATAACGCACTTCATGACATAGATCACAAGATTGAGATTTGTTTCTTAATTTCTTTTAAATGGAAGAGGATATTTTTTCGAAGCTGGTCACCGTAATTGAAAAAGATATTTACTGGAAAGACAAAGCATGAGCTAGTCCATAAAACCAGCATATATTTTACAGAAAGTTTCGTAACAGCAAAACCTTCCAGTATGTAGCTTGCATCTACTTTGAGACGCCGACTGACAGTTACGTCAAGATTTCTGGCCACTGGGGAGTTATTCCAGTAATTGGCCTTTGCATGAAGAATTACAGCAACAACGATTTGGAGATAATACTTCTATTAAATGAATAAGAAGGACCCACAATCTTTTATGAAACGAAAGAAGAAAGAAAAAATTTGGAAGGAGGTGGATGCGAACCTGTTACCTTTCTCTACACAACTCGGAACTCACGACGCTACCGACTGCAATTAGGCCTCCTTATATGGCAATAAGTATCAAAAACCTATATCTACAGATGTCATTATTTCACATTTAATGTGCAAATTGTATCAAAAAGGCGTAGTTTTAATTGATCACCATAATGCTGTAGCACCGAAACGGTATACTTCCGCAACACAGAAGTTATAACACTAAAAACATCAACTACAGGGAATGATGTTTAACACCACACAATATGGCGGCCCCTATGTTCTGCTTGTAACGCAAAACGACAACGAGGTAAAACTCAGACATGCCAGATTCTTTATTTCACACTTCGGAGTGTAGCGGAACATGGAATTTCACGCTGTGACGTCACCAGATGCTCGTCCACGTGTGTTTTCACGTCCCATGGGAGGACGACTAAAGGGAGCTTTACCAAGCTCCACATGATATTCACCTTCCGCTGCTTATAATGAGAGGGAATCGGCAGAGTGGCAAAACCTCCAGTTTCGAATCTCTGTCTCTTTACCTCTCGACTACGCTTTGAACTTCATTAATCGACGTTTACTATCAACGTTTTGATTACGTTAAAGATATTGGAGTACGGTAAAATAAGTTTCGCCCCTTATAGAGACTTTCACGGACAATTAGATGAAATAAGGACGCGAAACATGGGTCACCACTTCTAGTTGCAAATACGTCCTTGCTTGCTAAAGAAGTTTGTTTATAAAGTGCGTTAGTTCCAAGTTTCTTTTTGTTACTTGGGGTGCATTTTGACGTTTTTCGCAATGTCTGCGATACATCCCACTACGAAAAGAACCTATTTCGAGACATGATTCAAAGAGAGTGTCATGTGGTGGTTCAGCGGTGAAGTGTCAGATTATGGTCGCGAAGATAATCAGGTTCCACCGCCGGGTAGTGTTCCAGTCTTCAGGTTTATACGAGGGGCGTTCAATAAGTAATGTAACACTTCCTTTCTCGGCCAAATTTTTTTTTTTAATGCGGAATTTGTTGTGGCACATCGTGGAATATTCCCGCTTGAGCCCCTATAGTTTCAAGAAGTTCCGATAGATAGCGGCACTACATGTAGTCTTGAAAATGGCGTTTGTCACAGAGGTGCGTTCCAAGCAGAGAGCTGTTATTGAGTTTCTTCTGCCGGGAAACCAGAGCATAGTAGATATTCATAGGCGCTTGCAGAATGTCTACGGTGACCTGGCCGTGAACAACAGCCTGGTCAGTCGTTCCGCGAGGCGTCTGTCATCATCATCGCAGCAAGGTCGCGCAGACTTGTCCCATCTCCAGCGTGCAGGCCGACCGCAAACAGCTGTGACTTCTGCAATGTTGCAACGGACCTTCTCATTCGAAGTGTATAGACGGACCGCAGTCAAACACCTCGCTGCACACCTGGACGTCCCTGTTGGCAGTGCTGACAGACTCGTACACCAGTTGGGGTACTCAAACGTGTTTGCCGCTGGGTTCCTCGCCATAAAGAACAACCAAAGGCCATTTTTGCGGAATGCTTGCGCGTTACGAGGCTGATCGTGACAATTTTTTGTCGAACATCGTCACGGGCGAGCACTTCAAATCGGAAACAAAACGGCAATGCATTGAGTGGCGCCACATCATCTCTCCTCCGAAAAAAAAATCAAAGTCGCACCCTCAGAGCAAAAGTCATGGCAACGGTCTTTTGGGACTCTGAAGGGGTATTCTGTTTGACGTCCACCATCATGGTGCAACGATCAACTCTGAAGTGTATTGTGCTAACCTGACGAAATTGAAGAAACGACTTCATCGCCACAAAAATGCAAACGAACTTCTCCTTCTAAGTGACAACGGAAGGCCTCGTACAAGTCTGCGCGCCCGATAGGAGATCACAAAACTTCTTTGGATTGTTCTCCCTCATCGACCCTGCGGCCCGGATCTCGAACTTCCCGAATTCCACCGACTGATGCACTCCGCGGGAAGCAGTACGTGGAAGATGGGGAGGTTGTTGATGCAGCAAGACATTGGCTCCAACGGCGACCAGCAGAATGGAACCATGCGGGCATATAGGCACTCCCAGTAAGGTGGCCTAAAGGCGTCGCATTCAACGGGGATGACGCCGAAAAATAAGGTTTTTGTAGAAAAAAAAGGTTCAAATGGCTCTGAGCGCTATCGGACTTAGCATCTGAGGTCATCAGTCCCCTAGACTTAGAACTACTTAAACCTAAGTAACCTAAGGAGACCATACACATCCACGCCCGAGGCAGGATTCGAACCTGCCATCGTAGCAGCAGCGCGGTTCCGGACTGAAGCGCCTAGAACCGCTCGCTCACAACGGCCGGCGTAGCCAAAAGAATGGGAAGTAATGTGGTGTATTGGAATCCTGAATAAAACAAACTTGTTACAGAAAAAAAATTGTTGCAATACTTATTGAATGCCCCTCGTATCTGTCACGTTTCAGTTCCTTCGTCTCTGGCATTGTTTGTTAATGTGAAAAACTTTTTTTTCCCTTTAGGACTCACGAACACTCGAGAAATTGAACACGAAAGTAATGGATTAACAACCTTCCCTTGTACTGAAACTACTTTGCGCCTGTGTAAACTGCTCTCTGGACGGGGGCGTACCGTGATGTTCTTGTCCGCTGCCTCGTAGTGAAGGCGAGCGGGAACGGGAGCAGCGCGAGACGCGGGGCAGGTACGGGTAACGACAGCGCGTCCTGTCTAATACGGGCGGGCGCAGACAAAGGCCGCGGCCCGCGGCGGGCTTCCTTTCTTGCGCGGCCGGATTGATTATCTCCTGACCGAACGAGCGGCGCGTCCTTTATCACTGCCTCCCTGCTCCCTGCCCGCCGTGCCACTTGCTCCTGCCAGCTCCCACAGAGCACCGCCGGCCTGCAAGCGCCAGGCTATTTTTCACCGTATACAGAGTGCACTTCCAGATTCCCTGCTCCACCCTACAGGACCGCATACTCCATTGTTGGACTGTAAAGAGAAGCGATTACAAGCACTGCGGAGTTCACTTCGATCCGGCAGGAAGGTGGCTCGCGCTCTCGAATTTCAACATGTTCTTCTGATCAGTCGCCCTTAAGCCGTCATCTCACGGGACGTGAAGACGCTCGTGGGCGTGGAACGAGGCCCAGAAAGACAGACAGTGACGCGAACGTCACAGCACGTTACAATACAGGTCTCATGGGCGTCAGCAGCCGTCTCCGACGGGGAGCGAGTAACTATTCCAGACGAGATTAATAATTCTTGATTGGGTGTTTAACGGCATGCAAGTCCTCGATAGCACACGACAAAATTAAAACCTTTGGTGGGTAACTTTTCAATCAAATACTGATTTCCCGTGGGCACTGCACGGAGCCGAGCGTTCGCGAAATGTGGCGGACAAGCCAACTAGTGTGACGTCACAAATTCATTGCAGGACCCATGTATCTCGCTGGCTCCGACGTGGACCTGGTGACGTCGGAGCTGAGCGTGAAATAAAGTATCTGGCACGTCAGATTTTTACCTTGTGGGGAGGAACGTGGCCAGTCAGATGAGACATCATATTCGCGTCCCAAGCAGAACGTAGCAGCCGTCATGTTGCGTTGGTTAGACTACGTATTTGGCAGGTTTTCTTTATCATACAGTATGCCTACGGTGTATGAATGTAAGCAGTTTCGAAACATTAGCAAATTGAGGATCTCTCGAAAACGGATCGTTGTAGCAAACGATTTGTTGTAATAAACTCACAGGAAAGCCTTCCTGCATTTGATGTTATTAGTGTTATAACCTGTGTGCTAAGGACGTCTGCCGCTTCAAAGCTAGGCACGAAACTGAACTACCAAAAATGCGTCGTTTCCATACAATCCCTCATAATTAAACCTCGAATAATTACATCTATAGATATAGTCTTTACCCAATGTAAACCACATACGGAGGTCCGGCTACAATGTCGAAGTCATAGCTTCGTTGACAGCGTCGTGAGCTGTGAAGAGAAAGGTAGGAGCCTCGCGCTCGCCTCCTTCTAATTTTTGCATTCATCTTTTGGTTTCTAAAAGATTGCGAGTCTTTATTCTTTATTTAATAGAAGTATTACCTTCAGCAGTCGATGTTATTTATTATACGTAGTGTATTTGCAGCAGTTCTTGTTGCAAAGGCCAACGACTGCAATGTTTCCATTGTGGCCAGAAAGCTTAATGTAACTGTCAGTCTATATCAGAAAGTAAATACGAGCTACACACAGGAAGTTTCTGTTATAATGAAGTTTTGTATAACATACATATATTAGAATCTCATCTATTCGAATTAAATTACGAACATAACCTCGATCTTGAAATCTATGTGATGAAAAACGTTATTTAAGAGCGATGGTTGTCAATGCCACATCGAGAATTTTTTTAAATTTTTATTGGCTTTCGGCCGTGCCCATTTAGCCATCTTAATAGTGTAATGTCAATTATGACGATACGAACGTAAGGGCAACGTAACGCCCACTCCCCGAGCGGAGAAAATTTTCATCCCTGCTGGGTTTGGAATCCGTTCCCTTCGTTCAGAAATTCGCCGCGCTGACCGCGCAGCTACCTAGGCGGGCCATCGAAAATACAGATATCGTGCGTGCAAAAAACTGACATTAGACAATTGAGTTAACGAATAACTTCTACTGGTATGTCTGTCACATCGTTGTGCAGCATTCTTCGCTCTTCAAGCCATCGACGGGTCCAGAATCTTCTTCGCGGTTTCCTCCGATTTTCTTCGACAGTCGATAACAGAATTTAAGTAGCTATTTCACGGGCGTCCATTTTCGTAAAAAAAAAGCCGTGTGATTTACATGCCAGATGCCGTGACAGACGCAGCCGTGAACTGCCGCTGGAGAGTGCTGAGCTCTTAATCACGACGTAAATACGTTCCGGAGATGTAGGAGACCCTTTCAGAACATGCAGCGACCACGTCGGACACCACGTCTGGTTCAAAAATGGTTCAAATGGCTCTGAGCACTATGGGACTCAACTGCTGAGGTCATTAGTCCCCTAGAACTTAGAACTAGTTAAACCTAACTAACCTAAGGACATCACAAACATCCATGCCCGCGGCAGGATTCGAACCTGCGACCGTAGCGGTCTTGCGGTTCCAGACTGCAGCGCCTTTAACCGCACGGCCACTCCGGCCGGCTACCACGTCTGGCGTGCTTCGCGATGAGAAACGCTTTCCGTGTGACGACGGATATACGGAAAATCCTTTGTTACGAGGGTGATCTACTGCCACAGCGATACTCAATTGCCTCAAGATCCAATCAACAGTAACCACGAGAAAACACAAGAAAAGCTGCTCTTTCAGAATCTTGAACTGATGTTCTCTGGGAATACGCCCTTTCGCTTCGATTTATAGTTTCTGACGGAGTAACACCATCGTAAATTTGCTCAAGACTGCTTATCAAGATGCGGAGACGGGAAGTAAACATCGTATCTCCCGAATAAGAGCCTGCTATCTCAGTAAGAGCATCGCCACCATGGATTTTCGAACGGTAACAGGCGGCTGTTCCTTCTTATTCTGCCGATGCCAAGGTGCGCATGATCATGCTTCCGCACACCAACACCGCCAAAAACCAGCTACACGAAGATGCAACACATGCCTGGAAGACTACTTTAGTGGTAAACAAAAATCTGTGTCTTTCCGCACAGCTGCTGCTTTCAGTAGTTTCGACAGCCGTGCTATTAATAGCGATGCACGGGTAACAGACTCTCCACCACGATTCCCAGCCTTGATACAACATGGTTTGCGAAACTTCCAAATATGTGCATTGGATCAGACTTTACTTCATTTCACTTGGCCACAGTAAGTGTTTGGTTACGACCTGACGTGTTACTTTTATCAGATACAGGATGTTTAGTTCTGATGATGAATCCCTACAGTCGAAACCGGTTAACTGTAACATATCTTTGAAATGCAATCAGGAAATTTATAAATAAAGAGTATATTCATTAATCACGCAATTTTCCAACTTTCTTCTGCAGTTAACACCGAAACTTTCACATTTATCCACAACGACAACAGGAAATACATAATTGAGCATCTAGTAATGGAAAAAAATCATCATATCATGTTGAGCATTACAAAACTTCTCTACAAATAAAGTCCAGCCATCTTTCTGAGCCAGTTTAGATTCACATTCGAAACCTTTAAGGTCTTCAGTCTCTCGTTCGCATCATACCAAGCAGTTCGCAATAAAAAGACTACGAAGGTCGCTTTTCGTCCTTGACTAACACCTTCGCACAAAAGGCTTTTCACTAAAATCACATCTAAACTTCACATGCCACGGCAAACGCTGACAAAGTTATAAGGAATTGCCTGTACCAACGTTTGTTTTATAATCTGATAAATCTTTGCTGCATTTTATTTACCTGGAAAAAGTTCCTCGATCTCTTCCCTTGTCAAATTTATGTTGACTCTCGCGTTTTTCGACTACTGCTTTCACTGTCTGTATCTTACTCTGCCAAAAAGCCACCCGAGAGCTTGAGATTCTATTCAAATTTGGCACGACAAGAAAACCTAAGTTTCCCGACTTTTACCGCAAGACTTTGTGCGTAATTTGCAACACTGCCACCGACCTCGGCGCTGCGTGTTTAGTGAATGCTAACGCACGTGAGAGCAACGGGAGCTCGGGATTTGAAGCGGCTGTGCGGATTTCGCAAACGGCGCATTTAGGCGATTACACTCGTTCCACCACCGCAGCTCTGCCAGCCGTTGTCTGTTATCCTTCCTCTGCCGCAAAACGCCCTTTTTGTGTGTTTTGCTGCTGGAAACTGGACTTCCCAGCGGTCTAGGCGACAAAACTATAATCGTTATTTAGATGTGCAGTGAGCCAAAACGAGTAAAGCGGTAATAAAATCGCAGCACCGCATGCGCTACGCGTAACGGCGTACAATCAGATAAAAAATAATAATAAAAGTTATGCTTACCCAAAGAATTATTATTTCAGGAAAATAACCGGTAAATAGGACTGTGAGGGGTAAATTCACAGTCCGAAAACACTGCAATGCGGGTTCGAAATCTAATTTCCTCATAAACCGCTGCAATGTCCGAGTTAATTCGTTCACAAAGGCCGTAACTTCTACAAGGCAATCTCTTCCGGTGTTTGGTCAGCTGAGTAAACGTGCAGATGTATATTCTCTTTGTTGGCTATAAACGAACACAAAATTTCAGAACTGTTGAGTATTAACACACTGCTCAGCTTCGTTCCCGTCCATATTCAAAAGTTACGTCACGTTTTGGAGCTGGATTATGTTTTTCGTAACGTTACTTGTTTCCTAATGGACGCATTTGAGTTTGAAAATATAGCTTCTACCAAGAGAAATTATGTGATGAATAATAGGACGGCTAAACATATTAGTAAATAAAAATAACATTGGCAACTAGTAACAGGAGTGATTCTCCACATTTTAACTTTAAAATGGTACCCACTTCTACGCCATACAACTACTTAGTGAAAATTTCATTCTGGAACTGTTTACCTGTCGAGTTTCTTAATTTTATCGCTGTAAGTACGCTAAACTGGAAAAGGGGACAGCCTTCCCCGTTACAGTAAACGATTTCCTAGCACTTTATATACCCTTTTACGATTTTATTCACACAGAAGCGAAAAGTATGTGTGAAACGTTTGTTGAATGGCATTGCGCCCTACATGGAGGGTGAGAACGTTTTGCACCAGACCAGTGGAATACACTGTTTCTTAATTGAAATAATAGTTGCATTTGCGGCGTTGCATCATTATTGTTGAAGTAATGCTGATTAAAACGTTTAAGATAGAAACACGAAATGTGCACACAAAATACACTTGCACAAATGCGCTTGTTAAAGGATCTTGCAAAATGATGGTAAACACAACAGTTGTTCGATAGACTTATGTCGCCAGCCATCGAAAGGGAAAATCAGTTTCTTCATATATTCCGTAAATCTCTATCATTTATAGTGTTCTCACACAAATAGACTCATTTCAAAAAGGTTATCGTGAGAACTTAGGACTTCCGGTTGCTGTCCTGGGAGTTAAGACATGTGTCCCAGTAGGATGGATCACGGCGATTTTCTCTCATTATAGCGACTGAGAAGGAAATGGGATAATTTAGAGAAGACCGTCGTGCAGGGAAAAATTGAGGGCAGAAGACCTCGTGAGAGAGCAGCAAATAGATGAGTGGATCAAGCGACGAAGTTTACCAGCTTGCCGCTTCACGTCATATTAAGAAAGGTCGAAGATCGCTGTGGATGGAGACATCTGTCTGAAGTCTCAACTACGTAAGAATGAATGAGGAAATGAGGTCACGACACTCAGCAATGAGTAAAACGACTACTGATGATGATAGCGATTCGAGAGAAGTCTGCTCGGTCTTAATAGATTTTACAAACTGCATCTCACAAACACGCACATGCATGTTTCGTGCGCTAGCTACAATAGGTCGAAGTTCTACACGCACTGCACTAAAATGTCACACTGACAATAAGAGATTCAACAGAGGTGGGTGGGAATCGCCGAAAACATAATTCATGTTCATCTTGTGTATCTCATACTTCTTTTGCTGAAATAAAGCGATACTAAATTTTCGTAATTCCTGTACTTCCTGAAGACCATCTTGGACTGTATACAATCTTCGTCGAATATCTTTTATGAAATCTTTGACGGTGTGCTGGGGTACCTTTATCACATTTTTTACAAATTTAGACCGTGTGCCCTTCAACCGTTATTTCGTACTCAGTCCTCATAAAGTTGCGATTTCCAGGAAGTGTGACAAAGAGATCAGTCCGGAACGCCAAGACGTAGTTCAAAATTCTCAGCAAGCTGATGTAGGCCCGAGAATGGCGAACATTCATATTACGTGCCAGAAATAACATTTCCATATATTATTTACTATGGGACTGCACCGTTGAAAAACACAATTCCCTTCACATTAACACTCTACATGTCTGCCTATCCCAGTGAGATATTCACCGAGTAAGCTCCAAGTATTTTAACGAGAGAATTTCTTTCTTTTAGGGTTCCGTACCTAAATCGGTAAAAACGGTTCTTTTATGGGATCACTTTGTTGTCAGTCGATCTACCTGCCTTAAACCCCTTTTCTCAGGAACGGGTAGGCGTAACAAGTTGAAATTTACGTCACATATTAAGGTCTATGGTCCTTTGGTAGTGTAATAAAAGTTAACCTTCTGTCAATAGAATGAAAAGATACACCATTTATGACACAAATTTTGACACTCGAAAACTCTCTCATTAAGATCTATAGGGTAGTACCGGCTGACGCAAAATCGTGATATTTGGCAGGAAGCAAGGTTTAACAGTACAATAAAAGGGGAAAAAATTAGAAACTTTTTAACTTTTAAGACTATCACACGAAAAGACAGACGTTACTAAGTTTGTACGGAACCCTCAGTACACGAAGCCTACTCGCACCCACTCCAGGCAAATGCCGGGATGGTTCCTTTAAAAGGGCACGGCCGACTTCCTTCCCCGTCCTTCCCTAATCCGATGAGACCGATGACCTCGCTGTCTGGTCGCCTTCCTCCAAACCAACCAACCAACCTACTCGCACCTGGCCAATTTTTTTAGTCCGCAGTTGTTTGCTGTCAGACGTGCACTCAGCTGCTGGTATCTTGCAGTATTCGACTTTCTGTTTCAACATATTTCTATCCAGAGCATTTTGTTCTGCCTCCCCACTCAACATTAAATCTTCGACTACATTCTTGTGCTATCTACGTTATCACTTTAACCTCCCAACATAGAATCAAGATCGTTATTGACAGCCTTCCATCGTTCATGAGGAGTACATGGACAAAGAACGTAATTTTTTAAATATTGTCTGTTACTTTTCCCACCCTATCTTACACTTCATTATTCTCCTGAATTTCAACCCTCCTTTGCACTCCGTAATCAAATTCTGAAATTGAAACACTAACGGTGTACTTACTACAAAACACATATATTTTGAAACTATAAAGAACGTTTTGTGGTCGTTTTATGTTACACTGACCGAAAGACGTAAACAGCAGCAAACCCTATCTTGCCTTCGTAATACCTTGTACATGAGAAGAAATGTATTTAGCAAATGGCAGAACACCACAGTAAATGTTTATTGTACCAAGGTCGATAAATTAATCTTCGCCATTCTCCAGACTATTGCATGTACTGAAACTCTGATAATTCATATCAGGAAGTTGAGGGGTCGTAACATCCCATTAGACATTATTTTTATGTACATACTGTCGCCAACTCCACTACGAAACAAAAAATAATGGTGGTTACCATCAGAGTAAGAAATGCATTTTGTTAAAAATAATGTGAGCTATTTTGTGAGAGGCTTACCGTGTCATTCATAAGTAAAAGGTGACTCTACGTAATAATTGATCTCGTCTTGTACCTGTATAGTCACCACAAATCGATCTGTTGCCAAGGTCCTAGCAGAAGCTCACTGATCACTACAAGAAAACTATGTATTACAACGAAATCGTTATGACCATCCATCGACGCATCGCCACCAGTGTTCTGGTGGACACTCAGTCCAAGACGCGCTGCTGAGAATTTTTGAATTTAACACTACACAATGGCTATCAACTTAATGATCAATAAATGTATGGGCCCTTTCCTCCACTTCTAGACCAGGATCCGATGCTGTAAATCTCTTTACCAATACGATTCCACTCAGCTACCTTCTACACTCGCAATATCTTAGCCCAGCAGACCAAGCCATGGAGGTTGTAACAACGTGGGCAGAAGGAAATCAAGAATCAGGCACGTATTTTCTGGCACTATGTGCAGCAAACGATATGACGCAAAGACAAACTATTGATATCGTCGACGCTCTGTTCACATTCTGATCCAACCACCCAGAGAGGGGTACGTCGGATACTTGTTAAATAGTTGCTATTGAATATCAGAATGGTCTCTTATTTCCTCATTCCTGTCTATCTCACCATAAACGTAAGATTAAATCGTGAACTCATACTAATAATAGTCAATATTTCGGTAATTTTTCCTTTTTCCGAAAGTCGAAATCACCTTTAAAACAACTAAGACAAACTAAATGAGCGCAAATCGTTGGATTCGGGAAATGAACTCGTTAAATTCTTTGTGCAGTAGAGAAGTTTCTCTCAGTTTCCCTCGTCTACAATTTTAAAGGTGCTACGACTAAGAAAAGCCATTTCAAGCATTCACCCTTCCATTAGCAAGAAAAAGGATCTGAAGAAATTGCCAGGGCCCCCGAAAAACAAGGACGGGAAACAGAGGGGAAAAAAATCAAGTTGCTCAGGTAGGTAGTTTCAGAAAGCAGTCCCCGCATTTAAATTGCCGGCGAAGTAGCAAGAAACATTACGCCTGTGAAGCGCACTTTTCTTTAGCCTATGCCGAGCCGACTAGTGACAGAAAGCAGAGTGCAAGAGGACGGAAATTTCGTTGAAGCAGGGTGCGGAAACTTAGAAGACTGCGTCGCACATTCAATTTATCAGAACTAAGCAAGTTTGAAGCTGAGTGACACGAGAAAAACATGGCTTTAATGGATTGTCCTTTGTGCAAGATAAGCAGCGCGCCCGTCATTATTCAAAATAAGCAGGGCAAGTTGGGCGCGGCTTGAGAGCATCAACCGGCGCGGAGTTCCACGATCCTTGGCGCCAACGAGTACTGCCAACTCAGTGACCTCTTTGCTCGTCCTATACGACAGACCACTGCAGAAGACGGGAGATGCTCCGTCAACGATTTCCCGAACCGTAATTTGAGTCTGCCACGATTAATAAACTGAGCTTCGCCGACAGTAAAACCTGAGAGACCTGTAGCAGGCTCAGAATCATTTATCCTACACCAGTACCTTAGAAAAAAATTTAATTGTCTACAAACATTAAAAGCGAACATACCGCTTATGAAGTGTATTGCTGTCCGGACTCCACTTGTGAGTGATTATGGTATGTAAATATTTGGCTCCAGTTGTACGTTTTAAACAGCAACTCTTCAATTACCAAATTTCTAAAGGTGAACAATATGACTAGGCAGATAAGTGGTGCCATTAAAATCGAGTCAGCTGCCGTAGTGGTGAGATTCTGGGCTCGAATTCTGGAGGACCTTTGTTCAAACCCAGATTTATGTTTTTCGATATTGCCCTCAATCGCTTATGGCAAATGCTGTGACAATTCCTCTGAACAGCATACGGTCTGTATCCTTTCTTATCTTTCCTCAAAGGGAGCTAGCTTTTGTTCCACCTTTAACAAGTTTGTCCTCGACGAGAATCAAAGGTAACACGAACCGCATAGTTTTTGACTAGTATATGTACTTATAGCATAAGCAATTCTGAAAAGTGAAATGCCATATATTTTATTTATTCAAAAGAATCAATACCGCACATGGAGTTTTGGAAATTCAGTTCCTTTCAGAAAGTATAGTGCATGCTTACAAATATCTGGACGAAACTACTGATATATATGAATATAAATGCTGTGTCTCTTCTTTCGGACGTGTTCGAAAGAGCAGTCACCAGGCATTCATATAACTTATTCGCCTCGATGGGCAATTAATCCACAACCTTGAGTGCAGATGCACATTTACTTCCGACCTCCAATAAGAATCAAAAATAAACGAGCACGGAAGACATGGACGGGGCTCCGGATAGGTGACGCTAGGTGGGAGTGTGGGTCAGCTGGGGAGCGTACCGAGATATTCCGCAGAGTTGCAATAAACATTGTGCCCGGGTGGCGCAGTGGTTAACGCATCTGCCTACTAATCAGGCGATTCCGCGCCCCAGTACCGGTCCAGCACACATTTTCACTCGTAGCCCCTGATACCGCAGCAAGCCCCAGTGCAGCTGATAGCATCAGTACCTTTCCTTTCCCCCATCTCCACATTCGATTATACAATAACTACTGATGTATTTCAAAAGTGGTCTTTACCCAAATGAACTCGCCTTCATAACTGCTTAAAGCATGTAAAGTTGTAGATGAGTTTCGTTTCGGCGGAGTCTTTCAGGTGCGAAATTAGAAACGACGTTATCTGATAATACGAGGGCGCCTCAAAGTGCAGTCCGAGACCACGCTTACAAACACAAATTATCAGCAAGCCATTGTTAAGTATATGACGGTAGGTACTTTTTACTGCTCTCACTGTCGTGTTTCATTAGTGTAGGAGGCAAGGAAAACGTAATTTTATGTACACCAACTTTCACACCTTATTGCACCCTCGCTGTCTGCTGTCAAGCTTGCCGAGCACCGAAAAATCTTGAGTTGTTTTCTGGAAAAGTTCTCAATGGAACACTGTATGCAGCTTGTTTAACAGATGCACATCCTTTACAATAAATCTAAGTCTTTCAATCTTCTGGCCAGCTTCTGATCCCAATTCATATCGCTTCGTACTGACACTCGTCATTATTTTGACAATAGGATCTCCAGAAGTTTGTCACTAGTGTTCTAATTGAAAGTTGTCTACTTTACGCCCATTACATAGCAGCTATCGTCTGCCTTCGCAGGTAAGTGGTCAGCGCCAATGCTGCCATGCGGGGGACCCGGATTCGATTCCCAGTGCTGCCAGGTATTTTTCCTTGGTCGGGGGACGGGTATGGGTACAGTCAGTTTTCTGAGGTCAAAATAAGAAGCTACTCGACTGATTAGGCCAAGAAGCCCGACAACGACCGAGGATAACACGGCAGATGGCCGGTCCCGATTGGGCTAGAACGCGGAACTTTAATCTTTGCGTTATATGGCATCCATCCACGTTTAAGGATTGTTGCCTATGGGTAGACCGTTTAGATCCACTAAGTATTTCTGCAACTAAGGACATTCCAGCATCAGATTCGATAAGATATTTGGTATCGATACCAGTACCTAAAATTTAGATACATAGATAACATCGGAACAAAAGTTCCGACAGCGAACTTTTAACAAGGTATTGATTACTGTTTTAAATCATTTCGTGAACACAAAAGAACTTATTTTGAAAATAATATGAAATATGGAAATTCTGATGTTGTCATGAACCTGTATGGGTATCATCTCAGACACAAAAATAAAGAGTAAAGGAAAAATATTCCAATGGCAAACGAAACATCTGCCTTGACATTCTCCCCATATCTGCCATTATTAGAGTGCACCATTCCAAGCCTTTCTTTAACACAAAAGTCCACATTTACCACGCGTTTTTTAAACGTAAAAGTACTCGTTGTGATCACAACACAAGTAAAGTGAATTGTACTAAGTTTGCCTGAAACAACTAAGAGTTTAAAATCAGTATTCGATCATTGTTTCCAAGGTACTGAGTACATACTTAACGTTACTCCTATATGTTGCCTCTCAACTTTAATATTTATTATAGACTACACGCGGTATGTAATTTTCAACATTACTCTTGTGCATCCTGTATACTACATGAATACTGCGTTTATATCAATTCTCATTATACTAACAGTGAAAGACTAATTATCATCGCCAGCACCATTAATTTCTCCTGCTACCGATGCTCTGAATTCTATGAAGTTGTCGAATACTTGGAATCGATACCGACTCATATGACAGACTGGTAGGAGTTTCGAGATTAGATTCCAAGAACACCTAAATTTTACAATTTCCAGATTATCGTTAAGTACCCGTTTACAAGAAGAAAACCATGATACTAATTTGTCATCTAACTTAAAAATTTTACATCGCCAGGAATAAAGCCCTCAATTTAGATATATTGGAAGAAATTGAGATTTAGCGAAATAGGAATTATCATACAGAATGTATACTAAACAGCCAAACTGAGTTAAAGTATTGCGATATACTCTCCAACTCTGATTGTCTACAGTGTAACTAATAGATCGTTTTTACATTTCAATAGTCAATAGTTCTCAAAGTTATGTCTCTATTTTAATGGCGCCTCTCAAAATTCTTATTCAGAGTATTTACAATTTTACGCGACGTCTACCTGTTCCAGGTAAGCCGCCCCACAGTTTAGCTACCGATACGCATCAGATCCGTTCTGGTAAGACTTGTTTAATTTGTTTTGCCTCTCTTTACCGTTCCTTTATTCAGTCTAATTTTATCCTATGGTCCCTCTTTTTGTTTTTTCACTGCTTCTATATAATATCACTGTTCTTCTTTCATTTCCTGGTTTTAAACTTCATTCTTCCTTTTAGAGCTGACCTGCTTTTACGGCTGTCTCTTTCATTGCGCCTGGTTTAAATTCTGACTGTCGACACTATTTCGGCGAATTTATTATAGCCTGACTGGGAATGATGGGACGTCGAATGCGCTCAACTTTTTCATGTAAATGACCTGAAAAAAAGTAACTACTACATTTAAATTTCATTTTGTCAGTTACGTATCATATATCGTGTGTTACTTTCTTCTCCCTAGATTCTTATCGTTGCAAAAAACAAAACAAAAAAGTTTATAATCCTAAATCCTCTCTGTGCTATTCTTCTTTATTTATATGTACCTGATGATCCACCTCTAAGGTTGTGAAACTGGTGGCGGTGTCAAAGGATCACACAACAGCTGCTTGCGGTTTATTTTCCAAAAATTCATTTATAAAACTTATATACCGCGTATTGAAACATTGGATAAATCCGTTACTGAGCGAGATATTTTGCTAATCAACGGAACAAAGAGTATTTCAGTGAGTTCCGCAGCATTCAAGATACAACGTAAATACCAGACGAGAAAATTTCACTCGTAACAAAAACATTGTCGGAAGTCTGGCTAATTACAAATAAGAACATAGTTTTAACATGCTTAGGGACTCTATAGGGAAAGGCACTAAACTGTGGATGTTTTACAGTATCAGCCTGTTTCGTTAAAAGGTTATCGGTTTACATGGCCATCATCAGACTTCAACTGACTGTACGATGTTGCATGACCGAAGGAACATTTCATCGTTCTTCTTGGCAGCAAAGGCACTGCAATATTGTACTCATCCGCCGGTGCGAGGCAGCGATTTTCAATTAAAATGTCCTTCCCCATACGGGAATTACATAAGGTGTGTATGTGTAGAGGTGGTGACGCAGGAACGACGACATAACGAAATTTGGATCTAGCCGTGAGTCAAGCGCAGATAGCCAAAGGTGTTACGATAACCGCTCGCGTAAAGCGAGATATCCGAGTTAGAGGCCCGATCCGACACAAATTTTCCCTGTCGTCATTCCCCTATACAGTTGATGGTTATTCGTATTCGCAACTGTGAATACATTATATGTATTAACTGACAGTTGTCGTCAAAGAGGACGCAATACTACACAACAGTGCAGTAGATGTTACACGAAGAGAGTGAGTGCAAACACAGAGTAACTTTGACAGTACACTGGTAATGTAATTGAAAACGTTGAAGTCAAACAGTAAATAAATGTAAAGCGAAAAAACCAGGGCACATTAAGACCAAACATAAAAAACAGTGTGTATGTAGATCTGGCAAAACAACATACCATCCTACACAACGATTCGAATTAAATTAACTATAACAATAAAATAAAATTAACATGAGACGAGAGTATTGGAGAATCAATAGATGTTATACCTGTATATCTAAGGTGATGCAGCAACAGTATAGAAGATAGAATTGATAACTGTATGCTAAATTACATATCGGTGTTACGAAGAATTATCTCCTATGGTAGGAAAGATGTACGTAAAATAAAGCAACAGTCTACATGAAGCAGATACAACCAAATAAATAAATAAATACAGGGAAAATGGAGAAACAGAATGCCACAGACAGTGTGGGCACAAGTGGAGAAATGTGGGGCTTACGTGAAGTTTAGGCGAGGGAAGTGATGAGCTGTGTTTGGTCAATTAATATTACATGTGGACTATATGCTAGGTGTTTATTGATTTCCAGGACTTGACCTTATCAGCCACCATATCTAGCTCCAAGGTTCTCTCTTCAGAGCTGTCGAGATGCCAGCATTAAACAGAAGACGTAATAAGTAGTGTGAGGAACGAGTAGCAGATGATATGACTAGTACCCCTTTCTTGGGAAAGACCTCCCAAATTCAAATTGTAGTGCATCAGTGTGAGTGGTTCCTGTCTTCGGAAGCAGCGCACCAAAACGCTAATGTTCTATCATTAATATTGTAAAAACTATGCATTAAATTTTCTTGACCTTCAAATACAGGCATCTCTTAATAACAGCCTATCGCCCACTTATTTAGAAGTCGTAATAACAAGCAAAACTAATAACAAAAGTTAGACAAAAGTGCAGACGAAGCACTTCGGGTGTATTCGCGTTCCGCCTAAAGTGAGCGTTCAAGCGGAGTGGTCTGCACTGATCACTAATCGCACCGGAACGAGCAGTCATGAGTCCCATGCGCGTTGTCTGGTGCGATCAGTTTTATTTCAGTTCTATAAAGGAATGATAAGTCTATAATAGTCAAAAAATATGCAAATTTGTGATCAGTTACAGATGTTTGGAGAGAAAACTTGAAAAATTATTAATGACGTATGAATTGTTAAATAGATGATGGATTAAGATTGTAATTCGCACTTTCTCGCGTTCTGCTAGAATAAATACGACTGGCACTCCAAAAAAGTGAAAGAATCAGTCCTTTAAGTAGTATCATTTCCTCGCTAATAGTTCATTACAGCCTCAATACAACGAATATACGACCTACGTGCGCGTGCTGTTTTCTGCGCAGGGTACATCTATAGAAGGCTGCAGGTTGGTGAACTTATCAGCAACCCCATGCATTTTACTCAGAGCAGTTAAACCAACTAGCCGGCTCGCGTGTACTTCATTCTCAGTCATCATCATCATCATCATTTCCTCCTCGCCATGATTGGCGACAGCGACTCTATCAGTCGTTTAGTCCGTATTGCGGTGGGCTCGGATGTGGCTTGCAAAACCGAGCTGTGCTTTCAAGATCCGGTCGCACGAAGTGCAGTACAGTTGCTCAGTGGAGTCATAGGTACAGATGTAATTAGGCTTCATTCTCAATACAAATGGAACGACATACAAAGTCTTTTACAAAGTCATACAAATTCTTTTACGCGATAGGCTTCCAAAAGAATAAGTTTTCGGCCTTTATTTGATATAGTAATCTATACTACACGTCAATTTTAGATTTTAATGCGGCCATTTTTCGCTGGAGGGAGCAGAGCGCTGTGGCGGCTCCCTGCAATCAGTACCTGTCGCGACACCGTCACAACATTGGACCTAAAGAGTTAGGTGCTATGTAATTTAAACCAGATTATACTGGGTGATCCAACTGCCCTACCGCTGCGTTTCATGCAACCCGCAACGTCTTCAAATGCCACGCATAAAATTTTCATATTCTCTCGCTTCTTACGCCCACGATATTAGTATAAAAAAATGAACCGGACCTTTTTGTAGGAAATTTAAGGTAGTTAAATTCTGAACTTGCGTACGTTTTCGCCAGAGTATGTAATTTTGTAATTATTCAAGCAAAACGTACAAAAGAGACCTTCAGACAAGTTTTTCTCAGATAACTCGAAAACCGTGACCTCCAGCGAAGACGCATCCCTATACAAAATTTAACTACATTAAATTTCCTAGAATAAGGTCTTGTTCATTTTTTCTGCAGGAGTAACAGTTTGCGCTTAGCGAGCGGGAGAATGTAAAAATCTCGCGATTGGTTTCTGGAGGTGTTGCGGGTTGCATAAAACCGACAGGTAGGGGCAGCTGAACCTCCCTGTACATTCTCAGTCACTCGACCACAGCAGTGGTGACTGCGCCGAGTTTAGAGCAGCCACATTTTGTGAGGGCAGTGCCTCACAAGCCGATGTCGATGAGCCGATGTGGATTCGCCGCCGGCTGGCTCCCCCCGCGCCAGCCAGGCAGTCAGAAGCCCACTCCCCAGCCAGGGCGCCCTCCTCAATCTGGAGAGGCGGATGACGACCCAATACGGACGTCATCGCTTCCGCCTCCGCCACAAAGCCCGCCCCACCGACACCCCTGCACGGCTCTATCGACGCATGCGGGCACGTGCTCCTTTGTCGAGCGCCTTATCCCGCAGATTAAAGCGCCGCGCTTTCAGCGCACCTGTGCTGCGCGGTTACCGACTATTACACTGTGTGAGCGCTGTTCGGCCTAAGGAAGAACTGCTTCAATCACGCCGCGCCCCGCAATACAGAACACTACCGGCTGTCTCTATTCCCTTTGGATACATCTCCTTTTTCGCCATAGACTGATATACCGTACTGACTTCAGGGACTCAATATTTTGATCAAAAATACTCTCACTTCAAATTTTCAGAAATTAATATGGTTACAACACTAAAACTTGCTTCAGAATCTTTTCTAATGCTAAGTTTTCTCCTAGTCAGACCCCGAGAATATGCTGCGAGGTTTAATAAACGTGTGGTGCCCATTAAGTGAGAACAGTGCATGTTACATGTTCTTTTATATCTGTATACACACAGCAACCATGAACCACTTATCTTCAAACACGATGATTTCGTCTTACAGTAGTAGTAGTCGTTCAGTGACATGTAAACAGAATTTTTAAACCGCGGACTATTATTTTCGTACAGTTTGTCGTCTCTTAATCATCTGCTGTCCACTCACGTTAACGTGATCTGCCGAATGCCTGAACAAGCACCTTTTGCAGTGCGGACCTCAGCGGGACGTGTTGTGGAAGGTACCGACAGTGATGAGGAGCCATGCCGGCACCACTGCCGTAGCCAGGTGCGCTCGGTTTCCCGGTTGCGGATCCGTGGCGCGAAGAGACCGATCGAGGTGGTCCCACAGATTCTCCATTGGGTTCAAATCCAGGGAGGTCGGTGACCAGGGGAGTACGATAAACTCATTCTAGCGCTGTACGCACGTACATTACGAGCTGTGTGACACGTTACATTGTCCTGCTGGCAGACACCATAATGCCAAGGAAAAACAAACTGCACGTAGGGGTGGACACGGTCGCCAAGGATAGATGCATACTTGTATTGATCCTCTGTGCCTTCCAAAATGACGACATCGCGGATAAAACGCCACGAAAACATTCCCCAGACCACGACGCTCCTCTCTCGATCTGGACCCATCTGATGTTTGTTGCAGGGTGTTTTCTCTCAGACGTTTAACGCCGCACACGCTAACGGCTATCTGTCCGAAGGAGCTTAAAACTTGATTCATCCACTTGCCGCCACGGTGGACGTCAAGCTGTGGAGTCGTACAAATTCCAGCCTTCGTCGCTGATGAGCAGCATATAGCACGGGTGCATCAGTCAGGCAGATACTGCAGTGGCCCGTAAACAGCAACATTCACTGAACAGTGAATGAGGAGACACTGTTGAGAGCCTCTTGGTTTATCATGGAGGTCAGTCACTGAACAGTTAAACGTCGATTCCCTCGTACGCGTCTCCGCTGCCGTCGTTCACGCCGGTTTTGGACAGCGCCATTTTGCCACGCACGGTATACAAGACGCCACGCTAACAATTAGCAGACTTAGCGTTTCGGAAATGCTTCCACCTTAGGCCCGAAAGAGACATCAGATGAGACGCTCCGTTTCTGCATTTCGACAACGACTGCACTGCTGTCTGCGTCTGCTGTCCGCGTCCAACCCCCCCCCCCTCCCCCCGCCCCCCTCCACCCTGCAACCCTCGCGGCACACATTACATACCCTTCACTTCTTGTGTTGCCACCTGCCGTTTGTGAGTATTTATTGAACATTGACGTCGAACATAGGCGGTGGTGCCATTAATGTAACTGAACGAGTATATCGTATTCTCTACCTATTGTAGGCTATCATATTTGTAACAGAGCGCTGTACGTGGCTTCAACAGGTAAACATTTTTATAGCCCGAAACCGGTGATGCTGTAAGCCTACTTTTAAATAACAATTATGAAGATGATTTTTAAGTCAGTTTTTATAAAAATAGTTCAGTTACATAAAAAATTCCGTTCTAAAACACCAACAAAATAGACAATAATTTACATTTATCATGCAAAGACTTTTCGGAAATAAAACGTGACATGTGTATGATTTCATATACATTGCAACCATTAGGTTACACAAAGTAAACCCTAAAAATAATTAATTAATTAATTCCGCCACTCAGGACCAAAACTGTCATGAAAATACGTGGTACCCTAGGAGGAGTCGTCAATATTCAGGGATATGAGTGGAACTCTTATATGAAGCAAGAAAACTTGGTACGGACAAATACGCTGTTCGGAATAGTTTCGGATACAGAACACATTAAATGAACATTTGGTTTTCGGCTAGCGGTGACCATGTATCCCTCTTACCCATCCAACTTTTTTGACGTTTGACTTGCAAGTTTTGGAAAATTCGTTTATTGAACACCTTGCGGACTTTCCTTCGGCCACGCAGGCTGCAATATACTTCCAGCACCTCCATCATATTTTTGCAGACATACGAGGGAACAGTTAATCCGGACTTACGCAAACCTGCGGATTGGTCGTGGTTGTACAATTAAATGGCCACCAACATTGGCAGACCTTGCAACAGTAGATTTTTGTTTAATGTGTTCGATCAAGTGTGAGGTGTACAAACGAAAAGGAAAACACAACAGTCGGTCCCCGAACGGAAAAAATCTTCGACCCAGCCAGGAGTCGATCCCGTGGTATGCTGATGCAGATAGCTGAAATCCCGCAGATGTGTCTCAGGTCACATAGGTTTCGTTTAAGGTAGTGGTTTTCCATGAACATTGAGGTGTTATACTACTTGCCATTAAAATTGCTACACCACGAAGATCACGTGCTACAGACGCGAAATTTAACCTACAGGAAGAAGATGCTGTGATATGCAAATGATTAGCTTTTCAGAGCATTCACACAAGGTTGGCACCGGTGGTGACACCTGCAACGTGCTGACATGAGGAAAGTTTCCAACCGATTTCTCATACACAAACAGCAGTTGACCGGTGTTGCCTGGTGAAACGTTGTTGTGATGCCTCGTGTAAGGAGGAGAAACGCGTAACATCACGTTTCCGACTTTGATAAAGGTCGGATTGTAGCCTATCGCGATTGCGGTTTATCGTATCGCGACATTGCTGCTCGCGTTGTTCGAGATCCAATGACTGTTAGCAAAATATGGAATTGGTGGGTTCAGGGAGGTAATACGGAACGCCGTGCTGGATCCCAACGGCCTCGTATCACTAGCAGTCGAGATGACAGGCATCTTATCCGCACGGCTGTAACGGATCGTGCAGCCACGTCTCGATCCCTGAGTCAACAGATGGGGACGTTTGCAAGATAACAACCATCTGCACGAACAGTTCGACGAAGTTTGCAGCAGCATGGACTATCAGCTCGGAGACCATTGTTTCGGTTATCCTTGACGCTGCATCACAGATAGGAGCACGAATGGCAAAACGTCATTTTTTCGGATGAATCCAGGTTCTGTTTACAGCAGCACGATGGCCGCATCGTGTTTGACGACATCGCGGTGAACGCACATTGGAAGCGTGTATTCATCATCGCCATACTGGCATGTCACCTGGCGTGATGGTATGGGTTGCCGTTGGTTACACGTCTCGGTCACCTCTTGTTCGCATTGACGGCACTTTGAACAGTGGACGTTACATTTCAGACGTGTTACGACCCGTGGCTCTACCCTTCATTCGATTCCTGAGAAACCCTACATTTCAGCAGGATAATGCACGACCGCCTGTTGCAGGTCCTGTACGGGCCTTTCTGGATACAGAAAATGTTCGACTACTGCCCTGACCAGCACATTCTCCAGCTCTCTCACCAACTGAAAACGTCTGGTCAATGGTGGCCGAGCAACTGGCGCCAGTCACTACTCTTGATGAGCTGTGGTGTCGTGTTGCAGCTGCATGGGCAGCTCTACCTGTACACGCCATCCAAGCTCTGACTCAATGCCCAGTCGTATCAAGACCGTTATTACGGTCAGAGGTTGTTGTTCTGGTAACTTACGTCTCAGGATCTATGCACCCAAATTCGTGAAAATGTAATCACATGTCAGTTCTAGTATTATATATTTGTCCAATGAATACCCGTTTATCATCTGCATTTCTTCTTGGTGTAGCAATTTTAATGGCCAGTAGTGTAGTTTGGTGCAACAAGTCGATCGGGAAGCTGTCCGCCGGCGCGGGCGCAGGACAGCAGACTGTACACACTGAGGCAGGCGAGGGTACGTGAACCCGGCTCGGCAGACGCCCGTGCTGCCGCGCCTGGCGGTCACGTCCCCGTTGGTCGAACGTCCGGAGAGGCACTGGTCGCACCGCCAGACGAAAAAGGAAGAGCGTGGAGCCGGGGAGGCCAGGCGAAGGAGAAGAAACCAACGTTTACTCCCGAATCAAGGGTCCCTAACTCAGTTTCCGCAGATATAAGGTCGAAGGAGGAAAAGCGAGAGAGACCCCTGCAGGCGGAAAACCTAAACTTAGAGGATATCCCACCGACCGTGATGCTTCGAAAACCGTAACTAAGAGAAAACAGACAAATTTTTCTCTCGTACACCGTGGAAAATTTCTGCTTTACTTAAACACATTCTCCCGGGTATACTGAACGCAGCTCTATGTTCCGCTGTTACGCAATGTACATTGACTTCTTTCTTCGTTAGTGATGCATTAAAATGTTGCAGATATTCCCAGACAGTCGAACGTCACTCGTAGAATAAAGAACCTTTCCTCACACAAAGACATTTGCTAGAATGGTCATAGAATGAGATTATTCATAACTTTCCATATACTTTCAGCTGCTCTTGCGCATTGTAGCTGTCAGCACCGAAGGATTTATCGCATCTAGAACTATTTTAGTTAGTTCCTCCTCATGCAGATACCTATATCCCGAAAGAAAACTGAATATTCGAGAGTACCTGCAGTAAACTGGAGGAAGGATCATCACTCATCAAAAGATGCCAGAGTTCCCTCCCCCCTCTCCCTGTAACGCGATCCCTAAACCTCACGAACGTCTGCTCTCAAACTCAAGAGCATTTCAAAATTTTCGCCATGAAATTATTCCCTTATTAACGCCAAATGATGATATATCCTTGCACTGCAAATACAGAATCATGCATAGCCCTTCACAGCTGACGGGACTTAAAATCGCCGCGTTCACTAACCCGCCTTCTGAAAAATATGTAGTACAAAATATTCTAGGTAAGTTTGTACAGCTAGATGAACACACATAACGACTGACCTGTGTCTAGAAGCCGGCCGGAGTGGCCGAGCGGTTCTAGGCGCTACAGTCTGGATCCGCGCCACTGCTACGGTCGCAGGTTCGAATCCTGCCTCAGGCATGGATGTGCGTGATGTCCTTAGTTAGGTTTAAGTAGTTCTAAGTTCTAGGGGACTGATGACCTAAGATGTTAAGTCCCATAGTGCTCAGAGCCATTTGTGTCTAGAAACAGGCACGCAGACTGAAAAACGCTTTTATCCTTCAAACTGCATTCTTACATGGTATAATAAAACACTATTACGTGGGAAATGGGAAGAGATGCTGTCAGATTAACACTGTGAAGTGGGCCTTGATAATAGCGCGATTAGTCGGCATTGAGAAAGAAAGACATGGATCAGCGTTGCCGTACCGGTATGACACACAAATTTAATCCGTATGGACAGTTCATTATGTAGCGTGATTCTAGGCTTCCAAACTTCTTTCAGCGTATCATTAAATCAAGATTACACTGTAGCTTCTAAGTACAGTATTTTCATTATTTGAACCTTCTCTTCCAACGCAGGTGTTGGTTTTCAGATTATCGATTGTACGCTGGCGGTGTTTCTATCACGATAAATATTGTAATACCTGAAATCCGAACTACGAGTTGTAAGCTGCAATTAATAACCGAGAACAAAGTACTTCTTTTCGAACGACTATAACGACTATTGAGTTCTATGAAGCTAGATCTGTTACATACTAAGAAAAACAGTAACAATATATATGCAGAAAGTATTTGAAATATAGTTCTTTCAGTCAGATAGTAACTACAGCTTTCCTTCCTCATTAATTGTTGCCAATCTACAACAATAAAAAATTTAATTAACCTCAATTATCCGCGGTCATGCGTCGCGTACAAGCATAAATCAATGTAGTGCTTAAAGCTTAGTGCTTTGGAAGCACCAGCTGTTGTGTATTTATAGTATTAAGAAGCATACTTCGCTCATTTTTCATAAACGCGACCAAATTCTGCATCTATCAAAGAACTGGTGTTTCCTAAAAGTCTGAAATACGCTCCTGGATCACTAAAACACTGACATGTCAAATCCTGAAGATAAGATAGATCTGTACATGTGCGTGGTATAAGTCATACCGCTGATTATGGTGGGGAAGATAAGATAGATCTGTACATGTGCGTGGTAAAAGTCATGCCGCTGATTGTGGTGGTGTTTGCCGTTTAAAACTGAGGAAATCTTGCCGTCATTTTTAGCAGCGTAAAACAAGGATGGTTCAAACTTAGTTTACATTTACGGCTGCGATTTGGCGTATAAGAGCAACAAAATATATATACTCTAAAAAGTATTCGTTTAATCCATGAATTTATGTTTGTCAGAGAGAAGCACAGCTGGGACATGGACTTGTTTGTTAATCAGCGGAAAGGAGAATACAACGACGAAACACAGGCTTCTATGAACATAAACATATTTAAACATTAAAAAGTAAATATAGGCAATTAAGGATGCAAGATAAATATTCGTCTACAATACTGAAAATCACTTAGCTGGCCCTCCTTCCTTCTTTATAATCTCTTGCATTCCCATCGACATGGATTTCACCAGAGATTCTGTTGTTTGCACTGTGATTTTACGCCATTCCCCTAGTAGAGCGTCCTTTAAATTGTAGATTATTTCTGTTGGATATTCGATGCTTCCTCATATGTTGTCGAGTTCATTTCACGAATTTTCTGTCGGATTAATGTTTGGGGATTGCGGTGGAGTCAGCAGCCAGCGAGGAGTGTTGTATAACAGCCACAGCCTTGTTTCTAGAGCTGTAGCTTTGGATAATTATTTTTGGATCATTATATTGTGTGAAAATATAATCCTCGTGTTCTATATTTCCATCAATAAAACACAAATCCCCCACATCAGTTGCACTTACGCATCTCCAGACAAATACTGAACCTCCTCCTCGTTTAATTGTGGATGTTATATTCTCTTTTCAGGTTTACAATTCGTTTATCTCCCCCTGTTACTTGCTAATTTAAACAGCTGAAATCACTTCTCGTCAGAAAAAAAACCTTTTTCCTGAAATCAAACCCATCGGGTTTACGTTCTCTTGCAAATGCAACTCGCTTCCTTCTGCTAATTTTATGGTGTGTGGCTTTCTGCGGGCTGTTCGGCCTCCATACCTAGCTTCATAAAGCAAATTTCTTACAGTCTGTATTGCAATAGACTTTCTTGTATGCATCTGAATTGCAGTGTCATTTGTCTACCTCGGATATAACTGCAAGATGACCATTTCATGAGTGGGTTTCGTACGTTTAGTTCTGTTTGTTTTGTCTTCACTCTTCTGGCAGTTCTGCCAATGGTTTCTTCGATTTCTTGAAAAGATTTTCCTTTTCGAAGCAATCCTACGCAGATTTCTCTCTCTTCTTTTTTATTCGACCCATATTACTTAAATATCACTTCTACTTCGAAAACGGAGAGGGAATACACTAATAGCCACTACAGTGAATGAAACACAACTGCACAATAAAATGTAGAGGGGTGCGTATCAGTGTGGCACCATATTTAGAGCCGGCCAGGGTGGCCGAGTGGTTCTAGGCGCTACAGTCTGGAGCCGCGCGACCACTACGGTCGCAGGTTCGAATCCTGCCTCGGGCATGAGTGTGTGTGATGAATTTAGGTTAGTTAGGTTTAAGTAGTTCTAAGTTCTAGGGGACTGATGACCTCAGAAGTTAAGTCCCATAGTGCTCAGAGCCACTTGAACCACCATATTTGGGATCTCGGTTAGTAGACGAATACTTGACATCAACTGGGACATGATTTTAAATAACGTGGATCTGTTCAGAAATTAAGCAACATATGAACCCAAAAAGCATTTTATTTCTATATATAGATACTAACCGATGTAAGGGAACGCCGGCAGGAGTGGCCGCGCGGTTAAAGGCGCTTCAGTCTGGAACCGCGCGACCGCTACGGTCGCAGGTTCGAATCCTGCCTCGGGCATGGATTTGTGTGATGTCCTTAGGTTAGTTAGGTTTAAGTAGTTCTAAGTTCTAGGGGACTTATGACCACAGCAGTTGAGTCCCATAGTGCTCAGAGCCATTTGATGTAAGGGAACAGTTAGTGTTCGTTTCTTAGCTATATTTTTACGATAGTGATTTTTATGTTATAAGCGCTATGGCCGACCAATAGTTTTTGGAATCGCTGTACATTTTTCAGCGACTATAATGATAGGCGCCATAAATCTGCTTCGTTAACGACTCACTACTGAAAGAAGTAATAAACTCATAGGAGAAAGGAAGAGAAGCTGGCGGACTTCTTTTGCAGTGTCTAAGAAAATGAAACACCTACAGCCGTCCTTATGATGTCATTTATTGTGTGGCTACCAGCTTCGGTGTTTCAGTGTACCATTTTCAAGCCTTAGCTGATGCTAAAGGGATTGACATCATCTGTATACACAATGCATAAGTGGCCAACGTAACTGGTTTACACAGACTACCTGTAACTGTGATGCTGTCTCTCCAACCATCAACTACCCCTTCAACATCACTAAGGAGTGAAGATGGTGCACCGAAGCACCGAAACTGGTAGCTAAACAACAATAAATGATATCATAAAAACGGCTGTGGGTGTTTCATTTTCTTACTCCTCGATCACAAGGATGTATTGGCTGATGACGGGAGCCTGCAGCCGGAATGCGCAGCTCGGGAGCAGCTGGCAGCCGCAGTTGCTAGGAGACGCTGTAAACAAATGCTCACCGCCCCATCGACGTTGCGCGAGACGCGCGACCTGACCTGCCAACACCGGTGTCACGTAGAAGTGCAACAGCACAAAACTCCCCATTAAAGCTATGATTATGCATTGAGCGAACTACAACAACGTAATTGGCGGCCCGCTGCGTCACATGTAACGTAGTTCAACGTTGTCAACAGAGTATTTATTTCTGCACGTATCAGTGAACCAATACATTCGTTTGGCGTACATTTCGGTTACAGTTGTAAATATAATCGAATTTTACTAACTACATCTTCAAAATTATTTTCATATGTTTTTACATGCAGGAGCAGTGGAACAAAAATGTAGTAGCAGCAAAGAATCCACCAAGCGAGGCGGCGCAATGGTAGGACACTGGATTATTGTTCGGGAGGGCTTATGCTTCATATCTCCGTCCGCTCATTTAGTTTTACGATTTTGGTGTTTTCCTTAAATCGCTTCAGAAAAATGCCGGGATGGTTCGTCGACGGGATGATAAACCCTAATCTTCCTTTTCTTAAGCAAAGATCCTAATGTAAAAGAGGTGAAATTATTTTGACAAGCACCTCCTCAAAATTAAAATATCAAACTGTACATTTAAATGAAACGTACAGGCTTCTTTTATAGAAATTCGTTTACTTTCAATAAATACAACGTATTCACATAAATACTTGGATAGCTATTCCAGAAATCGATTGTCCATTTCTTTTTCTTTTTTATGCATAAAGTTACTCAAATACGCAAACTGCAAAGACTTCATAAATTACTCTCAACTTTTGTGTAATAAAAGTATATGCCTTTCAGTACGACAAGTGCGCCTAAGGCGCAATCTGGGAGTAGGAACACTTATTCAGCATTCGCGTTCTTCGTCCTATCACGAACTGTCTCGGAACATCAGTTCCTGCGTGGTAAACGCTACAAACGTAGCCGTCACCTCGAAGGTTGCTTTGAACATAGCAGTGCTTTGCTGTGCATGATCCTCCTGCAGATGGTGTCCTCTAGCTTTCCACCGATCTAAGACACGAGTAACCTAGCCGTACACAGGGGACCTGCAATTAAAAGTGGAACATGAACTGTGATTTACATTCGTTTTTTCACCTACACAAACACTTCACACAGACGAAAATCAAATTAAGTTGCTAATACGCGACTGAGATCGAACACCAGGTTTTTTATTTGTTTTTATTTGTTATGTAGTCTTATCTACGTAATCGGCGTGGTAAGTACAGAGAAGCACTAACCACCTAATTCACAGATGTCAGATTAATTTAATTGGCAGCGGAATAAAATATCAGTCCACACACTACGATTACGATTACAAATTATAAGTTGATTTTAAAATTTGTTCCCTTTGTTACCTCTGCTTAGTTTTGCTCTGAGAAAAAAAAGAACATTTTACGTACACTCATTGCTCCTTAGTTCAAAACATGCAGTGACAATTTTGAAAGTTGAAATAGCCAGAAAAAAATGGTCCCAATAACTTCATAGTCGTAGTGTATGAACAACAGTGTAACAGTAATAGAAAGTTAGGATTGGTTAAGGGTGATGTACACGTATTCCCACCCTCCCTTGTGTAACTGAAATTGTAAATACAGCCAATGAAGCATGGCGCTCATATGATTAAGTTAACAGTGGGAGGATATCAAAAATTCTTTATGTATAAAAGCTGAAACTTAGAAAAAATACATATACCTTTTGACAAATAGCAATTAAGTAACTAGGACTATATTTACTTTGCGAATTACATCGAGAATTCAAATTTCTGTTGCATTCGACACATTTATTCAGATAAAATTAATGAAAGAGCAAATGCTGTAGCTGATAATAAGAATTATCACTGAAATTTAGTAGTAAATGTTGGATGCTACATAATAACTAGCTTCTGAACTCATTAAAGTTTCGTGCCCTTTTTCTAGTGGCGTGGAAAGCTACAACAGAACTGCAAAATTAAAGACGTAATCAAGTTTTAGTGAAAATTATGTATTAGGAAACGGTAATTACACCAATGTCACAAAATCAAACTGAAGATTGTTCTTATTTGTAGGGAAATTATTTACTGGTTAATCCTCCGAATTCATTTCTTACATTCTCTCTCTGTGTCCGCCTGTCTCTCTCTTCGCTGATACTAAATATAAGTAAGTGAAATAATGAAGTCACAAACAAACAAACAACGACAGAGAAAGGTTCATGGTGTTAGAAATTCGATCGTATAACCAATTCGTAGGTCTGACAACAAATTATGGAACAGAAGCGTGTTTTGAACAGATATTTGCTGTACATATGGTAGTTTGGATGATGCACCATACAGAAACTTAATGCCTCTATCAGCAGTGAAATGCTTCGCTAAGATACTTATTTACTCAGCTGTGCACTGCATTTCGGTGGATTTGAACGAAGTACAGTGGCATCAATGCCTAGAAGTATCAGAGGTTTTTTTTGCATCATCATAAAAAATTTTGGCTTTGCTGACCTAAGAGGAAGGCGAAGATGGGGGAGAGGGCGCGAGACACCTCCAGCCACCCCCCCTTACCCCTAATGGCTCCTGTCCCCTACCCCATCCACCGCTCTTACGAGCGCCCCTGCAATGAAGAGCAGTCAAATGAAGTGAAAACGTTAAAGCACTTATCATTATGCCTCAAAGACGCCAAACAAAGCAGCAGTACCATATGAATCATTTCATCCATGACAGAATAACCGATCTGTGGCGAATGGATTAAGACTCCCATCGTGACAATTCAGCTCGCACATGGCCTGCTGCTACGAGAGTGCTACGATGCGTATCAGTGGAAGAGGCGACTGGGTATTGTGCCGTTGCATTGACTCCCATTGCCCAGGAAACTTTAATCAATAAATTTTCCTACAAAGGACAACTGAAATTCATCTAGGGTGTGTTAATTGCTTTGTTCTCTTTTTCCTTTTCCGGATGAGTTGCACTTCAATTTGAGTTGCAGTACTGTCTGCATAACAGTTAGATGCTACCGTAATGCCAGAATTCTGGTACCTTACTTTGTTGAGTGATGTGTTGGACAAACGCCAGGTGTGAGTGTTAGCGGCGGCTTTGGATATAAGATTAGACCTCGATTCCTAAGTATTGAACTAACCGAAGATGAAGGTCTCAGAATCTGAGAAATTCTACCTCCTCCAGCAGGATACCGCTCGCCCACTCTTCTTCCAACACGGTCGGTTAACATTGCTTCCATTGGCTTCTCGTTCGCACCGTGTTCAGTTCCCAGAGGCAGAATTGTGGTATCGTACAGAGATCGTGATGCCACACCAGAGTTGGCAAGGAGAATCGATACCACAGACATTAGCGAGGGCTCGCTGAGATCCGCAACGACGTATGGAAGACCAAACCTCACCTCTCAGCACAGCAGCGTCTTCACACTGAGGTCAATATATTGTCGAGGTAGCAAGAGCTCCCCCCAATTCGTGCCTCATCTGAAGTTGTCAACATCATAGCGTAGGGCGAACGTGACAACTAAAGTTTCTGATGGTCTTAATTGTGCAACATTGTACTGGAGGGAAGAGCTTGTTAATTAGTGTCTCAAGTGATGCTTTGCAAGTCCATGATAGTTGTAAATTACCTAGCACTCCTGTGGCAAAGAAGTGTGTCAAATCTTTTATTCATTTATGTAACAAAGGGAACTAAAACTTCTTGTGTACCTCACCGAGCTATCGAAGACACCACCGTTCTGGCTGAGCGAAAGTAGTTTCGCCAGGTCACAACAGAGATTGCGTGTAGTTCTGTAATCCTATTAGTGTACTCTTATGTACCAAATCTGTAGTATGAAGTTCATTTCTGTGAGAATTTTCTAACGTAATGTGAAATGTCCATGAACATTTGTGTAAAAAGATCGGAACAGAAAGTGAATGCTCGTCTAAATTAAATCTCTTCTTGAATAGCGAGGGGAAAGCAAGAAGCATCAAAACAGGTGCTCTTAACGATTTAACACTGGCACGCATCATATGTGCTGGTTAGTTCAAAACGACAAGCCCCTAGACGGCGACCGCTAGTGTTAAACGGAGCGAGGAACTGGTGCTCAAATTAAGCCGTTAAGAGTAATCGCGGAATTACACGCCGCACTGCGCTCCCGAGGGGAGCGTGACGGGATAGTAAAGCGCCCTAACAGAAAGCAAGCACATTCGAGCAATCGCCAGTGGCTGCTAGGAATGACAGTATCCTGGCGGTGAACGACACCATTCAAATGCAAAACGCCGGAGGGTGCGATACGGTTATAGAGCGCGTGCCCGGGGAGGGACGCAGCCGGAGTTGGGAGCGGTAACCAGCAATCGCGGGACGAAGTTGGTGCGCGGTTAGGCCCCGTTTCGATCTACCAGCGTACACTGACCTACCTTCCGTTAAGACGTCATGTAGCCTCTGGTGCAGAATAACTAATGGCGGGATTTAATGTCACACCTTATTACTTCATCTTCAATCGTACTCCGTCAGTGGTCTAGTTCGTCCTTTAGCCAGCCGGGAGAATGTAGATTTAAGGCAAAGGAGTGTTCTTAGTATTGATGAGGGGACCTTACGAAATTGTTCTGTTCGATTTCCTTCTTTAGAGCTCAGTGCCCTGACATCAATTTCCTAAAGCAGTTCTTAAACTTTAAAAAAATGCCTTTAAAAATAAAAAAAAATTTTTACCGGTGTTAAGTACAAAACATTTCAAGTTTTTAACGTAGTTGCCGGTTGATGAGCGCTTAGCTCAAAAATCTAGCAACCGTAAAGACGATGGGAGCAATTTTTTTACTTTTATTTTAATTACGCTTTTATTAACAATGAAAAACAGGAATATTAATTAACAAATATTGTTTTAGCAAAAATATCTTTTAATTTTTAATAACTAATTTCTTGCAAATGCGAGAATTCGTAATATATTAAAATTTGGTGGAAATGCGAGACATCTAACAGAAGATAATATACTTCCTTATTTCTAAAAAGTGAATATTATTATTGATTTATAGAGCATTTTTATTTCACAATAAATCATTTTGCATGTCAATCAAATTTCAATTAACTTTTATGCTATTAGTAATTAGAAATAAAGTATGTTATTTTTATTTAAAAATTATGATTTAACATTTGTTAATTAACATTTCAATCTTCAATAAATATGGAATCTGAATAAAAGCAACAAAAAATGATTGTTACTAAGGAGATTCGAATTAACGAAATCACGCGTATTAGCTTCTAGGAACTATGTTCACGAGACGCAAATGTTTTGTAGTTAACAGCGGTCGAAAATCGACTGATTTCCAAAGGCGATGTTTTTCGATTTTAGGGAACTGGTGTCTGGATACTGATCTTCAGGTTATGTTCCTGAAGGAAACTGAAAAGGTTAGAGCAGTTCGTAAGATCCGCTTGTGAGAGCAAGTAGTCCACGCTCCTTGTGCCCTGAGAAATATCTTCTCCTCAAAATATAAAATCAGGCGACAGTATCACCGCATTAATTGTAAAGTCCAGAGGGAGTCGCTTACCTAGGAATCCGTTCCCGAAAGTAGAACGAAACATAGCAAACTGGTGTACGAACTCCCGCTGAGAAACCTCCGATATTTACATATCACTAATATATCAGTTAACATAAAAGACAGAGTTACGAAGTACTGATTCGTGTTTCCTTCTCCTCGTGGAAAAAACGAGGTGCACACTGTGCATGCGACACACAAGAGGTGTGCTACCGAACTTTTCTTGAGATCCCACAAAAAGTAATGAACGTGACCCTTCATGGTCAAAAGTGCAAACTCTTTTGATGTGTTAAGCTTTTTATAAAATGAAACGGTTTATAAATTACAAACTACTCTCATCACAAGTTTGTTTTTGCCTTGCTAAGAAAACATTTCATAAAACTGCTCCTGCAATATCGCGTTTCAATATTCAGATAATTAAACATAAGATATTGGGAAATATCCTTAGTTATTGCGAAAACCTTAGTAAAAAGCAACGCTGTTATTGCATAATTGTGCAACCAATACATAAGCTCTATCTCTCTGTTACACTTCTGGTCGATATACCACGCGAACTGGAGATTATCCAACAGGTTACTGAACTCACTCTACAGTTCTACACGAAACTATACAGTAAAGGAGCCAAGAAGCTTCCGTTTCGCCACGCTGAAGATTAAAAGCAAGAATCTTGCACCTTCGAACAATTTCTTAAGCGACTTTCCTCATTTCTCCTTGAAATCGAAAGTTCACCTAAAGCTCACTGCTGTCTTAAGCAAGCAGCTTAAATCTAATCAAAAACAAAACTTGCAGCTTCACATGTCAGGTGATCCAGGAGTCAAATACTTCACCGTTCGAGGAATATGTCTGCAAGATGACCGATTGTTAAGGAAAAATTCTTGTAGTTTTCAAGCGTTCAACCACTGCTCTATTAAATGCTTCCTCTTCCTATACTACCAAGCGTAATCTCTTGTACACAGGATGGTTCTACTACGCCACTTACCAACATGATTTTCGCAGTCATCTATCATTTGACTGGCGCAATGCGGCTCCACACGAATTCCTCTCTGCGTTACAATTCGTCAATTGTTACTGCTGCGGCGCTGGTGTTTTATCGGAAGTGACGCTTTTATAAGCCTGCGAATAGGTACTCCAATACTGTAGTCAATGTCTCTAACGCCGGCCGGGGTGGTCGAGCGGTTCTAGGTGCTAGAGTCTGGAACCGCGCAACCGCTACGGTTGCAGGTTCGAATCCTGCCTCGGGCATGGATGTGTGTGATGTCCTTAGGTTAGTTAGGTTTAAGTAGTTCTAAGTTCTAGGGGACTGATGACTTCAGAAGTTAAGTCACATAGTGCTCAGAGCCAATGTCTCTTACATTCATGTATTGTACTCTGTATCTACTGTCCAAATTCTTTTATCTTTTCCCTCTGGAGCAGTTGGTTGAGGCTTCTTCATTTCTATTTCTGCGACCGTAGGATGACAACTGTGTTTTCTCCAAAATATCCGTGAAGTCTTGTCAATACAGTTAGTCGTTTCCTTTTTTAGTCTATCGATTTGGCACCCGAAACTGTTTATCGAAACTTGGTCTTCAAACCTTGCAATGGCGTTTTTGAAATTCAGCATACCAGCTGCTACGTTGTTGCAGCTAAAATACGTACACGTTAACCTGCTTGGTGAAGTTTCTTTTATATTGTTCTATATATTTCCTTCAGTAGATGAAAGACATGTTTTTAAACACCATCAGTTCTTGAATAAACTTAATTAAACACATTACAACTGTGGAGCACCACTTTGCAAGAACACTCAAGTAAATATTTCTCATGCCTCCCATCGATTCTGGAAAAACATCGATGTGTATAAGCGTGAGAACTTTTTACATTGCATACGTGTGTTACTGCTCCAAATATTTGCCACAACGTCTGTCTTTTTTCTCATTTCAACTTATGTATCAAGCATGCAGCAATGAGGTGCTTTTCAAACTTTGCCATGATGCACTCCGAATCTTTTGTTTCTTCAAAAAATGACGTTGGCGTTCTCTGACTATATATGACCGTGTATAAAATACAGACACGAAGCGCATGCACGGAAACATGAAAAGAATACAGGAAGGTTCCAAAAAAATTTCTTGATAAAAAGTCGGAGATGGCTCAGTGAACGTAAACATTCTTGGTACCTCATGGTCGGAAAAAAAAGATAATTCCGTAGGCCAGTTACCTCGAATTTAAACATATGACACGCTCAACCAGTACATACATAGGATCAATACTAGTATTGCATCACCAGGCACGTATGAAGTAAAGTTAATACCTTGGTTTCGAATGTTTCATCGTACATTCTACTCGTAGTGCGATCATTAGAAGAAAAAGGAATTTG
Source organism: Schistocerca piceifrons (assembly GCF_021461385.2). Taxonomy (NCBI): domain Eukaryota; kingdom Metazoa; phylum Arthropoda; class Insecta; order Orthoptera; family Acrididae; genus Schistocerca; species Schistocerca piceifrons. The sequence continues at coordinate 693,364,009 of NC_060141.1, forward strand.
ACTAGAAAAGGACAACGTCCTGTTGGAGGACAGGAGTGAAACATGAGAATTTAAATAAAGCTTAGCCAAAATTGTCGAAAAGGGATTAGAACAAGGATGCTCTGGAATGTTTCATTACTGCAACATCGCGCTCGTTGCTGTAGCATCCGCCACGAAATGTCAAAGAGCATCCTGAAGCATTACAGCCATTCTGGTCAATGAAGCTAATACAGAGACTTGATGGGATCGTCCCGAGAGCATATCCACCTGCGGCAGATAGTATGCTAACTATACGAGACAGTTATTATCGGTCTAATACGCGATATTGATTCATGAATATGTAATCGACGGGCAATACTAGATGTTCGAAAACACGCACAGAGCTTCGAGGGCCTCTCTCTGATAGTACACGTCAGCTGCATACATTCGAGTAAACACAAGCAATAACGAAATGACTTGCAAGCCGTGTGTAAATGCGTGTAATACCAGGAATAGTGATTCGTGATAGAGATGGCGGCATAAGTTGTCTGCACCTGCGATGTGAAGGTACTTTTACTACGGGAGGTTGGTGCAATAACTAAGGCACTGCACTCGCATTCGGGAGTAAAGTGTTCCGAAACCCACTCGTCCATACAGACTGGCTCCCACCGATTTTTATGTTTAATTTAAGGATTTCTGTAATAGGATGAACCCTCCTTCCTAATGCTCTTTCACTAACCCTCGCAATACCAGGGGGGAGGGTATTATATGCCCATCTTTTGAAAATATTGTAATCTAGTCAGTTATTTTACATTCTAAACTTTGAAAAAAAAAGTTGTTTTTAGTGAATTCTTCTACCCGATTCCATTTATGTATTCATTTTTTCAGTTAAACTTAAGTCAGTAGGTATTGGAAGTACGTTGATATTTGCTAATAATGTGCTAAAAGGTATTTTCGGGTCCTGAACCCTATCTACACATCAGTACCCCTTTAAAAACTATATAGTTAATATATTTCAACAGCAATTAACCAATCCTGCTTTTTTAATTTTTTTTTAGGCTGGGCATAAAGTACTCCCTCCCACCTTGGTATTGCGGGTTATGGGAAATACCATGATACTGCTACGGTTTAGCGATCTCAGTATCAATGGTATGTCACGGTTTCTTACTTTGATTTGTCGCGTTTCCCTTGCTGCCATTTCCCAGCCCAGAGTGTTTCTCATGATCCATCATCGAGGAGTAGTTGTGAAGTGTAGAAGCAGAAGGACAAAAAATTAGAAAAAGTGAATACGTTCTCGGTATTAAAATAGAGCGCTGCAGCACCATCTAGTGTAATGTCAAAGTGCCGTGTTAGCCTTTCACTGTGCACTCTTGTGCTCGAAAGGTGGTTTCTTCCTCGTGCTTCAACCGTATGCCTGCCCCCTAAGGCAAAAGAGAGTAAAATATTGTCTACTTGGAATAGTGCAGCTTTTTTGTGATCTCAGTTTCCACGGGACTACGTAACTCTCACACAAAATCCACACATGATATAAAAATGTACTTATATATGTATGTATATACGTTCCATACCTCCTCCTAAACCACTGGACCGATTTCAACGAAACTTGGTATACATATCACTTACTGTCTGGAAAGATTCGCTCTTGGGGTAGGAACCACGTACCTATCAACGGGGAGGGGGAGAAAAAGAGTGTAGCCCCCGATGCGCGAATTCCAAGACTTTATTCTTCCAATGTTTTAAATATATTTCAGTATTATAATTTCCTAACAAAAATTTGACATAATTTAAATGGTGATTATTTTTACTCATATATTTTTAATGTAAGCTGTCCTCTATCGCACGATTCCTCAGCCTCTGCGGATAAATACCGCATGGGAGCGGGGAATCGAGCGCAATCCCATCTTTATGACATTTACTGTTAAGCTTCATTCCACTACTGTATACATTTAAATTAATTAAGTGTATAGTCATTAGCGAAACTACAGCTATCCAACACACCGTTGGATTTGTGGAACTTATTATGAATTTGTCAAAATAATAATTTCCCCATCTTTCCCTTACATTTGTTCCGTTGTTCCGGCACTACTACATCGTTTCTGTAGCTCTGCATTCATCACTGACGAGTGTCTCTGATCCTTCTTCTAACATCACTTTACCGTAGGTTTCTCGATCAACGGAGCTTGCCAAGCCACCGGGAAAACTGGACTGGTAGTTCATGTATGTAAGGAGGGTCGTAAGGTGGACGCCCAGAACTGTAGGCCTGTCTCACAAACGTCAATTTCTTGCAGAACTGTGGCACATACAGTGTTGTCTCGCATAATGATTTTTCTGGATACCGAACAACTCACAGCTCAGAATCAACATGTTTCTCGCAAACACAGATTTTACTGAACCCAGTTTCCAGTATTTATTCTTGAGATCCAAAAAGGCAGCATATAACGGATGGAAAGGTAATGCGATGCTTCTTGACTTCGAGAAAGCCTTAGAGCCTTAGACACAATTCTGAGCCGTTGCCTGCTAACTAAATACGAGGGGCGTTCAGTAAATAACGCAACACATTTTTTCCTGCAAGTAGGTTGGTTTTATTCAAGATTCCAATTCCCCATATTATTCGCCGCTCTTCTGACTACAAAACTGTACTTTTGAAGATAATCTCCGTTCAATGCGACGGCCTTGCGCCACCTTACTTAGAGGGCCTATGTGCCCGTGTGGTACCACTCTGCTGGTCGATGTCGCAGCCAACGTCTTGCTGCATCAATAACCTCCCCATTACCCACGTACTGCTTCCTGGGGTCTTCAATGGCCCAGACAGATGGAAGTCGGAAGGTATTAGATCCAGGATGTACAGCTGTGAGTACGCCAAGAGGTGGAGGAGTGTGTCAGTACCACCAACAGCGACGTCTAGTTGTGCAGCCAGGTATTAGATTGTGACCTCTCGATCACCTCTAGTGAGAGGGTCCGCACGTTCCAAAATTGCAGGAGTCACAGCTGTGTGTAGTCAGCAGGCACGCGGAATATCGGACAGGTTTGCACGACGTTGTTGCGATGATGACAGACGCTTCCTCAAACGACTCACCGTGCTTTTGTCCAGTGATAGGTCTCCGTAGCCATTCTGTAAGCAACTATGAATATCTCTCTGGTTTTCCGCCAAAAGGAACTCAATGACAGCACTCTGCTCGGAACGCACTCCCTTAGGGGCGACATTTTGAAGGCCGTCACGTATTGGAACTTCATGAAACTATCGGGGCTGAAGGAGAATTCCACGATGTCCCACAACAAATTCTGATTTTTTTCAGCGGAAGTTAGCCAAGAAAAACATGTTTTTGTTACTTATTGGACGCCCCTCATACGTACTTAGAGGATATCCGAACAGAAATGAAATTGGATTGTGGACTTTCAGACAAGCAGAATACAGCATGACGTTTTCACTGTAGCGGCATCGCCAGAAGTAAACGTAGCTTCCAGCGTATCCCAGAGTAGTGTGCTGTTCATGGTACATACGTACACAGATGATCGAAAACATTGCGACCACTCCGCTTCACATGGTTGAATGCCATCCAGTGCGCTGCGGCCACGTGAAGTGATAAGGAAAGTATATAAGCGGAGCAGAGACGAATGGGAAATCATTCTGTTGACGATATTGGTCTTAAATGAGGAAATCCGCCGATGTAAGAGACTTTGACGAAGGGCAGATTGCTATTGCCTAGCACCTGGAGTCGAGCATATCGGAAAAATCGAAGCTGGTAGACTTTTCGTGTGCTACTGTTTTGTGCATTTATAGAAAGTGGTCGAAGTCCGGTGGAATCAGTGACTTGTTGGACGTCCATGTCTCGTCGCGGAACGCTTGACCGGTCTGTGAGGCGGTTTAGGCAGCAAAGTGTGGCGAACCAGACGATAGAGTGCAATACTGGTGGAGGGAAAAGTGTTTCGGAGCACATATCCGTCAGCTCACGTTGCTGAACAAATGGCACCGCAGTAAACTCACCTACTTTTTCTCTTGTTAACCAACATACACCGGCAGTTACGACTGCAGTCATTGAAATCAGACCTTATATCTATCGCATCCTGTCTCCTGGTCGGATGAACGACGTTCCTTGTTACACCAGGTCGATTGTCGTGTCCGGATACACCGTCACCCGAGCGAACGGCTACTCAAGCATGCACGCGACACGGAAGCGGTCCAGTCGGGACAGTGACATGCTACAGGAGACATTCACTTACACTTCCACTGGACCTGTGGTAGTAACTGAAGACTGTGGACTATGTGAACATTACTGCGGACCACCTACTTCCCTTCATGCTTGATGACTTCTCCGGCGGCGGTGGCATTTATCGGTAGGACAACTGTCCGTGTCAGAAGGCCAGAATTGTGCTATAGTAGTTTGAAGAGCATGATAGGGAACTCACGTTGATGTATTGAGCATGAAATTTGCCTGATCGGAACGCGATGGAACAGATTTGGGACGTTATCAGGCACCAGCTCTGCGCCGACAAACCACTGGCTCGTAATTTACGGGAACTGTGTGATCTGTTCGTAGTAATCTGCTACCACGTACTTCCGGAACGTAACGAAGGACTTATCGAATCGATTCCAAGTATAATCGCTGCTGTATTGCGTGTCAGTGGTGGACCGACAGTCTGTCAGGCAATCGTCAGGATGGTTTGGCTCGTCAGTGTATAAAGGACCTGCTGGAGTAAATCTGTAGCAGTATCAGCTTATCAATACCGGAAGGGGATAGCTTTGAAACTTCTTACTAAATACAGTGTCCTTGAATATGATCTGTGCCTGGCAGCAAGACTGGCAGCTGATACAGTTGCTATTAATGTTTTGTTTCAGTCTATGGTATCTGTAACTGTTTTTATTTTATTTTCGTACTATTGTACTATTTAGTCCTTTACGTCATTTTGAAGGACCTAGACATATTTGTTACCTCTTCGATGATCTACGACGGCAAATATTTTCAGTTCTGCGGAAGGAGTTGTGACAAATAGCTTGCGTCAAGGCACACTGAATTGAATAAGTGTGCTAAACGTTCTTACTATATGCCCAAAAACCGATAGCAGATGTTATTTGTAACTACTCCTTCCGCTAATTTGGCAACGTTTGCAGTCGCAGATATTGTATGATTAAAGAGCTAGCAAATTTATGAAGGTACATAGTACGAGAATAAAGTAAATAAGTGTAACAAAATACACTTAAATAGGGGAAAATATCCGTTATCGTTTTAGTACGCGATCGGCGAGCCATCACTAGAATAAATCCGACCTTCAAGTATCTAAGACTTTATGTTCAAAGCGATCTAAGGAGGAACGAGCAGATAAATCCAGCAGTGGGGAAGAATCAAATTTGTTGAAAATGGAACTGACGCATGATAAAGGTCACTTACAGATACTTTGTTCGACCGTTGCTTAAGAACTGTTCATCAGTCTGGAACGTTTCCATAGTTGGACTGAAGTAAGAGTTAGGAAGAAAATCAAAGAAGAACTGCACCATTGATCACGAGTTTTTTGGTCAGTTTGAGCGTGTCAGAGAAGTGCTCAAAGAACTGCAATGGGAACCATTAGTAGAAAGGCGTTGTGCACCCCGGGAGCCTTATTCACAAAAATTTCGAGAGCTCCTTTTCAAAAGAGGGAGGTGGAGGTGGGAGGATGATACTGGTACACGACAAACGTATTGTCCACACGGCGGTTGACGATCGTATGGGCAAGCCAAATACCTATAGTCAGAAATCGGGCTTGTCTGCACCAAGCCATGTATCAACACGGACAGTGCGACGCTTCTAATCTAGAATACCACAAACTGTCGGTTCGGCGTCCATTGTTGGGGCTTCCTTTGATGCGGCAGCAGAGACAGTAGGACAGCCAATGACAGCATTCGACGCAGAAGTGCAACCACCTCCTCTTTTCGGAGTAGTGTCCAGCATTACTATGGAGGCTCCGAGGAAGACAAATGTTGCTAGAGTGATTTTGTCATGGTGATACGGGTGCAGCACCTGCCGTGATGGTATGGGTTGCCATTGGGTACACCAGGTATTCACATCTCGTTCGACGGCATGTAATTTGGACAGCAGATGCTACATTTCTGACGTTTTAAGACTGGCAGCTCTGCCCTACTTTCGAAGTCTCCGTGATGGTATCTTTCAACAAGATAACACATGACCGCGAGTTACCTCTACTGGACTGATCTGCGTAGATGCAGAGTTTGTTCGACTGTTGACCCAGCCAACAAGTTCTCTAGATCTCTTACCCATCGAAAACATCAGTCCTTGGACTGCCGAGAGACTGGCATCTCATGCCAGCCAATACGATAAATGAAGTCTGACATAGAGCTGACGTAGCATGGAATGACGTGCCCACATCTCTCACTCACAGTCAGTCCGACTCAGCCAGGGTGGAGTCCTCGTTATTGTCAGAGATGGAAGCTCTTTGTACCACGAGGGCGCCCTGAAAAGTAGTACCTCCGAATATTTTACTCTGATCTCAATATCGTTTGAGGTATTACATATCATGCACGTTACTCGGTCGACATTACCGCTTCGCGCACACAAGCTGCAAACCTCTGCCGCTAGAGGGCTGTGAATTGTAGCGTGTAACACGGCGGGATATATAGTAACTATGTCATTGCGTGCCGTAATTTAGTTTTTAATTCGATGACTTCGTCCACACATGGAACACCATCTCCTTCAGCAAGATAATGCCAGACCGTACACTGCGACATCTGCAACAACAATCCGACGCCCCCTCCCCCCCCCCCCCCCGCCCCCGCTATTCTCCATACAGTCTCGCCATGGTCACATCCGTTTTTCATCTGTTTCCAGTACGTTAACAATACCTTCGAGGGCGCACGTAAATTAGGCACCCTGTATACTCTCAAATCACCTACAAATCAGCCATGGGCCGTGCGTCGTTGAATACACCGGTTCTCGTCAGATCACCTAATTTAAGTAACACTGGACATGGCCAGTAATTGGATGGGTGGCCGTCCGATTACGCCACGTGCTGTTGGCTGCTTTCCCTTCTGCTTATGAGGACTGGTGGAGTAAAGGCCCTGATCACCAGTCTTTGCACCAGTTTTCTGGATTAAATTCCAGACCTGTCCAGAGTGCCCCATGAAGTGAGGGCATGCGGCACTGTTGATACTGATGCGTCCCTCAGATGAGGGTGTTAAGGTCAGCGGCAACCCCTTAATACTATTTGAGAGGCGTAGACTATGTGCTGGTAACGGGTTTCACTCTCTCTCCTCTCATCATCGTCCAACACAAACATAACACCACACTCCACACACACGCACTGTAGTCATCTACATTTACTAGGTACACTTAAACTCACAACTCTCACACTCCGTGAAGGAAAGGTGCCAGTGTGCGAGGAGGATAGTAAGAACTGTTCCAGTTGGGCAGCTGAGCCTGTCCATCGTGGTCTCCCATCCAATCATGCCATACGACTTTACTTTTTACCGGCATATTTGAGCATATAATCTTCCTACGCACAATAAGTACAATTACGCTCAATAAGAAGAATTTCATTACTTGTTGTCCTAACTTGTGTTGCAATTTTAATGGCCAACACTGCAATTGTGACCTGTATTCATGTTCTATCTCTGAAAACACTCCGACTTATACTTTTTATAGAATATGTCAGTTATGCGACCATTTTCGACATTACATTAGTGTCATCTTGAGGCCCCTATGCCAAACTGAGTAGTGATATCCAGCCCGCGGTGCATTTGAACAGCTACCATGTATATTCACAGGTCTCATGGATTTCTATACACCCGATGCGTGCGCTCCAGCCGTCTTGTTGACTGCCGAAACGTGGAGTGCGAGTCAAAATGTAGAAATGTGTGTGAATTCCTAAGGGACCAAACTGCTTGGGTCATCGGTCCCCAGATTTATACACTACTTAATCTAACTTATGCTAAGAACAACACACACACCCATTCCGAGAGAGGGGTCGAACCTCCGGCGGGAGGGCCGCACAATCCGTGACATGGCGCCTCAAACAACGCGGCCACTCTGCGCGACACGCGCGCGAGTGCTCGGCAATCCAAGGCCAGATGCTTTCAGTGGGTAAGAGATTTGGAGAACTTTGTTGGCTCGGCAGTAGTCGATCAACATCTGTAGTGAGGTAGATGGGGCCAGCAGAGGTAATATGTGGTCATGTGTTGTCTTGTTGAAAGATATCATCAATGAAACCTCGAAAGCAGATCAGAGCCGCTGCGAAATCAGCAGGGCAGACATGGCTGGGATGCACGTAACGTGTAAATAGAAATCCATGGGATCAGTTTATTTACATGGTACCAGTCGTAACGCACCAAGGGTGGGATATCACAATTCAGTTTCCATAGGGGCCTGAAGGTGACACTAATGTAGTGTCAGGACTAGTCGCGCAATTAATATATTTTATAAAAGTACGGCTGTTGAGATTTCCTGTTTCTACAAGTTAATGATCAACCACAGTCCGACGTCCACTTCAGTGTTGGACCATCAAAATCACAGTATTTGTCGTCTCCAGAAATACATCCTAGCCGATTCAGTGCCACGTACTTGTACTTGGGCCGTTTTTTTGGTGGAGTGCAGCTAGACTACATCTCAGTGGGAGAGTGCCGGAGAGAGTGTGCAAGCGGCGGAGCGCTGCATCGAGCGGCCGCTTGCCGGCTGCCCGCGCCCCCGTGAAGGACACGTGTCACTGTGGCATCTGCGTAATCAAACAGCGCCGGGGACTGTCGCCTGGCGGTCGATAGCGCGCCGTGCGGGCGGCCGGCCGCAGGGGCAGCACATTAGCCGAGGCCGATCGCACACGTCCTGCGCTGTCACACACCCCGCCTCCGCGCTCGAGCATCTCCTCGTGTATATTGCGCGCAAAATAACTGGGCCCCTACCTCCGCAGACGGCGCGGTAAGGGAGGGGACAACGCTGGTAGCTGGCTCTCTGTTGTCAACGACCTCTACGTGGTACTGGAGGTGCAGTCGACAGCTGAAGACTACTCACAGACGTATGCCACGCATAACTGCAAGGCGGTATGAAATGGACGGAGCATGTGAGGAAAGGCGGATGGCTGACTTCGGATTATTGGGAAATATGTAAAGGTGGCCACATATAAGGCGCTGTTGCGACCTGTTCTTGACTACTGCTCGACTGTTTGGGATCAGTATGAGGTCGGATTAAAGAAAGACATCCAAACAATTCCGAGACTAGCTGTTAGGTCTGTTACTGGTAGGTTCGAACAACTCGTAAGTGTTACAAAGGTGCATCGGGAACTCAAATGGGAATTCTTGGAGGGAAGGAGGCGTTCTATTCGAGTAACACTACTGAGAAAATATAGAGAGCCGGCGTTTGAAGCTGACTGCCGAACTTTTCTACTGCCGCCAACGTACAATGCGCGTAAGGATAACTACAGCAGATACGAGAAATTAGGGCTCATACGGAAGCATATAGACAATCGTCTCTTCCTTGCTCTATTTGCGAGTGGAACAGGACATGAAATGACTATTAGTTGTACAGGGTAACCTCCGCCACGCTCCGTACAGTAGCTTGCGGAGTATCTATGTAGATGCAGATGTAGATGTAACTAGTAAGCTATTGTTCCGCCAGCACGGCTAGCAATTCGACAAATGGAAACGTTCAAAGTCAGCAATTTCTCGCCTGAGTACCGCATAAACAAAGGACCGACAAAGAGCTGCCGGAAGAAAATCTCATAAAAGGGGTGAAAATGGATCGTAGTAGGCAACATCGCTTACTACGTTACTGACAATATACGAGGTGTGTGAGAAAAGTAGTGAGATTGACAACACTGCGAGCGATCTGGAAATGCTGCGTTGTTCCACTCGGCGTGTTCATCCCTTCCACATGCTCAGTCAGAGTTTCAGCACAGTACAGACATCAGATAATTTTTGAGAGCACCATCAGGACGCTTTTTTCCTTGTGTGTTTCGAAAATGGTACAGCAACGTTTTGTCATCAGGCTTTATGTTAAACTTGAGTAATACAGGAGTGTAACGTTTGAAAAGTTGAGACAGGTCGAGGGGGAACATTCCTGATCAAGAGCACACGTTTTTTGCTGACACAAATCGTTTTTGGAAAGCTGTGAACACGTCGAAGATGCACCTCACTCAGCGAGCCCTTCAACAAGAGATGAGAACGTCGAACGTGAGCATGTCCTTTGTGTAGGGTAAACTGTCAGTAAAGTATTTTACAAAGACGTCTCTGGATGGGTAAGGAGAAGGGCAAACCGCATGAGATCGGACACAGCAGGCAAGTAGATGCTGCATCATGACAACTCCCCATGTCACACGGCCACTTCCATTACGGAATTATTGACCTCAAAAGGCATTTCTGTTGTTCCACAGGCCCCCTATTCACCTGATCTGAGTCCTTTTGACATCTTTCTTTTCCTGGAATTGAAAAATGTCTTAAAATTATGTCATTTTGGGAGTCTGGAGAACATTCAGAAGAACGCGCTGCTACCAGGACGGGGAACAGCGACTCCGCGGCCGAAGCAAACTGCTTTAAAGGGAACAATACTGCTGTTCGAAATAAATAAAAATTTTCGTAGATAAAAAACAGTCTCATTACTTCACTCCGACACCTCGCATTAATGATAAAACTGTGAAGCCGTTGTGCCTGTTTGTATGTTTTATCAGGCTCTTCTCCAAAATTACTAGACGTATATTCATGAGGGTTTCACAAGTAACATGAGCTTAGCTTAAGGCAACAGATAGGCTTTATTTTATCAAAACCGGATTACGAAAAAAAGCTATCGTAATTTAAATTTTAATCTCATTTGAAGAATGCAATCCGACATGAAACATATTTACTCTTCGAAAAAGCTCTTTACTCTTTGACATTTGAACTTCATCATAATTGTGAAAATGTTTTTATTCAAAAATGTTTAAATGTGTGTGAAATCTTATGGGACTTAACTGCTAAGCTCATCAGTCCCTAAGCTTACACACTACTTAACCTAAATTATCCTAAGGACAAACACACACACCCATGCCCGAGGGAGGACTCGAACCTCCGCCGGGACCAGCCGCACAGTCCATGACTGCAGCGCCCTAGACCGCTCGGCTAATCCCGCGCGCCAATGTTTTTATTGATTGATATGTTATATATAATACTATTCAAAGTAACGAATAAAATGCTTATACAATCCTCAACGTGTCTAATCCACAATTCCGTACTAATACTATTAAATGCGAAAGTAACACTGTCTGTTATGTTTTCACGACTAAACTGCTGAACCTATTTCGATGAAATTTGGTACGGAGGGTATAGGATGCATCCTGAGCAAGAACAAAGGTTACTTTAAAAAAAAAAAAATGTCTCTGAAGTAGGAGATGGAAAATATTTTTTACATCAGTGATCATAAACTATGTTAAAGATTATTAAATTTGTTGCATAAAATCCATGTTGTATGACGTATTAATTACTTGAGTAGCACCATTCATAAATGTACGCTCCTGCCCACACCCCTCCGCAGGCCGCCGCGCCGCGCTTGGGGCAGTGGAACAGGGGGGAGAAGACACGGAAATAATGTTGGACAGCTGATGATGCTTTAACCAAAGCGAAACGCGTTTGGTCCACATAAGACTTTACACGGTCGCAAAAGACGGCGTGGTTCCCATATCACTTGTAAAACTGTGACTGCGGCAGAGGGGCCTCAAAACCAAAAAGACAACACGTATGTATATAAACTGCCAGTCAGTGAATGTATACACATCTCCGGACAACTGTAGATAGAGAGCTCGTCGTTACAATTTTTGTTAACAAAATGCAGAATGAAATTGGAAATTTGTGGTAAGGTCTTATGGGACCAAACTGCTGAGATCATCGGTCTCTAAGCCTACACACTACTTAATCTAATTTTAACTTACGCTATGAACACCACACACACCAATGCCCCAGGTAGGACTCGAACCTCCGAGGACCGTGTCAAGCCGCCTCAGACCGCGCGGCTAAATTCAGGATGACATGCATTTGATCTGCATTTAATGAAAGACTGGCAGTCACCCCTCCACGTACACAAATGCAATGTAATACGTATAAATGTGGCTACACGATGTACAATAAGTTAAATGAAATCACCATCAGCCGTCAAGTATATAAGAGTATCTATTCGGAGTGACTGAAGGTGAAGTGACTATATAGGAGGGCTTTCAGAAAAGTAACGCCTCTGAATTTTTTATGTGAAAACTCCTTAAAGCTTTCTAAATAAAACAAACGTTATTAAAATTTCACACCTTTGTTCTTCTCACATATTTACCGTCATCACTATCAAAGTGATATCCTCAAAAATGTTCTTTAAATTTTGGAAACAGATGAAAATCCGATGGGGCCAAGTTGGGACTATATGCAAGATGATCGATGACAGTGAAGGCGGCGGATTGTTGCCGATGTCGCAACTCACGTGTGTACTCTGGCACTGCCATACCGAAGGAAAGGGTATTCCATTTGTGGACGAATGCTTCGAATTCGAAACTCGAGTACACCAACGTAGTTACGTTACACACCGCCATGTTTCACGCTACAATTCGGAGCCCCCTAGCGGCAGAGGGCTGCTAAAATGTAGAGCCGAACAGTAAATTTGTAGAATGATGAACGTTTGATTTATTTGAAAAGCGTTAAGGGTATTTACATAAAAAAATTCATACATCAAACTTGGATTTAGTGCAAGTATTCTAAGAGAGCGTCAACGAAGCATCAGAATTATCGTTCGATCTGTTTTTGAATACTGTTGGATGATGATGTGACACTGACGAAGTTCTGTTAACGAAAGAGTGAGAGTGTGTCTGTGTGTGTGTGTATGTGTGTGTGTGAGAAATTCTGAGATTCCACGTTACAATGAGCGCCAAGTACAATTTGCTTTGTACTACATACCTCTTACGTAAATAACCATAACGGTAAAATCACAGAAAATCCTTCTTACAAAGAGGAATACCCACAAAGGTTTTTCTCGGTAGGAAATGGGAGGAAGGAGGAAGATGATTAGTGTTTAACGTCCCGTCGACAACGAGGTCATTAGAGACGGAGCACAAGCTCAGGTTAGGGGAAGATGGGGAAGCAAATCAGTCGTGCTTGTCAATGGAACCATACCGGCATTAGCCTTAAGCGATTGAGGGAAATTACGGAAAAATGGTTCAAATGGCTCTGAGCACTATGGGACTTAACTTCTGAGGTCAGTCTCCTAGAACTTAGAACTACTTAAACCTAACTAACCTAAGGACATCACACACACCCATGCCCGAGGCAGGATTCGAACCTGCGACCATAGCGGTTCCAGACTGTAGCGCCTAGAACCGCTCGGCCACCCAGGCCGGCAATTACGGAAAACATTTATGAGGATGGCCGAACGCGGATTCAACCGTCGTCTTCCCGAATGCCAGTCCAGTGTGCTAACCACTGCTCTAATAGGAAGTGGCTTCGGGGATGAGTGATCCTAGTACACTAAACACCCCCTGCCGAACACCGGCGGTGGTTTGCAGATTACAACTTCAGTGCTTCAAAGAAGCGGAGTTGACGTCCCGGAAGAGCCAAGACAACTTCACCAGTTCATTATGCTGATCAAAGCTTTCTTAGCTACCCTGGGAAACGACTGAAGATGAAGGCCGCGTGTGGTGTGTCACACCTCCCGCGACAGACGATGCTTTCCAACGCTGATGGAAATACAAGCTAGGTGAGACGCTGGTGGGCGCACAGTAGTTAGTCATTTTGTTTGAGTGCGGGTGGTGGCGCAGTGCAGGGCGCAGGGCGCAGCTGCGGGACGTAAATAGCGGCGCAGCGCGCTTTTGTTTGGCCGGCATTGTTCGGCCCACTTGACTGCTCCGCTCCACCTAAGAAGGCGTCCCGGGGCTTTTGTGACGCCGGCGCGCGCCGCCTTACACTTGCAAAATCTTTGTTTCATCGACGTCTCCCCCTCCGCCACGCCCCGCTGTGTTACTCTCTCTGGCTGCTCCTCTTTCTCTTCCTCTCTCTTCGCCACGCCCACTAACGGCTACTTCGCTTGTCTCCGCGGCGGCGAGGCGTACCGCAGACGGGAAAGAAGAAATCTTACTACGGACTTATTTTCGTATTCATATTCCGTGCTCTCGGCATCGCGCTCTGGTACCTTCTCCCTAGCCGCTATCCATATAAATACATTTCGATAGAAAGCGTTCTAGTAATTGTAAGTTGTTGGGCGCATGTCAGCAGTAAAATAACGTCGAATATAAGATTCGATGTAGCCGAACGCTTTTACCACTTGAAAGTGGCTGTTAAGATGCCAGAAAAATATATATAAAGGACTTCCTTTGTCGCAAATAAAGAAATATATTCAACGCTTCGTAATGGCAAATCTTCTGTGAGCTTCGATAGTAACTATGCACTAAAATGGTAGGAAAAGCGTAAAAAAGAAAATGGCGAATCAAACAACACATTTAAATTAATCTTATACAGAGCATGGCACAAAAGTATAGTGAAACACTTAACAAGTAGTGGAACTTACACAAATAAACCCAAAAAACCTTGAGAGGAGGTTCGTTTCAGCAGTCCTTGCAAGCACTTGAAGCGAAACGAAGTGTAATACTGTTTGCATGGAACTGGCGTACAAATAACACGGCGAACTGACTCGTGAAGTAACTATCCCGAATCGGTATTTTACGAAACTTAATCATCAGAAGAAACTAATAACTGAAGAGGCAATGAAGTTTAAATACAGATTCTTGGTCCAGTTGCAGAGAGATTCAACGTTCGAATTTGGGTATAGTTTTGTATAATATAATTTGGTTTGCCACTCCGGTAAACGCTTTTCAAGCATACTATTCCAAAATAAACTAATTAATATTCAAAATTATTGTCTCATTTATTGTTGTTGTTTACTGTAGAGGATTTTTTTATATAGGGTTTTTTGGTAAGGTGGAAACAGTATTATATTTTACTTTAAAAAATCTTGAGGTGTTTTATAATTTTGATTTTCAAGTAAATTTCTCCATTATCAGACATTTTATTTATCATGGTACCATGTTTTTTTTAACAGCTAAGCTAAAAACAAAATATACATTCGTGAACCATAACGATAAGACTACATTTATCAAAAAGTTTTTCTATGTACTACACTAGTCACAACAGTTAAACTCAAAATACTCATTTATCGGCCGATTTTGAAACGAAGCATTTAGTTGTCGATTTTTTTCTAGTGCACCTACACGCACAAAACATCCACATAAATGCTCTTTGGGTATGAAATGAATGGAATGGAGAGGAATCTCCATACCGTCACACAACATATTTCGTATACTCCTTTCCAAGTAAAATCTCAGGCGCTTTCTGTCTTACGATCATGAAACTAATATCGCATGTTTGCTCTCGCAGAACAAAGCATCCAGTTAGACCTCAGCGTCGATGAGCTCTTTCACCTACCAACCTATTATACGACATCACTGCGCTACTTGATTTACAATGTATTTTGGAAACAGCCTTTTGAAGTACCTGAACCATCTTAATCGAAGCAGGACGTAAAAATACCTTGACGCAGACATCTAGTTTCCCACACAAGATCAAATTTTAATCAACATAAGTAAAATAAAACAATGGTAAAAGAACAGTTTTTACTATTATGCCCGTGCCTAGATACGAGGATTGGAACTTTAATAGTGGCAACTATTTATTTACAGTTCGTACAAAATAGAAACATGTTTCAAAGTTTTGCTGAACTTCAAAGTAGTCACAAGCGTTGTGTACAACCCGTTTCCAGCGATGTGGAAGTCGTAGGATACTCTTAGGAGAGCCAGTTGTGTTGACAGTTCGAGCGGCGCGGTCTATTGCCCGACGAATTTGTAGCAGTTCTGAAGCGAATGCCGTGAAGTGTTTCCTTCAGTTTGTAAATTGAGTTGAACTAACGAGGGCCTAAGTCATGGGAGTGCAGTAGGTGGTATAGCACTTAGCAGCCCCATCAGTCAAACAAACCAGTAACAGCTTGCACTGTGCGTGCTTGAGCATTGTCTTGCAAAATGATGGTCAGGTCCTGCAGAAAGTGTCATCACTTCTGTCCCTAAGCTGGTCGTAAATTGTGTTCCAAAAATGAACAGCACAGAGACACAAGTGATGACACTTCCTGCACGATATGACCATCATTTTGCTGGAGAATGCTCAAGCACATTATATACCGGCACATTTATCTCGCATGCTATAGAGAAACCCCTGTAAACACTAATCAAGTACATTTATGTGGATTAAAAGACCGCTCCTCCCGAATGCAAGTCTAATCTGTTGTGTAGTCAGGTCACCACACGTCCAACAACGTTCATTAAGTAAGGTATCTGAGCAATGCACACTTGTCTCAACGCGTAAATGTATATCTATAAAATATAAGAACGTACATCTTCCATCTAAAAGATGCTTGGCAAAAGCGGGTGGCCTTTTCCTCTTTATTTCAAACGATATTACAACTGAGCTGACATAAAAATGAGCAGAGTGTTCTATAACAGATTGTGTGAAGTGAAAAGTTAAGGCAGGTAGTTCAGGTGCCCCAAGTTTCTCCGCTTAGCAAGCCCACCGCTAAAAGGTCTCCATCCGAGAACCTTCTGGAACATGACTTTCCAACCGCGAATTAAGTTATGTGCTGGCTGAAAGCAGTGGCGTAATTACACAGATTAATTACTTTTTAACTTCCTCAAGTTTTCATCTTAAATTCTAAGTAGAAAAGTTGTCGACAGCTCACACAAGGCTTCCCCAGACACCTAACGCGGGCGTTTAACTTTTGGTTCCCGTAATACACAGCAGAGGCCTGTGGGGAACCGACGCGGTGCGAAGTACGAGAGGCGGAAAGCTGATCTGCCTCAAAGACGACGTGTTTCACAGAGTTTAATTACAGCATCAAAACTAAACATATACTACTGGCGTCGACTAATTTAACGCACCAACTGCCTTGTGCATCTGTCGCAAATGAGTTTTTAGCTTTGTTGAAGAAGGTAGAAAACTATGTCAACTGACGTAAGCTAAACAAATTTAATATCACGAACGTTGCGTGAAATTGCTCTAGTTAATCCGTGATCCGTATAGTGGTTGTCACTCGTACAAGAAGATCAAGACATATAACAGTTGAATGAGACACTGTGGGCCATTTGCTTGGTGTGACTCGAGGTACGAAGGGGAGAACGATTACTCTGCAGCTGAGAAAGGTTATACGAAAAATTCGACTGATCTGAGAAATTAGAACGGTACACACGTCTGACCTCAATTCTACCGCGGCTTATGCGAAAGAGTGATACATTCATCAAAGATTCGCATAGTTTTTACTAAGAAATTGAGAACTGAAAATTGGACCGAATCATACACTTGACAGCTTCTTATTTTAAGAGGTTATCACTAAAAGAATCACTGCAACATACCATTTACTTTCCTTGACGACGTTATCCCGCTACTTGATATATCTCTCACGATACTTTCAGATCTAACGGCTATTTCTTGAACCAAGAGAAGCCCTTAACATGGAGAGACCAATGGTTGCTAGTTTCATTATGGACCAGTTAAGAATGCCGACTCTGAGCAAACGTATCCTGTGGTACACACATGTACCGAGCTGTGGAGGAGAACGGATAGGCTGTTAATTAGAAGACCTGAATAGCTATTATCTTAATATCTAGTTTTTTTCCATTACTGGTTTTCAGTTCTTGCCTGTAGATCCATCTCCGCAGTGGCAAGACCATATGACAGTGTGTTTGAGGCAACTTTCGTGTCAGTAATGACGATACAAATGTAAGTACAAAATAAAACCCACTCCCCGAGCGGAGAAAACCTCCCAATCGGCCGGGAATCGAACCCGGGCTCCTTCGGTTTAATATCTAGTTCATAACGTACAGCGAGTCCGGCCATATCTTAAACAGATCATGAAACATGATGAGCTTTCACATTACGCAGAATACTCCTTGTGCCGTCTCTTCTTATTTCTCATATTTTCTCCATTAACCTTATATACTGACGACGTTATTTAGCTGACGACTCTACTATTGCTAAAATTACTATCGTTTAGGGTATTATTTGTCTCATGGAGGCATCGTGGATCTTTCTTCGATCTTCATTTCTCGTCACTGCCTTAGCATACGTTCATCCAATACAATAAAACCAAAGAAATTATTCGTTACAAGCTTCCATGATTTCAGAACAAGTTGGAATGTGAGTATAAAGCGTTCGGTGGACTAGATGGTGTCCAAACAGACCGAAAAAAATGACTGCGCATGCGCATGAAAAGACTTTCATAGTAATGGAGCAATGCGTCAAGATCAGTACAAACTGAGAAAAATTACGAGGGAAACGCAAGTGATTCTGATGCGAGTTTGCAGAAGCCGCAAGGATAAAATTTATTTACTGCTCATTCGAATGGTTTTGGGATGGAGATGAACTTCCGATGATGCACCACATACGGGTCAATTGTAACAAGCACAACGACGTACGAATTCGGAATCAGCAAAG
Organism: Schistocerca piceifrons; assembly: GCF_021461385.2. Classification (NCBI taxonomy): domain Eukaryota; kingdom Metazoa; phylum Arthropoda; class Insecta; order Orthoptera; family Acrididae; genus Schistocerca; species Schistocerca piceifrons. The sequence goes on from NC_060141.1 coordinate 693,382,412, forward strand.
AACGAGTTAACGTTATCAGTCACTTGAATTGGCCTAGAAAAGTATATTTATGTTGTCGCAATATTTGACTGACGAGTAGGCGGCAACGAGCATTGATACTGCTGTGATATGTCATGATCACATATACTGGAATCATTTTTAAATTCAATAGATCGCCGCAGGAAATCAAATACGGCGCTAGAGATACACTACTAGCCAATAAAATTTTTACACCAAGAAGAAATGCAGATGATAAACGGGTATTCATTGGACAAATATATTATACTAGAACTGACATGTGATTACATTTTCACGAAATTTGGGTGCATAGATCCTGAGAAATCAGTACCCAGAACAGCCACCTCTGGCCTTCATACGCCTGCACATTGAGTCAAACAGAGCTTGGATGGCGTGTACAGGTACAGCTGCCCATGCAGCTTCAACACGATACCACAGTTCATCAAGAGTAGTGACTGGAGTATTGTGACGAGCCAGTTGCTCGGCCACCACTGACCAGACGTTTTCAGTTGGTGAGAGATCTGGAGAAAGTGCCGGCCAGGGCAGCAGTCGAACATTTTCTGTATCCAGAAAGGCTCGTACAGAACCTGCAACATGCGGTGGTGCATTATCCTGCTGAAATGTAGGGTTTCGCAGGGATCGAATGAAGGGTACAGCCACGGGTCGTAACACATCTGAAATGTAACGTCCACTGTTCAAAGTGCCGTCAGTGCGAACAAGAGGTGACCGAGACGTGTAACCAATGTCACGCCATACCATCACGCCGGGTGAAACGCCAGTATGGCGATGACGAATACACCCTTCCAATGTGCAATGTGCGTTCATCACGATGTCGCCAAATACGGATGCGACCATCATGATGCTGTAAACAGAACCTGGATTCATGCACCCAGGTCCGTAGTTGAGTACACCATCGCAGGCTCTCCTGTCTGTGATGCATCGTCAAGGGTAACCGCAGCCATGGTCTCCGAGCTGATAGTCCATGCTGCTGCAAACGTCGTCGAACTGTTCGTGCAGATGGTTGTTGTCTTGCAAACGTGCCAATCTGTTGATTCAGAGATCGAGACGTGGCTGCACGATCCGTTACAGCCATGCGGATAAGATGCTAGTGATACGAGGCCATAGAGAACCAGCACGGCGTTCCGTTTACCCTCTTGAACCCACTGATTCCATATTCTGCTAACAGTCATTGGATCTCGAACAACGCGAGCAGCAATGTCGCGATACGATAAACCGCAATCGCGATAGGCTACAATCCGACCTTTATCAAAGTCGGAAACGTGATGGTACGCATTTCTCCTCCTCACACGAGGCATCACAACAACGTTTCACCACGCAACGCCGGTCAACTGCTGTTTGTGTATGAGAAATCGGTTGGAAACTTTCCTCATGTCAGCACGTTGAGGGTGTCGCCACCGGCGCTAACATTGTGTGAATGCTCTGAAAAGCTAATCATTTGCATATCACAGCATCTTCTTCCTGTCAGTTAAATTTCGCGCCTGTAGCACGTGATCTTCGTGGTGTAGCAATTTTAATGGCCAGTAGTGTATATTCAAAGTAAGTTACGCATTTATCTCGGTCGCAGTGCAACACATTTCGACGAACATTCAAACATATTTGGATGTCATCTGCTATGACCAAAAAGTGTCAATAGTCCGGCCATAACTGTGAGTTCTTTGGTTGCTCTAGGAGAAGGTTCATTATATTTGAATATATGAAATATTAGTTCACTTTATTAAACAGATAAATAAAAGATTCACTTAGCTTTTACACAGTTCTTTGACACAGGAGTACTTGATGACTTACAACTGTTATTGCCTATAAAAGCATCACTTGATGCACAGAATAACAAACCGCTGTCTCGCAGTATGAAATGGAACACTTACGAAAGTACATGGCCACAGAAAGTTTAATGGTCACTATCCCAGAAGATGATGTTGACTCCTGCAGCTGAGGCCACAAATTGGGGCAAACTTTTGCATACTCGACGTTATACTGATTTCAGTGTGAGAGTGCTGCTATACTGAGAGAGAGAACGTGTCGTCTGGAGTGTCTCCCACTGGCTGTTGCGGTTCAAAAAATGGTTCAAATGGCTCTGAGCACTATGGGACTCAACTGCTGAGGTCATTAGTCCCCTAGAACTTAGAACTAGTTAAACCTAACTAACCTAAGGACATCACAAACATCCATGCCCGAGGCAGGATTCGAACCTGCGACCGCAGCGGTCTTGCGGTTCCAGACTGCAGCGCCTTTAACCGCACGGTCACTTCGGCCGGCAGGTTGTTGCGGGTTGCAGAGAGTCCTCTCTAGTGTCTGTCGTATCGATGAGTGTTGCAGGCTTTGGTGCGGCACCGCGATCTATGGACGATACCACTGCATCAATGCTTCGATCGATTCTAAAAGAAGTCTTCACTGCCAGTTCCGAAGTGCATTGAGGCCAACACACTTACACTCCTGGAAATGGAAAAAAGAACACATTGACACCGGTGTGTCAGACCCACCATACTTGCTCCGGACACTGCGAGAGGGCTGTACAAGCAATGATCACACGCACGGCACAGCGGACACACCAGGAACCGCGGTGTTGGCCGTCGAATGGCGCTAGCTGCGCAGCATTTGTGCACCGCCGCCGTCAGTGTCAGCCAGTTTGCCGTGGCATACGGAGCTCCATCGCAGTCTTTAACACTGGTAGCATGCCGCGACAGCGTGGACGTGAACCGTATGTGCAGTTGACGGACTTTGAGCGAGGGCGTATAGTGGGCATGCGGGAGGCCGGGTGGACGTACCGCCAAATTGCTCAACACGTGGGGCGTGAGGTCTCCACAGTACATCGATGTTGTCGCCAGTGGTCGGCGGAAGGTGCACGTGCCCGTCGACCTGGGACCGGACCGCAGCGACGCACGGATGCACGCCAAGACCGTAGGATCCTACGCAGTGCCGTAGGGGACCGCACCGCCACTTTCCAGCAAATTAGGGACACTGTTGCTCCTGGGGTATCAGCGAGGACCATTCGCAACCGTCTCCATGAAGCTGGGCTACGGTCCCGCACACCGTTAGGCCGTCTTCCGCTCACGCCCCAACATCGTGCAGCCCGCCTCCAGTGGTGTCGCGACAGGCGTGAATGGAGGGACGAATGGAGACGTGTCGTCTTCAGCGATGAGAGTCGCTACTGCCTTGGTGCCAATGATGGTCGTATGCGTGTTTGGCGCCGTGCAGGTGAGCGCCACAATCAGGACTGCATACGACCGAGGCACACAGGGCCAACACCCGGCATCATGGTGTGGGGAGCGATCTCCTACACTGGCCGTACACCACTGGTGATCGTCGAGGGGACACTGAATAGTGCACGGTACATCCAAACCGTCATCGAACCCATCGTTCTACCATTCCTAGACCGGCAAGGGAACTTGCTGTTCCAACAGGACAATGCACGTCCGCATGTATCCCGTGTCACCCAACGTGCTCTAGAAGGTGTAAGTCAACTACCCTGGCCAGCAAGATCTCCGGATCTGTCCCCCATTGAGCATGTTTGGGACTGGATGAAGCGTCGTCTCACGCGGTCTGCACGTTCAGCACGAACGCTGGTCCAACTGAGGCGCCAGGTGGAAATGGCATGGCAAGCCGTTCCACAGGACTACATCTAGCATCTCTACGATCGTCTCCATGGGAGAATAGCAGCCTGCATTGCTGCGAAAGGTGGATATACACTGTACTAGTGCCGACATTATGCATGCTCTGTTTCCTGTGTCTATGTGCCTGTGGTTCTGTCAGTGTGATCATGTGATGTATCTGACCCCAGGAATGTGTCAATAAAGTTTCCCCTTCCTGGGACAATGAATTCACGGTGTTCTTATTTCAATTTCCAGGAGTGTATTTCGAAGGCGAACAAAAGTACTGTGATTGTACCTTCTGCTTCCTTTGTTTAGCATCCGCTGAGCACTCTCGTGTTAGTTCAGTTCTCGGACGACCGAGCCGCCCTTATAGCGGCGTCGCGCCCGGCGCACCGCCGGCAGCGCATGCGCGCGCGCGTGCGAGCGCTGCAAGTGGCAGAGAGCGCGGGTTTAAGTCCGCGGGGAGCAGGGCGCGGCTCGGCAAACAGGCCGGGGATTAGCGCCTATCATATTTCAGCGCTCCTTCTGCCGCAGCCAGCGAGTCGCTGTCCCAGTTGTTTGCTCTCCTCTGGGCTCTGGGCCGTCTGGGATACGCCTGTAGCCGATTCCCTACATCCTCCTTGAAATACCAGTATTTGTCTTTGTACGTCTGCCACAGTGCCCGTAATTATGTGCGCACTACGCGAATCTAAAGGGAGAATATCTTAAAGAATTCTCCGAAATTTTTCCTTCTGCGCAGGAATCATTAAAACGATGGCAAGATTCTTCCCATTTTTCTGGATTAGAAATAGAAAAGAGCATTTAAAAACAGTTCCAGATTTCGTCCGCTATTTCTAAATCGCTCTTTGTCAACATCGGGAAGCTCATATATCTACGAAGCTTACCAACAAGAATAATATTACCACTTCTTCTAAAGCCGATACAAAGAACTAAATACGCCGCAGTTCATCCGTAATGAACCTCGAGCTTCTCTCTATCGACATCAGGACCCACAATTTCTTTATGACTCGGGAAACAATTGCAACTGAATATTCATGATTCCGCAGACCTCGCGTATATCCTAATCATATCTTCCATACATCAAAATTTTTAAGTGTAAAGCTATAAGTATAAGCCATATTTCTCCAGGATAATTAGTAAATGACGTGATGGATGTATAATGGGCAATAATCAAAACGAGGCAAAAGAAAAAAAACAAGTAAACTATTTATTATTTCAAAAGTAATCCCCATAACTCTTAAAACTTTCATTCCACTGTCAGACAAGACGGCTAATATGTCCATGGAAAAATTTTTGCGGTTGCCAACGTATTCTTGATGGCACCCAGGCGTGGATCTCTTTGTCCGAAGCAAGTCGATGGTGACGAATGTCTTTCTTTAGGGATTCAAATACACTCTAAAACAAAACAAAAAATAAAAATAAAAAGAAGAAAAAGACACACCACGAAGCAGTGATCCGAATGGGATGGAAATCGGTTGATCCGAATGGGAAGGAAATTGGTAGACGTGATGTACATGCACAGACAAATATTGACCACAATTTTAGAAAAATTCGCTGATTTATTCGAGCTTCACAAAAATGGTTCAAATGCCTCTGAGCACTATGGGACTTAACATGTGAGGTCATCAGTCCCCTAGAACTTAAAACTACTTAAACCTAACTAACTTAAGGACATCACACACATCCATGCCCGAGTCAGGATTCGAACCTGCGACCGTAGCGGTAGAGCTTCACAAATTGGAAAAGTCAATAACGCGTTGATCCACCTCTGGCCCTTATGGAAGCAGTTATCCGGCTTGGCATTGGTGGATACTGTTGCCGAATGTCCTCCTGAAAGATATCGTGCCTAGTTCTACCCAACTGGCAAGTTAGATCGTCAACATCCCGAGCTCGTTGGCGAGCCCTGCCCGTCATGCTCCAACAGTTCTAAATAGGGGAGGGACCCGGCGACCTTGCTGTGAAGGTACGGTTTGGCAAGCACGAAGACAGGCGGTAGAAACACTCGCCGTGCGCCATCTTGCTGACATATAAGCCCAGTATGGCTTGCCATGAAGGGAAACAAAATAGGGCACGTACTGCTCTGTTGTAAGAAAGCCGCGGATGGCAACCAGAGGCGCCCTGCTGTGAAATGAAATACCACCCCAGGCAATCACTCCTGGCTGTCGGGCTGTATGGCGGGAGGCAGTCAGCTTGGAATCCCTCCGCTTTGTGGGGCGTCACCAGATACGTCGCCGCTGGTGACTGGGGATGAATTCGAAGCGAGACTAATCACAGTAGACTTTTCTAGCCCAGTCAATGAATTTCCAGGTCGAAGAGACGCCCGGACAGCGGTTGAATACCAACCTCAGTGTCACCCTTCACACGACCTTACAACAAGGAGTGAGGGTCTGGTGTGCCATTTCTTTTCATAGCATGACCTCTTTAGTTGTCATACACGGCACTCTTACAGCACAGCTGTACGTCAACGATATTACGTTCCCCGTTTTGTTGCCTTTCACGGCAAGCCATCCTGGGCCTACATTTCAGCAAAATAATGCCCGCCCACATACGGCGAGAGTTTCTACTGCTTGTCTTCGTCATTGTTAAATCCTACATTAGCCAATAAGGTCGCCAGATCACTGCTCAATTGACAACGTTTGGAGCGTTATGGGCAGGGTCCTCCAGCCAGCTTGGGTTTTGACAATCTATCGCGCAAATGGGACAGAATATGGCACGGTATTCTTCAGGGGGACGTCCCACACTTCTGCCAGTCAGCGCTACGATGAGTTACTGCATGCACGAGGGCCAGAGGTGGAGCAACGCGTTACTGACTTACTCAATTTGTGAAGCGATTTCTCTTGAATAAATCAAATAAATTTTCAGAGACTGTATTCATTTGTTCGTCTCTACATGCACATCATATATCAACTTACCTCCCATTCGGATAATTTCTTTGTGGTGCACCTTTTTTTGTCTTTGGTGTATATTTTTCGATCACCCTGTATTTAGCACTATGATTTAAGCCGAAGTGAAAACATTATAATTTCTCCCAGGGTATAGGTTACTGTTCGTTGCCTTCCGTAACCCTCCATCACATCACACGTTTACGGCTGTAAGACCTTATCGAGAACCCCTCGCTGTTCATTAACGAGTTTTTAGGAGCAGCATTAATCCTGGCACTCGGCGCGAGATAATGGAATGTTCTAAACGTAGAACATTTAAGTGGCCGACACGAGAACGGAGTAATTTATGTCGAAGCTGCAACGGCGGCCGGCACACGCGAGTGCGGCGAGTTTACTTGCTGCCAGACGGGCAGAGGTAGCGGCGCGACGTGGAGCGGCGCGTCATGCCACGCTATGCAGCGGCCGCCATGTTAATTTGCCGACGCTCCCGTCGCGTCCTCCGCTGTCGCCGCTCATTAATATTAATACCTGTCCGCGCCGCACCGCGCCGTGTACACCGCTGTGCGCCGTCCCAGGCCCCTGAACGCCGGCCTTAATCCTAGATATGTAACCCGCTCTACTAGAAGGAAGTGAGCGTGGTCCGTGCAGCTGAGGAACACAGTCGTCAGAAGCGTGCGCCGCCTTTCCCTAGACGACGAGCAGAGAACGCGCGGGCGAATGATCGGCCCTGTTACATTTCTGAGGGCGGGAAACGTGGCACTTACCTCCTACGAAAAAAAAACATGATTTCCGTTACGGCAATTCAGGTCCGCCTGTTATGCAGACTATTGCTCTTTCAAATATCCAAACATCTTTCATCACCATGGTGCTAAGTTCACGTCCAAAGAAACCAGACACGCACCAGCAATAAAAATATCGTCACTCGTCTTCCATGAAGATTTAAGCAGAAGTAACGAATTAAAATTGACGCCAAGGCTGGGACTTGAACCCGGGTCTCCTGCCTACTAGGCAGATGTGCAATCCACTACATCTCCCTCGCTGGCACTGTAGCTGACAAGCTTCAGTTGTGTTAGGGTGGGCACTGTACTTGTTGGTTCACAAATCGCAATGGAGAAAGGACTGGACATCTCTAAATCAGTTCTGAAAAAGGAATGTTTTCAAGTAGAGAAAAGTGCGTGCAAAGTTTGTCCGGCACTCCTTGACTCTCGGAGGAAAAAAAAAAAAAAGGAACGACGCGTGGACGCCTTCCGCGACTTGACTGAAACGCAAATCACGGACAGTTCTTTTCTGAAAGAAAAATAATCACGAGTAGGGAGGCTCGGAATTTCAATATGAACCTACCACAAAACGACAGAGTGCAGAAAATCACTTGAACGATCACAGATTTGAATACATAATCAACATTCAAGCTAATATGACGCGTGAATTGGACAACAGCCCAAAGAAGGACTTTTTTGACTGTTTCACATGGCTGTATGAATATTCTGTGCGACTGTGCAGTAGGGGAACACTTTGTAGAACACCTGAAGCATTAAAACCCCCCATGTTAACTTTTATTTATTTTTATGAAACCAGTCTCGAAACGTTTTGGATTGACGGAGGACAATATGGAAAGAAGGTCCTGCATAAGCCACCATGCATGGTAATAAGAATTATAAAAAAACATCCTCTCACGGTGACACAAAGATGCTGAAACATGTTTTGGCATTTAAAAAGAACGTTGGTTGCGTAACAGGTGGCACTGAATTCTCTTAATTTAGCCTGCAAACACGGTTGCTGGTAGAGCTTCAGAACCAAACGATGATTATAATTTCAGTATTTTGCCGTTTTCTTCCACCTGATACAGCTTCCTCTGCTAATTACATTCATAGAATGAGAATTCTCTCTGATGCTGTGTTGTGTGTGTCTAAAGATGGATACAACACTGCACTTACGACTAATGTGCTTAAACGAACTATAAACTTACAAACTGAAAAAAAACAAATGTCAATAGATCTGTGTGGAAAAGCCTTATTATTATGGTGTATTGGACGCCATTAAACGCGTACCTCGCTCGGAAACCCAATATAATGAGTATGAATAAAGCAAGTCTCCAGTCAATTTCTTCTACACCCCTCTTATTACTGACACTCAAAAGCAAATCGTCATTATAATTTATCGCAGTTAGCATCTGGTTGACTTTTAAACTTTTTAAATAGTTTTTAACTCTGCTTGCGAAAGAAATATGGCTTATTACATCGCATTCCGCAAAACACCCAATTTCATTATTGCTATTTGCTCAGCATACACGTTTCAGCACCTATGTAGCATCCTTATTGAGTCTCGTTTCATTCCAATAAAAATATGGTAGAGCTTTTACTGTTTTTATGTGACTACTTTAAGCAGAATTATGTAATGCGTGCTCTATTTTGACGTGATTGCTCACCTTGAAGTCCGTAGTGTACCAGTACTTGAATTTAAATAGGAGGGATGCTGTTACACATTTTATGGGTTGCCATGTGGAAAGTAACTAGAGGAAGCTGGTTTCTATCTAAAAAATATTTTCGCAGAGGTTTTCTCCGAAAGTAGCAGTAGTTGATAAGCTGAACTTAACGTTCTTTGCCATATTCTGCTTCCTTAGTGCGAAGTGTTTGATTATTCCGGCTGCTTTCGTATAAGAAGCAGACATGCTCAAAGAAACTCCGACATTTCTTCCCCTCGTCCTTCACAGATCCTACCTCTTATACTAATACCGCATAATAAAGGGTTGCTTCGGGGGGACGGCATTGGGGAACGTGCTTTATAGATTCTGACAGTGACAGAAAGTTCAACAATTTATACACCGTTAACAGACGCAGTTCTCTTCCTCTTACGATCCCCGTGCGATGAGGATACCAAGTTGCCTCTTCAACTGCTACAAAAACATTTAATTATGCACTAACTGCTTCCTGCCTTATGATTGTCTCACGGCCTTTTTGTTACCAACAATTATTTTCTTATGATATACATGCGTAGATTGTCAAACCGATTACTCTCCTACAGCGGGCATACACAAAGTTTTCATTCGACTAACAAAACCACAAACGATACTGAACTCTTTTCATAAAAAAGTCGTCCGGTACACTTCGTGCTCTCTGCTTGCAGTAATCATTAAGGAGCGTTTACAGTTAAAAAAGTTTATGGTGTCCTAGAGCGAAGTTCGGTTTATGTGCATGTCTGGGATGACTAGAACTTCTTACCAAAACATGCGAAATGATAATAATTCCTAACCGCACGATCAAGTGATTGAGTGACACTGAAATTGTACAAAATTATATGTGCAAATCAATATTTCATCCCCCTAAGAGACGTGATGTCAATGGCTGAAATATGTTCACGAACACACGATATAATGTTATCGCACTAGCCGTTTCTTAATAAAAGACGACGACCAACTTGATACGGCACTGTAATTTTCCAGGTTTGAGAAGCAATGTCGCCCTCAACTTATGCCACCGCAAAATTCCGCAGTTTTTCCGTTGTTGTTTTATTAGCCCTCGGTTGATCCTAGGATATTTCTTTCACTTTTTTAATCTCAGTTAATGATTTGTATATGTAAAAATGCCGCTTTGCAGCGCGGTTTGAAGACATATTAACTAGTAGTCTACCTATAACTGGCTGGATAAGTCGGCTCAAAGATCTGAACAAAGCAAAGACATGCCGCATCCAATATGCCCATGCGCACTGCGATGTTTAAAGCAACACTCAGTTTTTGGGCGGTTAGACTTTTGTTTTCCTATTTTGAGAAGTTATTTTCCGCTTACAACTAAATTTCAAATTCGTCTAGAGATTAGTGCATTTCTTGATGGAATGGTAGGATGCGGTGTCAAGCTTCCAAGCATTACAGGTTACATGAACTGAACGCTTCTTCGCAACCGTACTGTTTTCTTCCGATGTTTATTTTTTCCCTAAATGAAGAATAATTGGGATGGATCGGCCAGAATCTAACCTGGCTATTACAGATAGCAAAGCTGGCAGCTGTTTTCCACTACACCACACGAATGGGAGACGAACAATGGGGAATGGTCTCTCCCACCCTTACATCAAGCCTTCACCAGATGATCTGCCGCCTTTGCGTTTGCGCAATCCGGTTCTTCTAAAGGTGAGGGGGATTGTGGTGATCCTTTATGTGATTTCCATACAGCTGCGTAATACCTGTGTACATTTTATCGCACACTCCTTTACAGTCTACGCTAATTGGTAGCATGTGTATTAAGTGAATACTTTTTCATTAGGTAATGACAAAGTATCTTCAAAAGCTTATATTTGGCGTGAGATCCCATATATCAAGTCAATGACGTCGGAAACAGAATTGGTGGAACTCCGTTGTGCTCCCCCTCAGCGTTGCAAAGCCAGTTCCTCTCCCCTTCCCCAGCTGTGATGTCACGGATAGAGGGGTGAACCACACGGCGAGAGCCAGGGATGGGAAGCGAATCGCACCTCGACTTCCCCTGTTCATTATTTCCACTCTCCGGTGCCCTTTTGTTTTAATTGGAAATCGCGCTGCAGCGTAAATGGAAATTTATCAACCGCGCCTGTGTCCGGGAGCGCTTTGGATGGAGCTTACGCCCACCGACGCCAGGTAGCGTTTCGCGTTTTTGTTCTGCAAGCGACCTCTAGTGGGTGTATCCTCAGTAAGACGCGAATGGCAGTTCTGGTTTACAGACTGGGCGCTATTTCTGCTTCGGGGATGTTTTAGAGCCTCTGGTAAATTAGGAGAGATCAAAAAAGACAGCCCAAAGGTAAGTATTAGACATTCAAATTCCCATTTTCTGTGTTATCCCAGGGCATACGCGCTTTATTACGCATACTGCCGAGTTCCCTTCAGTTCTCAACGCGCACTCTCTAAGGGCAAAGTGCACTAGACCTCAAGTCGAATTGAAGAAAGACACCGAAGCAATTCAAAGGCGTGCTGCTAGATTTGGTCAATTCGCGAGGTTAGGGAAATGTCCGTGAACTCAAATGGAAACGCATGGAGGGAAGGAGACGTTCTTCTCTCAAAACACCCTTGAGTCTAAAGAACCGAGATTCGCAGCAGACCACAAAACGACCCTACTGCTACCAAAACACATCTCGCGTAAGGACCGCGAAGACATCATAGAGCTATCGGGCCACGTACGGAAACACATACACAGTCAATCTTCTCTCGCTCCACTTGTGAGTGGAACAGGGGGGGGGGGGGGGGGGGGGAGGATGGCTAATAGCGGTACAAGGTACCCTCTGCCACGCACCGAATCGTGGCTTGTGGAATATGTATGTGGATGTAGAGCACAGAGAAGGTTGCTGTTGAAATTGCGAGAGCGTACGTTCGAAGAAGAGTTGAGCAACGTGTTATTCCTGCCTCATACACGAAAAGACTATGACTAGACGTGAGTAGGGTGATCCGAAGAGTCGCGATTTAACCTTTTTTTAAATGATGCTGAGTGTCGAGTTCACCGACAGCCCAATGAGGCGTTTAATCCGCAGTGTGATGAGGGTGTAACTCACCCCATCGAGCAAGGTGCGATGTGGTTAGCACATTGGACTCGCATTCGGGAGGACGACGGTTCAAACCCGCGCCCGGCCATCCAGATTTATGTTTTCCGTGATTTGCCTAAATCGTTCCAGGGAAACGTTGGGATGGGCAGAGCCGATTGCCTTCCCCATCTTTGACACACTCTTATCTTGTGACTTCTAATGACCTCGACGTCGATGGGACGTTAAACCTTGTATTCCTTTTAACTCAGGCTAGAAGTGGTTCTGCGATGTTTTGGGGGTGGTTTTCGTGTCAGGACTTGGGCCCTCTCTACACCCAAACCACCAGACGTCAGACACTCAGATCGGTACCAAACGTCGTGTGTCGACAGAGTCTTTCAACAAAGGAAATTGCTTACAATACGTTAGTTCGACCAGTATTCGTCTGTATGGGATCCTTACCAGTTGGGTCTGATTCAAGAGATTGAGAAGGTCCAAAGAAGAGCGGCAAGATTCGTGACTGGCACATTTAGCCATCGCGAGAGCGTTACAAATCTCGTAGAAAGATTGAAGTGGGACACACTTGCAGATATACGACGCGCTAAACGGAAGGGGCTGCTCACTCCGAAATCCGATCTTCGCCGAGGATGTAGAGCATATACTGGTACTGAGGCGTTAAGACAGCCGTTTTTCCCTCGCACGATCCGCGAGTGGAACAGAGGGGTGGAAATATGACTTTGGCGCGAATAGTTCCCTCAGCCACACACCGCTTGGTGGCTAGCGGAGTATATATGTAGAGGTAGAAAATACAAAATTAGTTCGTGCTACGTGCTGTGGTTCAGTAGAACATGCGTAACCCGTAATTAAAAGTAAAAGCAGAACTACGGAGCACCGGAAAGTGTATGCGTGACTATTTGCTTCGTAGATCTCGCGTGGGTGAATTAGTAGAGCGTGAGGTCGTCGCGCAAAAGGTCCCGTGTTTAAATGGATCATTAACAGTTTACACGTGAAACTGTCATAAGGAAGAACATTTCTCTGACATGTAAAACGATTTTTCGGAGTTTGAAGGCAATATTTTTCTGCTTTCGCTTCGTTAGTTTAAAGTAACAAACCTATAGAGTACATTTATATTGAAACGTGTTGTGCCGCACATGTTCGACAGGACACCACACCTACCTCTGCAGATGTACTCTATAGATTTGCTGCTTTCAACTACCGAAGCGAAAGCGGACTGTCCAAAGAACATTGCTACAAACTCTGAAAAGTCCTTTTATATGTCAGGAAAATGTTCTCCCGTACAACACAATTTCACGCGTAAATTGTCATCAATGGGGTTTTAATGCGGGGGATCCATGTTACTGCGACCTCACGCTCTACAAGCTCACCTACACGGGATCTCCAAAACGCTTTTCCGCTGCTCCGCAGTTCTGGTGTTACTTTTAATTACCGTTTACACATGTTCTACTGGACGACAGCACACAGCACGAACTAAATCGGTGTTTCCGTTGATACTCTATAGAGACACAAAGTTTGGTACCGAACTCAGTGTCTGACATCTGGATGTTTGGGTGTTAGTTCATAGCACGTGCGTCTTGTGACAGGCGCATTAACCTGCGCCGCACGTACACTACTATTCCTGGTGCCAGTTCTCCTTTACATCAGACAGCTTGTGATGTGCCCGTGATGAGGTGCATGACGCGTAGTCAAAGAAGGAACGTTACTCTTCAGGAAAGCTGGTGCAAGATGTAGCGCCCGTAAAGGAGCACGAGTCTACAGAATGTTCAAAGAACGCTTTTCCAACAGGCGTCATCCTACCTGGTAGATATATCAGCTTAAGACATGGAACAAGTATTACACCCCTATCAAAAAGAATGTGTGCAAGGACTGGGACCAACGGATTTTGAGCATCGCGCTCATCTCTGGCAATCCACAGGAGTGCTGGAGTGACAAACTTCGTACAGTTTGTGTGCAGTGAAGACAATCTTTACGCCGCCCACATCGGTAGCCACCAGCAACGATTCTCTGTCAATGTATTGGCAGGCATTGTACAAGATCAGCTAATAGGACATGATTTGCTGCCTCACTTTGAACAACTACTATGAGCTAAGTTGTTGTTACGTGCTGTAAACTCCTTATGACCATAACACAACAAATACGCAGTTCCGACAGTTGGTTGATGCCTCATTATAATCCATTGTGGACACACTGTCACCAGTCCCTATTTAACCCAGAATGTTTGAGACACCTTGTATATGGAACAGCGAATGTGATGTACATCTCCGCGATTTGGTAGCTATACAAGTTATAATTGTCACTGAATGGCTTTAGATATATATAGTACGCTTGAAGAAATTCGTGGACTCTGTTCCTCGCCAAACTGACGCCACCATCATGGAAAAAGACGGTGTTAAACTGTGTTCGAATGACGTCTCACAGTGTTGATTAATATTTTATTGTTCAGTGTGGTTATGTGACCTAATGACTCAAGTGTTGTGCCGTATGACTGAATTCGTTGATAGTACGAAGAAGAGCCCCTACGTGGTGACAGGGAGGTACTGGTAAGAGGGAGCTGTGGATCGGCGAATGGCGTGGTCGGCCGAGCGGCGGCACGCACGGGCAAGCGGGCGCGTAATGTTTACACCGCGGCGCGCACCTGTCGGGGTGGGAAAAGTTGCAGGCGGCTCGCATTGCTGCTAGCTCGTACGCCGCCTGACGCCTCTGTTACATAATGATACACCTACTGCTCCGCTATTACGTGGGGTTTCCATTTAGAAAAAGAAAATGCATCTTATGCAGGCTTTTCCCTACTATACACATTTATTTCAAATATTTCATACCACGTACATCGTAATTCTTTAGGTGTTTTAAATAATTTTTCGGGTGCCTAAAATTGTCGTACGATGGAAAACGATTCACTCTTTATCAAGTTTTCAGCATTCTTTTATATTCTGCGTTTTACACACTTAACTATTTTGTATCAGGTGACCTCTTTCATCTCATTCGCATCACGTAATGTATGTAGTTACGTGTGCTGTGCCAAGTTGCAAACGCACGATTCTTTTTTTTTTTTTGCCTTTAATTATCGATTGAGCACATCTCCACTTCCTTCCAGGACAAATTTTTGGAGCAGTATGTTTCTATTTTCGGGGTTAACAGGGTTACGTTTCACCTAACGATTCGTATGGTAAAGGGGGCTATTCTGTAACGAGTTAATGTTTAACGGGCCTGAGTAATTATTTATTGTTATAATACTATGTCTAATGGCTGTAAGGATCAAGTGTTATTGTTCGCGTTTGTGAGTTATTGATTTATGATAGCGGAGTATTGTTAGAGGTTCTTGTAGCACTATCTCTTGTAACTGAGTTGTTGGTATTTTATGGTTGTGCACAGGTGAGAGTTTGGTCTTGATCGAGGTACTGTCACAAGGGCACTGCATTTGAGGTAACAGACTAAGTAATGGATAGCGGAAGAAACATATCTTGTACTTACAGTGAAAATTCGCCCTTGAATTTGAGAAGATCTACCCTGAAATAGTAAAACAGAGACCATTCTTTTTAAGGAACCGCTATTGAAGGCATTTGTACAGTAAGACTATTACTTCTGCTTTACCAGTATTGAGTGACCCTTTCAATTAAGGACTTTTAGTGCGTCGCGTATCTCCAACGTCTGAAAACGATTGAACTTTGTTTCAATTTTTTAACTGTATGGACAAAAGTGGCGGTGGCACATGGGATTTTTGTTGTTTTTTTTATTATTACAGTTCGTTATTGGGGACTAAGCGAATTTGCTGGCACTCATACACTTGTGACGTATTGGCTGTATCTTGTACGTAAAACAAAGATTCCTCTCAGTAATGATTGAAAACTAAAAACTCACATACAAGCTGTAGGAAGATGATGGGGGATGGAAATAGTGTCAAAATATTTATTAAAATATACTGTGGAACGATAAAGAGAATTATCTGTTCACAATTCGCCGAATGCTAAATAGATAGTGAAGCATTAAAAGGATTTCTCAGATAGTCTTATAATTAACTGAGCAATGAGAAATGATACAGCAGTTGAAGAATTCAGACAGGACGGAGTATCAACGAAGTAATGGCGTTACAAGCAAATATCACGCAAAATGGTTTTATTTCTCGAACTGTGTGAAAGGTGACATCCCAAAAACATCTCGGAAAGAGACAGGGAGAAAGAGAACAAAATAGAGAGAGAGAGAGAGAGAGAGAGAGAGAGAGAGAGAGAGAGAGAGAGAGAGAGATGGACTTTAAGAAGAGTGGTCAAACGATTTTCTATAGTCCATGATTCATATTATTTGGATCAGTCCTGCCTGATCGGACTAAGGAAGTAATTCTGTAAGCGATAATTCAGGTACGTATCACAAATGAAGAGTTGCGAAATGCTGTAACTAGACCGCAGTGAACCGGAGACAATGTACGTTTGATTGTCTGATTGTAATGCAAAAGGCACAGATGAGATGCAACAGTGGTGTTTTTCATTTCCACAGCCTAATGCGAGCTTTTCGACTGGACGCCACTTCAGCAGCAAGCTTGTCAACGTTACTAGCGTCGTCAATTGATGCAACTTCTCCGTTGGTGTCACGAGAGCGATCATGTTTTGATGACTATTCCAACGCTTTAAATTCGGAGCTGTTACCGAGAGTGGTTACTGCTAGCTTTCCAACGATAAAATTCCTTATTGTTCTTATTAACATACAACCGTTAATAAAATTAATTTAATAATAGCTATTTTACGAGCATCCGCTTATGAGGATACGAATTACAGCTCACGATCTTCAGTAACAAGATTTTTAATGGAAAACTTCGCGGAAATTACAAAAATATTCTGAGGTTTGTTATTTTACGACAAGCGAACAAATCCGAACTAATTCAGCGGCCGTAAATGTATATACTGCAATGCATTATGATGAAAATAAAGACAAATAGCTGTAATGGGAAGATTTAAATCCCATGTGCTTCTTTCTGCCACACATGTTCATTTTCATATGCTGTCAGTCGCACAAGGAACATGTGGGGTTATATCTTGTTGACACAGAAGTTAAGAGACGCAGCATAAGGAAGGAAATCAGTCGTGTGCTTTTCAGAGGAACCATTCCGGCATTTGCCTTAGGCTCTTTAGCGAAACCACGGAAAATCTACATCTGGACGTTTCTACAGGGATTTGAGCCGCAGACCTCCCGAATGTGAGTCCAATATGTCAGCCGCTGGTCATCCGCACAAGGTGCAACTGTTTTTGTGACGGAACTGTTTTGGCACCGAACATGTAACACGCAACACACAAACGAGGAGGCAGGAGCACGTAATGAAGAAATGTCTCTCTGTAGGATCTGGTAATGTCACCTCACTTTCTTGTTGCTCTTGCCAATAGGAAGTCATCGAAGAAAGAAAGACCCAGGGGCCAGTCAACTAAGAGTTCATTAGACGTTCAGCATAGCTAGGATAGGAAGAAGATAAAGAACGAAATCGATCGCCTTATCAGAGAAGCCACACCCAAGTCCGCTTAAATGATCAAGTGAAGCTACGAAAAACCTGGATTACCAAGCAACGGTTGAACCCTACTCATCACAATGCGCCATCACGCTCGGGGTAAATATTCATACAAGATCTAGTTTTCTGCATTTTTGATGAAAACAGATTACGAACAAGTTCTTATAACAATGTTAAACTCATTCATATTGAACATGCTTAAGTGTCCTTTTACTGCGGGACGTGACGAGTTAAAAGTGCCGGAGTAGTGTGCACCAGAGTGGCAATCCACGTGTGCTCTGTTCAAACAGTACGTTTCTGAGATTATATCCTTCACGTTTGTCAATGTTCTGTGCAGGAGCGAAGTTTCAGTGTGTGTTTCGAATTCCACTCTAAACTGTAAAGTACATCGTAAATGGCCTACATAATTTTGTTCAAGGATACATTGTTCCACCAGGTTGTACATTAAATTATTTTATTTTGCACCATCGGTTGCGGGCATGGCGCATTTTCAGGTGATTTTGAGAACAATACCACACACCATAATGAAGCAACAGAGCCACAGCATCAAAAAACCATACAACTACATTTCACGTTGCATTACACAAACATAGTAATTAGCTATTGTAATACATGTGAATACTTGAGACGAGAACGATACTGCTATAAGTTGCTATAAGCAGTTACTATGTCTGTGTAACACTACATCCAATGTAGTTCTCTTCTTTCTTTATGGCATGTTGCCCGGGTTCGATTCCCGGCGGGGTCAGGGATTTTCATCTGCCCCGAGATGAATGGGTGTTGTTGTGTCGCCTTCATGATCATTCATCGCCATACGGTCGGAAGAAGACAACGGCAAACCACCTCCATTAGGACCTTGCCTAGTACGACGGTGCGGGTCTGCCGCATCGTTCCCCTACGCTCTGTCAAGTACCATGGGACTTCATTTCGCTTCCATAGCCTGGAGGAACAGTGTTCTTCAGATTCATCGAGACTATGGAGCCCACCCAGAAGAAAACGATTTTGTTCAGTAGAATGACAATATTCATTTGTCATTCTTCCAATATTTTTTATTTGGTAATAACACACGAAAACGCTACGTGTAGCACTTTTCAACATAATTAATGTACACATTGAGCTACTTCTTCCAGCAATGCAAAAACTTACCGAAATCCTGCAAAAAATATTCTAAATTTATGGTGCGCCAACAGTATTCTCGCAGTAGATTGGACCAACGTATCAGTTTGATACACAGATACATATACCGCCTCCACACTTATTATTTTCATCTCCACTCCATACGGCTTCTTCTGCAGAAGCCGATCAACTTCGAGCAGATAGTGTACCTGCGTTACTAACCGCTAACCACTACGATCAAAGAACGCTCCAACGCATAAACAGCAACAGTGACAGTGTTGAACTGTCGCATGACTACTGATGTATTTTTGTGAAACTCAGGATTAACGATACACTTGCATTGCTTTAGAAAATAATGTAATAAAGCTTCGGTTACGTGAAACACACGAACTTGTCACTTCATTCATAGATGCACTACGACACACAGAGCCACTACGTCACGGATACGTAATTTATTATTTCTCGCGGCAAAGTTCGACATGTAGGGAGGAGTTCAATACCTGTTTCCCCAAACCACTCTCTAAAGTTTTCACCGTCTTTCGGAAATGGAGAGAATCGTCGTGTGCAAAATCAATGCCACGTAGTGAACGCCGCAAGAGTTCTCATCACATATACATTAGTCAGCCTGTGTTTATACTGCTAAGTTGGGAGTGTTTTGTCCTTCTTCAAAGTCCGAGAACTTACGATAAGTCGCGGTGATAGAAGAACGACATTATTGTATTGCACAGTGCAGGCATGGGCAACCCTTGGTGACCTGCGGACCTGATTCACATACTTATTTAAGCTCGCGGGCCGCCTCGTCAAGTATAGAACAGCGCTTCTGGTGAATAAAGTCAAACCTACAGCGTTCGTGACTTTAAAGTTTACGGGGCAACGCACCAATATGAATGGTAACCCTTTCCCGACAAACACGTCAAGAAATTGTGCCTCAAAACCCGCACTTTTGAGAGTATGTTCATTTCATGTTCACCCTATCTTCAGAAGCTTACATTTATTTACGCGTCGTGACCATTGTTTCTTTACTTAACGACGTTTTACAGCAGCAGTATTAAAAACTTTCGCTACAAAATTCTAAACGCCGTTAGTTATGAAACAATGGTCACGACACACAAATCAATGTAAACATCTGAAGATGGGATGCCAGTAATCTTGAAATGATATCATGGAGAATAAACACCTATAAAAGCGACTAGTTACATCCAATTCATTATACACTGATCAGCAACAACGTTATAACCACCTACCTAGCTAACAGCCGGTATGTCCAGCGGTGGCACGCATAACAGCGGCGACGTGTCATGGCTTGAAAGATGTGTTCGATCGGCTTCAGATCTGGCGAGTTGGACCTCGCCAATGTTTTGCACGAACCACTCCATCAACTCCTGACCTTGCGAACTGGCGCATTATCTAGTTGAAAAATGCTACTGCCGTCGGGAAACATTATCGTCATAGAGGGATGCACGTGATCTGCAACCAGTGTACGGTGCTCCTTGACCGTCGTGGTGCCTTGAACGAGCTCCACTGGACCCATGGATCCCCACGTGAATATTCGCCAGGGCATAATGGAGTCGCGGCCAGCTTGTCTCCGTCCAGCAGTACAGGGATTAAGGAGCTGTTCCCCTGGAAGACGACGGATTCGCGTCCTCCCGTCGGCATGATGAAGAGGGTATCGGGATTCATCAGACAACGCAACGCTCTGCCACTGCGCCAACGTTCAGTGGCGATGGACTCGTGCCCGTTTCAGTCGTAGCTCCCGATGTCGTGGCGTCAACATTGCGGAGGCTGATCGTCACGAGTGGCCGGTGCACTGTGTGTTCTGCCCAGCATTAAAGTCTGATGTTAGTTCCACCACAGTTCGCCGCCAGTCCTGTTTTACCAGTCTGCCCAGGCTACGACGTCTGACATCTGTAATGAGGGATGGCTGCCCAACCACCACGATATCTGGACGTGGTTTCGCCACATATTGAAGGCACTCACCATAGCATTCCTCGAACACCCGAAAATTCGTGTAGTTTCCGAAATACTCGTGCCGAGCCTCTCGGCCATCACGTTCTATCCCCGGTCGAACTCAGACAGATCGCGTGCCTTTCCGACTCTACACACGGACATTACGCTAACTGATAACTACATGCACCGTTCGTGCGTCTAATTAGCAGTCACTCCTCGACAGCTGACGTTTCTATAGTCTGGTCGTGTTTATATCGATAGTAGGTCGATGGTCATAATGTTCTGGTTGATCACTTTAAATTACGTTCAGTTTCAACAGTAGCAGTGTACTCCCAGACGGAGTACAATGCGAGCGCCTCGCTTTCTGTCCCATGTACGAGTATTTCTTCTGCGGATCGGTTGCCCACCTGTGGTATAGTGGAATGGTCTGATAGGTCAATTACAGTGCTGTGATGCTAATCAACCTTCCGTGCCTTATTACTATGCAACTGAATGAACAGTATATCCACTGACGACGTCGTAGCAGCGGCGAAATACTCTCGAGCGAAAAGAAACAGAACTGTGTTTCGCTTAAGGCAGACCCGATCACCAAAACAGACCAGATCACCAAACATATTCATATGCAAATACGAGGAAAATAGCCAGTAATATACAGTTACAACTACTCAAAATAATTTCTCTGCTATATATATTTACACTTCGACGCCCCAGAGAGGTAATCCAATGAAGCAACGTCTTTTAGGGTATTGTTTGTGATTTTCTGATTTGTTTTAATTCCATACGATTTTCATTCGTTACATTATTTATGAGAATTAGGGAAGGACAGTGTTCGAGCTTTTAAAACACTTTTCCGTGAAAATGAACGATAACATATGATGTTAGGGTATTAGGAATAAGCTGGGGAAGCGAATAGGATCTATAAGGTCAGGCACTCCGTGTAAAGGATGTGCGGGCGAGGGCAGACCAATAAAGGAAGGAGTTCCACTCGACGCTGCTATTTTGCTGCACTGCCGAGCTATGACGATCTCTTAGCTCAAATCCGGAACCGCAGGATGTGCACTCTAATGAGAAGCAGTAAAAGAAGTAATAAGGTTTGCCGGCGCGCCGTAAAACGAGACCAGAATGACCTACGACGATATGTCTACATCAATAAAGTGGAGATTGATGGCGCCGCCCGCAGCTTCCTTATATCCTTTTATTGAATAAGCCTCGTTCGGAATGGAACGGGAAACAGGCGAACACGGGCAGGAAAGGCGGAGGGATACAGAGCATAAACAGCAGCGCCGTATCGCCCCGACCGATGCGGCGATCGGCCCGTCCCATCTGAGCTAAGCGGCCGCCGCCTGCCGCCAAATAAACTAGAAGCGCAGCCCATAAAAGTCCCCTTTCATCTAGGGCTCCGCAACGTTAGCGGATACACTGCACAAGCATTCGCTTACGTACACTGAGAATAACAATATGAGGCTAATGGAACTAAGAAAATAAAAGTTGCTTTCGGCTCGCATCAAGTGTACGGTGGTCCATACCACGAAAGTGTACCATAACCGATAAGCGTATGAAATAGAGACCATCATGTTCTCGCAATTTCATTATTTAGTTGCGAAAATAGAATTCCATGCTGTTGTTGCATCCATTTAACTTCCATCTTCACTGAAACTTGAGCCGTTGTGTTGAGAAGCACAGTCACGCTCGAGCCCAGACATTTTTCTACCAAAGAGAACGATAAAACGTCACTCAGTCTGATTTATAGCCTCACGTACTATCTCTGGCCTAATGACGCAGGTTTTCATCGAGAGTGGCGTAAACATCGAGTACCGTGGCGCTGGTTTCTGTGAAGAGGGGACAAAATTTCCCAGATGCGTCTCTTTCAAACGGAAACAACGACAGCACAAAAATCCCCGTATTCGATATATTTTTGCTCCGTGTTTTCTTTGTGGACGCACAGAAGAGCTACATCACTGGACGTTTCTCATTAAGACATACCGGCGCAAAAATATCAGAGTTCCATTAAAAAGACACATAAAGTAAATGGATGTATATTGGTGTTTAACGAATATACGTGAACGTGCTGGTCTTGCTTCATGATCCCCTGATCACTAGTCGTCTGGGCGAAAAAAAAAAAAAGAGTTCAAACATCTATTACGAGACAAAAGTAATATTAGCTAAAAGATTTATGCACTCCACCCTAAAGTGTGTGTGTGTGTGTGTGTGTGTGTGTGTGTGTGTGTGTGTGTGTGTGTGTGCGTGTGTGTGTGTGTGTGTACGCATGAATTAACATTTAATGGAGTAAGTAACAACGCGTGCAGATGTTTTGCCCCACATTACTGTTATTTCCTTTGTTTTACTAAAATATAGGGAAACTAATATTTTTGTGAATTCACTTTCTACATCTCTCAGTTGCTTAAAGAACTGAGTTTTTAGCCATTAGGTGTATAAATGCAAATCATCTTTCTTTAGATGTTTCGAAAGTTCTCAGCGTTACAATGATTGTACATACCTATCTATTACGTATTTTTCCTTTATGTATGGTTCCTTTATGTATGATTCCTTTACCTTGGTTTATATTTGGTTGGCTTATGTAAGATTTCTTTACATTTGATCGAGTGTGATTGTAAGATAATTTGTTGCTTTTTAAGGTCGTGATACATAACAGATGGGCATGCGGAATCAATGTAACGTTGAGGGCTTTCGAAACATCTAAGAGAAAGATGAATTGCTTTTCCATCTAACGTAATTGCCTTTTCGTCCAGTGACAATGGTCTGAGTGACCGAAACCGGTAGAGAATAAAGGTTTATTTATACAACTTATGGATAAAATGCAGTTCTTTGAATATATGGAAACTAACCTTGCAAAGGCATTTCTACAATCTTGTCCTCAGAAATCCATTAGGAATGCAATAAAATGGTGAAATTTATCAGTGGTCTCGTCCGAAACGAGTTGACCTACGCTACACAGCACATTAACGCGATTTCATGTCTCTATTTTTACTTGAGGAAACATTACTAATTCTAGCTTTTCCTTTCCCACACCACAGATATAACAACTTACGTGAGGTAAGACACAGTCTGAAAACAAAGTTGTAAATATATACCAGAATCCGGAATGTAGGGGTATTGCAGACATCATCCGCAGTTAGAATGGCGGTGCGACCGTCCTGATTTAAATTTTCCGCGTTTTCCACAACTCACTTCTGGCAAAAAATGTATATCCGCCCATAATGCCCTACCTGCCAACAGGGCGTTGATTTGAACAACATCCTTTTCGTTGCTAAGATGAATAACGGAAGTAGTTTGCATCAAGTTTCTGTCTGCCAAGAGCATGTCATCCCAAATGGCAAATTTTCTGTTTACTATAGTTCGAAATTGTCACACACTGGACTCTGAATGACAGCATTCCAATTTAAAACATACACGAGCCAGCCACATGTTCAACAATCCATCAAATGCACAGTCCTTTCACTGCGAAGCTCCTCAATATTTCCAAACTCACTTAGATTGCTCCTCGATGGGCAAGGAGCTAAATTTCAAATAAAGAAAACTATAGCGTATCCCTGCAAATGAAAGTGATTAAAGCAGTCATTAAGTCCTAGCTTGATTTAAACACAGTTGCCTCCATTACCAAGTTAATTCATTCCTTTATGCCTCAAGACATCTCCTACCAAACCACTATTCATTTAGTCATGCTATGGCATTATTTTCCCCGATTTAGTTCACTACCTTGTCATTAAATACGCTATCTATCAATCTCCTTGTCTAAACTGCTCATCACTGATGTTTCACTTCCACATAAAGCTACAATCCGTACGAATACTTTCACAAAGGAATTCCGAATACTTAAATGTATATTCGATTTTAACATATTCCGGTTTGTCATAAAAGCTTTTGTTGGTACTGGCATTCCACATTTTGTATGCTCTTTAACTTCTATGGCTGCCAGTTATTTTTCTGTCAAAATAGTACAACTCGTCTACTAATTTAAGGGTCTCATTTACTAACATAGTCGCCTGTACACCACTACGTTCTATTATCCTTGTTTTACCTTTGATGATCTTGTAACATCTTTTGAGACACTACTCATTCCGTTCAACTGAACATTCAAGTCTTTGCCGTCTCTGAGAGAAGCACGTTGTCATCGACAAACCTTGAAGTTTTTATTTTTTCTCCTTGATTATTAATTTATGCAGACGGGAACGATCAGTCGAAGCAAAAAGTCTAGTAAACATGGGCCCGAAAATGTACACCTCAAGAACTGTGAGCATCTCAGTATCTTCCTTATTGTGAAACAAATCTCTTCTAGTGCAGGCTATTTGCGTCCCCTATTCTGGGAGGAGGTAGTATGGAGCAAATTAAGAAAAAGTAGAAGAGAGGTGGTTCACAGTTGCGAAGGTGGCGACATGTTCATAGCTCTTAACGTATGCATTTTACTACACTTTTTCGCGTCGAATGAACGTTCCTGTCATATCCCTGAATACTGACCATCCTTCTGTATCCAGGATGCTTCGCAATTGGTATTCCAGGCTTCTAGGAGTTGTAGAGGGAACTTAGCAGATACAATTTTGGCAAGGAACCCAAATCGTGAAATGTACCGTTTGGATGTAAAATAAGTTTGAATATCGGATCACTTTCAAATTTCCCGCTTCAGAGTACGAATTCAGCGGGAACAATGAGCTTTGAACTGTATGTCTACAGGAACCCATGGTAAGTTTCGAATACTCACAGACGGGTTCTCTGCTACGTGACGAAGGACATCCACATCAAAGTCGAGAGTGCAGCACGTCCGTGGAACACCACAGCCGCCGGCCGCGGTGGTCTAGCGGTTCTAGGCACTCAGTCCGGAACCGCGCGACTGCTACGGTCGCAGGTTCGAATCCTGCCTCGGGCATGGATGTTTGTGATGTCCTTAGGTTAGTTAGGTTTAAGTAGTTCTAAGTTCTAGGGGATTGATGACCACAGATGTTAAGTCCCATAGTGCTCAGAGCCATTTTCAACACCACAGCCGTCCCTCCCGATTGCGAAAATACCAGTTTCTCGCAGTCGTTGTTGTAGTCAAACGAAAATGGTATGTGTTGCCACAATCACAACAGGGACATACAACGGCGTTGTTGTAGTCAAACGAAAATGGTATGTGATGCCACAATCACAACAGGGACATACAACGGCGTCCTCTTCCCAGTGTCCGTGAGGCAGGCGATTTGAAAGTGATCCGATTTTCAAACTTATTTTATACCCAAACGTTACGTTTGCGGACACAAAACTTTACCTACTACGTTCCCTCTACACTCTAGAAGCCTGTAAGAGGAACTGTCAGACAAAGAGTGTTTATATTACAGCATAACTGGTCATGTACGGCAACTAAATCTCCATGGAACTTTATATGTACGAATGTGTTGTTGAGTTGTCTCTCCTGAATGGCCTGTCCAGTTCGTTCATTCCACTCCTCCCTAGGTAAGCTGTACCTCTGTTTCGCCTTTCCAGAGATCTCCGTGCCGTCATTTTCTGAGGTACTCTGTTAGCAAGCATACGTGTCGTACGGCCGCACAATTACAATTATTTTCTTTTCATCTATTGTACCAGTGATGAAAGTACAGCTTAATTTACTTATCGTATCCATTACATGGGTATTGCAGCACCTTCTCCAAAATACCCCTTTCATTTTCTTTGTCGGTGTCCACACTTCTGCTCCATAATTTGGGGTATAGGATCCGTACCGGATACAGAAATTTATAAGATACAAAGAAGAGCAGCGCACTTCGTTACAGGTTCATTTAGTAAGCGTGAAGGCACCATAGAGAGGATCAGTCAACTTCAATGGTAGGCTCTGCAAGAGAGGCGTTCTACATCACGGTATAATCTAGTGTTTAAGTTCCACAATCGTACGTTCCTGTAAGAGACAATAACTATATTCCTTGCTCCTACCTGTATCTCGCGAAAAGATCACAAAAGGAAAATTAGAGATTGCAGAGCACTCGGGCGGGGACTTACAGGTAATCGTTCTTCCGCCAAACTGGAACAGGAAAGGGGAGGAAGCGACAATGGTACACAAAGTGGCTTGCGGAGTACAGATGTAGATGAGGAAGTGCTATTCACAAAACTCTTATACAGTGCGACATTGCACTGCACGCGTGTCCGAAGGAACACTCACTGCAGCAACCGCACGTATTATGAAAGACATGAAATGCTTAAGCATTTGCGGTTAAGGGCAATCTTTAGCTGCATAACGGAATGACGAAACTTAAAATCTGTGCCGGACCGCGACTCGAACCCAGATTTCCTGGGTAGTCGCGAGCAGTCGTCATAACAACTTCGGTTATTCGAAGACGCTTGACGGCCAGACAACGGAAGTCTGGGTCTGGCCATCAAGCGTTCTCGGTAGGGGATCCATCTACATCTACATGGATACTCTGCAAATCACATTTAAGTGCCTGGCAGAGGGTTCATCGAACCACATACACATTTCTCTATTATTCCAATCTCGTATAGCGCGCGGAAAGAATGAACACCTATATCTTTCCGTACGAGCTCTGTTTTCCCTTAATTTATCTTGGTGATCGTTCCTCCCTATGTAAGTCGGTGTCAACAAAATATTTTCGCATTCGGAGGAGAAAGTTGGTGATTGGAATTTCGTGAGAAGATTCCGTCGCAACGAAAAACGCCTTTCTTTTAATGATGTCCCTCCCAAATCCTGTATCACTTCTGTGACACTCTCTCCCATATTTCGCGATAATACAAAACTGCTGCCTTTCTTTGAGCTTTTTCGATGTACTCCGTCAGTCTGATCTGTTAAGGATGCCACACCACGCAGCAGTATTCTAAAACAGGACGGACAAGCGTAGTGTAGGCAGTCTCCTTAGTAGGTCTGTTACATTTTCTAAGTGTCCTGCCAATAAAACGTAAAACGCAGCCTTTGGTTAGCCTTCCACACAACATTATTTTCTATGTGTTCCTTCCAATTTAAGTTGTTCGTAATTGTAAACCCTAGGTGTTTAGTTGAATTTACGGCTTTTAGATTAGACTGATTTATCGTGTAACCGAAGTTTAACGAGTTCCTTTTAACACTCATATGGATGACCTCATACTTTTCGTTATTTAGGGCCAACTGTCACTTTTCGCACCATTCAGATATCTTTTCTAAATCGTTTTGCAGTTTGTGTTGATCTTCTGATGACTTTATTAGTCGATAAACGACAGCGTCATCTGCGAACAACCGAAGACGGGCTGCTCAGATTGTCTCCCAAATCGTTTATATAGATAAGTAACAGCAAATTGCCTATAACACTACCTTGGGGAACGCCAGAAATCACTTCTGTTTTACGCGATGACTTTCCGTCAGTCACTACGAACTGTGACCTCTCTGACAGGAAATCACAGATCCAGTCACATAACTGAGACGATATTCCATAAGCACGCAATTTTACTACGAGCCGCTTGTGTGGTACAGTGTCCAAAGCCTTCCTGAAATCCAGAAATAAGGAATCGATCTGAAATCCTTTTTCAATAGCACTCAGCACTTCATGTGAATAAAAAGCTAGTTGTGTTTCACAAGAACGATGTTTTCTAAACCCATGTTGACTGAGTGTCAATAGACCGTTTTCTTCGAGGTAATTCATTATGTTCGAATACAATATCTGTACTAAAATCCTGCTGCATATCGACATTAACGATCTGGGCCTGTAATCCATCGCGACAACCGGAAAATCCCGGTTCAAGTCCCAGTCAGGCACAGATTTTCAATGTCGTCATTCCGTTACACAGCTGCAAGCTGTCCACATTCGCAGCTGCGGATACATTTCATGTGTCACATGCAGTGGTTTCTTTGTAACTTTAGAGAGACACTGTCATCCCACGATTTCAAAAAAATGGCTCAAAAATGGTTCAAATGGCTCTGAGCACTATGCGACTTAACTTCGGAGGTCATGAGTCGCCTAGAACTTAGAACTACTTAAACCTAACTAACCTAAGGACATCACACACATCCATGCCCGAGGCAGGACTCGAACCTGCGACCGTAGCGGTCCCTCGGTTCCAGACTGAAGCATCTAGAACCGCACGACCACTTTGGTCGGCCCCCCGATTTCCTTCCGAATTTCTCCTAACCGTGTCCTCCATAATATTGCCAAAGACAGAGCTACGGAAGCAGAGACAGCTGAATGTGGCACAGTGGTTAGCACACTGGTGATCGTACTCGGGAGCACGACGGTTCGAATCCACGGCCGGTCATCCTCATTTAGGTTTTCCGTGATTTCTCTAACTCGCTTGGGGCAAATGCTGGGATGGTTCCTTTGAAAGTGCACGGCCGATTTCCTTTGCCATCCTTCCCTAATCCGGTGGTGTGGTCCGCCACTAATGACCTCGATGTTGACGAGACTACTCTTCCTTCTCTTGAGACAGTTGAGAGTGGGAAACAGAATTTGCGCGCCAAGTGCGACGTGACGCTTTCCCACTGACTGGCCGCAGAGCCGGTCGCCGCCGGGGCCGGTAAGTTTTCTTTGCGGAGCGAGGAGCGGCCGCAACGGGGGCGGGCCAGTGCAAACAAAGGCGGCGGCCGTGTGCCGCGGTCACCTGCGGCTCGGTCCCCTGCCCTCGGCGGCCGGCTGTATGGGCTGCAGGGCGCGGCGGCGGGCGTCTTGCACACAGCTGGAACAAAATCAATAGCCAGGCCAGGCCGGCGCCGGCTGCTGGCGGTGCTGGCTGCTGGGCGGAGCTGCGCCAGGGCCGCGCCGCCGCCTCCGGGCCTCGCCTCTGCGCGCCAACACCCAGGTCCAGGGGACACCCACCCACGCGCCGCCCGGCCGGCGCGCCGCGCGCTCCGACAAACTGCGCACTGCCGCTTCCTGCCTCTCACCGCTTCGCTCTGCCCTCACGCGAAACAAAATGAATGGTCTGTATCTGGATCTCAATGAGAAAGTGATTGACAGCCGGGCACCGAAGAGGCTGGATGTTGTCGGCTTACTGATAGGCGCAAATGCAATACGGCTCTATTAGCGGCAGCTGTGCAGTTCCGAACGAAGTATGCCCGTACATCTCCCGTTACCTGCAGTACTGAGTTCGCTTTGCAGAATCATAACAGCGAAAGGCGGCAGGGCTAAAATACAGGGAGCGAAAGGCTATTTATAATTTGTACAGAAACCAGACGGCAGTTATAAGAGTCGAGGGGCACGAAAGGGAAGCAGTGGTTGGGAAGGGAGTGAGAGAGGGTTGTAGCCTCTCCCAGATGTTATTCAATCTGTATATTGAGAAAGCAGTAAGGGAAACAAAAGAAAAATTCGGAGTAGGTATTAAAATCCATGGAGAAGAAATAAAAACTTTGATGTTCGCCGATGACATTGTAATTCTGTCAGAGACAGCAAAGGACTTGCAAGAGCAGTTGAACGGAATGGTCAGTGTCTTGAAAGGAGGGTATAAGATGAACATCAACAAAAGCAAAACGAGGATAATGGAATGTAGTCGAATTAAGGAGGGAATTAGATTAGAAAATAAGACACTTAAAGTAGTAAAGGAGTTTTGCTATTTGGGGAGCAAAATAACTGATGATGGTCGAAGTAGAGAAGATATAAAATGTAGACTGGCAATGGCAAGGAAAGCGTTTCTGAAGAAGAGAAATTTGTTAACATCGAGTATAGATTTAAGTGTCAGGAAGTCGTTTCTGAAAGTATTTGTATGGAGTGTAGCCATATAACGAAGTGAAACATGGACTATAAATAGTTTGGACAAGAAGAGAATAGAAGCTTTTGAAATGTGGTGCTAAGAAGAATGCTGAAGATTAGATGGGTAGATCACATAAGTAATGAGGAGGTACTGAACAGAATTGGGGAGAAGAGAAGTTTGTAGCACAACTTGACTAGAAGAAGGGGTTGGTTGATAGGACGTGTCCTGAGGCATCAATGGATCACAAATTTAGCATTGGAGGGCAGCGTGGAAGGTAAAAATCTTAGAGGGAGACCAAGAGATGAATACACTAAGCAGATTCAGAAGGATGTAGGTTGCAGTAAGTACTGGGAGATGAAGATGCTTGCACAGGATAGAGTAGCATGGAGAGCTGCATCAAACCAGTCTCAGGACTGGAGACCAAACAACAAGCGATTTCACTGTTAGATTCACAAATTAGCGCACTGAGAAATAAAGCACATAAGAACAAATCCCAATTACGTTACAGAGCGCTGTTGTCGTCCGCAGCGACTGATAACTGGCAGCCGAGGTAGCGGAGCGATATAGTAACTGCAATCGACGGAAGGTGTGACTAAGAGCTGTAAAGCTACCGTGCGCTACTGTAGACTATCATAAGTAAGTAATAGACTACGGTAGTTTCCCTACTATGTTACTTTAAATTGCAGGCAGTACTGTCTTGCCTGCTGCTGCTCAATCACCTCTCTATTTATGGCATGGTTCTGCTATCTCGTTCGCCCTAAACATGGATTACCGCTTTTAGCGCGCTATTTGTTTAGAACTGGAAGTGAATGGTGCGGTGCGGCTCCGAGGCAGTTACCTTTCGGCGATCTTTATCGCATAAAGATGTGTCTTCTATTGAAGCGAAACTGGGAGTGACTTTCAATAAGAAGTGTTCTACAGTCACTGTGGATTATTTCTTTCAAAACATTTTCCAAATAGCTTTGGTCAGTTAAGATAGTACGTGCGTTACATGTACCGGGTGATCAAAAAGCCAATATAAATTGGAAAACATAATAAACCACGGAATAATGTAGATAGAGAGGTAAAAATTGAGACACATGCTTGGAATGACATGGAATTTTATTAGAACAAAAAAAAAGTATTGCTAGACGCGTGAAAGATCTCTTGCGCGCGTCGTTTGGTGATGATCGTGTGCTCAGCCGCCACTTTCGTCATGCTTGGCCTCCCACGTCCCCAAACCTCAGTCCGTGCGATTATTGGCTTTGGGGTTACCTGAAGTCGCAAGTGTATCGCGATCGACCGACATTTCTAGGGATGCTGAAAGACAACATCCGACGCCAATGCCTCACCATAACTCCGGACATGCTTTACAGTGCTGTTCACAACATTTTTCCTCGACTACAGCTATTGTTGAGGAATGATGGTGGACATTTTGAGCATTTCCTATAAAGAACATCATCTTTGCTTTGTCTTACTTTGTTATGCTAATTATTGCTATCATGATCAGATGAAGCGACATCTGTCGCACATTTTTTGAACGTTTGTATTTTTTTGGTTCTAACAAAACCTCATGTCATTCCAAGCATGTGTGTCAATTTGTACCTCTCTATCTACATTATTCTGTGATTTATTCAGTTTTCAAACTTATACTGACTTTTTGATCACCCAGTATATTAGGTGTGTTGCATACCTATCGGGCGTTACCTCATAACGACGCTTTCGTTATATATCCGATGAATCTCTCACTAGATTCCCCTAAAAACCTGAAGTTGTGAACTGTGAGGATATATAAAGATCCTGGTAACTTACAGAACATTTCTGTCCTTTGAAGCATTAGTTGAAGAAAGTAATCTGTTTTAAATATAAAAGATACTTCAAAATGATTTCCTTGAGCAAATGGCTTATCTCTTACGGAAATGTTTCATGGTGTCTATGAAAAATGTAATTAAACGTGTATGAATCGTGAATTCAGATCAACGATGTCAGAGAAATCATCCTGTGGCTGAAACGAATCGGAGGAAATGTATTTTCAAATGTTTTATAACAAAATGTAAACGAAGAGCGAAGCTGCTCTAAGTAAACTGTACCCTTTTATATTGTATGCACCGAACTGAGCAGACGTATTTTATGTAAGTCTCTCTGTACTGGAACTGGTTTTGATTTGTAATGAAATACGCTAAAAATGGTTATATTTATGTTTCACTTAAAACGAAATATACTCCCCGCAATTATTAAGAGGCACATGATTTATGATTTTTGTAATATTTGTTTCAGAAAAGCCAGTTGGAGTTGCAAACTCAGCAGATCATGGTAAAGGTACGCAATGTGCCAAATGCCACGTTCAGTCATTGATTTCATTCTGGTATAAGCAAAGCATCTCCCTGAGATTATTTGCGGATCATTTAACAGTGACTTGCGGCAATTTAGAGCAAGCACAAATTACGTACGATCTGGCGAACTGTGATTCGGCTGGTCTCGCTTCTATCGGATGCAGACCCCACAGAAATGATTACTACGGCTCGTAAATAGTAAAAACTCCACGAGCCAATTTTATTTTGAAATCAATGCATTCTTTTTAGATCCGTATTAGATGCAATAGGAAGAATACACACCACCAGAAATGACCGTTGCTGCATTGTTCAATGACAGCAACCCGTCGTCTATATAGTTATCCTCCTGTCTGTTACTTAAATGTAAACAGCATTTACAACAAGACTGAAATTGTCAAAGTTTAATTCAAGATTAATTCGAAAATTATTGATATGTAACATGAAACAGGGGGATGTTGCAGTAAAAATAAGGAAAACGATACAGCTTTATCATATAGAGCTAGAAAACGCCATTTCATCAATGAAAGAGTAAAATAAAATAACAATCGCAAAACGAAAATATATCGAATATCGCTAAGATATTTCCTCGAACTTATATAAAACATGTTTCTGTTAGTCACATACAACTTCCGCAATTACTCATAAGAACAGGAAGCTCTAGCCTTTGACCATGATGAAGAACATTCTATTCAGTACAAAATAACAATAATAATTATAAAAAAATTTATTTTTGTGCATATAAACATTACTTGCATCAAAAGCAATTGCTTTCCTTCACAAAAGAGCAGAAGTTGCGTGTTCAAGAAATTTTTATTTCTTATAAAATGCAATTTACACTCTGCAAGGATATAAAATACACAATGGACTAAAACGGAATGATGTGCAGTTGTAATTATCTGCAAAACAAACAACCAAACAAACAAAAAACAAAGAGAAGTGGTCGGCTCTCAGTTTCTCTCTTACACATTGATTTATGTTTCTTTCTCTACCAATACTATCGGTAATCCTACCTTTTGCCACGTCATTTGTATGGTGTACCAAAACTGTGGAATCGTAGTTTTATTAGAGCGCAACTCTAGGTATGACCAAGATCGTCCTTTGATTGGTTGTTTCTATGTTAGGTTTTCTGTAAACAACTAGCAGTCAGTCGCTTCGTTATTCTGATCCAGTCAGCCACGCACACACCGCCTCTGTGTGTGCATAAGGCATTAGCGACCAGTGAGACAGTCATGTTTCAGGCGGACATTGTCCGTAAACAAGGGTAAATGTAGGGACGTGACAGCGCGATAATAAGGAGTAATCGTGTTTTGCAACACAAGTAGCCACGAAACACGACGCCAGAACGGTAGTCGGAGAAAGATCCTGACGGAGTGCTATTGGAGACGCGGTTCACAGAGAGTGAATCAAAATCGCTTCCAAACCCGACAGGAATTGCTGCAGGCAGTGGATGAAGGTCCATCCCGAACTGTTAGCGAGAGAACATTGCGACAGCAACTGCCTGCAATGAACATTTGGAGTCGGTAACCTCGCAAGATGCCACTGCTCACACAGGCACATAAAGAAGACAACAACAACGCTCATCGGGTTAGAAGAACATGTGATTTGTTTCCTGAACACTAGCTCACCCTATTACATCTCGATTGCAAAATCACGTGACTTGAATCCCACAAAAAATTTGTGGGACAAGTTGGAACAGTGGGTAAAACACCGACATCGGCTTCCCCCCCAGTGCAGTGGAACTACACGTTCAAATCTCAGAGAGTAGCTTAACCTGGATTCGACGTTGCTGCACAACACCGTAAACTAACTCCCTAAACGAATCCGGGCGGTTATAAAGTCCACGAACGGAATTAGATGGTATTAAATAATGCTTCTAATGATTTCCCTACGGGTAAGTAATTTTTTGTCCAATGATCTTAAATATACATATGATTATTCATAACAAATACCTCTGGCGTTTCAGAAGACGACTGCTTGTAAACTATAAGACATACAGAAAAAAATTACACACATAATTGTGGATTGAGCATCTTCCCAAGCTCGATTCGCAACATCCACCATGTCGTTATTGTAGTATGAGCCAGGCGTGTCAGAACAGTCAACTGCACGCACAGATCGGCGTTTGCTGCGTCAAATAATGCCCATACTAAGTACCTGTAATGTGAGTTAAAGAGATCGAGAGACGCTCTATCTATTAATATACGTTTATTTTCTCCATATCTTGTACTTTTCGTGCAGTCGTCTTCTGAAACACTGGAGACACCTATTAATAATGGTGTATATCAGGGGAGTTGCATATGAGGGAACACACCTTTTATTTGGTTCAAGATAGCAAAATGCAGTACTCTGCAATGGTTTCAGACAGGGAGCTACATAATTTTGTTGCATGTTTATTCCCCTCAACTCTTGCAACAACCGATATATGGAGGCAGTTTTGGTTTTTTTCTAAATGAGCGACATAATTATCTTAACGGAATTCGAAAGCTATTCAAAAGGCAAGTACAGTGATGTAGCGTTTGGAGTTGAAACGTCTCCCAAAATTATCCATGACAGGTACTAAAATTGAAAGACTAACTTATAACAAATCAGAAAGAGTCTTAGAAAAACAACTTTAAGTGTGTGCACATACTAACTCGTGTATAACTGGAAAAAAGGTAAACAGTCCCTAAGACTGATAGATTGACGGAACCTGCCTTGAGGGCCCTGACGAGCGACCGCTTTGTTTTTCCATTGTAGCACGTTTCTCGAATATTTTTGCGAACAGTTTCAACACCAAAATACAAGATTTACAACACTTCACTTTTCAAAATCTTTGGAACGCCATTAAAAAATGCTTCACTCTGCATCTCAGTTGATACTAGATTAACAGTATTAGCATATAACAATTTACTTGATTCTATGTCTCCTACCAAAAATCTGCCGAAAATCTTGTTTCAGTATCTTGAACCGTTCACGAAATAAAATGGTTGTTACATCTTATGCGACTCACTCTCGTTGTAAGAAACCTGTGGTCTCTGGAGGCCCGGTACAAAATAATAATGTAATTACGATGTATTCGGTCCCTTGCCCAAATTACAATAATTTCTATGAAAATACTTTCGCAACATGGAAACAGCTTGTAATATCCAGTCACCAGAACGTACAACACAAAACACCGAGTAATTTAACAACCCTCAGACGCAAAACTACTGTGATACGCATGTCATAACTGCAGCAACAGCTCAGCATAGCATGGTTGCACTGCTTTTCCACTGCATTCAGTGAACCCATACACGAGATGAATAGGTTTCAGCTGTTTATCAGTAACACTGTTCTGTGTCACTGCTAACGTACAGACTGGTAAGCCAAAATATTAAGACCACTGCCCACCGCTACTTTGAATGCGCCTGGTGGCGCTGCGGACACGTGACGCAGTAAAAAAAGTTCGTAAGCGGAGCAGACACGGATAGGAACAACCTAGAGAAGATATGGGCGGCAAATAGGGAAATCCACTGAGATAAGCGACTTTGATAAAGGGCAGAGCTTGTGAACGAGTATCTCGGAAGCCGCGAAGCTGGGGAGTGTTCACGTGCTACTGTTGTGAGCTTATACGGAAAGAGGTAGATGGGCAGTGAAACTACAAATAGGCCCTAAGTAGTTGGACGTCCACGACTCTCCACAGAACGTGGTGTTCAGAGGCTTGTCTGCTCTGTAAAGTAGGATAGAAGGTGCCGAAAGAGCACAATGCTGCTGCACGCACAAGTTTTTCGTAGCACACCGTTCATTGTACATTTTTGAAAACAGACCTCTGCAGCAAACCAGCCCTACGTGTTCACGTGTTGAACCAACGACATCGTCAATTACGATTGCAATGGGCACGGAGCCATGGGGATTCGACCGTAGGTCAATGGAAATGTGTCGTGTCTCCGGGTGAATCACATTTTTGGTACACTACGTCGAAGGTCGTCTCCACAAACGCCGTCATCGCGGTACACTGCGGCTCGAAACTTGCAGTGCGCCACTGGCGCAGGTTGGTGGGAGCAGTATATGCTATGGCAGACATTCCCCTGTATTTGCATTGGCTTGTGGTAGTAATCGAAGACATGCTGTCAGCTGCGAACCACCTGCATCCCGTCATGTTTGATCTCTTCCCCGACGTTCGTCTTTGAGTTGTATAATTGTCCGTGTCTCGGAGCCATCAGCGTGCTGCAATGCTTTGAGGAGCATTATAGTGAACTCACGTTGATGTGTCGGTGACCAAATTCGCCTCATGTAAATCCTATGAAACCCATCTGGGTCACTATTGGGCGCCATCACCACCTACGAAAGTCAACGGCCCGTTATTTACTCGAGTTACATGTTTGTGCGTAGACATCTAATGCCACATACCTCCATAAACCTACCAGCAAACTGTCGGATCACTGATACGCAGAATCGGTGATGCATTTCGTTCCAAAGAAGAACAAATAAGCTGTTAACCAGGTAGTCATAATTTTTTGGAACATTAATGTAAGTAACTCTGCTGGAACGAGCCCGAGATATAGCCGAGCAATTGTGAATGGCATTATAGTCATCAACAGCAAATTCTGTGAGTGAATGGAACAAATTTGTTTCCGAACAAGACACACAGCACATCCCGTCGACATTTGCACTGTTATGCAGATATTTTCAATGCAATATAGATACAAATATGAATGGTGGTAAGAAATCAAACGAAATGCATTTTCTCTGTTTCGAGCCACTGGAGACCACGGGCCGTTATAACAAAATACACAGAAAATATCCCTGAATAATCACCGAAATTCTGTCTGTGGATTTCATAAATATTTCTGCGGTGCCATTAGTCTGGTGTCATCAATCACTCGTCTTTGAAAACCGTTTGGTGACTTCACAAATTCGTAACGGAGGACCGACCCAATAATAAATATTGTTGTAGACGCGACACTCATCGTTGTGAAAGCTTTTTTAAATGACATTCAGATTCGGTAACTGCTTTATTCTGTCATATGATCCTTATCTCAATTCATTTTCCATTACGTTAAAAGCTTCTTTTGCCCCTCAGAAATATTTTTCTTTTTTAACGAAGACTTTCATCATATCACGAAATTGCTATTTTTGGGAGCTACACCACAGCGACTTTATTTGGACTGTTAAAGACAATGGACGCCAGAGGAACTAACTGGATGTTTTTCATGTTTTTAAAACACAAATCTTATTTCAAAACTAAGTGAGCATCAGAACCACTATATACTGGTGGCTGTGTTGTACACTCCCGGAAATGGAAAAAAGAACACATTGACACCGGTATGTCAGACCCACCATACTTGCTCCGGACACTGCGAGAAGGCTGTACAAGCAATGATCACACGCACGGCACAGCGGACACACCAGGAACCGCGGTGTTGGCCGTCGAATGGCGCTAGCTGCGCAGCATTTGTGCACCGCCGCCGTCAGTGTCAGCCAGTTTGCCGTGGCATACGGAGCTCCATCGCAGTCTTTAACACTGGTAGCATGCCGCGACAGCGTGGACGTGAACCGTATGTGCAGTTGACGGACTTTGAGCGAGGGCGTATAGTGGGCATGCGGGAGGCCGGGTGGACGTACCGCCGAATTGCTCAACACGTGGGGCGTGAGGTCTCCGCAGTACATCGATGTTGTCGCCAGTGGTCGGCGGAAGGTGCACGTGCCCGTCGACCTGGGACCGGACCGCAGCGACGCACGGATGCACGCCAAGACCGTAGGATCCTACGCAGTGCCGTAGGGGACCGCATCGCCACTTCCCAGCAAATTAGGGACACTGTTGCTCCTGGGGTATCGGCGAGGACCATTCGCAACCGTCTCCATGAAGCTGGGCTACGGTCCCGCA
The DNA here is from genome assembly GCF_021461385.2 of Schistocerca piceifrons. NCBI lineage: Eukaryota > Metazoa > Arthropoda > Insecta > Orthoptera > Acrididae > Schistocerca > Schistocerca piceifrons. The sequence goes on from NC_060141.1 coordinate 693,420,745, forward strand.
CACCGTTAGGCCGTCTTCCGCTCACGCTCCAACATCGTGCAGCCCGCCTCCAGTGGTGTCGCGACAGGCGTGAATGGAGGGACGAATGGAGACGTGTCGTCTTGAGCGATGAGAGTCGCTTCTGCCTTGGTGCCAATGATGGTCGTATGCGTGTTTGGCGCCGTGCAGGTGAGCGCCACAATCAGGACTGCATACGACCGAGGCACACAGGGCCAACACCCGGCATCATGGTGTGGGGAGCGATCTCCTACACTGGCCGTACACCACTGGTGATCGTCGAGGGGACACTGAATAGTGCACGGTACATCCGAACCGTCATCGAACCCATCGTTCTACCATTCCTAGACCGGCAAGGGAACTTGCTGTTCCAACAGGACAATGCACGTCCGCATGTATCCCGTGCCACCCAACGTGCTCTAGAAGGTGTAAGTCAACTACCCTGGCCAGCAAGATCTCCGGATCTGTCCCCCATTGAGCATGTTTGGGACTGGATGAAGCGTCGTCTCAAGCGGTCTGCACGTCCAGCACGAACGCTGGTCCAACTGAGGCGCCAGGTGTAAATGGCATGGCAAGCCGTTCCACAGGACTACATCCAGCATCTCTACGATCGTCTCCATGGGAGAATAGCAGCCTGCATTGCTGCGAAAGGTGGATATACACTGTACTAGTGCCGACATTGTGCATGCTCTGTTGCCTGTGTCTATGTGCCTGTGGTTCTGTCAGTGTGATCATGTGATGTATCTGACCCCAGGAATGTGTCAATAAAGTTTCCCCTTCCTGGGACAATGAATTCACGGTGTTCTTATTTCAATTTCCAGGAGTGTAGTAGTGGAACTGTGCGAATTCTGCCTCAATGCGGGGGGAGGGGGGGGGGGCATTGTTCTCTTAGGTAAACAAACTTCTCGCTTGGTCTCTTAGTTGTTTATTTAGGATCTAATAAATGGCTCCCAACTGTCATTTTCATTACCTTAATTTAAGACCTAAGTTCTCCGCCAAGTAATGCACTTACACTCATGTTCACACATGTGTCCAAATACTTTTAGCCTAATCCCTTTCCCACTGGTGTAGCGGTCCTCCACCATCTCTGAGCTCTGGGTAGACAGCGTCCTGGGACAGGACTTGACATTCGTGCTCTGGACCTCACTCAAGCAATAACAGCTGCAGAAAATTCAGATGACATTCGCAATTTCCAGCAGAGTATTGTGGCCAATTGGTACTTTCTGCAGATTTACTGCCTTCTATAGCTATTTACAGTGTTGGGGCTTCATTTTCACAGTTTCCAACAGAGTATCATCCCCAATGCGATTTTCTGCATCATTGACACTATTTATAATTGTGGTGTAATTTTATTGATTTTCCCCCCACTTTTCAAGAAGACCCACGTAGATATGGGACTGTGGATGTTTAAAAATTTCCTCAATGTATTATTTAACAACAAATACACTCCTGATCTTCTGTAATCGCACCGCATGCCTCCACTATTATTTACAGTTTTTTTCGATTTTATTCAGTATTCGAAAGATATGTAACTGTGGGAGTGTAAATATTAAAAAAAATGATCAGAATGCAATAATTTAACAAATTATGTGGACATTCCATCTTAAAGTATTTCTGTAATGCATTATTTAGCAACAAATAAGTCCTTGTTAGATGCTAAGTCTACATTTCACTGTGAGAAACTTAACCATGCAATTTTACTGCATTAAAAACAATGACATCACTAACAGATTGTCTAAGAGAACACAGCCATAGAAATAATGTGGACTTGCACATGGCAATCTTATAGAGAGGTATATGTGTCACTAATACCCCACACAAATGCTGCTAACATGGGGATATGATGGGAGATGCAATTATATCCAGACGTAAAAAAAGTAAAACTGCCAGATATATTCCCCACTGCTTGCCTAGCATATAGCTCTACACCCTGCCACCACAACTGCAGTACATCCCGTCCACTTGCAACTGCAGTTGATTTGCAGCTGAAGATACAGGCACCAGCTATGGCCTCCAATAGCACAGCGAGGGTGGGAGGGGACTAAGCAGCAAAAGTTTACTCACGTTACATTTGCAACGTCCACCTTGGCAGCTGAAGTGATCGACCCGAGGAAATGTGTGCCTTAAACCAGGACCTAATATTCTTGATAGAAAGATATAACAAAAACCGCCTCTAATTACAGAATGTATTTGAGCAGCTCCCATGCATTAATTTGCATCCCTTCTAGTTGTCTGCAGTGTGATTAAAAAGATCTGGACACCTCTGCTATGCTGTGCTGTGCTCCATGCAACTGCTGACCAAGTGCGTGCGTGTGTATGTTTGTTTGTGTGGATGCTCTCTCTCCACACCACCATCGCATGTCCACCCACCTCTTTCCTGAGTCATTATGCAGCCCGTGGCTTGCTGCTGCAGGGACTGCTACAACCACTAGCCTTAATGCTCACACTCAAAGCTTGCTTCATAATCGTTCCAGATGATTCTAGAAATGAGAGTTTATTAGTATCTCGTCACCCTGAAACATTTTCTTCAGAGCAAGATGTGTACAGTAAGCTTTGTTATGTCATCTGTATGTCTGTATTTCAAGCAAGTAATGTCGGCTGGCCAATATCATTGCGGCAGCACACTGCTTGCAGCCAGGCTCATGTGTCTATAAAAGACACCCCAACGCAGTGGAAGAATTTATTTCATAAATGAGGGCATTACATACATTTCATATCGTCCTACAACGTCTCTATTAAAGTGTTCTCCCACTTCCACTGTAGTGTACTCCTGTTCAGCGTATGTTTACACATTATTTAATCACTTAACCTCAGAACTGAAATGCCAGTTATGGTAGGTATTTAGTTGTTAAAACTTGAGGTTTAGTAATATTTCGTTTTACTTATCGTTTCAGCACAGTATATGATGTAACACAAAAACAGAGTGGAATAATGTCATTACAGCAGCATTTACATCATGTGGAAGGCAGAAGCATATGTGGTGTTTTATCACCACACCACTTCAAAGATGCAGGCCCCCAAACTGTTTCTTTCGTGAATAAGATCCCCTCAGTACAGCATCAGCTTTTCAGTTATTTGCTGAATGCAGTCATTGCACTTTAGATCGCTGCAGATGCTTACTTCTGAATATTTTACGAATGCTGCTGTTTATAGTGGTCTGTAGTCAATAGCGTAATACTTCTCATCACATCTTTGATATTATTTATTCAACTTCCAGTTTTCTACATTTAGAGAAAGCTGCCTTTCATTACATCAAACAGAAATTCTGTCTAAGTTATCATGTGTCCTCCTACAGTCACTTAACGATGATGTTCTACCAAACACTATAGTTCCATGAGGAAAGCAGTCACATATTGCTGCTCACATCACACCATCTATGTATACGTTCCCAGGCTGTATCAAAACGTCCTCCAACAGTAACAAAATCCATCCCAAACCACAGACTCCACCACCATCATCATCACATGATCATCACCACTCTCGGTGCTCTCACCACCACACACTCCAAATGAGCAGTTCAAATTTTACAGTGCTGGTCGGCAGTCTGAAACTGGAATGAATACCACAGGTCAAACTGCGTTATATTATATTATATCAGGGTAATCAAGCTGGAGCTTGCCCAGGTATGGCAGTCAAAGGAGATGGGATGGGGAGGTGAGCAAGTCGAACCTACTCGGTGGCCAAGTTGAGCAGGGTGGTGAGGTGGAATGCTATTATTTCAAATTTTCTGACACAGGAAAAAAAAGTGGATTATACGCTAAAAATAGAAATGAATGAGGGTCATGAACTGATCAAAATCAAATAATATTATTCCACAGATGACAACTTAGGTATTTGGTGTAATAAATTGCCCTCAAATTGTAATAAATTGGCCTCAGACTGTCACAAATTGTCCCACAACGGTAACAAATTTCCCTACAAACTGTAAGTAATTGACCTCATGTTACAGCAAAAAATGTAACAATTTGCCCCACATTTCAGCAAAAGCTGTAATAAATTGTAACAAAGCAGATGTGTGCGCGCAGATAATTCTCAAAACTGACTGTTAGCAATATGTATAACTGCAATGAGGAACTCCCAAATGCGATCACTGATACCGAATTACCAAACGCTGTGTGTGAAGGATTACTCACAAACATCAGAAATATAGACAATAACGAGAATACCAGATACAGCTATGACTTCAAGAATCTTTGCATATCCGAATTTATAATGATGATGTACGAGAAACTTGTTACATACTGTTATACACTATAATTGTCTAGCAACAAACCATTGTCACATGCAGCTCCTGATTTTGTATTTCTCCGTGAAAACCTCATGAGAAATTATAAAATGAAGATAACAGAAATGTAAAGCCAAAAGAAACATAGCAAAGTGGTGAAAGACATAACATCATGTTCTTCATCGACGAAAACTGCTAATAAATATCGAATAAATACATGGAAAATGGAAATGCCGTGTGGCTAAGGCCTCCCGTCGGGTAGACCGTTCGCCTGGTGCAAGTCTTTCGAGGTGACGCCACTTCGGCGACTTGCGTGTCGATGGGGATGAAATGATGATGAAAGACACACAACACCCAGTCATCACGAGGCAGAGAAAATCCTTGGCCGCGCCGGGAATCTAACCCGGGACCCCGTGCACGGGAAGCGAGAACGCTACCGCAAGACCACGAGCTGCGGACAAATACATGGAACTACAGCGATTCTGTCAGTCATCTTTAGAGTGCAAACTTGACAGAGACATTCAGAATACGAAAATTAGCAGTCAACCTCCACAATACCTCTTCTACGGCGACGACTCCAAATAAATATTTGAACGATTATGACTGCGCACATCATCGACCACCGGAATGAAATCATTTCAAAGTTTTGAGAAAGGTATATTATCGAGTTATGGAGACATCTATTCTGTCTCCAGTGTCTCCACATTACCTACACTTAGAGGAGCAACTTCTTTACTTGGGGAATCGATCTTAATCAATTGATATGCTGCTTCCTTTTCCTAAGAGCTGAGGAATAAAATTTTTTATGGGAGTAGTAACAGTCAATGGGTCTTTTTAAGACCTATGGTATAGTGGTTTTCATTTATTCCCTTACATAGTAAATACCATCAAATCTAAAAAAAAATTCTGCAAGCGTGCTAAAATACGGCCACATTCCATTAGAATGTACAGCAAATGCAGATATCCCTTATTCCTGACTCATATCAGGACTTTTTCCATATTCTGTGTGTATATGTATATGCAATGACCAATAAAGACTTTTGTACAAGAACATATCTATTCTTATTTGTCAGACTATCAGACGAGAGTTGCTCTCCTTAGCACCAGATAATGATCGCATCACCCAGCCACAATATCTATAAGACATTTGCAGGAGAATTATTCTACTTCCTCCACCTGTCTACCCAGAAAAAAGTTACGTAAACGCCCAATGATACCTGCCAAAGCCAGCTGTTACGTACATTAAAACATATGGATGGTGGTGGTGGAAGTGGAGTGCTTTCCATTATTAATTCGATATCTTAAATTTAGCTTTATGATTACTGATTCCTCCAAAATCTTGTTCCATCACCACCTAACAAAAGCTATACCCATTCTCACTATACTGATCAGCTGGAGAAATCAAAGCATCTTACATACACTAAAAATCCAGGATGTTTTTAGTTGAGGAACTGATTTTACTCAATTATAAACACCTAGTGAAATTGCACTATTTTGTGTCTGTGTTTGGCACCGAATTGCGGCAAAACTGGAAGGCAGTATGTGGCAGGCTTACTGTCTCTCCACTCAGAGAGTCGTGTTATCGCTCACTTTACTTCGAACGCACACGTACAGAATTGACAGCCACAGTCGCTTTTTTAGTATTTTTCCACACTGAGTCACTTCAAAGCTGCCCTGTTTCCCCCAAACCGGTTTGATGATCTCATACAAAGACTGGTTCGATCCTCCGTATAAAATAGGATACAGATCCAGCAACATGCAACAAACTCTGCTTTCTGCTCGCTGCAAGAAAGTGAAGTAATTTACATTTATGCTGTAGTAGATTTCATTTTGGCAAACCTGCTCCGATGAACTTTGAGCTCCAGTATCATATAAGCAAGCTTGACTTTGACACCATTAAGTGAAGTGGAGGTATGAAACTAAGGAAGTGCGAACACTAGAAGTCTGTTAAACTAATAGATTGACGATATCCTCAGGAAGCTTCTGGGCAAGACTTTACAGCTTCAGCGAAATGCAAATGAGACTTTAGCAGTAAGGGAATAAAGTGAAGAAGTAAGACACAGAGCGAGCCAAGCGACGCCTTCACTGCAGTCTTAGCGCCGGAGCAGCAGCGGGGTCTCTTACCAATTACGGCTTCCGCAGTCTACATCGGAACGGCTTCATTTACGCTGTCACAACTTGTAGAGCTTAACACGCCTCTGTATACCCTGCAGGTAGAGAAGGTGGGCACGCCCTTATCACCTGATGAGTTTCAGCTGAAAAGATTTATCTCCTGCCGAGTCTCCTAGCCTTCCTCGCCCGCAACTTCCTGATTGCCTCTGGCGTTACATTGGCAACTGAAGCAAGTTGTGAAACTTGATACACTCTCAGACATCAGGGAGGAAGAAACTTTGTATAATTTCCTACAAGAACAGCACAGCTCACAGTTCTAGACAACTGTCTCTAATTCTCAGGACTAGAAACAGGGTGACCTTAACCTCCTTTCGGCTGTCTTCCATAACGCAGTTAGAGGAGCCTCATATTCCGCAAATGTTACTGACTACTTTATAGCGACCAAAGAGAGGGGTACGGAACCTCGCCCCTCATCTCTAAAAACTGTGAAATGACAATCAATGGACATCGAGCGGTTGTGTTTGAGGAAAACCATAATGATTGATGACCAAGATTCATCCCAGAAACCGTCAAATAAACGTCTTACGTTTCGCAGATAGGTTGCCACGTTGCAGGTGCAACAGACAGACGATTCAGAAACAGAATTATACTGTCAGCTATGTACTTGGACTTCTATACATGTGCGTCGATAAGGGCACAATGCTAAATTCCAATGCACCGTGCACGTTAGACGTCAATTTTCTACTAGTCAACGATTTTAGAAATCCTGAAACTTTGATCTGAACGTGGTTCACAAAACTGCTCTGAAATTTCAATTCCCTTGCGTTTAAGAATGGGAGGAAGGAGCGTGTGATGAAGGGCGGGGTTGGGGGGGGGGGGGCTTACCTAGGATAAGAATACCTATCTAGCAGAGAGACTTAAGTTTGAGCGTACCGTTTGAACTTGTCACGCAAGCACTTCGCCATCAACTGGGAAATTTCGTTGTACACAGCTGAAAGCCACTCTAACCACTGGGTCCCTCATTAATATGACCACTTGTCACCGTTAATGGTCTTATCCAGAGGCATCCATACATTACGTCTGCCATACTACCGCCTCGCTATGTTTTCCAACCACCATTTCATTTTCTTCAGTCATATTTACGCCTTTCTTCCAGACTGTTCCCTGATCTATTTGTTTATTTTCCGGTCTCTTCTAGTAATTCTCATCGTGCAACTCTTCGTTCCTCGCTAAGCAATCCTCAGGTTTCGCTTGATTTTCACACTGAAAGTTCATGTGTCCCTGCTGTTGGTGAAAAATGGGAATACGCAAGGACTGAAAACTTTCCGTTTCAGATACAGCAGAATTTTCGTTTTGAAAGCTATTTCCTTTACGAGAAGTCTTCCAGATTATATTTACTCTTTTGTTTATTTCTTTTTCTGACGTTATTTTCTTACATACGATAACTCTTCATATAGTTCGGTTTTTTTTATTTAATCTGTCCTGTTGGGTTATACGCTGCTGTAATGAATTTCGGGCGTAATTCCAAACGCGTTCTACTAAGATCTTCCATTCGTTGTTGAAGTTTTAGCTGTGATAAAGACAAGCTGTAAGCCTACAACATTACCCGCAAAGCGTAAGTGGTTAACGCTGATTCCTTCTTTAAACCTATGAAGGTATCTGAAAATTTGCCCCAGGAACAGTTTTGACGATAAGCAGTTTTCTTATCGGACTCCTTTTTCAATTCTGAATTTCCCACTAGTCTGATGAAGTCTAATGCAAGCTGCAGCGATGACGTTTATGTTCGTCAGTACACTAACCTAGGTTGAATTAATGCCGTATTTCCTATCTCCTGTACGTACTGATTTTGTTGAAACTGAGAGAAAAATCTCAGCAGACAAAGTAATGATTCATACACAATACTCTGTGCTGTATTCGCATTCGTGTACATTATCACCCATTTATTAGGATGGTGTACAAGTTCATAGCGTTTTTCCATAAGTTTAATAAACACAACAATGTACATAACAGAGACTTCAGTCATCAATAACGTATTCTCTTTCATTATTTACAAGTCTGCCAACGCTGGGGTAACTTTTCGATTCCGCGACTGTAGGAATCACGTGGTTTCGAGGCGAAGAACGCGTTGAGCTATCTTCTGAGCGCATTTTCATCCGGAAACACAGTTCCTTGAAGGTTGTTCAACAGAGAGCGGAAACAGTGTAAATCTGAGAGCAAGATCATGTGAATAAGGTGGGTGCGGAATGACTTGCCAACCCAACACCTGTATAGTGGTCTTTTTTTCGTGTAGCAGAGTGCGGGCGGGTGTTGTTGTGGAGTAGCATCATACAGGCAGTCTTCCTGGTCGTAGTTCTTCGACTGCCTCTGAAAGATGTCTCACTTGTTGACAACAAATGTCAGCAGTGATGGTTACTCTTCGGCGAAGCAATTCGTAGGACACTACTCTGTCTCTGTTCCACCAGATGGACAACATCGTCTTTTGTGGATGCGCGCAGGTCTTTGTACGGATTGCTTTGTTTGGGCTCAACCATTCCTTTCTTTTCCTTACGTTAGCATATAGGCATCATTTCTCGACACCAGTAACGATACAGGATATGAATGGTCGGCGTTGTTCGCGTGCCAGCTGATGACGAGCAAGCAGAAATGCACATATAGCTACACTTTTATTTTTGTGATTTTGGCTTAGAGCATGCGGTATCCACGCATCCGGTTTTGAACCTTCCCCAGTGTATGTAAATGTCGTGCGATGGTGGAATGATCACAGTTCATCACATTTGTTAGCTTTTGAGTCACTGACGTCGATCATTGTGGATTAATGCGTTTAAACGACCTTCTTCAAACCCCGAAGGTCTTCCTGAACTTGGAGACACTAATGTCAAAATGATCCTCCTTAAACCGAGAAATCCATTTTCTTGTATTGCGTTGTCCAGTGCCCATTATCCCAGTACATGACGAAAATGTTTCTGCCTGTCTACGCTGCTGTCATCCTTCTACTGAACTGAAACACCATAATATGTCGGAAAAGTTCCGATTTCTTCACTTGGTACCCTATTTCTAGTGTCGAGAGCTCCACTCACTATCAGAAACAAAAAAAATGACTATATGTCGACTCAAATAGCAACAGTAACTACAGTACAAATAAGAAATGACAATCGATAAATAAACCAATTGCAAAAGGAATGTCAGCATGCAAAACAAAAACACTACGGACTTAAGCACCAACCTAATACATTTCGATCTAAAATCACATTCGCCTATAAGCCCACAACTGTGTATGCGTTTCATGTGTGACACATTCAACAAAGTATTTCATTACATCTAATTCTGTTCGCCTGATCCTGTTTACCACGCCTGACTTTTACGAGCTTGAGGCGGCACCATTGATGTCGGATGATAAGTGTTACAGAAGGAAAAGTACAACACTCCAATGAAGTATAAGGTGAGTTGCAAGGTTTCCAGTTCATATGAGATACTGACCACGTATTTCTGATTTGTCAGTAGGAACCGACCTTGATAATACCCTAGTAATTGTCGTAGCGACTGCCCATACTGATTTAGACAGTCAAGGAACAGCCATGGAAAATCTAAGTCGGTGTCATCATAGCCGAGGTCGAAGTACGCCGTAAACAAGAAGGAGCCGGTCCGCCACTGCTGCCGCATCTCTCACCGTGCCGTATTTCAAGCAAAAGCTATCGCTGATAGTGGGCGCCTAGTTATACTCCGAACGAGGCAGTGGTCAGCAACAGGAAATTGAGTGCGCGCTGACGGCCAATTCCGAACATTGTGGGTCACCATGAGTCTGCCCTGCAGCCAATCACAATGCTAACGTACCATTTGCAGATGAGATATGCACACACATATCAGCCAGTGTGACTGGTTTCCATATATGCCTTGTTGCGAAAGGTTGAGGTTCAACAACACAATACACAGCGAATGGTTTTGTGAAACATTTCTTTTGTACAACCCGCATTCTGCAGATGAAAGATAATAGAAATTGCGGAATATGCGGTGGTTATTGAAGCGGCGACAAACTCAGATAAATGTATGGATTCAATCTGGTGTAGTCTTTTGCTGTTTGGCGCTAACTGACCTTTTAGAGTTTGACTACCGCTGCTATTTATTTACATAAGACTCAGTTAGCCTGACGAAGGCGAGTGGAGCCTAGAGCAATTTTTCTCGCCCCAGAGCACACTGAGATGTCACCGGGAATGGAAATTGGCTACTTCCACGTACAAAGTCAGCTGTGCTACTATTCGCTAGACCACAGAGGTTGTCAAATATATTATGTTACAAACTATGACACGAAAACCGGGTAAAAATGGTTCAAATGGCTCTGAGCACTATGGGACTCAACTGCTGAGGTCATTAGTCCCCTAGAACTTAGAACTAGTTAAACCTAACTAACCTAAGGACATCACAAACATCCATGCCCGAGGCAGGATTCGAACCTGCGACCGTAGCGGTCTTGCGGTTCCAGACTGCAGCGCCTTTAACCGCACGGCCACTTCGGCCGGCAAAACCGGGTACTGCAACGACAGAATTAGGGCATGTCGCAACTTACCAAATTTATGAGAGTCGATCAATAAGTAATGCCCCACATTTTTTTAAAAGCCATTAATATACACAGACGATCGTCCTTGTTGGTGCTTCACATCTGATGTTTGTTCTGTGCGCTGGCGAAGTTTCGAACCGTTCTGGCAGATGGCAAAGCCGTCGTACAGCCTCTAAATGGTGTTACAAGCATCGTGGTGTTATTGAATTCTTGTGTACAGAGAAAGAAACCGTGCTAAACATCCATGAACGTTTGTGCGCAGTGTATGGCGATGCTGCTGTTGATAAGAGTGCAGCTGGGCGATGGGTAAAGAAGTTTATAGCCTCAGGAAATGCAGAAACAGAGCTCCATGATCAACCACGCTCAGGACGTCCTGTCACAGCCACTGGACATCGTTGCCTCATCCACCCTACAGTGCAGACCTGGCACCCTCGGACTTCCATCTCTTTGGGCCACTTAAAGATATTCTACGGGGAATACATTTTGAAGATGACGAGAGTGTCAGTGATGCAGTGAAAACATGGCTACGCCTACAGGACAAAAGCTTTTACTAGCAGGGAATACAGGCTCTTTCACAACGTAGGTGTACGGCCATAGAACGTGATCGAGACTATGTAGAAAAATAGGATATGGACAAGACATGTTGATTTATATTGACAGCAAATTCTGACTCTTAACAATAAATATGTTTTGAGAAAAAATGTGGGGTATTACTTATTGAACGACCCTCGTATTATACGGCGCCAAGCGGTGACCCTTGACTAAGTCTCAGTTCCATACACCAGTATATAATGTAGGTGCCAAAGCGAGTAATGCATATAATTTTTAGGCAAGATATTCCTACTGATGAAGTAAGACAGGACTCTGACACGCGTCGAAGATCGACTCATTACTTCCACTTCGAGATACAAGCCTTTTTTCAGCTCTTTGGACGAGGACTGACATAAGGTAGAATATGACATAAGTAAGCAATATCAACTAAAAAACGTAAGGTACTGGCTATGGAGATGCGTTATTGTGGCACTCGGTGCAGCTTGAAAAAAAAAGGGAAAGAAAGAAATGACTGCCAGCTGTAACGCAATAACAATTTAAAAAATAACAATACCAGCGTTTTGTGCGACACAAATGCCTGTAAACTAAGAACGGCAATGGCCTTCAGCAATGACAGCAGTGGCGCATGAGATGCAGAACTGCCACTTGCAGCGCTGCCTCTGGATGCTGAAATGACCGCAATTAAAACGCGTGATGAAATTACGGCGTCGGGCGCGCGGTCTCCGCGGATTCAATTTCCGACAGATGAACTGTCCTGATGGTCGCCTCCTTTAATTAGCCGACATCATTAGCGCAATGTCATTTAATCAACGGTGTTGCACGCCGCTGTCGCGTAACGCCTCTGACATCCCGCAACGTCAGACACGTCCTCCCCGACATGGGCCTCCTTGCTGATCCATCACTGTTGGCGTCCTCGATGTCACGGAATGATTTCGACATTGCCTGGCTGGGCTCACCAGGCGCAACAATATACAAAAATGAAGTATTTCCCTTTAAGCAAGCAGAGGGCAAGTAGGCCAAACACTAAACGACCCGCTCAACTGTGTTACTGGTGGCTGAAATGTAAACGCAGTGTTATTCAGTCACATGACACGCGTTACTTACCGCTTGATCTTTCTCCAAACCAAAGTCGCAGGAATGTGACGGTACAGTGGCGCTCGACAAATGGTATCCAGAGCGTGAAAAAATTACATCAAGTTTATCAAATGGTTCAAATGGCTCTGAGCACTATGGGACTAAACTTCTGACGTCATCAGTCCCCTAGAACTTAGAACTACTTAAACCTAACTAACCTAAGGACATCACACACATCCATGCTCGAGGCAGGATTCGAACCTGCGACCGTAAGAGCAGCGCGAATCGAGACTGAAGCGCCTAGAACCGCTCAGCCACAGCGGCCGGCAAGTTTGTCAGAATGTGGAAAACAGGCGGTCGGTCAGAACCTCGTCTCGCAATGTCCCGGCTTGCCAGAAGGTACTCCGTCTAGTGTAGAGTGAGATCACAAGAAACTGTCGTCAATACAATAGCTCACATTAACAAAAATGGTCCAGGACTTTCAGATGACACCTGGTACATGCTGGCTTCACGAAACCGTGTCCGGAAAAGAACCATTTTCGCGCCACACAAACAAACGCTAAACAAAGACGTTTCCATTTTACCGCGTATGCGTGGTGAAAATAGAGAGTGTGTTATTGCGACCCCCATAATTACTATCTCTGCAGCTAAGAAACTAGTATGACAACAATGCTCAATGTCACAACACACGTACAACATACAGCATTCAGTTACACTCCCGGCGTCTTTTATTTCACTGATAGTTTGCAACTCGTTTCACAACACTGGCGTGGTTATCGTTGATCATTGTCACCACATTGTTTTGACACTTATGTAAAATTGTATTCCTCTATGGGGAGCAGATGCGGTAGAGCGAATCGTGTCCTTTGACATCTATGTTGCCGTGGCACGGACACTGAACTTTTTCGGACACCGGTTTGTATTCAAATTGTCCTGTAATCAGAGCTCTCAACACACCCTAGTAGGTTGTAAACGGAAATTACAATCCGCAAACCTCAGTCCAGATAAATTAAATCTAAACCAACACTTTCAGCCCTATGCCATTCAATAAAGAGGGAGAGAAGATGAGTATGCCACATGCGTCCTCTTGTTTCTCACGGTTCTTACATGAGGTAGGTGATGGAAACTCCAGATATGGGTTCTGTAAATTTCTGAAATAGTGTTTCCCGACAACACAGATACTTTTTTTCGCACAATTTCGATTTAAGTTCCCTGAGCATCTGTGTTACACTTCACTATGGGCTACACCATCCTGTTAGGATCACAACAGCGCAGCTTCGAAAGCCTTCGTAATGGTCAGTCAGACCAGCGTGACAGAGACCAAAATACTGGTTACTTGAACGATGTAACAGGCTCTGGGCGCTTATCACTGATGCTGTAGTTTATATTGTCGGATGATTTTATCATTTACCTGCATTACATTGCATTTGCCCCTATTTACGGACAGCTAACTTTTTGTTCACTAGGTGGAAATAGTTTAGGTCGTTTTGCATTGTACACTGTAGTCACATTAATGTGTTAATGTGACCACAGGTCAAAAGCCTCAGAAAACACCTTTTGCAGTATGGACGGCTGCGAGAAGTGCAGGAAGACAGTTAATGAGGTTCTGGACGGTACCGAAAGCGATGTGGAGCCATACCGTCTCCAAATCCATGGCTAGCTGCGCTGCGTTTCTGCATGGGGCGAACAGCCCGACAGAGGTGTTCCCACAGATTCACGCATGGGTTTAAACCCAAGTAGTTTGGTGGTCACGAGAGTGCGGTTAATCCATTGTGGTTCTCTTCGAACCACTCACGTACACTGCGAGCTGTGTTGCATGTTGCATTGTGCTGCTGGTAGATACCATCGTTCCGCGAGAAAGCAAATGGCATATAGTGGTAGATAAACATTACTGTCCATTAAAATTGTTACACTACGAAGATGACGTGCTACAGACGCAAAATTTAACCGACAGGAAGAAGATGCTGTGATATGCAAATGATTAACTTTTCAAAGCATTCACACAAGGTTGGCGCCGGTGGCGACACCTACAACGTGCTGACATGAGGAAAGTTTCCAACCGATTTCTCATACACAAACAGCAGTTGTCCGACGTTGCCCGGTGAAACGTTGTTGTGATGCCTCGTGTAAGGAGGAGAAATGCGTACCATCACGTTTCCGACTTTGATAAAGGTCGGATTGTAGCCTATCGCGATTGTGGTTTATCGTATCGCGACATTGCTGCTCGCGTTGGTCGAGATCCAATGACTGTTAGCAGAATATGGAATCGGTGGGTTCAGGAGGGTAATACGGAACACCGTGCTGGATCCCAACGGCCTCGTATCACTAGCAGTCGAGATGACAGGCGTCTTATCCGCATGGCTGTAACGGATCGTGCAGCCACGTCTCGATCCCTGAGTCAGCACATGGGGGCGTTTGCAAGACAACAACCATCTGCACGAATAGTTCGACGACGTTTGCAGCAGCATGGACTATCAGCTCGGAGACCATGGCTGCGGTTACCCTTGACGCCGCATCACAGACAGGAGCGCCTGCGAAGGTGTACTCAACGACGAACCTGGGTGCACGAATGGCAAAACGTCCTTTTTTCGGATGAATCCAGGTTCTGTTTACAGCACCATGATGGTCGCATCTGTGTTTGGCGACATCGCGGTGAACGCACATTGGAAGCGTGTATTCGTCATCGCCATACTGGTGTATCACCCGGCGTGATGGTATGGGGTGCCATTGGTTACACGTCTCGGTCACCTCTTGTTCGCATTGACGGCCCTTTGAACAGTGGACGTTATATTTCAGATGTGTTACGACCCGTGGCTCTACCCTTCATTCGATCCCTGCGAAACCCTACACTTCAGCAGGGTAATGCACGACCGCATGTTGCAGGTCCTGTGCGGGCCTTTCTGGATACAGAAAATGTTCGACTGCTGCCCTGGCCAGCACATTCTCCAGATCTCTCACCAACTGAAAACGTCTGGTCAATGGTGGCCGAGCAACTGGCTCGTCACAATACGCCAGTCACTACTCTTGACGAACTGTGGTATCGTGTTGAAGCTGCATGGGCAGCTGTACCTGTACACGCCATCCAAGCTCTGTTTGATTCAATGCCCAGGCGTATCAAGGCCGTTATTACGGCCAGAGGTGGTTGTTCTGGGTACTGATTTCTCAGGATCTATGCACCCAAATTACGTTAAAATGTAATTACATGTCAGTTCTAGTATCATATATTTGTCCAATGAATACCCGTTTATCACCTGAATTTCTTCTTGCTGCAGCAATTTTAATGGCCAATAGTGTAGTTCCCAAAGATAGGTGCATGCTTGTGTTGATACACTGTGGCTTCCAGAATGAAGGTATTACTCAGGGAATGCCACGAAAACGTTCCCAAGACCAAAACGCTCCATTTTTCCGGCTTTCACGCCAACAGCCATCTGTGTGATGGCGCGTAAAACGTGATTCGTTTGAAAAGGCCACATGTCGCTACTCAGTGGACGTCCAGTTGCGGTACTGGTGTGCAAATTCCAGCCTTCGTCGCCGATGAAGATCAGTCAGCACGGGTCCATGAGCCAGGCGCCTGCTGTGGAGGCCCACCAGCAGCAACGTTCGCTGAACGGTCGTTGAGCAGACACTGTCGGTAACCCCCCGGTTCATCTGGGCAGTCAGTTGCCCAACAGTTGCATGTCGGTTCGCCCGTACGCACCGCCGCTACCGTCGTTCATCGCTGTCGTTTATGGGCTGCGGTGAACCGCAGTTGCTTCGTCGCCCATTTTGGATAGCGCCATTTTGTCATGTACGGTACACATTAAACACGGCGGTACGCGAACGGTTTACAGATTTAGCCTTTCCGGAACTGCTTCCAGCCTTGGCCCGAAAGCCAACGATCGAGCTCTTTTGGACGTCAGATAAATCTCTCCGTTTGCGAATGACGTAACGACTGTACTGCTTTCCGCATCCCCCTGACAAACTTTATGTACCCCCCACTGATAGCGCTGCACCTGCCGTCTGTGACTGGTTACTGAACGTTAAACATAGGCAGTGTCACGTTAATGTGACTGGACCGTGTATTTCCTGTAGACAAGTGCACTATCAGAGAGCAAATCTGAATGTATTGCTCAGCCAAATTAATATTTCACTCATATATCTTAATATCATTAGCAATCCTTCAATGGATTACAACTGGTATCACTCTTCTTCCTGCCGAGCACTCGCCATCCGCTGTAACGTACTGGGTTACGTCAGAGAAAAAAATAGAGTTAATTTGTCTGTTCGAGGCGCCACTTCCTGTCGACTGAGTCGTGCTTTCCGGTACGAAATATCTACTGACTGGAACACATTTCCTCCTTCAGTCTGCACCCTCTTCAATCGCCTACAGCGCAAACTAAGGGTGTCACACAACATAATTTGGTTATTCAGCCGCCTTACTAGAAATCATTTCTTCTTTGACAGACGTTGGTACCTTTTTTCTGCTTACGAGAATGTTACAGCTTAATTTATCTGTGTGATGCACTTAACTATGATTAACAGGTTGCGCATGTATTGTTGACTACGAAGGGAGAGGGTCCCAGCGCATAGCTTAGTCGTCGCGATTAGCACCAAGTACATCGCCGAGCTTAACGCCCCTATCTGACTGACAGGTCACCATTAGTCGTGTCACATGCCCTAATTCGATGAGCACTCTGCACTAGAGCATGTTAGTCACTTCGAAATCAGGGGCTCAACACCAGTAACACAACACGTACTATGCAAGCCTTCGTCACAGACATCGATTCAGAAATTACGCTTGAGAGCGCAGGTTTCACTTAGTGTGAAGATGAATTCCAAAGGAATTATTGAAAGGGGCCATTTTCAAGTGGTTGGCTATGTCAGCCGAAGGGGATTTCGAGACAGCTAGCCCATTCCTTCGTTTTTATCTTTCAGTGCGAGTTACTCGAATGTTGTTCACGAAGCTTTCGCAAAAACACAATGTTACAGAAATTTTCATAATGCGAAGTCTTGAACATCTTTTTTCGAAGAGTGACAAGCGCAAACTATTTACGCTAACATTTTTCTCCTGGTATCGAAACAGTTGGCTACAGTTACCGCCAGTCTCTCAGTAAGTACTCGGAACTATGTCTGAAAATGTTCCATGGCTTCATTCTCCATGCAATTACTGTCGGAGCACGTACAGATACGTGAAAAAAATGAGTGAGAAGGGCACTAACAAGACAGCTAAGCTATATTTCAGGCCAGTTTAAACAGTGAAAGCAATGTTTACTTAATTTGTCATATAAGTCAGCAAATCCAGAACTCAGTAAAGCTGAAAAATGGAACAAACCGAGATCATTTGTATCGTAGGTTAGTATATGTTTATCGTCTAATTTGCTTTACAGTCTTGTAACAAAAGAAGCAGACTTCCAGGGCTGAGACGAACGAAAAGTGCAGAAAGTTTCCAAGCTGGTTCTGAATATGTGAATCTCCCACTACACGCAAAAACTGACCTCAATCCACGTTTTCGATTAGTTCAGTAATTTTAAATCACATAAATCTCATGCCGTGATATTTCAGCTGGTTTGCTAAAAATCTCGGTTTTTGTCTCGCAGACAAACCCTACAATTATAGCAGTAATAGGTAATCGATAAATTAAAGTGCTATAAGCATAAGAATTACTAGTCTACAAAAGTGAGGTCTCTGCGTGGATGTTTAAGTAACACAACGTGTCGGAGGATTTGTGTACTTAGCCTTGACATTATGGAACGAAAGGGCACTAAGTAAACCAGCTTAAGATTATAGCGGTTAATAACAGAAGATATTATTCTGCTTGTATATTTATGAGTGTGTGTCTCCCGTACGTGCTTCCCCGGTTCCCAACTGAGCTTCCCAGGTACCCTGAGTCGTGAAAATCAAATGACCTCCATTTCGCTAACGACTAGTCCGCTGTATGAGAGAACATAACTCACTCCATCAGATAACATTCACTGTGACTAGATGCGGAAGTGGCAAAATGGGAAAAACGAAATACTCAGAAAATGCTATCCAAAAAGAGAAATCTTTTAGGCTGAAATCGACACGAATGACCTTGCTAAGCTGCTGTAACTATATAATGTTGAGGATATTTTGTACAACATAATTTTATTTTCTGCCCCAATCGCAAACGTTTATAGCTGTGATTGACTTCGATGTTTAAACAGCCAACAGGTTTCTTCAAAGCTGACGCGCCTTCTGCAAAAGGTTGCGAATGGGACTGAAAATGAGTTTGACAATAACTGATGCTCCGCCATCACGTGCCTTATTTAACCAAATATTGTACGTCAGTAACACGGTGCATGTCAAAGACTTGTCACAGTCCCTTAAACAAGTAGACGTTCTCAGCGCCAGATTTATTACGAAAGCTTAATGGCCACGGACGATTACCCAATCAGTACCACCATTCAGTTTATACTGTCGTTTTCCTGTTTTGTAGTTCTGGAGATATCATCACCAGTGTCGTTACCAATTTTTTTATTCACAAGATTATAAGTTTCAACGATAAACACGCTACACTTAGCATGAGTTGTATTATTGCAAAGTAGATCAGTAGAGCAGAAACGACATTTCTAACGCGATAGCTGGAATAAGAGAATAAGTTAAACCCAGTAAGTCATTGGATCATTTCTGCAAGAACAGCGGAGCCGTCAAGCTAGCTCATACACAAACGCTTTGGATTTCACTCACTGTACGCTGCCTCTTCTTTTTCGCTATCACCTAACACCGATGACGAGAACTCTGTTCACCATTAGGAAATGAAATCTCAAATTTCACATTCGTAACTTCATTTCACCACTGTTTAAAATCGTTAGCATGAGAGGGGATGTATGTAATATCACAATTTTAATGCGCGACTTTTTATTTACGATATTGTTTAATCAGTGCAAACCTGAAATTTAGTTAAATTTTAGTGCGTGTGGTAAATCTGTAACCGCTAATACACAAACTCATACAAACCGATACACCCATACAACCATATAAAACTTTCTATTTTAGTGACCGTTCCACATCATAAGGTATCGCCCACACGGTCTGTCCGACATGCAACGAACTGTTAATTGCCGCCCAAACTGGAGCTACTGAACGATCTCCCATATTGTAAAAATTGCATAACCTTCACAGGAGGAAACTGCGTTAATCCTAAGAAAACATAAAATTTACCTAGTAGATTTACAACGCGGTTTCTGGTAATAAACAGAAGGAACAGATTCAAGGAAAACTTACTTCCATATGGAGAGCACGTGGCCGTTTGTGGGCATTAAGAAGAATAAAACACACAGACTATCTAAAGCCAACCACCGAGGCATTCTGCTCAACGTTCGACATAACGCCGCAAGCTGCGCAGAATTCTCCGTCTACGGGCCCCAAGGGGGCAGAATCGTCGCAGACTGCTCTCGGCCCTCCGTTGCAATTAGGTTAGTGTCGGCCCCCGTCAGCTGCGGAATATGAGATGCGCCCGCAGCCGAATGCGCATTGAGGTTTCCGGCGAGGGACTGATGGCATTATGCCACTGTCTGCGCGTCGTGCAGTTGCCTGCTCGCTGCACTGGACTTAATTTGCCCTCTTGGCTCCGTATCAAAGGTCCTGGCAATAGCGGAGGTAGCTCTGTCGCACTGGAAAACAGCACTCAACCTGGTGAAAGCAAACACAACAACTTTCTATGGATTCATTTTTTAACTTCTGCGTCAGCAGTATGGTTGATTTCTTCTCTTTCCCGTTCCGTAACTCAGTCGGTATAAGCAGAATCCTTATAGAATCACTTTGTCGTACGTCTGTTAAGACCCCTTTTCACAGGAATAGGTAGAGGTATAAAGCTGAAATTTGTGTCAAACGCTAGGATCTACTGTCTCTTGGGGATGTAAAAAATTTAAGCTTCTACATTAAGGCAATCAAAAGGTACGCCCATTTATGCGACATATTTTTAAACACGCAAACTCGCGCATCAAAACTTAGCTATATACTTAAGCAGAATCAAAAATGCTCCTATCATAGCACAAAAAAGGAACACTATTAGGGATGTAAGAGAAGGGAACTAGTTTTTCAACTTATCTTGCAGCTTCAAAGACATTTATATAAAAACATCGTGACAATTCGCGCTTTTTTTTTACTTTTTAGTATTAGCACCCATGCATCGTCTCAAGAAAGAAATATGATATATGGTGCCATGACTCCGCCCCCCCCCCCTCCCCAAGGAAAAAATTCACCCTCAGAAATTTTAGCCCCACCAGAAAAACGTTTTTAGCTATGACGTGCTCTTCAGCCATACGATATTACACATTGTTCACTATGGCCAGAGAATCTCCTAGACTTTGCGCATAGGATCAGGGACTTAAGCCTATAAACGGTAAGATGCAGGTGTGCAGCTAAGAGACCTCACTGCGCTGGATAAGTAAAGTTAAGTCTTAAAAAAGCGCGAATATGTCGAGATGTTTTGACTTAAATGTCTTTGAAGCTACCAGATAAGTTGCAAAGCTAGTTCCCTTCTTTTACATCCCTAACAGTGCTCCTTTTTTGTGCTATGATAGGGGCATTTTTGATTCTGGTTCCCCACTTTTAGTCTACCACAATTTTGACATCAGGCCGTCATAGCTTGGCAATCGACGTAGATTTTTGTTGGCTAGGGTGACGGCTTATGCGGTACAGTTTCTTTTTATTATATTTCCAACCATACTGCTTATTGCTTACATCGTGGCAACGGATAAGGTTTCCACAAAACGACAGGACATCTATTAGTTACACGCATTCCTATATGTTCTTATTAAATTTTTGTGGCTTCGCACAAGTTTGAAACATACGAAGTAGAAGTGGCGAGTGTAAAAAAACTCACAAATAAAGTGTTTTTTTGCACGTAAAACCCAGAATGAAGATAGATTTTTGAAAGCTACATTTTTCAACTTTATCTCGAGAATGCATTTTTTATTTATTTGACTCACTTAAAACCGTTTCGGAGCATTCAATTCACCTAAGGATGATTTTCACTTCCTGCATTTACCTCGACTTTAAGCCATTGTACCCGCCAACGGATAAAGACAATTCGATAAAAAAATATCAATTTTACCTTATCCATTTATCTACCTTAGTGCAAAGTTTGAATCGATTCGTATAAATTTAAAGTATAGAAGTGGCGCGCTTCGAAAACCTCCCAGAAAAAGGTGCTTTTTGCACGTATTTGCAGTTAAAATCCAAACTGTGCAAATGCAAATGGTGCCCTGGCATTAATTTCAGCCCAATTAACATCTTTTGCAAAAGTAATTAATCGATTCGCATGATCTGCCTGGGGTCCAGCTCTGGTTCAAACCTTGCTTAACATACTGTGGCCACTGATGTGTACTGAACCAAAAACTTTTTACCCCATGTTCACCTTCCCACCCTCCCCCTCCCCCCCCGCCCCAATAAAAAACATCGATTCTGTGCGCAGCCCTCTCAAATACATTTGTTACATCCTATACCCCGCTGTAATTATTAAGTCTGTACGGAACCATGCTACTAGAGGCACCTATAGAGGGCAAAAACTGTAGAGGAAGACAGATATTGGAATGCATACAGCAAATAATTGTGGACGTAGGCTTCGAGTGCTACTCTGAAATGAAGAGGCTGACACAAGAGAGGAATTCGTGGCGGGCTGCATCAAACCAGTCCGAAGACTGAGGAGGAGGTACCAACCACACTTCTCCGAGTTCTTTTCTCTTGCACGGCCAGTGAATTATTATTATCGTATGGACGAGTCACAACAACAAATCCAATACACATTTAAACAAATATTGCACATGTGCAATTGTTACACTAAGCAAACATTAAACGGCCCAGACTACACACGAATGTCGGATTATTCAGTCCACTGGAGCGCCTTGTCTGATACGTCATGTAGACTCTTGATCCCAAGAGGGAAAGATCAGATAGGACACTCATTTACAGTGTGGCTTATTGTCTGAATATCGCCATAGTCACACGTACTGTCAGTGAAAAAGCCCCAATTATGCATGTTGTGCTTCCTCATACCTTCTCCAGTTCAGTACTTGCTAAACAGTACCCATACTTCCTTAGGATATTAAAGCCTGAAGCTTTAAAAGTCGGGTTGGCAATAAATTCGTGGTTCCTGATTTTCGTGGCTTGCCACTCAGGTTTGCGTTCAGGATCCCGGTTGATCCCAGTGCACAGCATTTGGACTCCTTCTTCACACACAGGTCTTCTGGATCTGAAGTGTCACCTAGGCAGCGGCAGTAAATCTTTGTTAAGAGGGAGAGACTCTTAAGAGGGAGAGACTCATTTTTAGAAACTTACTGGCAAAGTTTGTGGAGAGCCGCCTTCCGACGAAGGTGGACTGGACTGATATTAGACAGTATTGGCAGCGAGCATGTAGGTTATGGTCTGAACATGCCACTAACGGTTCTCGTAACTGCATTCAAATGAACGTCAGGTTTCTTCACATGAGCGCTGCGGAGCCAAGTTGGTGTACAGTATTCTGCTGCAGAGTATATGAACGCAATGTTTGCTCTACGGAGAACTGGTGTATTTGTTCCCTATGTACCACCTGACAGCTTCCTCATCAGGTTCGTTCGTGTTTTTACCTTTTTAGCTGTGATGGAAAGTTGTTTCTGATATGCTAGCGTTCTGTCTAATGTAACAACATGGTATTTTAGCTTATCGTTGTAACTGACTATCCCAAGAGGACCAAAGTGTCGGCTGATTATTGCTGATGGTAGACGATTAGAGACGTGGAAAAGACATATTTCTGTTTTAGAAACATTAGGACAAAGTCAGCATGTTTTAAAGTATTCATGAAGATCAGTGAGGTTCCTTGTTAGGTGTTACTCACTTTCAGAAAGGCCTTCACTCTGATATGAAATTGCTACATCATCTGGATATTGAAATTTCCTGCAGGTCGGATTTGGCAGGTCTGCTGTGTAGAGACGGAATAACACCGGGGCAAGAACAGAGTCATGAGGCAACCCCGTCACTGAGTACATGCCATCCGCTCCTCTTTCCCCCCGGTGTACTTTAGACCGGCAATTGGTCGACATGTTGTTTAAGGGGTTACTTAGAGTTTGGCAAGGTATCGCTAACAGAAATTTTGTTACCAGGCCCTCGTGCCACACCGTATCATACGCTGGTGACAGGTCAACGAAAACTACTTCACTGCTGAGTTTCTGTTTGTAGCCAGTTTCCGTGTCAGTAGTCAAGCAGAGCACTTGCTCACAGAAACTTCTACGAATTCCAAATCCAGTTTGTTAAAGTGCCACATCAGAATTAATTTGGTATTGTGTTCGGTATAGAATCATTCTTTGCAAGAGTTTGCAAGCCCGGCTAAATAGAGATACTGAGCGAAAGTGTTCTGCAGTTGTTCCTTCCTTCCCTGGCTTTTTGATAGCGGTAAAATCAGCTCTCTTAAACTTTTCTGATAATATTCCTGTGTAAGAAGAACTTGGTTAAAAGGTGAACTAGCTACTTCCGCGTTGCGGTCTATTGTGTACCAAAATTCAGGCTATACCCCTTCTGTACACGGAGGTTTACAACATTTCGTGAGGCTAAGGGATATCTCCAGTTCACTGATAGTAAATGGGGACGAGAATTCTGGGTTAGGTTTTCGAGTTCAGTAAGTTCCTGCTTTACATGCCGAACATTTTCTTCATGTGCTAAGTGGCTGGCGACTGCGTCACATGAGACTGTTGACCTCGTTATATTTGGGTAAGATTTTTTCCCAGCTTCCAGGCTTTTCTGCTGGAACGTGTGAAGTCAAGGTCCCTGGTTTCTTTGTGCTGTTTTACTCTCCTTTGTTCATTTAAGGACTCATCAAAATCGTAGCTGTTTCTTTCAGGGAATTACGATTGTTACGTGCGAGTCAGACTTTAACAACTTCGCAGAGAAAAGAGTGGTAGTAATTGGTACTTTAAGTTCAATTCTGCTGCTAATGTCAGTAAAGTAACTACAATCTGAAGATATTAGTAACACAATCAAGTATTAGCCAAAAATATTAATTTTATACCCATTCCCTTTCAACTGTCTTGTTCGAAATACTTTCTAACAATAGTATTAGTAATTTATTTTACAATAATACGGGCGTTTGTTAGCTTACAAGGATACCCTAAGTCGTATATAAAGACATATGAATATATACACGTGTGTAACGAGGAGAGGTTAAGGACAGATGGTCAGTCGAGGCCTTGTTGAAGGACCCGTTCCGGCATCTGCCTAAAGTGATTTAGGAAAACCTAAATCAGGGTCGCCAGACAGAGCATGAGAGTCTATCATAGTAAATCTGAGAGCCTGTGTCAAAACAAATGCACATCCCTAGTCTGTCATGTTCCATGAATAGTTTTCAAATGTTCATTCATACCTGGAACAAGTTAGCTTAATAACAAAATAATAATTTGCATAAAAATGAATTTTTAATATAACTCATTTTTAATTCTGACTAAAAAGTACACAATAGTTAGTTATAGCACCATGCAGACTGCTAATCCTATACAGATAGTCCCGATAATTTGTGATTCTGAATTTGTAACAGTTATGAAAATACTAGTAAGATTTAAAATGAAAAACGTGGGGCGCATGCAATAGATGTTACAAAGGAGGTGAACTACTTATGTATCAGTTACGTACCGCAAATCTTACAGGGATTTTCATAGCTATTACAAATTCAAATATTTTCAGTACTATCTGCATGCAGTTAGGAATCCAGGAGAAACTTTTGTAGCGTTTAATCCGATTTAAAAACGAACTACATTAAAAAATAATTTTTATTTAAATATTTTCTGCTTTTTAGTCTTGTGTGTGAAAATTTTTCAGTCGATTTCAATCATGTCATTGAGATTACAATACAGAGAAGAGGCACATTTCAGGTTTATTTCAGTCTCTCTTCACCTGACTTCAACCAGTACGAGTATATTGTTTACTCTTCTACATATTTCACGGAAAGATCGTGAGGATAAAAATTAGAGAGATTGGAGCTCGTACGGAGGCTTACCACCAATAGTTCTTCAGAAAAGTTCAAAAAATGGTTCAAATGGCTCTGAGCACTATGGGACTTAACATCTGAGGTCATCAGTCCCCTAGAACTTAGAACTACTTAAACCTAACTAACATAAGGACATCACAAACATCCATGCCCCTGGCAGGATTCGAACCTGCGACCGTAGCAGTAGCGCGTTTCCGGACTGATGCACCTAGAACCGCTCGGCCACCGCGGCCGGCTTCAGAAAAGTGGTAAAAATAATTAAACATTGTTTGTTTAATTCGCGGCTGACATTAGGACCACGATCAAGCTGCCACGCCTCTGTTATTTTGCGTGTCTTTCCTTCTGCCCGTCTGAAAAACCAGATCATCTGAAATACTAAGTAGTCGCTCGACACATTTCTCGAACCACAACAGTTTCCATAAAATTTACGGATTACGGGATGTCGAATGTTTTCAGGATGGGGAGTTACATTTTGCATTACATAAAATGAGAGTCCTTGGCCTTAAGTTTGTCGCACTCTCAGTTAAATAAACGTTTACTCCCCGCGAAAATAAATCAGATGCCTCTGGCTACGACAGTCCAGTTTTCGCTGATTGTACAAAAAAATTCTTTTAATGGCGGAACTGAGTCATTAGAACCTCGCTGGGGTGAAAACCGTGCCGATGTTAGGCGGTGATTGGCGCTATATATTGCGAGTAAACATTCTAAAAATAAAATTCTTTAATAAGCACCGTTTCCTTCTGCGCGATTTCAAAAGGAAGAGGGAAAAGACGTCTGACAGTTCCGAGAAATAAACCAAACTTGAATTCAAAGGAGCAGTATTTATTCCGGCGAAGGGTATTTTCCTGCACAATGCGAGCCTTTAACCGACGAGGGGCGGCCGGCCGCCGTCTCCCCCCCGAAGTTGGGTACGGGGAGGCGGCGAATCCGCAAAAGTTCTCGCCCCGCTGGCTGGCCGAGGGGAAACAGTGGTGGCGCGCGGCCAACAGTCAGCAGGCTCCGGCAGAAACAAGCAAACACACAGGGTCGCTGCTTCCCACACATCGAGGGCACAAGTTGCTCACCGCTAGACTTGCAAAACTACTGTAGGCTACCCGTAGGCTACCGTAAGCAAGCGTAGAATACGGCAGTTTTCCCGGTAGATTCGGTCAGTTCAGATCCCCAAAAAAGGGTCAAATGGGTCTGAGCACTATGGGACTTAACTTCTGAGGTCATCAGTCGCCTAGAACTTGGAACTTCTTAAACCTAACTAACCTAAGGACATCACACACATCCATGCCCGAGGCAGGATTCGAACCTGCGACCGTAGCGGTCGTTCGATTCCAGACTGTAGCGCCCAGAACCGCACGGTCACTCCGGCCGGCTTCAGATCCCACCTCGTGACCAGTAAGTTAGGTGAGTTGCTTACTTATCGGGCCTTACCTCATAACGACCGCTTTCCTTACGTATGCGATCAGTGACTGACTAGATTCCACTAAAAAC
Source organism: Schistocerca piceifrons (assembly GCF_021461385.2). Classification (NCBI taxonomy): domain Eukaryota; kingdom Metazoa; phylum Arthropoda; class Insecta; order Orthoptera; family Acrididae; genus Schistocerca; species Schistocerca piceifrons. Next base: position 693,447,694 of record NC_060141.1, read on the forward strand.
CGGAAGCGGTGAACAGTCTGGAAACTGATTGAGGGTATACAACGAAGCACCAAAGAAACTGGTATAGGCATGCGTACTCAAATACAGAGATACGTAAAAACGCAGAATACGGCGCAGCGCTCGGCAACGCCCATATAAGACGAAAAGTGTCTGGTGGAGTTGTTAGATCGGTTACTGCTGTTACAATGGCAGGTTATCAGGACTGAAGTGAGTTTGAACACGGTGTTGCAGGCGACGCACGAGCGATGGGACAAAGCATCTACGAAGCAGCAATGAAGTGGAGATTTTCCGGTACGACAGTTTCACGAGTGTATCGTGAATATCAGGAATCCGGTAAAATATCACATCATCGACAAGGCTGCGGCCGGGAAAAAATCCTGCAAGAACGGATCCAACGACGACTGAAGAGAATCGTTCAACGTGACAGAAGTGCAACTCTTCCGCTAATTGCCGCAGACTTGAGTGCTGGGCCATAACAAGTGTCAGCGTGCGAACCATTCAACCAAACGTCATCGATATGGACTTTCGGAGCCGAAGGCCCACTTGTATAGTCTTGATGACTACGCGACGCTAAGATTTACGCCTCGCCTAGGCCCCTCAACACCGATATTGGACTGTTGATGAGTGGAAACATGTTGCCAGGTGGAACGAGTCTCGTTTCAAATTATATCGAGCGGATGGACGGGTACGGATATGGAGACAACCTCATGAATCCCTGGACCCCGTGTGTCAGCTAGGGTCTCTTCAAGCTGGTGGACGCTCTGTAATGGTGTGGGGCGTGTGCAGTTGGAGTGATATGGGACCCCTGATACGTCTAGATACGACTCCGACAGATGACACATACCTAAGTATCCTGTTTGATCACCTGCATACATTCATGTCCATTGTGCATTCCGACGGCCTTGGGAAATTCCAGCAACCATTCTTTGAATTTCAGCACTTCCGCTGGCCATCAAACTCCCCAGACATGAATCTTATTGAGTATATCTGGGATGCCTTGCAACGTGCTGTTCAGACGTGATCTCCTCCCCCTCGTACTCTTACGGATTTATGGACAGCCCTGTAGGATTCATGATTCCAGAATGAGATTTTCACTCTGCAGCGGAGTTTGCCCTGATATGAAACTTCGTGGCAGATTAAAACTGTGTGCCGGACCGAGACTCGAACTCGGGACCTTTGCCTTTCGCGGGCAAGTGCTCTAAAAACGGAGTTACCCAAGCACGACTCACGTCCCGTCCTCATAGCTTTACTTCCGCCAGTACCTCGTCTCCTACCTTCAAAACTTTACAGAAGTTCTCCTGCGAACCTAGCAGGAGTAGCACACTTGAAAGAAAGGATATTGTGGAGACATGGCTTAGCCACAGCCTGGGGGATGTTTCCAGAATGAGATTTTCACTCTGCAGCGGAGTGTGCGCTGATATGAAACTTCCTGGCAGATTAAAACTGCGTGCCGGACCGAGACTCGAACTCGGGACCTTTGCCTTTCACGGGCAAGTGCTCTACCATGCCTAGCAGGCGAACTTCTGTAAAGTTTGGAAGGTAGGAGACGAGGTACTGGCGGAAGTAAAGCTGTGAGGACGGGGCGTGAGTCGTGCTTGGGTAGCTCTGTTGGTAGAGCACTTGCCCGCGACAGGCAAAGGTCCCGAGCTCGAGTCTCGGTCCTGCACACAGTTTTAATCTGCCAGAATTCATGATGTCAGTTCTCTCCAGCACCACTTCAGACATTAGTCGAGTCCATGCCACGTCGTGTTGCGGTACTTCCGCGTGTTTCGCGGGCGCCCTACACGATATTAGACAGGTGTACCAGTTTCTTTGACTCTTCAGTGTACAAAGGGACAGAGAACCTAATGAACGTTTTTGCCGTATATTGTTATCCTCGTGCCTGTTACTGACTCGCTAGATGTTGCTCGGAAGAGTTCCCCAAAGGGCTTTCTCCAGGCCCTGGCTTCAGAAACTCGGCACGCTAACGCTCAGCGCTCGAATGCACGATCCGTGTGCCGCCGACTTTAGTCTACTCTAAGCGCAGCAGGCGACAGCGCCGTGCCGGTCGCGCAGCCGTCGCGCCGCCGGGCAGCCCGTCCGCGGAGCCGCAGCTCGTTATTTCTAGCGCTGCCCCAGCGCTCTGACAATAAGGCCGGCGCGGGCGTTTGTTTTGTTGGCCGCGCTGAATATTTCACGGCTGTGCACGCGCCTGCGCCCAAGTCTTGCTCCTCTTCCCGTACCGTGCTCCTCTTCTTTCCTGCCCGGTGGCTGCCGGCTATCCATGAATAATTCCGCACTGTCGGAAATTGCGTCCGCGGACGCGGAACGAGGACGATTTTCGCTAAATGTTTCAGACTGCCTTCGGACTCGTTTGGCTTTCTGTAAAACCGCAAGAAACGTTCTAGATCGTCGGCCAATGGGGGCTTTCGCCGTAGAAATGATCTGCAGAGAAAACCAGGGGTGCCTGGTGTGGGTGAGGGGGGAAGAGGGTGCAGCAGTTACGGGGTTGTGGAACTCCCAGCCGGAACATTATATAACAGCGTTAATTCCCTGATAATTTTCCGAGAATAAAGTTGTATGAAAACTAGGATTCACGAAAACGGCAAGGCAGAATTACAGGCTGTGTTTAACACAAGATGTTTTTCAGTCTCTTGCCTGAGAGTTTGCCCACGTGGATAGACTTGCGGCCACATCAGCTGCAGTTAACATTCTAGTCAGGTAAAGTTGTCCATTTATAGGCTGACGGTACAGTAGAACAACATAGGCGCCGGCCGCGGTGGTCTAGCGGTTCTAGGCGCACAGTCCGGAACCGCGAGACTGCTACGGTCGCAGGTTCGAATCCTGCCTCGGGCATGGATGTGTGTGATGTCCTTAGGTTAGTTTGGTTTAAGTAGTTCTAAGTTCTAGGGGACTGATGACCACAGATGTTAAGTCCCGTAGTGCTCAGAGCCATTTGAACAACGCAGGCGCTGCAGTGCAGTATTTCACACTTAATAACGGGGCGTCGATTTTAGTCATACAGCTCTTCCTGTACGAGACTCACAGTATCTGTGCAAGTATAGGATGTGGACGAAAGCGGTGACTTATGGAAATTTGGATCGGTCCGACCAGTGTGCTCGTGTGGCCGAGCAGTCAAGGCGACCGCTCGCTTCAAACAGAAGATCCACGTTCGAGTCCCGGCCCGTGCACAAATTTTCGTCGTCACCAATACACAGAGCACCGAAGTCAGCAAAATTCGCAAATGCGACTATGATTCTCATAGAAATGAAATGAAATGTACGTGTGGCTATAGCCTCCCGTCGGGTAGACCTGTTGCTTGCTGCAAGTATTTTTAGCTGACGCCACTTCGACGACTTGCGTGTCGATGAGAACGAAATGATGATGAAGATAACACAACATCCAGTCCCCGAGCGGAGAAAATCGACCCAGCCGGGAATCGGACCAGGGCCCTCGCTGACCACTCAGCTATGGAGACGGACAATAATAGCAGAAAAACACTTTCCCAAACGCGGCAGAAGAAATAGCATTCGCCCCCACCGACATGCTCGTATCGGAGTTCGCTTATCTCTAAAATGGTTCAAATGACTCTGAGCACTATGGGACTTAACTTCTGAGGTCATAACTCCCCTAACTAATCTAAGGACATCACACACATCCATGTCCGAGGCAGGATTCGAACCTGCGACCGTAGCAGTCGCGCGGTTCCAGATTGAAGTGTCTAGAACCGCTCGGCCACTCCGGCCGGCTTGCTTATCTCTGTCCACAAAAATAAAAAACTTTGACTCCGCGTTCTAGAACCAGTCGCTGGATCCCCACATGAGTAAAGCAAGTACTTCGATATGTGGCAGCTCGTCGGGTGCTTCTGAGGTGGAAACCTGCAATTTTTGCTTATGATCTCTGTATCCTTCACTTAAGTTTATCAATTAACTACCACTGCAATTATGATAGAGTTTGTCTGGGAGTGAAAACGCGGCATTGTTAACAATCTGCTAAAATATCACGGCTGAGCTAATCGAAATCGTGGACTAAGGTGTTATGAAATTTCTGACGCATAGATACACGGGTACGCGCGCGCTTGGCTTACAGATCAACAGACTGAAAAGGGATAGCGAACCACTCTCTCTTACATTTCATTCTCGCACCTTAAAGTTTAGGCTGGAAGACACGCAAAAAGAAGCGTTACATACAATCTCTTCACTGTCAGGTACATGAGCGAGCTGACCCTGATTTGAATCAGCATCTGACCTCTCGTCATAATATATAATGCACTCTATTCAAATCTACGGTACAGTCGATACGTTATTGCCAATAAAGCCAATAATTACTTATAATCATTCATATTAGCGGTCTCGGCATGTGTACATCCATCTTCGGATGTATCAATAATCCACAAATATGGTCGAGGTCCATAAACTATTTTTTTTTTTTTTTTTCGTTTCGTCCAAAGCAACGTTGGACGTCTTCAGAGGTGCCCCTGGTTCCACAAAGACGGCAAGACTCATTGCAACCAGGGAAACGTCTGAACATGTTCAACGCAGCTCTGGACGAAACCGCAGAAACATTCTTCCAGGCTGCTTGGCTGTGGTCCATGAAACATTTCTGTTTCATGGACCCCGACCGTACAACCTGTAAGATTCACCAGCAACTAAGACAACCGGTCACAAAAGTCTTCACTGTCTCATTCAAACAAAGAGCTTCGTCGTAATTATAAACACTAGTTACAAACATATTGAACTAGTGTTTATTTATTGTGGTGATAGTGTGGATTATCGTCGCATCTGAATGTGGCACTTAATAAATGGTTCAAATGGCTCTGAGCACTATGGGACTCAACTGCTGAGGTCATTAGTCCCCTAGAACTTGGAACTAGTTAAACCTAACTAACCTAAGGACATCACAAAAATCCATGCCCGAGGCAGGATTCGAACCTGCGACCGTAGCGGTCTTGCGGTTCCAGACTACAGCGCCTTTAACCGCATGGCCACTTCGGCCGGCGGCACTTAATATGCCGAAATCAGTAATATGAATGTTTGTATTACTAGTGACGATCTTGACATAATAAATTACTCGCTGAACATTTATAATGTAGTACACTTCCATATGAAGAGTCGTCAGGCCCGTACTTCTGGCGCTTTAGCAGATATTTGCAATTTTGGGTTTGCAACGTGTAGCTGGGATCAGCCCAATGAAACGTTGCTCATCACATCTTTCATGTGACGCCCAGCGTCGATAGAAAGCGTCGATTTGTTTCCCGTTACAAACAAAACTATTTTTACAGTGGAATTTTAGGCGTCTATTCGATAGAGCCGCCCCACGTGAGTCTAGTGGAATATTCGTTTTACCGATATGTATTAACAGGCACCGTTAAATACGAGGAATAACGAGCGACGGCACCACCCTGGCCCGAGCTGACTGCTAAAATTGTAAAGTTGTGGTAGGGACCAAACGGGTGAGCAAACGGCTGACCCATGCCCGAGGGAGGACTCGAACCTCCGGGAGGGGGGGGGGGGGGAGCCGCACAGACCGTGACAAGGCTCCCACGAGCGCGCGGCTACCCCGCGCGGCAGGTGACTGCTACCGCCATGCAGAAGTGTGCTGCTCAGTTGCTGCTGGAGTACCTTTTATTTCTCGGGTTTACTGTTCTTGTTAATACACATCGGTGAAACGAATATCGCACTAGAATAATCAGGTAGTGCTCTATCGGATGGGCACGTAAAATTCCGATTTAAAAATATTTTTGTTTGAATGGGCCCAACGGCCTTGCCGCCGGGTAACACTGTTTTCCGTCAGATCACCGAAGTTAAGCGCTACCGTGTTGGGCTAACACTTGAATCGGTGACCATCCCGTCTGCCGAGCGCTGTTGGCAAGCGGGTGCACTCAGCCCTTGTGAGGCAAACTGAGGAGCTACTTGATTGAGAAGTAGCGGCTCCGGTCTCGGAAACTGACAATATGGCTGGGAGAGCGTTATGCTGACCACGTGCCACTTCATATCCGCAGCCAGAGACGCCTGTGTGGTAATCATGACACGGCGCCCGCTCAGTATCGTTGGGCCTTCATGACCTGTTCGGGAGGAGTTTAGTTTAGTTTGTTTCAAATGGAAAACAAACCGACGCTTCACATCGACGCTGCGTGTCGCATGAAACATGTGATGAGGATTAATTTGGGTTGACGCCAGCTACACGATGCAAAAACGAAATTGCAAGTAACCGCCAAAACGCCAGAGAAAATATGCCTGAAGACTCTTTGGAGAGAGAGAGAGGTACGAACAGGGAGACAGGTGGTGGGGAAAGGAGAGAGGAGGGGCGAGACCGGACGATTAAGGTCTGAATGAACATTCATGATAGTCAGAATGAACTGAAGGTTAAGATACGCAACTGCTCGTTTCTGTGAGATACTACAGCAAAACTTGCAGTCCTGCCAAAAAGTAGTGACTTCTAAAATTATGGCCACAATACTTTGTGTCCGTGCGACGCACTGTTTACTGCGTTACTCGGGCATCTGTTATAAGAACCTCCGTATAAATATGCATTCTCTGTACCTATCGCCTTACCTACTTACTTTAACCAGTGCTATCCTACAAGACTACTGGAAGGCTATACTCAGATTTATTAAGGGGAATACTGAAATAACAAGCTGCAATGTAGCATAATTTAGTAACGATAGATTCGGTTCATTTACTACTTCCCCACGAACCCTTTTCGAATACACGCTAAAGGTCATGATAACGAAAGTAATGACGTGGTAATTTGGTGTACAAAGCGTATAATAACTGCGTAAGTACTTAATCAAGAGGTATCCTCCTACACGACACAATCTGAGCGATGAATTTGACAAGCGCCACAAAGGAGCCTTTACATCAAGGTGCAGGCGTATTATGTGGTTTCCAGTAAATATTAATCGTGAACAGTCTATACCATTTTTAAGTGTTCATGATAACACAACTGTAGTTCTGTAAAAAGTACTTTCGAAGACCGTAATAGCGATGTTGAAGCCAGGAAAATCGTTGCGTGAAGCGATTTTACTTCCCAGAGAGTGGATACGATGGTCTTTGGATGTTGACTTTATGTTGTGTACATAGTTCCGCGTAGTCAGAGCATACACAACTTTCCCGCTAGAGCGTGCCCCGCTAAGCACAACAGCGCAGGCGCAGCGCTCGTCCGTCTCCGCACTACGAGATGGCGCTGCCATATAGACGGACCAAATTCTGCTTCCGCCGATCCGCGTATTAATATGTAACGCAGCCAATGAGATTGCTGCTAACGTAGAACCTTTTCTCCTCGCGGATCACACTCGCGCAGTGATACATGAACGCGCGAGGTATTATAACGAGTGTACAGACCTCCGATTAGTCAGTCTGCATTTGTCTGTATCAGTCTATAGTCAAGTTTCAATCTGCGCCTAATAAGATTACCATATTCCTGTACATAGCCATGAAGATCAATGTATAGACACTTTTGTCAAGTATCAGAGATATATGTGACAATAAGATCAACGTACCAATACCAAAGGAACTTCAGATTGTCAGTTGTAAATAGCATCCAGAACCAAGTTAAGTAATTTTTATGCTTGTTAGCCGGCCGAAGTGGCCGCGCAGTTCTAGGCGCTACAGTCTGGAACCGCGAGACCGCTACGGTCGCAGGTTCGAATCCTGCCTCGGGCATGGATGTGTGTGATGTCCTTAGGTTAGTTAGGTTTAAGTAGTTCTAAGTTCTAGGGGACTGATGACCTCAGCAGTTGAGTCCCATAGTGCTCAGAGCCATTTGAACCATTTTTTATGCTTGTTATTATTTTAATAAATGTGTGTGAAAATTAATCAGGTTCTGTTTAAAGTTGGTCACCGTCAATCTGCTACTCTAAGCGTGCCAGTGGTATTTCTATCGTCTGACCTAACGGCAGAAGATAGCACGCCACGATAAGACCACGAGACCTATTGCTGACACTCACCTACTTCGTTAGAGCGACAAGTCAAATAATCTGATGCTGTGTGTACTGAAGTTCTTACAGTACGCATTCACCACACTTTATATCTGCATTTCTTACTTGGAAGTTTTTACCGGTTCAGTCTGTGAAAAGTCTGATCTTGTTGACACGTTAGCAATGCTACGTATTAGACTGTGAAGGTTTGGAGCAGCCCAATAATCACGTAACATGTGCGGAAACGCGCCTAAATTCTAACTAACACCGCCTGAAAGCGCTGATCTACATGCATTTCGGGTCGTGTTTCGCCAGTTCCACTGATAAAAGACAGGCATTTAACGGTGGCACATGGTTACTGGATTACGTGAGTGGACGTGGATCTTGTAACGTCTAGTCAGAGGGACGGCTAGCGGCCGACAGCCGCCAGCTATCTACCGGTAAGATCCCTCGCGCTGAGTGGGCAGTATTGATTCAAGCGGCATCCTTGTACCGACCCTCTCCGGCCAGCGTGGCAGAGCATAACTATGACGCATACAGCAGACTGAACACTCTCAGTATGATACACCGAATTCTCTCCTGTAAGGCACAAAACATTACGTTATGCAGTCTCTACGTCTACATCCACATAGCTACGCTGCAAATCACACTCAAGTGCCTCGCAGAGGGCTCAACGAACCACCTTCACAAGCATTCTCTATTACTGCACTCTCGAACAGCGCGCGGAAAAAACGAACACCTATGTAGTTCCGTGCGAGCTCTGATCCTCCGCATTTTATTATGAGGATCGTTTCTCCATATGTAGGTCGGGCTAAAACAAATATCATATTCGGGGAGAAAGTTGCCCATTGAAATTTAGTGAGAAGATCCCGCCGCAAAGAGAAAAGCCTTTGTTTTAATTATATCCACCCCAAATCGTGTATCATGTCCGTGACATTTTCTCCCCTATTTCTCGATAAAACAAAATGTGCTGCCCTTCTTTGAACTTTCTGGATGTGGTCCCGTTAATCCTATCTCGATTAATAATTGCATAACAGGAAGCAGACCACGCAAAGGTGAGAAAAGATCTTTTGTCTAATGAATGCAGCGCTGTTTAGTGTCAGGAATTCACAGTGGTGAACCGCAGATTTTAGAACGTCATTCCTTGTATGCCCTTCGTTGCCACTAACGACTTGCGTGTGAGTCTCTGAAGGGCCACTGTGTGCTCCTATTACCTAGGTTTATGTGACGCGACAGACCGCCCCGACTACTAACAGCGCTGGTGTGGGCGGCGACCCTCTTTATGGTGGGTAGCCGATATAAAGCTCTAGTAATAAGGTTCAACTACCAATATTTTCGGTGTATCTACGGGTTTACGTGCTTTGATAAAGCCCGCAGTGAAGGCAGCATCGACTTTAGCTTTCATTTCAACAATGTCTCCGCTATGAAAGCTGGCCTTCCGTGATGCTGTTGATATTCTGGAGGTTGGTTACTGAGATCAGATGAACTTCGTCATTTCGGACCCTTAGATTTTTGTGCAGAACGAATTTGAATGGCAAGGAAAATTATATTTATAGCAAAACTTTTTAGAACTATGTTTGGCAGAAATATGTAGTTTCTCAAAGCTATAGGCAGGCTAACCAAGGACCAAAATTATCTAATGCTGAAAACGATACAAACTAAACCGAGCTTAGAAAACAAGTAAAACGTTCTATGTGTAATAAATTGGATATTCAAAGATATACGAGTACAATGGTAGCAAAATCATTCTAAACGACCTCTAGAGAGTTCCTTTAATATTACAATGAACGATACGTCCCGTAGTCAAATGCCGAATTATCATATTTCGTTGTTATTGATACAGTTCGCAGAAATACAAAGCGTTCAAATACGATCAAGACTATGATGTATGGAAAAGTTATTTAATTCCATGTTGAAATAGTGTTGCCAAGAAATGAACGTCCGCATTCCCCGAACTACCGCAGTCCCTCCGAGCAACTTCCTCAGTAGTCTTGATAACGTAGAAAGTGATCCACCCCCGCTCTCACCCTTAGCAAAGCAAACGGACAACTGATCGCACATTCAAAGACAGATTACCATAACTTCTATATTATATCAACTCTGAACGCAATGAGAGAAGCTAATTTTTTGAGAAGAAAAGAAAGTACATTGAGACTGCAGCCCTGCAACCAAAGATTTACTGCCAGAACACCAGTGTGATTTCAACATGGTCAGCTACCTGTTTGTCCTGAAGGCTCGGGCAACAACCATTCGCAACAAATGCTTTATTACAGTTATTTATTTATCGTATGATGTGTACATTGATTTACATTTATATACAATATTTTCAGGACTAAAATGTACAATCACAAGTTCGTACAATTTTACAGCTCTATGTCTAGTTCTTCAATCCACTTGACTGCTTCATCCGATGTACGATGAATGTCCATTAAAGTTCCTCTGAAAGTACGATGAGGGCAGTCAGCAACAATGTGATGAATCGTCTGTGAGGGGGCACCACAGTCACAATTTGCAGAGCCAACCCATCCCCATTTGTGCAGTAGATAGCCACATCTGCCTTGTCCAGTTCGAATGCGGTTAATGATCCTCCACTGACGCCTTGGAAGATCAAATCCTTGCGTCTGCTTGGAAGGGTCCTCGACTAGATGTTTATTGGCTACTGAAGACTGATCCCACTGGAGTTTCCATGAACTGTTAATGTTGAAAGCAGATCCTTCAAGGTCGAGTGCTGTGCGCCATGGTGGTTTCCTCGATTTCAAGCGTTGGTGTGTTCCTTGTACAATATCTTGATGGATGGGGAGCTGGGGGTTCTGCTGAATGTTTTTCCACGTCTTTAGGAGAGCTTCTGATCTTCTTAGGGCTGGAGGTGGGATATTGCTTAGAACCGGCAGCCACAGCGTGTTTGTGCTCCGAATACATCCTGTGATTAATCGCATTGCCTGATTGAGTTGCACGTCTATCTTCTTAGTGTGAACACTGTTGATCCAGGTTGGGCAGCAATATTCAGCAACAGAATATGACAGAGCTAATGCTGTAGATCTCAGAACGTTAGTATTGGCTCCCCATGATGTACCAACAAGCTTCTGAAGAATATTATTTCTAGTTTTAACTTTAGCAGCCACATTTGATAAATGCTGCTTGAAAGACAGAGTTCTATCTAGTGTTAATCCCAGGTACTTTGGTGTACTACAGTATGGCAACACTTGGTCTCTGAATACAACTTCTGGTTTGTAATTTGACTGTCTGTTACGTAGGTGGAATGCAGATATAACTGTTTTCTGAGGATTTAGGTGGAGGCACCATTTCTTGAAATATTTGTCTAAGGCTTCCAGATCAGTGGATAGAATAGTTTCAGCATCAGCAAAGTTGGAGCACTGAGTCACCAGACAAATATCATCAGCATATATGAATTTCCTTGAAGATGTTTCTGGTAAGTCGTGTGTATACAAATTGAAAAGGAGGGGAGCCAGAACAGACCCTTGAGGTAAGCCGTCATTTAGTTTAAACATTCTGCTCCTATCATTATCTGAGTAGATCTGAAAGTACCTATTGCTTAGCATATTGTTGAGTAAGGCCGTGAGTTTACGACATGGGATAACACTCACAAATTTTAAGAGGAGTCCTTCTCGCCAGACAGTGTCATAGGCAGCAGATAGATCCAAAAAGGCAGCCACACTTACTGATTTCTTCTCATACCCATTTTCAATGTGCGTAGTGAGAGATAGTACCTGATCGTTACAACTTCTCCCAGGTCTAAATCCTGCTTGCTCGATAGGAATATGATGGTTGATTGTTTCACAGATTCTGTTGTAGATCAGACGCTCAAGGAGTTTATAAGTGATACTTAAGAGTGCTATTGGACGATAGTTTTCCACTTTTGTGGGATCTTTATTTGGTTTCAGTATGGCTAATATTTTTGATTTCTTCATCAGATGTGGGATGTTTCCAGTTTGCAGGATCTTTGAAAGGAAGTTGGTCAACCATTTTACTGTAGCTGGTCCACAGTGAGCCAGGAATTCTGGGTATATTCCATCATATCCAGCTGCTTTTCCAAGTTCCATACTTTTGATTGCAGCTTTAGTTTCCTCTTCTTGAAATGGAGTAGAGAATTCGGAAGACTGTAGGGCTGCTCTTTTCTTGGTGTTCAACTGTAGTTTGATATCCCTTTTGGCTTGCTTGTCCTTTATATTCTTTGTAACTGACACAAGGTGTTTAGCATAGTCATTCAAATTGATGGCATTTTTTGATCTTTTTGTTGTAGGGTTTGAAGAGTCTAATTTCCTGATGATAGACCAGGCTTTTCTGCTAGAATGGGTGTAATCTAGGGACCCCACAGTTTCATGCCAGATCTTTCTTCGATTATCATCCAGGGACTGGAGGAGGCTTGTTGCATTGTCAGAGTTAGGATGGTCTTCATATTCTTTTAGTAACTCCTCACTCTCGGAACTCCAACCAGGGATATACTCTTTACGGTACCCTCTAGGAATACATCGTCTGGCTGCACCTTTGATAACCCCAACAAATCTGCTGTAGTTGTTGTACGTTGGTTTGATCCATCTGATATTGGAATCTGTTTGCTTTGCAAATTCAGTCCAGTTGGCTTTCTTGAAGTTCCACCTCGGTTTAGGATGTGATCGTACAACAGGTATAGACATCCCCACCTCCAATATAACAGGTCTGTGTTGACTATGTGGGAATTCCTTGAGCACAGTTCGTCGTACTTGATTTAGGGAATTATGAGACTGAGTTGTGAAGCACAGATCTGGGGTATAGCCTTGGGACCAGCGAGCTGAGTGGAAGGTAGGCAGATCTTTAGCATCGTAAATTAAATTCAGGTTTTCAGTTTCCATCCAGTCCTCAAGCGCTTCACCGTTGAGGTCATTCTCCATATATCCCCACAGGTGATGATGACTGTTGAAATCACCGAGGTATATAGTTGGATGTTGCAGAGACGGTAGAACGGGATTAGGCCAATTAGTCCCTGGGGGTTTGTACACGTTAACTATCGTTAGGTTTTCAATTTTAACAGCAGTTGTAAAAATGTCATTTTCAGAATTTTCTGACAGCAGCTGGTAGTTTGTTATGTGATTCTTGACGTAAGTTGCAAGGCCATAATTTTGATGGTGATTAGAGGCTATCAGTTTAAAGCCCGGTATTTTCCCCCTACTCTGTAGCTGTGGTTCATCAGCTGTGTGCGTTTCTTGAAGTGCGATGATATCAACTGCATATTTCTGTGTGAGCCTGGAAAGATACTCACATTTTGCTCGACTTATCCCTTCGATATTCAGTTGACAGATGCGCAGAGATGGTCCAATTCTACGAGCTTGTGGGTCCTGAATAGGACCGCACGTGTCCTTCGTCATTCTTTGACCGAGAGGTCTTTTCAGACAGTTCGGTCTCATCTTATCGTTGTTGCTTTCTTAGCACCACCCAGGGGTCACGTGTAGGGTATTTAAAGGTTATACCTACGGACGGACAGTTAAACTATTACCACCGGCCGCCGGTATTCGCCTGAACACGCCAACACTTTCGAAGATAATCGAGTCTTTACCGTTCTACAGCTAGATATACTTTGTAAGTCACTATAGTGAACATGGCGGAGAACTGCCGACAGTGGCAGAGCGCATAGACGGCTTTTGAAGCTAAATCTGTGTAACACGTTCTCTGGAAATCGCCGTTCCCTGTAAACCTTTTAAACGCACGCAGTCATGCGGCAGCGGCGAAACGTGACCCACGTCCTTTTGTGTGACGACGGATATTCGTTGCTGGCGGAGCGCACTCCGCCCAACGCTCACTGACCATTGCGTCAATGCAGACGAGCTTTTCCGGTAGCTCGGTCAGTTCCACTGCTGCCTTCCGGACACGGCCTGTTCGCCGCGCGCTCCACCTACAACGCCTGCCGTTCCCCCGAGTTAGCTGCAGCCCCAGACACAATATTCTACACTCCGGTAGTTCCTCTACAATGTTCCACCCACTGCCCACAAACTCTCCTCTGCGCAGTTGGCTTCGCGGTACGTAAATGCCTCTTACTGTGTAGTGTCGGAGTTGGTCTCTCTGGATATTTCAATAAAGGGCATAATCGCCAACAGCGCAGACAGTGAGCGAGGATGCTTTAGGAATAAGATTCGCTGTAACGCAATATCGCGGTACTCTGGTCACTGTAAATACTATTTGAATCGACTTTTCTGTATCAGATAAGGTCTACGCTTTGTCAGCTTCTCGTACAGGAGGTGCTTATTGTTCACACAAAAGTACTTCAGTAGCTTCTCCGGATTTATTCAAGGAGCGCTCTCAACATACAACCTTGAGCAATTGGTTAGAAAACCAACTCGAGATGGGAACATATTAGATACCTTGGCGACGAACAGACCTGATCTTTTTGAGAAGTTAATCTAGAAGAAGGTATTAGTGACCACAAAGTCGTTGTGGCTTCTATGTCAGTGGAAGTTGGAAAAAAAATCAGCGTAGAGTTTTCTTGTGTGGGAAAGCAAATAAAAGTGTCATTAATGAATATCTTCACAGTCAGCTCCAAGCACTCACCGCAGGGCACAAAGATATTGAGCATCTTTGGTCGAAATTTAAAGGTGTTGTCCACCATCTGCTACAGAAGTATGCGCCTAGCGAAAATACAGGGGAGGGAAAGGATCCACCTTAGTACAACCAACAAATTAGGAAGTTGCTGAGAAAGCTGAGAATTTTGCACAGTCGTCTTAAACGTAGTCACTGCCCCGCTGACAAACAGAAATTATGCGAAATGAAAGCAGCTGTCAAAAGGTCAATGAGAGATTCTTTTAACGAATTTGAAAGCAATATTTTATCTGCAGATTCTAAAAATAATCCCAAAAATTTTGGTCGTACGTAAAATCTATGACCACTACAAATAATTCAGTACTTCCTCTTGCTGACAGTGCGGGTAATGTAACTGATGATGATAAACAAAGGCCAAAATTCTAAACCAAGCTTTCAAAAACTCTTTTACGGTAGAAGACTGCAGCACCATTCCCCGTTTCAATTATCGAACAAATGCAAGGTTGGCTGACATAGTGTTTAGTGTATCTGGGATTGTGAAACAGTTAAGATCCTTAGACGCCAGGAAGGCATCTGGCCCAGACGGTATCGCCGTAAGATTTTATGTTGACTCTGCTAAAAATATAGCACCATTCTTATCCGTCATTTATCAGAGATCACTGGAACAGCGGAAAGTTCCACGGGACTGGAGGAAGGCCCAGGTCATAGCAATCTATAAAAAGGGTAGAAAATCGGATGCACATAATTATTGGCCAATTTCACTGCCACAGATTTGTTGTAGAATCATGGAAAATATTTTGTGATCAGACATAATGACCTTTCTAGACTCTGAGAAGTTCATCTGCAGAAACCAGCACGGTTTTAGGAAACAGCGGTCATGCGAGACACAGCTGGCCCTCTTTGTGCATGATATACAACAGGTTCTAGATACCGGTTCCCAGGTTGATGCCATATTTCTCGACTTTCGAAAGGCGTTCGACTCAATTCCGCACTGTCGCTTGCTCCAAAAAGTGCGCGCTTACGGCCTGTCCCATGACATAAGCGGTTGGACAGATAGTTTTCTAACAGACAGGGAGCAGTATGACGTCCTGAATGGGGTGACTTATACAGAAACAAGCGTAACTTCAGGTGTGCCCCAGGGCAGCGTAATAGGTTCGCTGCTTTTTACGATTTACATAAACGATCTTGTTGATGGTATTGACAGCGACATTAGACTGTTTGCCGATGATGCTGTAGTCTACAGCAAGGTAGTGTCACACGAAAGTTGTGAACAAATCAATGAGGATATGCAGAAAATAAATGCGTGGTGTAATGACTGGCAGTTATCTCTCAATATCAGTAAGTGTAACCTACTGCGTATAACAAGGCGAAAATCCCCTTTAATGTACGAGTACAAAATAAATGCCCAGTCCTTGGAATCTGTAACATCAGTCAAATATCTGGGTGTAATTATTCGAAATGATCTCAAATGGAATGATCAGATTACACAAGTAACGGGCAAAGCGAACTTTAGATTGCTGTTTATTGGTAGAATCCTGAAGCGATGCAGTCCTTCAACAAAGGAAATAGCTTACAATACGTTAGTTCGACAAGTCTTGGGGTATTGTTCGTCTGTATGGGACCCTTACCAGTTGGGTCTGATTCAACAGATTGAGAAGGTCCAAAGAAGAGCGGCAAGATTCTTGACTGGAACATTGAGCCATCGCGAGAGCGTTACAAATCTCATAGAAAGTTTGAAGTGGGACACACTTGCAGATAGACGGCGCGTTAAGCGGGAGGGGCTGCTCACTAAATTCCGAAATCCGATCTTCGCCGAGGATATAGAGCATATATTATTACCACCAACTTTCAAATGGCGCAATGATCACCATTCAAAGATAAGGAAAATTAGACCTCTTCAGACAGTCGTTTATCGCTCGTGCGCTCGTGCGAGTGGAACAGAAAGGGGGGGGGGGGGGGGGGGGGAATATGACTTTGGCGCGAATTGTGCCCTCCGCCACACATAGCTTGGCTAGCGAAGTATATATGTAGATATATGTAGATGTAGGTTTCTTCAAGTAGCTTCATGCTGGTGATACTGTAGACGTTGGAGTTACAACTTTGAAGTATCAAATCTTTACGTTGGTAGGCTTTTGACTTTCCCGAAAGTATACTCGAATGTGGCTCAAAGGAGTTAGTAGAAAATTCATTTTCATTTAATGACTTTCTGCAATATTTCAAACTATTACTTGTATGAGAAATAATTCAAAACACAGCTGGAAAACTTCATGCCCCCAACTTTTCGTCCATAGACAATGGTGACATCTCCCAAGGTCTAACAGCACAACTGATTCTGTGGTACAGGGAGTTTCTTTAGGTTGCTTTTGTTGATATTCCAAGCAGTACAGCAATAGCTCTTGTAAGATATAACAAAAACTTCGTATTAAGTTTTCTATACTTCTGCTTGGTTATTTCATGAGAAAAAATGGAATCAATGTGACAAGTTTAGCCGGGTACTTTGCTGAATTTTTCTCTTATGTGTTTGTGGTAGAACAAGCGCTTAGCCGAAAATATGGCGAAATATTTAACCCTAAAAAATTTTCTGAGCAATGACTTCAAATGAATTTTTTTCATACTATGCGCATCGATTCCATTATACTCATGAATCGCTCCGCCGCACTGCTTGTGGGCATAAAAAAAAAGAGCAGAGGATTTATTAGCTTAAATGCGTGCTCTGCAGAACGACATTCACATGGTCACTAGCTCTTCCGCCGCTTTGTGAATGCTATTGAACATGTTTCACAGTATTTAAGCCATCTTTTCTGAGTTCCATAAATGGTAATGACACAGAACATCGTTTCCATAAATGACGTCAATGACAAATGACAAAGAACTTAGTTTCCTGGTTAAACCGCAAGAGGAAAATAACCATATGTTATTAAAGCATAGTTAAAACCATTACGCACCAGGAGATGTTGGAATTGCCTGAAATTTCTTTAAACGTACAATTCTCTGAATGACACTAAGTCATTACAATGTAATGGTAAACGGACGCTTCACTTCGGGAATGCTGTACACCTGAAGTGAAGCTACTCTGTAGATACTGGTTGTGGTGAAGGCACACATACTTCATGGAAGGTATCCCGTGATCCGTTTCACAGACTTTGTACATTAGAAAAGCGTTGCTGTTGGCGCCGTAGGAGATCCTATACACGCTCGAGTGGCAGGAAATCGGACATCCAGCAGGCGAAAGAAATGCGCCAGCTTTACGGAAAGATGTCTGAGGTAACCTCGCTATATGTGATCCTTCGAGATGTGTGGCAACATTTATATCCGCAGGATGGCGTGCACACAGTGCTGCTCCATCGTCATCGTTCTTACCGCCACCAGACGACAATACGTGAAGCGCATGCAGAATACGATGGCCGCCCACATGGCACACTAGTATTCGGAGAGGTGTGCCGCCGCACATAAAACGCAGGAATGAGGAGCACCCTACGGCCTCCTGACAAGCACACTTTCGTCGTCTGGGAAAAAACAAAAAGTTGGATTCTTCGCTAAATACAGGGTGTACATAAAGTTCGGGAACAGTTTCAATTATTTATTGCACAAGAACCAAACATTGTACAGATATCATACATACGTCATTTTGAAGAGAAACTCTGAAAGTCACAGCATAGTTTGGTATTTTGCCGATAGTCTGCGCTAGTCGCAAACATGGCGAGCTCAGGTGAGGAGCAAGCTTTCTGTGTGCTGGAGTTCGACAAAAACAAATGTGCTACAGCTGTTCAGCGAATGTTTGGAACCAAGTATGGTAAGAACCCACCAGCAAGGAAGGCCATTTACCACTGGCACAACAAATTCGTTACGAAGGGTTGCTTCTGCCCGGCAAAGAGAAGCGGACGTCCCAGTTTGAGTGAATTGAATGTGGATCGCGTACGAGAGACATTCATAAGGAGTCCAAAGAAATCGCTGCGTCGTGCATCCCGTGAACTCGAAATGGCTCCAATGACAGTGTGGAAAGTCCTGCGACAGAAGCTGTCTATGAAATCATTCAAATTGGAGATAGTGCAGAAGCTCAATGACGACGACAAATGCTGGGACGGGTATGGCAAGAATTCGATTACCGTACTGACGTCTCATGGTTCGCATATCGAATGTTTGTAAAAAAACTTTCAGAATTTCACTTCAAAATGCAATATGTATGACAACTGTTCAATGTTTAGTTCTTGTGCAATAAATAATTGAAATGTTCCCGGAATTTATGTACGCCCTTAAACCTGCGACTGCTGTGAATCGGTCCTTCTATTGTATGGACATTGTCGTCTGTGGCCGATGTCGATGGCCTTCCCGATCGGCGCCTATGCGGCTTGGTCAAATTGTTGGTACCATTTTACTACCGCTGGAAGCGACACTGCGTTTTGTGCATATACCTCCAGATTTCGCGCTGAATCTGTTTGCAGTTTAAACGTTTTGCTCAGTCGATTCGTACTGTCCTGCGTACTTCAATTTTGGAGCACATTTCCAGTTGCGATGCCGTTTCACAAGCACACTGTGACACGCCTGTTGCCAGTACCTGAGCAGAAATGTGTCTGCATGCACTTTCGTCTGACAATGCGCCACTATCGTAGAACGTCTTGGCGTGCTACGACATGTGTAACTTACTTTCTGACGTCCCTATGTAACTGTGCAGGTATTCTTGCTGCTTAGCCTCAAACGAGCTTTTTGTCTGGCCTGGCTGTGGCGTCCAGAACCTGGTCGTTCCGCATTGCCGCATTGGTATTCTTTCGCACTCGGCGATTCCAGTACATTCGAACTGTCAGATCTGGGCGGAGTACGTGGAAAACAATTCTGCGATACGGCGTCCTCGCCTCTTTCAAAATCAGTTAACTGAGTGAACAGTCGTCGGTCACGACGTACAAGGATGATGGTTCGTCCTATGGCTCGACACTAATGGAAATTAAATTCCATTACACATCGAACGTCATAGAACGCATTTTTGTCCCCATGGACTGCTGATCGTTTACGGGCTGAGGAGGGAAGTTCGTATGATACTTAAGGGTTCTATTTTTGCGAATTTTGATGCTGACAATTTCGCCGTAAATGACCTCTTTTTATAAAGAAGCATATTCAACTGGACAATAACAAAAAAAAAACAGGCAGTACTTGAATCAAAACGGCCGAACAGAAACTGAGCTAATACCCTAACATCACATACGGCAGGTCACGTTTGGCACCACAATTCTGTTTCCCAAAGCATGAAAATTAGAATCCAACCTCGTTACACGCAGAAGTGGTATGCCCCTCTCACTGGATTTGTTCAAGTAGTTCGATCCTTAGCGACGCAAAGGCCACAGTTGCTACATACGTAGAAAGAGAACACAAATGGAATGCGGGACGTTTACGTTTTAGCATACAGTACAGGTTTTCAGCATTTCAGATACAGGCTAACTAAAAATAGGAAGCGATTACATCAAAGAACGACAAAAATCACCTAATAATTTAAGATCTATGGTGCTGAAACGTGGTAATGACGATAATGTAATAATAAGAAGCAGAAGGGTATCTGGGAAGAGTGCACTCTGATATGGGCTAAACATAGTCAGGCAAAAAAGTAAGCACCCGTATCTCAGCAACGACACAAAAGAATTGTAAAACTTTCCACGAGTCCAGATCTTAAATATTTATGCAATGCTTAATGACCCACTGGCGGTGAGGGACAGGGATGGGGATGGAGGTGTTTACAAGCAGCAACGGATGTAATGAAATAAATGGAGCTAATTTTCTCATGTCGTCAGCCAGTCGAAAAAAATACGTGGAATCAGTATCAGCAAATGTTAACATTGCTTTTTCATCACTAATACTACTAGTTAGTATTAGCTGTCTACCAGAGATACGCTCTCATAAAATAGCATATTATTTTATGCTTCGGTTGAAACGGTCAAACTTCTATTAGTGGTGCGAATCAATGGTTTCCTATCAGGTTTAACAGTATATCTGTAAAGTAATAACACTCGAAACAATGTGATATATAAGAAATAGCACTGCCTGTTTTATTAAGCACACAGACACTGCCATTTCGTATTTCTTCGCCAACGCCAGACCCTCGATTTTTAATACGTCCTTCCTGGCGGGAATACATGTAACGTACAAGTGTAGGTTGTTTGTTACACCTGGACAACGACGTTCAGGAGTCTGGGTCTGGCCGTGATTCGTGCACGGATAGCAGAAGCGGTCAAGGATATCGCTCCTGAAAATCGGGAAATCCGGGTTCGACACCCGGTCCGGCAGAAAGTTTCATTGTCGTCATTCCAACATACAGCCGATAGTGGGTCATATTCCCAATTGCGAATACATTTTCTGTATTGTAATATATCTTAACTGAATGGAATACTTCAACTGTTATTTCAACCATATTATGTAAACCGCTGCGAGGTTAGTACTGAGTAATGAAGACACTGCACACATTCATTTACTGCTGTTTTCCAGGTTCCTGTAGATAGTCTAGACTTCCGGCATTGATGAAAGTGCAGGACTGAGTTCTAGAGTACGGGGGTACTTGGGAGTCGGCATGACCTTGCGGAAGGTCGCCGGTCTCTAATTACGGATGTCCAGAGACGTCGCGCTGCGTCGAGCCAGGTGCGCCGGATCGATAGTTTCACGTAGCGAGGACGACGACGTGGACTGCGCTTGCTGAGCAGCAGTCGTCTCCGACCGGTTAATACGCAATTCTAGGCAGGGTGCATCTCTGCAGTGGGGACTCGATATGAGGGCGACGCACAAAGTCGCGAGCCTTGCAAACTGAGGTCTTTCACAAAGCACGGTAAGGCCTGGCACTAGTTTGCTACAGTCCGTTGTAAAGTAATAGAAAGAAAGGCAGCTATGTGTTGCACTAACAGGACAGAGGGATATGAAATGCTTTTGTAGGATTAATGAAATGAAGAAAAAGCGAAGGGGCGTTAACGCATCTCTTCTAACAGTACTGATCTTTTAAGTATTACGATTCACCGACCATTTCGATCAAACAGTGTCGTTAGTGTAAATAACCCCAGAATCAGTCGTGCAGGCCGCGAGTAAAAACTTCACGTCCGTCGCCTTCGTACCGAACGCTGCATGGAATACTGGAGCATAAAGGGAATCCATCTTGCGATATCTTCGCAAGAGTCAGCTCCTAAAGCAGAACTAACCGCAGCGACGATCCATTCCACCAGTAAATTTCAGAAGTTTCCAGGAAGTTGTGATTCCATTAATTCTTCCTTAATTAACAAACGGGACAGCACTAACTAGTTTCTGTTTGCTCATAAACGATGCATCCATGTTTATCTTAATATCTCTATAATGGTATAGCGCTGCGCCCCAATGTTCCGTAGTCAATCTAAAAGTAATTTGTCAAGTTTGTGATAAAGTAGCATTAACGAAACAGACCAAGAAAACCAAATCAAGCATTCAAAATTCAAACTACTATCCTATAAAATTTGTTATGCCGATTCTTAGAAGAGTGGGGGGGGGGGCTTCTAGAAATGTGGAGAATGAGTCGAGTTTTGATGTCAGGCCGCTTTTTTTGCTTATCAACATAACTGTCCTTACTAGAAATTTAAGTTCTGCAGCACATTAAGAATTTCTTTTCAGATAAAATGTATTTATCTGTTCTTTTTTCACGTATTACTGTCCTTTTTACAATTTGTCTATGACAAGGTCTGTATATCTTTTCATCTTTTCCTAACAATACCCATGACTGTGGCGGCCAGGTGTTAATCTTTCATTGTTTCTTTCCAAATTCTTGTAATACTGTGTGAATGCCCATGGTGTGTAACATAGGTTAAACGTAGTGTTCGTTACATTAACTGACTACCTGATAAACTGATTTAATTCTTTACGCGTCTATCGGGCTCCTTTTCCATATACTGCGCTTTCGCCGGATTTCTCTCGTTGATTAACATAGTCCAAATTGTTCCACCGCACAAGCGACAAACGTGTCATCTCCGTAGCAGCCCTTACCAAGTATGTAATCCGTAATGTCTTCTCTCCGGACTTTCTGTTGTCAAATGGGGCGTAAGATGATTTACGTAAAGACATACCGCCTCGTAAATCGTTGATAACGACATTTAAATGTTACAGCCCATTTGCCTTTCGCATGACCTATCCAATAACGTCTGCTAATAAAGAGAGAGAGAGAGAGAGAGAGAGAGAAATCGGAGCGTGGGGCGGGGGGGGGGGGGGGGGGGGGAGTGGGGAGAGAAGAGGAGAGCAGAAAATAGTCCACTACAAGGGGAATGCATGTGTTTCACGTACCTCGTATCGCATTTTAAAGCAGTTTCCGATCCAGAAGTAAAGCAGATCGTACTTTACTTTCATTCTTCAAAAAGTTAGATATGCTCTTGCTTGAAAGAGTTTCTCATAAAACGAGTACGAAATCAATGATAAACACTATAACTGAACCTGGAAAGATAGACTTGCATTAGCGACACTTCCATGAACCCACGATTCTCCAACGAATTCCGAATATTTACAGTGGTAAACGTTCACCTTTACCAGCGTCGAATTCTCTAGCTAGGTAAGGAACACTATTCTCTTTTCAAATGACAACCCAAAATTTGTGGTTGCTGCGACAGTTCAGGCTCATTCAGTTAACAAGATAACAATAGACACGGTCGAAGCGTATTAAGCAGAATTAAAGGAAATGATGTTACCTTATACTTAATTGGAAGCCTTCATTCAGTATGCCCATGTCTAAGTAACTGTTTTTCTCATTTTTTGTGTAGTTTAATATTTCGGTTTTCTATATAGTAGCGGACTACACCATGTGTGTTACACTGGAAGACTGATTGCAGTTCATTGGACGCTGATGAATAGTCCGTAATGCTCGCTTCTCCGTAGTGCTCAAGAGCTTAATGTGCCTAGCAAAGAAAGTGAAGCATCCAGAAGGGAGGGGGAAACGAAATCAAACTTTATGGTTTGAGAGGATATGTGACGTAATTTCAGTGATTAGCATAACGAGTGAAATTTACAAAGAACTTGGCAGTATGAGTCCACTTATCAGTATGACCTTCCACCCGCTTTGGTCTGGATGCATGCACGACACTGATTTGGCTGGGAAGTGTGTCATAAAGCCGTTGTACCGTCTGGTGAGGCACCCTGACCCTAACTGTCTCGTAACTGGTCAATGGAGCTGGAACGGAGTTGATGTCCGAGCTGGTCCCACGCATGTTCTATCAAGGACAGATCTCGAGAGCCTAATGGTTATGGGAGTACCCCAACATCACGCAGTCAGTTCATAAGGACACGTGCATATGCGGAAGAGCATTTTCCTGTTGAAGAATGGCACCACGATACCGTCGCGTGAGAGGTAAAACATGAGGACTTACAACTGTGCCGTCAGAGTTCCCTCATCACTATCAGTAGTGACCTGAAGCCGTACACGATGGATACCAAGTCCTATAACGGCAGGAATAACTCCACGGCGCCTCTCCAAACCACTGGAAGAGTTCTCTTCTCTTTTCGAAAAGCTTTTATACTTTTAGATGTGTTAGTATATACTGATGGTACCTTGAGTCGTGTAGTTCATTCTGATTGCCGCGTAACACGCTGCCACCGTCTAAATCAGTAACTGGTATCACATCACCACGGTTCAGTAACTCCTCTAATCTGGTTTAACTGCTCTTATAAGTACGTTACGTAATATTCTAATTTATCACGGATCTCGGCGTTCACTGATGCAGAGACTACTATTTCCAACGGAGCAGAGCTTACAAGAGCAGATTACTTAGTAACCCAGTTTTAAGTATCAGCCAGTACACGCAGATCTTAATATGGTGGCTAAAAGTAATGTTCAGTTCTTGACGTTTACGTTTACCATGGTTTCTCTAACAGTCTGTCATTAGCAGGGATCGCACTTGCGCAAAAAGGGCCAATCATTCATAGCTGATGGTCTGTATTATGCAGAAGTCAAAACATTTCATATACATGGGAACCAGTTTCACATAGGATGCATTTATGAGAGAAAGGTCAAAGCAACGATTCAAGTGGCCTTAAACAATCAAAGTAATTTATTTTAAACGGCGCACTCTGTTGAGATACGACTCTGATTCCATCATGACTGTGAGATCTGGACTACCCAGAAACAACACTCTTACAGTTTACTTATTATGTGAGTGGAGAGTCATAAGAAAAATCGTCGATCCGTAAATGACGCTGCAACTGCGGAATGGCTGATGCAGTACCATTGGCAGTTTGATGAGATGTAAGGTACAGGTAAGAACGTCATCAACATTCATGTAGTCATGGTCCAAGCAAGCGCTATGGCGCTAAGGCCTTTTCTTCGTCTGTTCTATGAACTGACTTCTTCAGCCTACAATATGACGACCAACGATTGAATATGGACTTAGAACCACAGTGTGAGCGGTCATAATATTTTTTTTGACAAATCATTACTGTAGGTGAAAGAAGTAATAAGTGACAGAAAAAGTCCAAGCTGACTGGGGATCGAATCAAAGACCCCGGGATTTTTAGCCTGGCAATTACTTTTTTCCTCCCGTAATTTTTTCCAAAAATTAGCATTTCACATACTTTTGGGGTAAAGTAGTCAACCCATAATGCACCAGAATGAAGACTAAAAGTTAATATGCGCCGTTCTTTCAATTCTAAACTATTCGACGATCATGTCGCATCACAACACCACACGGGCTTATTCACATAAAATATCTAAGAGCCTATTTTTTCAAGGAATTTACGTGCTCTGATTTGCACTGTTTTCTCAACAATGTGTGCCAAAGTGTCCGTGGTTTTGCTGTAGAGCCTTTGCTAGATTAACTTATCCAAATTTAATGGAATACAGCCACAGAAACTGTCTCTTTTATCGTCTTTCTATTTCATGTCTGCACACATTTCTTCCAAATTCCACTACTCCAATTCGCTTTCGGTTTCTTCCTAATTACTCTTATCTTACTACTACCCATCACCACATTTTTTGTCTCCCTCATTAATATTTCCGCTCCTTCTTCTTTTTCTCTTCTTTTTTCTGTTCCTCGTCATGTCTCAATTTCATCTGCTCTTAATAATTTCCTCTTTCGATGTTCTCAGACTTAATTTTGTTAGCTTCTTCATTCATTTGTCCCCGGACTACAGCAAACACATTGCAGACCTGTTAAGAAGCCAATGTCTTCTGTGGGCGTGAAGACTTCCTGATGTGCTGCAAAAGTTGTGAGTTTTGTTTCTGGCGGAAGAAGATCATTGGAGTAGCCTAGGAAAAAGTAGATACATAAGGCCATTGCGATTTGTTGCAAACAAGCATACATGGCATTTGGCTGCAGATACGAAGCAAATAGTACTCAGAGGAAGTCATGGCAGGTTCGAATCCTGCCTCGGCCATGGATGTGTGTGATGTCCTTAGGTTAGTTAGGTTTAAGTAGTTCTAAGTTCTAGGGGACTTACGACCTCAGAAGTTAAATCCCATGTTTTTGAAGTCAAGGCGCTGTTCTTTCGACCTGATTACGATTTGATGATGATGATGAAGATGATGATGATGGCGAAGAATTTTCCTAAGTTACTTGGGAACAAATCTAGTTTTCGGACTCTCGACGCGAGTTACCGGTTGCTTCGCCTAGCGACAAGAAGTGTGGCGGAAGGCGGTTGCGGGCCCGCGCGTCAGCTGGGGGTGGCGGCTGCGACTTTGCCCGCCCTTCAGCGAACGGGCGAGCTGGCGTGCGCGCGCTTTCCGTAATCTGGGCGTCGCGTGACGGCACGTACGGAAACCGCAGCGGGGCCCGGTCGATCCGGCCCATCAGAAATATTTATTGAGTCTAATAATAGAGAGCGCTTATAAGAGAACGGGGTCGCGGGACGCGCACGGAGACAATAAATGTTGGGCGACGGGTGGACGCTGCGACTGGCCGTGCCAGAGCTCGTCGCGGGGCGGGCAGGTAATTGAAATTCTTCGCGGAACACTACACCGCTCTCTCCTCGTGCCGCGCGCCGGTGACAGCCGCCGCTCCGCGACAACTAGGGAAACTCCCGCCAGTCGCCGTTATTCACCTGTCTGTCAGGCGCAGCCCGCGGCGGCGTTCCTCCAACTTATTCCCAGCTACGTAATGGACTTAGGCTCGACCACGACGTCTTCTGACACATTTGCTGATCGTTTTCTCATTTCCTTCTTTATTTCTTTGCTATTTTTTTTTTTTTCAAATTTACCTCTTCTGCTATCATACAAAATAACTTATCACAAGTATCCGGACACTTGTTACTGGACATTAGTATGAGGTGTGTCCACCCCTCGCCTTTATGACGGCTTGAATTCTGCTCAGGACTCCTTTGAATGTCTGTGGAGGAATGACAGCCCATTCTTGCTCAAGAGTCGAATCCAGAAAAGGTAGTCATTTATATATTATTTTATTATTCTTCACAACTGCAGCCTATTATCTGGAGAACTAAGATAGGCCATACAAATCACATTTGCTTGGATAATAATAAATTTACATATTAACTATTTTTTCTGATATTTAATTTTTTTAATACTACAACTACTTCCGCTACTATAAAACTACAGTAAAACCCTTAACCAGTTACCCAATTACTAATACTACTATAAGAAGTACAGAATCTGTTCAGTGTTTGTTCATTTATTTTGGTGCATTTGACCAGTGTATGGCTGTTTCTGCTACTGTGTCCGCCCTCAACTACGCTGGTCAGCAGCTATTGTCTGCTGGATTCCTTGGGCGTTTCCACCAAAACAAGCACTGCCACCAGTGCGGCGCTGATTGGCCACGCGGTCTCAGATGCCATGTAACGGATTGCGCGGCCCCTCGCGCCGGAGTTTCGAGTCCTCCCTCGGGCATGGGTGTGTGTATGTTGTTCTGTTCTTATCATAAGTTAGTTCAAGTAGCATGTAAGTCTAGGGACCGATGACCTCAGCAGTTTGGTCCCTTAGGAATTGACGCGCATTTGAAAATTTGAATTCCACCAGTCACAGATGCATCTTGAAGTCTATACTTCAATGATCATTTGCAACAGCGAAATGTAAATTCTCGAGAAACTATTTCATTCTGTGGTCGCCGACCTCAGTTGTCTTCTCTCCATCTGTATGTTGTGTAGCCGGGACGGCACCATGCTGACGTGTGACTGCATGCCTCGTGAAGTATTACTTCGCTTCCTGGATGCTACGGCTACAGTATCGTCCAAGATGCGCCAGGTCCACTTGCTCCTTAGTGCCACTTTGGCATCCCACATCTTTAACGCCTGACGGTCAGTACCCCCCGCATCTTCGCAGAGCGCGCAGTCCCTCAATGTGTGCTCTGATCGCCAACACTGCCGTAGTTGCAGCTACCAATCATCTGCATTTTGATTTTGTATAGATACGTGCATTCAGGGCATGGCCAGTCAGGTAATGTATCAGTGCACTCGACGGGTTAAGAACTCTCATTTTTAGTCTGTCCCTAATGTTACGGAGAAACTCGTATGTTCTCCTGCCTGTACCTGAAGTGGCCCGCACATTTTGCCGGAATTGCAATGTGCGATCTTTTATTAACTCTTTCGTATCAGCCTCAGTAGAAGGTAGTGATGACAGACGCTGGGGTCTAGAGTGAAGTCAAAGTTGTGACACATCCCAAAGATGTTCCACTGGATTCACGTCGGGACTCCAGGCAGGCCAGTCCATTTCAGAAATGTAAACTATCCACAACCCGCTACTTCACACGTGCTGCTTTGTGACAGGATGCATTGTCATTCTGAACTGTTCCTCCACTCTTTGCAGTACTTAATGCTGTGACAGGTATGGATACCCTTCTACGTTTACCGTTTCCGTAAGTTCATTTAGGAGACCACACCATAACCACGAAAGATACCCCATACGCCGGCCGGAGTGGCCATGCGGTTCTAGGCGCTACATTCTGGAACCGCGCGACCGCTACGGTCGCAGGTTCGAATCCTGCCTCGGGCATGGATGTGTGTCATGTCCTTAGGTTAGTTAGGTTTAAGTAGTTCTAAGTTCTAGGGGACTGATGACCTTAAGAACTTAAGTCCCATAGTGCTCAGAGCCATTTGAACTATTTTTGAACATCCCATACCGTAACACCACGCCCTTTGTACTTGACTGTTGGCATTACACATGGCGGCAGCTAACGTTCTCCAGGCACTCGCCGAATCCAAACCCTTCCATCGAACTGTCGCAGGGTATAGCGTGATTTATCTCTTCAAATCACTGTTGAGTGGCGTCGCTCTTTACAGCACCTCGAGTGTCGCTTAGCACTGCCTACAGATACGTGTGGCTCTTGAGGAAGTGACGAGTGATTTCTCTCCCTGATTTCATGTGATTTTTTACAGGCCGGCCGCGGTGGCCGAGTGGTTCTAGGCTCTTCAGTCTGGAACCGCGCGACTGCTACGGTCGCAGATTCGAATCCTGCCTCGGGCATGGATGTGTGTGATGTCCTTAGGTTAGTTAGGTTTAAGTAGTTATAAGTTCTAGGAGACTGATGACCTCAGATGTTAAGTCCCGTAGTGCTCAGAGCCATTTGAACCATTTTTCCAGTAAGCTTCAACAGTTACAGGTGCGCGCCCTCGTCCGAAGACGCAGCCTGGCGTCGACGCACGGTGTCTTCTTGTTGGTGCAGTAGAGGCGACGCCCTTGGAGGTTACTCACGCAGCATGGCCCCAGAGTGGTGACAGGGAGGTGACCATCAGGTGAAGCTAGGGCAGCAGTTCCGCATGCCGTAGCGACCACTGTCTCACAGATACACTGACGGCACTCCTCATCATTTTAGTTATACACTGCGGCAGCAGCGCTCCAAGCGAGCAAAACCCACACTTCTGAATACGATATCGGATGAGTGCGAGTAGAATCGTAACATAATTTTTACAATAGAGAACCTATGTACTGCGATAAAAATCGTCACTGACTAAAGAATGACACCACATTCGTCTTTCTTTAGTTTCCTGAGGACACTGGGATGTATAAAAGGGTACATTACAGGACAGTTTATTCACGATTCTCTTGTAACCTACAGATATTTAATGAAGAACATCGTTTTCTTTTAAGAACGAAAAATGACTGGTAAGCAGCAGGAGACCTGACCTTTTGCCGTAAAACGTTGAACGTCTACTCACCAACATGAAGTTCTCCTTACTATACTTAAAGTCAGTGAATGTGAAACGTAGGAAACTTGTATGGAATGCAATATCTACGTTATTTAACATACTAAATAAGATCAAGGGAAAACCAGCCATTGGTGATAATAAAACGGCAGAAGAAATAAAACTGTTAACCAACAAAGAAGAAACCAATTCCACAATTGTTGCTACATCTGAGACACAAACGACAAGAAAATTCAACACATTTGCTTTTGAAGCAAAATAAATTACATTTACAAAAACATTGTGTAATAAAAAGTCGAGCGAAGTTTACTACTCAGCCACAATATTACTGCACTTGGCCGTTATGGAAAACACGCAGTGATGTCACAGTAAACAAGTACAGTGGTGACTAAGGAAAACGCATCGCACTGTCCATGCTTTCAGGTCAGTCGTTCAAATACTAATACGCGAACCGAAGCGCCCTTGCTCCCAGTTGCAATAATATTGTGGTCGACTACTAAGAATGTGAAAATCATTAGACCCCATATAAAATAATAGTATTGTCCCTTGATCATTTACTAATGCTTGTACCGGAAAAATATAATTACCATTTCTTTCCTTAATTACAAAAATAATTAAAACAAATATTAATCTTGAGTCTGCTTGCTTTTCTACCCGCTAGAGGCGATGGTGTCTTTGCAGGTGTCAGACGATTCCAATTTTCACAGTAGTGAGTGCCGCGACTGTGAATGTTAGACTGTAGTAGGACTGTTTGGCACAGCCGGCGGTGCGAGGGGACTATGTCGTAGTCGAAGTTGACTGGCTGGTGGCCCGGCATGAGGAGGCGGACGCATCCGGATACGAACCCTGGACCAAAGTCTGGCTGGGGCATCGATAACTGGGTGGGCCTCAGTTCGACCCCCAGCACACACGGTGGCGGATGGGCCCCCTGGCAAATGGTACTGTCAGCATTACGGTGGGCGGAGCTGCCTGACGGTGTGACGGACGCCGACTTGATGACTCACCTATTCGACTAATGACCAGACAGGACAGCCATTATTTACATGCGCCAGAGAGAGTCTATCGTGGCGCTGCTGCAGCTAAAGTCACGTACGCCGCATGCCGTATTCCCACCTGGTTTCGTAGTGCCTCATGGTTTCATAGTGCCACCTGGTTTCGGCAGGCGGATGGCGACACCCAGCGAACGCTGTGGCGCAACGATCGGTCTGTGTATTGCCGTAAGTGGCCCACTTTACGGCTCCGACCCCAACTACCTAGGCTGGTGTCTTTACGGTATCCTCCAGTAAGGTGTCTACGTTCCTGAAGTGACCGGTATCGTGAATTTCAGAGACTGCACGGCGTCTTAACGTCTGAATAACACATCACATACTCCGCAGCATATATATTCAGACAATAGTAAAATATGGAGTGTGGAATACATGTCTTCCAGAGAACATATGTGATGGAAGTAGTTAGCTTTCGGTCGTCTACGAATGATTGTGATATCGATGGTCACGTGAACATTCTCACATCCGTAGACGAGGTTCTGGACGCCCACGCAGCAAAGACGGTCACCAAAATCGTCGTATTGTGAGGGCAGCCGTGGCAGGTCGCACATCCGTGTCAACAAATTCTAATCAAATTCGGACTAATAATTAAAAAACCTATTGAAAGAATAAATATTAAAGCAATAATAATAAAACGATTCATATTCTTTTCACCGGACAGCTGCCGCTTGTGAACCCAAACGCGTCAACACGAACGGTTGCTGACCGATTATTAGCAGTGGGAACACGCGCATGCACTCTTCTAGCCCGTCTTTCTCTTCTAGCCCGTCTTTCACTCACGCCACAGCATCGACGTGCACGCCTCGACATTTTATGATTTCGCATGTGCCGGCCGAAGTGGCCGTGCGGTTAAAGGCGCTGCAGTCTGGAACCGCAAGACCGCTACGGTCGCAGGTTCGAATCCTGCCTCGGGCATGGATGTTTGTGATGTCCTTAGGTTAGTTAGGTTTAACTAGTTCTAAGTTCTAGGGGACAAATGACCTCAGCAGTTGAGTCCCATAGTGCTCAGAGCCATTTGAACCATTTTTTGTTGCCGTCAGAGGATCACATGGAAGTGTAATGGCAACGTCTTGGTCTTCAGCGATGAAAGCAGGTTCTGCCTGCACGCAAGTGACGATCGTTTGCGCGTAGGACGTAGACCTGATGAGTGCTGTCTCGTAGAGTGCGTTCATCCAAGACACACTGGCCCCACACTGGCCTTATGGTCTGGATTGCGATAAGCTACAACTCCCGTACACCTTTGGTGTTTGTAGATGGGACACTAATCAGCGCTCGGTACGTGCAGAATGTTGTTAGACCCGTTCTTTTGCCGTTCTTTCAACTGGGAGGTGACGTTTTGTTCCAACAGGGTAGTGCTCGTCCACACTCTGCCAATGAAACTCAACGTGCTCTGCAAGACGTGCAGAAACTTCCCTGGGCAACACGATGTCTGGACTTATCACCAATCGAGCACTAGTGGGATATAATGGAACGAGCAGTGACTCGTGCAAGTTGTCAACTAACTATTCTTACAGAACTACGTGAACAGGTCGAGCTGGCGTGGAATAACGTATCCCAGGACAGCATTCACCATCTATACGATCAACTGGCTACCAGAGTCAGCGCCTGTCTTGCCGCCCTTGGAGGCTACCCCACGTGCTATTATGGGCATTGCAGCATGGGTGGATACTCGATACCCCAGAACCGCTTGTGCTGCTGATCTGTAAATGTATTCATTTCACGTACTCCATGTGTGCTGTTGCAACAATAGAGCTTGGGTGAATTGGAAACCTCTGAAAAGGGGGGTTCTAATTTTCTTCCAGTAATGTAGAAGTTCTACTGATAAGGAAATCGCCACAACACTCTATTGCGAGCTGGCAGAGTGCGGAGGCTATTCTCGGCCCAGCAGCGGCAGCAGGTTCCCGCTCGATTCTGGTGCCTCAGAGGTCCGTGTTTACACGAGACGGGCTGCCCCCTAACAGTGAACACGGCGCCCCGCAATGCAGCCTTCCCTGCCCCCCCCCCCTCCCTCCCTCCCAATTAGCCGCCATCTGGCCAGACACGGTGCCTCAATTATACCAACCGCGACCAGGGGCGCCTCGCCACCCTCGTGCTCCGATAACTACTCACCAACCGCAGACGAGCTGCCTCCCCAAATACTGCACTTAATTCGTAATAGAAAAAGTACCTGTAGAGGCACCCAAGCAAATCGCCTTCTAATTAACAGCGCTGCTTGTAAATGACTGTGCGACAAATAGCGCAGCTATCTCGAAATGAGGTACACAACAGTACCGGCCTATTGATCGGTAGGTGCCTTTCTTCAGTAGTCGTCTAGCCACAGATTCTCTAAAAAAGAATAACTATCAGCCAGAATCCAAGAAACGCAGAAAAGCATTTCTGCTTATCCATTTTTTTGTCTAATGTACCAAGAATCATGAAAAGGATTTCTTCTTATTTATTCTTGGTCTGATGTTCCGAGAATAAAAATTGAGATACCTGAGCACTCTATCCCGTGGTCGTGTTCACATTATAACAGAAGGATTATAACGCGTAACCGATTAACCTAGCCTCCAGTGCAAGTTAAACATTTCAAACACTCAAACTGAAGTTTTTGAAACAATGAGAAACTATCTGTTTCGATCGAAGACAGTCATGGCTGGGTGCAACATTGGAGCAAATGTAACATCCAACACTTTGACTGTTACACAAGTTACGTGGACAAACATAAAATTAGTACAATTTAAACATACTAAGAGATATGCAGGACTATGTCAAGTGCTCTGAGAGGGAAGACGACAAGAAAGAACCAAGTTAAGTTCTACAACGATCAGAGTGCTGGGCCACAAGAGCGAGAAACCTCACGCAAACACAAAGTACAGGGCCTCAGATCAGTTAAATGTTGCACCGGAGAAGATAAAATCAGACACGACTATATAAGAAGGTGTTCTACGGATAACAGAAAACAATAGTGTCTTAATATTTTAGGCAGCCATATACTGTAACTAACTTGAAAAATCGAAAGATGGCCGATTTAGACCATAACCGCTTGTATTAAATAGCGACTGTGTCTGAAATAAACTATCAGCTTCAATTTTCGAACAGTTGCTGCATATCTCCACAGACATTATGACTGTTCTTATATAACTGACAATTAAATGAAAAGAACACATTCGGCGAAGACAGGAAACACAAGTTTCGAAGCAAAATTTGGATTACTATTTTTTCGGGAGAAGATCTGCGGGAAGAGCCACGATAGGTGCTGAAACTAGAACAGGTTGTCTAAATTTAAGCTTGGCAACTCAGAAGCAGGAGATCTTTGTGAGTTGGGAATATGAGGATTGCACATAGATCAAATCCTCCGTAAATGCCTTAACTGGTGTTGCAGTAAAATCGGCTCGCCTGTACAGCACATGACCCCATTGCACATTCACGCCCCAGCTTTTCAATCAATAGACGACTTCTGAATTTCAGCAGCGAACGGAGTTTGTAGCGGCTGGATAGTAGTTTCCGTGGAAGTATATTACGGTGGCCTAGAGCTGCGCTCTGCCAAAACTACGGTTTGGTAGTCTTGGTACAGTACATAAACGGCGACGTAAATAGTAAGATTATCGATAGTATTGGTAGCGTTGGTAGGGAAAGAAACAGAAATGAATCTGTGAGGGAAAATAGTGGCCGAAGACTTATCTTTGTTTTTGTTTCTTTGTTTTGCACCATATAATTAGAACCGCACATCGTTCTGTGTTAGTTCATTGCGTATTTTACATCCCCCTAAAATGTAAATTGCCTTACATAAGTAATACAGATTATTAGATCGCGTAATTTCTGCGCTTTTTTGTAACCAAAAGAGTTACTTCTGGTGCAAGTACAGAAAAGCGCAGTTGTTATTTTGCACTCAATAGAACGTTCTTCATCCCGACCAAAGGCAAGAGTTTCCTGTTATTACTAATAAGTGCGGAAGTCGTTTCTAAATAACAGAAACATATTTTATATAAGCTCAACAAAGTACTGAAGTGATGCTTGATTGGTTTTTGTTTTGCGGTTTTGTTTAATTTTATCTTTTTTGAGGAAATTGCGTTTTCTAGCGCTTTATGATAAATCTGTATTTTCTTTTGTCTTTTTTGTTTTACTTTTACTACAACATCCTTCTGTTTTAAGTTACAAATCAACGATTTTAGCAATAACCTGAATTAAATACAGACAACCTAAATTTTGCTATAAGTACTGTTTATTTGGAAGTAACAGGCAGAAGTATAACTAAGCAGAACAAAAATGTTCCGTAGGTTACGTAGATCTTTATACGCCCCCACTCAGTTTATAGACAGTTTGTCGCTTCCAGTTCCTAGGGGAAATCTAGTAAGACACTGATAGCACACGCAAACTAAAAGCGATCGAAATGAGGTAACGCCCGATAGATATGCAGCACACCTAACGTACAGGTAATGCGGTTCCGCTCTTAACTTACCAAAGCTACTAGGAAAACTACCACAGTCTACGCTTACTTACAAAGTCTACGGTAGCCTACAGTAGTTTTGGAACTGTATTCTGGCCTGAAAATGTGTTAGCCTTTGTTAAAGCGCGAATTGCGACCAACAGCAGGTCCACTTTGAAGTCGGAGTGCGCGGCTGGAAAGGACACCGGATACGCCGTTCCAAGGCTCCGGCAGCAGCGGAGAGCAAAGGAGGGAAGAGTTGCACGTGGGGTCGCTCCTCTCCAGGGACCTCGCGGCCCCAGCGCCGCCTCTCTGGTACGCGCCAATGGCTCGGCTCGTAGTCATCCTTTTCCTTCTTCTCTGTTTTGAGCGAGTGCAACTGTTTCAATGTTGAGATTTATAAGGGTATTTTTCAAAAAAAAATAGTGTCCCTTATTCTTACAGGAGACGACACTGCTCGAAATTAGAAAAAAATATGTCATATGTTTGGAAACAGTTGTTGAGATATGGGCCTTTCTGCCCCGTGATGGCCATCTGTATGCTGACACTACAAGAAGTGCTCATGTAGTTCCCGCTCATTCTTACACCTTCTGCAGCCTCCCTTCTGACAGTATCACAGACTCGCGTGAACGCACCTGGCTGACTTCGTATTTGATCATACGCATCGGACACACGTTCGTATAACGCGTGCACGGGTGCGGGACGTCACTGCCTTTAAATGTCATAATAGCCAGAAATCCGAGGGAGAAAGGTCGAATTAACGGGAAGGCCATGCTACTGGGCGTCCTTTACCTAGCCACCTCTCATTAAACGTTTGTTTTAGGACTGTCGTACGAGGCGTAGGAGATGGGTTTCAAATGGCTCTGAGCACTATGGGACTTAACATCTATGGTCATCAGTCCTCTAGAACTTAGAACTACTTAAACCTAACTAACCTAAGGACAGCACACAACACCCAGCCATCACGAGGCAGAGAAAATCCCTGACCCCGCCGGGATTCGAACCCGGGAACCCGGGCGTGGGAAGCGAGAACGCTACCGCATGACCACGAGATGCAGACATAGTAGGAGATGGGGTGACGCCCCTTCATGCATAAGAAACATCCGTTGTCATTCTGCAAAGACAACGTTCTCGAGGGGTAATTCGTCGAGCAAAAATTGATGATAAACAACACCTTTCATTTGTCCAGTCTGTCAGCCATAACTTCTGACACACACTGGTACTAAAGCCAACCTGACGCCTTGCTTCGAAGTTCGTTCGAGGGTTGCTTCATCCCACATGTAGTTACTGTGGCAATTTATTTCCCGCTCTTTGTGAATTCCGCCACATTCGTAGATAAAATGCAAGCTGTCAATTGTGAGTCTTTAGCGTCCCACATTAGAATCCATTGGCAGAACTATAATCCGTCATAATGATGTTGGTGGTCTGAGCATCACAGACAGAGAACTTAGAACAGAGACAAGAACAATCAATAAGTAACTAGTAATGTGCGGTAGTAAGAGGGCAGCCCACACCATTGAGTATCATTCACGCCAAAAATAAAGTGGCTCATATCTCAAGAACTAATTGCTTTCGGGCATACCTTTATCATGATTTTTTTCTTGTTTTGACCACTACTTTTTTAAATGGGGGACTTTTCTTATGCCCGCATCTCGTGGTCGTGCGGTAGCGTTCTCGCTTCCCACGCCCGGGTTCCCGGGTTCGATTCCCGGCGGGGTCAGGGATTTTCTCTGCCTCGTGATGGCTGGGTGTTGTGTGATGTCCTTAGGTTAGTTAGGTTTAAGTAGTTCTAAGTTCTAGGGGACTGATGACCATAGATGTTAAGTACCATAGTGCTCAGAGCCATTTGAACCACTTTTCTTATAAAAATCCTGTACAATGACGGGAGAGTGCGTTTCTGGAGACCATGGTTTTTCGTCAATACAGTCACCCTCTCAGACAGACTACTAATCTGTTCAAAAGTGTCATAACAGTGACCAACAACGGTTATGTTTATATGCTGCACTTCTGCTCAGTTTGTAACATATTTTTTCAGAGGACGATGTAGACAGTGTTCGGGAGAGCGATTATTCGATCCGGATTTTTGGGAATTCCACGCATCTCATGGACCAGAAGTGCTCGTTTTTAAGATGACACCCGATGGGTTCTAAGCAGCCTAAAGTGAGATGTAAAGAATATTCAGAACGCTCGCAGACTTTTGGGTTCCGAGTTTGCTAGGCTGGCTTACGGTTTACAGTCTTTCCGATGAGGTCAGGTATTTTCCCACTACTGTTCAGCTGGAAGCAATAACGCAAGAAGTCTTGGCAGCAAGAAGCACCCTCCGGAAATGTGCCGTTGGCGGGTGAAGAGAATGCCCACAGTGGAGTCTGCTGATACGTTTAAACCATTTCAGAAATTCACTGTATCTTTAGAAATGTAGAAGGCCGACAGCCTTCCTGGACGAATCAGATAGTCGTGGGCCCTCTATAATGGAGTTGGCGTTTTAAGTGTTTCATACTTTCAACGCTGAAAATTAGTGACTGACGGTGATCGCTGGTGTTACTGTGCCAGTGCGGAAAACCTACAAGAATTTGTATGCGAAAATTTGCTACACAGTATTTTAAAGATTAGTTCAACGTAAATTATTTATTTATTTTAATTTGTCCGTGAAGCCGAAATTCTGTCTATCGGTATGAAGCATTAAATAATGTATCGAACACACAAACATATGGTTTCAGTCTTCCGGATCTTCTTTGTACTGTTCGAATACTAAACAAATATAATTTATTGCATAGCGAATCAAACAGAGAGGAAGTGAGATTTCTGTCGAACTATTCTCCAGACTCAGCATCAGTGACAGGTCTCGACAAGGTCTCCACATTGTAATTACAAGAAGAAACTTATCTTACGAGTAGATTTTGAGCTTGTTGCCTTAAGTAAATTCTGTTTGCAAGAACCACTACGTTTAATAACTAAATGAAATGCCAGTGAAAGCAAATAAATCATTATTCGTTTACCACACCATTACAGAATTGAACATTGCGCCAAGAACTATTTTACACGTGCCGACAAATCAGAAAATTATAAAAACACATATCAGTGGAAAGCAACTGATTCACATCATACAAGTCAACGGCGACGATTCTGACTTTTCCAGTTTCTGCTGGCACTATAGATTTAGAAGAAAGTGTGAGTATTGCAAGCAACTAGATGGGTAACACAGGTTGAGTTTTCCAAATAACGTGAAGCGTTTCGTTTGATTTGCACAGTTTCAATGAAATAGTCCAACGCGTCATTAAAATAGTAAGCTTTACAAATTGAAAAGGGTTACAGTGTTACAAATGTGCTTGGCTGACCATTTTTTATGAATTCGGTAGTTACAGGAACAAGTATTTATACATGATTTCGGAAACGCGTCACTGTCTTCATGTCAAGTTTTGTTTTGGAGAAAAGTCGTCCTCGAGAATATAAAATGTCGATTGGACAATAAGGACAAGAGATGTAAAAAACTTTAAGAAATGACTCCGGCAATATTAGCTGACACAGTCGCAGTTTTCGGGTAGTTCTGCACACTCATCCTGACAGAACGAAGCCGCTCCCCGATCTTCTTCTCGTGTACCATAAACAAAATATTCTTTTGAGTAGCCTACACGAACGAACACCGATCAAACTATCTGCAGGAAGTCCACTCGTGACAAGCGTCGCCAAAATTGCTCAGAGCGACTGAATTGCTTTCGTTCACTTGTGCCGACACTGTGGTGATTCCAAGAGGAAATACGCTGCAGTAAAAGTATTACGATTCTTTCCGTTCTTTAGATATCGATATGATGCGCAGTCTACAAGGAGATCAGAACTAAGCCGGTGGAGCACACAAATGTCGTATTGATTGCACAAATTTGCTATAATTCTATATAATACGTTCGCAGACATGATCCATATTAAAGTATTCCGTAGGGATATAAATAGTAAAATAAACG
This sequence comes from Schistocerca piceifrons, assembly GCF_021461385.2. Classification (NCBI taxonomy): domain Eukaryota; kingdom Metazoa; phylum Arthropoda; class Insecta; order Orthoptera; family Acrididae; genus Schistocerca; species Schistocerca piceifrons. The sequence goes on from NC_060141.1 coordinate 693,486,589, forward strand.
AAAAGCACCGGTTTTCGGCTTACGAGGTCATCATCAGACTTTAACTATCGTCGCAAAAGACGTTACAATGTTTGTAAACAACATTGGGTACTTATCTGGATTGCGGTACAAACACACAGTAAATGTCATCTTTGACAGTTTGGTAGTAATGCAGGGTAAAATGTTGACTCTTTATCTTTTGAATTGCATTACCGCAATACTGTGAAGGATGACGTTTGCTGTGTGTTTGTGCATCTAGATAAGTAACATTTTTTGCAGTGCTGTTTACATATACTATCAATTCTTTGTCTTCTTCGTCTGATGATGGCCTTGCACGCCGAAAATCAGTTAACTCAATAAATTAATACTATAAAACACAAGCAATGTAGTGCTTTTCATTTATTATAATGCTGTCAACCAAGAGCCGTAGGAACATGAAAGAAACTGTCGTACTGCAATAATCAAAGCACTGGCACAGACATTTTCTCGGACTAATTACTGAATGAACTGAGTCTCCACTGTAACACTCCCCATAATTTATAAGGGATATCTACATACACACACCTTTATCTTCCTTTTCATGATAAACGCTTCTGCTATGACGTGATGCAAATCCTCTTAGAATATCTTTTCATAACGACAAAATGCTTTCTGAAAATCCAGCAATGCTTCAAACGATTATTAAATTAACTTTAATAGCACGTTGCGGAACAAGTAATCTGTCATTTTCGTAGTAATATATCTTCATTAACTTGAGGATATCACGAATATGCGCAAGAGCTTCTCTCATCCGTGCATAACTAAACGAGGCGTTCATTATAAATGCATATCAGATTTCTGGCTGGCGAGCGTGAAAGAGATTATGCACCTGCAACGCCGCAAAGGGCGTAATTAACAGCTGAAATTGCTTCACTCACAGGTGCACGTGTTGCTGAAAAGTATGCAACCCACTAGCGCAGCACGTTCGGCATTTTGCATAAACTGCAGACAATTCGTCGACAATTTTACTTGAAGCAATGGAACACACGAAAGTGATTAAAAAACATAGCAGCAAATTGTGAGTGTTACTTTACCATTAGTTAAATTACTTTCAGCAATTGGCAACGCACTGAAATCTCTCTCTGCTTTCATGACGTGTATCCATAATATAAATACTTTCGGTCTCGTCGTTGGCGGTGGATCGAGTATTAACGCAAATCTTGTGCGCATTCAGCAGTCAGATGAGCGAATGCCCTCGAAATGATTCTCGAACAATGTGACCAAATATCTTCGGTAGCAACAAGTAGAGTGGGCTAGCTTCTCCGCTAGGCAACACAGTTTCACGTTTTTCGCTTTAAGGCCCTCACAACCGCTGCAATTTTGCGAATGTTCCTCACAGTTTCACAAACGTTTCAAATACATAAGTGTATGTTTAAAAGTAAAAATCATTGATCGATAAACGATACATACCGCTCAACAACGCCCACAGACAAGTGTCACACGAGAAACTGTTAGTGCTTTTCAGAACTTTACTAATTATTCTGGTTGATCGATCACAATTTCTTTAATTGTTACAGCAGCAGAAAGGAGCTTTATGGGTGTCCATTACGTCATCACTCCCACTTCAGGAAATTGTAAGCAAGGTTGAGTTTCTCGTAAGAAAATCGATGGACAAATTATGTTTGTTACAAGAAATATCTAAGACTTATGTGCGTAAAAAGAAATTTTTAGATCCTATTGTAATGCAAGATAAAACACGAATTTAGTACTAAACCCTAGAATGAAAGCAAGTATTAACGGAAGAAACTCCAAATGACGCCTAACAATAGCAAAATTTATTTGTATGCTGCAAAATTGTTTGTAATTAGTTTTACATTTACTCCATGAGCGGTTTTCACTCACCTCTCTCATCGACAAACGAAAGCAGATGCTGCCCGTTAATTTCGCGTCACGTGGGAAAAAAAACGACGAATGCACTCTGCCGTTGAAGATCATCTACTAGATGACACCGTAAAACTCCATACGGTTGCGGCAACACGAGCTGTAGAAGACTTTCGCTGGAGAACATTCATTCTCCTTACAGTTCATATTTCATGCCACGAGAACATTACGAACTGTGAAGTCTGCATTTGCTTACTGGCCCACCACAAGAGATCGTCCGCGCCTGCCTACAAAAACGACTCACCCCTTTCGGTCTAGGAGCGAACACAGAGCAGAATTCAATGGAAAACGTGTTTCTAAAGGAGTTGTATGTGGATAATTTGATGTAGTTTGTTTTTATTAGACTTATATCTCTTTTTTAGAAAATGGATAATCATTTATAGCACTTCCACTTTCACCAAAACCACAAACGGTGAATATGTGCTCCATGAGCACTAAAGAAACTATATTTCATAAAAGGAATTTTAAAATACCCATCTAAAGAGATTTATGAACAGGATAGTCCAAGCTGCGTAACATTCATCATCTTTTATTTCTCCAGTAATCTATATTTACAACAGGGATTTATTAAACTTTGCATGCTACGTCTCATATTAACGATCATACAGTTGGAAATGGACGGTAACATACCTTGACCTGTTGGATAAAGTATGATCATCCAGTGATGTATAATATATCATATTAGGCAATTTTGAAGCATATGAAAAGTCCACATTGTCCGAAATACCACCATATTAATGTACATTACTTACATTGAAGTTTTAATTTTCTCAATGAGACGTTAAAAACAGCAAGGCTGTTTCTCTAAGTGATGAAATAAAATAGTTTTACCATTTCGAAGTGTGATTTACGAGAAGCTACTGAAATAAATAGGCACTGACTTGTCAGTCTAGGAACACTAGAGTTTCTCTCATCTTTTGTATTTCTGACACAGGGGCTCATTTATTACAACAATTAATTTTTAACCAGTATGTACATCTAAGGCTAGTCCTCTGCGCTCAATGGTTAGTAAATATGATACAAGAGTTTTGAGAGTATCTGCAGTGTAGTACTATATACTTGAAAGAGAGAGTGTGATGTACACTAAATGCTTACTGTAAGTCGTATTGCTGACTGTAAACTTTTATCCAATGTTTGACAGCATATTTGAATTTTCACGCTTGCTGTGAGACGGAATGAGAAACTATTGTGCAGAAGTTTGCTATACGTTTCAAATCACTGTGGGGTCGCTGAATACAGTTTTTCCTACAACCTCTTCTGGGAATAAAGTGCTTTTGTTCTCACACAGTTTATGACGAAAAATAAGACGACGACAGCTGCAAAAGCCATGGCAGAACTGAATGTCGCACTCCCGAACCCTGTCAGCGCTAAAACAACACGAAGGGAGCTCCGCAAGTTGGGAATTGCAGGGCAAGCTGGGATTGCAAAACCACTCAATAGTGATGCAAATGCCAGTAACAGAAAAACGTGGTACGGAAGCCATAAGACTTGGGCCATGGAGCAATGGAAGAGAGTTATTTGGTCCGATGCCTCTCGTTTCACACCGTTTCCAACTTCTGGCCGAGTTAACGTTCCGAGAATGAAACAAGGCGGTGGGGAGGGGTCGGGGGTAGGGATTCGGTGATGATTTGGGCAGCCATATGTGATATTCGATGGGTACTCAGCAATGTCACATTACTGTCAGGCATTAAGTAGTCATTCTGACTGATTAGGTTTGTTCCATGGTACAATGTGTGATGCTGTGTTCCAAGACGACACGGCTTCTGTTCATACAGCTCTGTGAACACGTGGATGAGTTGTATCTCCTCTGGCCACAACTGTCACCAGATCTCAGTGGTACTGAGGCTGTGTGGTCTACCATCTTAATCATAGTTGCCTGAACTTGCCCCACATTTACACTAAGAATGCTATAAGATTCCCTTCAAAATCATACAGAACCAGTATTTATCCACTCCGATACGACTGGAAGCTGTTTTCTTGTCAACGGGTTTCATATACGGTATAAGGTACGCTAATGTGTTGTATTTTTGGTGTTTCCACATTTTCGTCCACCCCCTGTAGTTTTTAACTGGCACGTCCGGTAAAAATTGTTTTCGATTATGCAACTGTTATATTGAAAATTAAGACCCTTTCTCCACCAAGGTCAACGGGTGAAAGCTCAGATATAATATACACGGACGTTTATGAATTTTCAGTGTCGCTATCTCTGGCAAAAAATAATGAGCTTACGGAAACGAATATAAACGGATTAAAGGGGCCAAATGTAACTTAGAGTTTTTCTTTTGTTTACTCACACTGCTAATATAGAGAATAAATTTTAGTGACGTGATGTTGTCTCATTCATGGATATCTCCTTAGGTTAGCAAACCTTCTAGTGGTTACAACATCTCTTATTGCATACAGAATTGAATTAGCGTAAATTTAATCTAGCGGTTTTTCATTAGAAAAGATTTCTCCTGAAATCACTGTTGTACTGGACTTATTTCAGCATCCGGGGACTTAGACGACTAAAAGTTTGGTCAGTTGCATTTACAGGTGACAAGTGACCTGCACGTTACCTTCAGTCTCGCACTCCGACACCCATTATCCCTGAAGAAAGACTCAGTCTGCAAGGACTACAATAATTAGAGCTGAGTTTTTACGCGGTAAAGAACCGTAACCTGCGTTTTGTGAAACTGTCTTCTGAAATGACGACTGCGTATTTTTCGAGACCCGATTGTTTGGTTTGAATCACTTTCTCCTCTTGCTATTCATATTTTTGTTGGCCTCTACCCTTGAATTTTTGATAGGTTATGGCTTTCAGGCATTCCCTTCTTTGCAAATCACTGATATCAATGCTTAAGCTGCAAACGAATGCATTTACTCAAAGAACAACATGCAAGCGCAAACAGTCTACGTGCCATTCACGCAATTTTGCTCAGTACGTTCATCACGTTTTACTAGCGTATGTTTAGCTTACGTTTGAGACAGAGGCAGAAGATTTCACTACCGTCAGCCAAGATGGCTGCCAACATTCACAGCTAAAAGGAATTGTCGATCTCTATGTTGAGTCAGACTGATGAAGTTCACTGGATCTCACATCTCTTTCGAATCCGGTCATTACTGCACTGGCTCATAATATGATATTTTTGTGTGTAAATTCGATGTTTTACACTTTTCGAGGCAATTTTTCTCGATTTCACACTGTGTATAAACTCACTTAAGGCTACTACATATACTTTCCCTGCTCAGAGTTCTTACCATAAGATTGAAAGCAACTTTCTGAGCAACTTAATACGTAAAGCCTCATTCGGTAAAAACGGAACCCTTATACAAATACTTTGTTTTCCATCTACCTATCTACCTGTCTGTCTGTCTGTCCGTCCAACTGTTCAAAATCATTTTCCCAGGAATGGGTAGCCGTATCAAGTGAAAATTTGCGTCATATATTAAGGCCTATGGTCCTTTGACAGTGTAAAAAATTCGATCTTTTATGTCAATACGGCCAAAAGATACTCGTAAACACACACATCAAAACCTGCAGGGTACTTCTCGTTGACCTATAATAACGAAATTTGGCAAAAAGCAAATTTCACAGAACAACTAAGGAAAACATCCGAAGATTGTAAATTTGTAATTATATCAAACGAAGAAAAATTTTTTCGTTTCTTGTTTGCCTCCCTGTCCGTCTGTCCGTCCGTGTTTGAAGTCCCCTTTCTCTTAGGAATGGGTAGACGTATAAAGTTGAAATTTATGTCTAATACTAAAGTCTGTATTGCTTGGTGATGCAATAAATGTACAGTTTTTAGTCATCGCAGGCAACAGAGACGGTCTTTAACGTCACATAGTTTGACACTCGCAAACTCAGTCATCAAAACCTGTAGGGAACTTCCCGTTGACCTACAATCATGAAATTTGGGCAAGACGTAGGTTTTAGAGATCAGGTAAAGGGAAAAATGCGTATCTTGTTAATCTGTAATTGTATCACACGAAAAAAAACTTTAAATTTAAACGTTCTTGAAAACCTTGGCATCCCTGACATCGATATCAATGTATCAATGTCGATAACAGGTAAAAATGGTCTATATTTTTGGTACCCGGAACTGATGAACTGTCTATTAACGTAATTAAATTTTTACGGAACCAATAGTGGGCGAGTCCTCGCACCTGATCGGTTTTTTGACTTAACTTTCATGAGAGCAGTCATTTGTTAACAAGCGACATACTTACAGGCCGAAATCCCGTTTTAGCAATAAATAAACAGTATTTTTACGTACATACAAACACAGGATTTCTTTTGTTCCATAGTCGTAGACGCCAGTACGAAAAATTAATCCCAGAATATCGTGTCGAGCTTTTTTGTCTCTCTGCAACACGTACTGCGTAAAGGGCAAATGATTACACTTAGCGTGGCACGATGTTAAGCGTAACCCCGCTTTCACACTATACGGTTTTGACCGTACGGCAAAAAGCCATACGGCTGTAGGTGTGAAGAAATGTATGGCGCCTTTCACATTATACGGCGACGGCAAAATGCCGCTGCCGTGCCGTGCTGCAGCCGTGTCTTGCCACTACAACAGACGGTCGCCGTACGGCAAGTTCGACAACAGTGGCCTACGTGACTAAGTGCATGCTTTCACACTGGACGGTTTTGAGCCGTACGGCGTCGACTAGTTCGTTGTAGTGTCGTTTTATTCATTTGTGTTTATTCTTGTTTACTGAAAAGTGTAGAAGAATGGATGAAATTGATACTGAACTTTTGATAACCTTGGTGGAAGTAAGACCTGTTCTGTGGGACAAAACTCTAGATGCGTATAGAGGTCGTATTGCTACAAAGAATGCTTGGCGGGAAGTTTGCGTAGCACTGAAGCAAGATTTTGATGAGATGGAAGACAAAGATAAAAATGCGTTTGGTAAGTATTTATTTAATATATTAATATTACATTTAATACGTTTTAAACAGTTTTTATTTAACGTTATAAATTTTATTCTAAAAGTAAATCGTTTGTTTATAAGTAAATTACTGCTACCAGTCACGTTTTTTTTGTTTTGTTTATATTTTGCACGACGCGTTTCGGGAAATAATTCCCATCCTTAAGTGCGTTTTTCTCTAAGTTTTCATCATGTGTGGTGTCTTTTTATGTGTCAGGTCTTGCATTCTGTTTTCTTTACTGTAATTTATAAGAGAAACACGCACAAGACCTCACAAATAAAAAAACACTACACATAATGAAAACTTAGAGAAAAAAACGCACTTGAAGATCGGAATTATTTCCCGAAACGCGTCGTACAAAATATAAACAAAACGATTAAAAACGTGAGTGGTAGCAGTAATTTATTTATAAAGAAAACTATTTACTATACAGTCGCAGGCTTTCACAAACAATCTACAAAAAGGAAAAGGCTTGTTAATTTATATCTTTGACATCTGCCATGACACGCTTCCAGCATTTGTCATAAAATATTTACAAAGAGTGTTCCTTATGGCGTTGGCTGTCAGTCCTCCTCTTATGTTGGCATCTTGGGCTAAGTCTTCCAAACCAGTGAAGGATGTGGTGTCTTCAATTATAAATCCATCTCTCTGACGTACAAAATTGTGTAAAACAATGCAAGCTTTAACCATTTTTACTGCAAAATCTGGATGAACATTTAAAGGTCGGTGAAACAACCGCCACTTATTGGTGAGGATGCCAAAAGCACATTCCACATACCTCCTTGCTCTGCACAAACGGTAATTAAATACACGTTTCTCAACTGTCAAGTTTGTTCCCCCAAAAGGCCGGAGCAAATGCGTGTGTAGGCCAAATGCTGCGTCTCCCACGAAGAAGTAGGGTACTTTTGGACCTTCCGTACCAGGCAGACATTGGACGTCTGGAAATTCCAGGGAATTACTTTCTATTGACTTCCATAAACTGGACCGTCTGAACACTGAAGAGTCACAGTCTTTGCCATAACTTCCTACGTCGACATAAATGAACCTGTAGTTGGAATCCGCTACAGCCATCAGAACCACAGAAAAGTATTCTTTGTAATTGAAGTACATTGATCCGCTATTAAATGGGGCAGTAAGACGGATATGTTTTCCATCCACCGCTCCTAAGCAGTGGGGGAAATTAGCAGTACGTTCAAATCCAGCCGCTATTGATTCCCATACCTCTTTGGTCGGTCTTTGTATACATTCTTCCCGCAGTGATGACCAAATTGCTGTGCATACATCATTAACCACTTTACTTGCTGTAGAAATCCCAATTCTGTACTGGAAATGTAAGTCAGTGAAGGAACAACCGCTTGCCAGATACCTGAACAAAACGAAAAAAAATCAGTGACATTTAGTTTGCAGTGGACATTTTTTGTTACAGTTTTGCTTTTTTCTATACAAAATTAAAATGTTTTCATACAGTTTTGTTTTCTTTTGATGTAGGTATAGAAGTAATACGGAGGTGGACCAATCTACGAGACTCCTTTGTGAAGTCAAACATAAAAATTCAAGCTGCGAAAAAAAGTGGCTCAGCAGCAAAGAAAATGAAAAAGTATGTATATTCTGATCAGCTGCAGTTTCTAAAAAAGCTGTATGATGCTCGAGAGACGGAGGACAGTTTTCAATCGGAACGCACCGCCAGACTGGAAGAAGATATAGAAACGCAGGGCTCCGTCGAAAATACTGAGAATGTTTCTGGGCCATTTGATACAGCACCCACACAACAAACATCCAAAAGCGAGTGCCATACAAACAGAAAACATAGAAAACCTGATGCAATCGAAATGAAAATATTACGAGCTCTGGAAGAAGACAAACCTTGCAGCAAAATGTCATTTTTACTTAGTCTGAAGCCTCATCTGGAAAAATTTGATGAACAGGATTATCTTCAGTTTCAGATGGGAGTCCTCAAAGTTATAGAAAATATATATGAAAGGAGAAATATATTGACAGCTCAACCTCCTCCATTTACCCATTACACACCTCCCATGCCCTATAATAATAGATTTCAAGCTTATTCTTATTCACCTATGGAAAATGCTGCTCCAATATCCTCTTACCATACGCATCAGATTCGTCCTCCTCCAGCTGCACCAAACCCAACTACTTTTCTCGAACAACCATTACAGACTTCTCAAGGTCGCAGTTCTTATCAACGAATTAATAAAGTGCCACCACCATACCCTTCGCCTTCCACAAGTAGCCATGAAGGCCCACCATCAACAACGCAGTTCTACAACGTTTTTGCAGAGAGCCTGTCGCCACAAAGTGACAGTACAGTCAGTCCTGCTACAAACTCTTTGGTTTCAACTGCTGATATTGATATTGACTTTTCTACTTCATAATCTGAGCGTAATAAAAATGTAAAACACAAATAAATAAGTAAATAAACAGAACTAGTTTTTATGTATTAAATTACCTTAACGTGATAGCCAGCATTTGAACAGGTTGGATGCAATTGCGGAATTGTGTGTTTTGTCGTTGTAACACATCCTTTAGTTTTCTATGTAATTCGTCAAACGAGGTAATAGACATTCGGAAATAGTTAAAGAATTTATTTCCGTCGTTCCTCAAATCTTCAAAGAGTGTATAAAATAAACCCACTTCGTCTCTTCTCTGGTTAATGGGGTGTACCCACAAAAGACGACCTTTTCTTTTGCGGCGACGATGAAGCAACCACAAAGCAACAACTCGTTTACGGTTCATCTTGATACACACATTAAGCAAACTGAATAGACACCAACAACTGGTCACGTCAAAAAGCCGTGTAATGTGAAAGCAACACAGGCACGGCTAAAACTCGTACGGCTTTTTGCCGTACGGTCAAAACCGTATAGTGTGAAAGCGGCGTAAGACTCGGCGCGTGCTCCCAGTAGTTGAGGTCGCCACTCGAGCAGAACAGCTGGCGCGCCGAGCTCCCTCAAACTCCGTGAATGCCCCTCTCCCGCACACAGCGCTACTTGCTCAACTCCGTGGGCCAGCAGCTGTTATACAACTCGGGCTCAATGTCAGGCTGTTTTGCTAGGTGAGAAGGAAGCAGCCGCGACCGACCTCGGCCATCGTTAACACGCTCCTGTCGACGTGCTTTCCTCGACGGGTCACTTCCTGTCGCCGTACGAAACGGACCCTTATGCTAACGAGCACAGAACTGAATTTCATCGAAGAGTCGACAGCGCAGGGGTTGTAGTGTAGAGTAGCGGTATGAACTTCTGCTTCCTATGACAAAGCGACTTTTAGGGAGCACAGAACGTTTCAAGACGGTCGTGTCATTTTTGAGTGTGTCGCTTTGTCGATACTTTGTAAAGTATCAAAAGCACGATCTCTCATGAGATGTAGTTGATGAATAACTAAGCGAACAAATGGTTCATTTTTAGTCTTCCGTACCTCAGTCTGTAAAAATGGAACCGTTATAGAATCACTTCGCTGTCCGTATGTCTGGCTGTCCGACTGTTAAAAATCCTTTTCTGCGTCGCTAGGCGATGTAAGAAATTGAAGCCTCTAAGTCTAAGCAATCAAAAGATACTGCCATTTATGTCACATATTTTGATAATCGCGAAATCACTAATCAAGAGCTAGAGGGTACTTCCCGTTGACGTAGAATCGTGAAATTTCGAAGAAGTAAAGTTTCACAGTAAAAGTAAAGGAAAAAACCCGAAAGGTGTTAATATGTAATTATATCACACGAAAAAAATATTTTCTTGTAATTCGTTGTCTGTATTTCTATCCGTTTCGTAAGTCCGCTTTTTCGCAGGAAGGGCTGACGTTTTAAGTTGAAATGTATGTTGCATACTAAGGTCTATGGTCCCTTTTCATTGTAAGAAACGTAAGCTTCTAAGTCAGTGCAATCAAAAGATACGTACATATATGTCACATATTTTGAAACTCGCAGACTCACCCATTAAAACATCTAGGGTACTTCTCGTTGACCTAGAATCGTGTAACTTGGCAAGAAGCAAAGTTTCACAGCAAAAGTAAAGGAAGAAAATTAGAAAATTATTATCTGTTAATTCATAATTATATAACACGAGAAAAATATTTTTGACATTTTTTATCCGTTTTCAGACTTAAAATTAAAACATTATCGAAAGTCTTGGAATGCCCGGCACCGATACCTTGCCAGTGTCAGTGTCAGTAACAGGCAAAAATCGTCCAGATTATCGATTATCGCCATGGAAAAACTGCCTATATACATAATTAAGTTTTTACGGAACCCTCAGAATGTGAGTCCTTCTTGCACCTGGTCTTTTTTTTTCGTTTCTGTCTTCAGAAGAGAATGTGATAATACTTCACCTGACAATGTCATATGTAAACATGACTGGCACCTGGCTTTTGCTAATATTAAAAAACTATTCTTCCTGTGTAGTCTTTTACAACATGAAAATATTGCTACGGATCGACTGAAGTGTTCGCTTGTTTGAAATTTCAGTGTGCCCTATAATTTACCAGTTTCTGCGGGACGAATTTAGAAGCCGTCATTGACTTTTGAACGATGCGGAAAATAGTATACGTAAACCATGTTCATTCCGCTTTCCTCGATCCATGCACATAGTTCTGACAGAGGACAGTACATGTGGGAAATTTTCTTTCACAAACGCGACAACGGAAACTGACACAACTCTATAAATTACTTCTAGCAATCGTTTCGGCTATATTGCTATTGTCTCCGGAAGTTGCAAAATCTTAGTATATATCGTTCCATAGCAACCAGTATAAAACAAAAGGTTTGTACGGCTATAAAAAGTATCCGATAACATGTTTTCCAAGCTGTCGGTTGTACGTGATAGACCGTACTCATTTGACAGAACTTCACAAGCTGCAATGTATCTGCTTTCCAGTGTTTTAAGACTTTAAAAGGCGACTGCGTCTTAATCCGTGTAACTCTTTACTTCTTTGAACAACGAACTAGCTGTTCAGTGAAGTACCTCCACAAGACTGGGGAAATCTACTGCAAACATTATACACGAAAGGACAGGAAAAAAACGCACTTCTTTTACGTACTTATACACATTGTGGCTGATCCCGGCGGAGGTTCAAGTCCTCCCTCGGGCATGGTTGTGTGTGTTTGCTCCTAGGATCATTTACGTTAAGTAGTGTGTAAGCTTAGGGACTGATGACATTAGCAGTTAAGTCCCATAAGATTTCACACATTTTTTGAACACATTGTGATAAACACTGATGAATACTTAACTAAATTGTTAGACGGAAGCTTCTACTCGTCAGCTGCGATATCACCGATACGAATGTTCGATAAGATGAAATGTCTATGTAACTGGTGCGCCCAAAGTGACGACCACATCTTTCAGTTTATCAACTAAACTAACGAAGCACGTCATGTAACAGACTACGTACTGTGTGACAGACGAAAATTCAGGCCCAGACATTTGCCATTACCACACAATTTGCGCACTACGTAAACTAATGTGTAACACAATCGAGATGAACCAATAAACTGTAAAGGGAGATCAGACAATGCTTAGATGCAGAAAATCTACATCTTCAGTACCTTAGTACTGACTTATTCAGTGTTTTCCCAATATATCTCATAATCACAACACTAGATTTAAAAGGTTCATATTTACGCATTTCTATCGTTCCATCTGCAGCAGTTGGAACTGTCCTAGCGACCACTTCCACGGAGTGTCAGGGCGAACACGCCAAACAAAGCTGCTCGCTTGTCTCTGATAATCAGTGAACGGTCAAGCGCTGAGTGTACACTGTAATGAAACTTGCCTTCACAGAACTTTCGTACTCCAACTGAAATGTTCGTTCCGTATAAATTTCGGTGTGGCTTGAGTTAATTTTTATACTTAAATTATTTTTCCACATCTAAAGATAATTTTGCATATATTTGATCATCAAAACACTATTTTATGATAATACACAGGGGTGGTGGGGGGGGGGGGTGGGGGGCAAATAAAATGGCCCGGACAAGTGGATACGATTGAACATGAAAGTATGCATATAATCACACCCTGTGACGCACAAACCACGTGTACGTCCGCCACGTGATCCAAACCGGGATTCAGAGCGCAGTGCGACCTGTGGCAGCCCGAATGTAGCAGTGCAAAGGAGACGATTATATTCACAGTGGAGCAGCGGGTGTTCGTTCTGGAACGTTACGTGACATAAAAGTCGTGCAAACGGTGTGGTCAGTTTTTCGCTGAGAAATTTAATGGTGTCAAAGCAAAGAGTGCCATGCAACGCTTAATCCGAAAATGGCGTCAGACGGGATCGGTTTTCAAAAAACAACATTCCGCACCCCAGAAAATGTGGCTGCAGTTCACCACAAAATGTTACAGAGTCCTACTAAATCAAGCCGCGCGGAATGGCTGCGAGGTTTGAGGCGTCCTGTCACGGACTGCGCTGCGCCTCCCGCCGGAGGTTCGAGTCCTCCGTAGGGCATGGGTGTGTGTGTAGTTCTTAGCATAAGTTAGTTTAAGTAGTGTGTAAGTCTAGGGACCGAAGACCTAAGCAGTTTGGTCGCTTAGGAATTCACACACATTTAAACATTTAAACCTACTAAATCAACACGACGCCTGTCGCAAAAAACCAGCATATCATGCCGATCATGCACACAAATACTCCACCTGGACATGCACTTGCATCCCTATCGAGTATCTGTTGTTCATGCATTAAAACCAACAGATGTTCCTCAGCGCCTCCAGTTTTGTAAGTGGCCGTTTACTGAAGTAACAATGAATGGCTTGGACACGGATCTGTTCTTTGTCTGATGAAGCGTGGTTTCACCTGAGTGGTTATGTCAACTTACAGCATCACAGGTTCTGGGCAGGGAAAAATTCGCATAAGTTCCACAAATTACCACTGAATGATCAGGGTGTTGGGGTTTGGTGTGCACTGTCTGCACACCACGTTACTGGTCCCATCTTCTTTCATCGGATGCTGATTTCGGCGCGTTACATTGCCTACATTTTGAAACCACTTGTGGCAGCATTAACGGAGGAGAAAAAGACCTACATTTACTTCCAACAGGATGGAGCAACTGCCCATACAGCCCGCCAAACCTTGGAGCACATTTATACAATCTCCGTCTGACAGAATTGTTAGCAGAGCTCAGTCTGGTCATCGCACTGGCTGGCCACCCAGGTCACTTGATCTGTTAGTGTGCGATTACTTTGTGTGGGGAGTCCACAAGCCTAAGGTGTTTCGCAACAACCCTCATAGTCTTCAAGAATTGCAGCAGAACATTTCGGATCAGACTGTCGCAATTACAGCAGTCTAACTTCGATCCGCCTCCAGCAACTTGCAGACCAGGGACCGAAAGTACCAAGAGATGAATGGTGGTCACTTTCAACATGTGCTATAGTCAGGTTAGTACTGTATTTCCTTTCCTCTGCTGTGTGTCTTTGTACCGTGGTATTCTGTTCTCTGGGCCACTTTTATTTGCCCCACCCTGTATAGTTTTACTTTTCATACCGATTCATTTAGCAACATCAGTCTTAAACCATGAAAATTAGTAATCACAATTATTAACATAAATGAGTCAAAAACCACTTTACAGTGAAACTAATTTTATTATGCTTTAATTTTCATGTAAACAAAATTTTCGCTCTCATTTTAAAATTCTCCAGTTTTATAATCATAATTCAATCGACAATTATACAAAGACGGCAAGATGGTAGTTTTCATATTGTCAAAATTTGCAACCTTCATTATTAATTATTAGGCGCATAAATCTTTATATAAACAATTATTTCCAAAAAATATTATGTAAACTGTACCTGAAAAGTAACTTCAGATAAGACAGACATAATAAAATTTATTTGACCTTCGTCCTGTTCTAGAAAAATGTACGTAATACTCATAGAAATTTTTAGGCGCCAAACGCGCCATGATAGTTTCACTTGTTGTCGACATTGGTCAAGGTAACTATCAAGTTCTTTATATTGTGCTGAAATATTGCACAATGCATTTACTTAACAAGTGCTGTTGTAGAAAAGTCAAGAATTTATGAATAAATACTGATCGTGTCAAAAGCAACAATATTCCAGTGACTTTTACTAAAACAAAAAACCTTGGACTTAACAACTGGGAAATATAAACAGGTACCGAACACCCTAAACAACGACACAGCCGTAGTGCGATAAGTGACATTTGTCTGCTAATATAATGTTTCTGCCCTCATGAAATTATATAAACGACGACAACACTAGAATGGTTAGTTCAATATAGGATATTTGCTTTCTGCGCATCTACGAACATTTGGATAATAAGGGATATGTAACGTTACGACACACAGAAGGTTCCTAACAAATTGAAAAATGAAATCGCTCAGCAATCGAGTCGCCAAAACCCTCACTCATTTTTGTCATTGCTAGAAACATAAAGTACGCCTACACCCTCATGTAATAACACGGTATTCTCTTGCCGTGGTTCGAGCAGAACACAGAAGACCTAAGCCATAAAATATTTTCAGTAACAACAGTTTCGATTACAAAGGTCGCTCGAATTCACTGTGATTCTACAGAAATCGCGGCAAACAGAAGTCTGGAACTGAGTTCGTCTCGCAGGTTTTTTTTTTTTTACAGCCCAGTATGATCTGAATAATGAGTCGAGTTTTTGCACTTCAAAGGATGCCGGCACAGCTGCATATACTTATCGACTTTCGCACGAACTTCCTCCGAAGCGAGCTTCCTCGAGCCGGCTCTGGTCTGCAAGTCGCTAACTTCAAACAAACGCTTCTTACATTGCCAAAGTTCATGATGTAGTCACACAGGATCGGTGGACACAAAAGATGCCTTTTCTCAGTGTGTTTCAGCGAAGCAGATCTGTTTACCGAAGCATAGCGTGGCGAGCAATTTGCAGTGGGAAACGTTTGCTCCACCTATCCAAGAGCAGCGACTAGATATGAGATTTTCGCTGCGCCGTTGGTCACCGTGGACGGAGTGCAGGCTGCTTCAGAAAGCTGTACAACAAACATTTAAATGTATCTCAAATGTCTTTACGTTTTTCCTTAAAGCTGAAGATATTCGCGAAATGCACGAACACATTTTCGGAGCTCACTCCGGACGTCTTAAGTGGTTAAAAGCAGAGGCGTGGAAATTCAGCAAAGCTATTACAGTCTCTGTTTGCACAGAACACTTTTTTCACCCTCAGTTCAGAAAAATAAACATCGAGTCGAGTCGAAAAGAGTTGCTAGGACTGCATTGCTTAATAGCAAGATACCGATAGACCTCCTCCTTCCATGAAGTACTGATTATTGACGATGAGATGGTGATCGATGGAATTTTTCTGCTTAAGGAGCTTTAAGAGCTTTTGGAGTTTGGGTGCGTAGCAAAGAGGACATTACTACAACATAAGAGCAGTATTAGCAAAAACATATTCAACACATAAATTGCCATGGAAACATGAAGTACATTTCCTATTACACAAGAACTATGTGACTGAGATGATGTGGCCTACAGACACAGTCAGTTACTTTGGTACTAAACATAAACGAATGATCATAAGCCCTAATAATAAGAGATAAATTAACAACCGGCTCGTTGCAGTAAAATGCAAAATGTGTCGTAGGTTGTGTGAAAAAAATTTTCCTCGTGCTTGTAGTTGGTTGAAAAACAAGTGATAGTGACTATTTCGGAGGAGGAAGACGCTCGCCAAGACAACGAAGATCTGCTAATAGTGCCAAGTGAAGCGGGGCAGCAGTTGTCACATTGGATATGTATTCAGGGAAAGGGAATCAAATCCTGATTTCTCTTTTCCGTAATGTCCCTAAATGACTTCATGCGAATGCCTTTATTATTTCTCAAAAAATGTTCAAATGTGTGTGAAATCTTATGGGACTTAACTGCTAAGGTTACACACTACTTAACCCAAATTATCCTAAGGACAAACACACACACACCCATGCCCGAGGGAGGACTCGAACCTCCACCGGGACCAGCCGCACAGTCCATGACTGCAGCGCTTTAGACCGCTCGGCTAATCCCGCGCTATTATTTCTTGAACACTTTACGTCAATCGAGTAAGCGCTGCGCCTCCAGTTACCTCGACGAGATGTTAAATTCCAACCATCATATTTTTTTCCATTGTTGGCTTACTATGTTTATGAATAGTACTTCGAGTCTAGGAAGGATGTCATGGTAACAGAGGCAGAAATACATTCTCAGGCAACATTTCGGAATAAATCAGAGGGGGCGAAAATATTTCACACCTGCTTTTGGTAATGAATCTTTTAGGTTAGTAGTGCTATATGTGTTAATCTGTCTTGCCAGAGTAAATGAGTATATGCCAGCAAATGGTCAAAACAGAACGTGTACCACTGCGTGCAAAAACGTAGCTGGCCTCATTTGACTAAAGAAAAACGGAACGTTATATCGTCACTCTAAATCATTTTTAGTATCTCTGCGAAAGAGTTCACAAGATACTAATAATCATTTTCGCTACTAAGAAAATTCAATTGCGTCAAAGGATATACGTTTCAGACAAAGTTTGAGTAAAGGATATTCTGTGAATACACCAATAAGGCCAAAACTGACGTTTAATCCCTTTACCTTGGCAGTATAGGAATGAGGTTGGCTGCTGTCAACGAAATGTTCATACATTTGCGATGATTGAGTGTTTGACATTTAGTGATTGAACCTCGGGTTCAAACAAAAGAGGAATTCACAACCTGAGATCATCTTCGTTGGGATTATAAAACTGTAAGCGACGATTCAACACACACAGCACAGAGCGAGGTGAAATAGCTTTATGAAGGGCGTGCAGCAGAGTTCAGATTCCCAACCGACTATCGTAATTTACTTTTTCCGCTGTTCTGATAGGCAGTGACACCATCAACAACCCTCGGACGATTCCTTTTCACAACCTTTCTCTTCCTGAGCTCCCTCTATAATGACGCAACATTAAGTTCCGATCTGCTTTTCATCTATACTTCCTTTGTACACAAGTGTAGTCTTTGACAAGAGAAGGAGTAACAGTCTCGCAGTGCTCTCCAAGATTCTACTTCGTCTTGACAACTTTCACCACGCGATTCGTTCGTTCCTATTTCAGAAGAACAATCTCCAACGCAAGGATGATATGTCAAAAAGAACTGAGACGAATTTGTAATACTGAATGTCCAGTGTCAGGGTCCTGGAAGGCGACACGGCGCAGTAATATCCACAGGTCGCCAACAGTGCTACGGTGTAGTTTTCTGCAGTCAGAACAACGGTACCTTTCCCACTCCCATGCGAGGAGTGGCCGGAATGGAGAGAAGATTTCCCCAGGCTAACACAAATTTATGTGAGCCGTTACAGCCCGTCGGCTCGAGAGACGGCGGGTGGGACAAGAACACAGATAAAGAGTGGCCTACAGAGAAAGAGAAAGAGAGAGAGAATAGCAATGTCCACTTTGCACTCCGGCTTAACAAGACCGACGCAACTCGAGGTCTCCAAGGCGCCAAAAAGGCTCCCGCGCTACAGAATGACGTGTTTCTGCGGAAAGTATAGGAGCGTAATTTCATTTCCAGTTCAGCAACTGAAACAGCAAAACTAAAGTCAGTCATAACAAAACTCGACCTTATGCTCAAAATGAGAGAAGAAGAATTAGATCAGTCGCTTTCTAATCGTTTATTACACTGTTTCAGTCTCAACCGCAACGTTAGTAACGACCCGCTTCAACTACTCACCAGTTAAAATTCGCCGGCGAGTTTCACCGGTCACTGTACAAAACACATTGACATAAAGTATAAAACCGATGTTTCAACCGTATCACAAGACTTGCCCTGAGGAAGGTTGTTGTAATACGGTCGAAACGACGATTTTATAGTTTATATTGAAGTATTTTATACAATGACGGGGTACAACGCCCAGAAGAATTTTAATAATCCTGACACTTGCGTCGGAAGCCTACGTAATTTTGTCAGCATTGAGCTGCTGAAACCAGTAATTACGTAAGTCACTGCTGCGGTCAAGACGGAGAGCCCATTAGATACTTTTTGCGTAATGTAATCTGAACGTAGATTCTCTTAGGAGGTTGGAAGTTTTGTGCCTATTTTAAAGGTATTTGCGCAATTTTATTTAGGCTCAACACTGGTACTTTGCATGTGGGTGCAGAACACCAGTTCCAGGCCACACTTTACATCGATGATGTCATTGGCCGTTTTCAGTATGTACATAACCAAATACACCTTTAGGCTCTCACGATTTTTTGTCTGAGACGTATTAAAATTAGTTCCCATCCAACACTTGTGACCAAGTTTTTCGGAAGGCTTCCCTGGTTGTAAATCTAATGCAGGAACTGTAAATCTCCTCCGAAATGTTTTCGATTGGTGCTACCTCTGCACGATTACCGGATCGAATGGTAATTGGCTGGAAAGTCCCTGACTGTTCAGTGGATCACCATTCGATCAGCTCACTCTACTTTTACGGGTTGGAATGAAAAGTAATTAAGAAAACTATTTCAAGAGTGCAGGAACCATGAAGCGCAATGAATACTGTGTTCTCTTTAACGTTAACTGTAAACCCAAGGATTTCACCACAGCTCTCAATGTCTCGTACAATATATAATGAAATGCCACAAGTGATATACAATTGCGTTATTAAAACGTTAAGCAAAATCGTAAAAAAATCTCAGAAATATACGAAATTTTGTAACGTTCATTATGCCTATTAACTTCGCATGTCATAGCTGTAAAAGTGGGGATTGTATTTCAAAAAGAATCTGCAGAACTCTTCTGACGGAATCTGAAATTTCCACCGCACCCCAATGTTGTTGTGGTCTTCAGTCCAGAGACTGGTTTGATGCAGCTCTCCATGCTACTCTATCCTGTGCAAGCTTCTTCATCTCCTAGTACCTACTGCAACCTACATCCTTCTGAATATGTTTAGTGTATTCATCTCTTGGTCTCCCTCTACGATTTTTACCGTCCGCGCTGCCCTCCAATACTAAATTGGTGATCCCTTGATGCCTCAGAACATGTCCTACCAAACGATTACTTCTTATAGTCAAGTTGTGCCACAAACTCCTCTTTTCCCGAATTCTATTCAATACCTCCTCGTTAGTTATGTGATCTACCCATCTAATCTTCAGCATTCTTCTGTAGCACCACATTTTGAAAGCTTCTATTCTCTTCTTGTCTAAACTATTTATCGTCCACGTTTCACTTCCATACAAATACTTTCAAAAAAGACTTCCTGACACTTAAATCTATACTCGATGTTAACAAATTTCTCTTCTTCAGAAACGTTTTCCTTGCCATTGTCAGTCTACATTTTATATCCTCTCTACTTCGACCATCATCAGTTATTTTGGTCCCCAAATAGCAAAACTCCTTTACTACTTTAAGCGTCTCATTTCCTAATGTAATACCCTCAGCATCACCCGATTTAATACGACTACATTCCATTATCCTCGTTTTGCTTTTGTTGAGGTTCATTTTATATCCTCCTTTCAAGACACTGTCCATTCCGTTCAGCTGCTCTTCCAGGTCCTTTGCTGTCTCTGACAGAATTACAATGTCATCGGCGAACCTCAAAGTTTTAACTTCTTTTCCATGGATTTTAATTCCTGCTCTGAATATTTCTTTTGTTTCCTTTACTGCTTGCTCAATATACAGATTGAATTGATTGATTGCACCCCAATACCAGACATAATTTGTCAGAAAAAACGAGAACATAATCATCTGATCCGTTTGTCATCGATTATTCATATTTAGTCAAGTTCGATGTTATCTGGTTTGTTTTACGTCTATCGTTGCGCACCACAGCAACAAACGTAACTGCTTCATTTCTGCATCACGATTTCTTTTGGTATTTTGATAGACTGTGAATGACTAAACGGCGCATTTCGAGGGTAGCACATAAACGACCACAGTGTGTTTCCAATCGGTGTTTCCCTTGTCGAAAATTGTTTTCTTCTTGTACAATAACCCGATTTCATATTTACTATTTAATTGGAGGAGCGTAACAGGAGTCACTTCTTTGCGGAAGCGAGGGTAAAAAACACGCGTTCAGTCGGTAATATCGCAGAGGAACTGTTCACTTGCCGGTTATCAAGGATCACTTCGTCGAAAGTTCGTCGAGATTCAACCACTGGACGTGGTTTGAAGCCAGAGAACACTTTGTTCTGTCATAAACGGAGTTTAATCTACGATATAATAATTTTCGTAGGGAATATTTCAAATTGACACTAATCAAAATAAAAATGGTTTTATAAGGGCGGTGCACCATGGTCTAGGGGAAAAGTCTTTGGCCAGTAATGAAAACGTCCGCGTTATCGGGTTAGAACCCTGTCGCCACTTAAATTTTGAATCAAAATCATTAGCAACGGCGGCTAAAACTTTCGGCGTGAGGATCACCCTCATTTAGTCAACGGTCTGGTCAAAGAGGGCAGAAGAGCGAACGTAGTTTGAGGACGCGCTTTTGCACTTGGGCTGGGAAACTGCCCCTCAAAGACGGAAGATTTAGCAATGATCAACGCCCGGGGGATGCATAAGGCAACGGAAATCACTGCATTAAAGAACAATAATGTGTATCCACGGGACGTGTGACCTGTAATATGTCAGAACTTGAATTTGGTAGGGAACTAGAAAATCTGAAGAGGGAAATGCTAAGGCTCAATCTAGATTAGTTTAGGCCAGTGAAGTGAAATGGAAAGAAGATAAGGATTTCTGGGTAGATGAGAAGTAAATGGGGTACAATAACCCGATTTCATATTTACTGTTTAATTGGCGCAGCGTAACTGGAGTCACTTCTTTGCGGAAGCGAGGGTAAAAAGCATGTGTTCAGTCGGTAATATTCGCAGAGGAACTGAGTGACTTTGTCCACGAATGACCACGCCGCTAGCGTACATCCTTCGACGCTGTTCGGTGTAACGGTACAGGCCTTTGCACCTCATAAAATTTGCGTCGGTCGAGGAAATGGCGCCGTGAGGAGAGAAAAAAAGGAGGCATAGGGGGAGAGCGGCAGGAGCAGGAAGCAGCCGAGATTTAGGGAGGGCGGCGGGGCGCGTGCCTTGAGAGCCCTTGCAGGTGCACGCCGCCCCGCGCCCTGCCACGTGAGCCGCCGCCACGTGCCCGCCTGCGGTCGATACCACTGGCTGGCGGGCCCTGGCACACCTGCGCGAGCTGCCGATACCGCCGGCGACTCCACGGCTCTCCGCACGTCCACCGGTTTCTTCGGCCGGCGGCAAGTAAATGCTCTCGTCGCTTTCGAAACAGGTCGTAAAAGATCCATTAAGAACCGGGAAGCAACTTCTCGAGCTCTCCGTGCACTTCCACTCTATCTTGGTTACGCACAGAACCTAAACAGGTGTCCCCCCTCCCTCCCTCCCAATCTAACATGGTTTACACTGCCTTTCCTAGGCAAGAGAATCAAACTCAGGTCGTAAACTCGCTTTATACGTAAAACCAGGCAGAGCTTTTCTTCATGTGGGGTACCCCAAACGTATACAGGATGTTACAAAAAGGTACGCCCATACTTTCAGGAAACATTCCTCACACACAAATAAAGAAAAGATGTTATTTGGACATGTGTCCGGAAACGCCTAATTTCCATGTTAGAGCTCATTTTAGTTTCGTCAGTATGTACTGCACTTCCTCGATTCACCGCCAGTTGGCCCAATTGAAGGAAGGTAATGTTGACTTCGGTGCTTGTGTTGACATGCGACTCATTGCTCTACAGTACTAGCATCAAGCACATCAGTACGTAGCATCAACAGGTTAGTGTTCATCACGAACGTGGTTTTGCAGTCAGTGCAATGTTTACAAATGCGGAGTTGGCTGATGCCCATTTGATGTATGGACTAGCACGGGGCAATAACCGTGGCGCGGTACGTTTGTATCGAGACAGATTTCCTGAACGAAGGTGTCCCGACAGGAAGACGTTCGAAGCAATTGATCGGCGTCTTAGGGAGCACGGAACATTCCAGCCTATGACTCGCGACTGGGGAAGACCTAGAACGACGAGGACACCTGCAATGGACGAGGCAATTCTTCGTGCAGTTGACGATAACCCTAATGTCAGCGTCAGAGAAGTTGCTGCTCTACAAGGTAACGTTGACCACGTCACTGTATGGAGAGTGCTACGGGAGAACCAGTTGTTTCCGTACCATGTACAGCGTGTGCAGGCACTATCAGCAGCTGATTGGCCTCCACGGGTACACTTCTGCGAATGGTTCATCCAACAGTGTGTCAATCCTCATTTCAGTGCAAATGTTCTCTTTACGGATGAGGCTTTATTCCAACGTGATCAAATTGTAAATTTTCACAATCAACATGTGTGGGCTGACGAGAATCGGCACGCAATTGTGCAATCACGTCATCAACACAGATTTTTTGTGAACGTTTGGGCAGGCATTGTTGGTGATGTCTTGATTGGGCCCCATGTTCTTCCACCTACGCTCAATGGAGCACGTTATCGTGATATCATACGGGATACTCTACCTGTGATGCTAGAACATGTGCCTTTACAAGTACGACACAACATGTGGTTCATGCACGATGGAGCTCCTGCACGTTTCAGTCGAAGTGTTCGTACGCTTCTCAACAACAGATTCGGTGACCGATGAATTGGTAGAGGCGGACCAATTCCATGGCCTCCACGCTCTCCTGGCCTCAACCCTCTTGACTTTCATTTATGGGGGCATTTGAAGGCACTTGTCTACGCAACCCCGGTACCAAACGTAGAGACTCTTCGTGCTTGTATTGTGGTCGGCTGTGATACAGTACGCCATTCTCCAGGGCTGCATCAGCGCATCAGGGATTCCATGCGACGCAGGGTGGATGCATGTATCCTCGCTAACGGAGGACATTTTGAACATTTCCTGTAACAAAGTGTTTGAAGTCACGCTGGTACGTTCTGTTGCTGTGTATTTCCATTCCATGATTAATGTGATTTGAAGAGAAGTAATAAAATGAGCTCTAACATGGAAAGTAAGCGTTTCCGGACACATGTCCACATAACGTATTTTTTTTTCTTCGTGTGTGGGGAATGTTTCCTGAAAGTTTGGCCGTACCTTTTTGTAACACCCTGTATTTGCTAACGCACATTTTGAAGCTTACCAACTCTGATATTTCTTACAAGTATTCAGTTTATTATATCTTGCACGATTGGCCAATTTCGCCCTTACAGAGTATTTTCCAGAGCACCAGAATAATGTACAATTCTCCTGTCATCAAACGGCAGATGTAGTAGATCTGAAAGCGAGCTAATAATGTGCAAGCGTCAACATTAAAACCAGAAAGTGCACTGCGCACAGCAATAGTCATTTTCATAAATAATACCACGTTATAGGATACTGTATCTGCTCGCTATCGTTTTTTAACACCAACTGTTGCCAGTCTGCAAGATATAATAAACTGAATACTTATGAAAAACAGCCGAGTTGGAGAACTTCGTATCGTGCTGTAACTTTTGATTACTGTTTGTACACAGCGACCACTGAACATCGTAAGCAAAGAGTACTTTGTATCACTACCAAACATTCTCAGTCCTATTCCATTCGCGAAATAGTTTCTTTCTCTATGCCTCCGCGCACTCCCTAATGGCTCTTAAGCCATCCTAAGACGGGAAGGACAGACGTTTTACCTTTAAAAAGCATGTACTGATGAGCCATAACATAACGACCACCCGCTTAATAGCTTGTTTGTCGGTCTCTGGAACAAAATACATCACTGATTCTGCGTTGGTAGGTTTGTAGAAGTAAGTGGTATTACATGTCTATGCATAGGTCACGTAATTCGTGTAAATAACGGGCCGCTGATTTGCGTACGCTGTGATGGCGCCAGATAGCGACTCAGATGGGTTCTATAGGATTTACATCAGCCGAATTTGGTAGCCGAGACATCAGCGTGGGTACACAATACTGCTTCTTAAACCACTGGGGCACTGTTCTGGCTCCGAGACACGGACAATTATACTGCAGAAAGATGACATTGCCTTCGAGGAAGACATCAACCATGAAGGGATGCACGTGGTGCGCAGCTATCAGAATGTCTTCGATTACTGCCACAGATCCCATGCAAGCGCTGGAGAATGTCTCCCACAGCATAGTACTGCTCCCACCAGCCTGCGTCCGTGGCGCGCCGCACGCTTCGAGCCGCCGTTCGCTCCGGTGTTGGTATTTAAGGAGACGACCATCGAGCTAGTGTAGCAAAAATGTGATTCACCATAAGAGCCGACACCTTTCCATTGATCGACGGTCGATCTCGATGGTCCCTTGCCCACTGTAATAGTGACTGAAGATGAAAATTGGTCAACGTGTGAACATGTACGGATGGTTTGCTATGGAGCTCAAAAACGTACGATGAACGCTGTGCTCCGAAGCACTAGTGCATGCACCTGCATTGTGCTTTTTCGGCAGATATGCCACAGATAATCATCTATTTTACTTTACAGAGCAGACAAGCCTTCGAACCCACGTTCTGTGAAGAGCCGTGGACGTCCAACGGTTTAGCGCCTGCCCTTTGTCAACGTCGCTTATCTCAACGTATTTCCCCACATGCAGCCCGTATCTTCGCTAGGGTGATTCCCCGTCCGCGTCTGATCCGGTTACATAATTTTAGTACCGTGTCACGTGCCTGCAACGCCACCAGGTGGCATCCAGTGCCGCGGTGGGCAGTGGTCGTAACGTTTTGACTTATGTATATGCTTGCTTTCGTTACCAGTCGTGAAATTATAATTAATTAGATACTCGTGAAAAACAGCCAAGGTGGAAAACTTTATAATGTGCTGTAACTCCTGATTACTGTTTGCGCATAGGAGACTACTGAACATCGCAAAGAAAGAGCACTTTGTATCACTACCTCAGTCCTATTCCATTCTCTATACTTCCTACGGTCCATTATATCTCTTAAGCCATCCTAAGATGGGACGTGCTCGACAAACATCTTACCTTTAAGATACATATAAACCGACATAGCGAACAACAGTTTATTAGCTGCCTTACACCCTCTAATAAACATAAGGTAGTCTCTCAATAGGGAAAAAACAGTCTCCTACATTATATGACGGTAATACAACTAGTCATGCTGTATGGTTGCCCCAAGTGGGGATGTACAGCGTCTATCCGTCTCAGAAAACTTCAGGTTGTTCAGAAGACACTGTGAATAACATTAAATGCTCCATGATCCAACATAAAAACAGCGATCCTCAATGGCTTCCAAATTAAAACTGTTTCAGAGGAGATCCGCTCCATATCCGAAAGTTCTACACCGAACTTCCTTACTCTACCAACTCACTTATTCGTCAATTATCACGTATTATACCAATGACCAACAAAAACATAAACAAATTAAATTGGTACTTTCAGCACGCCAGTAGTAGAAACTGTAGTATTGTAAACTGTTAGGCTGTAATTGCAGCACTATAAATTGTAAATAATGTTTTGTTCTTTTTATACTAATGATGTGGCCGAGCGGTTCTAGGCGCTTCAGTCTGGAACCGCCCGACCGCTACGGTCGCAGGTTCGAATGCTGCCTCGGGCATGGATGTGTGTGATGTACTTAGGTTAGTTAGGTTTAAGTAGTTCTAAGTTCTAGGGGACTGATGACCTCAGATGTTAAGTCCCATAGTGCTCAGAGCCATTTGTACCATTTTGAACTAATGATGTGTGTTGTGCGATACTTATTTATAAGGACGCTTGTAAACCTATCATTATTTAAAATTTTATGACGGCCTAGTCCTTTCAACACAAAACTTGCGTCCACGTTTATACATTCATCAGTACCTTGTCTTGTGTGCTTTTCGTTGCTTTCATTTTAAGCGTTTTGCCCCGTTATTGTGATGTTGTGCTAGTTACACAGAACGCTTATGTAGATGGGTGTGAGCACCCTCGAGCCGCAACACTACAAAACAAATTAATAAAATAATAATAATAAAAATAAACGAGGTGCGTATCCCATCGTTAATCACGCTGCACGTGGTGTCCATCGTCATTTGTGCACGCTTAGAAACGAGTTGGCGCATTTCACGGGGCGAGTTTCTCATCATGATTTGCAACTGCAGCGCTTTCCAGTAGCGGATGTCCATTGTATCTGGTTCGCATATCAATTTTAGAAAAATGAGGTGCACTTTTTTGTCCATATAAAGTAATACAATTAAGAATAATAGTTCACACACGGCGTTAAAGAAAAGATATACACGGTCCAGTCACTTTAATGTGACGACCGCCTATGTTCGATGTCAACAAGCAATAACCGCTTAAAGACGACAGGTGTCACCACAAGCCGTAGAAGGTACATTAAGTGTGTCGGTGGACGCGAAAACAGTGCAGTCGTTGTCGTAATGCCGAAACGAGGCGATTTATCTGACGTCGAAGAGGGCATGATCATTGACTTTCAGGCAAGGTGGAAGCATTTCTGAAACGGATAAGTTTGTAAAGTGTTCGTGTACGGCCCTGTTCAAAAGTAGTTGTTGTTGTGGTCTTCAGTCCAGAGACTGATTTGATGCAGTTCTCCATGCTACCTTATCCTGTGCAAGCTTCTTGATCTCCCAGTACCTACTGCAACCTACATCCCTCAGAATCTACTTAGTGTATTCATCTCTTGGTCTCCCTCTACGAGTTGTACCCTCCGCGCTCCCCTCCAATACTAAATTGGTGATCCCTTGGTGCCTCAGAATATGTCCTACCAATCGATCCCTTCTTCTAGTCAAGTTGTGCCACAAATTTCTCTTCTCCCCAATTCTATTCAGTACCTCCTCCTTAGTTATGCCGGCCGATGTGGCCGAGCGGTTCTAGGCGCTTCAGTCTGGAACCGCGAGACGGTTACGGTCGCAGGTTCGAATCCTGCCTCGGGCATGGATGTGTGTGATGTCCTTAGGTTAGTTAGGTTTAAGTAGTTCTAAGTTCTAGGGGACTGATGACCCCAGATGCTGAGTCCCATAGTGCTCGGAGCCATTTGGTTCGCGGGAAGAACGACTGCCGGAAAGCTTCCGTGCGCGCTCGAATCTCTCTAATTTTGCATTCGTGATCTCCTCGGGAGGTGTAAGTAGGGGGAAGCAATATATTCGATACCTCATCCAGAAACGCACCCTCTCGAAACCTGGACAGCAAGCTACACCGCGATGCAGAGCGCCTCTCTTACAGAGTCTGCCACTTGAGTTTGCTAAACATCTCCGTAACGCTATCACGCTTACCAAATAACCCACTGACGAAACGCGCCGCTCTTCTTTGGATCTTCTCTTCCTCCTCTGTCAACCCGACCTGGTACGGATCCCACACTGATGAGCAATACTCAAGTACAGGTCGAAAGAGTGTTTTGTAAGCCACTTCCTTTGTTGATGAACTACATTTTCTAAGGACTCTCCCAATGAATCTCAATCTGGCACCCGCCTTACATACAATTAATTTTGCCGGCCGGAGTGGCCGTGCGGTTCTAGGCGCTACAGTCTGGAACCGTGCGACCGCTACGGTGCTCAGAGACATTTGAACCATTTGCACAATTAATTTTATATGATCATTCCACTTCAAATCGTTCCGTACGCATACTCCCAGATATTTTACAGAAGTAACTGCTACCAGTGTTTGTTCTGCTATCATATAATCATACAATAAAGGATCCTTCTTTCTATGTATTCGCAATACATTACATTTGTCTATGTTAAGGGTCAGTTGCCACTCCCTGCACCAAGTGCCTATCCACTGCAAGATCTTCCTGCATTTCGCTGCAATTTTCTAATGCTGCAACTTCTCTGTATTCTACTACTGACTACTATGGTCAGTCGTGTGTAGGAAATTACTCACTTCGAAAATAAGTGATTTTTGACGGGCAAGAAACTTAGAAGCATGTCCCTAAGCACAGCCAAAGGTGTACTTGCCCCCCCGCTCCCCCACTTTTCAATAGAAAAAGAAGATCTTCGTAAACCGAAATGGCAGATCCCGCATGCGGTCTTGAGTGTAGTTATAAAAGTCGTTTCGAAACGGGCTACGTTATTTCTCTTTGTAGACAGAGAACATTCTGGATGCATCGTATCAGCGTGCTGCAGGTCTGTCCGATCCTTACACCTGATTGCGAATGATATTTTCTGTGAACAGTGTTGCACAGCTTCATTGCACTTAAAGAAAACTATCACGAAACCAGCAAAAGTTATTTTGATGCGCATTTATTTATCGACAAACGAATGAAGTCACTTGATCATCTTCAAGTCAGGGATACCATTACGTCAAGTTAAAGACAGATTCCTCAGCGTCAACCACAGGCGGCCCAAAAGTCTGTTAACACTTGATAAAGCACCAGTTCATGGAATAATGTAGGTAGATAGGTAGAAATTGACACACGTGCCAGAAATGGCATAGGGTTTTATCGAAACGAGAAACGAGTGCAAAAAATGGCCAAGAGTTGGCGCTCGACAGCAACACTATAGCGACGCTGCATGAGAATCGTGTATAAAATGAGCAATTTAAAGGAGTCGGATCATCCCTAGCCTGGCTGACAAACACCTGCTGGAAGCTACGACTTTTATTCAGGATGGTGCACCGCGTACAGGTACTGTTGATGAATAACGGCTGACATGTTGGGAATTTGTTATAAGGAACATCGTCTTTGCTAATAATCAATTGTCATGCCAATTATTCCTTCTGTGTCAAATGAAGCGCATCTGTTGATCATTTTGTCCACTTTTTTTGTTTCAATAACATCCCATGTTATTTCAAGGAAGTGTTCAGTTTTACCCCTCTACCTACATTATTCCGTGAAGTTTTGAATCTTCAAATGTTAACAGACTTTTGGGTCGCCCTGTAAATAACTTACTATCAGTTGCAGCATGTGTCACTAATAATAATTATGTACGTGACGCCGAGGAATCTTCCTCTAACCTGATATATTCGTGACTTGAAGCTGATCACTTGACCGAGACTGCATATCGATGGATAAACACACATTACAGCAGCTTTTGGTGGATTCCTGACGGCATTGTTTTGATTACGAATGGGTACACACCGTTTCCGTTTCCAATCCGCGCCATATAGCACATCCTGTATGCATGTATGCTGGTCATCCTGCTTGTGGCCTTCAGCCTGTTTTGTATTGCATTCTATATACATGTGCCCTCTGCTCCCCCCCCCCCCCCCCTCGCTCCCCCGGTTCACATCGCCTTCTCTGTTTTCAGAATACTTGTGCCTGGTTTGAAGCCAGGGTGACAGGGTTTAAGAAAAAAGTGGGTCCTAAGATGCAACCACCTTTGAAACGAAATGCGTTCGCTTTGGTTTTCCGTAAGACTTTAAAAAACTGAAATAAACGAAATAGCACCCTGTAAGTGAATGACATAGATATATCCTTATAGGTTTGCGTGCAGAACCTCGTTACGTTGCAATGGAGAATAAGGCAGTACGACAGCACAGGGATGATGGCCTTCCCACTGACTGTTTGAACATTGTTCACAAAATGCCAAGTATGATTGGTTTACGTAATTGAAGTTATAAGAGATAACGTGAGCAGAGAGACAATTGTAAATAAGGAATTAGTGTCGTGATTCGAAAATAAAGCGTTTTCGAACTCATGTTGATAGAATCCTTTCTTCTTGTTTTTCTATTAAGAATCCGATCCATAAGTATTTCCCATGAATACCGATGGAACTTGTAGTTGAATACAACTCGAATGATATATATATATATATATATATATATATATATATATATATATATATATATATATATATATATAAAATGTTGTAAACTACTCCAGTAATGATCCAGTCAGTATTACGAGTACAAAAATTTATGCTTAAGAAACTGCAAGAAGTGCCCTTGGCATTAATTTCCATTCTTTTTAACTGTGTTATGATAAAAAGTTAAACGCAATTCCGTTATTACAGCGCACATTTATATCACATAATACGTTATATGTAACAGTTCTCACAGATTTCAGCTGAGACATCATGTATCCCTGATGTAAACTTGTAACTGAAGAGGCTGTGTCAGCAAAGAAATATCTTAACATCCGTACAGTATTCACTGAGCTTCAGTATACTACTGTGAAAGGCAGACTTCAGAAATAGTGTATGCAAGTAGAATATCGTGTTTCCGTAACAGCTTAGAGGAAAATATGTAACCCGAGAAAAATGTAAAGCCCACAAACAGAACAGAGAAGTCCATATTACCAGATGACGACTTTAGTGATGTACTTTTTTGTGTATTGCTTGTAATTACACGTCACACTACGAAACCAGTTGCAGAGAAGGCGAAAGGAGGTCATAAATTTGTTGGAAAGATTCTGGGAATCTTCGCAGTGTATATGTTACAAAACTGTATGCACGGCTACAGTACAATCCATTGAACATTAATGTTTCAGTATTTGGGATTTTTATTGAGTAAATCAACAGCAGACGTCACATGAAAGCTTATCAGAGATTTTAAAGAAATGTAAATCACTGGGGCCGGGATAGGGACCGGACGGGTATTTTGTTCGGGCGAAACTGTTGTCGCGAAACCCTTTGTAAATTTAGAGAAGTATTCGAGGAAGACGAGGCAACAATTACATTGCCTCTATCTAGATTAGGAAATGAGACACTTGAAGTAGTAAATGAGTTTTGCTATTTGGGGAGCAAAATAACTGATGATGGCCGAAGTAGACAGGATATAAAATTTAGACTGGCAATGG
Source organism: Schistocerca piceifrons (assembly GCF_021461385.2). Lineage (NCBI taxonomy): Eukaryota > Metazoa > Arthropoda > Insecta > Orthoptera > Acrididae > Schistocerca > Schistocerca piceifrons. The sequence continues at coordinate 693,517,980 of NC_060141.1, forward strand.
CAAGGAAAGCACTTCTGAAGAAGAGAAAGTTGTTAACATCGAGTATAGATTTAAGTCTCAGGAAGTCGTTTCTGAAAGTATTTGTATGGAGTGTAGCCATGTATGGAAGTGAAACGTGAACGATAAATAGTTTAGACACGAAGAGGATAGAAGCTTTCGAAATGTCGTGCTACAAAAGATTGCTGAAGATTAGATGGGTAGATCACATAACTAATGAGGAGGTATTGAATAGAAGTGGGGAGAAGAGGAGCTTGTGGCACAACTTGACTAGAAGAAGGGATCGGTTGGTAGGGCATATTCTGAGGCATCAGGGGCTCACCAATTTAGTATTGTAAGGCAGCGTGGAGGTTAAAAATCGTAGAGGGAGACCAAGAGATGAATACACTAAACAGATTCAGAAGGATGTAGTTTGCAGTAGGTACTGGGAGATGAAGAAGCTTGCACAGGATAGAGTAGCATGGAGAGCTGCATCAAACCAGTCTCTGGACTGAAGACCACAACAACAACATCGTACCCTGTTCACCTACCAAAAGCCTGACTGATCACCATCTGTAGCACGAACCGCTGCGAGACTTGCTGGAAGAGAGTCAGTGATGTTCTAGAAGGTACCGACAGGGGTGTGGAGCCCTGTTGAGTCCATCGTCGTGACCGCGCTGGGTTTCTCGGTTGAGGATCCGTGGTGCGAATAGGCCGATCGAGGTGGTCCCACAGCAAACGATCTGCATTTAGGGGTGGACGTGGTCCCCAAGGATAGATGCATACTTGTATTGACTCATTTTGCCTTCCACAATGACGAGATCACCCAGGGAATGCGACGAAAACATTCCCCAGACCACAACACTCCATCCTCCGGCCTTGACCCTTCCGATGATGGTTCCAGGGTGTTTGCTTTCAGTCCAGTGGAGCAAAAAATGTGATTCTTCTGAAAACACCACCTGTCGCCACTCAGTGGAAGTCCAATTGCGGTACCAGCGTGCAAAGTTCCATCCTTTGTCGCCGATGAACAGCAGTCAGTATGGGTGCCTCCTGCGGAGGCCTATACCCAGCAGTTTTCGTTGAGCGGTTGTTGAAGAGACACTGTTGGTAGCCCCTTGGTTCATCTGGACGGTCTGTTGGTCAACCGTTACACGTCTGTTCCACCGTACACATGTCCGTAGCCGTGGTTAGGTTTAAGTAGTTCTAAGTTCTAGGGGACTGATGACCTTAGCAGTTATTCCCATAGTGCTCAGAGCCACTTGAACCATTTTGAACGTTACTATGTGACTGTTGCGCACAAGATGGCTGAGTAATCAAAAGTGAGAAAGTGGCTGCATGCCCTAAAAACAGAATATTTGTGTATAAAAAACTTATGGGAAAGAGGTCGTAGTGAAATTGCAAGACAATACAGAAATGAGACAATACGAAAATAACACAATTTTTCTAACTATATCTCGTGAAGTAGTCACTTCTATTTCAAAACCGCAAGCTACGTGAACTGCAGACAGTGTGTATGGTGATCGTATGTGAAGCGAAATGTAGCGACGTCTAACGATTCTATTCCCATGGAAAAAAATGGCTCTGAGCACTATGGGACTTAACTTCTGAGGTAATCAGTCCCCTAGAACTTAGAACTACTTAGGCCTAACTAACCTAAGGACATCACACACATCCATGCCCGAGGCAGGATTCGAACCTGCGACCGTAGCGGTCGCGCGGTTCCAGACTGTAGCGCCTAGAACCACGCGGCCACTTTTCCCAAGATTTTGGATGTGAGAACTGATGTAATCTGCTACCAGCGACGTTTTCGTACGAACAATATTGATTGGTGTGGACTAGTTGTCTATCGTTTTAGGATCTCGAGAGGATGGTAAGAAAATTAAGTAAACAACATCAGCTAGAAAACTGTCTTTCCCGTGCATTCAGTGTTTGGGATTACAAGACGCGGCAAGTCTGAATTTATGACAGTAAGTTGATAGTCGAAGGAATGTCCGTGTCCTATTTTTGTGGGAAGAGTGAGTGATTCTTTGTAGCACCTACGCAAGGAATGTAGGGACGTTGATTTGAGTACTTTGAGACTTAACAGTGTAGTGCATATGTCTTCGTAGCCTTAGCTGTTGCAAGTGTAGTCAGCTACTTGCCGCCTTCCCGGATTGTGGCAAGGCGGGCCACACAAGCCACGGCGTTTGCGCGTCAGCGGGTACCTAATCTGTGCCGCGGGGGACACACGATGTATTGTGTTCCGCGAGCGCAGGGGCGCTGTGGCGACTTCCTGCCGTGTTCCCCTGCAGGATGTGGGTCAGACAGGCGGCGCGGGGCGGGGGAGGGGGAGGGGACACGTGTATTTAACTCCCCCCCCCCCCCCCCCCCCCCGCCTGCATTTGAATAGTTTCGTAGAGAGGGGCCAATATGGGCGTCGGGCGGGGGAGGGAAGAGCGGCTGCGTGCGGCGCTGATCGTAAAACGTAATTACGCCAGTCAGCATCACCGCCACTAGCAACGACGGCCGCACACCGTTTTTACGGTATTCGCCCGTGAAAGGGGGCCGCGGCTGTTTATAAATAATAGCTGTCCCGTTTGATGGTCTGCCGCTACACACACAGCGTCTGTTAAATCTCCATTTGATTTCGTTATTACCCGGAGCGGCCTAACACAATTACCGCTCGTCCTTTACCACTGTCCCTGCTCCTATGTCAGCGCCACAATATTGTGAAATTCATCTGCCATTGCGTATCGAGCAAAAAATGTTAAAAGCAGAAACAATATTAGAATTTAGATTTTCCTTCGCACTTAGTCAAATAGTCTACATCTACATCTACATTCATACTCCACAAGCCATCCAGCGGTGTGTGGCGGAGGGTACTTTACGTGCCACTGTCATTACCTCTCTTTCCTGTTCCAGCGCGGTTCCAGACTGTACCGCCGTTCGCTCGGCCACCCCGGCCGGCCATAGTAACGTATTAATGCCTTTTTTCAGCTCATCTTCCTGTATTTCTTATTTTTACCATCATCTCACACAAACAGTCTCGCATTTTACCACTGGTTTCTCCACCTGTAATGGACCACAGACAGTAACAGTTTGCTTAAAACCCACTCGCAAGCGCAAGAGTTTGATCATACCGCGGATGTCGGCCCTGTACGAGTTCCTTTCCAACAAATTATTTTGTGGTCCATGCACTTGGCTTCACACCGTCATCAAAAACTTCCTTTCTCTAATGCACAACAATTCTCGCCCCTCGCCTTACAAAGTGCAAAAGCTGCGTTATCAATAATTTCCTACGGGATGTTTCAGGATTCCGAGATGGCGAAATAAATTGCTGGAAAATTTGTTACTAAAACTGAGGTGTTAATGTCAGGAAAAAAAGATTTGGTCGCATTCCATCAACAAGCTCTGCTGATGACCTGTACAGTCGCTTACAAACTCCGTGGATAAGATTCACCATGAACATAGCTGGACCACTATGCTCCAGGACCACGATGTTTTAACACTTCGACTGCTGCAGGTGAGGGCTTAATACCGAACTGAATGCTCAGAGCTACATACTACGTTAATGCTGCTGTGCTCTTTAATCTGAAAGTTTTTTGATCCAGCTCTCCACGTTAGTCTATCCTGTGCAAGTCTTTTCATCTCTGAATAACTACTCCGACCTACACCCATGTGAGCTTGCTTACTGTAGTCAAGCCAAAGGTATCCCTCTCAACTTCTATTCTCCACAGTTCCTCTAATTACCGAATTGTTACACTTCTTAGTGACTCAGGAATCATCCTATCAACCTATCCCTTCTTTGAGCCATAAATTGTTTTTCTACCCGTTCTGACACAATACTTCGTCTCACCCATCTTTCCCTTCCTAGCATCACATTTCAAAATTCTGTACCATTATTATCCACGTTTCACTACCATATAAATCCACACTGCAGAAAATGCTGTGCGAAAACACTTTCTAATACTTACTTTCAATGTAAGCAAGCTCCTCTATGTCAGAAAAAGCTTTTCTCGCTATTGACTGTCTGTATTTTATATACTCTTCACTTTTGCCATCATCAGTACTTTGCCGCTCAAATTGCAAAACTTTTAGTGTCTGATTTTCCATTCTTATTCCCTCAGCCTTGCCTGATTTAAATCGAATACTCTCCATTATCTTCATTTCACTTTTGATGATGTTCATCGACAAACCACTTTTCAAGGCATCCATTCGGTTCAACTGATCTTCAATGTCCTATGGCCTTTATGACAGAATGAGAACCTTATCGGTAATTCTTTAAAATTTTTACTTTCGTCCCTGAACCTTGATTCCTTTTTCAAATTCTTCCTTCGTTTTCTGTACTGTTTGCTCCATGTGCAGATTTAATTACATGGGAGAAAGGCATTCGCTTGAGAAAAAATCTTTTGAGAATGTACGTCTGAAGCAAAGCATTTTATGAAAGTGAATAACGGACTGAGTAAAAACCGGATCAGAAGAGAATCGAAGCGTTTGATATGTGGTCCGATTTCCTCCCTCTCACGTCCTTCAACTGTTGAGACTCCAGTCTGGTTATTGTACATATTTTAGACCACCTTTTTCTCCGCGTTTTTACGGTTGCTAGCTTTAGAATTATGGAAAGTGTGTTCTAGTCAACATTATAAAGCAGACATCAGGCACACGTCTGTAATCCTATCGATTTGTGTACTGTAAATTTGCCACATCAAACTCTGGGATCACGCAGTAGACCAGTGGTTGCTATACTGGGATAATTACACCGTGAGGGAGCAAAATGTGTTTTTCTGAGGGGTAAAAATGAAACGGGTCAATTGTGTTTCAGTTAAGAAACTAAAATATTTCTAAAGTATCATTAGTATTAACATTAATTCGTAAGACTGTAATACTGAATACGTATGTTAACAATAATTACATGTTTCTCGAATATTAGATTAACGCGTGACAAAGACGGTGAAGGCTACAGCTTGTGAAACGAATGTATGAACAACATCTTCCTCACACTGTCCTCCCATTGCACACACGAGCTTTGTACCATCTCTCTATGACAGTAAAAGTGGAACATATACAGCACATATGATTAAAAATATCATGAAAACCTCATCTTGGACTGATAGGTAGTACCAGCAATATACAAGAAAATACTTCATTATTCACGTCACAACAACAAACGAACTAACCGACAACACAACTCAACAATAACTTTGTAATGGGTGCTACACTGCTGTAGGGCATACGCTATATTGTTATTATTATTTTTATTATTATTATTGGCCGTTGTCAGACAGAAAGCACTAACAGCCTGAAGTCCTCCAGTTCGTGCCAATTCGGAAGTAAAGAGTCCAGCAACCAACTGATTTACAAACAACAGGCCTGCATATAGTGCACATATATTTAATTTGGTTGATCTTAAAAGGGGGTGCAGGGTGAGATAAGGCAAGTGTCATTACGGAGCGGAATGGTGCAGACGAAGAATGTTTTGTAACAAGTGTCTACCCTCAACGTGGATAGTTAGTTTTCCTTTCTAAGGGAGAGTTAGAGGCACCACTCGCATTGCAATGAGATTTGTTCAATCATTCTTAAATAAGAGGTTATTAGAAATAAGCAGTACCAATTGTCTCACTGACACATTATTTCGTGGATTAATTAAAAGCCAACTATATATCAGTTATCTTTCGTCATTTAAAAAATGAAAGAGTGCAAAGAAAATTCTTTTTCATCCCAAAGTTTAGTTAGGTGGTAATGTTAATGATGGTAGGGTGAGGAGGGTACTACCTGTTGTCTGATGCACTCAGAGATAATGGTCCCAGAAAGGGAGGGAGTCATTATAGTAAACAAATTGAAGGAATTCTGCTGCGTTGAAGGAAACTAATGCCTGACGGACGCAGCGACGAGAGTATAAGATCAGACTAGCACAGACAAAGACGAAATTCCTGGTTAAATGAAGTCTACTAGTAACAAAGGCAGAACTTAATCTGAGGAAGAAGTTTCTGAGAATTTGTGTCTGGAGCACAGCATTATATGGGAATGAGTCAGAATCGAGCCGTGGTGTTACAGAATGTTGCTGAAAATTAAGTGAACTGATAAGAAATGTGGAAGTTCTCCGCAAAATGTGTAAAACACTAAATAAAGGGAGGAACAGGTGACAGTGCTTGTATTACGACATTAGGGAATAACTTGCATGGTACCAGAGAGAGGCGTAGGCGGCAAAACTTGTAGGGGACGAGCGAAATTGGAATATAACTGACAAATAATCAAAGACGTTGGGTATAAGTGCAATTTTGGAATGAAACGGTTGGAACGGATGAGAAACTCGTGGCGGTTCGCACCAAAGCAGATGAAATAAAACAGCGCCAGGTGCGAGTATGATTCGCGTACTGAGGCTTCCTTACAAACTTAGCTACGTATATAGACAGTTCATCCATTCCGGAAATCGAGGATATTGACTATTTTTTATTGTTATCGACATTGATACTGGCAAGACATTGATACCAGAGATTCCAAACCTTCGAGAGATTTTTTTCACGTGATTTAATTACAAATTAGTAATTTCGGATTTTTCTCGTCACTTGTACCCTGAAACGTTGTTTTCAGCCAGATTTCATGATTCTAGTTCACCGGAAAATACCCTACAGGTTTTGATGAGCGAGTTTTTGACTATCAAAGTATGTGATGTAAATGGCGTATCTTTCGATTCCACTGACTTAGAAGCTTAAAATTTCTACACCGCCAAGGTTCAAATGGCTCTGAGCACTATGGGACTTAACTTCTGAGGTCATCAGTCCTCTAGAACTTAGAACTACTTAAACCTAACCAACCTGATTCGAACCTGCGACCGTAGCGGTCGCACGGTTCCAGACTGTAGCACCTAGAACCGCTCGGCCCCTCCGGCCGGCCTTGGACTTAACTGCTGAGGTCATCAGTCCCCTAGAACTTAGAACTACTTAAACCTAACTAACCTAAGGACATCACACACATCCATGCCCGAGGCAGATTTCGAACCTGCGACCGTAGCGGTCGCGCGGTTCCCAACTGAAGCGCCTAGAACCTCTCAGCCACACCGGCCGGCACCGCCAAGGTACCATAGGCATAAGGGACATAAATTTGAAATTGATACGACTATTCGTTCCTGCGAAAAAGGGTTCGTAACAGTGAGGCAGACAGACAGATGGACGGACGGACGGACGGATGGACAACAAAGCGATCGTACGAGGTTTCCGTTTTTACAGATAGAGGGACGGAACAATGAAAAAGAAGATATTGTCGTGTAGCGTAAAGCTTCACCTCCTTGAATGTCTCACGCAGCTGGAGACGATGTGTTAGGGAAAAGTTTTACACGTCGACCACGGCCCGTCAGCCCGGAAGCCTTATGTGAAGCCTACACTGTACGATAAGCGTAACGTTTATCTCCATCATACACATATCTGTATCGGAGCTGGAAATTTCAGGAACATTGGCGCAGTTGTAGGGCCGCCTAAAATAAATGAGTGTTGCGGCAGCGCTTGGCAGGCGTGCCCGCGGCGGGACGGATCCCCCGGTTTCCAGCAATCGACGCCAACCGGCGGGCGGCTGGGCGCGGCGGAGCCGGCCGTATGTATAATGAAACACACGCACAATGAGTGCACAGACAAAACGCGCTGCGCAGCCGCGGCCGGAACAATGGCGCTTCCTGCAGTTGCGTGCCTCCCGAACGGCTCATTTCACGCTGGCTCGCATTCTGCAAGGAATGAAAGCCGGCCGCCGCGGCTGCGAGGTTACCAGCTCAACTTTCCTGTCCGTCACACCTGACTGTACGTCGCAATTTGTATTTCTCCCGCGCTGCATCGGGCCTTTTCACAGTAGTCGCTCCTGTTACTTGCCACATTATGGCGTGTACTTCAGTCCTCCCCGTCCTTGTTCTATTTACGAATGGTTCGTGGAAAGGACGAATGTCAGTAAATCTTCGTATAAAATCTAATTTTTATGATTTTCTCGTCGTGGTCATTTTACAAGACGTACAGGGTAGCGTGTAGTCCCCGTACCCCCCTAGTATCAAGTGCCAATCGATTAGATTTGTTTTAGCACAAGTACGTACTTAAGTGTCCAATACACCGAGACAACAAAAGTCACGGGATGCCTCCTAATATCGTGTTGAACCTTCTTTTACTCGTTGTAGTGCAGCAACTCGACGTGAAATGGACTCAACAACTTGAAAGTCTCCTGCAGAAATATTGAGCCATTCTGCCTTTATAGCAGTTCATAATTTAATCTTGATAGCTCATCAGAAATTAATAATTTGAGATTTCCGCGAACGGCTGCCTCCTATTCTGCTCGATAGTATTCCAATACCATATCAGAAAATAGTTAAGAATTTGGGTGTAACTTTGGATGAGCATCTCAACTGGGCAGAGAATACAGTCGCAGTGTGCCGGAAGACGTCCGCTTGTCTCTATGCTCTCAAAAAGTTTCGGAACGTATTTCCACAGGACGTGAAACGCCAGCTCGTGCAAGCACTCGTTCTATCGAACCTCCACTATTGTGATGTAATTCAACAAGGCATGAGTAGTGAAAACAAAAGACGGTTAAAACTAACCATGAATCCCAGTGTGCGTTACACCTGCAACTTTCGCCGATATGATCATGTTAGTGCTTCATACTCCCAGCTAGGATGGCTGTGGCCACACAAATTGCGTGACTACCACACTCAATGTGTACTTCACCGGCTCCTCGTCGCGCAAGCAGCCCAGTACGTTGCTTCAGAGATTTAACACCTTTCGTGCCATCATAATCGAAACACGAGGTCACTGTTAATTGGTATACTAACTGTGCCCACTCACAAAACAAAAACTTTTGCAAACTCCTTCTCAGTAGCCGCTGTCCGCCTCTGGAACAAACTGACCCTTACCTTGCGCAAAATTCAATCCATTCTTTTAAGAAGAAGTTGAAGCCTTTCCTACTATCATCCTCATAACGTTTTCCACAAAATTAACGTACAAGGCCAATCCTCCCCGCTGTCAAATAGCAAAGCTAGTGTCTCTTATTTGCTCCTGTCTCTTCTTCCTCTTCATCTATCTCAATTAGCCACGCAATCTTCTTTTCCTTTATATTTCATTAATTATGTTTCATCATGTCCCTATTCTTCTCCTCCCTTCACCATCAGTCTCCCTCACACCCCTTGTTGCTAGCACTCCTGTCTAAAATCTGTCTCTATCATAACGTCTGATTATAGCAATACTTATCATCTACGAATATAAACTGTATATGTATGTATTTTTCCAAGTGTGCCTTTGTAATTGTTTATTTCACCTTTTGTACAAGATGCAGTTTAACACGCCTACTAAAACATATGAAAGTAAAATAAGGAGAATGCCAGGATAGACGTAAGAGAGGGCCTGATGGCCCTAATCTTGCCAGGTTAAATAAATCAATAAATAAATTCGCAAGTATTGCCAGTGCAGGATTTGGTGCACCAACTGATCTCTCGATTATACCCCATCAATGTTCGATGGAATCATGCCGGGCGATATGGGCGGCCAAATCATTTGCTCGAATTGTCCAGACTGATCTTCAAACCAATCACGAACAATTATGGGCCGGTGACATGGCGCTTTGCCTTCCATGAAAATTCCATCGTTGTTTCTGAACATGAAGACGATGAATGGCGGCAAATGGTCTCCAAGTAGCCGAACATAGCCGTTTCCAGTCAGGACCAGAGGAACCTGTCCATTCCACGTGAACACAGCCCACACCATTATGGAGCCACTACCAATTTGCACAGTGTCCCGTTGGCAACTCGGGCCCATGGCTTCTTGCGATGGTGGTGGTTAGTGTTTGACGTCCCGTCGACAACGAGGTCATTAGAGACGGAGCGCAAGCTCGAGTTAGGGAAGGAGTGGGAAGGAAATCGGCCGCGCCCTTTTAAAGGAACCATCCCGGCATGTGCCTGAAACGATTTAGGGAAATCACGGAAAACCTAAATCAGGATGGCTGGAGACGGGATTGAACCGTCGTCCTCCCGAATGCGAGTCCAGTGTGCTAACCACTGCGCCACCTCGCTCGGTGGCTTCTTGCGGTCCACGCCACACTCGACCCCCACCATCAGTTCGTACCAACTGAAACCGGGACTCATCTGAGCAGGCCATGGCTGTCCAGTTGTATAGGTTCCTATCGATATGGTCACGAGCCCACAACAGGCGCTCCTGGCGACGTCGTGGTGCTAGCTGAGGCACTCGCTTCGGTCAACGTCAAATTTCCCCGCACTGTCCTAACGTATACGTTCGTCGTTCGTCCCACATTAATTTCTGCGGCTATTTCACGCAGTGTTGCTTGTATGTTAGCAGTGACAACTATAAGACGCAGCTGCTCTCGGTCATTAAGTGAACGCCGTCGGCCACTGCGTTGTCCGTGGTGAGGCGAAATACCTGAAATTTGCTATTCTCGGCACACTCTGACACTGTGGATATCGGAATATTGAATTCCCTAAAGATTTACGAAACGGAATGTCCCATGCTTCTAACTACAGCTGTCATTCCGTGTTCAAAGTCTGTAATTGCCGTCGTGAATCACGTCGGAAACCTTTTCACATGAATCAGTTGAGTACAAATGACAGCTCCGCCAACACACTGCCTTTTTATACCTACCGCCATCTGTAAATGTGCATGTAGCTATCCCATGATTTTTGTTTCCTCAGTCTATATCGGTATGTTCCCTACCATGTTTAAACACATTTCCATATGTCCCCAAGTTTTCTTTCACATACTTCTGAGCATGTCCGGTGCTATAGTGCGAAATGCATCCTCAACAGCATTGCGCAGCTGTTCGTTTGTAGCACCGAAGGCGTGCAACACATGCGCCTTAATTACTCCCCGTAACGAGTTGCCAGGTATGGCGAGGCCATTTCAAGGCCTCTGGTTTTGCTAATAAACGACGACCTATCCACCTTCGTCGAAAGTAATCATTTAGAAATGCAAAAGCATTGTGAGGAAGCGCACCATCTTGCAGCAACCATATGGTTTCTGTGAGGCCGCTTTCCTCAAGTTGAAGTATTCATCATGTTTGTAACATGTGTAAATGATGTGCGCCACTCACAGTCCCTTCAAAAGAGCACAGTCCAAGCAGATATTGTAATGTCATCGCTGCCCATATCAGTAAGTGAGGCAGGTTCCTTTCTTACTCGTCTGTGTAATGAGGATTCTCTTTGGCCTAAACGACAATATTTCTAGTATCTGAGCTGCGATAAATGGCACATTTATCTGTAAACGTAACATTGGTACGGTTCACTGCATTTGAAAATTGAGTTAACAAAGCACGCCATGCTGAAACGCGGTCATTTCGGTATGTATCCATTAAGTCGTTTACGTACGTCGGCCGAAAATGTCCGACCTTTGGTCTTTTTTCACGTGATCTCGCATTGTTGTTCTCGGTATACCGACCTCCGAACTACGTTTACATGTCGGCTTCATAGGAGATTGTTCAATCGAAGCAGAGACTGCGGCACAAGTTTCTTCTGGTTTCTTCTTGCTTCCATTCCGCGGCCTGTCTTTAATACTGTCAAAAGCAAAAGCACATCTTTCGCAATCCGGAAGGGTTGCCTTTCACGATGAAGCCTTATTAAATATTTCCTGGAATGCTCCCATAATCTGTCTCATTGTCTGCTCTGTGCGTTGTCATTCGTGCATCCACACACTTGTCACTAAGCGCTCCTGAACAGTATAACTATGACTGCTCCCATCTGCCACGGCTACAAATTAAAACTCGATTTGACTGCGACTGCGAAAATATGTAAACGTGAATTCTAAAAATTGATAAGAAGTAACATAGCTACCAACCCGCATAATAACATTTGACATTAAAGAGGGGTTACAACATCGAGATATAGTTCCTAATCTAATGCTCCTGGTACTTAGAAAGCCAGGGAAAGATCAAAGGTCAATTAGCTGAGTATATCCCCTCGTGCTACTCGGCGGAATAAAGAACGCTCAGCCTACCTCCTACATGTAAGTGTCTGAATATTGGTGTATCTATACGTGTAGCTGTAATACACAATTCTGCTTCTTGCAAACTGTTCTCCTTTTCTGTCTAGATTGCATATACAGATCTGCAAAAATATTCAATTCCCTAACCTCATCTTTTGAAACAATTTTCACAGGACATACGAAGAAAAATTTATTGTTTATTTAGATATTCATTTAGTAACGTGGATAGAATTGGGATATGCCAAAGTGTAACAACGGTGATTTATAATTTCTTATTGTGTTACCAGTAGAAATTTTATAGCATACTATCAGTGTGTACTCTGTGTTCTATTTTCATCTTTTTACTTGTTTTCCTATACTCTGATTGTAAGTCTTGTTTTATGTCGAATCAGTCCTTCGTTAATCTTATGTTACGTCGTACCTGGGTACGACGTAAATAATGTTTACTATGAACTGTCAATATCAGTTGTAATATAACACTTCCTGTGATTATCTGGCTGTATGGGCAAGTTCCGTAAGGCAATGAATTAAAAAGAAAGTTCTGTCGCGGCAACTTACGTGATAGCATCGAAAAAAGAATCGAAAGTATTAAACATATTAAGTGCCGCAGAAGAGCGAAACCAAATATTCGAACCTGCAGTAATAAATTCAAATCTTACTATAGACGCACCAATATTTACTGGCAAGATTCGACACTACACTTGGATAAGTGTAGCTAGACGGGTCTCGCCAGGATTATCGCAGTCGGACAAATGATGACTATGCAATTACAGGCCAACATCTGCAAAGCAACTTCGTGAATACCCCTTAAGATTATGTTAAGATTATGTGAACGGTATTTAGCGGCACTATTAGAGCAGGACAACGGGGTTCATTCTGGCTCACGTAAACCGATTCTGTGCTGGTACCGGCCCTTGATAAGTACTTATTGGTGTTAATATTTCCGAAACAGACTATATTCAGTATCAGAATTCTTTCTGCCATCTTCTTTACTGTGCGGTAACTCACTCTGTCGGTTTCCTTATGGAGAATTACAGTTCATCACTGTAAATTTAATAAATAAATTAATGTTTTCTCTAAAATATTGTTTTGTTCAGTATCTGTTTCTGTCTTGCCTTGCGGTACCTAAATGACGCAGCGGTAAAGAAATAGGTGTGTTTTACGAAGAGTGGTGCTTTCAGTTCCATTCAGATTGAATAGTTTGCTCTTATCCATCCCTCTTCAATGACTGCAAAAGAACACAAAACCTTTATGTCGTTCAGTCACCTGTAAATTCAGGTAGATAAATGTAAGTCCTCGTCCTCTCGTCATACGCCTTTCATCTGTCTGACATGGCCTTACGAACTGAAACATGTCATTTCATCAAGAAAGAATAACTAGATTTCTGTGCCTCGATCGTTTAATTATGCAAGAATATTTGAATGAGTAACCTTCGCCAGACTCAAGAACGACGAGCAAAAACTTATCCAGCAGACACCTGCCTGTTTCCAGCTAACATTACTCGAGTTTTAGACAGCTCCCACACTCATAATCATGAATCCCGACCAACAAATCGCGTTCTTGCACAATTATCATGTTCTCAACAAAACATAACATGAATTGAATTTCAGTCAACCTTGTATGTTTCATTGACAATGGGTCTCCCCCTAACCTAAAGTATCTTTTTCTATTCAGACACATAAGAATAAATTAGGCGCAGTTCAGGCTAATACCCGTTAAACAACCATGAATTTTAAAAGCTAATCACAAACGAAAAACTGACAAAACCACACCTAAAAGAGATTCGTGTAACCAGTGGAATAGTCATTACACAGTTTCCCAACAACTATTGACTTTGTGCCAGCATAGCGTTCGTCGTCTTGACGAAGCAGTACTCTGACAATACACAAACATCGCGACCGGACTGTACAGGAATGCAAATTGATTCGGAGTAACGCCAAGTGTGCGGCAGGAACTCTAACAACAGTCGTGGAACTGCAGAGCTGATGGAATAGAATTGCTAATGAAATGCGAGGACTAGTAGCAGATGAGAACGAATCTTAAATGGACTAATCAGAGGGTATGCCCTCGAAACCGCTCGAGGAGGCAGAACGAAAACTAATTTCCAAAGAGTACAAGTTCAGATATTTCGCTGAAGAAACCGTAACAGTACGGAGGCTGTAGGATCCTTCTGATTTGCAATTTAGAACGAAATTAAGAAGGGCACGAACCGGTTATCATATTCATCAAATAACTACTGTGTTATTTCACGTAACTAATGGAAGAAAAATGCGTCATTGCTTAATTATAGAGTCGAACTAAAAGTAAATATCGAACTCATAAGAGCCCTGTTATCATTGATGCTCCCAGTGAAGTTTCTCGTTGAAAATATCTCTATCCTAGTCAATTTAATATTCCCTGTCAGTTCGTGCAAGAAAGATCTCGACTGTCTTACTCCAGATTGATCCGTTTACACATTTTGCTTGCAACGGAATACTGTTTACGCTACCAAGCGCGAAAATTGATCTTTAATTTACTATTTCTTTGCAACACAAACAAACATGACATCTTAATCCGAAAGCATGCTAATGATTCACTTACAGGCAAGTAATTGATACCATAAGCAACCGTAGCACATCACAATGCCGTGTTTATTACTTACGATATTCAAAATGGATTTAGAACACGAACTGAATGCTGCTGGAAGATGCATGACTGCAACGCTCACCAATCATTCATTCAATTGTGACGTTTCGAGCATTTTCAGGTACCCCGTTAGATAGTAAATGGCGGTTTAATAAAAGAAATGACAAAAGTTTTACGATCCCAAACCTGGCCTATCGAGCGAAACTGTAGTGTTCTTGTTATCGAGTCTGTGGTAGGAACCGGTACAAGACCGTTCATTTTCATCATGCCATTGCTCTCATCCCTAAATCGAAGACTTCTACGATCCCCAACCTGGCCTATCGAGCGAAACTGTAGTGCTCTTGTTATCGAGTCTGTGGTAGGAACTGGTACAAGACCGTTCATTTTCATCATGCCATTGCTCTCATCCCTAAATCGAAGACTTCAATCAAGTGATTTCAGAACTTACGAGTCAACCAAAAATTCACCAAGAGCTCCGATGCCCAAAACTAGAAAGTCTCCCACGGCATAGGAAAAACAAGAAGTGTTTGCACACATCTAAGTCAATTTCACAAAAAATTTCTTGTGAAGATTAAGGGCAACGCCGGTGTGGGACAAGCGTACGTTAAGCTTACACCGTAACAGTAAACAGCATCCTTATTCATTGTGATAATTTATGTATACTGCACTGCTGCTATGAATATGTCCTGGCCATCGTTTGCGAAGTACTGTGTTGCACACAAAATGTTGCTGATGAGTGTCAAAATGAAAATGTTACAGGGGGGAAAATGTTCGCTCATTCCTTAGAGCTGCCATCAAATTTCACACCGCCATCCAGCCCACGAAATATGATTGGTTAACATCTTGAGACTTTCCACGACTAGCTATGAAGGAATTTGGTTGTTATTCCAAGAGGACTCGATACTTAAACAAAATTCTATTGCATATACTTGGAGGCAGTTCATAACTTTTGGACAGAATACCCAAGCATTGGACTGGTATTAAATATTGCTTTATTTAGTTTTGGATTAAGTTTTCCACTTCATTCATTAACAAGATGGGCAAATTATTTTTTGATTTAATCACAGTGATGAATAGATATGGCTTTGTAACTGTGCTTTGGAGAAAGGTAACTGAAATTAATCAACCACAAATCAAACACAATATTTTGGAAAGAAAACTGGAGCACCTAATCCCTTTAATTATTATTAATTTAAATGCAGAACTCAAATACAATTATCTTGTAATTAATTAATTTGATTAACAATAACTAATTCACACACGCAGAGTTCACAGAATCCATATCTGTAGGACGATTTCTGAAATTATAACAGGCATATGTCGAACAAAAAAAAATGGTAGCCATTAGGTTTTAATTACTACCAAAAAATAAAGTTACCTGACTGCCTTTTTGTTTGGTTGCAGGCACACGTCTGCAGTTCTGGTACCCGTTGAATCCCCGCACCTCAATACAGAAGTACGTCGCTACAGTAGCCAAAACAAAATGGAGCCGCCTCTCTCCACTTTATCAACGGCCTTCGACGTCTTCTTTTGGCTCCTTTAGCGGTGTGTTGCTGTACTGCGATGCGAGGATTCAACGGATACCAGAACTGCGGTCATTTAACCGCAAACAAACAAAGAGTTACAACTTCTCCATAAACTGTCTGGCAGAAATAAATCAAACATGATACATAAGCTGAATAATTGTACCATAAAGTGGTCAATAAAAAACAGTCGTTGCATGTGCAGGCACCATTATTTCATGCCACACTGTCCAACTGACTAACGTGATGGAAGCCAAAGATGAACGTCGTAGGTTGTCGGTCTATGTGGCGCACTATATGGATAACTCCAGAGTGAGACTTCTGTGTCAGTCCCTTGTTGACCAGTCTGATGTGGCAGTAGAAGATAGCAAAACGAAAGTCGAAGTTTTAAAGTTCACGTTCAAGAAATCGTTCACGCAGGAGAAGCTTGCAAACACACCATCATTTGACCATCGGACAGACTTTCGTAGGTACAACATGGTAATAAGCATCCCTAACGTAGAGAAACAACTGAATGTTTTGAAAGCAAGTAAGTGACCAGGTGCGGATGGAATCCCAGTTCGGTTTTACAAAGAGTACTCTACGGCATTGGCCGCTTACCTAGCCTGCATTTGTCTTGAATCTCTCGCCCAGCACAAAGTTCCATGTGACTGGAAAAAAGAGCAGGTGACTCCAGTATATAAGAAAAGTAAAAGAACGGACCCACAAAATTACAGACCAATATCCCTAACTCCGGTTTGCAGCAGAATCCTTGAACATATTCTCAGTTCGAATATAATAAAGTTTCTTGAGACTGAGAAGTATATGCCCACGAATCAGCATGGCTTTAGAAAGCATCGCTCGTGCGAAACTCAGCTTGCCCATTTCTCACATGATATAATGCGAACCAGGGATTAAGGGCGACGGGCAGATACCATATGTCTAGATTTCCGGAAAGCATTTGAAACGCTACCCTATTGCAGGCTGTTAACGACGGTACGAGCATATGGAATAAGTTCACAGATAGATGTGTGGCTCGAAGACTTCTTACGTAATAGAACCTTCTATGTTGTCTCGCTGGCGAGTGTTCATCAGAGACAAGGGTCTCATCAGGAATGCCCCAGGAAAGAGTGACAGTACCGCTGTTGTTCTGTGTATACATAAATGATTTGGAGGACAGAGTGTGCAGAAATCTGGATTTGTTTGTTGATGACGCTGTGGTGTACGGTAAGGTGTTGAATTAAGTGACTGTACGAAGATACAAGACGACTAAGACAAAATTTCTAGTTTGTGAGATGAATGACAGCTAGCTCTAAATGTGGAAAAATGTAAGTTAATGCGGATGAGGAGGAAGAACAAACCCGGGAGAATTTTAGGAAGGAGCGGTTCATATGTAAAGACCGCATATAGGACGCTATTGCGACCTAGTCTTGAGTACTGGTCGATTGTTTGGAATCCATACCTGGTCGGATTGAAGGAAGACATCGAAGCAATTCGGAGGCGGGCTACTACATTCGTTACCGGTAGGTTGGAGCAGGACGTAAATTTTACGGAGATGCATCGGGGTGGCCGCGTGGTTTGGGGCGCCATGCCACGGACTGCGCGCCCAGTCCGCCGGAGCTTCTAGTCCTCCTTCAGGCATGGGTGTATGTGTGTTGTTCTTACCATAAGTTAATTTAAGCAGTGTGTAAGTCTAGGTACCCATGATATGAGCAGTTTGGTCCCTTAAGAATTTACACACATTTGAACATTTGAGATGCGTCGAGAACTCAAATAGGAATCCCTGGAGTGAAGGCGACGTTCTTTCCGAGAAACACTATTGAGAAGATTTAGAGAACCGGCGTTTGAAGCTTACTGCCAAACGATTCTACTGCCGCCAACATACATTGCGCATAAGGATCACGAAGATAAGGTACGAGAAATTAGGGCTCGTATGGAGGCATGCAGATAGTCGTTTTCCCTTCTTCTATTTGTGAGTGGAGTAGGAAAGGAAATAACCAGTAGTTGTACAGGGTACCCTCCGCCATGCACCGTACCGTGGCTTGCGGAGTACCTATGTAGATGTATGTCTGAAAGAACACCACTGTTCACCATCCAAAGCGGTACGAAAGACTTCGAAATTAATTCGCTGACTGCGAATTCCTCGACCTGGTGTAGATCCGTTACCTAGTAGTGACATATGAAAATCTGACTCGAAACCGGATTTTCCATTTTTGCGAGCAGTCGTCTTAACCACTTCTGCTATTCGTGCATGCTCCCCACCCATGTGTCACACTGTCTACATCGTTATATCCCAGTCCACTTAAGTCGTCAACTAAGGCTCCGGCCGTACTTGTCTTACCGCAACGGAGAAAATCAGACAACGAGAAATCGAGACCAATGTTGTTATAGTCGTGTGCCCTCCTAGGCCTGTAATATATGTCTGAAGTAACAGACGCAACTGTAGGAAATAAATGGAAATTAATCACTGTTGGGTAGTAGATCTATGTCTAATATAGCTGATTTCAAGGAATTAATTACGAAGTATTTCATACAGCTGTGGGTCGTCAACGGTGTCTGTTCTTTCAGACGTCCATATATGTATTACAAACTTAGACGGACACACAACAATAACAACAAACATTGATCTCTATTCTTCGTTGTCTCATTTATCCTTTAGCGAGAATCCAAGTAATGTTGCCAGCATTACGTAATGGCTGATGTATTCAGTGGTCGACAATATAAAGATGTAAACAGTGTGACGTATGTAAGTTTGGGTCGATCCGAGGAGAGTTCACGGATAGCCAAAGTGGTGCAGCGTTATATCTGTGCCCAATGCGAAATTGTGGACCTGTCAACATAATTCACTTACCGGCAGTCTGTTAGAGGAACTGATGCCGGTATGGCCGGCCGCTGTGGCCGAGCGGTTCTAGGCGCGCAGTCCAGAACCGTGCGACTGCTACGGTCGCAGGTTCGAATCTTGCCTCGGGCATGGATGTGTGTGATGTCCTTAGGTTAGTTAGGTTTAAGTAGTTCTAAGTTCTAGGGGACTGATGACCACAGCTGTTAAGTCCCATAGTGCTCAGAGCCTTTTCTTTATGCCGGTATCCATCCGGCCACCTGTTACGATTGCGCACGTCGCTCCCTCTCTTTCCCACCTCTCGGCAATCATACTCGAATATAGTTATGTAGATCCCGATCTCCCCAGCAGTCGAGCTACGAAGGCGAGAAACATTTATGGTTCGCTGCTGAGATCTATCCCCCGTAAGGTGACTGAGAGCAAAATCCCTGCCACATTCTGGCCTGTGGTGTGAAGAGCAGTCCAACAGGCCTTGCTCGCTACATTGGTACAAGCAACGTGGTACGATGCTGTCATCCGAAAATACGCGACGAGACGCGGGCTGACAGATTATCCTCTCCGCCCGCAGTGTCACCCACCGAACACCGGCAAACGCCGTTTAGCACGTGGAGCAGCGTTTGACGGACGCTGGTACAGATCCTCGCCTGCTACCTTCACGCCCCGCCTCGCGCAATTGACACCCGGCTCCTCCTGTGCCCGAGGGATATTTACTTTCCGACCGCGAAGACTCACGCTCTCACATGGTTTAAAGACATATCCATTTACCACTTATTCCGAGAGGATGAGAAGATAGTTCTTGACTAGTGGCAATATCTCCAAGACAATTATAGCTCAGTTTAGCGCATGCCTCATTATCAACAACTCTTCGCATATTATTTGCGCAGTGTCCCCGTAAACCCCCTCACAGTTAGAGAGTATCAGGCAGGGGACGACCCCGTAGTGAACCTTGAAACGAGGCGAAACGATTATCGACTTGGTGCTAATGAACGCAGTGCCCAGACCGTAGATGGAAAACGTGCGTTGGATGGCGTGTGGGATTTTGTTTACATCATTATTTTGATTTCCTTTGACCCTGTGTTCGTTTCCTGAGCAATGTAACTATAGAAATTTCCATTTTCTTATTTCTCCTTGCATATATTGAGTTTACCCGGCTGTTGGAAATTCGACGCACGAAGTATATTAGTGCTTAAATTTTATTTCATGTACATGTGAGTTTTTGTTATTTAATTTGTTTACAATGTCTTCTCTACAACAGAAATAATTTGCATTAAAATTATATCCCGAATTTTAGAGCTGAAGTGCAAAAGATGGTAGGGGGCGGTTCAAGGACGAGAAGGGAGAGGCGTCGTGGCCAGGCCACGGGTTTGGACCCCTGCCTACCCTGTCACCACCAGCCTGAAGCTGACCGCTCTCCCTCCTTAAGACCTCGCGAGGAGCTCGTCTTTTTGTTGCTTTTCTCTGTGCAGCTGAACACAGTATAGCAATAAAAAATTTAAAATATAAAAGAAAGCTTCGTAACCGGTGGATCGCTAGTCCGAGTGCGACTCATCTTTACTTTTAATTTAAAAAAAAGCTGTTAAAGCGACCAGTATCTTACAACTGCATAGTAGATGTATAGCTAATACAGCTGATGTCAAGGAACTCGCAGACAGGAAATTAATTTCGAAAAATATTTACAAAGGAGCATACAACGCAAAAAGTGCTACATTATTGCAAGCGGCTGGGAACATAACTAGTATCACTTCCACAAGCGCAATCTACAAGTGCCGGTTTATTTTACGCAGGTTCAATTTCAAAAGGTCGACCTTTACGCAAGCAGCGTTTATCTCATTGTGCGGTCTACTTTTTCCTGTCCACACGCACAGTTTTGGCGCTTCAGAGTGACCTGCGCAGTAAAACGCGTGGCAAAGCTCGTGGTCAGGCCCTAACCACCTTTCTTCCCCTTCGTCCAAATTCTGGAAATGAAAATTGCTTGACCGTCGGGAATCGAGCCGGCTACGTTGCGCAGACGGTAGTGCAGCGACCGGCGCCGGGGATCGATACTCGCTAAATATCGTTCATCACGGCGGACGGCGGGCCATTGTGCGGCCGGACGGCTGAATTATGAACGGCACGGCCACGGCGAAGCGGCCGTATCTCGGCCGGCGTTTGTCACGCGCGCCAGATGCGCCGCGGGGGCGGCGGCGGCGGGGGCGGCGGAGGTGGCAGCCCGCGGCTGGGGCCGACCCCGCCGCCGCTATCGGCGCTCGCCGCGGTTATCGGGGCAACAAGCCGGTGCCGCAGCAAGCCGAAAACAACTTCTTACGGTAGGCCGGCTGAGACGGCAAAACTATGGACCCACACCATCCAGCAAAAGCAGTGACGTGAAATGTAGGGCCCCCAGATAGCGAAGCATTTCTATTATCTACAGACCCGTTGAAACTGCATAAAGAAATAATACAATAAACCTAGTATGAGACCAGAGAACCGAAACCACAACTGTGCGCACTGTACGGTGAAGTGGGCACTAGGCAGATAGAGAATCTTATTCCATCCAAATGTTGAATCTTCTGATGCGTTGGCGCTCGGGCACAGAGGTACCTGATTCGAGCTCTGCAACCTCGAGAAAGTTGTATCAGTAACAAACGGAACGGGGGTGGCGACGTACATTGTCTAATTGCCAAAGTGAGTATCAGTGTTCTGATTTAAATACCCCATTTTTAACATCTGGAACCAAGAGCACACGACCTTTTCTTTATTTTATCGTGGTGCAGTCGCGAGTGGCTGCATTGTGTGTTTTTGTAGAGTCGCTGGTCAATAAACAGTAAGAAGCTTCACTCCATCCAGTTTTTTCCATACTCATCCTAGCACAAAGTTATACACTGTTAGACACCACCACAGAATATACTCATAACATGACAAGGCATCTCGTCAGTGCTTTGTTACTCAACTGCCATGGGTCGCCTGCAGAATCTGAAGATCTTCAAAGTACGGCCGAAACCAATTATGACTGTGATCGTATTGTGTGACTATGTTTAAAAGAAAACGAAATGTTTAATATGTCAAACACTCTTCTCCAAAGATATAATGTCGTTTTTCCCTTCGAGGTTATACTCCATAAGCGCTCAACACAATCACCTAAATGGTATACTTATATAGTTCTCACAGCGCTAACGAAATGTACTTTTTACATAAGATTCATCCACGAAGCATTTGTTATACCAGTTCTTGTGTATGAACCTGCCAAGTAAGGCAGGAAGCTAGTTATGATACAGCACTCAGTCAGAACGAATGGGCTTCGATCAACCATTACTCTAGAACACCAGGGTTCACCTTTTCACTTAGGCATTCTAATTTGCGAATACCTAAATGAAAAGAGAAAAAGTGTAGGAAAAAGTCATGTTGACGTAGTTACCTGTCTTCATTCGCGTCAGAGTCAACGAAACGTTGAACCTCTCTAAGAAAAAAAGGCAAGGGAAGCTGATGCTCTACGTAGCAATCAGTACCTACCACTCAGATGAAAATCGGAGGGTCGTAAGCTGACACAAAAATATTATATGTTATCCAGTAAAATCTTTAACTGTTTATGGAGTAACCTCTTTTACGACCCTAGATGCTGTGTCTAGAACAAATTCTGCATTACCTCCTCTGGCCCAGCGGCGTTAATCCCACAGCATCAGCGAAAAGTATCTGTGGAGTTCGGAATGAAACGAGGAGCCAGTGACTAGTTGAGTCTTTTGCGTCGGTCCGTGAGATGTGTTCGGAACCAAGAGCGCAATGTTTGCGAAAGGCGGGCTCGAATTCCGGTTCGTATACAGTTTTAATTTATTGATTCAAACACTTTGTTACTATTGTGTCAGTAATTTACGAGCAATGAATAGCGAACTGGCTAGTGAAAGTTATCTGTAATTCACATTAGAAAACTCCTGGACATAAGCATCGTGCTGCAGAGTTTCGCATTTAAATTCTGATCGACTCATTGCAGCGTTATTCGTAAGTACCTCCAGGTTTTCGGAAGACGACCGCGCAAAATCTACACTATTGTTTGGAAAAGTGAAACACCAAGACTGAGAGATGTAATGACAATGTAATTTATACCACCGATGAGGGACATGACACTACACATTTGATTAGCATTACAGACCTGTATATGAATTATGCGTATGAAAATTCAGTACGAAATAATGCCACCAAGTGTTGCAATCAGAGCCGCTGATGTGCACTAGAGTCAAAGAGCGCCTGAATATGCTGCCCCGCGGATTGTAGGCCCGCCCATATGGCATCAACTGCACCTGGAGGAGGACCTAAATGAACAAGTTGCCGATCGACCATATTCCAGAGATGAAACTTCCTGGTAGATTAAAACTGTGTGCCACACCGAGGCTCGAACTGGCGTTCGCAGAAGAGCTTCTGCGAAGTTTGGAAGGTAGGAGACGAGGTACTGGCAGAATTGAAGCTGTGAGAACGGGTCGTCAGTCGTGCTCGGGTAGTTCAGTTGGTAGAGCACTTGCCCGCGATAGGCAAAGGCCCCGAGTTTGAGTCTCAGTCCGGTACACAGTTTTAATTTGCCAGCAAGTTTCATGTCAGCGCACACTCCGCTGCAGAGTGAAAATCTCATATTTCAGACATGTTCGATGGGCGACATGTTAAGCGAACGGGCAGGCCAGGGAAGCTGTGGTACACTTCGTTCTTCGAAGAAGGCTTGTACATTCCTCGCCACATGCGGCCAGGCGTTGTCTTGCTGAAATGTAGCATTTGGAATGTGGAATGGCTTGCAGGAGGGGCACTGCATCGGGATGGGAAACCTCCCTGATAAAGCGGTGGATGTTCGGATTGACCTCAAAACAAAGCAGGCGTAGGCACATCCACACTCGTTGCTATGTTCCGACGTCCCGGCAACACTGCTGAAGCAGAGTCCCATGTGCGAGCCGCAGTGTCACGGAACGACAGACTGCTCTGTCCCGTTTGAAAGTACTCACATGCCGATATTTCACACTGTGAGGTCGGAGAACTATAGTGGCACTTGATCACACTTTTCCACTTCGTATGACGGCTCCGCAGCGACTGAGCGTTGTGTAACACAGACCTGTCTGGTCACACAAAAGAGGGCACTGTTGGGCCTACATGCACGTCATCTCTCTGCCATTTCAATCACTTGTTATGGTCCACTGCTTCTGATTATTTCACTTTTTACAAACTGTAGTGTAAAAGAAATGTGGGAAATAGGCAGGGCTACATATCGGTGGATACAGCATCTCTCTAAGTTTCGATTTCTAATAAACGCCATGGAATAGTTGCACAACGAACCTCTAGTGGGCAGGCGTGTCATAACATACAGACAAATCATCCGTTCCGTATTGTCGTTCCGAATGAGTATGCGCCTGCAGCTACGCAACCCAGTGAACAGATTTTCAAAGCGGGCTGCTGACCTTGCGCCATCCTGGGCAGCACCGCCTCTTCGCCCGTATTACTTTTGCCGCATCACAGATGGTGCTCATCTTGCGCACTTATAATATGAATTGAAATCTTCGAAGGATGATATATCCACTGATATGTGTACTTTCCATATATCCTGTAGTCATCTTCCTAATTCACTAGGGTGCTCATGAACAACCCTGTATATATTTGTGTGGTGTATCTGTCCTGTGAGCCTAAAGCTGACCACAGCACTCTATAAACCTATCTGTCTCTTGTAAACACTGATTACGGATAGTAGAGGAACGTACAAACAAAAAAAGATACTTCGCACATTAAAGTTCATCAGTCGATAAGAAAATGTGCAGCAGCTATAGTTCACAGAACATTTTTCGTTCTGGCGATTTTGAATTTCCACACATTTCCTACTATGCTGATGTTTCGATAAATATCTAGTGTTATATATTTCAAACAAATACGATTCAACTGACGCATAATTATGTTTTACTTTATACCACAAATTGTGCACAGTATCGCTATCTATGATGCTAACTTGAGTGATTAAACTCCTATACACACTAATATTGCATACAGTATAACGCTTTATTTTTCGGTTAGTAAAGTATGACGGGCATAAGAATGCTCTATGACCGTAATGGGAAACGAAAGAGATTTTAATATTTCGAAAGGCTCCGCGCACAAGGGACGCATTTTCTGACATACTTAAGCTGTTAATGGAAATAACCACGCTCTGCTGGCTACTATCTCGGACTTAATAGGTAGCGTCAGAAGCTACAGGTCACCAACGAATCAAATTCTAGGTTTGTGGTCAAGATTAAAATTAAAAACGCGGTTATATTGCGATCTAAGGTATCTCTGAACTATAATGTGTCAAAAAGATCAACGAGTGCCGTCCCTTCAAATCTCTACATCCCACCAATTACATGTGAAAAATTTTTACGTCTTCACTGAAATAAGTGAAAATTATTTGTTTCACTGAACGTTCTATTCGCAAGAGAGAAAGAAGCAGAACGACAAGAGGTAAACCTCCGCTCTGTAAATTCTGAAACCATGGTTTTACTTGATGTGGTCAGTCACAGGAAGTAAGAAGAAAGCAATGTTTCTGAGCAGTATGCCATCAGTCGAAGATTGGAACAGTCGACAATGAATTCCAACTTAGGAATTCCAGGAAAGAAATCAGGACATACAAAAAAATTAAAAATAACAAAACACTGTAACAGACATGATTTATCAGATAAAAAAGGAGGAGTCTTTAAATCATTTCAGTAATCACTATCACCAACGGAACAGAAACTATACATAGAAAAGCTCCTGCTAAGGTTTTGCTAATCACGTATTTCCCGTATAGCAATTCATTAGTGGTACACGGATATGTGATTTGGGGGTACAAATTACGTCGTTTAACGTTGTTTCAACTGCCCTACCGATAATTATAAGTTTAGGTTGATGCGTCGGTAACAGACAGAAAAATCTGGAAAGCCTGAAGCAGTGTACTAATTTGTACCACCACCTCTCAAAAACGAACGAGTTAATATTTTGTGAAGTTTAAATTTTTTGTGAATTTTGCACATATATTACATCATTACGCATTCGGCGTCATTAAGGACGGTTGGAAGTGTTTCTGAAATGTTCCCTTTGACGCCAGCTTTGGAGGGGTCTCGTTAAGAGAACCAAAGATCAAACAAGTCAAGGGGCGTCTGGATTGCATCAGACTCTCGTGTAGAATATTTCTCAGTGGACTCTCGTTACAGTAAAGCACTTCACTAAAGCGCGAAAGCAGAGGAAAAGAGGAAGACCATCACGGACGGATAAATTTGAACCAATTTTTCTGTGAAATGTTAATTAACGCACCCAGCCAAGAAAATTTTGTCGCGCTACGTATCCGCAACGTTTCAGACGAGGCAGACAAGCCGTGTAAAATGAAAGAGAAAATTGACCTTTCCGCATTCGCGCGCTGCAGGCGGTTAGATACGAGATGTGGCTGCCGGCGAGCGTAACAGCGACCTTTAGCCTTAAAGGCGGTCGCAACTAATTTTTAATTACATTACGTGTCCGTGATTACGACGCGTTATAATGTGTAAACGGGTAAAATATCACTCTGCCGAGTGTCAGTAGAGCACAGTCCCGCGCCACCGACCATGTAAACAGTTGGCAGCGCGTGCAGTGAAATAAGAGTATAGAAATCACTTTGCTAAAAGATCATGGTCATGCGCCCATCTCATTCAGTTGTCAGGTGTATGGGTGGAGATGGAGGCGCAACGTTTAAGCTGTAGAAGATGTGACCACTGTCAACGGAAACGTGCCCTACTGGCAAAGCGGGATGCTACAATGTCCCGGCGTATTATCAAGGATCCCCAGAGAACAGAAATGTTGTTGCTTTGTCTCTCTCAGATACTATTTGAGGTTTCCAAAACGAAGTTTAATAGCGTTTTCGGATTTCTTTTGTTGAACTATCGAGGAAAATGGTGTACATTTGTGTATGGTGTAGAACACATTCCTGCTCTCCTTACATCGCTGAATCTGCAAACCCACAGATGAACAGATGGAATACAGATTATTCGACTGTCATTATTGAGCACTGTATCCCTTGTTACGATTGTAATTGTTACTTTCTCGACCACTTTTTGTAAGTATCGAAGTTTCTCTTTCTTGTGGTGACTAGAGAATTGGAGAACGATCGCTGCTGCTGAAAGATATTCCAGTAAGTTACTGATTCCAAAAACGCTCTTTTGTACAGTGAGCTGAAAATAAAATTGCTCCTGTCGTTCTCTAGACAGCACCTTAAATCACGACATTCTTAGATGAGGCGACTGTCAACAAAGGCAACGTCTTTTACCGGGGTTAGTATTTCACTATAGATGTCGCGATGTTTTGCCTTGCCTAGTGACATAAGCCCGTATCTCAGCTCAAACTGAGTGCTTTACAGTACAGGCGCCTTCTCAGAATATCAGCTACGCATCTGGAGATATTAGTCCGCAGTTCCTGTTTTTACTGACTCGTACGGTCGTATCCACCTAATACTTGTGGTTGGTAACTGCAAAATTTTGGCCGAAAATGCATCTACATTATCAAGGCAGCTACAATTAGTGTGTATCCCGTCACACCAAATTTTTACTCATCCCGTTATCGTCATATTACAGTCACAATGAGCGTGGTCGTGTAGTTGTTAAGAGACAGAACTCTTCGGATTGGGGTTAAAAATCTTCAGCCTGTCACGTTTGTTTGTGAAAGCCCTACTTTTGCTAGCTGCTTAAGGTGAATGTCACAACCAACTTCCTTCTCCAACCTGCGATCCGCAGGTACTCACACTGATTTTGGTGGGACATTTAACTTACTTCTTGTCTTGTGTAAATACGCCATTGATTCGCTAGCAACATTTATCTAAGTAATAGGTACAGGAGAAAGGCATTTGATGAGAGGATGGCACAGAAGTGCTTTTCTCGTTTCCGAGAAGGCAGTTCGATTTGTGTGACAAACCATGTTCTGGAAGAACTTCTCTTTTTGATGAAAACCGCCTAAATCAAATGGTCTACAATAATCGTCGACAAACAACGCGAGATTAACACAAACTATGGAATACAATCACACAACTGCTGTGTACCATTTGTATTCACTGCGTAAGTTTCAAAAAATGGGTACATGGTTACCACATACGTTTAGCGACAGACTTTAGCCCCTTCTGATTATCATATTTTCATGTCTCTAACAACACTAAGCCACTGATGTTTCATGACGAAGCTTCTCTCAGTAACTGGCTACCAGATTTCTTTAGCTTGAAAACACAACAGTTCTATAGGAGAGGCACAGAACTCCTACGTAAAAGCTGGCAGGCACTCAACGACAACGATGGTGATTACGTCAATGAGTAGTGTATCAGTCTTGTTACTGTATATTGTAATGTAGTGTACTGTATAGCAGTAAAATAAATTCATGCCATTGTAAAAACAGCACGAATTTGTGAGTCATCCCATATCTAGTGATCATCTTTTCTATTCCTGTGTCACGCAAGCCTGGGTCCCGAACCAGTTGTGGTAGACCACTGCAACTCGTCACTAATGTGAAATAGTTGACTATGCGGATTTTTCAGTTGTAATAAAAAATGAAAATCAGTAGAAACAAGATTACGGCTATAGGATGGATAAGCAAGCACCTTTCAGACCACATCCTGCAGAAACGGTGCTGTGCGCCGCCATTTTTAGCTGCTACAATAGTGATATGCCACGGATCGTCAAATGTCGTGTTAATACATACAGTGGCATAGTCATCTGTCTGTCATGCACGTATACTCGTCACGTAACTGCTAGCCGGTAGCCAAGAGCGCGAGTCGTTAACAGGATCTAAAATATTCGCTGTAATGAAATTAATGGATGATGCAGACGAAATCAGTGAAGTTTCAACGGCATAAAATGACATCCTGTGGCACCGTTAAGACATGTTGAACCCGCAGTTTGTTGCGAATCTAATCCAACGTCGTCTGTATATATCCCCTGTGACACTATAAAGCACGATGGTGCTATTCCCACATTCCCTGTGGCTGAACCTCTGGTAGCGGGATCCGAAAATCATAAGATGGAACCATTAAGTAACATTGACAACTTGAGTCGGGTCTGGAGACTCAGATCGGCTAACGGTTTACACGACTGCTCGCAAAAGGCAGGAAACCCGGGTTCGAGTCCCGTTTTGGCAAAAATATTCGTTACTCATGATATACTCATTTATTATAGTTAGTTTTCTGGACTAGTTTCCGAACCGGAGTGCGGAATAGGTAACAGATACCCATACATTTGCTGACCGACAGACTATTTGACATCCGATATAAGAAAAGGAAAGGAAGATTTGGATTTAACGTACAATCAACAACGAGGTCATTAGAAACGGTGGACATGTACATATTATTATTATTATTATTATTATTATTGCAGTATGTAATATTCTGTCCGGTGTCAGTTGGCCTTCCTCTAAAGAATTGTATTCAGAATGTCTCTCTTCTCCCCTGCTCGTCTCAGTACATGTACGTTCTGGGGCAGTAAATCGGGTGTGCCCTGTTCAGAGGAACCACTGCAGCAACCGACAGAGTCGCTTTACGGGAGTCTGGATGGCTGCCTTCCCGAATACGAGTGAGTGCCTTACCTCTGCGCCCAGCGGCATAACTAGGCAAACATCGACTTTGCGTCAACCCTCCCCCCCCTCCCACCACCGCTTCGTACACACACACACACACACACACACAGACACACACACACACACACACACACACACACACACACACAAACACACAAACAAACATCTTCCTTTCTTTTGTTAAATCGTGAATGCTGCGTAGCCCGTTTGTAGAGATCAACAGGACTGAACAATGAAATATCAGGTACACTTTCCAGTAATTATTTTTTGTGTGTTACAGTTCAAAGCACGGAATAACATTCAACCTACAGACCCAGTGCATGCAACAACACCAAGATTCCCTTTCATTTATTTTTTGTCGATGACCGCAAAACCGTACCAAACAAAAGAACAAACGCAAAATGAATTCTTCACAGTTTCGCTGCGTTGGCCCATTAGCATAATGTCAGGAGCCACGTCTAATAGAACAAGCATCTCCGTACTAGACAAAGGAAGATCTTACGCAACTATTGCTCGGCACAGCCCAGTCCGAATTTCCTTCCCATTCTAGTGGCATCCAACACATTTCATTCTCATTCTTATTGTTATTATACGAGTAGTTCTTTCCCTCCTACAAATGCCATCCGTTTTCATTTCTAGTGCCCTTCTTGTTTTTCTTCGGCAGTCACAAATTCGTGTCACTACGGAATCGCGCCCCACAGTCCAGTCACGTCACTGATTACACCACCTCGCTTGGTGCCGACACTCTTCTTTTTTCTAAAAGATCTTCTACATACAACTCTTAGCGAACTGAAAATGAAATGCATAAGTGGTCATCTATGGGTGGTGTGAGAAGCACGTTCTGGATGATACATGAGTCTTCAAGGTTTCGTGGCAGTTGCCACTGAAAATAAAATCTTTTATCACGTCATTTTCCTTATAATTTTCTTCTACAGCACCGATGTTTCGACTCCTGTGCTGTGGTCTTCTTCAGGATCTTCTGGTGTTCTTGGGTAGCTGAAAACTGTCAAACACCTGTGCTGCGATCACTTACGAAAGGGAGTTTTCCTTTGGTTGTTCTGAAGATACGGGGTTAAAGGGCGACGATCTTCCTGCTACTGCAGGTGGCCGACGGTTACTGGGTAAGTAGAGAAATATGCAGAGCAAAAGAGGGAATATGTTTATCAAAATATTATTGTCGTGTCGCAGATCGCTTCCCAGCAGTAGTCTGAATTCCTCGCGCTACTTGGCCGCGTATTGACTCCCTTGATGGCGGAAAGCTACGGCGTCATTTCTACTGATATTACAGTCTTTCTTAGGAATCTCAACTGCTTCTCGGACTTCCCTTCTATAAATGTTGCTTTCCTTGGCCTGCACTCGAACATTGTTGAAATCTGTATCTTGACCGCAGTTCTCCTGATGTTCCCCTATCGCAGATTTCACACTACTTTTTAACGGCGTGTGGCGTTCGTGCTTTTCAATAGGTTCTATTATTAGCCTTCCAGTTTCGTCTACATATTCGTACACTTTACAATAGCTACTTCATAGAGTCCGGTAATTGGGAGGTGATCATGGACTTCCACTTTTTTTTCTGACTAAAAAATTTGGTCTTTATACCACGTTTCCGGAGAATTCTGCTCATGCAATCAGTCTAGAAACGAACGGTAACATTACAGAGTAAGAAGTCGGTTCCTCGTCCTTCTTATTAAAGCAACTGATATATATTTCATTTGAAATCCTATCCGGTGACAAATCACCATAACCGTTAATCTTCAACGTCCCCTTCCAAAAATTCGATTCCAAGCTGTTACTGTCATTGATGCACGCGAAAATCAAGAGTTGAGTACTGGTTACTTCTCAGCTGGGTGGTGGTTCAAAGTGGCACGTAAGTACCTATTTGTGTTTGTCAGCTTTCTATATACTCTGTGGCCTACAGTCTGACAGACGAGTCTTTGGTACTGACAGCTCACTGTCAGCAGCGTCGTTTCGTTGCCTGACCATAGGAAATTAGCCAATGACAGGCGGCACTTGAGCGGGTAGCATGGGCCACATAGCCACGCTACAAAACAAACGCGGGAGTGTTAAAGTAACAATGAGTTTCTAGGGTGTAAATAGCTTAATTTGAAATCTCGTTCGTAATTTACCACGTTTTTCATGTTTTTAGTGTTTATTCACTGCTGTGGTGCCAGTTCAACACGTGAGGTGGAAAGGAGAAGGAAAACCAGCCAGGCCTGCAAATTTGTGTATTCGGTGAGGGAGTACTTTGACAAGAAAAGAGTACAATTATGAGCCCTTATTTTCTTTCCTTCAACACGTAAAGGGGACTATAATAGCATTGAAAACAAGCAAAAACATACTTGTAAAGATAGGGAAATAAAGAGTACGACGTACATTGTGACGAGACTGGCGCAATTAAATTTCTGGAACCAGGAAAGAAAAAGGGGGACGGAGGAAGAAGCATGTGACAGATTCCCATCATATCTGTAGGTATTATCAGAGAAGGGAACATCCGACATTTTCTAAACTATTCGTGTTGCTTCAAAAAAGCCGTCCTTTTAAAGGCAGAGAGGGAGCAGCTATATTTTGGACAAAAGCAGAAAAAGACCACTGTAAATCCGATGCTGGCGGTGTTGTGAGTGGATTTTTTCTATTATTATAAATGAAACGCAGTCAAGAACTTAAAACGAGAGGGCATCATCGACCCATCAGAACACTGTGACCACTATTGTCACATTACAACAGTCAATATGCTGACAGATTCTTCTGTCGATCGTAGTTAGTTAATATTGGAAATATTTATCAATGAAATAAGTTACGATGTTTCCACAAGAGTTGGCGTTCCTTTAGTGAAAGCAACAAATAATTTCAAGAGATACCGAATAAATATTTTCAGTTTTTTCCGGTTGAAATATCAGCAGGCCTACTCATCTCTGTAAATAAACATGCTTACGCAGTTACTATCTGCATACCGTCGCGCATTTAAGTTTTTTTCCGCTAGAGCGTGTAAGTAGTAAAGACAGGGATTCACGCACCACATTCGGCATCGTAGCCACAGAGGATCGCGAACTTTCAGTACCAATGATTCACGTCACGAGTGTAGAGCATTGTCAGATATTACATAGACCAACCATTCAGATTTACGTTTTCCGGATCGCTCCAGGCAAATGCTGGAATGGTTCCTTTGAAAGGACACGACCAATTGCCTCCATCGTCGTTTCGTAATTCGGACTTGTGCTCCGTCTCTGACGACCACGCAGTCGATGAGAGGTTAAACTCTGGGACCCACGATGATCTTTACTTTGTGGCCAAACAACAAGTGCGTCTTCCCCATAGCGGAGCCAACAAGAACCTTTGTCAAAAATGCTTTGACGAACCAGAGGGTAGGTACTGAATTATTAATTGCATAGTAATCGCGTTGTAGAAAAATGTCAGCTATTACGGACGAAGCAGGTGAGCCAATAACTACATTCCGATTAAAATTACTTGATATCAGTAAACTCTTCCGGGCTAAGTTGCCGTGGTCGATCTGTAGAACTTCTTCTCCCTGACGTTTCGTTCTCAACTACGGAGAACATCTTCCGAGGTGAGTCGACGACTCACCTCGGAAGATGTTCTCCGTAGTTGAGAACGAAACGTCAGGGAGAAGAAGTTCTACAGATCGACCACGGCAACTTAGCCCGGAAGAGTTTACTGATAAAGACGCCGGCCGTGAAAGCCTACATGAAAATTACTTGATGTTTGACACTTTACGCGTTGGAGCTGATTTCCTCCAATTATAGCGCCCAGTGCCACTTCTGAACCATTCGCCGTTGCAAAACTGCCACAATAATTCTTTGGAATAAGAAAAACCGGCCGGTTAAAACCGAAACCGGTATTTCAGTTCTGAATAACCCGTATTTTTCGGTATTTGTTTGGTCTCTGTTATAAGAGTTGTTTTTATTTTTTACGAATAACAGGGTAAAAACCGAAATATCAATTAACTATAGCAGCAGTACTACTGGTTTTAAACCAAATTTTTTTTAAGAATGAGCAATTTTTACTCGTGAAATTTGAATTGCTTTGAAGTATTGCGTTAAGATAAAAAATGGGAAAAGCTATCAGTGGTATTTTAATAACAATGCCGAAAGAAAGCAACAACAAACACATGACTTAAGAATTGGTAAGGCATTGCTGAGACAATAAAGTACCTGATACCATCTGTCGAGGCCTGTTATATGGTACGCATGTACATACAGTGTGCAAGACTTGCCTCGTCTGGCCCGTATGGTAATTTCTCACTCTCGTCATTGTCGGGCATCAACTATATTACAGAATGGCGCCATCCTTAGTCTCGAAGTATGTTACGAAATGTGGTATCAATGAAGTGTAATCCTCACTTCGTTTTAAAAGATTAAAAACGGGAGGAGTCACAACAAACATGCGACATAATATAAGAAGAAAGTTTAAAACAATTCATTCACAGTGTAAATGAAACAGAAAGTAGGTGATGCGCTGCCTCTATCTGCATAATACGCCTTTATCCACTTGTGACCCTTGAAAACAGACAAATTGAACGAAAAACAGAGTTCTTCAATTTGAGTTTTCACCCTTTAGCACTGACTATTCGTGATGTGCAAATAGTAGTATGATCCCCTATTACAAAATTATTTTTGAGCAGTCTTTAAAAAAATCGAGAGAAGAATACGATTGATTTTTTGTAGCAATGGATCACTTACTACTTCTCGAAAAAAGTGGCGAATGGTGGCCGGACTAAGTTTTCTTTTATTTGCCTATTTAATTTTTTGACTCTATATACCTTGAAAGTGAGGCACTCAAAATTTTTCAATCTTTGTTCGATTTCTAGTGTTTATTACTGGTAATAACAGAAACAAAAGACCGAACATTGTTTACTCCAGAAATCGGTTATTTTAAGCGGTTTCAACAGTCCGTTTGAACTGGTGCTGAAAAAGCGATACAACCGAAAACCTGTTGTTTCAGCAATAACCGCCATCCCTATACTCCATTCACCGAAAAAAGACATACTGTAAACACGGCAAGGCGCGTGACCACAGCGTTGCCGTCGAGGGGTGTACAAGGCGGGGGCGTCAGAAATTAAAAAATGAAAGTCGTATTTTTTATAATTTGGCACCTGAACATGATAAAATGATCTGAGTACTACCTTCCGACACCTTTTTTTTTACATTTCATTAAAAATTATTGTCACTGAAAAAGAGAAATATTTAAGGTTTCAGGAAAAGTTGTTTTTTCTCGTTACTCTATATTTATCACGCCATATCTCCTAAACTGTGTGTCGCACAGCAAAATAATTTTATAATTGCCTTCAGTACTATATGTTGATGACTCTGCAAATTTTCTGCCCAATGGTTGAAATGGCTCTGAGCACTATGGGACTTAACATCTATGGTCATCAGTCCCCTAGAACTTAGAACTACTTAAACCTAACTAACCTAAGGACATCACACAACACCCAGTCATCACGAAGCAGAGAAAATCACTGACCCCGCCGTGAATCGAACCCGGGAACCCGGGCGTGGGAAGCGAGAACGCTACCGCACGACCACGAGCTGCGGACTTTCTGCCCAATAGAGTCAGTAATAGTGAAAATCTCACGTCTGATGCAGAACTTTTACCAAATCCTTTATGAGCGATGCATTGTACGGTTCGCAGGCGCGGCGCTGTCAGTGTGGCCATCTCAGTTGCAGATGTGAGCTCGTTAGTGGGTGTTGTACAGCAGCGACTTCAGGATATCTTAAGTTCATCTGTAAAGACGCTTGAAAGACTAGTTGTTGATTATTAGAGTAAGTATGTGTGTTTGTAGTCACGCTGAGCATTCACTGTTTATGTGCGCATCCAATAGCATCGCATGGTTTCTTATTTTATATATTCACTTATTTCGTTACTGCTGTCCTCATAATGTCATCCAGGGATTCAGCGAGCGAGGTCGACGTGTCAGTTCTGAGTCCACCAAAGAAGCGAGCAAAGAAGAAATCATTAAGTTCTTCTGAGAAGCACATGGTGCTTAATGTGTATAAAACGGAACTGTTACATCCAGAGCAGTCGATGAGTGACATTGTTTCGAAAACAGCTGCAGCTACAGGTGTTGGACGTTCTTCAGTGTATGGTGTGATAAGTGAGTACAAGGCCACACACTCTTTGAAGTCAGCCAAGAAAGGAAAATTACGACAGAAACTTTCTGAAAGTGTTGATGACTTCGATAGAAATGCGATACGAAGGAAAGCACACGAATTTTATTTTTCGTAGCGAATTGCCAACAATTGCCAAGTGCTTACAGTCGTGAATGAAGATGCAGACCTGGGCAATTTTCGGAGAATTACATTTTATAAGTTATTGAGGGAAATGAATTTCAAATATGTCCAGCGTCGGCGCGATAGCATGCTAATAGACTGGGATGACATCATTTTATGGAGGCGGCGTTATCTTTGAACCATTAAACGGTTGAGAGATGAAGGCAGACCCATTTACTATTTGGACGAGACGTGGGTGAACGCAGGACATACCCGAAGTTACGTCTGGGTAGATGACACTATAAATTCCTCAAAACAAGCGTTTCTGTCCGGATTATCCACCGGAAGCAAGGGCCCATCAGGTAAAGGGAAACGTCTGATTATCGCAGATATTGGCAGCAAAGCAAGGTTCGTTGAAGATGTTTGTGGACTTTCGAATCCAAGAAAAGTGGAGATTATCATGAGATGTGCGCCGAAACCTTCGAGAAGCGGTTTCAAGATGTTCTTCCTCGGCTTCAGGAAAATGCAGTAATTGTTCTTGATAGCGCGCCGTACCATTCTCGGAGAAAAGAAAAAGTTCCCAATGCGAATTCCAATAAGCACGAAATATCAGAGTGGCTAAAATCTAAAAACATCGATTTCGAAGACGGCATGTTAACATTATTTTAACATTATTGTTAAATTTATTTCGTACATTGTTGCCCAGATTTCTCACGGTCCGCTGTGACAGCTCGGCAGCCAGCCGAACGCCGCCAGCTGCAAAGCTTGCGCCAAGGATTTTCCACACCCCTACGTATCACGTGAACACCGAATGCTTTCTCTGGAAACGAGCGTAGTTGCTCACGTGACACTGTTTATGTTTCGGTCCCAGCCCTCAGTGAATAGACTTTAGTTTGTGTGTTGCCTATAACTGAGCGGCAGCCGGCAGACGATATGGTAACACCGTAGCGGGCGAATGACACACGTCAAGAGTCAAGTAATTGTAATCGGATTATACACCCTCAGATTATTCATAAAAATTTTGCTTCACTTTCTGGATTAGACTAAAATAACCTGGAGCGTGTGCCTACGTGTGCGCGAGTGGTGGCGTATGTGGGGGAGGAGACTTCTGGCCGTGTAACTGGAGGAGGCCCCGCACTATCTGGGGGGCGGTCTGCGCTCGATAGCGGCGCCGCGACAGATGTCCGGCCTCCGCCTCCAGTTGCCGGTCCCCGCTAATGTACCGGTCCCTCCGACGGGAATGCGAACATTAAAAAAATATTTCAAAAAGCGCCAAAGGGGGTTTAAAAAAGCAACACTGAGCGGCGCAGTAGCGGCGGAGGTGGGGGCGACAGGGAAGCGTTGTTAGCGAGGGAGCGCTTTTTAATTTCGGGCTGACCTCGCAGCGAGCCAGCGAGTGCGGGCTGCTGTTGCTGGCCGTGCCTGCAAAACGCACTGGTGTCGTTATCGCGGCTCGCCGACGAGGCGTGCACCCTTTTTTTTTTTTGTCCCCAAAAGGGGAAACGAGAACCACGCCCGATGGCCGGCACACGAGAACGAACCGCTCGTCGGATGCCATTATCTGCCGGCTACCGTCCAAAGACAGAAGAGGTGCAGCGGGGAAAAAAAAGCGTAATAGGGCGGATCGTAGTTCAAAACCCCACTTCTCTTATTCAGATTTATCCTGTTCTCGTTCCCGATCTCTTGTTCGTAATTGCTGGAATAGTCTTTTAAACGAAGCTACAATACCATCTGACAAAGTCTCTAGAAAGAGAGCAAGCAAGGTGATGCAGTCGTTGTACACTGAAGTAGCATTCGGGAGGACGAAGGTTCAAATCCCCGTCCAGCCATCCAGATTTCGGTTTTCCGTGTGTTCCGCAAATCGGTTAGTGCTAGTCGTTGCTTTGAAACGGTTGGTTCGTCGATTTGTGGAAGGGGACCAAACAGCGACATCATCGGCCCCATCGAATTAGGGAAGTATGGGGAAGGAAATCGGCCGTACCCTTTCAAGAAAACCACCCCGGCATTTGCCTGAAACGATTTAGGGAAATCACGGAAAACCTGAATCAAACCTGAATCAGGATGGCCGCACGCGGCTTTGAACAGTCGGCCTCCCGAGTGTGAGTCCAGTGTGCTGACCACTGCGCCACTTCGCTCGGTCTTTGAAATGGCACAGCCAGTTTCCTTACGAAAGCTAAGCATACTCTTTGCGCCTAATAATCGTATAGTCGACGACGTTAAATCATGCTCCCTTCCATTTAAGAACACGAAACATTGACCAGGAAAATTGTCCTAAGACGAAGGCCTGAATTCAAAACAACATAAAAAAACACCAATTACGTGAAAACCAGTTTTGGAGACTTTTATAGCTTTCTAAAGAGCTAAGTCAGAATCTGGATTCAACCGTATGGACACGCAGCTGTGTTTTCGATGTCCATCCAAAAATGGGTCATTTTACTAAAGGGCTACTAATTTTACAGATAATTTTTAAACTAGGCACCCAGAGCTAAAGTAATAAAGTAATTATACATAATTGGTTGACCGGTTCATATAGAGTAACAGTTGTTTCCATATAAGTGTTAAAGCTTTTAAAAGTATAAAACTGAATGAAAAGTCCAACAGTCAGGTGTAGCTGTGTCTAGTCGACTTAATAAATGCAGCTACAGCGAACTATTGGACTTTAAATTCAGTTTCATACTTTAATACTTTTAATATCTGTATGTAAAGACGTGTTATACTGTAAGAATTGGCCAATCATGAATAGCTACTAATTTTGCCTACCACGACGTTCATATCCTTGCTTTTGTTACTCTCTCATACGTGGGGAGGGTATAGCCGTTTATAGGGGGCAGAGGAAAAAAAACTGGTTGAACAGTTTACTGTCAACGAGGCCACCAAAGGACTGAATGAGGAAGGAAACAGTCCTCTCCTATTGGAGTAACTATTCTACAGTTTTTCTGAAGTAGCGAAATCACTGAAAATCTGAAGTAGGATGGACAAATGGTGACTTGAAACCCACTATTTGTACTGGGAATTCAGTGTTTGAGCAATGACTCAAGACAGTAGGTTGCGTGGGAAGGAATCGTACGAGTCAACACATTACTTTCCGCAATACCCCCATATGACAGATTTTTAACGAGAGAAAACTGTGGTAACAAAGTGTCATTTTGCCAAGGAAATAACCTTATTTGTTCACTTGGCGCAGCTTCCACAAGTTTGGTCACTTTGCTTGGCCCTTCATAGCACAAATTATAGCCTGCCAGCATAACCATAGATCTTGAACCGCCATGAGCTATAGTAAAAATATTGGTCACTGTGGATAGACTTTCTAAGACAGAGTGAAATAATATGACAAGAGAGCGCAGGTGGATTACTGTAGGACAAGTATGCAAACAACTTTTAATACGGTTTTCTAGCAGTAACTTAGTTCCGCAACGAGAAACCTTGTTCAAATTAACGAGCGTTACACGCCGGTCAAAGTTAAGCCTTGTGACAACGACAGGCTCGGCAGAAAGCTGTAAGGACGCGGCCAAGTCCGTATCAGCAGGCGAGAAGCAATTTCTTAATTTTAATTAACTGCGAGAACAGGGTGGTAAATTGATTGGCTCCTCTCCCTGCAGCATCGGAGATCCAGCGCTCGGGTAAATGAATGGTCCCCATCTCGGTGGCTCGCTTACTCAGCGCTACAGCTCGTGGCGACCATACGGTTCGCTACCTAGTGCAACACCGTCGATACTGGCTAGAAAATAGCCAAGCGCCAGAGGCCAGTGCATCAGGGCTGCCACCTAGCGGCGCTTTACGGGCTCGTAAACCTTAGTAGCGCCAACCTACGGAACGGACCGGAACGCCGCCAACCTCCCCCCCCCCCCCCCCCCCCACCACCACCCTCCCACCGGCTACCGCCGGCGTTATCCCGCGCTTCCGCCCTCGCGCCGCGTGGTTGCCTGATAAGCTTTACTTTTTTTTTACAGCTGCAGGCGTTGCGGCCTTATCTCTTGATGACCGTTTGGAGGCGCAGCCAGAACAGATGGTCGTAGTTACTTCCGTTACCGTGTTCATGAACAGCACACTCATCCCGTTACGAGCGTAGCGCGTATTTCTTAGTAAGGTCAATGTCGGTACAATTGTCTAAAACGTATGTATTGGATTGGTGTGTGAGTTCGTAGCTTTTTCATAAGCTTCATAAATACAACAGATATACACAACAGACTGTTTAGTCGTCAACAATAAATTCTCCTTCACTATTTACAACAGTTCGCCAACGCCGCGACTGTACAAATCACGTGGTTAGGAAGCAACATCTACATCTATATACATACTCCGCAATCCACCATACGATGCGTGGCGGAAGGTACCTCGTACCACAACTAGCATCTTCTCTCCCTGTTCCACTCCCAAACAGAATGAGAGAAAAATTACTGCCTATATGCCTCTGTACGAGCCCTAATCTCTCTTATCTTTGTGGTCTTTCCGCGAAATATAAGTTGGCGGCAGTAAAATTGTACTGCAGTCAGCCTCAAATGCTAAATTTCCTCAGTAGCGATTCACGAAAAGGACGCCTCCTTTCCT
Source organism: Schistocerca piceifrons (assembly GCF_021461385.2). Classification (NCBI taxonomy): domain Eukaryota; kingdom Metazoa; phylum Arthropoda; class Insecta; order Orthoptera; family Acrididae; genus Schistocerca; species Schistocerca piceifrons. Next base: position 693,558,160 of record NC_060141.1, read on the forward strand.
CGAGAGACTCCCACCCCGAGTTCCTGAAGCATTTCCGTAACACTCGCGTGATGATCAAACCTACCAGTAACAAATCTAGCAGCCCGCCTCTGAATTGCTTCTATGTCCTCCCTCAATCCGACCTGATAGGGATCCCAAACGCTCGAGCAGTACTCAAGAATAGGTCGTATTAGCGTTTTATAAGCTGTCTCCTTTACAGATGAACCACATCTTCCCAAAATTCTACCAATGAACGGAAGACGACTATACGCCTTCCCCACAACTGCCATTACATGCTTGTCCCACTTCATATCGCTCTGCAATGTTACGCCCAAATATTTAATCGACGTGACTGTGTCAAGCGCTACACTACTAATGGAGTATTCAAACATTACAGGATTCTTTTTCCTATTCATCTGCATTAATTTACATTTATCTATATTTAGAGTTAGCTGCCATTCTTAGCACCAATCACAAATCCTGTCCAAGTCATCTTGTATCTTCCTACAGTCACTCAACGACGACACCTTCCAGTACACCACAGCATCATCAGCAAATAGCCGCACATTGTTATCCACCCTATCAAAAAGATCATTTATGTAGATAGAAAGCTCTTGGAAAGTTGTTCGACAGAGAGCGGAAACGGTGAAAATCTGAGGGCGCAAAATCAGACGAACTAGGTGGGTGCGGAATGACTTCCCAACCGATCTCCTGTATAGCGTTTTCGTCAGTGCAACAGAATGCGGCAGGGCGATACCGTGGAGTAGCATCACTTCTCGCTGTCTTTCTGGTCGTTGTTCTTGGACTGCGTCTACAAGACTTCTCAGTTGCTGACAATAAATGTCAGCAGTGATGGTTACACTTCGGAGATACATTTCGTAATACGCCACACCGACGCTGTTCCACCAGATGCATAACACTATCCTTTGTGGATGCGCACAGGTCTCTGTACAGGAGTTACTGCTTTGTTTGGTCTCTGACATTCCTTCCTTGTCCTTATGTTAGCATAAAGGCACCATTTCTCGTCACCAATAACGACACAGAATAGCAATGGTCGGTGTTGTTCATGAGCCAATTGAAGACGAGCAAGCAGAGATTCACATACGGCTACCCGCCGATTTTTGTGATCTTGGCTTATAGCATGTGGAACCAACACAGCTGATATCTGAACCTTCCCCATTGCATGGAAATGTCACACGATGATGGAGTGATCACAGTTCATCACATCTGCCAGTTCTTGGGTACGCTGGCATGGATCATTGTGGATTAATGCGTATAAACGATCTTTATCAAACCCCGAGGGTCTTCCTGAACGTGGAGAGCCACTAATGTCAAAACGGCATTATCCCCTTGCACGGCGCCAATGTTTCTGGCTGTCTGCACAGCCGTCACCCCTGTATTGACGTCAAACAGGAGAATATGTCGGAAATGTTCCGATTTCGCAACTTGGAAGTCCGTGTTCTGGCGTTCACATCTCCACTCACTATCTCCAAGTGACAAAATGACAATATGTCAACTCAAACAGCAAAAGTAATTCCAAAAAATATGACAATCGATAAATAAATCCATAGCAACTGGAATACCAGCGTGCAAAACAAAAATGCTACAAACTTATCCATCATCCTAGTAAATAAGTCAAACGTTTCTTGTCTCTTGTGCTCCTGAAGTTGCAGCGATACGTCTGCTTCCGCAATCCACGTAACTGTTTTAGTTACCCGATGTTAGCACACCACGGTCGGGTTTTAAAAATAATAATAAAAGAAACTTTTTCATGTGTGGACCAAATCAAATATTATTTAATTTTAATCTCATGAATTTGTTTTACCGCGGTCCGTGGCGTCGCTATCAACTGCAAGGCAAGGTTAATAGTTCATAACTCTCAAACCTTGGATTCGTATCCGATAGCACACAGGAAAACGACAGGTGTGATAAATTCACAACTTGTTTCCAGAATTACACTTGGGATTTCAAAAAAGCATTTTCTCATGGTAGTAACTGAAAAGTTGAAGAAGCAAATTGTCACAAAATGAGCCTAATTAGATTGCACGGAGAAAAGTTAATAATTTTCACTTTCACAAAACGCGACGAAAAACTCCTTTGTCCACTTATTAGACCTAGCAGCAAACACAGGATAGCTGGAGAACCACTCGTTCCTGCTAAAGCACAATAATCACCCTCGAAAATCACAAAAAATCCTGTCACACGAGTTCGCGCATATGCTAAAGCACAGTCAGACCTCTCAGAATATTTCCCTACAGCCGTTGCATATGATGCAAACACTTCGAACTTCGAACTTACATCTACCATCCCAATGGAGCCATCTTTCGTCACAAGAATCTTGGTGAATCTTTACTTGAGCGACAGTTAAAAATTCCCTTAATTCCGACAAAATCTCGTCACCCTAGCGATTGGTTGATTGAGACCGAACCATTAGGTCATCAATCCCTTTTTCCTCGAACACACGGGTCTACATGACTGTACATCAGAGATGGTCTACCACGCAAAACCCAGGGGAAGAAAACCCCAAGGTCTGCAAAAGATCAACGAAGGCTATATAAGGGACAAAAAATAAGAAAGGGGAGATACAGGTAAAAAGGCAGGAGAGGTGCCCAGAGAGCATCCGGAATCTCCCAAAAGTAGAGTGCAATGAGGGAACATGCATCCACCACCTCCTGCCACTTACCAGAAGTACCCCACTCAGAGACTGCCTAGGAAAGAGTGTCAAAACGGACAGGGAAAGAGAAGCACAGACAAAGATGAGCAAGCCGAACAGACCATGCGATAGGGTGGGGAGGAAGAGTAAAAGAGCAGGTATGTGAGGACCAGCTGGTCTGGGCAGAAGAGGCAGCAGAGCGTTCTGCCAACCGATAAGGTTAAGTGCTCCCCCCCCCCCCCCCCCCCGCATTTAAGAGAGTGGTGAAAGCCCCCCTCACAAATAAAACGTAAAACTAAGTCACCTGCTGAGGCATCGTCTTCTAATACCAGGGGTAGCGGATGACGGAAATTAAGAGTCCGCCACAGTGCGCCTAGGGACGGACACTCCGGCATACCGTGAACTACCGTCAAACAGGCTAAAATGGCTCTGAGCACTATGGGACTCAACTTCTGAGGTCATTAGTCCCCTAGAACTTAGAACTAGTTAAACTTAACTAACCTAAGGACATCACACACATCCATGCCCGAGGCAGGATTCGAACCTGCGACCGTAGTGGTCTCGCGGTTCCAGACTGCAGCGCCTACAACCGCACTTCGGCCGGCCGTCAAACAGGAACCACAACTCTGTGGAGTCGGTCTTCTCGGCGGAGGAGACGACCGCGAGTCAGCCAAGTATGGCCGATGTGGAGCCGCCAAAGAATGGTAAAGTCCTTGTGAGACACCTGCATGGGCGACCTCCACGTATTTGCAGTCTCCTTTTCACCCCTATTTTGTATGGTGAAGTCAGGGTGAGCCATTCTGTATTCCAAATCCCTAAAACTTGACGACAGCAATCGGAGGTCTGTTTCCGGAATAAGTACTTCGAGATTCGACTTACTGTGTGCTATTTTGGCTAATCTACCAGCGACTTCGTTTCGCTGGATCCTAATGTGGTCTGGGGTCGAGAAGAAGGTCACTGAGCATCCACATTGTTCAAGGGCATACAGGAATTCCTGGATAGCCACGACGAAGTGATGGCGAGGGTAACACTGGTCGAGAGCTTGCAAACTGCTCAAGGAGTCGCTGCAGATGAGAAAGGACTAACCGGCGCAGTAATAGATACGCTCCAAGAGCACGAGATATAGCTACCAACTCTGCAGCGAAACACTACAGCCATCCAGCAAGGAGCACAGTTCAGTACGTCCCACTTGAGTATAAGCAAAGCATATGTGAGCAGCAACCATCGAGCCATCAGTGTAGACTACATCTGTACGCCAGGATGCGCCAAGGATGAAAAAAAAAATAGGTGGCACAAGGCCTCAGGATGGACCGAGTCTTTCGGAATTTGTGATAGGTCAAGACGAAGCTGTGGCCCAGGGATGCACCATGGAGATGTACATGAGTGGGCCCGGAGGATAGGTTGTAGAGGAAACAGCTGGAGTTCAGAGGGGAGAGACCAAACTCGGACTGCGACCGTAATCCCTGATATAGGCTGCCTTTGTGGGAGATGGATTTCCGTATGTGGAAGGAGGAGACGGTAGTTTGAAAGCTTACGGAAACTGCGAACGAGTTTAGTATAACTGACAAGCTATTGTTAGTTGAGCCTCAAAGGAGGCACTGCAGCCTGCATGGGCAAGCTGTTCACAGAGTTAGTTCGGAACACTCCTGTGACGAGTCAAAACCCGCAGTGGTGTATCAGATCCAGTATCCGCAATGCTGCGCGTGATGTCTAACCGTATGTCAGACTGATAATCAAGACGGAGCCGTATTAGGACTTTGCAAAGCTGGAGAAGTGTAGTGCGATATGCACTCCAGCTGGTGCCACTCAGGTGGCAGGGTGTATTAAGGTGCAGCCAGCGCTTTCGTTTAAGCTGGCGAAGATCGGGAACCCCCGCGTCAAACAAGCATCAAAGACCAGTTCTATAAAGCGGTGAATCTCCACAGCATTGAGTAGTTGGTTGTCGACGTAAAGTTCTGGTTGTGGATGAACCGTACAGCACTGACAGAAGTGCATGACAACAGCCTCGGCGGCTCAATACTGAAAGCCATGAGTCAGGGACCATGACTGCACCTTTCGTATGGCGCCTTGCAGTCGACGTTCAGCGATACCTACACTAGGGAAGGAGTAGTAGAGGCATGCAAGGAGGGTGATAACGAGGACTCCACAGCTGCTGCTAGACCAATGACGGTTATTGGAAAGAAAGGGACACTCAGTACAGAACCCTGTGGTCCCTCTTTCTCTTGGAAATTGGGAGTACTGTGGGAAGCACCAACTCAAACCCAGAATGTACGGTGCGACAGGAAGTTTTGGAAAAAAATCGGAAGCAGAGACCATAGACCACTCGTGTAAGGTAGCAAGAATGTGGTGTCGCCATGTGGTGTCATGAGCCTTTTTCAGGTCGAAGAAGACCGCTGTCAAGTGTTGGCGTGGGGCGAAAGCTGTTCAGATGGTTGACGCCAGGTAAACCAGATAACCAGTATGGCCTTGGCGAAAACAACCCTGGGACACAGCCAGAAGACCCCGAGACTCAAGGAGCCAGCACGGCCGCCAGCTCACCATGCCGTAAAGCGCCTTACAAACAACATTGGTGAGACTTATTGGGTGACAACTGTCCATCTCTAGAGGGTGCTTACCCGATTTCAGCATTGAGACAATGATGCTTTCTCGCCATTGCGATGGGAACTCGCTCTCGCTGCGTTAAAGATGGCAGGGGCACGATGCTGACAACCAACGGATAGGTCTTATCATATGGTCGTGGATATGGTCCACCCTGGGGTTGTATCAGGGCAATGGGTTAGGACACTGAGGAATTCCCACTCGCTGAATGGAGCATTATATGGCTCCAGGTGGTGTGCAATAGAAGAGAATTGCTTTTGCTCCACCCACTGTTTTAAAACACGCAAGGCAGGTTGATAATTCTCAGATGCTGACGCTCGAGCATAATGCAGGCGATGGCGTCTGGGTCAGTGTAGACAGGGCCACTCAAGGTAACACCAGGTACGCCTGCAGGTGTCTGGTATGTGTAGAGAAGTCTGATCTTAGTCCAAACCTGTGAAGGAGAGGTACGTGGTCCGATGGTTGAAATGTACCGTTACCAGCACTCTCCCTTCCGTTGTTCTGTTGGGTGGCAGATCCAGCACGAGCTGCCTAAAAACAATGAGGTGCTCCATTGATGTGTGCCGCTTATGGTGCTGGAGAGCTCGTACGATTTCTAATGGCCTGTGCGATTTCTGATGATCACCAAGGTTCTGTCTTCCGTCGGCGTGATCCCGAGGAACACGGGGTCGCTAAATCAGACGCCGAAAGAATGGCCATAATTGAATTCTGGAGTGCCTGATCGATATCTCCATGCAGCAGGGAGCCTTTGGCAGTGCGGATCGGTGCAAGACGTGCAAGAAGAGAGCCAATGACGTTCTGGAAGGTACCGACAGGGAAGTGACTTCAGTGCCGTGGCCAGCTGCGCTAGGTTTCACAGTTGAGGAATCATGGCGCTAACATCTCAGTTGAGGTGGTCCCACAGATTCTCGATTAGTTTTAAATCCGGGGAGTTTGGCGGCCAGGTGAGTATGGTAAATTCATTCTGGAGCTCTTCGAAGTACGCTGCCAGCTACGTGACATACTGCAGTGTCCTGCTGGTAGATGCCATCGTTCCGGGGAAAAAAAAAAACTGCATGTAGGAGTGGACATGGTCCCCAAGAATAGATGCTTGCTTGTGTTGATCCAGTGTGCCTTTGACAATGACGAGATCACACAGGAATGCCACAAAAACATACCCCAGACCATAATGCTCCCTACCCTGGCGGACGTTTGTTGCAGGCTGCTTGCTTACAGACTTTCACACGCCAATAGTCACCTGTCCGATGGAGTATTAAACATGATTCATTTAAAAAGGCCACTTGTCGCTACTCGGTGGACATCCAGTTGCGGTATTGGCGCTTAAATTCCAGCCTTCATAGCCGATGAACAGCAGTCAGCATGGGCGGATGAACCAGGCGTCTGCTGCGGAGGCTCATACCTAGCAATGTTCAAAGAACAGTCACTGAAGAGTGACTGCTGGTAACCCCTTGGTTTACCTAGGTAGTCAGCTGCTTAACAGTTGCACGTCTATTCACCCGTATACGTCTCCAGAGTCTCCGATCACTCCTGACAGCCGGTGTTGCACCACAGTTGCGTCGGCGCCATTTTGACAGGCACGGTATACTTTAACCACGGCGGCACACGGACAATTTACTAACTTAGCAGCTTCGAAAGTGCTTCCATCTTTAGCCCGATAGCCAATGATCACGCTCTTTTGGATGCCAGATAAATCTGTCCGTTTACGCATTACGACAAAGACTGCGCTGTTTTCTGTGTCCCCCAGACACGCTTTATATATTCTCCACTGCTAGTGCTGCGACCAACCGTCTGTGGTGGTAACTGCACGTTGGCGTCAAAAATAGGTGGAGGTCTCATTAATGTGACTGGGCCTTGTGGTTGTCAAAACTAGAAAAAAAGACCGTATTCCGAAGCGTGTACATAGCAAATGCAATGCGATGCGCAACACTGGGGAGGTCCGTTGTACTTTGTACTTAGCGAAAAAAAAATATTTAACAGAGTTCAGTAGTTTCCGAGATATGACGTAATACGTTTGAAGCTCTTTCCCTGACTTCACCCATTTAAAAAAATGAAAAATTCGTGGCTCCAATTGCAATTAAGAACTAATTATGACGTGCTTAGAGAGGCTACAGAGATAGATGTACACTGCATGTGAATTACAGATTTTTATGTGATTTTTGTAGGAGACACAGATTTTAATGCGAGTTTTTCTCGTCTCAGAGACTGGCGTGTTGTCTGCAGTCAGTAGGAATGGGAGAAACCGACCGATTAAAACCGACACCGGTATTTTAGTTCTGAATAACCGGTACTTTTCGGTATTTGTTTGGTCTCGGCCGTAACAATAGTTTTTAATCGGATTAAAAAAACCGAAATATCAATTATGCAGTCCTAAAATTTTTGGTGTCTAATAAACCTTTTTTAAAAAACGAGTAATTTTTATTCGTAAAATTTCCATTGACTGGAAATATTTTGTTGTTGTAGGAAATGGGAAAAGCGATCAGTGCTACTTTAATAACAACACCCTCAGAAACGAGCAGCCGGCCGCTGTGGCCGAGCGGTTCTAGTGCACTTCTGTCCGGAACCGCGCTGCTGCTACGGTCGCAGGTTCGAATCCTGCCTCGGGCATGGATGTGTGTAATGTCCTTTTGTTTAAGTAGTTCTAAGTCTAGGGGACTGGTGACCTCAGATTTAAGTCCCATGGTGCTTAGAGCCATTTGAATTTGAAGAAACGAGCAGCAAACACATAGCATTGATACAGCACTGCTGAGACAATATTGTACCTGTTACCACGCAGTGGGCTATTAGATGTTATGCCTGTACATGCAGTGTGAAAAAGGCTTGCCCCATCTGGTCTTTATGGTAGTTTCTCGCTGTTGTCGTCGAATATCAGTTGTCTTATAGAATGGTACCATCGCTAGTCGGGAAGTATTTTCCTAAGTGCGGCATCAATGAAATACAATGACTATTTACATCGTGGCCAAATAGAGGCATGTCTTCGATTACAACATGATTTTTCAGTAGAGTTTCAAAAAATTAGAATCAACAGGAGAATAAAGGTGATTTTTTGTAGTATTCAACCACTTTCCGTGGAAATCAGCGAACAGTGGACGGGCTAAGTTTTCTTTTTGGTGCCTGTTTAATTTACGAGGTGTGGCTAGAAAAAAACCGGACTAGTACTGGTGAAACAATAAAACGAATGCAATAAGGCTGAAAGTCGCGTGGCCTGTCACGTGACTCTCGCTCCGCCTACTGCTCGAGTTTCATCTGCCTCCTGCATTCAGTCTGCCCGTGGCGTCTGTTTTAAGTAGTTGACGTTTTGTCTGTGCGTCGGAAAATGTTGAGTGTACAGAAAGAACAGCGTGTTAACATCAAATTTTGTTTCAAACTAGGAAAATCTGCAAGTGAAACGTTTGTAATGTTACAGCAAGTGTACGGCGATGATTGTTTATCGCGAACACAAGTGTTTGAGTGGTTTAAACGATTTAAAGATGGCCGCGAAGACACCAGTGATGACACTCGCACTGGCAGACCATTATCAGCAAAAACTGATGCAAACATTGAAAAAATCGGTAAACTTGTTCAACAAGATCGCCGTTTAACAATCAGAGCAGTGTCTGAGTTAACAGGAGTTGACAAGGAAAGTGTTAGGCAGATTCTTCATGAAAGTTTCAACATGAACAAAGTGTGTTCAAAAATGGTTCCAAAGTGTCTCACAATTGAGCAGAAGTAACGCCGAAGAATGATTTGTTCTGACATCCTGGAAAACATTGAAAGTGATCCCACCTTCTTACAAAATGTTATTACTTGCGATGAATCGTGGTTTTTTACTTACGATCCCGAAACTAAACGCCAGTCGATGCATTGGAAAACTCCTGGTTCTCCATGACAAAAAAAAGCACGAATGTCAAAATCGAAATTCAAGGCAATGATGATTGTTTTTTTTTTTACATCAAAGGGATTGTGCACATTGATTGGGTACCAGAGGGACAAACAGTGAATCAGCATTACTACATTAGCGTCCTGGCTACCCTACGTGAGCGAGTACGGAGAAAACGGAACGATTTGTGGAGAAAAAAGTCATGGATCCTTCACCAAGACAATGCCCCAGCTCACAGTGCGTTGTCAGTGAAGACGTTTTTGGCAAAACACAGCATTCCCATCTTAGATCATCCACCCTACTCACCTGATTTGGCCCCCTGTGACTTTTTTCTTTTCCCTAAAGTCAAGTCAGCTTTGAAAGGAACTAGATTTGAGACTGTTGAAGCAGTAAAAGAAAAAGCGACGGAAGTAATGTATGGACTTACCGAAAATGATCTGCAGCATTGCTATGAACAGTGGAAAATTCGTATGGAGCGGTGTAGAGACCGAGGAGGAGAGTACATTGAAGGAGATAACATGAAATTGTAAATAATTGTAAATAAATGTTTTTTCCAGCATCAGTCCGATTTTTTTCTAGCCGCACCTCGTATATTGATTCTACGTAACCTGAAACTGAGGGAGCGACAATTTCTCAATCTCTGTTCAGTTTCTGTGTTTACGATAGGAAGCTACAGGAATAAAAAACCGAAAATTGGTTATTTCAGAAATCGGTTACTTTGAGCGGTTTTAACAGCCAGGTTAAAGTGGTATTGAAAAAACCGATATAACCGAAAACAGTTTGTTTCAGCGTCATCCCTATCAGTCAGTAGGCTACTTATCGCGATACCGTCGTAACTTTGCACCTTAAGCGTCGGATGCCAGCTAATGTAATCAGACTGTAGAAATACTGTCATAAAGAACTTATATAGGTAAGCAATTTGGCCGGCGATAAACGAAGCCAACGTCATGTCGCCTCTTCGAGCCGAGGGTATCGGAACTACGAACGTCTCGGCTGACTCGCAAAAGTGAGGAGCTGCAGCTCGAGTGAAGCGAGCGCACATCCGTGAAAGTACAAGTGCCGACGATTTAAAAGTCATTACGGCGCCGAGCTGCGGGAATTGAGTGCGGGCTGCGGGCTCGGCCGACGCGGCGGCGGCGCAGCGGCCCATTATGCAGGCGAACACAGGTGACGATGGGAGAGGAAATTGACTTCTATAAATAGCGCCATCGGAGGAAGCGATAACGCACCAGCAGCCTAGGCGGTAATGGTGCGACGGCGAGGAGCAGAATTTGCGCGGATGGTCGTGGCCCTTCTCATTCCTACTGCAGCCGAGACAATGCCCCGCTCAGCGACCTCTGTACGATATCTGGTCGTTCTTTGCCAGAACCTGTGCCGCGTGTTCTGGTGAAGGACAGCTGTACGCGATAATGACATTATTGACAGTATATCTCCAAACTGTTCTTTTGTCTACCTCTGTCAAAATAATGGGATGCCGTATTACCGCTAGTCTTGCTGAAATTTATTCGGGGATGTACGAAAGGTGTTGAACAAGCAACGCAACACATTTTTTTCTCAGCTAATTTCGGTTGAAAAAATACAGAATATTCCTGCTTCAGGTGGCGGCGCTGTACGTAGCCTTCAGAATGGCGTCTCTAACGGAGGTGCATTCCAACCAGAAACCTGCCATTGAGTTCCTATTGGCGGAAAACCAGAGAACCGTAGATATTCAGAGCCGCTTGCAGAATGTCTACGGAGACCTGGCAGCGAAGAAAAGCGCGGTGAGTCGTCGAGCGAGGCATCTGTCATCATCGCAACAAGGTCGTGCAAACCTGTCCGATCTCTCGTATGCTGGCCGGCCGCACTCAGGTGTGACTCCTGCAGTGTTGGAATGTGCGGACAGTCTCATTCGAAGTGATCGACGGATCGCAGTCAAACACCTCGCTGCACAACTGGACATCTCTGTAGGTAGTGCTGACACACTCGTCCAGCAGTTTGGGTACTCAAAGGTGTGTGCCCGCTGACTTCCTTGCCGCCTAATAGAAGACCATAAAGAACAACGAAGGGCCACATGTGCGGTATTGCAATTGCCCAATGAAGGATGCCCACCGCAGGAAGCCCTAACGTGGATGATGGGAACGTTATTCACCCTGTAGGACATTGGCTCCGACGTCGACCAATACAGTGGTACCATGAGGATACACAGGCTCTCCCAGTAATGCAGTTGCGTTGAAAGAAGATAGTGTTGAAAATGAGTTTTTGTAGCCAAATATGGTGTACTGGAATCCTGCATAAAACCAACCTGCTTTTAGAAAAATAATGTGTTTCATTACTCATTGAACGCCTCTCGTAAAAGCACTGAAACAGGCGTCACAAGACATAGTTACAATTTATGTGCACGTTATACGACATTTCGAAGATCCATTACTGAAGTGAAATGCACATCTGTAAACACTCTAGAACGTTAAATATAAACTCATTGGACAAAATATTAATCATCTCCCTTTTAAAAAAGGGAGACAGCTCACTTTAGCGCGCTGTAGGTTATGTAGAACTGACACCAGGCGGCTAATTAACCCCCCACCTTCAACAGTAGTCTTGGCAGTGAGATGGTTTATTTGCAACTCGGTTCTATGGAATAAGCGCATTGAGATGGGTCGACGTGGATGCGTGACAGAATGGCTGAAAAGAGCTATAGTGTTTGGGCGTGTGCGTGAGTACACCGTGACGAAAGTTGCCCGATTTGTTGGTGCATCAAAGCAGACTGTTCGAAGTGTGTTAAGGGAATGGTGTACCACTCGCACGTACGCAACACAGCGTAAAAGCACTGGTCGACGGGGATCCGAGACGAGTGTTACGGTTTGTGAAAGACACTCGGTTTCGAAACCGACGGTGATGCTCCAACCCGTTCATGAAGTTGCGTCTCAACAAGTTTCCGAGAGAATATTGCGAAGGAAACTGCGTTTACTGGCGGATTTTGAGTCGGGTATTTCGCAAAAGGCCATTGCCCAGCGCGGCATATAAAACTGCACGTCTTTATTGGGCCAAACTACAGAAACTGTGCAGTAGGTGACTGGAGTCGTGTATTTTGGTCCGGCGCGTCGCGATTTTCCCTGTTTTCAAATGATGCACGACGTTGACTACTTTGCAGCGATCGTCGCGTCTCGCGCCGCGCTTTTCTTCTTTACAGGCATTTTGTTTCGTGACCATACATAATTCAACCACGTGAACAAAAAAATGGTTCAAATGGCTCTCAGCACTGCGGGACTCAACTTCTAAGGTCATTAGTCCCCTAGACCTTAGAACTAGTTAAACCTAACTAACCTAAGGACATCACACACATCCATGCCCGAGGCAGGATTCGAACCTGCGACCGTAGCGGTCTCGCGGCTCCAGTCTGCAGCGCCTAGAACCGCACGGCCACTTCGGCCGGCCCACGTGAACAACTGTTAGTTTTGAGTATAATACATTTACAATGATACACATATACTAACAAAAATACCAGTGTGAGTATGTAATTGTGCATAGGTAATACTCAGAATTGATAGTTGTTGGACATATTTTGGATGGCTTTGAGGCCCTCAAGCACTTCATTGTTCCGACCTTCGTCGGCATAGCCTATACTACACATTCAGCGTCAAATCGACCACACGACATCGCTTATGCCATATAGCTTCCATTGCCGGTGTGTTGCAAATATTACAGTATGCAGACACCTGCAGGGCAAACGATGACTTTCTGAGTGAAGTAATACCGCAGCTTTATGGAGGTAACCCCGCCGCTCTACTGCCTTCAATACGGTTAGTATGTCACACTGTTGTGCTTGGAAACGTTTTCAAGTACTATAGCTAGGGACGAATCTACAGAACACTGCAGGAATGAAATAAACTTAGCTCAGGTACCACAGAAGGATTAAAATTACTTGTTACTTACCCGAAGATAAACAGCAATCAGCCACATTTCATGCAGCTCTATTCATGTCAGGATCCGTTTCCGGATTAAACCCATCTTGACTAGAAGTTATACAGTTATATCACCGTCAATAGAACTTTCCACTGACTGATTTTTAACGCTGCAACTGACTTCTGTTCTGTAACTAACATCTATTTTTCCCGACGTTTTTTCGTAGCACGGTGCTGCGCTAATGGAATGGAATAATGTGTAATAAATAAAGCTGCATTACAAAATTGCTGGTTGCTCTGTTTCTTCGAATAATTCATCCACAGCTAAGGGGCTTGACAACCATTGACATGGATAAATTAATACAAGGTATGATCCAAAAGTAACGGGAATTTTTAAATGCGTGGACTTTATACATCCGATTTTCAATTCTTTGTCTTGTTGGTACACACGTTACTGACGTATGTTAGCATTTTCAGCTGTTTTGAGTATTTCTTTTATTGTTGCCCTCCGTGTTTTCGAATGCTCGTGAATTTTACTTGCGAAAAAAAAAGATCAAAGAATTTGCATTAAATTTGTTTGAGAAACGGAATACAATGCAGCACTGCATTCTAAATGTTGACTGTGGCTTTTGGCGAATCTACTATGAGCAAGACAAGAGCTTACGAGTGGTATAAACGTTTCAAGGAGGGTCGAGAGGACGCTAGAGACGGCGACCGCCCTGGACGCCCTTGCACATAAATTACTGACAGCAGTGTGGAAGAAGTAAAGAAAATGGTTCTGGAGAACCGCCGAATCGCCATCAGAGAGGTTGCTGATGATGTCGGCAATCCTTTGGCTCGTGCCAAGCAATTTTTCGGATGTTTTGGGCATGAAACATGTGTTCCGAAATTATTGCATTTCGAGTGGAAACAACGTAGCATAGACGACGATCAGGAAATGCCGAATGAAGTCAATAACCACCCAGAACTTCTAAAGGAGGTTATAACATGTGATGAACCATGGGTATCCGGGTATAACGTCGAAACCAAGGCCCAATCGTCCCAATGGAAACTGCCTGAAGAGCCAACACCGAAAAAATTAGACAAGTTTTTCTCACCGTTTTTCCGATTACAATGGTCGTACGTTCAATAAGGAATACTAGCTGGAAGTTATGCGCCGTTAGTGTGAAGCAGTCGGAAGAAAACGACCAGAATTGTGCTAATACCTCTCGTGGAAACTGCATCACGATAATGCTTCCGCTCGCACCTCAATGCTTGTCGTGACTTTTTGGCAAAAAACCGTTATGTTGCCTCATCACCACATTCATCGGACATGGCCTCCTGCGTCTTCTTTCTACTCCCGAGGCTGAAGAGAACCAAGAAAGAGCGTCGTTTTGCTACAACTGATGAGATAAAAACAGAATCGCTGAAGTAGCTGAACACCATAACTAAAAGCGTGTTCCGGAAGTGCTTCCACGATTAGAAGAAGTATATTATATCTGAGGGGGATTACTTTGAAAGGCAAAAAGTTGATGTTGATGAGTAAATAATGATTCTTTACGAAAAACAAAACTTCTCGTTACTTTTTTATCACACCTTGTACTTGTTTGTTCATGGGTTGGAACTGCGTTCCCCCAATGAAAGCTATCAGCTGCCTGCCGCCACCAGTGTGCAACAACAAAGCACCAGTCCAATGAACAGGCGTAAACCGTCTGCTGGCCGTGTCCGCCTCCTATCTGACTCTCGTTCGCGCTAGCGGTCACGTAAGTGTTCTGCACGCACCGGCAGCCTTAACCGGGCGACAGGGGACAGCGTTTGTGGCAACGCTGCAGTGGCACGTGGCAGACGTCAACTAACAAGTAATTTTATTTAGTCTGAGGTCGCGGCACTTGGCAGAGAACAGTAAATGGCGCAGGAGACGCAGGAAGACGTGGGCAGGGCTTCTGACGAAGGAACAGGCCTGCAAGCTAGCCCGTGAGGTGAGGAAGCAGAGTGACAGCCGAGCGTAGCGTTAAGATGGAAACGCCGCGCCTGGCGGCCAGTGTGCGCGGTTGCACGCGACGCGGCAGTCCGCATAGTCTGGCCGCGGTGATGCAACGACCTTGGCCGGTTGCACGCGACTCCTCCCATCGACGTCACCGCCGCACAGACAGTAGGCGGACGGCCGCACGCTGCTTCCTACTTACACCCGGCAGCGCTATACGGCCTATTGCATCTATATCGAACACGCTGCTGGTTTCCCACAATGGAAATTCCTATCAAGTTACCGACCGGAAAAGCGTAGTGGTTAGCACGCCATTCATTCGGGGGGGGGGGGGGGGGGGGGGCGTCGGTTCAAACCCGCGTCCAGACATACTGATTTACGTTTCCCGTGATTTCCCTAAATCGCTTAAGGCAAATGGCGGAATGGTTCATTCGAAAGGGCACGGCCGCTTTCCTTCTCCATCCTTCACCTGATCCGAGTTTGTGCTTCGTCGCTAACGATCAGGTTAAGCAATTTCCACGTCTCCAGAGGGACAGACCAGTCAACTTTACTGTATAATATTGCAACGAACTACTTACATACCACGTGTTATGAGCGATACAGCTGCAACAAGTAAAACATTTTATAGAACTGGGTTAAGAGACGCTGACAAATGCCTCTGATGTGATCTAGTGGATACGCTGCGTGTGTAATAATATATACAGGGTGGTCCATTGATCGTGACACGGCCAAGTATCTCACGAAATAAGCGTCAAACGACATCATCCAAGTGTCTGGACCGTTCGCCGGATAGTTACGTTATTCAAGGAAACAGGAAGTGTGCAGCCACATGTGAAACGTCAACCACGACCTGCAACAAATGATGATGCCCAAGTAGGCGTTTTAGCTGCTGTCGCGGCTTATCTGCACATCAGTAGCAGACAAATTGCGTGAGAATCGGAAATCTCAAAAACGTCGGTGTTGAGAATGCTACATCGACATCGACTGCACCCTTACCATATTTGCCGGCCGCGGTGGTCTCGCGGTTAAGGCGCTCAGTCCGGAACCGCGCGACTGCTACGGTCGCAGGTTCGAATCCTGCCTCGGGCATGGATGTGTGTGATGTCCTTAGGTTAGTTAGGTTTAAGTAGTTCTAAGTTCTAGGGGACTGATGACCACAGAAGTTAAGTCCCATAGTGCTTAGAGCCATTTGAACCTTACCATATTTCTATGCACCAAGAATTGCATGGCGACGACTTTCAATGTCGTGTACAGTTCTGCCAGTCCTTGTGAGACCAGATTAGAAGCTGCTTGAATACAGAAGTAGCGGCATCATCAGGATTCATCTGCTGGCAGTAACGGCTGGAGGTTTGGCGACTTGCTCACGACACATCGCACGACCACAGATCGCTCTTCGTACTGCCTTGCAGGCAACAGTCGGCTAGTCGGAAAAAGCTAAGGTCTAATCCGTGAGTGGTGCTTCCTTTACTAGTTACATTCGTCACACGCCTTAAGTGTTTGCCTTGGACTTCCTCCCTATTTAAACGAAAGGAATACCGCGTCATTCAGCTAAGCTGTTCACCTCAGATACTTCCTGAACCGTTTAAGACATCTTAATTCTGTTTCCACCAAAATGGATTTGAGACAGTCCTCACTAAATCACATGTAGTCTATTTTCATAGCTGCGTCAATTATAAGGGTATCGATATAAATTTCGATTTTTCAAATACAGCTGCAGTAATTTCTGCTGCTAGTATCTTAGTTTTAAAAGAGATGAGTTCAACGGCGTTTCATTCTTCAAAATGTGATTCCTGGTGTCGTGTAAACCACAATATTTGTGGCTTAACTGTTTTCAACAAGAAACTGATTGCTGTCTAATGCCGAAATCCGTGCTGTTAAGCGGAAATGCCACATCGGGCTGATGTGCCGATCCAGCCTGACGATACTAAGACAGTCAACTTTCCAAAGCAAGGCACTCGTTAAAAAAAACTGAACGAATTTGTAAAACAGGAAACTGAGGAGAAAATATTGTCAAATAGTAACTACCCCTCATGAGTTTAATGTCAAGATTCACACTTAAATTACAAAATTAAATCACCAACAGCAACGAAAAGGCAATCACAAAAGAATGTGGTCGTTAACAGGTCCTAAAATGTCATCGAGTGTTCACTACAACATCACTCGTACGCAATCTCTGGTGCAACGACTTCTGGCCAGGCTGAAGAAATTCCTTCGACATCATAGCAAATGCAAGAAGATAGCGATGTTTTAAATCGTCTTATGTCGTCGGAATTTGCATACACATTTCACCATGAGTTTACCTCACAGAAAACAGTCCAGACGCGTCAAATAAGTCGAACGTGCGGTCCATCTGATAACGTCATTACGTCCTCTTCAGAGATCAGGAAAGCGTTGTGTAGGCACGTTTCTATTCACAAGCGAGCAATGAGCTGGATATCCACACTTAAAGACTGGTGGACTGCCAGGGTTTAAAATGAGCGCTCATTTTAATTTCCCTCCATAGTTATCGATAACGATCATGCCTTCTCATACGGAAACCTGTGACAATATATAACTCTGATGCAAAATAAAATGTATCAAAGTAACTGGATACTTTTTCTTTCACATACTACGTCTCTGAATCGTATACATTCATGTAACCCACAAAAACTAAATGATAGTGTACACACGTACAAGAATAGTCTACAAACAAAAACTCACACAACGTAATAACCATATTGCAAGGAATGAAATATGCCAATGATAGCGAGCAATTTTACATACGAATCGACTCTAAGGAAAAAAATATTCCAAGTAATCTATCTAAACATGATGCAATAGATGCCATAAGCCCAGGAACAATACCAAAGTTTTCCTTGTTTTGTTTTTGTTGTGTGAATTAATCAGTCTTCCCAAGGTTGACCAAACAGGGAATATCGTGACGGGGAAAAAAAATGTAGCACATAAGGGAAATTAATTCTGTTCGCGGGACGGCTTAAAAAAGGAAAAAAATAAGCAGAAGAAGAGCGGCGCAGCGTTGCATGGAACATCCCAAAGCGGCGCGTATGGAATATTTCGGGATCCTGACAGACGACAACACATCTACAAACTAGGTCGGTCGATTACGGTCGACTCTTTGATGCGCAGCGGTGAAACAATTACGACGAGAGCGGTACGTGCGTTTATGCGTCGCCTTTCCCCTCCGATAACACCTGGCCTTCCGCAGCCTGGCACGGCGTGGACACAGCCTGTCTGCTGATTAGTTATTCCGGAAAGCAGGCCTCGTCTGGCGTTAACAAAGCGTTATGTGCTATCATGAGAGTGTCACACAAACTGAAGACCTGCAGTACACTGCTCACAGCGTAAATGCAATGAAATGTTCATGAACTTACGCATTACGTTACATTTCTATATCGGCATTCCGCATGTCACCTTACGGGGAACTATTTACGCCATATTCCTCTTCTGTTTTCTTGCAAAGCACCTTCTCAGAATTTTGAAAGTAAACCTCACCATAATTTCACGGTGATCACAGAGCCCCATTAACCTACATGCGTCACATTGATGTTAAAGAATTGTTGTTTCTTATTGTTGCAGCTGCTGATGTACGTCTAAATTGTGGCTGATGAATCCCCTTACACTATGGAGAAACGGATCGTAACGAACATGCGGGTTCACGAACGACCTCATACAGGAAAATCCACGAGAGATATTCAGCATTGTTTCACTGTAAGGTTACAGAAACCTTCCCCATCAAGACCAATAATTTTACTGCTGAAGAAATAGCTCTTTGCAGCTGGTTGCATAAAAGATAAGCCCCACCAAGGATAACCACCGAGACGACTGGAAACGTGTATGGAGGTCGCAGCGTTTGCCCAACGTTCGCAAAAAAAAGTCCATTCGCTAACGGTAACAGGAGTTGGTAGTTCTATAAACGACATTACAAGAATTAATTAATATTATAGGCTCTGGCTCTGAGCACTATGGGACTCAACTGCTGTGGTCATCAGTCCCCTAGAACTTAGAACTACTTAAACCTTACTAACCTAAGGACATCACACACACCCATGCCCGAGGCAGGATTCGAACCTGTGACCGTAGCAGCAGCGCGGCTCCGGACTGGAGCGCCTAGAACCACACGGCCACCGCGGCCGGCTTAATATTATAGGTATTTAAACATTTGTTTGTAAGCGAATTGAGCGATGATGACATGCTAAAATGTCATCAAGCTTATGCGCGAATGCTCGATGCCTTAGAACTCTTCCTTCAAGAACGGAAGTATTTCTTCGGACGAGTGTGCAATATATCGTAGTGCAAAAGTTAGAAACGTTTGTTGCTGGAATAAAGAAAACTCACACTTTTTAAAAAGAATGTGAACACTATCACCGCATGTCATAATCTGGGCTGCAGTGTCTGTAATCCACTTCCATATTTCATTTCATTGACAGTGCTGTGAATCACAGTGTGTTCTCACCATGTTACTTGATTTGTTTATTCCACATCTGCTAGATCGGGACTGCTCGGTCGTGTATGGTTCCAGCAGGATGGAGCACCAGCGTATTATTCAACTGCCGTTAGAGAATATCTCAACGAGGTATTTTCTGACAAATGGACCGGACGTGGTTCCGTCTATTTGCCTGCAGCTTTGGAGGAGCCACCCCAAGTCCCGATTCGTCATTTTGCAACAATCCACTCCCGGTAGCTGAGTGGTGAGCGCGACAGAACGTCAATTCTAAGGGTCCGGGTTCGATTCCCGGCTGGGTCGGAGATTTTCTCCGTTCAGGGACGGGTGTTGTGTTGTCCTAATCATCATCATTTCATCGCATCGACGCGCAAGTCGCCGAAGTGGCGTCAAATCGAAAAGACTTGCAACCGGCGAACGGGCTACCCGACGGGAGGCCCTAGTCACACGACATCTATCTATCTTGCAACAGTGCACTATCGGGTTTCGTTAATTAGAATTTGCTTCCATCCGTTAGATACAGTTGACAAAGAACTTATCGATGCTGTACGACGTGCATTAATTGTTATCATGTCAGCAACGTTGAGGAGAATTTCACGTCCTCCATGAAGGAGAAAACGACGGTGTTCTCACAGACACTCTAGAGCAAATAATAAAGAATAGTCACACTACCACAAAGTTGTCCTCTGCCTTGATTGTACATCAATATAATGGGACCATCCATGAATGTGTGGACATGCACTAGGGGTAATCGGACTTCGCGATCACTCTATACAATGCCACCGTCGTAGTGTCTCCCAGTGGAGTTGAATGAGCATTTCCACGATGCTGTGAAGAAATGCGCTGCTTTTCCACGGACCTTATCTGTCTCCTTCATCAATGGTAGCTGATAAGGATACCAGACTGACGAACAGTTTTCAAGAAAGGTCGAGCGAGTATTTCGTTAGGTATCTCCTTTATGGGCATATTACAGTTCCTTCGGATGCTGCCAATGAATATTTGCTTTATTTTTGACTTTCCTACCACTAGCTTTATGTAGTCACTTCACTTGAAAACTCTCCGTACGTGTACATCAATCAGCGACCGTTTAGTCTTCCGCAGCCCTCTTTAGTTTGTGCGACTAAGGGGGCCGGTATATCTACATCTACATCTACATCCATACTCCGCAAGCCACCTGACGGTGTGTGGCGGAGGGTACCCTTAGTACCTCTATCGGTACTCCCTTCTATTCTACTCTCGTATTGTTCGTGGAAAGAAGGATTTTCGGTATGCTTCTGTGTGGGCTCTAATCTCTCTGATTTTATCCTCATGGTCTCTTCGCGAGATATACGTAGGAGGGAGCAATATACTGCTTGACTCTTCGGTGAAGGTATGTTCTCGAAACTTTAACAAAAGCCCGTACCGAGCTACTGAGCGTCTCTCCTGCAGAGTCTTCCACTGGAGTTTATCTATCATCTCCGTAACGCTTTCGCGATTACTAAATGATCCTGTAACGAAGCGCGCTGCTCTCCATTGGATCTTCTCTATCTCTTCTATCAACCCTATCTGGTATGGATCCCACACTGCTGAGCAGTATTCAAGCAGTGGGCGAACAAGCGTACTGTAACCTACTTCCTTTGTTTTCGGATTGCATTTCCCTAGGATTCTTCCAATGAATCTCAGTTTGGCATCTGCTTTACCGACGATCAACTTTATATGATCATTCCATTTTAAATCACTCCTAATGCGTACTCCCAGATAATTTATGGAATTAACTGCTTCCAGTTGCTAACCTGCTATTTTGTAGCTAAATGATAAGGGATCTATCTTTCTATGTATTCGCACCACATTACACTTATCTACTTTGAGATTCAATTGTCATTCCGTGCACCATGCGTCAATTCGCTGCAGATCCTCCTGCGAGTATTTCATTACAGACTAACGACATTTGTCTCCAACAGCAAGTGATCATCCAGTGTATAAAAACCCCAAATCAAAACACGCTTTACATTCATTGCTATCAAAAGCATTCTGTTGTTATTGTTGCGAATACGTCAGCGTATGCAGAATGTGCATTCTCATGTTTTGAGGGGTACTGTGACGAGGGGGAAAATATTGTCAGTCTCATTTACTTAAGATGTTCAGCTGACAGACTGGCCACTGTGATGCATAGTTTGCGTTACTACATCAAATATTTTTGCTGCAGCTTAAAGCAACATTTACCTCGTACACATCTTCGTCGATAAAATATAGCAATTTTCCTTCCTTTTTAGTGGCTTTTGAAACAAAACTCACGAATTCTGTATTGAAAGAAATTAAGTGGAACAATACACTTGTATGACTTTCTGTGCCGAAACAGAATAAATTTTAGCACAATTATTCGTTGTTCGCCTCTTCTCCAGTACTAACAGACAGATTTTTGTCTCGAGCTAACTTAGCGACTCACAGTCAGGAGGACGACGGTTCATATCCCCGCCCGGTCATTCAGATTTAAATTTTTCGTGATTTTTTTTCCGTGATTTCCCTAAACCGTTCCAGGCACATGACGAGAAGGTTCCTTTGATAAGGGCACGGCCGATTTCATTCCCCATCCTTTCGTACTCCTAGCTTGGGTTCCGTCTCAATGAACGCGCCGTCGACGGGACATTAAACTCTAATCTCACTTCCTGCCTTCGAACCAACTTAATGTGAAACGACGTGATTATGTCCCTTTGCCTCAGTGGTTATGATCTCTCAACTGTATGAGAGACCAAATATTATAGTACCCAGTCAAAATGATGATTTCCTAAGAATCTTAAATTCCACATATTAGTAAATTTAAGCCGTCGAGTGATAATAGCTGAATGCCAACAGGATAAATTATTCAGATTTTTCGTCCTTTGACGAGATAAGCCAACGCAATACGTCCTTGTACTAACCAGATTTCCAAAATAATCACCAACGCGGAATTCTATTAGTAAAGGTAACCAGATTATGATTTTTACTTGAAGAATATCTCATCTGGCTGTGCATTAGCAGTAATAGTTTTTTGTGCCGTTAGCTGTCAGGGTACTATGGTATCTCCGACTTAGCGATTACCCGTCGTAATGGTTTGCACAAAAAAAGAATAGCTCTCCTTATTTACTTCTCAAAACCAATAAAAGAACTTTAATTTTTATTTTAAAATGGATTTGCACCTGACTACCATGACTTACTGTTGTCATTTGACGATACTCTAATTTAAAGTCTTTTTAAATGCACACAGAAAAATTAACATGAAGTTACGGGTCCACTGCTTATTTATTCTTCATAATACACAAATGGTCGTGATGTGAAACATAGGAAAAATTTTAAAATGCCGCTAATGCTCTATCGACCTTCAAACCTCGGATTCCTCCTTAAAAGGAGTAAAACAGAAATCGGAGTAAATCTCACAAGCCTCCGTCGCTTTTACACGTACGACATAAAAAAGTAGACTATTTCCTTTCTTGACGCTGTCTTCTAACCTGTATTTTACTCTCCCACTTCTGCTTTCCAAATTAAACTCAAACATCCCACACTGGCATCCGAGTATCAAACCACATTCCTTCGTATACCTCACCGCATTTTAACATACAAGTCGAGAGCCTAATATACCAAATTACTTGGCATACTAGCTCAGATTTAACTCTCACATATACGGGGTGATTAAGCAGCCCCTACCGATAGGTTTTATGGAACCCGCAATGCCTCCGAAAACCATGTACAAGATTATCATATTCTCCAAATTGCTACATGCAAACTGTTAGTCCTATAGAAAAAATGAATAAGACGTTTTTGTAGGAAATTTAATGTACTTTAAATCTTCTAATGGGATACGTTTCGCTGGAGGCCACAGTTTTCGAGTTATTCAATAAAAACGCATTTGAAGGTCACTTTTGTAAGTTTTTGTTGACTATAAAACTATGACCTCCAGCGAAAATGTATCCCAGTACGAAATTTGATGGCACTAAATTTGCTACAAAAAGGTTCTGTAAATTTTTTCCGTAGGACTAATACACACATCAAAAAAAGTTTTGCATCAGCTCGGTTCCAAGAGTTCTGGAACCTGTACAGAAAATTGGAATAGAGATCAACTTAAACATCATTTCCGCTATTTTTATTGCTAATAAAAATCACACATAGCATGTTTACAGCGAGACCTTCAGAGATGGTGGTCCAGATTGCTGTACTCACCGGTACCTCTAATACTCAGTAGCACGTCCTCTTGCATTGATGCATGCCTGTATTCGTCGTGGCATACTATTCACAAGTTCATCAAGGCACTGTTACGCCAGATTGTCCCACTCCTCAACGGTGATTCGGCGTAGATCCCTCAGAGTGGTTGGTGGGTCACGTCACCCATAAACAGATCTTTTCAATCTATCCCAGGCATGTTCGATAGGGATCACGTCTGGAGAACATGCTGGCCAGTCTAGTCGACCGATGTCGTGTTCCTGAAGGAAGTCTTTCACAAGATGTGCACGATGGGGGCGCGAATTGTCGTCCGTGAAGACGAATGCCTCGCCAGTACGCTGCCGATATGGTTGTACTATCGAGTAGAGGATGGCATTCACGTATCGTACAGCCGTTACGGCGCCTTCCATGACCACCAGCGGCGTGCGTCGGCCCCACATAATGCCACCCCAAAACAGCAGGGAACCTCCACCTTGCTGCACTTTCTAGACAGTGTGTCTAAGGCGTTCAGCCTGACCGGGTTGCCTCCAAACAGCTCTCCGACGATTGTCTGGTTGAAGGCATATGCGACACTTATCGGTCAAGATAACGTGATGCCAATCCTGAGCGGTCCATCGGTATGTTGTTGGGCGTACCGCGATGCAGGGTGTCGTGGTTGCAAAGATGGACCGCGCAATGGACGTCGGGAGTGAAGTTGCGCATCACGCAGCCAATTGCACACATTTCGAGTCGTAACACGACGTCCTGTGGCTGCATGAAAAGCATTATTCAACATGGTGGCGTTGCTATCAGTGTTTCTCCAAGCCATAATCCGTAGGTAGCAGTCATCCATTGCAGCAGTAGCCCTTGGGCGGCCTGAGAGAGGCATGTCATTGACAGTTCCTGTCTCTCTGTATCTCCTTCATGTTAGAACAACATCGCTTTTGTTCACTTCCAGACGCCTGGACACTTCCCTTGTTGAGAGCCCTTCCTGGCACAAAGTAACAATGCGGACGCGATCGAATCGCAGTATTGACTGTCTAGGCATGGTTGCACTACAGACAACACGAGCCGTGTATCTCCTTCCTGGTGGAATGACTGGAACTGATCGGCTGTCGGACCCCCTCCGTCTAATAGGCGCTGCTCATGCACGGTTGTTTACATCTTTGGGCCGGTTTAGTGACATCTCTGACAGTCAAAGGGACTGTGTCTGTGATACAATATCCACAGTCAACATCTATCTTCAGTAGTTCTGGGAACTGTTGTGATGCAAAACTCTTTTTGATGTGTGTAGTTTGCGCGTAACGAGCGATAGGATATGAAAATCTTGTGTGTGACATTTGAAGACGCTGCGGGTTGCATTAAACTCGTAGGTAGGGGCAGCTGAATCGCCCTGTATATTTACTGGGAAGCGTCCACAGAGGTTGCGTAAGAACGCCTGGATGCTCGACCATGACAATGCAGGACATTAACCGGCCCATATTATTCAGGAATTTTTTACTAAAAGCAAGGAGACAGTTGTTTAACCACCCGCCGTATTCATAAGAGTTAGTTCTGCAAAACTACTTCTTCCCCAAGGTGAAAAACCAGTTGAAAGAGGGACGATTTGGTTTGGCATCGCACAGGGCGCGAAACACCATAACAAAGAAAGACCCCCAGCATAAATTTCAAAAATGGCAAAAATAGTTGCTATTGGGATATTCGCACCCAAGACGACTACTTTGAAGATAACGATGCAGAGTAAGGTCTGTGTAAGACGAAATAATTTTAATTAGTGCATTTCGGGTACTTTTGATACTATCTCGTAGTTGATTTCAACGGCACACATGCGACTTGGTGCTGGCAGATAGAGGCCGTGCGCGGCCCGCAGCTGTCGAGGCGCGCTAGCGCGCGGCCGGGCTCCGATGTGGGTCACGCGCGATCGATCGCTCCGCGCGCTCTTGGCGGCAGCCGAGTGGATTGAGCGGCTGTCCCGGCGACGACCCGCCGCCGTCGCCGCCGCCACCGCCTCGCCTAGACGCCGTAATGCTAATTGCCTTTATGGCATCACCTCGTTAGACCAGGAGACGCGGCGCCGACGGGTGAGACCTTCATCGCCCCCAGGCTGCAGGCGCGACGCTAATGAGCCGGAAAAACTCAAAAACACCCCCCTCCCCTCCCCTCGCCATCCGAGGCCGTTGGCTAACAGCGCGAGGCGTCACTGTCTTCATTAAGCGCGCGGCGAACTTGGCGCTTGGCGCTGATGTGACGTTAATTATTGCTATATCAGTTCCTGCAACACTCTCAACACTCAGGCAATGCTTTAAACAGCCAGAATTGCTCGCTAGTACAGAGACCGTTTACAAAAACCACGGGCACTTGTCGCGAAATAAATTCTCGATACATTTTGGTAATACAGTAAGCTTACCTCCACTGCAGATGTAAATTTTACCGACTGTTTCTTCGGTAGGTATAAGCAGCCGCTAGTACGCGCGTACAAAATATAAAATAACACTCCAAAACAGCCTTAATAACTTCATAAAAGTATTTACATTTTTACACACGTAGCTAAAAACTGTCACAACGGTAAATCACTGTAGAGAATTTTAAAAACCGTTTATTTTTTAATAACATGCCGTTAAATAATTTAAATTTATCAGAGATTTCCTAATTTCCTATTCTTTCGCTTTTGTATTGCGAGAATGAAATGAAAGTTAACCCTTTTAAAAAAAATCTGCAACTTTCAAACAGTGATAAAATTACGGTGGCATGTCGTCGCAAAAAATCTAAGGACAGCCATTAGTTAACGCCTCAAAAGCGTGATAGGAAGCACTTAAACGCGGAGCATAAAAAAAGTCTGCCATGAGAAAATAGGGTATTTTTGTCTTACAAACAATTCTCGGAGCGACTTTCAGATCAATAACTAAAGAATATGTACCGAAGAAAATGTAAATGTTTCTAAACATGTACTTAGCAAGGCATAACGACGAGAATGCCAATGTCTCTTTCTGTGCGAGAATTATAGGAATATGTGCGAGCACGGGCCCCTCCATATACGCATCCGGTAATGCCTATCAAGGCTTTTTAGCAGTAGTATCTGCTAAAAGTAGATGCATTTTTTAGGGCACTATCAGTCCTACAGAAAAGCTCTCGAACTTTATCTTTGGACAAATTTTGATAGCGACTGTAGTGAAATCTCGTTTCATTTGTTCGTAGAAGAGCTACCAGGCGGTGGTTACTTTGGTTTCCTTCGTAATTCTTAGTTGAAATAAGACTGCCATTCCTGCTGAAGTATGCTGTAAATGTATGAAATTAATATTCGACAATGAAGCGAGTTTGTGTTGGCGCCTATAACATCGTATTTCAAACAGTATTCCTATTTAAACAACCACACATTAAAACGGGAGTGAGTTATGTGTGTTACACAGTTCTCCCCATGGAAAATCGATTGCATAGGGCATAGTGGAAGCTGTACGCGCCAATTCAATATTCTTCAGACTCTCTGAACTCGCACAGCGCAAATGGAAGAAGAACTGGTATCCTTTCCTACTGAATTTATCAAATGAACACTCTGTCCTATGACGTGAATGTTCAACTGTTGGCTGTATACTGAAAGTGCATAAAGCTGATAAAATTCGGGCGTTTGTCGAACTTCACTTAATCAACCTGCCACCCCTCACCTCCCTCTCCTCTCCCCATAACACATCCATACACTCACACGCACCAACCGTTAATTCTATAAGACATTAACAGACTGTTTATAATATTTGACAAATGCACGACTGAAAATTCTCGGGTGCCTAGGCTGCAGCTCAATACTTGTACGGTGAGATAGTTCTTCAGGTGAAGGAGATGGTGTTATAAGATTTGTAAATTTTTAAATCAATTTCGGAGTTTTCATAACAGACCTAGTTTGTGGAAATCGAAATATCCTGGACGGCATCTTTAACTGCATAAAGTAGATAAGATTTCGAAGAGGATGTAATAAGATCAAAAAATCGCTGTCCATACGAAATGATTTGTAGCAGTACGGATGAAATTCATAATCGGTACTGTGACTGTCAAATTCTGAAATTGCTTTGAGGTAAGTGTGAGTTGAAAACTGTTGTCTTAATTGGTTCCACGCTAGATACTCTTTTCTTACTGTTTATAACGTTTCCTGCGCTATTAACGTTTAGTAAAACTCAAGCATTCATCGCTGACGGCAAAGGATGTACGAAACGAAGTACACCGGATGCGTTGTTTCCAGGAAAGTTGGTACGAACTACGAACTCTGGTAAGGTGAAAGGTCAAAGGTGCGGCCGCCACGCAATCGATCTCCAACGGCCAGGCGGTGAAGGAACGGATTACGGTGCCGTGAAAAGGTGGAAGCCACATTAGCCTTAAATACGGCCAGTGATAAGATAGCGTGAGTGGCGGCGCTCACACTTCACCGCTCTCCAAATAAAGACTTGGGCACGATGTGGGAAGTAACAGCCCACAGGGAAGAGGATTCTTTGGTAGGGGATAGGCAGAAAGCTTTTTCGAATCAAACTCTGTATCTTTTTCCATTTGCATTCACTCCAGTTTAATCTGCTAAGAAACTGTCGGTTTCTCAGACTGATTGCTATAGCGCGACGTGGAATGTATTGCACTATAGTTCCCAGTCACCTTCTTCTACGTAGTTCGCCAATATACTTACTTCTTAGTTAGATCTCGAGTTCTTGTAGAACTGGGGAGAAGGGAGATCAGGGAGTAACATCTTGTCGACGACGTCATCAGAGATGGACCCAAAGACCGGGTTTAGGAGCCAGTAAGGAATTAGGCCTTGTTCATTTCAAAGGAACTATATCAGCGTTCGTCCAGGAAACGTACGAAAAAACAAAATGTAGATCGCCTGTCAGAAGTTTGAATCCCGGTCGTCCCGAGAGGCTATACGGTGTCAACTCATTGTGCCACCGCGATATGTAGTCCGTCTAGAAGTCTCTGAATTCATTATATACATTGTGGATGACGAACGGCATCTGTGGTTAAAAAAAATGCTTCAAATGGCTCTGAGCACTATGAGACTTAACTTATGAGGTCATCAGTCCCCTAGAACTTGGAACTACTTAAACCTAACTAACCTAAGGAAATCACACACACCCATGCCCGAGGCAGGATTCGAACCTGCGACCGTAGCGGTCGCGCGGTTCCACACTTTAGCGCATAGAACCGCTCGGCCACCCTGGCCGGCGCTGTGGTTCAGATTGGCCCTTTATGTACGTATAACATGTAACCAGTGAATTTTATTCGATTTATTATACCATTAACTAGTTTTAGAACCACTGCAGGCTTATCATCGTATGGAAGTGTTGCGGGAATATTATGCTGTGGACCACGTGCAACTAGAGTCGTGGTGCTGGCAGAACTAACGGAAATTTAGGAAAAATTTGGCAAAATGTTTACGAAATGTAAAGATGGGTATGTTTTACGTTACTGACTAAAATGTATATCATCGGAATGAATTTGTCATGGCTACCAAGAGGCGTTGCAAGTATTGTAAAATACAAGATGGTAAAAAAAAAAATTTCCACACTTCGAGAGGACCAAAACAAGAACAAAATTACAGTTAACACGGAGTACAGGACACGTACTTTAAAGAGCTATGAGCACTTTTTATCTTTGCTACTGTGAAACACATCTCCTCTATAGTAAGCTATCTGCTATTACGAACAGATGGCAGAATGTAGTAAACGAATGAGAACATATTATTCTGTTACTGTGGTAGAACACAGCTTCTGATGTAATCTGCTTGATATTAAGTGCGACCTGTATTTGTGAGCCACCGTTGAAAGCGGCGTCTGCCATTTTACGTGTGGAATAATAAAGCTTCCTTTATGCTGGTAAATGAAAAGATAAAAAAAACAATGAAAAAGCATTTTACACACTTATCAAAACACAACATGGTTCCATTAAAACTAATATACGAGTTGCATTTACCCAGAACTGAAAACACGGTTTACAGCAGCAACAGTGTTTACTACGCGCTATATTCATGGACAATAACAGAGAAATGTATCCTCGTTTGTTTAAAGTATTTTGCAGTCGTTCGTAAGAGCAAAGAGCTTGCAGCATAATAGAGGTGTTCCGCAGCAGCGAAGATGAGGAAGTGCTTCCAGCTCTTAAGGTATGCATTTTAGAGCTCGTGTTTATTGGACATATTTGTCTTGTTTTGGTCTACACAACTGCCTCTCAAAACACGGAATACTTTCTTTTAACACCCAGTATAACGATCTTCTCATTTCGCTAAGTTAGGACTAAAGTTCTGTAATTACCGCCAGCACCACGTATACCTAGCATCTAGCTGTACACGATGGGCAAAGTGTTCGTGTAATATCTCCATATGATGACAATGAGTCTGTAGCGGTTCGAAAACTAGTTAACGCTACAATAACTAGTTAACGCTACAATAAATCTTAGCAACGGGTTGCATGTTATAGCCAGATAAACCACCTAGCACTCTCTGAGTTTCCACTTTATTTAAAACGTAGTCATGAGATATGCCCAACTGAAAAAGGAGCCCTTCGATGTAGCGACGTTGCATGTAATCCCAATGGGTGAAAGTCTTTACCGAGAGATGGTGTCGCGGTACTGCCAGTTGCACACGTGGAGTTAGCGGCTTCGCAGCAGTTTCCCCATTTCTGGAGAGTTGTTTCGGCAGTTCGTTTCAAGACAGATTCCTTCCATTCAGCACAGAGAGCGATTATCCCATTCCTTTGCGCAGGAGGAGAGCATGCTTCACAAATTTATCGCAAGATGAAAGGCGTGTACGGAGAGCAGTGTTTCGCACGGTGCACAATATTCAGCTGGTGTCGGCGTTATGAGGCGCGATGTATAACCAGGAGACTCCCCGGCTCCTTCAAGAGTTTCGACGGGAGGTCCTGGAACATCCTCATAATTGCCGCGATATATTACCATGTAACTTGCATATCCTCGGCCCCTTAAAACGATCTCTTAAAGGTCAAAGACCAACCTGTGGCAATGAAGTTCAGGACACCGTGGAAACCCGGATCTGTCAGCAACTCAAGAGCTTCCACGCTAAAGCCACCCACACTCTTTCTACACGCTGAGGTCGCGGTATATTTGCCTATGGCAATCAAACTGCAGTCTCCTTTTCATTTGGGCATATATTATATTTTCTCACAAGTAATACGGGGTCATGGTACCGACGATGACGACGACTCTGAAGGTATAGCGTTTGACTTCAATCCAAATAATTTTGATGTGGCTTCGCTGAACGACTTCAGAGGAATGGTACGCTTACAGTGCCCTCGACCATTGTCCTACCGTACATTCTCTCTCGTGACAGCAATGATCCGGCACCGAGAACCCACGAAAGATACAAAGCGTTATTCCCGCTGGTAAAAGAGACGAAATTTTCAGAGTGCTGCAAAAATTTTCGGTGGTAACGATGTGGCACAACTACTAAATCCATTAAAAGAGTGGAACACGGCAAAAACTTGCCCGCGCAGTGAAGCCGTTTCGTTCGGCGCGAGCTACTCTGACGCTGTCCCGCGCAGTGAGCGGAAAATGGCGCTAACCAGCGGCATTAGCGGTACCCACGAGTCGGAAGCAAAGTAGCAGAAGATTCGCGCAATGTTCTTCTGCGGCGTAAGAAAGGGTACTCGCTTAGGGAGTACCGCATGGAATTAAAGCATTTAGGTCGTTCCCACTCGTAACGACCCAATGAACCCAACCGGCAACACGCGAGGACGTAATATCGCAGCAGCGCCAGTTCCCACCGAAATAAAAAAAAAGCGAACAATGGTGAAAAAGAGACGAAAAAGACCGCCTCGGAACCGCTGATTATTTTCGTTCAGGAGATACATCGGCAAGCGGAAGCAACGCTCTCGTCGGGTCTTCTAATTTCTGGCCGCGGAAAATCGTGCGGGAAAAGGGAAGAGGGCGAGTGGGTCCGCGTGTTAATCACGGGATAAGATGAAAGATAAGCGCGTCCAGGCTGAGCTACGAGTCGCCGCAAAACAACAAACGCGAACGCGCGCAGCCGGCGCGCGATACAAGTTAAATTTGCGCGAGCTTGTAATGGAAGGCAAACATAACTAATTCCCTTAGTTGCCGGGCGCACCTAACGCGGGCGACAGTGAATTACGAAGCAAACAGCGGCGACCACCACGCCACGACCGTAAAGCGCAATTTAAGCGCCGCAGTCCTAAAGGCGGGCGCGGAGGCGACCGTATTTCCGGCTACGGCTTTTAGGGTAGAGGGCAGGAGACGCGCGTAAAACAGCCGCCGGCCTAAAATGAGAGTGAAAGTAACGGAAAGATTCACGCATCGTGTCCCGAAATTTCATTACGCTTTTATGCAGTGCGCTCCTGCTGAATTAGAGCGCCGGGGAATTTTCGCAGGGCTGACACCACTAAAAGTGAGCGCCGATGTTATTCCTCTGTAATGGTAATGCGGGATCACGACCTCTCCCACTCCCCACCACGCCGCACCCGCGCTCTCCTAATAAAGTTAGCTTTATAATTCCGGAATTGTCGCGCCAGTTACGTTAGGCGCCTTAATCTTTTCGCATAAAAGAACTGATGAAGTTTAAACCTTCCTCGGTTTAACGACTGTGCAATATATTTAAGCGATCTTCCTTTACGCTTGGATCGACGAGACGCGCTCCAAAATAACGAATCGATTAACATCACGCCCAAGGGACCTGGAGATATGAAAATACATTATTGTCCCATTGCGGATGCAAGCACCCTGGTGTTCTCCCATCTTCCACGTTAATCTGATAACATTTACGCAATATTTAACATAGGGAAGACCTCTTAATGGTTTAAACAGTTAGAAGCAATAAGAAATAACAGTGTTGATGACAGCTCCTTGAAGAACTAACAGGTTCGTCGAGAGGTTAACGTGTAGTAGTCTGGCTGCATGAAATTACGTTGGACATAACCTCGCGTTACTTAAGAGCTTAGCACTGTGACGGTGGAGAGAGCTCCGCCGCTATTACAAACCCCAGTGTTGTGAATATTACGGGAAACAAAGCACATAGAAACTGCAACGAACACCAGAAACACACCGCATTAAAAGGTTTTCTTACGTTCACAATCTGCGTATACCTTCATTTCCTGCACTCTGTTTGGAGCAGATAGCCACATTTAACTGGAGAAAGCGTAGAACTTTCCTAAAGACTAGATGTAAGGTCAGTGATTTAGATTTACAATCTAACTTTGCCAGAATATTTCGGTCGTCTTAAAATACGCCGGGAAAAGGACCCGAAATGTAAATAATCGACTTTCCTTTCAGGTAAACGAAGCAATATGAACTCAAAGAAGTAGCAGATACCTCGTAACAGCCTGCAGGGCGGTACCTCTAGCCTCCAAGTGGACAACATAGTTTAAGAAAGACATGAGAAGGAAACCGAAACATTTGCCAAAAGTCCCTGAGTTACATCGTTAGATTTTCTTCGTGCCCTAACATCACCTAAGACAACAATTTAGCAGTAAATGTGGTGTGAGTCAGAGGCGTGCTTTGCAAAAATTTCTTCGTATCTCTACACTCAGAGGTCTTCCTGACTACATTTAGCTGCACTATATATACTGCACTCCGTTGTGTAAATTGCATTACGTACTTACTTTCAACAAATCCATACTCACAACAGTATCGGTTAAGCCTAGAACTCTCGTTCGTGCTTAAGGCGAAGATAAGAAAAACTAGGTACTGCACAACCTAGAAGGCATTTTGGAGCTGGAGACTCAAACTACAATTCCAGAGACCAGTTAAGGTTTCTGTTGTTGTTCCAGATCATTTATCTGATGATTTTCAAACCCAAACCACGACAGATACCTCATCTCTCCAAATCCAGAATTCTGTCAAAAATGATTTCTCTGCCTAAAGCAGACTACGACAAACATGAGCCGGAACTCGTTTCCGTTTATATTCCATGTAAGTACTTGTTTTATTTTTTGTGGGGCGTTTGTGTTTTCTTCGCATTCCAGCCCCTGCTTCAAACCAGGTACTCATATTCAGCAATAGTTATCAACAGTATACCAGACTAAAGCTGATCTTAGTCCCACAAGTACCCAAAGACTTTATTAGAAAGTAATAATGTTTACGTCCTAGTATATGACACATCGTTCTCCACTCCAACAAGTCCATTTAATGAGACTCCCTTCTTATTAATTTGGACAGCTAACACGAGTCAGCAAACTCGACAGTTAGTTTCAACCGGTAGTCATTACAAAATCATCAGTCACTCATTAGCTAGCATTATTCTGTTTCATATGCTGTAGTTGATAAAACTATGGTTTCGAGTTCGGGAGAAATGGAATTGAAACCCCCGTCCGACCTACCATGTTTTACGGTTGTTCCATTGAATTACTTCCGATGGATGGCGGGATACTTTCTTGGAGAAGGATGTGGCACTCTCCTGTCCCATCCTTGCCCAGTCGCAGTTTGTGCTCTGTCTCTAATGACGTAATCTTTCTTTCCTTTCTTTTTCTTAATGCAGTCGTGAGAAAGGATCGAGAATGCTCAGTGCTTGATAGTCTTACTGGTTGGTTCGAATGGCTCTGAGCACTATGGGACTTAACTGCTGAGGTCATCAGTCCCCTAGAACTTAGAACTACTTAAACCTAACTAACCTAAGGACATCACACACATCCATGCCCGAGGCAGGATTCGAACCTGCGACCGTAGCAGTCGCGCGGTTCCGGACTGAAGCGCATAGAACCGCTCGGCCACACCGGCCGGCCCGTTTGTGTTGCTCCCATCATTTCATCATCATCATTTGTGAACTTGGCTAAAATTGGACTGTGTAAAGAGTGGGACATTATACGGGCGCTAATGACCGCGCAGTTGAGCGCCCTACAAACCAAACATCATCATCATCATCATCAGGAAGCACAGATGGAAAAAAATCCAACAATCAGCTGGTGACTAACGGTGTCTTTTCATTTCAATCAGTTGTTCATTTCCAGCTTCGGCTTGTATCGGCAGCATACGAAAAACAGAAACATGAGACAGCTCCTCACTCCACATAGAAGACCACAGCAGGCGGCAATTGCGTCCCTTGTGGCGCGTATCTGCATACTTCATAGCGGAAACCGCTAATATATCTCATGTTTTTTTCTCGAGAATGGAAATTGCTCTCCCTCTACATTTAGAAACAATTTCAATATGTAAGCTATAGTTTGCACACAGCGCTGTATGAGCTAAGACCCACCAAACGCAAACTGGCCAGCAGTTACATTCTTCACTGAAAAGTTTTTAAAATATGTCCAGTAGTTTACTTATTTGTGAAGTATCACAATAACTAAGATCAATAATGAAGAGAAAACCAGTTTATCCAAGCAGTGATGTCACACTATCTTCGTCAACGTCGTCGTCGTCGGTTGATACTCATATCCTAGTTTTCATTTGGCCGACTATAAGATGCAGAAAAATCGTTTTTTTACCGAATAATTTTCTCAAAATCTAATGAGAACGCCTTCATAGAAGAGAACAAAAACGAATCCCAAAACAGTGGTTTTTAGTTTTTAACGCGAGAAGCAGAAGTTTTACTGAGAAACTAACTACAGAGATGGATGTAACTTTGCTTCATTCAGCCAACAAGAAACAATTTTGGGTTGCTCATCGGATGACTTGAAACTTCCCCCGCCGAGCGTGTATCGTACAACTCTGGTTGCGTGGAGAGACCAGTGCTCCGTGTTGTACAGGGCGTTACGACAGAGATACGTGTCGATGTTGTGTCGCTGTAGTCCCACTGTGAACCAGTTAAACTGCTTCAGCTATATTTCTATGCGCTTAACCGATGCAGGTTGCTTCTACGTCACATCACGTGTCGCATCGCGTATCGTGTTGCATATCGAATCGCCTCGGTATCAACTGCCCCTTACGCTGTACGAGCAGTTCAAGTTCAGTTCACTAACCCAAATACCGTGATATTCGTTATTTATAACTTTTGAAAATATGGACCGAGGTTTATCAATAATGTGGGTGAACAGATTTCTTTGATTTCAATGTTTCTACGGATAATACGAGGGTTATTCCAAAAGTAAGGTCCGATTGATTGCCAAATTGAAACCACAGTGAACATCAGAAATGTTTTACTTGTAACAATTAGCTACACCTTTCAGCTACTTCTCTACGTAGTCGCCGTTCTGACTTAGACTTTTGTCATAGCGTTGTACCAACTTTTCAATAGCCTCATCATAGAAGGCAGCCGCCAGTGCTTTCCGCCAATTCTCCACGCTGGCCTACACCTCGTTGTCTGTGTCAAAATGTTGTCTTCAAAGACAGCGGTTCATGTGACCAGAGATGAAACTCAGGGGGAGACAATTGCGGACTGTATTGTGGGTAATCTCACATTTCCATTTGAAAACGATGCAGGAGCATCTTCCTTGCCCCTGCAGAATGCGGCTGAGAATTGTCGTGAAGACGAAACAGCACGACAGTTATGTAATGTTGGCTGCATAGCTTCAGGCGAAATTTCTCACCAGGCCCTCGTACTTGGCGGCAGACACTATTTTCTAGACATCTTTACGCACTCACTGCGAGCTCAGAAATGAGAAGAGCAACGTGATGCTAACTGGGGTTATACTAGAGACACTACCCAACACATCTGTGCAAAGCTTTATCGGATTTTCATAGTCGTTTCCATTTCGCGACCGATCGGACCTTACTTTTGGAATAACCCTCGTAAATTCATGTTTATTAATTTTTTAGAGTTTATTAATAAGGTGTAATTCAAAAGTAAATGGTCATACGAAACGATTATCAAACTGATCACACTAATAATTAACACAAAATTCTGTACCAAACTTTATAACGAGTTACCATGTGCATGCACAAAGGAGGTGACGAAGAGTGAAAAACTTACCAAAAGATACAGAAAGAGCATTTTTAACGCCGTTAGTTCTTTAAGAGCAAATTTAAATATACGTCCATAAATCCTCAAAGCCCGAATTCATGTTAAATGGACAGGCAGCTCTTGCTATCCATTGTTAATTTAGCGATCTTGAAGACTTGTATTTAATTTCGTACGTTACATACAGGGACTTGTAGAGGGGACTGAGTACATAATACTTTGAATAGGAAACCATGTCTGGAAACGTACCGTCTCTGTTCTGCAACGGCTTTAGTTAAGATGTTTAACTTATCCACTTCTGTTGAGGAATTGAATTAGGCGTGACGATGTACAATTATTAGGTAACTATTCGATAAGGAACATGAATAAATGTCCCTTTATCACTTAAACATTACGCATTTACATTATTCTAGAGCAAAAAAGAACCTAGCATACTGTACGTACAGAACGTAATGTTTAAGCGTTAGTAGTTACAAACAGATGTGCTTAAGAGATAAATGGATGCTTCGTTATGTTCATTTCGAACTGTGTGTGAAATCTTATGGGACTTAACTGCTAAGGTCATCAGTCCCTAAGCTTACACACTACTTAACCTAAATTATCCTTAGGACAAACATACACACCCATGCCCGAGGGAGGACTCGAACCTCCGGCGGGACCATCCGCACAGTCCATGACTGCAGCGCCTTAGACCGCTCGTCATTTCGAACTGTTATCTAATAATTGCACTGCGTCACGCCTAATGAATGAAACATCTGAATTCAACCCGTCCTCAAACGGAAACAGTACGTTTCGGGACATGGACTGCCATTCAAAATATTATGCACTCACTCCTCTCTTACAAATCCTAGAAGTTTGTAACGAGGATTTCCGAACGCCCCGCATATCAATTTATTTTATAGCTCTGATATCTGACGCTGCATAATAAGTTCCATCTGTGGTCGTATCATTTATACTGTGTTTCAAAGTGTCTCAATAAGGGTACATCTTGTGCGTCGTGGGGTGCAATTACGAAATAGATAAATCAGCGTTCGCTGTCATGAATTTTCTTGTGACTGGAGGCGTCATTAGTCATATTTCCGGTACATTCATCTTATTTCGAAATGCAGCAACGGAGCTTAGACACTGTTGATCTTAGTGACGGGGAATTTAATGGAAACCTGAGTTGTGACATTTGTCTGCGTGCGGCCGGCGGAGCGCCGTGGAGTGCGCCTGCGCGACCCCTGACCCGCACTACAGCGACCTCACAGGGGGGACCAGCCGACTGCATCGGCGGCTGGCGGCTGGCGGCGGCCGACCCCTCTTCTCCTCCCCGCATTGCGAGCTCGCCACCATAAAACTGTCTGCGACCAAATGGTGTTACGATGTCCAGACGTTACGTCACGACCCCTACTGGGCTAATCGATACTCGCCTCCCCATGCTCAGCTATGCCACGCATCTGAATGGGCAGTGTGCAGGACGTGATTCGACCGCAGTACAGCGCCCACCACAAACCGCTAACACAGTTTCCGCTACTGCTGCCACAGTAAACAGTGGGCAGCACGTGACGTGCACCGTAGTTACCATTTCACAGGGAATCTTCACTCAAGTTAGATCACAGTTTTCAATGACTCTACAATTATGGGCGCTAAGATTTGATGCACACATGTCACAAAACGTGTTTTGTTTATCAGTAAACATTATCATACAGTTACTTTAATTTGTCTACAAATGTTATCATCAGATATCGGAAGATTCACAGATAGATGCACTAATGAAAAATTAGCGGAGACGCAGTGGTACTGAGCTATGACGAAGTGCACAAGAGTACAAAATGGACGCAAATGGAGTTTGTCAAATATTTCTAACCACAATTCGCTAACAGAAGGCTCAGTGTATAGTAGGTAACAGCATGATTGAGACGAATGTTCAAATGTGAGCTGTTGAGAACAGCTCGAAACTTAATTACAGGGTGTTACAAAAAGGTACGGCCGAACTTTCAGGAAACATTCCTCACACACAAATAAAGAAAATATGTTATGTGGGTGGACATGTGTCCGGAAACGCTTACTTTCCATGTTAGAGCTCATTTTATTACTTCTCTTCAAATCACATTAATCATGGAATGGAAACACACAGCAACAGAACGTACCAGCGTGACTTCAAACACCTTGTTACAGGAAATGTTCAAAATGTCCTCCGTTAGCGAGGATACATGCATCCACCCTCCGTCGTATGGAATCCCTGATGCGCTGATGCAGCCCTGGAGAATGGCGTATTGTATCACAGCCGTCCACAATACGAGCACGAAGAGTCTCTA
This sequence comes from Schistocerca piceifrons, assembly GCF_021461385.2. Taxonomy (NCBI): domain Eukaryota; kingdom Metazoa; phylum Arthropoda; class Insecta; order Orthoptera; family Acrididae; genus Schistocerca; species Schistocerca piceifrons. Next base: position 693,596,809 of record NC_060141.1, read on the forward strand.
CATTTGGTACCGGGGTTGCGTAGACAAGACAAATGAAAGTCAAGAGGGTTGAGGTCAGGAGAGCGTGGAGGCCATGGAATTGGTCCGCCTCTACCAATCCATCGGTCACCGAATCTGTTGTTGAGAAGCGTATGAACACTTCGACTGAAATGTGCAGGAGCTCCATCGTGCATGAACCACATGTTGTGTCGTACTTGTAAAGGCACATGTTCTAGCAGCACAGGTAGAGTATCCCGTATGAAATCATGATAACGTGCTCCATTGAGCGTAGGTGGAAGAAACTAAAATGAGCTCTAACATGGAAATTAAGCGTTTCTGGACACATGTCCACATAACATTCTTTCTTTATTTGTGTTTGAGGAATGTTTCCTGAAAGTTTGGCCGTACCTTTTTGTAACACCCTGTATACAGTCCGTCCAAAAAGTTCCGATTTATTCCTGGCGTATAAGCGACGTCAGCGCAGTAACTACGGTGGCAGCTAGAACTAACAACTGTAAACAACAGATGTGCGTTCGGCAAGTTAGTTGTGAGCAAGCAGTGTAAAGTAGAGTACGTGCGGCCGTGGTGTGTCAACGTTGCTGTGTGACAAATTGAAATGAAGGAACGTCTCATAAATCAAGTGCTCAAGACATTCTCCTGAATATTTTGAAGAAGAGAAAAGTGTATGCATTGTTTGTCCAGCACACTTTGACTCCCGAACAAAAACAGCGACGCGTGGACGTCTGTCGCCACTTTGATTGAAGCGCTAAACTCGGACGCTTCTTTTCTGGCAAAATAATCACGGGTAACGAGATCTGGTGTTATCGATGCGAAATTACCACAAAACCGACGAAATGCAGAAATTCGTCAACACTTTGACGACATAATAGACTTTCAAGCCCGCGGTGGTCTAGCGGTTCTAGGCGCTCAGTCCGGAACCGCGCGACTGCTATGGCCGCAGGTTCGAATCCTGCCTCGGGCATGGATGTGTGTGATCTCCTTAGGTTAGTTAGGTTTAAGTAGTTCTAAGTTCTAGGGGACTGATGACCACAGATGTTTAGTCCCATAGTGCTAAGAGCCATTTTTTTTAGACTTTCAAGCCAATATGATGCGCGAGTTGAACAATATCCCAAAGAAGGACTTTTCTGACCGTTTCACTTGGTTGTATGCAAGTGGTGAAAGGCAACGTAGAACACCTAAAGCATTAAAATCAACATCTTAATCTTTATTTCATTAATACAATGAGAACGGCTTTGATGTTTTACAACCAATGTGGCGTACCATTGTGATTTGTACATACAGAATGTCAGAATATTTTGGAAATATGTGGTAAGTCCTATGGGACCAAACTGCTGAGGTCATCGTTCCCTAAGCTTACACACTACTTAATCTAACTTCAACTAACTTACGCTAAAGACAACACACACACCCATCTCCGAGGGAGGGCTCGAACCTCCGACGGGGGCAGCCGCGCGAACCGTGCAAGGCGCCTCAGACCGCACGGGTATCATCGTGGATGCAACTAACAATGGGAGGCCACGACGTTCGGATCACGGGTTTACTTCATACTTCGCAACACTTCTAGTAGTCCATTAAGACAATAGAACGTGGACTTAGTACGGCGTACTACTTAGACGGGACCGCGACGCGTCAACGATGTATCATTGCGCTATGTCCTGAGCACGAGATGGCGGCGGTCATTGGTAATAGTGTTCACGCTCCGTAAGCGGTGGATCGCTGGATCGAGTCCCGTATCATTTCGTACATATTATATTTTTAAGGTAATATGATGGAAAGACACGTGTATTTGTATGAATTTTTATTGAATTTCCAATGTTATTTCACTGTTTACTAATTTTTATTATTACAACAAATTTTATGCTACTTTTGTCTCTAGAGGCAAGTTAAAAATTTTATCAAGCGCCTTTAACCATTTTCATATTTCATTGACAACGAACGAGAAATTGCTTCTCGTGAAGATGATATTAAAATACATTCCATCGTATGTCGCCAATTTTCGGCACAGATATTTATGAGAATGTTGCGTTACATTTTTTTCAGAATGTCAACGAGCTTTGTCTTTCCTTAGAAACTCTGAAGATTCCTTGTGGATAAGGAAAAATTGCATTCATTTGATGAAACAGATACCTGCTTAATTTATGTTTTCCGTGTCTGTATGAAAAACATCATCCTGCAAATTGTAATGTCGAAAGCACATCCGACGACTAATCGTACATTACCCTCATATTCTGGCATACTGTAAATCATTGTATTATTGAATAAAGTTATTTACAGCTTAATTTATCGATGTTTCATTAAGCTTTCCAAGCTTGTCCCTCGTCCTTGAAACGTGTCTGCAGCTTGAAGCGGCCATGTGCAAAGCAGTTCTCGAGACCTTACCCGATTGCAGGTATAAGGCATTTCGGAAATAACGACAGGAAAACTTTATGTGTTTGGTCGTTTACTTGTCGTTAGTTACAAAAACAATATTTGCTGTGATAATAAAAACTAGCAAACAATCAAATAACACTGGAAATTCAATAAAAGCTCATGCAAATATAGATGTATTTTCATTATATTACCTTTAAAATGTAATATAAATGAAATAATGTGACTACTGTTGCAAAAAATTTAAATTAAAAATACCGTGACCAAGAGTCCATCCAGCGCCTACCAGATACCGTGGTCATCGATCTTAGACAAGCTCAAGCTACCAGAAAACCTAGAAACATCGCGGATTGTCACCTAACACACTAGCGATCGTGTTCGCGCAGCAATTACGGACTCGGGCGGTTGCGGTTGCTAGACAAAGCAGTGAGTGCTATGCGAGTCATCAAATCAGCCCGCATCATCGATGCTCATTAAGTCACAGAAGGTGCCCTTCTCCTATATCGAACCAATGCTGCGGACTAAGTTGCACGATCGCTTGGTCTAGTAACGGAAGAGAGAAGGAAGGTGGCCGCAAGTGTACCTGGGAAGAAAATGAGGAATCACAAAATGGAACTGAAGCGCTCTGATCCGTCACCTAGAGATAGCAAAATATTGCTGGACCCGATAGGATGGCCCATCTGTAACGCAACGTAGAGAGAAACTAAGAGGGCTATTGGGAAACAAGGGTCGTGGAGACAACAGTGAAAATCCGATGAGGCTTTGCACAGATGTGTTGGGCAGTGTCTCTAGTAAGTCCGTCGGACATATCACGTCGACCTTTTCAGTTCCGAGCGCACAGTGAGCACGTAAAGATGCCCAGAAAGTAGTTTCTCCCTCCAATTTCGGGAGCCTGGTTAGAGGTTTCGCCTGATGCCATGCAGCCCATATAACATAACTGTCATGCGTTTCCTTCTTCATGACAGTTCTCGGCCGCTTTCTGTAGGAACAATGAAGATGCTCCTGCAGCTTTCTTGATGGGAACTGTTTGATCAGCAACAATACAGCCCTTATCTGGCTCCCATTGAGTGTCATCTCTGCTCACATGAGTTGCTGCTTATGAAGCAACATTTTGGGACAGACAACAAGCTGCACATCAATGTAGAGAACTGGCGGAAAACACCCTCTATGACGAGGGTATTGGAAAGTTGGAGCAAAGCAACGACAAACGTCTAATTCTGAGCGGGGGCTGTGCAGAGAAGTAGCTGGAAGGTGTAGCTAACTGTTGTAATTTTTATTTTCACAGTAGTTTCCACTTCGCGATCGATCGGACCTTACTTTCGGAATAGGCCACATGTACACTCGTACATTCCGATACTAGTAATTTCTGTATGTGTATCCATCTCAGACTAAACTATAGACAAATACCAAAGCTAAAAAGGCAGTATATTGTTTAACTGTTCTCCAAGGATCAGTGACCCTAACATTATTATACGTAATCGTAGTAGACACACTAGTGTTAGTATTAGTAACATAATTTTCAGTAGCAGTAGCTGCCGTAGAAAAATCAAGTTTCTGCTAATAGTAATAGGGACTTTTATACCTGTAATAGTAGTATTGTTTGTAATTGTAGTAGTAGTGTACGCTGCTGTAACTTTACTAATAACGGTAGGTATAAAGATAATTGTTAAAATTAATCAAGATAATTTGAAATAACCGAAACCTTTGGTTCATTTTCTGTCACAGCAAAGGAACACCCGACTATGAGTGGAAAAAGATCCAATTGGAAATCCATATGTAGAATGGCGCATCGGTAGCCATCTAAACGTTAGAGCGATAGTAATAGATAGACTTAAAGGTAAGATTCTATAAACTTAATTCAATGTTCAGAATGAAAGCAAAGTAGAGAAGATTCACATAAATGTAATTCAAAACGTAATGGTACATTATCGTCGTCAAGAAAGTGGATTATGATAAATAAATAAATAAACTATTCCACAGCCTACGTGTTTCCGGGTGCACTAATAAATTTGCGAAGCTGTTACTCGGCACAGACGGTAAAAGAACAAAGTCCAAGTCAAATCGTGTGTTACAACCGTAATCTAGAGCACGCGAAGAGTGCCAGTATTGTAAACTCATTGTTACACAGCGAGCAGAGCTATAGCAAGGATCAGTATGATGCCACCCAGAATGTCGTTCTGCAAACTCTACAATGCAGCATCCGAGCTTGGCTGCTCCACATCGTGCTAGTACAGATGATAACGCATTAGCAGGGAAAACCGTCCGTACTTGAGACTCAACGGAACGGACAAGACCACTGACAACTATGTTTAAATGAGAGCAAAATGGTCGCCTAACCTGCTTTAAATACCCTTATTCCGGACAACTCGCTCTCAGTGTGTCTGTTCATTCCGTCTGCATCACCGATCCCGAAGGAACGACAGTTCGATAGTTACAGATTAGCGCTGCTGGTGAACCGCAATGTGCTGCTTGTGCCGCCTATCTGAAGACTTCAGCTACGAGACTGCAGCCTGCTGGGTGTGGGTGGACTTCGCCGTTCCACGCTGTCGCTCCTGCTAGGTGGGAGCCGTGACTGGTAGAAGATGCAGACTTACAGGTCCTTCCTCTGGTGAAGATCCCAGCCGACTGACTGCAAGCTGCCATGTTCTACTTGCTGGATGGGCTCCTCCCAGGTTGTCCGTCTAATGCCGTCCTGGCTGTACGCTGTGCGCGCTGAGGGAGTCCTGGGATTCCGCCTTCACGACAACCGTCATCCGGAAGACGCTGTGAGTAGTACAGATCTAAGCGAGCGTCCCTCTTGGAGTGCGCTGAGGCCTTCGAGTTCACAGTGGTGCATCCGCGGGTCGTCGCACGGGATTCCGCTCCCCCCTCCCCCTCCCCGCAACCCGCGCTGCCTTGCTGCCAGGTAGGGTGCCTGTCGCGCCACACACTACGCAAGGTGTTTGTGTGTCCAGCGAGAGCAGACCAATCTCTTCCCTGAGCACCGGGGAAGACAATATTCTTTGTAAGAAACAAGTTAATAAAACAGTATTTCAGAAACCGATGTTTCCCTGGCGCCTTCGGGCATTTGACGGAAACATTGACCAGGCCTCGGAGCTCGGCCTCCGATGCATTAGAGTCACCATCACCTGTCCAGCTTCAACACCCACTGACCTTACCGGAGTGGTGACAGTCACAACATGTACGTTTTGTTATAGCAATTTAAGTCATTTTCTGCGAACCATGTAGACCTACGTTGCACGGCGGAGTTTACTTCGTACCAATAATAGCTATCTTCTAAGTTTACTTCTTACCAATAATAGTTGTCTTCTATCCTACTCCACTCTTCAGAAAAATGACTGCCTTTATGCTTCCATATGCGCCGTAATCTCTATTGCCTTGTTATCACGATCCCCGTGCGATGGTGGCGGCACAATGGACGAACAGTCTTCTTCAAATACTGTTCTGTAAATTTACTCAATAGTTTCCGAGAATTAAGTCCCGTTTCCTCCAGAGAACCCCATTTAAGTTCCCCGAGCACCCCTGTCATACTTTCTTATGAGCTATGCCGATTTGTCACGACCGTAGCAGTGAGTCCTTGAATTCGATGCTTGCTGTTACGACTCCTTGACAAGGAATCCCAACGTTGGAACAGTACTCCAGAGTTGCTTGCATTGCCGCCTAATATGCGACTTCTTTTACAGCTGCATTGCGATTTCTCGCAACTCTTCTAAAAAGCGTATGCCTTCCATTCGCCTAACACAGTAGTGATTTTACGTATTCGTCCAATTTCGTATCGCTTCTTAGTGTTACCCCTACATATAACTATCTAACTGCCAATCCCGGGTCAGACACGTTTTCAGTCTACCATAAACGATCAACATCCGCAATCAACATGTCAGAAATTTACGAATGGCAGCAAAGAGGCACGCTTAGTTATTTATTCTACCATACCTTCATCTAGGTGTGTTTGTTAAGCCCGAGTTAGACTCATAGGATGCAGCATGAGGCACGGCCAGCAACGTGAAGCATTTACTCACCTGAAACAGAAAAAAAACACAAAAATGTAGCTCTGACGAAAAGGAAAATCAGCAAGTGTAAAAGCCATAAAACATAGAGTGCGGATAATAGGGATACAACGAAAAATCTGAATGTTTCTCATTTTTGAAGTTAATGGAAAGAGTTTATACATAATTTGTTGCATGTCTTCAATCGCGACGGACGACTTTATTTGCAGAAGCGTTTGATTATAATGGTAGCACTAGACACAGCAGGCGTTATCTCAATTCGGAAAACTGGGACGAAAGCATTACTTTTGCCTCTTTCGGTATTTAAGAGTATTAATGATCGCAGCAAAACCGAGGTATCCAACTCTTGTGGACAAACAATTAGTAATACTTTCAGCGCGAATGCCTAAATCACATGATGAAATGCTATTTATATACCTCCTTAATTCAGAAACAAATTTTGCAGGCATCAAATATTCTGGAAAAATGGATCTTTCCCTTACGTTAAATTGTAATATCTCGTTTTAACATACGGTATGTTTGACTCGCACACAGATCAGCCAGCAAAAGAGTGTGATAGGCGATTTTGTGTTAAGACCCATCATGTTCTTGATGCAACCGCATCAGCGGCGTAAATAAGGTGACTTGCACCCGGGACAAACTTCGAGTTTGCGTCTCTCCCTACACTAGTGACCTGCCCCATTCGTTGTTTTTAACCCCCTCCCAAATTGCCGTAGTTATTTTGCTGCATTTGATTGTATCTATCAATAAAGCAAAATCGTAAAGTTTCAGCAAGACGTCAGCGAGCTTCCGATTCCTAACTCCAAATTAACCAAACCCTTAAAACTTGCAAGCCTTTCTAAAATAATAAGGAGCCATAATTACGTATAAGTAAAAGACATTTCAATATTTTTTGTGTGATACATTCAAAATATAGAATAACAAACAGCAAAAGTCTCATCGCTTGGAAGATTAATATAATTCCCTTTTCAATGATTAATTGACGATCAAGCGCTAAATATACTCTTTACAGTTTGGTGCCACTGGCTTATTTGGCGTAACAAAAGTGGCTCCATCTAGTAGCTGACAGTAAGATACTAGCGTCTCCATAGCAGGGAACTGTTGCCCATCACAGACCACTCGAATATCCTCATGCTTTCCTTTCAGTTATCACCATCCTTCTTCTATTGTACTGCCCTCTAATTCCTTTCTTTCCGTTGTTGTTGTTGTTCTTCTTCTTATGCCTCCGCTCTAGTTACGCATTGATTCTCACGCAGAATTTCAAATAACATTAATAGCATATTAATCCATTATTTCGTTCCAGGCATTTACTGCAACGATAGACTGTGGACAACGTTTTACTTTTTTGTTGTTGGTTCAGTCATCCACAAAACACAATATTCCCGTTAGGAGGAATCTGATTTGCGAAGATAATTTGAAGACGATTATTTTGAAGGCTTACAAAAGACTGCAAAGTTTATTTCGAGTAATGCAGACACCACATCAGTGCTTCGCACTTCATATCCTGCTGGCACATAAGTATTGTGATGTATCAAAGTCGCTGCCCTCTAGCTGCGCCTCCAGTAAAGCGGCAAGATCGGGAGCGAGAAAGAATTTGTCCGACTTCATCCGTCTCCTGGAATGGGAGAGGCGAGGCGAGGCGAGGTCTTCGGCGGCGAGGCTCTGGAGTGGGGGAGGTTGCTGGGAGACGCCGCATTTGTTAGAGCCTAGCGACAGGTACAAACGGCCTGCATCAAGCCGCAGGCGCCGCCACCGCCCAATCCTTGTCTCTGAGGCCCGTCCTCCGCGAACGTTGACAAAACGTCGCGCGACAAGCAATCGATTCCGCTGTCGGAAATGGGGTACGTTATAACATGAAGCATTGGAATTGATGCCCATCATCGACATCAGTGAGATCCCCAAGATCACGAATACCCTCGTGTATTCGTTGTGACACAAAGGAAACATTTCCAAATGTCGTCTTGAGGGATGCCTGAAACACTTGCTGAGCCGGTTCAGCAAGACTGCTGGCTGGACACCGGTAAGAAATTATTCATCTTCTCCTCGTATCCCAGACAAGCTCTATGAGCGATATATCTGGGCGAATAATCGAGGCTCCGTACATGCCTCACGGAGTTTGTCGTGTGAGCTGCATTGTCAGGTCTTATATGATGCTGGAATATACCGTTTGCTATCCTGGCATGACAAGACGATGTACCATTGTCATCACATACTAGGGAGCATTCAGACTTCCTTCAACAACTAACATCAGTCCTATTGCCATAGGCAACAGCTTCACATGCCGTGATTCCAAGAGTTCGAAGGACGTGGATATCGAAAATTGGTGCTTCTTGTGACTTTTCACCGGCTCGTCGACACTCACACTGCTCTCGATTTGAGCGTCACAAACAAAACCGAGATTCACCGCTGAACATCACAGAATGGTGGTTAACGTTCCAGTTGACTCTAGCTGTACACCATGCATGTCTCTGGTGTCTGTGGTACAGCGTCAGAGGTACATGAAGCTCGGTAACTCGAAATCTCCACCCAGCTTCCAATAATCTATTCCCGACGCTTCGCGATGGTATTCTGTCCATAATATCTGCCCCGTTTCAGCTGTTGCCGTCCGTCTATTCGCCAGAGTTAGTCGAATAATCCTACGATCTTGTCTTGGTGTCGTTATTATGGCCGGATCTGTGCCTACCCTTCTTGCTGCACTCTTGTCCTCAATAAGTCTCGTCATTATTCGTACTGTAGTGACTGTCCGTGTGATCTATTGGTATGACACTCTCATGTGTCTCATGCCAATTACACTGCCTAAGCAAAAAGTGTGGTGCACTCGTGACTTCGTACACGTAAACACCATTCACATTTACGTAAATGATAAGAGATGCAATTCTCCACGACACGGCTATCAGAAAGCGTTGGTGTTCCATTAAATTTCGAGCGTGCAGTTGCATAAATTACGCTTCCTTCTAACATTTCGGCTATATGCCGTTCACGTATCTTCAGAGTGAACTGAAAGACTGACACCCCAACAATCGCACCGTCCTGTTATATCTGGGGACCGCACCACTGCGCATGCGACCACAGATACACAGACGCCAGAGACGTTCATCGGAGGCAAACCACACATAAGCCTGAAATTAGATCTGTGGCTGCGCGGGCAATCCCTGCTGGAATGCCGATATATGATTGTCATCTATACTTTGGCAACGACTTTGCAAATTTATTAGGGAAAGCGCCGGATTCCATGACTTATTGAAGCTGAAGCCGCCATCTCTATTAATTACATTCGTCGCCATACAGATTTCAATTGGTTCTTTCCCAACCGACTCCCAAAAAGCTGAAGTAGACTCTAAAGTTTCGATGTTTCCGTACAACATAAAGTGAGCAGTATCAATACACTGCTCTGTCACAGCCGATTTATTGGGCTGTAAGAGCTGGGTGTACCTACAGTGTTCCGTGCATCTTTCATGGACTGTACGAGTCGTCTGTCCAATTTACGAAAAACCACATTCGCAGGGGATCCCGTAAGCCGCAGCCATGCCAACCATCAAATCCAAAGGATGCTGCTGTCTTCGATAGACGGTGAAAAATCACTTTTACTTTGTGAATGTTTAGGGTCCGTCCTATTTTTGACGAGATATGTCAGAAAAGACACGAATTTACATCTTTCTATATCTTCTTCTGCATTCCTTATGTCCACCTTTAGTTTCATTCGTAGCGTGGCTACCCGTTGGCTCCAAAAATTCTTTTTAAGTGCAGAAGCTCGTCCTGCAGAACTGCTCTCGTCAGCGACGACGTGTTCTCTGTGAACCAAAGTTCGCAGACCGCTCATTGTTTGGGAAGGATGGTGGCAGCTATTTACACATAAATATAACTCCGTATGTGGTAGTTTCCCATACACTGCATCTCCCACCGTGTCCTCAACTTTATGCTGAACCAAAGCATCCAAAAATTAAAGGTATGCATCCCGTTAGATTTTCACCGTAAACTGGATTTGTCCATGGATGGATTCCAATGGTTTAAAAATTCTTGTAATTTATTTTCGACAAGGGGACACACTACAAACATGTCGTCAACATATCTCCAAAAAACTGCGGGCTTCAACCTAGCAGATTCCAGCGCTTTTTCCTCCAGGTCTTCCATAAACAAATTAGTGTTAGGAAGGAGAGGCACACAGCAGCTAATAGCAATCCCATTACTTTTTATTATTCTCGCATATCTAGATTTCGGCTATAAATAGCCATCTTCAGTGCTTGGTGTTATCTTACTCGCTACACATGCTTTGTGGCTGGCTCTGAGCACTATGGGACTTAACATCTGTGGTCATCAGTCCCCTAGAACTTAGAACTACTTAAACCTAACTAACCTAAGGACATCACACACATCCATGCCCGAGGCAGGATTCGAACCTGCGACCGTAGCGGTCGCTCGGCTCCAGACTGCAGCGCCTAGAAACGCACGGCCACTCCGGCCGGCACATGCTTTGTTAAATACAGTATGCTGGATGGTATTGGTAAGTCTGATCCTTAGATTTTTGTGTTTATCATACAATTCATATGCCCAGCTCGGCAGATTCTTAATCAACTTTGTGTTGTTAATACTCAATTTTGTAACCAGGCGTTGTAGATTATGTAAGGGGCTTGAGCAGCATCAGACATTGTGTGATAACTATGAGACAGCGTTATCAGCGCCCGAATGAGTTTGAAAGGAGCCTCATTTTGGATTTCCATTTGGCAGGCTACTCGAATAGCGTAAGATCCAGATTTGTGGAGCACTCGGATGTAAGAGAGGCCCGATGTCGGACCGCATTGGAACGTGCGGCCAGGCATACTCCTCGTCAAGGATCCGGTCGAGCACGTCCATCTGCCACAAGGGAAGATCGCAGTATTAGGCACCAAGCACATCGCAACCCCTTGACATCTGCGCCTTCCACCAGGGAACAACAAGTGACTCACTGACACCTTCTATTTCACCCCGCCCCATTCGTCAGAGACAGGTTAGCGATGTGATTAGCATCCTTCTACATCTACATCTACATCCATACTCCGCAAGCCACCTGACGGTGTGTTGCGGAGTGTACCTTGAGTACCTCTATCGGTTCTCCCTTCTATTCCAGTTTCGTATTGTTCGTGGAAAGAAGAATTGTCGGTATGCCTCTGCGTGGGCTCTAATCTCTCTGATTTTATCCTCATGGTCTGATAAGGGATCTTTCTTTCTATGTATTCGCAGCACATTATACTTGTCTACATTGAGATTCAGTTGCCATTCCCTGCACCATGCGTCAATTCGCTGTAGATCCTCCTGCATTTCAGTACAATTTTCCAGTGTTACAATCTCTCGATATGCCACAGCATCATCCGCAAAAATCCTCAGTGAACTTCCGATGTTATCCACAAGGTCATTTATGTATATTGTGAATAGCAACGGTCCTACGACACTCCCCTGCGGCACACCTGAAATCACTCTTACTTCGGAAGACTTCTCTCCATTGAGAATGACATGCTGCGTTCTGTTACCTAGGAACTCTTCAATCCAATCACACAATTGGTCTGACAGTTCATATGCTCTTACTTTGGTCATTAAACGACTGTAGGGAGCTGTATCGAACGCCTTGCGGAAGTCAAGAAACACGGCATCTACCTGGGAACCCGTGTCTATGGCCCTCTGAGTCTCGTGGACGAATATCTCGAGCTGGGTTTCACACGATCGTCTTTTTCGAAACTCATGCTGATTCTTACACAGTAGATTTATAGTCTCCAGAAAAGTCATTATACTCCAACATAATACGTGTTCCAAAATTCTACAACTGATCGACGTTAGAGATATAGGTCTATAGTTCTGCACATCGGTTCGACGTTCCTTCTTGAAAACGCGGATGACCTGTGCCCTTTTCCAATCCTTTGGAACGCTACGCTCTTCGAGAGATCTACGGTACACAGCTGCAAGAAGGGGGGCAAGTTCCTTCGCGTACTCTGTGTAAAATCGAACTGGTATACCATCAGGTCCAGCGGCCTTTCCTCTTTTGAGCGATTTTAATTGTTTCTCTATCCCTCTATTTCGATATCTACCATTTCGTCATCTGTGCGACAATCTAGAGAAGGAACTACAGTGCAGTCTTCCTCGGCCTTTAGTCTGTCATCCTCTGTTTCAGTACCATTTTGGACACAGAGTGTCTGGACATTTTGTTTTGATCCACCTACCGCTTTGACATAAGGCCAAAATTTCTTAGGATTTTCTGCCAAGTCAGTACATAGAACTTTACTTCCGAATTCATTGAACGCCTCTCGCATAGCCCTCCTCACACTACATTTCGCTTCGCGTAATTTTTGTTTGTCTGCGAGGCTTTGGCTATATTTATGTTTTCTGTGAAGTTCCCTTTGCTTCCGCAGCAGTTTTCTAACTCGGTTGTTGTACCAGGGGGTATTGAAATATTTCATGCAATGAGAATTTTCGACATATTTAGAAGTAACTTCTAGTGAGTACTAGAGAAATGCAGCGAATAGGGACTTTGCAGGTTATGTCAGAAAAATCTCAGATTTCCTGCACTGCAGACAACCCAGTAGTATACAGCAAGTGGCTACTTGTCACAGAAAAAATTCATCAATACTCACTGTGCAAGCAACACTTTTTTCACTTGCTGAAGAGTACATCTACAAATGTATCCATACAAGAAAGGTTAAGTTTATTACATATGTGACTACAGTCTTTTAACGAGTGATAACAGAAGCTACATACCACATTAGCCTAATGGCTGAAAGTTGGGACGTCGACTGGAACAGAGTAGTCATATAGATGTCGTCGTATGGAAAGAAAATGGATGGCTTCTTTTTGCTGACTACCTGAAAACTGGAGTTCTCATATTAAGAAGACTGCTTAAGTGACACATGTACTATCTGTAAGGGAGCTCGGCTCTTCTTTGTTGCATGTCTTCCGTCGATGACTAATGTCAGAAGTTTTGAACTGGCTGACGTACCTTCAAAGAGCGATACCGTTTCAGTTTTCAATAACTCACTTCTAGAATTTCGATACCTAGTTGTATGCGAGGAATCGACGAGTATCATGCAGTATAAAACTCTTGCTCATATAGAGATATCGAGGGCACGATTAGAGCAGCTATAGCACGCTCAAGTGATGTGTGGGAGGGGTGGAGTACTTGGTCGAATGATTCCATGAAGACACTTACTGTAAAGCTCTTTCAATGAAACGCAGAAATGTAGAGTATATAGTGAGTGATGGAAGAATACGGACACCTCGCGAGAAGAGAAGTGCGGACGTACCAAAATCAGCACGAATTATACAGATGGAGAAAACCAGCACGAGGGTGCGAAATGAACTGTTCTGACGAGTTGGCGGACTTCCAGATGGTTGGGTGTCATCAATGAGTATAGTCTAAGTTCCACATCTGAGTCCACCTTAACATACTCTGACACACACAACCTGCGAAATGAACTGTTCTGACGAGTTGGCGGACTTCCAAACGATTGGGTGTCGTCAATGAGTATAGTCAAAGTTCCATATCTGAGTCCACCTTAACACACTCTGACACACACAACCTGCAAGTAACTAGGTCGACCAGAAATTTGGATCCCAAGAGACCCATCGCTGTTTAAAATGACGTTCTGACACTTCGGAGACGTATCACACTCCTGTCAAAAGAGCTGAACGCTACTTCAGTATTCCTAACACCAGAATGTCTCGAGACAATAAGGATACGTATAGCAGTAATGCTGCTGATAACATGGATATCATATGAACAAACGTTAGGCGCTGTATCAAGTGATGTACGAACGACGCTACGAGATACTGAAAAATCTTTTCGTAAGAATACTGCATCCCCAAGCAAGGGTGAGTGTTCTTTGAGCGCTGTCTGGTTGGACTATTTCAGTGTGGACATGTCTCTTAAAGACGTGAATGAAGGCAGTCGATTCTCTATGGGGTAATGCCATGGCAGAGGGCTAAGCTCTTTAACGTACCTGCTGTAGTGTCACAAATTCACTTGTGACACTAGTTTCCGCAGCACCCGACCAAATGTATGTACTGTGCATTGTAACAAGATTTATTACGGAAATTCCGGGCAGATTAAAACTGTATGCCGGACCGTGAGCTACCCAACAACAATTCACGACCCATCCTCACAGCTTTACTTCCGCCAGTACCTCATCTCCTAACTTCCCAACTTCACAGAAGTTCTCCTTAAACTTGCAGGGCTAACACTGCTGGAAGAAAGGATATTGCGGAGACATGGTTTAGTACAGCCTGGGGGAGTGTGCTCTTGCGCCGTGCTCGGGTGGCTAAGTTGGCAGAGCACTTACCGGCGAAAGGCAAAGGTCCCGAGTTCGAGTGGCAGCCCGGTACACAGTTTTAATCTAATAAGAAGTTTTAAACAGTGAACACTTAGCTAAATAGTGAAAAATTCAGTCTTCAAGATTTAGTATGTTTTAAAGTAGTCGTATTGTTCTTTTTTAATTACATCAAATTGTTTTCTGTTTCTTTTCATGTACTGTGTGACGCCTGCGGAGACCGAGCTGTGCAGAGTCCCTGGTAACCAGCTACTATGCGCCCGAGGCCCTCGTTCCTCGGAGAAACGCGCGTGTAGGCCTATTGTTCGCGGACGTCCAGTTCATTACTAAAACTTGAACTATTATGTTCTATTTACTATGATATATAGTTTTTTGATCTCTGATGGAGGACAGGATGAGATTTTCACTCTACAGCGGAGTGGGCGCTGATATGAAACTTCCTGGCAGATTAAAACTGTGTGCCGGACCGAGACTCGAACTCGGGACCTTTGCCTTTCGCAGGCAAATGGTAGAGCACTTGCCCGCGAAAGGCAAAGGTCCCGAGTTCGAGTCTCGGTCCGGCACACAGTGTTAATCTCCCAGGAAGTTTCTGATGGAGGACGTTTATAATGTTATTAGTGTGATCCTGATGTGTTATAACCAGATTTATTTCGCGGCTGAAGAAAAGTATACTTTGATGGCAAGTTGGCGATACTTATTATTTCTGTGTAGTTAGAGAAGATCTGAAATTAGCGGCCAGATTAATACGACGAAGAATATTTTCAGGTGAGGAAAGGATTTTATTACGAAGAATTTGTGGATATTTTTACAGACATACATTCTTTGCCAATCTCAGATACCTATTTGAGTTAGTTTGAGGAAGACATCGAAGCAGTTCAGAGGTGAGCTACTAGATTTGTTACCGGCAGGTAGGAACAACACGTAAGTGCTGCGGGGTTGCTTCAGGAACTCAAATGGGAATGCCTGGAGGAAAGGCGAAGTTATTTTCGAGAAACACTATTGAGGAAATTTAGAGAACAGGCATTTGAAGCTGACTGCCATACGATTCCACTGCCGTCAACGTGCATTGTGCGTAAGGACTACGAAGATAAGATACGAGAAAATAGGGCTCATACGGAGGAATAAAGACATTCGCTTCTCCCTCGCTCCATTTGCGAGTGGAACAGGAAAGCAAATGGCAAGTTGGGGGTATCTTCCGCGACGCGCTGTACGCTGGGTTGAGGAGTATCTACGTAGACGTAGATGTAATGTAAATGAAGGCAGCATATGTTAAAGAATTCAAGCACTTTCGTCAACCCTGCTTTTCTACTACCAGCTTTTCTCTCTTGTGTTTGTAAAAGAACCAATCGGTAACAACATTTTTAAATTCATGTAGAAGAGAGCTTGGACAGAAGCCAGGACAGTATAAATAATTAAATTATTAAGCTTCCTTGGTGGACGAAGACGATTTTTATGCTGGTTACAAAACACGGTAAGTTACACAATTAAATAAAAGGTAACACCAAACTGCCTATTATAGAAGACTTAAGAAACGTTTCACAAAAATCAACATATACAAAAAACATGTTCAGGAGACATATTTTATTTAATTACTTGAAGAGTATACATTGCTAACGTCTTACAAAATTATACTTCGCAAATAAATTCTAGATATATATAATACATCGTTGGAAAAATATTTCTAAGAGATTTCAGTTGAAATAAAAAGTATGTGAAAATCATGAATCACTTCCAAACCGAACATCTACAGATTAATTATTTTGTAGCGGTTATGTTCTATTATTTTAACCTACTGAAGAAATAATAATTTGATACTTTGGTTCATTAAGGTACTGTATTTCATTATTTTCATTTTCATGTCCAACGCAACACTCTAGGGCCTCCCCACAGAACTCTTGGGCTTCTTCTGATGACGTATCAAAATATCTCCCTAGTTTCCCTGCTTCGTCAGCTTCGACAGACACATCGTTTCTAGGTTTTATTATAGCTCCATCAGAAACTTCCTGGGAGATTAACAATGTGTGCCGGACCGAGACTCTGTCCTCGAAACTATCTACGTTAGTTTTCTTCGCTCAACAATGATCGGAGAGGAAAAGTATGTTGTTTCGACTTTCCCCTTCGTTTTTTTAATGTATAAGTACGTTCTTTGTCTTCAGATATTTTGAATGGTAGCTTCTCTTTTACTAAACTGTTAACTGTCGTCTTGAAATCGTACACGGGCGCATTCTTGCCGAGAATCTAACAGGTATCACGGTTGCTCAGAACGTCATCGTTGATGGTAAGGTTACAGTTTCGTGTTTTCTCAGTTCCTTTTTAATGGTATCACATGCCCTGTCACAGAGCATGTAACTGCGGGACCTGATTGGAAAGTATGGCAGTAAGCTATTTATCTGAAAACTAACAATAAACAGTCTACAACAAGCAGGAGATGTTCACATCTGGCAAAACTTGTTTTTTTTTTTTTTTTTTTTTTTTTTTTTTAGATGTCGTCGAGTTTAGGAAAATTTCACAGTTCTGTGTGCAAGATTGAACAGGCAAATAGTAAGTCTTCATAAAATCCGTGTACTGCAAAGGATTCGTCTTATTTAGAAGTACACGAATAGTCGTCCATATACATATAACTTTTTTTTTAATTTTGTAGTTGTCGAGTTTTGTGAAAACAATCCTCAGGTATTCCGGAATGAGTGCTGACTATCATGAAAGAGCATGTGTTCAGATAAACATAGATTAACTACGATCTGGACTGTTTAGAACCAGGATCTGGAACCAACTGAAGTTTTACGAGATATTCTGGAATGTGCATCTCGTGCACACCTTTGCGTCCACAGCAATAGTATCTCTCATTGTAGCCCGCTCTAAATGGGGTAGTACTGCCCATAAATCTTTTCGTACCGAATCAAAAAGGAAAGGAAGGCTAAGTGTTTTAACACCCTCTTGACAACGAGGTCATTAGAACACAAACTCGTATTGGGAACAGGTGGAGGAGGAAATTGGTGGTTTCTTTTCAATTGAACCATCTCGACATTGCCTTAAACGATTTAGGAAAAACACGGAACACACACATCTGTATGGCCTCGACCCGGACTTCTACATCTACATATATACTCCACTAGCCACCAAGCCGTGTGCGGCGGAGGGCACTATTTGCGCCAAAGTCATATTCCCCCCCACTGTTCCACTCGAGGATCGCCTCAGTACGAGCTCTAGTTTCCCTTATCTTTGAATGGTGACCATTGCGCGATTTAAAAGTTGGTGGTAATAATATATGCTCTACATCATCGGCGACGGTCGGATTTTGGAATTTAGTGAGCAGCCCCTTCCGTTTAGCGGGTCGTCTATCTGCAAGTGTGTCCCACTTCAAACTTTCTATGAGATTTGTAACGCTCTCGCGATGACTAAATGTACCAGACCGCCGTCCTGCCCAGTACGAGTCCAACGTACTAACCACTGCGCCACCACGCTCGATTCAGAAGCGGAGAGCAGATTCGTGAGCAAACTTCGTGTGCTCTTTGACCATTCAGATAGTTTGCTCGGCATTATGAATATGTGAATGGCAACAGGTGGGTATTTGCACCCAGGAAAGAAAACCATAAATTTAAAATTTGTCGACCACTGGCATATTACTAAGCACAGTAGCGTAACTCGAACAGCACAACGAGCAGGTATTTACGGCTGGTATGACTCACAGCAGCATGATATTCTCAACTGATTATAATGCGAGACTAAATAAAAGTACGATTTCAATAACAGAGAGTCCTGTTAACGTGTCTAATACCCTATGTTGCGTCTAGCTACGCTCTCAGCCACAAGATAATTATTCCTCCTATATCGAATGCTTGGTAAACATAATGTTAAGAAATATTTCACAGAGAGACACCTATGGGTGGTGCATATGCCAATATAGAAACTAAATGTTGCTCCCGTGCAGTCACGCAGTTTTGAAGTTTAGATCCGGCACAAGCTTTCAACAACCAGCAGAAACTCTTATATCATTTTGTATCGTGCTTGTGCGGGTTTTACTTTTTCTGCCTCTTTACGACTTCCACAGCGTACAGTCGCTTTAAGTAGCGAAATCACGGACTTCCTCCGTTATATGAGAAGCATTTCGTCTGTTCGGCTCTAGAAGATTAAGAGAACACATTTTTCAAACGAAACGTTTCTCGACACCGCCATCAAAATTTGTATGCTCGAGTCTTTATGTATAACAATTAGTCGACAGGTTTTGATCGTCTAAATCCTTTCCTTTACTGCCCACTTGTCACCCTGACTGACCAAAGAAGTTCGAGTAGTAGTGAAGTGTTATTTTCTTAATTAACAGCCTTATAATAGCACAACTGCACTTTAGTTTTTCGTTCTTAATACGACCTCATAAATTGCCGAAACAATAGTTTAAATCAACTCATGTTGTTTCTCGTTAGTAAAAAATATATAATTTCTAATCAGTTGCAGCAAATTATTTGAAATGACAGAGCGTAACACATAATTACTAAGCGACTATGTCGGAACGCTGAACCAGTAGCAGATTTCCTAACAGCTTCCAGGGGCAACAAATTTTAGATTTTTAGTACGAACGAATTCAAAAATTTTAAACGCTGTCATAATCTACTCATTAAGAGGTATACTCTTATGTTAAAAGTTTAACACTGTAATATAAGTACTACAGTGCTGTGTGTTTGTCTTCAGGCCTTTACAAAACTATTTCTCGCTGACACCCCCCCCCCCCCCCCCACACCTACACAAGATGCTGAAACAGATGAAGTTTATCGCTTACTATCTCTTCGCTGTTCCTGCAGTACAGCTTCAGCATCAGACGTGACGTTTTAATTTATCATTTCTTCGTTACCGATTTTATTCACAACACAGTTTGCAGGCAGTATTCTCATATACCACTGACTGTACCGCCAAAATTATATCACGTACCACATACAATTCAGGAGATATGACGACATAGACAGATGCCTGAAAAACTAGCTTCTGCTTACAATGGTGCGGAGTAAACCTTCAACATCAGACATGACATTTTAATTTATTATCTCTTTACTGCTATGTCTATTCGTAACACACGTTTCTGCATATATGACTGAATACACTGCAAAATAGAATACGCAACGTAGATCAGGAAACACGACGTCACAAACACTGAGATGCTTGAAAACTAGCTTAAAATAGAGCGCAAATTAACCAGACTACACTCATCCAGCGTTTCATAATGAGAGCACTTACACACAAACCTCCAGATGTCAGATCAGTACCAGACGTTGTATGTCGGTAGAGTATGAACTAAAACATCGATTTGGTTCGTGCTGCGTGCTATCGTCCAATAGAATATGAGTGAACGGTAATTAAAAGTATCACCAGAGATACGTAGTAAAAAATGTGTGTGAAATCTTATGGGACTTAACTGCCAAGGTCATCAGTCCCTAAGCTTACACACTACTTAACCTAAATTATCCTAAGGACAAACCCACACATCCATGCCCGAGGGAGGACTAGAACCTCCGCCGGGACCAGCCGCACAGTCCATGACTGCAGCGCTTTAGACCGCTCGGCTAATCCCGCGCGGCAGATACGTAGTACAGGAAAAGCTTATCTGCGAGTAATTATACAGGTGGGTGAGAAGGTACAGCGTTCGGTCGTTGTACCAAAGTTCTGCGTTGAAACCCCACGGACGACAATTATTTTAACTGTTTACGCGTGGAACTGTTATATGGGCGAGCATTTTCTTGACATCTAAAAGGACTTTTCGGAGTTTGTAGCATTGTTCTTTTGGCTGTCTGCTTTTGCTTCGTTAGTTGAAAGTTACGTACTTATTACTGGTTGGTTGGTTTTGGGGAGGGGACCAAACAGCGAGGTCGTCGGCCCCATCGGGTGAAGGAAGGATGAGGAAGGAAAGCGGTCGTTCCCTTTCAAAGGATCCATCCCGGAATTTGCCTGAAACGATTTTGGGAAATCACGGAAAACATAAATCTGGATGACCGGACGCGGGTTTGAACCGTCGTCCTCCCGAATCCGAGTCCAGTGTGCTGACCACTGCGCCACTTCGCTCGGTCTGAGAAAAGATGAGCCTGTTGTGACTATAGAATATTATTGATCTTATTATTTTATTTATTATTAATTATTATTATCATTATTATTACTTCCGCACGCGTGATGCAATTGTTTCCTTATTTTTCTGTTCGTAGTGTATATTCTGTAAAACTACTGTACTAATGTACTCTATGGGTTTACTAGTTTCAAAGAAACGAAGAGAAAGCAGACTGCCAAGTGAACATCACTGTTAAATCCAAACAGTCCTTTTACGTGGCACAAACACGTTGTCCCATACAACACTTTCACGTATTATGCAGTAAAACATCCGCACGTGTTATGCAATAGTTTCCTTATTTTTGTGTTCGTAGTGTATATTCTGTAAAACTACTGTATAAATATACTCATGGGTTTACTAGTTTCAAAGAAACGAAGCGAAAGTAGACTGCCAAGCGAACATCACTGTTAACTCCAAAAAGTCCTTTTACGTGTCACAAACACGAAAGTAGACTGCCAAGCGAACATCACTGTTAACTCCAAAAAGTCCTTTTACGTGTCACAAACACGTTGTCCCATATAACACTTTCAAGTATTATACGGTTTGAACCCGGGAACCTTGCTTTGTGGATCTAACGCTCTACCAACTTTTTTGTTTGTTGATCTCAGTTTGTTCGTTTCATGTGTTCTAGGCGGATGTCCCATGACACCCGTTCAAGTTTATCGTTGATCCGTTCACTCAGTTTTTCTATTACAGAGGGCAGCTAACTCTCCGACTGAACACGCTGAGCTAACGTGCCGGCTCCAACTTCCCCACGGAAGTTAAATGTGTTAGTTGCCCACTGTTATACTTTATACTCCTGGTGTTAGTTTTAATTAACATTTACGCCCGTTCTCCTGGACGACAGTACATAGCACGAACTAAATCGGAGTTTTGGTTGATACTCTATCGACACACAACATTTGGCACGGATCTGAGTGCCTGACATCTGGACGTTTGGGTGCTGTGGAGTATAATTTCAAAACATTTCTCTCTTATATGTCAAATGTTTATCACATTAACTCAGCTGTAAAGTAATTTGATATTTGAAGCTGTTTCATACATGGCAGATCGATTGCTTAAAGAACCGAGGGTTTACTACTGCATGTAAAAGACAACAGCTTTGATGAACTCAGTAGCCATGCTAGTGAGGCATTGTATCACAAAAATTCGCTCCCAACGTTTCTGCTTGTGGGAGTTTGTCAGAAGCCACTAACTGCTCTCATTACGAAGCGCTCTATTTTAAGTAAAAGGCAGTTTTCACGCACCTCAGTATTTATGACGCCGTATCTCGTGAATGTGTGTCGCACAATGATTAATACTCGAATTGTGTACAATGAAGGCATCTGACGCGATATACCTGTCACATACTCACGCTTCCACATTACACTTACATGACTGATGTTTCGGTAGTCGTTTGTGGCTTGTACAGCAAAGCAGGTCGCACTGTAGCAAGCAGAAGCTTACCGTAAAAGTCACGCGCAGACGAGGATAAACACGCGTGGCAGCCTGTAAACAGTATCGCCGGTTGGTGTACCAAGTCGCTTAGTAAACAGTTCCATTAGAGCTGCACATCGCTACAAATACAGTCGAACAGTAATGCGTTTGCAACAGATGCAGCATGCAGAGAACACGGAAGCAGAACGCTAGTGCAGAAACAAACGCATTCTTGCGACTACCTGAGGAAAATTACTTTTATAGCTATTAACAAATTCACCAGCTTTTATAAGTGGAGACGAAAGATGTGTATAACAGTCTGTTGTACTTAATTCACAGTCCTCATGTTAGAGGCAGATTTTCGTAAACTAAGAGTTTGCCACTAAAATTAGCTTTATCATTCTTAATCTTAGCATCAGTTGACCAAGCCGCCTCATATTCTTGACAGTTGACTAGAAACGCTATGTACGTTCAGTGAAGCAATTAAGTCTGTTAGAACCAACATTAAACGTTATTCCGGCTGCGCTCCGGCCGGAAACGCTCTACTTTGCTATCACAGCGTTGCCCTCGTTGCTAATTAATACATCAAACGCGTGACAAAAGCTGTCAATATTTACGCATGCTGCGGCGCGCCCTTGTTGTGAAATGACAGCTTTTGTCACATATCGAATGCGATGCCTCACCTCGTGCCCAATGTAGGCTACCAGTCACTCAGACGCCATACAGAAATAGCAGTGACACTCCAGATAACAGACACGAGAGAAAACTCTCACAGTCACGAAAACCGTCGACCTCTTTGGCAGCGTAATGTAAGGTTTCTTTTAAAAAAATCAATTTCATATAGATATGACTGTCTAAGGCCAGTTGTCGAATTCTCGTTGGAGATTTTGATACTTCTGTACTATCGGTGTCGCGCCACCCATGGTGATTCTCACGGTCCAGATAGGCAAAAATAACGCAGCATTGTAAGCATTTTGTGATGACTGTAAACCGATTGTAAACCAATAAACACAGAAGTGATACATTCAGCTCCTCATATAAGCTTTCAAAACGTTTGAACCATTAAGTACCAGTTTTCCATTGGAAACGATGTCTTTGAAAGTAAAACTCATTCTCAGGATTCAATACTGTCAACGCGTTGTAAAATGCCGACAACAGCCTGCAGTTTACGGAAAAACATGTCACGCTGACACGAGTGCGTCGAGTTTTACCAACTGCCACCCTCACACAGTAGTGCCATTATGAAATAGAGTTCCCAAAACCATTAGTAATAGTCAAAGGAACAGGTAGTGACGGACATGCTATTCAGTTGTGTATCGCGTACAGATGCAAATGACAACGATGGGAGGGAAAATAGTGGCATTTCTGCACACCTGATGAGCTTTCCTAAGCCTGATAAATTATGATAAAAAAAATAAGAGGAAGTGATGACATGAATGAGGCGATGGAATCAAACGTTTCGGATACCGCTGTGAATAATTTTTTTCTGGCATGCCGTACAGGAACCGTAACGTGTCTTTTGTTACGTTACGTAACTTTTCTACGCCCCAGCTGTTTACTTTAGGACACGGAGATCCGCAAATAATACTCTGGTCTTGGAACATCTACAATGTCAGAGCCATCTAGACGTAAACTGAATACTAGGTTAGCGCCCGCTACTTCGCTCACGCATAGTTTGCACAGATTATTTTGTTTTTCTTTAACTGAATTTTTACGTTGTTTAGAAATTGCAACATCTTTTTAAACTTTTCACTGGAATGAAGGCAATAGAAGCATAGTCTTTTCCGAATGTACTTATGACCAAAAAGCCATTCTGGTAGCTGAAGTCGGAGGTCTTTGTTAATCCTGCCTTTTGAGTTCTTGTGGTGATATTTCCATAAAAACTTTCACCCCATAACACACATTTCTTTAGAAGCCAAATACTATTTGCTTCGATTTTGTTTTAAATATGTTTTAATACACCGAAATATCTTCATAAAAATTTTAATTCCCTGAATTTCCAAAAACACTAAAACACGTATATTTATTTCCAACCAAGGGGGCAAATATGGTATCAGTTTTCATAGGTGTAGCTTTAAAAATGCTTTACTGGTGTTTTAATAATGGGGCTAGTTTATTTTCAAAGTTTACTTTCACCCTCAATTTAACCCTCCTAGTGGTGAAATTTCCAAATATGCTGAAGCATGTATTTTTTATTTCTGACCGAGAAACCAAATACCAGTTTTCGTAGATCTAGCTTCATAATTCCCTCAACAGCGACACATTTTCAAGAAACGTTTCATCCCATATTTAACCCCTTAGGCGCGAAATTTTGAAAAATCCCTTCTAGAACGACGCTTGCAGTATAAAATCAACAACCTCTCCAAATTTCAAGTTTCTTTTCTTGGCGGTTTGGGCTAGACGACAATGAATCAGTCACGTCATTTTCTTTTATATCACTGTCTCAAACCTTTTGGCTCACATTGAAATAGATGGTAGTCGGTCCACAACCGATTATATTGAGATAGGGAACCAATGAACGGAAATGTGTATTTATTGTGTAGTGGACAAACGCAGCGTACACCGCGCAAAAACAACGTAGAGATGCTATGGTAGTTACGTCAGCACCGTTTCGTGTATGATCATGACGCTCACGTAAACTGAGGAGAATTCCGCGAAACATTACGGGTTTACGACCCCATGTCGCAAGGTATATTCAACGGAATGTTGCCCCAAGAAATACTACTGATAAAATTTCTGGAGTGAGGTTCTAACAAAGTCAACAACGTGCATTCGGGAGGACGACGGTTCAATCCCGCGTCCGGCCATCCTGATTTAGGTTTTCCGTGATTTCCCTAAATCGCTCCAGGCAAATGCCGGGATGGTTCCTTTCAAAGGGCACGGCCGACTTCCTTCCCCGTCCTTCCCTAATCCGATGAGACCGATGACCTCGCTGTCTGGTCTCCTTCCCCGAAACAACCAACCAACCATCAACAACGTGTTCTTCATTCGAAGTACAGTAAATTCTAAGTAATAGAGTAGCCCCAAACATTTCAACCCGAAATGTGAAAATCTCCCCCCATCAACAAAACGTTTTTACATGCTGAGAACATTAACATACCAGTCATGTTTCACTGAAGCACAACACCTACAGTCTTTGCGGTAGCGTTCTCGCTTCCCGCGCCCGGGTTCCCGGGTTCGATTCCCGGCGGGGTCAGGGATTTTCTCTGCCTCGTGATGACTGGGTGTTGTGTGATGTCCTTAGGTTAGTTAGGTTTAAGTAGTTCTAAGTTCTAGGGGACTGATGACCATATATGTTAAGTCCCATAGTGCTCAGAGCCAACCTACAGTCTTTAAGATATCTCGCTGCAGAGCCTCTCGAACTAGACACTTTCCATCAAGAATTCAACAAACTAATACAACAGGATAAACCCGTTCAGGTGGCGATATGACATTCACGAGGGGTCATGCCTCGTCACCGCTTTGGTGGTAAAATGGGGCAGGTGGGCGGCAGTATGGCGGCAGCTCATTAGTTCGTCTTTCCCTCCCTTTTCATTGTATCACGTACTGCGGGCATCTTGAGCTGCCTGTTAGTTCGCCGTTATGTAGTGAACGCAAGGCAGCTTTCACCAGTCCTACCTTTGTAATTATTCAACGAAGAAATAGGACTTCAAATTCGTTACAGATTTCTAAGAAGAATGAAGTTTTTTTAAATTCTGTTTTATTTCTTAGTAGCCCACCTATTCAGCCAGCTACATTGTGATTTAGCACGTTTACGAATAATGCAATATACTCATTTCATGTGTTTACAATGAACTTTAAATACACCTTATCTTCCTTCGTAAGTAGATGTTGTCACTCCAAATAACAAATAACACAAAGATCACGAGCTTCCTTATTTTTTAATTTTATCCTTTTTTTACTTATTGGATGGCTCAAATAAGGACCAAGTGCCCATTTTATTCTTCATCCATTTTTCCTCTTTTCTTTCAGATGTCTTTCCTCATTTTGCTGTGTTTCTTTTCTTCCTGTTTTCTCACCACTTCAGAGCAATTTTTTCACTCTTCTACCTTGAAATCCCTCCCCCCATGAACCATGGACCTTGCCGTTGGTGGGGAGGCTTGCGTGCCTAAACGATACAGATAGCCGTACCGTAGGTGCAACCACAACGGAGGGGTATCTGTTGAGAGGCCAGACAAACGTGTGGTTCCCGAAGAGGGGCAGCAGCCTTTTCAGTAGTTGCAGGGGCAACTGTCTGGATGATTGACTGATCTGGCATTGTAACACTAACCAAAACCGCCTTGCTGTTGTGGTACTGCGAACGGCTGAAAGCAAGGGGAAACTACAGCCGTAATTTTTCCCGAGGGCTTGCAGCTTTACTGTATGGTTAAATGATGATGGCGTCCTCTTGGGTAAAATATTCCGGAGGTAAAATAGTCCCCCATTCGGATCACCGGGCGGGGACTACTCAGGAGGACGTAGTTATCAGGAGAAAGAAAACTGGCATTCTACGGATCGGAGCGTGGAATGTCAGATCCCTTAATCGGGCACGTAGGTTAGAAAATTTAAAAAGGGAAATGGATAGGTTAAAGTTAGATATAGTGGGAATTAGTGAAGTCCGGTGGCAGGAGGAACAAGACTTCTGGTCAGGTGAATACAGGGTTATAAATACAAAATCAAATAGGGGTAATGCAGGAGTAGGTTTAATAATGAATAGGAAAATAGGAATGCGGGTAAGCTACTACAAACAGCATAGTGAACGTATTATAGTGGCCAAGATAGACACGAAGCCCATGCCTACTAAAGTAGTACAAGTTTATATGCCAACTAGCTCTGCAGATGACGAAGAAATTGAAGAAATGTATGATGAGATAAAAGAAATTATTCAGGTAGTGAAGGGAGACGAAAATTTAATAGTCATGGGTGACTCGAATTCGACAGCAGGAAAAGGGAGAGAAGGAAACATAGTAAGTGAACATGGATTGGGGCTAAGAAATGAAAGAGGAAGCCGTCTGTTAGAATTTTCCACAGAGCATAACTTAATCATAGCTAACACTTGGTTCAAGAATCATAAAAGAAGGTTGTATACATGGAAGAATCCTGGATATACTAAAAGGTCAGATAGATTATATAAAGGTAAGACAGAGATTTAGGAACCAGGTTTTAAATTGCAGGACATTTCCAGGGGCAGATGTGGACTCTGACCACAATCTATTGGTTATGAACTGTAGATTAAAACTGAAGAAATTGCAAAAAGGTGGGAATTTAAGGAGATGGGACCTGGATAAACTGACTAAGCCAGAGGTTGTACAGAGTTTCAGGGAGAGCCTAAGGGAACAATTGACAGGAATGGGGGAAAGAAATACAGTAGAAGACGAATGGGTAGCTCTGAGGGATGAAGTAGTGAAGGCAGCAGAGGATCAAGTAGATAAAAAGACGAGGGCTAGTACGAATCCTTGGGTAACAGAAGAAATATTGAATTTAATTGATGAAAGGAGAAAATATAAAAATGCAGTAAATGAAGCAGGAAAAAAGGAATACAAACGTCTCAAAAATGAGATCGACAGGAAGTGCAAAATGGCTAAGCAGGCATGGCTAGAGGACCAATGTAAGGATGTGGAGGCTTATCTCACTAGGGGTAAGATAGATGCAGCCTACAGGAAAATTAAAGAGACCTTTGGAGAAAAGAGAGCCACTTGTATGAATATCAAGAGCTCAATTGGAAACCCAGTTCTAAGCAAAGAGGGGAAAGCAGAAAGGTGGAAGGAGTATATAGAGGGTCTATACAAGGGCGATGTACTTGAGGACAATATTATGGAAATGGAAGAGGATGTAAATGAAGATGAAATGGGAGATACGATACTGCGTGAAGAGTTTGACAGAGCACTGCAAGACCTGAGTTGAAACAAGGCCCCGGGAGTAGACAACATTCCATTAGAACTACTGACGGCCTTGGGAGAGCCAGTCCAGACAAAACTCTTCCATCTGGTGAGCAAGATGTACGAGACAGGCGAAATACCCTCAGACTTCACGAAGAATATAATAATTCCAATCCCAAAGAAAGCAGGTGTTGACAGATGTGAAAATTACCGAACTATCAGTTTAATAAGTCACAGCTGCAAAATACTAACACGAATTATTTACAGACGAATGGAAAAACTGATAGAAGCCGAGCTCGGGGAAGATCAGTTTGGATTCTGTAGAAATGTTGGAACACGTGAGGCAATACTGACCTTACGACTTATCTTAGAAGCTAGATTAAGGAAAGGCAAACCTACGTTTCTAGCACTTGTAGACTTAGAGAAAGCTTTTGACAATGTTGATTGGAATACTCTCTTTCAAATTCTAAAGGTGGCAGGGTAAAATACAGGGAGCGAAAGGCTATTTACAATTTGTACAGAAAGCAGATGGCAGTTATAAGAGTCGAGGGGCATGAAAGGGAAGCAGTGGTTGGGAAGGGAGTGAGACAGGGTTGTAGCCTCTCCCCGATGTTATTCAAACTGTATATTGGGCAAGCAGTAAAGGAAACAAAAGAAAAATTTGGAGTAGGTATTAAAATCCAGGGAGAAGAAATAAAAACTTTGAGGTTCGCCGATGACATTGTAATTCTGTCAGAGACAGCAAAGGACTTGGAAGAGCAGTTGAACGGAATGGACAGTGTCTTGAAAGGAGGATATAAGATGAACATCAACAGAAGCAAAACGAGGATAATGGAATGTAGTCGAATTAAGTCGGGTGATGCTGAGGGAATTAGATTAGGAAATGAGACACTTAAAGTAGTAAAGGAGTTTTGCTATTCGGGGAGCAAAGTAACTGATGATGGTCGAAGTAGAGTGGATATAAAATGTAGACTGGCAATGGCAAGGAAACCGTTTCTGAAGAAGAGAAATCTGTTAACATCGAGTATAGATTTAAGTGTCAGGAAGTCGTTTCTGAAAGTATCTGTATGGAGGGTAGCCATGTATGGAAGTGAAACATGGACAATAAATAGTTTGGACAAGAAGAGAATAGAAGCTTTCGAAATGTGGTGCTACAGAAGAATGTTGAAGATTAGGTGGGTAGATCACGTAACTAATGAGGAGGTATTGAATAGGATTGGGGAGAAGAGAAGATTGTGGCACAACTTGACTAGAAGAAGGGATCGACTGGTAGGACATGTCCTGAGGCATCAAGGGATCACAAATTTAGCATTGGAGGGCAGCGTGGAGGGTAAAAATCGTAGAGGAAGATCAAGAGATGAATACACTAAGCAGATTCAGAAGGATGTAGGTTGCAGTAGGTACTGGGAGATGAAGGAGCTTGCACAGGATAGATTAGCATGGAGAGCTGCATCAAACCAGTCTCAGGACTGAAGACCACAATAACAACAACAACAACAACCTTGGAATCCTGTCGTATTCAATACTTTTCCCCTAAAGACTTACCAGTCAGTTGTTTCTCCAGTTTTTATATTATTTTTATCTAAATCCGTTTTTACTTCATGGATGCAACTACTGAAGTTCTTATCCCACAAATATTTTTGGTTTCGCTAAGAGACTGTGTGGTTGGCAGTTTATAGTTAGCAGTGCTGGTGGTTAGCAGTGAGCGAGCGGATGGTCTGGACGTGTGTCCGTCATGGAGATTTAGTAGGCCTACTGGTTGGACATGGATTGAAAAATGATGATTGATGTATTTGCTAATGTTTGGATAATGGAATTATTGATGATTATATCATTTTTAATCTGGCTGTCACATGATTAAGTTTGAATCAGCTAAATTTATTGTTTCCTCTCCAACAAAATCTTTCCTTTGCTAACCACATCCCTGTTAGTAGTTAGAGCCTTTCGTAGTTAGAATCTTTTTATTCAGCTGGCTGTATGCTTGCTAAATTAGATGTAGTACGTGTCATGAAGATTTTCTGTGACGTAAGTGACTTATGAAATGTATGCGTTATTGTTAGGATTTCTTCTAATTCAGGGCCATACTTTTGTATTAACTATTTGCAGTCAGATTGCGTTGCGTTTGTATATTGTGGGACATAAATGAATAGGATAAGTTTGAGTTGTATTTGTCAGGGAAAATTCTGTAGGTCAGTGTTGAAATGATAAAAATAAGTAACGAGACAGCATTCAATAAGATTCAGTTATTTCAGCAGTTTAAGTAAAAACGTAGAAGTTTCACTAACTCAGTACTCAGTTTAAGTATAAAATTAAGAAGTTTCAATATAAATGTCCAAAAAATATCGTTTTCCTTTTTTCCTTTACTTCTGATATGTTTTCTATGTTGTGATAAATTTCATCATTACCATGTAATTTACACCCTTCCATAGCTTTTTGTGGGCCTAATGTCTTCCTACTGATTCGTCTTTCTGGCATTTCTAATTTATCTAAGTTATAGTTTAATGCTAGACATTCGTTTGCTTCACATTGGAATGCTTAATTTTTGTTGTAAAAGTCTTTAGTTATACCACATGTACTTCCCATTTTATATATCTTTCGCTCTATAGTAGCTTTTTTCAAACCATTTTCTTGGATTATATCTCCAAGATATTTAAATTTTTTATCATTTTATCTCTTTTCAGAAATTTCAGTGCTTTTTTAATATATGTAAAAAATTGATTTTTTCTAAAGTAGTTCTTAAGGTGGTTCTACTGGTTATTTCTTCTAAAAGATAAATTTGTGGTTAGAGAAAATGTCACATTTTTAGAATGTATAGCAAAGACATCTGCAAATGCGAGACAGTTTATTCCAACATTCTTGTTTTCTCTTCGCAACCAATCTCACATTCATTCCGCTTTTCATTCGAAATTCTCAATTTTTTTCCCACAACACAATTAAAAAGAATAGGGATTAGATCTGTACACCTGCGTTTATTTCGAAGGGCTGAAATGTATCACTCATTAATTTTCCTTTAGATACTGTGCCTGCAAATGTTTCAGAAATTAAATTTGCTAATTTAAACTGTACACCAAATTACCGGATTATTTTTCTACAGTTTGTCTGTCAATGGAAAGAAAAGCCTTTTTGAAATGAACAAACGTCACTACAATATTTTTGAATTTAGTAATCTGTGGCGAATGATTGGCTTCAGATTAAGCATTTGTTCAGAACGTGACCTGCTCTTCCTATAACCATCCCGACGTTCACCTAAATGACTGTTCAGTGTTGTTCCTACCCTGTCAGGTAAAATCTTGGAAAATGTTCTTAATCTTATTTATGATTGTTCTTTAGTCTTCTTATAGTATCAGTTGACAGCTTTGCACCTGTGGAGCCAATAACGTAATGTAGTTGCTGGTTGCTGTGGTTCAGTGTCTTCACATTTAGAAATTTAGAGATGAATGTCCTTCTCTGAAGATACCTTGCGATGTGAATATAGATGTTCGACTGCCGGGCAAGGTTCATGACACTGAACTGCTTAGTTGCGTCGCCGGAACAGAAGAGCAGCAGGTGACCTAGGTATGCCAGTTAGGAAGGATGAACTTCGTAATGTGGAGAGGTTAAAACTTTGATATTGTTGAGATGTTCAAGGTAACAGCTGAGAGCATTTCGCTTTCTCATTAATATCTTTATACGGCGTTGTAAAGTAGATATACAAAGAAAGGTATGCCTTCCTTGATACTACTCATAGTTAGTGAGTCAGCAATTTCGTTGTCCATGATTTCGAAATGTCCTTTCCCAGAGAAGCTGTTTTACACACTACGGTGATAAATTAGTACACGTACATCAAACAGATAACAGTTCTTTTCAAGTTCCACTATTGCTGTAGCTTTTCGAGAGCGCTCAGAGAATGTGTTGTTATTACAATACCGTTGCTATTATGCAAAGTGTGTATAAGTGCTTCTCTTATAGCTTGTTTCAGGCAGAAGACTGTACATAGCTCCTGTTTCTGCAGTGCGACAGAAGTATGCAAATCCTATTGTTGAATTTATTCGGATACGTCAGTATACATCGAATCGTTGTCGGATGCCCCATAAAAATTTGCTGGATGGTACTTAATCCCTTGGTGGTAGTAGAGGAGAAGGATCTTGCTCGATACAGTATAGAGAGGGTTTATACTCAAGTCTGAACGTAGGATATGCCACGTCATTCAATACGAGCGGAATTATACAGGGTGAACCAGACTTCCATCGACAAACTTGCAGAGGTGGCAGTACGGACAAAAAAAGAAAAATGTCTGGTGTACATGGACATACCTTACAGCTATGAGCACTTGTTCATCTTCGATGCTGTGAGACACAACTTTTTTACTGGAAGGTCTTTGGTTTCCATATTTTGAGAGCTAATAGTAAGCACTGAAACAAGAAAAAAAGTCCGTGCACATAGGCTCTACAATGTATACCTATGAGCACTTGTTCGGTATAACAGATGTGTTCCAGAGTAGCAAAGATAAACAAGTGCTCATAGCTCTTAATTTATACTGTTAAGAGCCCATATTTTTTGGACATTTTGTTCTTGTTTTGGTCCATACTATCACCTCTCAAAGTATGGAAAGCAAAGAGCTTTCAGTAGAAGAGATGTGTCTCACTGTAGCGAAGATAAACATGTGCTCATAACTCTTAAGATATGCATCTAGACATTTTTTCTTATTTTAGTCCATACCAGCACCTTCGAAAGTTTGCTGGTGGTGTTCTGGTTCACCCTGGATATCGCAGGAGACTGTAACTGCAGGTAAATAGAGGTATCTACGTGTATTTGCCACACGGCATAGCCCTAGTATGGGAACCAATCCGTGGTCCGGTAGTGGCAGACGTTCGGTTTTCATTTGATTGCCACTCGTACAATGCGACAAGATAGCGAGTTGCGTTTGCCAGATCGGACTAATCGTTTTGAGGGAATTTCCCCCATCCACGTTGGAGTGTCATGTTGGACGTTAGCATATAAGTCGCAGAGGCAGCACGCTGTCAGCTGACAAACCCCGCGCTGCGCTGCTGGTTCGTGCACGGCACGCTTGCTACGGCGCGTGTCACGAACAGACCGGTACACGCTGTATAGCGGACGACGACACGCGCAGCCAGAGCAGCCGCCCGCCTCTGTGCCACCGTCAGTTGGCGGCCTCGCGCCAGGCGCGCGTCTGCGCCGCAGCTGCAGCCGGGAGGCCGAGCGGCCGCTGCCGCGCGGGAGGTCTGAGCAGAGCGCTGCCCGCCCCATTCGACAGCCGCAGCTTTGCGTACACACTTGCTGTGTCAGATAGCAGTACTGCTAGTGCAATCCAACAGCTGTCGCTCTTACCGAGGCGATGTCCGTCTTCAGAAATAATCCGTACATCTAGGTACTAACAACTAAAGTACGGTGGATTCAACGAGTTACTTTTGCACGAATTGAGCAGACTCGGTACACGAAATCGAAGCTTACGTAGATTCTGGATTATACTGTTATGCACAGCTGGACACTAGACAGTTAATCCGTTAAACGTTAATTAACCAGCTTAACTTTTCGAGTAACGGATTAACTTTTGAGTTAATTTTAAAGAACGTTAACGCACTCTTTAACTTCCGTTAAGTTTCTCTGAGGCCGTTAATCGTTAATGCCTACTATTTATGACAAAAATGACGCCGCGCCGCCAGCGGAAATCATATTCTGACAAGATCGGGTCATGTATGTGTGTCTACGCAGGGTTCGCGTAGTTCATATAAACAAAAGAGCGCGAGCGAGAATAACTGTTACACGACCACGAAACACGGATTCGACCATCATGATGCTGTAAATAGAACCTGGGTTCATCCGAAAAAATGACGTTTTGCCATTCGTGCACCCAGGTCCGTCGTTGAGTACACCATCGCAGGCGCTCCTGTCTGTGATGCAGCTTCAAGGGTAACCGCAGCCATGGTCTCCGAGCTGATAGACCATGCTGCTGCAAACGTCGTCGAACTGTTCGTGCAGATGGTTGTTGTCTTGCAAACGTCCCCATTTGTTGACTCAGGGATCGAGACGTGGCTGTACGATCCGTTACAGCCATGCGGATAAGATGCCTGTCATCTCGACTGCTAGTGATACGAGGCCGTTGGGATCCAGGACGGCGCTCCGTATTACCCTCCTGAACCCACCGATCCCATATTCTGCTAACAGCCATTAGATCTCGACCAAGGCGAGCAGCAATGTCGCTATACGATACACCGCAATCGCCGTAGGCTACAACCCGACCTTTATCAAAGTCCGTAACGTGATGGTACGCATTTCTCCTCCTTACACGAGGCATCACAACAACGTTTCACCAGGCAACGCCGGCCAACTGCTGTTTGTGTATGAGAAATCGGTTGGAAACTTCCCTCATGTCAGCAAGTTGTAGGTGTCGCCACCGGCGCCAACCTTGTGTGAATGCTCTGAAAAGCTAATCATTTATATCTCAGCATCTTCTTCCTTGTGCATGGGGGCTTAATTAAATTTACGATTGAAAATGATTTTTTTTTTTTTTTTAGTATCTGTCTGTCCGATTACGTAAGTGTCGTAAACGGTTGGCCCTGACTAGAATTATTACACTATCTGACTGCAACAAACAATGTAAGAAAATTTTCGTAAACACAGTTAATTAATTAAGTCCCCAGCAACTATAAAACCTACAAA
The DNA here is from genome assembly GCF_021461385.2 of Schistocerca piceifrons. Lineage (NCBI taxonomy): Eukaryota > Metazoa > Arthropoda > Insecta > Orthoptera > Acrididae > Schistocerca > Schistocerca piceifrons. Next base: position 693,631,490 of record NC_060141.1, read on the forward strand.
ATCCAAGCACAAATGTAACTGTTCTGTATGTGGGAGTGTAACTCAACGTCCACATCTGGCACGGTTCTTTTCCAACAAGGCAAGAATTTTCAAATACCAACTATACTGACGTGACAAAAGAAAATTAGAAAACTATAATTACGCAAGAAAACCAGAATTCACTCTAATATAAGAACACAAGCCAGATGCTTTGTTGACTGAACCTGTAGTGACACATTATTTCAGATACACAAATAATAAAAAGACATTGTATGTTTTACCTTCATATATATTGACGAAATGCACACAATAACATCTGCTATCTCTCCCATCAAATAACTGCATACAACATGGAACAACACTCTTTACTACAACATATCCCTCCGATTTCACGACAAGCAGTGCCCACTAGCACATCTCGGTATGAACTCTCAACAACCACTGTCCTCTACGAGCTCTCTACTAGCACTGACTGCTATGAACTCTCGACAACCACTGTGGAGGCGGCTTAATAGTACTCTTTGGCGCAATCTCTGGCGCAGTGGCACAGTGTAGCCACCTTTCATATGCCCCTCCTCCACAGGCCAGAATTTGATGGTATTTTTGCCAGCATTGGTGGTGAAAATACCACCAAATTCGTCCAGAAAAATACAGACAAAAATAAAAGATACCTAAATATCACATAATTAGTTAAAAATTTTGGCTTTGCACTGACCTTCACTAACCTAATATCTGAAATACAGTAAGCAATACAACTTCTTTTCATACATGTGACTTTACATAATAGTTTACACAATATACAAAAAAATCAGTTTATACAAATGTTCACATAAAATGCTTTCAATGATTAATTATACAAAAAAAAAGATACTAACAGGTGACATCTTTTCAGTAGAAGCAGTCCATCAGTTGCACCCAGTAATGTTAAGCAGGTGCAGACAGCAACAAGTGACATTATTTCAGTAAAAACAGTCCATCAGTTGCACCCAGCAATGTTGAGAGCAGGTGCAGACACCAACAAGTGACACCATTTCAGTAGAAGCAGTCCATCAGTGGCACCCAGCAATGTTGAGCAGGTGCAGACAGCAACAAGTAACTTCATTTCAGTAGAAACAGTTCATCAGTTGCACCCAGCAATGTTGAGTAGGTGCAGACAGCAACAAGTGACTTCATTTCAGTAAAAACAGTCTATCAGTTGCACCCAGCAATGTTGAGAGCAGGTGCAGACACCAACAAGTGATATCATTTCAGTAGGAGTAGTCCATCAGTTGCACCCAGCAATGTTGAGAGCAGGTGCAGACACCAACAAGTGACACCATTTCAGTAGAAGCAGTCCATCAGTGGCACCCAGCAATGTTGAGTAGGTGCAGACAGCAACAAGTGACATTATTTCAGTAAAAACAGTTCATCAGTTGCACCCAGCAATGTTGAGTAGGTGCAGACACCAACAAGTGACATCATTTCAGTAGAAGCAGTCCATCAGTTGCACCCAGTAATGTTGAGCAGGTGCAGACAGCAACAAGTGACATTATTTCAGTAGAAGCAGTTCCATCTGTGGCACCCAGTAAAGTTCAAGAGGTACACACAGCAACAAGTCACATTAGTTCAGTAGAAACAGTTCTAACAGTGGCACCCAGCAATATTGAGTAGGTGCAAACAGCAAAAAGTCACATCTCTCAGCAGAAGCAGTTCGATAAAATTCACTAGCACTGATCACACTGTTCATCAGCAGAAATTAAACATGACTAAATGTCACACATCATGTTGAAAAGTGCAGGTAACAGTTCAGAATATTTATCTTCACTAATCAGACAGTTCAGGCATGAACAATAGTTTGAATGCACATACAAATGCTTTTACAGTAAGATACAAATCATAACAAACACACAAATGATATCAGATAATTTTCATATTAACTATTACAAATACACAAATACCAGTAAACCTATAATATTCATGGGTGTCAGTGCAAGCCACAACAAACAAATAAAATAATATTTAGGAGATAGGTGGGTAGGATTAGGAAAGGAAAACACACAAAACACACTCATTCCTCTTTCATTCACATTAAGTACTACTGTGTAACTGAATAGTGTTAACTGTGTAAATGTAATTCTGTCAAAATGTGATGTTCATCATGTGTATCAAGTAATAGTGGCAGCAATGTATAACAGTCACTAATAGTTAGGTCAACGTCATAGTCATCATGTCAAGACCAATGTTTGCCTAGCCAGATCAAAATGTACTGTTGCTGAACAACTGTCAGTGAGCCAAGATATGCAAATTACTTCCTCTCTTCAAAAAAAAGTATATACTGCTTAGTTATTTAACAAAGTGTGTGTATAGACTATCTTCCTTCTATTTTAGTGTTCTAGTCTGGTATCTTCATCCTCCTTGTTCCATAAGACCAACAAAAAAATATGCTCCTCACTTACTTTACCTCTTATATACCAAAACTCCAATAATCATCAACTTAATCTCAATACGTCACTAATACTTCTTCAATACGTCGATACATATAACTCTTATCATCAATATCATTTACCTTACCTCTTGTCCACAAAAACTCCAATAATCATCTACTTCACATACTCTCAATACCTCAATAATACGTCGCTACATATAAACCTCAGCACCAATATCATTTCACTTCCATAACAACTCTTTCCTCTAGTCAGTCTCCTTGAACAAGTACAGATAAAATCCTAATGCAACTCCAATTCAGCATCCCATACAATCCGAAGACACAGTGTCCACACACAACCTCTGTGTAATCCATCTGACCCAAATTTTCTACTCATTATAATTTATAAGATACACTTTGGTTCCTTGTCCATCATTAAATAAAAGAAATGCATACCTGACCTCTAACAAACTTAGTTCGAATAACTCTCAGTAATTACGTACGATTACGGAGTGTGAATGATCATAATATTTCACAGTGTGTACACCACTTCAAGAATTATGGCAAACAGAAGCAAACATGTGGAGTATTTCTTGTATCAAGTGTCACTTCCTATTTCAATTGCTCACGAAAATGCAGTGTGATAATTGTTAATGGTCTAAACCTAGTATTGGTATGTCATGTCGTTAGCTTCCTTCCTATTAGCATAAAGTTATACAGCTTCCATAAAACCTCAGCTCATGTAACTTCTATGACTTTCTTGTACTAATGTCGTTCGTCGAATTATAGCAGTTAATTTTTTATCTTAAAAATATAAGGCACTGAGCGTAAGCAAAACAAGCAATAGCGAGTAAATATACCAGTAGAGAACAGAATGTCAATAAGTGGATGCAGCACAATTCCTACAACGAGGCTCTGCCAAGCGAACAATCTATAATTAATACAGTAGTGTGACCTAAACTCTATGTTTATACACAGTATATCAGCATTTCTATATTCTAAATTGAAGAGTAGTTATGACAACAAAACAGAAATGTGTAAATATGTAATCCATACGCATAGCAGTAAACATATATCTTACGTAATAAACAGGTCATTAGCATCATATCATCATAAGCAAATAAATGTTCATATGTCATCTTAATAAGTAAACATGAAGGCGCAAGCAGATAAATCACAAAGTATAACCTACATACCTAAACACATCAGCACAATAAATCAGGTGACAATTATAATTTAAATAAATAAGCACAGCAGGCACATAATAAGAAAATATGACATCAGTGAAAAAGCAGTGCAGCTAAGCGATGCATAATATATACAAGTTACAACCCAGTTCCTTAATCAATAATTGTCAAAATTAGTAAATGTATACAAGCACGTCGCTTCACAAGTAAATCCATAGAACATGAAATTAGCACAAAGTATGAATCACGTAATCGCGAGCAGCAAATTACGTCTAAAGTACGTACCTAAGTGGAAATTTGTTACCTGAAAAATGAACTCAATTAACAGTTACCTTTTTTAGTTAATTAGTTTCTTCTTCGAAATTACATTCTTCCTGAAAATTTCTCGATAGCAGGTCGTCTTAACGTCGGACACGCACAGAATTTACCTGAAGTTCTTAAATACTTTATACATCGTATCCTGCAAAATACTGAATGTTAATAACACAATTCAACAAGTCCTTATAGCTTTATACTGAATTTAATCGGAGAAATTAGACTGTGTGTTTGTTTACGGCTGTCAGTGCATTCGCACTGAGCGCTCGATCAGCTGTAGGCGCGTGACGTAGGAAGCAATTGTTTGCGGTCAACGACTGCCTTGTGCGGCGCGCAGACTTCACTGTTGCTTTGAGTATGTGCCGCCGCCAAAACACAGCGCGGTATCCTTGTACTCTCTGCGTGTTTACATCTAGCTGTTGGTTTCTCAGAAGTATGTCATTCCACAAAAATTTTTACGTTAGATATATGGTGTATTCCCTTAGAGCGTCGAGATTTAAGAGTTTCTACTTCGACAGTGTTATCATGTATAATTTTGCGAATTCTGTATGGACCGTTATAAAGCAAAAAAAATTGCGACACAAGCCTTTTCCTTTATGAGACAAACGGTGGGACTTAATTAACACCTTCTGACCAACTGACAAGAATTTTAAACGACCAGGACGTTTAGCTGATTTCTCTCTTCTAGCAGCCGCAGATGCAATATTTCGTAGAGCCATGTTCACAACTTCAGAATGCCGTAGTTTCCGTGAAGGCGGAAAAGGAACGATTTCAGATATGCGATTTGTTGGTACTTTATTTTTTAATATCAATAGAGGCGGTAAAGAAGTTGAGTCATTAGGAAGTTCATTCAGAATGTTTTGAAAAATATGAAGATACTGATCCCAAGTTCTGTGATTCTGATGACAATAAAGACGGCACAATTTATTGATTTCCTTCATCCATCTCTCTGAAGCGTTAGATTGAGGGTGAAAAAGTGAAATGAAGATTGGTTTAATTTTACGACGGTGTAGAGTACGAAGCCAAATTTTAGAACGAAACTGTGATCCATTATCTGATATAACCTTATCAACGTGACCAACTTCTTTAAGAAAATGTTTGATGAAAGCGTTAGATACTGAACGAGCTGTTGCTTTGCGTAAAGGTGTAAAACACACATATTTTGATGTCAGTTCCACTGCTACGAAAATGTACGCAAAACCATTAGTAGAACGAACCACTGGACCAAACAAATCGACTGCAGCCATCTCCTTTAATTTCGCTGGAATGACAGGAAACAACGGTGCTCTGTGAGAAATCGTTGGAAGCTTAGCCATTTGACATAATTTGCATTTGGCAAGAACAGATCGAATACGTTTTTCCATATTACTGAAGTAACAATTTTCTCGTAATTTATGAAAGCATTTTCTGGGACCAAAGTGTGCATAACTGAAATGCGTATACCAAATCAGCTTATTAACCCACTCATCAGGAATACAAACTAACCAAACGGAGTTGTCGGCCGATTTTCGTTTAAAAAGAACTTTCCAGATAGATCGCAAAAACGAGGTGTGGCCAAATCGTCCAATCTAACAAAGCGTCGAAGAAAATTACAGAGACCAAGAAAACTACGAACATCACGTTTTGTGGTAGGAACAGCATAGTTACGAATAGCGTCTAATTTTTCTGGATCAGGAAGAATACCTTCTGTAGAAATAATGTGACCGAGAAATTTCATCTGAGAACGACCAAATTCAGATTTTTCTAAGTTCACTGTAATGCCAACTCGTGCAAAAATACGTAATAATGAATCCAAAATTTTGTTGTGCTCACTCCAAGAACGTTTAGCAATAAGAATGTCGTCAACATACGAAGTAATATTGTCACGAAGACAAACAGGTAAAATTTCATTTAAGCTACGAATGAATGCTGCTGAAGGTACAATAAGTCCAAATGGTAATTTACGAAATCACTTTTAGGTACAATTAGTCAAATCCGGTTATTGTTTACTTAGTCTCTAGATAGATTGATAGTCGAAGAGTTGTTTTTGACAGATGCAAAGAATAGTAAAAGAGGAGGCAGCGGTACAGAAAACTAAAAGAGAAATAGCACCACTACAGCTCGGGGCCCTATGCTCGCTACAGCACATATTCACTTAGTGTGTGAATCCCCTGAGGACTTTAATAACTGCACATAATTTCCAGTTTGTGACTTTGTGGCACATCTGGCGGAAGTGCGTACGTAAATTGATCTAGCCATGAACATGGATGTATCTCATTCTTAGAATTACGGAAGATCTTAAATTTCCGAACAGTCAAAAAGTGTTTATAGTCAAAGTTTTCGCCTCGTGGCGACAAAGACCTACCGCGTCTGTCTCGGTCCGAATGTCGATTATTGTAAAGTTCACGCGCCTGGCGCTCTCTTGTTGCATCCCGTAAATGAAACAAATTATTTTCTTCAAACCCCTCTGCTACCTGTGATTCTAAATTTCTTCTGCTATCTTTTCCTACAATTTCGCCTTCGATCTGCTTGACTTGCTTCCGTAATGCCTCAAATTCCCTTTTCACGCGTTCATTAAATTTTCCCTGATTGTCAACATGCTTATTTATGTTCTGATACTCTTCGGTTTCTGCAAATGGTAATGGGGCTGTATCATCCGAATCTCTGTCCCCATGTAAACTAAGATTTGTCAATTTATCTGAAATTTCCTCAACTCTTTCCGATAAGTTACCTATTTTTTCTTTCTGTTTGTTTACATCTTCCGTAAGCGTCGCGACTCGGGTTTCAGTATTGACACATTTGGTAGTTAACTGTTCATATTGTCGTGTTAGATTATTTATTCTGTCATTTGGTACGGATTCCTCGATTCTTTCAAATATTTCTTCCTTATCCTTTGCACGTTGTAAATTTAACTCTGAAAAATTCTGTACTATCACGCGATCTCTTTCTTCCTGTTCTCTATCCTGTTCCCTTTGTCTGATTTCCACTGCAATTAATCTATTATTGTGAGAATTCAGAATCGGTTGTACTTCTTCCCTGATTTCTTTCTTTAATTCATCTTTCATATTTTTGAAACATGTCCCTATTCGTGAATCTATCCGTGTTTCCAAAGTTCCCATCTCTGTTTTAAATTCAGATCCTAACCGAGTTTCCATTGTTCCCATATCAGTTTTTAATTCAGCCCGTAAAGTTCCCATCTCTGTTTTTAATTCAGATCCAAACCGTGTTTCCATTGTTCCCATCTGTGTTTTAATTGTTCCCATCTCAGTTTTAATTGTTCCTATCTCTGTTTTTAATTCAGATCGTAACTGTGATCCCTGTGAGTCTAACCGTGTTTCCATACGTGCTCCCAAATTTAATATAGCACTCATCAACTGCTCCATATTAAATTGTTCAGAATTCTTTTCGCCCCTAACATTTCCCGCAAAACTAACTTCCTTCTGCATAGCCATAAGGCTATCTGTGTTCGATACTATTCCAGAATCTTCTGTCGTTAATCTTGGATTCTGTGAATTTTCTGATTGAGAAAAATTTTGAAATGGTTCCGGACTATTTTCCCGACTTATTACATTGTTTTCAACTCCATTATCCACCATACTGTTTTCCTCTGTTGGCGAGTTCGCCATGTCAACAATTTCGTTATTCTCACTATTCATCATTTTCGCCTTTTTCATTGATCGCGTAATCATTTACAAAATATACGAAAGATTCGTCACTGTACGAAAATTACACACAATGACTCTTTATCTCCAACAATACTATTCACATGAAATGTCTCCCTCAGACACGATCAATCGAACAATTGAAATAACTGCACTAATTTGTCAAACGCGTATACAAGGCAATAAAAATTAAATTTTGAAAAATACCATTAGAAGAATGCCAATTACCAAATCTACACATGCAAAATAGACTACAATTATTAACTACAAATTACTACAACAATACTACAGTCTACAATTTTCACAATCAGAAGAATCCAAGGGACGATCCGAAGCAGCGGTCGCCACGTGCATGGGGGCTTAATTAAATTTACGATTGAAAATGATTTTTTTTTTTTTTTTTTAGTATCTGTCTGTCCGATTACGTAAGTGTCGTAAACGGTTGGCCCTGACTAGAATTATTACACTATCTGACTGCAACAAACAATGTAAGAAAATTTTCGTAAACACAGTTAATTAATTAAGTCCCCAGCAACTATAAAACCTACAAAATCCAAGCACAAATGTAACTGTTCTGTATGTGGGAGTGTAACTCAACGTCCACATCTGGCACGGTTCTTTTCCAACAAGGCAAGAATTTTCAAATACCAACTATACTGACGTGACAAAAGAAAATTAGAAAACTATAATTACGCAAGAAAACCAGAATTCACTCTAATATAAGAACACAAGCCAGATGCTTTGTTGACTGAACCTGTAGTGACACATTATTTCAGATACACAAATAATAAAAAGACATTGTATGGTTTACCTTCATATATATTGACGAAATGCACACAATAACATCTGCTATCTCTCCCATCAAATAACTGCATACAACATGGAACAACACTCTTTACTACAACATATCCCTCCGATTTCACGACAAGCAGTGCCCACTAGCACATCTCGGTATGAACTCTCAACAACCACTGTCCTCTACGAGCTCTCTACTAGCACTGACTGCTATGAACTCTCGACAACCACTGTGGAGGCGGCTTAATAGTACTCTTTGGCGCAATCTCTGGCGCAGTGGCACAGTGTAGCCACCTTTCACTTGTAGGTTAAATTTCGCGTCTGTAGCACGTCATCTTCGTGGTGTAGCAATTTTAATGGCCAGTAGTGTATTACACTTGGCTTCCCGTGGCCGTTATCGGAAACGAGCGGGGACATTACATTAAAAAAGTGCAATGGTGATTAAGGAAAACGCATCGCATTGTGAATGATTTCAAGATAGTTGTGCATATACTAGCACGTGGTTCAGCGTGTCCTCGTAAAATATCACGACAAAAACGCACGATAAGCCGACCGAAGCACCCTGACTCCCAGACGCAGTAACATTTTGGTCGACTAATAGTTGTTGGCTGTTTACTGTTGTTTGATTCTTGAGTTCGCGTTAAGTACCACTTTTTTTAGTGGATCGAATATGGAAACTAAATCGTGGATGGAAATGAACGATAACAATCGTGAGGAAGTAGCAAGAAAAGAAATGGGAAAAAAAGTTGTAAAAAAAGCTTTGAGGCACGAAGCTGCCGAAGATACTATAAAAGGCGGTGGCGGCAGCAGCTACAACGGAGACGAACCGCAAGATTTTTTTACGTCTGTCACTGAATCTAAAGAAAAACCTGGCAGTAACACATCAAAAAAGTAAAGCCCAGAGTCTGGTCAAAGTGTGGCTGGACCTGAAATCAAAACATTCATTTAACAATGAGGTATTTATTGGGGAATAGGTTATAGTAAATTTATTTATTAAATATAATACCCTATACCCTCGAGTGCTGCAGTCAAACGACTTTTTTCTGTGAACAAAGACATTTTGTCTCGCTCTCGGATGAATGGTTGAAATGGCTCTGAGCACTATGGGACTTAACGTCTGAGGTCATCAGTCCCCTTGAACTTAGAACTAATTAAGCGTAACTAACGTAAGGGCATCACAGACATCCATGCCCGAGGTAGGATTCGAACCTACGACCGTAGCGGTCGCGTGGTTCCAGACTGAAGCGCCTAGAACCGCTCGGCCACACCGGCCGGTGCTCTCGGATGAAAACTAGTTGATGTTCATGAAGGGAAATATGCACCTTATGTCAGATATAGTCTGTTCCCATGTATTTTAGTCTCCCGAGATTTAACTTTGATGATAAAATAATTTTAGAACTAAATGATTACATAATTAAACAACTTTTATTTATCTTAGATAGCGTATATAAACTTCTGGAACCAAAACATTTTTATTTAAGCAACGGTAACACGTTTGATTCACGTGCTCACCTCACAACTCCCACAACATAAAATTTACTATTACGAGTTAACGATTAACGGTTAACTCTAACATCCGATAAATCTTCTGCAACGTAATGCTTTAACGTTTACCGAAGTTAACTTTTTTAGTAACGGATTAACGATTAGCGAAGTTAACTTTTTGATTAACGTTGTCCAGCTACGTTCATATGTATTTGCGGTACACTCAGAGTAACGGCACATTTCAAACTCACACCTAGCCGGCACTCAACAGTGATCTGATACGAGGCAGCGTCACTATCGCGGGTCCACATGGCAACAAAAACAATGTACAGGGTGATGTTCAACTTCATCAGCACCATTTCGGAGGTGGTTTGCGGATAATTTCTGTGTATTCTGGTGTAACAAATGGTTCAAATAGCTCCGAGTACTATGCGACTTAACTTCTGAGGTCATCAGTCGCCTAGAACTTAGAACTAATTAAACCTAACTAACCTATGGACATCACACACATCCATGCCCGAGGCAGGATTCGAACCTGCGACCGTAGCGGTCACGCGGTTCCAGACTGAAGCGCCTAGAACCGCACGGCCACACCGGCCGGCCTGTGGTGTAACAGACCAGTGGTCTCTACTGGTTCGTTACAAACTAATAGCATTTCTTCTGATTTCTTATCCCGAATTTTCTTTGTACATGCACTGCACTGAAAATAACTGTGCAACAGTGAAAATATCGACGGTATGCGTTGCGTGTCTTCTTTGGTTCAATCCGTTATTTCTGTTGTGTGTTAATAGTAACATACCGCAGAATTGATAGGCGTACTGATGGAGACTTGGTCGATATGCACCTTGTGTGTGGGTTCTCCGATTGCAATGGAAAAGCGGCACAATAGGATAAAGGACCTAAACCATTTACAGGTGAATCCCAAGAAGAGGGATAACTCAATCTAACAACATGTTTTCAACGTCCCAAAAAGTGATATTGTAGATTCACATGATTTACAAAAAACTGTATTTTATTTATCATGATCACATTGTGGAATACAATGGACAAGTAACTTTGTGAGCTAAAACAAAGTAAGCTCGCAAGTGATTACTGAAGCAACGTCTAAACTAAAAACCGAATGGATAAACACAGATTACTTTTCAAGTTTTTTGTTTTGTCGTGGTTGTACTACCCATACATTTTATGATTTCGCATGTGCCGCCCGGAGTGGCCGAGCGGTTCTAGGCGCTTCAGTTTGAAACCGCGCTACCACTACGGTCGCAGGTTCGGATCCTGCCTCGGGCATGGATGTGTGTGACGTCCTTAGGTTAGTTAGGTTTAAGTTGTTCCAAGTTCTAGGAGACTGATGACCTCAGATGTTAAGTCCCATAATGCTCAGACCCATTTCGCATGAACTTCTATGTTTGAATACATTTTTTGCAAAGACGTTTATCAGCCAACCATTTCTTTCACGGGGATCACCAATTGTTTACGAAGGCCCTGCGAAAAGAAACCTGCGTGGTTCTCTTGAAAATGATACAGCCGTTTTCTCTTTCATCTTGTCAGCCTGAGGCTGAGCGCTCTCGCTCTCGCTCTCTCTCTCTCTCTCTCTCTCTCTCTCTCTCTAATGAAATCTGTCTTCCTTTTGCAAAGCTGAGAACAAGTTAAGAAGAAAAATAAACGCTGTATAACGTCCATCGTTCGTGTTTTGCTTCATAAATACAGTGCAGTTGTATGAAGCATTAGTGGAAGAATCTTAGAATTATGTGAGTGCTCTTGTGCTAAGGTGCTGTTGCTGTGGCTAGGGTGCACTTACCGCCGTCGTCCTTCAAAACTTTGATACTCTGCTGAACAATGGAACAGAATACATTAATACGCGTATCTTTGTATTTGTAACAGTTATATTCAATCCATAACATCATAAACGTGTTGTCTCTGTGTTTAACTAAACGATATCAGATAAGTTAATGAAATAAACTCGACATCGGTTACCTTTCTGATTGTAAGCTGTGTTGAGTTGTGGCGAAACTAAATTTGAAATCCGGAATGAAGGTACAATGTTTTTAATGTATATCACGTCATAGTGGTTCAGGTGAAATAAAATTTACAATTGGCAACCACTGAAGGTTTGAAAAGTGAAATCGATGTTTCTTTCTCTCAAATATTGGCTCTCCCATACCCCACCGGCACTGAAATAATTAAAAATTATGCTCGTATTGTAAACAGTTCACAATAATACTTTTGCACCATGTGACTCTAATATGTGAAACTAAATGTTATTCACCTGCTCTGGAATCTCACGCCTCTTCTCTTTCTAGTAAGTCTGTCTCGTATTTGTCTGCCTGTAAGAGGCCTATGTGTTATCTGATTTTAAGCCAAATTAAAACTGATATAGCCCAACCAATCCCTTTTATAATTAAACATTTAGATACCGTTCGAGGGGTCCAAAAAATGTATCCACTGTTTAAAAGTCCATAACTGGCAAACTAATTGACGGAGTTGTCTCATCTTTGATAGTGTAATAGTTTGTAGTTCCGGCAATCGCCACACAAGCGTTGTATTTCGTTGTTTTGTTTTGTCAGATGACAGTCGCCAGATAGTCAGTGTTTTGTTCTTAGTTGCATCTAGTTACTCGAGTAAACATGGCTGGCGCAGGGCTTACATTCGATGAAAGGAAGTCAGTTTTGAAGTGGTATTTTAAGTACGAAAACATTAATGAGGTTCAACGGCAATAGCGAAATGAGTATCAAACAGAGCCACCGACACGTTTAACGATTCGTGGAATTCGAGACAAATTTGAAGCCGAAGGCTGTGTTAAAGATGTACACAAACAACGATGTGGACGACCTGTAACAGTAAAAGAACCAGCTAATTCCCGTCATGTGTTACAAAAATTTACTCGCTCACCACAGAAGTCTGTGAGACAGTGTGCCCGTGAAACTGGAGTGAGTCGCTCAAGTGTTCGGTGAATTTTGAAGACAGCAAAGTGGAAGTGCTACATCCCACGATTGCTACACACAATGAACGAGGACGACCCAGATCGTAGAATGGAGTACTGCGAGCGGTTTACTAATCTCGTGCGCAACTATGAAGAGTTTGCAGAGATGATTGTGTGGTCTGTTGAGTCACAGTTCAAACTCAATGGTACAATAAATCGCCAGAATTGAATCTACTGGGCCGCCGAAATTTCGAACGTCCGAGTAGACAAAGCCGTGAATTTGCCAGGACTAAATGTGCCGTGGGTAGTCTTACCGGCGCTTAATTAGGCCATTCTTCTTTGACGGCACTGTTACCGGTGAGGCGTACCTTCAGAAGCTTCAGACATCCATTTTACCTGCCATCCTAGACTTGTATGGAGACGGAAGAGTTTACTTTCAACAAGATGGTGCCCCGGCCCACTACCAAAATCGTGTTATCTACCAGGAAGATGGATAGGCTGTAGAGGTGCTGTGGAGTATCCACCAAGATAAAAAATAAATAAAAAAAAAAGTTCAAATGTGTGTGAAATCTTATGGGACTTAAATGCTAAGGTCATCAGTCCCTAAGCTTACAGACTACTTAACCTAAATTATCCTAAGGACAAACACACACACCCATGCCCGAGGGAGGACTCGAACCTCCGCCGGGACCAGCCGCACAGTCTATGACGGCAGCGCCCAGACCGCTCGGCTAATCCCGCGCGGCCTCCACCACGTTCCCCAGACGTAACTCCTCTGGACTTTTACCTGTGGGGAACACTACAGGACGCGGTTTATCGACAAAAGCCACGCACATGGATGAACTTCGAGAATCCATAGTACATTCATGTGCAAATATCCTACTGAACAGTTGCAGTCAGTAGTTCGTGCTGCAGTTCGGCGGCATCGTTTGTGTGCGGGCGTTAATGGTGACCATTTCGAACACCTACAGTGATATCTTTAAGTTGGACTTTAAACTACTCACCAAAAATGAGACAACTCCGTCGATTAGTTTGCAAGTTATGGACTTTTAAACAGTGGATACATTTTTGTGGACACCTCTGTATTTTAATTTACGTTCCTCCGTGCTTGAAGAGCACCATCATCCCGTGAGTGTATACTGCTGCAGAAATACTCTGAATAGTAACATTTTGCCATCGTAAAACTACTGTATCGAAAGATTTACGAGGTACAAGAAACTTCTCGCCACTTTGCAGTGTGTTTCTTCGCGATATCACTCGGAAATAGGGGCAGCGCATTATTCATGCCAGCCAATTCGTCTTGTAGGTCAGCAATTTCCGTGGCGAAGGACGGCTGCTGCCGGCAAAAACTGAAGACGGAAGACGTGTGACCCGGAGGCGAGATGAGGAGCGCGCTGCGCGCTGCATGACAGCACTGCGGGGTGTTAATTTACAGAAAGGAAGCGAGGCGAAGCGGAGGGACGCCCGCCGTGGACTGATGAAACACTTTGCTCGGCGCTGACACGTGACAAATCTAGGCGCGCCGGCGGAGCATCAGCGCCCTCCGCTACCGCGACACAAAGGGAATATATTTGCTGACGGATTACGCACCCCTCCGCAGACTCTGGTCCTGATGCTCCCGGGGAAAGGGGAGAGGCGGCGCATCCCTCCACCCTCGCGGCCAAAAGACAGAGCCGGGAGCATCCGTCACGCCGCGAATAAATTCCCGGCTCGCGGGCGACGTTACGCCCCAAACTGTGAGCCCGCTGTCGGTTTTCGTTCCCCTTCGCAAAGGCGAAACTGGGGTGAATGCAACAAGAAGCTAAGAATGCAGTGAGGCAGCCACGTGAAAGCGAATTTAACGTTTCTTGCGGAGACGAAGCTCAGTTTGCCAAATGGTGATACTGCTTTCCCAGACAAATACACCTATACTGTCAAGATAACCCGATTAACAATCTTATTTTGACCGATGTGGGCATTCTCTTGAGCCTTCATATTCATGAGTCAATTAGAAAAAATACATTTAATTAAAATGAAATCCAAATTTGGAAACTATCTTGCTGAACAAATTAAGGTTCTGAAACGTGTGCTTCACATTTTCCGTTTCACTCATGCATTCGAGAGTGAAAGGAACTATCGTAGACAATTAGGACTTTGCAGGTAGAAAGCGTGTACGTAATTTAGATGGTATGTATCCGCTACAAAACGATCGTTTAGTACCGCGATAAACTGTTGACTTTTTTAGTTGTCACGATTCTCACGCAAACAAGACTTCACTGCATATGTCGCCTCACAAGACAATTACTGTAAACAGTTTCGAGGTGGTACAATACATTCAACGCCATATCACTTTACGTCTCCCGGTGCAACAAAAATACTTTTAAAGGCGATAAATTTTCTTTCTGATCGCCAAATATGATTCAAGAAATATCACCCAATTACTACATATTAATGGTACAAGTCAATTACCAAATCCACCAATTATAATACGCATTACTATGAAGAAAATTATTACAAATACGTGGGCTGTAATAATAACATTATACACTTTTGACCAATGGAATTCATTGCACGCAGCCTCTTGCGTAATGCAAGTTAAAGAAAACCTGCATACTGCGTGCACTTGAGTAGTGCTCGCTGCATGCACAATCGTGAAAGGGACAATGTAGTCTTTGTGCACTGTCCAACCTCGTACTGGTCCCCCGCTGTCAACAGCACCGGCTGCTGACCGTTAGCGACAAATTATGGCTCGTAGGTACACCGAGGAGGATGCAACAGATACGCGAGCAGCCTTTATGGAGGCATCTGAGAGGAATGTGCTGACCGATTTCACGCGATTAATTTGGGCTCTAGGTTCATATTACGAACAGTATTACAATCATCCCCTCCCCCTTCTCCCGTTGAAGCAAAGAAGTTGGGCAAGGGAACATCTGGAATAAAATTTGAATAAATGACGCCGCGTTCAGACAAGTGCAGGATTTGGATTTATTTGACGCCTGACAATCGTCACATAAAGGTAAAATACGTCTCAATCAAGCAGCGTGGAGATGCGACAGTCATGTTTTGGGCGGTTCTCCATGTACGTAGGGGCTTCAGAAAATAAGTTCGACATGTCGTCGCAATGCTAAAGACATTATGCAAGAAGAGTGGCGCACTGTCAGAAGAGAGCATATGCTCCAGGTGTTCTGCAGGCCTGTGGTACGGACATGTGCGTCACTATGTGGGAGTGAAATGGCGCGGCACCTGGAAATGTACTCCAGAATTGAAGTACGAGGGACATTACGATTCTTGTGGGCAAAACGTCTTATAGCACACAGATTCATCGTGAAATTCTACGGTATATGGACCAAAAGTAATGTCGCGTCCAGCCGTAACGAAACGGTGTCAATAATTTGGCCAAGACGGACAGACGCGGGTGATGCTGATCTGCCATACTGCACTATACGATTTCCATATTTTATCTCATCTGGGTGGGGGGGGGGGGGGGGGGGAGGGGAGATGTTCCGACGATAAAGACTTCGAACAGCGGTTCTCGAAACAGCTCCATGACCAAGAAGCGGATTTTTGCTGTGGAGAGACTGAAGATCGCTACAACGTTATGACTGTTACTTACAGTGACTTGGTGTCTGTGTTGACTGTGTCATGTATTTCAGTCAAAAAAAATGTTCAAATGTGTGTGACTGCCGGCCGAAGTGGCCGTGCGGTTAAAGGCGCTGCAGTCTGGAACCGCGAGACCGCTACGGTCGCAGGTTCGAATCCTGCCTCGGGCATGGATGTTTGTGATGTCCTTAGGTTAGTTAGGTTTAACTAGTTCTAAGTTCTAGGGCACTAATGACCTCAGAAGTTGAGTCCCATAGTGCTCAGAGCCATTTGAACCATTTTTTCTTATGGGACTTAACTGCTAAGGTCATCAGTCCCTAAGCTTACACACTACTTAAACTAAATTATCCTAAGGACAAACACACACACCCATGCCCGAGGGAGGACTCGAACCTCCGCCGGGACCAGCCGCACAGTCCATGACTGCAGCGCCTTTAGACCGCTCGGCTAATCCCGCACGGCGTTTTTCTGTCCTTTTGATGAGTAATTCTTCATTCAATAAAAGTTTCTTGGGCTGCCATGATGATGTCGAGCTTACTTTTTGAAGTCCCTCAGTATATCTACATCTAAACGGATACTATGCAAATCACACTTCAGTGCCTGGCAGAGGGTTCATCGACAAACTTTCGCCATAATTGTCTATTATTCCAATGTCGAACAGCGCGCGGGAAAGACGGAACACCTATATCTTTCCGTGCGATCTCTGATTTCCCCGCCGGCCGAAGTGGCCGAGCGGTTCTAGGCGCTACAGTCTGGAACTGCGCGACCACTACGGTCGCAGGTTCGAATCCTGCCTCGGGCATCGATGTGTGTGATGTCCTTAGGTTATTTAGGTTTAAGTAGTTCTACGTTCTAGGGGACTGATGACCTCAGCAGTCCCATAGTGCTCAGAGCCATTTGAACCATTTGAACCATCTGATTTCCCTTATTTTTTATTTATTTTTTATTTATTTATTTATTGTTCCGTGGGACCAAATTAAGGAGAAGTCTCCATGGTCATGGAACGAGTCAATACATGAAATTATAACACGATAGTAGAAACAGATAAAATGAAATATAAGAAACTATTCAGGTGACAATTCGTAAGTGTAAATAAAGAAAATCAACAATGTAACACTGGAATCCGCTTAATTTTTCAGCTCTTCCAGGATCTCCTCGACAGAACAGAAGGAATGAGCCATGAGGAAACGCTTCAGTTTAGACTTAAAAGTGTTTGGGTTACTGCTAAGATTTTTGAGTTCTTGTGGTAGCTTATTGAAAATGGATGCAGCAGAATAGTGCATTCCTTTCTGCACAAGAGTCAAGGAAGTGCATTCCACATGCAGATTTGATTTCTTCCTAGTATTAACTGAGTGAAAGCTGCTAACTCTTGAGAATACGCTAATATTGCTAATAACAAACGACATTAAAGAAAATATATACTCTGAGGGCAATGTCAGAATTCCCAGACTATTGAATAGGGGTCGAAAAGAGGTTCTCGAACTTACAGCACATTTAGCACGAACAGCCCGTTTTTTAGCCAAAAATACCCTTTTTGAATCAGAGGAATTACCCCAAAAATGATACCATATGGTGAATAATACCATATGGTGATCGTTTCTCCCGATATAGGTCAGGTCAACAAAACATTTTCGCATTTTGAGGAGAAAGTTGGTGGTTGAAATTTCGTCAGAAGAGTTGTGTGTGAAATCTTATGGGACTTAACTGCTAAGGTCATCAGTCCCTAAGCTTACACACTACTTAACCTAAATTATCCTAAGGACAAACACAAACACCCATGCCCGAGGGAGGACTCGAACCTCCGTCGGGACCAGCCGCACAGTCCATGACTGCAGCGCCTTAGAACGCTCGGCTAATCCCGCGCGGCCTTTGTTTTATGATGTCCACCCCAAATCCAGTATCCCTATTTCGCGATGATACAAAACGTGCTCCCCTTCTTTGAACTTTCTCGATGTACTCCGTCAATCCGGTAAGGATCCCACACCACGCAGCAGTGTTCTAAAAGAGGACGGACAAGCGTAGTGTAGTCTTTCTCTTTAGTGGATCTGTTACATGTTCGAAGTGTCCTGCCAATAAAACAGTCTTTGGTTGGCCTGCCCTACAACACTTTCTATGAGTTCCTTCCAATTTAAGTTGTTCGTAATTCCTAGATATTAGGGTCAATTGCCAATTTTCACACAATACAGATATGTTATCTAAATGGTTTTGCAATTTGTTTTGATCTTCTGATGAGCTTACTACGCGATAAGAAAACAGCATCATCTGCAGACAACCTAAGACGGTTGCTCAGATTGTCTCCTAAATCGTTTATATAAATAAGGAACAAGAAAGATCTTATAAGGCTACCTTGGGGAACTCCAGAAATCACTTCTCTTTTACTCGATGACTTTCCGTCAGTTACTATGAACTGTGACGTCTGTGACAGGAAATCACTAATCCAGTCACATAATCAAGAAATACGGAATCAATTTGAAGTCCTTTGCCAATAGCACACAATACTTCGTGTCAATATTTTTTTTGATATGTCAGCAATTAATGATACATAGGTTGCATTAAAAGTAGTGGCAAAACTGTTATAATTCATAAGTGACTTTATTGGCAGACGTTCACCGTATTAAATGCTCTCAATACAATCGCCTCGAATTTCGATCGCCTTCCCCATATACGAAAGGAGTAATGCACCGTCAACGCATCTATCTCTGTCGATGTCTCGCAAGGACCGTCCTAGGGCACTGCTGATGTCTTCTCTTATGTTGTAGCGCGTGCCACGAAGAAATCCCTCCATTTTGGCGAACAGGTCGTAATCACACGGATCGGGTGAGTACGGTGGATGTTGCAGTTTCTCTCACCCTTACTACGCAGGGTGGTATGCAGCGCCAGAAGGTGCTGTCGCTTTGTTCTCAGCGCGGCGCGGAGACGATGTCGCAGAAAACTTCGGTAGTAGACCACAGTGATGCAGGATTAACTCACTGGTATCGTAAACCACAAAAGCCATCACTTCCGTACCAGCTGGTTCACGGCGCAGGTTCTGTGGGTAAGAGGAACCGAGGACGTTTCCATTCATTGGACTGCCGGTTTAATCGCGGTTCATACGACTGAGCTCAGATTTCATCCATAGTGACGATCTTTCCAAGATAGTCTTCAACTTCCCTGTGGCGGCAATTGAACAATTCCTCTGCAAGTGCACAGCGTTGCCCCAATACGCTGCAATTTTGCGGAACCCAAGAGTATCGTGCAAAATGTGGAGCAATGGTTTGTGCCATATACCTACCTCTGTGGCTAACTCATGTACAGTCCGTCGGCGATCCACATCCTGCAGGGAAGCAAGGACCTTAATTGTCGGGGGGGGGGGGGGGGTAACACATTATGTTCAGACAAAAAAACTTAAATAAATAAATATTTTCGAGTCGCGGTAAGTGCCACAGTTTTCTTCCTGGAATTTATTGCATCTTGCTTGCTGAGTAAGAAAAAACATCAAGCTGCACCGTTGTCTGATTGTAGGTTACTGGCAGAAGGAGTTTGTTCACAGGTGCATACTAAAGTAATGTCTTCAAAGTAACTACGTCGTTAACTGCAGCACTATTTTACATGGGGACAGTTAATTTTATTTTAATTTAGTGTAAATTGTTGTGAGGGCTCAAACTGTTACGAGGACTCAACAGAATTTATACAATTGTAAAGAAATAAATTGTTAACTGGAGTATTCTGGCGTATTTATCTGCTCCCAGAAGTTAATCGAAGTGCCGAAACTTCGTGATCTACTGGTGTTTACAGTGGTGCTAGCTGTAATATATCACGACTGGTACCGGGGTCCGACCTATGCCACCCAGAATAACACTCGCACGAATCTGCAATCAAACCTGAGCTTCCATTAACGTGCCGGTTCTATTTAATCTTGTTCCGAATTGCGAACACTGGCAATTGGCATAATGAGGCCGTGTGCCTATGTTCCAG
Organism: Schistocerca piceifrons; assembly: GCF_021461385.2. Taxonomy (NCBI): domain Eukaryota; kingdom Metazoa; phylum Arthropoda; class Insecta; order Orthoptera; family Acrididae; genus Schistocerca; species Schistocerca piceifrons. Next base: position 693,651,749 of record NC_060141.1, read on the forward strand.
GAACTGACGCAACATAAATTGCACCTCGCCGTTCCCACCAGTAATTTTACCTGTCTCGAAGCACTATGTTAGGCACACCAACGGGTTAGAGCACACAGTATGCCTTCCGGAAGGTGGAAAGGATGCTAACAGTGCTGCTTTGTCTTTCATCTTCAGAGCAGGGAATTGTTTCAGAATTGGTTTCGCCACGCGGTCGAAAACTGATACATATGCATTAACCATGAAGTTCTGCATTCGACACAGCAACTGATAAGCAAATTTAATCACAGAACGTGAGATTTCGTAGTTAGCATATGAGAATGACAATTCATTGCATCAGAAACAATCAATATCCAAAATGAAACTACAGTATTCCAACAGTTTCTGCCGACAACAAATTCAACAATCCTCGTGCATCTATCAACAGATGTTTTATTTTGAATATAGTTATTAACCTGGGTAAACCATGTGGGAGGATAAAAAACTATTTTCTTTTTCTTTTCATCTATATTTTTTCTTTATTTCGGCTTTATTGTCATCGTGTGTCACATCTACATTGTATTAGGCTTAAAACGTATTAAGCTTAACACGTATCGTACAATACATTTCATTAAGTTGACTAGCTCAACTGGACTAGAGTGGTGAAGGAGGTTGGTAGTGGATCCTTAAAACGAAAATTTCTAGTACTCACTTGGAGTGGTGTAGGGAAACCAGGGGGACACAAGGATTTGACGTCTTTCTTTCCGGTTCGAATCCAGAGCTAGACTGATCAAAAAATAACTTTCGAAATTAATTTTAGTTAAGCTAGAAGTTCGACGACTATACCCTGTGGTGCTACGATAACGCCTCGTTTTAAGCCTGAGCGAACACGAGCGAACAAGCATTCACAGACAATCCGACAATGTTCAGTGCAATTCGCCTGCTACTGTGAACAATCATTTACACTGGAGGGAACGGACACCGTGGAACGTGAGAGTACGGACGTAACGCGCCATCCCTGCGAATGCTTGCAGCGCACGGGTTCCAATAGACACAGCGCTGGTTGTAGTCGTGATGCAAAACCATGATAATCGGATAGGATTATCTGAATGACGAGCACGCTGTTGATGACGAAGCAAAGTAAAAAGCGCGGGAAAAAAAGTAAGTGCGAAACGCTTGGAAGTAACACATTTATCATTCAATTGCAGCTCCAGCCTTCCCTAGCATTATTCCAAAAATCTGGCACGAATGTTGGTTGTCGATTTTCGCTGGCCTCTCGTCACAATTGAAGGAGAGATTTCAAAGCAGGGCATGAATTACTGACAGCAGTATGACCCGAAGAAAGACAAACATTCACATTCTGGTCCTTAGCAACTGGAGACAGAAAATTCCAGCATCTGACTGTAGCCTGAAGATAATCATTGGCTGGTCGAGAACTATTACCGCATTGTGAAGTGCTCAAGTGATTATATAGGGGACAAAAGTGTATAAGTGAGTGTGTAGGTTTGAAAAACAATTACTTTAGTACTTGTTTTCACATTTCAGTAGCTGATGTTAATTCAGATGTTTCCTGGAGTGTAAAATGCCATTTGCAATGCCATATGCGAAGCACTCAAAGCACTTACTAAAGTACTGTTAATGAAATGTAAGAAAAATGGGCTTATGTGCGAGCTGTCACTATTTTATAGTTTCTTGCGGGCGAGTTAGCATGATTGAGGAAAACTATGTTTATGTATTACATCAGGTGTTTCTAGAATAACAGCGATACGTTTATGAAGTAATTCCAGCTATCTTCATATCAAGCTACGCGAATGACTCGCTATTTCCTATTATTTTAATTTAACATTAATCACCATAATAGATACGTATTTGTATTTTTTTTTCTTCCCAGAAAATTTATTTTGCTTTTCAGTTTTAATAAAATGAAATATAAAGGCTTGTGCTTCCTCACATCGATTCCGCGTTATGGAAGCAAGTCACGGAACTCATGTTCTGCACTCTCGGTGGTTCCAGTCCATAAGATGATACTTCTGAAGCTTTAGGGGCATATCGCGTCTTATGCCTGATTTGGGTGTTGGCCACCCCTGACTTTCAGCATATTTGCGACACCAACGTTTAATGGACTGGTTCGCCTGTTGGATAACCTAATTCATACTACTTTCCACTAATTTGCAGCGACAGTGACCTCATGCACAATGTGACGAAGTTTCGGTGAATTGTAACAAGAGGTTATTAACTTGACTGCGAGAGAGTTAGACGCTTTTTGAACTGAAGCGATATTCTGTGGACATTATCATTACCCGTAATGCTGATGTAGTGCAACACAGAGACTTTTGTTTGAGGTTGGAGCGAAGTGTACATGTATCGCTATTAATCTCATTTTGTCTAAGTAAAGCATTTTTGGCGGCAGTCGTTGAAAGTTTTTCGACTTACCGCGTGTTAGATAAGTCCCAACGATGCAAATAGGGTCAGGTATTTATTTTACAGCCTACGAGCCAATGCTAAAGGAGTTGCAGAACATATTTGTCAGTTTCAAAAAATACGATATTACTTTTTTTAACAGACATAGATTAATCATTGTGGCTTTGACTATGCCCATAGACTGTTCGAATCGATGATTACTGGATGCGTAGAATACTCGAACCTACCAGAAACTAACATCCAAATTTCAACGAAGACCTGTACTTGCACTTAACACAGACTTCGATCATTCCATAACATATGAAGCTGACTTTTTAGATTACAGGTGCACTAAGTTTTTCTAGCATCGTCGCTGACTAACCACGAGACTGGACTGAAGCAATCCGACGACTTACGGCATTTTGAACTATTAGGGAGCTACCTACAGATATCGTAGCTCATGAGTTAATGCTCTTTAACTAAATGTAACGAGAGATTTAAATAATTCTAAACTATAAACCAAACAAAATTTCTTTAAAAAATAATTCATTAAATGAATAAGAATATGTTTTACGATTACTCTCTATGCTTTTTACAGCGAGACGTACGCTGAAGCGGACAGCACGCCAACTTTCTTCTATGGTACGCTGAATGACCGACAATTAGCCAAATTGCACGAGGGAGGTCGCCAAACGTTTCCACCAGAGAGGGCACTCGTTCGCTGTCGCTTGTTGGCGAGCTAGAGTTCGCAACAGTATAAACCAGGCATTACATAATTAACAATTTAGTTCCGGAACACGTTTCACGACACCAAGCCTGAATCTCAGTGCGGCTCATGCCGACCACTAGCTCCGCGTGTCTCTGAACTAACTCTTAACTCTCGCTCCCTTGTAAGGGACACGACAGCGGGTCCCCAAACTGGAATGCCACGGCGCTTTGTGTATGGCCAAACCTACATCTTAAACACGCAAAACTAACCAGTTTGAAAACATATGTGCAGATATGTGGAGACTGCACGTGGTGTCACACGTCAGCTACACGTTTGACCTCATCTCGAAATGTTTCTGTACACATCGATTATATAGCGGGACAGGTAAATAAGGCTACAAAATTCTTGAGTGTTTCCTGAAACAAAGGGGAGAAAGTACCTGAGAAAACATATTAACAATAACGTTACTATGACTCATTAACAGCCCTTGAAATGTTTGAAACTTATAAATTCCTTAAATTTTTTGATTCTTCCACACACTGCCAGACTAAAGTGCCTGGTAGAGGGTTCATCGAATCACTTTCACAATAATTCTCTATAGTTTCACCCTTGAACAGCGCGCGGAAAAAACGAACACCTGTATCTTTACGTGCGAGCACTGATTTCCCTTATTTTATTATCTACATCGTTTCTCCTTATTTAGGTCGCCGTCAACAAAATATTTTCGCATTCGGAGCAGAATGTTGATGATTGATATTTCGTAAGAAGTACCGGCGCAACGACAAACACCCTTGTTTTAATTACGTCCACCCCAAATCCTATATCATCTCCATGACACTCTCTCCTCTATTTTTCAATAATACAAAACGTGCTGATCTGTTTTGAACTTTCTCGATGTTCTCCGTTAATCCTATCTGGTAAGGATCCCACACGCGCAGCAGTACTCCAAAGAGGACGGACAAGCGTAGTGTAGGCAGTATCTTTAGCAGATCTGTTGCATCTTCGAAGTGTTCTGCTAATAAAACGCAGTCTTTGGTTCGCATTTTACAAAACATTTTCTTTGCGTTCTTTCCAATTTAAGTAGTTCGTAATTGTAATTCCTACATATTTAGTTCAATTACGGCCTTTATATTTGACTGACTTATCGTGTCACCGAAGTTCAACGGATTCCTTTAGCACTCATGTGGATGACCTCACACTTTTCATTATTTGGAGTCAATTGCCAATTTCCGCACCATACAGATATATTTTATAAATTTGATTTCATCTTCTGATGACTTTACTAAGTGATAAACGACAGCACCATCTGCAAACAGCCTAAGACGGCTGCTCAGATTGTCTCCTAACCCGTTTATGCTGGTGAGGAAAGGTAGGGAGCCTATAAAACTACCTTGCGGAACACTAGAAATCACTTCTGTTTTACTCGGTGACTTTCCGTCAGTTACTATGAACTGTGACCTCTCTGATAGGATATGAAGAATATATCGTGTCGAATCTCCTTTTGGCCGGCGTAATGCAGCAACTGGACGTGGCGTAGACTCAGCAACTCTTTGGAAATCCCCTGCAGAAATAATGGGCCATGTTGCCTCTATAGCCGTCCATAATTACGAAAGAGTTGCTTGTCTGTTAGCGCTGACAACTCTATACAACCGCCGCTGCTAATTGGCATCAAGTGAATTCCGGCGGCCAATGCATTGTCCGTGGAGAGTGATCGAACACATCCCATCGGAAATGCTGCAGGAGCGTCCTCATTGCCCCCACAGTGAGCGCCAGAGAGTTATCACGTAGAAGGAAATGCATGACAGTTGAGTGGGCTTCATACAGTCAGGCGAAATCTCTCAGCAGGCTCACGTACTTGGCGGCCACCGCCGTCACGGTGGAAGTTCCGACGGACTCTTCCCCATTCAGAGGGCAGACTCGCTTTTATGCATACGACAGGGTCACTTTCTCTTTACCTCAGTCCCACACGACCGAGGAAATGCGACGCAAGGCCGATCGCGGTTGTAAACTGACCCTGCCTCTTCCTGTCTAGCCTTAGCAACTGCACCTGCAACATGTGCATGCCATAACATAAAAACACTAAAATCCGAAACTGAAATTTGGTATTCTCGGCATCCTCTTGACACTAGGGATCTCGGAATATTGAATTCCCTTACGATTTCCGAAACGAAATGTCCCATTGTCTAAACCCAACTACCATTCCGCGTTGAGTCTGTTAATTCCCGTCGTGCGCCCATAATCACGTCGGATACCATTTTACACGAACAATATGTGAAAAATTGACAGCTTCACCAGTACATTGCCCTTTTGTACCACGTATTGCAAGCCCATGAGTTTTCTCGCTTCGTGGTATATGTCGCGAAAAGATCAGCAGGACAAAATCAGGCAGATTGGAGCCCACACGAAGACATAGCCGCGATAATTCTTCCCACGAGCCGTACGCGACTGGAACAGGAACGGGGGGAAGTGACACAGGTACACAAAGTACTCTCCGCCGCACACTGTAAGGCGGCTTGCGGAGTATAGATGTATAGATGTAAATGCAGTAGGTCTCAAATGACTATTCTGTATACACTAGCAATCGCTGTCTCAGGGAAGGAAAGTGCGACGGTGGGTTCTGGACAAGTGGGTGCCTCGCAACGAAGAAGCAATGAAGTCCGTGCGCCACGGGGCGAGCGAACGGCGTGCAGTCACGGCACGCGGCGTGCTCATCGCGGCGCGGTGGGCTGGCGCGCTGCCGTGGTGCCGGGTCGTTTCTGCTGCGTCCAATTGACACACAACTTTGAAGGAGACGGCGCCGTTGGCGGCGGGTCGCGCTAAAAGCAAACCGCCATTCCGGGGTCCGCTTCCTCAGCGCGTTACGGCCCACGATACTCCCATCGCCCTTTCTAACAGGGGCGCCGTTTTTAATGCGGTGCTGAGACGCCGCGTTGCCTCCATGGCCCGAACTCTGCCAAACTCCCGCTGCTCTGCCACACGCGGAAGATCACTTAGCTTCCAGGGCCATTCAACATGAACTGGCGGCAGCTAGTAAAAGCGTCCAGTCAAGGGTGGGGACGTCCGTTTCGGAAGAATGCCGTTCCGCCCGTTCGCTTCGCAGACACAAACAAATCGATTTACAGTCTCTCACAAGCCTTTACGTCTCATAGACTATCAATAGCACTACTCGAACGAGCAGTTCAGCTGCGGCGAGAGTCACAGAGACTTCTAACAATATACGAGGGTTGTTCGGAAGTAAGATCCGATCGATCGCGAAATGGAAAGCACACTGAAAATCAGATGATGCTTTGCATAGACGTGTTGGACAATGTCTCTAGTATGACCGTCGCTCTTTTCAATTCTCAATCCACAGCGAGAAAGATGTCTAGAAAATAATATCTCCCGCCAAGTACGAATTCCTGCTGAGAGATTTCGCCTGATTTCAAGCAGCCCACACAACGTAACTGCCAAGCATTTCCTTCTTCATAACAGTTCTCGACCGCACACTGCACGGCCAATGAGGATGCTCCTGAACCATTTACAGTGGGAAGTGATTGATCAACCACCATACAGCCCGGACTTGTATACCTCTGATTTCCATCTCTGCTCACAGAAACAGCTGGCTATGAAGACAACAAGCTGCAGATGAGCGTACAGAATTGGCAGAAGGCACAGGCGGCTGCCTTCTATGACGAGGGTACTGGAAATTTCGTACAGCGCTACCACATGTGTCTCAGTCGGAGCGGTGACTATATTCAGAAGTACCTGGAAGGTGTACCTAACTGTTGCAAATAAAACATTTTTGATTTTCATTGTCGTTTCCATTGCTTTCCGAGTAGCCCTCGTAGAAGACGGAGTGGGGTACCTAGCTGAAATACAATGACGTGCAGAACTGCAACTGCTCTTCCCGTTACACAGTGTCAAGTAATTATCCATAACCGGTGCGGTGACGTAAGTAACAAACCGCCACCATGATGGAGATTCCGACGGACTCTCCGCCATTTAGAGGGAGGACTCGCTGTTAACCATACGACCGGGCCATTTTCTCTTTCCGTCAGTCCCATACGACCGACGAAATATCATGCAAGACCGATCGCGATTGTAAGTTGAACCTGCCTCTTTTTTTCTGTCTCGGCTTAGCAACTGCACCTGCAATATGTTCATAACATAACATAAAAATACTAAAATCCAAAACTCAAAGACCAGATACGCACACATTTACAAAACTCCTACCGGTACAATGAGGTGACAGACGTCATGGAATACCTTCCAGTATCGTGTCGGGCCTCCTTTTGCCGGTGTAGTGCAGCAAATCGACGTGGCATGGGCTCAAAAAGTCGTTGTCCAGAATGTTCTTCAAACCAAACACGAACAATTGTGGCTTGGTGACATGGCGCATTGTCATCTAAAAAAACTCCATCCTTGTTTGGTAACACTTAGTCCATGAATGGCTGCAAATGGTCTCCAAGTAGCGGAATATATCCATTTCTAGTCAACGATCGATTCAGTTGGAGGTCAGGATACAGTCCATTCCATGCAAGCACAACTCTCACCATTCTGGAGCCACCACCAACTCGCACAGTACCTTGCTAACAACTTGGGTCCACGGCTTTGTGGGGTCTGCGCCACACTCGAGTCCTACTATCATCTCTTACCAACTGAAATCTGGACTCATCGGACGAGGCCATGGTTTTCCAACCGTCTAGTGCCCATCGATATGGTCACGAGCTCAGGAGAGGCGCTGCAGGCGATGTCGCCCTGTTAACAGAAGCACTCGCGTTGGTCGTCTGCTGCTATAGCTCATCAATGCCAAAATTCGCCGCATTGTCTTATCAAATAACTTCGTCTCACACTTACTTTTTTGCAGTGTTGCTTGTCTGTAAGCACTGACAACTCTACGCAAACGACGCTGTCCTCCGTCGTTAAGTGAAGGCCTTTGGCCACTGCGTTGTTTGGTGGGAGATAACGCCTGAAATTTAATATCCTCGACACACTCTTGACACTATGGATCTCTGAATATTGAATTCTGTAACGATTTCCGGAATGGAAGGTCCCAAGCGTCTAGCTCCAACTACCATTCCGCATTAAAGGTCTGTTGATTCCCCGAGTGTGGCTATAATCACGTCGGAAACCTTTTGATATTAGTCACCTGAGTACAAGTGACGGCTCCACCAATGCATTGCCCTTGTAAACCTTGCGCACGCGATGTTACCGCCATGTGCGTATCGCTATCCCATGACTCTTGTCACTTTAGTGTATATAAAAAGAAACTAAGTCACCTTAGTCTCGTCGACGAAGAGGCAATTGAAGACCGAATGCTAACTCAGTTCATTCACTACCAATATCCAACTATTCTCTTATTCATTTTCAGTGATTTAGGGAATACATAAATCTTGATGGTTGCAACCGCCCCCAATTCCCTCCCCTCTTCGGAGAAAGTGAGCTCTGTGTCTTAATCACTGCGAACTTGTCTGTGGATAACAGGTTTCCATCTGTCTCAAGATTGTCTCTAAAAATGCATATAATTTTTACCATTACGTCTTTGGCAGTGTAACGCCTCTCTCGGCCGGAAAAGGCAGCCACAAAGTAACACACTTTATTTTAGCTAGAAGCTAACGCCGCGACACTTGATGTAGAAATACTGCTGCATGAAATACGAGTGTAATCTGATTAACGCCAGTTTAAGTGCCGTGGTCACCATCTCTAATAACAAACATTTCTCTTATGTTGATCAGTTAAAGTGTAAGCAGGACACAACAACACATTTTTTTTCGAGAACATCCCCCTTTCAGTAATGTGTATCAAACAAGGATCTAATGGAATACTGCATCTTTTATTCCGCTGTACATGAAAATGGATTTATTGACTGACAATCTTCATTACTAAATGCCTAACCTGGTTCACGGTGCTCTGCCCTAGTTACGTTTGTTTTTATAACGGCTTCCAGGGCAACATAATTTGATTTTCAGTATTTCATATAATTATTGACTGAATTTATAAAAAATTAAAATGCTGTCATAACCTACTGATCAAGAGGTAAAATCTTGTGCCAAATGTTTAACGTAATAACACAAGTATTACAGTTAGAGGCTCTGTATACACCTTCGGTCAGCAAACGGATGATGCGCAAATGCCTGGATAACGTTCGTCCAGTATTTGAGAATGAGAGCACTTATTGACGTGCAATGAACTTACACTTAATTTTAAATCTTTAACACTTAATTTTAAATCTTTACGAGACCGTTCCTCGCACACACAACCCACAAAACGATCATAGGAAAAAAAATTATCTTTTACTACATTTTCACGGTTCATGCGGTGAAATTGCCGCATCAGACATGGCACTGTATTACTTCTTTGTTACTAACTCTATTCACAACACATTTTTCATACGGTACCCACATATACCACTGAATATACTGGCAAAATTATATCACTGCAAGACACATAGCACAGAAGTACGACGTCTAAATATCGAAATGCCTACAAAACAAGTTCTTGTTTAAAAACGAGCACAAATGACAAAGATTATATTAATTCTGTGTTTGATAATGAGAGCACTTTGTGATTTTCAACAAACATTAAACATAATTTCAGACTTTTTCTCACTTACATATTTAGCGCCAAGCATGTAACATATTAACTCATTTGCGAGGTAATGAGAAGTTTTAAACTGTTTTGCACATGGGAGTTTTATTCTTGACATACTCAGTGCTTTACTGGTAAGAACTAAACCGCAAAAGACTTTGTCTTACAACGAGGAAGGATGGACATTACAGCCATGGAGAGAATATTTCATGATATTGGTGAAATGTTTTGTTACAGTTAAATAACCCTAAAGTGGTGTCCGAAGCCATAGGAACATTAATGAATTCAGATGCCAGACATTTTGAAAGACTCGCTTCGGTATTTATGTAGGACGCCAAGATATACAGTCGATGAGTCAAAAATTGAGCAAATTGGACCATTTGTTCACAACCAATTTTCGCGTTTAGTGTATATACGCCTGAAGTAAGCGTTAAGATAGATATGACACAGTAATCAGTTATGGCTGTTTGGAATTGACTCGCAGGGAAATGAAGTGTATCATACATGAACATGATCGAATCAAATGTTGCAGACTGCACACTAAGTACAAAGCTTAGCGGCTATAACACATTTCGCTTAAACAAAACCAAAACAAACACAGCGGAACAGGTTCAAATGGTTCAAATGGCTCTGAGCACTATGGGACTTAACATCTGAGGCCATCAGTCCCCTAGAACTTAGATCTACTTAAACCTAACTAACCTAAGGACATCACACACATCCATGCCCAAGGCAGGATTCGAACCTGCGACCGTAGCGGTCGCGCGGTTCCAGACTGTAGCGCCTAGAACCACTTGGCCACCCCGGCCGGTGCGGAACAGGTCTTGAAGGCCCAACAGTACCGACAGGCCGCCGTGTTATCCTCAGCCTACGCCCACTGTGATGAAGTCATCTTATAATGAGCAAAGCATTCTTCATCGAGCAAAATAATTCGATGTTAAACGAAGTGCTTTGAGAAATAAAGGATTTAGTTGCTTTTAATGTTTAATGCTATTTCACATAGCATAAATCTGTACTTTTGACGATAAAAGTCGCCCTAATAACAATCTTCCGCTACAGGAAGAAGAGATAAAATCAACGAATAACAATGCGAAACTGGCGCCTGCAGTAGAGTAGGAACGTAAGCAAATGGAGATAGCGACTGATTTACTGTGCTGTAAATCTTAAACTCTGGGCACGATAACGAGTAGGTAGGCCTCTCGAGCTCACAGTGGAAAAGCAACACCGTGCTTGCTTTCCGGGCAGAAAACAGTATACGCAAATAGACTACAATTAATTATTTGTTTTCCATTTTAAGTTCACAATCTGCGAAGACATTTTACAATCAGGGAAGACATGACGTCAAGGTTTGATGATCGTATACTACAGTTAATTTAAACTATTTTGCGTTAGAAAGAGTAAACTTCAAGTCCGTTTCTAATCAGCAGGCGGGAAGCATGCGAAACTGCAAGTATTTTGCCATTCAGAACACTACATTGGGTTTTCATTAACAAGGGAGTATGCCATTGGGCTTTTATCGCAGCGAACAGTCTCCATTCCATTCCTTTGCATTTATGCATACGCGCACTCCAACCATTCCAGAAGCAAATCTGGAATTTACGGCCTTTTAATAACCTTCGCAAGCCATAGAAAGGCACTCTACGTTTAGCGATTAAACGTTAACGAATATGCAAAGGTATGCATCAAGTGACTACAAGAGATCTGTGAGAAAAGTACGTCACGGCAGTAGTCACAAGTCAGTGTAGAAGAAAAGAAGAAAGTTAACAAAGGAGAATAAGAATATAATGTGTTTGCAGTATAATCTCATACGCGACGAAAGAAATTTCCACTTTAGATTTATTTAAATTTCTTATGAGTCTTGAAGTAATTACTGTTCATTTATATTATGCTATATTTGGCCGATTTTATCGGTATGTGTAAAAGAATACGTCAACGTATGTAGAAGAATCTCACTACAAAGAGAGAACGGTAGCTCACACTGATGTAAGTATCTGTTTCTCAAGTGACCGTAGTAAGCTTGGTGAGGCTACCTGACCTTGGAGTCAAATCTGTTACAATACATAAAAGCAGAATACGAAGAAGAAAATGTACTACAAGGCTCAGCATTTTACTGGTTAACATAACATAAAAGAATAATTTGTCGGTATATTGATAATTTTTACTTCTGAACCGTCTGACAGCTACTGAATGAAACACAATTTTAGTGCCGTACGGGATTCGCCTTTATTTTATGCAAGGCATCATCAGTAGACTGGAATATGTACATATGTTTGCTATTAAATTTACATTTTGGTCACTGTACCTGTAGGTTATAAACAGTTCTGGTGGTTGGTATTTCCTATTAGGTAGTGATGTTTTGAACAGTACTTAAAAGTTGCGTGGACGATTTCCTACTTATTACGCTCCTGTTGCATTTTTGGTGTTGTTCTTCTTCTTATAAATGCCAATTTGCGGTTTTTTCCCACATTTCACAGCACTATGAACTGAACACAGGTTTCGATGCAATGTTTTCTTTTCTGTGGCACTTAAATAGTGTTTTATTCAGTTGGTGTCAGACGGTCCATAAGTAAAAATTATCAATATACTGTAATATTACACACAACTGAGGAAGACAGGACTACAAAAGTTGAAGATGTGAATAATATGTCGTTTACCGGAATGCGTGAAAATTCTTTTTTTTATGAGCAAGTAACACCAGCTTGAATAAAAAAATTCGAGGACATTAACAATCTCGCCGTTGAGTGCCCTAAGGTCACAAACGCGCAACAAAAATCTGTGAGAATGAGGATCAGTCGCATTTACAGTTTAATAGTGAAAGAACACTCACTGATGATCGTTGATTTTTCATGTCACGCAATTCCCTGGTCTAGTACGGCAACTATTAAACAGATCTCACGATGAACAGAGAAAGAATGCACAAGGGGTCACTGTACGAGACAGTGAAGAAACGAACAGCAGTCGAATCTCCTTGCACATTCGAGAGGAGTTAGTTCCAAATTCGCATCCAACCTCGCAGATTTTCATTTTCCTTTGTATCTCCACCTGTTTAGTTAGAACTGATCTTTCGCCATCCTTCTCCGTCGGATCTGTTGACGTTGTCTGAACATTAGACTACATTTACTCCTACCGTTATCGCCTGATGTACAAAATGGCGCTCTCTAAATACGAAACTTCGGCGACGCAAGAGACATGTAAATGATACGCGTATACACGTGCGAATCTATATTCTGTAAGATCGCAAAACTATTTTGTTTAAAGTGGCTGATGAGACTCAACATCACAGACTCAATGCGTTATAATTTATCTATAATTAACCGCACAATTGCACACATTATAAGTAAATCTTATTCATGAATTCAGCCATATATAACTTAGGTCGAGAGGAATGTATAATGTTAAGTAGCAGCAAATACTAGCAGTCGTATAAAAAAGAATTTGGTAAAAAAACTATACATAACACTGTGAGATGTATATGTACCTCAGGAGTTGCAGTTTTGTGTCTGTCTATTGGATGATGTTCCTGTTTGTGTGGATTTTCGATCAATTCTCTGAATTACATACTGTTGTGTGTATGTGGGAGTGTATTGCTCTTTGTTTTTGGTACAAAAAATGGACCAGGTATAGCGCGAGTTAGCGTGGAGCGAGTCAGAGTGAGTGGACGCGCGTGTAACAGGGCGGTGTGGTCTGACGTGCTATTGAGTAGTACTGCGTGCACGGCTGTCCGTATGATAGTGGCACACGGCTGTTAAATAAATTAATAGCTGCCACAATGGATGTTTTCTGGAACTAATACAATAAACGTAATCTGTGTTTCGTATTTGACGACTTATGACTTAACCTGCGACCGTAACATCCTGAAGCTGGCAGTACAGCGTCCTACCAAATTTAGTGAGCTCGCTCCCTAAGCAGCCCGCATGTCAGGAGAAGGGCCAGAATAATACCTGGTAAGCACATGTGAGAATCTTGCAACTTTATTGGTATGTTCCTGCACTGCCAGACATAGCAAACATCTGTTACGGTCGTAGGGCTACGATGCAGAAGACTGTTCGAAAATCCGTACACACAAGCACATCGAATAAAATAACACAAAACTGGAACATCTGAGCTATACATACATCTCACAACATAATAATAAAGTTGCAATCTGTCAATTACTGGCTACCCATTACAGCGTAAGAATATGAATAAACTATATAGATACGTTTTAACGCGTGGTAGGGCCGAGTTATTAGCAAGGGGCCGACATACCATATATACTAAGGTGACAAAAGTCATGAAATACCTTCTAATATTGTGCCGAACCTCCTTTTGCTCGGCGTAGCGCAGCAGCTTGACACGTCATGGACTCATAAAGTTGTTGGAAGTCCCCCTCAGAAATACTGAGCCATGCTGTATCTAAAGTAGTCCATAACTGCGAAAGTGTTGCCGATGCAGGATTTTGTGGCATGAAATGACCTCTCGATTATGTCCCACAAATGTTAGATGGGATTCATGTCGGACGATCTTGGTGGCCAAATCATTCGCTCGAACTCTGCATAATGTTCTTCAAACCAAGCGCGAACAGTTGTAGCCCGATGACATGACATCGTTGTTTGAGCATGAATAGCTACAAATGATCTACAAGTAGCCGAACACAAACATTTCCAGTGAATGATCGGTTCGGTTGGACTAGAGGACCCAGTCCATTCCGTATAATCACAGCCCCCACCCCCACGAGTCACAAGCTTGCACACCGCCTTGTTGAAAACTAGGGTCTATGGCTTTGTTGGGTCTGTTGTAAGTCCACAGCAGTGAAGTGGTGTGTGTATGTGGCAGTCGGTTATATGTAAACAGCAGCATAATAAGATGGGTCGACTTAGACGAGAAATAATGGCAAAAAGGAGCTATCGTGTTCCGACATGCGCCGCGATGACGCTGTGGGCGAAGTTACCTGAGTTGTTGGTGTATCAGTGCCCACTATCCAACAAGGAACGGTGTACCACTTTCAGCCATGTAACACGGTACATGGACAGTGGTCGTAAAAAGATCGTGACTGACAAGGGGTCCGGAGGCGAGTGTTCAGACATGTGACGATCGGTTTCAAACCGGACAGGAATTTGTGTCAGTGATTACAGGTCCACTCAACCAGCTTCAGAGCGAACAATGGAGAGAGCACTGCATGGAATGGATACCTGGAGTACGGTATCTCGCAAGAGGCCAACACTCACATCATGAAGAACCCGAACAGCACAGAATCTGTACAGCAGCTCAATGGAAGTGTGTTTTGTGGTCCGATGTGTTGGGACTTTGCGTCTTATGAAATGATGCAAGGGTACGAGGGCACGGACCGCACAATGAGGCGTTTAACCCCCAGTGTGTGGAGAGAGTTGTTGAGGCCGCATGTGGTTCTGTGATGTTTTGGGAGTGTTTCTCGCACTATGATGTTAGGCCCTTCATTCGTGTACCACTGGACAAATTTATTTAGGCATTCTGAGTGACCAAGTGTTACTCTCTCTCCTACATCTTCATGATCTATATCTATATACATAATCGTAAGCCACAGTACGGTGCGCAGCGGAAGGTACCCTTGTACCACTACAAGTAATTTCCTTTCCAGTTCCATTCGCAAATAGAGCGAGGGAAAAACGACTATCTATATGCCACCAAACGAGCCCTATCTCTCCAATCTTATTACCATGGTGCTTATGCGAAATGTATCATACGTTGGCTACAGCAAAATCGCTCTAATGTCAGCCTCAAGTATCGATTCTCTAAATTGTCTCAATAGAGCTCCGCGAAAAGAACGTCGCCTTCCCTCCAGTGATTCCCATTTGAATTCCCGAAGGATCTTCGTAATATTTACGTGTTTATCGAACATATCGGTAAAAAATCTAGCAGCTCGCCTCTGAAATGCTTTAATGTCTCCAACAGTACTTCAACAACGGGTCGTACTAGTGTCCTATACGTGGTCTCCTTCACAAATGAACCACACTTTCTTAAAATTCTGCCAATAACCCGAAGTCGACTGGGCCAACGTGTCAAATGCTTTACGGAAACCTAGGGCTATGGAGTCGGCATGTTGCCCTTCATCCATGATTTGCAGGCTCTCAAATGAGAAAAAGGCAAGCTGAATTTCGCACGAGCGATGCTTTCTAAAATTTTGCTGATTTGTGGACAGGAGCTTTTCCCTCTCAAGGAAATTTATTATATCCGAACTGAGGATATGTTCAAGATTCTGCAGGAACCAATGTTAAACATATTTGACTGCAATTTTGCGGGTCCGTTCAAGTATGAGAATGATCTGGACATTCCCGTCTTCCGAGATGACAGCACCCGTTATTACATATTTTGGTAAACATTTTTGGAATACTGTGATCAATAGATTATTATATTTTAATTAAAGTTCAGTCCTTATCATAACATTTATGTCTCAATAACATAGGTGACCGGTTTCGGTTATATTTATATAACCATCTTCAGACCCGTGGCTCCCTTGGAGGGTGGTAGGCGGAGCTCTCTTCAGCTGCTACGATCAGTTGACTTCGTAGCAGCTGAAGAGAGCTCCGCCTACCACCCTCCAAGGGAGCCACGGGTCTGAAGATGGTTATATAAATATAACCGAAACCGGTCACCTATGTTATTGAGACATAAGTGTTGTGATCAAGACTGAACTTTAACTATCACGTATGTTCCTAGGCTGATGAACACACAAGCACTCGATCATGATCCCACAGAAAATGTCTGGTACTACCCAGAACAGTAGTTGGAACATAGCGCTACGGGATCTAAACATCAATGTGTGCCTTTAGCTGGATGTGACATACCTGAAGAAGCTTTCTAATTCTCTTCTTGGGCGAATAGAGGCCGTTGTCAAGGCTACAGGCGTTATCATAGAGAATTAGCGTGTCGTCTGCTGAGGGTGACTTAACTTATTACCTGAGGCGCTTACGTAATCTATGCAGCTGCTTTGTAGGTTCGTACTTCAATTGTGTTATTCTAATCTTTGCTTCCAGTATCTACATGCATGTCTCGAACTTAAGTTTTTAGTAAGCCCGCGCGGGATTAGCCGAGCGGTCTATAGGCGCTGCAGTCATGGACTGTGCGGCTGGTCCCGGCGGAGGTTCGAGTCCACCCTCGGGCACGGGTGTGTGTGTTTGTCCTTAGGATAATTTAGGTTAAGTAGTGTGTAAGCTTAGGGACTGATGACCTTAGCAGTTAAGTCCCATAAGATTTCACACATATTTTTTTTAGTATGCATCAACAGTTCGCAGAGTCGTAATTTGCGATTTTTTTTTAATTTCACTAACGCTTGCCCCCCTCGCCCAGCTTCGTGCACTGTAGAAGAGGAATAGTGGGGTAAGCGGGGGGAAGGATGTGGGGAGAGCGGCTTCGTGCCCTGCAGCAGCACTGCACTGTTGTGGCTGCGAGAGCTGTTACGTCGGCCTAACGCCTGCGCCCCCCCCCCCCCCTCCCAATCCCTCCCACCCTGCTGCCAGAGGAAGCGCTTCCTGCAGGGCGCGCGTGCCTCTGCGGCCCACCAGTGGACCCGCACCACGCTCGGCTTGCACCGCAGGACCCATTAACTGCCGCTTGCACAGTTGTGACGGCCTCGAGATTATGTACATCAGTCAACGACACAGAAGCAGTAGCTGGCGGAAACGTTCCAACGCGTGGAGGCCGACAGTATACAGTCTTCTTCAAGATTCGACATTGCAGTAACATCACCCACGTCATACAACTTTCGGAAATATGCTGCAAAAATGGGAACCAAAGGAGTATTAAATACGTTCTAGATATAGTTGTTCATTAACGTCAAGTGAAGAAGATGAATTTATACAATCAGACAGGCTAAAATTTCATATCGGTCTGAAATAGAATCAAATAGCAAAACAACTTGGAAAAAATCCATTTGAAACGAAAAATGAAACACACAAACATTCTGGGAAATAAATACATACATTCTGAGAATCAAGTAATAAACTTTTGTGGCGAGAACAGAATAAAACTCAAAAATCAAACGCTTCATACCAGAAAAGCCATGGTGCATAACGTTGAAGAAACCTAGGAAAATGAGAGTAAACCCTTGGATCTCTGATGTTTGGAAACCTCGATGTCATATACAGTCGAAGATGTACTTTTAACATACAAAAACAAGTCACTAAATAATTTCAGAGGCGCCGGCCGGTGTGGCCGTGCGGTTCTAGGCGCTTCAGTCTGGAACCGCGTGACCGCTACGGTCGCAGGTTCGAATCCTGCCTCGGGCAAGGATGTGTGTGATGTCCTTAGGTTAGTTAGGTTTAAGTAGTTCTAAGTTCTAGGGGACTGATGACCACAGATGTTGAGTCCCATAGTGCTCAGAGCCATTTGAACCATTTTTGAACCATTTAATTTCAGAGGCGTCATATCGCTCAGTCTGGTTTAGAAATGCGGTCTCTATCGGTACCAGTATTGGCACAACTCTTAAGGCAAAAACATCGTATTTTAGGAAGGGAAAATTACTATCAAAATTAACCCTTCAGCTATCGACAGTTCGTCAGTAAAGCAACAAGTCTCTAATAACACATGTCAGAAGTATTTCAATAAGATAAAAATACAGGGAGAAATGACAACCACTACAGCTTATTACCCGTACGCTGAATTACCGTCTTGCCTTCGAAATAACACGGGAATTTATTTATTAATCTTGATCAACCATTCAGCTTGCTTCGACACAAGGCCTTTCGATCCAAAGTACTCTGGAGACTAGTTTATCTGTTGGTCTCTTTTCAGCGACAAGCAACCAATACACAAGGTTCATCTCGGTCTTTTTTCTTTTTCAATATCTATGTAGGTCACATACGGCGGCGGTACATTTAAATCCTGGAGCGATACTAGAGGCGGGACTGGAACTCACGACCTGCGTTTTTCGTAGCAGTGGTGATAAACTGAGACCATGGAGAACGCAAAAAAAGAAAAATAGAAAAAAAACAAACAAGTACAGCAACTCACGATGACCGCAATAAATTTGTTATATTCGTGTGGAGAGGTAATTCGATATGGAACATTAGAGGATCGTTTATCGCATGACCGCGAAGCTAACAGAAAAAAAATATCCAGGAAGCTAGCAACCGGAAAATTTCTTCAGAAAACTTCTTACAGTGAAAAATGTGTATTATTAACGATTTTGAAAAACTGAGAATATACACTCTGATGATGTAATTTCCCGTATATTGTGCACACAGTTCACGCAAAATATACTGAACTTCTGTATAAAAGATAAAATAAAAGGTATCAACTGATTAATGTTTGTTAAGCTGGACTGTAGGCTATGTGTTAGCAGCAAAAGATGCTGCTTCCATCGACAGAAGAAACGAAATTCTTACGCAACACAATGAAGTATCATTATTCTATCTCGAAATCGATGTCTTCTCGTAAGACATTGGGAACATTAGAAACTGTGCTTCCTCCTTACCATCTGAAGTTCGTAATTGAGTCATCTCTACAAGCGCCGAATCTGTCACGTTCAGCAGAATGAGCTTATTACGGAAGGCATTCGTACGCAAGGCCACGCAGTCGGTGAGCAGCACACAAATGAAGGGGGCATCCTACCTAGACAGAGGGCGATTACCTGTTAAATAGCGCGGAAGACACTTGCATAAACTCCTGGCCTACTGGCGTACTCGTATATACTAGCGGTCCGGCCGTTCGCAGTCGGATCACGTGTACGCCGAACAAGGGGCATGAATACTAACAGCTTGGCACCGAATCACGGCCGCGCTGCCTCCTCGAGCGTCTGAGGGGATCTGTTGTACGTCAGACCCAAGATCGGCATCGCTCAGTACAGACAGAGCGGAGCAAAGCGGGGTACGAGTACAGGTGGCAGAGTATTGCCTGAAAGAAAGGGTCACAGCTGCGTCTGGTATATGTGAAACACGGGAAAAGAAGGGAGCAACGAGAACGGACCACTAACGCTACGCTTCTCGATGCGAGAAATAGTTCAGAACTGTGAACATAATTTACATAACATAAGAATGTGTCTTGGCGACAGGAAGAAACAGGCGAGACTTTAACAAAAATATAATTTACGTTAAAAAATGTTCAGCAATCTGATTCGGTCACACATGAAAACAAATCTCCCTCTCTTTGACGAACGAATCCTTATTGAGTTTACTTATACACTTTCTCGTTCCTACGCTAAAGTAACGTTATGACATTAGAGTAGGCAAAATTATAAGATGAACGTAAATGAAATGAAGAAAATTCGTATCAGTTACACTAAAAATTGAGAAAATGTTACACGTTTATACTGCGGCGCTCAAGATTAAAACAGTATTTTGCAAAAATACGTTTCTGGCTACAGTACAAAAGATCAAAGGTAGCCAATGTTTTTTTCTTAAAATAATTTTTTTTCGATTGTGACTCACTTCCAGCGAAGAAAATCCATTCATAGTGCTAATATACTGTACTATGATGTTCCGGGATTGCAGCTTGTCACGGTTTTCCGCCTTACACGATATTTTAGCTAGAGAATGATAACATTTTTAGGTGAATCTTTCCGCATCACCATCTGTACCAGAGATTGTGTTTCTATCCTACTTGAAAGGGGATAGAAACATTCACCGGCATAAGTTTTTCATGTTATGCTATTTATTGGCACTTCGTGCTGCAATCTTGAAAGAATGTCGAGTATTATGTACGGCGGGAAAGATTCAGCCCACATCGCAGTGTTAAACAGAATTAAGAGGGCGTGCTGAAAAGCAATGCCTCCGAATTTTTATGTGAAAACTCTTACAGATTTTTAAATATTAGAAACATTATTACATTCTACATCTATATTCTTCGTATTTCTAGCCCTCTGCCTCTATGAAATTTTTGGAAATTTGTGGTAAGTTCCTATGGTACCAACCTGCTGAGGTCATCGGTCCCTAGCCTTACACACTACATAATCCAACTTAAAATAAGGATAAAATAGACACTCATGCCCGAGGAATGGCTCGAATCTCCGACCGGGGGAGCCGCGCGAACCGTGGCAAGGCGCGGCTACGCCGCGGGGCTGCCTCTAGGGGGCTCTGAATTGTAACGTGTAACATGGTAGTGTGTAACGCAACTATGCCGTTCTATGAGTTCTGCTACACATTGAGCACCCTCTTCTTCAGCATGACAATGCCAGACCACACACGAGCGCCACGACGTCTGCAACAATCCGACGTCTTGGATTCACTGTCATCGATCATCCTCCATTAGAGTCCCGAGTTGGCCCCATCCGATTTTCATCGGTTTCCATAACTTAAAGAATACCTTCGAGGGCTTAACTCTGATAATGGCTTCGTCAACGAATTTTCTATAGTGACGGTATAACAAATTGGTCTCTCGTTGGGAGAAACGTGGTCGTCTGTTTTGATAAATAAATGAGTAGACATGAAGAATAAAGATACAGAATCTTATTTAAAATTCTATAAGAGGTTTGACATAAAAATTCGCAGTCCTATATACAGGGTGTTCCATTGATCGTGACCGGGCCAAATATCTCACGAAATAAGCGTCAAACGAAAAAACTACAAAGAACGAAACTCATCTAGCTTGAAGGGGGAAACCAGATGGCGCTATGGTTGACCTGCTAGATGGCACTGCCATAGGTCAAACGGATATCACCTGCGGTTTTTTTTTTTAAATAGGAACCCCCATTTTTTAATACGTATTCGTGTAGTACATAAAGAAATGTGAATGTTTTAGTTGGACCACTTTTTTCGCTTTGTGATAGATGGCGCTGTAATAGTCACAAACATATGGCTCACAACTTCAGACGAACAGTTGGTAGAAGGTAGTTTTTTTAAATTAAAATACAGGACGTAGGTACGTTTGAACATTTTCTTTCGGTTGTTCCAATGTGATATATGTACCTTTGTGAACTTATCATTTCTGAGAACGCATGCTGTTACAGCGTGATTACCTGTAAATACCACAGTTATGCAATAATTGCTCAAAATGGTGTCCGTCAATCTCAATGCATTTGGCAATACGTGTAACGACATTCCTCTCAACAGCGAGTAGTTCGCCTTCCGTAATGTTCGCACGTGCATTGACAATGTGCTGACGCATTTTTGTCAGGCGTTGTTGGTGGATCACGATAGCAAATATCCTTCAACTTTCCCCACAGAAAGAAATCTGGGAACGTCAGATCCGGTGAACGTGCGGCTTCGACGACCAATCCACCTGTCATGAAATATGCTATTCAATACCGCTCCAACCGCACGCGAGATATGTTCCGGACATCCAACATGTTGGAAGTATATCGCCATTCTGTCATGCAGTGAAACATCTTGTAGTAACATTGGTAGAACATTACGTAGGAAATCAGCATACACTGCACCATTTAGAGTGCCATCGATAAAATGGGGGAAATTATCCTTCCCCCCATATTGCCGCACCATACATTACCCAGCCAAGGTCGCTGACGTTCTACTTGTCGCAGCCATCGTGGATTTTCTGTTGCCCAATAGTGCATATTATGCCGGTTTACGTTACCGCTGTCGGTGAATGACGTGTAAGTAGGCTGTTTAGGTTCTTATATTTGTAACGTCACGTAACGCTCTGTATGATGATCACTGGCTGTGCTCTGTGCAGTCTGTGGCTAGTATGCATTGTTGTCTGCCATTGTAGTGTTGGGCAGCGGCAGCTGGATGTGAACAGCGCGTAGCGTTGCGCAATTGGAGGTGAGCCGCCAGCAGTGGTGGATGTGGGGAGAGAGATTGCGGAGTTTTGAAATTTGTAAGACTGGATGTCATGAACTGCTATATATATTATGACTATTAAGGTAAATACATCATTTGTTCTCTATCAAAATCTTTCATTTGCTAACTATGCCTAACAGTAGTTAGTGCCTTCCGTAGTTTGAATCTTTTATTTAGCTGGCAGTAGTGGCGCTCGCTGTATTGCAGTAGTTCGAGTAACCAAGATTTTTGTGAGGTAAGCGATTTGTGAAACGCATAGGTTAATGTTAGTCAGGGCCATTTTTTTGTAGGGATTTTTGAAAGTCAGATTGCGTTGCGCTGAAAATATTGTGTGTCAGTTTAAACACAGTCATGTACAATTGTTCAAAGGAGACGTTTCAGACGCTTCGTCGCTAAATAGAACGCGTGCAACAAATCTGTCATCGTCCCGTAACTTCTCTTGTGCCCAGTGGCAGAACTGTACACGACGTTCAAAGTCGTCGCCATGCAATTCCTGGTGCATAGAAATATGGTACGGGTGCAATCGATGTTGATGCAGCATTCTCTACACCGACGTTTTTGAGATTCCCGATTCTCGCGCAATTTGTCTGCTACTGATGTGCGGATTAGCCGCGCCAAAACACCTACTTGGTCATCATCATTTGTTGCAGGTCGTGGTCGACGTTTCCCATATGGCTGAACACTTCCTGTTTCCTTAACGTAACTATTCGGCGAACGGTCCGCACACTTGGATGATGTCGTCCAGGATACCGAGCAGCATACATAGCACACGCCCGTTGGGCATTTTGATGACAATAGCCATACATCAACACGATATCGACCTTTTCCGCAATTGGTAAACGGTCCATTTTAAGACAGGTAATGTATCACGAAGCAAATACCGTCCGCACTGGCGGAATGTTACGTGATACCACGTACTTATAAGTTTGTGACTATTACAGCGCCACTTATCACAAAGCGAAAAAAGTGGTCCAACTAAAACATTCATATTTCTTTACGTACTACACGAATACACTAATATGTTATAAAAAATGGGGGTTCCTATTTTTTTAAAAAACGCAGTTGATATACGTTTAACCTATGGCAGCGCCATCTAGCGGGCCAACCATAGCGCCCTCTGGTTTCCCCCTTCAAGCTAGTCAAGTTTCGTTCTTTGTAGTTTTTTCGTTTGACACTTATTTCGTGAGATATTTGGCCCGGTCGCGATCAATGGACCAACCTGTATATATGAGAGTAAGTATGAATGACAGCCATGTCCAATGCCTCCCTGGATGCTGAATACCGATACTGTCACTGTTACACTCTCGTGAGGATGAATGGCAAGAGTCGGAAGGAATCGTCGGTCAGAGGGTTCTTGTGTGGGAAACCCGGTAGTTTACGTAACTTATTCCGGTGAAGTAAGAGATTTCGGCGCTCGGTCCATATATGCTCAGGACAGCGAGCCTTCATAGCTGGACAGCCAGGCGGGCGGCGTCGGGAGACGTCTCCGGTGCTCGCGTACGCTGGGATTCGCGGCGGCAGATTGCTTCTGTGTCGATAAATATTTGCGCTTCAGATGCGTGCCACTTGACCTACTGGGGGAAGGCCGGAACCGTCGGGCGGAGGAAAGGGACAGGGGAGCGCCGAGGAGGAAGCGGGCGTAGGCGGCCCAGGGCGTCGGGCTCACTCCGCGGGCCACTAAACGTTTTTACCCTTTTTAATGTTTGGCGTCTTTTCAGCGAAGAAAAGGACGGCCCGCGGGCGGGGGCGAGGAGGGAGGGCCGAGTCAGAATGGAAGGACGGGGTGAGGCGGGTAAGAAAGAGGATAAAAAAATAAAGCACTTCCGCGGCTCGCGAAAGGACGGGAGCGTGCGCCGGGACGGTGGTTAATGCATTTCTTTCAGCGGCGGTCGCGGAAACGTTAACAGCCGCGCCCCGTGGCGGCCGGGCGGAGTGGCCGAGCGCGCCGCTCCGAGCTCGGCACACTTCGCCCATTGTGGGCGAGCCGAGTCGAGGCGAGGCGAGGAGTTCCGAGCGGAACCCGGACCAACCAATCGCCAGTCCTCATCCCTACACTTCGCCCATCCGCAGCACTCACTCCACCACGCTTGCTAACCCTTACGTCGTCCGCCACAAACTTTTACAGTCTCTCCTAGCAGACGTCGACTCTTGCCTTAAGTTAGCGTGCTGCTGACTTCTCCATCCTCTAAGCCCTCCATGTGTGCAAAAATTAACTACGATCTAGCAACAGCGTTCAATATAGTGTAACTATCCTCTTTCCCGTCCGGCTTCTTTCTTTATCCTCTCATCTACTCTTTCTGCCACTCGCGCTCGTCGTGAGTTTCTTTTGAAAAACAAATTAGGTTGTACCTATAATTGGACACATGGTGATAGAAAATCATAAAATTTTCTCAGGAGTCCAGCCGCATCAACTGATTAAATGCTCACGAGCTTTTGAACGAATGCTCCTCGGCCATTGTCAAATGGTCACCATGTGGCAATGGCTGAGGGGCATTCGTCCAAATGCTACGAACGAATACGGTATTATTCATTTGTCCCATAATGGAAATATTTGTACTAGTGTGTATGTTCTAGTTATTCCATAGGATTCATAGGTCAGAGAACGGACATTCCCCAGTTTTCTGTTATCCACTGAGATCCAGTGTCTAGAAACACAGCATATATATTTATGTACGTTTCCCGCCTTACTTACGCTAAAACTGAAATTTCATATCGATTCAAACAAATTAATTAAATAATTTTGCTTTTGACTGGAGGCCGGCCGGAGTGGCCGAGCGGTTCTAGGCGCTACAGTCTGGCACCGCGCGACCGCTTCGGTCGCAGGTTCGAATCCTGCCTCGGGCATGGATGTGTGTGATGTCCTTAGGTTAGTTAGGTTTAAGTAGTTCTAAGTTCTAGGGGACTGATGACCTCAGAAGTCAAGTCCCATATTGCTCAGAGCCATTTGAACCATTTTGAATGGAGGCGCAGTCATATGAAACTTTCTGAAAGATATAATCGCCATTTGACTGTACAACAGGTTTTCATTTTACAATACAGATTTTGGCCTTAGGCCATTACCAAGTGTTACAAGCGCTATAAATCACTGGACTTGAGTAAAATCCAAGTGGTCGTCGAGATATGTATCTCTGGTTACATAAACCAAAGTTTTCAAAAGTAAATTCACGGAAAAATTGTGTAATAGGCTAATTTCCGACAATTAGCATGACTCACTTGATATGGTTGTGGAATAAAATAGGTGCCCAAATCACAGGTTTTAAACTTCGCTACACTGTGTCTAAGCAGCCACTGACATGTTTGTGTCACTTGGACGCTGCTCAAGTCTAATGATTATAATACTTGTAACACTTGATAACGGCTTAAGGCCGAAATATGGGTTGTGAATAAAAACCAATTGTACAGTCAACTGGTAGTTGTACCTTCTAAAAAGTTCGGATAAATGTGCTTAATTCTCAAACACTTGCACCAAAAAATTGGCATCTTTCCGACTGTTAACAATTATTTCGGATTAATATAGGACTCTGCCAAAGCTCACCTTCTGAACAGGATTTCAACAGTCCCTTTCGCCTTAACATTCATTACAAGTACAGCCTCTCGAGACATTCAGAATTAACTGCAACGATTTATCAAAAGATTCAACAAATTTGTTCTCATCATCTCTGTTGGCTTTACGTTGGAGACGAGAACAGATGACTGCCAACCATTATTATTATTAATGATGGTGAATGTGCTGGTGACAGTAGGGTCTTTCGTGAAGAGAGATACTTTTTAAAATTGTAATTCCCTTTTTTTAGTGTACCCACACTTTTATTAGTTTGAGCGGGACTTCACTCTACCCGACCAGAAGCCACCAAGAAGGCAACGTGAAGCGCTAACTGACGACAAAATCACATCCTAACGGCGGTATTGAGGAAGAGCCGAATGTAACAGTTTCAAGATGATCTCAGCGGTTGTGGCTATCTGAAACATCAGCTTGGTGAATCTTGCGGAAGGATTTGGGCCTGCATCCATGCAAAGTTATAGTGCCACAAGATTTAAAGCCACTAATAATGTTGAATAGAGTCATTAACAGTTGGAGCCATCGTACACGTCACTGTGTTCACAGCCGTGGTTGACATTGAACGATATTTTGTTCAGAACATAACTGCAATGTCCAAGTTTCAAAATAAAGCACAATTTACTTTGATGTAAAGAGTGATCTTTTCTTTTCAAATTTTAAAACGTATCACTCTTAATAATGGACCCTTTAGAAGTAGTGGTATTGGTAGTAGTAGTAGTAGAATCAAAATGCACGCTTTCCAGTTGAGCCTTGTCCCAAATGACACTGTTCAGTAGGAGGTATGGATGAAGCTTTTTTAACAAAAATATTAAAATGGCTATTATTTTTATCCAGCTATCTTCCATTTGCTTTCTTATTTATTAATCAAAGCATTATACTTGTAAATATCTTAGCGTTCCAAACTAAGCTTTACGTCTTCTGATAAGTTACGTAATAATTGTTGTTGCCCTAACTTACAGGAAAAAATTGCCAAAGAAGAAATATAACAAGATTAATTCAAAAGAAAGTTCCAAATGGAGGCGTACCATTTGTCCAGCAGACTGTCTGTTATCGTTCGCTACTTAAAGTTCCGTTCCTTCTTTTCAAAGCACGAAAAGCGAAATGTATTAAAAGCTAACGCAGGACTGCACTTTTTTTAAAATTACAGATTTTTAAACTAAATTCTAGGTGTTGTTCCGTATTTGTTTTAACTTTATATTTATCTCTTTCATTAATTCGTTTAACGTTTTGTTATTGCTTTTGAGTGTGGAGACTTTATTTTGAGATCTCCAGAAAAAGAAATTCTGAAGTCTTTTTTTTCTGTGCGCCGGTGATACTAAATGAAAATGAAATAAAATATTTTCAATTATATTTGCTACTTCGTTATACGAGCTAAAAGACAAGTGCGCCGGTGATACTAAATGAAAATGAAATAAAATATTTTCAGTTATATTTGCTACTTCGTTATACGAACTAAAAGACAAACACGCAGTAGTTCCAGACTTAAAAGATCGTAAATACGATTATGTTCACGCAAGTACTAGTTAGACTTACGTCAAAGTCGAAAGCAGCGTGTAAAACCGTGGAAAAACTGACAATAAGTACTTACGCTGGTGTTTTCATCAAGTGTCTATTCTCGTGAAATGTACTAAACACTGTACGACGCCTTTGAAAATGACCTGTCCGTTATATTCTCACTTCGCTTACTGCTAAACGTTCAGAAAGTCAAGGACAAAAGTTTATAATGTGGTCGACAATGTCTTCAAATAATGAGTCAAAAGCATGAGTTATATTCCGACAGAGACTCGGTATGTGCAAAGTGACACAGTCCGTTCCGTTTTATCCATTATCAACAACGCCCAAAAAAAAAAAAAAGTGTACTCACACAGGAAAAAACAATTTGAGAATTGATAAGCAACTGTTAACGTTCAATCGCGAATGTCGGGCGATGTTCGCATCAGACTGCAACCAAGCAAACAGGAGCTTTTAATTGGAGAGAAAGGGACCGGACCGACAGGGTCACATTTCTTCCTGAATTGTCACGGAACGCGGACATTCAACGGAAATATTTTTTTTAGGATTTATTGTTTACTTCGCCGAAGTTTGGAACAGCATCTCACATACATGTCGAGTCAGGAAACCAATAACCTGTCTGTGCCCCCAGAAGTGATTTATTGATATCGCTACGGAAAATACAGCGCGTATCGATGGCCCATCCCTCTCACTGCTTTTGTTTTGGCAACCCATCCACGCAATTGGAGTGTTTATATCAGAGCGCGCGTAGACAAGGATCGTAAATCAGAAAGCTTATAAATGCCTCGGCAGGACGTCGCTTTCGGCTGTGTCACACGGGAGACGCAGGCAAGTCCTGCGGTGCTCATGATTAGAACGCACCTGGCAAGCAGTGCAGCGTTAAAGAACAGTTGATATGCCTAATGAAGTGCTTCGGTTGTTTCCAGTTTGTGCACAATATTTAAACGACTGAGCTAGTCGTGTTATTCAGAGGTCACATCACATCACTTAGTAGAGATGCTAGTGACACACTACGACGTCGAAGGTGCTATTCGTTGAGAGGATGATTTAAGAATACAGCATCTACGACAGATGGGACGCTGTTTGGAGGAAGACGTTGATCCACGCAGAGCCACAATGAAGTTGTTTCGAGATTTCAAGGAAAACAGTTATACAGATTCCGGCCGACATTGTGCATGTCTTTCCGAGGGATACCGACCTACCACACTTTTAGAGCTGGTTAAAAACATTTTATAACAAACAGACATTTTCACTTTCGATACGAAATTGCAGTGCCTGTGTTGTTAAGAAGAACGATGAATTGTTCCACATGTACGGGAATTACATAATGTGTGTTCGAGTACAGGTTGTGACGTAGAGACGACGACATAATAATGGAAGTTTGAGTGTGCAAGGATAACCAATGAGATTAAGATGACCGCTGGCGTAAATTGGGAAATCCGGATTCGAGCCCCGGTCCGGCACACATTTTCATTGCTGCAATTTCTTTATACAGCTGATGGTTGTTCGTATTCACAACCGCGAATAAATTTATTCTATTTTCACTTTCAGTCAATGTGCCAACAACCAGACGAAAAGAGATTTCAGATGCTGCGATTTCCATTCACTAAGCGAAGTACGATGAATAAAAGACTTTAGAAAACGTAAAACCAAACAAAATATAATCATTCCTGAATGCTTCGTAGAAAGCATTCGGACACTAGAGTGGTCATGATTTTTAAGGCTTTGTACGGACAAATTATTGGACTAACTAGAACGAAATTTGGATGCAATCTCAATTCTAATATAAATGTATAGCGAATATAGAAAATATTTGGATCTGCAGTTTATATTCTTCTTGTAAGTCCAGTAAATTAAGAAATGAGAGACACGTTATGACAATTACAGTGTAGGAATACTTTATTAATACACTTTAGACAGACAAAAAAATAACCAAATTCTTGATAAGGGAATTAAAAATGCTCCATGAGACGCAACTACACACTGGGGAAGCACCTTAACTAATTAGCGAGGCGTCACTTAGCTACAATACGTACATGTAAAAAATTTTAAATTCATAATAAGAGTTTTAGTATACGCATCAGTAACGGTATTGCAAGCTTCCTCCAGAAATATTATGTTAGCGTACTTTCGATTTGAAATATTACGACGTCTGATCCGCCGTTACTTCTCTTTAGACATCTACATTTCATTCAACAAATTGTGAACATGTATTAGTCTGTCTTTGAGTTTCTTGTAGCAACAACGCCATTGAAATTTTAGAGCGGTTTTAGCTCCGTATTCTTTTCATATCCAGAACATCTCCAACCTCATGCGAGGACTTCACATTTCCAATTGGGGACAAAAAAAAAACTTTGCGGTACTTTTCAACACACAGACATAGGCAGTCTCTGGTGAAAGCGAGCGATCTTTAACGAGCAACCTAACCAATTCCTAATACATTTCTAGCTACCTGTTCTAGGTTGCTCCTACTCTTCATTCATTCCTTCTGAACTGAGACGAAAATGGATAAATGTGTTAACTCGCTTTCTCAAGCTGCTGAATAATGAGCAGCAGATTACTCCAATTGTTACTGCCCGTGACGAACAAGGAACGTCTGACTCCTAATTCATTTTCCAAACGGTTTATGGTCAGAAAGCTAAGTGTTTTCTTACGTTATTGAACTAATCTCTGCATACAAAAGGAACTGTCTTCATTGACTCGTCATCGCCCAGCCCAAACAGCTGAGGACAGAAACATGAAATTTGGCGGGGCTGTTGATGTTATACACCGCTTAACAAGGAATTTCTCGAAATTCCGCTTCTAAGGGGGTGAAATGTGGGATGTAAGTTTAAATAATAAATCATTATTAAAGAACTACTAAAGTATTTTACGCCTATTTCTATTGGACTTCTCTGTTAGAAATTAAAAAACACATATTTCAGTGTTTCTGGAAATTCAGCCCCTAACGGGATGAAATACAGGATGAAAATTTCTAAGAAACGTTTCATTGTGAAAGCATTTTAAAGCTAGATCTATGAAAATTTATATTCGGCTTCTAGGCTAGAAATAAAGATATAGGTGTTTCAGTGTTTTTGGAAATTCATGCCCAAGGTGGTGAAATAGGGGATGAAAATTTTTACGAAATATTTCGTTATATTAAAACCATTTTCAAGCTAAATCTATGAAAACTGGTATTTGGTGTCTCAGCTACAAATAAAGAAATATGTTAGTTTCTATTGAAAAGGGAGGGTAAACAAAAACCTGCCACTCCAGATACCAAAATCGATTTCCGATCAAATGTGCTTTCGGAAAAGACCATGCTTCCAAGGCCTTAATTAGGGTGAATAATTTAGTACGTGCTGCAATTTGTCGAGTAAATCAAAGAAAGCTATTAGGTCTACAACTTCACTTCCACCGTTTAGCAAAGATGGCAGTACTGGTAAGTGATAGTGTATGTGTTAGGTCATAAACTTCAAACAATAAGCTTAGGCATTTGTAAACATAACGCCATCAAAATATTACACGATTTGTGACTGCATCATTTTTGTCGACTGAATAAGTCAACTTACGAGTCCAATTCCCGTCTTTTGCGAGAACCTTTAATTTTCTGCTTTAATATTAAGAAATCTGCGGCTGAGGGTCGTAAAACATTGGGTAACACTTATGGTAAGGCATCTATTAATGAGAAAACTTGCAAAGATTGGTTTCAATGCTCTAAGAAAAGTGATTTTAACGTCGACGACAGGCATTGGCGGTGGAAGAGAGGTGGTTTTCGAAGCCATTGAAACTGGCGGAAACGATCACAGGAGATCGTTATCGAAAGTAGTTGGTGCGTTTGAGCCGAGCACTGAAAGACAAACGGCTGCAATACAGCGACAGATATGAAAAGGTGGTTTTGCAGCATGACAAAATGTCGCAATGCCGTCAAAACATAGCTGGAAACGTTGACATGGAAGTCCTACCGCAACCGCCTCATTCTTCTTAAGTTCAAAGCTTGTATATAATGTACGAGAGATCTGTGGGAAGTACAGGTAAAGTAACTGTATTTATCTTACGCAAGGTCGTTCAAGTTACATGTTTAGTTTAAGTGACGCTTCCTCTGACTACCTCCTCTTTCGATCAGTGACACATGGCCCAGCTGACTAGCACCTCAGAACGTATCAACACGAACAAAATTGGCTCGATTCCTGGATAGCCTTAAAAAACGCCCAATTCTTTGGCCCCGGAATTCGTATGCTGCGCGAAAGATGTGAGATGGCCATTACTTTGAATAGCAAATTTTTCTGTTTTCACAATAAAGCCCCGAACTTCGAAAAAGAAACAAAAAAAAGCGGAGGAAGCAAAGTTATAGACCTTATGTTTAATAGTCACCAAGACAAATCGCCTTTGTAAGAATTGCATAGAAAAAGCAACGGCTCTTTGATAGATTAATATTTCAGTATGTCCAAAACATATTCATAAAATTATTTTTTTTGTAATTACTACGCAAACTGGGAGCGAAGGAGCGGGCGCTATGCCAGTATGTAATGTACGAGAGTTCTATAGGAAGTACTGGAGAAGTAATTGTATTTATCTTACTCAGCTCGTTCAAGTTGCATGCTTAGTTTAAGTGACGCTTCCTATTCGCATTTCTTCAAGTATTTTTTTTCCCATTGCATGTGAATGGTGGATTTCACTTAGCAGCAAAGCGCTGTCAGTTCTTCCCTGGCGAGAAAGGTGGACAAACTGTTCGATAACTACGTAAGGCTAAAGGAGACAAAACGATAACGTTCACGAGAATATTGTATAAAGTGAATTAAGAATATCACAGATGGAGCGAACCAGTATTAAAGCTAAAAAGTACAATGAGGGAAATCGAGAACTGAGAAAAGCGCTTTGCGCATCGCTTTTGATGGAAAATAAGCTGAGTAAATAAGTGTTAGAGAGACTCACCCAGTTATTTCAACGACATGTGCAATTTGAATGAGTCACACCAGTTAGTAAAGAAGTTATTCTCCCGTCGGAGGTTCGAGTCCTCCCTCGGGTATGGGTGTGTGTTTTGTTCTTAGCGTAAGTTAGTTTGAGTAGCGTGTAAGTCTAGGGACCGATGACTTCAGCAGTTTGGTCCCTTAGAAATTCACACACATTTGAACAACTGAGAGAAGTTATTATAACTTTTGTGTTATTAGGTAAGTGCGCAAGTTCGTAGCATGCTGGTATTGCGGCTGCAACGGGTTTACTTATCGATTATTTGTAGTTTGCCGTTGCCGTAAAATTTACATATTGTCACTTCGTCAGTGGGTGGAGCTAGGACGCTAGAAAACGGAGTGCCAATGGAGAAGTCGGGACATTTGTGACATATTCTTCTGTTTGATTTCAATAGAGGGAAGATAGCAGCGGAGGCAACGAAAATGTTTGCGCTGTGTATGGGGATAATGTCATTGGACAGAGCACAGCA
The DNA here is from genome assembly GCF_021461385.2 of Schistocerca piceifrons. Lineage (NCBI taxonomy): Eukaryota > Metazoa > Arthropoda > Insecta > Orthoptera > Acrididae > Schistocerca > Schistocerca piceifrons. The sequence continues at coordinate 693,684,562 of NC_060141.1, forward strand.
AGATAATGGTTGTCTCGTTTTAACCACAATCGTTTTGACATTAATGGCTCTCTACGTTCAGGAAGACCCCCGGGGTTTGATGAAGATTGTTTAAACGCAGTAATCGATAATGAACCATGTCAGTGCACTCAAAACCTGGCAAGTGAATTGAACTGTGATCATTCTACCATTGTGCGAAATTTCTATGCAATGGGGAAGGCTCAAAAACTGAGTGTATTGGTACCGCATGCTCCAAGCCCGCATCACAAAAATCAGTGGGTGGCCATATGTGCATCTTTGTTTGCTCGTCATCAATTGGATCGTGAACAACACCGGCCATTCCTATCCTGCATCGTTACTGGTGACGAGAAATGGTGTCTTCGTGCCGATTTAACGAAAAGAAAGAAATGACTGAACCCAAACAAAGCAACAACTCCCCGTAGAAAGACCTGCACACATCCACAAAAGATACTAATATGCATCAGGTGGACCAGCGACGGTATGGCGTTCTACGAACTGCTTCCCCGATCTGTAACCATCACTGCTGACATTTATTGTCAAGAACTGAGCCATCCTGCAGACGCAGGACAAGAATATCGATCATGAAGACTGCGTAATTGGAGTTACTCCACACTACGCCCGCCCGCGTTCTGATAGACTGACGAAAAATGCTACACAGGAGTTGGGTTGGGAAGTCTTTCCGCAAGCACCTTATTCAACCAATCTTGCGCCCTCAGATTTTCGCCTTTTCCGATCTCTCTACCGAACAACTTTCAAGGAACTTAGTTTCGTGATGAAAATGCGCTCCCAACATGGCTAGACGCGTTATTCGCCTCAAAACCACGTGGTTTCTACAATCGCCGCATCGGAAAGTTATCCCAGCGTTGGCAGACTGTTGTAAGTAGTGAATGAGAATAGGTTGCTGATGACTAAAGTCTCTGTTATTGGTAGTCCATTTGTTGTTTATTTATGATTCACTGCAATCATAGCAATCCAGGAAACGTTTTCATGATGAAAACCATTTCATCTCTAAAACCTTCAAGGTATTTAAAAGAAAATCAGTCATAAAAATGAAAGGCATTCCATTAACACTTGGGACTGCCTTAGCAGTAATTAAAATACTTTTGATTCAGTTATCAACTTTATATTACCATGTGAGACACTCAAACAACAAATGTTACGCCTCGATAAAAGCTCATGCTCCCACTAACAGCGATAACAAGAAAAATCCTCACTAATTATAAGACTTTAGGAAAATACTAGCGAAAACTATAAGCAAGATCCCCAAACATTGTTTGAAAATCTTATTACGTAATTTTAATTCACAGGTTGACACTGAGAAGAAATACACATCAATAGTAGAATTTCATCCAGCTCATCGGTGGACGAATAAAAGATTTCGCTGAGCCTTATGTCTACAAAGTTTGCGAAACTTCTACGCAAAAAGAAAACCTGGAGTTCATCTTCCTATTTTTAGGGGATTTCCAGACTACTCATGTGACTTTTTCTACAAAGACTATGTTTCTTGAAATTTAGAATGTCTATGTAAGGAAGGGAGTAGTCAATTCGGATCAACAGTTACTCAAATCAAAATTAGATGCCACCCAAACAGATCCAGAACAAAAGAGAACCGTCCTCCAGAAGTTTATACAGATTGCCAGAAGAAGAACTCTGAGGCTGCCGCTCGTCACATACGAGAACAAGATCCCAAGGAGCTGCCAGACCTCTACACTGTATTATTCGCATCTGCCATGAGACTAAGACAGCCACGCAGGAAAAACGCGAACAGAGATCGTGGAACACAACTTGCAATGAAGCCGTCGAAAAGCGGATCAATGGATGGAATCACTAAAACTGACATCAAACAGTTGTAAGATGGAAGCCCTTCATAAAGATACAAAAATCAACCTCAAATACAGTTCGCAGCGAAGAAGACATTTACGACAAAAGCTAGCTAATAGAAATACAGAGGGATTTCTAAGTATGAAACATCAACACTGTTTTTCCCCCAAATTAGTAGAGAACTAGAGACATACAATAAAGAAAACTGCATGATACTGATTACTTCCAAAATTTACTGAACAGTGATCCTCCGATGGAAAGATTTCGTTTTTAAAGACCTGTATCAAAATGGTTCAAATGGCTCTGAGCACTATGGGACTTAACTGCTGAGGTCATCAGTCCCCTAGAACTTAGAACTACTTAAACCTAACTAACCTAAGGACATCACACACATCCATGCTCGAGGTAGGATTCGAACTTGCGACCGTAGCGGTCGCGCGGTTCCAGATGTAGCGCCTAGAACCGCTCGGCCACACCGGCCGGCTAAAAACCTGTATCACCCAGGTTCTCATCTCAAAACAATTCAAGAAATAAGGGAATTCAGTCATTCAAAAATAATAAAGCGCCAGGAGAGGATGCCGTAACTACAGAAATTTTAAAAATGGGAGAAGATATCACCAAAAGAAGAATTTATGCACTCTTGGTAGAAATACGAGAAAATGGAAAAGTTCAAAAGAACTGGAAGAAAGCTCGTATTCCGCCTTTTTGCGTAAAAAGGTGGTGGAGCAGACCCCAAAGAACTGCAGAGGCCTCCGCCAGTTATATACAAGGTACTATTCAAAACTCTCTTAAACAGATTTAAACAGAAAACACATGGTCTGATTAGTATCGTGTGCTGAAAGGCTTTGCTGTCGAAAGACTATATTTATGTTGCGTCGAAGTTCCAACAAATATGTTACCTTTGTGGTCGTACGACACTGTTGGCAGACAAACCATTTTGGACTCTTTAGAAGAGCTCAGAGTAGAAAGGAAGATTAGAGAACTAAACTTCCACACTCTGACATCTGGAAAAACACTACGAACTTATGCAGCAACCTGGTAATCTAGGTACAGTGCTGGTATTTGAAAAACCCCATAATTTTTCTCCCGTGCGTTCGTTGTTGGAAAGTGGAAGCGAGCGAAGTGAAATTTGCGCACTATGTGAGGTGGGTGGGAATGAAAGATGTGCTGTAATCGTGCTACGTATCTGGCCGTGCTGCGGCTGCTAGATCGTGCGGTTGCGGCGCGGCAATCAGGTAAGTGTGCTGGATGGCTGGCTGGCTGGCCATGAGCCCTAGACGCAGTAGCCGCGCGCGCGGCCCGCGGACGAGCCGGTATTGATTGAACGGCGCGCTGCCACGGCGCCCGCCGCCCGGGCCCTGCGGCCGGCCGGCCGGCCAGCTGTTATCTCGCGCCCTGCTCTGCTGTGTTTGTCGGCCCGATAGCCGCCGCCGTGTACTGCCCCGGCACGATATCACGCCTGCGGTCTCGATTCACTCCGGTTCCGCACCTCAGCCCTACTGCTGCAAACACAATTCGAAACACAGCTGTCTTGGAAGGAAGTATCGATCGCCATTAAACGTACTAGCAACTCGGTGTATTTCCTTAACCTTCCTGCCACAAAGTGGCATATCTGGACACATGTCACAAGGCTGTCTCGTATACGACATTTAGCTAAAAAAAAGTTATCCTTTTACAAATCAGGTTCATTTGGTTTATACAGGGTGGTCCATTGATCGTGACCGGGCCAAATATCTCACGAAATAAGCGTCAAACGAAAAAACTACAAAGAACGAAACTTGTCTGGCTTGAAGGGGGAAACCAGATGGCGCTATGGTTGGCCCGCTAGATGGCGCTACCATAGGCCAAACGGATATCAACTGCGTTTTTTTTTTTAAATAGGAACCCCCATTTTTTATTACGCATTCGTGTAGTACGTAAAGAAATATTAATGTTTTAGTTTGACCTCTTTTTTCGCTTTGTGATAGATGGCGCTGTAATAGTCACAAACATATGGCTCACAATTTTAGACGAACAGTTGGTAACAGGTAGATTTTTTAAATTAAAATACAGAACGTAGGTACGTTTGAAAATTTTATTTCGGTTGTTCCAATGTGATACATGTACCTTTGTGAACTTGTCATTTCTGAGAACGCATGCTGTTACAGCGTGATAACCTGTAAATTCCACATTAATGCAATAAATGCTCAAAATGCTGTCCGTCAACCTCAATGCATTTGGCAGTACGTGTAACGACATTCCTCTCAACAGCGAGTAGTTCGCCTTTCGTAATGTTCGCACATGCATTGACAATGCGCTGACGCATGTTGTCAGGCGTTGTCGGTGGACCACGATCGCAAACATCCTTCAACTTTCCCCACAGAAGAAATCCGGGGACGTCAGATCCGGTGAACGTGCGGGCCATGGTATGGTGCTTCGAAATACCGCTTCAACCGCACGCGAGCTATGTCCCGGACATCCATCATGTTGGAAGTGCATCGCCAATCTGTCATGCAGTGAAACATCTTGTAGTAACATCGGTAGAACATTACGTAGGAAATCAGTATGCATTGCACCATTTAGATTGCCATCGATAAAATGGGGGCCAGTTATTCTTCCTCCCATAATGCTGCACCATACATTATCCCGCCAAGGTCTCTGATGTTCCACTTGTCGCAGCCATCGTGGATTTTCCGTTGACCAATAGTGCATATTATGCCGGTTTACGTTACCGCTGTTGGTGAATGATGCTTCGTCGCTAAATAGAACGCGTGCAACAAATCAGGTCATCGTCCCGTAATTTCTATTGTGCCCAGTGTCAGAACTGTACACGACGTTCAAAGTCGTCGCCATGCAATTCCTGGTGCATAGAAATATGGTACGTGTGCAACCTATGTTGATGTAGCATTCTCAACACCGCCGTTTTTGAGATTCCCGATTCTTGCGCAATTTGTCAGCTAATGATGTGCGGATTAGCCGCGGGAGCAGCTGAAACACCTACTGCGGCATCATCATTTGTTGCAGGTCGTGGTTGACGTTTCACATGTGGCTGAACGCTGCCTGTTTCCTTAAACAACTAACTATCCGGCGAACAGTCCGGACACTTGGATGATATCGTCCAGGATACCGAGCAGCATACATAGCACACGCCCATTGGGCATTTTGATCACAATAGCCATACATCAACACGATATCGACCTTTTCCGCAATTGGTAAACGGTCCATTTTAACACAGGTAATGTATCACGAAGCAAATACCGTCCGCACTGGCGGAATGTTACACGATACCACGTACTTATACGTTTGTGACTATTACAGCGCCATCTATCACAAAGCGAAAAAAGTGGTCCAACTAAAACATTCATATTTCTTTACGTCCTACACGAATATGTAATTAAAAATGGGTGTTCCTATTTAAAAAACGCAGCTGATATCCGTTCGACCTTCGGCAGCGCCATCTAGCGGGCCAACCATAGCGCCATCTGGTTTCCCCCTTCAAGTTAGGCGAGTTTCGTTCTTTGTAGTTTTTTCGTTTGATGCTTATTTCGTGAGATATTTGGCCCGGTCACTATCAATGGAGCACCCTGTATTCATAATACACGCTAGCGCTGTTTCCTGTGCAAACGAAAACAAACAAAAAGTGTCGGATCCGAACCCGCTTGTGGTAGGACGGTTAATTTCGACAGTGACAATTCCAAAATTACGATTTACTTCAGGTCAAAGGAGAAAAAGATATTCGAAAAATTGTCGATTGTTATGCGTAGCCAAGTGAAGTTTTATCTATAACTGAAAGGAGCTGTACTACCTCGAATACAGCTACTCACGCAAGGCCATCAGCTCCATGAAACATTTAAGCAATTCAAAGCTATACACGCGAATTCGTAACTGAAACCATTGACAGAACTGTGTCAAACAAAAATGGCAATAGTTCAAGTGAAATATCGCCTGAAAAAACGCTTATAATGCTGAAATCTACCGTCGTCCATAAGATCGCAATGCTACCTCATTGTAAACGGACAATATCGCGACAAACGATAACCTGAACAAAATTCATCTTTGACTAACATCACCAGCATGCTAACGCAAAGGTTTGCTTGCGGAAACGCCGCAAGAATATCTGTGTTTCTGCTTCTCAAACTGGCAATTACAGACAGAACAAATCCAGATTATATCGACGTGAAGGAACTTATTTATTCCGCCAATCTCCGATATCGCCGCATTAAAAGAAATTTGGTAACATTGACACACACACACACAAAACCCCCACTCTCTCTCTCTCTCTCTCTCTCTCTTTTCCCCTTTCTCCCCCCCCCCCCCCCCCCCCCCCGCCCTCTGCGACTTACGGAACCGCTATGCCACCTTCGGCGATTATTCCTGCTACAACGGGCACGAGAACCCTGAAAAACTATTTAAAAACTTAGGTAACATAGTTTCTGTAAGTTATAACTAAGCTGTAAAGAAGCCATGATAGTAAAAAAAAAAATATACGTAACAACCGCATCGATATGGACAGCTATTTAATACTGTTTACCCTGACATGCCACGTAAGGAATGGATGGTAGTGGTTTCATCATCTCCAATCACCCAACTGAATGTGCGACAAATTCTTCCACTATTACTAGGCATTACTTCCTACCGGCAGGGAAACATCGCGAAGGACTGCACCCAATATGGATTTTTGCCTGTGGTGTTCTTATAAGGTGTATGTGTTATAGCATCTCTCAAGTCGATACGCAAGCAGTGCCTTTTATCTTTTGCTGCGTCCTCAGCGGGTTACTATCGTTGACTGGTTTTTATGCAGAAATAAAGTTAAAAGAATTGTAATGTGTGCGCGGCCTAGTCTGTTAACAGTAGTTTATTTTAAGAACCTTGTAGCTAAGAGTATGTTATTCCGTTTGATTTCTGTTGCTGAAAGTGAATAGCATGGAATACGGTGGTGAAATCAGGATTTATGCTCACATATTCCGTATCTGCAGACTGAAAAGGCAATTAACGCGAAATATCAAAAGATCTTTAAACTGTAAATAGGTACCTTTGCTGAGTAGAAACACTATTGATCACCCTTGTGAGCAACTGAGGGAAGCAGAAAAAACGTATGCGAACATTCAACCGACTTGACATCTCGAACTGAGACAATTATAAAGCGAGCTATGGTAATAACTGGCTAGCTTACGTTAGCTACAAACCGTTGGCTTTCAATTAATCCAGAATCTTCTCCAGGCAATGGTGTGTCGCGCTGAAGCAACTACTATTACGAAGCTGGACTCAGTTTGCTAACGAAAAATTCCTGTGCACTGGGAAATGAAATCAGGTGTCCTTTGTCTTGCGCATAATCTGTATAATAAATATTGGTTTTCCATTTAAAGAAATTAAAAAAAGAGGCAAAGTAGCCTCCCCAGTTTTTAAAAGAAGTGGGCTAGGCTCTACCTCTGCACGATATCTGCAAATGATTTGGCAGACAACATTTGCAGCGCCCTGTGGCAGTCCACAGGTAACTTGGTTGTGTAGAGGAAGTCACAAAAGGCAGAAACACTTCCCGTTATTCCTTGCTCACTGCCTATAATGGCAGATGAATGTGAATACATATAAATGTAGCGTAATATCAGTAAATTGACTGTCTGGCTATACGATAGCGAAAATTAGGGTATCTGTCTGGAGAAGGTTAAGGTGGACTGAAGACGTAGATCTGGCTGTTGGGAAGCAGATACTAGAAAGAGAATGGAGCAAAGTGTAGTTCAGTTATTGTGGAGCGCTAATTCGACCAGAGGATACCGATACATTCCGAGCACTGCCAACGAGTGGAATATGAAGACGACAAATGATCCTGGTACACTGTACTCTTCGTCGTAGACTTGCGGCTGCTTGTGGGGTTCAAACGTATTAATTTTGTAAGTATAAATAGTAGAATGAATAAACGCGATGAAACAGGAAAAACAATCTACATTTTAATTAACGGCTAAAACAGTCAGGTTGCCCATACAACGCCCACCACTGGCAACAAAGAATTGATTTTCAGTATCTCACATAATTACTGACCGAATTTCAAAATTTAAAATGCTCTCATAATCTACTCATTAAGAGGTATAATATTATGTTAATAGCTAATACAACAAGAGAAGTATTAAAGTCAGAAACTGTGTAAATCTGTCTGTCGAGGCAGCATAAGTCATGGCGCGCAAATTACCCATTGTATTGTATTGTATGTTATCCGGGGACCTAGAAACGACGGAGAGGTTCCGTCCCCGCCGCAGCCGCAGTGGTCCACAACCCCATGACGACTACCGCAGTCCACTTTATCCCTCCGCCGCCCCACACCGAACCCAGGGTTATTGTGCGGTTCGGCCCCCGGTGGACCCCCGAGAGTACGTCTCACACCAGATAAGTGTAACCCGTATGTTTGCATGGTAGAGTAATGGTGGTGTACGCGTACGTGGAGAACTTGTTTGCGGAGCAATCGCCGACATAGTGTAACTTAGGCGGAGTAAGGGGAACCAGCCCGCATTCGCCGAGGCAGATGGAAAACCACATAAAGACCATCCACAGACTGGCCGGTTCACCGGACCTAGACACAAATCCGCCGGGCGGATTCGTGCCGGGGACCAGGCGCTCCTTCCCGCCCGGAAAGCCGTGCGTTAGACCGCACAGCCAACCGGGTGCGCAAATTACCCATACGACACTGAGATGTCAAAACTCATGGGATACCTCCTAATATCGTTTCGGACCTCCTTTAACGTGGCGTAGAGCAGCAGCTCGACGTGGTATGACTCAACAAGTAGTTTGGAAGCCACCTGCAGAAATACTGAACCATGCTGCCTCTATAGCCGTCCATAAAAGTGTTGCCGGTGCAGTAGTTTGTGCAAGAACTGATCTCTCAATTATGTTCCATAAATGTTCGATAGGTTTCATGTCGGGCGATCTGAGTGGCCAAATCATTTGCTCGAATTGTCCAGAATGTTCTTCAAAACAGTCGCGAACAAGTGTGACCCGGTGACATGGCGTATTGTCATCCATAAAAATTCCGTCGTTGGTCGAGAACATGAAGACCACGAATAACTGAAAATGGTCTCCAGGTACCCGATCATAACCATTTACAGTCAATGATCGGTTCATCTGGACCACAGGGTCCGGTTCATTCCAGGTAAATACAGCCCACGCTATCCCGGGGCCAGCATCAGCTTGCACAGTGCCTCGTTGACAGCTTGGGTCCATGGCTTTGTGGGGTCTGCGCCACACTCGAACCCTACCATCCCCTCTTGCCAACTGAAATGGGGACTCATCTGACCAGGCCATGGCTTTACAGTCGTCTAGAGTCCAACCGATATGGTCACCAGTCCAGGAGAGGCGCTGCAGCCGATGTGCAGACAGACACTCGAGTGGTCATCTACTGCTAAAACCCATTAACGCCAAATTTCAAATTTTGCAGCACTTTCCCAACGGATAAATTCGTCATACGTCCCACATTGATTTCTGCGGATATTTCACGCAGTGTTCCTTGTCTGTTATTATTGACGGCTCTAGGTAAATGCCGCTGCTCTCCGTCACTGAATTATCCGTGGTAATGCTTTAAATTTTGTATTCTCGACACTTTCTTCTCACTGTGTACCTGGGAATGTTGAATTCTTTAACGATTTCCGAAATGAAATGTCCCATGTGTCTACAGCTTCAACTACGACTCCGCGTTCAAAGTCTGTTAGTTCCTGTTGTCCAATCATTATCACCTCGGCAACCTTTTCACACGAATCACATTCCATCTAGAGTGAAGATACCTGCCTGGGACGGTGACTTCCCCCGCCGTCACCTTGACGCCTAGTGAAGAACGGCCTTAAGAAGTACCACCAAGCCACAAGCGAAAATACACGTCGGTGCGCGTTGTGTAGCTAGCCGAAACCGAGACGTTGAAGTGTCGTTTAGCGGGGAGAGCTGCCGTCTGCGGCGGGAAACTGACCCGTAGCAGGTGTCTTTGTTGGCGTTCGGCCATTAGCACGGTGGCGGATCAATCTGGCGCTGCATTAGCAGGGCTTCCGGCGGTGCAAGCCTGCGCCCGACCGACCGAGTACCGAGGCTACGCGCTGTCTATAGACTACTGCTGCCAGACGTCCCTTATTTCCTGCATAACATTAAATGTCCCGCCAGAACAAGTTCTGTCCCGTATTTCAACCTTGTTCGACTATTACTGCGAAATTTTTCGCAGTACAGCTGGCAAGTACCTATCATCTACGCACGTACCGCATGAAAGATACGACTAGCTCGGCTATAAGTCTGTCATAGTACTGGGCGGGGCTGATATTCACCGATTCCCACACACTCGAGCGGCGCCGCGCGTCTCTGTTTGCCACTGTCTGTTTTACATTTTTCTATTTGTTTGTTATCCGTCTCACTTTCTTTCTACAATGTTGTGTTTAACATTTTCGTTCGTTGGGGCTAACTCGTTTAAAAGCTATGACACAGCGTGTTAACAATACTGGAAGGGTTCTTTTAAATTCCTTTCTTGATTGCCATTCTAGCTTAAAGCTTCGTTCATTTTTTTGCGAGAACTGCTCAGCGTTGAGCATGTTACGCTTGTTAATTATTTCTAAAACTATAGGCAAAATGAGTGATTCAGGTGACAGTGAGACAGATAATTCGTCTATAAGTGGTGCAATACCGCGTATGAAAGCCAAAAGGCTTACTAAGTACAATCCGAGCTGGGAATATAGTTATTCCTGGTGAAGACAAACAAAAGAAAACTCGTACAAGACGTACTGTGGCCTGTGCAATAAGGATTTCTCGCGTGCTCATGGAGGCGGTGCTGATGTAAAACAACATGCATCTGCTAAATCTCACACGACCGTTGTTAGCAACAGAGCATCAAGTACATCATCCAAATATTTCACGAAGCCTGAACCATCTCTCTCGAAGATGGGTCAGATTATTGCTGGAGAACTAGCATCTGCTTATCACACGGTAAAACAGTCTCTCAGTTACAATAGTATCGACTGTTCGTACAAATTATTATCATATATCTGCAGTGATTCAAAAATCGCTGAGAGTTTTAGGTGCGGAAGAGCAAAAGCGGATGCTATTGTATTCGAAGTACTGGCCAAAGAATCTGTTAAGAATATTTTAAAGATCATCTAAGGAAAAAAAAATCTATACTTTTCCATAGCGACAAATGAAAGTAATGAAAAAATAGAAAAATGGTTCCTAAGCAAATTCTTTGATTATGATACTGGGGTTGTAAAGTGTCTACTGGAATTTGTTGCACGTAACGATGAATGTGAATATCAAGTTTATAAGTTATTAATAGACACAATGGAGAGGAACGGATTGTCTTTCAAGTTTCGGCATTTGCCACTGACAACACTAATGTGAACTTCGGCAGAAACCATTCCATTTATACAGTCCTTTTAGTTGAAAATGATATAGTTGTCAAAGCTGGTTGCCCCGTCCAAGTTCTCCACAATAATGCAAAATACAGTACCGATAAACTGGAGGTGGATGTAGAAAGTTTGATACTGAAAATATGCCGTCACTTCAGTACATCTGCGACACGAAGAGCAGACTTGCAACTCCAATTTGAAGAGAATGAGATCCAATGGGAAGAAATAATAAAACATGTTGCCAAGAGATTTTTATCTCTTGGTCCTGCTGTCGAAAGAGTATTAAAAATTTGGCCTGCATTAAAATCTCATTTTTTGGAATTCCGCAACGAATGTCGTCGTCTATTAGAAAAGATAATCACATGTGAAGAAGAAGAAGAAGAAGAGAGAAAAAAACTTTTGGCGTAGTTGTCGTTTCTGCATAACGTAAAGTTATCTGTAGAGACAACAAAGAAGGAGATCGAATCAGATTCTCTGTCAGTTATTGATATGCATGCTGGTACACACTTCAGAAAAACGTGTTTCCTGCAAAGTTTCGTCATAGCTCCAAGTCTGAGTTAAAACTAGTAAATTCTTCCAAAGTTGTATCTTTTAAGCATGGCACTGCCATTGGTGATAAAGGTATGCGTTGCCGTAGATTAGTTAATGGCTGGCTCTGAGCACTATGGGACTTAACTTCTGTGGTCATCAGTCCCCTAGAACTTAGAACTACTTAAACCTAACTAACCTAAGGACATCACACACATCCATGCCCGAGGCAGAATTCGAACCTGCGACTGTAGGAGTCGCGCGGTTCCGGACTGAATGCCTTAACCGAGAGACCACCGCGACCGGCATTAGTTAATGTGGGAGTGTCCTGTGGAGAATATAAACTCTAGTTTCGTGTGGGCGAATGCAGTCGGGTATAAAAAGGAGAGTGCCTTTGAGTCTCTTAAAGTGTCATTTACATTATTACTACAGAGACAAGAAAAATTACTGGAAAAGATGCTAGAATTTATACCCTTCAGGCAGGGTCCGAGGCGGTGAATTTTAAATTACTGCAGAGTTAGTTCGCTATTGAATTATTGATAAATATGAACGTTTGCCGAGTCGGCAGGAAAACAAAGAGTCGCGCGGTTTTAGTTTGAAGTCATGGGAGGGGTTTAGGCCAACAGGCCACGACAAGTTATGATCAGTGTTCCAAGTGACAAATATTGTGAAACCATGTGTTAATTTTGGTCTGGCAGAAGAGGACGTAACTGAGAACTGAGTAAAGCGGATCGTGTATATCCTAAAAATGAGCTAGGTATAAGAGGATCAGCCCTCCTTCCCCCGAACTTCACGCAAGAAGACGTGCACTCAGACACTGCTCTGAATTCCGATCTGCTTTTTATGTTCCATTCAGTTTTGCATTCTGCTCCAATGACCGCCAGGTCGCGTGAAACATTACTGTGCAAATCATTCGCCATTCCCGTCTAGTTCTAGTGATCGAGACGCGCAGCAAAAAAAGACAGCTGTGTAATGTTGAACGGGAATTTGGCAGCAATGAGGTGTTTATATCTCACCTACGTATTTGATTGACTCGCAAAATTCTATGTCGACTTTTTCTTTAAGCACTTAGTGGCTTTTTCGCGTGAAATTTACGACTAAATCCGCAGTGCAAGTACGCCATCTCGCCTTTTACGGGGCTCGCTATATTCCCACAAATTCGCGAACAGCGCAGTTTGCAGCAGCACAACTTGGTCGCGGAACTTGGACCGAGAAAGCAATTCCGCAAGTTTTGCGCGCATGTGGGGTAGCTCGGGCGAGGTCGCTTCGGCAGCCAGTGAATGGGCGAAACACGCTGACAACCAACTTCCGACCCGGCCTGTAGCGCCCTTTCTTGCGGTTCTTCCGGTCGTGCTACTGTCTGCAATAACGTGGCCCTGTAAAACAACCCGGGAAACGACTTCGCTAATCTAGAATTCGTCCGCTCAATACAGAAGTAAGCACACCTTCGTTTTTACATTAGTGACAAATCCGTCAACTAAATTATTTCGCTACTATACGGAGAGTTCCGTTGTTAAGTGAACATTCTTCTTCAGTGGTTTCTGCTGCTGCGGACACTCAATACTCAGTGGACATATAAAAGTGGTTATCATATCGCATGTCTTTCCTTATTCGCTAACCTATTATTTTAGTATTGGAGGGCAGCGTGGAGGGTAAAAATCGTAGAGGGAGACCAAGAGATGAATACACTAAGCAGATTCAGAAGGATGTAGGTTGCAGTAGGTACGGGGAGATGAAAAAGCTTGCACAGGATAGAGTAGCATGGAGAGCTGCATCAAACCAGTCTCAGGACTGAAGACCACAACAACAACAACAACAACAATTATGAGCTTCTCATTTCTATTACACGGATCGTCCCTGCGACTAATAAATGGAGCTTGCAAGTCCACAGTACGGATTTCGTTTTGTTTATTTATGAAACAATATCGATAACCCGTAGCACATATTCTTGTTTCTTGGTGTATATACTACATGTGAGAAAACGTGATTTACTGTTTCCTACATCAGAGCTTATGACACTAGCCTGCTACTGCCTGGGCAAAAGCAACTTGTCACTCAAATTTTTAAGAGAAACACACACACACACACACACACACACACACACACACACACACACATACACAGGGGCGCGCGCGCGTACTGCCGAGCCAAAACATTATGATCACTGCCCACAGCGAGATTCAGTACAAATGGTTCAAATGGCTCTGAGCACTATGGGACTCAACTGCTGTAGTCATAAGTCCCCTAGAACTTAGAACTACTTAAACCTAACTAACCTAAGGACATCACACACATCCATGCCCGAGGCAGGATTCGAACCTGCGACCGTAGCGGTCGTGGGGTTCCAGACTGTAGCGCCTTTAACCGCTCGGCCACTTCGGCCGGCCGATTCAGTACAAACTGGTGACGTTGCCCGCGCGCGTAACGCAGAGAAGAATGTACATAAGCGGAGCAGAGACGAATAAGGAATCATTTTAGCAACGATATGGGCAAACATGGCCAAATCCACCCGACAAAACGTCGATTGTTACGGCCCGGTGCCTCGGAACGAGCATTTCGGAATGCAGCGGTGTGTAACGTAACTATGTCGGTGCACGAGAAACAGCTTGCAGTATTCAAGTTTCTAACCGCAGAAAACTTCTCTCCAATTGAAATCCAAAAAAGAATGAGAACTGTGTACGGTGATGATTGCATCGACATCAGTAATGTGAGACGTTGGGTTGTTCGTGCTAACCCCAACGTGTGTGACAGAGCTGGGAGTGGACGACCGGAACTTAAAGAACACCTTCGAGGGCTTCACTGTGGCAGTGACGAAGTGGTGCAAGCAGAGGTGAGGTTGTGGCTAGGGCGTCAAACATTCTACGGTGACGGTATAAACAAACTGGTCTCTCGTTGGGATAAATGAGTTCGTTACCAGGTTGGTTATGTTCATAAATAAATATGTGTACTTGAAGAATAAAGCGGTATAATGTTAGTTTTATTTTAAAAAGCTTTAAGCGTTTTCGCATAAAAATTCGGAGGCGTTACTTTCAGTACGTCCTCATAGATATTAGTTTATAAAGAAATTTTACCCGTGAGCATACGTCTTTAACGACATTTCATTACTGCATCACCGAACTGCAACAGTTTCGCACCATCACTGTTTCCTGATAGATTACAGGGATACGACAGCACTTTTAGACATTCGCGCGGATGGAACCTAATAACAGCATGCAACTGTTAAACGACTTTTTAAGTGAGTGGGAACATGCGCATCGTCTTTACACAGATGAATCACGTATTTCAGATAGCACTGGTAGAACATTTTATGACGATAAAGATATAGCTAATCAGTGTTCTGACAGAGTCGCGATCAGCGTTGCCGCTCATTCGATGTCATGTTGTAAACAATACTAACAGTCACTCGGTGTACCAGATTATAGACCGTACCGTGGACAAAAACAAACGAACATGTTCCTTACACGGCGGCAGATCACGCCTTTGTGGAACGGTAAGTGGTGCCTATCGTACCAACAAAGGGAATGGTTTTAAACAGCTATGCTACGAAGTACACCTGCACTTCTGTGATACTCCCTCGGTGTGTAGCACATTGTTCTCCGCCGTAACAGCGAACGCTCATGTCTGCACCTCTATTGGTTGCAACTGATTGGCTTACATCATCGCTGTAGCGCGGAGGAGGATACCACAAAATCAAATGTTCAAATGTGTGTGAAATTTTATGGGACTTAACTGCTAAGGTCATCAGTCCCTAAGCTTACACACTACTTAACCTAAATTATCCTAAGGACAAACACACACACCCATGGCTGAGGGAGGACTCGAACCTCCCCGCCGGGACCAGCCGCACAGTCCATGACTGCAGCGCCCTAGACCGCTCGGCTAATCCCCCGTGGCTGCGATACCACACGACAGCTAATTTCCTTCAGTGTTTAGTGCTTTGTGCACAATAAATTCCCACCAGAATGAAGACGTTACTAACAAAGCTTGATGTGTTACAAACAATGTAAGTATTCTATGTAAATCATGGGGGTGTAAGTGTGTGTGTGTGTGGTAAGGTACGCCATTTAATTTGTAGCATATCATGCGTCAGAGGCAAGCTGAGTGGATCATATCCGAAAACAAATATGCAGATGACGAATGACAACACGAAAATAAGTGAAGTAATGGCAAAATATAGTCGCGAAATATTTTCACGCAACAAAATTAAATTTGTGGATAACATTTCGTCGCTGTTCTGCCGCAAGTTATACAATAATGGAAAGGTTCTACAGAACCTAACACACTTGAAAAACACTTGAAAATAAGATAATAACTTCAACAAGACATAGAATGTTTTTAAGCTTACGAGGAGAACACGGCAAGTGTCATAACCCGATTTCCCAGATACTTCGCTCGTTGGAAGAGGAATAAAAATAAGTGAACACGTGTCTTGGCTTATCCGTAGACACTCGACCGTTTCTGAGAAAACTACGGTCAATGTTTTTGATGTAACTTAGCACACGCTAATCGCAGCCGAAATGATGGCACAGTGGCTAGGGTCGCAACCTTTCACTTTCAGGTCCCGTGTTCGAAGCCCTTCTATTGTTTTTATTTTTTTATTTTTTCATTCATCTACTCAAATCCTTAGGAGATTACTACACGAATATTTCTTATCAATTTAGGGGATAAAAGGGCGTTACATAAATTGTAAAATTACGACTGGGTTTCACAATAAGTGTGAAACATTTGCCATATATGTAATACAGGTATGTATCGTATTTTCAGAAGTTACAATCTTTTTAAATTGTCATTTTGTTACATTTTATTCTTATATTGATCCTTATATTTCATTCTTAGGTTCATTCTGCAGGAAAGTTCGGTGCACTCCCTTGGATGACACGACGTTAACATTGCTGAAGATTTAAGGCGTGGACAAGAGTTTCGCGGCAAACTAAACATAACGGATTACTTTACCGAAAACTGATTATGAATCGGGATACAGTACAAGAATTTCACGGAAAACAATTTTAAATAATTATTTCATTCTTTTAATTTATTCACTAGACATATAATTAGTAGACGAATAAGGCGAATAAACTGGAAAACATTCGTGTAGTAATGTTCTAAGGACATGAGTATATAAATGATAACTGAAAATATAAGTAACAATCGCGTTTCGAATACCGGGAGCAAAAGCGCGAAGCCACGACGCTAGCCACTAGCCCACCACTTCGGCTGAAGGATTTACCTGCTAAAAGGCACGTAAAGAACCTCGAAAACCTTGAGTGTCGTTTTCTCAGAAAAAAATCGAGTAGCAACGGATAAACCGAGACACACGTTCGCTTAATTTTATTACTCTTCCACCGAGCGAAGTTTCTGGGAAATTGGGTAATGGCACTTACCGTGTTCGCATCGTTAGTTGTCGATCTATTAATTATTGCTTAAAATACGTTTACATTTTACAGATCTGAGTAAAATTAGCCTCTGAAGATGGTATAGAGGTGTCGAAATACGTCTGGACCTTAAAAAGAACAGTTATTTGCATAGTATATGGCCCTTAA
Source organism: Schistocerca piceifrons (assembly GCF_021461385.2). Classification (NCBI taxonomy): domain Eukaryota; kingdom Metazoa; phylum Arthropoda; class Insecta; order Orthoptera; family Acrididae; genus Schistocerca; species Schistocerca piceifrons. The sequence continues at coordinate 693,701,789 of NC_060141.1, forward strand.
TTCCCTTTATTTACTTTGCGAATATGGCTGCTGCTAAAGCTTAGAAACTAACTGATGAAAAATATTTAGCTCAAGGATATTTTTTAAATATAATTTAATGGCCTTTGGATCAAGGATATTATTTTTCTGCAGCAGTATTACTGAGCAACCATTTAAACAGAGCTCTATTTGTATAGGGATTCCGTTACGTGTCAATATTCAATGATTCTCGGAATCTTTCGGAACTGGGTGCAACACGTATGTACTGAAGTCTTATTAGATTTCTACTGCGGATGATGTTCCTTACAGTCCTACACGAAATCGCGGCTCTTCCTTATCTCGTACGTACACAGTCTCTTAGATTATTGAAGCAAAACGCGATTAAAACGATCGACAACGGCACGCCAAAGGGGCTGCTCATTGGTGGAACGGTTTCTCGAATGGAAACGGCGAATGACGGGACGAGCGAGAAGCGAAAAGGAGGCGGCAGCAGACGGGAGGAAATTATCGCCATTGTGCGTGCGCGAAACGGCAACGCCTGGCGGAAGCCCAGCTATAGCGCGCGGCGCGGCCGTGGGCGGCAGTCGCGGCGCTGAATGCGCGCGCAGGCGTGGGCGTAATGAGACGAAGGCTCCCGCCGCCACCCACAAGCACCTGCGCGCGAGCACGCGGCAAACACTGAGCGCGCTCTGGTCGCTGGGGAGCCGGCGCCGCTGCTGGTTCAAACAGGCGCGGCGCTCGCACTCTGATTCTGCTGCCATCACCGAAATGTAATTAGACAAGGGAATGCGTAAGAAACTAACAAATTAGGCAAGCACAATGGGTAGCAAACACGTTAAGGCGAATGAATCTAGCATCACACACGGTGTTTTTGGAATTACAAGCAGCAGTGTTTCTTCGAACTAACACTGAAATTCCAGATCAGCAATGTCATCATACTGTACCTTATCAACAAATCTAACTCTCAACGAGTTGAGCTTCTTGTAAACATACGAAATGAACTAGTAAGAAAAGTAAGATAATTTAAGTAATAAAATAATATCGACTTTTCTATTTCTGCATCAGTAGCGTATAAATTGTCAGCTGAGAAGACGAAGAACCTAAATAAATAAGGAAGTATGGGTCGTTGGTATAAAACATACACTCCTGGAAATTGAAATAAGAACACCGTGAATTCATTGTCCTAGGAAGGGGAAACTTTATTGACACATTCCTGGGGTCAGATACATCACATGATCACACTGACAGAACCACAGGCACATAGACACAGGCAACAGAGCATGCACAATGTTGGCACTAGTACAGTGTATATCCACCTTTCGCAGCAATGCAGGCTGCTATTCTCCCATGGAGACGACCGTAGAGATGCTGGATGTAGTCTTGTGGAACGGCTTGCCATGCCATTTCCACCTGGCGCCTCAGTTGGACCAGCGTTCGTGCTGGACGTGCAGACCGCGTGAGACGACGCTTCATCCAGTCCCAAACATGCTCAATGGGGGACAGATCCGGAGATCTTGCTGGCCAGGGTAGTTGACTTACACCTTCTAGAGCACGTTGGGTGGCACGGGATACATGCGGACGTGCATTGTCCTGTTGGAACAGCAAGTTCCCTTGCCGGTCTAGAAATGGTAAAACGATGGGTTCGATGACGGTTTGGATGTACCGTGCACTATTCAGTGTCCCCTCGACGATCACCAGTGGTGTACGGCCAGTGTAGGAGATCGCTCCCCACACCATGATGCCGGGTGTTGGCCCTGTGTGCCTCGGTCGTATGCAGTCCTGATTGTGGAGCTCACCTGCACGGCGCCAAACACGCATACGACCATCATTGGCACCAAGGCAGAAGCGACTCTCATCGCTGAAGACGACACGTCTCCATTCGTCTCTCCATTCACGCCTGTCGCGACACCACTGGAGGCGGGCTGCACGATGTTGGGGCGTGAGCGGAAGACGGCCTAACGGTGTGCGGGACCGTAGCCCAGCTTCATGGAGACGGTTGCGAATGGTCCTCGCCGATACCCCAGGAGCAACAGTGTCCCTAATTTGCTGGGAAGTGGCGGTGCGGTCCCCTACGGCACTGCGTAGGATCCTACGGTCTTGGCGTGCATCCGTGCGTCGCTGCGGTCCGGTCCCAGGTCGACGGGCACGTGCACCTTCCGCCGACCACTGGCGACAACATCGATGTACTGTGGAGACCTCACGCCCCACGTGTTGAGCAATTCGGCGGTACGTCCACCCGGCCTCCCGCATGCCCACTATACGCCCTCGCTCAAAGTCCGTCAACTGCACATACGGTTCACGTCCACGCTATCGCGGCATGCTACCAGTGTTAAAGACTGCGATGGAGCTCCGTATGCCACGGCAAACTGGCTGACACTGACGGCGGCGGTGCACAAATGCTGCGCAGCTAGCACCATTCGACGGCCAACACCGCGGTTCCTGGTGTGTCCGCTGTGCCGTGCGTGTGATCATTGCTTGTACAGCCCTCTCGCAGTGTCCGGAGCAAGTATGGTGGGTCTGACACACCGGTGTCAATGTGTTCTTTTTTCCATTTCCAGGAGTGTAATTTTAATGTCCTGCTGACGTGAGGAGAATGAGATTGTTGTTAAAGCAAAATGCATTTTGCCATTGACTGTTGGAACTACCCAGCGGTCATTTATACTCCAAAGGTCCGGCGTTCATCCATATATTTGCAAATTTGTTTTGCTTACGTTCATTCTGGAGTCTGATAAGTCTATTCATTACGCTCTTTTCATAAAATGTCTTCGACTGAGTTGCTTTCACTTCACTTCCGCCCCCGACCTCCAAAGTGGGGTAAAATTACAGAATAATATTAAGCACCTGCATAACTCCAAGAACAACACTCAGGCTGAAGATTTATTTACTTCTGTTGTATTCATTTCGGTTATTTGTTTAAGTATCAGACTGTAGGATGTCACCTTCAATTTAAGCACGGGCTGTGTTCATCTACACTCAACAGTTAATACTTTTTTTATAAATAAGCAATTCATGAAACTAAATTTACTTTAGTACAGCTTCCGCCCCTGGTAGCTGAATGGTCAGCGCGACGGAATGTCATACCTAACGGCTCGGATTCGATTCCCGGCTGGGCCGGAGATTCTCTCCGCTCAGAGACTGGGTTTTGTGTTGTCTTTATCATCATCATTTCATCCCCATCGACACGCAAGTCGCCGCAGTGGCGACAAATCGACTCAAGCGAACGGTCTACCCCACGGGAGGCCCTAACCACACGGCAATTCCGTTTAGTACAGCAGATATCATATACTAATTGTCATCGAGATAGCTGTTTCCAGTAACGGTGTTCAATGGCACTAAATGCAGTAGCACAGCAGGAGGAGTATCAGAATCGGAAAAAGCTTATGGATTTCGTTTTAATGCGTTGTGAGCCGGCGTGCAAAACTAACACCAGATCACATAGCCTTTGAAATTTTCCATCTGGTGAATGTACAAAAGCAACATATCTACGAAGATCTACATTACATCGCCCCTATATGCTAAAACAAGATGGCAGTAACCAAAGAATTTCAAGTTAGTCATTTATCGTGACGTATGTAGAATAGAATCTAAATGTTTCTCGAGCTCTTGGTGTCCGTTGATTTCTGCTGGCCGTAGCTCGACTTAATGATGACCGCATTCCCATAGACGTTCACAGGTGAGTCTTTGCTAGTACAGGCAAAAAGGAGAACAATAGTCTTCAAATTATGACAGAGGATCGCGATGATTAAAGCAGATTTAGAAAGAACGATTTTCATTACAATTGTGTATACATAGACACTCATCGCCCACGTGTATCGCAGTGTATTATTAGAGAATACAATACACAACAACATTCAGTCACATGTTAAAACAAGAATGGTGAACTGAAAGTGTCTGACAGTAGGAGACATGATGATAAATTACTCATGTTTTCTGTACCAAACACTCCTACGCGAATGCTGTACCACTCATAAAGAACTGGTTACAACGTGGCTCCGTAAACTTTCCCGGCGTAACACCTGCCTCTATGATTCACATTTGCCAAGACATTAAATCCTAGCAAGCGCTGCTGCTAAAGCATTAGAAAAGGAAAGCACATAGCTGTGCCATTACATTTACGAAGGTGCAAACCAAGATTATTTAACTATTGTTTGAAATTTAAGCCTAGAGCAACAAAAATAATGTTACTGGCATTAATCAATACTTAACTTCTATCAAGTTAAAATTATTATTAAAACATTAAATGGGAACACAGGTCGCTACTTGTCACTTGCATTTAGTACGTCGCTGTAGTACAGTCGGCGAGAGTTGATCGTCGAAAGCGGGCAGCGCGGTTGACAGATTTCACTCTACGAAGACGTCTACCAGCGAAAACAATAATCGTGTGCACAATTGCGACAGCACGGAGGCGTTGCCACAGAGACGTATACAAATTGGCGTAAAGTGATTGGTTGAGGTAGGCGCGAGGGGCAACTGGAATTGTCTGGGAGCTTGTCTCGGCGATTGTATAGGGTGATCACATCGATCTCATTACCTCCTTTGCATTACTATGTATCACGCTGAGGTTAATGAAATGTTGTTTATTATTGTTGCAAGTGCTGATATACATCTATATCACGGCTGATGAGTCACTTAGACCGAGGAGGAACGGATCGTAATGAGCACGTGTGCTCGCGACCGACGCAACGCAGGAAAGTCAGTTACAGATATTCAGCATAATTTCGCTATAAGATTTCTGAAACCATCCCCACCAAGACCAAAAATTTTACGGCGGGAAAAGAGGTCTTTGGAACTGGTTGCATAAAAGGTACGGCCCGCACAGGACGACCACCAACACCATTGGAAACGTGTGTGGTGGCTGAGCAACATCCGTCGAACGCTCGTCAAAAACGTACACTCGTAAGCGGTCACAGGAACTGGGAGTTCCACACACGATATTACAAAAATGTTTGAAGAATGATTTGAAGTTAAAGGCAACTAAACCTTATTTTGTAAACGAAATGAGTGGCAATCACATGCGAAAACGTCATCGGGCTTGTAGGCTTCAACTTTTGCTTCAAGGGGAAAAGTGTTTCTCCTGGACGAGTGTGCGATGCACCGCAATGAAAAGGCGGGAAACATTTATTTCTGGAGTAAAAAAAAATTCCACGTTTTAATGAACCTGAACACAAACCACCGCATATCGTGATCTGTACTTCAGTGTCTGTAATCTACGTAGCAGTTCCATATTTCTTTGACGATGCTATAAATGAAACTGCACATCTAACCATGTTACTTGACTGGTTCATTCCACATCTGCAAGATGTTCCAGTAGCATGGACCAGATTCGCATTATGCTAATGCCATTAAAGAATATTCCAATGTAGTGTTTCCTGATATATGGATTGGAGATGGTTCCATCCATTTGCCTGCACCTTTGGAGTGCACCCTGATCTGTCATATTGGGACAATGTGTTATGGACGTTCATTAAACAGAAAGTTGCTGCCACATATTACGAGACAATTGACCGACTTAAGGATAAGGTTCGACGTGCACTTGCTGTCATCACGCCAGCAATGTTGTGTAGAATTTCACATCGTACTTGAAGGAGAATCATACATTGTTATGAAAACGATGGTTCACACACAAATACACTAGAATAAATAATAAGGAACAGTCACACTACCGCAAAGCTGTCCTCTGCCACCGCTACCATAGTAACACAATGCGGCCGTCTAAGAATATGTGCACACGCGACAGGGCCCCTGTGATCACTCTGTATTATAGACGCCTCGTTCTGTATCCGATGGAAAATAAAAAAGAGCTCTCTTTGCGTGTGGTTTGTCTGTGACAGTACATTGTAATTCTACTACTAACAAATAAATACAACAGTTTCTAATTCTTAAAGTGTTACCTATGGCGCCTTTCGGAGATCTATGTGTTTCTAGCTTTAAATTCATCATCACTCTCGTCGTTTGAAATTCCAAAAGAATTCAATTTCTCACTGGTTACAACTTGACAGTGCAGTTGTTAAAATAGTACAGCATCGATACTTGTCGAGTTGTATTTTATGTTAACACAGAATAATGCCGGCTGAGAACTTTATTAATGTAGGTGTAGTTTTAGAAATGCGTATAGGTTTTGTGTTGCTTTTGGACCTGAAAGGCAATGAAGAATGTAAAAATAGACCTTGTGTATTGTGTGTATTGAGCTGGGTACCTAGAAACGACGGAGAGGCTTCGTCTCCGCCGTAGCCCTCAGTGGTTCACAACCCCACAATGGGCTACAGCAGTCCACGCACCCCACCGCCGCCCCACACCGAACCCAGCGTTATTGTGCGGTTCGGCCCCCAGTGGACCGTCCGGGAACGTCTCATACGAGACGAGTGTAACTCCAGATATTTGCGTGGAAGAGTAATCAAGGTGTACGCGTACGTGGAGACAGTGTTTGTACAGCAATCGCCGACATAGTGTAACTGAGGCCGAATAGGGGGAACCAGGCCGCATTCGCCGAGGCAGATGGAAAACCACCTTAAAAACCATCCACAGGCTAGCCAGCACACAATTGGTTCTGAGCACTATGGGACTCAACTGCTGTGGTCATTAGTCCCCTAGAACTTAGAACTACTTAAACCTAACTAACCTAAGGACATCACACACATCCATGCCCGAGGCAGGATTCGAACCTGCGACCGTAGCAGTCGCACGGTTCCGGACTGCGCGCCTAGAACCGCGAGACCACCGCGGCCGGCGCTAGCCAGCACACCGGACCTCGACACTAATCCGCCGGGCGGATTCGTGCCGGGGCCCAGCACGCCTTCCCGCTGGGGAAGCAGCGCGTTAGGCGGCGCGGCTAGCCGAAAATAGACCTTACTTCAATTTTATAAGAGTATCCTGCATAAAATTTCGATAAATTAATCACAAGTAATTATTGTATGCAATCATCGACATGATTGAGAACAGGACACGTAAAATACATTCATTAATTTATACATATACATTAATTTATACGTATACATTCATTAATTTATTGAAATCTTAAATTGGAGAACTGTTTACGGATGAGAGCAAAAAGAAAGCAACATTTTCTGGTGTTCGATGAACTGACTGTATAACACATAATTTACTATCGGCAATAGTTTGTAAAGCAGGAAAATTTCAAATTCCTTCGAGACATTCAATTAATTGAGTAGAGTGGGCGCGTAAAGTAGCTACCTGAGTTCTGCCTGTTTTTATTGCGTGTCTTATCGTAGGTAAGTTCTTTTTATAGGTTGTGTTTACCTTCTGTGTAGCTGTACTTGTCGGCAGCAGCATGAGCACACGTCCCTGCTTTCGAACCTCCCGGTGGCAGCGCCGAGCCGGCCGATTTTGACTCACCGGTATGAGCGTCACGGCACTTTCTAAACAGACTGTTCCCAGCTGCATTTGACCACCTGACACCGGCAGCCACGTGCCAGCTTCTAAGCATCTCGTTGTCTATCCCTTTGATGCTACAGAAGATATCTACAGCAGTCACTGCCAACATTTGGCAGCAACAATTCCCTACGAAATCGGTCTGCCTGTGCAGACGCCACATTATCTTACGACTAGAAACACTTTCAACTTCAATGATGTGTTTACTGTTGACAGTCAACAATCTTGCACAGGAGGCTGAAGCAGACTGGAGCCGTGGCATTACGCAGATATTACTTTGACGGCAAATCAACATCTTGACAACACTACTCATGCGCATCGTAACTGTTATACTCGTTTGAAACCTCATATATGTAAATATGTACCGTAACGGCCTGCAGCGCAGTAGGAAGGAGATAAGCTACGTGGAAAACGCCATCAGTTCATCTGGGAATGGGGCTCATAACATATTTGTAAGTAACTGTATTCAAAAAACTAACAGAAACGTTCTTAATAAATATGGGAGCACGTGTGTTTAATGTAATGTAACGTAGTTCCCGTCAACTGAAATTGTCTTTACGTAATCTTGAGACATTAACAAGTGGAAAAAATCCTGTATTTACTTGCTCACGCATTATCTGGACAAAAGTATCCGAACTACACCATGTACCGCGGAATTGATCTCTAGATGTCAAGACAGGCGGACATGTCAGTATAAAAGAGGGTTGGGAGTATTGTGTTGACAGCAGACAAGTAGTAACAAAAGAAATGCTCGGTCAGGAGAGCTCAGTAATTTCGAAAATGAACTAGTCATTGGTTGTCACCTGCGTAGAAATTCACCAAGGACATTTCAACTCTTCTAAAGCAGTCCTAGTCGACTGTTGGTATGCGAGTGTGACGTGAAAACGCAGAGTAACACCCGTAGATAAGCTAAGACCACTCAGACTTTATGTATTGAGGGACAGGAACAGTCGAGCAATGTGGTGAAAGAGTTTGGACAAAATCACATGAGATCATTGGAAGGGATCACTAGTGAGTTCCAGCAAAAGTCCAGCTACGACACTGACTGTCGTAGGGCGTTAGAAAGAATGGGTCACAATGATCGAGCAGCTCCTCACAAGTGACGCATTCCTGTGGTCAGTGCTAAGTAGTGCTTGAGGTGGTGTAAAGAGAAACGGCACTAGACAGTGGATAGCTGGAAACGTGTGACTTGGAGCGGCAATCCGATGGAAGGGTTTGGGTTTTGCGAATGCCTGGAGACTGTTAACTGCCACCATGTGTAGTGCCAACAGTAAATAAGGAGGAGGTTGTGTTACGATAAGATGGTGCTTTTCGTGGTTAGGATATGATTCTTATTGCCCTTAAGAAAACACTAAATCCGGAGGTATATTAACACATCAGCGTTGTGTACTGTGTACAGCAGAGGAATTGTTCGGAGTAGATGATTGTTTGTATCGGCACGAGAAAGCGCCATTTGATAAAGCAACATCTCTGAGAGAAAAGTTTGTGAACAATAACATTCCTGAAATGGACTATCCTGCCCAGAGTCCTGATTTTAACCCAATGCCATTAGAATGCATTGGAATGTCGGCATCGCTCAAGATACCTGTGTCCAACGTCACTACCTTGTCTTGGTTAGGTTCTTGAGCTGCCATTCCTCCACAGCATTGAGACACCTCACTGAAAGTGTCCCCAGCAGAGTTAAAGCCGTAAAAAAGGCGAGGTGCGGACACATCAAATGTTACTCAACACTAAGAGGTGTCCGGATACTTTTGATCAGATAATGTACGAGGGTCGTTCAATAAGTAATGGCCCACATGTTCTTAAAAAGCCATTAATATACATACCTAGACAAACGTCCTTGTTGGTGCTTCAGATTTGATGTTTGTTCTGTGCGCCGGTGAAGTTTCGAACCGCTCTGGCAGATGGCAGAGCCGCAGTACAGCATCAAAATGGCGTCTACATAGAGACTCCAGTTACAAGCGGCGTGCTGTTATTGAGTTCTTGTGAGCAGAAAAAGAAACCGTGGTGAACATCCATAAACGTTTGTGCGCAGTGTATGGAGATGCTGCAGTTGATACGAGTACAACTGGGCGATGGGTAAAGAAAGTTGCAGGAAATGCAGAAAGAGAGCACCGAGATCAGCCACGCTCGGGACGTCGTGTCACAGCCACTGCCCCACACATGCTGAATCGTGAGGATGTCATTATTCGTGCCGACAGGCGCATCGCAAGTCGACAATTGACTCTACAGCTGCCGGTCAGCATTGGAAGTGCCTCTGCAATGATCGAGACTCTCAGATATTCAAAGAGGTGCTCACAATGGGTTCCAGGAATGCTCACAGCGGACCACAAGATTAAAAGAAATGCCATTTCATCTGACTTGTTGGAGCTTAAAGATTCCCTACGGGAAATACAATTTGAAGATGACGAGAGTGTCACTCATGCAGTGAAAACATGACTACGTCTACAGAACAAGAGCTTTTACCAGCGGGGAATGCATGCTCTTCCACAACGTTGGCGTATGGCCATAGAACGTGATGGAGACTACGTAGAAAAATAGAACATGGACACGGTATGTTGATGTATATTGTCACCAAATTCTGACTCTTAACAATAAATATGTCCTGAGAAAAAATATGTGGGGCATTACTTATTGAACGACCCTCGTATATTAAACATCAGTGTCCTTGTAGAAGTGATATGTATATGCACATTTTCGGTTACTAGAGACTACATTTGGCGTGCTGTTTGAAAGCTGTCAGTGCTTTTATAAATTTACTTTGACAACGAAAGGCCGGCAGTGAAACAGATTTTCACAGAAGTCAGTCGGGTTGACAAAGTTATTCTCCTGCAATGCATTTCGGCGAATGATGTATTAGTTCTTAGATGCTGCGACCGACATTCACTTCTAAGAGAGTAAAATATTAATTGCTACACTGGCGGAAAAAAATTGGCAACGCCAAGAAGGAGATGCGCGACATAACGACAGCCTTCTACACCTGAGTATCTTTCTACACTTGAAAGATATCTATTCAAATTTCGTCGGTCGCATAACAGTGGTGCTTTCAAATGTACGCTGTAATGGTCGTGTGGGCGTGTGAATTGATGTTAGCCAAGAATGCCTTTAAGGTGACAAAGATGCCATTACCAACAGCTTACTGAGTTTGAAGGAGATCGTGCAATAGTGCTATGAGAAGCTGGATGTTCCTCCGCGATACTGCAGTAACATTTGGCAGGAATGTAGCCACAGCACATAACCGTTGAGAGCTGTGGTCACAAGAAGACCGGCCTCCGGACGGTCATGTGGCACTACCGAAAGAGGAGACTATCTTGTTCGGCTTACGGCTCTGGCGCATCGGACTTCATCTGCAGCAGCAATTTGAATAGCAGTTAGCACCACAGTGACATGACGAACTATTCCAAATCGGTTACTTCAAGGACAGATCCGAGCCAGACGCCATGTAGCGTGCATTTCACTGACCCAAACGACCGCCATTTGCGACTTCATTGTTGTCAAGCGAGGTCTCACTGCAGGGCAAGGTGGAGGCATGTTACACTATACCGCTGTTGTAACCCAACGTGCTCTACAGTGTGTCGACATGTCGCTTGGTCTCCTCGATCACCAGATCTGTATCCAGTCGAGCACATATGGGACATCATCGAACGGCAATTCCAGCGTCATCCATAAACAGCGTTATCCGTCCCGGTATTGACCGACCAAGGGCAACAGCGTGGAACTTCATCTCACAAACTGTCAGCCGGCACTTGTGCAAAACAATACATGTATGCATGCATGCATGCATAGCTGAACTGAATTAAAAGTAAATTAGCATAATTAATTTAAAAAATCATTTAATTACTGAGAACGTAAAAGTTTGGCACACAGAACTATCACGCGACAGGAAACACTTCAAGTCAGGGCAAATTTCATGTACTGCGTCTCAATGAACATCAAGGAGAAACTCGGAAAGTTCCTGTGGGAAGTATATCGTCTATCAATCATGCTAAGGATGGTTCAAATGGCTCTGAGCACTATGGGACTTAATATCTGAGGTCATCAGTCCCCTAGAACTTGGAACTACTTAAACCTAACTAACCTAAGGACATCCATGCTCGAGGCAGGATTCGAACCTGCGACCGTAGCGGTCGCGCGGTTCCAGACTGAAGCGCCTAGAACCGCTCGGCCACACTGGCCGACCATGCTAAGGATCACCTTATCTTTTTATGTTTGTAAAAACGTACATTATTAAGTAACTGTTTTTCAAATAAAAAATTATCCTACAGCAAAAACCTCATTATTCGTATACAGGTTAATTCCTCGAGGACAAATGCAACTCTCTGAAAGGATACAAGCAAAACAACAGGCACATTTTGTGAATTCGGATTATATCAGAATTTTTGTGCACTAAACAATTATACCATAATACGAATGAAACGAATAGCGACAAAATGGTTCAGATGGCTCTGAGCACTATGGGACTTAAAATCTGAGGTCATCTGTCCCCGAGAACTAAAAACTACTTAAACCTAACTAACCTAAGGACATCACACACATCCATGCCCGAGGCAGGATTCGAACCTGCGACCGTAGCGGTCGCGCGGAATAGTGACAATCATAGCAAAATTCTAAAGGTAGAGTACACATTCTTAATATTTAGTTGCAACGAGACGAAATTTCATCTCCTTGTTTGACCTCCGCCGTGGAAATCAATCGAAAGATCTCCAATAATCGAAGACACAATGTCCACAGGCCACCGTCACCTCTTCCAACGTATAATAAGACACACGCCGTTCAGCTCACTTTTTTATTTTATTCGATAATCCGTTTTGATTTTTTTAGGCCCTTCTCACATCCATTAATTAGGAATTACTGTTAACAGACGGTCATCAGTTGCGATAAATTCATTAAAAAGTGCTCAGTTAAATCAGTGTTTTGCAACTGATAACCAGCGTTTCGCAGTAATTCGTAATTAACGGATGTGACGATGACCTAACAAAGGATCAAAACCAGTTATCCAATAAAATAAGACAGTGCCCTACAGGGTTTTTATCTTTCTGTCCGACTTGTAGCATTCTTTTAAACTTACGAGGTGTGATCGAAGAACAACGGGAATTTTTCATTTTTTGAAACCATTTTTATTTATTCGTCAGCATCAACTTTTTCTCCCTCAAATTAATCCTCCTTAGATATAATATACGTATGCCAGTGCTCTTTCCAATCGTGGAACGACTTCTGAAACTCACTTTTCGTTATGTGATCAGCTCCTTCATTCAGCGATTCTATTTTTATCTCATCTATGGTGGCAGAACGACGTCCTTTCACCGTTATCTTCAGCTTCAGGAATAGAAAGAAGTCGCAGGGGACCATGTCCGGCAATACCGTGGCTGAGGCAGCATGACGGTTTTGTTTTTCTCCAAAAAATCACGAATAAGCGTTGAGGTGTGAGGGGCAGCATTATAGTCATGCAGTTTCGAAGAGTGGTTGCCATAATTCTGGTTGTTTTCTTGGACGTCGCATAACATCCTGGCAGTTGGCCTATTTCTTACTGAAGATACGGCGATAAGATAGAAACTGATGATACATTATCCCATTGTAATCGAAGAAAACAGTGAGAAGAAATTTCACATGTCATCCAACTTGTCGAATTTTTTTTCGGTCTTGACTCTTCAGGCAGTTTCCATTGGGATGATTGAGCGGACTTCAGTTACACCAGTATACCTATCTTTCGTCACCCGTTATAGCCTTCTTTGGAAATTCTGGACCGTTGTCGACTTCATTCAGCAATTCCTGAGCGATGTCTATGCGACGTTGTTTTTGGTCGAAATTCAATAATTACGGAACCAACTTTGCTGCTACATGTTTCATATCCAAAACAGTCAAAAAATTGCTTGGCTTGAGCCGAAGGATATGCCGACGTCATTAGCAATCTCTCTGATAGCGATTCGGCTATTTTCCAGAATCATATTGTCATCAGTAATTTATATGCTGGAGCGTCCAGGGCGGTTGTCGTCTCCAACGTCTTCTCGGCCGTCTTAGAAACATTAACACCACTCTTAAACTCTTGTCTTACTGAAAGTGAATTCGCCAAAAGTCACAGTCAGCATTTACAATGCGGTGCCGAACTTTATTTCATTTTCAAGCAAAATTTAATTCAAATTTTCGTAAGTAAAAGTTAGCCGAGCACTCGGCAACAAACATAACCTTTTCGACTCTCAACAACAAACTATATATACGAAACAGCTGAAAATCCAAACATACATCAAGAACATGTGTAGCAACAAGTTGAAAATCGGATGTATAGAGCCCGTGAAATTAAAAAAGTTCCCGTTACTTTTTGATTTTGGTTTGAAGTAGCTACAATACGCTTTTAACGGTAAGAATAAAAGTATTGGGATTGTGGTCTATTGAAAGATCCGTTGCGACAGATTCCACTCATGAAAGCTATTACCAGAATACTCATGCGCCATGGATTATTACGTGTTATGGGAACAGGAGGTGCGGTACACATGACTCGAACAGCATAACGTCAATACGTGACGTGTGCAGAAGCTTTGGTTTCGCTGACACGCACGCGACCGCAAAGAGCAATGCGGACCCTTTGTTTGCACAGGAGGGCAAAGGAACTGCGAGCCAAGCTGCTCGGCTGACTGGCATAATAGTAGGCGTGGTCGCGTGCGGGGAGCAGCGTAGCGAACAGTCCCCGCCGTGGCACGCAGCGCAGCGCTCTTAGAGCCGCCAGCTACACAGAATCGCTGGCGTTCCGCGAATAGCGCCGTAGTGCAAGACGCAGGCCGCAGCACGACTGCACAAATATAACAGCACCGTGCGCAAGTGCGTGTATCGCCATTCTCAGTTATGGACGTACTCGCTCTCTCGCATCAATGACATAACTAAATCGAACGAAACAACCTGTTTGCTGTTACCAGCCACTTTTCACTTACTTACACACTGCGTTTCGGAGGTTTAAACCCCCGTCATCAGATGGGTTTATGTGGATCAATATGGCATGTATGTGTTACGTTACGACTTCTGAGTAACTTGTGACACTTTGTCCAGTGGTCACAGTCTACTTTCCCTTTCGTGCTACACCACGTGCACCATTACACTTCGTAAACACTGCAACGAGCAAATATGGCGACTAGTGATGTAGCACGACAGAAAGGAACCCGTGACCCATGGAGAGAGCGGAACACAACACACAAATGGTTCAAATGGCTCTGAGCACTATGGGACTTAACATCTGAGGTCATCAGTCCCCTAGAACTTGGATTTGTAGCTGGAGCTAGACGCATCTGACATTCTATTTCAGAAATATTTAGGGAATCCAGTATCCCGAGTTCCACAGTGTCAAGAGTGTGCCGAGAATACCAAATTTCAGCATCACCTCTCACCGCGAGCAACGCAGAGGCCGAAGGCCTTCACTTGACACCCGAAGCAGAGGCAATTGCGTAGCGTTGTCAGTGCTAACAGACCAACAACACTGCGTGAAATAACCGCAGATAGCCTATCAACGTGGGACGTACGACGAACGTATGCGTAGGACAGTGCGACGAAATTTGGCGTTAATGGGCTATGGCAGCAGACGACCGATGCGAGTGCCTTTGCTAAAAGCACAACATAGCCTGCAGTGTCTCTCCTTGGTTCGTGGCCATATCCGTTAGACCCTAGACTACTGGAAAACCGTGTCCTTTTAGCTGAGTCCCGACTTCATTTGGTAAGAGGTGGTGGTAGGGATCGAGTGCGGCGCATACCTCACGAAGCCATGGGATCAAGTTGTCAACAAGGGAATGTGCAAGCTGGTGGTGGCTCCATAATGGTGTGAGCTGTGTTTACTTGGAATGGACTAGGTCCTCTGGGCCAATTGAACCGATCAGCTGTGTTTACATACAATGGACTGGGTCGTCTGGGCCAATTGAACCGATCATTGACTGGAAATGGTTATGCCCGGCTACAAGGAGACCGTTGGCAGTCATTCATGGATATCATGTTCCCAAACGAAAATGCGCCTTGTCACCGAGCCACAGCTGTTTGTGATTCGTTTGAAGAGCATTCTGGAAAATTCGAACAATTGATTTGTCTGCCCAGATGGTGACATGAACTCCATCGAACATTTATGGGACATAATCGTTATTTTATTGACAAGTTAAAGGAAACGAGCGTGGGCCCGGATGATATCCTCGTCAGTTTTGACGTTGTGTCGTTATTTACCATGATTCCGGTAAACGAAGCTATCTTATGCATAGCGGACATTTTTCCCACCGATATTGTGGCATTATTCCGACACTGCTTCACCACAACCTACTTTCAATACAATAGTGACTTTTATGAACAGATTGACGGGGTGGCTATGGGCAGTCCTCTCAGTCCTGCTGTGGTAACTTATTTACGGAGACTTTTGAGCAACGGGCGTTGCAGACTGCCAGTAATAGACCAGCCAGATGGTATCGCTATGTCGATGACGCGTTCGTAGTATGGACACACGGAGCAGAGGAGTTGGATGCCTTCCTGACACATTTAAACAGCATTAATCCGAAAATCCAATTCACTATGGAGATAGAAAGGAATGGGCAATTGAACTTCCTGGATGTGTCTGTGATTAAACGACCGTACGGAACGTTGGGCCATAAGGTGCATAGAAAGCCCACACGTACTGATCGTTATCTACACAAAGATTCAAACCACCACCCTAGACAAAAAAGAGGTGTAATGAAAACTTTGGTAGACAGGGCGCACAAACTTCGTGAACCTGTTTATTTAAAAGATGAGATGGAACATCTACGGTCAACTTTCGTGAAGAAAGGCTATTCTAGCAAGGATATAGATCGAGCACTTCGCTCTAGGCAGAGAATCAGGAGTAACGACGAACAACAGTCGTCCATGGTCAAAGTTTTTCTTCCGTTCATTAGAAAGGTCACAGATCGCATTGGGAAAGTTTTAGGCAAGTATGGGGTGGAAACTATTTTCAGACCTACTAGGAAAATAAAAGAATTTTTAAGGCCGGCAAAAGATGCACGGCACCCTTTGGCTACACCGGGGGTATATAAAATTCCTTGTTGTTGTGGACAGGTTTACATCGGTACCTCAAAGAGAAGTGTGAACACCCGTCTTGTCGACCATAAGAGGAATTGCCGCCTGGGTCACAGGGATAAATCGGCCGTAGCGGAATATGTTTACCAGGAAGGTGATCATGAAATAAAATTCAGCGAGACGAGCGTTATATCAAAAACCTCGCATTATTATGCACGCTTGTATAGAGAGGCTATCGAGATTGATAAACATCGTAATAATTTTAACAGGAAAGACGAAGGTGTTAAACTGGATAAAATTTAGATGTCAGCGTTGCGCCGGCCGCGGTGGTCTCGCGGTTCTAGGCGCGCAGTCCGGAACCGCGCGACTGCTACGGTCGCAGGTTAGAATTCTGCCTCGGGCATGGATGTGTGTGATGCCCTTAGGTTAGTTAGGTTTACGTAGTTCTAAGTTCTAGGGGACTGATGACCACAGCTGTTAAGTCCCATAGTGCTCAGAGCCATTTGAACCATTTGTCAGCGTTGCACCGCAAGCGTGACGATCGATTACTTTCAATCGAGAATGTTGGCATTACCAGAGACAATCTCATAGCCGACGCCATGTGATCGACAGTGGCGCCCTCTGTACTGCCTATATAATCAGCGCTTCCTCGAGTTCTCTTCGCAGATCGCCGCTTTACCTCCGAGGATGTCTCCCGCAGTCGGAGACGAAACGTCAGGAGACAGTTTTATACTTCGACCACGGCCTATCAGCCCGGAAGTTTTAAGTGAAGAGTCGTTAGATGGTTGGTGCACAAAATCCTACACCGGCTACTCTTTCGCAGTTACGAGGGCTCTAGAGGCAGCAAGGCTCAGTATTTCTGCAGGAGAGTCCAACGATTTGTTGGGCCCACGCCACGTCGATTTGCTGCCCTACGCCGGGGAAATGGAGATTCGAAGCGATATTAGGAGGTACCCCATGACTTCTGTCACCTCGGTGAATGTGTTGTGTTACGACTTCAGAGTAACTTGTGACACTGTCTGCAGTGGTCACAGGCAACTTTCCCTGGCGTACTACATCACATACACGATTACACCTTGTAAACACTGAAAGGAACAGGTATGGCTTCTTGTGATTAATACGGTAGAAAGGAGCTCGTGACCACTCGAGAAAGCAGAATGTAAGACATAAAACATGCTATATTAATTCACACAGATCCACCTGCAGTGAATAGTGAATTTGTTGTTTCATTCGACATCAATATTAGTCACAGAAAAGCCCAACAAAAGCTTTCGTATTCGAAGTGAAATTATTAAAAAGAAAAAAGTAACTGTGATATAAAAAGAAGCACCTCGCCAGGCCGTGGAGGCCCGAGGGGATCTACCGGCCGCCGTAACATCCTCTGCCTTGCGGCGTCATGTAGATGCGGTATGGAGTGGCATGTGGCCAGCACACCGTTCTCCCGGCCGTTTTGCAGGCTTCCAGTCCGTGGAGCCGCTACTACTCGGTCAAGCAGCTCCTCAACTGGCATCACGAGACTCAGTGCACCTGTTCCAGTTCTACCACCAAGGAAAAATCCTTGGCAGGGCCGTGAACCGAACGCAGGTGACTTATTCAAAAATTATGTTAAAAAAGTAAAAAAAGTATTCCGTATTTTGAGAGCAGGTAGTACGGTACAAAACAAGACAAAAGTGTCCAGTTAACAGGAGCTCTAAAATGCACTCCTTAAGAGTAGGAGCATTTCTTCATCTTCGCTACTGTGAAACACTCTCTTCTACTACCAGCTTTTTGCTGTTAGGAACGAGCTACAGAATGCAACAAACAAACGAGGTACATTAATCTTTTAGTGGTGTCACTGCAAACCGTATTCACAGTTCTGGGTTAGTGCAGAGCATACATCACTTCTAATGGAACTATTTTGATTTTGATAAATTCGTGAAATGCTTTTACATTGTAATTTTATTTTTGCACTTACCATCTTAATGAAAGCCTATTATTGCATTCGGGATACTTTAAATCATTGTTGTATGCCAGCCTTATTAATGCTATACAAACACCACAGGAACGCGTCATCGGTGCCTGACTTAACCGATGGGCTCTGCAACGTAGCAAAGACAGAGGAACAACACACCAAAACAGTGTATCCGCTTATGAAGAGAATGGTTGTGACAGCGAATAATTTTATCAATAAAAAGTGAGGCAGTTCAACAAACAAACCAGTGAGTAGAGAAGATGACACACAGGGAAGAAGAAATATTTAAATCCATTGATTCCATGAGGAATCAAAGTGAAAATGTAACAGAATTCCCAACTTTGCTCAATGTTCCAATATATCCTCGCATAAAAGCTTTTAAACAGAATCATAGGAGCGGAAATTTTAAATGAAAATCAAAAGGGCAAGTCAGTAACCATAGCACAAATTCCACTCATTTCAACTTACTTACCATTCAGCTTTAAAAGGCTCCAGTTTCCGGTGAGATTTAGCGACTGTACGACTATCACTAAAGCACAAGGGCAACATTCCGATGCTGCGGAGTGAATCTAAAAGACTCGTGTTTCTCGCACGGACAACTATACGTTACGTGTTTGTTTGTTGGGCAACCACGAGACTGATTCGTCTTTACACTCCCAAACAAAACACTTAATGTAGTTTGTATGAATTACATGCCAGCAAATTGGAAGAGCAGTTGCACATCTCTATCCAATTCATAACACAAATGGAAAAAAGGTCAAGCGAAACGGGTCGTTTTTAGCTAGTTATAAATAATTTTCAAAAATTGAATGGCGTCTCGCAGCGCTTAGAGTTGCACGGTACCTATTACGTGCCCGTAAGCAGTCGGAGGTCACTGAAGATGGGGCCCGTACCCGGAGAGTCTCCCATCAAACGGCGATAGCGTTCGATAAATTGGACTCACAAAGCCGGCGCAACCCCTGGTGGCTCGTCAATAATATTAATAACGAGCGCCGCAGTTTACTTCGGCAAACGAATGGGCCGTAATTAGGGCAGCGGCGGAATATTAGGGCGATGAAAACTGCTCCCTCGGTGCGTCATAAAGCGCGATCTATCCGGGAGGAACAAAAAGATAAGCCCTCAAGCTGACACCACATGCACGGCCGCGGGGCACTCGCAACACTGCATCGCCCAGGAAACTGCCGCGCCCGGCAATTCGGCTATGTATTCATTCACTCAACTAGGAAAGCAGCTGCGCTATGCTCAACCCCCCCATATCAGTAGCTTTACTCCAGATTACAACTTGTCAGTATTTGTAGCTACTTTTAAATCGAGTAACACTACAAACAACGGTGACCGACACATTGGCACCTTATTTTACTCTATGATGCCGTCTACGTACAGAAATTTTCGTAGAAATTGTCAGTATTTCTTTCATTGTTACACTGAAAGAAGAATTATGATAGATTTATGTCCCATCGACGACGAGGTCAATGCAGACGCAGCACAAGCTCGGATTGGAGATGGAAATCACCGTGTCATTTCAAGGGAACCTTCCCGGTATATACATCAAGCGATTTAGGGAAATCGCGAAAAGACCGGCTGGTGCCCTGGCGAACCCAATGGGCGAGACCTGTTTAACCCGTACAGGTATAAACCAGATTTCTAAAACGGAACATTTCAACTTCGACACTTCCTAAAAATGCCTATTCCTCCGCCTATTCCGACCTGTACCGTCTACATCTTGTGATAGCAGACCTCGACCCCACAAAACAATAATTCACTAACATGCAGTCCATGATATTTCACAACAGATAAAATGTGAAATGGAAGTATAATTAAAGAAGCCATGGAAAGGAAATAAATCTCTTATCATTGCAAGATTCTCGCACGGGCAGGCCACGACGTTCGGACCGCGGCTTTAGTTCAAACTCTGTACACTTCTAATAGTCCATTAGGACAACATAATGAGCAAGCACTAACAAGGGAACCTCCTCATCGCACCCCCCTCAGATTTAGTTATAAGTTGGCACAGTGGACAGGCCTTGAAAAACTGAACACGGATCAATCGAGAAAACAGGAAGAAATTGTGTGGAACTATGAAAAAAAAATAAGCAAAATATACAAACTGAGTAGTCCATGCGCACGATAGGCAACATCAAGGACAGTGTGAGCTGAGGAGCGCCGTGGTCCCGTGGTTAGCGTGAGCACCTGCGGAACGAGAGGTCCTTCGTTCAAGTCTTCCTTCGAGTGAAGTACTTAATTTTTTATATAATCAACTTCGCTCTCCAAAATTCCAGGACGTGTTCAGATTAGCTTGGACATATGCAGGATTTGACGGTCTACACACGGAAAAGTTTGAAAACGTTAAAAACATATGTTTTGACAGAGCACAGGGAAAACTGTGCGACTGTGAAACTGTTGCATTCATTTGTTGCAGTTCATGTAACAAACTCTTATGTTTTCATCACTTTTTTGGGAGTGATTATCACATCCACAAGAAAACCTGAATCGAGCAAGGTAGAAGAATCTTTTTACTCATTCGCCAAGTGTCCAAGTTAGGTGGGTCGACAGCATATTCCTGTCATGTGACGCACATGCTGTCACCAGTGTCGTATAGAATATATCAGACATGTTTTTCTGTGGAGGAATCGGTTGACCTATGACCTTGCGATCAAATGTTTTCGGTTCCCATTTGAGAGGCACGTCCTTTCGTCTACTAATTGCACGGTTTTGCGGTGCGGTCGCAAAACAAAGACACTAAACTTATTACAGTGAACAGAGACGTCAATGAACGAACGGACAGATCGTAACTTCGCGAAAATAAAGAAAATAAACTTCTCACTCGAGGGAAGACTTGAACCAAGGACCTCTCGTTCTAAAGCTGCTCACGCTAACCACGGGACCACGGTGCTCCTGACGTCACGCTCTCCTTGATGTTGCCTATCTTGCGCATGGTCTACTCAGTTTGTATATTTTGCTTATTTTTTCATAGTTCCACACAACTGCTTCCTGTTTTCTCGAATCATCTGTGTTCAGTTTTTCAAGGCCTGTCACTGTGCCAACTTATAACTGAATCTGATGGGGGTGCGATGGGGAGGTTCCCTTGTAAGGTGCACTACTGAGGAGAGTTCGAGAAAATCGAAAGAGACGATTTACGCGTCGGTGACGTACCGGTCGACCTGGGTATGGGATGGCGGCGGCCACGTGGTTTGCGTTCAGGCTCCGTAATCGTTGGGGCTTTTATTACAACGTAATTTTGTTGTTTGCTAATTTTTACTATCACAACAAATGTTACATTTATAATTGCCGAGAAATAAACGGCCAAAGGCATAAAGTTTTCCTGGAAATGAATGCCTGTCGTCATTTCCGAAATCCCTTATACCTGCAATCGGGGAAGGTACCGAGGAGAGCTTTGCATCTGGATGCTTCAATGTGCTGACACAGGTTTCAAGAACGAGGGGCAGGCTTGGAGAGCCCAATTCAACATCGATAAACAAAAGTGTAAATAAATTTATTCAATAAAACAATGAGTTCTAATATGCTAGAATATGAGGGTACGATTAATCGTTGGATGTGCTTTCGGCATTACAACTACAGGATGATATTTTTCATAGAGACGAAAAACGGAAATGAAAACGGCATTTACTACATCGAATGAATGCAGTTTTCCCGCATGCACAAGCAATCTTCAGAGTTTCTAAATAAAAACAAAGCTCGTTCACATTATGAAAAATTCCTCTCTCTTCCAACAGTATGGATGCAAACCACGCATGCGCACGCCACATTTTAATAAATATAGGTGCTCAAAATTGGCAAAGTACGATAGAATGTATTTTAATAGCGTCTTCACGAGAAGCAATTTCTCGTTCGTTGTCAGTCAAATACGAACAAGTTTGAAGGCGCTTGATAAAGTTTTTGATTAGCCTATAGAAATAAAAGTCGAAAAATATTTCTTGTAATAATAAAAGTTAGCAAACGCCGAAATAACAATGGAAATTCAATAAAAAATCCCGCAAATACCCCATGTTTTTTCATTATATTAACATTCAAATGTAATATATATGAAATAATATTGCTAGTGTTGAAAAAATATAAATAAAAAGAGTAGATGAGTGGAGTCAATCCAGCAATCACCGCATCAGACAGCTTGAACGCTAACCCAGACTCAGGGTCGCAACGCATCCGTACGTCATCGATGTAATAAAACTACTGCTGCTATTATCTCGAAATCGCCTAAGTTGTACGCCTTACTAATTGCACATTTCATAATCCTATTGGACTATTAAAAGTATAGAAAGTGTGAAATAAATCCGTGATCCGAACGTTGTGTCCTCTCCTTGTCAGCTGGATACACCTTGGTCACTCCAAAATTCCGAAACACGAAGAGTGAAGCAACATGATAACATTTCTTCTCTTTCTAAAACCTGCTATACAGTAATCTCAAGGAGAAATAGAATGCGCTCTGCTATGGTTTGTTCAGTGATCAAATACGATTCACAGGAAGTTTCATAGTTTCTTACAAGAACTTTTCAATTCCTCACTGCAATTTATTTAAGGTAATACCTTTGCAACAGCTGTTGGTAACTGGGAACGATTTCTTTTACTGTTTAATTTACACATTGTTACTTAGAACAACACTGTACTTCTGTTCCAATGACGCATTATTTCAAGGAAAAGCATATCAATGGGCAAGGTTCCATCGATGTCGAGATCACTTCGTCACTAGCGCAAACTGGACACGGATGGAAAAGGAAATCTTCTTTGGAAGATCCATCTCTGAATTCGCCTCACATTATTAAGGATAGCCACGAAAAACCAAATCAGGACGATCAGATGGATTTGAACTCCGCTCTTCGCCGGCCGGAGTGGCCGAGCGGTTCTAGGCGCTACAGTCTGGAACCGCGCGACCACTACGGTCGCAGGTTCGAATCCTGCCTCGGGCATGGATGTGTGTGATGTCCTTAGGTTAGTTAGGTTTAAGTAGTTCTAAGTTCTAGGGGACTGATGACCTCAGAAGTTAAGTCCCATAGTGCTCAGAGCCATTTGAACCATTTGAACTCCGCTCTTCAAGGAAACCAGTTCACTGTCTTAGCTACTGTACCATCCCGCCTGGTAAATATCGCACTATTTTTTTTCCTAGCTTAACGAAATATTAGTTAAAACTAACGCATATCTCAATTAAATTTTTTCCGATTTTTGTGAAGACACTTGAGCGACAAGAAACGCTTTTTCAATGCGGAGTAAATTTAATTCTCAGTTGCTTCAATCGGAATGGGAGATGTTTAAAAGAAAAGTCGCCATACGGTTTTTATGCGAGGCTGCTGCCCGTTTCGTTCCGATAGATACGCTTGTCGCATTGCGGCGGAGGGCGACTGTAAAAAAAAAAAAAAAAAAAAAAAAAAAAAAAAAAAAAAAAAAAAAAGAAAGGAAAAAAGGGTCAAATGCTTCTCGTTTTACCGCTCATTCAGCAAAACGGTTTTGTATGAAGACCAATTTCCGTCGCTCTTTTATGGAGAGCAGTGGTATCATTTTGCCATAAATGTAGGCAAGGACGAATAAGGGTCTCTATAAAGCTGCAGCGGAAGCGACACCGCATTCTAGAAGCCTCCAATCCCAGCACAGACGTTTGTTCTATGAAAACCGCAGCATCTCTATGGCAGACACTTGCATACAAGGCGGCGACATCGCACGTTCGCGTAACTGCGGAATTTTACTGCTACTACGTTTGCACTTCTACCTTTTTTCATGTCTTCTGTCTTGTCCTCGCAAACAAAGGAAACATGAAAATAGACGGGCACAAGCATCTACAATGCGTTGCAGCCAAACCAGTCCACTTACGTCCGCATGAGAGCATCACAGAAGTGCGGCAGACGTCTTGTCACGCTAAACCTTGGCTGTGCAATGATTCTACTTGTCATATTTCAGAGGAAATTTCAGAGTGCTAGTGCGTCTGTTTTTACAGTTTATAATGAAGCACTAAAATTCAGTTCCAAAGAAATTTGCAGCTGAAAACAAGTCTAGGTATGCAAGCGGGAGTGTGGCTTGAAACGCAATGCAAGGCTTTTAATAAAGACTTGAGATCAAAGTTGAGTGTTATGTTTCTCGTAAGAGCTGTGGCAGCGAAACTTCAACTCAGAAAAGAATACGACATCATTGTATAACAATCACGTCCAGTGAGGTTAACAGTTTGCTACAATTCTCAGAAAAAATATTAAGAACAACAGGTTCCAGTCACACGTTTTTGTGCGGGAAACTGAAGCAAGCAGTTTACAGAGAAATGGCATACATTCGTACACAATAAAAAATCAGACACAATATTCGTACTGAGAACGAAGGAAACTGTTTGATGGGATCCAGATAGATTACCGAGGCAACTATTATTAGTGGCAAGTCACGACCAGTATCTATGGGCCTGGAGAGATGGTGCAGTGGTTAGCACACTAGATTCGCATTCGGGTGGACGACATTTAAAATCCGCGTCCGGTCACCCTGATTTAAGTTTTCCGTGATTTCTCTGAATCGCTCCAGGCAAATGCCGGGATGGCTCCTCTGCAACTGCACTGCCGATTTCCTTTCTCACCCTTTTTTAATCCGAGTTTGTGCTCAGTCTTTAATGACCTCGATGTCGACAGAAACTCTAATCCTTACTTTCTTGCGTAACTGTCGATCGGATCGAGAACAGCAATTATATGTCCACAGTTTAACTGACTCTGAAAAATGGGGGGGGCGGGGGGGGGGGGGGGACCGACTGCGGTGTATGCCGTGCAAAGTTTATTAGCTTGAAGAATCTGGAGGTCGGACTTCTTGCGCCTTCATCGAACATGTTGACACAATAAGTTATAAAAAAAAACAGTCTTAGTCTTTCGTTAATATGCTACGTCAAATATTTCGCCAGTGCGGCTGGTCTCATTTCTCTTTTGTAAGACCACTTAATTTGTTGGTCAGTTTTATTTAATCACTGAAGCATGCCGCATGCATTTACAAGTGCTGAGTATGTTACCATGCTACGACGTATGCCTAAGTCGGTGCGACGACTATGTAGAGAAGTAGTGGGACGGTGTAGCTAAATGTTGCAAATAAAATACTGAAAAATGGAAATCACAGTGAAAATCAAGAATTTTTTATCTGCAACATTTAGCTACAACTTCTCACTCCTTCTCTACATAGTCGCCAGCCCGACTTAGACGATTGTCGTGGCGTGGTAACAGCTTTCTAATACCCTTGTCATAGAAGGCTGCCGCCAATTCCCTACGCTGGTCTGTAGCTCGTTGTCTTCGCCAAAATGCTGTCCTCCAAGCCAGTTGTTCATGTGAGCGAAGAGATGAAAATCAGAGGGAGCCAAGTCCAGGCTGCGTGTTAGGTGATCAAACACTTCCCATAGAAAACGCAGGAGCGGGATCTTGTTTGCCCCTGCAGTGTGCGGCCGAATATTGTCTTGAAGGAAAAGCATTACAATTACGTTATGTGGGATGCATGAAATCAGGCGAAAACCTCGCTGCAGTACTTCACACTCGGCAGGACACACTATTTTCTAGACATCTTCAATTGCTCACTGTGCATGCAGAACTGAAAAGTGTTAAGTGACGCGGCAGACGGGCATACTAGAGACACTGGGCAATATATCTGTGCAAAGCTTCGACGGACTTTCACAGTGGTTTTAATTTCGCGACCTATCGGAGGCTGGAAAAAGAAAGCCCTCATACACAAGGCGCATCACAATTAAGTGTCGTAAACGCATACAGTGGAAAGTACACGATACTAGAAGCAAAAAAGTCTCATTAAAAATATGCTCTAAAGCGCATACGTTAAGAGCTATGAGCAGTTGCTCATCTTCGATACTGTGAAACAAATCTCTTCAGCTGCAAGCTTTCTGCTTTCCTCTTGTTCAATAGAAGAAATATGTTTCACAGTAGCGAAGATGAAGAAGTGCTCATAGGTCTTAAGGATTGCGTTTTAGACCCTATGTTTACTGAGACGTCTTTGCTTCTAGTGTCGCAGTTACGCCATTAATTATCACACTCCCTGTATGTCAAATAGAAACATTACTACAGGGTGAAAAGTACTTAAACCGACAAACTCTGGGAGGTTGTAGGGGACATCAAAACAAACATTTTTCCCTAATGTCATTTTTTCCTATGAGGAGTATTTAAACCGGTAGAGAAAGATTTCTCTGGCGCCAAATTAATTAAACCAACAAACACTTTTCCGTTTCTTTATGACCAAAAGAGAACACATTAACACAACCCAATTTGAATTACAGTAGATTTTCAAAAATGCCTCCATTGACATGTAAACAAAGTTTACATCGTCGGATCATGTTCTGTCTAACACGTGCATAAACCCCAGGAGTATCTTGAATTGTTCCTGCTGCTGCTACTATCCGGGCTACCAGATCCTCTTCTGATGCAACAGGAGTTGTGTAATAAAGGTTGCGCATCTCTCCCCACACAAAAAAGTCCAGAGGGGACATATCTGGGGATCGAGCAGGTCATGGTACAGAACCACCTCTGCCAATCCACGTTTTTGGGAACCGTCGGTCCAGGAATCGACGCACACGACGACTGAAATGTGCTGGCGCCCCGTCATGTTGGAACCACATGCGTTGTCTTGTAGGGAGCGGGACGTCTTCCAGCAAGTCTGGAAATGCTCTGGCGAGAAAATTGTAATAGTGCCTGGCATTTAATGGCCTAGGTAGCAGATACGACCCAATTAAACAGTCCCCAACGACACCGACTCACACATTAACGAAGAACCGCACTTGTTGATCAATCCGCTGTGCGGCTCGTCCGTTGTGGTGCGCTACGTAGTACGCACCAACCGCATCAGTGTACTCACTACAGGTGTATCGCTCCATTAGTAAACAGAGACAATGCACTACTACACTGGTGGACAGCAGTTGCCTACAACTGAAGAGCGTAATACGCCCTCTAACAACTGAAAATCGTAATACGGCCTCTAACAGCCGAAGAGCGTAATACAGCCTCCACCGGTTTAAATAATGCTCATAGGAAAAAATGACATTAGGAAAAAATATTTGTTTTGATGTCCCCTACAAACTCCCAGAGTTTGTCGGTTTAAATACTTTTCACCCTGTAGAGGTGAAAGAACTGATAAGTGAAAAACAAAAATCTTCCTCGGATCGACCGGAGATTAAACCCGGGTTCCTTACAGAGCAATGAGTAGGTTCTACAGCAGTGTACTATCGCTCATATCGCGTCCCCACAAAAGTTTCACGAGATGAGGCAGAAAGAGAAGGCTATCAGAGGCTCTTTCAAAATTCCAAATTTTACTAACGAGCAACTGCTCATCGAGTCGTAGTTTCGGCCAGCAGGTACGCGGTCAAAGCTTATACGTGACACTGTTTTTCCGCACCCTGCGCCGACCCTTGTCTCTCCGCTCTTCTGTACCGCAAAGGAACAGATCAATTGGCTAGCGATAGCGAACCCTATCGCGTGAAGAACGGCGTGATCCTTCGGCCAGTATATCAGGTTGCTTTCTTTTTCCTTTTCTCGGCTGGCCGGCCGGACCGGGAAGCAGGGTGCGGAAACAGAAAGACAAGTTGGGGGCGATACCAAGCAGTGCTGGCTGGCTGGCGGCCTCCTGCTCACTACCTCTCGCGCACCTGCGCCATCGATCTCTGCCCGCAGGTTGAAACAAGTGGAGGAGGAGCTTGGAGGGAAGGTGAAGGGAAGCAGCGCAAAAAGAAACAGGGGGGAGCGCCCGAGTCGCACGTGCAGCGTGCCTTCACTGCGGGATTCTGCATGCGGGCGCACCAGGTCCCAGCGTCTGAGGCGAAACGCGTTACACTCTTATGCAGGCGAATAATCAGTGCACCTGAAGTTTATAAGAATGCGCCGCATTATTTTAGGCATGAAGATGAATTGTAACCAAGTGCAAGGAAGACGTGCAGAACATAGGCGCTCGGTGGGAGGATTGGCGATTGAGCCTCAACATGAAAAAAATTTCTGTGTTGCACATAAATAGGCGGAAGGAAATGTGCCGGCCGGTGTGGCCGAGCGGTTCTAGGCTCTTCAATCTGAAACCGCACGACCGCAACAGTCGCAGGTTCGAATCCTGCCTCGGGCATGGATGTGTATGATGTCCTTAGGTTAGTTAGGTTTAAGTAGTTCTAAGTTCTAGGGGACTGATGACCTCAGATGTGAAGTCCCATAGTGCTCAGAGCCATTTGAACCATTTTTAAAGGAAACGTTATCGACTTGTTATGCGACTGGTGATCAGTCATTAGAAATGGTCACTACAGTTAAATATCCAAGATCAATTGAAAGTTGAACGATCACTTAAAGCTAGCTGCAAGACTGATTGATGCCAGACTGAAATTAATTAGAAAAGTCACAAGAAAAAGTAATTCGAAGACATTAATTTACACATTCGTCGTTTTACCAGTGTCTGAGTACTAATCGGCAGTCTTTGACCATTACCAAGCAGGATTAACAGAGGAGTGGAGATGGACTAATGAAGACCAATGAGATATGTAATGGGTTCTTTTAGTAATCGCGAGATCGTTCAAGGAGATTATCATCCAAGTCCACTGGTACACTCTACAAGAAAGGCATCACAATTATGTTAACTGTTCAAATTTCGTGAGAGAACTTTCCAAAACGTCAATCATCGCGTAGCTTCTTTCCACATGCATCTCGTGAAATACCTAATTCCAGCAGATATTGGTTTTTACCGACAGTCAATTTTCCTGCGCACCATTTGCGAAATGAGCCCTAAAAGGACTGGGGTAGGGGGAGGGGGGAGGCGGAGAGGGAGGGTGACATGTTGTACACATCGTATTCATACATCAAACATCGTAACGCAGCATAGCCGACTTTTGAGAACCGCGAATATGGAGTCACTTACTAAGAAATATCACAAACACTCATTTTGTGACGTCATTTTGCCAAAGTAGTTCCCGGGCTTTAGCTCATTTTCAAACCTCTTAACGAATACAGACATTTATGGTTCTTCTGTTGAGTGCATTTTGGGAATTGCAATTGCCCTGTCGAATATATATTTTTCTTCCCTGTTACTCGACAGGCACAACAACGACAAAATTGCAGTTAAAATGTTGTTACTTATGTGTTGTAATTAGTAGTTGTTTCTTCTAGCGTTAAGCATGTTTTACATAAACTTAAACACATGCTGTCATATGTAGTATTAAGAACCATGTATTTTGTCCAGGAAGGCAGCGGTATTCAAAACCGGAAAAAACCTGGGTGTTCCATAAGGTTCTTTAAGTGCTGTGGCGACAAGTTTTCAATCGTAACACGTTTGCAAACCAGCTCCTGAAAATAATTACATCATGTCTTCCAACTACCTGTTTTAAGAGGTACAAATTTTGATAAGATTGCAAGCCGTACATAACCGTCTTTCTACAGTAACAAGCGCAAACTGTGGTGACTGGGTACTGAATGCAGTACAAACTAACCCAAATAACGAACGTAGACATAAAACATAGAAATTAATGTAAGCCTACTGACATTACCTTAAGATTATACAGCAGTGCTTAAACTTGTTTGTGTTTTGAACAATACAAAAACCGTTTTTGTAAGAATCACTTATCCCCGAAAAGGAGGAACAAATGTAACATTATTTCTGATGGTTACTGATCCACAGTCGATGAAAAGAAAGTCATAATTTTTTGAAGAATGTAATTGGTCGATGGCTGGGGTAGGGAGAGAAGGGAAGAAAAACAGAAAACTCATGACCAAACACCTAATCTGTTTGCCGTTGTAGTGGTTTACTGCTCACAAAAGCGAGCATCGTCCTAGACTTGGTAGGCGTTTATACGCAGGGTGACGTTGCTCCACAACATAGCCGGACAGTGTTTGCGAAAATGTCGTTACAAGAAAAGTTTCTTGTGACTTTGTGTGACTGGTGACATGCTTCTTTGACCGTGCTCACGCTTCATTCTTCAACAATGTTTACTGCGCATTAAACTTGGGTATTTAAGGGTTGAGTGACACCGACTTAGCAAGAAAAACTTTGTGTCGTTTTAAGGTAAGCGCTGATTACAACAATTTTTGTCCGTGCAAGAACTGAGGCAGACAAATTTTCTACATAAACATAGCATAGGCCACGGCCAACAGTAGTTCGTCGGAGGGCAAAGGCAGAGATAAGAACAATATGCCGTAAACCAGCTCCTGTTATGGGTAGTAAAAAACTTGCCTTTCTGCGGAGATAAGTTGGAGGGAACACAATGACTTTCAACGGCAGAGCACCAACTAGCTCTGAGGACGATTTTTCATTTGGCGAACTTCAGATCTTGTCTCGTAAAAAGGGCAGAGAAAATAGCCTTTACGTAAAATACCTGTCTTTTATAGTCGGTTGAGGCTTTGATGCGGAACGCGTGCAATGTGGTAGTGGTACGGCGGTATGCTGCAACGACTCTTACAATAAAGTTCATGCATTCAGCGGAAACGGACTACTGGGTAAATACAGGGTGGGATACGTTAAGTCTGTTACTAACGCTGTAGAATCGACCTTCTGATAGCCATTTTCTAAGTGGGTAGTCAAGAAGAGCACATGCTCACAGCAGTTTCTACAAGGTCTAAATCCGGCTAGTTCGGGTGTTACCACAGAATTAATTTGGCCTTGTATTCAAATGTAAAAAATCAATAATAATAAAAGCTGAATTTAAAATGACGAGAAATATCCGCATTACAAAGTGCGCAGATTAAATTGCTTCACTGGCTTCCCACGTGTCGTGTACCGTACCACAACTTATAGTCATATTCGGTGCCACAAGTTAATGTCTTGAACTCTAAAATCACAGGTCACTCGCTATTATCTCCAGACATGAAATGCGGTGGGAAGGGTGAGACAAAGTGTGCGTTACAATGACTGGTTTGATATCCACTAATTCTGTGTGTAAATGTGAGAAGCTTATTGACAGATCTATTTGCAAACAACGTTCTGACGTGGGAGCTTTTGTATAATTTTGTGATATTTGTTAAACAGAACTACACAGATATTCATATCTGAAAACACGTGTGATGAGACTCGTGATAGTATCTGACTCGGTGGCACCGTGTGAAAGAATTTCCAAGATCCACTTACACATTAATCAGTTTGTTGAGTCCACACGAAATCCGTGGTAGCAAACTTGGAACCTGCACCTGAAGCGGATGCCTCAGCACAAAAGAAGGGATGGAGAGTCAGTTACGTGCAAGTCACTCTCGTGCAGTCTTGAAAATGCAAGCACACGATGCAGTTTGGACATGAGGATTCCTTCGATAACTCATGGCTGTATGAAGCAAGAGCTTGTAATGCCATTGCATTATGTTCAGATCATAGAAGCTCACAAAGGACGAAGAGAAGCGTTTGCGTGTGATTTCTTGACATACTTAAGTTACAGTTTATTGAAAATACCCAGGATAGTATTCAGTGCCAATGCCAAATATATACAGTCAATAGGTTATGAGCTACTTCCGCGATTGACAGTAACGCATATTTTATTTGCAGACGTTTTCCTAGTGAAAAGATGTAGCCTTCTCATAACTGATATAACGTTCTATTTTATTGTTGTTGTGACCACAGTTTTTCGTACGGACGAAAGTACAGTAATATCCTCAGGGACAACCCAAGCCGGCCGGTGTGGCCGTGCGGTTAAAGGCGCTTCAGTCTGGAACCGTGTGACCGCTACGGTCGCAGGTTCGAATCCTGCCTCGGGCATGGATGTGTGTGATGTCCTTAGGTTAGTTAGGTTTAATTAGTTCTAAGTTCTAGGCGACTGATGACCTCAGAAGTTAAGTCGCATAGTGCTCAGAGCCATTTGAACCATTTTTGACAACCCAAATTTTGAATTTCGGTATTATTATTATTATAGTATCCATCATTTACAACAGCAAAATGTTTCATATATTTAAATGAAAAATACGTATGTGCAAGTATTTATACTGTATATACATTTAACTGCACACGCTATACACGGATGTTGAAGACTGTTCAGTGGAGCGCATCGTCGAATGCTTGAGTAGTCTCTTAATATCACCAGGGAATCGTCTATTATGGCACTCAATTAAAATGTGGCTCATTGCTGTACTTCACCACAGTTAGACGTACTGTCAGTACAAAGCCCCACTTGTGCATATTGTATTTGCACATACCTTTCCCAGTCCGGAATCTAAAAGGCTTCCAAAATATAAGTTCTATTACCCAAATCGCAGTTGATATACTCGTATACCCTGATTACTAGTTTCAGCAAAGTTATATTGCCAGATCATTGGATATGTAAATTATAGAGCCACTACACGTGGCGTGGCACATTCCCATCTGGCCATTGAAAACAAACTCACAGGAAAGGCACTCCCATGCAGCGCTAAATATACTAAAATAAAGGACATAAGTGTATCAGCAAGGCATGGAAGTGTCAAATACAGTAAATAGAGCATATACACTGCTGTCAGATGTGTGTATCGTGTCTTGCTGATACAGTTATGGTTTTTATTTTAGTGTACTTAGTGTTGCATGGGAGTGTCTTTTCTGTGAGTTTACGTCCACGTTTTCAATGGCCAGGTGGCAACGTGCCACATGCAGTGGCCTCATAACTCACCCATCCGATGATCTGAAGACAGCAATACAACTTCGCTGAAACTAGTAATCAGGATTCATATCAACTGCGATCTGGGGAATAAAACTTCTTTTTGGAAGCTTTAGTACACTGATATAGGGATAGCTCTCCTTCTGACAATGTCAGGTAACCACACACACATATCTGTTTTAGAAACATTAGCACTAAGTAGCCATGTTTTAAAACATTCATAAAGTGTAATGAGGCTATTAGGTGTTCTTCACATTCCTTGCAATCTCAAAAGCGTATTCGTGTGGTAATCATGCTATGGAAGACACTAAATTAAATCCGCAACAAAAAAATTTTAACGTGTCCGTATCTATGTTGGTACGTTGCGATATTAATTTAGTGTCCTCCACTGCATGGATTCCACACGGATATGCTTTTCAGCTTGTTGCTCAATCAGCCTTACGGCCTTGACATCATCCTCAGGTGAACTACGTAAGAACGAAAGAATCCCATTTAATACATATGATCAAACCACTGTAAGCATCTTTTTTCTTGTAGTGTGCCACAGCACTATTAGCCCCGATGTCCTGTTTTATTTATTTTGACGACTTTTACTCTTTTGGGGGTTTGAATGTTGACTACGAACGTTGCGAGCGTCTTGGCGCGCTAATGTGACACTGCTGTAAGTAAGTTTTAATTTTGATTTTTTTCTGCCTGTTTAAATACTTTACATAGGATCTAGAAACAAATTAAAAATTTTCTTAAACATCTCGAAAAATTTAAAATTTTTTAAAAGATGTTTATAATATGTTGATATATGTGTTACATGAGATCCCTTTCTAAGGATTCTGTTTTCATGCAGAGAAATCGGTTGTGACAATAAAGAACTCACCAGTTACAGCTGTCTTGTGGTTCATTTTACTTCCAGTCACCGTTGTCGACAATCGTTCTTTCTGTGTACGTAAATAGAAAAGAAGCTGGGAGTGCGTGCGGGGTTTTGACTGTGATGCACGATGTACCCTCCGCCACACACCGTACGACGGCTTGAGGAGTACTGCCGGCCGGATTTAGGCCTTGTAGAAACTGCTGTGAGCATGTGCTCTTCTTGACTACCCACTTAGAATGCAAAGAAGATCTCTTCTGAACAGAACGTTGCAAGGCATCCCATATATGATCAATAATATTCGTGTCTGGGGAATCTGGTCGCCAGTGGAAGTGTTTAAACTCAGAATAGTGTTCCTGGAGCCACTCTCTAGCAATTCTGGAACGTGTGGGGCGTCGCATTGTGCTGATGGAATCTCCCAAGTCCGTCAGAATGCACACGCTCCGATCCGTAGAACGCCAGTTTTCTTTCTCCTGATAACGACATCCTCTTGAGTAGTCCCCGCCCGGAGACTGTACGAAACAATAATTCAGCTAGTATCCAGATAAATTTATATTTATCTATTGTGCTTCAAGAGCGTAAATAACAATAACTTTGTGTTTTCATTCTCAAAAATGGTTCAAATGGCTCTGAACACTATGGGACTTAACATATGTGGTCATCAGTCCCCTAGAACTTAGAACTACGTAAACCTAACTAACCTAAGGACGTCACACACATCCATGCCCGAGGCAGGATTCGAACCTGCGACCGTAGCGGTCACGCGGTTCCACACTGAAGCGCCCAGAACCGCACGGCCACACCGGCCGGCGTTTTCGCACTCAACTATACAAATATATTGAAGAGTCAAAGAAACTGGTACACCTGCCCAATATTGTGTAGGGCCCTCGCGAGCACGCAGAAGTTCCGCAGCACGACGTGGCGTGGACTCGACTAATGTCTGAAGTAGTTCTGGAGGAAACTGACACCATGAATGCTGCAGGGCTGTCTATAAGTCCGTAAGAGTACTTAGAAAATGGCTATCAGAAGGTCGATTCTACAGCGTTAGTAATAGACTTAACGTATCTCACCCTGTATTTACCCAGTAGTCCGTTGTGGAATAAAATAGGTGCACAAATCACAGGATTTAAACGTTGCTACACTGTGTCTAAGCAGCCACTGACATGTTTGTGTCACTTGGACGCTGCTCAAACCTACCCTACTGTCACCACCACATCATCATTAATAATAATAATGATTGACAGTCATCTGTTCTCGTCTCGAACGTAAAGCCAACTGAGATGATGAGAACAAGTTTGTTGAATCTTTTGGTAAATCGTTGCAGTTAATTCTGAATATGTCTTGTGAAGCTGTACTTGTTGTAATGAATATTAAGGTGAAAGGGATTGTTGAAATCCAATTCAGACGGTGAGCTTTGGCCGAGTTCTACATTAATCCGAAATAATTGTTGACGGAGTGTGCAGTTGGAGTGATATGGGGCTCCTGATACGTCTGGATGCGACTCTGACAGATGTTCCCCAGAATCCATTCATGTCCACTGTGCGCTGACGGGTGAACAGCGGCCTCCACCAACTTGAACAATCCCTGGATTCATGAGGTTGTCTCCATACAATTTGCAACGAGGCACGTCCACTAATAACGGCAGCTGACACCACAGCTGTGTATTAGTCCGACCAGACAACATGTTGCCAGTCCGATGTCGGTGTTGACGGGCCCAGGCCAGCCAGGTGTAAAGCTTCAAAGATACACGAGTGGGCCTTCGGCTCCGAAAGTCCATATCCATGATGTTGCATTGAATGGTTCGCAAGTTGACACTTGTCGATGGCACAACACAGATCTGCAGTAGTTTGCGGGAGGATTTCACTTCTGTCAGTCGAACGATTCTTCAGTCGTAGTTGGTCCCAATCTTGCAGGGATGTCAACTTAATGTTTTACCGGATTCCTGATATTCACGGTACACTCGTGAAATGGTCGTACGAAAATCGATACTTCATCGCTACCTCGGAGATGCTGTGTCCCATTGCTCGTGCGCCGACTATAACACGACGTTCAGTTTCACTTAAATCTTGATAAACTGCCATTATAGCAGCAGTAACCGATCTAACGACTGCGCCAGACACTTGTCTTATATTGGCGTTGCCGACCGGAGCGCCGTATTCTGCCTGCTTACATATCTCTGTATTTGGATACACATCCCAATACCAGTTTCTTTGGCGCTTCATTGTATATCGTTTTACACGTTATGCGAAAGACATATTAGGAAATTATCAATTAATCACAAAACAGTGGGAAATGCACTGAAGAATCAAGCTGAGACAGGAAAGTCACGTGTGAGGTACAACTGTGGTCAGAAGTTAATCTGCAATCACAGATTGTGCAGGACACTGAAAATAATGGCAAAGCAAGACAAAAAACTGACTTCAAGGCAGTTTGCTTTTAAGACTGAGGAGGAGTTTGGGATCTTAACTTCCCATAAAACAGTGTTAGAAGTCCTTTCTGATCTCAACATGACGTAGAAAAAACCTGTAAAAAAACCCATCTACTAAAGAAAGAAAAGGTTTTCTCGATCTATATCAACACTGGATATCCGAGGACTGTAAGAAAGTGATTTTTTTCAGATGAGAAGAAATTTAATGCGTATGAGAATCACAGTGGTTTCAAACTGTGGATGGAGCCAGGAGGGAAATTGAAGGAAAACTGTGTTTTGGAAATGACGTTCAGTGAATGTGTAATGCTGTGGGGAGCAATGTGTTCTGACCGAGCGAGGTGGCGCAATGGTTAGACACTGGACTCGCATTTGGGAGGACGACGGTTCAATCCCGCGTCCGGCCATCCTGATTTAGGTTTTCCGTGATTTCCCTAAATCGCTCCAGGCAAATGCCGGGATGGTTCCTTTCAAAGGGCACGGCCGACTTCCTTCCCCGTCCTTCCCTAATCCGATGAGACCGATGACCTCGCTGTCTGGTCTCCTTCCCCGAAACAACCAACCAACCAGCAATGTGTTCTAAACGAGTGGGAAGAATTAGGGTTTGCCTAGCTCCAATTAGAGCGTTAAAATGCTGTGACACCATTAAAATGAGGTTTTAAATACTGCAAGTGATCATTTCACTTGGAGAAAACCTAGGGTCATTTATGTTCCAAGATGACAATACTAGCAGTCACTGTGTCAGGGTTGTCTAGAAGTGTCGCACAGATCTGGATATTGAGAAGATATGGTGGCCCCAGATTCTCCAGACATGAATCCTGTTGAGAATTTGTGGGCAATTACGTCTAAAAAACTAATTAAATATTGTTGTACCAGTAGAATAGAGTTAATCCAGAAAACTGTTCATTTCCAGTACTATGAAATCGATCCTAGTACATCTGAAATCTTGTCGAGTCAATAACTGGTCGAGTTCAAGCCGTTGAAACAGCACTAGGTGGACACACAGAATATTTTTGAAACAGTGTTTTCACTTTAAACAAAAAATACAGTAAACTAATGAAATACAGACTCTTTGTTGTTGTTTTGACAAACATCAAGTAAAATTTGTATGTGGATACATTATTTTGGATCGTGCTGTACGTAGAGACAGCGACGACCATACTTGAAGTGCTCATTTCGGCAGGCGATAATCGAGTGAGGCGGTTGCCCTTTCAGAATAACAGGATGGATTTACCTAGCACTCGCGACGAGAATGCGTTTCCGCACCGTTGCGACCTTATTTCGTGGGAGCTTTACCTCGAAATTTCGTTGTGCTTTGTCACTGGACATATAGATTTCAAAAACTGGAAGTGGATGTTGTAGTATCACATACTGATGCCACACCACGGCCATCAAAGTTGGCAACGGAACTGCAAGTTTCCGACAGAGGCCGACAGCGGTCGCGCAGGATCTGGCAGGACCCAATGGTGCGCGGCCGTCGAGCCACACCTCCAGCGGCTCTGAACCAGGAGCGCCCTCTGCCGTCGCAATATGGGACGGCCAGCGGCAGCCACACGGCCGACTCGCACTTAAAGTCTCTCGGCTACGTGACACTACGCAGACGCCACCTAGTCGCGACTCCGTCATTTGTGCTGAGTTCGTAGAGCCTCATCCTTGTTGCTATTGCGTCAGATGGACTCTATTTCTTGCTGCGTTATCTATACTGAGGCTACGTATACATGGATAAATACAAGTTAAGCAAATCTTCTGTTCACTGGGTTAACGTGTTCGCTAGGCATTTCCGCTTCTGTCCAGCTTTCGTATGACAGTTGCCACACCACTCAGTATCCCACCTCTCCTTGCCACTGTATATGAAGTTGTGCACAACAGATGTCAGCCGTTAAGGCGAAACACACAAAGAAATAGATTTTCCTCTGCACAGGCACAGGGGAAAGTGGGCAGGCGCGAGCATGTGTGGGCGTTATTTGTGGCGTCCGCGCGCTTTATCTGCATGGTGGGCAGCGCCAGTACGTGCCCGGCATCTGGCATGCTGCCGCCTGCGCCAGCACCCGACACAGCACCCGCGGGGAAAGAAACGCCGCGTAATAAACCGCCCCCTCTGTGTGTGTTTTGGCTTCGCGCGCCGCCAGATAAGAAGCGAGATACGAGCCGCCCACCCCGGCGCCGCAGGGTGCAGACTCTGAATGCGGGAAAAGCTGCGCTCTCCGCCGGTGGTCGCCGTGCCCTCTTCTGGCTGGCCATCCCCTCCTCTCCGGGAGCTTCTGGCAGCATCGGCAAAGGCCCAGGCCAAGTAAAGGTCGTCTCCTGATGTGCTGCCTTTGCATAGCCACTTGCCATCGCATGGCCCATTGATCGCAAAGAAAATTTCGCACTAATAGCAGAGTTAAAAAATGGCAGTCAGAAGAGTAAGCAGCTTAAGCCACCGAGCCTCGCCTGATCCGGGTTTACTGTCAACAACAGTACAAAATTATCTCTAGTAGGGATCGGAACCTCATTTGTTCCAATAACATATCAATACCTCGAACATACGGTATCGATTGCATCTTTGCTACTTGATACTCATCCCTGGCAATACTCCCCACTGTCACCGTGAAGGACAGTCAATGTCAAAGATGTCCACAATATTCTGTGTGAGTGGCAGTGGCAGTGGTTACGTGGGCAGTGGCAGTGGTTTCGTGGATCAGTCTATTCGAACCGTTTCTCAGCACTGTACCGAACATCGGCGGCGCATCAAGTTCAGAAAGCTAGAAAAACCAGTCTTTGCTCAAGACAGTCTTTGAAATAACTTCAGCATGATGTCGGCGCTGACATCGGTTTTATTTCCACGCTTCAAACTACTGGTATCAATCATCAAAGAGACTGTACAAATCAGAGTGCGTATCAACAACAACAGCTTTAATAGTGATACGGTATACGCTGTCACCAATGTGTGGAGCTTGATGCCGGGACAATGGAGACTTTTCCCCCCTTCATTCTGCACAAGAAGTAGAACGTAACATTTGCGTGTGTCAGTGTGTGTGTTTGTGTGATTCTCTCTGTGGGCCATTAGGCTGTGAGTGGGACAGAGCTAGTCCCAGTTTGAAGTATGTGTGTGAGGATTCGGCATTTTTCTGATTACCAAGGAAAACCCCCGCGAAAATCTTGGGTCACAACTAGAGGATCGAAAAAATTTTAACATATCTGTAAAATTCAGCGCCCAAACTGACAGGGATGATACAGGAGGCAAAACAAACACATTTCGTAAAGCAACGATGTGTCGGAAACCCATACTGCGTGAAAACTGTGCATGCTTAGGCAATATATGAGCGCAGCAGATAAAAGTCGTTGTGTCTAAAGTTGTCACACCAAATGTCAGTTTGAGACAGGTAGTATGTTGTGATGTCGTGTTCTTCGACACTGTTTCAGTAAAAAGCGTGTAGCACTCCTGCCTGCATGACAGTTGCAACAAGTTCTTTTGTCAATAGGTGGATCGCCCGGGGAGGACTTACACATTAGCTTCCAAGATCTCTGACCTCATCCATTAGACTTCTTTCTCGGGGGCTACATGAAAGCAGAGGTCTATTCTACTGTGTTGACTCGGAGGTAGAATTGACTGCAACAAGGTTTGCATCAGCCACACAAATACAGAACACACCACGCATTTTCTGGCGAGCACCCTGGATACTCAGTATTGCAACAACAATATTCGTTTCTGACACATGGTTGCTTTACGAAATACACTCCTGGAAATTGAAATAAGAACACCGTGAATTCATTGTCCCAGGAAGGGGACACTTTATTGACACATTCCTGGGGTCAGATACATCACATGATCACACTGACAGAACCACAGGCACATAGACACAGGCAACAGAGCATGCACAATGTCGGCACTAGTACAGTGTATATCCACCTTTCGCAGCAATGCAGGCTGCTATTCTTCCATGGAGACGATCGTAGAGATGCTGGATGTAGTCCTGTGGAACGGCTTGCCATGCCATTTCCACCTGGCGCCTCAGTTGGACCAGCGTTCGTGCTGGACGTGTAGACCGCGTGAGACGACGCTTCATCCAGTCCCAAACATGCTCAATTGGGGACAGATCCGGAGATCTTGCTGGCCAGGGTAGTTGACTTACACCTTCTAGAGCACGTTGGGTGGCACGGGATACATGCGGACGTGCATTGTCCTGTTGGAACAGCAAGTTCCCTTGCCGGTCTAGGAATGGTGGAACGATGGGTTCGATGACGGTTTGATGTACCGTGCACTATTCAGTGTCCCCTCGACGATCACCAGTGGTGTACGGCCAGTGTAGGAGAGCGCTCCCCACACCATGATGCCGGGTGTTGGCCCTGTGTGCCTCGGTCGTATGCAGTCCTGATTGTGGCGCTCACCTGCACGGCGCCAAACACGCATACGACCATCATTGGCACCAAGGCAGAAGCGACTCTCATCGCTGAAGACGACACGTCTCCATTCGTCCCTCCATTCACGCCTGTCGCGACACCACTGGAGGCGGGCTGCACGATGTTGGGGCGTGAGCGGAAGACGGCCTAACGGTGTGCGGGACCGTAGCCCAGCTTCATGGAGACGGTTGCGAATGGTCCTCGCCGATACCCCAGGAGCAACAGTGTCCCTAATTTGCTGGGAAGTGGCGGTGCGCTCCCCTACGGCACTGCGTAGGATCCTACGGTCTTGGCGTGCATCCGTGCGTCGCTGCGGTCCGGTCCCAGGTCGACGGGCACGTGCACCTTCCGCCGACCACTGGCGACAACATCGATGTACTGTGGAGACCTCACGCCCCACGTGTTGAGCAATTTGGCGGTACGTCCACCCGGCCTCCCGCATGCCCACAATACGCCCTCGCTCAAAGTCCGTCAACTGCACATACGGTTCACGTCCACGCTGTCGCGGCATGCTACCAGTGTTAAAGACTGCGATGGAGCTCCGTATGCCACAGCAAACTGGCTGACACTGACGGCGGCGGTGCACAAATGATGCGCAGCTAGCGCCATTCGACGGCCAACACCGCGGTTCCTGGTGTGTCCGCTGTGCCGTGCGTGTGATCATTGCTTGTACAGCCCTCTCGCAGTGTCCGGAGCAAGTATGGTGGGTCTGACACACCGGTGTCAATGTGTTCTTTTTTCCATTTCCAGGAGTGTATATTTGTTTTTGTCTCCGTCATGACCCCTGTTAGTTTGGGCATTGAATTTATAAAGACCCTGTGTTTATGGGGAAGGGGTCGGGGCAGCGGATGTCTTCGAAAACTCCGAATTTTAGAGAATTAAGGCGACAACTGAACCGATAAAATTTAATACATATCACAAAACAAACCACAAAAATCACACGAAACATGTGCATCACAGACATTCTATGCTGCTACTAAGATATACGTTGGCACTTAACATTACACACTCCTGAAGCCGCGCTGAGTGGCCACGCGGATTGAAGGCACCATGTCACGGACTGCGCGGCCTCTCCCGCCGGAGGTTCGAGTCCTCCCTCGGGCATGGGTGTGTGTGTGTGTATTGTTCTTAGCATAAGTTAAAGTTAGTTTAAGTAGTGTGTATGTCTAGGGCCCCATGACCTGAGCAGTTTGGTCCCTTAGGAATTCACACACACACACACACACACACACACACACACACACACACACACACACACACATACACTCCCTAAATCCAGATTTCCTTCTATTCGCACACATCCCTTATCCCTAAAGACTGTATACAATGAAGTTTGTATGAGTACACATATACAGGCAAAATTCACGATATAGCATGGCTGCCAAGTATATACAACATCTGTGGTTCCCTAAAACACAGTACTGTCTGAGAGTCCTTTATGCAGACAACTAACACACGTTGTAGTGTGAACACATACAGGAAGCCTCGGTGAACTTTCGGTGCTGGAGCGGGACGAGAAACTGCATAGAAGACATACGCGATATCCTATCGTCGAAGTAAACACTCAGCGTCTGTCAGCAACACCGACTCAAAGGAAGGCCTCGGCGCTTGTTCGTGACGTCACGTCAGCTAGGCACGGCGAACGCCAGGTCTGTTGCAGGCATATAATACTCATAATAGAGGTGTCTCCCTCTCTGACACAGGAAAATGTGAAACTACTGGCGGTAGTTGGCCAACACACATTGTTGTGAGAGATTTCTGCAATAAATTAATTGTGCAATTCATTACACTTCTTAACAAATAGTGACCTCCTGAACTTAAATTTCCACCTGTTTTAAGGATTGACATACAAAAACAACTTCATGGTCCAGCAGCAACAGAATTCGTGCTTCTTTGCCTTATTTGTAAATCTGAGGAAGTTACGTTTGTACTGGGTTGCTTTTACAAGAAACTGTGAACATATTGGTGCTCTTCTTTAGGTATCTTGGTTGACTATGGGGTGAGGAGCACTGAATGTCAATGAAATATCTTGCGATTGTACACGCTGGGGGAGGGGGTGGGGGACAGAAGAAGAGGCAAAAGAGAGATTGTTTTATCAAATAAAATTTTTTTATCTTATAACGTTTCTCCTTTCAGTTGCAAGAGGGGAATATTTATATTTTCTAATGTGCATGTTTAAAAAAGTTTAAGCTCAACAGTATTTTCGATGTATGAAGCTGTTTTGTTTCCTGTTTAGAATTCCTTTCGTTGAAAACGACTGTAATCTAATGACTGGCAACAGTTGGACATTTACACATGTAAATTAGTTCACATTTCCAGTGAAGATGTCAAACGAAAATACACAAATAAATAAATAAATAAATAAATAAAACGAGTTCATTGTAAGAGGTTTGGGGTAAGTTTCGATGGCAAAATGGATCAAGTAAATTTAGTTACTTGAATGTAATATTTCCGAAGCTTGCAATGGGGCAAAGTATCTTCTCATATTGATCTACGTTTGTTTCAGTAATACAGAAAAATGATCTTCATTTGTAGCTTTACGATAGTAAGAAAATCTTTCATCTAAATAAAATTGCAGAATCCAAAACAATACCAAACATTTTGTCCAAAAATAAGAGATTTATAGTGATAAGCACGCCCAGGCGTTTCTGCCTACAACAGAGCTGGCGCTCGCCGTGCCTAGCTGACGTGACGTCACGAACAAGCGCCGAGGCCTTCCTTTGAGTCGGTGTTGCTGTGTGTCTTACGTGCCTAAAGGGTACTGCCTCTGGAAGCGTCACCGTCTGAGCATCAGGCATGAAGTGGATTCACCAGTCATTTGTCAATGGCCGCCTCCCACGGAATTTTGGGACCGCAGATCTACAAGAGTGTCTCTGTTCGCGATGACGCTCCATGATCACAGAAAAATGGACATCTGTTGTTTTATTGACCGAGTCACAGCGTCCACACTTCGAACTGATGCACGTATTCAGGCGCAGCACAGAGCACATCAGGCCACGGACGTTGGTTATCAAGGTACAGCGTAGACAGATGACGGTCCTGCATGTGCTAGAATTTTTTTCCCGTAATGACAGTATACTGATGTACTTAAGTGTTTGCCCGATGGGACTCACGTCTACCGTTAAAGGATTGGGATGGAGAGATAAGTCTGTGATTAAGATTTTCCGTCTCCAAACCTGATGAACTGGGGGATAATATTTGAAGCGGGATGGTTCAGTGGTTATCCAGAACAGACGTTCTACCGACTGAGTACACGCCATTACGAAATACAGCACACAACTAAGGGAACAAAAACATATTTCAACGTAAGTGTTAGTATCTGACGAAATAACAATCATCTGGTTACAACTCTGGTTGATCGGAACTAAAACTTATAAGATATTAGTTCACTTTATTACAAGAATGGTAAAAAGATTAGCTTAACATCATACAATTCATAGCGACGGGAATGAGTCAAATACACTGCTGGCCACCGTAAATGCAACACCAAGGAAGACAAGAGATAGCACAACAAGATTTATTTTGTAGATAACATGTTGACCAAGTATGATTACGTTGACAGACGTCTGTAACATGTGGTTCCTGTCAGAATCAGTAGCCAGAGTAGCCGCCATTGTTGGAGATCACCGCTGCCACACGTCTCGGCATTGAGTCAAAGAGACGTTGGATGTGTTCCTGGGGTACAGCAGCCCAAGCAGCTTCCACACGATCATCTGGTGTGGCAGCTGGGGATGTAATCTGGGTCACTCGTTGAGCAACCATGGACCACATGTTTTCTATCGGCGAAAGATCCGGAGAGCGAGCCGGCCAGGGAAGCAATTCAATCTGGTTATCGACGAAGAACCTTTGGACAATGCGTGCCACGTGTGGTCGCGCATTATCCTGTTGAAATATGGCTGTGGCCGAGCCCTGAAGGTAAGGAAGGACAACTGGCTCCAGCACCTCGGATATGTAGCGCCGGCTATTTAAAGTACCGGCAATGCGTACTAGAGGCGTGCGAGAGTAATATCCAATACCGCCCCATACCATAATACCCGGTGCAAGACCAGTGTGGCGGTGCATAATGCAGCTGTCCAGCATCCTCTCTCCACGGTGTCTCCACACTCGAATCCGACCATCGTGGTGCTGCAGACAGAAGCGTGCCTCGTCAGTAAAGACAACGTCATTCCATTCTGCCGTCCACATCCGTCTGTCATCACACCATTGGCGACGGAGACGTCTGTGGTTCTGCGTCAATGGTAGACGG
Organism: Schistocerca piceifrons; assembly: GCF_021461385.2. NCBI lineage: Eukaryota > Metazoa > Arthropoda > Insecta > Orthoptera > Acrididae > Schistocerca > Schistocerca piceifrons. The sequence continues at coordinate 693,746,563 of NC_060141.1, forward strand.
AGCAATGGACGTCTTGCGGACAGACCACCCTGCTGTAAACGGCGTCGAATGGTACGCGCAGACACTGGATGATGCGTTACAGACGCAATGTGCTGTGCTATGGTTCGGGATGTCACTGAGCGATCCGTCACTGCCATGCGCTCAATTTGCCTATCAGCACGTGCAGTGATGCACCGAGGTGAATGCGATCGACCGCGTCGGTCCGTCGTACCCTCCTGCATCCAACGGTCACATATCCGCATTACAGTTGTTTGGTTTCGTCCAACACGACTAGCGATTTCTCTGTATGATAATCCACAATCTCGGTAAGCCACTATCCTTCCTCTGTCGAACTCGGATACTTGATCAAAAGATGTTCGCTGTTGTCCACGAGGCATAACTGATCGTCTTGTGAAACAACCACAAGGTAAACACACGTGCCGAACGTACACTCGTCGAAATCGCCAAGCCTTAAATGGCGCTATGAGGTGGCGCCACAGGCGCGTGTGATGTGCGTCTGCGCTGAAATTCTAATCAGTTGCATATCTCATCGCTGCAAACCCATGGTGTCAATTTCACTTGATTCGGATGCTTCCTTCAGGGTGTTGCATTTACGGTGGCCATCAGTGTATTTACAACTGTCTTTGAATATTAAAGCATCACTTGATGCACCCAGTACTAAACAATTCCCTCGAAGTACGAAGTGTGCCGTTCCATCTAAAACATGAGTAACACATGAGCCCTAACTAGTCATGCTGTCTTCTTGATCGGAGGTCACGAACTAGGCTTAGTCTTCCTCTGCAGCCTCCGCGCGACTGCCCTGTGAACGAGGGCACGGCTCTGTCAATGCCAGCCTATTCGTCGGTGCGGTGCAGCAAGACATCGTTAAATTCGGTGGTATCAAATGGTTAAAAAGGCTCTAACCGCTATGGGACTTGACATCTGAGGTCAACAGTCCCCTAGACTTAGAACTACTTAAACCTAAGTAACCTAGGAACATCACACACACGCATGCCGGAGGCAGGATTCGAGCCTGCGGCCGTAGCGGTCGTACGGGTTCAGACTGAAGCACCTAGAACCGCTCAGCCACACCTGCCGGCTAGGGATAGTGTGTGTTTGTGTGTGTGTGTGTGTGTGTGTGTGTGTGTGTGTGTGTGTGTGTGTGTGTGTGTGTGCGCGGATTATTTGAGTACACCTGACCCTTCAGGTAAGGATCACAGGCAGAGAGACCAGGCGATCGAAGAGGCCAGGAGATTTCACTGCCTCTGCGGATTGTCCTCTCCTTATGGAACACTTCATACCCTCGTGACTATTTTGTCAAGGCGGTGTGTGCCGTTGCTCCGTTTTGGGAATTGCATTGCGTTGTGAATATCAGACACTGCGCATCAAACACCAATTTTGAGACAATGCAATGGGTCTTCAGAGTACTGCAGAGGATATTCTTATGCTTAATGGCGCATGTTCTGTGAGTTCACAAACCATGACAGGCTGAGCAAGGCCTCGTGTGAAGAAATGGAAAAGGGGATTCAGAAGTTCTAATTCCACTTCAGTCAGAGCCCACCGACAGAACTCAACACGCGGAAGTTCGTTTAACTTAGGTACAATAGCAAATTTGTAAGGATACAGATGCTTGTCTTTTTTCATAATGTTTGATCACAACGCTCTCTTAATTTCCACTTTCACACATAAACAGCGTTGATATTTCGTCGAACTTTGTACCAGGCTTTCCTTCACTCGAAAATGTTTCCTGGCGTCCGTATTCTGTTTGGAATTTACAGTTTTTATTCGCTGTAAAACTCGTCTCGTGCCTTTTGGCCACTCTAATTTTCACTGTAAACTTTGCTGGAGGTTTTGATAAAACACTTTTCCAGACTTAAATTATTGCATAAACAGTTCCGCACACATTTTCCTTGACTCTTCGCGTAACACTTCACGATGAACACGTGCTGTTTCATCGTGAGCAACATTTTATGTTGTATTCAGATATACAGTAAACACGTCTGCTCTTCTCACACAGTCAAACTAAATGACTTAGCGAAATATTCGGGGCAGAGCATCCAGGAGATGCGCTTTTATAGACATGCGACAACAATCGACTGGTACATAAAAATCATGGTATCCAGCATCTTCCGGGAAGGACAGCGTCCGATTCATTAACAAGGGTCAGTTACGCGCCAGTCTTATAACTATTTACCAGCTCAATTTCATTTAGCACACCCCGTACATTACTTTCATTAATTAAGATTGTCGTGAATGCTTTGTTCGCCATATGCCAGCTATGGGGCATAGATTAAGAACATGGCCGATATACGGCAGAAACAAGTTACAATTGTATTCGTATACTGTGATAGGGTCTAAAATAAAAGAAAATGAGTATGTTCTTAAGCATCAAGTGTCCAAACTACTTCTAAAGGTAAACAAAGGCGACAGTATTCTTATTTATAATGGTGATCACAGCGAATATGTTGATGACTACAAATAAGAGAACAAAAACTCAGATATTTAGGGCTCAAAATTGCTTATACCAGACGGAAGCAGGAATATATATCCACGACGGATTACATCTGACAACTACACAAAAAGATCCGATCGTTGCATAACGCACTGGCCCAGCTCCACAGGTTGCGAGTTGTCATGTTTCAGCCTTAATGAAACATTCATGTAGCACTATCAGAAATTAAAACCAGCTGAACTGAATAATGAAGGAGGGGAGAAAATATCGCTGGCGGAGGAAGACGCCATTCCACTAGGTACCCAACTTCACAACTAAAGGTAACACACAGTCTGTGTCGCGTATATTCCATAAAAATAACAGCTATACTAGTTGCAAAATTCGAGACTAAAACTTCGAAACTCGCGTCTTAATAGCTCGCTCGAGCAATTATTGAACACAATTTCTCTGTACACGGATAGATGTCATCTACACAATGAAAAATAGTCGAACTGCTTGTGAAGATGATGTGTGCTGAGACGTTGGTGGACTTTGTTTTAGAGAGTACGTCACATCTCTTTACACAGCAACGATTTGCATTATCCGTTTCTATTCAAAAGCATAGAAAGCTGTCTTACATATGAGAGTAAATTTGTATTTCACTAAGGGTGACATGCCGCTTTGTCTATAAATCTGTAAGTCTGAAAATAATGTTTAGTCTACTTATGTGCTATAAAGGCGGTTTTTGTTTTTACGAAATCCTCATAGTTCTCTATAGTGGGACAAGAGAGAGAATTTTTACTGATGTACAGCACAGCAGTCACTTTCTTGTAAAGAAAAATCATGAAATTCGGCTGTTACATATGGTATACAAATGACCATTATCGCAACGGGACACAGTTTGATCACCATACCATAGACTTACTTATTAGGTCGGAAATCAAGCTCTACTCGACAGCCGTGTTTTATTTGTAACGATTTGTGTTTCATTTATTAGAGCATCTTCCGCATGGTTGTTGCAAGCATCGACAGTCACTTCGAGCAAGAAATATAATTAATGTCTTGTAAAACACACGTACTAAGAAAACAAAGAGGAAAAAGGAGAGACTATTATTTACTAGTTTTTCCACAAAGAGAAACAACTGCACTGTAGCTAAGGGAAAAGCTTAAGCATCTAATCGGGAGCAATCTAGACCCAAAGACATATACAGGGTGTTACAAAAAGGTATGGCCAAACTTTCAGGAAACATTCCTCACACACAAATAAAGAAAAGATGTTATGTGGACATATGTCCGAAAACGCTTAATTTCCATGTTAGAGCTCATTTCAGCTTCGTTCTTCCACCAATGCTCAATGGAGCATGTTATCATGATTTCATACGGGATACTCTAGCTGTGCTGCTAGAACATGTGCCTTTACAAGTACGACACAACATGTGGTTCATACACGATGGAGTTCCTGCACATTTCAGTCGAAGTGTTCGTACTCTTCTCGACAACAGATTCGGTGACCGATGGATTGGTAGAGGCGGACCAATTCCATAGCCTCCACGCTCTCCTGATCTCAACCCTCTTGACTTTCATTTATGGAGGCATTTGAAAGCTCTTGTCTACGCAACCCCGGTACCAAATGTAGAGACTCTTCGTGCTCGTATTGTGGACGGCTGTGATACAATACGCCATTCTCCAGGGCTGCATCAGCGCATCAGGGATTCCATGCGACGGAGGGTGGATGCATGTATCCTCGCTAACGAAGGACATTTTGAACATTTCCTGTAACAAAGTGTCTGAAGTCACGCCTGTACGTTCTGTTGCTGTGTGTTTCCATTCCATGATTAATGTGATTTGAAGAGAAGTAATAAAATGAGTTCTAACATGGAAAGTAAGCGTTTCCGGACACATATCCACATAACATATTTTCTTTCTTTGTGTGTGAGGAATGTTTCCTGAAAGTTTGGCCGTACCTTTTTGTAACACCCTGTATATGGCATGTGACTCAAGGAAATAGCATTTCCGATATGATACTAGTTTCGTATTCGCCAAAAGCAGAGTTCAAATTTGCTTGCGACCCTCTCCCTTAATAAGCTCCCAAACTGGTTCATCTAATCCAGATTAGGCCCTTGAATGCGTTCACCTCCTATTCTTTCCCCAAATTTTCTAGAAGTGTCACTGGCTCGAATATTAGTTCCTTATACAAATAAATGAATGAAAATTTTCTTTCGCTGCCTGTCCTGCCGTCTGTCTTCCTGTTCTGGAACGCACGAAACAAACGGATAAAAATGCTGTATGGATATAAGGAAAACACTACCGCTACTGGAAAACTGGTCGGAAGGAGGCAATACGTAGGCTCCCTTTTGCAAAAGAATGTCTTGCGTCCGACGCTCTCCACCACTGCCAACGCGTTAAAATGTTGTAGGAGTGATAACAGAAACCACCCCTGACGGGAGAGGGGCTCCAAAACTTGAGGCTTCCTGTTTCAAAAGCGACGCCTCCCACTACGCCCGGCGTTCTCCATCAATGTCAACAAGTAAAGCTATTGCAGGGGTGATAACATAATAAAACAACCATCCCTGATGGGAGAGGGGAAGAAAAACGTTCCGCGAGAGGCAGTTCTAAGACTTCCTCATTCGAAAAACAGCTACTTCGAGTATTCAAATTAAAACAGCACTTTTTAACGTTATGCGTATTGTAGTTTGAGGAAGTACTCATCAGACGAAATAAAGCAAAATAACAATTTCTACAACAGCCACACAATCGTACAAAATGATACAGTATCAGCCAAAGTAACTGGATTAATTCACTCAGTTCAAAATAAACAACTAGGTATATGAAAAACGAGTAAAGAATTATTCTGCTTCAAAACAAAGAATGGCCGTCAGGAAATATTCATTTAATTTTTTATTCCACTGAAACTAGTCAATGGTAAGTTTTCAAACAATGGAAAATCCAGGATGCAATGTAGCAGTATCATGAAAAGGATCGAAAAGTAATAGAATTATTTTATCACGCGGGCTTTACATATCCGATTTTCAAAAAAAATTGTATCGTTTTGGTATAGGTGTTCCTGATATTTGTTTGAATTTTTTGCTGTTTTGAATATTTAGTTTACTGTTGGCAGTCGAAAAAGTTTAAGTGTTGTCGAGTGCTCGACCAATTTTACTTTCGAAAACAATTAATCAAAAAATTTGCATTAAATTTTGGGTGAAAAATGGAACGATGTGCAGCACTTCATTCGAAATGTTGACTGTCGCTTTTGGTGAATCTGTTATGAGGAAGAGAAGAGTTTATGAGAAGTATAAACGTTTCAAAGAGGGTTAATGAAAATGTCGCAATATCCTTCGGTTCAAGCCGAGCAATTTTTTGAATGTTTTGGGCATGCAACATGTAGCAGCAAAGTTTGTTCCGTAATTACTGAATTTCGACCAAAAACGACGTCGCGTAGACATCGCTCAGGAATTGCTGAATGAAGTCGACAACGATCCAGAATTTCTAAAGACGGCTATAACGGGTGACGAAAGATAGGTATACTGGTGTAACTGAAGCCCGCCCAATCGTTCCAATGGAAACTGCCTGAAGAGTCAAGATCGAAAAAAAATTCGACATGTTGGATCACATGTGAAATTTCTTCTCACTGTTTTCTTCGATTGCAATGGGATAATGTATCATCACTTCCTGTCTTATCGTCGTATCTTCAGTAAGGAATAGGCCTACTGCCTGGATGTTAGGCGCCGTTCACGTGAATCAATTCCAAGAAAACGACCAAAATTATGGCAAGCACTCGTGGAACCTGCATGACTATAATGCTCTTGCTCACACCTCAATGCTTGTTCGTGATTTTTTTGGCGAAAAACAAAACCGTTTTGCTGCCTCAGCCACGGTATTGCCGGACATGGTCCCCTGCGACTTCTTTCTACTCATGAAGCTGAAGAGAACCGTGAAAGGACGCCGTTCTGCCACCATAGGTGAGATAAAAGTAGAATTGCTGAAGGAGCTGATCACATAACGAAAAGTGAGTTTCAGAAGTGGTTTCAAGATTGGAAAGAGCACTGGCGTACAGTCTTAGGGGGATTAATTTGAGGGGGACAAAGTTGATGTTGATGAATAAATAAAAATGGTTTAAGAAAAACATAAATTCCAGTCACTTCTTGATCGCCCTCGTATAAACACTTACGCTACTTTTTAAGTAATGGTTACAGTCAAAGGTGAAAACGTTGTCCTTCCAAAAATATTACTTGACTCTGAACCCAGTACAATATTATCATTGGTTATGAGAGGCTGTTATGCGTTCCCAAGAGAGTTGCAAATGAGAATTTCAATCCGTGTTCACGTCTTAGAATAACGGGCAAAAAGTTACCAGCTTTTGATCATCTCGAAAAGAAGATGGTAACATTCAGAATAATCAAGGAAGAAAATTAATCAAGAATTAAATGCCTGACAAACGAAATAACTCACATTAAACTGACTGTGACATCGTCACGAGAATAAATTAGAGTGCAAGAGCTACTGTGGAGATAGTAGCAGTAGACGTCACTAACGAGCGATAGTTTGAGAAATGGACTGAATCGTGATTGTGATCCTTTATTTATTTATTAGTCGTTGTCATTACATATGACCTTCAGACTAGAAGATTAAGTAATAGAACCTCGATGGTGAGTGTGCATCGGAGGTGAGGGTATCATCTGGAGTGCCCCAGGGAAGTGTGGTAGGTCCGCTGTTGTTTCCTATCTACACAAATGATTTTTTGGATAGGGTGGATAGCAATGTGCGGCTGTTTGCTGATGATGCTGTGGTGTAGGGGAAGGTGTCGTCGTTGAGTGACTGTAGGAGGATACAACATGACTTGGACAGGATTTGTGACTGGTGCAAAGAATGGCAGCTAGCTCTAAATATAGATAAATGTAAATTAATGCAGATGAATAGGAAAAAGAATCCTGTAATGTTTGAATACTCCATTAGCAGTGTAGCGCCTGACACAGTCACGTCGATTAAATATTTGGGCGATATGAAGTGGGACAAGCATGTAATGGCAGTTGTGGGGAAGGCGAACTGTCGTCTTCGGTTCATTGGTAGAATTTTGGGAAGATGTGGTTCATCTGTAAAGGAGACCGCTTATGAAACACTAATACAACCTATTCTTGAGTACTGCTCGAGCGTTTGGGATCCCTATCAGGTTGGATTGAGGGAGGACATAGAAGCAATTCAGAGGCGGCCTGCTAGATTTGTTACTGGTAGGTTTGATCATCACGTGAATGTTACGGAAATGCTTCAGGAACTCGGGTGGGAGTCTCTAGAGGAAAGGAGGCGTTCTTTTCGTGAATCGCTACTGAGGAAATTTAGAGAACCAACATTTGAGGCTGACTGCAGTACAGTTTTACTGCCGCCAACTTACATTTCGCGGAAAGACCACAAAGATAAGATAAGAGAGATTAGGGCTCGTACAGAGGCATATAGGCAGTCATTTTTCCCTCGTTCTGTTTGGGAGTGGAACAGGGACAGGAGATGCTAGTTGTGGTACGAGGTACTCTCCGCCGCGCACCGTATGGTGGATTGCGGAGTATGTATGTAGATGTAGATGTAGACCGCAATCCGTGTGTCACTGCTTTAAAAGCACTTAGATACATTGCAGACGCAGTACCAATAGAGGTCGCTAGACCGCAAGGCCCTCGAAATATCAAGTATAACACGAGATTTCACGAGCTGTGACGTAAACAGCTCGAGCCATTCGAGTCGTGCTGAAATGCAGCACTGGCGAAATGGCATCGATGACAACGGAGGTCTGGTGTTGCGGCCGGACACGGGGTCGCAGCTCGAGCTCCCCACGGCGGCGCACCTAACGAGGCGGAAAGCGATAGGCGGGCGGCGGCTGGGTTGGGGGGGGGCAAAGGGGGGAGCGGCACGTGGCCGCCGTCACAGGCTCCTCCGCGTCTGCGATTACATTGCTTGTTGTCGGCAGAGGGGGCACTGGGCAGGGAACGGCGCGTTTCGTTCCGAAGGCTAATGCAAGATCCTTCTCTCCTTATACGTGTATTCTTCCTCTGCGACGCGGTTCTTCCAGACAGATGTCATTCTGTACCGGTGTAAGCAAAGCGGTTTCTAGTGTCGGCGACTAACTACCTACCATCTGTGTCTTTCAAGCACTCCCCACCGATCTACAGGGAACTGTTTTTTCCCAAACAAGGAGCGAAAAGTGTATGAAAACACAGCCACGGAGCGTTTACGAGATGAATCGTGACGATTTCAATCGGACTTGCGTTCATTTATTAACGGAGAGCACCATTCAGCCCACGCACTTTCACAAAATCCACCGAAGAAAGATACAAATTTGTGGATACGTCTAGAGTTGCGCTCTACGAAAGCTACGATTCGGTTAAAAAAAAAAAAAAAAAAAGTTGTTCAAATGGCTCTGAGCACTATGGGACTTAACTTCTTAAGTAATCAGTCCCCTAGAACTTAGAACTACTTAAACCTAACTAACGTAAGGACATCACACATATCCATGCCCGAGGCAGGACTCGAACCTGCGACAGTAGCGGTCGCGCGGTTCCAAACTGTAGCGCCTAGAACCGCTCGGCCACTCCGGCCGGCCACGATTCGGTATTTTTGGTAGAGCACATAAATGACTTACTAAACGATAGTATTACTAATAGTACTGGTAAAATTTATAGGGAAGCGGACATAAATGAATGCGTAAGAGGAAGAATGGGAGCTGACGACTTCTCTTTTGTCTGTTGTTTGGTTGCTTGTTTTGCACATAATTAGAACTGCACAGAATTCGATGTTATGTCCATTGTGTATTTTATATCCTTACAAAATATAAATTGCATTTTATAAGTAATAAAAACTAGTTGATCCCGTAACTTCTGGGCTTTTATGTGACCCTAGCAGTTCTTTTGATACAAGTATGGTTTACATGCACAAACACTAAAAAATATACATAATTATTGTTGTTATTTTGTATTAAATGATAAAAGGCAAGAGTTTCTTGTTATTACCGATGCATGAAAGTTGTTAATGAATAACACAAACATAGTTTATATACGTTCGACGAAGTATTGAAATGATGTTTGATATATTTTTGTTTGCAGTTTTTTTGTTATTTTGTGTTTTTGTTAAGGTGCGTTTTCTAGCGCTGTATAATAGATCTGTACCGTTTTCTTTATTTTTGCAACACAAGCCCTCTGCTTCACGTTATGGTTCAAATGGCTCTGAGCACTATGGGACTCAACTTCTGAGGTTATTAGTCCCCTAGAACTTAGAACTAGTTAAACCTAACTAACCTAAGGACATCACACACATCCATGCCCGAGGCAGGATTCGAACCTGCGACAGTAGCGGTCTCGCGGTTCCAGACTGCAGCGCCTTGAACCGCACGGCCACTTCGGCCGGCTTCACGTTATAAATCAACAATTTTAGAATAAAACCTAAATTAAACATAGACCATTCCTGAAGGTCTGCGTGTTTTTTTCATCAGACGCGTTTTGCTTTATGGAGGTAAAGCACCATCAGTGGTCTGTAATTAAAGATATTTACAATTTGGTTTGTTTTTATGGTCGATAAACAATTCGTTAAGAATTTTTTTGTTTTTACTGACAGTGATTCCTGCTTGGTTGACAATGTCAGTTTTACTATAAATAGGCTACTATTTATTCTTACGTAACAGACAGGAGGATAACAATGTAGAACAAAAATATTCCGGGGGTTACGCGGTTACCCGGCCCTTTACATATCCTTACTCAATTTGCAGAAGGTTCACCGCTTTCGATGTTTAGGTCATTCTAGTGAGACTCCGACCGCATGCGATCGGTATGAGGTAACGCCCAATATATATGCAAAACACCCAACGTACAGGTAGCGCAGGTACTGGGAAAATTACCGTAGTCTGCGTTTATTTAAGGTAGTCTGCGGTAGCCTACAGTAGTTACACAACTCTAGATATCACCTATACCGCACCGTATATCTACGAAGCAGGAATATCAATGGAGTGCGCATTCAAATGTGCACAGAACAGAATGTTTATAGTCAACATCCACTGCGTCCCAGGTCTGGTGACTGTGTGATATTTGCCTATGAAGAGTAACTGTTCCTCATTCCTCGCATTTTGATTTGCACCCGTAGAAGCAAAACTCATTTGTCATCGCTGTTATTAATAATTATAGATATCGAAACGGGACAAATAGTGTAAAATTAAAACTTTTAGTCTTAGCACAAAATGTGATCTGTAATACCGCCTTGCTTTGGCACCCCACAATCAAACCGCAGAACATTACAGTCGCACACTGACGAATGAGAAACATCAGCGTAGCTTTGCTACGTCGCCGCAACGGCTCGTTTACTTACGTCTGAGCGCAGGAACGTTCGCCCCAGTTCGCTGTCAACGATCAAGACGACGGCATCATCTTAGATACACCACCAGCGTATTAAATGTCTTAGGCAAAACATTAATGTGAACATTATGTCAATTACTCATCAAGTGAAGACTTGTAAAGCTGTCTACATCAAGTGAAACTTTAATACCCAGAGACAGTTTTAAATACTCACGAGGTTCCTGTTAAACAGATTGTATGAAGTTAAGTAATCTTCATATCTATATTGTAATGATGTGAACTAATACTCCTCCCGGAGCAACTCGAAGAACCGACCATTGTGCTGGCGAGTGTAGTTTCATACGGCACCACATAATCAGAAAAGCGTCGTACTGAAGTCACATGACAATTTTGGTCTGATGTTCACGAAATCCGCAGAACGCTTCATAAGCCGGCCGCGGTGGTCTTGCGGTTCTAGGCCCTGCAGTTCGGAACCGCGGGACTGCTACGGTCGCAGGTTCGAATCCTGCCTCGGGCATGGATGTGTGTGATGTCCTTAGGTTAGTTAGGTTTAAGTAGTTCTAGGTTCTAGGGGACTGATGACCTAAGATGTTAAGTCCCATAGTGCCCAGAGCCAGTTTTGAACGCTTCATAGATATTCCTTCCCACTGTATATACCACGAATTGTTAGGTACTGTGCATCACGCAGTACTACAGTAGCGTCAACAAGAAGATATCTTTGCAATTTGTTATATGTAGCTCCAAATTTGGCGGTACTATTATGATATTATCCACTAATAATGGCAGCTGACACCACAGCTATTTATTAGATCACCTGAAGCTGTACAATAACCAGACCTTCCATTTTGCCCAGACGCAATTATGGCTTTTAAGCTGCTCCAACTGATTTAATGTAGTCAGATATTTATCGGCATTTGGCGGACTACATTTAGAACACAGCGACTGCTGTCAGCAGCTCCCTGTTCTTCCTATGTACGCTTTTACTAACACTGGCATATCAGCAAATCAAGCCGTATAGTTATCAGGCAGCATTCGCCATTTGGTTGACCTACATTTTCGTGCCAAACAAAACAAACGTCAATACAATGGAAAATACATCATATAAATCGCGTCGCGTTCTGGGAGTTGGAGACGAATCGGTGGTTTCGAAACTTAATGGATCCGTTCCCAGTACAACGAGCGATGAACAGTTATTGATGGGTACTATTACTCTCAGTAAAATAAAAATCACCTGTACTTTCAGTCAGTCCGGATGGCAGAAGCCTGTTTTCGACAATATTTGTGTACCTCATTGATTTTGGCTAGCTATGTTATGCGCTATGTGGTACAATTAGCAAAACCATCCCAATTAAAAACAAATCGCATTCGCTGGCTACATTTAGCACAGAACACGCTCTTATTGTGGTCCCTGAACGTTACAACGGATAGCCAAATGGCTTTGTCTCAATTTCACTTGAAAATAAAGGAGCGTATGACACAGTAAGTGATGTTCGGTTTTTGGAGGAATACATCAATGCAGAATAGTTGATGTAGTATCATGTACCCTGAACTTGAGCTTCTAAAACGATACACTTTGGATCATTCGAAAATAAGTAAAAAATGTACATCGCCTTCTGATCACGAGGCCAGTTATTTTCGGCGCGAACAAGTATGTTGACGCTGGAGGCATATACCTGAGGCTGGGTAAAAAACAGACAGCGGCAGGAAGCAGGAAAGCGGATCGCAATTTCTCACGCGCCAGGGAACACGCGGACAGTTACAAATGACGGGCCGCGCCTCGGTCGACCGTATCGCAGAAAAAAGGGGAAAACTTGCGCGGCACGCGACGCGGCGCCTGGGCGGCCCGCTCGATAGCGCAGGCCGGACCACAAACAGAGGGCGGGCGGGCGGCCGCAGCTGGGCCTGAAATATTCACCGCCTGACCGAAAAGTAACACAGCTCCGAATAAAGGAGGCGCCACTGCTTAAGCAGACGAAACACGCAAACCGCATCTGGAGCCGTGTTGGCGTTTCACTCTCTACAACATACCCGCAGCACTGCCTCACACAGTGGCTTCGAGCGTACGCTTCGGTTCGCCACGAAATCGTAACCCGGCCGAGGTATAACAAAACAATATTCGTTTGTCTCATCTTAAGGTTGTAGTGCTGTCTCAATTACTGAACAGCACCGGGATAAAGCATTATTTACAATTCGATAAATAGCTAGAGTGTTTTCTCCAATAACACCAGTATAGCACGACTCAACTTCTCTAGCTCCACCACCAGGGAGGGGCAGAAAAACTATTCCCTTCTGTGGGGACGGACCATCAACAGAGGAGCACTCTCTACTGTTCGAAATGTGCTATGACCAGTGTACGCAGGGTCCCTCGTGACGGGGAAGTCATCCCAGCTGAAGCACTCAACGTCGGTATCAGTACGCGACCATCGCGTCCATGTTGTAACGCTCAGAATGTTGCAAGTCGCAGCTGGCTACAGCTAGCCACTGTAGAGCTATAGCTCACCGGATTTTGCCCAGCTACACCCAGGTAAACCACAGTGTTCTCAGCTACATGCCAAGCCCTAGATAATCTGAACTTTGGATAGAAATATTAGGTACTAATCGTGTCGAGATTTTTAAACCCAGCACGTTATATGACTAACCGCCGAGAATGCACAACCTCTACTACACATCTAATACTGCCTGAGAACGCCTTTTACCTTGAGCACCAGGGATAGTGTATTTTCAGACGATTTTATGGGTAACTACCGTGCGGTCTACCAAGGGGCTGCTGCATCGTAGGCCCCAAAGAAAACTCGGATATTAGTTACTTCCAAGCCTTGTCCGACGGTTCATATGCCGTCTCCAACAACTATCCCATGTTTTCCGTCGAGGAAGGAAGGTACTCGTATCGGTAAGATTCTTCACGCCTTATTTATGAGTCACTTCCGCATGCCTACCGCATCTCTTACTCCATATCATAAAACCCTTGTAAGTAGGCTGTTTAGGTTTTTATGTTGGTAACGCCATGTAGCGCTCTATATGAAAATCACTGACTGTGCTGTGTGAAGGCTGTGGTTGGTTTGCATTGTTGGAGTAATATTCGCCATTGCAGTGTTGGGCAGTTGGCTGTTAACAGCGCGTAGCGTTGCGCAGTTGGAGGTGAGCCGCTAGCAGTGGTGGATGTGGGGAGAGAAATGGCGGAGTTTTGAGAGCGGATGATCTGGACGTGTGTCCATCAGAGACACAGTAAATTTGTAAGACTGGATGTCATGAACTGCTATATAAATTATGACTTTTGAACACTTTTAAGGTAAATACATTGTTTGTTCTCTATCAAAATCTTTCATTTGCTAACTATGCCTATCAGTAGTTAGTGCCTTCAGTAGTTTGAATCTTTTATTTAGCTGGCAGTAGTGGCGCTCGCTGTATTGCAGTAGTTCGAGTAACGAAGATTTTTGTGAGGTAAGTGATTTGTGAAAGGTATAGGTTAATGTTAGTCAGGGCCATTATTTGTAGGGATTATTGAAAGTCAGATTGCGTTGCGCTAAAAACATTGTGTGTCAGGTTAGTGTTGATCAGAATAGGTAAAGAGCGAAATGTCTGAGTACGTTCAGTTCTGCTCAGCTGTTTGAAAATCAAATAACGTAAGGGGTTTACCAGCACAGTCATTCATTAAGTTTTCTAAGGGGACGTTTCACTCTCCTTCCCCAAGCTTCTGGGACCTAGCGCTGCCCGATAGTTTTTTCGGTAAACACCATACCGTCTGCCAAAGGGCTTTGTCGCGTCCAACAAAGTGTATCGGGTACTAGTGAATCTCAAGTCATCGCGCATCCCTAATGCTCAACCGACGGTCCCAGTGTTACCCTTCTTTTTGTATTGTAATACGTCACAAAACTACTTTGCTATATTTTTAGCAAGTGTGACGAGTAACCAGCGAGGATGCTTTCGAGACCCTCTACTGCACATCTGTGCCGGCAACGACGACCGTTGCTCTATTTTACTGGAGATAAGGTAGTACACGACAACTATATGGATAATCGCCGTGCAGTTACACAATAATATCAGTAAACTTTTAAGGACTGAATAAGGTATCTCACATGACGTTATCCAATGACAGAGCGTCGAACTGAAACGGGCCAAATTCGACACCCGGCCACCCCTCTGGCAGGAAACCTGAGTTTCTCGATTGAATATGTCATGGCGTCTAGTGAGTCTTGCCTACATAGCTCAGTCGGTAAGATCACTGCCCGTCAAACGCAAAGTTCCTTATCTGAGCGCCGGCCGGTGTGGCCGAGCGGCTCTAGGCGCTTCAGTCTGGAACTGCTCGACCGCTACGGTCGCAGGTTCGAATCCTGCCTCGGGCATGGATGTGTGTGGTGTCCTTAGGTTAGTTAGTTTTAAGTAGTTCTAAGTTCTAGGGGACTGATGACCACAGATGTTAAGTCCCATAGTGCTCAGAGCCATTTGAACCATTTTTTAACCTTATCTGAGCATCGGTCCGACACACAGTTTCCATCTGCAAGAAAGATTCAAACGTAAGTTTCTTCGCTGATGGACCGCAAACAGTGTTCTTGGTCCTGAATGTTGTCAGACAAGTTGTGAAAGCCCTCTTATATGAGTCTCGTCAGCGCATAAACACGTTTGCTGCCGAAGGAGTGCCCTAACCTGCCGTTGCGCTCTGTAAATTTCAGGTTCTGTAGCGGTGTTACATGATATTTCCAGATGTTAGTTGGTAACTTCAGTTGGTTCCACAAGACACCCCTCACTCCTCTACTAATCCGCCTCCCCCCCTCACCGGCCCCCTCCTTCCTGACTCCCCCATCCCCCGAAGTTTGTCAGCATCGTTTTGTTCTCGCCGTATATGCCGGATTTCAAATCTGACAACCTGAATCGAGACTTCTTCGTGATGTCGGTCTTCTGCAAAACTGCACGCCACTTCTTGAGTACTGTTCGTCTGTTTGGGCTCCTCACCCTGTTGGTAAAATGCAAGAAAGTAAAGATTCAAAGAGCACTTGCGCAATTCGTCTGGTCAGCATAAAAATGTCACGAAAACTCTCAACAGACTTCATTGGGAGACGTTACGAAAGAGAAAGACGTCACTTTAAAGACGGAGTGAACTCTGTTGGGGACACTTTCAATGAAGTGTCTGAATGTCTGTGGAGGAATAGCATCCCATTGTTCCTCAAGAGCTGAAACTACAGAAGGCAAGAAGGCAGTGATGCTGGATGCTGAGGTCTGGAGTGAAATCGATGTTCTAGCTCAACTCAAAGACAATCCTTTACCTTCAAGTACGGATTATGGACAAGCCAGTCTATCCCAGAAATGTTATTGCCCTCAAACCATTGCCCCACAGAAGCTGCTTTATGAAAGGGTGTAATGTAATGCAGTACACAATACTGTGACATGCGTTCGTATCCTTCCGAATTTAGAGTTACCTTAAGCGCAATAAGGTAACCACATTCTAACCACGAAAAACATCCGCCGGCCACTGTGGCCGGGCAGTTCTTGGCGCTTCAGTCTGGAACCGCGCTTTATAAAAGTTATCGAGCTTTTACTATTGTCAATGATTGTATATTACGGCTTTTCTTTGTTTCATGACACCATTTGCCAACTTTTAAGACGCGTCTCGGTTTTAGGGACACGTGTTTGTATAGGAAGCTCATTCATCAGCCGCCATGCTGGTTATTTAATTATATATCATTGAAAATATTATATTTACGCTGAACAGCTGTAGTCATCCAACCTGATATTCGTGAGGTTCGATAACGTTATCCAGAGTGTACATAATAGTATTCTTTAATATCATATAACAAATATGCAGTACATGCACGTGAATGAGGCACATGCTTTACGGTGTGGCGGGCAATAAATAAACTTACATCGTAGAACAGATATCTCTTACGGCTCAGGCGTTTATAACAGACGCAGAGGCTCCAGCCAATTTACAATGAACAATCAGTAATTCCATTTTAAACTAATGCTGCACTCCAAAACTAATTTTGAAACATGAATCTAGGTATTTTCGTCCATCAAAGGCGTTATAATGGGGGCTGTGACTGTTAATAAATGTAAAATAGTACACTGCGTCAGTCACTCGTTTCATAGCATACAGTGCAGAACTCATGCAACAAGTAGCAGTGTACAGCATCCTTTCGCCTCTACTTCCCTTTAAAACACGAAACATAACGTGCATTGTATCTGGCCTGCTGCTGTGAAAGGGCGTCTATACTCTTCACTAATATCAAGAATTTAACTACACAAGTCTCTATCTGAAGAAGATGGTGTGAACTACTGAAACGCACAGTGGCAAAGTAAAAGAGTAACTGACGCAATAAACTGCTGTATTTATACAACGCTATGAGCAATGGAGATTTCACCCTGTAACAGAGTGTGCCCTGTTTTGAGATTTGCGACTCCAACCCACAGTTGTGCAAGGTTCCGGGGTCAAGACATTGCCGAGAATACAGTTTAAACTTACCAGGAGGTTTCATACGGCTATAGGAAATACCTAATATAAATAAAGCATTTTTCTATTGTTATTTATAATTTAAATACGTTACAGTATATGTCTCTTGCTTTGTGCGCAAACAATAATCGTTTTTAAACACGAAAAAGGAATGCGGCTACGTCAATTCATGATGGAGCTCATAACATACGTAAACCATTTGGTAATGTTAAACAAGTATGATTAGATTTGGTTTCAGCTAATTACACGAAGCGGTACAATATTACCGCAATGCGTCGATTTTTATTCCGGAGTAAGACCTTTACAGATTTATGATGCTTCTCTGAAATTGCTTCAGTTTTCCCTATCCAATATCCGACACTCTAGCGGCCAACCATAATTACTAGGCGGGATTTGTAGAAATACTGGCAGGTTGAAAAAGTGAGTTCTTCGAAGCGACGTGTAGGGAGGGATTAAACAGAAAAGCACTGCACGTGGAAGACGACTATCAGATTTCGTCAACGTGTAGGATAAACAGACGACAAATTTATGAAGCTCACCAAAATATCAACCGTTTTTTTTTATTTTACAGTATTTTCGGCTACGTATTTTTGCTATCTATGAGCTAGACTCACATAATGCAGCCTTACACACTGTCAGCAACGTGATGCGTTTACTCACCTGTAACAGATAAAACAAAAATATTACTTCGAAGAATAACACAAACATAAATAGTAAAGCATATAAAGCAAAGAGCACGTATAACGCTTTTTCAGTGACATATTTGAACGTTTCTCATTTCTAAGGTTAATTCGACATGGATATAAACATTAATGATAATTTCATACAAAATATATTGCAGACTCCGCAGTCGTTTTAAGCTTTTCATCTTGTAAAAAATTATATTTTATTGGCAGCACTTGGAATACAGGCGGCTATCTCTATTTTCATAGCTAAGACAGTACCACTATGTTTACTTCTGAAATTATTTACAACGTAAGGGGTATACAGAACATTCGAAGTATGCTACTTATGTAGAACTGCGAGTGTAATACCTTCCAGTGAAGAGAATCCAAAATTATTCGATGCAATGCATTTTACAAACTTTCTCTTATGTTGAAAATGCTGCCAATGTAATAATAGCGTTGAAATAATTCTGGGATTATACCGTATTTCTTTCGAAATTTTTTAAAAAACAGATATTTCACTTACACTTCGTTGTAATATCTCGCTTTACAACGTTGTGTATTTGACTCATGTTTATTCGCAGGCAGTTCAGCATAAGAGAATGATAATCGGTTCTAAGGTCAGCTCATGTTTTTCTTGATGCTTCCTTAGGCACGAGTTCAGGTAATATTAATAGTTTATAAATCCATTTTTTGGTTACACACAATCCTTAAGAAGACACACTGTGAACTTCGACTTTTTTAGCTTTAGGGCCCCCACCTGACTTAATTTAGCCACCAAAAATAATTTTTCCAACATGAAGAATCTTTTTTGCATAAAAGATTTGGAGATGATTATTTTGATGACAAGCACAAGCCTGCAAATGCTTGCCGGCCGGTACTTTTCCCCGCTCCGCCGCCTCTGAAGAGCTGTGTGAACACCGCGCTGATGAAGCACAAATCCTTGTTAAATTTTTTCGTAACTGTGGAACCACAGCGATCGTATCTACAATTTAACAAAAAGCTTCTAAATCCCAGCAACTTCTTTACTTTTGATCCCGTTAACCAGTTTCGGTCAGTAAGACCGTCTTCATACTAGAGTGTCCAGACGACGTGAGGAGTCGATTCACGCAGTAGCGACAGGTACCAGTAGGTACTACACTGCGGCTCCGCGAATCGGTTCCTCACGTCATCTGGAGCTTCTGGTTGAAGATGGTCTTGTAGATCGAAACCGGTAAACGGAATAAAAAATAAATAAGTTATTGTGATTTGGATTGCTTTTTGTTAAAACAAATCACTGTACTTACTTTGCTTCCCAAGCAAGGTTTGGACGTCGTGGTTTTTAAAAGGAAAAGGACAAATTTTTCAAATAGATTAATAGTCCATGTTTACCAGTCCATAAACAGCATTTTTGTGGCGACGACCTCGCTGAAGTCGTCTCTTCAATTCCTGAGGGTAGCACTTCCGAGTTGATCTTTGTACCTTGAGGGAGGACTTCAAACAAAATAACTATTTCAGAGTCCCAGAAGTCCGTCACCATGTCTTTAGGGGCTGAGGACGCAGCTTTCAACGTTTTATTCGTAGGAGAGGTGGTGTAGCGCCACTCAATGGATTGCAGTTATGTTTCCTGTTCGAAGTGTGTCCACGATGTTCGACAAAAAATTGGCACGATCAGCCTCGTAACTCGGAAGCAATTCCGCACAGATGGTTCTTCGTTGCTCTTAAATGGTCTTCTGTTAGGCGGCGATGAACACAGTGGACACATACGAGTACCGCAATTGGTGGACAATTATGTCAGCACTACCAACAGAGTCGTCTAGTTGAGCAGCAAGATGTTTGACTGCGAGCCGTCGATCACCTCGAATGAGAGTGTCCGCACGTTCCAACATTGGAGGGGTTACAGCTGTGCGCGACTGGCCGGCACGCGGGAGATCGGACATGTCTGGGCGACCTCGTTACGATGACGACAGTTGCCTCGCCCAACGACTCATCGTGCTTTTGTTCACTGCAATGTCTCCGTAGGCGTTCTGCAAGCGCCTATGAATATCTGCGATTCTATGGTTGTACGCCAATAGAACTCAATGACATGCTCTGCTTGGATCGCACCTCCGTTACAGACACCATAGGGTACGTATAGTCATGAAATTATAAAGGCTGAAGCGGGAATATTCTACGATGTTCCACAACAAATTCAGCATTTGTTGGAACAGAAATTGGCCGAGAAAAAATATGTTGCATGACTTATTGAATACCCGTCATAGTACTTATAGTAAGTACGGAAAGTGAGGAGACCTTGGACGTGCTGGAGGTATCGGGAAAGGTGCGGACACGACGGCTTGAAAGCGGAAATTTGCTGACACCGCCAGCTGGCGTTCTTCATTTTCTTTGAAAATGACACGGCTATTTTCCTTCCTCAGGCCGGGGTTATGCTCCGTCCCTAATGACCACGTCGTTGACGGGACGCCAGGAGGCGATCCCGCTGTGTTGTGCGGTGTGCGCCACACGAACGCGGAAGGGAACGAAGGCGGCGGCAGCTGGTGACGGTGAGTGACCCGGCACATGCGGCGGACGGTGGGCGGCCACAAATAGATCGCTACTCGCCCATGACCTGGCCCGCGCGCCGCTCCGTCACCGCCTGCCAAGCCGGGGCGGCAGACTGCACTCCGCCACAACAAACCTGATAACCTGCCGCTGCGCCGCGCCGCTACCTCTGCCCTATCTCTTCATCTCAGACACCCTACGCTGTCCTAATTCTGCGATAAAAGCCACTGAAGCCGAGTCACGTTTGTGCACTAGTTAAGCGTAATAGAGACCCGTGGCGATTATGCCACGTTGGCCGTTAAATCTAAGATAAAAAAGACAACGTATCACGAAAAAATAATCCTAAACGAACAGAAATCGATACATGTGATGTACATGTGTAGACAAACAAATGATTACAATTTCAGAGAAATTCGATTATTTATTGCTTGGCATTGAGGGATATCGTGGAAAATTCTGTCCAATTGGTTCGTTAGATCGTCAAAATCTCGAATTGGTTAGAGGGGCTCTGCCCATAATGTTCCAAACGTTCTCAACTGGGGAGAGATCTGGCTATCTCGTTGGGCAAGGTAAAGTTTGGCAAACACGAACACAAACAGCAGAAATTCTCGCCGTGTGCAAAAGGGCATTATCTTGCTGAAAAGTGAGTCCAGCATGACCTGCCATTAAGGGAAACGAACGGGGCGTACAATATCGTCGACGTGTCGTTGTGCTGTAGCGGTGCCGCGGATAAAAACGTAAAGGACTATCGCTCCTGGTCGTCAGGCCATATGGCGGGCGACAGTCAAGTTGGTACCCCACCGCTGTCCAGGGCGTCTCCGGACGCGACTTCGCTAGTCATCAGGGCTCGGTACGAAGTGGGACTCATCGCTGATGACAATTCTACTCGCGTCATTGAGATTCCAGGCCGAAGACTTGACTGGAGACGCCGTGGACAGCGGTGGGATATCAAAATGGCCCGAAATCCAGGAGTGATGATCTGGGATGTCATGTCATTTCATAGCAGGATCCCTTTGGTTTTCATCCGCGGCACCCTTACAGCACAGCGGTACGTCGATGATATTCTACGTCCCACTTTGTTCCCCCTCATGGCATGCCATCCTAGGCTTACATTTCAGCAAGATAATGCCCGCCCGCACAGGGCGAGAGTTTCTGCTGTCTGTCTTTTTGTTTGCTAAGCCCTCACTTGGCCAGCAAGATTGCCAGATTCATCCCTACTTGATAAAGTTTGGAGCATTATGGACATGGCCTTCTAACAAGCTCGAGACTTTGACGATCTAACCTGCCGATTGGACAGAATTTGGCACAAAATCCACCAGGAGGACATCCAACAACTCTGTCAATTAATCCCAAACCAAGTAACTACTTACACAAAACCAGAGGTGGACCTACACATTACTGACTTTCTCTTGAATAAATAATCTAGTTCCTCTGAAAATGTAATCATTTGTTTGTCTGTACAACCTGTACATCACACCCCATATATATCAGTTTAGGTCCCATTCAGTAGCCGCGTGGTCTCAGGCGTCGTGTCGCGCTCCGGGCGGCTGCCCCCGTCGGAGGTTCGAGTCCTCCCTCGGGCATGGGTGTGTGTGTGTGTGTTGTCCTTAGCGTAAGTTAGGTTAAGTAGTGCGCAAGCTTAGGGACCGATGACTTCAGCAGTTTGGTCCCATAGGACCTTACCACAAATTTCCAATAGTGTCTAAATGAAAATGAAGCACTGATGTTCGGAAAGTAGATCATGTACACCACAGTTAGTTCGAGAAAATCTACACAAGCAGCAAGGAATCACTGGGTATATATTCTGCAATCCTTGACGTCGGAGAAGGTCACTCAAAGGATACGACAAATGTAGGAATATGACTTATTTTAGAAGAAAGGTTGACGAAAGACTAATCTATAATTAAAGATTTCTAGGTTTATAAAAAGATTTTCACAAGTTTGACTGGAATTCGCTCATCGAATTTCTGAAGTTACCTAAATTTTAGTACTCTCTCACAATTCTTGTTTATCGGAGTCTTAATGTCATTTTTTATTTTTGTCTCGTCGGCTGTTTGCATCCCTCGTGAGAAGCGCGCAATTTCTGATAATTCTTTTTATTAACAATACAGGAGTGTGGGTCGACAGTACTTAGCTCAGCTGGGGAGGGAATTAACAGCGTCTCGTAGCAGTGTAGTATGAGTTTGTTCGTGAAAGTGATAGCGTTCGGTGTGGAACAGAATGACGATAATTACTGATATGTCGAGTGAATTTTCTAGATATGTTCTAATGTGGTATGATCAGTATGATGAGAAATTCCAGAGTAAGTAATTTTTAACATTAATTTTAAACAGAAAAAACAAATCCTGCACTTCCCCGATCCTAAACCAGAAGAGTGACACTCATTTTATCTGTGAACACGGCAAATGCAGGAGCAGCAAGTCCAAGTGATGAGTGAATGGTAAATTGTGTCACACTCGTTAACTGCGATGGAAGGGTAGATAATATGGCGATCTTTAGCTCGTAACAGAGACGCGTACCGTCACGTGGAGTCGAAGGACTTGAAAGAAAGCCAGTAGTTGAGAAGGCAGTGTGACAGTAAACGAAACCAAAGAGACATTCGATAAAGGAATTAAAGTTCAAGAAGTAGAAATAAAAGCTTTAAAGCTTCCCAGTGGCATTGTAATTTTATCACAGTCGGTGCAAGACTTGGAAAGTTATCCGAACAGAATGGATACGTCTTGAAAACGAGTTATAGGATCAATGCAACAAAAATGAAAATAACGGTAATGCAGCGCAGTCAAATTAAATCAATCGATACTGAAGAAATTTGAATAAGAAATAAGACACAAAAGGCTGTAGATGAGGTTTGTTATTTGGACAGCATAATAAGTGACGTTGGTTGAATTAAAGAGGTTATAAAGTGCAGACGGCAACAGCAAGAAAGAGGTTTCTGAAAACGAGAGATAAATTAAAGATTTGGAAAGTCGTTTGTGAAAGTATTTGGCTGGATTGTAGCCGAAAGTGAAAAGTGGACGATAAATAGTGCAGATAAGAGGAGAACAGAAGCTTTAAAAGCGGAGTTATTGCAAAATGCCGAAGATTGAATCGGCATGTTGAATAAGTAATGGAAAGGTATTGAATCGAATTGTGGAGAAAGCTTTATGGAACAATTTCAGTAAAAGAAATGATAGGTTGATAGCAAACGTTCTGTATCATGAAGTTATATACTTATGAAGGAAAGTGTGGAGAGCAAAATTTTTTTAGATGCAGACCAAGTTTTGGCTACAGTAAGCAAATTACAATGGATGTAGGCTGCAGTAGTTACGTAGAAATGAAGAAACTTTCACAGTGTAGACTACCGTGGAGAGCTACATCTAATCGGTCTTCGGACTGAAGACCACAACAGACATCCTATGCACAGTGCATGTAGTGCATAATTTATTACCAGGGCATTTAAAATGTAACCTGAATTGCATCAGTAGAAGGCAGTGTACGGCAAATATAACTGTAAAAGCTTGGAATTTAGGAAATCACGCCGTTTCCAAAAAAGAACAATAAAGTTCACTCGGCTGAATTACTTTTCTAACATGTCATTATTCTGCCATTCTGTGTAAGCTCTGCGTTCGTGTAAACGAGTGTAGGCAGGGGAGGAAGGAAGCTCTGCCGTGAAAAAGAGGAGCGGCGCAAAGGGGGTGAGATCCACCTCCCTCATTTGGGAGAAGTTATATACAGACGTAACGACGCTGCAACGTTTCGTATAATCGGAGATGGAACTGCTTTAGAAAATGTAAGATCCGCAAAATGCTATGTGTTGTTGCACCAGTTTTATCAAAACTGACACTGTGTTACACACACATCTGTCCGGTAATGATAATTATTGTTTCAATATTCACCAGGGATTTTAACTTCGTATTGGTGTATTGTTAGGTCTAAAAGGTTACCAGCGACCAGTAAAGAAACATTACCAGCTCGGATATTTCTGGTTTATATCAGTAGAGGACCAGGAAGAGACTAAAAAAAATGCAGGCGCTGTATTAATATTGTTCGCAGCCCGTGAAAGAGATGCAGTATTGACAGCTGAAACACAAAACGGAATTATTACAAAAAACAACTGCCTACTGGAACATATATAACTGTGGCAGCCTAAAACACACAGCTGTATTTTCGACCGAAAAGGAAGACTAGAGAAACTTCCTGTCGACGTGAAGGATACTTGAGGCGTGCACTTGCTCAACTGTAAGCAAGAGTATGGTTTAAGCCTCTGTCGACGACGAGAGCATTAGGGTCCGAGCACAATCTTAGGTATGACAATGATGGGGAGGGAATCGTCACAGAATGCAACTTATCGATCTAGGGAAACCACGGAAGCTGGACGACCGGGAGATTTGAACTGCGTTTCTCTGGGACGTGAGAGTTCAATTGACTGTGGACTGGGAGATACATCGAAAGTGGCCTTGATAACGATATCACCTTGTCACGGCATTCGTCTGATATGAAAATCACCCTTATCCCAAGCAAACAGCAACTCTCTTTTCATTACTAGTAACCAGTGCTCAACGGAATTGGCCTTAAGAATGATTCCAGCTCGTTTGATAAGTTTATCTTTGCATTCTATGGATACGGATTTCTCAAAAACTGTTCAGAAGCAGCAAGAGTGGAAGCAATTAAACATAATGAAAAAAACTCTGTGTAAATTTGAGTGAAACCAGTAACAGTTTCGCACTCGGAAATGCACCAATGATGTAACTGCGGAAATTGTAGTTGCGATGTAAGTGATTTACGTTACTAAAAGTTGTCTTCCGTCAATTTCCCGGAGGATCTTAGCTTTGGGTACCACCACTTCATCCTTTAACTTCAGCATCGATATAAAGATGAATAACGTAGAAAATTCACCTCCTGAGGACCGAAGTACATTGGAATTACCAAGAAACGATAACAGATACCGTAGAGAAGAGAGCACACCGATATATTTTCCAGCTCATGGCGGTGACGTCAATTTAGGACACTCCTCACTAACGAATTCATTTCTACACAGCTTTTAAGTAATAATAACAATAATGGTATTTGGACATAAAGACCATTGAACCCCGTTCGTTCGACATTTAATGGGAGTATGAGTTTTATAGTTCGAAAAGTACAATTCGCGTTACTCAGTACTGCAAATTCATGGTACAGATGCAGTGCTATTAAGCACAAAGTAAACCGCCAACTTGTGGAACAACACCACCAATGGCGATGTCGCGTTCATCGGCACAGTGTGAGAAGTCGGCTATTATTTAATGCTTACATAAAGAACTGTGGAACACTACGTTCAAAATAATTGAATACCGTTTGCCTACAACTGAATATTATACTAAAATTATGAGAATATTCGGTATGGCATTGAACGGAGAGTATATCAGGAATAGTTGTTCCACAAAAGTAAAACTTCGATAACATTACACTGTTCAAGGCTAACGTGTTATAATTCGAGTCTTATTGAAGGAATCCAGTGAAATAAAAAGATAAAACGTGTAATTCCTTCTCAGAATTGCACTTTACAACATGAGGACATTTGTTTGCGAGTAATGTTCTAAAGCAGGGCAATCCACTTTATCGATGACTGGTCCCCGAGAAGAGACACAGCAATAAATGAAGCACATCCTGAGTCAGGCATGGAAGAGAATTCTGGGATGATTCAAGGTTTTTGCCTAACTTTAATTTGTACTGCAGCTTTTACTTGTTTCTTTTTTTGTGTGTTTGACGCCTCGGTCATAGCGCTGACATTACAGATGAATACAACCAAATATCTCAGTCCGGGATAGAATCATAAGTGCGGCCATCCATTAGTGTAAGCTGCATTAGTAGCAAAAGCAGAGAGCTCTTGAGGCCCAAATGGCAGAGCAGTCGATTATCGACCAGTGTTTACCAAGTTCATCTACTAGGCTGACACTCTGTTTACTCAGCACTATGGATTCAAACTGCATTCTAAGCGCATCCTCAGGCTCAAGATAACTACCAAGTTATTTCTAGGCTGTCGCTCTATATTACTGAGGAATAAACAATCTGTTCTGGTTCTGCGACACGCTAATTTGGCGATCTTAATGAACCTAACTCGCTTCCGAGCGGGAAATAATAAACTTGCATTAAACGGACTATAAGAATTCATCTTTCAAAAAAAGACCGTCCGCTGATGCATTAAAATTTTTGTTGTCAAATGGTACTGCGTGTTTGGAAATACGGCTCTCGAACTCTAACAACTATTTTTAGACGATTAACAAAAAACGTAGGCCTTTGATTGTAAGCTAACCATAACCTCGCGCAAGTGACGTATTTTTCCGTATTCTTAGCGCGTAATCTTCAGCTGAGCTAAATCCTCCTCTTGCAACGTTGCGCAAGTTCGTCATTACGACCAATTCTCACGCTCGGACGCTCGCTGTGTCCTTGAGACGTCCAGCTGGCAGAGGAACGTCTCCGTGTCGCAGATGAAGGGCTCGTTAGCACAGAATTCTGCTGCTAACAGTTGGGCTCCAGATAGTCCACACAGCGGTTCACAGAGGCCTTGGTGCGTTCTAAGTAAATCACGGAGAGTAAAGGAACGGACTGATCACATAATTCATCACAAGGCATCTGTGAAATGTGGTTATTGTTAAGAATGAAATTAAGCGCCAGATACCACAGACAGGTGAAGTCGAAACAGTGTCCTTTATAGACATCGCTTATTTTCGAAAACAGCAATTGTACAGTCAATAGGGGGGAGAATTAGAGAACTTTGGTACTTCGCCTAGGTTACCATTCGCAATAAAAGCGTGTTTAAAATTCTGAAGATAGCAAGAATCAAACACAGGGAGCCAAAGGTTATCTACAATTCGTATAAGGCCAGACTGCACATATAAGAAGAGAAGGGCGTGAAAAGGAAGCAGTTTTTGAGATGAGAGAGACGCAAGATTGTAACCTATCCCGAATGTTATTCAATCTGTACAAGAAGAAATTGGAAGAAGAATTAAAGTTCAGAGACAAGAAATTAAAAGTTTTAGGTCTGTTGATGACATTGTAACTGTCAAAGACGGCAAAGGTCTTGGAAGAGTAGTTAGACGGAATCAGAGTGTTTTGAGAAGAGATCATACGACAAATATTAACAAAAGAGGGCCGCAATGGAATGTTCTCGAATTAAATCAGGAACTGCTGAGGGATTAGTCGTAAATTAGGAAATGAGACAATAGAGGTGTATGAGAGACAAAATAACTGACGATGACCGAAGAGGACATAAAATGCATACTAGGAGTAGCAAGAAAAATGTTTATGAAAGAGAAAAGCTTGTTAACATCCACTTTACGTTTAAGGAAATCTTTATCAGGTCAGGTAGAAGCTTAAAACAGCGTTCAAGATGTCGAACACTGACGCGAAGGGTCACGTAGAACTGATTCACTGAAAACGACTTTCGCTTAAGTATCATTTCACAACTAACATAGGTATCGAGAAACAAATCGCAACCATCGCTGAAAACTTCAAATTGTACTGACAATGTTTCACCATTGCCCTCATACTACCAACCTATCCGTAAATAATGTCCACTGGTATCGCCTTCTTCGAGCTGTAACACTGCAATAGTAGAACACGTTTCTACGATTTTTTTTTTTTTAATTGACTGAAGATGATTCCAGGGCATGAACTAGGAACTTGTGTCATAGCCGCCTTCGAGGCTCTTCCCCGACGCATGAGCGACAAAATATTACGTCAGCCGGTACCTGTACACGGCATTTCGTTCAAAATGAACTGCAGAGGCTCGTATTCAAGTAAAACCGTGATATATAGGCAAATTTAAAACGTCCAACACTTACGCCAGTTCATGGTACTATACCGTGTAACCACTCATACCTATTCGGCGGTAATGACCGTTCATTCCTAAAGAATTCTGGATTAATTAAAATCTGTGGCACTATTCTCTGCCTTTATAGAAGGATGGCATCGCTGAGTCACGCGTTAACAATATATAACATTCAAAAACGAGAATTATTTGTCTTTGTTATTGGAAAGACATCTTCATTGGTTTTCTGTAGTCTAAAACTAGTACAGCATTTCTGTTTAGAATTTTGAGCGTATAGCCCTCGTATCGAAAGAACAGCCAGAGTAGTTTTGTATGAAAGTAGGTACCCAAAATGCAAGTGTAAAAAAAAGTAAGAGAAGTAATGAAGGTGGACAGAAATAGCCATCAATCAAGTATGCAAAAGACCCCAGGAATCAACTATAATGCCGGAGACGTTTTAGGTATGTGCGAAGCTGATCACATTCTTATTAATATAATTATAATTATCAACTTCGATCAACTTCATTTGTGATTTGATTTACTCGCAAGAAGTATATTTTTTATCTGCGCTCCGTATTAATTGTTCACAAGGGCGGAGCTGCACCCTAATAACTAGTTAAAACATAAGATAATGTACTGAATTGCTTTGAAACTATCATTTATTACTTTATCCTTTTTTATACATCCGCAAGAAGCTTTGCTTCTGGGCCGCCTGTGAGAGTTGAAATAAAGTAGTTAGACATCGGGGACGATTAAATATGAGAATTTTCGCATCTGATACAAATCTTGTACTGATTACCTCTCTAATGTTACACTATGTAAGCTGCTGAAAATAGCTGTGCAAACGAGAAAAAAATGTTCCTTGTTATTTTAATCTGTGAGCTAAGATTGGTGAAGGATGCACCGTTCAGAAAGAACGATCCTAATGATGGCTAACTCTTAGGTTATGGAAAACTGTTTATGGGCTGCAGAGAGCTAAGTTGCAGAAAGATGAGATACGCATAGGATTTCCACTGCTCTCCCTCGTGCGACCATAACGTTGAATAACATGCGTAAGTGCAGTCACTGAGCAGCTGTGAAACGGCGAAA
Organism: Schistocerca piceifrons; assembly: GCF_021461385.2. Classification (NCBI taxonomy): domain Eukaryota; kingdom Metazoa; phylum Arthropoda; class Insecta; order Orthoptera; family Acrididae; genus Schistocerca; species Schistocerca piceifrons. Next base: position 693,775,784 of record NC_060141.1, read on the forward strand.
GAAAGTACCAGAACGAGTCGTCGACGTCAAAGGGCGCAAAATTAACAAGCGGCATCGAAGACATGAACGGCTAGTTTCCACGAAAAATATCTGTTTTACCGTTTTCGTCTCGCACAGAGAACGTAGTTACGATAGTGATTCGTGTGCAAGACACGTGGCTAGATGAGGGACAATGCAGCGACTAACGAGTCGTCAGAGGGAAACATACACTGAAGATGTCAAGCAAGTAGCAATTCGTTGCATGTTGAAAACTTGAAGAGATACTGAATGGCTCCAATCCCTCATTTCGGATCAATTTTTTTGGACTGTTATCCTTGGCTGTAAGACGAGTCGAAACTGGAAATCCTCTCCAACATATTCAAATATTTCCAAATAGGATGCTCTCTATCTCACAACCGTCTTGCCCGCGGTTTGGCTGAAGAGAACTGGACCCTCTAGTGATCGAATCTCGAACAGCTCGCTCTACTTGTCGGTCTATAGAATGAAAGGCATTAAAAAACCAAAGGACGAACAGATAACTGATCACTACATCTGGTCACAGCATATGACCGCCATGTTGTATGTATGATCACGGCGGACCTGTACAGCTTTTTCCACGCTGTTGACTCAACTCAGGTACACACCAATGCAAATGGTTCAAATGGATCTGAGCACTATGGGACTTAACATCTCAGGTCATCAGTCCCCTAGAACTTAGAACTACTTAAACCTAACTAACCGAAGGACATCACACACATCCATGTCCGAGGCAGGATTCGAATCTGCGACCGTAGCGGTCGCGCAGTTCCAGACTTAAACGCCTAGAACCGCTCGCCACCAGCGGCCGGCCGCTCCAATGCACTCGGACGTCCCTGCGTCGACAGTCCTACAACTTATCCTGCGGGCTATTATATCGGCATATTCTGAAAGGAATCTAATTCGTACACATTGTGGATCGGAGGCCTTACTTTTGCTACACCGATGATATCTGTTTCTAAGTTACTCATGCTGGCAGCAGTTATCGAACCGAATTCTGGCATAGTTACTTCATTTTCATTGGTGAACAAATTTCGAAGAACCGTATTTAGTAACTGCGCTTTAGTGGCACCGCCATCAGTAACATTACCTCCGTTATTGCGCAGTGAGATATTGATTGTGTCTCGTCGCTGGTGTTCTTCAAACTCCGAATTTCTTTTAATGGGGGTAGTCCGAAGATTGGGAAGAGGACAAGAAAGGGTGCCTGGCGACAGGACAGGAAGGGCTAACTTTCCGTAAGTAGAATAAGGGGCCTCTTGTACGAGGGTGGCGGGCCGCCAAGTTCGCGAGGCGCCGCGAGACAGCGGGCCGGTTGCCGAGGCGGCTATTCTGGCCCGGCCTTTGCAGGTGAACTGGAACGCCGTCGACACGTCGACTGCGGATCACCGCGGGACACGGAAACGGTCGCGCTTCGCTAGAGGCGGCGAGGCTCGAACGCGCAGTGAACCTGTACTGCCAAATCAGCGTCTGATAATACACTACTGGCCATTAAAATTGCTACACCAAGAAGAAATGCAGATGATAAACGGGTATTCATTGGACAAATATACTATACTAGCACGGACATGTGATTACATTTTCACGCAATTTGGGTGAATAGATCCTGAGAAATCAGTACCCAGAACAACCACCTCTGGCCGTAATAACCGCCCTGATACGTCTGGGCATTGAGTCAAACAGAGCTTGGATGGCGTCTACAGGTACAGCTGCCCATGCAGCTTCAACACGATACCACAGTTCATCAAGAGTAGTGACTGGCGTATTGTAACGAGCAAGTTGCTCGCCCACCATTGACCAAACGTTTTTAATTGTTGAGAGATCTGGAGAATGTGCTGTCCAGAGCAACAGTCGAACATTTTCTGTATCCAGAAAGGCCCGTACAGGACCTGCAACATGCGGTCGTGCATTATCCTGCTGAAATGTAGGGTTTCTCAGGGATCGAATGAAAGGTAGAGCCACGGGTCGTAACACACTTGAAATGTAACGTCCACTGTTCAAAGCGCCGTCAATGCGAACAAGAGGTGACCGAGACGTGTAACCAATGGCACCCCATACCATCACGCCGGGTGATACGCCAGTATGGCGATGACGAATACACGCTTCCAATGTGCGTTCACTGCGATGTCGCCAAACACGGATGCGACCATCATGATGCTGTAAACAGAACCTGGGTTCATCCGATAAAATGACGTTCTGCCATTCGTGCACCCAGGTTAGTCGTTGAGTACACCATCGCAGGCGCTCCTGTCTGTGATGCAGTGTCAAGGGTAACCGCAGCCGTGGTCTCCGAGCTGATTGTCCATGCTGCTGCATACGTCGTCGAACTGTTCGTGCAGATGGCGGTTGTCTTGCAAACGTCCCTATCTGTTGACTCAGGGATCGAGAGTTCGCTGCACGATCCTTTACAGCCATACGGATAAGATGCCTGTCATCTCGTCTCCTAGTGATAGTAGGCCGTTGGGATCCAGCACGGCATTCCGTATTACCCTCCTGAACCCACCGATTCCATATTCTGTTAACAGTCATTGGATCTTGACCAGCGCGAGCAGCAATGTTGCGATACGATAAACCGCAGTCGCGATAGGCTACAATCCGACCTTTATCAAAGTCGGAAACGTGATGGTACGCATTTCTCCTCCTTACACGAGGCATCACAACAACGTTTCACCAGGCAACGTCGGTCAACTGCCGTTTGTGTATGTGAAATCGGTTGGAAACTTTCCTCATGTCAGCACGTTGTAGGTGTCACCACCGGCTCCAACCTTGTGTGAATGCTTTGAAAAGCTAATCATTTGCATATCACAGCATCTTCTTCCTGTCGGTTAAATGTCACCGTCTGTAGCACGTCATCTTTGTGGTGTAGCAATTTTAATGGCCAGTAGTGTACATCCTAGTCACAAGGACGTCTGCCGTTGAAAAAACCAACTACCGCAGTACTACACTACTTCTGCCACAGTACCAAACTAACATGTGCGTATGACTGTGTGCCTGTTCCAGCGTAGATCTGGAACACCTGAAGTAATTTCAAGCAAACTCGGTACACATACGAAATTTACCGGGAGACAATAACGAGGCGGCTCTCAGACGAGGACTACACTTTGCGTGGATTTAACCGTTTATTCACAAAGCAACCTGACATTTGGGGCTTAAACTTTCGCGACGTCATATAACAGCAATAATGTAAGAGTCCAATTAGATGCGTTTTTGCCGCGCGGGATTAGCCGAGCGGTCTGAGACGCTGCAGTCATGGATTGTGCGACTGGTTTCGGCGGAGCTTCGAGTCCTCCCTCGGGCATGGGTGTGTGTGTTTGTCCTTAGGATAAATTAGGTTCAGTAGTGTGTAAGCTTAGGGACTGATGACCTTAGCAGTTAAGTCCCATAAGATGTCACACATAGTATAGTAGATGCGTTTTTTCATTCCCCACGAAAATATTAATTGCAAATGTAAATCTATGATTATCAATATAAAACTGTTGTTGAATGATGGGAGAAGGCAGGCAGTTGGAAAAAAATCCTTTTATTAGAAATTTTCGAAACAAATTTTATTCGTGTTCACTGCTAATAGCCGGCCGCGGTGGCCAAGCGGTTGTAGGCGCTTCAGTCTGGAACCGCGTGACTGCTACGGTGGCAGGTTCGAATCCTGCCTCGGGCATGGATGTGTGTGATGACCTTAGGTTAGTTAGGTTTAAGTAGTTCTAAGTTCTGGGGGACTAATGACCTCAGATGTTAAGTCTCATAGTTCTCAGAGCCATTTGAGGCACTGCTAATAACGCCTGGAGTAGCCAACCAGCTTCGCGTTTCGGGGAAAGCAGTATCCAGGAAACTGATGTCAAGGTGGAAGAAGATTGTTCTGAGAGGCAGAGAGTCCATGACATGCGGCTGTTTGCAAAAAGCAACACAAAAGCGAAGCTTGCGATACACTCTCCAGTCACATTAATGTGACCACCTGTCAGAAGCCTGAATAACCACATTCTGCAGTGCGGCCCGCTGCGGGACGTGGAGCAAGACCGTCAGTGCGGTGCTGGACGTTACCGACAAGGACGTGGTGCCACGCCGACTCCAGTACCGCGGCCTTCTCACACATTCTTGATTGAGAGAGATACGGTAAACTCCTCCTGGTGCTCTTCGAACTACACACGTACACTGCGAGCTGTGTGATACGTTGCACTGTCCTGCTGGTGAATGCCACGGTGCCGAGGACAAACAGACTACATGCAAGGGTAGACATGATTCCCAAGGATGGATGTATACTCACTTTGAGCCTCTGTGCCTTCCAAAATGACGACATCTTCCAGGGAATGCCACGAAAACATTCCCCAGGCAACAACGCTCCCTCCTACGGCCTGGCACCTTCCGACGATTGTTGGAGAGTGTAAGCTTTCAGACTTTTCGTGCTGTACACGCCAACGGCCGTCTGTCCGACGAAGCATAAAACGTGATTAGTATGAAAAGGCCACCTGTCGCCACTCAGTAGACATCCAACTGTGATACTGGCGGGCAGATTCCGGCCTTAGTCGCCGATGAACAGCACTCAGCATGGGTGCACGAACCAGCCACTTGCTGTGGAGGCCCTTACGCAGCACCTCAACGGCCGTTGAGGAGACATTATTGATAGCCCCTTGGTTCATCTGGGCGTTCAGCTGCTCAACAGTTGCACGTCTATTCGCCAGTACACATCTCCGCAGTCGCCGTTCACTTGTGTCACTAATGGGCCGTGGTGCAATTGCATCGATTTGTGTAGTGCCGTTTTAACATACACCGTATACTTTAACCATGCTGGCACGCTAACAGTTAACGAACTTAGCCGTTTCGGAAAGCCAGTGATTATGCCCTTTTGGACGTCAGAAAAATCGCTCCGTTTCCGCATTACGACAACTGCACTGTTTTTCGCGTCCCCCTGACACGCTGTACACGTATACCTTCCACTGCTAGTGCTGCCATGTGGCGTGTATGTGTAGTTGTTGCACGCTAACGTCGAAGATAGTCACATTAATGTGACTGGACCATGTAGTCAGCCGTTGCACTGACTTATTTCTGGACTGATCGTTTTATAATTGCGTCGGGTCTCTTGCAGGTATCATTGACATTTTTCAACGACTTCTAGGAGGATATTACTGTTAGGCGCCGTGACTGTAATATTATTTCAAAAATATATTGTGGTTTTAGGTCAGTATCTGTGGTTTAATTTACAGTGTGAATTCATACGAGAGTGTGGTTAATTATTTTTGATAGATCTGCGCAGTGTGCAGTTTTTAAACCGCTGTGTGAAGCTGAGACAAACTTTTTCTCTTAGACTTATCATTTCGCGTTCAATTGTTGCGTGAGAGGCGCCTTTAGCAGCGGAATGTTTTTTAATGCAATCAGACGCTAAATCCATCTCCCCAGTTACAGTTGTTTACAGCATTAACTACTTTTTAAGGGGATTTTCATTTAGGTCCCTCGTTGCAGAGGTTCGTCCAAAACAAACTGTAAGAAAAAAATTATTATAGAACTTTAGCGCTCGGGTTCGAACAACATTTAGTTAAATTCAGAGCAACGTTTATAAAACGGGAGCCGCCATCATAATAAAGATGCGAAAAAGAGACGCACACATCAACAGAATCAGAGTTATAACCTGTACATATTGCGAAGACCATCGCTCAGATCTGGCAGATCTAAATCACCTACTCCTCACCTCGTTCTGGTACGTCAGTAGGCAGACCAAGCTTCATAAGGCAACCGTAAAACTGGGAATCTGCGAACCTACAAGCTGTCACGATGTGGCAGTGTCGAAAATCCATATCTACACTGAAGAGTGGAAGTCGCAACAACTTTGCTTAACGTACACTGAAGGAAACTGAAAGAGCTATATCATCAGCACCTCGACGCAATGCTACCAGACTGATTGTCCAGTATTTCCATGACTGTCGGGTATACTGATTAAAATTTCAGCCTTATGTAAGCTTATTTTCATCACAGAGAGAAGCTAGTCCAACAGATGAAGAATGGTGTGAGTACGAGGTACCCTGAGGACATGCACGTACATATGATTATCACTTTCTGGACTTTGAGTATGGGCGAATCATTGACGTTCTGCACAACGAGAAGATCGTAGGATTGTTCGACTGGCTCTGACAAACAGACGGATGGTAACAGCTGGAAAACCGGACAGAGCTTACAGATAGAGTAGCAGCACGAACCGTCGGGAACAGATTGCTAGAACGAAGAGATCTGGAGTTGGCAAGCCTCTTTTACCACTGACGTCAAGCCACTGACAACGCAGAGTTCCATGGTGTAGAGCAGGGCTCGGCAGGTAAATTTTAGCGGTGGTCCGGATACTTTTGTAAAATTAGATCTGGGTCCAGAGTAAAAAGAAAAATTCAAACGCAGGTAAATTTTGTTTTTTCAAAAATACTTTGATTTATTTACTGAAACTCATGTTGTTGGTATAGAATTTTTAAAAAAAATTTATTTTCATTCTGAAAAATAACATAAGATAGGTTTAGAAATTAATGCGACTAAGTACTTTTGCGGGATTGGGCAAATTTTTATAGTTCGATTCTTGCGGGTAACAACTTATGTGAAGAGTGTCTTCAAGGCGCGATTACATTAATCTTGAACGGTATTTATTTCTCAAAAAATTAAGTTTTGAGAAAGATTTTTCACTTATTATGTGAAGACAAAACACAACAGCCACGTAAATAATCAGTTTGTTTGCAATTTTCATACTTTTCTTAAAATGCTTCGTCACAGTTCTTCAATGAATGCTGTTTTGTACATTTGCAAGGAAATATCGTCTTGTAAGTCTACTGCCAGCGTTTCAAAGCTTTGGAAGATGGAACAATTTTGCAGCCGCATCTGCTACAAGAGAAAGGTGATACGGCGATTTTAAGAATTGCGGCACATTCCCTATTTCTGCAAATTCTTGGGACCATTCAGCAAAGATCCATGGCAACATCTGATATTCAAGTAATGCTGGAAAATGAATAAATTCTCGATTGCCAGTATCTTTTCACAAATATCCAGTTTGGGACGGAAAGTACATGCACTTTGTATTCTATTACATATTAACACCCCATTTCCTTGCAGTTCGGTGTTGATCGCTTTGAAATATTTCAGACGGTTTTTCGGGAAAGCCACAGGTAGCATACTGCAATCGTTTGCTACCAATTCCAAGTATTCCCTTCCTTCCCGTGCATACATTTTCCAAGACTGAAGATTTTGTACTTTCACTTTCCCAAAGATGTTCTACTACGTTGTCGTTAGTTAGCCAACGAGCTATTCACGTGCCGCAGTAAGTCAAAATACGCCGAATCACACTCACACAGAAACTTCTTGAGCTGCCTGTGCTGAAGAGCACGAGATCTCGTAAGAATGACAAACTAGACCAAGCTGTCCATTAGTTGTTTCAGAGTAGTATTGAGATTTTGCCGCAAACACTTGTCTGGCGAATTACGCTCTGATTCTCTTTACCAAGCCCTTTTCTTTTCCCGTCATCACCGAGGTTCCGTCAGTTGAAAGGGAAACCATTTTATCATAACTAACGTTTGAATTTGTCGTGTAGTGCTCAAAAGTTTTGACCAAAGCTTCTCAAGCTGCACAACCCTAGCAGTGATTGTCAGGTAACAGCTAGTTCTCAGGGGCAGCGTCTTTCTCCAGCCAGACACAAGGTAGTTTTGTTGACGACGCCTCTTGAGCTTCTGACAAGGGGCCCGTTGGACTGGTAGCCAGGACGATGACACTTTGTAACCATTCTCTGTATTCATACTGCTTCAGCCTCTGTTATTTTCTGCTGCTGCATCCATGGCTGCCACCGACGGAGATGGCTTAATGCTTAGCATTCGGGAGGACGACGGTTCAAATCCAAATTTAGGTTTTCTGGAATTTCCCTAAATCACTTTAGGAAAATGCCGGGATGGTTCCTTGCCCATCCCTGAATCATCCCGAGCTAGTGATCTGTCTCTAATGACCTCGATGTTGACGGAGAGTTAAACCCTAGTATTTCTTACTTCTTACCTTGCCCGCCGGTGTGGCCAAGCGGTTCTAGGCGCTTCAGTCTGGAACTGCGCGACCGCTATGGCCGCAGGTTCGAATCCTGCCTTGGGCATGGATGTGTGTGATGTCCTTAGGTTAGTTACGTTTAAGTAGTTCTAAGTTCTAGGGGACCGATGACCTCAGATGTTAACTCCCATAGTGCTCAGAGCCATTTGAACCATTTGAACTTCTTACCTTCCATAGCTGCCGAGCAAGCACGTGCTCTCTTAAAAAATTGATATGTCGGCCACAGTCCAGGCGGTATTTGGCTAATGCAGATTTACAGTGTTGCCCCAGTCGCAGAGAATGCTCAAGCTCCGACATGCGAGCGATAACTGTCTCCTGGTATCGCCTCCATAGGATTTTACATAGGGAAAACCATCATCAGAGCCTAGCAGTTTCGCCACACAGAAGAGGACCGCTGCAAAGATGGTCGATACGTCAGATTTGTCACACACTCGTATTAGTGTTATGAACAACGTAACAATTTCTCTTCAACAGGCCGTAGAAGTCTACCCAATTATATTCAGAGTTTACGTTATCTCCAGTAGTTGCAGACTTCCGTCAAACTGTCATACCATTAAACGGCAATAATGCTATCAATTCATACCTAACTACTTCAATTTCAGTCTAAAAAAAATACACAAGAACTGATATTAGTTCATCACAACACTACAACAGTGTCACATGATTTTCAATGACAATGGCGCAGAGAGATTCAGTCTGTACAAGTTAGGGCAACAGCTTTTGTTGTCAGCAGCCAAAATTTCTGTTCTTTTCGTATTGTTTCTTACAGACAATGAAATAGCCACAATAGCAGCGGCGATATCCGTCTTCTTTTCAAACAGTGCCGTGCCGACTTCGAACAAACCTCTTTTACTACCTCCCAGTCTGAAAATGGCTACTGGTTCTTATTAACTTCCAGCACATACACTTATGCAGATGCTTCTTGCTCGCTCATGTACCGAGCTAGGATGACTGTGCTTTTTTTGTAACATATTAAAAATATCTGAAGTTTATCTTGTATCTCTGGCCAGCCAGGGGGACAGTTTTTTATGGTACTTATGAGTTGTTCGGTACTGTCGCTTTAAATTAGCACTTTTAACAATAGCGACCGTTTTGTTGCGTATGAGACAAACTGGGACGGCTTTAGCGCTGTCGCAGTGTAAATCAATATTGTTCAGCCCACTCAGTCAGAAACATTCTATTTTCAGTGTAAACTTAATGCTTTTTTTAGGATCCGTACTGATTGGTGCAGAGAACGTTGTTAGCAAACAGTACAAACGAACGAAGGCTCGCGTCGCATGAGATCGCAATTCCGGCCCGCTCTCGTCCCTTCCAGTGGTCGCTGCCGCCCACATCACAACACACACTTTCGACGACTAACTCTTGCATCCTGAGGGGAAACTTGAGATGTCTATGTAGAAAAGGCCAAGTCCTGACTGACTTGCTGATTCATCGTCGCCCACCACAAACTGCTAATGACGAAAACTTGAAATTGGGAGAGGGAGTTGATTTTATACTGTAGGCGCCATTTAAGAAGGACTTTTTTGAAATTCCACCCCCTAGTGGATGAAACAGAGGATAAAAGTTTTTCTGAAAATACGTCGCTATTAAAGCAATTTTGAAGCTAAAACTACGAAAATTGGTATTTGTTTTCTTGCTCAGAAATAAAGAAATACATGTTTCAGCGTTTTTGAAATTTAGTCCGTACGGGGATGAAATAGTAGGTGCAAGTCTTTTTGGAAATAAATCATCATTAAAGAAGTACTAAAGTATTTTTAAAGCTACATCTACATAAACTGGTAATCACTTCTCGGTTACACGTGAAAAAAATACGTATTTCAGCGTTTTTGGAAATTCATCACGTAAGAGGGTGAAGTAGGTGATGAAAGTTCTTATATCTAGTTATGTTAAAACATATTTAAGGCTAAACCTATGAAAATTTTTATTTGATTTCTGAAGAAATATGAAAAGAAAACATTGTCCGTAGTAGGCTGATTATTTATCCCTTTTTTGTTGCGCGATTGGCCAATTTCGACTCTTAAGCCATTTTCCAGCACTTATCCATAAGAAGTACGCTATATTCCCTATGTGTTGTGACATACAATCGAAAAAAACCCTTCCATATGTTCATCCATATATGGAATAACACATCTGCATTGCAATCTGAGATCTAAAATATCGTACTATAAGTAAATAACCACTTCATCTGATGTGTAAACCATGCGACGTCCACATTCAGCCGATTTCTACCACATTCTGAATATAGACGTCGTGTGGTTTACACGTGAGATGAAGTGGTTCTTTGTTTCTAGTACGATGTTTTCGATCCCAGATTGCAATGCGGGTGTGTTACTCCACGTACGGGGACGAACATATGGATTTTTTTTTTCGATCGGATGCCACAACACGTACAGAATATAGCGTACTGATTATGAATAAGTGCTGGAAAATGACTGAAGAGTCGAAATTGGCCGACCGCACAACAAATAAAAGATAACTATATAGTCTACCACGGACAATGTTTTCTTTCACTAAATTCTTGGAGGCTGTAGACCCACATATGAACAAAAAAAAATTATGTGTTACAACATGGAATTTTTTTATGTAAATATCACCACAAGAACTCAAAAGGCAGGATTAACAAAGACCTCTGTCTCCAGCTTCCAGAATTGCTTTTTGGTCAGAAAAGACATTCGGAAAAGGTTATGCTTCTATGATCTTAATTAACATGAAAAGTTCGGAAAATGCTGCAAGTTTTGAACATTAAAATTCGGTTAAAGAAAAATAAAAAACTATGTGCAGACCTTACAGTCTGCACGAGCGAAGCAGCGGCCGCTAAGCTAGTATTGTATATAATACAGTTTGTTGTTATTAATATTAATCTAGCTCGCTCTCTTAAATTTACGACCAATCAAGGTTTCGAAACTTTTGTTCCTTCATCTTTCCAGGCACTATATCCTGCTATACATGAAATTAAAGGCTTGTCTTGAAATTCCGGCAACGATTAATGCTCCACGTCATGAACTGTAAACAGCGGTTAACTTCGCCGAGCACAAATGGCAATGTGTAGTTTTTGAATGTAGCGCCACCGGCTTCGATGTGGCAGCAGTTGTTTTGTTATGAAAAACACGCCTCACATGAACTGCTCATTCAAGTCCTCATACTGCCTGAAATATTCATTTCCGACAATTTCTTATCTGAAAATATTAAGTTTAGCATTTTCCACCGGCTGCATAACTTTGACCTTATACCTCCAGAGCTCCTTTATAGGAACACACAAAAAATATGTAGCAGAATTCGCATGCGAAGGCAGTTGAACCTCTTGAATAACAAATGCCCTCCAGCCCGCCCTACCCTCGTAGTAGAAGTTTGCTGTTTCTAGTTTCTTTTACTTTCTGGTTATTTTTTCAGAAGCTTACGAAAGAGCCAGCAGACATCACTTGGTTACGAGTACTTTCAAGTCAGGGTTTTTTTTTTTTTGTTTTTGCTCAGAGAGACCGGTGTGTCTGGTTTCCTTTCCATAGATAAGATACTTCGTTCTGTACCGTGCCACAACCGCGCACGACAGCCATTGTCTTTGGCCTACAGAATTGTTCACGTCAACCAGTACCAGAAAAACGTTCTAAATAAATTCCGTCTTCACGTCGATACATCCCATGCTTACACTCTGTATCAAGAAAATAATTTCTGTTTCTTGTAAAACAGGGAAACATTATGATAGATAAGTACAATTTGTAGCGTTGAATCAGCCAGCTATGTTCAGTGCAGCTTTGAGCTATTTTCTCTTTTTACACAGAGCACCGTGAATGGAGAACCACTTCCTCAGTAAAATCTCAAATATATTAACGGGACCGGGAAGTAACGTCGTTTTTAAACATTAAATTCAAACACGTAAATTGTTAACATGTCTTTTTTCATCTTCCTCGTTATCAACAACATTTTTGCCATTCAGTGTGCAAATTTTCAATGCCGGATCGCTAAAACTCTTTTTTGAGCGAAATATCTGGAGATGACATTTTGGACATCACCAAAGTTTCACATTTTTACCACTTAAAAAAATGTTCTAGCGATCGGAATAAACGGAAATCCGATGGCGCAATACCGGGTGAGTATGGTAGACGAAGCAATACCTTCCACCACAATTATTTAATTTTTTTTCCAGGGTTCGTCTTGCGCAATGCGGTCTCACATTATCGTATTGCAGGATAACGCTTTTTCTGTTGATAATCGCTGGGGACTTTTCAATTAAAGATCGTTTTACTCGATCCAACCGTTCACAGCAAAAGGTCTGTATTCACATGTTGTCCAGCATTATGCAGTTCGAAATGAACCATCCCACGAATACTCATCCCGCCACAATTTCTGGGGCATAAACCTGGCTCAGCTGTACTTCATGGTAATTCATTCGGAGAGAGCTACTGCCTTTTCCGTTTTGGGTTATCAAAGAGCACACGTTTTTCATCTTCCACAGCGGTCAAAAAATGCTTCTGTATTGTGCCGCTGAAGCAATAAGTAGCATGTGGCGCATCCATTAGCTCTGACCGTCTTTATCAATCTGCTGCAAATGTTCTTGGATGGTAGATCAGCGGTTTTGAGTGTTTGACAGTTTCTCGATTCTCTGATACTGTTTTTCTTTCACTTCCGCCTTAATATGTCCTTGTCTAAAGTTGTTGGTCGTCCTGATCGCTACGGGGTGGAAAGATCAAAATTGCCGGATTTGAACTTATTAAAAATATTTGGCATCAACAAACGTCTAATGCACTTGGAGACACATCGCCAACGTTTTTGATAGCAACTGCTGCGTTCCTACCCTTGCGGCACTCAAAACGCATACAACGCCCGATATGTGCCTCCTCTGGTATTTGGCTGGAAACTTTATCACAAATAGCAAAAAAGAATTAAGATTAAATTATTTATGAGTAAACAAGTAAATCAAATCTTAAAATGTCCTTTGAAGTAGACAGTGAGCTAATAAATAACAAATGGATATCGACATGCGCACAAACGACGTACTTTACGATCCCCCTAATAAACTATGCAACTTGTGTGAGATACAGAAAAATGATGACAATGCACACAAACAATTGATGCTTTCGTCATACGTGAGTAGTGCCACGCTAGCAGGATGACGGGAAACTGAACATATATGACAAGCTAAAACTGTATGCCAGGCAAGGACTTAATATTCGATCTCTTTCTTTCGTTCTTGATGTTCCTCGGTGTCGACTTGATGTGAAACTCTCGTTGTTGATGTAGTACCAACTGCACTATGTGAGTACGCCTCATGAGCCGAATATAGTGATTGCGTAAACTGGCGCGGTACAAAGAGATTGGACTTGCATACGCCATCCACATTTTGCTTTCCTATCATTTCCCTAAATCGCTTAAGGCGAATGTCGGGATAATTTATTTCCTTACACTTTGTTGCCCAGTCGGAGTTCGAATTTGACGTAAATGTTCATAGAAGTACATACTCCACTGAAGAACAGAGATACTTCGTTTGAACTACTAATAAGTTACAAACAATTATAAAGAAAACAACAGAGCAGTGGAATATGACAAAACGTAACGACGAGAAAAACAGGTCATCATGCACGTAAACGGTCCATTATCGTTTCCATTCAGTACTAAAACTCAGAGATAAAAAATAAGTACATTATTTCAAAAGTAATCGCCATAACTCTTAAAACATTTATCGAGCTATGAGACAAGACGGTCAGTGCCATCATAAAAAAATGATTGCTATAGCCTGTGTAACCACGATTGTACCCAGGCATAAACATCTTCGTCCGAAGTAAATCGATGACCGCGAATCTCTTTCTTCAGGGCTCCAAAAGTATGGAAGTTGCATGGGGAGAGATCGATACTGTACGGAAGATGTGTAAGGGCTTTCCAGCGAAACTTCTGCAGAGTAGTCGAAACAACCTTGGCAAGATGGGGGCCAGCCCGCGTAACGCTTCTGATGCTGGAAATGTTCATTGACCCACTCGTTTTGAAGAAGACCGAAGAAATGTTTCAAATTGGCAGCTAATATTCTGTTTTCTGCGCAGAGTTCACCTAAAGGTGTTGCCGTACTTTTGACCTGCGGGATATCTCAGTTCTTTCAGATTTTTTTTCGCGTCCTTGTCAGTAGTCCATTCTGCAGTTCAAGCTGGTAACGAGTGCTGATAAATAATCCGTATGACTGGTGTGGTTGCCAAGACCGTTTGGAATGAGCTGCAGCAGTTTCGTCGGAAAGCCCTTAGACATCCTCCGTACAGCCTCGACCTCACCCCATGCGGTTTCCATATTTTTAGAGCCCTGAAAAAAGATACTCGTAGCCGTCGATTTGCTTCGGGCAAAGAGGTGCACGCCTAGGGACAATCATGGTTCTGCAGACAACCGTGAACATTTTTCCATGAAGGCACTGACTGTCTTGTCTCACATTGGGATTAACAGTTATGGCGATTACTTCTAAAATAATAAACAGTTTACTTGCTTTTCTCATCTGTCTCGTTTCCATTTCACTGCCCCTTATATTATCTTCATAAAAGTGGAACCCACCGGGCAACGAGAAAAGCAGCGCCAAAGGAAACTGAGTAGAGAAGACGAGTATCGTTCATAAAATACTGAGACCAAAATATACAGTTTAGTAGAATATAGAACATAGATTAATACACTCCTGGAAATGGAAAAAAGAACACATTGACACCGGTGTGTCAGACCCACCATACTTGCTCCGGACACTGCGAGAGGGCTGTACAAGCAATGATCACACGCACGGCACAGCGGACACACCAGGAACCGCGGTGTTGGCCGTCGAATGGCGCTAGCTGCGCAGCATTTGTGCACCGCCGCCGTCAGTGTCAGCCAGTTTGCCGTGGCATACGGAGCTCCATGCCGCGACAGCGTGGACGAGAACCGTATGTGCAGTTGACGGACTTTGAGCGAGGGCGTATAGTGGACATGCGGGAGGCTGGGTGGACGTACCGCCGAATTGCTCAACACGTGGGGCGTGAGGTCTCCACAGTACATCGATGTTGTCGCCAGTGGTCGGCGGAAGGTGCACGTGCCCGTCGACCTGGGACCGGACCCCAGCGACGCACGGATGCACGCCAAGACCGTAGGATCCTACGCAGTGCCGTAGGGGACCGCACCGCCACTTCCCAGCAAATTAGGGACACTGTTGCTCCTGGGGTATCGGCGAGGGCCATTCGCAACCGTCTCCATGAAGCTGGGCTACGGTCCCGCACACCGTTAGGCCGTCTTCCGCTCACGCCCCAACATCGTGCAGCCCGCCTCCAGTGGTGTCGCGACAGGCGTGAATGGAGGGACGAATGGAGACGTGTCGTCTTCAGCGATGAGAGTCGCTTCTGCCTTGGTGCCAATGATGGTCGTATGCGTGTTTGGCGCCGTGCAGGTGAGCGCCACAATCAGGACTGCATACAACCGAGGCACACAGGGCCAACACCCGGCATCATGGTGTGGGGAGCGATCTCCTACACTGGCCGTACACCACTGGTGATCGTCGAGAGGACACTGAATAGTGCACGGTACATCCAAACCGTCATCGAACCCACCGTTCTACCATTCCTAGACTGGCAAGGGAACTTGCTGTTCCAACAGGACAATGCACGTCCGCATGTATCCCGTGCCACCCAACGTGCTCTAGAAGGTGTAAGTCAACTACCCTGGCCAGCAAGATCTCCGGATCTGTCCCCCATTGAGCATGTTTGGGACTGGATGAAGCGTCGTCTCACGCGGTCTGCACGTCCAGCACGAACGCTGGTCCAACTGAGGCGCCAGGTGGAAATGGCATGGCAAGCCGTTCCACAGGACTACATTCAGCATCTCTACGATCGTCTCCATGGGAGAATAGCAGCCTGCATTGCTGCGAAAGGTGAATATACACTGTACTAGTGCCGACATTGTGCATGCTCTGTTGCCTGTGTCTATGTGCCTGTGGTTCTGTCAGTGTGATCATGTGATGTATCTGACCCCAGGAATGTGTCAATAAAGTTTCCCCTTCCTGGGACAATGAATTCACGGTGTTCTTATTTCAATTTCCAGGAGTGTAGAAAGGAATATCCAAAGGGAAAGGGGCCAATGTTCGCGGAGGAACAACACCATTTCCGACAGGCGGCTGAACCCACACCGTGGGATGTCCCAGACACCAATGCCATACGACATTTACATTTTACAACAGAAGAGAAGCAGTGTACCACAAGGACGAAAGGCTGAAGGAATTAATTAGAGTACTAAATCATATATATTGCAAAATCATTTATGGAATAGATGAGTTACAAATAACTGAGCCGTTATTGATATTTTCAATGGCTCCCATTAAGAACCAAAAGAGAGACACAGCTACGCAGAAGAAAGTAGACTGGCAACCATGAATGGAATTCTGAGATTCTGGAGAGCAAAGGGTCCAATATTC
This sequence comes from Schistocerca piceifrons, assembly GCF_021461385.2. Taxonomy (NCBI): domain Eukaryota; kingdom Metazoa; phylum Arthropoda; class Insecta; order Orthoptera; family Acrididae; genus Schistocerca; species Schistocerca piceifrons. Next base: position 693,792,237 of record NC_060141.1, read on the forward strand.
GGCAAATGAATAAACGGATGTTAAAAAATGTGTTCAGTTTTCAACCCGTAAGGAGAATGTACTTCCTGTGTCCGCCCTGAATATATGTTACCTACACTACCCGTATTCCACTGGACCTGTAGCTCGAGATTACCTATGATTAATTTTTGCTCTCTCGAGACAAATTTTGGTCAGTTACACTCGGAATTTATGAGAAACTTGCCAAAAACTGGTGAGACGCGCAGAAGCCGGCTGGGAAGCGATAGGGCTGTGATGAAGCACCTGTTTCCGTGCTGTGTCGGGCGCCGCTATCTTATCGTACAACCGGACGGTCTTATCTCGCTGCGACCGCTGTAAGCGGACGGCTCCGCCTCTACTAATAAGAGTCGTGTTCTCTCTCCCAGGCCGTCTGCACTACACACAAACACGAACAGCCACAAAGAGGTTGTCAACACAAACACTTCCTTCAGTTAGGAACCACAACCCTCAAATGTTTGATTGTCTTCAAATCACTGTTTTGCCGTTACCGAAAGATATCTGAATCCTGAATATGGAATAGAACCTTCCGCATTGAAAAACCAGTTATACGAACTGTTTATGAGCACTCGTTTTGAACACCAAGTATAGGCAGGAGTACAAATAAAGAAGCAAAAAGAAACTGAAAAAACTGAAATATCACATCGTGCAATACCCATAGGTGCACGCACTGCCAACTGAAGCAGTTTTTTGGCTTCCTTGAAAATGACTCGGCCAATGAACATTTCCAGCATCACAACCATATGTTGCTTAATTGTGTACTCAAGGGGGAAACGGATGTTACTGTTAAGCTGCAGATATTATTGAGGGGCGAACGTTGAATGGTTTGACGTGGAGAAACTTAGATCTCCAGTGGCTTGTTACTGCATTTCGTTCCGTTTGTTAATTTGATGGATTTGCGTCTGTATACAAACAACATTTGTCGTGTTTTTCAAACAAAACGTATCCACTGAATCTTGGCACTCAGTGTTCATTCATCGTGAAGCTCCATAGTAACCCGTCACAGGCCGTTCTTCAGCGAGAAAAAAGCAGACTGAGCAAATTATCTTGTACAGCATCATCGGCGACTTCCTACAGTGAAATAAAACTGAATACATAAAGCGCACACGTTCCTCATTCAGTGTTAGATGTGTAATTAACCTACCGTTATTAAATGAAATCTAAGACAAAAACTAGAAAGTATAATGAAAAGGCTCGGCAGAATAATACATTTTCCAAAAATGAAACAGTGATTGCCTCCGACTCTATTCTGCATTTTACTCGGTAGATATTACTAGAACAGTATTCTGATACGTTATGAGTATATGCACTGCCTCGTAAAAAGAGAGAAGCATGTATGTGACGTGGTCGGATGTTAATGTATCACCGGCCGGTGTGGCCGAGCGTTTCTAGGCGCTTCAGTCTGGAACCGCGCGACCGCTACGGTCGCAGGTTCGAATCCTGTCTCGCTGTGTGTGATGTCCTTAGGTTAGTTAGGTTTAAGTAGCTCTAAGTTATATGGGATACACATCATCAGTGAGTACATAAATGATTACAGTTGCAATTATTTGTGGCAGGTATAACGGCCACAAAAGTAGATTAATGTTGCTCGCCTTTAGTTGTGTTTACCAGGCCTAGTAGTTTATGTAAGGGGCGTGAAGAGTGTAAGATGCTGAGCGACGCTGTGAAAGACACGGCGATACCGTGTACTCGTGTGAGACAGCGATATCAGCATCTGACAGAAATTTGAAGAGGTCTCACTGTGGGTGTCCATTTGACCGAATATTCGAATCGTGCTACATCCAGATTTTCAGGGCTTTTGGATGTGACAGTGGTTCGCTGTGGACTGTAAGGGAACGTGAAGGCAGCCAAATTAGTAAAGGTACCGGTCGACCATATCTGACTGTCACAAGGAATGATCGCTGTATTGTGCACCAAGCACATCGTAACTCTTTCGCACCTGCGCCTGTTATGCGAGATCAAGTAACGGTCTCCATGCAACATTCTGTATCACTGGTATAATTTTACGCATTTTCCTTTTTCGTAGAACGTTTTAAATCGTATGAGTGCTATAGCCATTACTGAAAGCGACTAGTTTAATTGTCTGTAATTTTGCTTGAGAGACAGATTCGAATAATCGAAGTGATATGAGGCGCTGCACCACGGAATACAAATCGGCATGTTCGAGATGTTGCGAGTGTTTACTTGTGTTTTTATTTTGCGTTTTTTTTTCTTTATGAAACAGCCATATTGACATACTGAGGTGAGAAAAGTCATGGGATAACGATACGCACATATACAGATGGCGGTAGTATCGCAGGCGCAAGGTATGAAAGGGCAGTGCATTGGCCGAGGCATCATTTGTACTAAGGAGATTCATGTGAAAAAGTTTCCGACGTGATTATGGGAATTAACAAACTTTGAACGCGGAATGGTAGTTGGAGCTAGACGCATGGGACATTCCGTTTCGGAAATCTCTGGCAAATTCAATATTGCGAGGTCCAAAGTGTAAAGAGTGTGCCGAGAATATCGAATTTCAGCCATTACCTCTCGTCACGAACAACGCAGTGGCCTACGGACTTTACTTAACGACCGAGAGCAGCGGCATTTGCGTACATTTGTCAGTGCTAACAGACATGCAACACTGCTTGGAATAACCGCAAAAATTCGGGTGGGACGTACGAAAAACAAATCCGTTATGTCAGTGCGGCGAAATATGGTGTTAATGGGGTATGGCAGCAGACGACAGATGCGAGTGGCCTTGCTAACAGCACGATATCGGCTGCAACACCTCTCCTGGGGGGGACTGATGACCTTCGCTGTTTAGTCCCCCTTAAACATCCCAACAACCACCACCACCACCTCTCCTGGGCTCGTGGCCATATCGCGTTGGACGCTAGAAGACTGGAAAACGTTCACCTGGTCAGATGAGTCCCGATTTCAGTTGGTAAGAGCTGATGGTAGGGTTCTAGTGTGGCGCAGACCCCGCGAGGCTATGGACCCAAGTGAACAAGGCACTGAGGAAGCTGGTGGTGGTTCCAGAGTGGAGTGGGCTGCGTTTACGTGGAATGGACTGGGTCCTCTGGTCCAACTGAACCGATCATTGTTTCGAAATGGTTGTGTTCGGCTACTAGGAGACCATTTGCTGCCATTCGTGGACTTCATGTTCCCAAAAAACGATGGAATTTTTATCGATGACAATGCTCCCTGTCACCGGGCCACAATTGCTCGCGAATGGGTTGAAGAACATTGTCTGCAGTTCGAGAGAATGATTTGGACACCTACATCGCCCCACATGAATTCAACTAACATTTATGGAACATAATCGAGAGGTCAACTCGTGTACATCATCCTGCACCGGCAACACATTCGTAATTACGGACGGCTGTAGAGGTAGCACGGCTCAGTATTTCTGTAGAGGACTTTCAGCGACTTTTTGAGTCTGTGCCACGTCGAGGTGCTGCACTGTGCCGGGAAAACGGAGGTCCCACACGATATTAGGAGGTGTCTCATAACGTTTGTGACCTCAGAGTAAAGATGAAAGTGCACGCGATGCATATTCTCTTAGTTACTATTCCAATTAATTAACGGAAAAACTTAAGTGCTGCAGGTGGTCACCACCTTTTCGCGACACTCCAAGGAGACCCGCTACGCCAAATGTAGGAACGAGGTCAGAGTAGAGAAACGACAGAGCATTTAGTGTGGCTGCTGGACACGACAAAGGGCGCGCCGTCTCAAAGAGGCATGCGGCTACCTGGCGGTGCACGGCGGCCGAGGCTGGTGCAATATGGTTCATTACCTTTAATTAGAGCGGGCCGTGGCGACCCTGCGAGGCAGCTCATTAGCAGCCATACAGCGCGGGCGAGTGCGGCGCAGCCCGGCCGCGACAGTTCGCAATCAGTCTCCCTCCACCTCCTCCTCCACCTCCTGCTCCTGGCGTCATCAGCAAACACACGGCTGCGCCACGTGTTTGTGCGGCTCACGACCTCGTCGCAACGTGGCGCCACTGCGCACGCCGCTACCTCAAAGCAGTGCATACTCCATATTGCATCCGGCTAATATCACTCCCGGAGACACTGCGCAGTACGCCAGAACTCTTGAGGGCAGCAACACTGTAAACTGGTATAGAAACCTGAGACGGCGTCAGAGACCGCATTCTCCTCGGTCAGGGCGTATCGTCACTTTTTCGTAAACTTGACATCCTCTGTCCCAGTCACGCTTCGGTCATGGCTGTGGCTGTAAATGTACACATCCACGCTGTCCAGTCACATTAATGTCAGCACCTGTCAAAAGCCTAAATAAACACTTTTTGCAACGTGGACCGTTGAGAGCAGGAGGAGAGACAATGAGATCCTATCCTGCAAGGTACCGACGGGCACGTGGAGCAATGCCGACTACTATGCCGTGGTCAGTTGCGCTATGTATCTCGGTTGAGGACCCACGAGGCGTGCAGCCCCATCGAAGTGGTCCCATAGATCCTCGATTGCGTTTAAATCCGAAGATTTTTTTTTTGCCGGCGGAGAACGGCAAACACATCTACATCTACACGGTTACTCTGCAATTCACAATTAAGTGCCTGGCAGAGAGGGTTCACCCAACAACCTTCATGCTAGTTCACTCTCCAAAAGCGCGAGAAAAAAAAAACTTGCAATTCACAATTAAGTGCCTGGCAGAGAGGGTTCACCCAACAACCTTCAAGTTAATTCACTCTCCAAAAGCGCGAGAAAAAAAAACACTTAAATGTTTCCTTGTGACCTCTGATTTTTCTTATTTTATTATATCATTCGATACGTAGATGGGCGCCAACAAAATATTTTCACACTATGAGGAGAAAGTTTATGACTGAAATTTCAAAACTGGCTGGGGTGGCCGAGCGGTTCTAGGCGCTACAGTCTGGAACCGCGCGACCGCTACGGTCGCAGGTTCGAATCCTTCCTCGGGCATGGATCTGTGTGATGTCTTTAGGCTAGGTAGGTTTAAGTATTTCTAAGTTCTCGAGGGCTAATGACCTCAGAAGCTAAGCCCCGTACTGCTCAGAGGCATTTGAACCATTTTTTTGAAATTTCGCGAGAAGATCCTGCCGCGACAACGCCATTGTTGTAATGACACCCAAATTCGTGTATCATATCCGTGGCACTCTCCCCCTTACGTCACCATAACACAAAACGAGCTGCCCTTCTTTGAACTTTTTCGATGTCCTCCATCAATCCTATGTGATGCGGACCCCACACCGCACAGCAATACAGACGGCGGACAACCGTGGTGTCAGCAGTCTCTTTAGTAGATCTCCTAAGTGTTCTGCCAGTAAAATGCAGTCCTTGTTTTGTCTTTCTCACAGAATTATCTATGTGAGCGTTCCCGTGTAAGTTACTCGTAGTTGTAATCCCTAAGCATTTAGCTGAATTTACATTTAGAATTGTGTGATTTATCGGGTAACCGAAATTTAGTCGATTCCTTTTAGTATTCACGACTTCACACTTCTCATTATTTAAAGTCGGTCGACACTTTTCGCTCCTCAAATAGCAAAACTCCTTTACTACTTTAAGTGTCTCATTTCCTAATCTAATTCCCTCAGCATCACCCGACTTAATTCGACTACATTCCATTATCCTCGGTTTGCTTTTGTTGATGTTCATCTTGTATCCTCCTTTCAAGACACTATCCATTCCGTTCAACTGCTCTTCTAAGTCCTTTGCTGTCTCTGACAGAATTACAATGTCATTGGCGAACGTCAAAGTTTTTATTTCTTCCCCATGGATTTTAATACCTACTCTGAATTTTACTTTTGTTTCCTTCACTGCTTGCTCAATATAGAGATTGAATAACATCGGGGAGAGGCTACAACCCTGTCTCACTCCCTTCCCAACCACTGCTTCCCTTTCATGCCCCTCGACTCTTATAACTGCCATCTGGTTTCTGTACAAGTTGTAAACAGCCCTTCGCTCCCTGTATACCCCTGCCACCTTCAGAATTTGAAAGAGAGTATTCCAGTCAACACTGTCAAAAGCTTTATCTAAGTCTACAAATGCTAGAAACGTAGGTTTGCCTTTCCTTCTAAGATAAGTCGTAGGGACAGTATTGCCTCACGTGTTCCAACATTTCTACGGAATCCAAACTGATCCTCCCCGAGGTCGGCTTCTACCAGTTTTTCCATTAGTCTGTAAAGAATTCACGTTAGTATTTTGCATCCGTGACTTATTATATTGTCACCTAAATCTTTTATCTAGACAAGAACAGCCTGGACTCTTCCGACAATTGTTGCAGGGTGTTTGTTTTTAGATGTTTCGCAACGTGCACACCAACGGCCATCCCGGTTGAGCATAAAACGTGATTTACCTGAAAAGGCCACCTGTCGCCCCTCAGTTGCGGTATTGGCGTGCAAATTCCAGCCTTTGTCGCCTATGAACAGCAGTCAGCATGGGGGCATGAGCCAGACAGCTGCTGTATAGGCCCGTACGCATCTACGTTCGGTGAACGGCTGTTCAGGAGACACTGATGGCTTATACGGGCGGTCAGTTGCTCACTAGTTGCACGTCTATTCGCGCGTACACTTCTCCGCACCCGTCGTTCACGCGCCATCTGTGGCCCTTGATGCGCCACAGTTGCCTCGGCGCCGGATTCGGATAGCGCCATTTTGCCATGCACGGTATACTTTAATGACAACGGCACGCAAACAGTTAACAAACTCAGCCGTTTCGGAAATGCTTCCGTCCTTGGCCCTACAGCCAATGATCATGCCCTTTTGGACGTCGCATTAACCGCTCCTTTTCCACGTTACGACAGCGACTACACTGTTTTCCACGTCCCTCCGACACGCTTTATATACCCTCCACTGTTAGTGCTACCACCTGCTGTCCGTGACAAATTACTGCAGGTTGATTCGAACATACGCAGTGTCACATTAATGTGACTGGGCCGTGTGTATTCTCCAACTAACCTTACGGCGGTGGCAGATGTTATTTTGAGTGCCAGTAGCGAATTGTGTGCGGGAAGAACGACTCTCAGTGAAACTTCATCTGAGCTCGAATCACTTTATCTTCATGGTCTTTTGGCTCAAATGGCTCTGAGCACTATGGGACTTAACTTCTGAGGTCATCAGTCCCCTAGAACTTAGAACTACTTAAACCTAACTAACCTAACGACATCACACACATCCATGCCCGAGGCAGGATTCGAACCTGCGACCGTAGCGGTCGCGCAGTTCCTAACTGTAGCGCCTAGAACCGCTCGGCCGGCCATGGTCTTTTCGCGGGATAAATATAGAAGAATCAAAGTATTAGTTTACTCTTCCACTGCCGCTCTCAGAACTTTAACATTTTCACTCATCCGTGATGCACACTTGCGCACTTACTATATGAACCAGTGACAAAACGAGCTGTTCTTCTTTGGATTTTCGCTACTTTCTCGAGTAACCCAACCTGTTTAGACCCCCGAGTGAAGATGGATCTGACCGTTTGCTAATCATGTAATAAAATAACGGTGAGTCTTTTCGCCTATTTATGCTTACTACGCTGTAGTTTCTGGACTCTAGTACAAAATAATAAAGTAATTTCTATGACACGGCTAACGTTACTCCGAGGTTTGTTTGTAATTAAAAATGGATGAAAGGCTTCTAAAAATTATTGTCAAGATAAAAAGTCGATATCGTGGGGCTCATCATTAGACCGCTGATTATCGCCCTAACATCGTAATAGTTACGTTGACAACTGTGATGAACCCGTCTAAAAGGAATTCATTCTGTGTGTGAAAATAAAAGCACGTGTCACGATCACTGTTCACACGTTTTCAGTCAGAATAATGTTTATCAGTGGTACAGTGTAGTTCTGTTACTGAAAACAAAGACGCCAGTATACGACGTCTCTTTGTCTATTTTCTGGTTGCTGATTAGTATGAAATGGGACCAAACCATTAAAAAGGAAAGTTATCCCGATCTACTGGCTTCACAGAGTGCAGAAGAACGTTATTGAAGAACACATCAGTTTATTCAGATTAACAGCAAATTTCGTAGAATCCAAACGATTTATTTTTGACTGTCCGTGTAGGCACTGAAACTTAAAAGCTATACCAGACGTTGAAGGACAGCGTCTATAACAAACCTTGTTGAGTACAAGTTTTGAAAAGTAGTGGGTTTGGAACAGACCTAAATGCATTCTTTTCAAACACCCAAATATTCGCACATGTCTTACACACGCTACAAGGAAGTTGCTTTTCCTGACTAGTCTGGCAGGGTGATTTACCAGCTAACATATCATCAGCGGAACAGTTTTTCGAGACAAATCTCCTGAAACTCCCCAGAAGAAAAAAAAGACAGGAAAGAAACCTCACTTTCTCGTCCGAGAAAGTCATTACTCTTCGTGCGGTCCGAAAGAGCAGCTTCCGCCAAGATAGAGCCTCGACGTCGTCTGAAAAACCTTTTACGCTACCACCTTAAAAAGTCTACCACTACACTCCTGTACGGACTGCTGTATTTCATCTCTCGAGTCACCGGTCCGAGGAAAGCGAGTCGTGTGTGTGTTTGTGTGTGTGTGTGTGTGTGTGTGTGTGTGTGTGTGTGTGTGTGTATTTGGGAAGCGAAGAGGGTGGGCGGATAGAGCTCTTGCCAGAAATGATACCTGTCGTGTTGAAATGAGATTTTTATGGAGCGCAAGAAATATCCAATAGCTGGCTGCAGTGCCGAGTAAAATAAATGTTTACCAAGAAAGGTAAAGCAGAATTCCATTTGCAAGTAAAACGAGTGCTGCGGAACTTAGGGACGCAATAATGTAAACAGGCAGGCTCGATGATGAAACCTGGATATCAGATCTTCGCCTTCGCGTACATGAACGTCATTTTTCCTCCGGTAAATTGTGCCACATGGTCAAAGGTTTAAAGAAAAACATTGCGTTGACCCACAGCAATAGAAAGCGAAGGTAGTAGACGAATTTTTAAAGGGCAAGGCAACCTCACACGTAAATTAGAAGACAATTTTCATTTGCTCCGACGAATACTAATCAATTCTCCCTCGAGAATACCGAACTTCACCAACAAGTGTCTGAACGTCTTATGCGGGTGCACAGTATTCGTCTGCAAGTGCCACATGTATATCGATCTCAAATATGACTGCTGAGCATGTGTTAGCTAAGGATGTTTAGTAAGACTTTTTCTACTTTTTATAGTAGCACAGATTTCGCTTGAATAACAGCAGAAACAACAGGGTGCTTGGAATAATACATTGCTATGTCTCTATAACATTCTGTTTTAGTGTTTGTTTTATAATTTACGTACTTAAGTGATGTTTTCATGTCTCGCCTGTTTAGTACTGAAAAAGTACGTTCCTATGTGCTAGAATTATGTTCATTCTTTAATCACTTTCGTACGTGATTTTCGTAATAGATAACACAAATTCAAATGATTCAAATGGCTCTAAGAACTATGGGACTTAACACCTGAGGTCATCAGTCCCCTAGAATTTAGAACTACTTAAACCTAACTAACCTAAGGACATCACACACATCCATACCTGAGGCGGGATTCGAACCTGCGGCCATAGCAGTCGCGCGGTTCCAGACTAAAGCGCCTAGAACCGCTCCGCCACAGCGGCCGGCAATAGATAATTATCAACTGCGTTAATAACTGGGTGGTGAGTAGGTCTTTGTCTTTGTCGTCACCATGAAAGTACTGATCTCATCACAGGGGAAAATCTAATTCTATCAGCAACGTTTCGAACTAATTCTTCAACTAATTTTCACGGTCGCCTTCTTCTCACCTCTGAGCATTAGCAACCACTTTCGAGTCGTCGATGTACCAACTTCCTCAGCCTGATAAACCATGTATACTGGATTGCGAATGTCAAACAACGTGGTGCTCTTTCCGTTTACACGTCATCACCCGTACATAGTTGACCACCAAAAGTGAATGGCGTGTGTTCTCACCCAAAACAATTGCCTTTCCACGTGAAGTATAACAAAAAATAAAAGCTGGTGGTGATATTCTGCTAAATATGTACAAACTTTGCGACCGTGTTCTTGGTAGTATAGAAAATTCTATAGAAACATGTGGCCCAAGCTATTATAACTCTAAACAGTCATGTTTAAAGCGTGCTGCTTTGTGCATCTGTCATGTTTGCCAATTCAAAGAAATTGTTTGAAATGCATTTGACCTATTTCAATATTTATTTGGGAATGGTGCAGTACTCAATATCTTACGCTTCCAATAATTTTCAGCATCATACATACTGTTAAACACACGAGTAGCAAGATCTAGAAGATCGTAATCACTGTTCGCTGAAATGGCATAAACCAAATTCATGGTCTGTCTCCGAAAGGAAAAGTGCAGTGGTTGATGCACGTCTGCTGGTCATACTAATCGTGTTCACAGTGATGATTTACTTCGTGGCTTTTTATGCCTCAGGCTGTCACTGCAAAGATGGTCAAACTACATACATAGGACTAACCATCAAGTTTCTAAATAATGTTCCATTGCTCTCGCGGTCTTAACGGAGGTGTTACTCACTCGACTTTACGCCTTGAGTAATGGAGCATCAGCGCAGGTTTTGCTTATTGTACGAATATACGAAAACGGCATTTCCTCCATCGCGCAACTCGGGATCTGTAGATAATTATCCCTAAATATCCCTTACTTCTTAGCGTGACATCTGCACGCATGTGTCTTGACAGAATTTGCGTCATATATCCCAGCTGCGTATAACAAAGATCCAAAGACGTCCAGTTTGAAACAGAAGGGTTTGGGCGATTCGTAAATAAACACTTTTCATTCCCTTTTGTGCCCGAACCACCCACCAGAAAGTTATATCTTCATTTATCTGACACAATGTATAAATTAATAAACGTGAAATTTGATTTCAAAGCACCAGGTACTTTGTAGGTGGTATATACCACTGTCTCCGTGTGACCTCGGCACTGACAGCTCTAGCCAATTGTAGGCGTACACACTGATAAACAATGAATCAGAAGCGTATTATAGTCCGTCAATTCATGGGTGAGCAATGGTTACAGAAAAAGGAAACACATCGTATAATCATCGGGATTTCTAAGCTTTCACGTTAATGATGCACTAAAGGTGGTTGTTGTTTGGTGTGAGACTCACAAGACGATTTTAAATACAACATATTTTACTTTTAGACTACATCGCACTCACTTTTAAAATTGTAACCGGTTTCATTTTCACAAGAAGTTTCTTCATATCTGAACATATCAGTTACAAGAGTAACCCGTCCAGTCCATCAGCAAATTTACATGCTACACAACAAAATGATTGAAATTTATATGGACAATAAAATCTATTGCACAATAATGACAGCGTATTTTCTTCGAAAATGACATCGTTAATTTTTTATGTTAATTTTTTGTAACGATCATAGACAATATGATCAAAAGCATGCGGATACCTGCTAGTGTACATTAATGTGGGCTGTGTCCAAACATGGCCTTTATGACTGCTTGAACTCTGCTGGGGACACTTTTAATGAGGAGTCTAAATGTTTGTGGAGGAATGACAGCTCATTATTCCTCGAGAGCCCAAACCAGGGAACACAGTGATGTGAATGCTGGGGTCTGGAGAGGAATTGGTTCAAATGGTTCAAATGGCTCTGAGCACTATGGGACTTAACTTCTGAGGTCATCAGTCCCCTCGACTTAGAACCACTTAAACCTAACTAACCTAAGGACATCACACACACCCATGCCCGAGGCAGGATTCGAACCTGCGACCGTAGCGGTCGCGCGGTTCCAGACTGTAGCGCCTAGAACCGCTCGACCACCCCGGCCGGCTGGAGCGGAATTAACGTTCTTACTCACCCGGAAGGTGTTCTATTGGGTTCAGTTGGAGACCTTGTGCAGGCCAGTCTATTTTCAGGAATGTTATTGCCACCAGCCACTGTTTCACTGATGCTGCTTTATGACGGCGTGCGTTGTCATGCTGATACGAGCAATCACCGTCTCCGATCTGCTCCTTAATCTATACAGAACATAACGGTGTAAACTGTGTTCATATCTTTCCGCATTTAGCGTTTTCTTAAGCCCAATAAGGGGATCACACCATAACCACGAAGAACACCCCCATACCGTTACACTACCGCATCCACACTACACTGTTGGCACTATATATGATGGCACGTACCGTTCTCCAGAATTCGCAAAACTCATAACACTTCCATCGAATCTTCATAGGATACAGCGCGTTTCATCACTCCAAATAATTCGTTTCCAGTGGCGTCGCTCGGTACACCTCCTCAAACGTCGCTTAGCATTGACTACAGAAATGTATGGAGTAGGGAGAGCTGATCGAATCTTCACAGGATACAGCGTGTTTCATCACTCCAAATCATTCGTTTCCAGTGGCGTCGCTCGGTACACCTCCTCAAACGTCGCTTAGCATTAACTACAGAAATGTATGGAGTAGGTAGAGCTGCTAGGCTATTATTTTTAACTCCCTACGCACAGTCATTGAGTAAACCAGGTTGCTGGTAACACGAGTTATTCCCTCCGCTGATTTCGTGCGATTTTTACGACCATCTTCCGCAATACTCAACGGTCCCTGTCTGTCTGTACATGTGGTCTCCCTGGTCTTTGTTTGGCTACCGTTAATCCTTTTGAGTTTCCGCTTCACATTCATATCGCCAACAATCGACTCAGGCAGCTTTGGAAGTGCTGAAATGTACCAGACGGATTTGTTATTCAAGTGACATCCAATAACATGTCCACGATCGAAGAAACTGAGCTCTCCTAACCGACCCACCTACTGTGTACTGCTTGTCCACTGATAACACAACATCCCCGCCTCATTTTACTGGCGGGTGCGCCTCAGGTGCAGTCAAACGGTTAATTCCGCATTATATAGGGGTGTTCGAATGCTTTTTATCAGATAGTCTATATGCCTGTCTGCAGTTAAAGAAAGTGGAACTTTGTGTTAATTAAACAAATTTCAAAAGAAAATACAATAAAATTAATATAAAAAACTGCAATGTGTAAAAATACAATAGGATATAGAACATACAAAAATATTTACAGAACTACAAAACGTGAATATTTATACCGTCGGAGTATTAACAGCAACCTGTTGGAAAATGCTGCATTATGTCTCCTAAATGCCGGTATACGAACAAAAATTTAATACACGATTGATATATCAGTGTCATCGCTACTGAGACGAACTTTAGCGCCAAATTGTGGGCTGGTTTCTTCTCACGATATTAAGTGCATTCCACAAAAACGCAGTCCACTGATCTGAGTACCCTGCAAGGACTGGTGTCGTTGGAAGTGTGCTTTCTAAAGACGGCCGGAAACCATTCGTCTCATCTCAGTGACTGGAAGTAGCCGCAAACGGCCTGGTAGCCACACTTATCAACCACGCCGCTGAAGAGTGCTATTTCTCTCGAGAGAAAGCTGCAAGTTTGGTCCTTCTTATAAAAACTGTATCACCTTGAATCGATTGCAAAATTAACTACACCGTATGTGGTTAACAAGGAGTAGTCGGACCCCGAATCCCATCGACTTAGACGACCTTCTGCGTACTAATTGGGTGCCACTTGAGAGTAACTCCTGTGACAGGGGTTTAGTCGACGAGCTTCCGTTTTCGAAGAAATCAAAGTCAATGAAATTGACGCAGGATCCTTTTCGGATCAGGTGGAATATTAGACTCTTCGAAGAAATGAAATTTTATTTACACACGTGAGGTCGACACCCTAATATTTTCCGATAAATCAAAGAATTGGTGATTTCGACTCGTTGCAGAGAAAGGAAGACCGCAGCAAAAGGGGGAATGTGTTCTTTCAGATCACAGTCAACTTACGAGCGCGTTGGTTCCGTTCACGCTTTTTGCAAAATGTTTTGCGTAAAGCAAAAAGTTTTGTAAAGAATCAGTTTGCAGCCTTAAGATTTTATACGATGTTATAATAAGCACAGAATGTGTCTACATTAACTGCCAACGGAAGTATGTTTACAAACGTAAATCAAGGTGGTTTTCAATCGCAGATTGGGAGGGCAATACAGTTGCAAAGGAAAGAGGCTTTCGCGTAATGTGCTTGGTGCAGATGATTTCTCCGCTTTCCCTGCTTCTATGAAGAATTCCGTCCGAGGCTTACCACAGAAGTAGGAAAACAAATGAGTCTTCAAGAAATAGAAAGAAACGAAGCAATAAATGTGGAACACTTTTGACACTTTTCCATCAGGATATTCCCTTAGTACGAAGGATCAGTTGCGTGTTCCAAGGCACGTACGCCTAATAACTTTTTTTCCTTGTTCACAATACATTTACCTTATTTAAAATAACAATATATGCACTTCACGACAATTTACGTTTTCTTCCAACAGAGAAATACATTGCAATAAGTGCAGTTAGGACACAGTGGCATGGAAATTGACCGTGATCTGAACGCAGGTCTCTAACACCTGGCTACTTTTTAGGTTAGTGGGACATTCCTTCACATACATTTTCAATGAATCAAAATCAGAAATTGTTTTCTGTCCCGGAAACTACTATGCAGCAGGCCTTATTTTCGAAGGTTCTAAGTTTGGATCTATTCCGAAATGGATCCTGTCACCTTGGATTTTTTTTTTTAGTAAATGTTAGCGTAGGGACCTACACCCTTCAGAGATGTTACTTTCGAGTGTCCTCCAAGTAGCATCGCGAAGCTCGCCGAAGTCGCTGGGACGCAGGGTCTGGGCTTTCCTTGTAAGCCTAAACGACTCGTAACAACATTAAGTGACGTTGAAGTGGTTACTATTTTCGAGTGACCACTTAAAAAATGAAATAATTTAACAATGTGAACTGGTCATCTGAGACGCAAACAAAGAATAATTAGTGTAATACAACAACCACAAAGTTCTTTGCGATGGATTTGTTTTTCAGACTGTCATCAGTACAAAAAAATGGTTCAAATGGCTCTGAGCACTATGGGACTTAACATCTGTGGTCATCAGTCCCCTAGAACTTAGAACTACTTAAACCTAACTAACCTAAGGACATCACACACATCAATGCCCGAGGCAGGATCCGAACCTGCGACCGTAGTATGTCATCAGTGCACTTGTCGCATAAATTCTCAATGAAAACCCGATCTTTCGACAGTAACCATCATAATATTCGTCACGAAAGCAACTGAATACCGACGAATTAATGGAATAACATAGATGTAATACACTCCTGGAAATGGAAAAAAGAACACATTGACACCGGTGTGTCAGACCCACCATACTTGCTCCGGACACTGCGAGAGGGCTGTACAAGCAATGATCACACGCACGGCACAGCGGACACACCAGGAACCGCGGTGTTGGCCGTCGAATGGCGCTAGCTGCGCAGCATTTGTGCACCGCCGCCGTCAGTGTCAGCCAGTTTGCCGTGGCATACGGAGCTCCATCGCAGTCTTTAACACTGGTAGCATGCCGCGACAGCGTGGACGTGAACCGTATGTGCAGTTGACGGACTTTGAGCGAGGGCGTATAGTGGGCATGCGGGAGGCCGGGTGGACGTACCGCCGAATTGCTCAACACGTGGGGCGTGAGGTCTCCACAGTACATCGATGTTGTCGCCAGTGGTCGGCGGAAGGTGCACGTGCCCGTCGACCTGGAACCGGACCGCAGCGACGCACGGATGCACGCCAAGACCGTAGGATCCTACGCAGTGCCGTAGGGGACCGCACCGCCACTTCCCAGCAAATTAGGGACACTGTTGCTCCTGGGGTATCGGCGAGGACCATTCGCAACCGTCTCCATGAAGCTGGGCTACGGTCCCGCACACCGTTAGGCCGTCTTCCGCTCACGCCCCAACATCGTGCAGCCCGCCTCCAGTGGTGTCGCGACAGGCGTGAATGGAGGGACGAATGGAGACGTGTCGTCTTCAGCGATGAGAGTCGCTTCTGCCTTGGTGCCAATGATGGTCGTATGCGTGTTTGGCGCCGTGCAGGTGAGCGCCACAATTAGGACTGCATACGACCGAGGCACACAGGGCCAACACCCGGCATCATGGTGTGGGGAGCGATCTCCTACACTGGCCGTACACCACTGGTGATCGTCGAGGGGACACTGAATAGTGCACGGTACATCCAAACCGTCATCGAACCCATCGTTCTACCATTCCTAGACCGGCAAGGGAACTTGCTGTTCCAACAGGACAATGCACGTCCGCATGTATCCCGTGCCACCCAACGTGCTCTAGAAGGTGTAAGTCAACTACCCTGGCCAGCAAGATCTCCGGATCTGTCCCCCATTGAGCATGTTTGGGACTGGATGAAGCGTCGTCTCACGCGGTCTGCACGTCCAGCACTAACGCTGGTCCAACTGAGGCGCCAGGTGGAAATGGCATGGCAAGCCGTTCCACAGGACTACATCCAGCATCTCTACGATCGTCTCCATGGGAGAATAGCAGCCTGCATTGCTGCGAAAGGTGGATATACACTGTACTAGTGCCGACATTGTGCATGCTCTGTTGCCTGTGTCTATGTGCCTGTGGTTCTGTCAGTGTGATCATGTGATGTATCTGACCCCAGGAATGTGTCAATAAAGTTTCCCCTTCCTGGGACAATGAATTCACGGTGTTCTTATTTCAATTTCCAGGAGTGTAGATGGAACAGTGCCAATTTACTATCTGTTCGCACAACTACAAATGCGCGATCCAGGTACTGCTTCGATGCTCTGGATGGTCTGTTGCTTTCGCTACGAAGGCAATGGTGGTTACCGTCGAAAGCTCTGATTTTCGTAGCGAATCAACGGGACAAGTGCATCGAGAACGGTTTATACAATAATTACCATTAAACTCCAAGCGCACTGAAGCCCGTTCCACACGAATGACTTTCTTTGTCTCAATCGACTACTTGTGGTAAGTGACTCTACTGGAATGCCCCTGGCGTTATATTCCTGCACACAGTCTCGCCTATCATAAATGGTCGTTTTCGTTCACAAGTCCGCGTCAAAATTGGATACGTTGCGACAGCTGTCTGCTGTGCAATTTGGCACCTGAACGGTGAACGGGAAGGCATGACAGACCGTTCTTCTTACGAAAAGGTCGGAATACAGTAACAGAATGAAGGATCAAGCAAGGATAATAAGAGTCTATTAAGACTTAAGTATGATTTATGGTGGATGTCGTTGGCAAAGACCATGTGGTAACTCCTAAGATTTGAAAGAATAGGCAAAGTATCAGCCAAACACTTGAAAGAGTCTCCATTTATTTGCTCGAGAAAATATTTACGTACAAAAAGCTCAAATACTATGTAGAAAGGAGTAAATAGCACCTTTCTACTTTATCCTTTGCACCTCGTGTCAAATAACATAAAAAATTATTTTTCTAGTTAAATAGATTTAACTTTTCACTGTTGAAACAATTTTCATTAATAAACTTACACCTGTTTATGTTATAATTTATACATAGTGTAGGCTTTTTCTTTGTGCAAGTATTTTAAAAAGTAAATACTAACAAACAAACATCGTCCGAACAGGCCTTGAAGGCCCAAACGGACCGACCGGTCGCCGTGTCATCCTCAGCCCCTAGGTCTCACTGGATGCGGATACGGAGGGGCATATGGTCAGCACACCGCTCTCCCGGCCGTTGTCAGTTTTCTTGACCGAAAAAGTAAATACTGGGTGGCTATAATTAAAGTCCAGTTACTGACGGAGGTCCAGTGTGGGCTGCAATTATCGCAAGGCAACGAAACTTGATAGATAAATTAAAGCGACAATGCAGAACCAATTTATGCTGGAAAAATTAGTTCCAATTTTGGCCACCACGCGCGAATCTGGCGCTGGATAGCATTTTGCCAACGTCTCCAGTACTCTTACTGAACAAATTGTGTAAGTGGCATGTAATAATAAAATCAACAATATGTCTTCCTCACTTGTTTGACCTTTTCTGCCTTCGTCCCGTCGCTAATCCATTAGGTGTGGAAACATTTCTATACGTTTTTCTTGCTTTCACAGCGCCAATTTGCACCTACCGTCCAAAACTGAAACTAATTTTTTTCCAGCGTAAACTGGTTCCGCATTAACGCATTAGAATGTCTACCAAGTTTCACTACCATAGACTCAATGAGTAGCTGCACTTTAATTATAACCACCCAGTACCTTTTCTATTTTCAAATATTTCGTCGCTCCTTTGGGAGACCATTAATAAGAAATTTATCACGCCCTCGTGCAACCTTTGCAATTTGTCAAGTAAACAAAGCAAACAACGCAAAGCAAAATAACGATTAATAAGTCACCAAATGCATTACTATAACAGGAGTGAGCTCGATCGAGAAGATACGATTTTGCGATACTGCAGTGCCTATGTTATTCTGATTATGGTGCAGTCGTAATCAGGATAACACTGGCACTGCAATATCGTATTTATCTGCCGACACCCGGCAAGAGACTTTCAAGTACAACGTCTGACATGCACGTGAATATACATAATGGATGTATGAATACAGGTCGTAGACGCATAGTTGACCACATATGGAAGTTTGGGTCTGGGGGTGAGTCGTGCACGGATAGCCAAATGATAAGGCGACCGCTCGCGATAAATGGGTAATCCGGGTTCGAGCCCCAGTCCGGCACAAATTTTCATTGCCGTCATTCGATTCTGTAGCAGCTGGTTGCCCTCATTCGCAACTGCGAATACATTTGATGTTCGATCGAGAAAAGATTAACTTCCGATGTTAGCAAACGACGCCACAGTCATTTGCTTCTGCGCCTGCACAGCCTGCAATATGCTCAAGATTTCAAAACTCCACGCTGGGCGCAGTGAGTTCATCGTTGACATCACTGATCCGTAGATGACGTATTTAGCGGCTACTTTACACGCAAGCACGTGAGGCGCAGCCACAAAGAGCATTCGATTTTGACCAGAAAGTCGCTCGTGTAAAACGGGGTTTCGGGGGACGTTCCTGACAAACACACCCTATTTAAAGATGCACCAAATCCACAATTTTGAAGATACGGCAAAGAAATTCTGTACCATGCTTTATATGAAATTAAAAAATTTGTTATTACGTTCCTTGCGTTATATATGTTCAACTTTTTTATGGAATTCAGAAATTTTATTCTCAAAAAAATGTATATGTACTTTTTTTTTTTTTTAGAAACTATTCAACAGATTTCTACAAAATTTTATCTGTTTAATCTCTTTGCATACTATACGCTTCTCTCACGACATTTTTTGAAAATATCGAATAGGAGAATTTTTCTAATTTTTAATTATAATTCTGTAAGTATAATATAAAATTCATACAAAATTCCAAGCACTTTGCCCCGTATCTCATCTTACACAGAGAATTTTGAAATTTACTCTTTATAAAAAATGAGTATACAAAATTTAATAATTCTAGCCTTCACAGATTCTGAGAAAATGGTACACAGACTTTAAGAAACATAATTTTCAGGAAATGAAATTTAAAGTTCAATGTAACGGTTTTTCTTATATCACCTCTTCAGAAGGACCCAGATTTGTACACAGGGTCCTCTTTCCCTTCAAGGCTTCTCTTCTGGTTGCTTGTTTTCTGCCTGTTTTCCTTTACCAGATCTTCAGCTGACTGTTCAGCTGCAGAAAGGCGCTGTAAATCTATTTTACTCGAGATGTCTCGAGTGAAATTTCCTATCTTACAGTATATTCTCTCTAATACATTCATCCTCCCTACGTTCCTATCATTAAATATAAGAACTGCATCATAAATTGCAATTATGACAACTGTAGCACATGAAAATGGGGTTTTGGAGTATAGTTTCCATATTAGTGAATTTAGAGACTCATTTGGGTTCTGAGTTTTGCCATGATCACACTTTTTTGGAAGTTCAGGGACGGCCGGAAACCTGTAAGTGGGCTTGACATCATTCAGGATACAATTTGGAGGACTGTCCTTGTGATTGTAGGTGTGGAAATATGTAGCCCACACTGCAGTTTTCATGTCACTTACATTGGATACGTTCTGTCTGATCGTCACTGAATGATGAAAGAATCGAACACTTGCGTAAATCTCCGTCAGTAGCACAAAACAAAACAAGAATTGCTTCTTCATAAACACAGCAGTTATTGTTTCTGAGACACTGATCAGGGTCACAGATGACCAGTAAAACCAGAGAGTATATGTCACAGCTTTCAAGATGTATCGTGTATATGTCACGGCTTTCTAGATGTATAAGTGTGCTTGAAAGTAATCCACGGAATCGTTGTTCACAGAGCTAGTACTGCAGTGTTACTTCAAAAAGTGGGTGTGGCAGGAAGGTCGCATCACACATTTAATTATTTTTCAGGTATTTCGCACGCGTTTTCGTCATTGAAACTTTGGGAACTTACTGTCCATGAGTTCTACTGATAAATAAAATCAAACTGAAAATTTACATTTTCAGTTAGTTTCATGAACGTCGCCCTTTAACCCTTTATTTGGCAATGTTGCTCTCAAACAATATGTTTCAAGTTTCGTCCTTGGACGGGCAATGGTGCTTGCAAGCAACACTTAAGCTCACGAATACAGCGAAAACTGCCTATAAAGAGCAAGTCTTGAAGGAGAGCGTTAGCGAACTCTTACCTCAGACACTGTAAATGACTTATCTCTTCTGAGGAGAGGAAGCCTGGCTTTGAATGGAGAAGAAGCCAAGAAGAAGATGAAGAAAACAGCAGCTCCTGTGCCAGTGAATGTTATGATAGTTTTGGAGACCAGCACTCTAAAGTAGTATACACAGATGGGTCCAAATAGGGGGATGCTATCGGTTGTTCTGCCATTTTTACTGCCTCTGGCATCAGGTTCCGCCTGTCTTTGACACCGAACTCTTTGCGATTCTGAAAGCTGTGAACCAGATGAAACGTGATCGTGAATCCAAATCACTCATCTGCTCTGACTCGCTTAGTGCGCTGCAGGCGGTCCAGTCTATGCACCCAGCAGACAGAAGTGTCCAGAACAGTCACGACGCCAGCCTGCACTTGCGAAGACAAAGGAAGAAGGTCTCATTTTGTCAGGACACGTGGGTGTCCGTGGGAATGAGTTGGCGGATACTGCGGTCAAGGAGGCATGTATCCTTCCTCACGAAACTGGCTGCCCTATCCCTCTGCAAGTCGCGCTGTCATTGCTGCCAAGGTCTGTCATGCGTCTTTGGGAGGAAGAGCGGCTTTTATCTAAGCTCTTAGGTCGAAGCTTTTGGTATGTTAGGCCGTGTCCTACGTGACCGACAGAAGCGAGCGACTTCTGGATACGCGACACTCTAGCGACAAGCAGCAACATCGGGCGAAAACCTTAGGTGTCCTGCGTGCGAGCGACCATGCAGCGCTACAAGACGGCTGCTTAGAGCCAACTAACTGTTTCTATAAAACGGCGTCCTTAACCTGTAGAATACTGTAGCTGGTGAGTAAGACTACAGAATTAGGTTTACTTAAAAAAATAAATCGAAAAGGAATGCTGTGCCTGAAATTTACAAAGGGGAGGAATCTCCCTGGAGAATTTCATAAGTATCGTCAACTAGGAAGATCACTAGACAAGTTCTTCGAATACACGTGAATGAGCGGAGGAGCATTCGATTATCTCATCAATAAATTAAATACGAATATTATTTACATGATCAAGAACTTTTAACAGCCAATAAATGTGGAGGAATGACTACGCTAAATACTTACATATGTATACTGATTGATACCAGTGAACAATAGGTAACTGTGGAGAAGGGGTAGCATATACAGTTCGTAATTACGTGTGAGGAAAAGGTCCTGGTTTTGAATCCCGGCCATTCTTATATTTTTACTGACTCAGTTACCATTCTCTATACTAAGTTTTATGTATACTGTTTATACTGCATAGCTAAGTATATTTTTAAGGTCTTGCCAAAAAACTTGATCTTCACACCTATCCTGGTATATCACACACATTTAATTCCTAATAAATTACAATGAACCATGAAATTTTACAGATATTTGATGTTGCGAACGTAATTCATGAGCAGTCATTGTTAAGGGCAAGCGTTTCAATTACTCTGAACAGTCTGTAAAAGTAAAGTTTACAAAATTTTTGAAAAGAAAGTCAAACATTTTGTGTAATGATTTGTCTAAAAGTATGAAATAAAAAATAATAGGGAAACGTTTGGTGCACCTCATTTTCTGTGCATGATTTAGAGAATCATTCAAAGGCACGTAGAACGTTTCTCTGATCTACTTATTTCTTTTAAACAAATCATTTCATAAAATATTTGACTGATTTCTTCAGTTTTTGATTTTCAAGTTTTATTGAGAAAGCATGATCTTACTGACTCCTCGTTTGCCTTCCTAACGCACTTGATTCGAAGGAAGCCTTTTTGACATTTAAATACCGCACCAATGTATCTTTTTATGTGCAAAATAGCAAGGTCTTGAACAGATAACATTTTTGAAACTTCATTTACAGCAGCTTTTCGTGAAATATTTCAATTTTTCCTCAGCTTATTAGTTAAGTTTTCGTTCATTACCCTGATTACTTTCAAGCAGTTAAATATTTTCATGGCAAACTAGACCTCATGCAGGTCACTTTGATACCCCGTTTACCTGTTTGTCTCCCTTTGTTTGGCTATGAAAATTTGGGCAAAACCTCATGGTGTAAGTTATAGGGAGTCTTGTTTTTGCTCTGCTCACGGGTTTACAAATACGTATCGAGTGTTAATCACATGATAAAATAGTCCTTTCTGCGTGCTGTCAATCCCTAATTTGTCGTTTCGATATCTTAAACCTTTTGTGAAATACGACGATTTTTACGACCACTTGATTCCCGAAGCACAGGAAAGGTTCGGACGCGCCGCGAGCGACCCGTCTGCAGATATAACAACCAATATCTCAAGAATGAAAAAGATATCATTCCGGTCTCAACTTTAAATACAATTTAGATATATTGGTTACATTTCATACGCAATAATGTATGGCCTTAAATGAACTATACGGAAAGTCTACACAATGTGATTTTACCTCTACGAATTCTTAAAAATTTTGTGCAGCCATGTACTCAATTTCGTGCAGCACAGTAACTATGACGAATAACGAAAACAAATTCTGACCTTTATCATTTAAGAATATCAAGCTGTAGGTTGCGGAAGAATCACATGTTTTCACAGAATAGTATTCTTAAAATCGGATGTTACGTAATTCAAAGCTGTCGTCGCGTCCGCTCCATTGCTTTGCCAAGAAGACACGTGGCTGTCGCTCTGTGTCGCGCGTGCTGCAGCGACAAGATTCAAACACGTTTGAATTCAAATGTCGCCAGTTGCAGCGGGAGACAGGCAGCGACACAGATGTCGCTCACGTAGGACACTTCCGTAACTACAGCTGCGGCTGTGTTTTGTCGCCTGAAGCTGTCGCACACTGTCACCCGCTTCTGTCGGTCACGTAGGACACGGCCTTAGAGGATGAATGGCTCATCCAGTTATTATCTTCTTCTCTGGATTTGACTCTCAGTGGCTGTCTAGATCTGATATCAATGTTTTTAATGGACTGCCTTGACAGGCTTGCTCGATTCTACCAGTCAGAGAAGTCGTATGTGTTGATGTAAGAAGGAGTACGAGAGAGCATATGTGACCTTATGTTGTACTTTAGACTATCGTCATGTTGTGTGCTCTAGCCCCATTTGTCTTGCACAGTCAACGTACAGGCGCTGATGACCGCGATGCTGAGAGCCCTAAGGTGCTACGACAACAACAACAACAACAACAACAACAACAGAGCATGGGCCAAAAGCGAAGATGCAGAGTTTGCCCTCGGGGATGGTAGACTGTAAAATGGTGAAAATATCGAACCGTGCTGTGGTTTGTAGCAAAAATGAATTGCTTCAAGACATTTCACATGCAGTAGTACAAACAGCAACCAATTTTTCAGCGACATTATTGTAGTACTTTTATCGAAGCACCCATGCGCCTTTTGTGGCCAATGATACTTACTGGTTACATACAGTACTCGGAAAGAATGTGATTGTTAACATGACTATACACATCCAACTTAAAAAATTTAATACTTTTTGCTAACAATATTTCCGTGTGTGTCAAATAAAGGGTTAAGGAAACGAGAAAATCGTCGTCTGTGCTAGCCCGGTAAAGAATTTCCACTTGTCCGAGCGGCTGACGTAAAGTTATACGGGCGGAACATGTGGCACGGCGACAGCGCCACGAATGAGCAAAGTGCGCCACGCCGCGAGGGACGGGGTCGGAGATTGGGCGGGTGCGCCGGTGACCCCCGGAGGCCGGAAAACGCAGCGACATAATTAGAGGCGTCTCATGAGGCCGCCCCCCGAGACGCGCCAGACGTACGGCCGGCTAACGTTGTTTGGGGGCGCGCAGAGCCGCGCTGCGCTGCGCTGAGCTGCGTCGTTGAGGAAGTTGCGACATCGACCGGCCGGAATAAGGGCCCCTCGCGGGGACCGCCGCCAGCCGCTTACCATCTCGCTAACGACGCCGCCCGCCAGCTCCGATGCCGTCTCGCCCAAAACAAACGGCAACCTTTCGCCTGACCTCGCGTCACCCGAGAAAGCGTCTACGTATTTCTGTCTAACCGTAGCGCTGCACCACATTGTTTCCATTGTTTTGCCACACTCTCAAACTATTATCGATACATCAGAATTATGATAATGAGAGATTAACGTGCCTTTGACGCCACTAACTTGACTCGTGACGTTATGTGTGCTGCGTAATGACCGAGAGACATCAAATAAACTGCAATGATGCACTAGTACACAGCTACTGACTATAAGTTTTGATGATCGTAATTACTCTCTATTCTGTGATACCACATTACCAGTCGACGTCAGAGCCAACGTCTCGCTGCATCAGTAACCTCCATACCAACCACACTCTGCTTCCCACAGAGCGCATCCTACATTGGTCCAAACAGGTGAAAGTCGAAAGATGCGAGATCCCGAGATCCAGGCTGTAGGGTGGACGAGGAATAACAGTACAATGATGTTCTGTGAGCACCTCTCGTGCGTGCAGACTTGTGTGAGGCCTTGCGTAGTCATGGAGAAAAAAAAAAAGATTCAAATGGCTCTGAGCACTATGGGACTTAACATCTGAGGTCATCAGTCGCCTAGAACTTAGAACTACTTAAACCTAACTAACCTAAGGACATCACACACATCCATGCCCGAGGCAGGATTCGAGTCTGCGACCGTAGCGGTCGCGCGGATCCAGACTGTAGCGCCTAGAACCGCTCGGCCACACCGGCCGGCGGTCATGGAGAAGGACAAATTCATTTCCATTTTTGTGGCGACGAACACGATGAAGTCGTTTCCTCAATTTCTTGAGTCTATCACAATACATTTCAAAGTTGATCGTTGCTCCATGAGGGAGGACATCAGAGTAACCCCTTCAGAGTCGCAGAAGAACGTCGTAATCACTTTACCGGCTAAGGGTACGGCCTTGATCCGCCGATAACATCGAATGAGAGTGTCCGCACGTTATGTGTGCAGCCGGCCGACACGCGGGAGATCTGACAGGTTTGCGCGAGTTGTTGCGATGATGACAGACGCATCGCCCCAACGACTCACCGCGCTTTCGTTCACTGCCAGGTCTCCGCAGATATTCTGCAAACGCCTATGAATATCAGCGATGCTGCCGTTTTCCGCCAAAAGCAACTCATGACAGCTTTCTGCTTGGAACGTATCTCCGTTATAGACACCATTTTGAAGGCTACGTATAGCGCCGATACCGGTCGGGATTTTATAAAACTGAACTGGCTGAAGCGGGAATATTCCACGGCGTTCCACAACAAAATCCGCATTTTTTCAACCGAAATTGGCAGAGAAAAAAGAATGTGTTACATTACCTATTGAACGTTCCTCGTAGGTCACTCCCCCGCCCCCCCCCCCTCCCCACCTGGATTCTCGACCAAGTAATATTCTAACAAGTAGTTCATCATGTCAACAGAACTAACATGCGGTGATTTAGCATAAAGAAACCTTTACCTTAAGAGATTAGTCGTCTTAATGTAAAAAACTGAAAATGTCATCGACAATGACATCATCGAAGACGTTAATAATTAACCGTAGGAAGTTAGTCCGTAGAAATGTGATTTCACACCGTGATACATGGCTAAAGCGAACAAAGTTCGTGCAGCTGCTGCGAGCGCGGAAATCTGGCTAGAAGTTACAATCATACCGATGTCTTCTGTCTTCTGGGGAGAGTTCTCCGTCGGACGCTGAAGACCGCTCTTAGAGTCCTGAAAGTTTTGCACATTGTTGCTTGACAAACTTGCCGGCTCGCACCACGTTGCCCGTTCAATGATGAGCAATGCGTTGGCCGAAAAAGCAACTTTTAGCAAGCCTTAAATCGAGCAAACAATTCTTAGGAAGAATTGATACGGAATGAGCACGTCAGTTGGTAGCAGGGAAGGCGAAAGATCGGTTTAGATTTGTTGGGAGAATTTTCGGAAACTGTGGCTCATGTATAAAGGAGACGGCGAGTAGAACGCTAGTACGACTATTCTTGAGTACTGCTCGAGTGTTTGGGATCCCCACCAAGTCGGGGTAAAAGAAGACATCGAAGCAGTTCAGAGGCGTGCTGCTAGCTATGATACCGATAGGGAAGATCAACACGCAGATACTACGGGCATGCCTTGTAAACTCAAGTGAGAATCCCTGGAGGGAAGTCGACCCTCTTTTCGCGAGACGCTATACCGGAAATTTAGAGAACGGCATACGAGGCCGACTGCACAACGATTCTATTGCTGCCAAGGTACATTTCGCGTGAGGACTACGAAGATGAGGTGAGAGAATGTAGGGCTAGTACGAAGGCTTTTAGATAGTTGTTTTCCCTCGCTCTATTTGCGAGTGGAAGAGGAGAGGAAATGACTTGTAGTGGTACCTTCCGTCCTGCAGCGTACGGTGACTAATGGAGTACGTTTGTATTTAAGGTATTAATTCACTAGTTGCTCAATATTTATTTCACACAAGTTATAACACTCGTGTTAGGTCACGTGCAGGCCATGTCGCTTGCTGAAAATAGGGATATCAAAGGCTTACGTCAAAATCAGATACGGTCTCTGAAAGGAGAATCGATGCACGCTCGCGGGTGATTTTCCTTTCAAAGCAGAATTTTCAGTTTTGCCACGAGTCTTTGATATCTCGCCCATAGGAGAAACAACTCTTTCGGAACGCGAAAGAACGACAGTGAAAGTATATAATGTCATACATTAACCAAGGGTGCGCTATGTTTATTTTGTATTGCATTATATTTTTCAGAGGAATTTAAAAGCTGCTTTAGAAATAAATAACTGGAATTTGCGTTGCGCCACAGAAACAAAATATATCGAAGTCAGCTGTAGCTTGTTACAAATGTGTATTAGCGTCGTAGACAGATATAAGATGGGCAGTTAATGCATATATGTAAGTATGTTAGCAAACAGGAATCATCTTTGCAAATTAAACAGTGATCATTTCCAATTTTCTCTCGGCTGTAATATTTAAACAGTTCCGTTTTACGCAATTCACACAACAGTGAGATCCCATAAAGCTACCTTGTTGCAGTGTACAATGGTGATGGAAAATACACCTTCTGGACGAAGAAGCTACCGCACGCTCGATCTGAAAGTGGCCTGTTCGAATCCTCGTCTTTTCATCATTAGCATTAGGCCTGCAAGGGCAGGGGAAGTGGCGATGTACAGTCCCAAAATCCTTCATTATATTCCGATCTTTCCACAGCGCTTTGTGGAGTCACGGCACGCGTCATTGTTTAGCGGTGGACGTTCGTTGAAGATTGGCGTCCTTCTTGCTGTTATTTCAGAATGGGAAGGGATGTGTGAATTTATTTTTATATTTATTTATCTAACCCGGCATGTTAGGGCCGTCAGGTCCTGTCTTACACCTAACTAGATAGTTACATATTTTACATTCCGTACATTATGGTAAGCATCCTACACTACAATTAGAGACTAAAAAGTGCAATAGTGTAAGTTACAAAAACACACGCAGGTCTAACGAAAAACATATAGAGGGAGTAACACATACGAGTATAAGTGCAGAAATTTTTGTATGTGATATCTTAAGCCGTACACACATCAATGTGTTGGTTGTTTTTCCTCTGGGTCCTCTGGGTCGAACAGTCGTCCCACAAACACGTCACAAACGTTACGAGCTTTCTGCGTGGTCATACTACACCACTAAGTGCACCATGCCTGTCAGGATAGACTACCCGTTTTGTGCTCACGCGTTCACACATCAACACCTGCCCCGCTCCTCAGGGAAAAGTAAGCATTACCCGTAATATCGTTCACTTGCCACATGTATCTGGAGGTACTAACCAATCTAAAATCATTTGACTTATAATGGCTATAATTATTAGTCTGCAAATTACGTAAATATTGATGTAATGTTGTTCAGCATACCGTCCTCAGTCACCAATACAAATATCTGCACTTATACCTGTTACACAATGTATATAGTGAAGAAAAGATGTAAGCGTGCATGAATTAGGGGGACCGTTGCATTTAGGCCATCGAGTTGATGGTAATACACTAGACAACAATGCCACACATCTTTATATATGTGCTGGCGAGATTTATTGGTGAATAGCTTGTCTACAAGGGGTAACTGATCAAACAAGCCTACGTTCGGCTCCGCGTTAACTGCTCCCGTAACCCAATGGCGACAACCAGGTGACAAAAACCCGTTGAGTACGTAAGCAATATGCATAATAAGAAACAGTTGCTGTTTAAGTAGATTAAAGATGTACTTCCTGAAATGTAGACCGCCGAAGTATGTGTAGAGCTGTTTGGAAGAGGACCGCTTTTCCACCCCCACATACACTCGACAGTTAGTCCTGTTTGTAAGTGTGAGGCAGTGCCACATCCTAGAAGTGAAAAATGCCGCTTTATGATACATGCAGAGAGCTTAAAAAGGAAGAACAATCCACGTATTGCGTACTACTGGAGAGTGGGAAATCACCAGGTCTCACTTAGACGGGGAAGAGCATCAGTCTTAATTGCAGACTACAACGACACTTCGTAAGCTTCGTTGCACTTATCGGATACAAACACGTAATATACAAGGTGGCCTACCGAAATCGAACAATGTTTCACTGAACAAGGAGGATTCCACAGTGAATAAGACGCTAAACTCTCTTTCGGAAGAACGGTTTTAAATCTCCGTAGTAGCAACTATATTTATTTTTTCCATAATTTCCGGAGTCAAAGTTGTCGAGCATTGTTTACCGGCGCTACAATGCGGTCTACTCCTCTCCGCATTCTCTCCAGCTGCAATTACGGAGTGTTACTGGTCTGAAGATGATCGTACCACGATCGAAACCGGTCACCCGATAAAAAATATTTAATTTTAACATCTCACTTGCGATCTTACACTGTTTTTATTAAAAAAAAGCTTTTACTTTAATTGTGATTGCTGTTCCCAGGGACATTGTTCCAAAAGATACCTAACATCATTACTTTTTCTTGCATCGCTGCTACGTATTACGTTAGAATGAAAAATAACGCAATGGAAACTTGGTAACAATAACATCTTTGTTGCAACGAAAACATTATGGCAGTCAGTGTCATGTTGAAATTATCAGCAGCAAGATAGAAAAGTCAAAGCCACATGGAACTCAGGACGTTACTGGACGAGGAATGTAACGACTCGGATATACACAAAGGCCTAGTTGCACGTAAAGAAAAACAAGAATTCCACACATTCAGCCCTGCTTTTTACACAAGTGCGTCAGCAAAATTCTGGCAGTTTGTAATCGACTTGTAGTCGCGATCTGACGTCAGCCAGTGTCGAGCTTCCCTCCAAGAAACCACAGCGAGAGCCGAGCAGCAGCCCTCAACAGGGGCTGTGTCCACCGGGCTCCGGACAGCATTATGAAACGTAATAAGCGACGCCCGCTCCGGTGTAAATTAGAAGCTCGCTGCCGTAAGTGGCACAAGGAAATACGCTCTTCCATAATTCACGAAGAGTGTCGCAGGGGCCGCGGTTGCATCATGCCTGTTGCTAGCCGGGCGCCACAGCACACCTCTCTTTCTCAGCCTCCGTCTCTCACTCTTTCTCCCCCTCTTCTCTCACTCTCTCTCTTACACACACACACACACACACACACACGAACAGAGGAAGAGCAAGAGAGTCGCAGTCCAGCGTCTGCGGTCCAGAATAACATTGGGACTCCATTTCTCTGTTGACTGAGACACAGCACAGAAAAACAGAACGAAATACAGCTATCGCTAAGTTTCACATCTAGGCTCTGCTATTCTCCAGATCTGCCCATCGTTACTGGCCTGGGAATCAAGTGTAAAGTAGTTTTATTCAAAAAACAAAGTTTTTGTAGACAGCAGTCGCTGACTATTCCTAGTCTCTGCTAACGTACAGGGTGAAATGTTGAGTTTCTGACATTAAGGAACAGACTCCGGCAATATAAGACTTGCGGTCACTATTAGAATGATTAATACGTGAATCAGAAGAACAGAATAGCACCCAATCATTGTTGCACTACAGCTCTACAGTCTTACTGTTAATTTGGCATGCAACGGTGCAGGAGATATTTGAAATATATGCTCAGTTTGAGTTTTGCGTTTGTGTCAGCCTGATCCAGAGTAAATTTATCTCACATTAGAAACTGTCTGTGTATTGTATGCTTTACAATTAACTGAACAGTGAGTAAGGGACTCTGAGTGTGTATATATATATATATATATATATATATATATATATATATATATGTATGTGTGTGTGTGTGTGTGTGTGTGTGTGTGTGTGTGTGTAGCTTTGAAAAATCTTTCACACATGGAAGGAAATCTTTTTTTCCGCAGAGGGAAAGGGAAGGGGGGTGCGAGGCGGTGAGAGTTATTAAAAGAAATGAGACAAAGGTTTGAGAATACAGTCCGTAGTAGAAGTGGAACTATATGACACATACATTCCTGGCACAAAAACAAAAAACAATTTTACAAATGAAGAGACGGTGGCTGTCGTTCTGGCTATACTACGGCCCCCTGTTGTGTATAGGTGTAACAAGAGACGCGTTCTCAAACCGTTGGCTGAATCTTGCGTATATATCAACAAAGGTTTTTTGAGAAAAGAAACTGCAAACATGAAAATTGGGAAAGTATGTAAGGAATCATGCCCAGTTTTACAGAGGAGAACAGATTTGCTTCCAATTTAACGTATTCGATTAGTTCGAAAACTTTTAAACAGATAGTAGTTTCGGTGACCAGAATGTCAGTATAGTCTATCATTGTTACGCAGTACTTTACCAAGCTTCAACAGAAAGCGAATACATTCACGCATCCTTCAATGCTATTCACTGTTTACTTTCCTCCGCGTTGGGGGATGATCTGGAATGTCTACTTCTGCTACGGCGAGAAATAATCAACAGTACACTGTGTTCGTTGTCCATGTTTGAGGCTTCGTTAGTAAAATATGAATTTATAGCTTCGTCTCAGACAATCTTCATATCTTTGAAAAAGTATTATGCGTACAAATGAGTTTACAACACGTCATGTTTTTATATTTTGAGATGCTTTAGCCGGCCGGAGTGGCCAAGCGGTTCTAGGCGCTACAATCTGGAACCGCGCGACCGCTACGGTCGCAGGTTCGAATTCTGCCTCGGGCATGGATGTGTGTGATGTCCTTAGGTTAGTTATGTTTAAGTAGTTCTAAGTTCTGGGGGACTAATGACCACAGCAGTTAAATCCCATAGTGCTCAGAGCCATTTGAGATGCTTTAAATGTGAATTTTTTTTGTGAGGTGAACAATATTGCTAACAAGACAAAAGATAAGTAGAAGAACGGGATGGAAGGCTGTTTCGGCTAAGGATGTTACCGTTTGTGTTTCAGTAGCTGCGAAAGCTGCACATTTTCATCACAGTAATGGTCACCTGAACGGGAGAGTCCAGTAGCCAAACAAGAAAATTTAAAAAGCCATTTACATGCAACTTTTGGCAATGAATGTTTACAATCCCAGGGATAAAATTCGTGCTGTTTGTAGAAAGAAAATTATCTTAATGAACGGTGAGTGTAGTCTAACTATGATTTACCTCGAAAACCGTGTAGCAGGAACTGGCACTTATTTCTCTTATTTAGTCAGAGAAACTCTCAAATATAGACCAAGCAGGAACCCAGACAGAGCCATGACTGTACAGGAGCGCGTTTAGCTCCTTGCACCTCTAAATTTATTCTATTACCTTGATAAACAGCGATTCAAACTGCGATTTACATACATTGTACAAATGGTACAGCGGCAGCTGACGATTTAAATCGAAAATCGCTATCCGAGAAAGACGATCGAAGACCATAAACCACGGCTGCGCATTCCTGTGCCGCGAAGATGGGGCCTCGTTGAGGGTGTACGGGCTGCCGAAAACGTTCAGCATAAGGGACGTTTAGCGTACAGTCGCTGCTTCTCGCTGTGGTTCTAGTCTTTCTCCTTGTCAATATTTATCATTTTTTGCTGGAGTCGTACCCCAAAGAACCTTGTTTCAAACCCTGGTCTGGCTAATCGATGTTAACTTTCATCTGGTTTCCAAGATTATACGCATGGGTAGTTCCTGCAACACAGTTTACTTCATTCTTATGAAAAATAAAGTGGTTGTGAAATTAAGAAGCCGGTCATTAGATGAATAAATGTCTTTAGTTTTCCGCATTAGCATATCACACAGGACTGAATCAGCGCCTTCAGTTTCACGACTGAAAAGTGAGGGAAAAGTCAGACGTCTCACTGGAGCTAAGGAAGCACTTCAACAACAGTCAGTTACATGCAAGCACAGTCAGTTGCATGTCATTAGGTAATCAGAAAAGGTGTTGAGTAATTAGACGTAAACACAGCCCGCACGAGGCATCAACTGCCTACACTGTTGGTTCGGGGGAGTATCACTTTTCCCGGTTTACCCTCCAGATCTAGTAAAGAACGCATTTCAAGTTTTTTTCGTTCCAGAAAAATGTCGCTTGAACCTAACCTACTTCAGTACGAAACGCAATTCCTCTTGACTGTCGAGACGTTCGCTTAGTGTTCATGAAAGAGTTCACTGATGGATACGCACATGAAGAGAGTGGAAAACTCGGTCGTTATACACTCGCTCAACTTCACAGTTGGGATGAACACAACAGTCAGATCACGTAGTGACTGTGGAAGCCAACCGCATACAGAAATATATAGATCGCATTCTTTTACTCGCTTCTGGACATTTCTTGAAGTGTCGCACGTGGCACTGTGTCGCTGGGGATCTCATCCCTCATGCTACGCAAGGTCAGATTCGTTACAAAATCAGCCAGAGTGCACAACTGGCGTATCTGCAACGAGCTCTGACAGGAATTTGTTCTCCGCAGTTCCTTACGTGTCACGTCAAATATCACCCGTTTATAAACCTGCAAACGTGATTCGTATTGACAGCCGTGCGCTCGCCAACAAATGAAAGCATCACTCTGATGCTTCCGCGCAAAATGAAGCCTTTCCCACGACGCACTTTCGTTAGCGTAAGCACAGAGCCTTTTTTTTTTTTTTTTTTTTTTTGTTAGTGCATCCATAAAATCAACGCTCACTTAACTATATTTTACCACGTTATTCACAGTTCGGCACCTAATTACTGTAGAATACCACGACGAAACGTGCCAGCTGGTCCTTGCACTTACCCACAGGCAGTAGTTATCTATCACTCCACATTTTGAGCTGGGTTGCTTGGAGGAAGAGACCAAACAGCGAGATAATCGGTCTCATCGATTAGGGAAGGACGCGCCCCTTCAAAGGAACCATCCCGGCATTTGACTGGAGCGATTTAGGGAAATCACAGAAAAAGTAAATCAGGATGATCGGACGCGGGGTTGAACCGTCGTCCTCCCGAATGCGAGTCCACTGTGCTAACCACTGCGCCACTTCGCTCGGTCTCTACAGTTTCAGTGATAGTTAACAAAATTAGCGAAACACTTTAATTGCCGGAACACCGAGAGAGCTCGACACCTGCACTCTTTCAGAAACATCGCCATGACTGCTCCGAAATTCCACGGAAATCTATTTTTGATATTCGAATATACCGCTGATAATTCTGGACAGCATCAAGTGACACGTATGCAGAGTCCATAATAAGCGTGATATTCCCTGATATCGAGAGTTCTGAACAGTGCAATGACCACAAAATCATCATCTTGCATTCCCATGTCACAACACGTGACATGTCCTATGATGCATGCATAACCGACCTCAAACGTGTGAACTGGTATTAATAATATTACTCTGTTATGTACCACATTCTACATACGTGAAAACACGTGCTTTCTACGCCACTCATAACGATACTTGGTGGAATAGATGCCACTAGCACGCCTCTGCTAATGCTCGTTAATTCGACAGCGCTCATTACGGAGGGAATCGGTCCGAAATATTATTATGGCAAAGAAAATTCAGTCACCGGTATTTAGCTAGTAACGGATGAAGCGATGGCAAAATCAAGTTTCTTACCACCAGACCACGCACCAAAGTCCTGGGTAAAGCAACAGACCTCTCTCCTTTGTTCCATGGAATGAGAGGCATGTCATGTTGTTGAGGTCAGCTGCACCTGAAATGTAGGTGTTAAGCTTGGTAACTCTCTTGATGCTACTCAAGGGGAATAGGCCGCATGGGGGCACCAGGTTTTATGTTGCCCCTTCATTCCTTACATAATTATCCACATAAACACAACCCTACGCTGCATAGGGCAAGCACTCACCACGATCATTTACAAGTCACAGATACACACTTAGCCTTTCACAACAAATAGGAGGAAGACAGCACCGTTATCACTTCGACTGGGTTCTTGTC
The DNA here is from genome assembly GCF_021461385.2 of Schistocerca piceifrons. Taxonomy (NCBI): domain Eukaryota; kingdom Metazoa; phylum Arthropoda; class Insecta; order Orthoptera; family Acrididae; genus Schistocerca; species Schistocerca piceifrons. The sequence continues at coordinate 693,826,903 of NC_060141.1, forward strand.
CAGGACGTCATTGGGGCGTTGTCACATTGTTTTCAAAGCTGACTTCGTACATGTGTGACAGACTAAGTAATTGATAAGCTACTGATGAATCAGAAAATGAACACCTTCAGATTAGACTTATTACAAAATAGGACTTAGTTGCATCTAATGCGAGTACACGAATGAATCTGCTCACCACCGCCTCACGACCGAAGAAAGAACTATTTGTGAGGCAACGTTAAATTTCCTGGATTGTCAAGTGCAGGTACTTTAACAAAAGGACAGACGTAGGAAATAAAAATAATATGTGACGCTCGTATGCTGTTGTATTAAACCTTCAGAGGAAAATAGTTGGAAATTACGGAATGGGTAAATTAAAATTGGCCCAAAAATGTATGATGCACCTTAAGGGAGGCTACCAATCTTACGCCACCTGACCTGAGTGCACAAGTTGTAAGCCGGATTGCCTAACTTTTGGTGTAAAAAATATTTTCCTCTACTCTTACATTGTGCCCATTCTGCACAAAAGTGAAAACCAGAAAGAAACATCCCTGTTCAAATCTGGGCAAATTTGCAAGAAAGCGTAAAAGACATCTAAGGTATAAACATGAGAAATTCTGGATGCAAAATCAGTGTTAAAGGTTTAGCCTTAGTTGACGATTTAGTAGTTATACTAAGACTTAAGAAAAAACTAAGTATGCGATAGGAAAACTGTACACGATAGTGGCAAAGGCAAACCTCTAAATATCTTACGAGAACACCAATTATATGCAAAATGTGCATCAAAACAGTAGGAAATTCCCAACGAAGAAGTAATATGATACGATTTTACCAGTATGCTCCTTCATATGCCTTGGAGAGATCACAATGTCACCAGGTAACACAAACTCTGAGACAGCCATCAAGCTTCAAAAGGCATTCACGATCATATCGAACCTTTATAAAAGTAACATCGCACAAGAAAAAATTGTAACGCAACGTGACAGTTCTTTTACAGGACGCACTCTATGCATTGGAGAACAAGGCTGATTTGTTGTACAGTATTTATAATTATTAAGTTCTTCAACAAAGAAGCGATAGAAGAATGAGTTAACATTATTGAAAGATTTAATTACATTCCTCGGATCATATACAGAAAACTAAATAAAAATGTTGGGAAAAAAGCTTTGATAAAGTTCTACAAAACCATGACAACAACTTTAGTGCAGCGATAAAAAAATGGTTCAAATGGCTCTGAGCACTATGGGACTTAACATCTGTGGTCATCAGTCCCCTAGAACTTAGAACTACTTAAACCTAACAAACCTAAGGACATCACACACATCCATGCCCGAGGCAGGATTCGAACCTGCGACTGTAGCGGTCACGCGGTTCCAGACTGAAGCGCCTAGAACCGCACGGCTACATCGGCCGGCAGTGCAGTGATACTTGGACATAAGTGGCTGGAAACAACCAAAGAAAACAAGCTACAGAAATGAAGTTTCTTGGAAGAGTAGCTGGCTACAGATTATCTAATGTGATAATCAATAAATCAGCTACACACTGTCTGATGTGATAAGAAATAAGTAACTTAGACAAGACCTAGGACTTAAAAGCATAAAAGAACATATCAAGGAATACAGATATAAGCAGAGAGATAATGTCACAAGAATGAATGAAAACAGAACGGCCACAAAATAATGAATATCGACCAAGAGGGAAAAGGTCAGTAGGCACAGAGATATCAATTAGAAATTAACCACAGACAACAGAGGCACTGAAAAACGGGGATGCAATAGGCAAATGCCTACCACTTGAAGAAAGGAGAAAAGGGAGACAAGAAAATGGTATTTGGATGAAGAGGAGAACATATCATCTTTACACGCTGATAGATAAGCTCGTTAACGCCACGCGCAAGAAACCTTAGAAATCCTACGCACCTATTTCTAGCATGGGTAACAATAGCCTCATCAAAAGATTATTCAACATTATTACTACAAAGGAGGTCAAAATGGGATGGTTAGAAGAAATTAGGAAAGATTTACAAGTCATCAACATTACAGAAGAAATCAAAATAAACGGCCTAAAGGTTAGACTCTAGCCTTCGGAATACACATTTACGGAGAAAGTTAAAAAGAATGCTGACAAGGAATGGTCAGAAGAACGCAGAAATTTTAGTGAATTCATGAGGAGATTCTGGGGCAATAAGTAGGCAAAAACAATGAAACCAACTTCCAAGCTTATACGTGCTCCGTAAGTGGACAAAAGATAAAAACGGAAGACAGAAAAGCTCGTAGAACGAGATGAAAAGAACCGCGTGGAGGAGGCGGTCGCCGGCTTCCGGACGCCAGCCTAGCCGGTGACTCGGACCGGCCGGGAAACCGCACACATGGCGCGCATTAGCGGGCTATCTCTCACGCTGCGAGGAGCCGCTAGGCCGGCCCGGATCGCCATAAATTCGGCGACGAACCCGCGGAATAATCCAGTGGCGGGCTGAGGGTGGGAGCGGGGTAATTCTGGCCGAGATTTATCCTCGCGCCGCTTCCTTACACGCAGAGCTCGGCCGGTACTCACGGGCTCTGGGCTCGCCCTTCCTTCAGCCCCGTGCGCTGCTGGCATGCCTCCGATTTATCGTGATTTCTGTCCCTTTCCTAGTCTGCATGTGCCAAAAGGCAGAATTTCGCATCCTGTTCCCTCGCGCGTTTCACGCCCCATTGGTTCCTTACACCATCTGCGGCATGGCTGTGATGGAACCGTTTTCACCATCTTTCAATATCCACTGAATTGTGCTGATGCAGAAAACATGGTGAGATTTCACATGTCGCTGTCTAATCTGTGTGGATTCCGTTCTTCCTTGTCCGTTCACTACATCTGTTGAAACAAAAAGGCTTATACACTACTGGTCATGAAAATTGCTACACCACGAAGATGACGTGCTACAGACGCGAAATTTAACTGACAGGAAGAAGATGCTGTGATATGCAAAGGATTAGCTTTTCAGAGCATTCACACAAGGTTGGCGCCGGCGGCGACACCTACAACGTGCTGACATGAGGAAAGTTTCCAACCGATTTCTCATACAGAAAGAGCAGTTGACCGGCGTTGCCTGGTGAAACGTTATTGTGATGCCTCGTGTAAGGAGGAGAAATGCGTACCATCACGTTTCCGACTTTGATAAAGGTCTGATGTAGCCTATCGCGGTGCGGTTTATCGTATCGCGACATTGCTGCTCACGTTGGTCGAGATCCAATGACTGTTAGCAGAATATGGAATCGGTTCGTTCAGGAGGGTAATACCAAACGCCGTGCTGGATCCCAACGGCCTCGTATCACTAGCACTCGAGATGACAGGCATCTTATCCGCATGGCTGTAACGGATCGTGCAGCCACGTCTCGATCCCTGAGTCAACAGATGGGGACGTCTGCAAGACAACAACCATCTGCACGAACAGTTCGACGACTTTTGCAGCAGCATGGACTATCAGCTCGGAGACCGTGGCTGCGGTTACCCTTGACGCTGCATCACAGACAGGAGCCCCTGCGAATGGCAAAAAGTCAGTTTTTCGGATGAATCCAGGTTCTGTTTATAGCATCATGATGGTCGCATCTGTGTTTGGCGACATCGCGGTGAACGCACATTGGAAGCGTGTATTCGTCATCGCCATACTGGCGTATCACCTGGCGTGATGGTATGGGGTACCACTGGTTACACGTCTCGGTCACATCTTGTTCGCATTGACGGCACTTTGAACAGTGGACGTTACATTTCAGATGTGTTACGTCCCGCGTCTCTACCCTTCATTCGATCCCTGCGAAACCCTACATTTCAGCAGGATAATGCACGACCGCACGTTGCAGGTCCTGTACGGGCCTTTCTGGATACAGAAAATGTTCGACTGTTGCCCTGGCCAGCACATTCTCCAGATCTCTCACCAATCGAAAACGCCTGGTCAATGGTGGCGGAGCAACTGGCACGTCACAATGCGCCAGTCACTACTCTTGATGAACTGTGGTATCGTGTTGAAGCTGCATGGGCAGCTGTACCTGTACACGCCATCCAAGCTCTGCTTGACTCAATGCCCAGGCGTATCAAGGCCGTTGTTACGGCCAGAGATGGTTGTTCTGGGTACTGATTTCTTAGAATATATGCCACCAAATTGCTAGAAAATGTAATCATATGTCAGTTCTAGTATAATATATTTGTCCAATGAATACCCGTTTATCATCTGCATTTCTTCTTGGTGTAGCACTTTTAATGTGCCAGTAGTGTATCACGAGAAACTGCAGTACTGTTCGCAGTCTCTCCCATTATGAGCGTTATCTGGATGCCTGAATAAAACAGTGAATATGTTATTCTTTGGCTACCAGATGCTTTATTACACTGAGGTGGCAAAAGACATGGAATGTCTCCGGATAAAGTGCCGGACCTCCTTTTGCTCGGCGTAGTTAGCAACTCGACATGGCATGGACTCAAAAAGTCGTTGGAAGTCCCCTGCAGAAATACTGAGACATGCTGCCTCTATAGCCGTCCATAATTGCTTAAGCGTTGCAGGTTCAGGATTTTGTGCACGAATTGACCTCTCATTATGTCCCATGTGTGTTCGATAAGATTCATGGCGGGCGATCTGTGTGGTCAAATCATTCGCCCGGATTGTCCAGAATGTTCTTCACACTAATAGAGAACAATTGCGGACCCATGACATGGCGCATTGTCATCCATAGAAGTTCCATCGTTGTTTGAGAACAAGAAATCCATGAAAGACTGCAAATGATGTCCAAGTAGCCAAAAATAACCTTTTCCAGTCAATAATCGGTTCATTTGGACCAGAGGACCCATTCCATTCCATGTAAGCAAAGCCCACATCATTGTTGAGCCACTACCAGATTGCACAGTGCCTTGCTGACAACATGGGTCAATGACTTCCTCGGGTCTGCCCCACACTCGAACCCTACCATCAGCTCCAACCAACTGAAATCGGGGCCCATTTGACCAGGCCACGCCTTTCCAGTCGTCTAGGGTTCAACCCAATATGGTCACGAGTCTAGGAGAGGCGCTGCAGGCTATTTAGAGCTCTTAGCAAAGTCACTGGCGTCGCTTTCGCCGCACTATCCTAACGGATACGTTCGTCGTATGCCCCATACGATTTCTGCTCTCGGTCGTTAAGTAAAGGCCGTCGGCCTGAAATTTGTTATTCTCGGCACACTCTTGACACTGAGGATCGCGGAATAGTGAATTCCCTAACGATTTCCGAAATGAAATCTCTCATGCGTCTAGCTCAAACTACCATTTCGCGTTCAAAGTCTGTTAATTCCCGTAGTATGACCATAAATACGTCGGAAGCCTTTTCACAAGAATCACCTTAATGCGAGTAACAGCTCCGCCAATGCACTGCCCTTTGATACCTTGTGTACACGATACTACCGCCATCGGTAAATGTGCAAAGTCTGTTAATTCCCGTAGTATGATCATAAATACGTCGGAAGCCTTTTCACAAGAATCACCTTAATGCGAGTAACAGCTCCGCCAATGCACTGCCCTTTGATATCTTGTGTACACGATACTACCGCCATCGGTAAATGTGCATATCGCTAGCCCATGGTGTTTGTAAGCTCAGTGTATTTGTAAACGACAGAGAAAGGCGGCTGCGAGAGAGACTGTGTCGAGTCGTCGGTGAGTGAGGAGATTTCGTTGCGGAAGTGCTAAATAGAGAATGAACTTTATTTGCGATGCGCCCTGCTGTGACTGAGGATAAAGAACGATTTTTAAGATTATTTCATGAGGGACGAGACATTTGGAAAAAGGTAACACGAATAAAGTTTCTATTTGCTGCAAGTGCTGGTCGAGTACTGTAAAGATCCCATTTTGGTTCACAGAACCTACGTTTTGGTATCCAAGGCAAATTATTCGTCATGTGTTCAGAATTCTGATTATTCTTCACCCTCTCCCTTTTCAGTTAAAAGTGCGTTACAAGTAAAGTAAAGAGTAAATTTCGTAACTTAAGTACTGATTGTCTGAATCATTGTTCATTGTTTGCTTGGACAGCTAGCTGAATTTTTGGAAAGATGACAAAATTCTCATTTGGCAAAGCAGCCTAAAGTAAATGATAAGGCAATTAGCCGTGTCGTGATTTATTTCATGATCATGCACATCAGCGCTTCATATTCTTACAATTGGACAAGACAGAGCAGAGCTGTGTTCTCCGTTGTGCAGGTAAGAAACAACTGTAGGGCCTAAACGACCTTTTTGAGATGGAGTTAGGAACTGTATTCATTTGTAAAATTTTCATATAATTCCGTAGGCGCATTTTCTAACAGGGCCCAGTTTCAATATGCGACAATTAGTCCCATTCTTTGTATTCAGTTTCATTAACAGATTCAGATTACCATAATTGACATTATATACATCGAAAGTAATTTACGTAGTTAATATTCGTATTGAAAATTAGGGTAGCAAATGTTATTCTAGATCAAAGTGTGTGGGCGACACTGTAATCGTAATTTATATGTAATGCAGTTTTGAATTACAAGTTTTTGTTTAGATAACAGGTTTAAACCGATTAGTTTCAAAAAGTTCGCCTCCAACTCAAATAAATTCCTATCTCCAAAAAACAGATGCGCACTCGGTGATCAAACAACGATTAGTGTTATGTTTAACGGCAGTCTACAGAACTAAAGTTCAGATTTCGCGTCGGACAGGGCCCGCTGTTTCTCATGATTTAGCAAATTTATTTTTATTTGGTTTTGAGGCCTGATGCCCTTCATGTAGCCGCAGTCGGTAGTTAAAATAAGAGGCGTAGAGAGCCTATACAGGCAGTGTGCCCAGTTTTCTGGCGGCCGCCATGTTTTTTCCATACTGCAACTAAGTAGCGCCGCAATGGAAAATGCAGTCGCCTAACGACTGTAGCAAGACTTCGATACGACAAATGATGCTTGTTTTTGGTATTTGGGTAAAGTGAATACCATTCCTATATGGGTATACTTTTAATGTGGAGTGTACTGAAGAATATGGCATGAAGGAGTATATACGCCGAACCAACGACCAGAGTAGTGAAATATTAACGATTTATTACAGTTGTCTTGACATTCTGGGATAATGGGAATCGACCAATTAAAGTTTCATTTGTTGAAATTTAAAATGTTCTGAAGTCATTTCAGCTTTCATGCTAAGATATTCATCGTTGAAGCTATTAGCCTCTAAGCTTTGAATATGTATTTTTCGTCCCCGCATTCTATATTTTCAGTGAATCATTGTGCACCTAATAACTTTCTCTTATACTGGGTAATCCAGATTACTTATTTCTACAATGATATTTGTAGAACATAAAGAATCGAAAAAAAAAATCACGGTAAAAGATTTTCGAAACGAAACATCTGCCCCCTGCACTTTCTACACTGACTCAATAGTAGAGCTGCGTAACAGGTTACTGATTATTCATGCTATGCACACAATCAAAATACCTCTTGTGAGATTTATAATCCTTGCCCTTCAATTTCCATAACCAACAATTTGCCTTGTGGATATCCACAAAGACTAATTAAAGAAGCCAATATGTAAATAAATAATGTGCAGTCTTTAAAATGAAGGGGTCGCGGAAGAAAGTGCTAATCCCCAATTTAATAGGTGGTAGTGTAATCACTTTACCTGTTCTGTTTTTTAATCCACCACCTGCTCTTAACGAGTAGTTCTACTTGTACTGTTAGCAAATAGTCTACAATCTAAATCGCTTTGTCGTAATGCATTTATGTTGATGTATTTGAATTTCACCAAATATATAGCATGCCAATGGGCTTGCACCAGTGGTAACAGTGGTTCCTGCCAGATGACCGAAGTTAAGCGCTGTCGGGCTGGGGTAGCACTTGGATGGGTGACCATCCGGTCTGCCGAGCGCTGTTGGCAAGCGGGGTGCACTCAGCCCCTGTGAGGCAAACTGAGGAACTACTTCACTGAAAAGTAGCGGCTACGATCTCGAAATCTGACATAACGGCCGGGAGAGCGGTGTGCTGACCACATGCCCCTCCATATCCGCATCGATTGACGCCTAAGGCCGGCCGCGGTGGCCGTACGGTTCTAGGCACTTCAGTCCGGAACCGCGTGACTGCTACGGTCGCAGGTTCGAATCCTGCCTCGGGCATGGATGTATGTGATGTCCTTAGGTTAGTTAGGTTTAAGTAGTTCTAAGTTCTAGGGGACTGATGACCTCAGATGTTGAGTCCCATAGTGCTCAGAGCGATTTTGACGCCTAAGGTCTGAGGGTGATACGGCGGCCGGTAGGTACCGTTGGGCCTTCATGACCTGTGCGGGAGGAGCTCACTAAATATATAACATGCAAAAATGCAAAATACGCCCATGTAGGTTAGTACTTTCTTCCGAAGACCGCTTCAATCGTATATATTACTACAGACATACCTCACAAAATGCAAATCAAATTTTCCTCCTTAACAAACCACTACCAGGGATAAGAAATAGAAAACTGAGAATACAATGCGAACGAGTGGGGGTTGATCCCGAGGTCTTTGAGTGCGTAGTGTGGCACTTTACCATTTAGTGACCAAGTATTTAATACTTCTGAGACACAATGTTTTATGCATTACATGAATAATTCTAATGTTGTTTGTAGGCCAACTATTAAAATCAAGTATGACAACCGTTTGGCAGTAAAAATATGGCTTTTCTCTTTGTTCTCGTGCTGGGAACGCAGAAATTGTGCATTGAAACAATGAATAGTCTTGAAAAAATAGTAGACGCAAGGAAAAGTTTTTGGTTAGACATTATTAATTGCATATCGCATCACAAAACATTTACTTTACACAAGACGGAACAACTTGCGGGTTTCCACAAACCGCCTTTAGGATTCTCGGCTTCCGATTAATTTTAATTGCCCGGTGTTTGCGTCTTTCTTCATCTGTCGGAAACATTAGCGTCATGAAGCCATCTTCTCAACATTTTGCGGCCATTAGCGTAATACCCTTAAAATGTTCTTTAGATCCCCTAAAAAAAACCATGTAAATCACATTAATTACATTCATTAAATACCCCATTAATCACACATTAGTATACAAAAATTGGCGTGAAAATTGAATGCAACAATTGTCGCCGTAGATTCGCCTTACACCGTGATTGTTTTATCGATATTAAATTACATAAAATTAACCGACAAATGACATATACCAACGCAAGAAGAATTACGGTATTTCTACCTGCAAACAATTATGCCGTGGAATTGTTACTGGGAGCATTAAAATCGATCTACAACAGCACGACGCATACTACCTTAGCCGCAGTAAACACAAAACTTGTGTCCTGAGTTCTCAGCCAGTCAGGGTCGATATCTCCGTTGGCCACTTTCTCTCTATGTACGCCACCCAGGCACGCCTGGCTACATACTTTCTATTACGGAACTGCACCAATAATGGATATCAAACACGCCATACATAGCCCGCAGTAGCGTACCCTCGTGAGGAACTGTTCTCGCTGCTGCGGAACTTCCGAATTCATCAATGCAACCATTGCAGATACAGTGGTGTGTGTCTTGCGATTGGGAACGAACAGTTCGTTAGAATTCTTATCTAAAGCGACGATTTATAATTAATGGTACCTGCGGTATTAGCCTTGAACGTAATTACATTCGTTTATTTCTCAAGGTAGATTGCATAACCCTTTCTGTGTTGTTAGACTGGAATAACGAATATTTTCAACTACCTCACACTATCCCTCTCGTTTAATGTCTATCGATTTAGCCTTTTTCCGAATTATTATCCCTGTCTAGAAGTGTATTTTGTGAAACTGCCCTAGGCTGCAGGCCTGTCTCGCGCTTTCTTAACAAGGCCTATGATTCCATGTTGTTTCTTGACTGATTTGCCATGTCCTTCATCAATGGGCCGCCCACCGTTTCATTCATTCCAACTACCAGAGTATATCACGATGCGTCCAGTATTGATCCAGAGCACTAGTTTTGTCGTTCGGGAGGACTACAAAATATTGATGCGCAAAACCAGAGGTACATCAGTGACGTCAGTTCATGTAAAATTGTGGGACACTTGCATGCACGCGCGAGATTAACAAATATTCATTACGAATGAACGTAGAGTCGACAAAATGATCGTAAGGAATTCAGCTTCTTTCCTCCATTTCGGCGATCTGAAAGGCTAAAGAGAGCACTGTTCAGCTCAGGCGATTTCATAATTTCTAGAATTTCATAGTACAGGCCTGTACTGTCGCTAAAGAACAATGTGTCTCCTGAGGGAATATTTGACTAAATACATGACTACAATCGCGATTTCTTAAAAGGCACACTCCAGCTCGTCTTTCTTCTCGCAGAATCATCTTCAGAAACGTTAGCGACACGTCAGCGAACCACAAGTTAGAAGAAGACGTCAATAGCTAGCTTGCAGACGATGTTATTTACCGAAAGGTGATAATGCCTCAAAACAAGACTTGTGGGAGAATGAAGGATCAGTGCAGAGATTGGCAGCCTACCCCAAGAATGATGAAATGAACCATAACGCACAACTTGAAAAGACGGGTTCCGTTATAATTTGGGTTCATCTCAGAGGAAAACCAACAGAATAAGCCACATATTTTCAAGTGGTCCGAAGCGACACTAGAAGGAACGAAAACGTGTACATTGGAGTGCTGCTGGGAAACGGCAAAGTACGGTTCACTGGTAGCGCACTTAGCACGTGTCGCTTATCTACGAAGCGAGTCGCTTACGAGACACTCGTTACTGAGTTACTCCAGTGTTGTTTCCAGCTACGCTACTGGCAAAACCGGAATGGCTGCAGAGACTAAAGAGTTTTCTTCATCGCACCAATAACACTGTACATGTAGGCCTAATTGATGTGGTGCTTATACAAAACAGAAGGCCAAAAACAGGATTTACCTTAAGTGAAAACATAGCTGTGATACAGTTACCGAGTCTGGGAAACGCATAGAATAGCATTTGCAACCTTTCAGCCTGCACAGTTACCATGAACAGCCCAAGGAAGATGACATCCGGTACATTGCTAGCATTTACTCAAGCGAACTATCAGGCAGACTGAGGAATATAAACGTACCCGCAGATGAAACTGTAAACGTAGGTGTAGTGTGCATGTACATGAGTTGCCGAGAGATTATTTTTCATTACGTGCAAAGGCAAAAACGGGAGTGCGTAGGAGAAAGGTGTACGTATGCCTGCACAGGCACGCTCATTAATGTGTTTTTCAAACGTGAAGTACAAACCACTACGACATCACTCACATTCCTCCAACAGAAATACCGACAGACTGCAAACAAAAGACGTAACGGCGCTTTCTCATGTACAGAACTGCCAGCGGCAAGTTAAAATATGGTACTTCCTACTGGCCTGAAGCTTTTACGCGTGAATGGCTGAGAGTCGCTGAAGGAAAGTAAGTTTTCTCTCTGCATTAAAAACGTATAATTTCCTCAGCCGGTTATCAAACGTGTCGGAAGACATTGTCACTGTTAGCGTTTATACCGTTTGGAGAAATTGCTATCTATAGGAAACATCGGGTTATTTCAGTGCATTCTCTTCCCGCTAAAAAACTGTTTTGTTTACTTAAGTTTTCCTTTCTGTCTCGTCCGAATTTTTGGTATGCCGACAGTTTCCTCACTGTGTCCAATAGAGACAGCAACTCTGACTGTGTTCACATCTTATAGTTGTGCACGCAACTTTAATCGACTTATAGTTATCATTCTATACCTTGTAGCATACGTACGAGAAGTGGATTTTCAGTCTTTGCGCTCGATTACTCAGTTGGTTTCTTACAAGAATAATGGCGTACTACTTCAGCGGAGCTGCAATTCTCATTAATGACACATTCGTTGACAATACTGACCTCGCCGTGGGAATACATTCGCACTCTATCGAAGAAACGCGCCGATGATTACCCATCGCAATATCTTACTCCAAGTAAGAAGCTCAGTAGTTATTTTGAAACATTTTTTTACCAGTTGTTGATGGTGTTGAGGTCTCACACTTGTTATCACACTTTTGGTGCCAACACTTGTTCCACGTCACTAGCAGAGCTACTATACTACGATATTCAAGTATCTCCAATAATTGAGAAAGCAAGTGAAAGCATAGTATATCACTGGAGATATTTTTTGGCATATCACGAGAGAGTCCTTTTACATTTTGCCAAAAAATATTTGACAAGTCACTACAAAAATTTTACAAAATATTACACGAGCTGCAGAAAGAACAAATCTTAAAAAAATATGCAAAGTAAATCGTCGTCCGACAAGGGCGAAAGGTTTCGGTCTTTACCAGACCGAACGCTTTCGAACAAACGAATCCCTGTGACAGATCGAAAATGTGAACAAGGTGCTTCTATTTAAAAACAAAACTACTTAAGTCATCATTTATGGATAAATAGGTAGTTTAAACGCCATTAATGTTGGTTGAAGGCCAGACTCAAACATAAATACCGCTTCTTATGTACTTGTGTATACAAATTATTTGACTTTGATATTTGTATCAATAAACTTTTAATAATCTGATGATGACAGGACGCCAAAACCAGTCATTGTGAGTTATACAGTTATATGCGATCTAGACGAACATTTATGAATAATGTGGCAAACATGGTCGTGGACTTGTTTACAAATTTCATGTGTTCATTTGATAAATAAAAAGACTGCAATTTTAAGTGGTGTCATCACGGAATGCGAGCTCCTTTGGTAAAAACTCACTGTTTATATGATCGACCTTGACTTGCAAGAAGAACTATCATTGGTGACATTTATGAAGAAATAACTACTCTCCCACTGCAATTTAAAATTGTTAAAATTATTTTGATGGTCTATGAAATGCAGAGCAGATTGTGTGTCAAACGTTGCTTCTGGTGTTAAACTGTTCCTGTAATGAGTGTTCGTGGTGTAATTAATGTTCATAGCTGTTATACTAATTAAGATAATATTAATTAATGTGCATTTTTATTAATATACGTTAATTATAACACAGCTTTATACTTGCATTCCTTGCCTGAACAGTGATAGTTTGATATCACCCGTCGTCTGCAAGAGTATAATTACACTGATACGAGACGTAATCGAAAGATGCAATACAACTTTTGCACATCGTCACACACAGCACTACTATCTGTGTACAGCCTTGTCCTCCAGTATATCGTTCCATACTATGTATATAAAGGGTAAACGTTACTAGCAAAGATCTCTGAATGTTCTTGACAGATTTACTTCAGATTATTACGGGAAGCGCTAATAAACATTCGGACGGGCAGGACGGGCATGGACTACATAATTTCTTAATCAACAATGTACAGGTGTTCTGTTAAAACTGAGGGCGAGAAAGACAATGCTGTGCCTTTCTGTGTTGTGAAAATGTACGATTTCGCTTTCTTTCACACACTCTTATCCCATACACCTTGATCCCAACCGATTTACCCATTCGTTTTAAGCAAGGTTTCATTTACAATAACAATAAACAGGACTCGAGGTTGGACATTCAAATACGTTGCAACTGATTTTTCGCATGGGCAGTTGTATGTTGCCCGTTTCACGAACTGATAGTTCACAAAAGCAGATCATACTCTCACCACGCAGTATCTAAAAATCGAAAAAATGTTCTGTATTTTAAAATCAAATTGTGTTTATAAAGTTAAAACCTCAAAAATAATTACAGCCGAAAAGTAAAAGAAAGAAGTCTTATTCAGTTTTTATTCTGTGCGATATTACTTTCGAATTCCATGAAAATCCAAGGGTACCGCAGATTAGGACGTATATCGAATTCCCACCCAGTGTGCGATATTACTTTCGAGTTCCATGAAAATCCAAGGGTACCGCAGATTAGGACGTATATCGAATTCCCATCCAGTGTGCATTTCAAAAGAACTGCACACTGTGCATGCGCGACCGTTACGGTAGTGTGCTCAAGCTGACATTCATGCCAGTTGTGAGCGAGACGTCAAGCGTGACGTTCATATATGTGTTTGCTGGTTCGCGTGGCTGATGGGGCATGAAACCGAGTGAGGTCGGACTACACGTAGTGACCAGCGTTTCTACATCAAATTTGAATCCATGCGCGGAAAGAACCCAACGGAAATTTACAATGCTTTCAGAGAGATGTGTGGGAATAGTGTAGTGGATTGCAGCAAACACAGTATTACGGTGGTCTGTTCGTTTCCGTGAAGGTCGGGTACGTAGAAGGCCAACAACAGCAGCAGATTACACCTCTCAGGCTGTTGTCAATGAAATATTGAGAAAGGATCGGCGAAAAACGTGTGAGGAAGCTGCATATGGTACCAGGATGTCTGTCACTTCAGCTTATAGAATCATAACAGAAAAGTTAAAGACGAGAAAAGTTGTTGCCAGATGGGCTCCGCATGACCAACCCACCAATGAGAAAAACGCTCGACGAATATGGATGAGAAATACTTTCCCATCCACCACACAGTCCTGAAATGTGTCCCATCAGACTTTGATTTCTTCCCCAACTTGAAGTAACAGTTCCATGGGAAACGTTTTGATACAACTGATGAAGCTTCCAGTGAGGTGACCCGAGTAATCATAAACTTCAACAATGAAGGTGCCCTGTCCGAAATACACAAGTTGCCAAAACTTTGAAAAGCTGTCGTAAGCAAGAATATAGATTATGTCAAAGGCCTATAGAGGTATTTTGTAAAATAAATTATTTTCTTCAGTTATATCTTACAGTGTGTAGAACTTTTGAAATGACCCTCGTATTTACCAACTGCGAAATACTGCAGTGTTCGGTAATGTCAGTATAATTATAATTTGGCGAGTACACGAAACAGAGAAATGGTTCACTCACAGATAATCTCGCGACTCAATGTACTTAGTGTGTCTGGCATCAAACATAGTAGCAAATGACAAGGGCTTTGACAGAGCTATATGTTGTCTGCAAACGAGATTTAACTTAAATTGGCCTCAATTTAGGTTATGGAACAAAGCTATTTCAGTCTGTGAGAATCAATCATTGGTCGACCTTCCGTATACAATCAGTTTTTCATGCGTGGATGTCAGTATGTCTCCTTTTCCGGTCTCCACCCTGTTGCATAAGTTCGAATGGTGGCCCATTAGGAGTACGGACAACGGCTGATAGTTGGACGCAAAACGAAACTCTCACTTTTTTTGCCAAACAAATGCTCTCTCAGTACTGACTTCGCATAGAAATAATCTCTGCATTTTACTTTCTGACGAAACTGTGTAACTAACAATTAGATCAGAGATGGGTGGGAACAACGGATGTCAGTGTATGACACTGCGAGGGAAGAACGTAAGCGGTGGTAGTAGGCTTCTTCGGCGCCCTTCAGCTCGAGCAAGAGCCGGCCAGGCTATTTCGACTCGCCGGGATGAAATCCCAGCCCATCATTCTTGCAAAGTGTGTCTCCGGCCGGAGGTGCGGAGCTGCGAGCAACGTCGTAAATTATTCGCGCAGCAGCTCCAGCCAGTGTGTGGTAGTCTTGCGTCCAAGGTGGCGGAGGTAACGAGGATGCGCGAGCGGCGTGGGTCCAAGAAGGTGGAGAAAGAAGGCAGGGAAGCACAGCACGCAAGGGAAGACCAAAATCGAAAGCGCAGGAGATGCTTTTGTAAACCGGTCATGTATTTCCTTTTTCCTTTACACCCATGATGAATTCTGTGAAATAGCTGCTTTGCTAAATAGCGCCAATGGGTGATGTGCCAAATACTCCAGTGATTACGTTTTCTTTTCTGACGTCTTCCAGATCACAGATGACTGCATGTAAAACGGAAATGCAACTGCACTAAGGCATCCTACGCAAAAAAATCTTCCTCTTACTGGAAGAAAATGTAAGCAAACGCAAGCGACAACAGAATGTCAGAACAAACCACATTAAGAGTGGAAACTCTGTTGTATGTCCACAGACTTGATCCAGGTGCCAAACCATGGGCAAAGTCTTTCAAACACACTCTAATAGATGACGCATGGTCTTAGTGCCAAGCTGTGCTTATCTGTGGAGTTCCAAATTTTAAAAAAAAATGATAAGTGGTTTTGGTTGATTACAGTTCTATCAGTTAAAACTGTAATGCTGTATTTCTGCGCTGCACCTGTATTAATAATCAAAACGTAGTACCTCAGTCTTAATGGCACTTGGAATTAAAACTTCCTTCCTGCTGACAAAAATGTCAGTTTTCGACAAAATAGCAGGAAGAACGCTGTGTAGAAAATACAAGATGATCTTTACAAAGAAGAAAACAGAAACCAGCCACTGTTAATAATGCTCTTTACACGAAAAGAGCCGTTACCGGCATCGGACCGAAAAGTTTATCGTCAGACGGCTGTTCACGTTGATATTACATTTCTTGTTGTTTATATTAGGTCTCGGAAATAACAGCTAACAACATCGTAATTAATATAAACGCGAGCCGCTCTCTAAATACGAATTTGCCGGTTCTAAGCCGGCAACGGCGCTATTTGCGTAAATAAATAGCATTATTAACAGTAGCTGGCTGGAGTTTTCTGCTTTCCCAAGAGTCAACTCATAAAAACTTTCTTATTGGCACATAGACGCAGCCAGTTTCCTGGTATGACGCTTAGAACGTTCTTAATAAGGTTTATTTACTAATTTGTCACATTATTTTTTGTGGTGAGTAGCACAATTCTGTTGTATCAGAATACCAACTCAATTTTTTTCGATACAAATCAGTTATAAACAAATAGAAACACAACGTTTTCTTTTTTTCATTCTTCTGATGAATGTCAGATTTGGCATTTAGAACGTTTTCCATTTTCAGTCTTCATGCGGTTTCTACGAGAGACCGGAAATCAGTTTACACTACTCTGCTCCTCTCCCTCCATTCTATTTCAACAGGTTACAGTGTCTGTCACCTATACGAATAGCCGAATGCGTAAAGCATGAACAATATCCTATAACAAGAAAGTGATTACACTTATATCGGAGCTACCGGCAAACGGGTAACGTGACTGTGGTTTTAGTCTCTTTTTCTATTCTAGCGCAACGCTCCTCACCTACTCGTCTGGTACGCTCGTTTTTAGAGTTCTGTATCGCAGTCGGTAAAACCGGAACCCTCACAGGCTCACTTTGTTGTCCGTCTGTCCTGTATGTCCGGTTCGAATCCTGCCTCGGGCATGGATTTGTGTGATGTCCTTATGTTAGTTAAGTTTAAGTAGTTCTAAGTTATAGGAAACTGATGACCTCAGATGTTAAGTCCCATAGTGCTTAGAACCATTCGAATGCCACATATTTTGATACTCGCAAACCTATAGGATACTTCCTGTTGAACTAGTATCATAAAATTTGACGAGAAGCAAGAATTCGCTGCACAAGTAAGGGAAACCTCACAAAATTGTCAATTTGTAATTGTATCACACGAAAAAATATTTCTTTTGTCATTTGTTATCCGACTTCAAACTTAAAACATCCTCGAAAGATTTGGAATTCTCGGGACCCATATCTTGCAAGTATCATTGTCGATAACAAGCAAGAATCAAGATTCTCAGTTCCTGGGATGGATGAGCTTTGTATATACATAATTAAGATTGTACCGAACCCTCAGAGCGTGAGTCCTACACGCATCTGGCCAATTTTTCTCTATTCATACATTGGCTGAGTACCTGTCGTTGCCAGGGTACGTATTTATTTATTCCAATTCTAGCAATCTATCTTCTCCTTCCCCTCTTTCTGTCCGTCTCCTTTGCCCCTCTCTGTCCATCTCCTTCTCTTTCCTTTCTCTGTCCACTTCTTCCACTCCCTACTCTGTCCATCTCTTCCTGCCCATCTCTCTGTCCCTCCTCTACTCCCCCTTCTCTCTGTCCATCTGCTTCTCCTCACTCCGTCCATCTGCTCCTTCCCCGTCTGTTCATCTCCTACTCCCCATTTTCTCTCCATCTCCTCTTCTCGTTCTCCGTCTACTTCCTCCTGCCCATCTCTCTGTCCAACTCCTCCCCACCCCTCTCTGTCCATTTCTCCCTCCCTCCTCTCTGTCCACCTCTGTCCATTTCCCTCTGCCCTCCCTCCGTCCATCCCATCGTCCGTCATATCTGTGATCATCTCCTCATTCCTCTGCTCTTTCAGTCCATCGCTCCCTCACTTCGTTCTCTCTCCACGTTCTCACCCCCATCCCAATAGGAAGTTGCTGGTTTTCACCCTCAGGGTGTTCCTTTCCAGGTAACAAGTAATATGTGTACCAAGTTTCGTAGAAATCGATCCAGGGTTTTAAGAGTAGTTTTTCATCCGCTGCTTTCCCCGCATACGCACATGCCACATATATTTAACGTATTACACACATATTTGTACACACAGTCTCCCTGTATCTCTAGAGAAGTTCCACCCTGCAGTTTCGTTTTCACGCAGGCCAATGTTTATGATGTCATATCTCTTGAATTTTGTGCCAACCAAAGATATAATTTCATGGACATATTCAGAGGCAAATACTGATACTGTCTGCAAAATGTGTTGCGAATAGAGTAATTAGCACAGAATTAATAA
Source organism: Schistocerca piceifrons (assembly GCF_021461385.2). NCBI lineage: Eukaryota > Metazoa > Arthropoda > Insecta > Orthoptera > Acrididae > Schistocerca > Schistocerca piceifrons. The sequence continues at coordinate 693,845,313 of NC_060141.1, forward strand.
ACTTAAACCAGTATCTCACGTTGATGACGTCATGTCTCCTCAACTAGGTGTCGGACAATGGTATAATTTTGTAGGCACATTCGGCGGCATACGTGAATTCCTATCTGCGAAATTTGTTAGGAATAGAATTAGTGCCAGAGAAGTAATAAATTTAAACGGCATGCATGATGCAGTAGTTCTTCCCGCTTTTCAATGTTCATTACGTCATATTTCCTTAAATACAATGATATAATTTTGCAGGTACATTTAGTGAATACCGTCTGCAAAATGTGTCTTGAATACAGTTAGTAGTAACGAAGTAATAAATTAAAATTCATGCCTGATGCGGAAGTTTTACTGCGCGAGCAGCGAAAATTTAGTAAGGGATAAACTTTATCTTTTCATGATTCTGTTGGGGTTGTGAGCTAAAAGAAGTTTCGTAAAGGTTTTAAACTATGTGTAAAGTTTGTTGCACGTCATTAAGTACTCCCATTCTCAAATAATGGATAAATGAAGTCTGAGAAATCGCGCGCCCTGAGCTACGCTTCTTCCCCACCCCTCTTATAGGTACATGGTTCTTACCTCCACACCTATCCTTTCCAGACAGTAAGTGACGTATGTACCAAGTCTGATTAATATCGGTCCATTGGTGTAAGTGGAGATGTGGAGCATACATACATACATACTTACATCCATTTTCATAATGCGTATGGATATGGATATGCATGTATGGATATCAGGCAGCCTACATTCTGACTCAGTAAGACCGACAAGGCGATAAAGTGTCTCTTGTACAGAAATCAGTCGCACTTTCGAAAATATATTATTGTTGCAGATAATACACCTAAAAATAAGGGAATATTTCACAGCAAGTCAGCACAGTATGTGATAAATATTCTCAAATGGGAAATGAGTGAGACTGAAACCACTGTGTGTTCGCTGGGTGAAGAGGAGTAGGGGAGGTGAGGAGGGGGGAGGGGTGGGGGTGGAATCAAGCACCTAAAAGAGAAGTTATGGAGAAAAATATCTCATCATTACCCCGACGGCCGGCCGCGGTGGTCTAGAGGTTCTAGGCGCTCAGTCCGGAACCGCGCAACTGCTACGGTCGCAGGTTCGAATCCTGCCTCGGGCATGGATGTGTGTGATGTCCTTAGGTTAGTTAGGTTTAAGTAGTTCTAAGTTCTAGGTGATTGATGACCACAGATGTTAAGTCCCATAGTGCTCAGAGCCATTACCCCGACGGAACATAGCCTCAGACGGAATAGTTTGAGGAAACGAACTGTCTGCGGATTGTTAGAGGGACGATACCGACAGAAAACTTAAGTCACAATGGGAATCAAACGATTCACTCGACTACCAGTCGAGTAGATTAAACGCTTCTCCGGTTAGTTTGGAACGGTACAACGGACAAGGTAGCGAACTGTAAATGGATTGTGCTGTAAGCTGTCATATACGCTCATGGAGATTAATGTTTTATAGTTAATCGATAATGTGCCCCAGTGACAGAAGGTACCAGGCTACATCATGCTGTTTGTAGATCGGATGTTTCTAACAGCCTCATTAGACATTAATCTATAAGGATATTTATACATTTTATAAAGGGGCGAAAACTGTGTGATGTCTATTGCAGCTAGTGTGAGTAAGCATAGCTATTCCACACACTACATCCAGAGTTGGCAGTTCGGCTGTGTACTCGTTTCGAATCACCTTCAAAGGGAAAGAAATAATAATGAGGCTTGAGAAGGGCAGTAATTCTCCTAAAAAGCTTCCCCGACTAGGTAGACACAAAATCAAATAAACTGCTCTTCTTTCATCTCCACGCATATTTCTCTTTTCGCCTTTCATCCCGCCTTTTACAAAGTTGCCTGCGGCATCCCGAACAACTTCTGCTGTAACAACATACAGTGATGTAAGGAGATACACAAGAAAGTAACGCCATTACTTCTTTTACTCTGTGACTCTGACAAGTTCAGCCCACGGATTTACTGGTAAACCAGACAAAGTTTAGACAAATTACAATTTTTATACAAAAATTTTACAGTTGTTTCAGTCTTGTAACACTCATACAAAAAAGGCAAGAACAGACGATATAACCCGCTGCATGCAACGTTAGATAATTTCAACAATGCGCCCAGTGTGTCAGATACCAGCTTGCCATTTGGCTGAAAAGCTTTACGCCCGATGTTGGCCTTAGGTTTAAGGCAATTCATGTTGTCTGTGTTTATATGTCGGTTAGCATGTGCTATTTACTTCTTTTCATGCTCTTGTTTATAATAATAGCATTACTTGAATTGTTTATTAAGCGAAGCGGTGCAGTGGTTAACGCATGGAACTCGCATTCCGGAAAGTCGGGATGAAATCCCGCTACGGACATCCAGATGTAAATCTTCTGTGGTTTCTCTAAATCAATTAATACAAATGCCAGGATAGTTCCTTTGAAAAGAGCACCGCTGATTTCTCTCTATCTCATTATCTTATCCATGCTTTACTCCATCTCTAATGGCCTCGTCCTCGTCCTCTTCCTTCGTTTCCAAAATAACACCGTGTAAAATATTATATAAGAAAGCATATTGTAAAAGTAATTACTTTCCACGGCACATTCAAACTGTGAGCGGGATCCTTGCTTTTCGCGGGTAGTGCTCTTACCTGCTGAGTCATTAGAGTTATCAAGGGTCAACTAAAATGTTTTTTTCTACTAGGATCTCTCTTCTATTCCTACAAAATCCACAAAGGTTTTGCCACATATTTACATCTATACCTACTTATATACTCTGCAAGTCACCTTACGGTGTGTTGCGGAGGATACTTTTGGTACCACACCCATTTTCCCACTTCTCTTTCCAATTAGCGAATGGTTCGTGGGCAGGACGCGTGTAAGTAAAGCCCGCGTGTGAGCTTCAATTCGTCTGAAGTTCTCGCTGTGATTAATTCGTAAGGCGTATCGGGGTTGGACAAAAATGTGGAAACAACGCGACAAATGCGTGCTTGAATATAAATCCAAATGTTAGCCAAGCCCGCAGGTGGTATTCGACCATGAATGTGCGGTTTCCTCAGTACGTTGCACGCGTCAGTCGTGGTAGGAAACTGTTCTGTGTGGTTGTGAGTGCACGTCGAAGGTAACTGAATTCGACCATGGTCAGCTAGTTGGTGCTCGTGTGGTGGATGCTTCCGCAACCAAGCTAGCCGAGGTGTTTGGGTGTTTCAGAAGCACCGTGTCACAGATTTATACTGCATACAGAGAAAGTAGGAAAACATCATCCGCTAAACCATATGCTTTCGAAAGTGTGTGTTGAAGAGGATTGTGACGAAAAACACGGGCACGATAGCTCCAATGTCAGTGCAAAACTGAATATCCCAAACGCGAAGCGAACTCAGTAGACAGCTGTAATTCCAAAACCACTCATCAGTGATACAAAACTCGTAACACTGAAACTTTAAGCCGAAGCCATAAAACACAGACTATAGACCAAGATGGCCCTCTTCAGATTCACTTCCTGCAGCACGGGACAACAGTGAACGCCCAGCGTTACTCACAAACCTTGACCACTATTAGCCAAGCGATCAAATCAAAACGACCAGGCGATCTCACTCGTGGAGTCATTCTGCTCCACACAATGCAAAGCCTCATACGGCCAACACAGTCGCTCTGAGGGGCAAATGATTCACCTCGGACGACGACGTCCAGCTGTATGTGCGGAACTGGTTAAAATTCACAGCCCAGGGAGTTTTATGAGACAGCCATTCGCCGCCTTGTGTCATAGTGGGACATGTGTCTCAACAGCCAGGGTAAATACTTCTGACATACAGGTATTGGTTTCTGTAATTATGCCTCCGGCTCGCTTCTTTTTGAACGCCCCGTATACACTGTTTAGGCAACGGCCTTGCCACAGTGGATACACCGGTTCCCGTGAGATCACCGAAGTTAAGAGCTGTCGGGCGTCGCCGGCACTTGGATGGGTGACCATCCAGCCGCCATGCGCCGTTACCATTTTTTGGGGTGCACTGAGCCTCGTGATGCCAATTGAGGAGCTACTCGACCGAATAGTAGCGGCTCCGGTCAAAGAAAACCATCATAACGACCGAGAGAGCGGTGTGCTGACCACACGCCCCTCCTATCCGCATCCTCATCTGAGGATGATACGGCGGTCGGATGGTCCGGATGGACCACTTGTGGCCTTAAGAAGGAGTGCTTATACACTGTCTGTTCCCCAATGGTGATGCTGTATTCCAAGACGAAAGGGCCTCTGTCCACGCAGCTCCCATCGTCTAAGAATCGTTTTGCGAGCACGAGGATGAATTGTCGCATCTCCCCTGGCTAATTCAGTCACCAGATCCCAATATTATTGAGCTTTTGCAGTCTGCTTTAGAGAGAAGGTTGTGTGATCACTATCCACCTTCATTATCGTTAGCTGAACTTGCCGCTATTTTGGAGGAAGAATGGTATAAGGTTCCCTTGGAAACAATAATGACCTATACTTATCCGGTTCGAGAGGACTGGAAGCAGTTTTAAATGCCCACGGTTTTCTTACATCGTATTAGGGATGGTAATGTATTGTGTTTGCGGTGTCACCATTTTTTGGTCCACCCCCTGTATAAGAAAGAAGGTAGTATACTGAACGAATCTTCTCGAAACAAATGTTCTAGTTAACTCAACAGTAAACCTCTCCGTGTTGCACAACGCCTCTCTTATAGCGTACGCCACTGGAATTTGTTAAATAAATCCGAAACGCTATCGCGCTTAATAAACGATCCTCTGACCAAACGCGCCGCATTTAGTTCTATCTTCTGTATATCTTCTATTAATCCAAACTGATAAGAGTCTCAGACCGATGAGAAATACGCAAAAAAAGAGTAGAATGGCAGTTTATCAGGCCACTTCTCTCGTGGATGAATTGCATTTCCTTCCAATGAATATGAATTTGATAGCTGCTTTTCCTACAACTAGTTTTACGACGCCATTCCATTTTATGTCGCCCCGGGAGTTTACTCCTAGGTATTTTACGGTTGGTACTGTTCTTTATCACTGACAGTGGAAGGTTAGTGGAACAGCTATTACACGAACGTCTCAAGCCGCAACAACAGTAATTTAACAGTTATTTTTGAGTCGCCGGCCGGTGTGGCCATGCGGTTCTAGGCGCTTCAGTCTGGAACCGCGCGACTGCTACGGTCGCAGGTTCGAATCCTGCCTCGGGGATGGGTGTCTGTGTGATGTCCTTAGGTTAGTTGGGTTTAAGTAGTTCTAAGTTCTAGTGGACTGATGACCTCAGATGTTAAGTCCCATAGTGCTCAGAGCCATTTGAACCATTTTTGTGTCGTGATACAACAGAAACTCACCAAACGCAGTCATAAACTACCCACGCCACATGACGTCTATTTGATACGTGCAAGTAATAGCATTTAACTACTGAAGTGCAGGCTATGACAGCAGGAAGAAAGGAAGAGAGGAGGGAAGGTCATTAGAGCCGGAGCCCAAGCTCGTACTGGAGACGGATAGGGCAGCAAATCGAGTACGGCCTTTCCAAAGGAACGATCCCACAATTTCTTTGTTAATCGTTGTATAGAAACTACAGAAAATATAAAATTTGGACGGAAGACGGGGGTTCCAGCTCTGTTCTTCTCGAATTCGAATCAAGTGTATTCACCACTGCGCCAGCCCGCTCAATAGCAGTTCCGGAGTACAAAAGGAAAAGCAGTAGGCGCCGGGAACGGTCAGAGAATGCTCGGTATTAGCAGATCAGTTTCTCTCCGGTAACAAAAGCCGTGGAAACATTCTGATAGATTTTAGTTTCTTAATGTACTGACGAATGGGATTTATGTGCGTCTAGGAGTATGGCTCATATTAACTGCTTCAAGTTATGTTGTCTTTACAGCCATCAACCACGATGACAAGAATAGAACATTGATAATGAATCTAAGGAGTTCTGCTATCAAGGATAGCGTAAAAAAAAATAATGAAAAATAGTGAACGGGTTTTTAAGTTGGAATATGTAGTTTAAAGAACTTAAGTAAAAATACTATTTTTGTAGAATGCGCTGAAATGTCACAAACGTTTGACTAATTACGTTGTAATCTGAACTCTTGCAGACCTTAAGATGACATTATTTAACCGAAATCGGTATAAATGCGTTGCTGATAGAATTCTTTCGACTGCTTATCCCTTCGGAAAGACGATACTTGCTTTTCCGAAAGTTAATTAAACAGTGAAATACATAACTAACAAAAGACAAAAATTACAACGAAAAAAATTCAATAAAGCAGTCAGATGTGCTTCAGTTCTAAATGCAACACTGTCGGTTGTTGCTGCTCAGCACATTGCGCCTAAGTTCTTTCCACAGCAAAAAGAAGCCCCAAAAGCATATATACTGCAAAATGATACTGTCAGTAGTGTGTCCTCAAGCTAATTTTTGGAGCATAAAATTAATTCATATTAGACTTCACGGTTACTGTTGTAAGTACTGTGAAATATGTTTTACGATATTCTTGTTTCGATGACCACGCTTTCAGCCGGTCAGTATTGAAAGCCTTTTTGAAGAGGCGAATCCGTGGATATCATGTACGTCATTTGTTGGTCTCTTATGAAGAATTTGAAGCGCACCAGTTTTCTGGCAGCACAGGCTAATCAGAGAGGGAACGAGCAAGTCAGCACCTAAAAAGGCCAGTAGCATATACGAGCTGTTCAAAAAAATTAAAAAGAACTTTGTAATTTCACGTGTCGTATTAGTCTGACTCGAGCGGTTTTTTCGTTGTTGTGGTGGTATTCATGTCTACAAAGCATGTGTACAATGTTAGCCATATCGGATATTTAGTCTTTTTCAGCTGTCAAAAAGCTTACATGTATTTGGGTAGTATCGGCGATTATTTAGTTTGTATTAAAATGGATCAGAGAATTGAAAAGGTGGGCGAGAGAAGATAGGATATTTTGAGTTATTGCATGTTATATTGTTGATTAAACTCACACAGGAACGTAAATATAAAACAGTTTACAAAAGAGACAGTTATTTCTAGCGGTATATGTGGAATTAATTGTTACTAGCTTGTGTTTCATTTGAATATACAGCATACAACGTGATCAGACTATTTCTTACTACGTAAATTGAGGGTTAGCTCTTTCTTTCGCCGACCCCTTCAGTACGAATTAAATGTTGCTATAAGAACGGAATAAAGTGCAATAAAGCTTTACAAATGTTAAATACTGCTTTCGGTGAATCTGCTCTGAGCAAAACAAGTATTTACGAGTGGTGTTCAGAATAAAGCCATGAAGACGTTGAAGATAACGAGCGCTCTGGACGCCCCAGCACATCAAACCATAACCAATGAAATTGTGGAGAAAGTGAATGAAATGATAGAGAACGATTACCGAATCACTATCAGTGAAGTCACTGGCGTTGTTGTCGTACCAGTTGGCTCATGGCGATGAACGTTTTCGGATGTTTTGGTTATGAAACGTATCACAGCAAAACTAATTCCAACACCGCCGAATTTCGAACAAAATCAGGTGCGAATATTAGTTGCTGATGAGTCGCTAGATGAGGTAAGAATGATGCAAAGATACTGAAACGTGTCATAACAGGTACCGGAAGATGAGTTTAAGCATTTGACGTCGAAACTAAGGTTCACACCTCCCAGTATAGACTTGTAAATCGCCAATTCAGAAGAAAGCGAGGTAAATGATATCAAATGTGAAGATTATTCTCGCTGGGTTCTTCGGTTTTAACGCCATAGCGCGCCATGAGCTCTTGCCACAAGGTTTAATTGTGAATAAGGTGTACTACTTGCGAGGTAACAGCACTGTAGAATTTTCTAAAAATCATTTTTATTGGCTTAAAAGGTGCTTTGAACCTTCTAAAACATGAAGCAAGAAGTCTAATCCTTGAAAAAAAATGTCCTATGGAATTCCGAGCTCTTCATCTAGCACCTTGGTTGACCCGAAAGGGCCTACTACCTCGCTTTCGGCGAGCATGCTCTTGGGAAAACAGTGTTTCGAGTGGTTCAAAAAATTCAAAAGTGATGATTTTGACGCGAGAAACGACGATGGCGGGAATCTACCGAAAGAGCTCCAAGACAACGAATTGCAGCCCTTATTGGATGAAGATGATACTCAAACTCAACAGGAACACGCGGGACAATTGAATGCGACGCAGAAAACCGTTTCTCTTCGGTTGAAAGCTATGGGAAAGGTGCTGAAACTGGGAAAATGGGTCCCGCATGAACTGAATGAAAGATAGCAAGCACACGAAAGACCATTTGTTAAATCCTGCTCGCCAGATACAAAAGAAAATCGTTTCTCCATCGAATAGGGACAGGTGATGAAAAATGGATATATTTTTAGAATTTTAAGCTTCGTAAATCATGGGTGAATCCACTGCAAGACAAATCGTTTTGGAAAGAAGACAATGCTCACTGTTTGGTGGGCTCAGAAAGGTATCATCTATTATGAGCTGCTAAAACATGGTTCAATCGTCAACACGGATTGCTACCAACAGCGGGGTACGAAGTGTAGACAACATCCTAGATGGTGTACCCCGGGCAACGCTGTAACATGGTACAGCGGCGAAAAGTCTACACATCCACGGCGGCCGGACGCGACAACGCCTCCCGGCCCACACAGAGGCAAATAGAGCAGAGTCTTAGCATGAAGAAGCTGAACGTATGCCAGTTCAACATAGAAGGCTACACGAGGACCAAGGGAGAAATCCTCGAAAAGATCTTAACGAGAGAACGAGTAAGTGTCGTACTCCTACAAGAGACCCACCTCACAGATGAAACCATCAGTCGACTCAAAATACCAGGATTTACAGCTGTGAGCTACACTGAACACGACAAACATGGCATAGCCACCCTAGTGAAGAACGAACTCTTAAGGAATTTGGACACCAAAGTGATACCAGCAGAGCATGCGATAGGCATAAAACTGGGAGAGATGACACTGTATAATGTCTACAAACCTCCATCACAGAAATGGCCCACAGGTATCCTACCCGAGGCTAACCACCCAGCAGTTTACGCTGGCGATTTTAACTCTCAGCACACCAGATGGGGCTACCCGAGATCCACAGCTGAAGGGACTGGACTAAGTGACTGGGCAGACAACCGGGACCTACACCTCCTTTTCGACCCCAAGGACACAGCGACCTGCAAATCAAAGGCGTGGGGCACAACGTCAACACCTGACCTGACCTTCGTCACACGTGGAGCAACAGGTACACCCGTGCGAGCTATAAGTAGGGACCTCGAGGCGTTCCCCCGGAGCCAGCACAATCCAGTAATAGTGGAGATCCGACTATCAATCCCAGTCATAAAAAGCCCCCCAATCCCCCGGTGGAACCTGAGGAAAGCTGACTGGAATAAATATCGATCCTATGTTGAGAAAACGATAAATCGGATACCACCAAAACCTGAGAACTACAAAAGATTCGTAAACTTAGAACAGAAAGCGGCCCTAAATGCAATTCCACGAGGATCGAGAAAGGAATACACCCCCTGCTGGACGAAAGAGTGTGAAACACTACTGGAGGAATATGAGAAGACTGGGGACGAGGAGACTGCAGCCCAACTGATCAACGCCATGAATGGGGAACGTAGGAGTAGATGGAAGGAGGCGATGGAAAATCTAGATTTTACCCACTCCAGCAGGAAGAGCTGGGGCCTGCTGAGGAAATTAGGCGGTGCCACAGCGCCTAACAGGCCGACTCTTGGAACCAGCGCATCTGAGATTGCAGCTGTCCTGAAACAGACCTCCAAAATCCAGCTAAAAACAGCCGAAAAGAGAGAAATTTCCCAAGAGCTAAGCAGTTTATTGCTTAATAACCCAACCAACATGGGCATTGTAAAAGAAGTGGAGACAGAAGAGATATCTCAGGCCTTGAAGCTAATGAAGACAGGAAAAGCAGCCGGACCTGACAACTTCCTACCAGAATTCTTAAAATGAATTGGGAACTTTAGGAAGAAGGTGGCTGGCCAAACTTTGTACGGAATGCATAAGCACGGGGATTGTGCCTAAGGAATGGAAAGAAGCAAAAGTCATCGCAGTGCTGAAACCCGGAAAGACTGGCGATAATCCTAGGAATTACAGACCAATATCCCTGCTATGTACCTCCTATAAATTATTCGAGAGAATATTGCTGACTAGATTAACTCCATACATCGAAGCCAACCTCCCAACATACCAAGCGGGTGTCCGAGCAGGTAGAAACTGCTGCGATCAAGTGCTGTCCCTCACAACCTATATTGAGAAAGGCTTCCAGAACAAGATGAAAACTGGCCTGGTCCTCATAGACCTCACATCAGCTTACGACACAGTATGGATTGAAGGGTTACTGCTTAAGCTAACTAGAATCATAAATTGCAAGCAGACTTACAAACTACTCAAGAACATACTAACGAACAGGGAAATCAAAGTCTCACTCCATGGTACGAACAGTAAGAGCATGGTTCTGAATAATGGTCTGCCACACGGTTCGGCACTAGCACCCGCTCTCTTCAATCTATATATAGCTGACTTGCCAGAAACTAAATCACGCAAATTTGCATATGCATATGACCTGGCCATCGCATATCAGAGTAAAAACTACAACGATCTCGACGAAACACTGAATGCAGACCTTGAAGTCCTGAACACCTATTACTCCAAGTGGCACCTACTTCCCAACCCCAACAAAACAACCAGCACCATAATGCACCTCAACAACAGAGAGACACACAGAAAATTACAGATCTCTTCGAATGGCCAAAGCATAAGACATGAGGATAAGCCAAAATATTTGGGAGTGAAACTAGACCGGACCCTAGCGTACAGCTCACACCTCGAAGACACAAAGCAAAATCTAAAATCCCGCAATGCTATCCTTTCGAAACTGGCTGGAACAACATGGGGATGTGGAGCGAGCACTTTGAGAACTTCAGCACTAGCCCTTGTCTACAGTGTAGCTGAATACTGTTCACCAGTCTGGAGGAGAAGTGCACACGTATCTAAAGTGGATGTCCAGCTGAGGGAGACAATGCGAATAATCTCGGGAACACTCAGGGCCACCCCCTGTGCATGGCTTCCTGTACTAGCGAACATAGAGCCTCCAGAAATCAGGCGATCACAGCTAGCCCTAAAAACCTACAGGTAAATTATAGTCAACCCGGACCTCCCTATCCACCAGGATCTGACACCGACAAACAGGCTTAAATCCAGATCACCTTTTTGGAAAATCCGTGAAGAACTACAAGCCTTTGAGCCGAGAGATTTAAATCGAGCATTATGTGAAAAAGGTGACACAATGTTCTATTGTTCCATGATAACGCCCCATCACACACAACAAAACGGGGAAGGGAAACGATCGATGCGTTCAGTTGGGAAATAATAGGGCATGCGGCTTATTCTCACTTGACTCCGTCCAATTATCATCTATTTGTATCACTGAGATACGCTCTCACTGAACAACGCTTCAATTCGCAGGAAAATGTACGAAAATGGCTCGTTGACTGGTTCGCTTCAAAAGAAGAACTGTTTTTTTTCCTTTTTTGGCATGGCATTCATAGCCTGCCGGAGAGGTGGGAAAAATATATAAACAGGAATTTAGATTATTTTGAATAAAATATTGTTTATCAGTTTCAAACAACAGACGTGTAATTATTGCAACCAAATTCCGGTTTCATACTTCTACACCCGATATTCGCCAGACATGGCATCATATGATTGTTTTTGTTCCCAAATAAAAAGAAAACTTTAAAGAGCAGTCGTTTTACAAGCATTTATGAGATTAAAACCATGTCATCGAGAAAGCTAAAAGCTATGTGAAAGATCAACTTTCAGAAATGTTTCGGAGATTGGGAAAAGAGCCAGTATAAGTTTATATTATGTAATGGGACTATTTTGAAGTGGATAAAATTGATGTAGACGAAGAAATGAAACTCCCTTTGTTTTCTGAACGCACCTCGTACCTGCCACAAGAATGTGCGTGTCCGCGAGTAATGGCAGGTATTAGGAGGTGCTGCCGGATGCAGTTGCAGACGCTCCGGCGACACTGGAGAGATAGGTCAAGGTTTGGAAGCACGGAGAATGCGCTTCATTCCCGCGATTTGCTGCCGATGACGCAATGTCCGCGTCACAGACACGGCTATCAGCGACCTCGACGGCCGCAGTGTGCTGTTGCTTTTGTGGGAGCCACAGCGCACGCTACGACTGCCTTTTATACTGTTCACAAACGTGTCTTGGCCGTCAAAATAATAAACACGGAACGACTGCGATAGTAATTCACTTCACGCGATAGCACTGAAAACGCTAACCAACAACCTTCGAGCTCAACTGAACGATAACAATTTGTTTGAAAAAAATTTACTTAATAATTCCACTCATTTACCTTAATTGTATCAACATAAGATACATTACATAGCTTCCGTCCTTACTACCTTACTACTGATGGTCCTTGTTACTAGCTGTAACGACAACACAAGTGAAACGTAGCTAAAAGATATGAAATTAAGAATTCTTCCACACTCTGTTCTATTACTCTATGTGAAAAAAGGACACATACGAATCGCGGATAACTATTATAACGTCAGAATACACTACGGCGCTAAATACCATTACCTTACGCATGCACAAAAGACAGTAACTATGATCTACGAGATACTGAAGATATCTCAACTGCAGTAAGGTTTAATATTAAATAACTTTGACTTTAAAACACTTTATTTACACTGTCACCTCCCCTACGTAAGAAGAGCGCCGAGGAGAACTTCGCCATTCAGCAATATTCCTCATGAAGACGATGGCGTGTATACCCGTCGAAAGCGCTCAGCCCGGAACCGAGCGGCTGCTACGATCGCAGGTTCGAATCCTGCCTCGGGCATGGATGTGTGTGATGTCCTTACGTTAGTTAGGTTTAAGTAGTTCCAAGTTCTAGGGGACTGCCCGCATCTCGTGGTCGTGCGGTAGCGTTCTCGCTTCCCACGTTCGATTCCCGGCGGGGTCAGGGATTTTCTCTGCCTCGTGATGGCTGGGTGTTGTGTGATGTCCTTAGGTTAGTTAGGTTTAAGTAGTTCTAAGTTCTAGGGGACTGATGGTCATAGATGTGAAGTCCCATAGTGCTCAGAGCAATTTGAACCATTTTTTTTCTAGGGGACTGATGACCACAGATGCTAAGTCCCATAGTGCTCAGAGCCATTTGAACCTGTCGAAAGCTCGAGAAGTTTATTCGGAATGCCGCAACTTGAATACCGAGAAGATTTCATTAGGATACTACTAGACGCAGCCAAACAATTGCGAATCAGCAAAAAATGTAAACATCTTTTCCTCAAACGTACTAACATGAAAGATTATAAATGCTTATTATGGACACAAAGCTGATAAAATATCACAGTCGTCTGAAAAGATTCCAAGTCGCTGATAAAAAAATGTTGTCCGATGCGAAGCTTGGCGCTTCGCAAGAGCTTACTACGTTTTCTTTCAAACAAACAATTTAATAATCCGGGCACATCAGGAGCGGCAATACCGAGAAACAGAGTGGACACGAGCAGGCGACTTCAGATGCAAAATAACAGTTTAGATTATACTGAAGGAAAGCTTACTTCAGAAAATAGAATTCACTGTAAAGAAGGTACCACCCTTGATGAATCAGGTAAAAACAGAATTTATCCACGGTATAAAATTCAAAAGGAATGTTTTCCTTGAATAACGACTAAATCTATCAAGAAGGGATAGAAATATGTTCAGAGTGATGAGAAGAAAACACAATACTTTGTAACAATTCAGACAGCATTTACAAGACGACAAACGTAAAGCAAGGCAATATTCGGCAACGCGTGATGTTCCACACGTTCTTTATTACATCCGATACAGTGTATCTAAACATGGAAAACAAGCATATTGCGAGAAGGTACAGAAGTTTTTCATGAAAGACAATGTGTAGATTTTATAAAAAGACTGAATACAGGGGACGCAATTTATAACAGATAGATGGAGATATTAAACATGAAAACAGCACACCTAATTACTGCGTGCCTGGTCAGTTTCTTTTCATTTCCATGTGGTAAACTGTAATCTGGTAACGGTATCGCAGAACTCTCGTCATTATCTGATCCGAGAGGAGGTCACGTTATCTGATGGTAATTCCGTTTCACGTTATCGTTGCTGAATCGAACAGAGACGCTACTTCTGGATGTAATCTACATTTTGAGAGTAATGGAAGTTGTACACGATCCACACATAGAAACTGCGGCATAATAAACGACTGCACCTCAATAAGCAATCATTCTGTAAGAATAACTATCGCAGTGTGGGATCAGAAATCTGAGAGAAATAAATATTTCAGCACTGACTATAAGCGTCTGTTTATGAGTGCAGTATAATCCGAAGGATGAGGGAACTTAAGTGTCCTATAGCTTACGGAATAGAAAAAAAAAACTGGAAAACGTTGTGTTCTTTATACAGAGTCGTCAGAATCAGTATAAAAGTTTGTAGGGGTGCTGCATGTTAGGGTGTACTAGGAGTAATTTTTAAGAACAAAATTCGACACGTTGCGCCGTTTCTGATTTAATTAGCACTGAAGTTAGCCAATCAGGTCGTCAGGCGCGTAAATTCAAGAAGCCTGCCAGAGTCAATGTCATCTAACGTGATATCCGTTTGGTTTCCTCAAACAGAACATACGTAGCTTTTGCTCACCTAGCTTCCAAAAGAGGCACATTTTAACAGGTTAATGAGCATTCCAACAAGAAGTAACCCACGGGCCCATAGGTGTCTCTTCTTTACCACATTTTAGCGCGTGCAAGTGCTTGAATTGCAAGCCCAACGACCTGACTGGCTTACGCTATACGAGTAGTTCGGTGACTATCCTGACGTTATTTTGACATAAACACTGATAACAGTCACTCAGAACAAATATAGACACCCACATTAAGAAACTACAGTCGACTGGCTGCTATTATTAAGATATGGTTAAAGTAAATTTTAGGGAATAAAATAAAGCATTATTCGACAAGACCCTCCACAGTCATCTGTTGATTCTTTCTCGTCTCGCATACAAATTGCACTGAGGCAGACTCCCTGGAACATATTCAGGCCTAATTTAATTCACGACGTTTAGAGGAGTGCCACGCATAGTGTCGACCTGACCAGTGCCTGAGGCACGGAAATCACGTTCGCGAGTTAACAATTCTTCACTATTGCGTTCGGAGGCACTCCGCTAAACACTTCAGAATATCATCTGCGCGAACACTGCAAAAATGAGACGTCCTCTGCGCATATTCGTATCGGCCGGGAATCGTCTTCGTAGATACCCGTCACTTCTAGTTGCTTGTCTTTACGTACCTGTAAGAAGCAGATTTTCCTTTTCTGCTCTAAGAAATGCCTCAGCATGTCCGAGAAGAAAATAGTTAATAAAATCAGAAATTCCATCGCGGAGGAGATAGAATCCATTGCTTAAGTACCGACAATAAATACAACTGACTGAAAACCGACGTATCGAAATCTCTAACCTTGATTTTCCGTGGCTTATCGTTCTGTTTCAGAATAGCACAGAGAACAATCTCAACAATTCTTAGCATATTAACTTAGCTTATCAGCGGCGTATATCGTATTTTCTAGTAAAGAAATCTTTCCCCTCGCAATCATTTAAATGAGATTGCAGTCACTCACCTGCCCGGTGGCTGGCGTACTCCTGCAGAAATTTCTCTGGGTTTTCACGTACACAACTGGACACTGCCTGTCTTGTACCAGGATACCCAGTGGTAATGAAAGCCGTCCAGTGCCGAAAAGAAAGCCAAGCGTGGCTTATAGACGAGGACCATGAATGGCCTGGTTTATAGGTTCTGACAGCAGCGAGTATTGGATTCATTCCATGCTCACAAAGCTACCATCAGACCTCTCAATCATGGATTTTGACGAGTCTTAGGTATGTTGTAGAGGGACCTGCGCTGAGAACCTGGACAGCGGCTTTTCAAGCGACCGCCCCTAGTCTCCAAGTAAATCAATGTTGAAATTTTATGCGTACCTTCTATATCTGTAACGTCAGTCACGCTTCGATCGCCCGGAAGTAGCGCAGTGGCTAAGGTTCACGGCTATCATGCTGATGGTACGGGTTCAAACCATGCTTTTGCACTTACTTTTTTTTTACAATTTCATCGTACAGAATATTATCGAATACTATGCAGCATGCGAAATTCGTTAAAAATAGTCATTAGGACATTGTTATTGTAAAACAGATCTGAAGATGATCATTACAGACCGAAACCGGCAATCTGTTGACGAAAAGTTTATGACCATAGACGTAAAGTAAAGGAAATTTATTCTATACACGGGTCACTGTTTTATTCGCGACAATGTCGCAGCTTGTGAAGGGAGTCATTGTCGCCTTTGTTATTTTCATTAGTAAATTAATCATTACAGCAAACTTTCGTCAAACGTGTATTCCATTTGCAGTTCGTAGCTAAAATTCCAAACATTTTGACAACATTCGCTCGGTTCGTGGGAAGGGGAGACTGCGTTTTGCTCGTCTAACTGGTAAGATTCGAAACTTATGAAGTTGTTCAAGCTTCAGCCGCTAGAGGGCAGCATCTACTGGAGACGGAAAGAGTGGCTACAGATGTATTTGCTGTTCACAATCTACGAAACGAGAAAATCCTAGGTGGCTTCAAACGGAACCACATCGTCTGAAAGGGTTAACTGGTCTGATTAACTCCTTGTCAGTCCTCAGCCATAAATAGTGAACAACTCTGAAATCCAATAATCTGGTATATTATCGTGCAGGAGGACTAGGGAAAAAAACCCAAATTGGCTAGTTGTATTCTTCCGAGCGTTGTGGTTTTCACAGACGTTAGTTAAGTTACCAAAAACATGCTGCAACCGAGAAATCTTACTGAAACACAACCGGTGCAAGTAAATAACAGGACGAGTGGGAAGGAGAGTTCCTTTCCGCGGGCTGGGTGAGCGCCGCCAACGGGAGGGACCTGAGGTCGCGATGGCGGCCAGCCCGCGCCGGCCACATGCTCATTACTGCCAATTGGAGTTGGGCAGCGGTTGGCACACGCTAAATGGGAGCCGCCGCTTCCTTCTCGCCCGCCGTCCACGTGGCCGCTGCGACCAGCTGGCCTGCTCGAGATACCGCCTCATTATCACCGCGGCACCCATCGCCTGCCTCACGGTCCACTCCACACTACGAATCGCAGACCGTCCCACGAAACCGCACTCCCCCTCCGAACATTGCAATATCGCTACAACCACGGCAGGAAGTAAGGGGAGAATATCGCTGCCCGTTTCAAAGTTGGTAAAAAGGAAGGAAAGTGAAAGTCACAAACTGACAGTAATACACGTAGTGCATCTGTCATATGCATTCAAGATTTTATGGAACGAACAAAAATCTTCACCACAAAACCAACCCAAGGACAATCATGAACACGCGGAATTGTTCTATTTCGGCGACTTCTGCGACACAGACAAAATCCAGTGCTCAGTATCCATCGTAATAAACAACTGGCCATTAAAATTGCTACACCACGAAGATGACGTGCTACAGACGCGAAGTTTAACCGACAGGAAGAAGATGCTGTGATATGCAAATGATTAGCTTTTCAGAGCTTTCACACAAGGTTGGCGTCGGTGGCGACACCTACAACGTGCTGACATGAGGAAAGTTTCCAAGTGATTTCTCATACACAAACAGCAGTTGACCGGCGTTGCCTGGTGAAACGTTGTTGTGATGCCTAGTGTAAGGAGGAGGAATGCGTACCATCACGTCTCCGACTTTGATAAAGGTCCGATTGTAGCCTATCACGATTGCGGTTTATCGTATCGCGACATTGCTGCTCGTGTTGGTCGAGTTCCAATGACTGTTAGCAGAATATGGAATCTGTGGGTTCAGGAGGGTAATACGGATCACCGTGCTGGATCCCAACGGCCTCGTATCACTAGCAGTCGAGATGACAGGCATCTTATCCGCATGGCTGTAACGGATCGTGCAGCCACGTCTCGATCCCTGAATCAACAGATGGTGACGTCTGCAAGATAACAACCATCTGCACGAACAGTTGGATGACGTTTGCAGCAGCATCGACTATCAGCTCGGAGACCACGGCTGCGGTTACCCTTGACACTGACATGAGCGCCTGCGATGGTGTACTCAACGACGAACCTGGGTGCACGAATGGCAAAACGTCATTTTTTTTCGGATGAATCCAGGTTCTGTTTACAGCATCATGATGGTCGCATCCGTGTTTGGCGACATCGCAGTGAACGCACATTGAAAGCGTGTATTCGACATCGCCATACTGGCGTATCACCCAGCGTGATGGTATGGGGTGCCATTGGTTACACGTCTCGGTCACCTCTTGTTCGCATTGACGGTACTTTGAACAGTGGACGTTACATGTCAGATGTGTTACGACCCGTGGCTCTGCCCTTCATTCGATCCCTGCGAAACCCTACGTTTCAGCGGGATAATGCACGACTGCATGTTGCAGGTCCTGTACGGGCATTTCTGGATCCAGAAAATGTTCGACTGCTGCCCTGGCAAGCACATTCTCCAGATCTCTCACCAATTGAAAACGTCTGGTCAATGGTGGCCGAGTAACTGGGTCGTCACAATACGCCCGTCAGTACTCCTGATGAACTGTGGTATCGTGTTGAAGCTGCTTCGGCAGCTGTACCTGTACACGCCATTCAAGCTCTGTTTGACTCAATGCCCAGTCGTATCAAGGCCGTTATTACGGCCAGAGGTGGTTGTTCTGGGTACTGATTTCTTAGGATCTATACACCCAAATTGCGTGAAAATGTAATCGCATGACAGTTCTAGTATAATATATTTGTCCAATGAATACCCGTTTAACATCTGCATTTCTTCTTGGTGTAGCAATTTTAATGGCCAGTAGTGTATGAATACTGAACTTTACTACCATAAAGAGAACAAGATAGCGAAGGGACACATTCAGATCCGTTACCGATGGAAAAATTGGAAATTTGTGTTGATTTCTATGGGACCAAACTACTGCGGTCATGGGTCCCTAAGGTTACAGACTACTTAATCTAATTTAAACTAACTTACGCTAAGGACAACACACACACCCATGCCCGAGCATGGACTCAAACCTCCGACGGGCGGAGCCGCGCGAAGTCTGACAACGCGTCTCAGACCGCGCGACGGTGACCCATGTCGGCGACTCGACTCACGATCCGCGTTAAATAGAATGGTCAGTTCGGTTAATAATAATAATCAGCCACAACAACACGATCACCAAACGAATGAACATTGCAGAGGATGTAGGAAATGCTGTATCCTTTACAACACCAATAACTATTCACGGAGTTGCATAAAAAGCATAAAGAGAAACATACGAAGACATGGTGAGACGCAAGGGAAAATCAACACCGTTATTAATCGAGAGAATTTCAGATGATAAAGCATCAGGCAATTAACTTGTTTGAATGGGCCATGTGAATAAACAAGACGAAGAAAGAACAATCATACGAGGGCGTGCTGAAAAGTAATGCTCCAATTTTTTTACATGAAAACTCTTAGAGCTTTTTAAATAAAACAAACGTTATTAACATTCTAAATCTTTATCTGCAGCCCTCTGCCGTTAGAAGGCTCCGAACTGTAGTGTGTAACATGGCGGTACGTAACATAACGATGACGGTGAGCGAGAAATAGCTTGCTATAATGGAGTTTCGAATTCGAAGAGTTCGTCTACCCACGGAACATCCACTCCTTCGCCATGGCAATGCCATGAAGCACCCAGTCCTTCAACATGGGGATGCTAAACAGTACATCTGCAACAATCCGACGCATTGAATTCATCGTTATGGACCATCCTGCATACACTCCCGACTTGGCCCTACCTGATTTTCATCCGTTTCTTAAATTTACAGAACACCTTCGAGGACTTTACATTGATTGTGATGAAGCTCTGCAAGTAGAGCTGAGATTATAGCTCTGTCAACAACGTCAGACATTCTACACTGATGGTATCAACCAACTGGTCTCTCGTTGGCAGAAATGTGTTCATTGCCAGGGTGACTATATTGAGAAATAAACATGTAGACATAAAGAATAAACATGTAGAATGTTAATCAGTTTCATGTTATTTAAAAAACCTTAACAGTTTCCACATAAAAAAATCGGAAGCATTACTTTTCAGCGCTCGTAATAAAGACAGTAGAATGCTGTGGTAATAACTTCAACAGAAATCAGCGTTAACAAATCGCAGTAGTAATGATGAAATTGTGAATCAGAGCTTCTTACCATTACCCACATTTTATAGCGTACTGAATTACGCAATATAAACGTACATATTTAACAAAAGAATCAACAGCTGATGCCGTACCAAATTTTTCTAAAAATTTTCTGAAGCGTCAAAACCTTTAATTTCGCTTAGTCTATATATTTCATGGTAAACATTAACTAGTTGTCTTTTATAAATTGTTCTTCATACTAAAAAATGCAGCTGTAATCTAATCAACGACTAGCCAGCACAAGAAAAGGAAAACAAAAGATGATCAATATACACGTATGAGTAAGTTTGCACGAGCAACAAGAGCTGCTGCTCTCAGATAGTAAATGTGTCACCACATTAATTAGGAATATCCATTTCACACGCTTCTTCCTTCCATTGTTGTTGCAACGCGTGGGAAAAAAATGATTTGAACCTACTCAACGAATTAAAAATGTGTATCACGTCGAAATTCAAACGTCGATGCTCGTCTTTCACAAACAAGAGACAACTAATTGTGCCATTTGAATCTATAACACGGCGCAACTCAATGTTTCCCTCTGTTAATGTTTCTGAAGAGATCTGAACATGTAGTTGCCGGCCGGTGTGGCCGTGCGGTTCTAGGCGCTTCAGTCTGGAACCGCGTGACCGCTACGGTCGCAGGTTCGAATCCTGCCTCGGGCATGGATGTGTGTGATGTCCTTACGTTAGTTAGGTTTAAGTAGTTCTAAGTTCTAGGGGACTGATGACCACAGATGTTAAGTCCTATAGTTCTCAGAGCCATTTGAACCATTTTTTTTTTGAACATGTAGTTTCAATGTATCAGGAATATTCATTTCCTGGAGGTATGTAGCGTCTACGCAGCGCACTGAAGGCAGTTTGTTTGTTGCCACACGAGTTTCACTTATTTATTTGGGAAGCATCAAATGGTTCAAATGGTTCTGAGCACTATGGAATTAACATCTGAGGTCATCAGTCCCCTAGAACTTAGAACTACTCAAACCTAACTAACCTAAGGACATCACACACACCCATGCCCGAGGCAGAATTCGAACCGGCGACCGTAGCGGTCGTGCAGTTCCAGACTGTACCGCCTAGAACCGCTCGGCCACACCGGCCGGTTGGGAAGCATCATCAGTTGCCTGTTTTACTTTTTTACATACAATAAACGTATTATGTTGTAGACACAATAATATTCATTTCGATGCATATTTCCCGCAACGTGAATCTTTCATACTGTATCTGTACTATACGAGATATTCAGGAACTTCTGAATGCAATGAAAAATTTTTTTGTCTGTCATGAAGTTACGGTACAATACAGCCTCTTACAAAATCTGTAGAGCAGAACGTTGTAATGGAAACATTATCTCTACCAGTTTGAGACGGAGAACAATTCTGCTTACTCATATCCAAACTGACTGAGTATTATCGGCATCCTGAGAGTGTGACATCCTTTAACAGGCAAAAAGTTGCTGTGTCCACCAACAGAGACGGTACACAACCAAGCATACAAAGAGCGCCACACGGCAAGGCCATTTCCCGGAGCTGCGCCATGCAGATATGGTCAGACACTGTAGAGCGCGCACATAACAGACTATGTTATGCTTCCGCCAAATATCATTCAGATAGTCCTATTCAGCCGCCCCAGTTACGGTCCGACGACATAGCGCTCATAGTGCAGACTGTGCTCTGCTTGTGCCTGACGTCACGTTAATAGCTCACAAATGAAGACTCATCCGCCAGCCACGGATTTAAGCGGATGCACGGCTCCTCTCTGGCAGATATCCCTGCTCAGGCCAGTGTTAAGAGTGTGCAGCCGTGGAGTGGGGAAGCGCCGTCGACTCAAACATCGGAGCTCTCCAGGAGGTGAAGAATCGGGCTCAGAAGCTCGCTCTGCTCCTCCCAAGATCGTACTCCATTCGTCAGCTGCACCAAGAGACTAGTATCCCGCTGCTGTCCGGATAGATTCCGGCAGACAGCGCGCGTCCTCTAAGCAAAAGCGTGTCACTCCAGCAGCAAGGTCATCCAGGGCCTGCGCCACAGGGCGACCAAACGTTGGCTGGACCTGCTGCGAGACTGACGTTCTTCGTAGCAGCCTGAGGATACCACATCGCCACAACACCAGCAGACAAACCACCAACACAGGCTGCCGAAATCCCACACCAATAAGAACAGCAGGAACAGCACTGTAGTCTTTACCCTGCATCCGTGCCGAACAAGGAATGATCGTCAAATAGCACCAGCAGCTACTCTGCCAGAATTGAGTCAGTGGCTCCACAGAGTCTCACAGAATTGCAGACAGCGTC
The DNA here is from genome assembly GCF_021461385.2 of Schistocerca piceifrons. Lineage (NCBI taxonomy): Eukaryota > Metazoa > Arthropoda > Insecta > Orthoptera > Acrididae > Schistocerca > Schistocerca piceifrons. The sequence goes on from NC_060141.1 coordinate 693,867,787, forward strand.
AGGCCTCGTCAGCTGTCACCTCCACCAGAGCCAGACTGGACGTACTACTGGTTTATACTCGTCGTTCACTGGACTGAGCAATAGACCATTGTTCATAGTTATCGAACTTGAACAAATTTGCCACGATTCTTCATCATAATCAAATAATTTAATAAATTACCGTTAATAGTCATTTATCTGGGATGCCAACGCTATTATGTTATAGTCCCATTTTGCCCTCTGACAAGGCTTAGTTGCTGCGTGCTTAACAAGCTAGTTCAAATGCAGCAAGTACTTTGTGTGGTGGGGAGTCCTCTTCTTGCCATCTTTATGTTGGACAAGTTTACTTGGCGAACGCAACAAAAATGTTAACCAGTTTTAACGGAGTAACGCTGACATGTACACCCACAAATTTCCATCCTGTAGTTTTGTTTTTCTTCGGTTTTTTAGTTCCAGACACTAAATACAAAGTGAAGAGGAAACAAATAACAGTGATTGGTTTCTTGGGAAAAACGATTCCAGCCTTACAGCTAAGTAACGGATGTTACGAAGACTTCACTGGTCAACGAATGCGAATGAAAACTTTTTAAGAGAACTAGAGTCTAACTATGGAGACTAATCAAGGGCAACGCTCACGAACAGATTATAGGTAACTGACCCCACTCTCTAAATCCTTCCGCAGCTTGCGATGTGCGACTAGTGCTGGAATTTGTTCCACTGTAATGACACAGTATATGTGCTATGCTTTCCAATATTGTGAATGGAGTAAAAATAGGAAATCTTATATGGACTTTCAGTCTCGTTTTATAAGCATATTTTTTTCCCCGAAAGAAAGGGATGAAAACACTCTGGTTCATCTTAGAAAACGACAAAGATAAATTATTGGGAACGATGCGATGTCGGAAATGAACATGGTCTTGAATTAGATGTAATAAAGAACAGTGGTCAGTGTGGATAGAATATTAATAAAGCTACTGAGAATAAGAGACATGATGGACAGTTGAGTGTATCATGTTAACGGCACGTGATGATTATGGCGGCTTTCTTATTTCAATGAATACCTCACTGTTTACTCCCTAGTGCATCCTAGTCAAGCCCTGATGAGATGTGACAACACTTTCCGTTGGGTACATTTCGATGAAGTACAAACCGTACAACTAACTGTAAAGTCAGGGGTGAAGGGGCAATTACAACAATTTTATAACACGTGTTTCATCAGAATATATTGCATATGTAGTAACTGTTTAGAATTTCAATAGTCGGTAGTGTCGTGCAAATATGCGGCAAGACAAAAGGTAAATTTAAGCAGTAAGAAACCAGTTGGTGGGACAATAGAGTAAAAATACAATTAAAGAATGTAATATGGCAAAGAGAAACATGGTGATTAAAAAAGAGATCAGAAGAAAGGACCAGTGTCAAAAGACGAGCGCAAAGTGATAACACTGGAGCTGGAATAGCGACAGAAGAAACTGCAAGTACAGTAGTGAAAGGAGAAAAGGAGAAGTGTTGGGAAATATTTACCCAGAAAGTAGAGGAAGACAGCAAAGGAAACCAAAAACAGCTATATGGGTTGTTGAAAAGTAAAAGATCGAACAGAGAAGAGATAAAAGCGACTGAAATAGATGATGGGAACATTATCAGGGACGTGGAAGGCATCAGGGAACTGATAAAGAATTATTTTGAAAAGTGTCGGGCGCAATTGTTAGATCTGTTACTGCAGCTAGAATGGCAGATTATCAACATTTAAGTGAGTTTGAACGTGGTGTAATAGGCGGCGCACGACCGATGGGACACAGCATCTCCAAGGTAGCGATGAAGTGGGGATTTTCCCGTACAACCAGTTCACGAGTGTATCGTGAATATCAGGAATTCGGTAAAACATCAAATCTCCGACATCGCTGCTGCCGGAAAAAAGATCCTGCAAGAACGGAACCAACGACGACTGAAGAGAATCGTTCAACGTGACAGAAGTGCAACCCTTCCGCAAATTGCAGCAGATTTCAATGCTGGGCCATCAGCAAGTGCCAGCGTGCGAACCATTTAACGAAACAACGTCGATATGAGCTTTCGGAGCCGAAGGCCCACTCGTGTACCATTCTTGACTTCACGACACAAAACTTTACGCTTAGCTTGGGTTCATCAACACCGGCATTGGACTGTTGATGACTGGAAACATGCTGCCTGGTCGGCTGTGTCTCGTTTCAAATTGTATTGAAAGAATGGACGTGTACGGGTACGGAGACAACCTCATAAATCAAGGGACTGTTCAAGCTGGTGGAGGCTCTGTAATGGTATGGGGCGTGTGCAGCTGGAGTGATATGGGACCCCTGAAACGTGTAGATACGGCTCTGACAGGTGACACGTACTTAAGCATCCTGTCTGATCACCTGCATCCATTCATGTCCATTGCGCATTCCGACGGACTTGTGCAACACCAGCAGGACAGTGCGACACATCAAACGTCCAGAATTGCTACAGAGTGACTCCAGGAACACTCTTCTGCGTTTAAACACTTCCGCTGGCTACCAAACTCCTCAGACATGAACGTTATTGAGCATATCTGGGATGCCTTGCAACGTGTTGTTCAGAAGAGATCTCCATCCCCTCGTACTCTTACGGATTTATGGACAGCCCTGCAGGATTCATGGTGTCAATTCCCTCCAGCACCACTTCAGACATTAATCGAGTCTGTGCCACCTCGTGTGGCAGCACTTCTGCGAGCTCACGGCGGTCCTACACGATATTAGGTTGGTGTGCCAGTTTCTTTGGCTCTTCAGTGTATAATAGCATTGTTTAAGAAAGGCAGCAGAAAGAAGTGCACCAACTACTGAAGAAACACACTGCTATCACATTGCCTTTAGATAATGGGAAGGATAATAGAACAGAGACAGAAAAATCCTAGAACATCAATTTGAGAAACAACAGCATGGATTCAGAAGTAACAGGGGAACGATAGACCTCATTTTTTCCATTTGTCTGTTAATGGAGAAGTATTGGGAAAAATGAAAGGATATGATAACGGTGTTCCTGGATTTGGAAAAAGCGTACGACGCTGTAGCAAAGAGTGAAATATGGGAATGCTTGGGAAAACTTATTGTCCCTGAGTCATTAGTTTAAAAAGTTCAGACACTGTATGAAGGCTGTGAAAGTAGAGCACAAGCTGGTGGTGGAATATTAGAATCGTTTAAGACAAGAGAGGTGTTCAGCAACACATTTCACTTTCCCCGTTACTCTTCATTACACTTATGGACACAATCAAGAAAGAAATCAGGAGGTAGAAAATGAAATGATGCTTTTGGTTTTGCTGATGACATTACCATTTGGGGAGAGACGGGAATGGGGGTTCAGAGGAGAGTGGATTACTGGAATAAAGAATTTGAAGAATTTAAGTTGACTGTGAGTAGGAGCAATGATGATGAGTAGGATACTCACACCTCGTAAGATCATACTGGAAAGAGACAAGGTTGAATGTGTGAAAAGTTTCATTTATCTTGATAGTGTCGTACCAAGTGACGATAGTGCAAAACTAGAAGTTTTAAATAGAACAGCAAAAGGATCCAGTTTATTCCACCAAGTACGAAACCTAATGTGGGATAAAGGAGCCCCTTTTACGGAGTGTAGCACATCCTGCCAGTCATGACGTATAGTCTGGAGACCTGTCTTAAATAAGAGAGAAGAGAGTCAGATACAGGCATGTGAAATAAAGTTCCTTAGGTGAGCTCTACAAAATCCGAGGACAGATAGAGTTAGGAACGAATATGTAAGGAGAGACCTGCAGCTGACCTTGACCATAGAGGAAACAATGAACACTACAAGACTGCACATTGTCATGTGAAGCGGATACACCCGACTCGTACTCCATGTCGGTTTTTGGAGACGGAGGTAGCAGCAGAAAGACCTATTGGGCCGCCAAAGAAGATATGGACAGACCAGATGCAGTGGAGAGAAAAAAGCTATAGCAGGACAGAAATCAATGGAACCATATCGTTCACAAATTTCCCACCCTGCTCGATGAAGGAGATCCTGATGATGATGATGATAATGATGATGATGATGAAGAAGAAGAAGGCGAATGGCTCGGTCGTAAAAATATTGTGCATAACATGAAACCGAACCCTCTACTGAACACCCGATGGCACACCATTAATCTATGACGCCAAGGGAAAATGAAAGATCGCTTAGTAATGTGGCTGAACGCCACATACCTCCACTTTCCTGACAGTTCGCTGCAGCGAGTATTATAGTCCTCCGCTGTAAACATTTCGAATAACTGCCTCATTAACAACGCTTTGCAGCTTTTTCATAGTATGATTCAGTCATCTCGTGCTGCAAATAAAAATGAAAAATCTTTCGTGAAGGAAGTGATATTTCTTTCGGGAAGCTTTCGATGTTAATGGCGGACATACTTGTTACGAATTTCATTTAAAACAATGCTGCCGTGCTGTGGTCCCCTGCTTCAAATCTGTAAACGTGTCGCTCAGCATATTTAGTTGGTACTGATTGGAACAATACATCATGATGTACTAGCAAGCTACAAAACTTAAGCGCTGTTGAATCTTGTTCTGTTACAGCTTCGCTTCGTCGCTGTTCCGCGAAAAAAATGACTTCTCAATAGCACAGAACTTTTTTAATGAAGAAAGCGAAAGCGATGAAACTTGCTTCAGGTACCTAGAGTGATGGTTTCGGAAAAGAAAAAGGAACATTATTTTTTTTTTATTTTAGCGGAGCTCTCACGAAAACTGTCGCACCCTGTTTGCCAGACTTCCCCGGCAGAGATGACAGAGAAGAGCGGCGTCGGTAACAGTGAAGCAGATAAGGCTAGGCGTACGATAAATGCAAATGGAAACATTCCGGCAGGCGGCGGGAGAGCTTGCCGAAGGCGGGCGCATCCCAGTGGGACAGAGCGACGCTCCAAATTTTAAGGCAGGCACTTCCGCTCTCGGTTGGCACTCGGAGGCGGCTATCTCCTACAAATTAGCCTAATAAATACCAGAGACCTTCTCCTGCGGGGGCCTCCTGAAGTTGCCATGGAGGAGAGAGACAGAGAGAGAGAGAGAGAGAGAGAGAGAGAGAGAGAGAGGGAGGGAGAGAGAGAGAGAAGGGGGGGAGGGGGGAAGGAGAGGGAAAGAGGAGTAAGAAGGACATAGAAAGGAACCAGGAAGAAGCGGGACGCCCTTACACTCTTGTATCTCTTCGCCTAATCGCTCCCGGAAAGCTTCACTGCAGAAGGAACATGATAAAGAATGGGTACAACACGTACCACCCACCAGATAACATGCGCATCCACCTCCATCCTCTCCACTGCAGAAGGAGCAAACATTTTCAACTGCCCTTTCTTCTTTTTGGACGCGTGTCAGTACGTAATTCTAGCAGATTAGTAATGAGGGCCAACTGTCGTTCAAAGACAATGAAACTCAAACGAGAAGACGGTGCAACGACAGCAGATAGCAAGTTCTGCTCTAAGTTCTGCGATGAAAAACACTGAAGAGTATATTATCGAGGTGAAGTACGTGCTACTTGTAAGTCTGTCCATCTATTTGTTGTACATTTATCATCTTCCTAGATCAGGGAATATAGTTGCCTGGACTCTAAACTTCGGAATTAGGAAATGAGAGACCATCTATTCAAAGTCATGCCTGACTCGTATTTTAACAATATTTTCGGGGTTTCATCTCTAATACATATACAGTCTGTGAGCCAAAAGTATGCCACTCTCTGTTTCATGCTACGGCAGTGATACCTACTTCCGTTGTAAGCGTCCTGGTGTCTGCAAGTGCGTTTTTAAAATGACAAACTCTTTGTAATGTGGGATCAAAACCTGTACTTCCCTCGTGGCAACATGGCATATTTCGTTTCCCATCTTTCCGCTGTCTGAACATTTGTTGATGATGTTAAGCCCTAATCTTCTTTCTGTAATCTTTCCCGAAGACAATAATCACAATATAGGACCAACTGTTTTGAACTTCAATCGCTACACATCACTACGTATTACAAATTAAAGTCCCTCGCCGCGTTTTTCTGTCTGTATGCGAGGACTAATCTCAGAAAATAATGTAGGGATTATGATACGCTAGACAGACCGATTCACGAGGAAGTTACGTTCATACAAATTACTAGCGCTACACCAGTCAACACATCCGGCCGCAGATACTCCTGTGCGAAGCTGGACTGGGACGCAAGAAAGGTATTTTTAACTTGTTCTAGTAATAAGGCACTGAAGTTATAAATTTTAAACAATTTCGACCTGAAGATGAGGGTGTAAGTCCCCGAAATGCGTCGTGGAAAGAAATGAAAGTGACTGACAACACAAAACTATTTTATCTTTTATGGTATAAACAATCGCATTACCAAACTACAATCCAACAAGGACGAAATAGGGGCAATACGAAATAAAATGACTAGCTACATGCAGCTAGCTATGCTCATGCTTGACACGTATTTCCTACCTGAATTACTGCACAGTGTTCACCAACGAAATTCCATCAATCCAGGAGATAACGCTTCTGCAACTATATTACATTTATACGTTGATTCATTTAGTCACAAACAGTTCCCAGGCTGAAATCTTGCGAGGCCGTGATGAAAAGTAATGTCTCCGAATTACTTATGTGAAAACTCTTAAAGCTTTTTAAGTAAAACTTTATTACCTTATACATCTTTAGTCTCGTGTCTACGTATTTATTTCTCAACAGTCATCCTGATGACGAACACATTTCTCCCAACGGATACGGACACAGTAGAATGTGTAACTTTGTTGGCGGAGCTTCAAACCCCAACTCTGCTTGTGCCGCTTCGTCGCTATACAAGTGATGTCCTCGAAGGTGTCCTTTAAGTTTTGGAAACATGTGAAAAGCGGATGGGGCCAAGTTGGTACCGTAAGGAAGATGATCGATTACAATGAACCCAAGGCGTCGGGTTGTTGCCGATATCACAGTGCCCGCGTGTGGTCTGGCATTGTCATACTGAAGAAGAAGGTGCTCCATGTGTGGACGAACTCTTCGAATACGAAACTCGTTTGCAGCACGCTGTTCCTCTCGTTCCGACACAGTTACGTTACACACCGCCATGTTACACGCTACAATTCGGAACTCTCTTTTGGTAGAGAGCAGCAGGTATGGAGAACTTAAGAATAAAGATGTAGAATGTTAATAACGTTTGATTTATTTAAGAAGCCTTAAGAGTTTTCACATAAAAAATTCGGAGGCATTACTTTTCAGCATGCCCTCGTATTATCAACAGCTCGAAGTAAACGAGACTCCAACCACATTACATCAGAAGATTAATACATTTGTAAAGCATCCGAAGCAGTTGACAGTGGAGGGGATAAAAACGGGACATTTCAATTTTAACGTCTTCTGCAGTCCTGAAATATGTTGGACACGTGCAGCACGGCGGGAAGTCGACAGGAAGTCTGCAGTCCACAGACAGCGACCTGACTCGACGCAAATCCAGCCAACAGGACGCCAGTACATGCCTTTCACGAAGCCTGCAGCCGAGATCTAGCAGAGCGTAGTCTACTCGGCAGAGAGCGGAAAACGGTGCCTGCCACTGAAGCCGTCGGCGACAGCGGCGCGACGCGGCGCCGGAGTCGCCCTTTTTTAATAACTGGTCATAGGAGGAGGCAAAGTGGCGGAGAGTACGAATTTCTGACTCGGCCTCTCGCCTGCGCGCTGGAATTATATTGTGGAACAAATTAAAACTGCCAGCTACAAAATGCAGATTCTAATTTACGCCTTTGGCGCAGCGGAGCGGACGGACGGTCGCTGCCTCCTCGTCGCACTCTCTACGCCTTTCCGGACGGAGGTCCGCGCGTAACGAGAATGAACCGAAATCCAATTTTCACAGTTGGATTTAAAACGAATTCAGAATGAAATATTCCGCCGCGGTGATCTGGCCCCTTATTTTTTTTTCCTACCATCTAGACTGGTCACCTCGGAGCTTTCGATTTTCTGTACCATAGGGACTAGGGGCCTACACAGGATGCTCATTTTAACTGAAGACATTGAAATATCTCGAAAACTACACATCGGATTCAAAAATGTTAGAATACTAATTTCTTTCTCTCGGAGGGGGACATCCGAAGACACCACACTGGACCCCCCCCACCCCACCCCGTGCATGTGTAGCGAGTGGCAACTTTGAAATCCTCAATGGGAATCCTCGCTTTTCACTGCAGATTACGATTCTACGGCAAAATCACCATACGTTTTGTCTGAAGCATTTTCTTCGTATCGCCACAGATGGCGCTGTAATCGGAGGAACAAATGCGAGTACATAATGGTAATTTACGACACGCTACTCAGTGGCCCTTGAATGTCGAATGACACGTGGGACCCCATCTCCATGCTGCGAGGGTAAGGCAGGCCAACATTTCATACCTTCTACTTGGAAATCCCATTTGCAACGTTGTACTCCTACGACATATCGAACAGGTGATAACTCTACGCGCCACTGTGGTCGTGGTTCAAAAATGGTTCAAATGGCTCTGAGCACTATGGGACTTAACTTATGAGGTCATCAGTCCCCTAGAACTTAGAACTACTTAAACCTAACTAACCTAAGGACATCACACACATCCATGCCCGAAGCAGGATTCGAACCTGCGACGTAGCGGTCGCGCGGTTCCAGACTGTAGCGCCTAGAACCGCTCGGCCACTCCGGCCGGCTGTGGTCGTGGCTCGAGGCGAAAGCTACTATATTTTTCAAATTAGCGTAAGTGTTCAAACGTAGTACCGCCAACCTCAATAAACTTAGTGATCTTCGTTTCAAATGACCGCGCACAGGACAGAAGCATATCTGCGAAAATGTCAGCACAGGCATTTCTCATGCGGTCGACTATGTCTGTTGGCACTTACTGGTACACCTTACCTTTTAAGTATCGCCACAGACAGAAATCCGGCGACGTCAAATACGGTGACCTAGCGGCCCAATTAATAGGGTCACGTCTGCCTTTCCACCGACCAGTGTAAACACGGTATTATACCTGTCGTGCTTCAATTGCGTAATGCACTAGGCTATCGTCAAGCTGAAACCACACAAGCTGTCTGACGTCCAGGCCAACATTCTACAGTAGTACCGGTAGTTCCTGTTCCAAAAACGTCCCATATTTGCGTAGATTCAACGTGCCGTCGATAAAATACGGACCAATGAATTTGTTCCCTATGATGCCACACCATACGTTAACCGACCAAGGACGTTGATGGTCAACTTGCCGTAATCAGTGGGATTGTCTACACTCCAATAATGCATATTATGCCGGTTAACGCTACCACAGTTTGTGACTGTAGACTCATCGGAAAAAGTTCTAGGGGACTGATGACCATAGATGTTAAGTCCCATAGTGCTCAGAGCCATTTGAACCATTTGAACTCATCGGAAAATAGTACCTCAACAAAGAACGTGCGGGTCGTTTGCAATTTGTTGAAGTGCCCATTCATAAAACATTACCCAGTTACGAAAATAGGTCCATGAAGTTCTTGATGCTGGATAATACTCATGACGACGCAGCACTGTGACAACACTACCTACGGACATACCGGAATCGCGGTGTAATCGCTGGGTGCTGATCTATGGGTTGTGGTGCTCTGCAGCTAGTACAGCTATTTTATTAGCTTACAGTTTAACACATTTGCTTTGTTTCCTTTTGCAGACGTAGCGTCTCGTCTTCACGGTAAGTGAGCTCCGGTCCCACGTGCCACTGGATATTCATGGGCCATTGAGAAGCATGTCGTAATTACGCTTGTGTACCCATTGCTATTACTTCGATTACAGCGAAATCTGCGGCGAAACGAAGAAAATGCTTCAGGCAAAACGTATGTAGATTTTGGCGCAGAATAGTAATCTGTAATAAAGAACTAGGGTTCCCATTGAAGATGTCAAAGCTGTCCCCCGTTACCCACGCACGGGGTGGGACGACGGGTCGAGTATGGTACTGTTGGATGGCTCCCTCCGAGACAAACAAATTGGAATTGATAACTTTTTTGATCTGATGCGTAGTTTTTGAGATATTTCAATATCTTCGGTTAAAATGAACACCCTATATATCGCATCAGGGTAGTTCCCGTGTGCATTGCTCATTAAAATCTGCAGACATCGCTGCATTCGACGACTTCGCCTTAACGAAACACTGCGTCTGGTTTTAATTTCGACCAGCAAAGCGTCGCACGATTTGAAATAGTGTAAACTTCTGTGAATATATTATTGCATTACACAAGTTGCGTTGATAGAAGACATCCTAAAAACTACGTGGATATGGCACCATAAACATGAAATCTATGCGGTGTTTTGCGACTGTTTGATCTCTCACTTGGAACAACCACGTTCGATTTATTTAAAAAATTATTGTGATCAGTTTCTTTGGGCCCTACTTTATTCCCATGTATTCTTCTACATACGGACGTTCGGTTTTCAACACGCTGACACAAAATACGCAAACGTGCAAACAGAAAAACATCGTGTGTTAGTGCAGTGCAATAAGTTAAAAATCGAATGGTTTTGCACAGAAGCAGACATGGAAATAACCGGTAGGAGCCAAAAAACTGACAACTGAACCTACTGAAAATAAAATGAAACACGTTGGGTCAAAATCAGGCTTCATATCGTCACAAAAGTCGGCATAACTCGCATATTTCCGGTAAAATTGCGACTGCAGAGACGTCTCAGAAAACCAAAAAGACAACATGACAGACCAACAGTTTAGCCATGCTCACAAACCGCGAAGAACTATCGGCAGCCTGTGGGGTACATCCAACATGTATTTTGATTTGCATTACTGCGATAACAGAAGAACCACTTCCTACACGCAAAACAAAAATAAGAAGACTATCATTTGTGTCGATGCCTTTGTAATATTTAAGTGTATTTTATAACCGGACTTTTTTACAGCCTGAATATGACTTATCACGTACTGTCATATATATTCGGTGCATTGTCTATTAATTATCGATAAGGGTCGAATGAATCAGATTTCTTCTACAGGAACACCCGTGGACTCAAACAGCTGCTAATGAATAGAAACGTTATATTAAAGTTGAAAAAGATTGATAATTGTTAAGGAGACATTCAGACGAGATACAGATAAGCATTTAACCAGTAAAAGAGGAAGGCGAAAAAATATTACAAAACAATCATAATTATAATTGTGAACTAGGTGGTGACTTCATCCAACAGTACAATTTTGCTCGACCATACACACGACTGGTGCACGTAAACATATACTGCAAATAAGAGTCAGTGCACTGAGTGACTCAGCTCGTTCACTTGAAGGAAAGAAGGAACGAAGATTAGACTTCAACGCCCTGTCGAGGAAGACATCGTTAGAGACGGAGCACAAGTTCGGATTAGGAGAAGGAAATCGGTTGTGCCCTTACCACAGGTAACATCCTAGCATTTGTGTCGAGCGATTTAGGGAAATCACAGAAAACCTAAACCTGGATGTAAAACTCCATCGGAACAAGTCTTGAATGTCAGATGGTACAGACCGACCGCGTGTCATCCTCGGCCCACATGCGTCACTGGAGGCGGACATGGAAGGGCATGTTGTCAGCACCCCGCTTTCCCGGCCGTTGTGAGTTTTCGTGACCGGAGCTGCTTCTTTCCAGTCATAGCTCCTCCATTGACCTCACAAGGGCTGAGTGCACCCTACTTCGCCAACAGCGCTGAGCACATCGGATGTTCACCCATCCAAGTGCTAGCCAAGCCCGACAGCGCTTTATTTCGGTGATCTGACGCGAACCGGTGTTACCACTGCGGCAAGGCCGTTAGCCAAATCTGAATGTCGTTCTCCAGTATGCTTAGTCGCCCGACGTCGATCCCACAGGCCATGTCTGAGATGGTCGCAGCGAGGAATGTTTTGCTGAGTCTTCCACGGACACACGCGAACAAAGAGCACCCTTGCGCACCAAGGGTATCATTCGCTTTCTGTCGAGATCGCAAGCATAACTGACAATATCGTCAAACGCCACTCCATGTGCTGTATTGGTGGTACAACTTCGGCTTAACGTCACTCCTGCTTCAACAAACTGATTCTTCTGCTCTGTGGATTTCGAAGAAGTTCCGAGTTGGAACATATACTGATGAGCCAAAACATTATAACCACCGCCCACGACGAGACTGAATGCCGCATGTTGGCGTTGAGGGCACGTGACGCGGCATGGAAGGAAGCAGAGACGAATGGGGAACCATTCTAGCGACGATACGGATGGCAAATGCGGAAATCCATTGACATAAGCGACTCTGACAAAGAGCAGGTTGTTATGGCCCGGCGGCTAGGAATGCTCGTCTCGGGAACGGCGAAGCTGACCGGCTGCTCGCGCGCTACTGTCGTGAGCATCTGTGGACACTGGTTGAAAGACGGTGAGACCAAAAGTAGCCGACAATGTGGTGGATGTCTATCGTCACAGAAAGTGGAGGTACGAGACTTTCCCGCTCTGTAAAGCAGGATGGAAGGCGATCTGTGGCAGATCTGCTAAAGAGTACAATGCTGGTGCAGGCACAAGTCTTTCAGAGCACAGTCTCCAACGCACACTGTTGAACATGGAGCTCCGCTTTGGATAACCCCTATGTGTTCCCATGTTAACTCAACTGCAGCATGAATTACGATTGAAGTGTGCTCTGGATCATCAAGAGTGGACCATGGATCAATGCAAACGCGTTCCCTGGTGGGATGAATTACGTTTCTCAGTGCACCAAGTCGACAGTCGTGTCAGTATACAACATCATCCAGGCAAACGGCGCTCAAAACACGCTCCATGTCACGGATACAGACCGGTGCAGGCAGTATGCTGTGGGAGGAGACATTCACCTGAGTTTCCCTGGGACATGAGGTAGTAATCGAAGGCACCACGACAACTGCGAACCTCGCGAACATTGCTGTGGACCACACGCATTTCTTCATGCTTGAGGGTTTCCTCCACGGCCAGGCATGATTAATTGTGCTGCAATGGTTAAGAGCATGACAGTGAACCACCCGTGATGTTTTGTCCACCAAATTCACCTGATCTTAAACATCTGAGATGGTTTCGAGCACCAAAAGACTACCGGCCTGTAACTTATATGACCTGAAAGAAGACATCTGGTGCCACATATGAGGTTACTCGTTTATTAAGGCCCGATAGCTCGCAAAGTGGAAACCACTGTAAAAATCCGATGAAGCTCTGCACAGACGTGTTGCACAGTGTCTCCAATATGCCAGTCGATAGCGTCACATCGCCCCTTTTCAGTTCTGAAAAAAACACCTAGGACAATGTCACCCGCGAAGTGTAGGTGGCTGCAGCGCACATAACGTAACTGTCATGCATTTCCTTCTTCGAGACAATTCAAAAATGGTTCAAATGGCTCTGAGCACTATGGGACTTAACATCTGATGTCATCAGTCCCCTAGACTTAGAACTACTTAAACCTAACTAACCTAAGGACATCACACACATCCATGCCCGAGCCAGGATTCGAACCTGCGACCGTAGCGGGTGCGCGGTTCCAGATTGAAGCGCCTAGAACCGCTCGGCCACCTCGGCCGGCTCGAGACAATTCCCGGTGGCACACTGCAGGGGCAACAAAGACGCTCCTGCAGCGTCTTTGATGGGAAGTGTTTAATCACCCACCATACACCCCGCAGTTGGCTCCCTCTGCGTTCAGTCTCTCCTCAAATGAACCTCCGGTTACGAAGACAACATTTTGGCACAGACAACGAGTAACCCCCCAGTCATGGTAAGGTAATGATGCCCAAGCCATGTTTTAAAAGAAGCTCTGTAATCCTGGGATTGAACAGGAAAGAGATCAAACTCATGACTGGATGTGTGTGTGAAATCTTATGGGATTGAACTGCTAAGGTCATCAGTCCCTAAGATTACACACTACTTACGCTAAATTATCCTAAGGACAAACACACACATCCATGCCCGAGGGAGGACTTGAACCTCCGCCGCGACCAGCCGCACAGTCTATGACTGCAGCGCTTCAGACCGCTCTGCTAATCCCGCGCGGCTCATGACTGGACTGATGACCGGCCATGGGAATTTCAAAGAACACCTGCACACAATGGGTATAACGGAAGAGGACGCTAAATGTAGGATCTGTGATGATGGTGAAGAAACTGCATCACACCTAATCTTCGAATGCATGGCACTGGAGAGTAAAAGATACAGAATCTTCGGGACAACTAGACCTGAATAAATTGTGTCTAATAAAAAACTGGTAGAGGGACTCTTTGGACTGTTTAGGGGCACTAGTTGGCTTTACGAGATATACAGAGAGCGATGTTGTTGTTGTGGTCTTCAGTCCTGAGACTGGTTTGATGCAGCTCTCCATGCACATGCAGAGAGCGATTCCGCACAATAAACCTAGTTTCGGTGCGGGCAGTGACGGGTCAGACCTAAGCTGTTTTATCTTCCCTGTTAAAATCCATCAATCAATCAATCAGCCTCCCAGTTGTTATTTCCTCTTATTGTATTTGGTGTACGAAAACCAAAGTGGTTGTCGTACATCACAGTGGAAGAGCGCGTGCATTGGCGTGCGAGTGGCGACGCTGCAGTCGCGAAACGAGCCCCGCGGCCGTGGCGCGCGCGTGGGCTGCCGGCCGGGGGTCACGTGCGCGCCGGCGCCGCTTCCCACGCCCCCGTGCCACCGCACAGTAACAGACACCACGGCGCGCAACGCTGCACTCCGCTCACCAGGTACTCTCGCCTTTCTGCTCCGGGTGCTCTCCCCGAAATACAAAGATCTCATTGTACACAGAACCGGCAAGTGACCCTACAGAGAAAATACCAATTATTCAGTCTACCACAACCACCTACAACAGAATGCGATATACAGGGTGTTTCAAAAAGGACTTTGAAAATTCATGTAAATTAATTCATAGTACAGAGGTGGTCGTAGTGTCAATTTGTAGGGAAATACATCAAGTTTTAGAATTATATTAATACCTTCAGCTGCTGACGGGCGTTGATATATATCAATGGGGAGAGGTAAAAATGTGTGCCTCGACAAGGGCCTCGAACCCGGGATCTCCTGCTTAAATGGCAGACGCTCTATCCATTTTTTTTTTCTTTTTCCATTTTGTTCGTTGTTGATCGTTGTGTTTGGTCGCTGAGGACGTCACATGACATCCATTCAAGTTCGTTTTGTTGAACCTTTCACTCAGTTTGTTGTTACAGAGGCCAAGCAGCTCTCTGACCGAACACGCTGAGCTACCGTGCCGGCAGTCCATCTGAGCCACCGAGGGCACAGATGATAGTGCGACTGCAGGGACTATCTCGCACACGTCTCCCGCGAGACCCACGTTCTCACCTTGTATGTCCACACACTACATTCGTAGAGTCCCATCCCAACACACTCATTACTTGAGGAAGACATTCTTACCAAGTCCCGAGTTCGGGGAATATGTGTGCATCTGCACAGAAGAAGGAGGTCATGGCCGGTATTGCCAGAACTATATACTTATACGAATATGATGTCTGTTCTTTCAGACATCAAGTTTTGTCTCGCGTAGTACGCTAGTGCAGAATCGCACCATAAGACGCGGTAGCACAGTTACGTTAAAGATGGCTGCCTTCACTGGACCCGAGAGTGCTAGTTGTGTGTTTTGGTTTGAAGAACCGAAGTCGGCTACGACAGTTCAGCGTAATTTCCGTACCACGTACGCTAAAAATCCTCCTAGTAGGCCTACAATTTATGAGTGGCATAAATGTTTTGCGGAAACAGTGTGCTCGGTAAGACATGGGAAATCATCTGGTCGTCCAAGCACATCTGACGACGTCGCTGAGCGAGAGAGACGTTTTGTCAACAGCCCTACGAAATCGACCCGCCGTGCATCTCGCGAACTGCAAATCCCACATACGACTGTTTGGCGTGTGTTGAGAAACCGTTTGTATTTGAAACCGTACAGATTGACGATTGTACAAGCAATAAAATGCACTGATAAAATTGCTCGCAAGAACTTCTATGCGGGTATATTAAATCGATTACATGATGATTAACATTCCTTGGACAATATCATCTTTTCTGACGTGTCGACTTTTCACTTAAGTGGCAAGGTTAACACACATAACTGTAGGATTTAGGGCAGTGAAAATCCACATCAAACATTGCAACATGTTCGTGATAGCCCTAAACTGAATGTTTTTTGTGCATTGAGCAAGAACATAGCGAACGGCTCCTTTTTTTTCGTGTGAGAATCATCAACGGGATAGTGTATCTGGATATATTGTAATTTTTGATGCCACAGATCAATGAGGATTACCAAGAACGAAATGTTTACTTCATGCAAGATGGTGCGCCACACCACTACCTGGGTGACGTCCGGGATTTTTTCAGTGAGTACTTTCCAGGTCAATGGATTGGCCGTGATGCGTCAATTGCATGGAACTCACGTTCCCCAGCCCTGACACCACTCGATTTTTTATGGGGATTCATCACGGATATCGTGTTTGTACCTCCTGTGCCGGCTTCTCTATATGGACTTAGAGCAAGAATTTACGCCGCCACTGAGCAAGTTACAGCTGCAATGCTTTTTCTAAGAGATGACTAGTTCTGGTAAAGCAGCAATTCACAAAGCTGGCTCGCTCTGATTGACGAATGACTCGAGAAACTGTGACTTCTGAAACACTGGAGCGACTTAAGTTCCACTATAACTCCTTAGTCCGATTATCGTTTGAAGGCGCATAAGAAAGTCTGCATGTACGCTTTAGTTTCAATACCATCTACACCAGGGGTAGACAAAAAAGTCTGAGTGTGCGCTTTAGTTACTTTTCAATGCCATTTACACCAGGGGTAGTCAACCTTTTCTACCCATCGCCCAATTTTTTATCTCTGTTAGTGATAAAAGCCGGCCGGTGTGGCCGAGCGGTTATAGGCGCTTCAGTCTGGAACCGCGCGACCGCTACGGTCGCAGGTTCGAATCCTGCCTCGGGCATGGATGTGTCTGATGTCCTTAGGTTAGTTAGGTTTAAATAGTTCTAAGTTCTAGGGGACTGATGACCTCAGATGTTAAGTCCCATAGTGCTCGGAGCCATTTGAACCATTTTTGAGTGATAAAACTGTCTAACCACTAACAGGCAGGGAAGTAACTTTGTGAAAAATTATAAAGCAGAGCTGCAGTAAGTTAAAGCAGATAATAATATTTACTTACCAAAAACTTTGTCAAATATTTATGAAAACCAAATTAAAGTATTTCTAAAATCCCTACCGCCCAACACTCACCATGAAATCTGGAACGCTAAGTAGTGGGTGGTAGTGAGCAGGTTGACCACCACTGATCTTCACGAATGTCAGTTTCCTTGTTTTTTCAAGCGTGGTGCACGCAACAGAAAGAATTTTCGTAGGCGGAATACGGCAAGCAAGAGACTTAAAGGTAAGTGGCAAATGGCAATACATTGTTTCTAATCACGCCACTAGTTTCAGTTCCCTTAATTAAATTCGAAATCTCTGCTCACACTCAGATAGAATGAGCAGTTCTCAAAAAATTCAACGGACAATTCAGTGACACAGAGTAGAATAAATAGCCTATAGCTCTCACACTAGATGGACCTAATGCCAAGTGCTGGAAAGATTCGTTTGATTCTACAGGCCAATTCATCCAGGCGATAGTCAAGAATAAATCTCCTTTGAAAGACGACTTCTGCCATGGAAAGCAGGAAATAGTGGTACCGAGAAGTAACTCTACATATTACAGCAAACAGACTGCAGGCAGTTAACCAATGAAAGTTACACTATTTAATGCATATAATTTTATGCCGCACTGCAAACTGAACAAACAACGAAAGACAAAGAAAGTGAAAATTCGGAACAGAAAACCAACCTTTGGACACCGTAACTGCAGAACACTTGGTTCCTTCCTGTTCTCATATCCAGTTTTTCACAACTTTTACGCAACAGCTATCGTATCAACATAGGTGTTACTGCAGGAACTTACTGATCAGCATTGTCATCACGAGCAAACTACTTCCGAAGTTTAGTAACTCACAGATAGTGGCAGTATGAGAACCACATACCTAAAGACGTAAAAAAATGTTTGTATCTTAGACCTACCGCTGTGTATTGCTAAGATACATACAATCATGTATTCGATACATACATACACGTAATTATTACAAGAATTTTTCTGTCGTATGACAACGCACGACACAGGGAAAGTATAAAGTGGAAAATTAATTTTGTTGGGCTCACAGAGACTAGATTCCAGATTAAATATGATGCCAGATTAAATATGATGAGAGATAGGAGCAATGAAATTTTACAATCATGTTACTATAATAATTACTACAGTACAACGGATGTTGCTTTCAAATTTAAAAGGAATACAAAAGAGGCGTCTTTAATCAATCACAACGATATTTTTGAATGGCTTTAACGAGTTTGCGCATTTTTAATCACACTAGTTAACGCAGTATTTATTATTCACGAGCAACTGTCGCATTAATCAGATATATTTTATGTCGCGACCCCGTTCAGTTTCAGCAAGTACTTCAGACAATTGAAATAAATATTGAAAATTCACACTAGAAAGCGATAACAGTAAAACGGAAAATTAATTTTGTGAAAGACGATATTGTTGAAGCAGATAGGCAGCGAGAAAGGTCGTGAGCGGATAAATCATTTTTCATGTGTGCTTCCTGTGATCTTTAGATTGTCCTTCGGTTGCACAGGATAGTTTTCTTCGCACGGAAAAAGATTGGCACCCAGTGCTTTCCAGAACAAAGTATCTACGCGGCGAAACAGTAAAATTCAACTAGAATGTCAGTATAAAGCATTTTTGTAATGCAAGCGTCATTTCGGAACACGGACTATTTACATTTGATACTCTTCAGTTCAAGAGTGGACCGCCACGAGAATAGTAGAACAGTTCAGTAAGAAACACTGTTGTAAGAAAAAGTGGACTAAAGAGTGGAAATCCGATCTCTTATTTCACCACCTTCCACTCTTTGCACTCTTGCTTAGGACTGCTCATAAACCGCAATTTCTGCATCGTAAATAACTGGCCCTAACATCAGCAATTTGGGTTAGGCTTCTGGCGTCGCATATACAGGGTGCTTATAACTCTAAAACTTGCGCTACCTGCGAGGAGCCCCCTGAAATACGAGTGATCGCAGGACAATGAAACTTTATGGAAATACTTGTAAAGAGATGTAGAAGAGAAATAACGAATAAACCATTGAAAGAAATACATTTTAATTTCCACGTGAGGGAGTAACATTATCTTCAATTGCGTACCATACTTACGTCCCAGGTTACTAACTTTGCTCAACGTAATGTTGCTCTACTGCTGCACGAAACATTTAAGGTGGGGTGGACTATGGAATGTTCAGCTGTCGCGACACAGCTCGTGTACTGCTTGAAGATTGCACATTGAAACCAGCATTCTCAGACATGGCAACAGCAACTATTCCAGCAATTTATGGCGCAAATGGCCGTTGGCGTCTCCCGGGGTCAATTCCCAGATCGCCAGTTACTTCAAACTTTCGAAACACGTTCTTCAACCACAGTGCGGAAAGAGGACCTCTCTGTATTCCTTTAATGTGTCAATACCCGCAAAGAGCAGCAGCGCTTTTGCTGTCGTTTTGATAAAACAGCTTCACAAGTAAAACCCTCCGAGCCTGTCTAGATCGTGTTTGGCTGTCTACAGCTGCAATGTACACTGAAGCATGTGTTTCAACTCGCCTAACAGCAAGTCACGATACTAAACTATTAACAATGCACCTCCTGCAACGCAGTCTGAACACCATTCCTATAAAGTTGGGTACCCATACGGTAAGAGCATTATCGTATGGTCAGCTCACTATTTGCCTCACGTGAACTGAAAAGGGACAAACCGCTGATCTCGCAGTTGCAGTTAGCTTCCAGATTCAGATTACTTCAGATAAATGAACTTTACAATAGAGTCTAACTTGCTTCAGAAAAATTCACTTTCGTCAGTAGTGTATAACACCCAGCAGTAGTTCAGGTTGACGACAGTCGACTTTGGAAAAAAAAGGAGGGGGAGGGGAGGTCGTTAGCGGCGGCACAGACAACATGTTGGGCTCAGCAGTCACTGAAAGATGCAATGCAAGTGACCTGACGACTACTTGGCAAAGAAGTGATTTCGCAACGGCTGTGTTTAGGAGGCAAACACCCACACAAGGAGTCAGTCTCTGTCGGGAATGACGGGAGCAACGCTTATGTCTGGTTCGTAACTTAAAGATTCAAGCTACCCTTGAACACAAGCATGTTGAACGTTGGATAGTGTTTTTTCTGTAAGCTATGAAGTACTATCTGACATCAATAATACGTAAAAAATCTACAAAAAATTCTAACAATTGTCCGTACAGTAAATGAACTGCAAATGTCTCTGCCAAAAATACGAAACACAGAAACAGACAGAAGGGACATCCCATCCCATTAAACATACTCGATCCACGTCCATCCTTTTTTTATTTTGTATACACTGTCGCTCGCCATGGACAGCGATGGCCAGCTGTATCAATACGAATTTATCTGTCTCCCAACTTCACGTGTTGTTAGAAAACTTAGAGAGAAATTCCGCCTTGTGCAAGACACAGTTCAATTCGTTTCAGGAAAAAAAGTAATACTGGTTGCGAAGTTATTTAATATCAGTGACGTGGTTCACCCTTTGGGGCATCATCAAACTGTGTAAAAGTAGGCTGATATGTGGCCCATCCGTCATAAAGCCTGTTTTTATTTTGAAATAATTCAAAACTGATTGCTTTAGCACCCTACTACAATGGATTGGGAAAATTTTTACAGTTTTATTCATTTTCATCCACACATGACGCAGCATTTTTTGCGCTTTCTTCTGAGGCTCTTTTTATTATTCTGCTCGAAAAATTTCTGTGAAATGATAAGATGTTGTGGACGTTCATCAGAATTCGGCTTACAGCTATTTTTATACAAAAAGAGTGACAACTTGTCTTAATTTAGTGTTAATACGCGTAATAAGTGAAAGCTATGACACACAATTCGCATTTGAGCCATAATTATAAATCTGTTATTTGTGCTATGTTGGAAATTAGATTTGCAATACTATTTTAGAAAATAGCTTAGTTGCATTGTTATAAGGGATGAATCAGAATTCAAAGCACTAGAACGCCGCAGCGCGACTCCTTGCATACTAACAATACAAAAACGTCTGTAACAAAATTTCAGACTGTCCATATCTTCGGTAGAAAATGACGTCAAAGACTTGCGATTTGGCAACACTGTCACCAAACGAACGAGAACTGTATTCATTCATTATTAATGAGCTGTGCTGCCCAGTTACTGCACTGGTTAGAGTTTTGAGTTGGATTACTCGCTTAGAGTAGCATTCCGGATCTTGGAGTAATAATTTTTTATTTTCTGATTTTCATCTCCCCATTAATGTTGTGGGCCAACGGCCTTGCCGCAGCGTAACACCGGCTCCCGTCAGATCACCAAAGTTAAGCGCTGTCGGGCTTGACTGTCACTTGGATGGGTAACCATCTGGCCTGCCGAGCGCTGTTGGCAAGCGGGATGCACTCAGCCCTTGTGAGGCCAACTGAGAAGCTACTTGACTGAGAAGTAGCGGCTCCGGTCACAAAAACAGACAACGGCCGGGAGAGGGCGTGCTGACCACATGCCCTTCCTCATCCGCATCCAGTGACGCCTGTGGCTGAGCATGACACGGCGATCGGTCAGTACTGTTGGCCCTTCCGAGGCCTTCTCAGACAGAGAGGAGACACACATTAATGTTTCAGTATATCATGCTTTTTAGCGTTGAGCATACACGTTGTTGGCCAGACACGCCAAAGTATTCACGAAGAGTAATAATCAGTTACAAATAACCAACTTCAGAGCAGATGCTCTGAAGAAGAAACCAAGCTTCCTGTTATCTTCGTGGCATAGCTATTATATTCCACAGTCATAAGAACGACACGGAAGCGCGCTACCAGTTGTTCCACACTCAAGCTTTACTTGTCACATCATATGTAACACATGTATATTTTCGGATACTCAAACTGGGATAACTTAGAAGCAGTATATGTTTATAATATACACTGATCAACCAGAATACTACGACTACCGACCTAATGCCGACATGTCCACCTTTGGCAAGTATAACAGCGGCGACGTGTAGTGGCATGGAAGCAGCGAGGCCTTCATAGGTCGCTGGAGGGAGGTGTCACCACATCAGCACACTCAAGTCACCTAATTTCCGTAAATTTCGAGGACAGAAGCGATGACTTCTGACGCCACGTGCAATCACATCCCAGAGGTGCTCGATCGGATTCAGATCTGTAGAGTTGGGGGGCCAGCACATCAACAAATAACTCGCCATTGTGTTGCTCGGACCACTCCATCACAATCTTGGTCTTGTGACATTGCGCATTATCTTCTTGAAAAATGCCACTGCCGTCGGGAAACTTGATCGTCAGCAACCAGTGTACGATACTCATTTGCCGTTTTGATGTCTTGGACCACCTCCACTGGACCCATGGATGCCCACGTGAATGTTGCCCAGAGCGTAATGGAACCGCCACCAGCTTGTCTCCGTCCAGCAATTTATATGTCAAGAAGCTGTTGCACTGGAAGAAGAAGAATTCGCGCCCTACCATCGGCATGTTGAGGGCATCGGGATTCATCAGACGATGCAATGCACTGCCACTGCACCAAAGTCCACTGCCGATGCTCGCGTGCTCACTTCAGTCGTAGTTGGCGATGTTGCGGTGTTAACAATGGCACTTGGTTTCGCCATGTGTTGAAGGGACTCGCCACAGCACTCCTCGAAAACCCAACAAGTCGTGCTGTTTCCGAAATGCACGTGTCGGGCCTCATGGCCATCACAATCTGCCTCGGTCAAATTCAGATAGATCGCGCCCTTTCGCCATTCTGCACACGGACAGCACGCTCACTGATACCACATGCACCGTGCGTATCTCTGACTAGCAGTCATTTCTCGCCAGGTGACGCTGCTATCTCCTGGACGGCTTTATATCGATAGTAGGCAGGTGGTCATAATGTTGCGCCTCATCAGAGTATACCTTAATTACCATCGTTTTGCTAATGACACTCTGCTGTTTGCTTCAAGTACAGATAAACTTCAACAAAGAACTAAAAAATTTAATAGAGACACTTTGAAAGTAGGTCTGAAAATCAACTGCAGTAGGGCTGCTAAGATTAAAATAATGGCTAATGGACACGCTGAAAAGCAAACTATACAAGTTAACAACACAAGTCATATAACCTGTTTTTAACTTCTGTACCGAGGGCAGTTGGAGATAACGAACAGCAAAAGGGACGAACATAAGATTAGATATGGTATCGAGTAATGTATCATCGTCAGCCATACATCAAGTTATACATAACAATAAAGCTCGCGCGGAACTTCTTTGAGGTCCCCTGGGCGATACTTCCGTTTCACTTCCGACGATGTTTCCCCATCGAAAGCAACATCCGCTAGAAAGCCTTCATCCCAAGCGCATACCTGCTCTTATTTCCGTTAGCGCATCTTCTGCTTAGTGGGAACTGTATGTAGAAAGCTTCACGAAAGAAAAGAAATATCTGAACAAGCCGAACAAGCGGGCCCTATGGGTAAGGGCACTGGATCCTCATTTGGACGGTTTGTTCAAGTACCCGTCGGGCTATACCGATTTAGTTTCTCCGCGGTTTTCCTAAGTCGATTAAGGCAAATACCAGGATGGTTTCTTTCAATGGATACGGCTGATTCTCGTTCCTATCACTGTCCTACCCGTTTTGAGCTCCGTCTTTAACGACCATATCAAAGGACGAACAAAGAGAAAAAGACAATCATACAATGTAGGCTTCCCTTTCACGGTCTCTTATTTACATCCACGATGAATTTGGTTGTATGGACATTAGGTCGTGTTATGAAGTATGTTTCGTCTCCTAATGCTAGAGACATCGTCAAAGGTTATTTACTCAGTGTTTAAACCGACAAAAAAGTGAACATCTGAACACAGCAAAGCACTTACGCCCACCGCTTGCCACAGCAAGAGTGTACAAAATCTCTTGCAACTGCGGTCAAGTGTACTTACGAACTATGAAATGACGTATTAAGGCTAGGCTTAAGGACCATAAGGGCAAATTTCGCAACACGGATAAATCGACAGTTGCAGATCGCGGACTGGGACCAGGGAACTACTGAATCCATTCCTCCGACTTTTTTTCTTTTTTTAACGAGGTCAAGTTATTACTGCTCTGGGACGTACAGAGAGGTCATAGAAATACAAGAGCACTAATAACAGCTTTAACAGAAAAATAGGAGGGCTGAAATGAGACAAGCTTTAGGTCTTAGTGTTACATGAAACAGCGTCAACTCTTCCGCAGTACTGGCTACACGACCACACATTGGTGTGGCTCCGTGACCTTAAGCAGTGTTTCTTTTTTTTAATGACGTCACGATCCGACCATTGCACGATTAAACATATGCAGTTCGGCTTGCTGAGCTTGTTCAAGTTTGAAAATATCAACTAATCTTTATATATTCTCTGGCGACGTCCACAGCGGTGGGAGACGAAAAGTTTACGAAGAGAAACATAGTTTGGACCACGATCTGATGCCCATACAACAAAAATCACCAAAGAGGAAGTTTAGTTGCAGATGAGCGATGCCTGCGGAATCCGTGTTGGTCACTGTCCTAATGTACATCGAAAGAGATCTTGAAGCACAAAATAACTCGCACGTTCTGACAGTAGTCGCTTAACCAACTCACTGGGCCAAGATCTGTTCTAACTATACCTTGGAATAAAGGAGGTGGAACGTCGATAAAGATGGAAACTCCATAAAAGCCAATCATTTACCCTACCTTAAAGATGCATTTTATAATTTGTCCACGAGTATTTCATGCATGGGACTAGTTCCGCAAAACACTACACAGCAGTATTCACCATAAACTGGAGGAGAGAAGCGTGTAGTCGGAATCGGCTGGCGACCAAGAGTAAGTACAGGGTGATTCAAAATGAATGGGACAAAAAGAAAGTATTCCTGTGGCTACACTAATAACATCATTTCAGAAATACACATATATACTGAAGGATTAGTTAGCATAGCAGCTATGGAGCGTCACAGATGTTGTGTGTGACACGGAAGATGTCTATCTGGTACTGCATTTCCTGCCACAACCAGTAGCACGACTGGAGTTAACCGCGCCAATTATCCTTTGTCTCAGCTGGTGTAGGTTCAGCGGAAGTGGGGTGACGATACGTTACCACTTTACCAAACTTGGTCGGAAAATGTGTTTGAGAAACGATTACTGGTGATGTTTTTGCATATTCTGTGACACAATACGCCTTTTCTATCACGGATGTCGCCGTTCTGTATACTACTGCCAAGGTTGAACAAGAACAGCGGCTTTGTATTCCGTGTCTAGGTGTTGCCAACCTAAACTGTGAGATATTAATTATATACAGTATATATTCCTGAGACATACTGAGTCTCTGCTTTATCTACAATAATGATGTAGGTTGAAGCAATGAATTAAAATTTGCACGACCAGCAGGATTCGAACCACGTCTCTTGCTTACTAGGCAGATGCGCTAGCTGTTACGCCACACTGGCACTTTGGCTACCACCGGTACACGGATTACTCTAGTATGTCTCCTCGATACAAATTCCAACTCACGCCTCAGCCCGTTGCTATTTCTGTTCTAAACTCGCATCCGTATTGTAGTGACACTCCAATATTGGAATAGCATCCTTAGCAATGAGCAAAATGGGATTAATCCTGCCGGTACTTCACGTGCATACAATATGCAAGGTGAACTTTAACAAAACCGACAAACTGCAGCGACGAATTCCTGACTGAAAATGGAGGGAAAAAGGGTCCTATGAACATGTGTCTAGAAATGGACAGTATGCATGCAACAACAACTGATCATCCCAGGACACGATACAGAGCTACATCGCACCCACGACAGATGTTTAAAGTGACCTCCGTGGGATTGCAGGTGATAGGGACAGTAGTGGTTGTCATGTAGGATACACAAAACCGTACTTTGGCTTACACCATGTTGGTGGACCACTTCCGCCAAACTTGTACAAGGGTTCATCTCAATATCCTGTAGAACTCGGTCCGCCAAATCTGATGCACACAGAGTCCGCCGCCTTCGTCCACGTTTGTCTGTCTGAAAGGACCCTTGATCAAACAAATACCCAAAAAGGGTTTGAAATGTATGACGTGGTTGGTATCTGTGAGGGTAGTTGTTTTGGTACAGCCATGCTGCCTCTCGACCGTTTCCATCTGCTTGGGTATACACAAACGTAATCTTGGCTTTTTTTAACACGAATACCGGTCCATTCTTCTGCATGCAGTATGGTGCGTCAATCACAGAGCCTGCAACCTACAAGAAATAAACGACGTGTGAACTGTCGTCAGCGCTATCTAACGTTGCAACGACGCATTTCGGGACACATGTTCATACATGTAGAACCTTTTTTCCTCCATTTCCAGTCAGGAATAGGTCTCTCCAGTTTATCGGTTTTATTAATGTACACCCTGTATTAATCACACACAACTGATGTTCCTGAGACATACTGAGTCTGCCTTTATCTACGATAATGATGCAGGCAGGAAATGAATTAAAATTTGTATCAGTAGTGGGTTCGAATCCTGGCACTGGTGCAAATTAAACTTCATTGCTCCAGCCTACATCATAAAAGTGAATTGTAAGAGTGAACCTGCCAGTCTACACTTCTGAAACAAAGTCATTCCTGTAGCCACAGGAATAGTTTCTTTTTGTCCCATTCATTTTGAATCACCCTGTGATCCACGCCTGTTGACAGCTAGGAAGTGGGTTTTCGGGTGTTCGGACATTTATTGGTGCCTGGAGACTCCGCGCGCGATGTGGCTGCGACCAGCCCCTCTGGTGGCTGGGTGGATTACTGCGGCCCCCGGCTAACGTCATCTGGAGGTGCTATCGACGCGCCGGCGAACAGTTCGTTACGGGCCCATTGTGTGCGCCGAGTGCCCGCTCGGGCTGCGAGCCTGCCGGAGGCCGCACGCCGTCTCAGGGTCGTATTATCACATATAATTACCGTTCGGCGCTGCGAGGATTCGCCAAACAGTGTGCGATCGCCAGCCACTGCGGGATTAGGTCGTGCCGCCGCTGGGCGCGTTCCCGAAGCGACGCCGGCAGAGGCGGCTGATTTAGCAACAGCGCCTTTTTAGTGCCGCCATTCTGCCGCGCAGCGTTATCGCCGCCGGAATAAACGTCAGTTTTCGCATCCGCCGGCGTCATTACGCCACGCGCCGCTACCTGCCGGCGGCCAATATCGGAACAAAGATGGCGCCTCGCAAAACCCGTCCTCCGCGATGCGCCGCATTATGGATAAGCGAACCGTTACGGCCCACACTTCTCCTCCTGTATTTCAGCGCGAAAAAAACCTTTCCATACAGTTTGCCACGCGACGAATTTTCCACCTAACGAACAGCCGAATTTCGTGGGTGCGCTTGAAAGGTATTAACGTTTGTGCAAATTGGAATATCAACATACACTCCTGGAAATGGAAAAAAGAACACATTGACACCGGTGTGTCAGACCCACCATACTTGCTCCGGACACTGCGAGAGGGCTGTACAAGCAATGATCACACGCACGGCACAGCGGACACACCAGGAACCGCGGTGTTGGCCGTCGAATGGCGCTAGCTGCGCAGCATTTGTGCACCGCCGCCGTCAGTGTCAGCCAGTTTGCCGTGGCATACGGAGCTCCATCGCAGTCTTTAACACTGGTAGCATGCCGCGACAGCGTGGACGTGAACCGTATGTGCAGTTGACGGACTTTGAGCGAGGGCGTATAGTGGGCATGAGGGAGGCCGGGTGGACGTACCGCCGAATTGCTCAACACGTGGGGCGTGAGGTCTCCACAGTACATCGATGTTGTCGCCAGTGGTCGGCGGAAGGTGCACGTGCCCGTCGACCTGGGACCGGACCGCAGCGACGCACGGATGCACGCCAAGACCGTAGGATCCTACGCAGTGCCGTAGGGGACCGCACCGCCACTTTCCAGCAAATTAGGGACACTGTTGCTCCTGGGGTATCGGCGAGGACCATTCGCAACCGTCTCCATGAAGCTGGGCTACGGTCCCGCACACTGTTAGGCCGCCTTCCGCTCACGCCCCAACATCGTGCAGCCCGCCTCCAGTGGTGTCGCGACAGGCGTGAATGGAGGGACGAATGGAGACGTGTCGTCTTTAGCGATGACAGTCGCTTCTGTCTTGGTGCCAATGATGGTCGTATGCGTGTTTGGCGCCGTGCAGGTGAGCGCCACAATCAGGACTGCATACGACCGAGGCACACAGGGCCAACACCCGGCATCATGGTGTGGGGAGCGATCTCCTACACTGGCCGTACACCAATGGTGATCGTCGAGGGGACACTGAATAGTGCACGGTACATCCAAACCGTCATCGAACCCATCGTTCTACCATTCCTAGACCGGCAAGGGAACTTGCTGTTCCAACAGGACAATGCACGTCCGCATGTATCCCGTGCCACCCAACGTGCTCTAGAAGGTGTAAGTCAACTACCCTGGCCAGCAAGATCTCCGGATCTGTCCCCCATTGAGCATGTTTGGGACTGGATGAAGCGTCGTCTCACGCGGTCTGCACGTCCAGCACGAACGCTGGTCCAACTGAGGCGCCAGGTGGAACTGGCATGGCAAGCCGTTCCACAGGACTACATCCAGCATCTCTACGATCGTCTCCATGGGAGAATAGCAGCCTGCATTGCTGCGAAAGGTGGATATACACTGTACTAGTGCCGACATTGTGCATGCTCTGTTGCCTGTGTCTATGTGCCTGTGGTTCTGTCAGTGTGATCATGTGATGTATCTGACCCCAGGAATGTGTCAATAAAGTTTCCCCTTCCTGGGACAATGAATTCACGGTGTTCTTATTTCAATTTCCAGGAGTGTAGAATGGACCGAATGAATCGAAACTCTGAGCATGTTTATAGCTGTGTACACGCAATAAGCTATTAATATTGCAGATAACTCACGTACCTGTAGACCCCAGTGCATTACGTTATACGACCACAACAGTCAACGTTACGCGCAGCTCGATTAGGTAATAGCTGTAAAATAAAGTGGAAACGTCAAGCACATTACCAGTATTCCACGTCGACGCTCAGTGACACAATATCAGGATTTGAGTTCGAAAGAGGCCATGCTTGGTCTCCGGAAAACTGGTTTGTCATATTGTGACATTTCAACTGACGGCCGGCCGGTGTGGCCGAGCGGTTCTAGGCGCTTCAGTCTGGAACCGCGCGACCGCTATGGTCGCAGCTTCGAATCCTGCTTCGGGCATGGATGTGTGTGATGTCCTTAGGTTAGTTAGGTTTAAGTAGTTCTAAGTTCTATGGGACTGATGACCTCAGAAGTTAAGTCCCATAGTGCTCAGAGCCATTTGAACCATTTGTTTTCAACTGACGTAAACAATCCTACTTCGACAGTGATTCTTGAGCAGAACCACGCGTTTCAACGAAGAGCGATATCTGGCTGCAGCACGGTATCACCACCATTCTATCTGCATGACCGCGAAAGGCCTTTCAGCTTCGTCTACAATGTTGACCCGAAGCAGGAACAAACCTGCGAGTTTGATAGGTGCCACTCTTGTCGGTGAGTCGACTTCCGTCCTCCGGAAACCACAAAACGCCTCGGACTGCAGAGGCGCACGAACGTAGACGCTTGCGCGCCGAATGGTAGAACATGTTTTGCGGCGAACCCACTTCAGCATGCCTTACTGTGATAATAGGTACTTCTAGACGTTGTGACTGAGACTACAATTTGGCTATCAGAACTGAGAGGAAGAGGTCATGAATTCCAAGTGTGATGTTTCCGTCTTTGGGTGAACTACACGATCTCGACTCATAAATATCGAAGACAATCTGAACACCGAAACTGAGTGTTCAGAGATCGATGTAGTGCTTCTAGATCAGCCAACTCTATTGTTGTTGTTGTTGTTGTTGTGGTCCTTATTCGAAGACTGGTTTGATGCAGCTTGCCTCGCTAATTCACCCTGCACCAGTATCTTCAGCTCTACATAAGGACTGTAACCTAAATTCATTTTAACCTGCTTACTGCTGTCGAGTCTTGGTCTCTTTCTACAATTTTTAGTCCCTCAAATTTCCGCCCATTAGCAAATCAACTGTTCCCCTGATGCTTTCAGCACGTCCTACGACGGTTCAAACCCACGTCCGGCCATCCAGATTTAAGTTTTCGGTGATTTCCCTTGATCGCTTCAGGAAAATGCCGGGATGGTTCCTTTGAAAGGGCACAGACAATTCCCTTCCCTATCCTTCCCTAATCCGAGCTTGTGCTCCGTCTCTAATGACCTCGTTGTCGACGGGACGTTAAACGCTAATCTCCTCCTCCATGTCCTACGAATCTATGTTTTCTTATAGTCAAGGTCTCCCATAAAGCTCTTTCCTCTCGTTTCGATTTAGTACCTCTTCATTGTTTACCTGATCTACTATTTCAATAGTTAGCATTCTTCTAATAGCGCACATCAAAAGGGACTTATCTAACACTTAAATTTATATTCGATGTAAACATATTTCTCATTTTCAGCACTGCTTGTTTTGCTAATGCGAGTGTGCTTTAATTTATATATCATCTTTTTTTTCTGCCATCGGCAGCTATTTTAATGACCAAACAGCAAAACTCATGTACTACTTTTAGCAACTCGTTTAGCAAATCAGTTTCCTCAGAATCACCTGACTTAATTCGATAATACTCATGACGTAAAAATCTGGGCGCTCGTGTGTGCGTCATATTTCTTTATGTGATTAGCAATGAATTTTGCAACAGATGTGTGCGGGCTCATATATCACTCGTCCAGGATCCAGAATGTGTCTAATTACTTCGTCGTAGTTTGGGAAACACTAAATTAATGCTTAATTTCTTTAGTGACGTTTTCTCTTAAAATTTTTACACTTCTCCCTTTCCTGGGGATTGTTGATACATCTGTGATAGAATGGGTGCCGTAAGTCACGCTAATCTTCGTCGAACATTCTAGCCTCTCTTGTTAATGCTTCTTATTTGGTAAGAAATCAAGACAGAAAAACACCATTCAGCAAGGGGTAGGATGAGTGTTCTATAGGCGACCTTACATTACCTAAGCATTCTTTCACGCAGGTGTTCCTGACCACTATGTGTACATCCTACTGTCACCTTAAGTCGCTTGTGGAGCTCTTTCCTAGTCATCAAGCTGTTCTAATTATTACTCACTACAACATATAAATTTTTATATCTCGACAAAAGATACGTATCTTCTGAGAATTATGTTCAGGATAAGCCCCTGCGGAAATTATTTCACAATCAGTAAGTTAGCTTGGCTCCGACTTTTACGTCTTGATGATTTATTTCAAATTTTTGAAAGCTCTCTCAGCTGCGATCGTAAAGAAATTAACTTTTATTGGTGCTAACTGATTGTTCCATCGCTTGTTAATAAAACAATTATAAATGAAAAGCGCAATATTGTGGATGTTCTTCACTATCGGTTTATTTCGTTAACCTGTTTTCGGTTTACAAGCCCTTCGTCAGACCTGAAATAAGTTAGTCGAGAACATGTTAACGAAATAAATTAATACTGCAGGCCATTCACAATACAGCGCTTTTGATTTATAATTCTGTTGTTGCCCTTAGCCATTGTAGGGGTGGGTTTCGAATGGAACGTCATCACGAAGAATACGAGAGACTGAAGAACCACGAAAGAAGAGTTAGCGATAATGCGTCGTCATCAACGAGCTTAAACCCCCAGTGTTACAGATTGACGTGTAGACAATTGTTTCATACGGATGGATCTGTAACAAAGCAAACGTGATCGACTAAGAAAATAATTTGTTTACAACGTATCCGAATGTACGAGGGCCGTTCAGAAAGTAACCTCCGGTTGATTTAAAAAAATACACCAAGTTAAATAAAAATATTTTAATATATACATCTTACAACTACATCTTTGCACTATTTTTCTACATAGTCTCCATAGCGATTGAGGCACTTATCGTATCTCTTCACAAGCTTTGAAATTCCTTCTGCATAAAAATCATCCGCTTGTGCCTGAGCCAGCCTGTGACCGCATCTTTGAGCTCTTCGTCGTCATCAAACCGCTGTGACCCGAGCCATTTCTTCAAATGCATGAAGAGGTGATAATCACTTGGCACCAGGTCTGGGCTGTAAGGTGGATGGTTGATAACGTCCCACTTGAAGGACTCAAGAAGGGCCGTTGTTCTGCGAGCAGAGTGAGGACGGGCGTTATCGTGCAAAAAAAACGATACCGGAAGTCAGCATACCACGGCGTTTGTTCTGTATAGCCCGTCGTAACTTTTTTATCGTTTCACAGTACACGTCTTGATTAATGGTCGTACCACGTTCCATGAATTCAACCAACAACACCCCTTTGGCATCCCAAAACACCGTTGCCATCAGTTTTCTGGCAGAAAAATCTTGCGAGGCTTTTCTTGGTTTGGTAGGCGAATTTGAATGTGCCCACATCTTTGATTGTTCTTTTGTCTCAGGGTTCACGTACTTAACCCAGGTTTCGTCACCGGTCACGATTCTGTTTAACAATGGTTCTCCTTCGTCCTCATAACGTGACAGAAAGTCTAATGCAGAGGCCATTCTTTGAGTTTTGTGGTGGTCGGTAAGAATTTTGGGCACCCATCGTGCACAGAACTTACGGTAACCCAATCTTGCTGTCACTATCTCGTACAAGAGAGTCTTAGAAATCTGTGGAAAACCAGTAGACAACTCCGACATTGAGAAACGTCGATTTTCACGAACTTTTGCATCAACTGTCTGAACGAGTTCGTCAGTCACCAATGATGGTCTACCACTCCTCTCTTCATCATGAACGTTTTCTCGTCCACTTTTAAATAAACGTACCCAGTCACGGACAACTCCTTCACTCATAACTCTTGGTCCGTACACGGCACAAAGCTCACGATGAATAGCTGCTGCAGAATATCCTTTGGCTGTAAAAAACCTTATGACAGCACGCACTTCACATTTAGCGGGGTTTTCTATTGCAGCACACATTTCAAACTGCCACAAAAACTAAACTAGCGCAGGTACGACGTTCACTCGACCACGGCTTGATGCCGACTGACCTGTTGAGTGCGTGAACGCACAGATGGCGTCGCTACTCCCCCCACAACCCGCACTGTGACCAATCGGAGGTTACTTTCTGAACCGCCCTCGTACATATAACAATAAACACGCTACTGATTACTTTCCAGAACTTTTCTGTCTTACCGCAAATTCGGTTGCCGTACTTCCTGGTTCCGATAGGGCTAGTTCTGAAACTTTCTATGATGTTCCATTTTAAATAAGAACCCGTGTGGCACGACATTGCCGTCAGTTGAAGCGTTATTGCAGCCTAATGCATGACTTTTGTCGACGCATCGTCACACTTTTGGTATGTGTTTGTTGCCGTTCTCGAACCCATTGGACCGTGCTATACCAGTCCTGAAAACTTGTTTCGCAGCCAACCGATTTATATACCGTCTAGGACTAGAGAAGCCGAAATAGAAACTGTTTCTTACTTTCAATAAGGACTGTCAGAATCGAAAGGAGGAATCAACTATACGTGGCGTACAGGACTCAGCTCCGCGATGGTTTGGCTGGTGAGTAATATGCCAGTGGACCCCTCACATGCACATGTGAAACGCGTCGACGTATTATGTTTGCCCCTCGTATCTTCCCATTGTGTCACGAACGTCGCGCTGCCGGAAAACAATAGGTCACGACAGCGATGCGAGATCAGCACGTGTACTTTACAGTCTTTTGTCTTTAAGCCGTGCTTTATCCCTGTAAGTGGTACTTTTCGATTTGAAAATCAAAACGTGCGGTAGTCTGACTAGAAGGTTTGGTACTGCCTCAAGCCTTGCTGTATTGGGTAAGTCTATTGGCTGACTCGAGTTTATTGATTTGCTTGTTAATATGCCATTTTTGTTCTTCCACTTTTCGTCCTTGGCATTTAAACTCCTGTCCGGTGACCCATAAATAAAACGCAGTGCTTTGTTCCGTTTATACCTGGAAGCAAAAGGCTTCAGTGAAATATAAACAATGTTTTATTTGATTGTGAATATAGTGGGGCAACTAAATTTCTGACTGTACTCGTCTCAGATCGCGTCAAAAGTAATCTAAATATTTACATCGTTTATGAGCCATACAACTGACACATTCAAGTCACAGCGCGATTATCAACTACTAAAAAACTAATACTAGTCCCCCAGAATCACACAACTACCTCCGGATTCGTGATACAAACCAGGAAGAACCATAAACGATAGCAAAATACAGCGAATAAGTCTGCATCAGTATATTAAACATGACAGCATCGTG
This sequence comes from Schistocerca piceifrons, assembly GCF_021461385.2. NCBI lineage: Eukaryota > Metazoa > Arthropoda > Insecta > Orthoptera > Acrididae > Schistocerca > Schistocerca piceifrons. Next base: position 693,902,076 of record NC_060141.1, read on the forward strand.
TACATGGGGGTGAATATTGTTTCCAGTAAACAGACTTTGAGGCAAAATAAGAAAAGAAACAATGGAAATCGAAATACAGCCTTAGCTATGTATCATTTGCGACGTGTGTTGTAAACCGATCCTGTGGTCTTATCCCCACAACCATTAGGTGCGTTCGATATTTCTAGCGTTAACGGATAGAAACAGTAGCCGATCAACATGGAATATAACATTAACGCCAGCAGCTGCCTGCAGCTGATCAGTCGTAGGTGTGCCTAATGTTCATATTGATTAATCAACAGTCATGCTACATAATAAGTAGGCCTACATTATGTTTGGATGGAAACTGCCTTTCGGCCATGCTTCGACAATTACCCTGAAAATGGGACGATTTCAACTTACTCTGTTTCTAATTAATTCGATGTTGGCGGGACAGTAAGCAGTAATTTGTTCCCTTTCGAACTTATTTTTCATGCTGACGAGTGAAATTATCTAATTGAAGAAAGTTTATGTGGTTCTGTGGATTTTCCAAATGTTCGATTAATACGTACTTATCTCACGGCTTCATCGAGGTCAACGATCGAGGCTTTCAGAAATATCCTGTGTACGTTCACCTCATGAGCAAAATCGGAGGCTTTGAGCGAAGCACACCTAGTCCAATCAGATTTAGGTTTGTACGTCCAATACATCTGCATCTACACTCCTGGAAATTGAAATAAGAACACCGTGAATTCATTGTCCCAGGAAGGGGAAACTTTATTGACACATTCCTGGGGTCAGATACATCACATGATCACACTGACAGAACCACAGGCACATAGACACAGGCAACAGAGCATGCACAATGTCGGCACTAGTACAGTGTATATCCACCTTTCGTAGCAATGCAGGCTGCTATTCTCCCATGGAGACGATCGTAGAGATGCTGGATGTAGTCCTGTGGAACGGCTTGCCATGCCATTTCCACCTGGCGCCTCAGTTGGACCAGCGTTCGTGCTGGACGTGCAGACCGCGTGAGACGACGCTTCATCCAGTCCCAAACATGCTCAATGGGGGACAGATCCGGAGATCTTGCTGGCCAGGGTAGTTGACTTACACCTTCTAGAGCACGTTGGGTGGCACGGGATACATGCGGACGTGCATTGTCCTGTTGGAACAGCAAGTTCCCTTGCCGGTCTAGGAATGGTAGAACGATGGGTTCGATGACGGTTTGGATGTACCGTACACTATTCAGTGTCCCCTCGACGATCACCAGTGGTGTACGGCCAGTGTAAGAGATCGCTCCCCACACCATGATGCCGGGTGTTGGCCCTGTGTGCCTCGGTCGTATGCAGTCCTGATTGTGGCGCTCACCTGCACGGCGCCAAACACGCATACGACCATCATTGGCACCAAGGCAGAAGCGACTCTCATCGCTGAAGACGACACGTCTCCATTCGTCCCTCCATTCACGCCTGTCGCGACACCACTGGAGGCGGGCTGCACGATGTTGGGGCGTGAGCGGAAGACGGCCTAACGGTGTGCGGGACCGTAGCCCAGCTTCATGGAGACGGTTGCGAATGGTCCTCGCCGATACCCCAGGAGCAACAGTGTCCCTAATTTGCTGGAAAGTGGCGGTGCGGTCCCCTACGGCACTGCGTAGGATCCTACGGTCTTGGCGTACATACGTGCGTCGCTGCGGTCCGGTCCCAGGTCGACGGGCACGTGCACCTTCCGCCGACCACTGGCGACAACATCGATGTACTGTGGAGACCTCACGCCCCACGTGTTGAGCAATTCGGCGGTACGTCCACCCGGCCTCCCGCATGCCCACTATACGCCCTCGCTCAAAGTCCGTCAACTGCACATACGGTTCACGTCCACGCTGTCGCGGCATGCTACCAGTGTTAAGGACTGCGATGGAGCTCCGTATGCCACGGCAAACTGGCTGACACTGACGGCGGCGGTGCACAAATGCTGCGCAGCTAGCGCCATTCGACGGCCAACACCGCGGTTCCTGGTGTGTCCGCTGTGCCGTGCGTGTGATCATTGCTTGTACAACCCTCTCGCAGTGTCCGGAGCAAGTATGGTGGGTCTGACACACCGGTGTCAATGTGTTCTTTTTTCCATTTCCAGGAGTGTACATTCCGCTCTGCAAGCCACCGTATGGTGCATGGCGGAGGGTACCTTGTGGCACTACTAGGACTTTCCTTTCCTGTTCCACTTGCAAACAAAGCGAGGGAGAAACAACTGTCTACATGCCTCCGCAGTAGCCGTAATTTCTATTATCTTCGTGGTCCATATGCGAAATGTACGTTGGCGGCAGTGAAATCGTTCTGCAGTCAGGCTCAAATGCCGTTCTCTAAATTTTCTCTATAGTGTTCCGCGGAAAGACCGTTGTCTTCCCTCCAGGGATTCCCATTTGCGTTCACGATACGAATCACCTCCGTAATAATACTTGCTTGTCGATCGAACCTGCCGATAACAAATCTAACGGCTCGCATCTGAATTGTTTCGTCGTATTTGTTTTGCATCAAACAGTCGCTGTTGCAGCACTTTGTTACAATGATCCGAACAGCAGACTAACCAACGAGACAGAGAAGCAATCCCAAAATCACGAGAAGCACGCGTTCCAGAAGCACGCGTTCCACTATCGTTGCTGGTTCACTGTTTCACCGTTCCCATATCGACGACTTTAATGAATAAAATGTATCCCGAACATCTGTTGAATCTTCACGGACTTTTCATGCACGTCAATTTTCCTGTTCTCTACCTATTTGGACTATGAATCCCTCGTTCTGGATCACATTATATAGTCCAAAATTAAGGACGATATACTGGCAGCGAAATTAGATTTTGCTGTTAGGACCAGCTGTGCTGTCAATTCTTGTAACTCTTTGGAAAACCAAAAACGAGTTTCCTTTACGCACTTTTAGGCTTCAAAATACTTCCGTGCATAAGAAAAAGTCATTTTTAGAAGGACAACTTTCCAGTCAAAGTCGAAGTTCTACGGATTACATCATACAATCAATTTGGTCACGAAGTGTTTCGTGGGATAACGACATCTCGCAGTGAAATAATGCAAATACTAGTGTCAGATAAAAAGAGGGCACACATCCTTGCCTTTCGCAGGGAAAGAAACTGCGTAAAATCGTTCTCGGCTTTACAATTTCTTCCCGTTTATCTAGCCCTGCAGCTTTGTCGGAGAGCTAATTGGAGCATTAAGTCGGTTAGTAAGATCTATCTAGAAGAGCGCTGCCTGTCAAAGTTAAGGTCTCTGGCGCCCAGTTTTAATTTCTTACTGCCATTCATACCAGTGTTCCCTAAACTAATAAATGAAAGACTACGTTCCGAACATTGTTGAACTATAACCGACGGTGACAATTTGTGCAGTTCGCCAGTGGGCAATCCGACATACTGAGGTCGGCGCCTATATAGGCAACTTACAGGGCTACACTTCAAGAGAGCTTCACCCTCGAGAATTTTACTTAAATCGTGGCACAATGTGGATGAGTTCGTGAAAATAAAATCGGTAACACATGTTACTGAAGTGCAGTTAGGTGTTGTTGGCGGGAGCTCTTCTTAAATAACAATGATGGCTGCTCTGAGGACTCGACGATACCGGCAACCATCTTGGAAACACCTTCGCACAGCACATGGCACGTTGCACAGGCTAGCACGGACGCACACGGCTGCTTGCTGCTGTAGCGCGATTCACTTTTAGCTGCGGGAATGAGGCGACCCTGTCGCTATTTGCGGACGCGTCGCCGCTCGGTCCTACGGAACGGGCACCTGGGATCTGCCGAGTTGCGAAGTAACGCTTCTGACAATGCTTTCGGCCTTTAAGGCAGGTGCGATCAAACACAACACAGCAGACTGCCCTCCAACCAGAACCTTATTTAGATATTTATCGGTCGTAGCCCCAGGAAAATTCTTACACCCACTTCCATGACTCATGGCATAATGCAGGGGTTCCCCGACTTTTAGTCACTGCGTACCACGTGTAATTTTTAAATAATAGGGAGTAAAACTATAGCTTGTTCACTTTTTAACGAATGCTTTGTATTGGGGGGGAGGGGGGGGGGAGGGAGGAGGCCGTTGCACAAAATTGAACGATTTCTGCCGTTGGGTTAGGAGCGCTAGGGGGGTGGGGGGTAAAAATGACACACACACACACACACACACACACACACACACACACACACACACACACACACACAAGTAATGTAGTTTCGTAGAAGCACTTTTTTCACAGAGTGTTTCATGTTCACATGTGGTACTTATTTGGAGGGCGAAGTAAGTGTATTCTTGCAGTAGTTGCAATAACGTTTCTTCTATATTTGAAGACATGTCTTCATTTCTCCTTTTTGTCGTATTGTTGGATAACGTAACTTTTTTCGCCGTCCCCCCCCCCCCCCCCCAAACTGCTTGCATTTTCTTTGAAAATGATCAATAGGCCTGCCAACTAACTCAGAGTGCTCTGAACTTTGATGACGTGCTAATAAGGACGGCTCCATGCTTTAATTTGAAAGAATATCTAAGCATACAACGTATTAGTGAACTGGGTTGTCACTTCTTGCTGTATCGGCGTTTACTGAAAAGGCAAACTGTAACTGCTTTTGTCATACTTGCGGTTACGTGTTGGTTCCGGCTTTTAACTCCATCCTTTGAGGTAGAAGGAGCTTCCTGGCTTAAAAGTCGCTTCATGGATAAATTAAAACACAATCACGCATAAGTCACACAATCAAATTAAACTTTACATCACAAATGGTGAAGTCAAGAATCACCTCTTTGTAATACGCAGGCTTTCCAGGCATAAGCTTTCTTCGTATCATGGTGTCATTTAGGATAACGCCCAGCAAAGCGAAAATACCAAGAATAAACGAGTCCGCTGCAAAAATATTGCTACAGCGCTACTCATCGGTACAACGCGTACTTTGGCAGCAGTAGCAGGGCGGCACGAAAACTTTAGAATAGACGCCGACAAGACACGATCAAAATATCGCCAACGTCAAAACAAGATAAATCATTCCGGCCCAAGCAACGAAGACTAATGAATGGTGAATTAGGGAGGGTTCAATCCCACCTTCCCGTGACCTGCATACAGTCCAATACAAACGTTCCGCGGTATATCAATTTTCTTAACATTTTATCAATCAGTTTTCTAACTATCAAATGGCTCTGAGCACCATGGGACTTAACATCTGAGGTCATCAGTCCCCTAGAACTAAGAACTACTTAAACCTAACTAACCGAAGGACATCACACACATCCATGCCCGAGGCAGGATTCGAACCTGCGACCGTAGCAGCAGCGCGGTTCCGGGCTGAAGCGCCTAGTAGCGCTCGGCCAAAGCGGCCGGCCTTGCTCACTATCATTCCGCTTTAAAAATAAAGTAATGTGAGAGAATGTTTTACTAATATCAGAAAGTGTTCCTCATATTTGTACATACACCACCTGAAATGTTCTTGCGTCTGGGAATCTCTGTCATAATGTATATGAAATTTCTTTTCGAAAAATGTCAGTAGTAATTAATCAGTAACAGATAAGGATGAAAGTATAATACTGACACGGAATCTCCTGAATTTATGGTGGCAATAGTGATTTTAGTTTACATTATTTGCTAGTGTATATTTCTAAGAATACCTTCACCGCGCGGTGTGGCCGCGCGGTTTGAGGCGCCATAACAGGGATTGCGCCGCCCCTCCCGCCAGAGATTAGAGACCTCCCTCGGGCATGGGTGTGTGTGTTGTTCTTAGCTTAAGTTAGTTTAAGTAGTATGTAAGTCTAGGGACCGAGACCTCAGCAGGTTGGTCCCTTCGGAATTGACACACATTTGAACATTTTTTAAGAACAGCTTCAGACTTTAGGTAAGTATTGCGGAACTTACACAGCAGTCTCAATGAGACAAAAACGCTTATCTATGAGAGGTCAGAGCGAAGTTAAACTGAGAAATATGCGAAATGAACTTTGAAGAATTGGGTGAAATGTTTTAACTTATGATCGATATGAGGGTGATATGCTACCTTCTTGCATGTGTGACGTCTTATACACAAGTTGCTACGAGATCATCGAACAAAACAGATGTCCAAGCATACTGCACTGTTCTCCAAATTCATAGTGTTATCTTCGGCAACACTGTATAAAAAGTACATTTCTAACATATAGAAGTGAAATAACAGGAAGAGGAAGCCACAATGCATTGTCATATGCACGGAAGTAACGCCATTCACAAATAAATGAAAGTCAAAAATTTTCCTCATTGTGTGGGAATGAAATGCACGTAATCCCTCAGGGAAAGACTCAGCTCAAAATAAGTATCAGCGTCCACTAATATGAGAACCTATAACACAGTGAGAAGCCCAGCGGTAACGTACGGTTCGAAAACCGGGAGCGTGACTAAACGAGAAAAGGAAAAACTATCAGTATTTGAAAGAAGAGTAACGAGAAAGATATGGGGACCGGGCTTAGATGAAAGAGAATGGAAGAGGTGGAATACGGAGGAAATCTACATCTTGATGCAAGAACTAATTTCTACATAAGCCGAAAAGCAAATGAAACCAATGGGCGGACCATGTGGCCCGTATGGCCACGAGAAAGATAGGTGAAGGAAGCACTTGAGGAGAAACTGGACACCAGACATCCCATAGGACGACTAAGGTAGCGCTGGATGGACGACCTGGCAACCCTGAGGCGTGAAAACACTTGTAGGAACAGAGCACAAAACAGAAAGGAATGTAGGCAGTTTGTGGAAGTAGTGTTTGGTCTGCAGGGCCTGTGATCACGGGATATGATGAGGATTATGTGCATACAAGGTGTTTCGAAGTATTTGCATCAAACGTATAGGTGCAGTGAGAACAACACTTGTTACAGACACTATGTTTGGTAACATTTCCCGAGGATGCTAGGCGTCTTTTGTAATTCGTACGCCCTCAGAGACGGCAGGGCACAGTCACTGTGCGGGATGTGTATGGAATTTATGATTACGTTTCCTCTATTCCAGTTATCTGCTCCGCACGAAATGGGGTATGCCGAGCTTCTAAAATATCTTTTTCGCTTGTTAGAGGCATTCATTCTTAAGGTTTTCTTGTTGAAAACCAACGCCAGCATTGCCGGGAAGCACCAGCGTACAGTTTGTCTCTAACAAAAGTTGTACCCGATGACATGATCTGTCACCTCTAGACGTTTGCTGCAAAGACTTTGAAACAGTTGGCACTAGCCAAAAGAAAGATCACTTTTTCAAATGCATCTCAGTGGTAAGATCATTTTCACTTGATAGTATTTACAAAATTGACGCACGTAAATGTTTTGTGACTTTCCTTTAACTTTCTTGGAGAATATTTTTTCTTAGTTTCAAAACTTTTGACGCTGGCATGGGCGAATGAGGCCATACGTAAAAATGTATCTGTCGCCAGTTGATTCTCACATGTTAAAATTTACAGTTGATACTGAAATTAATAAATAAAATTCCTTGAAAACAGAAGCGCCAGCAACAGAAATATTGGCTAAACACTTAACAGTGAAAATACAGACCTTGATGTCATCGACTCTACATCTGCTCCTACGTTTCGCCGGGCTTAGGCATTAAGCAAAATAAAATCGATCCTTAAGCAAGAACCTAACACAATATGTTTCTATTCTCTGACCACTGATGTTGAAAACTGCACAAATCATCTCACATTGTGTTAAAAATATTAACAGAGGAAATAAATTGCATAAATATGCTTGATTACGCTTTAATCATTAAGATTATGTTGAATCAACGAATTTTATCTAACAAGGAAAGGCCACGAGGCTCGGACCATGTGTTTTCTTCAGACTTTGTGCACTTTTAGTAGCCCATTAGGACAAAATATGTGCAGGTAGTAAGGTGTACTTCTTAGGCGATATCGAGAAAATCGCAAGAGAAGTTTTACACGTCGATGATATACCGATGCGATTGCGTCTCATGATATGCCGGCGATCATGTGGTTAGCGATCACGCAGCGTAATGGGTGAGTCGCTCGATCGAGTCCACCCTTAATTTTTTTATTACATTTGTTTCAACACTGGTGATATTATTTCATACATATTACATTTGAAAGGTAATATAATGAAAAAACAGGAGTATTTGTGTGAACTTTTATTGAATTTCCAATGTTATTTGGCCGTTTACTAATTATTATTATTATTATTATTATTATCATTATTATTAGAAAAAATACTGTATTTATAATGATTGACAAGTGAACGACCAAATGCATAAACTTCCCCTGAAAATGTATGACTCTCTTGATTTGCGAAATACCTTTTACCGGCAACCAGCTAAGTTTGTTTTTCCTTAGAAACTCCGAAGATCCTTATGCATGCGGCAGAACTGTATTCATTCGACGCAGTAGATGTCGTTTTTATTTGTTTTTCTGTGTCTGTATGAAAAGTATCATCCCATAACTTTTAATGTCGAAAGCACATCCGACGATTAATCGTACATTACTCGTATTCCGGCATATTGTAACTCATTGCATTACTGAATTAAATTATTTACACCCTTATTTATCGGTGTTCAACTTGGCTTGCCAAGTCTGTACCTCGTCCTTGAAATCTGTCTCTGCAGATCGAAGCGACTACGTGTAAAGCAGTTCTGGGTACCTCATCCGACTGCAGGTATAGGGGTGTTTCGCAAATCACGACAGACATACCTTTTCCGAAAAAGTTTGTGCCTTAGGTCGTTTACTTGTCGACAGTAATAAATAAAATTTTTGCTGTAGTAATAAAAATTATTGAACAGCAAAATAACATTAGAAAGTCAACAAATGGTCATGCAAAATGGTTCAAATGGCTCTGAGCACTATGGGACTTAACTTCTGAGATCATCAGTCCCCTAGAACTTAGAACTACTACCAAATCAATATTTGGTCAACATCTTGATGGATACAATCATTCTGAGAGTTGCATTTCTAGCAATTTGAAAATATTACATACTGTGCCAAAAGGACCAATGCTAAATACCTTAGAAGAAATTGAAATCTTTTCACTTCACAAAAGTAATCCATTATCTGTTTTAAACGAACAACTTCAGTTCAAAGACAAACATTTCTTTGAGCTTTTCGATGATCTGCTTTAGAATGTTTACTCTTCTGTCCTTTGTTTAAAAAGGTTTTTTTATAAAAAAATTTTTTTTTCAATTATTAAGACTTTTAGCAAATATTTTATCTTTACATTGTAATAGTATTTTACCAAACATTATTTTATGACTGACTATCTGTTTTAGAATTTTTGCTAAAAAGGAATACAAGAAAAAAGATACGAAAATGACGACTTTGCTGTGTCATATGTCACTTGCCTCAGGAACGAAAGAAAATTAATGCTTGCAAACCATCGCCTGCGGGGTCACTGTTGAGGGAGCACAAGCTCGGACATTAAGAACACGAGAAAGAAAATTGGCCGCGCCTTTTTAAGGAAGCCTGACATCCACCTTATTAGATTTAGAGAAGCCACGGAAAAAGTAACTCGAGTAGGAGGTTTGAACGGGAGTCCAGTTCCTTAGTAACTGTGCCACCTCGTTTAGTGACAACGGAACAACAAGTTAAAAGCTCGAATAAACCGGCATTTATTTACTGGTTATTAGTGGAAGCTGTGGAACATCAGCTATTGTTTTGAACTACATGTTTTCTTAGTGCCACATTCCCGTATTACTTAAGGAATTTATGAACTCATAACCCTGGTTCGACTTCCTGCAATTGCAATTTGATAAGAAAATCGAACAACAGAGTACGCTTATAACTGCTGTTGGTAAATAAAGTTATATTCTTTTAATTAGTTAAAAAATCAGAAGAAATCGAAAATTGGATACTCGGCCCCCACAAGTTTTCAGTGTTTACTTTCCAATAAAGTTATAGCATATATTAAAAAATATTCCGGAGAAAAGAGTCTGCGTGAATATATCCCTGAAAAGCAATAAGTAGAATTGTCACTGAGAGCACCATATCAACTAGGAAAGCTTCATCGCAATACTTCTTAAGCTGGCGTATCTACGTGGGCTTTCGTCATTTGTAGACTTACGGTCTAATCAACTAGCATATTTTCTTCCACACTACGAAGAAGTCCCAGAAGCAGTAGGTCATATTCATTACCGTTAACAGTTTAGAGACGATCAAGGTCCCATAAACCATGAAAAATGAAGATGTCACAAGTTGGCTAGATAGGATAAGGAATAATATTTGCAAAATCCTTTCCGATGGATCTTCCTAATTTCATTTCATATTAGACACTTGACTGTATGTTATATTCTTCCGTATGAAGAATAAAGACAAGAAGTTCATGAAATTTAATAAGAGATGTAATACGCGGAACAGTATAGAAGGAAAGCTTCTACTAGAGAGAACAGTTATCAGAGAAAGGGAGGATGGGTGCTGTGTAACGTCTCAAAGAAAGAAAAGATAAAATGTTTAAGAATAAACACACCCAAAACTTTTAGGATAAGTGCCTTGCGAGTACGAATTCTGCCGGCTTTTTCTTTTTTAAGAGTAGCTCAACAACATGTAAACACTCTTTGTTACGTGGTAGCTACTTCTATTCCCTTTTCTTCTTCACCTATTTTAGCATATGTAAATTTTATGTAGATGAGAAATACATCACTGACTAAACGTTCCGTGCAGTCAAATAATCGCTGATCCATATTTATTAAAACACAAAAACCAAAATATTTCATATTTTCGTTGAGTCTCACATCAACACCTACAATCCAGTCACGTCTCTTTCACGTCCCTGGCAGAGTTGCAGTCCCACAGTAAGTTTCCCCGGAGTTGAAGTCGTAAGTAAGAGGTTTCGACGTGACTGATATTCCATCAAACAACCCTACGATTGCCTGATTAAGGTCGTTACATCGTTATTGTTACATCACCGGGCACCTTCTTCAGTGACATGGAACTGTACAGTGCTATGCATGGCTTGTTCGATAACATTTTTCCTCGCAAGCGACTTATCATTTGGCGCCCCCCCCCCTCCCCCCACTTTTTCCCTCGTACGACTTCACTCTTGCAAATTTTCTCTATTATTTGTGACACCTGATGTATACAAATCTTGCATTTCGGCGCGCCACTCAGTTTGGTGCCCCAAGTGGCGGCTCTGGTGATATGAAATACACATTTCCGCGAACGTTAACAGTCGTAAGTATATAATATCTCTCTGTTACCAAGCGCACATAACTAAATTTAATCTGATATTTAAAAAATGCAGTAATTGGAGGAATTAAAGTGGTACTCCAGGAAGCACAAGCTACCGTTGGAAATGTATTCGTAAGTTAAAATAAATCGCAATGCTATGAGGAAACAGTATTATGCTATTAACTTTCCTTTCAAGTGCTTTGTGAATACGCTAGTGGTTGAGAATTTCAGCTAGTGCCGCTTGATTAGTCAGTACACATTTCCGATTCATTCACGTACCCATCTCCATAATTTTTAACGCGAAAATTAATGTTGAAGAGTGAACGCATAATGAGCTCGCACTGCACATGGGTTAGGTGTGTATCAGCCGGCACAGAATCACGCCTCAAAATCATAAACCGAACTCTCCCATTGCCATAGATGAAGACGGCCGTGAGATTTGCTTGCCGAGACTTTTGACGCGGCGGGAAATGATAAGGTAATGAATGGATTGAGTAGGATTTACGTTCTTCTTTCTTCGTGGTGCGTTTTACATAGCTGCACAAAAAGTATCGTTCCCAGCTTTCTCCTGAAGGGCGCCGGCCGAAGTGGCCGTGCGGTTAAAGGCGCTGCAGTCTGAAACCGCAAGACCGCTACGGTCGCAGGTTCGAATCCTGCCTCGGGCATGGATGTTTGTGATGTCCTTAGGTTAGTTAGGTTTAACTAGTTCTACGTTCTAGGGGACTAATGACCTCAGCAGTTGAGTCCCATAGTGCTCAGAGCCATTTTTCTCCTGAAGGGCGTTTACTTCCTTGTGCCACATCACGTGCACCACATTTCCTTGCTTTTGATTTGAATGAGCATTTCCTAAGATGTAGTATACGAAAACAGCAGGCTGCCAAACAGAAAATTTTTAGCTAGCCCATCAGTCGACTCAGGTGAAAATGTATACAGTGCATGCTCAGTGTACTTACCATTCAGTGCAGATTTCTTGCTTGTCTTTTTAAGTGTGGATACCACGATTTCCACTGGCGTTATTACATCCTTTGTACTTCCACAGACGTTAAAGGATGGTTATAAATCCGAGAATTTTACTGTGGGCTCTAAAGGATTTAAATGTTATCAGCTCAGGTAAATAGGCAGAAATGCAAATTTTATGCATGATATTTTTGCTGATGACTTTGTGGCTCCGTTGGATTCACTCCTTCAGCGTACTATCGAAACTATTCGATCTCTTCGTGTGTGATGATCGGTATACCATTTCAAAACTGTCCAAAGAATTAATTAGTATTTTTCAAGTTACAAACAGCACGTTTATTATTATTATTATTATTATTATTATTAACTGATGTTAATTACCTTGGTTTAACTATTTTATATAATGCGAGAAATAACGGTCTTTTTCATTATTACAGTAGTGCTGCGCATAAATTTATCCTGACTGTTTATTAGTAAAGAAAATATTTTAAGTTGGTGCACAAGTTCGCAGCGTGTTTGTTTTACATGTTGGTATTCCGGTTGCTATGGGTTTACTTATCTGTTGTTACTTTTTTATTTGTGGTTCACTGTTGCTATTTGAGTTTACATATTGTTATTTGGAGATATCGGAACATTTCAGACGTGTTCTTCTATTCAAGATCAACAGAGGGATGGCAACAGCGGAGGCGGCCAGGAGGAATATTTGCACCGTGTATGGGGATAATGCCATTGGACACTGCACGGCAAGAAAATCGTTTGCTCGTTTTAGGGAGGATCATTTTGACATCAGTGGCTCTCCACGTTCAGGAAGGCTTTCGGGGTTTGGTTCAAATGGTTCAAATGGCTCTGAGCGTTACGCGACTTAACTTCTGAGGTCATCAGTCGCTTAGAACTTAGAACTAATTAAACCTAACTCACCTAAGGACATCACACACATCCATGCCCGAGGCAGGATTCGAACCTGTGACCGTAGCGGTCGCTCGGCTCCAGACTGTAGCGCCTAGAACCGCACGGCCACTCGGGCCGGCCCTTGGGGGTTGATGAAGATCGTTTGAACGCATTGGCTGCAATGACAAACGCCAGTGTACTCGAGGAGTGTCAGATGTGATGAACTGTGATCATTCCACCATCGTGAGACATTTGCATGCGATGGGGAAGCTTCAAAAATCGGGTGTATGGATACCGCATGCTCTAATCCGAAATCACAAAAATCTGTGGGTGACCATCTCTGCCTGTAAATCATCAACTTGTTCGTGAACAATACCTACAATTTCATTGCTGGTGACGAAAAATGGTGTCCATATGCTAACATAGGGAGAAGAAAGGAAACGTTGAGCCCAAACACAGCAGCAACTCCCCGTATGAAGACATGCACGAATCGACAACAGATAACGTTATGCATCTCCTAGAATAACGACTCTGTGGTGTACTACGAATTGCTTCCTCGAGGTGTAACTATTACTGCTAACGTTTATTGCCAACAACTGAGACTCATGCAATTGGAATCCAAGCACAATGAAAAGCAAGACTGCGTGAAGTGATGCTACCCCCCCCCCCCCCGCCCCCGCGCAATTCTGCTAGACTGACAAAGAGCACCACACAGGAGTTGGGTTGGGAAGTCATTCTACACCCACCTTCATCACCTGATGTTGCACCCTCAAATTTTCTGCTGCTCCGCTCTCTACCGAACAGCCTTCAAGAAACTTCCTTTCCATGCGCTCCGACCATGGCTCGACGAGTTCTTTGCCTCAAAACCACGTGACTTCTACAGTCGCAGAATCGAAAAGTTGCCTAACGTTGGGAGACAATTATAAGTAGTGTAGGAGAACATACTGTTGATGACCGGTCTCTGTTGTATGTATCTATTGCATTTATTAAACTTACGGCAAAACGCTACGAATTACGCACCAACCATAAAAATACCTAATATGAGTCCGCAATCGTAGTGATATTCAAGTGTTTCTCTTGAGTAACTCGAATACCATGACCACCGACAAAATCGTATCTCAGTACAAAATTTAACTACATTACAATTCCTGCATAAACGTCCTGTTCATTTTTCCTCTTGGACTAAGAGTTTGCACACTATTAGCGAGAAAGAGAATATGAAAATTTCGCGTGTAGTTTCTGAAGGCGTTGCGGATTGCATAAAACGCATCAGTACGGACTGCTGAATCACACTGTTACGTGCAATGTGTCACCATCTGTCAATTCTTGAGAAAGCTCGAATCATTGGTATCGTATCAAAAGACCGTACAAATGGTCGTGTAATGACTGCGGAAGGAGAGGTCACAAGTGGGCTTAAGAAAACTGTGTGCAAGGGACACTAGGAACAGGAGCTTACAGGGGGGACTACACCTTGAGAAGATCGAAGGATTGTTTAGGTCACAATGACAAGCAGACAGATGACAACAGGTGAAATCCGGGCAGAGATGGCATGCAGAATGTCAGCATGAACTGTGAGGAACAGACCACTAGAAGATGGCTTGAGATTTAAACATGCCATGCTTCGTTTACCACTAACGTCATATCACACAGATTTGCATGATGTATAGCCAGAATCAACTGAGACACCGAGTGCCATTCTACACCCATTAAATTAACCATGCCAAATGCGTCACTAACTGTGCCGACCCTGCGCTGATGCAGGTCAAAAGGACAAGAAATGGGAGGGACGCAGAAAACAGAACACGCAGTAAGTGCGGAGTTGTGTTCCATACGTTCATAAAAGGCGGCACTAACTGTGCAAAATTAGGAAAGGATGAAAGAACTATTGTACCGTGAGATCCTCAAATGTAATTAGTACTATTCGTACTGCTTGTGTATCACTTTTCATTCCAACTTGCCACTGTTCGTCAGGTCAAGATGCAATTATAAGTTTTCAAAAATTCTAATATGCAGTCCAATTGAAGAGAAAAATTTCTCGGCGAAAACGCACAATTGCTGAGACAGTAAAAATGCTTGTGCCGAGGCAGAGATACGTCAGTAGCAGCTTACATTAAAAGAAAAAAATATTTTCCTTGTAGTATACGTTATGGGGGGAGGGAGGTTATAGCCTTGCTTTTCAACGACCTACTTTCAGTACAGGTAAAAGACTTAAAAATGATTTATATAGGGGAACAAGATTTACAAATAACGATTACTACGTAAAACAATACTGTAGGGTGAAGACGATTTCTTCTGTTGCTCTAATAGAGCATCAGTGCTAATTCTCGTTATTAGGTATAATATCTCTACAAACTGAATTGGGATCCAGCTGCTGAAGAAGTTAGCGAAGGACACATAGCAAGCTGAAAGCAAGTGGTAACTCGAAACTACATGAGAAGAGGGGCTACGTTCACTGAAGAGATCTTGTGCACTTGTAGGCGATCGTTCACAAAAAGATCTTGGAATAATAATGAGGAAAATGTGATTTCCATCATTTATTTCCAAAAATACAGGGACAATAGTATTATTAGGTTGCCTTGCTGCAATCTGAGTTCTGTTAACAAAGGATCAGGGAACAGGGCAGGTGTTGTGATCCATACAAATAAAAACAATAAGGCGTAACCAACAATGGTAATTCTATTTTCTTTATTCTGTATTGTATGAGTCTGGATTCAAAAAATTACATGGCACAATCAGACATTTTTATTTCGGTAAAGAAACTAATCAAAAGCGAAGTACACAAACACGTGGTCTGAAATTATGCTTGATACGATTGTGGACTTAAGTTTCAACCATCACAGACAACACAAGAGAGAGAGAGATAGGAGAAGGTCTCATCAATATGCTGTGTTTACATAGCAAACAACAGCTGCATTTGGACACGTCTGAGACAATCTGTCAATACTTGAAGGGAATAATCAAACGAGTTCCATAAATTCCTCTATAATTATAATCATTGCATACTTTACACACTGCAATTCATTCGACGTCTTTTCTCCAAACATTCCATATCTACGGGCATCCCGCCGCACTTTCGGCGATGTTCTGGCAAAGCCTCTACAGAATGGCGGTGGTTGGCGGTCCTCATCAAGGTGTGCTCAAGCCGGTGTCAAAACAAGTGAGGAGCACGGTTGCCTTGCCCTCAGGTCACTGTCCCAACATACGGGCGTCGGCCTTTCTTACAGCTGAACCCCGGCAGGAAAGCATCTTGGCTGTCAGTGCTTCTGGCGGTCTGTAAACAAGGTTCACATTGCGCTGTAGGACAATGTTCACACACAAAAAGGTACATTATCGTGCTATTAGCCAATGGCATGACCACCAGAGACACCGCATGGGAAGGGAAAGAACCACAAGAGGCTACCAATCACCTGCCTATCCCATTACTGATGGAGCTGTTATAAATTTTCTGGATGGCCAAGGAGAAGTGAGACGGCGAATGCCAGGGATTCCAGTTGGATACTTTACTTCGACAGACAGCAGTTCAGGAGGTCTTGGTGGAACAAAGAAAGGCTTGAGGGAGGAATGATTTTTTTCGGTAGGCATGGGAAACGCTTCGGGAATTCCAGCATTGGATGGAACTAAGGGCAGGAAAATGGCAGATATTACACACTAAAATACTACCTTTGTTCGATATGTATAAACCAGCACCAAGAACCAATCCAAATTAAAGGACTTCTAATCGACTTGCTTCACAGTATTCTACATAAACACAAACATACATTCTAAATAAAAACAGAACTGAGTACTACACAATTTAAAACTACTTCTCAAGTAGCATTTACTAGACAAAAAATTAAAAAACAAATATAATTTATTTTATTATGCTACTAATGGGTCACTTAGAATTACAGCTTGTCATTGTTTATCGAGGCGAGAGCCGATTATAATTTTCCAAACATAATAATATGGAGTTCAATTGGAGAAAAAAATTTCTCGGTGAAAATGCACAGTCGCTGAGGCAGTCCTTGCTTTTTAATGGCCTACATATCAGTGTACTTAAAAGAGACAAGAATAAAATGTTTCTAGGAGAAGAAAATGTATGAGTTGCGATTAACCAGGTACACTACCATTCTCAAAAGGACTGTATTCTAAGTTATCGTAATTAGTTGTTATTCGGTTATTCTCACTGGTTGCTGAGGAGTGAACTCATATCGTAGAAATGATATATTTTATAGCTGACATAATTTATTGCTCACATAATTTCACATCTTGGAAGACGGTTATGATGGTCTTATTTCGCGACTGTAGCTATCGCGCTATCATTTTTATGAAATGTAGGTATTGACTAAAATGTCATAAAATAGTTTACAAGTCTAGCTGTAATCCTTTGTTCTGTAATTATTGAAAGAAATCTCCGTTATCACAAATGTAAAGTCATTTCATCTTTCAAAGTTTCATTTACATGTTCCTTTATTTGCCAGCTGAAACACAAAGATCCTACTATGTTTCCTCCAAACCATTAGCTGTCAACGATTTTCTGTAGATGATAAGCCTGACACCTTGCCAGACACCTTCGCATGCGGACAGCTTAAGTCAGAATTTTCTGCTATGAATCCCTTACTAACCAAAATCTGTTTGTAACATAGCGGTTCAAATAACTAACAAAAATTACTGCAGATGTCGTGGTTAATGTTGCTCCTTACTAACGCGGAGACATCGCCTTCGATTCCTAGTTCTGTTTAGATATTTCAGTAGCAAGGTCGTCTTTAACAAGATACATTCAACACTATTGCGCGAAATCAAAAAATAGGACTCTTATTTCCCACACCACAACATACATGTTTGTGGAAATAAGTGATAAGTTTGTCACAAGCAAGACGCCCTCCCAGGCCCTCTTCTGCCAGAATTTAAGGAAAATAAGTACGACTCGAAGACACTACCTCTGCACCATACCGTTCGTTAATGTTAGGTATTCCAAGCCCGCGGCAACAGTTCCACGACCAGTCAACTAAATTAGCTTACAATAGAGTGTTACAGGATATACGCGTCTTATAAGATTCAAATGAGAATTCACTCTTTATTCACAGCCTTCGGAGGGAAGGAACAGCACGGTTTAACGATCCGATGATGCTGAGGTCATTACAGACGGAGGGCAAGCTCGGATTGGACAAGTGTGATGCAGCGGATCGTCCGTGGCCTCGAACCATTCACGCAATTAAATGAGGTGATTTGAAAGAAGGTGAAAAAAGCTAAGTTAGGAGGGCTGGAAGAAGATTATTTGTGACCCGTTCATACCAAACAAGAGCGACCTCGCCAGTTCGCTCTGTAACACTGTTCAGGCGTGCTGGCAGTAGGCAGCTACGACGTAAGATACGCAGCAGCACGGGTGGCACTTCCAGTGACGTTTTGATTCCATCCTATCAGTGAACTTGCACCTCCAGTGACGAAGAGACGCGAGGTGAAAATTATGCCCTAAGGGCGCGAGCATCATCCACGCAGCGCAAAGAGCAACTTCCCCCGATCCCCTTCCAAAATCACTATAAGAACGCCGACGGCGAGTTAATTATCGCACTACCACTGGTGAGAAGACGAGAGGTTCACAGAAGATGCTAACAACAAAGTCACAATGTACTCAAAAAGTACTGTTCTCGATCTCCATTTATTTTAAGCATGTAAGGCAGAAAAATCTGTGTCTATTGTTTAACCAAAGGTGGAAAAAAATCATTTCAGAAGTCTAGTACGAGTCTGACAATCATGCAGAGCGCTTGTTGCAGTAAAATCTCAGGATTTGTAGGTTTAGGGGAACCAAATCCAAGGAGGAGGGTTGAAACCCATTTGTCTGCTAAGAAACACTGTTTTTCGACGATCTTAATTTTTAAAAAAATGGAAAACTGCATGGTTTTTGAAGAAGATTGTCCCTTAAAACGCAATACAAAAACACCAAAAGAATATGGAAATTCGCTGACCGAAAACTGGAAACACACTCTCGCGAAGACAATACGAGTAGCTCTCACCACCAATGTCAGTGCTTAATTTTCATAGAAATTCAACTCGTGGCGACAGCATGGCGTCTCTTATCAGAGAAGCGGCGACTACGCAGTACGACATCGATCCGTCCGCCTACGTCACCGCTCGAAATATCTGACCAGGAGAACAATCCGCCTCTCTCACTAGATTTCAGGTGCAATGCCCCAGGCAGAATTCAGATGTTTTTAACTATCCCATAGGCCATCAGGACATAAGGTAAAAGCTGAGAACTATGGTGGCATGGTTACTAGAAACACAGTTCACCAATTCAAAGCAGAGGGAACAAAATAAATACTGAGTGGGGTACGTGTAATTTATTTTCTTTTACTCTCAACCACTTGAATAACCTCGGAATGTTCATTGAAACCGCGTCCAAGGTTTTCTACCGGCTACCTAATAATGTGTTGGCGAGAGGAGACTTGGACCAGAAACGCGGGCACGTGGCGACTTATTTATAACTCCACGGAACCAGGGATCCAGCGATGTTTTGCGCAGACAGCTCAGAGCCTAAGACGAAACGCTGCTGACCTGCAGAGGTGACCGTGGGACGAAGCAAATATGGTGCGACAAACCGTGAGCACGAATTGGAAGCCTCTCGCCCTAAGAACGTAGCTCTATACGCTCCGTCGCCGTAACATAGAACATATTTGAAGCTCTCAGTCAAATTTGATGGTAGCTGTATCAATCTTATACATGTAAGGAACTCAATTGCCCCCCCCTTTGTGGAATAAATAAATAATTTATTTATGGCAAAACGTTTAGTAAGATCCTGTCGTATTTCAGGCCCCTTCTCAAACGACTATCTACACTTTCTTTTATCACTGCGTGTGGCCAAGAGCCTAGCGTTGTGCTCTGATTATTCTACATGACCATACAGTGTGAGATAAAATTGGTTACCTCCGGTAGTACTTTAAAATCAATTATTAAATTTTCTATTACCTTTGCTTCATAAAATTGTTTCTGTTCAGGAGGAGAAAAGTTGGCCGCACTCGTCCCTGCATTGCGTAACTAAAAGCAAATCAACCACTGTGTGTCACATACTATGGCTATCTCGAGTGGTACTTACGAGTAGATACGACAAAAGATGAGCGAATTATATTTTCTAATTATGAAGATGTTTGTACCTGTTTTCAAGGCGTGACACTTCAGGCACTGGTTTCTTCTGTAAGAGCGTCAGGCTCCATCGGCGAGAGGAAGGCCATCCGGCAGCGAAGTTACATCGAATGAAATGCCGAAACTTGGGTGAAGTGAAACGCGTACTGAATGAACGTTCAGAAAAATAAAAAGCGGCCAGTGTCTCTGTTTCAACGGACGGCATGTCGTCGCCATCAAAGACAAGACTAACACAGGCGAAAAATGGCCAATTTCTCTACCGCCGGAGTTTCTAGTCCTTCCTCGGGCATGGGTGTGTGTGTTGTTCTTAGCATAAGTTAGTTTAAGCTACTTTAAGTAGTGTGTAAGTCTTGGGACCGATGACCTAAGCAGTTTGGTCCCTTAGGAATTCATACGCATTTTTTGACCAATTTCTAAAAATTTTCACTACACCTCATACTTAAATAATTTACTGCCTTCGGTCGTTATCATAGTTTGAATTATGTTGTTCTCAAACATTTTAAGAAAATTTCATACTGCGTACATAGTGCATACCTCTACCAACAACTTAATTTTAAGAGTTTGCTACGCATGAAGTTCAAAAAGGAAGTTACGTATATCGTTACGTGCTAAGACAACTGTGCAACAACAGTGGCAAACCGTCAGAAAAAGAGTACGTGTTCAAGGTTTCCTGCAGACAGTTCTGCTGCGGTACGGATAACAGGTGTAGAAGTGTGGGAATGAGATAGTACGGCAACTGGAGACGCATTCCAAAACCGAAATACAGGGGGTAGTAGGGTTCTTGTGGGCAAGACATTTAAGTTGCACACAGATTCACCATGAAAGTCTTGCTTTATGTGGACCAAATGCAACGTCGCGCCAAGCTGTAGTGAAATGATGCCAACAATTTGAACAAGGCCACAGATTTGTGGGTGATGCTTACAGACATCAACTACAAACGACGACGAAGGTCTGCGGGAGAGAGATTTTTGAACAATGAGGACGATCTCACAGCGGTTCTCGATTGTTCCGTGTCTAAGGGGCGGATTTCTATCGTCTAGGAATACAACGATTTGTAGAACGTTCTTACAGAGACTTTGTGACGATGCTGAAAAACAGTGTCAAGTATCTGTGTCATTTTGAAGTGTAGTGCAGAAATCAACAAAAGTTACTTGGCCTGCCATAATAATGTGTAACTTCCTTTTTGAAGTCCCTTCGTATATTTGACTTGTATTAAGCGCTCCGACGTTTTGGAACTTAATGAAGTAATTAATGTTCGAAATGCGCGCTTTAAACTGGATGTAACCAGTATAATAGGTGCGTTACTGCGAACCATACGTATGTTTGAAACTGAGTTCTGTTGCATAACTACAGCGAAGAAAACGTACACAGACTGACAGTTTGCACAATAGAGGAAACGCGCACAAATAATGGATGCTCAAATTTCACGTGTGAGCAAATATCTAGAAACGACTGTGAGTTTAGTGTAGTGGCCACACGTTTAAGACAGCGTGCTGCTGCATGCATGACACTGCAGGATGCGCTAGCTAAAGCGGATTGGCGGTATCCTCGTCGTGTTCTATCAGCACGCGGAAGTAAAACCAGCTTTTGTCAATAAAAATGCTATTTTGAACAACAAATAAAGGCCTGCGGTACTGCTCCTGCAGTATACTATCTGTCACTGCTCCGTGAACACTGATTTGTTTTCTATT
This sequence comes from Schistocerca piceifrons, assembly GCF_021461385.2. NCBI lineage: Eukaryota > Metazoa > Arthropoda > Insecta > Orthoptera > Acrididae > Schistocerca > Schistocerca piceifrons. The sequence goes on from NC_060141.1 coordinate 693,923,833, forward strand.
ACCGTCTCTGCGTCGACTTACACCTTGGAACTGCACTTTTCTCTCGGTATCGCATTTTGTCGCCGTTCTCTCATGTGCCACTGGATGGACAGTAGATTTTCAGACCTAAATGGGCAAGGGCATTTACGCTTGTGGCAGTGCCTAACAGATTCATAGTTCGGCAATCCTAACTTCGGATGACCGTTGCGTGCTGTAGTCTCGTAACCGGTACGAATCCATCACTCAATAAAATGGTGCAGTACAGGTAGAAAGATGTGACTGTAACAAGGCACCAGGGTATGCTAGAAGACGAACTATCCTGTGTTAAATACGATACGGAATAACTTCGAAGCAGATGCCCTGAGAATGTAGCCAGGTCCGCGCCTGAAGCGTGCTAATCACAGACTGGTAGGCAACATAGTTTACATCCCAAATGTCTTTTCCCTTGACAGATGCTGTGCGTTGGGTTCGTTGGTAATGCATAGATGCTCACAGACAACGCGACCATTTCATACGACAAACAAATAAAAATTAACTGCTTTTTTTAGGATAACAAGAACTGTTACTGTGCATGTTTATGCCGTCTGACACTCCCATACATAGCTCCAGCCGAAGACAAAACTGACGGCAACAACTGCAATCAAATAATTTAATAGAGCGGGAAAATGCATGGAAGGCAATCTTTTCCATTCCACTCATTTCATTTCATGACACCATATCTCACAATATATTTCTCAAGTATGACGAAGGAATTGTTTTTTCGGCGATTGCACTAACACGGGGAGAATAATAATTATCCCTTTTTCCAATTACTGAACAAGCTTCGCATAATCTATTCACAGTACATATATGATCCCGTAGTAGCTACCGGCTAAAACAGGACAACAGTTACAATTCACTTAAAACTACAGTGAATAACACCCGAAACAGAAGGACATCGACTATGATAGGTCTGCGGATTTATAAACTTACGCTCCTCATAACATTTACGGGTAGTTATATCGTGGACGATTATATGATTAAAGAAGAGAACATGAAGGTTATATTGATATATGAATTTATTACATCAAAATCGCTCAATAACTAAAATGTTCACTTTAGCTGTTTCGGCAATTTACTGCCATCTTCGGGTGTGACTAATTTACTAACAGTTTCGTCACGAGACATAACATTTCAATTTAATTTCGGTCTCTCTTATTGTGTGACGACATGGCGTAGAGTTAATTGACATATTTATACCACCTCCTGATGTTCGGAGTGCATAACTTGAACTTTTATGCATCACGACGAAGCTGTGGATTATCACGTCTGAAACTGGCAGTAAATTGTCACAACCGGTAATGTGAACATTTTAGTTACTAAGTGATCTTGCAGGAACATATATAAGTTCGCATAGTGCCGTTCGACAAGTGAATTATTAGAAAAATGAAAGTTGTATCTGTACTGCCCTGTCGACCTGATGCATTTACACTGTACACGTGCTCAATGAAAAAAAAAGTAGAAAACTAACATTTGTTGCTGTACTGAAGGGTTATCTTGGGATTATATTGAAACAGTAATTGCAAACTACGTATAACTTATATCAGTTGCAAAGCCATTATTCCGAATCATATATTGAACCACCTAGCTAGAATACCAAAGCATTATATGCCCGTAACAAGTGATGTCGTACACTTATGCAGTTTTGCTGATGGGAAGAAATATCTGCTGCTATAACACACCGGTGTTTAAGGGGAGAAGAAATTAACCACTTTCTGTAAATGGAAGTATGTGAACTAAACTCATAAGATTTTATGTATCACTTTACAAGCAAGCAGAAATCCGCAGTGCAATGTACATTTGATATGAAAAAAGAAAGAGGAAAGCGTGCAGAACACCAAGGAAATTAACGACGTTTTTTCTTTACCGTGGTTTTACGAGGATACAGAGATTGTTATAGGGAAAATACGCTAAAATTCCATAAATCAAAAGCGTTGAAGCTCATCCTTTACGAACTCGGATTTACTGCGACGAGAAAAATATTTTGGACGTTTTCTTCAGTGAGCTGTGGACGGAAACTCGTCCAGCGAGCAATCACTTCGCTGGTACCTCGCCGCATCTCTTTCGCAGTACAGTGCGATAACAGTCCTCAGCAGACGACGAATAATAACTGCAGCTGTGAAGAGCCAATTGTTAACTGGAAGAAGAAGAGGAAACGCACGTGGTGGTCATTCCCACATTGTCTTTCAGTGTTCCATGTGTATGAGAGAATTCTTTTGTTGTATGCATCTTCGTCCACTATGTTCGGATGTGATAAAAGCGATAAGGCAGATAGCAGCGATGGAGGATTAGTGTGTAACTATTTAATTTGACGGAAACGGAAGTACTAGGTCTAGAGCTTGGACAGCAGATAACAATAGTCCCTTTATACACTTACTTCCTGAAATGGTGTAACGTCGCCAGCCTCCTGTATAAGAATGTTCAATTTTTTGTTGAGACCGCGCTCTGCAGATTTATGCTCACTAAAATATTCAGTGTGCAATATCAAAACTGTAAAGTATGTTACAGGGAAATCTGAATACATCTCTCCAACTATGCGCCCCGCGGTGCGACAAACAAAAAAGCAGGGAAACTGGAAGTGAAACTCCAACCTTCAGTGAGCGGTTCGTGACACAGGCGCTGTACACTGAAGCGGCCACCGGTAGCACGACCACCTGTTTACGAGTACTTCAGGCCTACTTTCAGCAGCTGCTCGTCACTGCCGCAGTCTTAGTAAATATGTACGTATATCCGCATTTCCTACACTAGATAATGATTCCTTCCATATCCCTGCTACTTTCCCAACAGTCTTACGGAATCATTCGTCAACATTCTTCCCGAAACACGCAACTTTCAAACGTCGGTGCTGTTGGTATGCACAAATTTGAAAGGAGGAATAATTACGTGTAACGTTCCATCGACGGTGAGGTCATGAGAAACGCAGCAGAAGCTAGAGAGAAGGACGGAAGGGAGACATGCCGCGTCATTTTTTAAGTAGCCATCCCAGCACTTGTATTAAGCAGACATTAAAAAACCTAAATCTCGATGGTTAGACGGAGATTTGAACACCCATCCTTCTGACTGTTAGCCCAGAGTCTCACCACGGCATCAACTCGTTTGGGCGTATGTTCGTTTAAGAAACTGGAATTCAGACAATTTGGGGTGATAAATTTTCTATGAATTCTTCATCTGTGTGGCCAGTGTTCGTAGTTGCTTTACAATTAGTAAAGGTACTAACCCCTGAGGTCTCAAGGGGAAAATATTACATTGCAAGTAAATCATGGTAAAGTTAATACTCCACATTTTATTCAAAGGCAGTCATAATTTATAGGTAATGCATTAGCTAATTACCATTATTAGATCTCCAATGCTATGTTACATACCAAATTAAGTAGGAAAGTTCTGCTTCATACCCTACTGCAATCGCATATTTTACGAGGGTACAGTTATCAAGGGTTAAAATCAGTCTTTGTAACTACAAAAAATTTATAGTATTTATATTACCATACGCGTTTCGGCTTTTTGACATAAAAAACATCGTCAGTGTTAGCATTTTTGTCCAGTTTCCGCTTACATCCAGTATCGTCTGCATGCACATTTTCCAGGTAATCATGCGTTTGGCACTGATGATTTTGGTCTAATTTCAAGCTGGTTTGCAGCAATACACATTTTCATTATAGTATACGACGCAATATACTCAACTGGTCCTGAAATAACAGTGCCAAACGCACGGATATTTGGGTGTGTTACGCAGACGACACTTCAAGATATAAGCGGAAATCAGACAAAAAAGACTTCCGCTGAAGATATTTTAAAATTAATAAAAGAAAAAGTGTACGTTCATATAAATACACAATTTGTAGGAGTTGCAAAGAAGGATTTTAAACATCCGTATTACTTGTCTACGATTGGATGTTTCGTCCATAATGGGCGGTGTCTTGGGGGCTACGACTGTTGATAATGTAAATAAAACAGTTTACTGCGTCAGTCGCTCATTTTTCCACTGCGCGCTTCGATGACTCCCACCATCATTTTCCGGTGGAGACGACTTTCCACAGTAGCGGGCGAAGTGCAAGACAGATTATGTTGTGTCTTTTGCTGGTAATAAAGCTGTTGTCCAGAGAAAGCAAAAGACGCAGCATAATCTGCCTTGCACTTGTTCTGCTGCTACTATGAAAAGGCACCTTGCTCCTCACTAACGCCAGCAACGTAACGATGACAAATCTCCACCTGCAGATGGTGTGAAACATGGGAACGTCTAGTGGAAAAATAAGTAAGTGGCTGACGCTGTAAACTGTTTTATTTGTTCTTCTCTAAAAACACGAGTATAGTCTCCCGTGAGCATATAACAAACTTAGGAAGAACAATCGAAACACGCAAATTTACCAACCACGATATCGACTCAAACGCAGTCGAGACGTTTCGAGTGCTTCCCTTAGACATGCATTGTAAAATGGAGCATAACTCGTGAAGCTGTCCCTCTGTCGAGCTCACGGCCCCTGCCTGGCACTCTGTAGGCGGCAGCTGGCATGTGCTCAAGCGGCTGCGGCGAGGTCTGTTTCTGTGCATACATCTGACCTGCATTCGCCCAACTCTTCCGCAGCCGCGATGTTAGGCAGAAAGACTGTGGTTTCTCGGTTGAGGCGACGTACAGAAAGCACGTCGTAACGCGGTGGAGTCGTAGGGTTTCCACCCGAGGACAGCGGTGCGAACCACCGGCCATTACTTAGCCGGAGAAACCACACAGTGCACGCTAAAGCTGAAATGGGGCTGTGACCGTGCAATACGCGCGGGCTGGCCGATTTTGATTTTTCGCTACCGCCTAACGATCTGCGTAACAGTGATTGTGTAATATACCAGACGGTATCATAGACAATGTACAGTAATCGTTACATATTTATTACTGGAATTTTAATTGAGAAGCATGGAATATACTGCGGTCTTTGTAAAACATACTCTCAGCTGAAATAGGAATCTTATTACCAAATCGTATGATTATAAGAAAAAGGACCAAGAAAATATTATTCATAATTAAAGGAGATCTTATTATTTACCGCCAGTAGCCGCTTGTAAAATAAATCTATATATGGTACCAGATTCGGTGGAAACGGTCATTATCAGCAAGAAAAAAACGTTATGTCAGCTTGTACAACACCACTGATGCAGTTGGGTAAATAAATATAAACTTATATAAATTCATCATGCGCCACTGTCGCCAAGGGTAAAATGGATTACTACAACTGAGTAATCATAATAAACTGTCCAGTTCTGTGTTTCCTATTACTATGTGGAATGCAATCTGCGTATGCACGCAGTTCCTAGTGGAACATTTATGTGATTGTCTTGAAATATTTACGAGCTGCAGTGCGCCACATGTACTAAGTGTGTAATAGCCCCGTAAATTCCGAGAGACTCTTCCACGTTTGTTTATTTAGTATCTCTGTGGTACGGCTTAAACTAATTCTGTAACGAGTTGTTGTTTGGTGTCTGCCTGTTTACTAGCTGCCACTATGCACATACAAACCGTACCGCTTGCGCAACATCTTGTTATTCATAGCAGAATATTGGAAAGTGTTGGATGGGTTTGGACAGTAACATTACCAAGTATCCGTCCTCACAAACAATTCTCTGGATATTTCGTCTTTCGAAAACCTATGCTTGACGGAAACCGCATTCCAATACACAATTCACTAAGGCGGCAATGAAGGGTATATTCTGAGGCGACCAAAGTCATGGGGATACCTCCTAATATCGTATCGGAACTCCTTTCACCCGGCGTAGTGCAGTAGCTCTACGTGCCATGTACTCAAAAAGTCGTTAAAAATCCCCTGCGTAAATACTGCTGTAGTTATCTGTAATTGTGAAAGTGTTGCCGATGTAGTCTTTTGTGCACGAACTAAACTCTTGATTATGTCCCAAAAATGTTCCGTGGGACTGGTGTCGGGTGATTAGGGTGGCCAAATCATTCACTCCAACTGTCCAGAATGTTCTTGAATCAAATCGCGAACAACTGTGGGCCGGTAACATGGCGCATGGCCATCCATAAAAATTCCGTCGTTATTTGGCAACATAAAGTCCACGAATGGCGGCAAATAGTCTCCAAGTAGTCGAAAATAACCATTTCCAGTCAATAATCGGTTCAGTTCGACCAGAGGACCCGTCCATTCCGTGTAAAGACAGCCCACACCATTATTGAGCAACCACCAGCTTGCACAGTGCCTTGTTGAAACCTTGGGTACACTGTTTCGTGGGTTCTGTGCCATGCTCGAACCCTACTATCAGCTCTTACCAACTGAAATCGGGCCTCACCAGACCAGGCCACAGTTTTCCAGTCGCCTAGGGTCCAACCGATATGGTCACGAGCACAGGAGAGGCGCTGCAGGCGTTCGTATTACGAAAGACAATCGCGTCGGTCGTCTACTACTGCCATAGCTCATTACCGCCAAATTTCACCGCTAAAGTCCTAACGGATACATTCGCCGCACGTACCACATTGATTTATGCGGTTCTTTCACGCAGTGTTGCTTGTCTGTTAGCACTGACAACCCTACGCACACGCCCCTGCTCTCGGTCGGCCACTGTGTTGTCCGTTGTGAGAGATAATGCCTGAAATTTGGTTTTCTCAGTACACTCTTAACACTGTGGATCGCGAAATATTGAATTCCCTAACGATTTCCGAAATGGAATATCCCTTGCGTCTACCTCCAACACCCACTCTGCGTTCAAAGACTGTTAATTCCCGACATACGGCCATAATCATGCCGGAAACCTTTTCACATGAATCAAAAAAATGTTCAAATGTGTGTGAATTCCTAAGGGACCAAACTGCTTAGGTCATCGGTCCCTAGACTTACACACTACTTAAACTAATTTTGCTAAGAACAACACACACGCCCATGCCCGAGGGAGGATTCGAACCTCCGGCGGGAGGGGCCGCGAAGTCCGTGACATGACGCCTCAAACCGCGCGGCTCACGTGAATCACCTGAGTACAATATGACAACTCCGCCAATGCACTGCCCTTTATACCTTGGTGTACGCCATCTCCATATCTGCATATAGCTATCCCATGACTTTTGTCACCTCAGTGTAATATGACTGCAGTTTGACCTGGCATATAATTGCAAACATTTAAAGTATATGTAGATGTAATACAATATGTTGTGTCTAGACAAGACAGCCTAGACACAATGAGAGGAAGCCGAAAGGCACGCGCTAAGCCAAAAGGAGGATGGCGTGAGGCCTGAAACAGGATACGTAATGAATGCTATAAAGAAAAGTACGTAGCTTCTGGAATACTTAACTTTAATCCATCCTTTTGGTACATCTGGAGATTGTGGCGATACAAGTGAGACTCTTTAGATACATGCAATGTTACAAATGGCGCCTTGCTAGGTCGTAGCCATTGACTTGGCTGAAGGCTATTCTAACTATCTGCTCTGCAAATGAGCGAGGCTTCGTCCGTGTGCATCGCTAGCTACGTCGTCCGTACAACTGGGGCGAGTGCTATTCCGTATCTCGAGACCTGCCTTGTGGTGGCGCTCGGTCTGCGATCACACAGTGGCGACACGCGGGTCCGACATGTACCAATGGACGGCGGCCGATTTAAAACTACCACCTAGCAAGTGTGGTGTCGGGCGGTGACACCACACAATATTTTCAGCTGCACCAGATGTTTTTGGAAAGAAGTTCATCGGACATATTTTTCTAACTGAAAGGTGTAGTTAACTTCCAGTTTCTTTAAACGGTTTCTTTCGTGTGTCGTATAACCCAGGACAAAATAAAATAGTGGAAATCTTGGTGCCCATTCTTGCTTTTACTTAATATGTAAGTGTGAAAAAGGTCGCAATGCTATTATCGCTGGCAAGTACGATTCTAGTTATGGTTTTGAAATGAACGATGCCACGTGTACCGATACCTTTGAAAATTACGAATATAGCTAGGTCCGAAAAATTGTCAGATCAAATATCCATAGGATCCGCAACTTGTACAATAAACAGCACGGTATCTCCGAGCACTGATTCGAACAGATTTCAGTTTTCCTCGAGTTTGTGAAGGAACCCAGACGGTCGCGCAGGGAAGGAGACTACAACTTCGGTGACAGCTGCGCGCTGCGTTGGCTCTAAGTGCGCTCATGCAACACAGGTACTCCTACTTGCCGGACAGCATTCCGGTTAGTCGGCCTCGCGAACAGGCGGCAGGAGGTTACTGCTCCGACGGAACTGAGAGCTTAGCAACAAATGAAAGTAACCGCGACCCGGTTTCGCTTTCAGACTAGACTCGCGATGGCTGCTACATCTGCTGCGGTTCTGACGCTGCCCGCGTCAAGACGACGAACTGCACGGAGAGGGAAAACTTTTACGGAATAATCTGCTGAAACTACTAACGAACAAGGGACGAATTTGCAGTTAGGACGACTCGTTTCCTGAGCACCTTATTTATTCACAGCGAGGATCCTGTCTGAACAATATGCCAGTCGGAGATGTAGAAGCCTAGTGCCAATTAGTGGACTGTTCCAACGCAAATACACTGACGGAAACAAAATTCAGGACCAAAGAATAATTAATGTACAGTAATGAAATTTCGGGAATACGTCTACGTAACATATGTGATTAACACCGTAAGATCACAGGTCAACGTAAGCGTGAGATAAGCCATTGCAAAATGTGAAATGCTGGTACATTAATAACCGTATAATCGCCAGAATGTTGAATGCAAGCATGCAAACGTGTCTGCATTGTGTTGTATAGGTGCCGGATGTCAGATTGTGGGACGGAATTCCATGCTTGTTGCACTTGGTCGGTCAACACGGGGATGGTTAATGCTGTCTACAGGTGACGATGGTGTTGTCGTCCGATAATGTCCCAAACGTGCTCGATTGGAGACAATCCCGGTAATCGAGCAGAGCAGTGCAACATGTCGACACTCCGTAGAGTATGTTGGGTTACAACAGCGGTACCTGGACGATCGTTATCTTGTTGTAAAACACTTCCTGTTCTTGAATGGCAGCACAACAGATTGAATGACCATATTTATGTACAAATTTGCTGTCAGGGTGCGTAGGATGACGACAGTGCTCCTGCTGTCCTACGAAATCGTAACCCAGCCCACAACTCCAGTGTAGGTCCAGTGTGCCTAGCACACAGACAGGTTGGTCGTACATCCTCAACTGGCCTCCTCCTAACCAACACACGACGATCACTGGTGCCGAGGCAGAACCAGCTTTCATCACAAAACATAGCAGACCTCCACCCTGACCCCCCAATGACCTCTCGCTTGACACCACTGAAGTCGAAAATGGCGGTGCTTTGCTACTGCAGATGCAGTACGCTGCGAAAGAGCCATACGCCGAACACGGTGGTCTTCTCTCTCGGTAGTGCCACGTGGCCGTCGGAGCCTGGTCTTCTACATTCTCGTGAGCACCGATGCCAGCAGTCACGTTCAGTGGCTACTTTCCTGCCAAGTCTTTCTGCAATATCGCAGAGGGCACAGCCAGCTCCTCGTAGTCGTATTAAACGACCTCTTTCAAACTTGGTGAGGCGCTGATAACGGCATCTTTGTCGCCTTAAAGAGATTCATAATAATATCAGCTCACCACTTCCAATCTCAAATGTAACTAACGCTCACGAACGTTATAGCGTGTATTTAAAGCAAACCTGATTTGCGTTCTCATAATGGCACTACTAGCACCCCTCTTATAAGATTGACCGAAATTTGAAAGGATATCGTCTGTCACATGTAGAAGCACGCCTACCAACTTTCGTTCGTGTCGCACAACTCCTCCTAGGTGTTCCGATTTTTTCCCCATCTACATCTACATCTACATTGATACTCCGCAAGCCACCCAACGGTGTGTGGCGGAGGGCACTTTACGTGCCACTGTCATTACCTCCCTTTCCTGTTCCAGTCGCGTATGGTTCGCGGGAAGAACGACTGTCTGAAAGCCTCCGTGCGCGCTCTAATCTCTCTAATTTTACATTCGTGATCTCCTCGGGAGGTATAAGTAGGGGGAAGCAATATATTCGATACCTCATCCAGAAACGCACCCTCTCGAAACCTGGACAGCAAGCTACACCGCGATGCAGAGCGCCTCTCTTGCAGAGTCTGCCACTTGATTTTATTAAACATCTCCGTAACGCTATCACGGTTACCAAATAACCCGGTGACGAAACGCGCCGCTCTTCCTTGGATCTTTTCTATCTCCTCCGTCAACCCGACCTGGTACGGATCCCACACTGATGAGCAATACTCAAGTATAGGTCGAACGAGTGTTTTGTAAGCCACCTCCTTTGTTGATGGACTACATTTTCTAAGCACTCTCCCAATGAATCTCAACCTGGTACCCGCCTTACCAACAATTAATTTTATATGATCATTCCACTTCAAATCGTTCCGTACGCATACTCCCAGATATTTTACAGAAGTAACTGCTACCAGTGTTTGTTCCGCTATCATATAATCATACAATAAAGGATCCTTCTTTCTATGTATTCGCAATACATTACATTTGTCTATGTTAAGGGTCAGTTGCCACTCCCTGCACCAAGTGCCTATCCGCTGCAGATCTTCCTGTATTTCGCTACAATTTTCTAATGCAGCAACTTCTCTGTATACTACAGCATCATCCGCGAAAAGCCGCATGGAACTTCCGACACTATCTACTAAGTCATTTATATATATTGTGAAAAGCAATGGTCCCATAACACTCCCCTGTGGCACGCCAGAGGTTACTTTAACGTCTGTAGACGTCTCTCCATTGATAACAACATGCTGTGTTCTGTTTGCTAAAAACTCTTCAATCCAGCCACACAGCTGGTCTGATATTCCGTAGGCTCTTACTTTATTTATCAGGCGACAGTGCGGAACTGTATCGAACGCCTTCCGGAAGTCAAGAAAAATAGCATCTACCTGGGAGCCTGTATCTAATATTTTCTGGGTCTCATGAACAAATAAGGCGAGTTGGGTCTCACACGATCGCTGTTTCCGGAATCCATGTTGATTCCTACATAGTAGATTCTGGGTTTCCAGAAATGACATGATACGCGAGCAAAAAACATGTTCTAAAATTCTACAAGAGATCGACGTAAGAGATATAGGTCTATAGTTTTGCGCATCTGCTCGACGACCCTTCTTGAAGACTGGGACTATCTGTGCTCTTTTCCAATCATTTGGAACCCTCCGTTCCTCTAGAGACTTCCGGTACACGGCTGTTAGAAGGGGGATATTCAAATACACGCCATTACGATCGCGAAAGGGCGCTACAGCACTCCGTCTTCAGGCCACAAGTAGCCCATCGGGACCATCCGACCGCCGCGTGGTCCTCACCTGAGGATGCGGATAGGAGGGGCGTGTGGTCGGCACACCGCTCTCCCGGTCGTTATGATGGTTTTATTTGACCGGAGCCGCTACTGTTCGGTCGAGTAGCGCCTCAGTTGGCATCACGAGGCTGAGTGCATCCCGAAGAAAGGACGCCACAGCCATATGAAAATGCAATAGAGAAATTAAATGGGAATCTTTGGAAGAAAGAGAACGCCTTTCTCTCGAAACTACGACACATAAACTTAGGGAGATGGTATTCCACGTTGACGGTGCAGGAATTCAACTGACTCCATCGTATAACTACCTTACCGGTAATGCGAATAACACTAGAAAGAATACACAAAGCACGGGGGTAGAGCCGGCCGAAGTGGCCGCGCGGTTCTGGCGCTGCAGTCTGGAACCGCGAGACCGCTACGGTCGCAGGTTCGAATCCTGCCTCGGGCATGGATGTGTGTGCTGTCCTTAGGTTAGTTAGGTTTAACTAGTTCTAAGTTCTAGGGGACTAATGACCTCAGCAGTTGAGTCCCATAGTGCTCAGAGCCATTTGAACCACGGGGGTACACAATTTGTCATTCAGTCATTAACTTCCACTTCCTCCTCCTCCAGAAGCGAAAAGAATATGACAAGACAACGACACCTTAGTATCAGTGCGAAGACCTAAATCAAGCATGCACCGCGGCTTGCGAGGCGAACACGTTGATGTACATGTCTAAACAAAGTCCCTCAGATTTTAGTGGCAAACTGCACACGAAAGTGAGGAGCAGAATTCTACGCAAAAAATCTAGGTGCTGGTAGTGACTTGCACAATCACAAACAACGCTCACTCTCATAATTCCGGACATTTCGGTGACTGACAGTCTTCTCCATGAGGCACTACGACCGATGATTTTTTGCTTCTATTTACACGGACTCCATCTACAAATCACGACTACTGACGCTTTAGAGTTGTACAGCATCATCTAACATAAACATTATTCCCAATAGTATTCAGCTGGTTCTCGAAATGCAAGGCATGTAACAACCGAGAAGTGTCTTGGTTGTGATAACGACGGAGTGCACAATATTTTAATTTGTAAAGTTAGTAGATTTCCCTTGGTACGTCAGATTTACTGAGCAGTGTAACAGGCACCATAATAAACAGCGCGCCATTAGTCTGTTTTCACGAATGGCTTTAGACCACGGTCAAACGCACGCCAATCCCACTCCACGTGTCAGCGAATACAGTTTGATGTTGCCAAGTAACAACGTTGAAACCTCTGCATAATGGTGTAGTCGAATCTGATGTAGCATTGACTCTAGATTACTACACCCTCGTAAAATTAAGAGTGCCGTTGGTACCAATTCGCGGTTTTCGAAATAAGGGGTTACACTGAAAAAAAAAAAAAAAAAGACATACACGATGCGGAGGAAATAGCAAAACTTCATACCCAAGCGCTTGACAGGTACACCGTGAAAATTTTGTATCATTTCTGTTGCTAGGTATGCGTCACAAAGGGTACACGAGACATAGTTTAGTCCACGAGAGAGAGAGAGAGAGAGAGAGAGAGAGAGAGAGAGAGAGAGAGAGAGAGAGTCTCTTGCATCTACGAAATCGGATATCAGCTACGAACATACTTCAGAAGATTACAATTTGGATACCGAGGGATCTGCATTATTTAGCGATAATACGACTCGCGTAAATCACGTTCAGTTTCAAAGGCGTATTCTCATCCCAGCCAAATAACGCCGGAAGCCTTTTCGCGCATCCTTGTCATCACAAACTATGCTGTACCCCATCCTAGTAATCCACCTGGGGAAATAATTATGTAACCAAGGACATAACAAGTTTCTGCAAGGCTCTTCGACGACATCTCATAGCCATGGAACACTAAGGGGGCAGGGGGAGGCCTGTTACATTATTACTAACCCCTTATTCAAAGGAAGTTATAATTTATGGTTTAAGCATTAGTTAATTACAATTATAAGCTCTCCAAATCTATGTCGAATACAAAATAAGTACAAAATGTCCCGTTTTACGCTCTATACTGAGAACATCAGATTGGCGGGAACCGCGAATTGGTACCAGCAGCAAACATAAATTTTAAGAGGGTGTAGTAATCTAAGATTAAAGAAATTTGGTGAGTAAACGAACGGTTACATTTTTAAAGGCACAATGTCGGTTCGTAACATTTTCTGTGAACCAACAAAAGTAAAAACGGCAGCTATGTTCAATAACTAATGGCGCTCATTAATCGATCTTGTCTGTACAATGTGACATTTTAACGTCGAAGATTTTGTTATTTGTCATTTACAGATTTGAAATAGCTAACTGCTGGGTCCATATATAAATGGATACCCTTTTTCTGATAAGTGAAGTGTATCTCATACAGAAGAATTCATTCACTAAATAGTCTTCTCCCACGGCAAGCTTATGTAATTTTAAAAATACTTCATCCTCTCAATGCTCCGTTACAGGAAAAAAACATATATTTGTTGCAAAAATGCTTATTTGCTTATATGGGGTATTCCCTACTATGTTTCGATATAAATGGCTAATTTTGAATCATTTTCTGTGGTAGAAGGACATCAGTCATTTTCGCCCACCCACCTTCATTTATCATGACTTCAGATACTATCCAGATTGTTGCAGCACAATTTCCAAATTAATTTCTCCGTCTCGTCATGTTAGTAGGCTCCGTTATGTTCGACAAAACAAACGACAGACAGCAATCATACTTTTTAAGCAAATCTATTACTTTGACAGCTGCGTGGCATTTCCATGGGCACAGAGAATCCAAATGCATTTCCTGTGTGGCTAAATCCTTCCAAATTCTTCCAAATGTATTAGGCGACTATCCGATGTCGCTGGACTTTACGTGCTGACAATGAGTTGCCACGATGACATTCAGGCACAATACCCACTTATATTTATGGGGGTTGGATCAAGACAAAAGTGTACAAACGAAAACAAATGGACAGGTAGATCCAAATGATCGTATCTTCATGAAATAGTATTTTCATTTTTAAGTTCCTTTTTATTCTACACTTTCGAAAGAACCCAAAAATGTGCAGATGTTGACGGTGCAATTTTTAACGTTTTTAACGTTTTCAAATTTCAGATCTGAAATACCTCTATATTGATGAATTCATCCCTGGAACCAGTCAGCAAAGACAATAATTATGTGCATACGAACTTTATGTACTCACAGGGTTATTTACATCTTCCCACAGAATCATAACATCTTCATCTTCACTAACATCATCTATAACAAAAGTGGTTAGATCCGATTTAGTTATTACTGAAATACGATGCAGTAAGACTATCTTGCCATTTTCACAAAATAGCTTAGCACTGCTGGATGAGATAATTCAACATGCTTAATCTGAATAGTACAACCTTCCCTTAACGTTTACAATGGTTACCGAAAACACTTCCAGTATTGTGAAGCTGTAGAGAGATGGTGATTGTAGAAAATCATACAATTTCAGTTTATGATAAACAAGAGTTTGCAGATGCACAAGACGCTAAAAAGCGACGAGCGATGAAAGAAAATAGAGAGCTCTAATCGGACCTTATTCAGCGTTCCTAGTTAAGCATACGTTACGCAGCGCACTACCGAATTAACTCGAAACTGTTCTGCTTAATTGGTGGGCAGAACCGACACATAAATTTCTCTCTCTCACGCACCAGGTAATTCCGACTCATATCTCGAGACAGCATTCCTTATCATCATCTTATCTTCATAAGCTCAGTATCTCCAATAACACACGTACTGTACGTCGCTAAGACTGACGACATATGGAACGTTTTTCTGGAAGAATGGCGCCAGAATTTGAAGATTCATATGCTTATTTAAGGCGCTTTATGAGAAATTTCCATTTTTAGTCAATTGTACATTAACGTTTTACACATTCTGACAGAACAAGGAAATCCTGTTACGCTACTACCAGCTCGCAATACGAAATGGCGTCTATTAACATTTACACAAAACGTAGCAGTATATAGACGCAGATATTGAGAAACAATGAGGAAAATAAGATATAAGTCGTATATCTCGCGAATGAAAGAAATAATATTAAAGAACAATAAAACGTCTGGTGTCCACTGAAACCTAGTGATTTTCTCGACGCAGTTTAGTATGCATGTAAAGCAGAACAAACACTAATAAATCATCTTATGCATTACAACCCTTTATCAACTATCAGTATTTCCGCGAACTCGTCAAACGATGATTTGGAAGTATGGAATCAATCCATTGATACCAAAGGGCTGAAGAGAAAATGAAAGAAAAATCACCAATCAAATGGATTAATGAACATAGATATCCAAATTTTCTAATGATAAGAGACGAAATTAATTGTCCCTTCATCCAGTCGGTCTTCGGAATAAAATTGCATGAGAGGTACTGTTAGCGTTCTGATTGGCGGTTAAATCCACACCAATGAGTAGCGATGACGATCAGAGAGCTTACAATTGTTAGTCTTTGGAAGAAAGAGGTTTTTCTCCTTTAGGTAAATCATGAAACGAAGTTTAAAGTAGACGGAAAACTATTATATTGTCTCATACTGCATTCCAATAATGCAAGGAAGCTCAGTGCACCAGCCAGCTTATCTGGCTGCAATATGCGGAAAAAACGTACAAAGAAGCGACTAATTGGGTTACCAACTACGCTTATATAATTATGTGGTTTACGAAACTAAGGCAGTACTTTTTGGTGAACCATCTGCACGTTTTCAGACTTCCATCTTCAGCCACATTCACGGTGAAAACTGTTGGAATTCTGAATCGATGTCTTCGATGACAAACCATGTGTTCTGCAGTCTCTAGAGTATTTATATTCCGGTACAGAAGTTATACAAATGGCCCGAGTGAATTGGTTTTCACTGTGCTTTTTTGATAACACTGACTGAAAGTGAAATAGTGGGAGACAGGATGAAGAACTTGATATTAAGATTTCCGTTATACTTATAAGAAAGAGATTGAGTTAATCGCTGCCACAGCAGATCACCATTTAGTTGATGTCTTAGAGCAGATGCCCTGACTACAGGATGCAGTGCATGAAGCTACAGGCTCGGACCACATAATGCTCGATAAGACAGTGAATCAGTTCAATAATTATGCTTATACTGCAGCGAAATAATAATTCGGGACACAGTTATAAGATTTTCATCTACTTTAAAATGGGCCGCACTTGAGTGACGCAACATACAAAGCCTAACATTATTAATTCATTCAAAAGTCAAATTGTTTAGTCACCCATTGAAGAAAATCACAAACCAATATTCTGTCACAGTGGAACAATTTCCTGCCTGACCATATATATCTTCAAATGTTTCCATTATATCCTCGTGTTAACAATATTCGCAGAGGGCAGAAGAGGCTTAAGTTCATGCACACTGTACGAAAATGCATTACTGCATCCTACCTTATACATTGCACCACATAAAATTTTGGACTATGTCTATCGACAGCATTATCACACAGGTGTACACCATGTCTTTCACAATACATAACAGAACGAAACAAATCCAAACTATCACAATAAACCCTTCAATTTGTACGAATAATACGTATCGCTAACCAGCGGATTTAACTTTTATGTACTATCAACAAGAAAGGTTAGCAATTTAAACAGGGAAATTTTGTGTTATTACGGAGTGCCTGAGGAAACGCAAAAAAATAAGAAAAAAAATCGTAAAGTCTTGGAATTATATTGTTATGCCGGATTAAAGCCGGCTGGTACTTCAGTTTCTTTTGAAATTGAACTTCCCCACAAAGGCAAACTTCTCTAGACTCTAGATCTACAGCAAAATATGCAGTATAGTAAATTCATCTGATTGTAAACTGATCAAAGTTGTTGGAAATGAGATGTCAATCTTATCAAGAAAGTAGTCCACGTTCCGAATGGAAGCAATTCGTGACTGTTTATCTGGTATTAGCCTACTCTCACAGCTTCACTCAGATACACTTTTTTTATTCAATATAATAATTATTATTTTTACTTCATTTCGAAATATACAGTGATACGAATCATTTGCGTAAATCTTGATAGTAAAACTAGTAATATACGGTGGAGGTATATGCTTTGGTCGTCTTTATGTAGTTGCACATAAGGGGCAAATGTTGGTCTGGAGGGGGGGGGGGGGGAGATACTATAGATTTCAACATTATTTAACGTTTACACTATTTTGTGAGGCTTGAGTGTAGTTCTCTGTAAAATAAGCCATCTGGCGCCAATGGTTAACCTTCTGAAATCCATGAATGTCATTTACATTTCTCTACCATAGCACCAGATTAATAGGAGGAGCTTGCTCACCAACCATTAATTTCTTTTTGTTTTGTCTCCAAGACACTCTAAACTACACTTGTGCAGTTGATAGCATAATTCTACACAGAGGCCCCACCTACTCAAAAGAATTCTGATGTCAGGCAAAAAGATTCCACCTTTCATTGCACATAAACAATTTGTACTTACTACAATTATATGCGGTCAGTTGCCATAATGAATGAACCTGCAATTCTGACAAGAAGTCCTATAAGGGTTACTCACAGCATGAACCACTTCTTTGTGCAATAATTACCAGAACATCCAACAGATAATACAACCCTCACCTTCTCATATCTGTAATAACTGATTTATTGGTGTGGTATCTTGCTTATTACTGGCTAAAAGAAACAAAATATTGTAACTATCAGTATTCCCTTCCTTTCCCACATACAAAGAGAATTCCTTGCTTTCATCATAACAAAATGCAATATGCATCAATAGATTATAGTTTGAAATACACACTGTACACACAAAGTCTTAACTACAGGATAAAAAAAAAAATCCTTCACCAACAAAAATTAAGGCATCTACCTATGGAGTACATAGGTTTAATGGGTATGTAATCAGTTTACAAAACTAAAGAACAAAAGTGAGACTCAGAGCTACTATAGGAGCAACATGCATATCATAATGCCTGAGAAGATTCTCTTTCATGCACAACTACTGATACGAGGTAAAATAATGCAAACCCTTAATATTTCAAGCAAAATGTGACATAAATGTTCACATGAACAAAAACAAGAATTCATAACATTCTTCACAACCCAAAAAGGAAAACAATATAGTACCTATTTCATGTGCCAGCAATAACTGCACAAGAAAAATTCTGGTATAGCTTTACTCACAGTAAACCAACTAAGTAAATAATCAAATTGGAATGTGCATTTTCTTTACTTTACAAATCTGTAGTCATGTGAGAGACTTGTGTGAAAACTATCACTTCACCCCAACTTTTATAAATTTCGGACTGTATTGAAGAAAGAATATCCACTGAATCCTACATGAAATTGACTATTTCTGTGCTTCATTCCACAGCACATAGAAATAATAAGAAAAATTAGTAGATACATGAATGGTTCTGCAGTTGAGAAAGAGACACACACATCCCTATGAAATTATATACAAAATTTCAAGCAAAAGGAATTTTCTGTTTGATGTAAGACACTTTGAATAACAGAGTTTGTCGGCCTAAAAAAATAATCCTATTTAAAAAACCCCAGAAAACGTGAAATGGTGACACAGGAGTGATTTATTACTTCTTTAACACAATGAGATCCTATTGCTCTTCTAGGCCACAATTTTGTCTTGATTGCTGGTTGATAATACTGTATATTACACACTTAAAATAATAGCATGGGCACGATTTGCTCCTTTGCTTTAATGCATTTTCAAGCTAGTAAAGAGGCCATGTTGAATGGCTGTGTTATATTACAGCGGATCAATAAGTATGGGCAGCTGAGGTTATGTTAAATACTGACAGCTTTACACACATTTGTCAAGATTTGCATTTACTGTACTTCTTGCGAAACATCTCTCAATGAATGCTATCATAACACTTCCGCAAATACTAAGTATAAGAGAACAAAAAGGTAAATGCAGTATTCCCCTTGCGGCTGACGTTAATAAAACGCGAATGAAATACTAAGACAGATACCAAGCTGTCGATTCACACTGCAACACGTATAAAATACTTAATACACATACACGCATGGAAGCTCACCTATGACAACAAAAACACACTGCGTAAACATAGCACATACACAAAATAACAACAACAATCATGCAAAACATGGTAATAAAACTCACCGGATAAGGAAGCAGCACTTCTCTGTTTTCATCCATGTTGGTAATTTCAAACGTTGGTGGTTGAGGAAAAAGTCCTTTGCCTGGGTATGAAGTACTGCGTCGAAATTTTATCGGTGAAATAACCATTCCGGAGTGTTGATGATTAAATGTTGGACTAGGTTTCCTGTTGCCTAGATTGCCCATATTACCCATGGTTTGAAGTGGATTCAAATTTGGTACAGATCTTCCTCTATTCCACGGTGACAAACCTTGCATGTTAGCTTGGTTCTGCGGGCCCGGTGACCATGTATTTTGCTGAGGACTGGACCAAGAAGTATAACCCTTATTAGCCATAAACATATTCTGCGGATGATTTTGGTGCTGGATCTGGCGAGATAAATTATGTGGAAAGTTGTGAGTTGCTGTGATGGCTCGCCTTTGTGGAGGCTGTCCTTGCGACTGTGGTAAGCCTGCGATCTGAGGTCCTAAACTAGTATTATATAAAGGATTTGGATTAGTAGGAGGAAAATTCTGAAATGCTAAGGTCCCATTTACAGCAGGTACATTTAAACTGTGCAAAAGACCCTCCTCCATCGGTCCTGAAGACCACAAGCTAGCCGTGGAAGTATTACTAGAATTAATCACGTTAAGACTAGGTTCAGATACATTAAATCCAGTTCCGAGCTGGAGCGGAGCAGTAACGGCAGGCCCGATCTGTGACTGTTCGTTCTGCTTGTTTTCAGTCTGCACAATGTTTCCAGATGAAGTTTCATCTTCTTTGGTTTTCACTGCCTGCTCTCCGTTGACATCTGAATTCGGTGAAAGTTGCTGCGTCGTTTTTACAGCAGTTTTTTCTATCAGAAGTTCATCTTGCATAGTTGAATGCTGATGTGACGAAATAGTATCCGGCACAGACGTTGGTGTCGTAAAAAACAGCGATGAACTACTAGTCGAACTTGCGGGAAATTCCACAGATGAAACAGACCCAACGTTAGAATTGACACTAAACTTGTAATCCCCCATTAGTTCTTGAAGCTGCGTGTAGTCTTGATAGCCGGGGGAGGGGGAACCGTCTTGTACTCTCACACGCACACGTCCTTCATCTGCTACACCGATCCACCTATGAAGTACGCTGCCGGCGAAACTTTTGTTTCTCTGACTGTTTTGCCGTTCCCTCGCCAGATGGCAGGTTTATCGCGCCTCTGTTTACTAGTGTCGGGGTAAATAAGACATTTCATTGGTTGATCGATCGACTCTCAAGGTTTCTCATTGGCTGCTACTGCTCACGTCGAGTGCGCAAATCGATACGACGCAGGCGCTGGTTTCAAACTTTTTTTTTCTCCGTTCTAATTTTTCTCCCCACCGCTTTAAAAAATCTGTTTCATACGTTTAGCATTACTGAAGCGAAATGTCTATGAGCGGGCAGT
The DNA here is from genome assembly GCF_021461385.2 of Schistocerca piceifrons. Taxonomy (NCBI): domain Eukaryota; kingdom Metazoa; phylum Arthropoda; class Insecta; order Orthoptera; family Acrididae; genus Schistocerca; species Schistocerca piceifrons. Next base: position 693,944,668 of record NC_060141.1, read on the forward strand.
AACAAATTCAGGCAATAGATCATTTAATGTACGTAATTTATTTAAACGTGCAAACGATATAACTAAAAAACGTAGCAGTAAACGCGTCACGTTTGAGTGTTATTTGACGTTGATTGTCAGGTGAAATATAATAACGGAATTTAGTGTGAACTGTTTGATAATTTCCTATGCAACACAAATAATTTACGTTACGAATATTCTGGCACAATTTGAGCCCCTTTAATGCAAAATTAATTGAAATTTTTGCATTACATAACTGTAAACAACTGTTAAAATAAGTAAGAGGTTGAGATGTCTGAAAATATTAGAATAACGGGAATATCTTCAGATATTACTGTTATTCGTACTGGATTAGAATTTTTATGACAGTATGAAGTAGCTGTCCTTAGAAACTCTTTATTTCTTTATATTTAACATTAGCCGTCCTACACTATACATTTAATATACATTAAAACTATAATATTATGATTCGTTCTGTAAAGCAGTTAAACTGCTTTGGAAATGGTTTTGTATTACGCATAAAGGATTTAGAATCATACTGCTGAATCTTCACACCACCAATAAAAGAAATTAAAGGAAAGATGAGGGCTCCATGCAGATAGTTGAAAGGGAAAATAAGATCAGATGAGGCTGTTACCACGATTAAAAACAGCAATATGTTAAAGAAGATATACAGTTTATTTTTAAAGGTGGCAAAAATTGCTGTAGTATGACCATACTATCACTAATTCATAGCGTTAAAAGTGAAAATGGAAACATATATAAATGTATTTAGAATTGGGTGTTGAAGTAATTTATGACTGAGCCTCATAAAGGCCACAAAATACAATATTTGAAAATTAATAGTCAGAAAGTCTGGAAGGTTCTGTTTTAGTTATAGAGGCAAGGAACCGAACTTCTAGAGCAACAGATTCCTCTAAATACACCCAAATTTGGATCTACATTACAAAACTTAAGTTGAAACATTCTAACGATATTATGAAGAGTACAGCTGCCACTCACTGTTACATTCCATTCTGGATTTTTCACTGTTTGTTGAAACATTCTAAGTTATTTTGGGCGAGCCATGGAGCCTTATTTTTATTTTTTCCTTATAGAAACTACCAATGTTGTCATGCAGTTAACTTTTCTGTGGCAACAAAGACAAAATTTATCATGAAACAGACTCTCCAGCATTTAACAAATAAAATAAAAGCACTTGTAGAACATCAGTCTTTGCTTACATATACTAACTGAATGCACATTAATTCGCCCAAATCTGGATCCACATTACAAGAATTAAGTTGAAAGGTTCCAACAACAGGTTTCCCATTTTCACCCAAACACAAACATGTTATATTTACAGTACAAATAGTGAATAGTACAATGCAAAGGCAAAATGAAAGAGTCAAACATAGTTACCAACACTGTTAGTAGGGGATTTTGTACAAGATTAACAAACTCAGAAAGTGACACTTTCTCTAATGATATCATGAAAACAGATTTCGATGGAAGTAATAAAAATAGATCTGAAACAAATTATCTCCGTGGTATTCTGTTTCTTTGAGACTTCTAAGGGACTCATACTACTGAATAGACCCATTCATTCAATCATCCATTAATTCATTCATTATTTTTCACAGAACTCATGAAAAAGAAGTAGTTTCAGGTTTGTAGAACAAATCACCATAGACATTTTAGACATTAGAAAAAAAGAGGCAGTTCTTAGAACCTTAATCTGTATACTGTAGAAACAGCAACTCTTAAAAATGTAGTCTATGCACTGTGTTACACACAAAATTAAATCATGGTGCTCAATACTATTTGTGTTTATACCCGATAAATATAACTTAGTAAATTAGCAGAAGAGCCACTACCTTGAAAAACACTACTGTTCAAAGCCACTACCTTGAACAAGACTGGTGCTTGATCTGTTATATTAAATAACTGCTACATTCTACAGGCAGCATAATAGTTACATGAACAGATTGACATTTATGGGGAAAAAAAACTGCAGCAGCGAATCATGCAACCCATTCTTTATATCATGCAGGAACAAAACCATACAACAGATTATTCAGACGTGTTAAATCTCTTCTGAACCACAAACCTTAAAAAACTCTGTGACATCTTACCAACTGTCAAACTACTATTAATTAATCTCTCAGTACTTCAAGCATGAAAATATGTACTCCATAATTGTAGAAATAACTTGTAAATGCACAGTATACACTCAACTTCATATCTAATTATAACATGGATCCAATTTATTATAAAAATTTAAACGATGTGTATTTGCTAGTTGTAAAACCAACAGGTAAAAAGATATTGTGTCCAATATCTTGTGTACAAAGTAGATAATGAAAAAGAGATTTACACAGACAATAAATAAATAAAATAATTAACTAGAGAAATCTGTTAACAATACAATACTACTTGTCATGCAGCTTTGCAATGAACATTGCTATGTACCATTTACCTGTAAGTCATGGAATATTTTCTTGTTTAGGTCTGAAAGGAATTAATTTTGTGGTGTTAGAATGCCTTCACTGTGGAGCATACTCTAAGAAAATCAAACTAGAAGCAGCAAATAAGTTTTGCATAGGGAAATGAATCCATAATTTTTCATGCACCCCTTATTAGAAAAAATTTGAAAAGACAGAATAGAGTAAGATGGGTCTGTAATCACAGCTGGTTTTTCTTATTTTGAACCAAATATATTCAAAACACAAGGATTTAATTATCAAGGGCGATTTTAATATTAACTTCTTAACTACAAATAACAGCAGAAGAGAACTAGAGCACCTGATGGTATCATTTAACCTAATTTCAGTGGATATCTTTCCCATTAGAGTAAATAGTACTTGTAAGATCCTAATTGACAATATATTCCTGGGCAGATACAGAAGCAGCAGTATTATTGTAAGTCAAGTTCTCAATGGTCTGTCAGATCATGGTGGTTAGCTGCTTACAGTAAATGATATCAAAATGTGTGATAAACTGAAACACTCCTTTAAAACTGTCAGGCCAGTAAATAATGATAACTTAGAAATCTCCAACCCCGTATTTATAGAGAGGAATATTAATGAAAAATTCAATCTTTTCTCTAATGAGTTTGTGTCGTTGTTTGAAGCTGTATGTCCAAAAAAATCTTGAGAAACAATCCTCAGGCTGCAAAACAGAAACCCTGGATTACTAAAGGGATCAGAATTTCCTGTACAACAAAAATAAATTTAGATGACTCCCTTAGGCTATCTAATGATCCCATTAAAAAAGGGCTACAGATTGTACTGCAATATTTTAAAAAGGGTAATACAAAAATCTAAAACTATGTACAGAACATCTTAAACTGGTTACTCAAACAACAAATCAAAAACCATCTGGCAAGTTATAAAAAGGGAGAGTGGCAAAAAAGTAGAGTACATGACTGACATAGAATTAATTCAGGATGGAAATACTGTAAAAAATACTGAGGAAGTTGCTAATATCTTCAGCAAACATTTTTCAACAGCTGCAGAAAAAAATTGGCTGTGAAGGCTCAGTGGGTCATGCGGCAGTCCTGCATAAAGCTGACAATGCCAGAGTTTGCCAGATACAGTCAGAAAACTCTTGTGGGTTGATAATATTTCAACTAAGATACTTAAGCACTGTCATGGCTATATACATGCAGTCTTGTGTGACATTTTTAACGAATCCCTAAAGCAAGTATTGTTCCACTTAGATTAAAATGTGGCTGTGTGAAGCCACTTTTCAAGAAAGGTGAAAAAACTGATGTACCAAACGACCACTCAGTATCCCTGCTAACAAGTTTTTCAAAGTTCATTGAGAAATTGGTATACAGGAGAATTGTTAATCACCATAACATTCTCAGTCAATGTCAGTTTGGTTTCCTGCAAGACCTATCAACTGATGACACTATTTTCTCTTTCATTGATCAAATTCTCGAATCCCTTAACAGAAAATTGGCACCAACTGGAATCCTATGTGACCTACCCAAAGCTCCTCACAGGAGAGCTTCTGTGGAGTTTGGAAGGTAGGAGATGAGGTATTAGCGGAAGTGAAGCTGTGAGGAGGGGTGTGAGTCATGCTCGGGTAGCTCAGATGATAGAGCACTTGCCCACGAAAGGCAAAGGTCCCGAGTTTCAGTCTCGGTCCGGCACACAGTTTTAATCTGCCAGAAAGTTTCATATCAGTGCACACTCCACTGCAGACCAAAAATTTCATTCTGGCAACATGTGGGTTCCATTTTCCAAGATTTCCAGACAGTGTTTTCATAGTGCATCTTTACAGACTGTTAACAACCATGAGCATGCGGAATAGGTTCTCAGATGTGTGAGTGGCTCAAAGACTTCTTAAGAAATCAAACTCAGTATGCTCTCCTGAGCAGCAAGTGTATGCCAGTTACAAGAGGATCATCAGGAACAATCTAGGAAAATGTCGTAGGACTGCACTTGTTCTCCGTATGCATAAATGATCTGATGCATTGGCTTAGCAGCAATCTGTGAGAGTTTGCTGATGATGCTGTAGAGTACAAGAAAGTGTCATCATTGGGTGACTGCAAGGGGTTACAGGATGGCTTAGACAGATTTTCTCTTTGTTGTTGTGAATGGCAGATTACTCTAAACAGAAAAAAAAGAAAAATGTAAGTCAATGAAGACAAGTAGCAAAAAAATCCTGTAAATTTAGAATACAGCATTAGTAGTGTGCTGTTTGACAGTCATGTCAGTTAAATATTTAAGCATCACCTTCCCCATGAACCATGGACCTTGCCATTGGTGGGGAAGCTTAGTGTCTCAATGATATGGATAGCAATACCATAAGTGCAGCCACAACGGAGGGGTATCTGTTGAGAGATGAGACAAATGCGTGGTTCCTGAAGAGGGGCAGCAGCCTTTTCAGTAGTTGCAGCGGCAACTATCTGGATGATTGACTGATCTGGCCTCGTAACACTGACCAAATCGGGCTTGCTGTACTGGTACTGCGAACGGCTGAAAGCAAGGGGAAACTGCAGCTGTAATTTTCTCCAAGGGCATGTGGCTTCACTGTATGATGGCATCCTCTTGGGAAAACATTCTGAAGGTAAAATAGTCCACCATTCAGATCTCCGGGTGGGGACTACTTTAGAGGACATCGTTATCAGGAGAAAGAAAACTGGCATTCTACAGATTGGAGCATGGAATGTCAGATCCCTTAGTTGGGCAAGTAGGTTAGAAAATGTAAAAAGGGAAATTGATGGGTTAAAGTTAGATATAGTGGGAATTAGTGAAGTTTGGTGGCAGGAACAACAAGGCTTCTGGTCAGGTTAATGCAGGGTTATAAATATAAAATCAAATAGTGGTAATGCAGAAGTAGGTTTAATAATGAATAAAAAAATAGGAGAGCAGATAAGTTACTACAAACAGCGTAGTGAATGCATTATTGTATCCAAGATAGACACAAAGTCCACACCTACCCCAGTAGTACAAGTTTATATGCCAAATAGCTCCGCAGATGATGAACAGATTGAAGAAATGTATGATGTGATAAAAGAAATTATTCAGATATTAAGAGAGATGAAAATTTAATAATCACTGGGGGACTGGAATTCAATAGTAGGAAAAGGAAGAGAAGGAAAAATAGTAGTAGGTGAATATGGAAGGGGGGTAAGGAATGAAGGAAGAAGGTGCTTAGTAGAATTTTGCACAGAGCATATCTTAATAATAATAGTAATAATAATAATAATAATAACATAACATCAACAGATACGAAGAAAGTAGACTGGAAAAAGAAAACACTACATGGCAAGCACCCATATCATCTAACACAGCCACACATCGATCAAGACGCATCCAACACATGGCTAAGAAAAGGCAATATATACAGTGAGACGGAAGGATTCATGATTGCAATACAGGATCAAACAATAAACACCAGATATTACGGCAAGCATATTATTAAAGATCCCAATACCACAACAGATAAATGCAGACTTTGCAAACAACAAATAGAAACAGTAGATCACATCACAAGTGGATGTACAATACTAGCAAATACAGAATACCCCAGAAGACATGACAATGTAGCAAAAATAATACATCAACAACTTGCCATAAAACATGAACTAATAAAACAACACGTTCCCACATACAAGTATGCACCACAAAATGTACTGGAGAATGATGAATACAAATTATACTGGAACAGAACCATTATAACAGATAAAACAACACCACATAACAAACCTGACATCATACTCACCAATAAAAAGAAGAAATTAACACAACTAATCGAAATATCCATACCCAATACAACAAATATGCAGAATAAATCAGGAGAAAAAATTGAAAAATACATCCAACTGGCTGAGGAAGTAAAGGACATGTGGCATCAGGATAAAGTTGACATTATACCAATTATACTATCAACTACAGGAGTCATACCACACAATATCCACCAGTACATCAACACACTACAGCTACATCCAAACTTATATAAACAACTACAGAAATCTGTAATTATTGATACATGTTCAATAACCCGAAAGTTCCTAAATACAATGTAACATATACCGTACAGTTAAAAGGAAGTCACGCTTGATGAAGGTCCGCGTCACTTTCCATTTTTAACCAGACCTAAGGTCTGAGAAAAATAGAAATAATAATAATAATGGTTTATTTGTCCATAATAACTTTTACAGTCATGGACATAGTCAGTCAGTACATACATGAACAATAATAATAGTTTAGTAGTAGAAATAAAGTACACAGAACATTAAAAATCCTTGATGGAGTACAAACATTTAGCAATTAACAGCTGCTTTAATTTTATTTTAAATTTGTTTCCTTTTAACATTTTTATGGTATTTGGCAGTCTGTTGTAAAAAAATCTTCCAGCAGAAAATGGATTATGATCGGTTGCTTTTTTATTTCTGACTTTTATGTGGCAATCCTCTTTCTTCCTTGTATTATAACTATGGATGTCACTATTTATTATACTGTGCTCCATATTTCCTTTTACAAACAGTATAGTCCTTAGAACATATAATGAATACACTGTTGGTATATTACACTTAATGAAGTATTCTCTACAGGATTGACACTTACTAATATTTGCTATTATCCTAATAGCTCTCTTCTGGGCTCTAAAAGCCCTACCCATGTATACCGTTGGTGCCCCGCCCCAAATCTCAATACCGTACTGTAGGTGGGAACGTATAATACCAAAATAGATTTGTCTTAAGACTGGTGGCGCTATTATGCTAGAAAGGCGTTTTAGCAGGTAGGTATTGCACAAGATTTTTTTACACATGTAGCTGATGTACTCCTTACATGTAAGATGTTCATTGACTATAATACCCAGGAATTTATGTTTATCAATTGATAACTCTGGCTCAGTATCCTCTTGTCTTGATTTGTAATTTAGCATAAACTCCATTAGAATTGTCTTTTTCTTATTTAATGCCAATTTATTTTTAGTCATATATTCTGTGATGACGCTAGTGTTCTTCATATTTTGCACTGCTAGCTGTTTTGTAGGGCCCCAGCTTATGAAGGAGGTGTCGTTGGCATAATTCACAAGGTCTGCATTTTTTGGAATTATTATATCATTGATGTACACAACGAACAGAAAAGGCCCAATAATACTTCCCCGAGGGACTCCACAGTTAAGAATTTTATAAGATGATTTTAGTGTTTGCATAAGTCCCCTGGTTGTATGATACAACTTAACACATTGTCTCCTGTCAGCAAGGTACGATCTTAACAATCTAATGCCACTCCTCTGACCCCATAAGTTTCTAACTTATTTAGAAGAATAGAGTGATTTACAGTATCAAAAGCCTTAGATACGTCTAGAAAGGTGCCAATAACTTTGTTTCCATCAAGATTATTCAATACTGCTTGAATAAATGTGGCTATGGCTGTTATTGTAGACTTGCCCTTCCTGAAACTGTGTTGAGAACTTTTTAATATATTGTACTTAGAGAAAAATGATTCCGTTTGATCAAGAAATAGCCTTTCCAACAACTTACTAGGTTCTGATATCAATGAAATAGGCCCATAATTTTGTACATCTGTAGTTTTTCCCTTTTTATGCACTGGTCTTATTTCAGTGACTTTTAACAAGCCAGGAAATAACCCCTGTCTGAAAGAGCTGTTTATTAAATGTTGCAGTGGCTTTATTAACTCATTACTGCATTCTTTCAGAAATTTGGCTGAGATGTCATCCCAGCCACTGGATGTACTTGCTTTTAATTTGGAAATGGTTCTCAGGATTTCCTGTTCTGTAACACACCTTAGGAAGAACGAATTACTAACATTACTGGGATTTAGCACCTGCAGTGGGTTGATCACATCCTCCTTACTCATCTTACTAAATTGATTTAAGAATCATGAAAGAAGGTTGTACATGTGGAAGAGGCCTGGAGGCACTGGAAGGTTTCAGGTAGATTATATAATAGTAAGACAGAGGTTTAGGAACCAGGTTTTAAATTGTAAGACATTTCCTGGGCAGATGTGGACTCTGACCACAATTTATTGGTTATGAACTGTAGATTAAAACTGAAGAAACTGCAAAAAGGTGGGCATTCAAGGAGATGGGACCTGGATAAACTGAAAGTACTAGAGAATGTAGATAGTTTCAGAGAGAGAAGAAGAGATTGACAAGAACGAGGGAAAGAAATACAGCAGAAGAAGACTGGGTAGCTTTGAGAGATGAAATTCTGAAGACAGCAGAGGATCAAGAAGGTAAAAAGGCGAGGGCTAGTAGAAATCCTTGGGTAACAGAAGAGATACTGACTTTAACTGATGAAAGGTGAAAATATAAAAATGCAGTAAATGAAGCAGGCGAAAAGGAATACAAACATCTCAAAAATGAGATCAACAGGAAGTGCAAAATGACTAAGCAGGAATGGCTAGAGGACAAATGTAAGGATGTAGAGGCATATATCACTAGGGATAAGATAGATACTGCCTACAGGAAAATTAAAGAGACCTTTGGAGAAAAGAGAACCACCTGTATGAATATCGAGAGCTCAGATGGAAAACCAGCTCTAAGCAAAGAAGGGAAAGCAGAAAGTTGGAAGGAGTGCATCGAGGGTCTATACAAGGGTGATGTACTTGGGGGCGATATTATAGAAATGGAAGAGGATGTAGATGAAGATGAAATGGGAGATATGATACTGCATGAAGAATTTGACAGAGCACTGAAAGACCTAAGTCAAAACAAGGGTCGGGAGTAGACAACATTCCATTAGAACTACTGATAGCCTTGAGAGAGCCAGCCATGACAAAACTCTGCCATCTAGTGAGCAAGAAGAATAAAATAATTCCAATTCCAATCAGTTTAATATATCACAGCTGCAAAACACTAACATGAATTCTTTACAGATGAATGGAAAAACTGGTAGAAGCTGACTCCAGGGAAGATCAGTTTCGATTCCATAGAAATGTTGGTACACATGAGGTGATACTGACCCTATGACTTATCTTAGAAGATAGGTTAAGGAAAGGCAAACCTACATTTCTAGCATTTGTAGACTTATGGAAAGCTTTTGACATTATTGACTGGAATACTCTCTTTCAAGTTCTGAAGGTGGCAGGGATAAAATACAGGGAGCAAAAGGCTATTCACAATTTGTACAGAAACCAGCTGGCAGTTATGAGTTGAGGAGCAAGAATGGGAAGTAGTGGTTGAAAAGAGCTTATACAGGTTTGTAGCTTATCCCTGATGTTATTCAATCTGTATATTGAGCAAGCAGAAAGGAAACAAAAGAAAGATTTGGAGTAGGAATTAAAAATCCATGGAGAAGAAATAAAAACTTTGCAGTTTGCCGATGACATTATAATTCTGTCAGAGACAGCAAAGGACCTGGAAGATCTGTTGAACGTATTGGACAGTGTCTTGAAAGGAGGATGTAAGATGAACGTCAACAAAAGCAAAACAAGAATAGTGGAATGTAGTCAAATTAAATCAAGTGATGTTGAGGGACTTAGATTAGGCAGTGAGACCTTAAAGGAGTAGATGAGTTTTGCTATTTGGGGAGCAAAATAACTGATGATGGTTGAAGCAGTGCAGATATTAAATGTAGACTTGTAATTGCAAGGAAAGCATTTCTGAAGAAGAGAAATTTGTTAACATCGACTGTAGATTTAAGTATCAGAAAGTATTTTCTGAAAGTATTTGTATGGAATGTAACCATGTATGGAAGTGAAACATGGACGACAAATAGTTTAGACAAGAAGAGAGTAGAAGCTATCGAAATGTGGCACTACAGAAGAATGCTGAAGATTCAATGGGCCGATCATGTAACTAATGAGGAGGTACTGAAAAGAATTGGGAAGAAGAGGAATTTGTGGCACAAGTTGACTAGAAGAAGGGATCAGTTGGTAGGTAACATTCTTAGACATCAAGGGATCATCAATTTAGCATTGGAAGGAAGTGCAGAGGGTAAAAATCATAGAGGGAGAACAAGGGATGAATACACTAAGCAGATTCAGAAGGTTGCAGTAGTTACTCGGAGAAGAAGAAGCTTGCACAGGTTAGAGTAGCATGGAGAGCTGCATCAAACCAGTCTCTGGACTGGAGACCACAGCAACAACAACATGTTGAAAATCAATATGAAATGGAATGAGCGCGTAAGGACAGTAGTAGGAAAGGCAAATGGTCAATTTTGCTTAATTGGGAGAATTTTAGGAGTGAGTAGCTCATCTATAAAGGAGACCACATACATAACACTGGTGTGACCCATTGTTGAGTACTGCTTGGATGTTTTTGATCCCCATCAAGTCATGATAAAGAAAGCCATCAAAGTAATTCAGATAAGTGCTGCTAGATATGTAATTGGTAGGTTTAAGTTACATGCTAGTATTACAGAAATACTCTGTGAACTCAAATGGATATACCTGCAGGGAATACATTATTTTAGTGAAACTTTATTGACAAAATTGGGGAACCAGCATTTGTGGCTGACTGCAGAATGATTCTAATGCTGCCAAGAAACATTTCATGTTGGGGCTGTGAAGACAAGATAAGAGAAATTAAGGCTTTTACAGAGGCATACAAACAGTCATTTTTTTCCTTGCTACATTTGTAGGTGGAGCGGGAGAGGGAATGACTAGTAGTTGTATAAGGTACACTCCACCATGCACCTTATGGTTGCTTGCAGAATATGTAAGTAGATAGGGCGCCACAAGACCCAACACTGGGCCAGTTCTTGCCCTTAACCTATATAAATAATCTTCTAATGACTTTTAAGGGTAGTTCAGAAAATGTAGTATTTGCTGATGATACTGGAATATTAATTTATTCATTTATTTGTTCCCAACATGTGACAAGACATGCATGAGCTTCAAACCATACCTTTATACTCTTAAATCTTTAATGCACAAATTAATAGCAGAACAGTGTGAGTTTAAAATGCAGTTGAGTTACACAGGTGGATTTGTACTCATCTGGGACTGCTGCATCATATATGTCATGTAAGGACATTATATATTATGTTCTGAGGCCAAGACGCTGCTATGTTCAATTACATTTTTTATTATAATTGGCCTATTTTGGCATAACTGCCATCTCAGGTTATATCAGGTGGTCTCTGAAGTCCTTGAGTCATGAAAGTTTATTCCATAATGATGTTATCTGACAGCTGTATTGGTAGTTGATATAACACTGGTGGCTCAACAGTAATAAAAAATGTAATCAGACACAGCAGCAGTATGGTCTCATAGCATAATATATAAACAGGTATGCTTGTTGAAATAATGAAAATAACATACTATTTTAAGCTTTTGGAACATATACTTTGTGTATACAGCCATAATATTAAAATATATAAATAGACATTTACATAAAATTCTCTCTTTGACTTTAGTTACTATCCTCATAGTTTTCTTTTGCCTTGAGCATGTGCATTTGGATGTCTGTGTGGTCATGTGTACTCTTAGTAGAAAATGTACCAGAGCTCGAAAGCTAGTATTAATTGTTTTCTATTATGTGTTTCTGTGTGCCATACAGCATTTCTCTATAGGTAAGTCATTGCCTTCCACGTATTTTACACAACATTTTAAATTTTATATTTACCAACTTCTTTAATTCAGTTCAGAGTCCCATGTCAGCTTTTTCTATACACCATTTCTCGAGTATCTGTGTGAGAATAATGGACAATGGGCACTACATGTGTTGTGTGTGACACATTGAGAATTTGGACTGTACAAAAGTGTGCTCAGATAGCCAAAGTGGTTGAGATGACTGCTTCCATAAAGTGGGAAATCTGGGTGTGAGTTCCCATTCAGCACGAATTTTTTTCTTTTTGCCACTGGATTTATTTCAGTATCCAATTGTGGCTGAGGTCTGACTTTCTCTTATGCAATTTCTTGAGGTTTCTCAGCTCACTGAGTAAAGGGGCATGGTACATTATAGACTGCTTTCCATTAGTCTGAGTCTTCGAGTGTCTAAATTTATGTTTTTTTTATTTATTTATTAATTTATGTACATGGATCATTCTGTACAATGGTATTGGAAAAGTTTACATGAAGTACAAAAAATTACAAGCTTCAAAAATTTATAACTACATGCATGTATCAGTAAACTGACTTATGTATTCAAAAATAGCCTCTAAAATACAACATCTAAAACAACGTTGATATACGTACATAATTATCAAAGATTAAAATCACTTTAATGCATCGCAATTATAGCCATAATACTAAAATTTATATATACATATTTACATGAAATTCTTCCTTTGATTTTAGCTACTACCCATCTTCTGTAACACTAAGACTTGTTTATGTGTGTATGATATGTTCCTCACCAAAATACAATATCATGCATCAGAAAAGGCTGCATCAGTCCAAAATATATTATCCTTAATTTTTCTGAATTTAGGTATGGTGATACCCTCCTTAACGTATATCGACTATATGTTAGCTTATTACATATCGGTACACAGTCAACTTGGAGTTTTCCAGATCAGTTTATTTTCTAGAAATATGCCCAAAAACTTGAAAGAGGGCTTGTTTTGTCCAGCAGATTTCCCTTCTATGCATTTTGTTCATTTATCCACCAGGCTGAACGTGCATTATTTTGACTTTCGAGAGGTTAACCATTCAACTTTCACTTTCAAAATGATCTTGTGCTTTCTCTATAAACTTTTGAACTTCATTATGAAGATTACCTGGATCTTTTGCTCAGCAAAGACTAAGTCTATCATCAGCATACATGGTGATGAAAGGTTATTATTTTGAGTCCTGAGAAAGTTGTCTACATATGTTATAAAAAGATATGGTCTCAATATCAAGCCCTGTGGCACATAAAATTTTTCAGCTCTCATTCTGGACCTTTTTCTGTCTATGCTGTCTCCATTCTGACACGTTAATCATGGGGCCAAAGTCAACCTTAGATCAGATGATAGCTGAATAAGCCTACAAGTGATTCACAGCTAACAGTTCAAGCTTTAATCTCACAGTGGTTCATAGTGTGAAATTTCAAACCTGTTAGCACTCAAAGTAGACATTAATGGTCAACACAAAATGAAACACCCAGCGCAAAATTCCTTAGGGGTCCAGTCTGAATAACAAGTTAAAATGAAATCAACACAGAATTTTTACATTCACTTCCCAACACATGTAATCCTCAATAGTTTTTGTTGGTAATGGTAAAACTCAGTTTAAGCTGAGCTGTTATTCACACAGTTACAATACAAGGCGCAAAAATAATTTTCATGTACGCTTTACCTCTTTATTTACGGTTCAGAATTGAGTTCTGTACTCCAGTGGAAAAATATTCCACAGAATCCCATCTAACACAAAGCAAGAAATTGGCAATCACAACCAACCAAAAGAAAATTACAACATACATCATTAGCCACCTTTTCTGTAAATTATCTGAATTTTTAGAGATGTGGTAAATGATATCTCAAAAAATACCATTGCATTCAAGAAAATATGAAATAACCAGGAGCAGATAAATAGCAGGTATATGGCATAACTGACAAGGCAGTAGCTTTTTTATTTCTCCAGTGTAGCAGTTTTCTTCCTAATTTAAATGTAATAAGTATGATAGGCATGAAGCAGTACTGCCATAGTTTGCTGTTAATACAGTATACAGATAAAGTTTCTATGGTTTTCTTGTCTTTTGTTATTGTATATCTTTACTCATTCTAAATGCTGAAGATTCTCCTTCTGATGCAATCTAAGGAACATGATTAATGAATGAATATTGAATAACTAAAGAGTAAGGACTCACATTAGCAGAGTGAAATATGAAATAGACTTATGAAGATTGTGCATCATATGTTGGTTCTGTGCTAATTCATCTGTGCAATATATATTTCAAGAATGTCATTTCCAAACAGATTAATACAGATGTCAGTAAAATGACTTTATAAATAGGGAGAAAGAGATTGTGTAGGCAACTACAGGCCAGTTTTCTGCTTACCAGCAGTTTGGTGAAGAAAGTAAATAAGAGAGTAGTAACACATCATAGTGTGCATAATTTATCATCAGAACTCTAATTTGATTGCACATAATGAGCATAAAAATGAGTATCAAAAGAAAATGCAATTTATTCTCTTGTGTGTGAAACATGTGAAGGGCTAACTGGCAAGCTGAGGAGATTCCCCTACAAAAACCAAACTGAGAGACAATTAAGAAATTTACATGCAAATAAATGAGTCTTCATCACATACCAGTTTCTCAGTTTTTTGGAAAGTCTGGAAAGAGTGAAATGAGTCCATAATTAGAGGTGGCTTTGCTATCTCCAGTTTTATTTGTGTGTGTTACTGCTGCATATTTCAGTCCATCAGAAAATGCACCCTGTCATTTGTTTCTTACAAAGACAGCTTAATGGTAGTTCTGTCAGTTCAGCACAAGTTTCTAGTACTCTAAACTCATAACAGGCGGAATAATTACCAGTTTTTAGTGACCTGATGAATTTTGTTACCTTAGTAAGTGTTCTATTTTAGAAATGGTGCAGTCTAACACGCTGCTTCCCCAGCGGGAAGGTGTGCTGGTCCCCAGCATGAATCTGCCCAGTGGATTAGTGTTGAGGTCTGGTGGATGGTTTTTAAGGTGGCTTTCCATCTGCCTCAGTGAACGTGGGCTAGTTCCCCTTATTCCGCCTCAGTTAAACTATGTCGGCGATTGCTGCACAAACACTGTCTCCACGTACGTGTACACCATCATTACTCCACCACGCAAACATTGGAGTAACTCTTGTCCGGTATGAGATGTTCCCAAGGGGTCTACTGGAGTCAAACTGCATAATACCCTGGGTTCGGTGTGGGGTGGTGGTGAGGTGGGTGGACTGCTGTGGCCTGTTGTGGGGTTGTGAACCACTGAGGGCTATGGTGGGATGAAGCCTCTCCGTCGTTTCTAAGTCCCCGGTTCAATACACAATACACAATTTTAGTAGTGCTCAGAGTGCCTGCCAAAATAAATCTAATGCATCCATTTTCTTTTCTTATTAGTAAGTGCAATATTTGCTGCCACTGTGATGTGTTTTGCTTGTTTGGTAACAGATAGATGGGTTTTATGGTACTAGAGGAATCCGAATTTCTACTCTTGACTGAAGTTTTTCATTACATTTTGTAAAGCTCTGCTGTGCAGGATTAGCTGAGCAGTCTAAGGAGCTGCAGTCATGGACTGTGCAGCTGGTTCCGGCGGAGGTTCGAGTCCTCCCTCGGGCATGGGTGTGTGTGTTTGTCCTTAGGATAATTTAGGTTAAGTAGTGTGTAAGCTTAGGGACTGGTGACCTTAGCAGTTAAGTCCCATAAGATTTCATACACATTTTTTTTGTAAAGCTCTCATTTTCTCATGCAAAATACTTTTATACCACTGGCTGTCCTTCCCTTGCTCTTAGTTCCACTCATTTTTACACATGTTAACTTTAGAAGGCAACACCACTCAGTGATGTTTGAATGTGTTTGAGAAAAAATTAAACATTCTGGGTATAATGTCAGCACAATAAATCTCTTTCTTATGTTCTTTCCATCATATCTCTCTTGCAATTATCATTGAGTCATTGTTTATGATTCTGTGATTCAATACATTTTGTCTGAACTTATCTGATCTGCATATTGTATTGCTAATATTTGCCTACTATAGATTAACCACTGCATATCACTTTTACATATAATTCAATGAAAGCAGTGGGATATGAAAACAAACTATCAATGGATGTTTCTCTTTGTCCTTCAATCCTCATTAGGAATTTTACTGCAGGGAATAATCAAAAGCTAGGCACAAACAATTCTAGGTGTGGTACAGCAACAAACACATAACAAGAGTTTGATTACGCCTCTTTTCAATGTCTTATTACAATAACAATTAGTTTCCTTACAAAGGGAATGAGTGTAGGGGGAGCAGATGCAGGAATCCTGCACCATCACTCATGGCAAGGTCCTACTGGAGGTCATTTGCCATTGCCTTCCTCCAACGAGTTATGTCATGTCAAGTTTGTACCTATGTCATGTGATGACATAGGTACAGTGTAGTGTTTGGTCTGTGTTCTTATGAATGAAGGAAATTGAGAGGATAAAATCAAGTGCTGGGACACAGCCTACTCCTCTCAAAAATCACCAGGGGGCCCACGGAACTCAACGTCCCCATCTGACAAATGGATCACCATCAATAGTGTCACATACCCCCACTTCAGAAGACACTGCAAGGGGTTAGAATTTAATCCAGGACATTGGCACAAAGACTGGTGATCAGAAAATTTACACCACCTACCCTCCTCCCTTTGCTAGCCGAATACGGGCAGTGAAAATTTCTTTCAACACCAGGATTTGAATCAGCTTATCTCCAAGATGAGCACCCACAGACAGGTGTGTGTTATCGACCTCTGACACAGCAGGAGGTTCAGTGTCTTAAGGCCTGTTAAATTCAGGGTAGTATGAAAAATGGGGAAGCCTCACGGCAGCTGTCAGTGATATGGAGAAGAGGTGAGAAAGCCTAACATACACTCCTGGAAATTGAAATAAGAACACCGTGAATTCATTGTCCCCGGAAGGGGAAACTTTATTGACACATTCCTGGGGTCAGATACATCACATGATCACACTGACAGAACCACAGGCACATAGACACAGGCAACAGAGCATGCACAATGTCGGCACTAGTACAGTGTATGTCCACCTTTCGCAGCAATGCAGGCTGCTATTTTCCCATGGAGACGATCGTAGAGATGCTGGATGTAGTCCTGTGGAACGGCTTGCCATGCCATTTCCACCTGGCGCCTCAGTTGGACCAGCGTTCGTGCTGGACGTGCAGACCGTGTGAGACGACGCTTCATCCAGTCCCAAACATGCTCAATGGGGGACAGATCCGGAGATCTTGCTGGCCAGGGTAGTTGACTTACACCTTCTAGAGCACGTTGGGTGGCATGGGATACATGCAGACGTGCATTGTCCTGTTGGAACAGCAAGTTCCCTTGTCAGTCTAGGAATGGTAGAACGATGGGTTCGATGACGGTTTGGATGTACCGTGCACTATTCAGTGTCCCCTCGACGATCACCAGTGGTGTACGGCCAGTGTAGGAGATCGCTCCCCACTCCATGATGCCGGGTGTTGGCCCTGTGTGCCTCGGTCGTATGCAGTCCTGATTGTGGCGCTCACCTGCACGGCGCCAAACACGCATACGACCATCATTGGCACCAAGGCAGAAGCGACTCTCATCGCTGAAGACGACACGTCTCCATTCGTCCCTCCATTCACGCCTGTCGCGACACCACTGGAGGCGGGCTGCACGATGTTGGGGCGTGAGCGGAAGACGGCCTAACGGTGTGCGGGACCGTAGCCCAGCTTCATGGAGACGGTTGCGAATGGTCCTCGCCGATACCCCAGGAGCAACAGTGTCCCTAATTTGCTGGGAAGTGGCGGTGCGGTCCCCTACGGCACTGCGTAGGATCCTACGGTCTTGGCGTGCATCCGTGCGTCGCTGCGGTCCGGTCCCAGGTTGACGGGCACGTGCACCTTCCGCCGACCACTGGCGACAACATCGATGTACTGTGGAGACCTCACGCCCCACGTGTTGAGCAATTCGGCGGTACGTCCACCCGGCCTCCCGCATGCCCACTATAAGCCCTCGCTCAAAGTCCGTCAACTGCACATACGGTTCACGTCCACGCTGTCGCGGCATGCTACCAGTGTTAAAGACTGCGATGGAGCTCCATATGCCACGGCAAACTGGCTGACACTGACGGTGGCGGTGCACAAATGCTGCGCAGCTAGCGCCATTCGACGGCCAACACCGCGGTTCCTGGTGTGTCCGCTGTGCCGTGCGTGTGATCATTGCTTGTACAGCCCTCTCACAGTGTCCAGAGCAAGTATGGTGGGTCTGACACACCGGTGTCAATGTGTTCTTTTTTCCATTTCCAGGAGTGTAGATGTCTCAAGATGAGCAGCACTCAATGTCAAAATCAAGCTGTAACTATGTGCCCAACATTAAACAAAGTCTTGTTTTCCAATATTTGAACCCGTCAGGACTGTCTCACTTCCTGATAGACTGCAACTCATAAGTTACATACTTGCTTAAAATTTGAAGACAAGAAACAAATGAATGTGCTTAAAGAGATGGCATTAGACAGCAATGGTAATGGTCTCTGTATTTGGATGTGTAGGTGATAACTTTCTCAATGTGGAATTTTGGATTTGAAGAAGATCAGCATGCACACTGCAGACAATATTTTGATGCAGTATCCCAAGTCTTGGGAGGCATGCCATCTTTTGAATCAGTCTGACCATACCCTGTACTACTGGGCTGCAAACACAAGGAATGTGATAGACAAAAGTGGTGCAAGTTAAAATGAACACATGTCCACAGAGCTCAATTTAAACTTTAGTTAGTTTTTTACATGTTCCATGGATCACATGCATGACAGTTTGCCAAAATGTGGAATGTGTCAATAGCTTTAAATATAAAATACATTTCCTCTGTGAAAACGTGGCCATATGTGGCCATTTACATAACTGGACTTGTTGGTTTAGTCCTAAAATCTAACAAAATTTTATAAATGTAACCCAACTACATTCACACTATTAGTTGGAAGTAGTCAAGTAGTATTTTTCAATTTAAAATACTTTTAAACCTGTAGTGATCCCCAGAGTTTAGCCCTGTGCTAAAGAACTTTGGATAACATATGGGATCCCTTTCTGATCTTACACAAGACATCAATTATTATTATGTCTTCTATTGTATTTGTGTATAATTTGGTTTATTTAATAAAACTAGCTTGTAACTCAAAAGTTGGTTTGAACAAAATGGTCCTATCTTAGGAATTGACTCTCTTCCTTCCAGAAAACTGGTTCACTCTCACATTTACAGGAAGGGAAATTTGAAAAATAGTCCAGTTATTTCAGATATACAAAGCACACATTAATTTTCAGCTCACAAGGAATGTTTTTCTGATAATGCAATAAATCCAATTTTTTATGGAGTCTTATGCAAGGCTTAATACAATATTTATGTTACCCAAATTTGTATAACAAATCTTTGTCAAGTGTGTTACAAGAGTTGATAACTGTAATGGAAAATGGTGGGTAAGAGAGTGTACAATAATCTAGTAGGTACTGGCAGATGCATAATACAATGAATGGAATTTGGTCTTCAGCTAATCAATATTCAATTTTTTGAGTCTACTGTAACCATCATTTATCAAATTATGAATAACTTTCACATACAGGGTTTCATTCACTTTGCAGCTATTAATGTCTATTTCCATTCCATTAAACATCATTCCCTTGTGCTTAAAATTGAACAATAATATTATAAATTCAACACTTTCTGTGCATCGGTGAGTAAGGACCTGTGAGTAGCAGCTTTCCTTTTCATAATTTTGTTAGACCCATATAACTGTGCATATCAAAATTCCTTGTCCAGGATGTGGAGATGTGCTGACCCCAGCTAGAATCCACCTGACACACTATCAACATGCGTTGGTCTGCCAGCCAGCATGGATGTGGTTTTTGGCTGTTTCCTTCATCCTACTGTGTGAACATGGGGCTGGTATCCATTTGCTGTCTCAGTTACGTGATTCACAAACGTTTATAGATCTTTCACCCACTTTCACATGAAAAACACTACATGCATAACAGGATGACAAGACAGGAAGGGCATCCAGCCACCCCTTAAAGTAACAATGCCAAATCTGTTAATAACAATGCCAACCCTGTGCCAATGTGGTATAAAGAAACAAAAAAGCATGTGACAGTTTAAGTTACACTGGAACACAAATAACAAGAATAGTATGATATCATTTCCTTAAAAAACTAAAGTATTTTAAAAAATAATTGGTTTTAGAGTTGCATTTAACTCTTCCAGCAGTTTTCATCATATTTCCGCTATGCTATTTCTTTGTATATAGTAAATTATCCATCTTGTAACAGTACATGCCAAATCATTTACATACCTTCACTGTCATCATCACAAGTGTTAGGTTCCCTCTAGTACCATAGAGGTTATTCCCATATGGTTTAACGCATATCCTATCATTCTGTCAATTCTTCTTGACAGCATTTCCCACATGTTCCTTTCTTTGCCAATTCTGCAGAGAAACTCTTCATTCCTTACCTTATCAATCCATCTGATTTTCAAAATTCTTCTGTAGCATCATTCTCTTCTGTACCTGTTTTCCCACTGTCTGTGATTCAATACAATCCAATACTGTGCTTAAAACATACATTCTCAGGAATTGCTTCCTCAAATTAAGATCTATGTTTGATACCAGTAAACTACTTTTGACTAGAAATGCCCTCTTTGCCTGTCCCAGTCCACTTTTTATGCCATCCTTGCCCTCTTTGTCATGGGTTATTTTGCTTCCAAGGTAGAAGAATTCTTTAACTTTATCTACTTCGTGATCACCGATTTTAATATTATGTTTCTCACTACTATCATTTTTGCTACTTCCCATTGCTTTTGTCGTTTTCCGGTTTACCCTCAATCCATATGTGGTACTCATTAGACTGCTCATTCCATTTAACAGGTTCTGTAGTTCTTCCTCACTTTCAATGAGGATGGCAATGTCATCAGCAAATATTACTATCAAAGCTCTTTCACCCTGAATTTTAATCCCACTCTTGAACCTTTCTTTTATTTCCATCATTGTTTCTTTGATGTATAGATTGAACAACAGAGGCAAAATACAGCTTTCCCGTCTTGCACCCTTTACAATCTGAGCATTTCATTCTTTCAACCTTATTGTTTCCTCCTGGGACTTGTACATCTTGCATATCACCCATCTTTCCTTGTAGTTTACTTCTGTTTTTCTTAGGATTTTGAATATCTTGCAGCATTTCACACTGTTGAATGCTTTTTCTAGATAAACAAATCCTATGAGTGTATCTCTGTTTTTCTTCACTCTTACTGCCATTATGAGACACAAAGTCAATACTGCCTTTCTGGTACTTTTACCCTTCCTAAAGCTAAACTGATTGTCATGTAACAGATCCTCAGTTATCTTTTCCATTCTTCTGCATATTATTCTTGTTACCAGCTTGGATGCATGAGATGTTAAGCTAATTGTGTGATAGTTTTCACACTTATGTGGCCTTGCTATCTTCAGAGTAGTGTGGATGATATTTTTCTGAAATTCCGATGGTACATCACCAGTCCCATAGATTCTACATAAAAACTTAAATAGTTGTTTGGTTGTCATTTCTCCTGATGAATTTAAAATGTCATGTGGAATATTATCTATCCCTTCTACTTTATTTCATCTCAAGTCTTCCAGAGCTGTTTTAAATTCTGACACTAAAGCTGGACTCTCTATGTCTTCCTCATCAACACCAGTTTCCTTTTTCTATCAAATCATCAGACAAGTCCTACCCCTCATACAAGCATTTAATGTACTCCTTCCAAATACTCACTCTTTCCTCTGCATTTAACAGTGGAATTACCATTGCAGTTAGCCGGCTGGCGTGGCTGTGCGGTTCTAAGCGCTTCAATTTGGAACCGCGTGACCGCTACGGTCGCAGGTTTGAATCCTGCCTCGGGCATGGATGTGTGTGATGTCCTTAGGTTAGTTAGGTTGAAGTAGTTCTAAGTTCTAGGGGACTGATGACCTCAGATGTTGAGTCCCATAGTGCTCAGAGCCATTTGAACCATTGCAGTCTAATTGTTACCGTCCTTCATTTTCATTTCACGAAAGGTTGTTTTGATTTTTATACATGCTGAATCAGTCCCTCCGAAAATCATTTATTTTTTAATGTCTTCACATTTTTCTGGCAGCCATTTACCTAGGCTTCCCTGTACTTCATATTTACCTCAGCCCTCAGTGAATTATATTGCCTTATTTCTTTCTCTCAATATTTTTGTACGCCTCCTTTCGTTGATCAATTGAAGTATTTCTTTTGTTGTTCAAGGTTTCTTTGGTGTTACCTTTCTTGTACATATGTCTGACTGTCCAAAATCTGTAATTGCCCTTGTTAGATATGTCCATGCCTCTTCATCTGAACTGCCTACTGTGATATTGGTTATTACAGTATCCACATTCTTAGCAAACTTCAAGGGCATCTCATCATTCCTCAGCACTTCAGTATCCCGCTTCTGTACAGTTTCTTAAACTTCAGTCTACTCTTCATCATTACTAAATTATGATCTGAGTCTATTTCTGCTCCTGAGTATACCTTCAGTCTAATATGTGATTTCGGAATCTCTACTTGAAGGTGATGTAATCCACCTGGAATCCTCCCATGTCTCTAGGTCTTTTCAAGTATACCACCCCAGTTGTGATTCTTGAACAGAGAGTCTGTTATTACCATCTATAATTTATTGCAGAACTCAATTCTTACATAACCCTTACTTCTATTCCTTCTCCTACAACAGTGTTCCAATCCCCCATGATTATTAAATTTAGATCTCCCTCTACATACTGAATCACCCCTTTAATAATCTTACATACTTTTTCTGTCTCTTCATCTTATGCTTGTGACATTGGCATGTATACCTGAACTGTCATTGTGGGTGTTGGTTTGCTGTCAAATCTGATGATAACAACCCTATCACTGAAATGTTCACTGTAGACTGTAGCTCTCTCTCTGCCCCAATTTTCTATTCATAGGGGGGGGGGGGGGGGGCAGGTCTCACAGATGCTTGGTTGAGCATCCCACCTCCCAATCTGTGACATCCCCTTTCCAACTTCTCCTTGGAGAAGAAACATTTACATCTATTTCCGAAAGATATTAGTATCTACCTACTCTAAGTGTTTCTGTCAGCACTATTACTGTTTTTGCCTTCCAATCATCTGCCTCTCTAAAATGCTACATCTGCGTTTGTACTCCAAAAGCCACCTATTGTGTGTGGCAGAGAGTACTTCATGTACTAATGTTATTTAACCCCTTTTCTATTCCAGTTGTAATTGGTGCATGAGAACAACATCTGTTAGTACACTATGCGATCGAAGTATCTGGACACCTACCTGAAAATGACTTACAAGTTCATGGTGCCCTCCATCGGTAATGCTGGAATTCAATATGGTGTTGGCCCACCCTTAGCCTTGATGAAAGATTCCACTCTGACAGGCATATATTCAATCAGGTGCTGGAAGGTTTCTTGGAGAATGGCAGCCCATTCTTCAGGGAGTGCTGCACTGAGGAGAGATATCGATGTCGGTCAGTGAGGCGTGGCACGAAGTCGGCGTTCCAAAACATCCCAAAGGTGTTCTATAGATTCAGGTCAGGCCTCTGCACAGGCCAGTGCATTACCAAGATGTTATTGTTGTGTAACCACTCTGCCACAGGCTTTACATTATGAAGAGGTGCTTGATCATGTTTAAAGATGTAGTCGCCACCCCCGAATTGCTCTTCAACAGTGGAAAGCAAGAAGGTGCTTAAAAAAACCAATGTAGGCCTGTGCTGTGATGATGCCATGCAAAACAACAAGGGCTGCGAGCCCCCTCCACGAAAAACACGAACACACCATAACACCACCACCCCTGAATTTTACTGTTGGCACTACAGACACTGGCAGAGGACATTCACTGGGCATTCGCATACCCACACCCTGCCATTAGATCGCCACATTGTGTACCATGATTTGTCACTCCACTCAACGTTTTTTGACTGTTAATTGTGCAATGTTTATACTCCTTACACCAAGCAAGGCGTTGTTTGGCATTTACTGGCATGATGTGCAGCTTATGAGCAGCCACTTGACTATGAAATCCAGGTTTCCTCACCTCCCGCCTAACTGTAATAGTACTTGCAGTGGATCCTGAGGCAGTTTGGAACTCCTGTGTGATGGTCTGGATAGATGTCTGCCTATTACACATTACGACACTCTTCAACTGTCAGTGGTCTCTGTCAGTCAACAGATGAGGTCAGCCTGTACGCTTTTGTGCTGTATGTGTCCATTCACACTTCTACTTCACTATCCCATCAGAAACAGTGGACCTAGGGGTGTTTAGGAGTGTGGAAATCTCGCATACAGATGTATGACACAAGCGACACCTGATCTCCTGACCGTGTTCGAAGTCCATGAGTTCCGCGGAGCACCCCATTCTGCTCTCTCACGATGTCTAATGACTGCTGAGGTTGCTGATTCGGAGGACCTGGCAGTATGTGGCAGCACAATGCACCTAATATGAAAAACTTATGTTTTTGGGCATTTCCAGATACTTTTGATGACATAGTGTAAGTCTCCGCATGAAACTGAATCTCTCTAATTTTATTTTGCAAGACGTATATAGCAAGACAAATACATTGAATGAGTCCTCCTGGACTGTACACTCTGGTAATTTTAACAGCAGGTCACATTATGGTGCACAACTCCTTTCTTGTAGCATCATCACTGCACCTGAATAAGAACATCTCCATTATACATCCTGTGATGGAATGCATTGCTGTCTTTGCATCTTCTCTACTTATTCTGTCAATTCTATGTGGTAATTGGCCCAAACAGAGGAGCAACATTCAAGTATCAATTGACTGAAGGATTTTGTAAACTATCTTCTTCTCAGAGGGACTAAGTTTTATAAGAATTTTTCTAATAAATTTCAGTTCTTCTCTATGATTTATTGTATGTGATCACAGAGCTGCTTGCATGTTTTGTGTCAGCAGGGGCAAAACATTTTACTTCTTATAAGTGGTTTAGAAACTTTGAGGACATTATTATCTGCCTATCAGTTCCTACAGTGAACTTTTAGTACCTGGTCAGAGTTACAAACAAGCTAATTGTAGTAATATCTGTTTTTAAATTCTCAGATTTTACTTCACCATATTTATGTTAATTACTGTCAGTCTCACTCTGAGACAGATCCTCACAATTCATTATTTTCCTGCAATTAAAAATTTCAAATGGAATAACATTCCCCACATTGAACCATTACCACAAGCTTCAACATTTCAGTTCTTTCTAGTTCATTTTATGACTCACTTTGCAAACATTTTATATAATTTTAATGCTTATTTTCATGTCATTTTAATGATAATTTTTCCAGGCATTTTAGGCCATAAAATTTTAGACCCTGAGTTTACTGGTCCTTTTTCATATTCATAGTCACATGAATTCTCACTAAGAACAAATGTCCCTACAGCAACCCCCCCCCCCTTCCCCACTCCAACCCCTCACAATCTTGTGGGCACCCCTATGGGGTCATTCCACTTTAAATCACTCCATACACATATGTACTCCTTGATATTTAATGGGTGTGATGGTCTTCAGTGACTGTTTGCCAATTGTAGTAGTAGTAGTAGTAGTAGTAGTTTATTCATCCAGAGACAATTTACATTGTATGGATTTCTTCAAAAAATACATAGTGTGTATATATATATATATATACAAACGTTGCATTTCCAGAAACACCAAGATCAGACACTATAACACAGTGATCAAACCCGCCGTACTGTATGCCAGCAAAACACTAGCACTCAACAGAAAAATCAAAATTGAAGAAATCAAAAAAGAAGAACGACACACACACACACACACACACACACACACACACACACACACACACACACAGGGTGAACAATACTATACAAAATACAAATGTGCATAGTAGACTACGTAACATCAGACCACATTGAAATAGCATGTACAACTTTGATTATTTACATTGATGTATGAGAAAGACTTTTTACATGGAATACACAGTTGATATTTTGTACATATTATTTATTTACATCATAGCAACAGTCAGATAAAAATTACTATTGGCACAGAGTACATAAATATAATTGTTTAGTATGGAGCTATTCCAGGTATTCTTTTACACTATAATAGCAGTTGGTCATTAAAAATTTGAATACTGCTTCTTTAAATGAAGACAATTTTTTTATTTCTTTTATCTTTACCGGTAGTTTGTTATACAATCTACTTCCTTGTATGTTCGTTTGTTTCTGCGCCAAAGCCTTGTTAACTCTTTTTATATGAATGTCATTGCACTTTCTTGTGTTTTAAGTATGTAGATCCGAGTTGGATTGGAAATTGTTAATATTTCGTTTTACATTAATTACGCTTTTCTGTATATAGAGGCACGGTAGGGGTAGAATATTCAGCTGTTTAAATAATTACTTTGAAGGAGTTAGCCTTGAACTGTTGGTAATTATTCCAACAGCTCGTTTTTGTAGAGTGAAGATGGTTTTGAGATTTTTCTTACTATGACCCCAGAAGATGAGGCCATAGGTAATAGCAGAATGTATATAAGCAAAGTAAACAGCTCTGCTACATTCCCTACTACATACAAAGCTAATAACACGTAAAGCAAAGCAAGCAGAACTTAACTTATGTGAGAGATACAGGATACGGGATCTCCAGTCTAAATTTTCATCTATATGTACACCTAAGAATTTTGTGGTAGCAACTCTCACAATTTCTTTATTTTGTATTCTAAGATCTAGATCAGAGTGTGACTTTGCTTTCCTGTAATGGATATAATTAGTTTTAGAGAAATTTATGGTTAATTTGTATAATCTATCTTTCACCTATTTGTGCAAAATACAATACATTTGTTTATTTTAAGGCCAACTGCCAATTTTTGCACCAGACAGGGTCTTTCTGCATTTTATTATAACTGTCTAGTGTTGCAATTTCTGTATATACAACAGGATCATCTGTTAATAACCTCAGTGAGCCTCTGACATTGGCTGTTATATATATATGTGTTTGAACTGCAATGTCTCTATAAAATTCTCTTGGAATATACCTGAAGATAATTTCACGTTTCAAGATTTATCTCTATAAATAACACACAGTGTTCTATTTATTACAGACTAACTGCTCAAATGACAAAGCTGGTCTGCAATTCTGTATGTTTCTATTTGGTTCATTATGCAAATGTGCAGGCTTTTCTTGAACATCTTCCAAAAAGAAAGAACACTGCATCCATTTCAGTGGTGGTATCTACTTCCTTCTGGGTCCTGTGGATGAACAGAGCAAGCTGTATTTTGCAGGATATGGAATCTGTGTTGATTCTGACAAAGGAGATTTCTGTTCTCACGAAAGCCAAAATTACGTTCCAAAAGTCTACAAGGGATTGACATCAGACACAGGCCTGTACACATGACTTGTTAATTTTCCAGTCATTTGGAAGACATTGTTCTCCCAATGACCTATGAAACACTACTGCAAAAAGAGGAGCAAGTTCTTTCACATTCTTTGTGTCGATTCATGTAGGTTTCCTGCCTTCCCTGTGTTAAATGATTTCAACTGATTTTCTATCTCACCATTATTTATTTCAGTATCTGCCATTTTGGTTTTGTACAATTAAAAGAAGGAACTGTAGTGTGATCTTAGTACTTTAGCTTTCTCTCTGTCATCCTCCGTTTTGGTGCCAGTATGGCCACTGAGTGATTGGTCAGATAGCTGACTCAATGTTTTTTTCTTTTTTTTTTCCAAATTTGTTGAACACTTCACACATGGCTCCTCTTATACTCATTTTGATTCTGTTCAATTTTTGTTTGTCATTAAGAAGTGCGTTATGATTAAATCAGTGATGAACTCTTCCTCAGTTTCTGAGCAGCTTTCTAACGGCTGTTTCCCATACCTCACAACGCTTAGGGCATAATTGTCTACTCTCATTAATTCTTAAATTTATACTCAACATTTGAAGTCTCAGAGATGGATGTTTGATGTTAACCACTCAGATACTCTGATATTTGTTTCTTGTTGCACTTACTAAGCTTAAATATCATTCTAGTTTTCTTAATATTCTATTTGACACCTGTAATTAGTGGTACTTTAGTGGCCTTATGAATACAGTTTCCCCACTTTATGATAGCTGAGTCGAAAAATTTGGGCCTCTTTGTAACCAGGAGGTTTAAGGCATTACCTTGTAAGTAGTTAACTGGATAAGCTGCTCAAGCTATTTTTAAATAAGAAATTTAGAACAATATCACACAAATGCCTGTCCTAATCTGCTCGCTTGAGTTACTGTGTTTACTGACGGTAGGTTGAAATCTCCACCTAATACTATGACATGATCAGAAAATTTATTTGTGATAGTGTCCTGTTTATCCATGAAATGATCTACCACAACAGATCCTGAGGCAGGGTGACCTACAAAATCAGCCAGTTATCATGTCTGATCCACTTTTAATACTTATCTTCACACAAATGTAAATTAAATGTTGTACAGCATTTTTTGTTGAGATATCCCATGGAGTGGGTTCAGTTAACTGTTGGAAAGAGTCTTCTTCCTTTGCACACAGTGGCCCCTTACTTTTGGATGCATGAGAATTATGCTGTATGTGTATTTGTAGAGTGCAGGTGACTGTAACGGCTGCAGGTATAGTGTAGTGTTATGTTTGTGTTGTATGATTGGGAAGGCAGGGGAACCAGATCTGTCATTGACTATATAATAACAGATCAGGAATTCAGGAAGGCTGTGAGGGACACTTGTGTATTCAGGGGATTCTTTGATGACACTGATCACTATTTAATCTGCAGTGAAATTGGTATTGTGAGGCCGAAAGTGCAGGAGGTCAGGTCCATATGTAGGAGGATAAGAGTGGAGAAACTTCAGGATAAGGAAATCAGGCACAAGTACATAACAGGGGTCTCAGAAAGGTACCAGTTAGTTGAATGTAGTCAATTACAATCATTAGAAAAGGAATGGACAAGGTACAGAGACACAGTTCTAGAAGTGGCTAAAGAATGTCTTGGAACAGTAGTGTGTAAAGGTAGCATGAAGCAAACAGCTTGGTGGAATGACACAGTCAAGGCAGCCTGTAAAAGGAAAAAGAAGGCATATCAAAAATGGCTACATACTAGAACTCAGGTAGACAGAGACAGTTATGTTGAAGAAAGAAACAGAGCCTAACAGATAACTGTAGCATCCAAGAAAAAATCTTGGGAAGACTTTGGAAACAGGTTGGAGACTTTGGGTCAAGTTGCTGGAAAACCATTCTGGAGTGTAATTAGCAGTCTTCGAAAGGGAGGTAAGAAGGAAATGATAAGTATTTTGGACAGGTCAGGATAACTGCTGGTGAATCCTGTGGATGCCTTGGGCAGATGGAGGGAATATCTTGAAGAGTTGCTCAATGTAGGTGAAAAAAAGTTCAGTAATGTTTCAGATTTCGATGTACAATGGGATAGGAATGATGATGGAAATAGGATCACATTTGAGGAAGTGGAGAAAATGGACAATAGATTGCAGTGCAATAAAGCAGCTGGGGGTGGATGAAATTAAGTCAGAACTCATCAAATACTGTGGAATGTCTGGTCTTAAATGGCTACACAGGATAATTGAAATGGTGTGGGAATCAGGACAGGTTCCATCAGACTGGACGAAAGCAGTAATCACACCAATCTTTAAAAATGGAAACAGAAAAGATTGTAACAACTACAGAGGTATCTCTTTAATCAGCATTGTGGGTAAAATCTTCTCAGGTATTGTTGAAAGGAAAGTGCGAGTATTAGTTGAGGACAAACTGGATGAAAATCAGTGTGGCTTTAGGCCTCTTAGGGGTTGTCAGGACCAGATCTTTAGCTTACGGCAAATAATGGAGAAGTGTTACGAGTGGAACAGGGTATTGTATCTATGGTTTATAGATCTAGAAAAGGCATATGACCGGGTTCCTAGGAGGAAGTTATTGTCTGTTCTATGAGATTATGGAATAGGAGGCAAACTTTTGCAAGCAATTAAAGGTCTTTACATAGATAATCAGGCAGCAGTTACAGTTGACGGTAAATTGAGTTCATGGTTCAGAGTAGTTTCAGGGGTAAGAGAAGGCTGCAACCTGTCTCCACTGTTGTTCATATTATTTATGGATCATATGTTGAAAGCAATAGACTGGCTGGATGAGATTAAGATATGTGAACACAAAATAAGCAGTCTCGCATATGCGTATGACTTATTTGTGATGGCAGATTTGATTGAAAGTTTGCAAAGTAATATTTCAGAGCTAGATCAGAAATGTAAGGACTATAGTATGAAGATTAGCATCTACAAAACGAAAGTAATGTCAGTGGGAAAGAGATATAAATGGATTGAGTGCCAAATAGGAGGAACAAAGTTACAACAGGTATCTGTGCAAAAGTTGCAACAGGTATCTGTGCACTGTTCAATCTTTCGACCAACTTTGTTGTATGGGAGCGAAAGCTGGGGGATTCAGGTTACCTTATCAATAAGGTTGAGGTTACAGATATGAAAGTAGCTAGGATGATTGCAGGTATTAGTAGATGGGAACAATGGCAGGAGGGTGTCCACAATGAGGAAATCAAAGAAAAACTGGGAATGAACTCTATAGATGTAGCAGTCAGGGCGAACAGGCTTAGATGGTGGGGTCATGTTCACGCATGGGAGAAGCAAGGTTACCCAAGAGACTCATGGGTTCAGCAGTACAGGGTAGGAGGAGTCGGGGTATACCAAGGATAAGGTACCTGGATTCGGTTAAAAATTATTTTGAAGTAATAGGCTTAACATCAGAAGAGGCACCAATGTTAGCACTGAATAGGGGATCATGGAGGAATTTTATAATGGGGACTATGCTCCAGACTGAATGCTGAAAGGCATAATCAGTCTTAGATGATGATGATGATGATGATGATGATGATGATGAAAGAAAGCAGAAGGTGAAACCAGGTGCTGCCACACAGACTACTACTCTCAAATAGCACCAAGAGAGCTTAGTGTCCCCATCTGACAGATGGATCACCATTGATGGTATCACATGTCTTTGCACATGTCACTGCAGAGAAGTTTTGAATTTAATTCAGGACATTGGAGCAAAGACTGCTGATAAGGAACTTTGTGCCACCACCTCTCCTCACTTTCCAGCCAAATACTGCCAGTGAAAACTTGATCCGCATCACGATTTGAACCAGCTTATGTGTGAGTGGAATGCCACCACACAGATATCTGTAAGCGGTCTCAGCTATGGAGGCAAGTTTCATACAAATTATTTCACATCTACACCACCAGTCTATGGCCTATCTTTGTGATATGTGAGGTGTGTTCAAAAAGAAACTGAACTTTTTCTGTATCAGCTTTATTGTAGAATATTTTAAGCACTGTTCCATTAAAAATAGTACCCTCTATTTGCAATACACTGCTCCCACCATTTCTTCCAGTTCGGGAATGCCTCCTGGAACTCACTTTGTGGAATGGCATGCAGGTTTCTCCTCGCATTGTCCAATATCTCCTCCTGTGGCTAAGCCATGTCTCTGCAATATCCTTTCTTTCAGGAGTGCTAGTTCTGCAAGGTTCGCAGGAGAGCTTCTGTAAAGTTTGGAAGGTAGGAGGCGAGGTACTGGCAGAAGTAAAGCTGTGAGGACAGGGTGTGAGTCGTGCTTGGGTGGCTCAGTTGGTAGAGTGCAGAGTGCTTGCCCGCGAAAGGCAAAGGTCCCGAGTTCAAGTCTCGGTCCAGCACACAGTTTCAATGTGCCAGGAAGTTTCATCTCCTCCATGGTATGGAAACAACATCCTTTCAACATGTATTTCAGTTTGGAAACAGGAAAAAGTGTGCTGGGGCTAGGTCCAGAGAATATGCTGGGTGGAGCACAACAGGAATGTAGTGTTATACTAGATAGCTGCAGACAAGTAGTGATGTGTGAGCTGGCGAATTGTCATAATGCAACATCCAACTCTGGTTTTCCCACAATTCAGGCCTCTTCCTGTGCACAGCAACCATCACGAGCACTAGGATTCCCTGGTAGACTTCCTTGTTTACCATCTGACCACGTGGGACAAATTCATGGTGGATAATGCCTCTGTAGTCAAAAAACACCACCAACACCACCTTGACCTTCGACTGGCTCATGCGTGCTTTTTTTGGAAGAGATGACCCTTTCCCCACCCACTGCGATGACTCCATCTTTGTTTCAGCATCGTAGCCATACATCCACATCTCATTGTCTGTTATGATGTTCTTATGAAAATTTTCATTGTAATTAACAGCGAAAAGCAGTTCCTCACACATTTCAACAAGGGTCTATTTCTGATCTTCAGTCAACAAACGCAGTACGAATTTTGCACCGACACAACACATTTCAAGTTTTTCATTCAAAATTTGATGGCATGATCCTGCACAGATGCCCATTTACTCAGCAACTTCCCAAACAGTTAGATGATTTCCACAAATCACAGCATGAACACTATCCATATGGGCATCATCTGCTGATGTGGAAGGACGTTCAGACTTGGAACTGTCACAGGCCAATGTTCTGCACTGTTGAAAACATTTCAACCACTCAAAGCACTGT
This sequence comes from Schistocerca piceifrons, assembly GCF_021461385.2. Taxonomy (NCBI): domain Eukaryota; kingdom Metazoa; phylum Arthropoda; class Insecta; order Orthoptera; family Acrididae; genus Schistocerca; species Schistocerca piceifrons. Next base: position 693,977,263 of record NC_060141.1, read on the forward strand.
GTGTGGCTCATATAGTCCTCCCCGTATGCTTGGCTAAGAATTTGAAATGTGTCTGTGAAAGTTTTTAGTAGACTTTTGCACACACACATTGTTCTTCAAACTCCTTCGCTGCACTAATCTGGTGAACAAGCTGTATATGTGCTTACTTCAGTGGCTAATTGTCAGAGTGATATGAAGAAAATGGCAGTTTGTTGTCTAAACCTGCTGCTAGGTGGATGGCCGGTGTGGCCGTGCGGTTCTAGGCGCAGTCTGGAACCGTGTGACTGCTACGGTCGCAGGTTCGAATCCTGCCTTGGGCATGGATGTGTGTGATGTCCTTAGGTTAGTTAGGTTTAAGTAGTTCTAAGTTCTAGGGGACTGATGACCACAGATGTTAAGTCTCATAGTGCTCAGAGCCATTTGAGCCATTTTTTTGCTGCTAGGTGCTCTCAGTAGCTCCAGCATGCTCTTCTGCTGGTTGACATATTACTTCAAAGGTTCTGTTCCTTTTTGAACACACCTTGTACATGCTAATCAGAATTTAAAATTGTATTTGTTGTAACCCTATATTGTGAGAGTGCATAATCAAACAACATGCAATACAAGTGCCTCCATGACAGGCTTAGGGAGGTCACCTCAGAACCGGGACAGATGGCATGACAAGCACTGTGCTGTGTGCACAACAGTCCGATATAAGACTGGTGTGCCGGGCACTTGGCCTCACTTATGTTTACTTGCTTATTGTATGCTCACCTACAAGACATTATATTATTGTGTCCCACAGTTATGAGACTTTGTACTCTTCTATATTTCATTCAGTGTTACTGTGAAGCTCTTCATGCGGAAGCAGTATAAAACTTGGTTGAGCTCTCACCAACCAGCAGCAGGCTCTTGCCCTGCCACTGCCTCATGTATGCACAAGGTTCCACTGCCATTGACACAAGCCGATCATTTCCTCTGTATGATGATGCTGCAGAAGATTGGGACACATATGAGAACTGCCTTTGGCAACATTTTCAAGCTTTTGAGCACCAATCCCAACTTCTGTAATGCTTTATTTTTGTCATGGATTTCTCCTCATGTTTATCACCTTTTGTGTCAGCTAGCTTCTCTTCAAGAACCTGCCAATCTCTCTGTTAGAACTTCAAGTTTAACACATATATTTAGGAACAACACAACAACACATATAAGTCACAGAGTAAGTTGACATGTGTACACGTTAGCGTTCGAATAAGCACTGAATCTCAGTCTAGCGGCCGCTCTTGGCTGGCCGCTTAGGTGTCGCAGCTGCTGCATGGCTGGCAGACAGCGCCGCACGTAGAGGACGTGCGTAATTGCGCGGCGGCACTTTGAATGATCGGCGAGTCACAACACTTTTCCCCCCTTTGAAATTGTTGCACTGGTCTTGATGGAGGTGTCCTGGAGATGGCTAATGTCCATAGGCGTTGTTTGACTCGCCGTAAAGTCTCGAGGAGGAGGCTTCCCGAATGGACGGAAGTGTCCCCGATGATAACGGGTCGAGATGACAGGAGCCGTAGGGGTCAAATCTGCTGGGGCCCCATGCACCAATCTGCCCGTTGCGGCAAGTCCAGTTGATATGACAGGAGACATGGGCAATGTGTCAGCGTCCGTTGGAGGAGGAGGCGAGTAGATGTACTCTGACAGAGGATGGTCCTCCGGTTCCTGCATGGGCACGTCTCCTGGTGGTGTCCGTTCTGGTGCTGGCATCGCGATGACAGTGAGAGGGCTGCGTTGTGAGTATTGAGAGATGCCAAGATCCTGAGCATCAGGTAGAGCCAAAGGTGGTGTGGCGGCATTCGGAACAGGCGTTGCTGGCTCCCGAGGCCGAAGCTGGTCCGAATGATGCACTGCAACACCCGTGTCCATCTGGATTTCATACAGGTGTCTGCCACGGTGTCTTAAGATGCGGCCCGGGCTCCATTTTGGCCGCCTGCCATATCCCTATACCCAGACGAGGTCGTCGGCGGTGAACCGGCCAAGTGAAGGCACCCGCGGCCGTGAGGTGGGAGGCCGCAGAAGATGAAGTAGCGTGCGGGGCTGTCGGCTATGTAAGAGCTCAGCCGGGCTGTGATCGCCCATGGGGGTGAAACGGTAAGATGCCAGGAACTGGAGAAGCGCATCATCAGCAGCAGAAGAAGTCAGAAGTTTCCGCATCTGAGCCTTAAATGTGCGGACCAGTCGTTCAGCCTCACTGTTGGATTGTGGATGGAACGGCAGGGCCGTGACATGCGTAACTCCGTTACGAGCACAAAAATCTGCAAAGTCGGAAGAGGCAAATTGTGGACCATTATCAGTAACAAGAGTAGAGGGGAGGCCTTCCAAAGAAAAAATGCAGGCGAGAGCACTGGTGGTTTCCGCGGTGGTAGGTGACGTGCAACGGACAATGAAAGGAAAGTTATAGTAGGCGTCAATTACGAGGAGCCAATAAGTACCTAAAAAAGGTCCCGCAAAATCAGCATGAATGCGCTCCCAGGGCTTCTCAGGCGAAGGCCACGGTGACAAAGATGACTTCGAGGCAGCGGCCTGTGACGCACAAGGGCCGCAGGCAGCGACCATGTGTGCTATTTCAGAGTCGATGCCAGGCCAGTACACATGACGACGCACCAGAGATTTTGTGCGAGACACACCCCAGTGCCCCTGGTGAAGGAAGCGCAAGACCGAAGCACGCAAAGACGCAGGGACCACAACACGCGGCGAAGCATTGTCATTGGAGAGGAGGATAACACCATCCCTAGCCGTGAGGTGGTAGCGCAAAGTGTAGTAGTTCCGCAACGGATCAGAAGTCTTAGCGGACGGGCGATCTGGCCAACCCTTCTGAATACAGCGTAAAACCTGGGAGAGGGTAGGGTCAGAACCCGTAGCAGCCGCCAGCCTGTCCCCAGTGATGGGGAACCCGTCCACAACCCGCTGCTCGGCAACATACAGGTGGAAAAACAAAAGTTCGTCCCTATCGAATGCCTGATCAGGACCCATGGGAAGGCGAGACAAAGCATCAGCATTCGCATGTTGAGCCGTTGGCCAGAAATGAATCTCATAATTGAAACGGGACAAGTAAAGAGCCCAACGCTGGAGGCGGTGTGCAGCCTTGTCGGGAAGTGACGTTGATGGATGAAACAAGGAAACAAGTGGTTTGTGATCCGTAACAAGATGAAATTTTGAGCCATAGAGAAAAACACCAAACTTATGAAGAGCATAAATGATGGCCAAAGCTTCTTTCTCAATCTGAGAATACTTTTGTTGGGCATCCTTGTGCATTTTGGAGGCATAAGCAATGGGTTGTTCCGAACTGTCAGAAAAACAGTGTGCAAGGACTGCCCCAACCCCGTATTGAGAGGCGTCTGTGGCAAGAACAAGATGTTGGCCAGATCGATAAGTAGCCAGGCACGGGGCCTGTTTCAGCATAGTCTTTAATTTCTGGAAAGCCGCGTCACATGACGCGGACCAGTGAAAAGGCACGTTTTTATGCAACAGGCGATGCAACGGTTGAGCCACCGACGCCGCAGACGGTAAAAACTTGTGATAGTATGCTATTTTCCCCAAGAAGGCCTGCAGTTCCTTAACAGATGTAGGGCGAGGAAGGGCATCGATCACAGCGACAGTTTGTTGAAGCGGACGAATACCATCCCGAGAGAGTTGAAACCCCAAATACATGATAGAGGCCTGAAAAAATTGTGATTTCTGAAGATTACACTTAAGACTGGCAGTCTGTAAGACATTAAAAAGTGTGCGGAGATTTTGAAGATGTTCTTCAGTGGTGGAGCCAGTGACAACAATGTCGTCCATGTAATTGGTACACCCAGGGACAGGGAGCAATAATTGTTCCAAGAACCGCTGAAAGAGAGCAGGGGCGCTAGCAACCCCGAATGGCAAGCGTTGGTATTGATAGAGGCCGAAAGGCGTGTTAAGGACCAGAAACTGCCGGGAAGCAGCGTCGAGAGGAAGTTGATGATAAGTTTCTGACAGGTCAATTTTAGAAAAATACTATCCTCCAGCGAGTTTAGTGAACAGTTCTTCAGGACGGGGCATAGGGTAAGTGTCCATCGACACTTGCATTGAGCATTTACAGTGGCTTTGAAATCGCCACAGAGACGAATATCACCATTGTGCTTAGCAACTACAATGACAGGAGAGGACCACTCACTGGAAGTGACAGGAAGCAAGATCCCTGAAGTAGTGAGACGATCCAACTCCCGTTTTACCCGATCACTAAGGGCCACAGGAATGGGCAGAGCCCGAAAAAACTTAGGCCGAGCAGTGGGTTTGAGCGTGATATGAGCTTCAAAGTCGTTTGCATGGCCTAACTCAGGAGAAAAAAGGGACGAAAATGTCGTCGACAAGGAATCCAGTTGAGCATAAGGAATAGCGTCAGAGACAATATTGACAGAGTCATCTATGGAGAACCCAAAAACGCGAAAGGCATCGAAACCAAAGAGATTTTCTGCGTTGCTCTGGTCGACCACAAATATGGGAACAGTGCGAACGACGGATTTGTAAGATACCTCAGCATTAAACTGTCCCAAGAGAGAAATGTTCTGTTTATTGTACGTCCGTAATTGCCGAGTGACAGGGGACAGGAGTGGAGAACCCAGCTGAAGATACGTCTGAGAATTAATTATAGTGGCAGCAGAACCGGTATCCACTTGCATGCGAACATCTCGACCAAGGATTTGGACAGTGAGGAATAACTTCCCTGAAAGGGAAGAAGTGCAATTGACAGACAACACAGAATCAGAATCAGCGTCATGTTCATGAACATCATGTATGCGGTCGGATTTACAAATGGAAGACACATGACCTTTCTTTTTGCAATTGTGACACACAGCCCAACGTTGGGGACAATCCTCGCGTGAATGTTTCGTAAAACACCGCGGACATGAAGGAAGTTGCCGGGGATTTTGCTGCAGTTTCTTAGTGGGTTGTTTACGGCTAGGCCGAGGCTGCGCGTGGGAGCGCATTGCGGCCACATCGGCCGGCGGGGATGCGCCGCACGCGTCGTCAACATCGCACAGAGGTTGTATTTCCCCGACATCACCCCACGCCTCTATTTGCGCCCCAGCGGTGCGAGAAATTTCAAAAGACTGCGCAATGGAGAGAACTTCATCTAGAGTCGGATTCGCCAACTGAAGGGCACGTTGCCGAACTTCTTTGTCGAGCGCTGACCGGATAATAGCATCCCGTACCATGGAATCGGCATAGGATTCTTTGTGAACGTCAGTAACAAATTGACACTTTCGACTGAGGCCGTGAAGTTCAGCAGCTCAAGCGCGATAGGATTGATTTGGTTGTTTTTGACAACGATAAAAGGCAACACGAGAGGCTACCACATGCGTTTGCTTTTGAAAATAGACAGACAGAAGTGAGCACATTTCAGCAAAGGACAAAGACGCAGGATCCTTCAAAGGAGCCAATTGCGACAGCAACCGATACATTTGAGGTGAAATCCAGGAAAGGAACAGAGACTTACATGGTTGTTCGTCCGTGACATGAAATGCCAAGAAGTGCTGTCGAAGACGTTAATCAGTCCAGTCTTGCGCCGTCTCGTCGTAAGGAGGAAAAGGAGGTACAGCCAACGACGAGAAATGCCCCGCATTTGACGCCGCGACGAAATTGCGAATCGCCGCTGTTAGAAGCGTTTGCTGTTCAAGGAGATTTTGCAAGAGTTGCTAGACAGTAGCCATGGAACCCTGTAAGTCAACGGTGAAAAGGAAAAATCCACTACCTCGTCGCCAATTGTTAGAACTTCAGGTCAATTGTTCTCTGATTATAATGTTATACTGCTCACATTGAGTTCTACCATTGCCGAAAGCAGCTACAACGGCTATACAGAGCTTGGACAGTGGAACTACATGGGCTTAGCCATCATTGCCAATTTGTTACTGAGACCCAGTGGGACTCATAAATGCTGATTCAATGGTTCATGACACTATAATATTGTCACAGAAGAAGCTGAGTAGCACAGTCACCGTGGTGTAGTGTTTACGGTACTAGGCTGTTGCATGGAGGGTTGTAGTGTTTATGGTACTAGGCTGTTGCATGGAGGGTCGTGACTTCCAAACTCACCTGAACTGTAAAATTTTAATTTATATATGTGGTTTGAGTACATTTTAGAAGTATACACAAATTTCAAGAATCATTGCACTAGAATGTTCTGAAACTGTGTATATACTGAATGTGTTCTGGCTGGAGGCAGTTCACTCTGCGCTCTTGTAGGTGCAAGTGCTAAATAAACTTTCGTTAAGTGAAGTTAGTGTTTTTACTGCATCTAATTGCACCTTCATGTATGTGACATTATTCTGGTGGAGGCGCTGGGTTCTGGGACTTGTGATAGCGCACATTACCGATGACACCGTGGCTCCCATCAGGCCACGACAGAGCCGCCGTTTACATGGCGAGAAACCTGAGTTTGAGCCATATTCAACAAATCGCAATCTATCGGATACAGAAGAAGAAGAGGACATTATGATGACACCAATTGTGTACCACCACATGAGACATCCTTCCGGGTCCTCTGGTGACGATGGCCAAGATCCAAACAAGTGGCTGAAGATATATGAGCGTATAGCCAAATTTAACAAATGGGATGAACCCTGTGTTTGGCTAATACATTTTTCCACTTGGAGGGCACTACCAAGCAATGGTATGAGAACAACGAGGAGAAGTTCACAAGCTGGAAAGTATTCCAGGCAGAACTGTGCCCAACGACAGAAGTGCAAGGCTGAAGATAAATTAAAGTGCAGGGCACAGCGTCCAGCAGAAACTACAGCATCCTACATTCAAGACATCTTGGAGCTGTGTAAAATAGTGGATCCTGGAATGAAGGAGCAAGATAAGGTTGCACATCTTATGAAGGGTGTTGCTGAGGACATGTATCAAGCCCTACTCCTGGTTTTGACAGCAGATGACTTAATAAAATGGTGCCAGTATATTGAGACAATGCATACGAAAAGAATTACACGCAAGAAGTTTGAATGGCTTCCAAATGTCGTATCAATGTCTGTGATGAAGGAAGAAACTGATTTCACAAGTGTTCTTTGTCACATAGTGAGAGAGGAAGTTCAGAAGGTACGTGGATTGGACGGCAAGCAAAAAACTGAGTCACTTCAAGAGGTCATAATGGAGGAAGTGGAACAGACATTGAACCCAATCTCTTGTCCTTCATTTCCCTTTAAAATCGTGAAAAAGTCGAGACCCAGGTGAAGTTACATTCCTACAACGCCGCATGAGGAACCTGTTTGGGCACCAACGAAGACTGATGTCTGGAGGACCCAGGATAACCAACCAGTATGTTCCACTGTGGACAATGACTACGTCGGCCAGGTGTTAACCAGAGCTGAGGAAGCTCAGCAGTTAGCTCACTCCGCTTGTTGCAGGCTCAAGAAAACAATCGCCAAAGGTATGACACAAGCCACTGCCCTGTTGTCTACCAGCCCGGCGACTTCGTCTGGATCTTCAATCCTGTTCAGAAGGTTGGTCTCTCTGAGAAGCTCCTCAGGCACTACGTGGGACCTTATAAGGTTGTAAGACAGTTGTCTGATGTTGCTTATGAAGTTGAAGATTTCGACCTCAACACAAGAGGATGAAACATCAGAGATATGGTCCATGTCCTTCGAATGAAGCCCTATAAGCATCCTGCAACCCTGAGTAAATTCAAAGCTCCAGCGACAGGCAACAAGCAAAAAGGTGATGAAGAGTGTAGCAGCAAAGGAAGTTCTAAGAGGATCACCACCATGGTGAACATCAGTCATTGGGAGTCAGAGTATGCAGGACTTATGACTTGTTCCCAGACTAGGAGGACGTAACACCTAGACGCTGTTCTCTTAAGGAGGGAATGATGTCACAGAAGAAACTGAGTAGCACAGTCATTGTGGTATAGTGGTTATGATACTAGACTGTTGCATGGAGGGTTGGGAGTTCAAAACTCACCTGAACTGTAAAATTTCAATTTCTATATGTGGTTCGAGTACATTCTAGAAGTATCCACATATGTCAAGAATCATTGCACTGGAATGTTCTGTAACTGTATATATACCGTATCTGTTCTGGCTGGAGGCAGTTCACTCCATGCTCTTGTATATTCAAGTGAAGTTTAGTGTTCATCATTCATCAAATTACACCTTCTTCTACGTGACAAAATGCCTGGTCCCTGATAAGGAAGTACTTGAATGTGCTTTACAATGTGAAAATCCATCTGGACATTTCTCAGTCTTCTGAAGTATCTAGGGCAGTAGGAAATCAGATAGAAGCATAGTGTGAAGTAGCTGTCTCTTCTCCCCTGGTGTCATTGTTTAGCTCATGGAACCGGGGAGCAGGGGGAGAGACAATGTCGCAGCCATGTTACTGTGGCCTCCACACTGCACTGGGCAGCACCATGCTAAGCAGCAGCAGCAGCAGCAGTCAGCATCACAACAGCGGCTACATGCTCCTCTTCCATTGTGCCCTTATTGTTTTGTTCAATACGCACAGGCCGTGTGTCCAGAGCGCTGGGCAATGACCAGCCATTGTAAAAAAAAAAAGGGACATTTTGTGTCTGTGTATAACTCTCAACCTCCTTCACCAGACACAAACTTGGATGTGAACAGAGTTGCCCAAGTGACAGTAGCCCCAAACAAACTCTACATTGAAGTAAGTGTGGTGGACAAGATGTTAAAGGTGCAAGTGGACACAGGTGCAGCAGTGACTTTGTTAAATTCTCAAATCTATGTTGATATTGGATCACTGGCATTATTCCTTGTCTCTTGTCAGTTCGCAAGGTACAACAAACAACAAATACCCATAGTTAGTTCCATTGATCAATCTCACCATAACCGTTATGATGTGGAACATGTCAAGTGCGTAAGAACTGCACACATGTCGAGGGTTTTTTTTAAGCTTAAAATTTTTATTACCTACTCCATTCCCTTAAATGGTACAAAATCTATGGTACAGAAGGAGTTGTCAAGGAGCTATGATTTCAATTTATTTTTAAAACTGTTACTGCTGTCTGTCAGCTGGTTTATTTCATCTGGTAATATATTGAATAGTTTTACAGCAGCATATTTCACCCCCTTCTGCACCAAAGACAGGTTAAGTAGAGGATAGAGTAAGTCTTTCTTTCTTCTAGTATTATAATCATGAATGTTTAAACTGGTCCATGTTGTTGAGAACAAATTTTATTACTGAGTAAATATACTGTGACGCTGTTGTAAGAATTCCTAACCTTTTAAACAGATGCCTGCAAGATGTGTGACTATGAGCCCCACACATTATTCTATCCACTTTCTTTTGAGCAGTGAATACTTTTTGCCTCAGTGTTGAGTTACCTCAAAGTACTATTCCATATGACATCAGAGAGTGAAAGTATGCAAAGTATGTTTGCTTGCTAATTTCTGTATCCTCAAAATTAGCAATAATTCTGATTGCAAAAGTTGCTGAAGCTAGTCGCTTTAGGAGATCCAAAATATGAATTTTCCAATTAAGATTCTCATCTATATGCAGACCCAAAAACTTAGTATGCTCTACCCTGACTACTGACTTCTGTTGATGTGTTATATTTATTGAAGGAACTGTACTCCTTGCAGTAGAAAATTGGATGAACTGCATTTTTTCAAAGTTAAGAGCAAGCCCATTTGCAGAAAACCAATCAATACCTTTTCCAGAGACATTATTTGTACCATTTTCTATTGGAGGTTCTCTTACTGGATAATAATGGTGCTTGTATCATCAGCAGGCAGTGTCAGTTTAGCTTCTTCTTTTAGATAAAAAGGGAAGTCATTCACATATGTCACGAACCGAAGGGGACTCATAATTGAACCCTGTGGAACAACTAATGTAATTTCACCCCAGTTAGATGAAGTGGGAAACTTTCTTAAATCATATAAAGAGACTCTTTGCTTCCTGTTCTGTAGATATGACATAAACCAGTCATATACTGTTCCATTTATACCATATAATTGTAATTTCTGTAGCATAATGTCATGGTTCACACAATCAAATGCTTTGGGTAAGTCACAGAAAATTCCTGTTGGTGACATTTTACTATTTAAAGACTCTATTATGTTGGCAGTGAAATTGTTTTTTGCTGTCTCAGTGGAACAGCATTTTTGAAATCCAAACTGTGATTTACTAAGTATCCCATTACTGTTGAGATGGCTAACCAGTCTTGAGTGCATTACTTTCTTGATGATTTTTGAAAATGCTCTAAGCAAGGATACTGGCCAGTAGTAATTGACATCTATGCTGTCCCCATTTTTTTTAGAGAGGCCTGACAATGACATATTTTAACCTGCCTGGGATAATACCTTGAGTTAGTGATGCATTACAGATGTAGTAGTAGTAGTGACTCAGAATATCAGCTGTAACAGCTCCACATTGTTTTAATATCTTGTTAGAAATGTCATCTACTCCAGCAGAACATTTATTTTTCAAAGCTTTAATGGCACTCGTGTTATAATGTATCTGCAATGCCAATGACATCCAGAAACAGTGCGTCTAAACAAGTAAGTGCTCCTTCAGATAAAGAAACTGTTCTGATGTCAGCTGGTAAAAAGCCAATGCAATGTGTAAGTGTAACTAAAGGCAGTGTTTACACGTCAATCAGCGAAAACGAAACGGTAATGAACGATTCCAATAGTGTTCCAGAAAATAAAGCACCTGAACATATGAAACAAGGTTACGAGTTAAGGAATGCAGTACGGAATCCGAAAGTTTTAATAGTGAGTGACAGCCAAGGCCGGTACTGCAGAAACATTCTGGAGACAAAACTAGACAAAAAATACGACATTCAAAGTTTTATTAAACCAAATGCTCCTCTCCTTGAAGTTTTTAATCAAATTGACAAATTAGCAGAAGACTTGAACACGAAGGATATTCTTATCTTAATGGCTGGGTCGGACGATACTGAAGACTCGTACAACAACATTGTGGAAAGCATTGATAACGTGTTACCAAGTGTTCTCCAACTCAGCAACAAGACAAATATTATTTTGCATCCAATTCCCCAAAGATTCGACAAAGAATATATAAATGAAAAAATTGACATGGTTAAGCATCATTTAGTGCAAACAGTGAACTGTTCAAAATCTTGCAACAAAAGTAGAATATCCATAAACTTTGAAATGGAAAGACTGTCTCGTGATAAATTCACACGTCACGGATTCCACTTGAACAGACAGGGGAAGGAGCAAGTATGCAACAGACAGTTTTCATTAATTAAAATTAACAATTGTATAAACCAGATGCATGTATCTCAGAATCAACCAGTCTACCTGAAGAAATCAGTGTTTCGCCAAAATAAATACAATGTGGAAACCAGTACAAAACAAGTGCCTAAAATGAAACAAATGCTACTTGACAAGTGGATTACCTTTAGAAGCACCACAGCACACGAAAAGCAGAGCCCAGAATCCAGGGAACCAGCTAGCAAGAAGACACCACCCACACCTCAAATCAAGGAGGATTTTTTACAGCTAACAATACTAGATGTAAAAAAGAGGTAAGTGGTCAAGCAAGAAACAATATAGTCCCTGCTTCACACTTTAAATTGTTCCATCAGAATGTTCAGTCTCTTTCCAATAAACTGAATGAAATACAAATATTGTTAAATGATATGAGTGATATTTCTGTTTTATGCTTTACTGAGCACTGGCTAAATAAAGACATGATAGAACTAGCATACCTACCTCAGTTTAAATTAGCTGCCACATTTTGTAGAGAAGTACTCAGGCATGGTGGTAGCTGCATACATGTTCGAGAAGATATAGTCTTCACAAACATAACCAAATTTGACAGCTTATCTAAAGAAAGAGACATAGAACTCTCAATAGTAGAACTGCCAACTAGCAATTCTGTAATCATCTGTGTATATAGGTCACCAGATGGCGATAAAAAAGTTTTTTATAATCATATGGAAGAGCTGTTAGAGGACTTCAACACCCTTAAAAAAATATTATCATATGTGGAGATTTCAATGTTGATTTCTCCAAACCCAGTAAATTTAAAGATGAAATAAAAGACTTACTGAAGTTCTTTAACCTAAAACCAACTATAACCAACCCAGCTCGTATAACCACTACTTCTGCAACAACCATAGATCAGGTGTTTGTAAACACAGATAAATATATCTGCAACACACAGACTGCAAACACTGGTTTTAGTGATCACAATGCCAAATACTAACAATCACTATTCCAGGAAACATGAAAGCCCAGAAAACTAGAACTATTGTGAGGAAGTTTAATAATGAAAACATAGATTACTTTTGTTCTCTCTTGAGAAGAGAAATCTGGACTGATGTTTACAGTTCAAACAGCACAGATGACAAGTTTGATAAATTTATGGCCACATACAAACATTTTTTTGAAATAGCCTTTCCTAAACAAACATCACTTATAAATTCTGTGCACAAATCAAATAAATGGATCACAACAGGAATAAAAATATCGTGCCAGAATATAGGGAACTTATATGAATACTCAAAGCAAACCACAAATCCTGTATTTATCAACTACTTTAAACAATATAAACAAATACTTAGACAAGTTATAACAAAAGCAAAGAAAATGGAAAATGACAAAGAAATAAAAAATTCCAGGAATAAGACTAAAGCAACCTGGAGTATTATAAAAAGAGAAACAGGTACTACATCATTAGCCCACAAAAATATAGAACTTCATGAAAACAACAATAAAATAATCAACCCCACAGTAGTGGCTAATAAATTTAACAACTACTTTTCTAATGTTGCTCACCACCTGATTACCAAACATTACAACTCACAACCAGACAGCAATACACTCCAGTCAGATACAAAAATTCTTACAAGAACCCTATTCATGGCTCCAACAACACCTGAGGAATTATCTGTCATTATAAAAAGGTTACCCAATAAGTATTCAGCAGGTACTGATGAAATACCAGATATTATCATCAAAGCAAGTGTAACATCTATCATAGAACCACTAACAGATATTTTCAATTCATCATTCGTGAGTGGTATATTCCTGAAAAATCTGAAAATGGCAAAAGTGACACCACTGTACAAGAAAGGGGACAAACATGAAGCTGCAAACTATAGACCTGTATCAGTATTGTCAGGCTTTGTTAAAATTCTTGAAAAACTATTTCTTAGAAGGCTGACAGCCTTTCTAAATAAAGAAAACATAAGTGATGTGCAACGGATTAAGAACTGGCAGATCAACACAGTCAGCTATTTATAACTTCTTAAATGAAATTCTAACTGCAGTAGATAATAAGCAACATGTGTCTGGCATATTTCTTGACCTTAGTAAAGCCTTTGATGTAATTGATCATAATACTCTGTTGCAGAAGCTAGGTAATTATGGAATACGAGGCCTGCCAAACAAGTGGATACATTCCTACCTTCATGACTGTCAACAGATCACTCAAATAAAATACAAAGACATAAAAACACAAAAAAATGTAATTTTTACAGTAATGCACAAAACATTACACATGGAGTTCCTCAAGGGTCAGTCCTTGGGCCAATTCTTTTCATTCTTTATGTTAATGATTTGTCAGAAAAAATAACTAAAGGGACAACAGTACTTTTTGCAGATGACACAAATATCCTAATCAAATCACGTGATGAGGAAAGCCTACAAAAAACAGCTACAGGTATAATACAAAATTTGACACAATGGTTCAGAACAAACAAGCTAATAATAAATAATGAAAAAACAGTGACAGTCAATTTCCACAACTCACAGAAACTACATCCTGCGAGACCAATTTTTAAAATTGATGGAAAAACTGTCTCATCTGTGAGCGACACAAAATTTTTAGGTATACATATACAGCAAAACCTAAAATGAGAGACACATCTCAACCATGTAAATAAAAAGCTAAACACACTTATGTATGCAATAAGAATCCTCGCACAAAATACAAGCCATGCGTCTATGATCATTATGTACCATGGCAGTATTCAGTCACTGCTGATGTACGGCATTATCTTTTGGGGGAACTCCGTAGGTACAAACAAAACATTTAGGCCACAGAAAAAGATTGTTAGAATAATAAACCATGCTAAGTACAGAGACTCCTGTAGACCAATATTTAAAAATCTCAGTATACTGCCTCTTCCTTGCTTATATATATATGAAATATTAAATTTCACAAAAGGAAGTATTTTAAAAGATGGAAATATCTTCAAGTATAACTGTGGTTACCACCCTCATGATACAAGGCAGAAGCATTACTTGTATGTCAATACAGTAAGTACAAACATTTGTAGGAGAGGAGTGTATCATACTGGCATAATGCTGTACAATCACATGCCATCCTATTTGAAACATATGCAAAATTTACAAAAGTTTAAAATGAAACTGAAAGAATACTTGCTTGACAACTGCTTCTTTTCTGATTCTTGAGTTTCTCCCGGCGTATTTGATAGTCAAAATATCCACGGGTGTGCTGCCGGTCTATAGTGTCCAACGGGCACAATATTTCGGCGATCATACATGTCGCCTGATGATGGCGACATGTACGATCGCCAAAATATTGTGCCCGTTGGACACTATAGACCGGCAGCACACCCGTGGATATTTTGCTTCTTTTCTGTTTCCGAGTTTTTAGAGTACCAGAAAAGTTTAGTGTAATTACCCAAATATTCTTAATAAGTCTATCATTTTATTTTATTATATTAAATTTGTCATCAATATTCAACATTTATTGAATAATTTTTAATTGTTTATCCTTTCAAAATAACAATGTGTATGATGATGTATATACTGTACCAACCTGACTTGTCCTACATCGTTTGTGCAAAATATGTACCTAAACACGGTTTACAGGGCCAATAAATATACAAATACAAATACAATTTTCCTTATTTCAAAGAGGCTGTTAGATAAAATTTAATCTGACTAGGATTTTTCAAAACTGACTCTTCCATGTACTGTTTGGCCTTTTCTTTTGAACTATTCTCACCAATCTTTTGCTCTTAAAAAATGGTTGTTAAATACATTAGCCACTTGTGTACTGTTGGTTAAAATGGTCCCATTCTCTTTAATAGTAATACTATCTACCTCAGTGGTTACTTTTCCTGTCTCTCTTCTAACATCATTCTGTACTGATTTGATTTTATTGCCTGAGTTGTTAATGTCATCTCTGATACACATGTTTTTTTCCTGACAACTTTTCTCAGTATGTTACAATAATTTTTATAGGTAAAATTACTTCTGGGTCTTTACTAATACTTGCTGCTTCATACAATTTTCTTTTACTTTCTGAAGACACTTTAATACCTGTAGTAATCCAAGGCTTCTTTGAAAACTGTTTGGTGTTACATTTAGTAATTTTTTTGGGGCAACAGTGTTCAAAAAGGGATATAAATTTATCAAGAAATATATTGCATTTATCATTGGGGCTGGCTCATTATATACATCTTCCCAATCAACATTCCTTAAACTTTTACTGAAGTGCTCTATAGATACCAGATTGACAGCCTTACACTTTTACTTAATGTTTTCTGAACTGTTCACCCTGTTAGGTTTTGTAAGTTAATCTGATGCGCATCATGGTCTGATAATCCATTTATCAGAGGGAAAGCACGTGTTAGTTTTACATCTTCTTACTGTACAAATACATTATCTATTAGAGTGCTACAGTCTTGAGCCGAATGTGTAGGGAAACTGATCACTGATTCTAAGTTATGTGTCATTAAGAATGCTTCTAGTGCACTTTTGATGTCAGAATTGCTTAGAAAGTTTATGTTGAAATCACCACACATTAATAACTTCTTCTTTTTGTCTGACAGACAGCATAATAGGGAGTCAAACTTTTTTATGAATAGCTCCCAATCTCCTAATGAGGGCCTGTACACTATTGCTAAATCAACATATCATCATTTAGCTGTAGTTCACATGCACAAATTTCAAAGTGCTGATCAACCCAAATTTTCTTACTTCTATAGTTTTGTACTTATACCCTCGTTTTGTGTAAATGGCAACTCCTCCTTTATCCATGCTAGATCTCCAAGTGCAAGATGCTAAATTATATCCGTTTATACTTAAACTTTCCACACCCACAGTTACAGGGTGTTCAGACAAACAAAATGTATCACTCTCATTCTTATTTTTGAGATCATCTAAACGCACTAACAGCTCATCTACTTCATTTTTTATTCCCCTGATAGGTTGATGAAGTAACCTGATACTACCCTTAGCTTTATCCCAATTTACTGTGCATGAAGCTTCTTTTATTCTATTTTTCTTGATTGTTGTCTGTCTGGACTTTGGCTTTAACCTAAAAAACCTGTTTGCCTGGTCCCATTAACCACAGGGATCACCCCTTTTGTTACTTATTGGGACAATTTCTTCTTCCGAAGGGTATAAAGCAATTGTTCAGCCTCTGACCTTTCTAGTTGTGGATGATACCAATACTGAAAACTTACTTGGGTTAGAAGCCTTCAGAAGTTTTGGGTTCGGCATTTTTGATGAAGTGCCTCTGGTATCAGATCAAGTTATGTGCCAACAACTGGATGCACTCTGCTCAGAACATTCCTCCCAGTTTTCAGAAAGTTTAGTGTGTGCTACCAATTTCAAGGCTCACATCACAATGAAACCAACAGTATGCCCCTGTTTTTTTCATGCCCATCCAGTCCCAGTAGCTTTATGGGAACAAGTCAAATTGGAACTAGATCAACTTATGTCTTCTGATGTTATCATGCCTGTCTCCTCTACTGAATGATGTACTCCAATGTAACTGACAAAAACCTAATGGCAACCTTCGGCTCTGTGTGTCATTTCACAGTCTGTTATTGATGCCTATCCCTTACCCCAACCGGATGAACTCTTAGCATGGCTTTCTGGGAACCATTATTTTTCCAAAGTAGACTTGTCAGAAACCTACTTATAACTGCCTCTGGGTGATTCCAAATGTATTCTCATAGTGAATATGCCCTTCAGGTTATATCAGTTCCATTGCCTGCTATTCAGTGTGGCTAGTGCCTCTGTAATTTTCCAAAAAATTCTGGCATAACTCACAGCCTCTGTGGCTGAGTGCATTAAGTACCTGGATAATTCTCTGGTCTCAGATTCCTCAACAGATGAACATTTGTGAAACATTTTTGTCTTGTTCAGAGTGCTACAGGCTACTGGCTTGAAATGTAGCATGGACAAATCACAATTTTTTTCAGCCATCAATCATCTATCTTGGTTTTGAAGATTTTTGTGCTGGTGTCAAGCCTTCATGCCAGAATATCGATGACATTACAGCTTTGCTGTGTCCTGCCAATGTCAAAGAGTTGCAAGCCTTTCTCAGAAAGATTTTGTTCTACCATAAATTTCTTCCTGATGCAGCCACACTGGCCCAACCACTACATGCTCTTTTACAAAAAATGTTCCTTTTCACTGTTTGCCCATCTGCGAGCACGTCTTTCCCCTATTAAGGTCAAAATTACACTCAGAACCTTGCTTGGTTACCTTCCAACCAGGCCACCATCTTGTTTGATAACAGACATCTCCCAGTATGGCCTTGTGCACAAATAGGCAGGCAGTTCTAAATGCCCTGTCGTGTATACTTCCAAAATTCTGTATCAGGTGCATAGCACTAATCACCGTAAGAAAAAGAAGCCCTTGATATTGTACATGTGTTCCAAAAATTTTGTGTTTTCCTGTATGATTCTAAGTTTTATTTGATTACTGATCATAAACCACTGGTTTCTCTTTTGAGTCCTTCAGTATCTTTACTGAACAAAGTGATAAATTTCCTGCAATCCTGAGCTCTGTTTCTGCCATGCTATGAGTCTCATTTTTAACCCTTAGGACAACACGCTCTTTCGCAATTACCGATTGGCCCTGATCCAGCAATGGAACAAGATGAACTGTTGTATTTCCACTTATGTGTTGAAGCCCATAAAAGTGTGGGTGGTTTTCCCATTAAAAGTTCTCAGATTTTGGGGACTGTCGGAACCGATCCTGTCTTACATCAGGTTGTTCAATCTGTCCACCATGGCTGGCTGGATAAACCACTGCACCGAGCATAGAATCTTTTGTGTAATTATTAAGCTCTCTGCCACTGCCTCTCAGTTCTTCATGGTGTATTACTGTTGGCTATTGAAGAAACTGCAAAAAGGTGGGAATTTAAGGAGATGGGACCTGGATAAACTGACTAAACCAGAGGTTGTACAGAGTTTCAGGGAGAGCATAAGGGAACAATTGACAGGAATGGGGGAAAGAAATACAGTAGAAGAAGAATGGGTAGCTTTGAGAGATGAAGTAATTAAGGCAGCAGAGGATTAAGTAGGTAAAAAGACAAGGGCTAGTAGAAATCCTTGGCTAACAGAAGAAATGTTGAAATTCAATTGACAAAAGGAGAAAATATAAAAATGCAGTAAATGAAGTAGGCAAAAAGGAATACAAACGTCTCAAAAATTAGATCGACAGGAAGTGCAAAATGGCTAAGCAGGGATGGCTAGAGGACAAATGTAAGGATGTAGAGGCTTATCTCACTAGGGGTAAGATGCATACTGCCTACAGGAAAATTAAAGAGACCTTCGGAGAAAAGAGAATCACTTGTATGAATATCAAGAGCTCAGATGGAAACACAGTTCTAAGCAAAGAAGGGCAAGCAGAAAGGTGGAAGGAGTATATAGAGGGTCTATACAAGTGCGATGTTCTTGAAGACAATATTATGGAAATGGAAGAGGATGTAGGTGAAGATGAAATGGGAGATATGATACTGCGTGAAGAGTTTGACAGAGCACTGAAAGACCTAAGTCGAAACAAGGCCCCGGAAGTAGACAGCATTCCATTAGAACTACTGATGGCCTTGGGAGAGCCAGTCCTGACAAAACTCTACCGTCTGGTGAGCAAGATGTATGAGACAGGCAAATTACCCTCAGACTTCAAGAAGAATATAATAATTCCAATCCCAAAGAAAGCAGGTGCTTACAGATGTGAAAATTACTGAACAATCAGTTTAATAAGTCATGGATGCAAAATACTAACGCGAATTCTTTACAGACGAATGGAAAAACTGGTAGAAGCCGACCTCGGGGAAGATCAGTTTGGATTCCGTAGAAATGTTGGAAAACGTGAGGCAATACTGACCCTACGACTTATCTTAGAAGCTAGATTAAGGAAAGGCAAACCTACATTTCTAGCATTTGTAGACTTAGAGAAAGCTTTTGAAAATGTTGACTGGAATACCCTCTTTCAAATTCTGAAGGTGGCAGGGGTAAAATACAGGGAGCGAAAGGCTATTTACAATTTGTAGAGAAACCAGATGGCAGTTATAAGAGTTGAGGGGCATGAAAGGGAAGCAGCGGTTGGGAAGGGCGTGAGACAGGGTTGTAGCCTGTCCCCGATGTTATTCAATCTGTATATTGAGCAAGCAGTGAAGGAAACAAAAGAAAAATTCGGAGTAGGTATTAAAATCCAGGGAGAAGAAATAAAAACTTTGAGGTTCACTGATGACATTGAAATTCTGTCAGAGACAGCAAAGGACTTAGACGAGCAGTTGAACGGAATGGATAGTGTCTTGAAAGGAGAATATAAGATGAACATCAACAAAAGCAAAACGAGGATAATGGAATGTAGTCAAATTAAATCGGGTGATGCTGAGGGAATTAGATTAGGAAATGAGACACTTAAAGTAGTAAAGGAGTTTTGCTATTTGGGAAGAAAAATAGCTGATGATGGTCAAAGTAGAGAGGATATAAAATGTAGACTGTCAATGGCAAGGAAAGCGTTTCCGAAGAAGAGAAATTTGTTAACATCGAGTATAGATTTAAGTGGCAGGAAGTCGTTTCTGAAAGTATTTGTATGGAGTGTAGCGATGTATGGAAGTGTAACATGGACAATAAATAGTTTGGACAAGGAGCGAATAGAAGCTTTCAAAATGTGGTGCTACAGAAAAATGCTGAAGATTAGATGGGTAGATCATATAACTAATGAGGAGGTATAGAATAGGATTGGGGAGAAGAGAAGTTTGTGGCGCAACTAGACTAGGAGAAGGGATTAGTTGGTAGGACATGTTCTGAGGCATCAAGGGACCACCAATTTAGTATTGGAGGGCAGCGTGGAGGGTAAAAATCATAGAGGGAGACCAAGAGATGATTACACTAAACAGATTCAGAAGGATGTAGGTTGCATTAGGTAATGGGAGATGAAGAAGCTTGCACAGGGTAGAGTAGCATGGAGAGCTGCATCAAACCAGTCTCAGGACTGAGGACCACAACAACAATAACATTGAAGAGATGGTGCCCCGTCCACATTGCAATGTGACATCATGCACCTTCTCCACCTTGGCCGTTGGGGAGTTTCTCGTACAAAATTGCTGGTCTGCTGCCACATTTTGTTAGTTATTAACGATGAGGTTGCATCAACTGGCATGAAGGGACTCTTTTCCCCTGAGGCCCACCCCCCAAGGGCCCTGATTTTGCCGATCTATTCTTTAATTCCTTTTGGCTTGTAGTAGTCAGTGATTTCTCAAAATTTCCTTATGTGGTTCCTTACACCTTTGTTTCCACAGCAGCTACAGTCATTGGCCCTCTCAAAGACTTTCTCATTAGGAGGTTTGCCATATACACCTGTAACAGACAACAGCTCACAGCTTTTGTCTCAATATTTTGAAGACTTTTGTACAAATAGATGGCATCCAGCATGTTATGGCCCCTCCCTTTCATCCCCAGTCCAATGGAGGGGCAGAGCAGCTGATTGGCACAGTCAAAACCCAAAAGTATATCACTCAATCTCCTACTGAGGAAGCCCTCAACATGTTCTCGGGTTTATACAGGTTCATTCCAGTTGGCAAATGTAGCCCAGTGGAGCTGCTTCATGGCCAACAACCACGTACACTCTTTCATCTGCTCTGGCTATTGCCCGGCCATCTGCTGGTGCCCATCTTTCAGCAATTCCATCCAGGCTGCACCCGATGTGGACACCAGCAGTCATCTTTCACTGCCAAGGCTCCAACCTCTGTGTTGTGCACACCTCCAGTTGCTTGGTGTCATGATGTTATGACCAGCTCCATCCACAAATGGCCACCCATGCACCAGAGAGCCCTCTGTCCCCTGCAGCCACCACCACCATCTGTGCCAGACTCAATGGTATGGTCCACACCTCCACTGGCTCCACTCTGGGTGCAACTGCCACCGGGCGGAGCAGTCAATGCTGGATCACCTCTATCTCTGCAGCTCCTGTCACCAACGCTGTCTTGCCTGCTGCCTCCATCGCTGAGTGCATGCCTAGATGTGGGCATGGATGCAGCACTATCACCACCAGTGCTCCCTTATGGTATGCATGACACAGAGGTTGGGGCCTTGGCACTGATAGATGACTGCTGGTACCCACAAAGGGCACTGGCCAAACCTGTGGCCCCAGGCGGTGGAGCCCGGATGGGGTTGCTGCAAGGAGGGCACCGGTGGATGGCCAGAGTAGATGAAAGAGTGTACGGGTTGGTGGCCATGAAGCAGCTGTACTGAGCTACACTCGCCAACTGGAATGAACCTGTATGAACCCAAGAACCTACTGAGGGCTTCCTTTGGGGGAAGATTGAGTCAGGGTGTGGGTGCTGCATCATTGCAGACCATATTCTCCTCTGACATCACAGTGTTTGCTCTAGCAGTCACCTACTAATGAAGGCATGGGAATCCCTACAGTGAACATTTTTCTCTAAGGGGAAGGATTGCTGTAACTTTATAGTGTAAGTGCAGATAATCGAACAGCACGTGATGCAAGTGCCTCTATGGTGGCCTAAAGAGGTCATTTCACAACACAGACAGAATGCACAGCAAGTGCTGTGCTGTGTGCACAGCAGCCTGATACAAGCTCAGCATGCCAGGCCCTTGGCCTCTCTTATATTTACTTGCTTATTGTATGCTCACCTATGAGACTGTATATTGATATGTTCTATAGTTATGAGATTTTGTACTGTTTTATACTTCATTCAGTGTTACTGTGGATTGCTTCATGTGAAAGCAGAATAAAACTTGGTGTTACTTCTGATATTATGTCTGTATAATGTTACAAGAGAAATATTATTGTTTATAAGTGAAACTAGCACTTTATTTCAAAATCTTCTATTCTCTTCTGGTGTGAACTATTTATATTTCATGTTTTGGGACTTTATGCTACCACCTACCCTCAGCCCAGTACCTTCAGAAAAGACTAACATTTAAATTTATACTCAGTGTTAATAGTTTCCTTTCAGAAATGCTTTTCTTATTACTGTCAGTCATATTTTATACCCTCTCATCATCTGCCACTGTCAGTTATTTTGTTTCCCAAATGACAAAACTCTTATACTACTTATATTGTCTCATTTCCTAATCCTGTTTAGCATCACCTGACTGAATTTAAATACTTTCCATTAACCTTTGGTGGATGTTAATCTTGTAACCCCTATTCATGACACTATCAGTTCTTTTCAATTGCCCTTCCAAGTGCCTTCAGATATCTCACAGAATTACAATGTCATTGGCAAACCTCAAACATTTTTTATTCTCCATGAAATTTAATTCATTTTCCTCATCTTTCTGCTCAGTGTATAGACTTAATAACATCTCATTCCCTTCTTGACTACTGCTTCCCTTTCAGGTCCTTTAGCTCTTATAGCTGCAGTCGTCATTCTGTACAACTTGCAAATAACCTTTTGCTTTCTGTATTTTATCCTTGCTATATTCAGAATTTCAAAGATTGTGTTCCACTCAACATTTGAAAAACCTTCTCTGAATCTACAAATGCTTTAAATGTAGCTTCTATAAACTATCATCTAGAATAAGTCATATGTTCAGTGTTGCCTTGTGTGTCCCTTCATTTGGCCCCTGCAATTTTATTCTTACATTTTTCTATCACTCTGTAAACAATTTGTGTCACTATTTTGTAACTGTGACTGGAGCAGCTTTTTCAGTGATTGCATGGACACAGTTCGGATCATTTACTGGCTTGTAACAATAGTATACATGACCTTTCTGTGGTGTTTCTCAGAATGGCAAAAAGCAAGACGAAATTGCAGACATTTTTCTGCTTGAGAGTTGCAGTTTCATAATGAGGCATCCTCTTGGGTAAAATATTCCAGAGGCAAAATACAATCAGATCTCTCTCTCTAACTCTAAATTAAGGATGCGGGTAAGTGAGCACATTATAGCAACCCAGATAGACACAAAGCCAACACCCACCACAATAATACAACTTTCTATGGCAACTAACTGGTCATATGACAAAGAGATTGGAAGAATGTATCATGACATAAAAGAAATTATTCTTATAATTAAGGGAGACATAAATCTAACTATGATTGGTGACTGGAATTTGGTGGTAGGAAAAGGATGGGAAGGAGAGATAATAGGAGGACATGGACTGGGGGAAAGTATTGAAACAGAAGGCCACTCGACAGTATGCTGCACAGAACATAATTTAGTCAGCACTAACACTTGGTATAAAAATCATTAAAGAAGACTGTATATGTGGAAGGGAAAGAGAAAGCTGGAAGGTTTCACATTGATTACACAATGGTGAGGCAGAGACTTCAAAACCAAATTTTAAACTGCAAGGATTTCCTAGGGTAGATGTAGACTTTGATCAGAATTTACTGGTTATGAACTGTGGTTTAAAACTGAAGAAACTGCAAAAAGATAGGAAATGAAAGAGTTGGGAGCTGGATAAGTTGAAGGAATCAGAGATTCTTGAATGTTTCAGAGGGAGCATTAGGCAACAATCGCCTGAAACAGGGCAAAGAAATACAATAGAAGGTGAATGGTTAGCTATGAGAGATGAAATAGGGAAGGCAGCAGAGGATGACATATGTAGGAATCCCTGGATAATGCAGGAGATGCTGAATTCAATCGATAAAAGATGAAAATATAAAAATGAAGCAGGCAAAAAAATGAGTTTGACAGAAAGCACTAAACAGCTAAGCAGGAATATCTAGAGGACAAATATACGGTTGTCTGGGGAAATTTAAATGCCATCTATTGCAACATCAAAAAGTCCTTTGGAGGAAAGATAAGCAGTACTAAGCAAAGAAGTGAAGGCTGAAAGTTGGAAGGAATATATAGTGTCTATTCAGGTTCGCCAGTGACACTGTAATTCAGTCAGAGATGACAAAGGATTTGAAAGAGCAGTTGAACAGGATGGATTGTGTCTTGAAAAGAGATTATAAGATCAGCATCAACAAAAGTAAAATAATGGTAATGGAGTGTAATTGGTTGTATAGAAGTGGAATGTGGAGAATAAAATATGGAGAATATGCAGTTCAGAGAAGAAGAGAATAGAAGCTTTTGAAATGTAGTACTATAGCAGTACACATCCTGAGTCATCAAGGGATCGTCAGTTTGGAAATGTAGGGAAGTATGGAGGTTAAAAAATGTAGATAGACACCAAAGCATAAACACAAGAGGCCTGTTCAAATGGATATAAGTTGAGGCTATTATGTAGCAATGAAGAGGCTTGCATAGGACAGACTAGCATGGAGAGCTGCATCAAACCAGTCTTTAGAATGGAGGCTATCACCACCACCACCACCACCACCACCACAAGTATCGAGAAGCCAAGTGCTTGCTTTGGCCAGGTGGAAAAGGACACAAAGAATTTGGGTAATGGTTTTGACAAAGAGGGTCTGACTATCACACTAGGTGGAGCAGGGAACAGCCTGGACAAAGACAGAAATTTTGGCATTAGAGGTGACGTGGATGAAATAGGATTAGCAACTACACGCAAGGATCAGTTCTGTGGGATAACACTGGTATAAGCCATGTGTACACTGACTTGGGCAAGCCGCTGCTGACAGAAATGAAATCTCATGTAATTGCATTGCTTGTTGCTACAATTGGAAGATGTGGATATACTAAATACAGTCTACATCTGAATATAAGTGGGAAACTGAGGTTGGTTGGGCTTCTTGCAGAAAATGTAGAGGGGCCACCACCATACAAAGTGAGGTCCCTGTGATTACTGGTGACAGAGAGGTCCCTTCAGGTTAGAATCAGGATTCAGCCATCCTGTTACAGAAGAAGTTAAAATAACAGAAGAGCCTCAAAAAATGCTTAAGATTTCGCAGAAAAGTAAGGTTAGCTTATTTTATGAGAATATCGGATGACTGAGTAATAAGGCAGAAGAGCTTCTTACCTGTTTGGAAAATTTAGAGAGATCTGATAAGAAATGACATCCATTGACTATCTAAGCACCACATAACTACATGGTTGAAGAAGTTAAACATAAATTCATGCATCTTATTCGTGTAGAAATAATATGGGGAAAAGAGGAGTTGTTACATATACTGAGAAAACTGAAATTAAGAAAATTATTTATTCTCTCAAAAATAAAAGCCAATCTGGATTTGACAGCGTCTCCAATGGAATACTAAAGCTCTGTTCCCTTGTAATAAGCCCTGTCTCACCTAAAACATGTAATGTGTCACTAAATCAAAGCATTTTTCCAGAGATATTGAAATATGCCATTGTTAAACCCCTCAATAAGAAGGGTGATACAAGAGAGGTCAATAACTCCCAATGTTTTTCATAGTGACATCATTGTCAAACGTTTTTGAGAAAGTGATGTATTTTAGCACAGTATCTCACCTGAAAAATAATATCATCAGTAAGGCTCAGTTTGATTTTCAGACATGTTGCTCTACTGAGAATGCCATAAACATGTTCACTCACCAATATTACAAGCAACAAATAACAAAACAGCACCGGCTGGTATTTTCTGCAACCTGTCAAAGGCATCTGACTCTGTGGATCAGAATATTTATGCAAGTAAACTGAGGTTATATGGGATTTATGGTACAGCCAGCCAGTTAACAATGCCATATCCAAGCAAAAGTATACAGTCATGCATGCTTGAGGTGTGCTTGCTTATGTGTATGAATGGTGTGTGTTTGATGGATGGAGGCTGTGGCCAAAAGCTTTATGTAAATATCTTTCAATTGTGACTTTCTGCAACTTAACATGTCTTCTCTACGGTAAGTAGCAATCTGTCTTTTCCTACATTGTTGATACTCCTACCTGGACTTTCCATTGTTTGGCATAACATAAGGCGGGAAGGCCCAGTGTGTCACCCCCCCCCCCCCCCCTCCCCCCAACCAACTAAATGAAATTACACATGACGTAGACGCATTGCAGGGAAATTGAAAGATATTTTGAGTTTCAATAGACCAAGACCAATTGATGATTTTGTTTCAGTCCCGTGTTGTTTTGCTAATCAGTTTAGTTCTTACTTGTAGTTGAATTTAATGTAAGTGCTAACATTTATTCTTTTTGTGCTGTGGTGATAGTTTTTAATTAAGGATAAGTTTGTAACAAGAAAGAAGAGGAAAATCTGTTTTGATTCATTCAAAAGTGTAATGATCAGTTAAAACTATGTACGCAGTACTGTAATAGCCTAATTACCTATGTAAATAAGCACTGGGTTCATTATTTGGAGGCTGGTAGAACTTTGGGGTTTTAATATTTCAGTATTTTCACAAGGCAATGGACTGGTAAATATCATTACAAATGACATTAATTTGAAATCAATACATAAAAAGACACTTGGATTTGTCCCAAAAATCGTGTTGATCATAAAAAAACATTGCCCAAATGGTGACAGCTACATTTCATTAAAAAATCTGCTCAATACACTGTCATTAATAAACCAAATGACAAAATACCTGCCCATCTGGATGGTACTCAATTATGAAAACCATTTCCAATATGGAGTGATGGGGAATGGTTTGTGGAGTGCAGGACTACAGGATTATAGCTCATTCCATAGTTCGTTCATTTCTAAAAGATTTTTTTCAGTGGGCTGTTTGAACTCGTCAGAGCCAAGTGCGCTGTGCATCGCCTTTCATCTACAGTCTATTTACGCTTTTGTAATACTGTAATAACTAAGATCAACAATTCCATGCACAAACAAATCTTAAAATATGGATGCATTCATGCACTCTCAAATGACCAAACATGCAAAATTAAAGGAAAAACATGCAATGTAAGAATTCAATCTTTTATTGGGATGCATTTGATTTTACTTTAAAACAATGAGCAACAGCTGGTTTTTTCCGAATTCTCCACCGATTTGGCATAGTTCTGAGTGTTGGGCTGCTGAGCTAGCAATCCCTGGATTTGGGAGGCAAGGTTATTTTAATCTACCACCAGCAACCACGAAAATGGTTTTCTGTAGTTTCCCATTTTCAATTTCAGCAAATGCCAGGGTTCATCCCTTACAATAGGCCACAGCAAATGCCCCTTGAAAGATTCCAATTCTCTTTAAGATGCAGTCCGTCTGCTTAAATTAAAAAAGCTGTGTTGAAGGTGAGACGAGCATCTCTTTGGAGACTCCCATCACTAAAAGCTATATGATACATAAATAATATCCAAATTCTCCCCATTTAAGTTCATGCACATGTCTGCCGCAACATTCTTTACATTGCAAGAACTGAGAGATGCATACTTAAATGAGGCAATTAGGGAAAGTGTGAGATTGAATAATTCTGGATCCTCTGCATTTTCACCACAAAAAATTGTTCTAGTTTCTCTGCCAAACAGAACATATCAGGTCTGTTTATTTCAACAGCCCTGCTGGTGTCCCAAAAATTAGCTCTTGTCCATTCCTTATCACTTCCTCAGCTCAAATACAGACTGAGAGAAGTAGTGTAGGGTTAAGGGAGATTGAAGCATGACTGCTTCTAGTGGTTTGCCAAAATACAGCACTCCTAAGCAAGGAGAATATATCTCTACTTGATGAAACCTCCAAGATCATTGTCAAATGGTTTATCGTTCTTTATGGAAATTTTAAGATCATCTTTAACAAATCGGACCCCCCCACCCCCACTTTAACAAAATCTTGGCTATGTCTTTGGTTCTACACATCTAGAGGTACTATACCAATGATACGTGTAACACGTGGTGTGGAAATAATGATAGAAACTTCAGAAATTTTAAGTGTTCTTATTGCTGAGAATTTAAACTGAAAAAAAAAACACATTTTGGAACTCCTGAAACAACTTAATTCACGAACATTTACACTTAGAATCATTGCAGATCTTGAGGAGAGACAAATCAATAAGTTGACATGTTCAGTAAATTTTAAGAAAGAAAGTCTTCACTGCTCAGAATCGTGCTATACGAATCATATGTGGTGCCCACCCACAGTCATCTTGTAAACATCTGTTAAAAGCATTACTACTGCTCCACAGTACATTATTCTCTCAAGACGTTTGCCGTAAATAAATCCTCTACAGTCAAAAAGGTACGATGAAATACATATTTATAATACCAGAAGGAAAAATGACATTCATTACTCCACATTAAGGTTGTCTTTCACACAAAAAGGGTGCATAATGGCTGCAACCAAAAGTTTTGATAACTTAGCCAGTGATATAAAATGTCTGATGGGCAACAAAGTAAAATTTGAAAACAAACTAAAAATATTTCCCCTTGACAGCTCCTTCCAGCCAATGAAAAAATTCTTTTACTGTAATCTGTAAAAGGTGGTTGGTAATGTAGCCATATTTACAAAGTAGTTTGTGACATTAATGTAAAAGACTCATTCCACATCATTATGATTTATTGTGAAAATGATTAATGGAACATGAAACTAACCAACAGTCATACTGCCTCGTCCACTTCTTCTTCACTTTCCACACAAAAAGTTTGTTCCCTTACACAGAGTCTTTGTATACTCTTTCTGCCTATCAGCCTTCCCTTCTTTGCCTTGGCACCTATACTCCCAGTGTTCATAAAAGTGCTTCATTTTTCTTGAAATGACACACTAACTTTTTTTGCTGGTGGCATCTATCTGTCCACCATAATGCATGCATTTCATATCCAGTCATTCCTGCTTAGCTCTCTTGTTCTTTCGGTCAATCTCATTTTTTAGATGTCTGTATTCCCTATTGCCTGCTTCATTTGTGCATTTTTATACTTTCTCCTTTTATCAATTCAATTAAGGAAATTTCAGTCAAGAAAACTAATAAATTATAAGACAAAAGTTCTGGGCAATACGTCCCTTCAGGAGGCAAAATGTATAGTACTGATGGGTACATAAAGTAAAAGAAGCACACTACCTAGCATTTACAACAGCTAGTTCCTTTGTTGGGGAGGAGAGAGAGATACGCTGGAGAAGCTTAAAAAGGAAGTGCAGGTCACTCAGATCCCAGGATGGCACACACCCACCTGCGCTGAAGAGGAAGGTAGACTCCATCTTATCCTGGGTTCTGAGAGGCCTCCTCTTCCTTTCTAAGCTTCCCCTGCATAGCTCTCTCTACTTCCTAACATAGGAACTATTAATTCCAAAAGCTAGGTAGTTAGTCCCTTTTACTTTTTATGCGTTTATCAGCAGAACTACACACTTCACCTCGTGGCAGTAGATTCAATATTTCATATGTTATACAATGGTTTCTACTAGGCCTTGTCTTTCTACCTCTTTGATCCTCTGCTGCCTTAACTAGTACATCTCTGACAGCTACTCATTCTTTCTTCTATGGTATTCCTTTATCCCATTTCAGCCAATTATTGCCTAATGCTCCTTTCAAAAGTCTCAAAGAACCTCTGCTTCTATCAGTTTATCCAGGTCCCATCCCCTGTTTCCTACCTACCTGCAGTTTCTTCAGTTTTAATTTGCATTTCACACTGCTGTTTTCTGTTCCTTGTAGACCAGTGTTTAATAATGGGAGTAAATAATTCTAATCTTAGATTTTGGATGTTTTCTGCTGATATTTTCAAATCCCTTTTTTCAGTGTCACAATATCTTGCATCCACCAAGTTAGTCTGATTTCTGAAGGAAGGGAACACAAATGACATTTGAGAGGTTAAATGTACGTACTGAAGCAAAGCATTGGTTTCTATTTTCTTTTTATTATGTTTGTTGCTCATGCTTTATGCTCTTGTTCACAAAACTGTATGGCACTTGCCTCATGTCCTAAGAAAATTACTGAATTAGAGGAACCTTTCTATTCAACAAAAACTCTCTTCTACGAAGACAGTGTGCAATGTAAGGAAAACAAGAAAATACATGTAAAAAATGAAATAATCCACTGCTGCTAACACAGTGCATTTCATGTCTTCCATTGAAACTGAAATTGTACATAATGTCGTATTAAAATGAAGCATTGGACTCTGCTGCTTCACATGTGTACACTACAATGGAAAGCTTCTAGCAATGTCAATAGTCTTATCATTACAAATATTTGAATTCTTGTTCTGCACATGATAACAGCTGCAAACAGTGCAACTATAACCAACAAAGAATAAACATAGTGTTGTCTAAAAAGTGAGGTCCCAAGTTACAGTTGGTACCTTAAAAGCCAAAGACAGTCACTTCTAGATGCAGCAATGAATGAGAGACATTGACATAGACATGTCCTTAACAGTTTCCTTATATCACCACTCCTGGAAGGTTACTCGCATCAGACCGCAGTGCCACTCACTCTATACTCATCACTTATGTGACAGCATCATTTTACCTCAGATCTGAATGCATTCTAACAGAACTATTAGTCAGAAGTGTGTATCAAAGTTTGCGATCAATTCCACAGTGAGATGAGGCTATCATTCTGTACTGTATCACGTGATAACAGTTACATCGGTCAGCAGTAGTAACAAATACATAGTGACACGATTGTGTCCAAGTTAAGAATTTTAAATTGTTCAAATTTTAATAAAGAGATTTAATATTTTGAGTGTGTTGTAGTATCCTCCTCCAGAAGTAAATCTAGGCTTGATATAACACAATACCATGGTGATGATCATGGTTGCTTTTGTACTCAGTGTATTGTCCCATCTGTCGTACATCTCACATGGTGACAGTGAGGTTCCCACACGTGTCACAAGTGCTTAGTGTACCACTAGAAGTTGTGGTAATAATATTTGTATATCTTAAGGAGTGTTTAACCATGTATGAGTCTCCACAAGAACTGTCTCTAAATGAAGTTGTTCAGTATCAGGTGCAGCAGACAGAATGACTGCTGTTTAGTGTACAATAGATGACAATCCTACTGTCACAATAAAAAGCCCTACAACCAGTTGCTGCTACCAAATTTCACCAGATTAACAATAATGAAGACGACTGGTCTGAATATAGTGCACAACTGGAAGCTCACTTCACAGCACATAAGATTAAAGGTATAGTGCACATTGCATTTTTGTTGTTAATGTTTTGAGCTGTTGTGTACAGACCACATATAAAGTTGTTGTCTGGAAGACACTGATTATGAGAAACTTGTTTAAAAACTCAGTGAGTATTACAAGGCACAGATTTATGAGCCTGTAGCAAGATTTAAATTTTTTTGTCTTAGGAAACACCCCAAACAGTAACTAAAACAGTGGACTGCTTGAACTTAAAGGGTTAACAAGGCATTGTAGGTTAAAGTGTTCTTGTGGATTAAGTCACAATGAGGTTATGTTAGTGATGCAATCGTGTAAAATGCATTGTTGCATGCACAAGCACTGCGATCCTAAAATTACCATATCTGGATCTGAGAAAAGTTTTGTTTGTTGCAGAGTCTCAAAGTATTGTGGACATAATTGAAGAGGATTTTGAGGCTCCATCTAAGGTTAATGTTAAAGCAAATAGAAGCAGACCTCAGATTAACAGTAAATGTAAACAAAAAACATTTCAATCATCTGGCAGACAAGGTTTGCTACAAAATAATGTGAAGAAATCTTGCCCTCAGTGTTTTTCAAATCAAGATAGAACAGCTTTTCCTTTATGATGTAAAGTGTGTCAAACAAGGTTGTATCCAGACAGTCTGTTTATAACACAGCCAAGGCAGGCACTGGGGTATGGCATGACTCCAGTGAGGCTTTCAGCAAGTGAAGGTTATGCTGGCACAGCCATCACAGCTGGTGCCAACAAAGGGTCACTTTTTCGCTTTGCAGACACCTTCTGCTGTAGTCCACAAACACAAAAACAAACTTTTTGTCCAATTAAGAGTGGCTCAAAAGACAATTAAATTTCTGTTAAACACAGGTACATCTGTTTCCCTGATCAATAAAATAGCCCACTGCTACAGAAGCTGTGTGCAGTCTGCCAGCAACTTTTCATGACATGAGGAAGAGTGTTTGGTTTCATGTACTATGTTCTAGAAACAGTGCAAATACTTTTGGTTTAGGCTTGTTTGATTTGCTCAACCTGTGCATAAAATACTATGTGTTACAAATCAGTGTTTCAGTGTCTCATGCTAGGTAATAACTACAGTGAAATTTTTAAACCAGTTTTAGGAAGGGCTAAAGATGTTGCAGTGCACATTACTGTTGAAACACATTGCGCAGCCACGATTTTATCATGCTAGGCCTGTCCCCCATGTTATATGTCAGTAGGCTGCAAAGGAACTGCAATAATGGAAAGACAATGGGGTAATACAACCCATTTCTGCAAGTCAGTCAGAATCCCCCTTGGTTATACTTAAGAAGGCATGAGAAGGTATATGTCTGTGTGCCAGATTCAGAGCCATGGTAAATCCACAAACTGTCATGGATTCATTCCCTATCCCACAATCAGACAAATTAATAGATTGGGACAGGGCAGATTTTTTCCAAGATTTATTTATGTGAGGCATACTTACAATATTCCTGGGAACAATTAGCAGCCAAAGTCCCTTCATGTACAAACTACCTGGATGATATTGCTGTTGGGTTGTACACCTACTGAAAATTTGGCAAATTTAGAATATTTGTTTATTGTGCTTGCTGAGGCTGGTTTAAAGAGTAACAAGGAAAACTGCTCCTTCTTCCACCAAGAACTTTGATATTTAGGACATGTTTGAATGCACAAGGTACTCATCCTGCTCATTTGCATTTTTCTGTGATTAGAGATTTGCCGGTCTCACATAACATCAAGGAGCTCTACATATTACATTAAGTTTAGTGCAAATGCTGTATAAATGGCTGCTTTGATGAAACAGCTGTGCCAGAAAGATGTTCCGTTTGTGTGGTCCCAAAAATGCCAGAATGCATTTCAGCAGTTAAAGGACACATTGTTAAGTCATTGCCATCCTGATTCATTTTGATCAAGCTAAGCCTGTTGTCTTAGCTGTGGATGCATCTTCATACAGGTCTGGAACTGTGCTGCCACATAGAACTGGTTCATCTCAGAGGCTTACTGATTTTGCCTTGAAAACTCTTAACAAAGCGTGCTGCAATTATAGACAACTTGAAAAAAGAGGCAATCACCATTGTCTGCGGTGTTACAGAGTTCTACCAGTATTTGACTACAGATTACCAGTCTTTAACAGCTTTGTTCAATCCTTCCAAGCCTGTCTCACCGTAGGCAGCACAGAAATTGCAGTGTTGGGCTCTGTTGTTGTCTAATTATCAATGCAAGTGTAGTACAGGCCCAATGCACAACATACTGATTTGTGTCTGTTACTGGTCAGTTCTAACATAGTGTTTGATTTGTCTGAGGAATCATGTTACAAATTGATACTAAGGATTTTGAAGTTCTTCAAAATTTTCCTCTCAATTTTTAGCGTATTGCTGTAGCAATTGCTTCTGATCCAGCTAGTACATGCACCATGGGTGGCCAAGTAGTTTGAAAGGAATTCCCCACCTAGTGAAATGTCACTACTTTTCACATTGTCACATTATCTGGGTATTCAGATGTTCTGCTGCTGTATACAAAGAACAACGATATACGGGTTGTCACTACTTTTCACATTGTCACATGTTATCTGGATGTTCAGATGTCCTGCTACTGTATACAGAGAATGAAAATGCATGGGTTGTGACTCCACAATTGCTCAAGTGGGAAGTTTGTTGCACCGAGGTCACTGAGGCATAGTCCACACAAAGCACTCACCAGGCCGTGGATGCCCAAATTCAGCAAATTGCCTCTCATTCCAATATTCGTGCAGAGCATCAATCCGCTCCACTGCAATACTTTTTTCAAGAGCCACATCCACCCAGACCATATGTATATACATTGATTTCACAGGTCCATTCTGGAACATGCAACTGTCGTTGGTGGTAGATGCACACAGTATATTTCCTCTTGTAGTCCCTATGACATCCACCCCAACTACTAGTAATGTACTGGCTTTGTCTTTCATTTTCTGTCTCGATGGTCTTCCGGAGGTCCTTGTCTCAGACAAGAAATCAAAATTCACGTCTGAATATTAAACAGTTATGTGCCGACGACATTATACACTGTGTAACTACTGCTCCTTTTCATTCTCAGTCTAACGGTGAAGCTGTAGGGTTCATTCGAACGTTCAAACATCATATGGAGAAACTTCATTCCTCCCTCATGAAGGAGCAAGCCTAAGGATTTTTCTTTCCTCTTTCTACTTCTTGTGATGTGACAGGAAGCTGCCAGCAGAATTACTACATGGACGTCGTCACCATATCCTGTCTTCTGTGGCTCCGGTCAGACTCAGTTTCAGCTGCAGTACAGTTTTCTCTAAAAGTTTTGGCAAGAAACGGCATTTGGAACATAGTGTCATCATACAAGTATGGAGTCATTCATCTTATGTCTTTAAAGGTTCCTCTGGGCCGTGTTGGCATCATCAAAACCATCTGTGCCACTTTTGTGTTGGTGGTTCTGCCTGTGGAGGTCAACTCTGTGCCACTGTTGACATTGTTGCTGGTCTTGTAGCCTGAGGCAATGTCCAGAGACGCACCACTTCTCCTAGACAGCTGTCACAAAACCACCGGGATTCCACCTGGCATCCTTCCAACCACAGCAGCTGTGTCCCTGGATGCAGGCATGTACCCTGTGGCCGATATTTTGACTGTTGCCTCTGGTCACTCACAAGATCGATGCTGTGGTGCGGACAGGGAGCTGCCATCAGCCATTATTACTGTCCCTGTCTCCTCATATGGTCCCCCCCCCCCCCCCCCCCCCAATCACTTTGCCATTGTCATATTGTCATGTGATGTCGTCCAAACAGTGAGGTTGCAAGTTACAGTTAGTACCTCACAATAACACCACAAGCTAAAGACAGTTACAACTAGATGCAGGCCGGCCGCGGTGGCTGTGCGGTTCTAGGCGCTCCAGTCCGGAACCGCGCGACTGCTACGGTCGCAGGTTCGAATCCTGCCTGGGGCATGGATGTGTGTGATGTCCTTAGGTTAGTTAGGTTTAAGTAGTTCTAAGTTCTAGGGGACTGATAACCACAGCAGTTGAGTCCCATAGTGCTCAGAGCCATTTGAACCATTTTTGAACTAGATGCAGCAACAAATGAGAGATGTCAGCATAAATAAACCCTCACGAGTTTCCAAATGTCACTTCAGAAGAAAGTGCCATGCCGCTCGGCACCCTCTTAACCACCATTTACGATGACAGCATCATCGTACCTCAGATCTGGCTGAGACCTAACAGAACTATTAGTAAGAACCGTGTATCAAAATTTATAGTCAATTTTATATTGAGATGAGACTATCATTCTGCAGTGTATCAAGTGATAGCAGTTACAGTGTTCAGCGGCAGTATCAAGTATATAGGACATGACTGTGAACAGGGATTTTTTCCAAGTTAAGTATTTTAGATTGTTTAAATTTGAATAAAGTTATTTTAATATTTTGTGTCAGACGTTGTATCCGCTCGACACCTTCCAGAAGTAAATCTAGGTTTGCTATGACACCCTAAAAAACACAATTCACTTTAGCCATATTTAAAGGCACACAGGTCAAAGTTTTATTCAGATCTTCTTGTCTCTGTATGACACTAGTTAAATAAGTCACAAAAAACTTTTACTTTTTTGACAATATTTACAATCATTACAGGTAATTTTCTAGTTTTAGTTTACTGACACAGGTGCAAAAGCCTTAAATGTCTGCATACAAAAATACAGTACAAAAATTTTTACTAAAAATATATAATAGCTATACAAAATGTAGAAATACTCTGATACAGACATCAGGCTAAATAAAAAAAAATTTAACTTGAAACTGTACATTTATGTACAATATTGAGTTTATCACAGCTCATAACAACAGAATTTTTTTTTTCCACAAGCAGCTTCTTGAACATGTCAATATACCTTTTTATGTTTCCACTTCTTGTGCATGTGTTTTGATGATTTCTGAAAGTGCATCCAGTGGTTCATTAGCATGAGTATAATTTTGTCCAAATGTATTGTGATGTGCCATCAATTGCTAACTTAAGCTGGGAAAGTTATTGTTTCACAGTACACTGTCAGTAACAAAATAGTCGCAGCTCTTTGGAATTGAACAGACAAGAATTATCTGTCTTCTGTAGAATAGGTGTTGCGGTGCTCACCCTGTCAGACAAGTACAAATCTGCAACAAAAATTATACGCATTAATGATTGCCTGAAATAAAAGTATAGAAACACACACACAAACACACACACACACACACACACACACACACACACACACAGAGAGAGAGAGAGAGAGAGAGAGAGAGAGAGAGAGAGAGAGAGAGAGAGAGAGAGATCAATTCATAAATGCATCACAGCACAGTTGTACTAGGGGGAAGATGTATAAATCATCTGCTCCATATTGTTTGTGCCTGCAGATGGATCATCTGCTCCATATTGTTTGTGCCTGCAGATGGGCAACCCAATGAACACATTTTCAAAGTGGGCTGCTGTTGAAGTATAACTTATAACTTCATGAAACTGATAAATTGCTATCTTGTCATCTGCACATAAAAATTTCATCAGTGATCAATAAATACAAATACACATACTGTGCGAA
This sequence comes from Schistocerca piceifrons, assembly GCF_021461385.2. Lineage (NCBI taxonomy): Eukaryota > Metazoa > Arthropoda > Insecta > Orthoptera > Acrididae > Schistocerca > Schistocerca piceifrons. The sequence continues at coordinate 694,013,845 of NC_060141.1, forward strand.
AATTCATTTGTATGTGCCTGAAACTGGGAGGCTGGATGCTATGTTTTTAGCTCTGACAGTTGGTTACTGCCATTCAATCACTTGCTGTGTTGGCAGTTGCTCCATGGAGGTACTCCTCTTCTTGGAGACACGCAGTGCTCCAGAGAATGCTGAAGACCCAAGACAGTAAAAGGATGATGCCACCAGGACAGAAGAAGACTGATTCTGTCTGTATCTCATGATGTGGACAGACTTGCTCAACAAATGCAAAGAATGTTAATGTTTGAGGAGAGTGATGTATTACAATAAATGTTTCCTACTGTAATATTAATACATAACATTGCATGAAGAAGCAATATCTCTTACTTGTGTATTTGGGAGATAGTTTGAACTTTCACTTTCAGCTTCAGATTTCAGTCTACAGAGATGGACTCGATGACAAGAATCAGCACAGTACACAAATACAGTGAATCAAAAAGGGATATCAGGTGATTATATTATAATTCCTTTACCATTTCAGCTTAGACTCTGAGTCTACCTACAAATTAGCTGAGGCACAACCCAGCTAACAATCCACTGTTGTGGTTTCTGGAGCAATTCACATCAGCAACTTCAATTACTGGTCCACACATAGTCAAGTTTGTTCTGTCACTAACAGAACCCATACTGAAAACCTGAAACGCTTATGCAAGGATTAGTACAATCCTTGTTACTCATATTAGCATAACAAATCTCTGTCAATTGCATTACAAGAGCAGATAACTCTAATGGCAAATGGTGAGTAAAAGAATGTACAATGAAAAATGGAATGAGCGTATGGCATTGTCGGTCAGGAGGCCCCATTTGGGGAAGTTCGGCCACCAAGTGCAAGTCTTATTTCATTGGGCAATTTGTGCGCAGATGATGAGGACAACACAACATCCAGTCCAAGAGTGGAGAAAATCTCCAACCTGGTCGGGAATCGAACCAGGGCCCGCTTGCATGGAGAGGTAAGCACATTACCAGCCAGCTAAGCAGGCGGACAGAATGTGCAATAATCTAGTAGGTATTGGAAAATGCAAAGTACAATGAAAGGGATTTGGTATTCAGCTAATCAATATTCAACATACAGGTTGACTCTTATACAGAAAACAATAGCAACCAGCCACTTTTTACAATGTTTCTCATTTATTTAAATAGCGCTATTACCGGTTTCAAATCAAAAGGTTCGTTTTCAGACAGCTAGTCCACGTTAAGATAAAATGTATTTTAATGTGAAATAGCCGTCTGAAGATGAACCTTTCAGTTTTAAACTGGTAACGAAGCTATTTAAATAAATAAATAGCATTGTAAAAATATGGCTGGTTGTTGTTGTCTTTTCTGTACACAGCCACGGGCTCAGAATGTCAGTTTTAGATGAAATGGCATCAATATTCAATTTTTCAAGTCTATTGTAGGCATTATTTATCAATTTAGGACTAACTTTCACCTACAGTGTTTCATTCAGTTTGCAGCTGTTAATGACTATTTCCATTATACCAAACATCATGCCCTTGTACCTAAGTTGGATAAGTTGAACACTTTCTGTGTATCAGTTAATAAGGACTTAATCATCCATTAATCAGGCACTCTTGTATGATCTAATCCAGACCCAGTCTCCTAATTCCTCCAGATGACTCACTCATTATTTCTAACAGTTGCTGAAAAAAATAATCCAAATAGTAGATAATTTCTGATTTTACTTTTCAGTGCTATTAGATTGCTGTAATCATAAATGAAACTAACAACTCATCTGAAATCAATGGATAAATTATGTCTGCATGAACATTTCACTTACATGATAAGCACAAGAATGCATTTAATAATGAAAATTACTGGAACACAAATAGCATTTACCTGATATTATTTTCTTAAACCCAACTAAGACATTTAAAAAAATAATCGATGTAGTGGTTGTATTTAAGTTTTCATGTGGTTTGCATCAAATTTCTACTACGCTATTTGTCTGTGTACAAAAACATGATCCATCTTGTAACACTATATACCAAATCGGTATGTATGTGTTACCTAATGTGTTGCAAAACACTGTGCATAAAAATGGGATACTTCCAAGGCTCATACCTCAGCTTCTTTTCGTGATAGGAAGGTAGGCTCAAAAGTTTTGGATAGCCCTTGGGCTAGGGACCATTCTTGTACCTAGCAGACGGATCGTCTTACTGTCACTATCTAATAGGATGGGGTCAAAGTATGAATATTACACACCTCCTCATGCTTAGGCAAATAGAGCACATCAACTGGTTCTTTATGCTTTTGATGTGGTCCACGGTGGTCCTTAAGGTGCTTCTGGAGGCACCATTTGCTCAGAACAATTCCTCAGAACCAAAACCAAGCCACAAATTCTAAGATGACAATGCTTAGCAAATGGCTAAATTTTTATGATATATTCCCAAGATTCTGATCTTGAACAACCTTGAAAATTTTCTTGATATCTTTATCTGTTTATGAGCTACAGAGGTTCAAAGTTACCCTACTTGTACGCATAAAATAGGCACGTAAAATCCAGTGGGAGATGGTAGCATACGTAGCTTATTAAGTGACGAAGTATGGAGAAATATGCTGTAAAGTATCTCCCTTATCATCAAAGGGTTCTGGGAACTCCATGTTGTAGTACTGAAGCACTTGAAAAATTTTTGTGCATGTAAAATCTGGTCCAAGGTGGAAAATGATATAGTTTTGTATTATTTTAATTTCACACAAGTAAATAATCAAAATTTTAGTGACCCACAAAGTTCTTTTCATACCAGTGATGTGCCCTGCTGTGGCAGGGAAAAGAAGAGAACCAGCAGAAAAATGCCCAAATCGGAGCACAAAAAAGGTGAATATGCTTCTGTTTAAAATATTCTGACTGAGAAGTTTAGTACCAGCTGCATCATTCTATCTTCCTCAGAAACTTTAAAAATTTTCCCCAAAATTTTAGCATGTGAACATATTCACAGTTTTTTATACTGAGTGAGGAGGAGACAGTGGCAATGGCAAAGAGATGAGAAAGTAATAAATACTGGAAAATAGCAGACAGTGAGTGTGGTGCAGAGCAGTTAAGGAGACAATGGTAGTGTGAGAAAAACAAATGGACATAATGTCAGTGGAACATAGATGACAGGGACAGAAAACTACTAGGAAAAGAGTGAAGGAGAGACACTGCCAGTGGGAAAGGAATAGAAGGAGGGAAAAAGTGGAAGTGGGTGAGGGTCAGTGATAATGAGTGATAGTTCATAACAATATCAACAAGAGAGAGAGAGAGAGAGAGAGAGAGAGAGAGAGAGACAGTGGGAAGAGAAGGCACCAATGGGAAGGAATGAATGAGATAGTAGCAGTAATAGGTGTAAAACACAACATAGGGCTATAGACAGAGAGATACTGAATGAAATGTGTTTGTCTGTCAAGAGAGAAATGCATCAAGCCTTCAATGACTACTGTAGCAGAATAATGTCGAACAATCTTCCACAAAACCCGAAGAAATTCTGGTCATATGTAAAGACTGTTAGTGGCACCAAAATTAGTATCCAGTTGTGGTGTAACTGCCTTGCTGGGGATGGTAATTGTCAAATAAAAGTAAATGAAAGGAAAAGTCTTTACAAATGTTTATCAAGAAAATAGTAGATGAAATAAAAAAAGTTCTCGAAACTGGATGGGTGTAACTCAAGCATGTACACAAAATTATTTGACGTTATGTCCCACAGTTTAGCTCAAAATCTCACATTGTATTGGCTCTTCCTCATGATTTCTTGTGGGATTACATACTCTCGCAAACAATTTGAACATTGTTGCACATAGTAATTTCATTAATTACAATCGCAGAAGTTGTTCAAAATTATACAAAATGTTATCATTTGGAGGTTACAACTGAAGTGTAAAACAGGATACAAATTCAAATACATATTTGTTGTTTTTATGGAAACATAAGTGAAATGATTCAAATAGACATTGCTGATTACATTTTTGTTAATTGCACTGAAACTAAATAATTTATTTCAAGCATTTTTACAATGTTTTCTGCTTCAGATATGAGTATGTTATTGTTTAGTGTAGATGGAATTTTAATATATAATCCAGTCATATTTATAATGAGACAGCTAGCACAATATGCAGACAAACAGCTTCTGTGCACAGTATACCATGGACTATTTGAACCCTACCTGCAGTACTGAGGCCTAGTGTGGGAAAACTCAAACATTCAAGAAATAAGAAGGGTGTTCACATAAAAAAAATAAATAAAAAATAAATAAATAAATTTAAAAAAAGGAAGAGGGGGGCAGTCAGAATCATATTAAGAAGAAAGACTTCTGAAACATGCAAAAACTGCTTCAAAAGACTAGGCATCTTAACTTCTTTCTCCTTGTACGTATATAAAACTATACTATATATCACAAAAGACAGTGTAGAGTGGACCACAAGTACTAGTGAACACACCCACAACACAAGGAGGAGGAATGACATAAGAAACATACCCCAATGACTGACAATGCTTGAAAAAGGACCCCAGTACTCAGGTATAAAATTACTAAGAAGTCTGCCTAAGAACCTGCTTGGCAACATACATGACACTAAGTATCAAAGAACCTAAAATACTATCTGGCAGAAAAGGAATTTTACTGTGTTAATGAGTACTGCTCATATTAAATCTTTAAATATTGTTAATTATAATCAATGATGTTGGAACAGTTAGGAAGTATATGATATCGAAGGTTTTTTTTTATTTTTGACATGTCCTGTTTTACATGTACATTCACTGTACACCATATAATCCTACAAGATCAAATAAAATTCAATTCAAATCAATTCAACTCAGTAGCCTAAATAAATGCTGAATTGAATTGAATTCAATTCAATTCAGTAGCCTAAATAAATGCTCCTCCCCCCATGAACCATGGACCTTGCCATTGGTGGGGAGGCTTGCGTGCCTCAATGATACCGTAGGTGTAACCACAACGGAGGGGCATCTGTTGAGAGGCCAGACAAACGTGTGGTTCCTGAAGAGGGGCAGCAGCCTTTTCAGTAGTTGCAAGGGCAACAGTCTGGATGATTGATTTATCTGGCCTTGTAACACTAACCAAAACAGCCTTGCTGTTGTGGTACTGCGAACGGCTGAAAGCAAGGGGAAACTACAGCCATAATTTTTCCCGAGGGCATGCAGCTTTACTGTATGGTTAAATGATGATGGTGTCCTCTTGGGTAAAATATTCCGGAGGTAAAATAGTCCCCCATTCAGATCTCCAGACAGGGACTACTCAAGAGGACGTCGTTATCAGGAGAAAGAAAACTGGCATTTTACGGATCAGAGCGTGGAATGTCAGATCCCTTAATCAAACAGATAGGTTAGAAAATTTAAAAAGGGAAATGGATAGGTTAAAGTTAGATATGGTGGGAATTAGTGAAGTCCGGTGACAGGAGGAACAAGACTTCTGGTCAGGTGAATACAGGGTTATAAATACATAATCAAATAGGGGTAATGCAGGAGTATGTTTAATAATGAACAAAAAAATAGGAGTGCGGGTAAGCTACTACAAACAGCATAGTGAACGCATTATTGTGGCCAAGATAGACAAGAAGCCCACGCCTACTACAGTAGTACGGGTTTATATGCCAACTAGCTCTGCAGATGACAAAGAAATTGAGGAAATTTATGACAAGATAAAAGAAATTATTCAGGTAGTGAAGGGAGATGAAAATTTAATAGTCATGGGTGACTGGAATTCGACAGTAGGAAAAGGGAGAGAAGGAAACATAGTAGGTGAATATGGATTGCGGCTAAGAAATGAAAGAGGAAGCCGTCTGGTAGAATTTTGCACAGAGCATAACTTAATCATAGCTAACACTTGGTTCAAGAATCATAAAAGAAGGTTGTATACATGGAAGAACCCTGGAGATACTAAAAGGTATCAGATAGATTATATAATTGTAAGACAGAGATTTAGGAACCAGGTTTTAAATTGTAGGACATTTCCGGGGCAGATGTGGACTCTGACCACAATCTATTGGTTATGAACTGTAGATTAAAACTGAAGAAATTGCAAAAAGGTGGGAATTTAAGGAGATGGGACCTGGATAAACTGACTAAACCAGAGGTTGTACAGAGTTTCAGGGACAGCATAAGGGAACAATTGACAGGAATGGGGGAAAGAAATACAGTAGAAGACGAATGGGCAGCTCTGAGGAATGAAGTAGTGAAGGCAGCAGAGGATCAAGTAGGTAAAAAGATGAGGGCTAGTAGAAATCCTTGGGTAACAGAAGAAATATTGAATTTAATTGATGAAAGGAGAAAATATAAAAATGCTGTAAATGAAGCAGGCAAAAAGGAATAGAAACGTCTCAAAAATGAGATCAACAGGAAGTGCAAAATGGCTAAGTAGGGATGGCTAGAGGACAAATGTAAGGATGTAGAGGCTTATCTCACTAGGGGTAAGATAGACATTGCCTATAGGAAAATTAAAGAGACCTTTGGAGAAAGGAGAACCACTTGTTTGAATATCAAGAGCTCAGATGGAAACACAGTTCTAAGCAAAGAAGGGCAAGCAGAAAGGTGGAAGGAGTATATAGAGGGCCTATATAAGGGCAATGTACTTGAAGAGAATATTATGGAAATGGAAGAGGATGTAGATGAAGATGAAATGGGAGATATGATACTGCGTGAAGAGTTTGACAGAGCACTGAAAGACCTGAGTCGAAATATGGCCCCGGGAGTAGACAACATTCCATTAGAACTACTGAAAGCCTTGGGAGAGCCAGTCCTGACAAAACTCTACCATCTGGTGAGCAAGATGTATGAGACAGGCGAAATACCCTCAGACTTCAAGAAGAATATAATAATTCCAATCCCAAAGAAAGCAGGTGTTGACAGGTGTGAAAATTACTGAACTATCAGTTTAATAAGCCACAGCTGCAAAATACTAATGCAAATTATTTACAGACGAATGGAAAAACTGGTAGAGGCCGACCTCGGGGAAGATTAGTTTGGATTCCATAGAAATGTTGGAATACGTGAGGCAATACTGACCTTACGACTCATCTTAGAAGAAAGATTAAGGAAAGGCAAACCTACGTTTCTAGCATTTGTGGACTTAGAGAAAGCTTTTGACAATGTTGACTGGAATACTCTCTTTCAAATTCTAAAGGTGGCAGGGGTAAAATACAGGGAGCGAAAGGCTATTTACAATTTGTACAGAAACCAGATGGCAGTTATAAGAGTCGAGGGGCATGAAAGGGAAGCAATGGTTGGGAAGGGAGTGAGACAGGGTTGTAGCCTCCCCCCAATGTTATTCAATCTGTATATTGAGCAAGCAGTAAAGGAAACAAAAGAAAAATTTGGAGTAGGTATTAAAATCCAGGGAGAAGAAATAAAAACTTTTGAGGTTTGCCGATGACATTGTAATTCTGTCAGAGACAGCAAAGGACTTGGAAGAGCAGTTGAACGGAATGGACAGTGTCTTGAAAGGAGGATATAAGACGAACATCAACAAAAGAAAACGAGGATAATGGAATGTAGTCGAATTAAGTCGGGTGATGCTGAGGGAATTAGATTAGGAAATGAGACACTTAAAGTAGCAAAGGAGTTTTGCTATTTGGGGAGCAAAATAACTGATGATGGTCGAAGTAGTGAGTATGTAAAATGTAGACTGGCAATGGCAAGGAAAGCGTTTCTGAAGAAGAGAAATTTGTTAACATTGAGTATAGATTTAAGTGTCAGGAAGTCGTTTCTGAAAGTATTTGTATGGAGTGTAGCCATGTATGGAAGTGAAACATGGACAATAAATAGTTTGGACAAGAAGAGAATAGAAGCTTTCGAAATGTGGTGCTACAGAAAAATGTTGAAGATTAGGTGGGTAGACCACGTAACTAATGAGGAGGTATAGAATAGGATTGGGGAGAAGAGAAGTTTGTGGCACAACTTGACTAGAAGAAGGGATCGGTTGGTTGGACATGTCCTGAGGCATCAAGGGATCACAAATTTAGCATTGGAGGGCAGCGTGGAGGGTAAAAATCGTAGAGGGAGACCAAGAGATGAATACACTAAGCAGATTCAGTAGGATGTAGGTTGCAGTAGGTACTGGGAGATGAAGGAGCTTGCACAGGATAGATTAGCATGGAGAGCTGCATCAAACCAGTCTCAGGACTGAAGACCACAACAACAACAACAACAACAAATAAATGCTTTGTTTACACTGTCCACTAGTTTTGTATAGTGAATTACAGTAATTAGGAAGTAATTAGATGCTGTTATGTTAAACAACAGAACAGCAAGTTGACAGTATGACAGACAGTTGTTATATGTTTCTAACATTATAAAATACAGTATATTTGATGCCCCTTTTGTTATCAAACATTTTGTAAATTAAAAATCCTAACTGCAACAAAATTAATTAATGATACATGTTCCTTCCAAAGGATGGATGTAGCAACATTAGCCAGTACTTTGGCAAGAAGTTGTTGAAAATCACATTGCATAGTTCAAAAGGTGAAATTAGGTATATGGGTCATACCCAACGACTTGATAATTCATCAAGCTATCCAAATTAACGTCAAAATCTTCTGAAAAACGAGCTGTTACATTACACACTCACTCACAAATGAGACAGGATTTGAAATTGTGGGTCCCACAGCAAAAGTTGAAATGCTTAACTCTCGTTTTCAAACATTCCTTTAAAAAGGGAAACTTCGATTCAACAATGAATTTATTTCATAGATTCCACAAACAAATACCCTCGTCCAGGAGTTGGTAAAAATCACTTGTCAAATCCATTTACCACAAGGGTGGTAGAAGTGGCCCACAAAACTACCATCCAATATCCCTGGCATCAATCTGTTGTAGAATCTTAGAACATATTCTGTGCTCAATCCCAATCAGGTACCTCGAACAGAATGATTACCTCCATGCCAACCAGCATGGACTCTGAAAACATCAGTCATGTGAAACCCAACTCACACTTTTATCACTACATACTGAAAACCTTGGATCAAGGCAGTCAGCTCGATGCAGTATTTCTTGATTTCCAAAAAGCGTTTGACTCAGTACCACATCTGCGCTCATTGTCAAAAGCATGGTCATGTGGGGTATCAATTAAATTTGTGATTGGATTGATGATTTTTTGATAGGAAGGACATAATGCGTTATGTTGGATGGAGAGTCATCATCAGATGCTGAAGTAACTTCGGGTGTGCCTCACGAAAGGCTATTGGGACTATTGCTGTTCATGTTGTACATTAATGAATTTGCAGAAACTATCAATAGTAACCCCAGAATTTTTGCAGATAATATGGTTATCTATAGTGAAATACTGACTGAAAGAAGCTGCATAAATATTCAATCAGATCTTGATAAGATTTCAAAGTGGCACAAAGATTGGCAATATGATTAAATTGTTCAGAAAAGTAAAACTGTGCACTTCACAAACTGAACAAACATAGTATTCTATGACTATAATATCAATGGATCAAAGTTGGAACTGGCCAACTCCTACATATACCTGGGTGTAACAGTTTGTCAGGATATGACAGGAAAGGATTACATACGTTCGGTCTTGGGTAAGACATGTGATAACCTTCAGTTTATTGGTAGAATGATGGGAAAATGCAATCAGTCTACAAAGGAGATAGCTAAGAAATCGCTCATGTGACCATTCTGGAATACTGATCAAGTGTGCGGGACATGTACCAAATAGGACTTGTAGGGGATATTGAATGTATACAGAGAATAACAGCATGAATGATCACAAGTTTGTTTTGCCCATGGGTGTCAAACAGATGCTGTATAAACTAAACTGGCAGACTCTTGAAGATAGATGTAAACTATTCTGAGAACATCTACTTACAAAGCTTCAAGGATCGGCTTTAAATTATGAGTCTAGCAATATACTACAACTCCCTTCATATTACTCAGGTAGGTAGGGATCATGAAGTTAAGATTAGATATTTAAACAAATCATTCTTCCTGCACTCAACATGTGAATGGAATGGGAAGAAACCCAAATAACTGGTACAATGGGACGTTCTCTTTGCCATGCCCTTCACTGTGGTTTCCAGAGTATAGATGTAGATTTAGATGTATATAATTAAAATACCAGAAGGAAAAATGATATTCATTACTCCACATTAAGGTTGTCTTTAGCAATTAACTGTAAAACTATTTGGGATACAATCAGCTGAAAAGCAGCAAGGCCCTAATAATAATCTAAATACTTTACATCAAAAGTTAGCAGACTCACAGACAGAAGAAACCTATGTGTTGACCAAAAGAAAAGACTTGATGGTGTAGAACATAACTGGTAGCAGTGAATAATACTTTGATCATATAGCTTCAAAATTAAGTCTCCATGCAAAGTGGTTTGAGAAAGATTAACTACCAATGGTAGACTACAAGTGGTCCTTCTACCTAGTGCCAGTACACCTTCAGGAGAAACCCCCAGTCCCATGTTGTATGCATTCTTATGTCATACCATGATAATATGAGGAAATTTCAACCATCCCCACAAATTACAATATCTTAAGTGACAACTTCTGCAAAAATGTCTGAGAAAAACCTCTAAAAGCTTTCTCAGAAAACTACTAATAATAGATAGTTCAGAAACCCACTCAAAGACGAGATATGTCAGATTTGTTGGAAAAGAATGTAGCTAACTTCTATGTGGATCTAGATGTAGTAGTTGGGAGCAGTGATTAATGTGCCAATAATGTTCACCAAGGACAAGAAGTTACAAAAACATGCGGAAAAATCTATATATCCTAAACGGGATTGAGAGAAGGTTGCCTCATTTCACAGCCAGAAGCTAAAATCATTTAAGGCAAGTAAAGGACACATACAGGCAATGTGATTAAAGGTTAACTGACATTCTACAGTAAGTCATGAGGCATATTTTATAAATGTGGAGGTTTCCCATAGTTTCACTCATGGCATTTGAACCCATGGATAGGAAGCATGGGAAGCTGAACTAGGTGGACTGAGCTAAGAATCTTCTGTTTCCGTTCGAAGTTTTTAAACATTTGGATACAAAAATCTTCAGAAATTATTGTGTTTAAATGTGCTCCAGAGGGATTAGACATGCAGGGGAAAAATTGTCTCAAATATGCTGCTACATTTCAATTGCATGGGACCAAAAATAGCCAAATTCTTCAGAAGAAAATTATATATTAAACTCTCTTGGTTTTTAGGATGTAAGTGTACTTTGTTTTCTAAAGGCATGAAATGAAATAATCATATGGAAATGGAATGATGATATGGTATTACTGCACAGATGACCCCTCTAGGGTTTTTCAGTTGACTGGTGCAAGTCTTTCTATTTGACACCACTTAACAATTTACAGGTCCTTGTGATGGAGACAAGATGAAATTATTACAACAACGCAAACATCCTCGAGTGAAGAAAATCTCTGACCAGCCCCCCCCCCTCCCCCCAATCTAGAGGCAGTGATGCTAACCACTAGAAAATATGCTGCATACTCTTCAGGAGATGAGAATATTAAAAGGGTATGGTAGTTCTCATGTGGAAAGCAGAAAGATAAATTGAGGAGAATTCAATACATGGTTTTCTGTGTAATAAGAAAAACAACTGCTAACCCTGGCAAAGCATATTAAAAGAGAACATTTTACTGTCACTAAAATTGCAGTGAATTATAATTAATTGGCATGTCCACACAGAAAGGGGGAAAAGGGGAGTGGAGTTATAAATATAAATGAAAACAGAATAGTTCTTAGCCTTGTGAAACATCTGTTAAACATCTGCTCTTCATTTTGTCATAAGAAGGTATTGTCATCATCCACCCTAAAACTATTGCTTGAGGTGAAAAAAGTGATAAGGAATTGAAAAAAATCTTAGGATCCAGACCTTCAGATTCATAGTCTGTGATTTACTAAATAAGCCACCAAGGCAACCAGCTAGATGTAACTGAATATAATTTATTTCCATATTACAAATGCAATAGTGTTACAGAGAAAATGATTCTCTATGTGGCATGTTTTGCAAGTGAGCTCTCCATTTTTTCATAGCATCATCCAACAGAGCTCAAATTACTCATTTGGACAGCATAAGTTGGCAACTCTGCAACCAGTTGCAACAAGCAAGTCCTTGGGACAGCCAAACAGAGTACACTAGTCAGAAACTCCAACTTACTTGTCAGTTAGTTAACTGGGGGGACTGGCCAGTTTTAATTAGCTCATGTAAAAAAAAAAGTATGTAGCATAATTGGTTATGGTATCAGAGATAAAAGTAATGCCAGGAATCTATTTAAGAAAAAGCAACAAGCAAGCTGAAGAGACATCCAAAGAGAGTAAACTAATCAGAAACCTCAATTTGCTTGTCAGTTAACTGGGGACACCGACCAGCTTTCATTAGCCCATCCAGCTCTACAAAAACAATTACATAGTAGAATAGGTTGCGGTAGTAGAGGTTAAAGTAATGTCAGGAACCTTCTGAACAAACAGCACCTGATGACAGTAGGTATAAAGCAAAGAAAATACCATAATGGCCCTAATGTAAACTGCTTCTGAACATAAGCCACACTCTCAATTCTGAGGAGAAATTTGCCATACTATCTATTTACCCTATTTACAAAAACTGGTCACTCATGCAATCTATGCTGCATGGCTGCTGGTTGAAAAATACCATGAAATAAACAAGCCACTGCACCTCGCTTTTCTAGACCTCCAAAAAGCTTTCTAACCTGATTAGTGCTTCAAGAACATGGCATTCCAAAGTACCTTGTTAACTGGGAATGACCTCTGTATGTTGAACCAAGGAGTTATGTCCAAGCAGCTGCACTAGCATGCAGTGACCTTTGCACCACAGTAGGAGCCCTCTAAGGCTTCGCCTTATCACCACTGCTGTTCATTCGTGTGACGGACACTGTCACATCAGACCTGCACATACAGACTGCCATCGACACTTCTTCATGCTGATGATGTCATGTTGACTGCGGGAAACAAATCTGATTTCCAGTGCCTAAAACAAGAGTGGAACAACCAACTTGCATGATATGGTCTGCAGCTCAACAAATCTTGGTTCTACAATCTCTAGTGATGGGCAACTTACAGACAAGGTCAACATGAGTATGCAGGCAGCCTGGATGAAGTGACAAAAGACAACAGGAATCACCTGCAATCACCAGATGAAGGACCACCTGAAGTCAAAGACCTACTGGACTGTCATCTGTCCCATTGCTCTATATGGTACTGTTGTTGGTCAGCTACAAAAGAGGCAGAATGATAACTGGAGGGCATGAGGACAAAGATGCTTAACTGGACAGGTGGCATCACTCAACTGAATCACATTTAGTATGACATTATCAGGAAATCTTTTGAGGTTACACCAAGCCAGAAGAAGATGTGAGGAAGCTGTCTGCGATGATTTGGACATGTGCTGTGCACAGAGGATAATACTACTGCAAAGACAGCGTATACAGCAGAAGTCATGGAAAAGAGCGCCAAGAGACAATGAAGATGGCGATAGGCCGAAACTCTGCACATTAACCTGAAGGCTGTACTCTTCATTCAGACATGGCTCATGATCAAACGAAATGACAAAGTGAATCCACTCAGCAGATCCTGCCACCAGGGGACAAACAGTAAAGAAAAAGAAGAAGTTCATAACAGGGTCCATAGATTAATGTTGTAATGCAAATAAATTACAAAGAGGTACCATGCCTCTAATTATAGTCTTCACTGATGCCACTGTTAACTTCATTACAAGTATTTCTTCCAGCACTCTCACTCTCAGCATTTTGGTCACACTTCTTTTAAAATATGTTGTCCTCCCAGTGGTCTTGTGTGGCACAAAAAGGAAATCAGCTCAAACATAAGACTATAGTTCTCTTACTGGGCAGCATGCCAAACTTTTGAATAAACAGTAGCTAGCCAGTCTACATTTAATTCTGTTGTCAGGAACAGCATACCATTAACCCACCATGACGAGAAAACCTGAGAGATGAGATAATTTTCACACTTTTATAGTCCACTTTTGTAGTGCTCATAATGTCACAAAAGACCGACGTTTTGTCTGTTGGCAAATCTGGTGTAGAGGATAAGACTGCAACAGCCACATTTGGGTGACATGGTTCTGGAAGCTGGTGAATTTCTTGGTAAAATCTTCTTGCAGTCTCTGTGCTGGAGAAGTACTTCTCCAGACAGAGGCCACTTCTAGGCATTAATCTGCAGCTCCAACTGATACTCTCATGGAACTCTGTCTGTTGTATGTTTAGGTTCTTTGGAATTTTCAAGGCCTGTAACTGGATTATTACTTGAAGGACAGATATCCCATCTTTCCTTTTCTCCAATACAAATGAAAACTTTTGGGCCTCTGTAGGATTTTATTGATGAAATGGCAGTTAGTAGCATATTTTCCAATGCTTCATGTAAGATTTGTCCAAACCACAGTCTTTGGCAGCTTCTCTATTCAATGTACTTTTTGTGGAATGAATAACTGTTAGTTTTGAATTTGCATCACAACTTTGCCAAACACCATAGTTTGTTGATGATTTTCTCTCAATGGAAGAACTCATTGGTGAAGATTAAATTTTTCTCTTTAGTTAGACAAAAATTGTGCCTCTCCTGTCATGTGAAATAATGGAACTGTTAGCACAATAGTTGTCACTACCCAAATTAAATGTCAACTACTGAAGACAGTTACAATGTTACCTCATACACAATGATTAATTTTCAAACACTACTGATATTTTGAACTATGAAATGAGCATAACTGCTGAAGTTTTGATGATGTCAAAATTTACCTATACTTCCAGAGTCACATACATAATTGGCAACCCCACTTTTTTCTGGCCAAAGTTTTAGGGCCAATACGATATTATTTGAGCCAATACGATAATAAGGACAGTCACACATTAACTGCTACTTGCTTGGTTAATAGTAGGGAAATGCTGGGTAACTTGTAATAACTACAACTTGAAATCAAATAGCTGCATATTTTTAAGAAACTTAAGAAGTTTTCACAACACGTTAACAAATGTATTGTGAAGAAAGGAAAACTTCTTGCATGATGGTTTTGTATTGGCGCCACTGTCACACAGAGCTGCAGTTACTCCTTTCTTACATTCAATATAAGTACCAGAGCACATTGTTTCTGAACATTTTTTCACTGCAAATAAGGTATCTTTAAACATGTGAGTAAACATCATCAATTTTGTGACTAATTTGAATGTATGTGTGGCTTAGAAAAAAATGATGAAGAAATCTTTGTATTCAAACACAATAAAATCTGTTTTCCTCTCAAAACCAGTGGCCTCAATAGCGTTTCTTAGAATTTTTGTAGATTTTGGGTATTCTTTGGATGAACTACAAAACACAATAACAGAGAGGAATCCTTGCCTATTGATTACAGACAGTTTTATAACTCTCTATAAAATTGAGATGTTTCAGGTGAGGGTAGTAGCAATGCAGATGAGAAAAATATTGATCATATCTTTGGGAAACAATTCTCAGCAGAATCAGAGGGTAAAATCACAATTGTGTAGTTGGAAACAAAGTGAAAATAATTGCTGCAGGAAATTTCCTTGATGTAACAGAAGGTGGTTGAAGCTAATAGTGAGCCCTTTGTACAAAATAATGATTTGGAGGAAACTGATAATACTTCCACAAGACTCTCTGTCGTGAAGCACAGAACGAAGAAAACAAATAATAAGAGTGCTGTTAACAGAAGAAATTCCTAGATTGGAGACGTACTGAGAAAAGAACGGTGATTATGAGAACAAGGCTATTTTTAATCTGTGGCCCAAAACATATTTATACAAATTATGAGCAACATTAAGACTTCAGACAAGAATAACATGAATCCAACCAATAAATTCTCTAAGTATGGCCCTTCTAGCAATTACTAAATGAAAAATGGATGACATTTTGTTAGAGGAATGTAAATTTGTCAGTGGATGAGGAAATTGTAGCATATTAGGGAAGACAAGGAGCAAAACAACAAAGGTATGGTAAGCCAGATAGATCTGGTTATAAAGTTAGTGCAGTCTGTTCCACATCAAGGTGTGAGAGCTGGTAATGATATGTCATAACTTGGTGTTGGAGGATCTGTTGTCACATATCTTGACAGCAGCCCGGAAGAAAAAAGTCATTTGTAATCCCTTTTTTTTTTTACTTATTTACATATTTTACTTTTTTGGGAGAGCTAAAGAGTTCACGGTATAATGCTACCAGTACCATGAGTGGAAGATAGCAAACAAATGTGTAGGAGAGACATTATTACTGCCATGTGACTGATCCTAGCCAAGGAATTACTGACTGATCCTAACCAAGGAATCACTGACTGATCCTATCCAAGGAATTACTGACTGATCCTAACCAATGAATTACTTTGGTGACATACACTGATCAGCCAGTACATTATGACCCCTTACCTAGTAGCTGGTATGTCCACTAGTGGTGATGCATTGTGGCATGGAAGCAATGAAGCCTTGGTAGTTCACTGGAAGGAGTTGGCACTATATCTGCATGCACAAGTCACCTAATTCCCGTAAATTCCAAGGGGTGGGGTTATGAACTCTGACACCACATCAAGTGACATCCCTGATGTGCTCAGTTGGGTTCAGATTTCAGATCTGGTGAGTTGGGAGGGGGGGGGGGGGGCAGCACATCAATTGGAACTCGCCACTGTGTTCCTCAAACCACCCCATCACACTCCAGGCCTTGTGACATGGTGCATTACCTCATTGAAAAATGCCATTGCCGTGTGATTCTTCAATTTCTCCAGGCGTATTTTATGATGAAATAAATCTTGGGTGAACAGCCGGGTATGAGTGTGCATAGGACACAATATTTCGGCAATCGACCACGTTGCCATCATCAGGTGTGCTGATGTGCTGTGTAGGAGAGACAAGGTGGCAGCAGCTCCATTATACTCTGGGGAACATCAGCACACCTGATGATGGCAACATGGTCGATTGCGGAAATATTGTGTCCTACGCACACTCATACCAGGCTGTTCACCTGAGATTTATTTGGTCAATGCCATTGCCGTCGGGAAACATGATCGCCATGAAGGAGTGTACATGGTCTACAACCATGTGTATGATACTCCTTGGCCACTGTGGTGGCTTACACAAGCTCAACTGGACCTATGGATACCCATGTGAATGTTCCGCAGAGTATAATGGAGCTGCTGCCACCTTGTCTCTGTTACACAGTACAGGTGTCAAGGAGCTGTCCTCCTGGAAGATGATGGATTTGCACCCTCCCATTGGCATGATGAAGAAGGCATCGGCATTCATCAGACCATGCAACACCCAGTGCCCACAGTCAAGTGAGCATTTCAGTCATAGTTCTTGATGTCGTGGTATTAACATTGGCACAGTCATGGGTCATTGGCTGCGGATTGTTAGGAGTGTTCGGTACACTGTGTGTTCAGACACACTTGTACACTGCCCAGCATTGAAGTCTGATGTTAGTTCTGCCTGTCCTATTTTACAAGTCTGCTCAGCCTACGATGTTCGACATTTGCAATGAGGGGCGACCGCCCAACCCCACGATGTCTGGATATGGTTTCACCATGTGTTGAAGACACACACCACAGCAGTCTTCAAACACATGACAAGTCATGCAGTTTCTGAAATGCTTGTGCTGAGCCTCCAGGCCATCACAATCTGCCCTTGGTTACACTCAGATGGATCATGCACCTTCCTCATTCTACACATGGACAGCACACTCACCGACACTGCATGCTCTGTCCTTGTTTCTGACTAGTGGTTATTCCTTGCCAGGTGATGCTGCTATACACTTGGACAGGTTTATATTGATAATAAGTAGGTGGCTATGATGTTCTGGCTGATCAGTATATAGCAATAATGATGTAACTGTTGCATCACACCGAGAGGTGTAGCAGCTGCAGATAAATTCAGATAGGGCAGATGGCTAAGGAGAAAAATAAAAATTAATCACCCATATTGTGTCACCCATATTGTGCCTCCCCCCCATGAACCATGGACCTTGCCGTTGGTGGGGAGGCTTGCGTGCCTCAGCGATACAGATAGCCGTACCGTGGGTGCAACCACAACGGAGGGGTATCTGTTGAGAGGCCAGACAAACGTGTGGTTCCTGAAGAGGGGCAGCAGCCTTTTCAGTAGCTGCAAGGGCAACAGTCTGGATGATTGACTGATCTGGCCTTGTAACAATAACCAAAACGGCCTTGCTGTGCTGGTACTGCGAACGGCTGAAAGCAAGGGGAAACTACAGCCGTAATTTTTCCCGAGGGCATGCAGCTTTACTGTATGATTACATGATGATGGCGTCCTCTTGGGTAAAATATTCCGGAGGTAAAATAGTCCCCCATTCGGATCTCCGGGCGGGGACTACTCAAGAGGATGTCGTTATCAGGAGAAAGAAAACTGGCGTTCTACGGATCGGAGCGTGGAATGTCAGATCCCTTAATCGGGCAGGTAGGTTAGAAAATTTAAAAAGGGAAATGGATAGGTTGAAGTTAGATATAGTGGGAATTAGTGAAGTTCGGTGGCAGGAGGAACAAGACTTCTGGTCAGGTGACTACAGGGTTATAAACACAAAATCAAATAGGGGTAATGCAGGAGTAGGTTTAATAATGAATAGGAAAATAGGAATGCGGGTAAGCTACTACAAACAGCATAGTGAACGCATTATTGTGGCCAAGATAGATACGAAGCCCACGCCTACTACAGTAGTACAAGTTTATATGCCAACTAGCTCTGCAGATGACGAAGAAATTGAAGAAATGTATGATGAAATAAAAGAAATTATTCAGATTGTGAAGGGAGGCGAAAATTTAATAGTCATGGGTGACTGGAATTCGAGTGTAGGAAAAGGGAGAGAAGGAAACATAGTAGGTGAATATGGATTGGGGGACAGAAATGAAAGAGGAAGCCGCCTGGTCGAATTTTGCACAGAGCACAACATAATCATAACTAACACTTGGTTTAAGAATCATGAAAGAAGGTTGTATACATGGAAGAACCCTGGAGATACTAAAAGGTATCAGATAGATTATATAATGGTAAGACAGAGATTTAGGAACCAGGTTTTAAATTGTAAGACATTTCCAGGGGCAGATGTGGACTCTGACCACAATCTATTGGTTATGACCTGTAGATTAAAACTGAAGAAACTGCAAAAAGGTGGGAATTTAAGAAGATGGGACCTGGATAAACTAAAAGAACCAGAGGTTGTACAGAGATTCAGGGAGAGCATAAGGGAGCAATTGACAGGAATGGGGGAAATAAATACAGTAGAAGAAGAATGGGTAGCTTTGAGGGATGAAGTAGTGAAGGCAGCAGAGGATCAAGTAGGTAAAAAGACGAGGGCTAGTAGAAATCCTTGGGTAACAGAAGAAATATTGAATTTAATTGATGAAAGGAGAAAATATAAAAATGCAGTAAGTGAAACAGGCAAAAAGGAATACAAACGTCTCAAAAATGAGATCGACAGGAAGTGCAAAATGGCTAAGCAGGGATGGCTAGAGGACAAATGTAAGGATGTAGAGGCCTATCTCACTAGGGGTAAGATAGATACCGCCTACAGGAAAATTAAAGAGACCTTTGGAGATAAGAGAACGACTTGTATGAATATCAAGAGCTCAGATGGAAACCCAGTTCTAAGCAAAGAAGGGAAAGCAGAAAGGTGGAAGGAGTATATAGAGGGTCTATACAAGGGCGATGTACTTGAGGACAATATTATGGAAATGGAAGAGGATGTAGATGAAGATGAAATGGGAGATATGATACTGCGTGAAGAGTTTGACAGAGCACTGAAAGATCTGAGTCGAAACAAGGCTCCCGGAGTAGACAATATTCCATTGGAACTACTGACGGCCGTGGGAGAGCCAGTCCTGACAAAACTCTACCATCTGGTGAGCAAGATGTATGAAACAGGCGAAATACCCTCAGACTTCAAGAAGAATATAATAATTCCAATCCCAAAGAAAGCAGGTGTTGACAGATGTGAAAATTACCGAACTATCAGCTTAATAAGTCACAGCTGCAAAATACTAACACGAATTCTTTACAGACGAATGGAAAAACTAGTAGAAGCCAACCTCGGGGAAGATCAGTTTGGATTCCGTAGAAACACTGGAACACGTGAGGCAATACTGACCTTACGACTTATCTTAGAAGAAAGATTAAGGAAAGGCAAACCTACGTTTCTAGCATTTGTAGACTTAGAGAAAGCTTTTGACAATGTTGACTGGAATACTCTCTTTCAAATTCTAAAGGTGGCAGGGGTAAAATACAGGGAGCGAAAGGCTATTTACAATTTGTACAGAAACCAGATGGCAGTTATAAGAGTCGAGGGACATGAAAGGGAAGCAGTGGTTGGGAAGGGAGTAAGACAGGGTTGTAGCCTCTCCCCGATGTTGTTCAATCTGTATATTGAGCAAGCAGTAAAGGAAACAAAAGAAAAATTCGGAGTAGGTATTAAAATTCATGGAGAAGAAATAAAAACTTTGAGGTTCGCCGATGACATTGTAATTCTGTCAGAGACAGCAAAGGACTTGGAAGAGCAGTTGAATGGAATGGACAGTGTCTTGAAAGGAGGATATAAGATGAACATCAACAAAAGCAAAACAAGGATAATGGAATGTAGTCTAATTAATTCGGGTGATGCTGAGGGAATTAGATTAGGAAATGAGGCACTTAAAGTAGTAAAGGAGTTTTGCTATTTGGGGAGCAAAATAACTGATGATGGTCGAAGTAGAGAGGATATAAAATGTAGGCTGGCAATGGCAAGGAAAGCGTTTCTGAAGAAGAGAAATTTGTTAACATCCAGTATAGATTTAAGTGTCAGGAAGTCATTTCTGAAAGTATTCGTATGGAGTGTAGCCATGTATGGAAGTGAAACATGGACGATAAATAGTTTGGACAAGAAGAGAATAGAAGCTTTCGAAATGTGGTGCTACAGAAGAATGCTGAAGATTAGATGGGTAGATCACATAACTAATGAGGAAGTATTGAATAGGATTGGGGAGAAGAGAAGTTTGTGGCACAACTTGACCAGAAGAAGGGATCGGTTGGTAGGACATGTTCTGAGGCATCAAGGGATCACCAATTTAGTATTGGAGGGCAGCGTGGAGGGTAAAAATCGTAGAGGGAGACCAAGAGATGAATACACTAAGCAGATTCAGAAGGATGTAGGTTGCAGTAGGTACTGGGAGATGAAAAAGCTTGCACAGGATAGAGTAGCATGGAGAGCTGCATCAAACCAGTCTCAGGACTGAAGACCACAACAACAACATTGTGTCACTCCTTACAAATAATACATTTGTGGTGTGGATCACCTAGATGAAATTATCACCAAATACAGAATACAAATTAGAGGTTAAAAGAGGTACTGGCAACAACATTTCCTTTAAATGCATCAGTACTGAATGCTTGGCAACTCCTCAGATGGAATAAAAAGTGAAAGAAGGAATCCAAAGTGCACGGAAGAAACTTCGGATCATCTAGCATTCACAGGGCAAATAACTTATAAATATGCACTAAAGTATTATCAAAAATGTTTGATGGAAAAAGAGTGAAAAAGGTGACCTTGGGGAAGATCAGTTTGGATTCCACAGAAATGTAGATACATGGAAGGCAATACTGACTATACAACTCATAGCTCAGAAAGGACTGAGACAGGGTTGTAGCTTACCCTCAATGTTATTCAATCTGTACTTTGAGCAAGCAGAAAAGAAAACTAAGAATAATTTGGAAAGGGAATTAAATTTCAAGGAGAAGAAATGAAAATTTTGAGGTTTGCCAATTACACTTTAATTCTGTTGGATGTGGCAAGGCACTCGGAAGAACAGTTGAATGGAATGGACAGACTTTAAGGTAAATATCAACAAAAGTAAAATAAGGGTCAAGGAATATAGTCAAATTAAATCAGGTGATGCTGTGGAGATTTGATTAGGAAATGATAAACTCAGACAAGTAAATGAATTACGCTATTTGGGCAGCAAAGTGACTGATAAAGTAGAGAGGATGTAAAATGTAGGCTGGTTATAGCAAGAAATGAGTTTCTGAAAAAGAGGAATTTGCTAACACCTAATACCAGTATAAGCATTCAAAAGTTGTTCTGAAGATTTCCAGAGTGTATTCTTGTAGGGAAGTGACAGGTTGATGGTAAGCGGTTCAGACAAGAAGAGAACAGAAGCTTTTGAAATGGACTGCTATAGAAGAATGCTGAATTCTCGATGGGTAGATCGAATAACAAATGAGGAGCTACTGAACAGAACTGGGGAAAAAGAAATTTATGGCACAACTTGACTAAATGAAGGGATCTGTTGACAAGACATATCCCAAGGCATCCAGAAACTGTCAATTTGGTAATGGAAGCAAATGGGAGGGTGGGGGTGGGGAGGGTAAAATTGAAGAGGGAGACCAAGGCTGGAATGCAGTGAACAGGTTCTAGTGGATGAAGGTCACGATGTTGTGAAAAGATGAAGAGACCTGCACAGGGTAGATAGAATGGAGAGCTGCAATGAACCAGTCTTTGGACTGATTACCAGACTGCCAGCAACAAATGTGTCTTAGGTTTGTTAATTTGTACAGTAATGTTATGACCACCGGAGTGCATTAATATAGTTTGCATGTAGTGTTGTTACCTGGTAGGATATATAAGGGGTGTTAACAGTGCCAGATGTTAAATGACCACTGTGAAGGGGACAGAGATGCTGCAAACTGGAGTGAGCCAGCATTTGTGAAAGGGGCCTCACAGTGGGTCTCAATTAGGCAGGCTGGTGGAATTGTGCAATATCTGGGTTTTTGGGCCTTTGGATGTAACAGTAGCCTGATGTTGGGCTGCATGGGAAAGTGAGGACAGGCATATTCGGTGTAAAGGTTCTGATTGACCATGTCAGACCACCAAAGGGAGGATTGCCATATTGTGCACTAAGCACATCATAAGACCTTCACATCTGCATCTGCCTTCCAAGAACAAGTAATGGGTTTCCTTCAACATTTTGCATCATCCCGCACCATTGGTCAGGGATTAGCACCAGCCATACTAGTGAATTACTGTCCCATGTATAGGCTGCCATTAACACAATAACATGAACAGCTGCATTTGGAATGGTGCCATGACTAGGAAGCATGGACTGTAGATGAATGGTGTTGCATTGTGTTCAATGATGGATCACAGCTCAGCACTACCCAGATGACCAACATCAGCAAGAATGGTGGTGGCAGGAGGAGAGGCCCATTTTCCTGCAAGATCTGGGAGAAGCACAGCAGTTTACTCCTGGTGCCATGCTGTGGGTAGTTATTAGGTACATCTTCTGGTTATGGCTGGAGGTTAATAAGGGAACTCTGATGATACAGTGATACATCACAGACATCCTCTGCCCTCATCTTACCTCATAGTATTGCGGTGCCATGTCTCAACAGGAGAATGTTTGTCTACACATGGACTGTGTCTCTACAAAGTGTCCAAATGATGTTGAGGTACTTCTATGACCATCAAGATCCCCTTCTATGACCATAAAGATTCCTAGTTCTGTCCCAGCTATAACATGTTTGTGGCCTGCTTGGATGTCAACTCCATTCTAGTGCCAGTATTCAGGATATAATGGACCAGTTACAGCAGTTGTGGGCCAGCTTGCCACAGGAGAGGATGCAGTGGCTTTATGAAGCCCTTCCCAACCAAATCAGTGCATGCTTCCAGACCAGAGGAGGTGCTACATTACACTGATAGATGGGCTCATATTGTGGAGTTATTTGTAAATTTGATAACATTGTGTATGTGAAATGTTGTGATTATTTTTACAACACTCCATCAGGACAGCTGTTCCAAAAGCGGAACAACCAAGAAAATGTAGACACATACCCATCTGAGAAGGTTGTTTCAAAAGTGGAACACACTAAAAAACAGACTGTTTTTTTAAAATGCAGAAGTTTCTGTATGTAAAATGTTTTTGGATGACAAAGACATGGGAATCTTTAAAAAAAAAAAAAAATCTTAAAGAAAAAAAGTTTGTCATAAATGGGCTAAAATGAGACTTCTCAGAAGAATCAGGACATGTTTCCATTAATCAATTGCTGTCGTATTACAAGGTTTAGTGGTTGAAATACCTGTACTAGTGGTATGACATGAAGCTGAACACAAGAAAACTTACAGTGCATCATTGCCTGGTGAGGTCCTTGTAACATATTGCATAGAATTTGCAAGTGAATTAGATACACTCATGACACTGCAATAGCAAGTTAAGTAGAAAACTGTTCCTGGTGATAGGAAGAAAGCATACATCACACAAATCTACAGAATAATGAAAATCCACAGAATTTTATAACATATTGCAGCACAAGCATGCTGATCTATTGGGAACAAAACTTGCATGGTTACTCAACTCACATTCTTCACACATGGTATTTTAACCCATTGACCATGTTCCACGAGTTCAGCTCAGGATCCACAGCAGCACTATCACTGTGCTGTATGAACTGGAGTTGTGCAGGGCAATTGCTTCGCTGTGCGTGCTCCTCGAACTGAGTTCTTGCTGCCCAGCGCCGTCGTGCTGCACAATCTTTTAACGGTGCTCGGGCCCGCAGTCGGCAACATTCAGTAGGTCCTAGAAATGCATTTAGAGTTGTGTATCAGCTGCAAGGGTTGCACTACCTAGTGTAAGCATTATCTAATCAATGTCACTGATGCTTCTGCATGAAACAATTATTTCATCAGGTAGCAAACTTTGTTCAGAGAGGAGTAAACATGTCAAAGTGTACAACATCCCCATCTTTGTGTGATGAAGAAAGTGAAAGCTTATTAAATGAAAATGGTACTGAGTGGTTCAGTGATAAACTTTTCAGGCAGTTGAGAAGACAGAGATGATGAGGACTTTAATGACTGTGTCTGGTGACAAAGGTGAAATTGAAGAAATGCTGACTGCTCCTAGCAGTCCTACAAGAATGTGGTTTGAGAATTGTAGTGCAGATAGGAGTAAATTTGCAGTTTCTCTGACTCTGCTTGATTTTTTAAAATGACAGGTTGATAACAATGACAAGTAATGAGATGAAAAAATATGCTAAGCAGTTTGTAAGGTCACATGTGGACACACTGAACCAACAATTGTATGGGCACAAATGAATACCAATGAACAATGGAGAGTTGCATTTTTTTGTTCACAATGCTATCCTTAAATGGAAAAGTTCAGAAACCCATTTTCAAACATATTAATCATGGAAAGAAATTCTTTGAATATGATTTCGGAAAGTAGATTTAGCCTTCTATCGAAGTTTCATCAGATTAACAACAATAGTTATTATATGAAATACTCTGGTATTTCTGTTAAATTAAACAAATTGAAACCGATGTCTGGCGATACAGATAGCCTTACCATAGGTGCAACCTCAGCGGAAGGGTACCTATTGAGAGGCCAGACAAATGTGTGATTCCTGAAGAGGGGCAGCAACCTTTTCAGTAGTTTCAGGGGCAACAGTCTGGATGATTGACTGATCTGGCCTTGTAATGTCAAGCAAAATGGCCTTGCTCTGCGGGTACTGTGAACGGCTGAAACAAAGGGAAACTACAGCTGTAATTTATCCCGAGGGCATGCAGTAGCTTTACTGCATAGTTAAATGATGATGGTGTCCTCTTGGGTAAAATATTCTGGAGGTAAAATAGTCCCCTATTTGGATCTCTGGGCAGGTACTTCTCAGGAGGACCTCGTTATTAGCAGGGGGGAGGGGGGGTGGAGGCGGGGGAGGGGGGGGGGGACAACAACAACCCCCCCCCCCCCCCACACACACACACACACACTGGCATTCTATGGATAGGAGCTCGTACTGTCAGATCCCTTAATCGGGCAAGTAGGTTAGAAAACTTAAAAAGGGAAATGGATAGCTTGAAGTTACATATGGTGGGAATTAGTGAAGTTCAGTGGCAGGAGGAACACGACTTCTGGGTCAGGTGAATACAGGGTTATAAATACAAAATCAAATAAGGGTAATGCAGGCGTAGGTTTAATAACGAATAAAAAAAAATAGGAACACAGATAAGCTACTACGAAGAGCTTAGTGAACGCATTATTGTAGCCAAGATGGACACTAAGTCCACACCTACCACAGTAATAGAAGATTATAAGCCAACTAGCTCCGCAGATGATGAAGAGATTGGAGAAATGTATGATGTGATAAAAGAAATTATTCAGATAGTTGTTGTTGTTGTGGTCTTCAGCCCTGAGACTGGTTTGATGCAGCTCTCCATGCTACTCTATCCTGTGCAAGCTTCTTCATCTCCCAGTACTTACAGCAATCTACATCCTTCTTAATCTGCTTAGTGTATTCATCTCTTGGTCTCTCTCTACGATTTTTACCCTCCATGCTGCCCTCCAATGCTAAATTTGTGATCCCTTGATGCCTCAGAACGCGTCCTACGAACCGGTCCCTTCTTCTTGTCAAGTTGTGCCACAAACTCCTCTTCTCCCCTATTCTATTCAATACCTCCTCATTAGTTACGTGATCTACTCATCTAATCTTCAGCATTCTTCTGTATCACCACATCTCGAAAGCTTCCACTCTCTTCTTGTCCAAACTATTTATCGTCCATGTTTCATTTCGATACATGGCTACACTCCATACAAATACTTTCAGAAACGACTTCCTGACACTTAAATCTATACTCAATGTTAACAAATTCCTCTTCTTCAGAAACGCTTTCCTTGCCATTGCCAGTCTACATTTTATATCCTCTCTACTTCGACCATCATCAGTTATTTTGCTCCTCAAATAGCAAAACTCCTTTATTAGTTTAAGTGTCTAGTCTCATTTCCTAATCTAATTTTCTCAGCATCACCCGACTTAATTTGACTACATTCCATTATCCTCGTTTTGCTTTTGTTGATGTTCAGATAGTTAAGGGAGGCAAAAATTTAATAGTCGTGGGGGACTGGAATTCAATAGTACGAAAAGGAAGAGAAGGAAAAGTGGTACGTGAATATGGACTGGGGGTAAGGAATGAAAGACACCTGGTAGAATTTTGCGCAGAGCATAACTTAATCATAGCTAAGACTTGGTTTAAGAATCATGGAAGAAGATTGTGTATGTGGAAGAGGCCTGGAGACACTGGAAGGTTTTAGATAGATTATATAATGTTAAGACAGATATTTAGGAACCAGGTTTTAAATTGTAAGACATTTCCAGCGCCATATGTGGACTTTGGCCACAATTTATTCGTTATGAATGGTTGATAAAAACTGAAGAAACTGCAAAAAAGGTAGGAAATTAAGGAGATGGGACCTGGATAAATTGAAAGAACCAGAGGTTGTACAGAGTTTCAGAGAGAGCATTAGTAAACGATTGACAAGAACAGGGGAAAGAGATACAGTAGAAGAACAATGGGTAGCTTTCAGAGATAAAAGAATGAAGGCAGTAGAGGATCAAGTAGGTAAAAAGATGAGGGCTAGTAGAAATCCATGGGCAACAGAAGAGATATTAAATTTAATTGATGAAAGCAGAAAATATAAAAATGCAGTAAATGAAGCAGGCGAAAAGGAATACAAACGTCTAAAAAATGGAAATTGACAGGAAGTGCAAAATGACTAAGCAGGGATGGCTAGAGGGCAAATGTATGGATGTAGAAGTATGTATCACTAGGGGTGAGACAGATACTACCCACAGGAAAATTAAAGAGACCTTGTGATGAAGCAAGCTGAGATCTCTTTACTTCCTCTCGTTTTGCCATCTGCCTCCTTAAATTCATTTTATTTTCATTTTTGTCTAATTGTTATTAACATGTATGACTATAATCCTTAAAAGAAAAAGGTTGCCCCTCAGTCTTAAGGAATATAGCACCAGGTATAATTTTGTGCTTAGTATGTAATTAATTTACTAATTTATTTTGACCATTCCTAGTTAATACTTTTGTTATAGGGTGAAATCAGTAATTGTTTCGTGACTTAGAGTTTATTGCTGACATAAACAAATATAAATTCTGCACTAATTATAAACATTTGGAAGAAGAACTAGTGGGAGTCTTAAAGTATCTATTTGACTCTATTCAAAAACATATTAGCAAAGCCAGCCCTTAATTATTCCCAAAATAATTATCAGGTTTGTCAAAAGTATTGTTTGTATAACTATATCTGTTAATTTCATTACTTAAGCAAACAATTTGGCCTAAGTTTTGTGGTAGAAGGAACAGTTAAAAAGAAGGAATTTTTCAGTGTATTCAGTTAATTGAATGACTTATGTTTTAATTGTAATTTCTGAACTTAAACATCGAACAATATATAGTTTCAGAGCCCATTATTGTAAGAATACATAAAGGACCGATTTTTGATCCCAAGACAGTCAGTCTATGCCCGATTTTGACATGAAACATGTGTTTGTTAGAATAACAACACTGCATCAACTTAACAATGGAATAAGTTTAACACAAATAGGCCATGTGTTAGAATAATTAATGGTAATGTTTAATTTATTTGCAAAATAAGGTCAGACATACCGTATTATTCTGCAACAACTGTGAAGTGTGTGGTTAGATTTTTACTGCTCATAGTTATTCAACAGCAAACTATCGTAGCAGTATGCTGATGTTGCCTGCAACCTATTAATGAGGCTTTTCATCATTTACCAATAGTAAACTGGCCATATCATTGTGTAATATTGGGGGGTTTTGAACAGTGAAAGTAAAGACCTGTGTATCATAGTTGTACAACTGTCGGCTACATCATTTACAGTAGCCAGAGTTGAACTACTACCTTCCATTTTTCAGCCAGTATAACAATGCAGTACAACAACACTGAGGACTATCAACGAAGAAATAAAGCAGGCAAACGCCACAACCTTTGGAGGAAAGAGGACCACCTGTATAAATATCAAGAAATCAGATGGAAAACCAGTCCTAAGCAAAGTAGAGAAAGCAGAAAAGTGGAAGGAGTATATAGAGGGTCTATACAATGGCACTGTACTTGAGGACAATATTATGGAAATAGAAGAGAACGTAAATGAAGATGAAATGGGAGATATGATACTGCATGAAGAATTTGACAAAGCACTGAAAGACCTAAGTCAAAACAAGGCCTCGGGAGTGGACAACATTCCGTTAGAACTACTGATAGCCTTGGGAGAGCCAGCCATGACAAAACTCTTCCATTTGTTGAGCAAGATGTATGAGACAGGTGAAATACCTTCAGACTTTAAGATGAATATAATAATTCCAATCCCAAAGAAAGCAGGAGCTGACAGGTGTGAAAATTACCAAGCTATTAAGTCGCGGTTGCAAAATACTAGCATGAATTATTTAGAAATGAATGGAAAAACTGGTAGAAGCCAACTTCAGGGAAGATCAGTTTGGATTTTGTAGAAATGTTGGAACACACAAGGCAATACTGGCCCTACAACTTATCTTATAAGATAGGTTAAGGAAAGGCAAACCTACATTTCTAGCATTTGTAGACTCAGAGAAAGCTTTTGACAATGTTGATTGGAATACTCTCTTTCAAATTCTGAAGGTGGCAGGGGTAAAATACAGGGAGCGAAAGGCTATTTACAATTTATACAGAAACCAGATGGCAGTTATAAGAGTTGAGGGGCATGAAAGGGAAGCAGCGGTTGGGAAGGGAGTGAGACAGGGTTGTAGCCTGTCCCCGATGTTATTCAATCTGTGTATTGAGCAAGCAGTGAAGGAAACAAAAGAAAAATTTGGAGTAGGAATTAAAACCCATGGAGAAGAAATAAAAACTTTGAGGTTTGCCAATGTCATTGTAATTCTGTCAGAGACAGCAAGGACCTGGAAGAGCAGTTGAACGGAATGGACAGTGTCTTGAAAGGAAGATAAAAGATGAACATCAACAAAAGCAAAATGAGGATAATCGAATGTAGTCAAATTAAATGACTTTTGCTACTTGGGAAGCAAAACAACTGATGACTGTCAAAGCAGTGAGGATATAAAATTTAGACTGGTTATGGCAAAGAAAGTGTTTCTGAAGGAGAGAAATTTGTTAACATCAAGTATAGATTTGAGTGTCAAGAAGTCTTTTCTGAAAGTATTTTATGGAGTGTAGCCATGTGTGGGAGTGAAACATAGACAATACCGTATTTACTCGAATCTAAGCCACACTTTTTTTCCGGATTTTTTAACCTAAAAAACCGCCTGCGGCTTAGAATCGAGTGCAAAGCAAGTGGAAGTTCTGAAAAAATGTTGATAGGTGCCGCCACAACTAACTTCTGCCGTCGAATATATGTAGCGCTACACAAGCATGCTTTGTGGGCACAAAGATAAATACTGGTGCCAAAACCTCTGCATCAGTAAATAAATTTAAAAAAAAAGGTAGAAGATGAGCTTTTTTTTTTCTCCGCCCCGAGTTTCGACCACTGCATTTTCATACATTATCCAACGAAGTAAATACAAATTCCGTATTGTTCATCTTCGAATGTAGCAGAATTTCAATGTACTACGAAAATCCAACTGGCAAGACTGTTAGGGAACTCTACGTTCCGAGTTTTTTCCTGCCTGTGAGAAGAGATGGTTGCTAATAGGAACCTGATGAAATGTGAATCACATGCAGTATTCTCTTCACCATAAGAATAATACGAATATAAACATTTTGCCATGTATTCTTTCGTGTTTGCTGCTATCTCATTTAAATCCTGTCTGCGTAATAAACTACGAAACTAGAGTGAGACAACAGCAAACGCGGAAGAATATACGTATCGTGTCATGTTTATATTCGTATTATTCTTATGCCTAATAGTGATACAGTCAGAAACGAAGCACGGCAAATGACTAGATTTTAAATGTAAGATGACTAATTTCTGTGCAGAATTTGATGTACTAAAGAAGCGGCCGCAAAGATTTTCAAACGGAGGAAAATTTTCGCAAAACTCTCGTTCAGAACATGTTCTATCATACGCATGTTCTTATCATACGCATTTGGTTCTTGTTGATCATTATCAAAGAAAGCAGCAGTGTAAGTAACAACAAATAGCAGTCTCTTGCCATTGTTTCGCTAATGAGACGATTCCTTTTTTTTTTAAGCGGCGGTAGCGCGCACAAAAGCAAGTCATGCCGCGAGCGGCGACAGGCCGTAAACACGCACTATCAAAATGCGACAAATAATGCATTACACAGTACAGTAATGCATTTTCAGCTTAGAGTGACGTAAACACCTATAACAAAGAAAATGGCACTTATCAGATCAAAGAAAAATAAGCAATCACTTCAAACCAGACGAAGCACGTGGAAAAGGAAGGGTACCCATATAAATACGGACGGAGCGCCTGACGCATAGCAATGGCTACCTGGAAAAGCTTAATTGCTAAGCTTACGACTCGAACCAAACTACTGTAGCTGTATCGTCTTTCATTCGACCTAAATTGTGTCTCATATTACAATGGACCAACTTTGTTTCGATTTGGAGGTGCGGCCGAAAACTTTTCTCTCCCCTTGAATTTCAAGTCTCAAATTTCAGGTGCGGCTTAGATTCGGGAAATTTTTTTTTCCTTTATTTCGAGTCTCATTTTTCAGGTGTGGCTTAGATTCGACTGCGGCTTAGATTCGAGTAAATACGGTAATTAGTTTAGACAAGAAGAGAATAGAAGCTTTCAAAATGTGGTGCTGCAGAAGAATGCTGAAGATTAGATGGGTAGATCACGTAACTAATGAGGAGGTACTGAACAGAATTGGGGAGAAGAGGAATTTGTGGCACAACTTGACTAGAAGAAGGGATCAGTTGGTAGGACACATTCTGAGGTACCAACAGATCAACAATTTAATACTGGAGGGAAATGTGGAGGGTAGAAATTGTAGAGGGAGACCAAGAAATGAATAAACTAAGCAGATTCAGAAGGATGTAGGTTGCAGTAGTTATTTGAAGATGTAGAGGCTTGCACAGAACAGAGTAGCATGGAGAGCTGCATTAAACCAGTCTCTGGACTGAAGACCACAAGAACAACAACAAGTCCCTTTTGTTGTGGAAATGGTGGCTTTCTGTAGAACAGTACATAACAACAAAACATTCTCATCTTGGGATCAAATAATTCTGCTTGTGCAAAGTAAACAGTAGCTATTTAGGGTGCTTTACAATACAGACAGGAAAAGACACTACATTGGCACCACAATATAGTGAATATCCTTTTGCATCTCAGTCATTCTGTCTTTGCTTGCAAGATATTTGGGCAGAGGGTATATCATTTCTACCAACAGATTTTATACAAATCTCCAGTTGTTTGATTTTCTTGTCTCTAAAAACAATGACTGCTGTAATGTCAAAAACAATGACTGCTGTGATGTCACAATTTAATATGAACAATTTTATTAGTGAAATGTCTGACACTGTGTGATATATGTAGGAATACTATCATCTCTGATTTAGATGTAGATTGGAAATCAATAATGGGATAAGTGCAAAAAAACTGATTCTGAGTTATCCAATTTTTTTGACAAAAATATTTTAATAAAAAAATCTGAACAATATTTTTTATTTGTTGTGTACAGTAAGAGTGATACAAATATTGCAAAAATGTTTGAAGTTCCCTTGATTTTATCAATGAAAATAATTATATTATTCCGAAGAATTCAGAATGCTGTACAGTTATTAGCAAAAACCAAGTATGTGCCAATAAAAGAAATTTCAAGCATTTATCGGTTTTTTCAATAATAGACATTTTACAGATACACTAGCCTATGATTAAACTCTTTTTGATAATATACTTAATTTTACAGAGTACAAAAGCAATTTCAATTGATCAACTGTTCGAAAAATGTTCTATTAGCTACTTTCAGATATGGTAGCATGTGTTGCAGGTCCTATTTCTTTTCAGCTAACAGTTTATTTTTACATTGTTGTGACAGTAAAATAATTTATTATATCTGTGGTAACCCCTTCTTGAAAATATTGTAGGTGCTCCATTCTTCAAGTTCGATGAACATTGTTCTCATCTTCACAGTGCCAGGAGCACTTTATTTCACTTGAATCTAGCTACATTTGGAAATATTTATTTTAGTTGTGTTAATATGTATATTGGCTGCTTTTTAAAAATCAAAAAACTCTTCAGGCTGGAGCATAGTAATCACAAATGGATTGTTAGGTGTTGCATTCTCAGTAAGTTTCACAAGGTCCTTAGGTACATGACAGCCTTCCAGTCTCTTACATGTTTTTCAAAGTCGGAAAAATCTCTTGTCACACGATGTAAATGAATGGCCAAAGAATAAAAATTTATGATTTATCTCATCTTACTTCCCTAAAACCGTCAGATAAATCCAAAGAAAAAGCATCATTATATTCTTATTCTGGCCAATGCAGTTATAAGACCAGATAGTAAGCTTCTGTTTCCTACAATAGTCAGGTCTACTAAGTGCTTTAAGGAGGCATGAAGCAAATTCATCGCTGCCTTGGCCACTCGTATCCTCATGCCACAAAAACATTAGCCCCTTATTGATGTCGCCAACATGAACACACAGATTGTAGCATGAAAGCTGACACAAATGATACATCTGACTGTGAGTTATAGAAGGCAGAGATAACACTTGTTCTAGATCTATCAAACAAACGGTCATGCCACTATTAGGAAGCTGACAAGATATAGTATCTTCTTTCATTGCTTCTCTTGCTTTCCACCTTTTTGTGGTGTATTTCTAAAGCAGTTTTAGCTTTTCTGTTGCCAGGGTTTGCTGACAGCTTCACTGATAGAAAGCCGCATTTAGAGCAAGTATCAATGCATGGTTGATGGAATGAAATTTGCAGGAAAAGATTTTTTAAGGTTTGATAATAAAAGATATCCATAATTTTGGAGTCTGAATATCTATCCTTAAAGGCATGGTAAAGCCTGCTGACATTCAAATCTTGGCTCAAATACTCCTTGTTACTGTTTCTTTCCTTGAAAATGAGTTGATATGCTCCAAAATAACATTGAATGATATAGGGTAATGTGCAAGAAAGAGATTAATGACAAAACACTGTGCAAGAGTTAATAAGAGCAGAAAGCCGAGGGCAGTACATGTGGTACAGGTGGTGGGCTGAATGGACATAGACAGAGGGTGTACACTGGCCACACACAATATACTGTTGCAGAGCATGCTCTACAACGTGGCAGCTATGACTTCAGTACCCATTTCTCCATAAATGGTATCTGGTTTCTTCCCCTGGACACTACCATCTCAGGACTCCATAGGTGATAATTGGCATTACAATCTGTCCTTGGCTCTTGCCATCCACCTAGCTTGAATTTATGCTAATTTCTTTGAACTAGGCATTTCTTCTCACTAACTACTCCTCTCTTCATTCCCTTTTAATTTTCTACATATATTATTTTTTGACCTGTAAAACCCCCCCTCCTCCTCCCGCAATGCACTTAGCTTTCCACTCTTTCTTGCATGATGTTTTGCCAGTAATCTCTGTCTGGCTTATTAACCTCTCTTCTAACTCTAGGCTCCCAGATTTTCAAATCTTGTCCAGTGCAGTCCCTAATTATCCAACTCTAAGCTCTCAGGTTGTCAAATCTTGTGCAGTCTCCAACAACCAATTTTTCATTCTCGTCCCATCTGGTAAGTCTCCCCTGACTGACACACCAAGTGACTAACTCTCCCCATCTCCTAAGCCTCAGCTGTCCTTTTCCTTCATTCCCCTTCCTTCGCTGTTTACTCCACTTGTTCCAAAAGCTTGCACATTTCCTTAACGTTTACACATGTGTTCTCCTGATGCCACTTGGTGAGTACATTTTTTTCTCTTTCCAATTACATTGTTGTTGTTGTGGTCTTCAGTCCTGAGACTGGTTTGATGCAGCTCTCCACGCTACTCTATCCTGTGCAAGCCTCTTCATCTCCCAGTACCTACTGCAGCCTACATCCTTCTGAATCTGCTTAGTGTATTCATCTCTTGGTCTCCCTCTACGATTTTTACCCTCCACGCTGCCCTCCAGTACTAAATTGGTGACCCCTTGATGTCTCAGAACATGTCCTACCAACCGATCCCTTCTTCTAGTCAAGTTGTGCCACAAACTCCTCTTCTCCCCAATTCTATTCAACACCTCCTCATTAGTCATTTGACCTACCCATCTAATCTTCAGCAAACTTCTGTAGCACCACATTTTGAAAGCTTCTATTCTCTTCTTGTCTAAACTATTTATTGTCCATGTTTCACTTCCATACATGGCTACACTCCATACAAATACTTTCATAAATGACTTCCTGACACTTAAATCTATACTCAATGTTAACAAATTTCTCTTCTTCAGAAACGCTTTCCTTGCCATTGCCAGTCTACATTTTATATCCTCTCTACTTCGACCATCATCAGTTATTTTGCTCCCCAAATAGCAAAACTCCTTTACTACTTGAAATGTCTCATTTCTTAATCTAATTCCCGCAGCATAACCTGACTTAATTTGACTACATTCCATTATCCTCGTTTTGCTTTTGTTGATGTTCATCTTATATCATCCTTTCAAGACACTGTCCATTCCGTTCAACTGCTCTTCCAATTCCTTTGCTGTTTCTGACAGAATTACAATGGCATTGGCAAACCTCAAAGTTTTTATTTCTTCTCCATGGATTTTAATACCTACTCCGAACTTATCTTTCGTTTCCTTTACTGCTTGCTCAATATACAGATTGAATAGCATCGTGTAGAGGCTACACACCTGTCTCACTCCCTTCCCAACCACTGCTTCCCTTTCATGCCCCTCGACTCTTATAACTGCCATCTGCTTTCTGTACAAATTGTAAATAGCCTTTTGCTCCCTGTATTTTACCCCTGCCAAATTCAGAATTTGAAAGAGAGTATTCCAGTCAACATTATCAAAAGCTTTCTCTAAGTCCACAAATGCTAGAAACGTAGGTTTGCCTTTCCTTAATCTTTCTTCTAAGATAAGTCGTAGGGTCAGTATTGCCTCACGTTTTCCAACATTTCTACGGAATCCAAACTGATCTTCCATGAGGTCGGCTTCTACCAGTTTTTCCATTCATCTGTAAAGAATTTGCGTTAGTATTTTGCAGCTGTGACGTATTAAACTGATAGTTCAGTAATTTTCACACCTGTCAACACCTGCTTTCTTTGGGATTGGAATTATTATATTCTTCTTGAAGTCAGAGAATTTCGCCTGTCTCATACATCTTGCTCACCAGATGGTAGAGTTTTGTCAGGACTGGCTCTCCCAAGGCTGTTAGTAGTTCTAATGGAATGTAGTCTACTCCCGGGGCTTTATTTTGACTTCGGTCTTTCAGTGCTCTGTCAAACTCTTCGCGCAGTATCATATCTCCCATTTCATCTTCATCTACCCCCTCTTCCATTTCCATAATATTGTTCTTAAGAACATCATCACCCCTGTATAGACCCCCTATATACTCCTTCCACCTTTCTGCTTTCCCTTCTTTGCTTAGAACTGGGTTTCCATCTGAGCTCTTGATATCCATGCAAGTGGTTCTCTTTTCTCCAAAGGCCTCTTTAATTTTCCTGTAGGCAGTATCTATCTTACCCCTCATGAGATAAGCCTCTACATCGTTACATTTGTCCTCTTGCCATCCCTGCTTAGCCATTTTGCACTTACTGTCAATCTCATTTTTGAGATGTTTGTATTTCTTTTTGCCTGCTTCACTTGCTGCATTTTTGTATTTTCTCCTTTCATCAATTAAATTCAGTATCTCTTCTGTTACCCAAGGATTTCTACTACTCCTCGTCTTTTTACCTACTTGATCCTCTGCTGTCTTCACTATTTCATTACTCAAAGCTACCCATTCTTCTTCTACTGTATTTCTTTCCCCCATTCCTGTCAATTTTTCCCTTATACTCTCCCTGAAACTCTGTACAACCTCTGGTTTAGTCAGTTTATCCAGGTCCCATCTCCTTTAATTCCTACCTTTTGCAGTTTCTTCAGTTTTAATCTACAGTTCGTAACCAATAGATTGTGGTCAGAGTCCACATCTGCCCCTGGAAATGTCTTACAATTTAAAACCTGGTTCCTAAATCTCTGTCTTACCATTATATAATCTATCTGAAACCTGTCAGTATCTCCAGGATTCTTCCATGTATGCAACCTTCTTTCATGATTCTTGAACCAAGTGTTAGCTATGATTAAGTTAAGCTCTGTGCAAAATTCTACAAGGCAGCTTCCTCTTTCATTTCTTAGCCCCAATCACCTACTACGTTTCCTTCTCTTCCATTTCCTACTGTTGAATTCCAGTCACCCGTGACTATTAAATTTTCATCTCCCTTCACTACCTGAATAATTTCTTTTATCTCATCATACATTTCATCAACTTCTTCATCATCTGCAGAGCTAGTTGGCATATAAACTTGTACTACTGTAGTAGGCGTGGGCTTCGTGTCTACCTTGGCCACAATAATGCGTTCACTATGCTGTTTGTAGTAGGTTACACGCACTCGTATTTTTTTATTCATTATTACACCTACTCCTGCGTAACCCCTATTTGATTTTGTATTTATATCCCTGTATTCACCTGACCAAATGTCTTGTTCCTCCTGCCACCGAACTTCACCAATTCCTACTATGTCTAACTTTAACCTATCCATTTCCCTTTTTAAATTTTCTAACCTACCTGCCCGATTAAGGGATCTGACATTCCATGCTCCGATCCGTAGAATGCCAGTTTTCTTTCTCCTGATAACGATGTCCTCTTGAGTAGTCCCCGCCCGGAGATCCAAATGGGGGACTATTTTACCTCCGGAATATTTTACCCAAGAGGACGCCATCATCATTTAACCATACAGTAAAGCTGCATACCCTCGTGGAAAATTATGGCTGTAGTTACCCCTTGCTTTCAGCCGTTCTCAGTACCAAAACAGCAAGGCCATTTTGGTTAGTGTTACAGGGCCAGATTAGTCAATCATCCAGACTGTTGCCCCTGCAACTACTGAAAAGGCTGCCGCCCCTCTTCAGAAAGCACACGTTTGTCTGGCCTCTCAACAGACACCCCTCCATTGTGGTTGCACCTACGGTACGGCTATCTGTATCGTTGAGGCACGCAAGCCTCCCCACCAACGGCAAGGTCCATGGTTCATGGGGCGGGGGGGAGGGGGGGGGGCAATTACATTATATTTTCAAAAATTGATTATTTTTATTGACACATATTTTCAATATGTAAAATATATCCATACATGCTATAAAGCCGGCTGGGATGGCCGAGCGGTTCTAGGCGCTACAGTCTGGAACTGTGCGACCGCTACAACAGTCTGGAACCGCGCGACCGCTACTGCAGTCTGGAACCACGCGACTGCTACGGTCACAGATTCGAATCCTGCCTCAGGCACGGATGTGTGTGATGTCCATAGGTTAGTTAGGTTTAAGTAGTTCTAAGTTCTAGGGAACTGATGACCTCTGAAGTTAAGTCCCGTAGTGCTCAGAGCCATTTGAACCATTTGCTATAAAGATGGAAGTGTGTATGCGTGTGTCTATGTATGTTCCGTATTTCCTTCTAAATGACTGCACCGATTTCAAACAAACTAGGTAAACGTATAGCTTCCTGTCACGTAACAATCGCTGTAGGATAAGAACAACCTACCTGTCAAATGGGTGGGTATGGGATGAAAAGAAATCTAGCCCATGATGCACGAATTCCCAGATTTTATTCACCTGGTATTTGAGAATGACAGTACTTAGCAATTTGTAACAAATATTACACATAATTTCAAACATTTCGAAAAAATTTTCTCTACAAAATGATTAAAGGAAACAAGTTTATTGCTTACTACTTTTCCACTCTTTGTGCAGAAAAAGTAATGCATGAGGCATGATGTTATACACTATTACTTTTTTTAGCACTAATTCAATTCATGACACATTTTGCAGACAGTATCCACATACGTGGTCTGTTCAAAAAATTCTGGAACTACATCCACAAAATTTTTCCATGTTTACCTTTTACTTATTGTGCGTGGTCTCCTTTGAAATAATTTCCTCCACAACTGAAACACCACTCCCAATGCCGTTTCCAGTTCTGGAAACAGTCTTGGTACAGACCACACGAAGTGCCATCTGCGAATTTTCTTTCATCTAATCTAATGTTGCATATGTGCATCCTTTCAAAGGGATTTTCAGCTTTGGAAATAAAAAAAAGGTCCACAGAGGCCAGGTCTGGAGGGTACAGAGGATGAGGCAGCACAGTGATTTTGTTTTTTGTGCAACAGTCGTGCACCAATAGCAATGAATATGTGGGCGCATTATTGTGATGCATGAGCCATGAACTGTCTCACTGCATGTCAGAACGTTTCCTTCTCACAGGCATCGCAACATGTCCCGATTAACAGTTTGTTCCTATGGTATGAGTTTAAGATGAACTAATCCTTCAAAGTCAAAGAAAAATAGCAGCATAGCTTTGACATTTGATCTGACCTGATGAGCTTTCTCTGGTCTTGGAGAACCTTTCCCGACCCATTGTGAAGACTGATCCTTGAGCTCAATATCATAACCGTAGACCCATGTCTCATCACCAGTTATGATTCCCTTAAGGAACATCTCATTCTCATTTGCACAGTCCAAAAGTTCTTCACAGAGAGCAAAGCAAAGGTCTTTCTGGTCTTAATTCATAAGCTGTGGTGCAAACTTGGTAGCAACATGATGTATTCCAAGATGCATTAAACACAGGCGTGTGCAGGGATATCAACCATATGTCGCTCCAACATGCCACTGGCGTGAAATTACGAATGGTCCAGAATTTGTTGAGCTGACCTCATATAGCACTGAATGTAAGTGCAACATAATATCACTGTATGACACATAGTTCAGGGGATATGATGTCATAAACACTGAGATACGTGAAAGACTGCCGCATCATGCATGATGTTTAAGTTTATTGCTTTGTAGGTATTAACTCTTTGCAAAAACTTTCACAGACAATATCCACATATGTCACTGAGTGTACTGACAATATTGTATCATTGTACAGTAGTATCATTGTATGGTTTAGGAGATGTGACATCATAAAAGTGAGATGCATAAAAAACTGCTGCATCATGAATAACATTTAAATTTAATACTTCATTGCTATTAAC
Organism: Schistocerca piceifrons; assembly: GCF_021461385.2. Lineage (NCBI taxonomy): Eukaryota > Metazoa > Arthropoda > Insecta > Orthoptera > Acrididae > Schistocerca > Schistocerca piceifrons. Next base: position 694,053,750 of record NC_060141.1, read on the forward strand.
TCTGTCTGCAACACATTTTTCAGACCGTATCCACACGTTACTAAATGTACCTGCCCAGATATATCATTTTACAACATGTAGTTGAGGAGCTAAGATGTCATAAACAGTAAGCACGAGGCCAGATGCTGCATGGGATGGACTTGAAGACACAGCTGTAAATAAATAACTGAGCAACGCCATGTTTCTGTGATAGTAAATATGTATGTAATATGTAAAGAGGAAATGTTGTTACCAAAATTTCTACTGAAGATCTTTACTGATTTAATTCAAATTTTTATATGAAAGTCTAATTAACCTTCATACAGACATAGGCTTTACATTTTTAATATACATGTAATATATAAAGCTAAACATTGCTACAAAAACCTTGAAATGTTCTTGACTGATTTCCTTCAAACTTTTACACCATACTCCAGTGAATATTTGGACACAAATGGGCTAGGTACTTTTGAACATTTGGACAGAAACAAGATATACTTTTTAAATGTATGTAATATATAAAAATACATTTAATATATAAAGGGGACACATTTCTACCAAAAATCTCAAGAACTTGGCCGATTTACTTCAAACTTTTACACGATACTTCAATGAACATTCAAAAAGGCAACAAATTTTAATACATACAGTAGATAAACATGTTATATATGAAGGGGAAATATCATTACCAAAAATCTCTATCAGTTCTTGACCAAGTTACATCAAATTTTTACCTGCCACCCTATACACAATATATAAAAATAGGGGAATGTTGTTAGCAAAAATCCTGAAAAGTTACTGCCTGATTTACTTCAAATTTTTACATGAAACTCTAATAAGAATTCAGACTGATAAGCTATATATATTAACAACAATGTACAGGGTTTCCATTGAAATCAACTATGAATAAGAAAATGCTGTGGTGTGCTTTGATGGGAAAATGTGTAGTACTGTTTTCTTTCTCACAGTCAGTTACAACTACAACAGTGTGGCATTTAAACCAATAGAAAATTGTTTCACTCATACATATTCTCTCTCATTATAAATATTTTACACAAAAACTGTATACACAATAATGTGCTGTTTGGTTTTACTCCTCTCAGTCTACCTACACATAAAACAAGAAAATTTTATTTATGGCTTATCAGCATATGATTAGACTGCTACTATGGAGTCTGCTTTTGCAGTAACAATAAACAAGGCTCAAAGTCAGAGAGAGAGGGGAAGAAGAGATGGACAGAGAGGAGAAGGAGAAAATGAACATACAGGAAGAGGAGGAGGAGGAGATGGACAGACAGAGAGGGGACGAGGTAAGGGACAGACAGTGGGGGAGGAGGTGATGCACAGAGAGAGGGAGAAGCAGGAGATGGCCAAGGAGAGGGGGAGCAGGAGATGGATAAAGAAGGGGAAGGGAAGAGGAGATTAGGATGTATAACCAGTTCCCATAAATATTTAGCAATTACAAAGCAATGTCAGGTTTGCTAGTATTAGATACAATCAGGAGTAGAAAAATGAAAAAAATCTCTCAATTGATATCTGTGCTATTAATCGTAATGCTACAGCACAACATCAATGCACGAGGAAGCTCAAATGTAAAGCAAGTAACTGTAATGGCTATCACTGATGATCATTGACTGGTCCCCTGTACAACAAGTGACTTTGTGAAACTCAGTAAATATTTATCAAAATTTGTGAAGATGTACAGTCCATGAAAATCATTAACTTGTCCTCAGATGATTTTGTTGTTCTACTTGTCAGATCAAGTAATGACAACAAAATGAAGCTTATAAATCAAACTGGAAGTTTCCTGATTATTAGTAATTACATATTCATTACACTGCAGGCTCAGCACTCCCGACTGGTTCTCTCTAGTTACATTTCATGGTACTTTCAACTCTTCCTCATCCAAACACTTAATTTCATTGAATGTAATTCTGTAATTGCAAGGTAAGCCATGGTCATCTTTTGACACTGTTCCTTCAATGGTGCTATTTCATGTACCCTATGGGAAAACTTCTGGTGACTGTGTTTGGGAATCAAAGGCGGAAACATCAGTAATTAAGGAAGTTTGAATCAGGTCTGGAAGCTAACGGTTAAGGCAAATGCCTGTGAAAAGCAGGATATGCGCATTTGGGTCTTGGTCTGAAAAAAAAAAATTTTTATCAGCCACAACATATTCACTTAATATCATTGGATTGCATGCTGTAGGATAATTTTTGTGCAGACTCACTACTGTGAAGGAAACTCAACCTCCAACATTCACCCTTGAGATTTACATTTACAGCATGAACCCTAACTTCACAGGCAAAATTTTGATGGTTGTTTAGTTTGCTGAATATTTTGGTACAAGTGTTAATTTACACAGTAATTGCAATTTGTTTGATTTCTTAACTACATTCTTCTTTGCACCTGTATCACACTTAAAGACAACAGTGTAAATGTTGGTAGTATGAGCTGTTTATCTTGCTTGGAAATGGACATGCTCCATTCACTTATGGTGACTGCTGTTGACAACAGTAATGACTTTTTACTTTTCACCCTCAAGAAAGCCTTTTGTACTGCTCAGTTCTGTTTTTATGGCAATATTTGTTCTACATTAATAGTGATACATATGAGTATGGATAGGTTTACATGTGGAGAGTTGGATGATATGCACTTCATATAAGGAGTTACTGAAAGCAACGGAAAAACACCAATATGCTGAGCTGTTCCGCAACTACGGCAATCACATATCACAGCAATTTTTCATTTGAAGGTTGTTGCATCACTCTGTTTTTTATGTTGCATATTTTAATGTTTGAATATTACAAGCTTTTTCAGTGTTCTGAAAGTATTTTCACAAATGCAAAGGTAACAAACCAAATGGATCACAATTACATTACTACTCTGTAATGAGCTGCAGACAATGGGCTCCTTATATCAAAATATTCACAAAATCTCTGTTAAAAACCTACAACATTTTGTTCATTGAGTTCGGGTTCACTTTGTATTACCTGATGCTTGCAGTTTGCCATAAGCAGCATTATAATATCTTGTAATACATCCCCAATGAAATACGGCCAATAGAATCTCTCCTAATGATGTGAGTTATATTCATCACTGTGCCATATGGAAGCAAGGAAAAGATCATGTTCATGCCAGGTCTTTTAAGTCAATTTCCCTTAGCTCCTGTATCAGTAAAACTGTCAGTATACACTGTTCAAATGCAACAGGAGTGGTGATATAACAAAACTACTTCCTGCCAGCACTAAAAAGATGTCTGTTCAAAAAATTCTGGAACATGCATAATTTTGTGCCGATGGTGTGTAGGAGCGAAATGCGATTGACATCCCTGCACATGCCTGTGTTTAATGTGTAAGCGCTGGAAGTTTCAGTCTGTAAGTTACTTTTCAGTACTGTATTGAGTAGAACTTTGTGTCACACTGTTTGTGAATTCTGAGAAGGTAGAGTTAGAGGAGCAACATGTCTGCATTAAATTTTGTGTGAAACTCCAGAAAACCTATACAAGGACGCACCAAATGATGCAGGAAGCCTATGGCGATGAGTGCTTAAGCCATACTTGGTGTTATGAATGGTTCACAAGGTTTAAAAATGGCTGGACAGAAGTTAAAGATGACCCTCATTCTATTGATGATGTCAGGAACTTCAACAAAATTGTGAATGCCAATCAAAGACTGACTGTCCAAGAGATTGCAGAAGAATGTAACATTTCAGTTGGATCATGTCATGAAATCCTCACAAAGCATCTTGGAATGCATCGTGTTGCCACCAAGTTCTTCCCACAGCTCATGAGTCAAGACCAGAAACACCTCTGCCTCGCAATCTGTGAGGATCTTTTCGATCACGCAAATGAGAACGAGAAAATCATGAGGGGGGGGGGGGGGAGGTGATGAGATAGGGCTCTATGGTTATGATGTTGAGACCAAGGTTCAATCTTCACAATGGGTCAGGAAAGGTTCTCCATGACCAAAAGAAGCTTGTCAGGCCAGGTCAAATGTCAAAGCCATGCTGCCACTTTTCTTTGACTTTGAAGGATTTGCTTCTCTTGAATTCTTGTCAGAGGGAAAAACCGTTAATCACTGGGACTATCAGGATGTGTTTCAACGCCTGTGAGAAAATGTGAGAAGGAAATGGCCTGCAATGTGGCGAGACAGTTCATGGCTCTTGCATCACGATAATGCACCCGCACAGTCATCCCTGTTGGTGTGTGATTACTGTACAAAAAGTGAAATCACTGTGCTGCCTCATGCTCCGTACTCCCCAGATCTGGCCCCTGTGGACTTTTTTTTATTTTCTAAGTTTAAAACCCCTTTGAAAGGACAAACATCTGCAATGATATACAACATGAATGAAAATTTGCAGACAGCACTTTGCGCGGTCCATACCAAGATTGCTTCAGGAAGTAGAAACAGCACTGGGAGTGGTGTATCAACTGTGAAGGAGAGTATTTTTGAGGAGATCATGCACAATAAGATAAGCATAGAAAAATTTTGTGGATCAAGTTCCGGAATTCTTTGAACAGATCTCTTTTGTGCATACTGCCTGCAAAATGTGTCATGAATACAATTAGTAGTAAATAAACAATAATTTATAATGTCATGCCTCAGGCATTCCTTTTGTTCATTAGCTGTAAGGATTGAACAATATCACGAAATGTTTAACTTGTTAAGTGTGCTATTGCATAGCTGCCAATCTTGAGAGAAGGTTGTCAGTAATCACATCACAAATAAGGAAAGGGATCCCCATTTCAGATATTTTCCATCCATAAATCCAAAGTATATATTTAATTGATCATATATTTATTTTTATTTTCATATTAAAATCAATTCAAATTACCACTTTCAACAAAGAAACCGTCTTTAGCCTCCACATCAGTCACACTGCCAATGAACGTGACTGGGGAATCTGCAGTAGACGATCTTCCTTCCAGATCTACTTTTACTGCTGACTGTTGCCTCCTATATACATTTATTTTTGTCTCATAGAAAGCCGCCCTCTCCATGAATCTTGGATGTTGCTGTCAGTGTGGTGGCTTGTGTGCCTCAATGATACAGATAGCTGTAACGTTCAACAACAATGGCTATGGACTGACTGATCTGGTCTTGTAATGTCAACCAAAACAGCCTTGCTGTGCTAATACTGTGAGTGGCTGAGAGCAAGGGGGAACCAGCCGAGAGCATGCAGCTTTACTGTATGGTTAAATGCTGATGGCATATTCTTGGGTAAAACATTCTATAGGTACAATAGACTCCCATTCGGATTTCCAGGCAGGGGCTACTCCGGAGGATGTCATCATCGGAGCAACAAAATTGATGTTCTACAGATCAGAGCGTGGAATGTTAGATACCTTAATTGCATAAGTTGACGTTAGATATAGTGGGAATTAATGAAGTTCGGTGGTAGGAGGAATGGGACTTTTGGTCAGGTGGATACAGGGTTATAAATACAAAATCAAATAAGGGCAATGCAGGAGTAGATTTAATAACAAATAAGAAAATAGGAATGTGGGTAAGCTACTATGAACAGCAGGAACACATCATTGTAGCCAAGCTAGTCACAAAACCAACCCCACTACAGTAGTCCAAGTTTATATGCCAACTAACTCTGCAGATGAATAGGAAGAAATATATGAGGAGATAAAAGAAATTATTTGGATAGTTAATAGAGACATAAATTTAATTGTGTTGGGGGACTGGAACACAATAGTAGGACAAGTGAGAGAAGGGAAAATAATGCATGAATATGGATCGGGGAAAGGAAAGAAAGAGGAAGCTGCCTAGCAAAATTTTGTGCAGAACATAATTTAATAATCACAGACACTTGATTTAAGAATCATGAAAGAAGGTTCTACGTGTGGAAGAAACCTGGAGACACTGGAAGGTTTCAAATGGATTATATGATGGTAAGACAGAGATTTCAGTGACAGATTTTAAATTATAAGACATTTCCAGGGGCAGATGTGGACTCTGATCACAATGTGTTGATTATGAACAGTAGATTAAAGCTGAAGAAATTGCAAAAAGGTAAGAAGTGAAGGAGATGGGACCTTTTAAATTATTAGACATTTCCAGAGGCAGATGTGGACTCTGATCACAATGTGTTGATTATGAACAGTAGATTAAAGCTGAAGAAATTGCAAAAAGGTAGGAAGTGAAGGAGATGTGACCTGGATAAGTTGAAAGAATGAGAGGTTGTTGAAAGTTTCAGAAGGAACATTAGGCAATGGGTGCCTAAAACATGGGAAAGGAACACAGTGGAAGACAAATGGGTGGCTTTAAGAAATGAAACAGTGACAGCAGCAGATGACCAAATATGTAAAAAGATCAGGCCTAGTTAAATCCTTGGATTATACAGGATGTACTGAATTTAAACGATGAAAGGAGAAAATTTAAAAATGCAGCGAATGAAGCAGGTGATAGGGAACAAAAAAGTCTAAAACATTAGATGGACAGGATGTGCAAACTGGCTAAGCAGGAATGGTTAGAGGATGAATGTTAAGACTTAGAAGCATATTTCGCCAGGGGAAACATAGATACCACCTACAGGAAAATTAAAGAACCTCCTGGAGAAAAGATAAGCAGCTCTATGAATATCAAGAGCTCAGATGGAAAATCAGTTTTAATCACAGAAGGGAAAGTTGAAAAGGTGGAAGGAGTATATGGAGGGTCTATAAAAGGGAGATGAATTTGGAAGGATATGGGAGATATGATACTGTGAGAAGAATGTGACAGAGCACTGAAAGGCCTAAGTTAAAACAAGTCCTCATCATTGATGCACAAGCCACCAAAGAGGCATCAAATAAAAAAAAAAAAGTTGCAGCAGCAACCAAAAACACTGGACAGGGTCTCCTGGCCAAAATACCATGTGATAATGTCATGAAAAAATATAATTTATGTACTCTAACCTACATATACAGTTGAGTGTGTATTCCCAAGGAAAATGCACGTATCATTCCACAGATATTTTACTATGTGATAATGCCATTATCTACAAATAGTTTGTATTTATGAAAAGGATAGTTGCTACTCACCATATACAAGGATGCTATAGGCATAACAAAAAGAGTGTCAGAAAATGAGCTTTCGGCCAACAAGGCCTTTGTTGGAAATAGAACATACACACTTACGCTAATGCAACTCACACAAACAAGATTGCACTCTCTGGCTGCTGATGCCACAAGGCGAGCAGCTGTGAATGGGTTTTGGTTGGCGGACGGTAAAGCACTGCTTGTGGGAGCATACAGAGACAAGGTGGAGAGAGGGAAAGGCAGCTAGGTGCAGTCCGGAGGTTAGACGGAGGATGGGGACAGGGGCTGGGGATGCGAGAGGGTGGTTAGTGGAAAAGAAAAGAGGTAAAAAGACTGTGGGTGCATTGGTGGAACAGGGGACTGTGTAATGCTGGAATGGGAATAAGGAAGGATCTAGAGGGTAAGGAAAAAGAAAAACAAAGGTTGAGGCCAGGAGGGTTATGGAAACGTAGGATGTATTGTAGGTAGAGCTCCCACCTGCACAGTTCAGAAAAGCCAGTGTTGTTGGGAATGATCAAGATCGCACAGGCTGTGAAATAGTCATTGAAATGAAGAACATTGTGTTGGGTGGCATGCTCAGCAATGGGTTGATCCAGCTGTTCCTTGGCCACAGTTTGTCGATGACCATTTACGCAGACTATTAGTTGTCATGCCAACTAACAAGAAGATGGGCTACCAATGGGATCTGCAGTGTCAGGCACCCTAGCCAACATTTTCATAAAGCATGTGCAAAATCAATTTTTAATGACATTATCACAAAGAATTAAAACATACTTTATTGGATCAGATACATGGATGATATCCTTTGTTTAACTGATGAACCTCCAGCCAGAAAGACCACTTGCATGTAGACACAAACACAATAAGATAAGATTCACAATGGAAAAAGAACATGACAACCAAATAAACATAACCATTAAAAAAGAAAACAGTCAGCATAGCATAAATCTACAACAACTGACACAATCAAATATCAGACTTCAAATCACACACACTTATAGAAGCAATCAGCACTCAGGTACATGCGTGCTTCATAGGCTCAACATAGTACCATTTGCCACAGAAAACTACCAGGAAGAACCACACATCATCACACAAATAGCAACAAACGATGGGTACAATAGCAATCTAGTTGCAAAATTAAACAAAACGATTAAAGAAAAAATACAGTCAATGAAAATAACACGTATGCTGCAAAAAACAACGCCAGAATAAAACACTACACAAACAAGCACCCAGAGCAACAGAACAACAATGCTGCAAAGAATACATGAAAATAAGAAAGAAGACTCAAGATGGTGCACAATGACCTACAATCACAAACTCATACATAAAATAACAAGCATTTTTAAAAGACAAGACATAAACAGAGTATTTGAAATGGACAGTTGAATCCAAAAGTAATTCCAAAAATAACAAGAGACACAGACATCTACCAGAAAGCAGGAATATACTAAATACAATACAATATATGTGATGGAAGATTATAGGAGAAACCAGCAGAACATTCAACAGCTGGTACAAAGAACATTCAGAGGATGGAAATACAAAACAAGCCACTAAACTTTTGCAGAACATTTAAGAGAAAATAGCCACAACCTACCACCAATGGAAAGGACAATAAAACAGTCAGAATAAATAATGAAATACATCTCCTAACCTTACAAGAAAATTACCACATATACAAAACAAAGGCTGATAAGAAGCTACTAGTAAACAACCAAGTTAATATGACTAACCACTCACTGATTACACTGACTGATCATATGGTAAGACCATAAACCAAGAGGGGACTCATACCAGCACACACACATACAGTAAAAAAGAAACAACTGAAAGGAAAACCTTAAAAACTTGGCTATGCTTACAGAAACTCTAAGACAAATAAAATGGCAATTACAGAGCTACATGAGAGGGTAGAAGATGAAATTATTTTTTTTAAACTAATTTATTCACTTTTAAGCAAAAACCTTCAGTCCTCTTCAGAGTACTCCCACTTGCATTAAAACACTTCTCTAAACTTTTACTCTACTTTAGAAAAAATTGTTTAAATTCTTCCTTTATGATGCTTGACAGTGCCTCTATCATTTTCTTCTTCACCTCAGTAACATCAGCTAAAAATTTTCCTATCATGTCTCTTTTCATTCTAGGACGTGCTTGGATCAAGGAACAGTCAGAATTGTACTTGTAAATTGTTGTAGTTGTGCTGGGAAAGTCCCTGAGCTTCTAAGTGCTAATAGAAAGCACAGAAGCTGAAATCGTTATAGGTACAGAAAGCTGGCTAAAGCCTGAAATAAGTTCTGCAGAAATTTTTACAAAGTCTCAGACGGTGTTCAGGAAAGATAGATTATGCAGAATTGGTGGTGGAGTGTTTGTGTCTGTCAGTAGTGGTTTATCTTGTAGTGAAGTTGAAGTAGATACTCCGTGTGAATTGGTACGGGTGGAGGTTATACTTAACAGCCGAACTAAGTTAATAATTGGCTCCTTCTACTGACCCCCAGACTCCAGTGATATAGTTGCTGAACAGTTCAGAGAAAATTTGAGCCTCATAACAAATAAATACCCCACTCATATGCTTATAGTTGGTGGGGACTTCAACCTTACCTTGATGTTGTTGTTGTTGTTGTGGTCTTCAGTCCTGAGACTGGTTTGATGCAGCCTTCCCTTGATATGTTGGCAAAAATACTTGTTCAAAACCGGTGGTAGGCAAAAAATATTTTCTAGATTGTCCTAAATGCTTCCTCCGAAAATTATTTCCAGCAGTTAGTCCACGAACCCACGCAAATTGTAAATGGTTGCGGAAACACACTTGACCTCTTAGCCACAAACAATCCAGAGCTGATAGAGAGCATCATGACTGATACAAGGATTAGTGATCACAAGGTCGTTGTAGCTAGGCTCAATACTGTTTCTTCCAAATCCACCAGAAACAAAAGCAAAATAATTTTATTTAAAAAGGCGGATAAAGTGTCACTAGAAGCCTTCCTAAGAGACAATCTCCATACCTTCCAAACTGACTATGCAAATGTAGATGAGATGTGGCTCAAATTCAAAGATATAGTAGCAACAGCAATTGAGAGATTCATACTTCATAAGTTGGTAAGAGATGGAACTGATCCCCTGTGGTACACAAAACAGGTCCGAACGCTGTTGCAGAGGCAATGGAAAAAGCATGCGAAGTTCAGAAGAACGCGAATCCCGAAGATTGGCTAAAATTTGCAGACGCGTGAAATTTGGCACCGACTTCAATGCGAGATGCCTTTAATAGGTTCCACAACGAAACATTGTCTCAAAATTTGGTAGAAAATCCGAAGAAATTCTGGTCGTATGTAAAGTACACAAGCGGCAAGACGCAGTCAATACCTTCACTGCGCAGTGCCGATGGTACTGTTACCGACGACTGTGCCGCTAAAGCGGAGTTATTGAACGCAGTTTTCCGAAATTCCTTCACCAGGGAAGATGAATGGAATATTCCAGAATTTGAAACATGAACAGCTGGTAGCATGAGTTTCTTAGAAGTAGATACCTTAGGGGTTGCGAAGCAACTCAAATCGCTTGATACGGGCAAGTCTTCAGGTCCAGATTGTATACCGATTAGGTTTCTTTCAGATTACGCTGATACAATAGCTCCCTACTTAGCAATCATATACAACCGCTCGCTCACTGATAGATCTGTACCTACAGATTGGAAAATTGCGCAGGTCGCACCAGTGTTTAAGAAGGGTAGTAGGAGTAATCCATCGAACTACAGGCCTATATCATTGACATTGGTTTGCAGTAGGGTTTTGGAACATATACTGTATTCAAACATTATGAATCACCTCGAATTGAATGATCTATTGATACGTAATCAGCATGGTTTCAGAAAACATCGTTCTTGTGCAACGCAGCTAGCTCTTTATTCGCACAAAGTAATGGCCGCTATCGACAGGGGATCTCAAGTTGATTCCGCATTTCTAGATTTCCGGAAAGCTTTTAACACCGTTCCTCACAAGCGTCTTCTAATCAAGCTGCGGACCTATGGGGTATCGTCTCAGTTGTGCGACTGGATTCGTGATTTCCTGTCAGGAAGGTCGCAGTTCGTAGTAATAGACGGCAAATCATCGAGTAAAACTGAAGTGATATCAGGTGTTCCCCAGGGAAGCGTCCTGGGACCTCTGCTATTCCTGATCTATAAAAATGACCTGGGTGACAATCTGAGCAGTTCTCTTAGGTTGTTCGCAGATGATGCTGTAATTTACCGTCTAGTAAGGTCATCTGAAGACCATTATCAGTTCCAAAGCGATTTAGAAAAGATTGCTGTATGGTGTGGCAGGTGGCAGTTGACACTAAATAACGAAAAGTGTGAGGTGATCCACATGAGTTCCAAAAGAAATCCATTGGAATTTGATTACTCGATAAATAGTACAATTCTCAAGGCTGTCAATTCAACTAAGTACCTGGGTGTTAAAATTACGAACAACTTCAGTTGTAAAGACCACATAGATGATATTGTGGGGAAGGTGAGCCAAAGGTTGCATTTCATTGGCAGCACACTTAGAAGATGCAACAAGTCCACTAAAGAGACAGCTTACACTACACTCGTTCGTCCTCTGTTAGAATATTGCTGCGCGGTGTGGGATCCTTATCAGGTGGGATTGACGGAGGACATCGAAAGGGTGCAAAAAAGGGCAGCTCATTTTGTATTATCACATAATATGGGAGAGAGTGTGGCAGATATGATACGCGAATTGAGATGGAAGTCATTAAAGCAAAGACGTTTTTCGTCGCGGCGAGATCTATTTACGAAATTTCAGTCACCAACTTTCTCTTCCGAATGTGAAAATATTTTGTTGAGCCCTACCTACATAGGTAGGAATGATCATCAAAATAAAATAAGAGAAATCAGAGCTCGAACAGAAAGGTTTAGGTGTTTGTTTTTCCCACGCACTGTTCGGGAGTGGAATGGTAGAGAGACAGTATGATTGTGGTTCGATGAACTCTCTGCCAAGCACTTAAATGTGAATTGCAGAGTAGTCATGTAGATGTAGATGTAGAAAACCAAAAGTTACAGGGGGCAAGGGCGGGTGAGTATGGGGTGTGAGGAACAGGAGTCACACCATTTCTGGTCAAGAATTGTCACACAGACACGCTTTTATGAACAGGGGCATTGTCATGATTGAAAAAGGAGTCATACAATTGCCACAAATCAGACTCCTTCCACTGCACACTGTTGCACAATATTTTTGAAACTTTTAAGTAGAAAGTGTGGTTAAAAACTCTGAATAGAGGACTCCTATAACATAAAAAAAAAAAAAAAGAAAAAAATCAGTATTGTTTTAATGTCTGATTTCACCTGGCGAGCTTTCTTGAGGTGCGACAAACTTGAACTCTTCCACTGGCTTGATTGTTGCTTTGATTCAGGATCGTAAGTATAGCACCAAGTTTCATCACCTGTGATAACTTTTGAAAAAAACTTTGGATCATTTTGGGATTCTTCTTTCAGAGCACAACGTGTTTCCATGTGACCTTGTTTTTTGTTTAGCAATCAGCAGTTGTGACACAAATTCTCTCTCACAATTCACTGAACTGAACTCCAAGTCACTCACAACATCTCCACAATTTCTTCAATTGTACATCATTGATCTTTGTTGATGACTGCACAAATGTTTTCAACGATTTCATGTGTTCAGACCATGGAGGGATGATCAGAACAAGGTTTGTCATCAATTGAGATTTCACCATTTTTGAAATGGGAAAACCACTCAAACACTTGACTTTACCCTGTAGCATCATCCTTGTATGCCATGTTTAATATTTTAGGTATTTCTGTTCCTCTTTTTCTGAGCAATAAGGAAAATTTCACTGCTGCATGCTGTTCACAAAAATCAGCCCTTGCAGAAACAACAATCACACTAAATTATTATTATAAACTCTGCCAAAACTAGTCCTGACCTCCTTCAGCAACAGTACTTGGCTTACTGACCCTGGACTGTTCACTCTATGCACTCCTAGTGGCAAAATGTAGCACTACAAAAGCTCTGCCCACCAAAATATTAGTTTGGTTCCTTTTGGGTACACGTCGTATTCCAACAACAGTGAATAAAAGGAAACTATATACTTTCAACCAGTTTGCCACATGAGAGAAAAACCACTCACTGAAGATGTCATGTAACTATGGCAAAATGCATCTGGAAGCACAAGTTAAACAAAAAAATAATTAATGTGCAGCAAGCAAAAGGATTTTTTCTTTTGAACTCCTGCAATTTATATACAGCAGCTGTGAAAATGGTCACCACAAGAAACTTGTTAAAACAACTGTGTTTGTTACTAGCTACCATGGCAGGTTTGTTACTAGTTACCACGGAAGGTTGTTATGATCTGCTGGCTGCTCTGTTTGTCCTTACACAATATTTTTAATCATTAGATACAGCAACTATGCTTTAAAGTGGTGGATTTTGAGTATACACACCAATACAGACAGCCATAATGTAGGTGTAGCAATGTTGGAGGGGCATCAGTGGAAAAGCAAGACAAACTCATGGTTCCTTAATAGAGGCAACAGCCTTTTCAGTGGTTCCAGAGGCAACAGTCTGGATGATTCAATGCTTTGACCTTGTAACATGAGCCAATACGATATTGCAGTGTTGGACTACAGGTAGCAGAAACCAAAGGGACATTATAGATATATTTCCTGAGGGCATGCAGTACTACTGTATGGTTAATGATGATGGCATCCTCCTGGAATAAATTAGTCCCTCATTATGATGGCATCCTCCTGGAATAAATTAGTCCCTCATTGGAATATACTGATGGGACAACTCAGAAGGATGTTATCTTCAGTAAAAAAAACAAATCCAGCATTCTATGGGTCAGAATGTGGCATATTAGATCCCTTTATTGGATAGGTGGAGTAGACAACATGAAAGGAGAATTGAAAAGATTGAAGTTAGATACAGTGCAATCAGTTAAATGTGGTTGCAGAAAGAAAAGATTTCTGCTTAAGTGAATACAGTGTTATCAACATAAAATTAAATACTGGTAATGAAGGGGCAGGTCTAATAATGAACACAAAAATAGGAATTGGGTTAAACTACCGCGAACAGCATGGTGAATACATTGTCATAGACAAGACAGACATAAAGACATGGCCTACCACAATATATATCTACTAGCTCTGCAGATGATGAAAATATAGAAGAAATAATACAAGAGCCAAAAATAATTATTCAATACATAAATGGAGATAAAAATTTAATTGTGAAGGGGAGCATGATTTTTATAGTAGGAAAAGAAACAAAATGTATGCAAAATATTAGAACATGGGCTGGGGAAAAGAATGAAAGGGGAAGACACAACATGGAATTTTGTGCAGAGCACAATTTTATCACTGCTATCACTTTGTTTGAAAATCAAGAAAGAAGGTTGAATATGTGGAAAAGACCTTGACATATCAGAACGTTCCACATAGACTGTATAACAGTTCCCCATGAACCATGGATCTTGCCAAGTTGGAGTGGTTTGTGTGCCTCAGCAATACAGATAGCCATACCTTAGGTGCTACCACAGTGGTGGAGTGTCTTTGGAGAGGCCAGTCTAACTGTGGTTCCTGTGAAGTGGTGCAGCAGCCTATTCAGTAACTGCAAGGGCAACAGTCTAGATGATTGACTGATTTGGCCATGTAACATTTGAAAACACAACCTTGCAGCGCTGGTACCATGAACAGATGAAAGCAGGGGTAACTACAGTAATTATTGTTTTTTCCTCGAGGGCGTGCAACTCTACAGTGTGTCTTAACGATGCAGCATCACCTGTATAAAATATTCTTGAGGTAAAATAGTCCCCCCTTCAGATTACTGGGTGGGGACTTCTCTGAAGGATGTTGTTATCAGGAAAAACAAGACTGGTATTCTATGAGTTGGAACAAGGAACGTTAGATACCCTTAATTGGGTAAGGAGGTTAGAGAATTTTAAAAGGGAAATGGATAGGTTAAAGTTAGATACAGTGGAAGTTAATGATGTGTGGTGGCAGGAAGAACACGACTTACGGTCATTTCAATAGACGGTTATCAATGCAAGTTCAAATAGGGATAACACAGAACTAGAACAAACAATGAATCAGAAAATATCAATGTGTGAAAGCTACTGTGAACAGCATTGCGAACATATTACCATTTTCTAAACAGACATGAAGCCAGCTCCAGTCACAGTAGTATAAGTTTATGTGCCAATTACCTCTGTAGATGATGAAGATTATTGAAAGAATTTCTGATGAGATAAAGGAAATTACTCATGTAATTAAGGGAGACGAAAATTTGATTGTGGTTAGTGACTGGAATTTGGCAGTAGGAAATGGAGAAGGAAAAATAAAATGAGAAGATGGACAGAGGAAAGGAATGAAATGGAAAGCCGCGTGGTAGAATTCCGCACAGAGCATAATTAAATCATTGCCGACACTTGGTGCAAGATTCATGAAAGAAGGTTGTACACATGGAAGAGACCTGGGAACACTGGAATGTTTCATATTGATTATATAATGATAGAGGTTTCCAAATCAGATCTTAAACTATGTTACTTTTCCAGGAACAAATGTAGACTCTGACCATAAATTAGTGTTTATGAAGCACATACTAAACCAAAGCAATTGCAGAAAGGTAGGAAATCAAGGAGAATCACTGGTTGTTGACAGTTTCAGAGGGATCACTGTAGCTTTGAGAGCTGACACAGTAAAGGTAATAGGGATCAAATAGGCAAAAAGATAAGACATTGTAGAAAACTGACATAACGAAAAAATATAAAAATGCAGTGAATGAAACAGGAGAAACGAAAAAATAGGTGCCACCTATAGAAAAATTAAAGAGACATTTGGAGAGAAGAGAAATGACTGTATGAATATAACGAGCTCAGATGACAAGCGAGCATTATCCAAATAAGGGTAACTGGAAAGATGGAATGAATATAGTGAGGGTAATTATCAGAGGAACAAATTTGAGGACAATATTATACAAATTGAAGAGGAAGTCACTGAAGATGAGATTGGAAACATAATACTGCAAGAAGAATTTGACATAGAATTGAAAGACTTAAGTGGAAACAAGGCTCCTGGTGCACACAACTTTCCCTCAGAATTATCAGAATCTGTGGAAGACGTAGCCATGGCAAAATTATTCCAACTGATGTGCAATGTAATGGGCAGTCAGAAACAGTCTGGAAAGCTTGTAACGGTGTTGTAGGGTATGTTGTGCTGAGAAATAACTGCTAAAAAAAATAAAAAAAATAAATAAATAAAAAAAAAAAAAAATAAATAAAAAAAAATAAATAAAAAAAAAAATAAAAGGTATGTTGTGCAATTTCCATTAGCATTAAAGTTAGTCAATCAGGGCACAAATTCAAGTGGCCCACCAGATATTGTGTCACTAACTAAGTTCTTAATTTGGTTTCCTAAACCGAAAAAGAGAGCAATACAAAAATGGGATTGAACCCAAGCCAAAGGGTAAGAACTCATCTAAGCTAAGAGAACAACCGACACTAATTGTATCTGGCAGGCAACTTGAATATGCACATGCACAAGCCTGAACTGGCTAACTTCAATGCTAATTAACTCAGAAACAGCAAAATGTATAGAATATTTTCTTAACAATTATTTCTCAGCACAACACACTTCACAACACCCTGACAAGCTTTTCAGATTGTTTCTGACCACACTGTGTATGGGACAGGCAAAATGCCCTCTGACTTCAGGAAGAATGTAATAATTACAATCACAAAGAAGGCAGGTGCTGGCAGGTGTGAAAACTACTGAGCCATCAGTTCCATGGCTGCAAAATATTCATGCAAATTATTTACAGAAGAATGTAAAAACTGGTAGAAGCCGACATCATGGAAGATCATTTTGGGTTTCAGAGAAATGTAGGAACATGCACGGCAATACTGATGCTTTGACTTATCCTAGAAGATAGGTTAAGAAAGGCAAACATACGCTTATAGCATATGTAGATTTAGAGAAAACTTTTGACTATGTGGACTGATTTACACTCTTTGAAATGTTGAAGGTAGCAGGGATAAAATATAGGGAGCAAAAGGTTATTTATAACTTGTACAGAAACCACACTGCAGTTATTACTGTCAAAGAACATGAAAGATGTAGCCATAGTTGAGAAAGGGCTGAGACAAATTTGTTGCCTACCCCATGTTATTCAATCTGCACACTGAGCAAGCTTTGAAGGAAATCATAGAGAGCTGAAGATAAGATGGGGAAAATAAACACTCTGGGATTTGTTGAAGACATAGTAATTTTCTCAGAGACTGCTGAGGACTTGGATGAGCACCTGTGCAGAATGGATAAGAGAAAAGAGATTATGAGATGAACATCAAAAAAGTACAACAATGGTAATGGAGTGAATTATATCAGGCGATGTGGAGGCAGTTAGGTTAAGAAATGAGATGCTACAAGTAATAGATGAGTTTTCCTATTTGGGCAGCAAAAAAAGGATTAAGGCCAAAGTAAGAAAAATAAAATGCATACTGGCAACAGCAAGAAAACCACTTCTGAAAAAGAGGTATTTTTTAACATTTAATGCCAATACGAGAGTTAGAAAGTTTTTCTGAAGGTATTTGTCCGGAGTGTAACCCCGTATGGAAACGAAATTTGGATGCTAAGAAATTCGGACAAAAAGGGAATAGATGCTTTTGAAACATGGTGCTATAGAAAAATGCAGAAGATTAAATGTGTAACTCAAGCAACAAATGAAGAGTTACTGAACCAAACTGAGGAAAAAAGAAATTTATGGCACAACAGTTGACGGGACACATCCTGAGGCATTAACAAATTTTACATTTGATAATGAAATGAAGTGTGGAAGGTAAAAATTGTAACGGAAGGCCTGGGCCTGAATATAGTAAGCAGATTCAAATGGATGTAGATTGTGGTAGTTGTGTACAGATGAAGAAGCTTGTACAGGTTAGACTAGCATGGAGACATGTACCAAAGCAGTCTTCAGACTGAAAATCACAACAACAACAACAACAACAACAACATAATATAAGGATAATGCCAAGGTTTAGAAGCCAGATATCAAACTACAAGACAATTGTAAGATCAGATATGGACTCTGATATTTATTTGTTACTTATGAAATGCAGATGAAAGCTGAAGAAATTGAAGAAAGGTAGGAAATTATGTAGATAGGACTTTGTAAGTTGGAACAAGCAAAAGTTGTTGTGAGTTAATACAGGAGCATTAGGCAATGACAGACAGAAATACGTGAAAGAAATGCAAATGAAGATAAATGGGTAGCTTTGAGAGATGAAATAGTGAGGGCAGCACAGGAATAACTATGCAGAAAGTCAAGGCCCAATGGGAATACTTGGATGACTTATTAGATTTTACATTTAACAGATGAAAGAAGAAGATATAAAAATGCAGCAAATGAACCATACATAATATAGTTATAGATATCTAAAAATGTGACTGACAGAAGGTGCAAAGTGGCTAAGCAAGAATGGTTAGAGGAGAAAATCAGAGTTGGAAAAGATGCATGACTTTAGGAAAGGTATATGCTATATAAAGGGAAATTAAAGAAATATTTAGAGGAAAGAGGAACAGTGTATGAACATCAACTGCTTAAATTCCCACAGCTGGACTTCACAGTCATGTAGACCTGTTTAAATGGTTCTAAGCACTATGGGACTTAACATCTGAGGTCATCAGTCCCCTAGACTTAGAACTACTTAAACCTAACTAACCAAAGGACAGCACACACATCCATGCCTGAGGCAGGATTCAAACCTGCAGCCACATGGTTCCGGATGGAAGCGCCTAGAACTGCTCAACCACAACGGGCAGCTAGACCTTTATAAAAGACATTATATTCATTGAGATTGATGTTAAGGATATCAACATTTTTATTATTATATGTAATTAATATAATTTTCAAGATGTATACAATCTTCTACTTATTTGATGTTGCTTTATTTTTACAGTTAAAAGGCTCAGATACCACAATGACGTGTACGTGTCAGAGGATTTTAATGTGAATTTTAAAATTTTCTTGGGGAATTGAATGTTCAAACAAATTTTGGGCTTCTAGCCAGTTGCTGTATAATTCATTGCATGTTATTTTGACTGGGCACTTGCCAGTCACTTTCAGGTGAGCCACTGAAGACTTATGAACACTTGTTCTGTTCCGCCATATGTAGTGTACTGGAAGTATTTTGCACTTGCATCAGAATTCAAGTTGACAGACAGACCACACTTCCCGGCAGCAGTGTCTTACTAGTGGAAGCGTGGAACTCAGTTGTTCTCTGTATTAGTGCTTGCCGCAGCTGTTGGCACACTCTGTCATCTACAATTAAAGCAAATCATGGACACAATAGGGCTCAACCCACAGTCCAATTGGTAGCCACTATCCTGGTTCATCAGATATTCCACCAGATGTATATTCATGGATTCTTTAATAATGGAGTCCCAAAAAGATGTTGTTGTGCTCAAAATCACAGTTATATCACAATCCACTGAATGTCCAGTGGAAATACAGTGTTCGGCAATAGTGGACTTGCTTGGCTGCAAAAGGCGAGTGCAACATTGACTCTCAGTGCAGCATTCTTCCACAGTGCCTGCGGCCTGTTCTGCATAAGCCATAGCATGCTGACAAGCCGTTTTGTAAATTCCGGCCTTCTACAGTAACAAGTCATCATGCTCTGGTCCCAAAAGGTTTGCAATTTTAGATAGTGGGACAGAAAATGACATTCATTTGAAATTTACAGAGAATTCTTGTTATTTTAAATGAAATGTTGCCCACAAAAGGAAGAAAAACTAAAGATTTTGCCAGCGTGTTCTCTACTTATCCACTTCCTGATTCTTGGTTTTAACTGACAGTGCCCTGTTAATCTGTTGGGTAGAATATCTATTTTTTCTAAACACTTTCGTTGTGTGGTTGAGCTCTTTAGGCATACTACCTAGATCTGAGACAGTGCGAGTTCTGTGTGCAAATGTTTTAAGCATTCTCATAGTTTCCAACGGGTGATGACAACTTGCTGCTTGCAAATACAAACAATATGAGTGGGCTTACAATAAATGATATGCCCCAGAGAGGCATCATTCTTTCGTCTAACCAAGACATCCAAGAAAGGCAAAAAATGATCTTTCTCTATTTTCATGTTGATCATTGTTATGAATATAGTTAATCTTCTCCACAAGGCCACGCACTGAAAGTATTGTCCACACACCTCCAAAATACAGTTGGTTTAAGGGCAGCTGATTCAAGTCTTCTTTCCTCGAAATCCTCTATAAAAAGGTTGCCCACCAAGGGAGACAGTGGTCTTCCCATGGCGTCACTGTCAGTCTGTTAAAAATATTCTTGGTTGAATATAACATAAGTTGAGAATAGGGTGTGCCAAAACAAAGTAGTGATGTCTACATGAAAATTTTTCCAGGTAGTGTCAAAGAATCTGTGAGATGGACCTCTGTAAAAAGTGATACCACATCAACGCAAACCAAATGGTCAGAAGTTCTTAGATGGAGAGCCCCCAGTCTATTGATAAAGGCAGCTGAGTTACGGATGTGATATAGGCATTTTCCCACCAACGGTCTTAGCAAAGAAGAGAGATGTTGGGCTGCATCATGTTGTAAATGTATATGATACCAATTCTGGTCACCAATTGTAAATGTATACAGGGTTTGGGAAAGGGGGGGGAGGCGGTTGTTACATAGGCCTCGGGACGACAGGGTGCAGGAGGTTGAGTGGTCAGGAGTTGAGAGTGGGCATTGAGGGCTGCCATTAAATAACAAATCAGGAACTTAGGCACAATAAAGAGGATGTATTTCAATGTACGGTGTACAAGGTGCGCACCTAGGGTCAGAAGTTACCAGGTTTAGGCCAGTCTAGGAGGTCAAACAATTAATTGAAATGAGCAATGGAAGGGGAAGCGGTTCATGTTACCTTACATTGGTGGCCAGTTGTGAAAAGCTGAGCCAGAGGCTTTGCCTTACAAAAAGTTGTCTGTTCTGCTGAAGGTATGGATTACAAGAGAGAGTAATAAGTGTGTTCTGCACTGCAGGACACTCCAGTGTTCACACATGTGATCGGTATCCCGCGCACACTATTGGCTAAAATCAATGGCGTGAATTCACTAGCAGTTTCAGCAGAGGACTCAGGACATCTCCTGACAGCAGCTTTAACTGGACAAAACTGCCTCTGTTTTGAAAGACAAGCGACTTGTGTCATGTAGACACGGCGTGAATTACTTTGGAAGAAAACTTGTAAAGATTCCACTGGGCCTCTGAAATAAATTTCTTAAACCAATTCCCAAAAATATTCCTTGACTGGCTGCCATCCTGTACAATATGTAGGGGCTCCAATACTGCTCATTACTGGATGTAATGGAACACTTTCTTTAAGAATTTTCGGAAGGCCATGCAGTCCTGATGGTACACAACTATGTGGTCTAACCTCTTGAGGTTAGGAGGAGGAATTCAATAGTCCAGAAGTTTTCTGTTGCACACATCCTGAGGGGTTGTAATCAGTCCTCCTGTAGGTACAGTCACTTAGCAGACCATACATCTTACCATCACACACACCCCAAAGTAACAAAACGATGCATTACTGTTGTCAGCCTTTAGTGCCACAACATCAGTGTCCTCTCGTAGATTTCATAGTGCAGCCCTTCTACAGATGTTAAGTTATTACATTCAAGAGAAGACTTCAAAAGAATATTCCAAGTTTCCCTTCTTATTTCTTCTGCAGCATCCAAAGGAAGATGGCATACAGCTTCTTCAACACTCTTCACAAAGCTAATTAAAGATGTTGCTCTAGGAGTAGGTGCAAAATTGAATCCCTTGCTTAATACGGAGTGTCACATGGTCCAAATTTTTCTCTGTGAAATTGACAGTGAAATGTCATGCGGTTACCTTTTGTGGTGATGACTACTGTGGCAACAGACTATCAGATTTTAACATCTGTCGAAATCTCTCCTTTTCAACCCAACCCATGATACAGGAGAGGGATGTGCTACAACCTTTAGATGTAACTGTTACAATTCTTCTAGAATGGCATCCAGGTTATAGAACTTAATAGTTTTGCTCTCTTACCAGACAGCTTGTCGAAACTTCAAACATGTGAGGCCATCCCCTCCGCATAAAGACATCTGATGTGAATTTTAAAATTTTCCTAGCTATTTAAAAATTCAAACAAATTTTGGGCTTGCAGCCAGTTGTCATTTATTTCATTGCATAATATTTTGACTGGGCACTTGCCAGTCAACTTCATGCAAGCCTATGAAGACTTATTCAATTTGGCCCTATATAAGGTGCTGCGAGTATTCTGCGCATGCATCACAATTCAACTTGGCAGACAGACCATGCTTCCTGGAGGCAATGCGCTTGCTGGTTAAACTTAACATCAGACATCTTTAGGGGGAGGAGACAGCCTCACAAGTTCAAAGTTTTGACAAACTTGTGGTACGAGAGCAAAACTGTTAAGTTCTTTAAGCTTTTTATTGAGGTGTTGGCAACCTGACATAATACCAAAATATGTCAGAGTGACGTATTTTATTAAGTCTGCTGCTGCACAGTACTGAGAAGGCCAGTCATGCTATAGTCAAAGCGAGGATTTGCTATACAAGACGAAGACTGGATACTGTTTCAGAAGAACTGTAAAAGTTACATCAGAAGGTTGCAGAACATCTCTCACCTGTATCATGGGATTGGGTCGATGGAGTGACTTTGGCATGGTTCAATCGAATCCCAAATAATGAAAGTTTTGAGCAGATGTCAAAATTTGATCATCTATTGCTACAGTAGTGATCACCACAAGAGGTAACTGCATAACAATCCATCGTCAATTTCACAGAGAAAAATTTAGACCATGTGACATCTGTATTAAGCAAGGGACTCAATTTTGCACCTACATCTAGGGCGCCATCTTTAATTAGCAGAAGAAATAGGAAGGGAAACTTGCCATACTCTTTTGAAAGCTTCTCCTCAACATAATAACTTACTCTCTGCAGAAAGAACTGCACTGTGAAATATACAAGATCACACTGATGAAGTGGTACTGCAGGCTGACAAAAGTAATGCACTGTTTCGTTACCTCAGAGTGTATATGATGAAATGTGTGGTCTGCTAAGTGGCTCTGCCTATAGGAAGATTGATTACAACCCTTCAGGACATGTGCAATGAAAAACTTCTGCACTACTGAATTCATCCTCCTTACCTCAAGAGGTTAAGACCACATGGCTGTGTACCACCAGGCCTGTATGGCTTTCCAAACTTCATAATGAAAGTGTCCTACTACATCCAATAGTGAGCAACACTGGAGCGCCTACATATGATTTAGCAAAACATCTCTCTTCTTTGCTAAGATCGTTGATGGGAAAATGCCTACATCACATCCATAACTCAGCTCTCTTTAACAATAAACTGGGTGCTCTGTGTCTAAGCAGTTCTGACCATTTCTTTAGCTTTGATGTGCTGTCACTTTTACCAAGGTCCCTCTCACAGATTCTTTAGCACTAGTTGGAAAAAATTTCATGCGGTTATCACTGCTTTGTTTTAACATGCTCTATCCTCAACCTGTTTTATGTTCAGCCAAGAATATTTTGAGCATACTGACGGCATTGTAATGGGCAGCCCACTGTCTCACTTAACGACCACCCTTTTTAAAGAGGATTTTGAGGAAAGAGCACATGAATCAGCTGTCCTTAAACTAACTGTGTTTCAGAGGTATGTGGATGATACTTTCGTAGTGTGGCCTCATGGAGAAGATAAAGTGATGAAGTTTCTTCACCATCCCCAGTCTGTTCATAACAACATTTGGTTCACTATGGAAATACAGAAATATGGTTGTCTGCCTTTCTTGGATGTCTTGGTTAGATGAAAGAATGATGACTCTCTGGGGCATTCCATTTATCGTAAGCCCACTCATATTGTTTGTATTTGCAAGCATTTTTGCAGGAGAGCTTCTGTAAAGTTTGGAAGGTAGGAGACGAGGTACTGGCAAAAGTAAAGCTGTGAGGATGGGGCGTGAGTTGCGCTTGGGTAGCTCAGTTGGTAGAAGACAAAGGTCCCGAGTTCGAGTCTCGGTCCGGCACACAGTTTTAATCTGCCATGAAGTTTCAAAGTGAATATTGTCATCGTCAAAGGCATGACTGCTAATGTCATGGTCTTTCTTAAAATGATAGGTAAATGACAAAATCTAATTGCACAGTATCTCAATGCAGCCATTCTAAACCGTACACACAATTTCAACCAAAATTCCTATATTAATAAAATATTTATGTAACATTACACAAACTCCTCCAACTCAAGGCTCTACTTGCATGCAGACCACAAATTAGTCTCATATAGTTAGAAATGTGATTTGTTTGGTTTCCCAAGGTTCACAGTTGGTGCCCCATTGCTCACTGTTACTGTGTCATTCTGTGGGTAGCACAGAGAAAGGGTCTCTTGCATGCTAATTTGAATCAAATACAAATACATCACTTTTCATGGTATTTGTTCAGAAATAGATAATGAAAAGCTACTATGACATCTTGTTGCAATTTCTACCTCACAGGGAAGGGATTTTTAGTCGTGAGTGATGACGCATATTGGTGGTACTGATTATCTTGATTGCCATTTTACTACAATGGATGACTGCAAGTACATGTAAAGACAATCATCACTCTCTCTCTTTCTGCTGCTTCATAAGCTTGGTTTTCATCCCCTTGTAACAAGCAGTGAACACAGATATTGTGCTATAACACCTTTGCAAACCCCCTTTTAACACTGGCTGACTCTCTCTACCTGGAGAATTTCATATTATTTTGACTAATAACAGTTGTGAGAAATTGCTTTATTAATCACTCAATTACAACCTAAAATGAATACTACCATATCAATTCTGTATTGCAACCTGCACATTAACAATCACAATTGGACAATAATAAAACACCGCAAACCGCAGATGGAATGGATTACCTACCTCTTATGAGTCAACCCTTTATTGGTCATGTGTATTCTGTGCAGACAATTAAAGTTAGCCAATTGGGCATGGCGGTGTAGTTCAATCTGCCCATTAAGGGTGAACAACTTGGTCATAATTTTTGTCCAGTAAAATATGTCAGTGATACACGGAGAAACTTAAAGTGTTCAATTTAAAGAACATGGTAATAAGACATAAATTCAAAAACAGCACTCAGTGCTCACTTTGTACTGTTGGACACTCTTTATTATAAATATTCCTAGAAAATTTACTTACGGAACCTGAAGGCCATCCGCAGAATATTTTCGATAAGGTGGAGATAATGAATGCATTAAAGCTATTTCGTATTCACTCTTAATGAGCAGATAGACCTACAGCACCACGCCATTTTGGATAATATGCATAGAACACAAAAGAATGGTGGGGGTTTGATGCATAATAGG
The DNA here is from genome assembly GCF_021461385.2 of Schistocerca piceifrons. Lineage (NCBI taxonomy): Eukaryota > Metazoa > Arthropoda > Insecta > Orthoptera > Acrididae > Schistocerca > Schistocerca piceifrons. Next base: position 694,079,138 of record NC_060141.1, read on the forward strand.
TAGATTGCCCATTCTCTCTGCAGTTCATGGCATTTTGCTGTTCCCTGCTTGTGAGCATTCATAAGCAGGTTACGATACAGAATTGCTAAAGTAGAATTCCTTTTACGTTCCCTTTGGGATGTTTGCATTTTATATATTTTATAATATTTTACGATGTAATTACATTTACAAAATATTGTATTACACATTCTGTAAAAGTGGCAGCTCAGTTTTCATTTCCTATACAGTAAACTGCTTTTAAGTTAACTTTCATCTATTTGCATAACCGACTTGCACTACCTCATGCTTCAAGCATAAAAAAAGTGTTTACACATATCCTGTATACAGCAGTTCAAATTTTTGTTAAGTATATTGCTCTAATGACTGGCTAGCCCAGTTTTTGATTTTGTACAACTGTACTTTATTTTATTATATTGGTTCTATCTGCTTATTAGAAGTGGCTGTCTTTCAGTTTCTGTTTTTTAAGTTTTTCTTTTTTCTTTTTTTTAAAAAAATATGTGGTTCCATATTGAACATGTATGGGTTTTTTCCATGTTTTATAATCTTTTTACAGCCATTTTGTAATCTGTTGTCTCTTGTATTTTACTTTTTGCTTCTTTGCACAAATGTAGTGTATTATTCACACCTAAACACAACGGCATATGATAGCATCAATGTGTCAAGATACTTTACACTATTTGTCAATTATACTACTTTTCATACTGGTGGTTCCGGATTCTGGTTTTCTATACATATTTCCCTATCTTCTTGTGTTGTCATGTGGTTAACTTCTTGATTCGGTTGTGTGTGTTTGGGGCCACTGGGTTCCTATGTTGATCCTCCAATTCCATGCATGTGTGCCTGAGTGATCCTCCATGGACATGAGCTTTGCACTTAGTATGTGTTGTGCTGGTGTCCGGGCCACTTCGCCTGTGATCTGCTTTGTCCACTTGCTGGATCTACTGGACAATGCTGTTTCATTTCTTTACATTCGGTTTTTTAATCATTTCTTCTTGTCTAATACTGTCTGTCATTTTATAGATGATGGCGGCTTTTTACACGCCAGTTTCTAGCAAGAAGATAGGGGATCTCAATTATTTACCCTCATGGAGATCCAATCACAATTTAAGGTCATCATTTTCAGCTCTTAATTGATACTGGAACATTTTGATAGACACACACTATGGTTAATTCTAACTGTAAATTTTGTATTTGTATTTGTTCCATGTTCACCTGAAGATGTGATTTTATGGTCATGAAACTTGTTGTGATAGAGCGAGTAATAAATTACTTTCTGGCAGTTGGTGCAGTTTCATTAGCTGAAACAGATTACTACAGCTGTGCTGCCACACATACCAAGTGAGAGTAATTTGTGTCAATTTCCAGTTTCTGTACATTAATTATGTCGTTTCACTCACCTGACTGCTTTTCCTTGATGAATATGTTTGGAACTTCAGGTAACTTAAATTCATGTTTTTTCTCTTTCACAGTGAGCACTTTTGCTTTTTCCAAGGCCAAACTACTGAAATTCCCGGGCAGTGTCCTGTTCCAGACAAGAGCTGAAATAAATAAATAAATTTTACATATCTAAGAAGTGGAGGGTAAAAATCGTAGAGGGAGACCAAGAGATGAATACACTAAGCAGATTCAGAAGGATGTAGGTTGCAGTAGGTACTGGGAGATGAAAAAGCTTGCACAGGATAGAGTAGCATGGAGAGCTGCATCAAACCAGTCTCAGGACTGAAGACCACAACAACAACAATCTAAGAAGTACTTCACAGATTTTCCTCACAGAATTTACTTTCTGTCATCAGTTTCTAAAGGCTATCAGTGTCAAACAAGATGGAAGATGGTACTACACCTCACTGGCCTCTAGATGGTCAATATTACTGCAAAATATTTCTGGGTATGCAATATCATTGAGTGTGTAGTGTTGAGATTAATAGGTTGTGCAGTAATGCTGAGCATATCAAAAACTATTGAAATATGCTGTGCTGCCTGGAAATATTGTGCTGTCTGTGGACAGTACTGAAAATGTCCTTACCAGTCACTCACTGCTGCAGTCTCTGGGTATCTTTGTGTTTGCTATTTGTCACCGTGTTGAAAATGGGCTCAAAATAAAAGGAAAGAGCATTCTTATTTGAGTGCATCAAAATATATAAATCATGTTTGGCACTGTACGATGTTAAAACAGATCAGTACAAAAAGAAAAATGTTAAGAACGAATTGGATTTGCTGCTCAGAAAATACATGGAATGATACCCTACAACCACAAAGGAAGACGTTTTTAAAAAATATAATCAGTGCAAAATTATGAATGAAAATGTATGTAGATATTTATGTTTGTACATAAATTACTTACCTGAATATAATCCTTCTGTGTTTGTATTATTATATGACACATTGCCATACTTAATTCCTTTGGTCCTATGGGGGCTTAGGGCATCACATTTAAAAGAGAGTGATCTATTTGATTTACTGGAACATGATCTGGTGAGACTTAGATTATCTTATGGCATTTATGATGTGAAAACAGTGTACCTTCAATCAGCCCTGGATCTATGATATTTCTGAACAGGAGCAAAAATTTGATAGTGCCCCCCCCCCCCCCCCCCCCACCCTGCCCCACCCACTTTTCAGCGGTTGAGATAAAAAAGGAGGGTCCTTTTTTTTCTTCAAAAGTATGTTCATTTTGTAGTGCACATCTTTCTGAAGAGTTTGAGACATAAAACATACATGTTCAAGAAAATATAAGGCATGTTATTTGGTTTTAAGTGTGCAAAAGTGCAGTGCCACACATCTTCACACAGCATTCTTCTATCACATGTCACTGTATTTCACTCTGTGGAATTCAAACGTGTATATTTTGTAATGGAAGCCATCAAATCTATATTCAGGTAAGTGGAAGTTAAAATATCCTGTGGTGCCTCTCCTGCTCCCATTTGGCAAGTTTGACAACCCACACTTTAAAAAAATTTAATATTGGGTGGGATTATTTGTGACTGGGAGAATAAGAACTCTTCAGACAATTTGCCCTCTTCATTGCCTATTAGCTAATAACTTTCCCCTTAGCGTGACATAAAATTAAATATAGGAAATATAAAACCGGTAATGACAAGGGACAAGCAAGACAATATACGTTTCTTTAATCCATAGGTCTCAGCATTTCTTTCTCTCTAATCTTGCTACAGCTTTACACGGCGTGCTTTCCTTTCTGTGAAAGAATCTATTACCTCATCACAGTTTGTCAAACATTTTGTTACATAAAAAATCAAAATATTGTTGTCTAATACTGAAAAACTGTAATCGAATAGTACCCAAGACTGGTGGGGCTTCTTGACTTGATTACATCTATTTTGTCACTGTCTGCTAGATAAAATGAGGCCATTTTTATCTACCTCATTTACATAAATAACACAACTGAATATATATCATGAAGTAACAATATCAAATGCCTATTGGGCCTACTACAAGCAAAAAGTTTTCTGTTAGTAAATAGTTTCACATTTCATTCATATGCTCCAGTTTCTCAAGCATGAGATCAAAAAGATATAAATTTGGAATCATCATATTTTTCCATATAATTTGTGTGATGTCCCCATTTCTTCTCCTTCCTCGTTCTAAAAAACAATATTGTCATCACTAATTATGTAACTATTCCTGCCATTGTCAAAACTTATTCTCCAATTAACTTCACTAACCCTGACAGTATCGATGGTTTAGTAATCTTGTGTTTATTCTCCAAGTAGGCATTATTATGTGTTTGTACAACATGTTTTCTGCACTATTGCGAGAACAGAACATATGCGGCTTCTAACTGGGGACTGTACAACTGGCCCTTAGGAGTGCAGCAATCTGGCAAAAAATTTCTGTCATGATTATATTTTTTTGGATACACTAAGAAGATAATATGCAATCTTTCTTACCTGTTATTCTTGCTAGTCATTTATTTCCACTCTGTTAGTCTGAATCTATGGATTACACTAATAATCATAACAATGCTAATCATTCGCACACTCAATCAACCACAGGGACTTCCCCGGCAGAGACATCAGGTACACTATGAATGTATATCAACTTCTGAAGATTAGATTAGATTAGATTAGTGCTAGATCCATAGATCATGAATACAACACTTTGTAATGATGTGGAACGTGTCAGGTTAATAAAAGGTGTCTATACAAGATATTACATTACACAAAATATTACATGACACTTTTTTGTGGGTGTTGGGGAAATCGCACACTTACTACATCCAAAAATTCATCTAATGAGTAGAAGGAGTTGCCATTAAGAAATTCTTTCAATTTCCTTTTAAATGCTATATGGCTATCTGTCAGACTTGTGATGCTATTAGGTAAGTAGCCAAAGACCTTTGTGGCAGCATAATTTACCCTCTTCTGAGCCAAAGTTAGATTTAACCTTGAGTAGTGAAGATCATCCTTTCTCCTAGTGTTGTAGCCATGTACACTGCTATTACTTTTGAATTCGTTCGGATTGTTAATAACAAATTTCATAAGTGAATATATATATTGTAAGGCTACAGTGAAAATCTCTAGCTCTTTAAATAAGTGTCTGCAGGATGATCTTAGATGAGCTCCAGCAATTATTCTGATTACATGCTTTTGTGCAATGAATACTCTTTTACTCAATGATGAGTTACCCCAGAATATGATGCCATATGAAAGCAGAGAATGAAAATAGACGTGGTAAGCTAATTTACTCAGATGTATATCTCCAAAATTTGCAGTGACCCTAATAGCATAAGTGGCTGAACTCAAACGTTTCAGCAGATCCTCAGTGTGTTTTTTCCAGTTCAACCCCTCATCAATGCATTCACTTAGAAATTTTGAATATTCTACCTTAGCTACCAATTTCTGATCAAAGTCTATATTTATTAATGGTGTCATTCCATTTACTGTGTGGAACTGTATATACTGTTATATACTGTGTTTTGTCAAAGTTTAATGAGAGCCCATTTGCAGAGAACCACTTAATGATTTTCTGAAAAACATCGTTTACAATTTCACCAATAAATTCTTGTCTGTTGGGAGAGTAGCCATACTTGTATCATTGGCAAAAAGTACCAGCTTTGCATCTTCGTGAATATAGAATGGCAAATCATTAATATATATTAAGGACAGCAGAGGACCCAAGACCGAACCTTGCAGCACCCCATTTTTGATTGTTCCCCAGTTTGAGAAATCACCAGTTTTTTGCATATTATGTGAACTGTTTATTTCAACTTTCTGCACTCTTCCAGTTAGGTATGATTTAACCATTTGAGCACTGTCCCATTCATACCACAGTACTTGAGCTTATCTAGAAGTATTCCATGATTTACACAATCAAAAGCCTTTGAGAGATCACAAAAAATCCCATTGGGTGACTTCCGGTTACTCAGAGCATTTAATATTTCATTAGTGAAAGTATATATAGCATTTTCCATTGAAAAACCTTTCTGGAAACCAAACTGACATTTTGATAAAACTTTATTTTTACAAAAGTGTGAAGCTTCTCTACAATACATTACTTTTTCAAGAATTTTGGATAAAGCAGTCAGAAGAGAGATTGGGTGGTAGTTGTTGACATCAGACGTATCCCCATTTTTATGCAGTGATTTAACAATGGCATACTTCAGTCTATCTGGGAAAATACCCTGCTTCAGAGAGCTATTACATATGTGGCTAAGAATCCCACTTATTTCTTGGGAACAAGCTTTTATTATATTGCTGGAAATGCCATCAATTCCATGTGAGCTTTTATTCTTGAGAGAGTTTATTATCTTCCTAATTTCAGAAGGAGAGGTGGGTGGAATTTCAGTTGTATCAAATGGTGTGGGTAAGGCCTTTTCCTTTAGCTGCCTTGCTTCTTCTAATGAACATTTAGATCCTATTTTCTCTACAACATTTAAAAAATGATTATTCAAAATGTTTTCAACTTCCGGCTTGTTGTTTATCAAGTTTCCATTCGCTTTGATGGTGATGCCGTCATCCTGTACTCTTGGTTGCCTTGTCTCCATTGTAATAATATTCCAAATTGTTTTGATTTTGTTATCAGAGGTATTAATGTAAGACATGATGCACATGCTTCTGGACTTTTTAATAACCTTTCTTAATGCAGCACAGTAGTTTTTATAATATTTGGCTGTTTCTGGGTCATTACTCTTTCTTGTTGTTAGATACAGTTCCCTTTTGTGGTTACAAGATATTTTTATTCCTTTAGTAAGCCAAGGTTTTTTGCATGGTTTCTTATAATTAGATGTAACTACTTTCTTGGGGAAACAGTTTTCAAATTCTCTTACAAGTGTATCATGAAATAAGTTATATTTTAAATTAGCATCAGGTTCCTTGTACACCTCGTCCCAGTCTAACTGCTGAAGATTTTGTTGAGTCATTAATTGAACGCACAACTTTGGAGGCTAGTTTTGAATTACTGAATGGAGCTATGTCATATACTGTAACTAGCTGAGCATCACAATCAGAAAGCCCATTCTCAATAGGACAAGAGTTTATGTTTTTAAACCTATCTTGGTCTATAAAAGTGTTATCTATCCATGTGCTGCTGTTCTTTACTACCCGAGTAGGAAAATTAATGACAGATGACAAATTGAAAGAACCGAGCAAGACTTCCAGGTAATTCTTCCTATTACACTCTTTCAGTGAATCAACATTGAAGTCCCCACAAATAATAATTTGCTTTCCCCTCTCTGACAGATAGCACAACAAGGAATAAATGAAAGTTTCCTGAAGGAGACCTATATACTGTTACAATTACAAAAGAGCCCTCCTTCAGTTTAAGTTGACAGGCACATGTTTCTATATGCTGCTCTAGACAAAAATTTTTTGTATCTAAGCTTTCTACACAGTGATAACTTTTGACATATATGGCAATTCCTCCTCCCACCTTATTCTCTCTACTCATATGTGCAGCTAGTTTATAACCACTGATATTTACCTTTTCCATATCAGACACAATGTGATGCTCAGGCAGGCATAGTATATCTATTACATTATCAGATTCAATGTCATCTAAACAAACCAGGAGCTCATCTACTTTATTCTTCAATCCCGGAATATTTTGTGAAAAATAGTAACATTTTTCACTTTACTTTTGTGAGGATCTACTTTTTTCTTTAATCCACCAATATTTTGGTTAAATATGGTAACATTATTATTTACTTTCCTGTTGTGAGAATTTTGTGAGTTTTGGGCCTCTTTAGCACCTGCCTACCTGAACTTCTCATTGGACACTGATAGTAGTCTAAAAAAGAGATACATCCATGAGTACTAGGGTCCCCCCCTTATGGATTTCGCTAACAACCCTGCCAGTTTACCCTTCCCTTTCCTATTGAGATGTAGGCCATACCATGTGAAATCCCCCCTATCAATAGCCTCGACAGGAACCAATCCAATGTCTGACAGAGTGGCCGCCCTTCACAACTGATCCAACACCATATTAACCCTCCTGACAGAGTGGTTCAACTGGGTCTGATCATGTTGCATGAAAGCAGGCACCAGCCCAACATTGGTATGGGTCGTTGCCGTGGCTATTTTCACCAGGTCACACTCAATACTGTAGCCTTGATCCCTACCAATACTGTTTCCCACTCCACCCACTACCATCACATGATCCTGCTTTGTGAATCCCTTGCACAAGGAACCTATATCCTCTACCACCTGGCTAAGACTTGCACTTGGCTTGAAAAAGTTTGTGACCTGGTACCTGTCACCTAATTTTTCCTGCAAAATCTGGCCCACACCTCTTCCATGGCTGCTACCACACAACAGAACTTTCCTCTTACTTTCTACTTTTTTTTTGAAACAGTTGGTTTCCTAGTGAGATTCTGTTGCATATTAACTACATCTACTTCTACTGGAGCCTCTTCCTTACTTAACTGTGGCAGCAAGGCAAATCTATTGGTTGTGCCAATTAGGAAACTGTCAGACACTGTCCTCTTTCTGTGGCCCCTGTTTCCAGCTACCACCTCCTACTGCTGATTGCCCTCCTCCCCCCTTAACCTCTTCAGTTCCTCCCTCACTCTGTCCAAATCAGCCTGAAGGCCTCTAATTTTCCCCTCCTGTTCCGCTATAATCCTATCTCTAGAGCAAACCCTGCAAAAAATGGACGAGTCTCGTTTGCTTCCCCAATTCCCACGCCGCTACAATTTCCCCAATGAAACCACCTGTCACAACAGCTGCACAATAGTTGAGAAATCAACTTAGAATATGTTCAAAAAGCAACAGGGATGCATTTGGAGATCATATGAATAATTGATATACCAACGTGTACCAGATGCCAGGCGCCTTGTGAAACAAGGTTTTTTTCTTCAAGAATATGAATTTGGCGCCTCCTGAAATTGCTGGTCCACCCCCCCCCCCCCCCCCCCCCCTCCGCTTTTCACGATCCTGGCCTGCCTCCAATAACTAGGTCATATTCAGCGGTCATGTCTAGTAATTCACCACTTACATTTGTATTCCCAATGCTGTGAACACCCATGATGTGTTCAAGCCCTTCATTTTCTAAACCAACTTTTGCATCCATGTCTCCCATTAAAATCCTTTTGTTTCTATGATTTGTTTGTCAAAGGACAGCATTCAGCTCTGTACATAATGCATCTTTTAACTCTCTTTCAGCCACCACAGTAGGTGCATTTTTTTATATTGAAATACAGTGATATTTTGCACATTTGTTTCAAGGCATACAGTTATTAGTATTTCTGAAATTGACAACCACTTTGGTAAGCTCCTTTTACAGTCTTTAGATAGAAAGAGCCCTACAACTTTCCTGTGCATTGCATCTTCATCTGTCTGCCCTACATAAAAGCAACACTGCACCATTTTTTTGAACTTCTCCAGATTCTTGCTACCTCATTTCACTTAGTCCCAATGTATCCAATTGATAATTCTCAAGCTCTTTTTTGACTTGTCTTAACTTTCCTGCCTTTCTCAATGTTCTCCTACATTCCAAAATCCAATATGGGGTTTCCTTATCAAAACAAACGTCATCTCCTTAAAATCAATCCAGTTATTTCCCCTTCGAGTTTTTGTGATTTGAAATTCATTTCAGTGGAGTGGGTTATCAGCCTACTATTTAAATGTGTCCAGGTGGGGCTGGTCACGTCATGGCCTGAACACCTGCCAAGGTTTTATTTCAAGGCCTTACCCCTTAGATAGTTTGTCTTCACCTAGACTTCAGAATGCTATTCATCCCTCTGCAGTAAGGCCTATGTGCATTACCATTGTCCTGGTTATCAAGGATCTTCCACAGCCCACATTTGGAGTCTCTACCTGCTGTCACACAATCACAGTGAGGAAAAGGAAATGATAGGGTACAAGACACACTTTGTCTGCATCCTTTGTGGAGACCTGCCAAGCTCGGGAGATCATGCTGACAGTTACACTACCGCTGCTACAGCTCTTCACTTCATTGGAACACACAGGTTTCATTAAAGCTGTGCCTCCCGAGGGGAACACACTTCCATAACTCTGACTCGAATACTTTCAAATGGAATTGCACTTGCAACTTTCAAGACTTTGAAAGAATTGCCAGTAGCTAAGTGTTTAGCATAATACATAAGGGCTGACATAGTGGAACTGGGCATCTCAGTGCAGTATTTTGTGTTTTGTTATGGGAATATTCGCATCTGCAGAAATTTATTCATGGGGAGGGACAATAAGACTCTAAAATGAGTGGTTCATTTTCAAGACGTGTCATGCCAAAACAACTAATTTTATAGGTGACAAAAAAATCTGACTATATCCCAGAGAAATAATGGTTATCCACTCAATATCTGTTATAGGTAGATTATTTTGATACTCAAAACCAATTAATAAACAAAAGTTGTACAGTGTGGTGACACCAGCAATACACTTCACAGCAATAAGTGATCAAAACCATTGCAGACTATAAAAAGCATTTTTGCTGCAGTCAACACAGTGACTGTTGTTATTTACAGTTGTTTATCATTAGTGTTATGCTATGAGAGCAAAATAAACTTATTACTGAACAACTGAGCAATATTTATTGTGGACGAGGGCTAAAGCTTGCATTTTCATAATAACAATTGTTGAAGCCATGGTACTGTCTCACTGTAGTCAGCCATATTTGACTAAATGAGAGGTTTAGTGGATTTAAAAGAATATTTAGTGGAATTCACTTCTAGAAGTGAATGAGAATTCTGTAATGAGTAAAGTATTTCAGATTGGGAGGATGACAAGTGACTATATATGAAGACAACCATTGCCAGTAATATATCAAATGTTGGATCATTGACATGCAAAAAGTTATGGTAATTTTTTCCCTTTAACATCAGTTCTCTCAACAAGTTTCCCTGAGTGATCTTTCACACTCCTTGCTCCAATTTTTTATCCACCCTTTTCTTCTGCTTGCAATAAAGTAGACCAGCTATCACAGCAGCTGCATCTTTATCATTCATTCCAAGCCAAATCTTATTGAGCAGTCTCAGGAGAACTTCCACAATGCTCTGCATAGTATTCAATCACTATCACCCATGGAGCTGAAATGAGGGAATTTTGTTACTTCAAATGGGATCCAAGTTCAAATAAATGTCCTGAATATCTGCATTTAGCACTTGAGTGCTTCTCCTTATTCCACCTCGAATATCTTTAATTGGTTTAACTGAAAACCAATGTAAAACTCAGGAAGATGGAAAGGAAACTGTAGTCACTCTAACCATTCAGGCTGCGCGAAGTAGCCACAAGGTTTGAGGCACCTGGTCACAGTCCGTGCGGCTCCCCCCGTCGGAGGTTCGAATCCTCCCTCAGGCATGGGTGTGTGTGTTGTCCATAGCGTAAGCTAGTTTAAGTTAGATTAAATAGTGTGTAGGCTTAGAGAATGATGACCTCAGCAGTTTGGTCCCATAAGACCTTACCACAAATTTCCAATTCCAAACCATTCATAGAAAATAACATTAAACAAAAATTTCTCCAAGTCTGTAAACTAGAGTGAATAAGAAAATAATTTACAGTCCAATTTCTGTAAAGTAAATATTACAACAATAACACACATCCACACCAATAAAACAATACATTAGCAGGGTAAATTTCTAAAAAGGACTGAGAATGTAAAGTAAGTCTCCACAAAGGAAAAAATGAGTCAAACTATCATTAGTATCCTGTACATACATAAATATGAAAGGCATTTACTACTAAGTGCTGCACACACAAGAATCACACTGAAAACAAAGACATGCTATTACATTTAGCATGCTTGACCATACAAGATAAGAATCCACAGTGATTTAACGGCAACACCACAAAAATTCTGAAGAAATAGATTATTTACTGCTTTCACAAAATATTGTGCAATAGGACAGCCTGAAAAACTGATGATCAGCTTTTTAACAGTCAGAAGTTTCAATATTGAAATCAGATCAGAAATCTACACTCATCAACAAACCACCTCAAATTTCATTGGTGATAGATTAAATGGAGTGATGCATATAGATACTTTCATGTGACAGTCGATACTCGCATGCTAATTATACGAGATGTGATTAAAAAGTAATGGGAATTTTTGGTTTTCTTAAAGAAACTATGTTTTCTTCAACATGAACTTTGTCCTGTTCAAAGTAATCCCCCTTAGATATGATACGCTGATGCCAGAACTTTTTCCTATCTTGGAAGCACTTCTGGAACAAGCTTTTTGTTATTGTGTTCAGCTCCTTCATTGATTCTGTTTTTATCCCATCAATGGCGGCAAAACGACATCCTTTCATGGTTCTCTTCAGCCTCAGGAATAGAAAGAAGATACAGGGGGCCATGTCCGGCAAATAGGGTGGCTGTGATAATGGTTTCGTTTCTTGCTAAAATATCATGAACAAGCTTTGAGGTGCAATTTCCACAACTGGTTTTGCCACAATTCTGGTCATCTTCTTTGGATTCATTCATGCAAATGGTGCAAAACTTCCAGGTAGTATATTCCTTACCGACTGTACAATGATAAGGCAGGAATTCATGATGCACTATCCCATTGTAATTGAAGAAAACAGTGAGAAGAACCTTTACTTGTGACTGAACTTGTCAAAGTTTTTTCTGTCTTCACTGTTCAGACAGTTTCCACTGGGACAGCTGGGCCTTGGCTTCGAACATCATCCCCATATCACCTGTTATAACCTTCTTTAGAAATTCTGGATAATTGTCGACTTCATTCAGCAATTCCTAAACAATGTTGTTTTTGGTCAAAACTCAACAATTTCTGAACAAACTTTGCTGCTACATATTTTATGTCCAAAATGTAAAAAATAAATAATAGGTTAGTATGAGCCAAAGGATATGCCAACATCATTAGTAACCTCTCAGATGGTTATTCGGTGAGTCCACAGAACCATTTTCTTTACTTTTTCCACACTGTTATCAGTAACTGATGAGCTAGGGTGTCTAGGACGGTCATTATCTTCAACATATTCTTGACCCTCTTTGAAATGTTTACCTATCGTATCTTTTCTTACTCATAGTAGATTCTCCAAAAGCCACATATCAACATTTTAAATGTGGTGCTGCACTTGATTCCATTTTTTAAGCAAAATTTACTGCAAATTCTTAGATCCAAGTAAAAATTCACTGAGATAATCTAATGGACTGTCTACAATAAACTATCAGACAGTATGGAGTGCAGGAAGAATGTCTGTTTAAATGCCTCTGGTCTTGCAGTAATTATTCTAATCTTATCTTCACTATCCCTATGTGAGCGATATGCAGGAGACTGTAGTATATTCCTTAAGTCATCTTTTAAAGCTAGTTCTTGAAACTTTGTTAATAGTTTTTCTCAGGATAGTTTATGTCTATCTAGGGACCCGCAGAAATCTGTTTGTTGTACATGGTGTATTGCTTTTATAGCTCTTTTTTGGGTCAAGGAGATGACTGGGCTAGCAGTTGTGCTACCCCAGAATATAATACCATTCTGTAGAATCCTGTGAAACTGAGCAAAGTAAGCAATTCGAACAGTGTGAAAGCTAGCCTCGTGTGCAAGTAAATGTTGGCTGTGGCATACCCCATTCAGTGTTGCATTTGTTTCCGTTATGTGTGTCTGCCACTTAAAAACATGTTGAAGCCATATGCCTAAAAGTTTGTTTCCAGTGAGCATGTAATTTCACTGGAGTTTATTGTCACTTAGTTGTTGGAGGCTTCCCTTTTTAAACAGAAGTTTAGAAAAGTTTTTTTGCATGAATTTATTATTAGTTTATTTCCTTCAATTGGACATTTACCAGGTCTCTAGCATTATTTATGTCTGCTTGTAGTTGAGAGTCAATGCTTAGATCTAGGCCATTTATGTAGAGAATGAAAAGGATTAAAGAATGTATGCTTGAGAGGCTCCACTTTCTATATTCCTTTGCCTGAAAAATGTGTTCTTGTGCTATCAGTTAGTTCATGTGTTGTTGCTACTTCACATTTCCGATTTGTTAGTTATGAAGATGACCATTTTAATGCAATGCCTCTAATACCATACTTTTGGAGCTTCTGCAATAGGATTTTGTGGTCCAAAATGTCAAAAGCTTTCCTTAGATCTAAGAAAATACCAGCAGCACTTTATTTTTTGTCCATCCATAATCTGTTATGTATTATTCTTTCATTGATTTTTGGAAAGCCTGAAAATAAGGAGACTGGTCTACAGTTTCCTAAATTTGCTTTGTCATCTGCTTTATTAATAGGGATCACTTTGGTAATTTTAAGACAGTCAGGAAAGGTTCCTGTTGAGAAGGAATAGTTGATTATTTCTGTAAGGAGTCTTGCAATGTACATAATAAATTTCTTTATGTTGAAATTTGGAATACCATTAATTTCCAAGGACATTTTTTAAAGTTTTCGCTATGTGAACTATTTCATTTGTAGTTGTTTCATAGACACAGACTGTGTGGAGGCACAAATTTATTTTGTTTTGTATTACTGCCTGAAGAGATTTGCAATCTGTTGGGGGTCAATAACTGTCTTGTTGTCACAGTTCAGGGAGATACTTTCCTATTTACTATTTCCTTCCTGCTTTTTTACTTTCCACATTGCTGTGCTTTTATTTTCTGACCCTGATGAAGTTACCATTTGGAGGTTTAGAGTCATAATGACATATCTGCAAAATTGGTCTTTCCGATATATTTACTTCACCAATTTAATGAATGCAAAACTGACAGAACACCTTTCTGTAACTGTAACACAGGTAGCGCATAGCGTATCCACAATTCATTTTAACACTTATTGTCACAGTAGCATATTGCCTTTCACGTCAGTTTAGGTCCCTTTGCTGCATTATGGCATTAAAAGAAGCAGTACAAGTGAAAATATGTCCTTTTGTCACCAAACAAAGGCTGTGTATTTTTAGATATGTGTTCAAAGTGTGGAGCAGTCTGTAGCCTTAGACACGCATTGTTGAAGTAACACTTGCAATATAGTTAACAACAGTACTTATCCATTATTGTGCTGCATGAAACAGATCAAACCATTTTAATTACATATTCGAGCCTTCCCTGTTGGGTATTCAGCATGTTTTCCAGAGGAAGAAAAACCCATAATATTTCAAAGAATCAAAAGTGTACTAAAAAAAAAGAAATATTCAAGTACATTTCAAAAAACAAGCATGAAGATAAGATGAGAGATCACGGCTCATACAGAGGCATACAGACAGTCATTTTTCCTTCACTCTATTTGCAAGTGGAGCAGAAGAGGAAACGACTACTTGTGGCACAGGGTACCATTTGCCACACATCTTATTGTGGCTTGCGAAATACATATAGAGATATAGATGTAGATTTACCTTCCACAATGTGCTTTCACCATCAGGCAGCAATGTTTTTGCAGGTTGTGGAAGTTATTTTTCATTACTCTCAGTAAACAACCCATTATTGTATTAATTAAAAGTAGCTATTTAAGTATGGCGTACACAACTGCATGTTAAAGCCATTTGCTTATGATTTATCATCTGATGACTCCTTAATGAATCCTAATCATCAGGAAGCTGACCGTGATGGCGTGTACAGCTCAGCATTGTTAATGCAACAGAATTGATTACAGCGAAAAGAATGCCATAAAATTATTTATACAAGAATAATAACCCAAACAATTTCTGTTGGGTTATTAATGTTGTATTTTGCGATTGTGTACAACAGTATACATAGGACAAATGTGGACTGCAAGGAATTTGTAATTAGGAATTTTCCTTCTTTTTTTTTTTTTTTTTTTTTTTTTAAAAAAAAAAAAAACTAGTGATACATGAGTAACTTTTACTTATCTTATAAATTTAAGAATATTTATTTTCTAAATTTTGTGCCCTATATTACGTTCCCTTAGTAAATAGTGGTTTTAATTTTTTTTTTTTTAAAGAGTACCTTACGACTTCTCTTCATAAATCATCAAACACTCCACCTCTGTCAAATACTGAGGGACAAACCATTGCTTCTGGCAATCCAAATGTGATCTTGGAAGAAGGGAACAATCTGAATGAAATTTTAGATTGAGATGTTTTAAACTTTCAATAATACTACAAAACTGTTAGTAAATGAAAAATGTGACAAACATAATGACACAAAGGTAAAATGCAGATGAACTGCCCAACCTGAGAAATTACAGATTCATCCAGGCGGAATGTCACAAATAAATATGTTTTAAACAAAAATGGTAAAAAGGTACATGTTTGTTCAGTGCCCCTTTCTTGTGTAGTTGGATTTGACTGAATCATTCATTCGCCATGTTCTGTTAAAAAGGAATGAGCATAACATAGTTCCTAGACATCTAGCAGGACGGCACAAACCAGATGTATCTGAATCAGATACTGTGAAAGGAAGAATTAGATCTCACATCAATAGCTTTCCAAAACTCCCTTCACACTATGCTAAGCAAGATTTGGAAAAAAGAGTACTTGTGTCAAGAATTAAATCTTCAAAAAATTTACCAAAAGTATGTCAAAACTTGTGAAAATGATCACATTACCCCTGAAGTGTGTGAAACATGCTACAGATTCTCTCATATGAACGCCACAGAGAAAGAAATTCACTGTTCAGAGCAGGATGCTAGTATTGATTGACAGTGTTTAGCTAGGGTTAGGAAAGATAGCAGTAAAGTTGGAAAGTACACCAGGGAAAAATCAATTAAGCCGAATTTGATCTGGAGGCTGTCTGCTGTTGTCCAGAGGCAAATGCTAAAGCATCATTTAATCAACAAAAACTTGCTATGTACAACCTAACTGTATACAATACAGCTTCAAGAGAAGCTATGTGCTGCATGTGAAGTGAAAGGACAGCCAAATGAGGTACTGCAAAAATTGGCTCATGTTTGTTTAATATTCTAGAAATGTGGGCATGACAACCAACAAGCTGTCTGTCCGCATGAATGGCCACCGGCAAACTGTGGCCAAGAAACAAGTGGACCATCCTGTTGCTGAGCACGCTGCCAAACATGACATGCTTCATTTCAATGACTGCTTCACAGCATGTGCCATATGGATCCTTCCCACCAACACCAGCTTTCCTGAAATGCGCAGGTGGGAACTTTCCCTGCAATATATCCTACATTCCCGTAAACCTCTTGGCCTCAGTCATTGTCCTCTCCCATCCAGCCTCTTCTCTGTTCCCATTCCAGCACTACATAGCCCACATTCCTCTATCGCATCCAGTCTTTATACTTCCCTCCTATTCCGCTATCCCCCCCTCATCCTCCACTCCCTCCAGCTAACCTCCGAACTGCACACAGCTGCCCTACCCTCTTCCCACCTCGTCCCTAGATGCTCCCCAACAGCACGTCACTGTCCGCCAAGCCTACGCTACTATCCTTCCCCACCCCAACCTCCTCCTTACCCCCACCCAGTGGCCACTCCCATCATGCATTGGTGCTGCTGCTCGCAGTTTGGCCTTAGTTGCCTGAGACAGCAGTCATGTGTGTGTGAGTTGTGTTTGCGTGGGTGTATATGTGAGTGTTTGCCATGTAATTCTGACAAAGGCCTTACTGGCCGAAAGCTAATTTGTGACAGTCTTTTTGTTGTGCCTATCTGTGACTCAGCATCTCCGCTATATGGTGAGTAGCAGCTTTCCTTTTCACAATATTGTTACATTCCATCCTAGATTTTCCACTGTTTGATTTCTGGAAACAAATGCAGATGGTAAAGAATGTTTTTTTTTTCTGATACACACTGAGGACAAAACAGAAATGCAAACATGTCTGCTATGTTTGTGTATGCTGCTGAGCATCTTGATATCATTGTAATAAACCCTACATTCTTTGAGCCAACTCACTCACAAATGGAATGTGACTCAGTTCATGCCTCAATAGAGAAAGAGACAAAACTGCTTGATACGTTTGATCTATCGGAATGGTTCTCTGCCGTCAGAATGAAAAATAAAAGAAACACCACATTACTGCAGTTCAGTAGAAGGATGTACTGGATTTTGCAGAACTGAGATGCTACAAAACAAAGAGCAGAAAATTTGATTGATGGAAATAATGTCAACTGGCTCAAAATATTCCAGTTTCAATATCGAAAAGAAAACTCAGATTACAATTATTTTAGATATAGCAACAATACTTCTGAAGAATTTTAAAGAATGGAGGTCTCCCACAGGGCTAAAATGAGACTGCATGAATCTTTCACACTTCAGCCTTTGTATTATTCTCCTTTGCAACATGGGGATCATACTATAGCAGTGTCATCACTTCTACAAGGCATTAATGGCAGATCTAATAGCTGGTGAAGAAACGGAAATTATAAACATAGCGTGTAGGCTTCCACGGCCGGCGTCTTCAGTAATTAAAAGTTCCGGGCTAAGAGGCCGTGGTCCAATAGTAGAAATACTTCTCCCTGACGTTTCGTTGCCAGCTGCGGGCAACATCATCTGAGGTGAGCCTACGACTGGCTGCTAGGCCGTGGAGGTCCTGTCAACAAAGCTCTTGCTTGCATATCTGACATATTTCCTACTGATATAGTAGCTTTGTTTCGACATTGCCTTTCCATGACTTATTTTCAGTATAATAATGAGTTCTATGAACAAATTAATGGAGTGGCAATGGGTAGCCCTCTAAGTCCAGCCGTTGCTAATATTTCTATGGAATTTTTTGAACAGCAAGCACTACAGTCAGCCAGAAAAAGGCCTTTGAAGTGGTATCGGTATGTGGACGACACTTTTGTCATACAGAATCACGGTGAAGAAGAACTGAACCGTTTTTTGAAGCATTTGAATAGCATCAATTCAAAAATACAATTCACTATGGAGACAGAAAGTAATGGACAGATAAATTTTTTGGACGTCTCAGTAATTAAACGAGTAGATGGAACTCTGGGTCACAAAGTCTACAGAAAAGATACGCATACAGATCGCTACCTTCATAAGGATTCAAACCATCATCCCAGGCAGAAGAGAGGTATTATCAAGAAATTGGTGGACAGGGCTAATAAAATCTGTGAGCCAGCATATTTGCAAGAGGAACTAAACCACTTGCGAACCGCTTTCCAGAAAAATGGGTACGCTGGCAAGGAGATAGATAGAGCACTCCATCCCAGAAGAAAAATGTCTGAAAACGTGCAACAACAATAA
The DNA here is from genome assembly GCF_021461385.2 of Schistocerca piceifrons. Lineage (NCBI taxonomy): Eukaryota > Metazoa > Arthropoda > Insecta > Orthoptera > Acrididae > Schistocerca > Schistocerca piceifrons. The sequence continues at coordinate 694,097,649 of NC_060141.1, forward strand.
CCATCGGTGGGGAAAGTTTTTCTTCCATTCATCCACAATATTACAGACCGTATCGGGAAAGTGCTGGCCAAGTTCAGAGTTGAAACAATCTTCAGAGCCACCAAGAAGATTAGTGAATGCTTAAGATCGGCGTAAGATGCACGACACCCTCTAGCTACTCCTGGTGTCTATAAGATTCCGTGTAGTTGTGGGAAGGTTTACATTGGAACCACAAAAAGAAGTATCAATACTCGCCTAACTGAACATAAAAGGAACTGTCGACTGGGCAACACGGACAAATTGGCTGTAGCGGAACATGTTTTTGAAACGGGTGACCATGAAATAAAATTTAGTGAGACGAGCGTTCTAGCTAAGACATCGCATTATTATGCACGTATGTATAGAGAGGCTGTAGAGATTTTTAAACACCACAATAATTTTAACAGGAAAGAAGAAGGCTTGAAGCTAGATAAGATATGGCGATCGACTCTATACCAAAGATGTGACAATCGATTACCTTCGATCGAGAGTAATGACACCAGCCAGAGATAGTTTTACTGTTGACAACACGTGACAAGTGGTGGTGCCCTCTATGCGCTCTATATAAACAGGACCTCCACGGCCTAGCAGCCAGTCGTAGACTCACCTCAGATGATGTTGCCCGCAGCTGGCAATGAAACATCAGAGAGAAGTATTTCTACTATTGGACCACGGCCTCTTAGCCCGGAAGTTTTAATTACTACAGAAATTATAAAATTTCTCTAATTCTGTCTGAGATCATAGATGGAAATAAAGAAATTTATTCTACATTTTCTAGATCACTGATTGATTTGTGACCGAGTCGTAGCTTGTGAAATAGAAATTAATGTTGATGATAATGATGTTTAAAGTATTTTCCAACTGTCAGTAAGTATTTTTTACTGTTTAATTGATTTCTTTACACATAAATACAGTAATTATGTTGTGTTCCTCATACATTTTGTCATGTCCTCATGGTGATTATTCCTTGTTTATCAACAAATCACAATATTGTTATGAGCCATGGCATTTGAGAAGCACTGTAAAACACTTATAAACCTCTAAAAATTGTTAAGAATTTTTAACAGAATTAAGCAAAACGTAATTTCTTTATGAATGCATTTCATGTTATTGTTATTTGTACTAAATCAGATATAACTGCCCAGAGCACCAAGATGTTTCATGTCAAAACAACTTATCTACAACAGTGCCAGTCTTTTTGTTATGTAGGACTTAATGCTAAAGTTGAAAAATTGTTGAATTAGTGTAAACACACACTAACAACCATGAGGTATCATGATTATCAGCATCATGAACTTTCAGTGGTCATGATGATAGTGTTTCCACAGTTGCAAAACTTCTTTTTACATGATCTCGAAACACACATTTTATAGATACGTCATTATGACTCTAAACCCCCAAACTAGCCATTATTTTTGCCTGATGTAGGATTTTTCTATCTATCTGAATATTTCTGTAATAGAACTGCAAAGGAGAGGGGATATGTTGTGACTTTTTCTGTAACCAAGCAATTCTCTTTGTGTGTTACTTGAGACTTTTAGGCCTCTTGCTATACGCATCTTTGCTTTTAGACTTGTGTTCCTCACTTCCCATGTTTTGAGAGGAAATGTCATTACAAAGCAATATTTGAAGATGTTAGAGAACTTTTCAAATTTTTTTGTTCATGCCATGCATTTGAGAAACTGTTTCCCACCTTTCTCTTGATAATAAGCAACTGAATGTTTCTGCACTCTGTATGCTGAACCTTCTTGCCGTCAGAGTTCTTTTATGGTTTTGGCTGGGTAGTAAATAGCCTGTGAGGGTTACCCCTTGGGTTTCATAGTCATTAAAATTTGTATTTACACAATTTACAGTATAGGTTGTGTTGACAAATATTTAGTCCACAGCAGTGGCAGAAGTCTTTGTAATTCCTGACTGGGTTGTTATTGCTTGTTTTAAATTGAAAGGAACTGTCAGATTGAGCAACAGATCTCAATTACACATTGTTTGTTTAATTAATGCTAGCTTAACTGGGAACATACTGCATGGTGTTGACTTGGTGAATGCAAACTAGCAACTGATTGATAGTGACATGTAAATATAAACACTGTGAATGACTACTGTAGACAGCCTTGAAGCATTGTCCTGCACAACTACTTCTAAATGAATGCAGGGATAAAACTCAAAATTAGTTGTTTTTTAATATTAACCTAAAAGAGAACAAAATCAGTGTACATGAAATTATAATTAGCAAAGGAGCAAGTTTGTGTAACTACGGACTGGGTAACGGAAAAATTTACAAAATTATAGGAATTATGTTGCGGAAACACTTATTACTACTGTGGGAACTTCCCTAGCCTGACAAAAAATGAAGTTTTCTTGATATGATGCTTGGAAAACTAATAAATTCTCCTAAGGAAAATGGGCATTTTTGAAATCAGAAAAACGAGGACTATAGTACTGAATGCCAGAAGTCACCATTAGTGAAGATTTGAGTATTCTAGAATATAATAACTTTTATTACAAATAATTTTTGAAATAAAACATTTCTGGACAAATTAAGATGTTTACAGAGAACACCATGAATTTCAGCTCCAAAAGCTCCTTCTGAATCTTAAATTATGCATATCTGTTTATCAAAAATTTTTCCTGACAAGTTCATTACGCTGTCATCATTAGTAATCAGGAAATTACATTGGAATAAAACTTTATGAATTCATAGTCAAATAACAAAGTAGATAATTTGTGTAACTATCATATATGTGCTATTCATTTAACTAGATTAAATAAAGAAAAAGTATATTAATGTCAAGAGTGGTACAAGAACAAATGTAATGGTTCCACCTTCTTCTGTTACTATATGGGAAGGAAAAACTGGAATTATATACAGGCTTATTCTAAATTATGGGGCATTTTCAAAAAGTTTGTACGTATTCAGGTACAAATCCAACATCAACAATCTTTATACCAATGAAAAGAGGAAGTTTCAAACCTTTTGGTGGGCAGCAGCAGGCGGGTGGTGATGGTTTCAGAAGTGGCTGGTAGAGTTTACACAGCAACAGGGCCATCATTCAGCTTCACTGTCTGTTGTGAGTAAGAGGGCGACTATGGAGCACAAGGTTTTCTGTGTTCTTGAGTTTGCAAAAAGTGAGTCGCAAAATTGCAGTGCAGCAGGCATTTCGTATCGAATTCGGTATTCAACCACCAACTCGCAAAAGCATTAGCTGTTGGTTTAAGCAATTTAAACAAACTGGGAGTGTGTGCAAAGGAAAAAGCACAGGCCGGCTGTGTGTGTCAGAGGATGATGTCTGATGGATTGAAGAAAGTTTTGTGCGCAGTCCCAGTAAGTCTACCAATGGAGCCAGCTGAGAACTTGGAACACCCCAACAAACTGTTCTGAGATGGCGTTTGCTGTACAAGGCCTATCAATTACAACTTGTGCAGGCTCTCATCCCCAATGACAAAGAGAAGCGTTTCGCATTTTGTGGTTATGTGCTAGCAAAGATGGAGGATGATGCATTTTTACAGTGTGTAGTTTTTAGCAATGAAGCAATGTTCCACCTTAATGGAAAAAAAGTCAACAGACACAATGTTTGCATATGGGGTTTGGAAAATCTGCATTCATCATTGCAAGAAGCAAGAGACTCACCAAAGATCAACATGTTCTGTGCTGTATCTCTCACAAAGGTTTATGGACCATTTTTCTTTGTGGAAATAACTGTAATGGGAATCACGTACCTGGACATGATGGAACAATGGTTGTAGCCTCAAGTTATGGAAGATTCCCAGGACTTCATTTTTCAACGGTATGGAGCTAAGCTCCATTGGCACTGTGATGCACGAGGCCTTTTGAATGACTCCCTTCCTCAGTGCTGGAATGGTCGCAGGGGACTTGAGGACCTGGTTCTGCACTTCTGCCCACTGAGATCTCCTGATCTCACACCCTGCCACTATTTCTTAAGGGGTTATGTGAAGGAAACTGTTTGTGTCCCGTCTCTATCAACCACTCTGAACGATCTGCAGGACTGGATCACTGCTGCCATAGACTCAGTAACAACAGATACTATTTCGCGTGTGTGGGACGAGTTTGGCTACTGCGTCAATGTTTGCTGTGCAACCAAGGGTGGCCACATTGAACATTTATAACATTTATCACATTTCTAATTATTAAATAATTATTAAAAACTAATTAATTAAAAATTATTAAATTGATATCAAACATTATTAAAAAAAACTTTGAAACTTCCTCTTTTCATTGGTATAAAGCTTGTTCATTTTGGATTTGTACTTGAATAAATACGAAGTTTTGAAAATGGGTTCACCATTTAGAATAACACTGTATTTATGTGACTTTATCATGCTATGCCAACCTTGTCTTCTTGCTATATAAATGCGTAATTCCAACAACAGAAAAGCACTTGTATTGTAAATATACACAGCATTGAGACTTTATGTTAATTATGAAGTTTTTGCTGGAGAATGTAAACTTAACAAAATTATATTCATTTATAGTCAACTTCCATTGACTCAAACAGTAAACAAATTGCTGGAATATGGAGTCTATGATTTAAAAATATATGTTATGATGCTCACAAGAACTTGTAGAGAATGTAGTGAAGAAGAGCATACAGTACACAATTTTGTGAACTTGACAGTTTCTGTAAGCCTTTGAGGAAGTGTAAATAATGATAGGAGTAAAGGTAACAATTTAGCCAGTGGTAACAGCAGTTCCCATTACGATAATTGAAGTGCTGTAGGACTTGGCTAGTACAATGGATGGGAAACCATCTGTGGTGATACACAAAATTCAGCAGTGAATGAAAGGACCCCATGTACGCTATGTTTTTAGAATCATGACCACTGGTTAATGCAATTATTTGCAAAGCAAAGGTTGCAGAGCTGAGGATTTTTGACTGATCAAGAAGATGAAAGGACCAATTTAATTTGTTTTTAATGCATTATGTGAATATTATTAAATATGTGCATATTTCTATTTACTAGCACATATAAATTCCAGGTTTGAAAGTGAGTGCAGCCTGAAACAATAAGAGAGAGGATACGACAGCATAATTAGTAATGAGTGAGAAGGGTGCAAACTGAGAAAAGCTGACAGGCGTGCAAATGGAGTAGAGGTGGGGGAAGGGCAGATTTTTTTTCCTTGCCACAGCAATTGATGTGATCATTTAGTTTCTACAAAATTTGTTACAAAAGCAGTCTTTTTTTTCTTCTAACACTACCACATCACTTTATAATCCTATGACAAATGTGGATGCATTACTGCATTACATCAGAATGAAAGACATAAATTTCTAGCATTAAACTCGTCAATACAACCGAAAAAAATTACAAGACAAAAATTCTGTTGTAGTTTAAAAGAAAAACATTTTAATGATAAGAGACACAAAATACACTCCTACTTTATGATGACAACACTGCCAAACTGAAAACAACCATAGACTGAAACTTCCACTCAGTCTTAATTAACATTGGACAGAGTTTACATAATCTGAACTTCATTCATAAAACAACAATCTACATAATTTTTAAGAAGAAATACAATAAAAGTACAAGATATTGCTAAGCATTAGACTAGATGGACAGTAAAAGTAAAATATATTAGTAAAAATTGTAAAACTGCATTAGACATGAAGGAAAAGGACTGGTGAGGTTTACAAAATTGGGAGAGTTGTGGGCAAGTCACCCACAACCCCAGATCATCAGAGTCTTATTGGACAGGATGAGAAGTAAAGTCTTTCGTTCACATCCTGTCTGGTGAATCTCTCTTGACCTGGGGCTGTGAGCAACTTTTCTGTACCTCTTCCCAATTCCTAAATCTCATCAGAATTTTTCCTTCATCCCCCTTCCTTCCCCTTTGGCCAGAAGGAGGAGCCTCTGGCTCTGACAGCTTTCACATTTCCTTAACTTTTATATGCATCTTCTCCTACCACTGCTTGCTGAGTAAATTTTTATCTATCTAGTTATATTACATTTAAAAAATTGATTATTTTCATTGATAAATACTATATTTAATATTTTAGTAACATTTCACTGACCAACCAACTCATGTTGTAGGCACATATGTCAAGAAACCAGATCACACCACACAAGCAAATGATTTTGAACTCATGGAAGTGAATTAGTTAGTTGTAAGCAAGGAAATGTACTTGTCAAAGAATAGGTATCCTTCTGAACAGTTTGGCACATACAGTGTGGTTACCAAAAGGAGCTTAAAATAAATCTCTAAAATTTCTCATCTACCTTCTTTAATGAAGCATGTATCCAACTGCCCTAAAATCAGTATGATCAATATAATAAACCCACATTTTTTCTACGATGTTTGAGATTGCTAATCTGTCTTAAATCAATAACTGAACACTATCTCAGCAGACATGAATTTCTTCCATCAAGTGGCTAGACCAGGAGATGAAGACTGCAGGTATATTTTCAGATCTGGCAGAAACGTTTGACTCAGTGAACCATATTTTAGGAATAAATTGGTGCATCTTCTAACTACAAACTTGACAAATAGGAAGAAAAGCACGAAACTGACACATAAAATCGATTACAACTTTTCAATCCAGCCATTAAACAATATTAAATGGTGTACTTAAGGACTCAGTTCTTTGTGTTACTCCTTCCTCATATGTATTAACAACAAAACAACCCCCCACCCCCCAAATTCACACATAGTAAACACTGCAGATGACAGCTTAATATTACTGTATGGCGGTCTGAAAAACTGCAGAATCTTTTATCACCAGTGGCATAACTGGAATAATAATAACAGTAATCTTTATTTGTCCATAATAACTTTACAGTCTTGAAAATCAGCATTTTTTGTATGTTTACAACAATTATACAATGCCATAAATATGTACTACAGTAGCACATTAGCTACTATTGTAAATCATTTACCACTGCTAATATACTGCAATATACAGAAGTATGACTGTCAGTAATGGTGTTCAGAAATCTTTGAGTTACTGTAACATCTTTTAATTAACAATTGTTTTAGCTTTCCCTTAGTAAAAGTTTCATATAGTTGCTTTGTACACTACTGTTTAAAGAAAGTGGAACACCAAGACCGAGAGATATGATCACAATGAATTTTACTGCACCAATCAGGGACAATGACACGACACAAATGATTAGATTCACAGCTGTACCTGCAGTGGAAATTCAATAAGGAGTAGTGCCACCACATGCTGCAATCAGAGCCGCTAGACGTTGTTGCTAGGAATCAAAGAGTACCTGAATAAGCTGCTGGGGAATATTCTGCCACATGGTTTATAGACGCATCCATAACACCTCAACTATGGCTGTGAGATCACCTGAACAAACAAGTTGTTGACTGACCATATCCCAGAAATGTTGGATGGGTGACATATCAGGCAAACAGGCAGGCTAGGAAAGCAGTGGTACCCTTCGCCCTTTGAAAATGGCTTCCATATTCCTCACCACATGCAGCCGGGTGTTGACCTGCTGAAATATAGCATATGGAACAGAGTGCAGCAGGGGCAATGTGGTGAATAGCAACATTTCATACTGTTGAGTTACAAAATGACGATCGGTTGTTGAAAACCAAAATATCAGATCCAAAGAGGAAAAATGACAGATTAGATGAAACAGTCCTATCAAAACACCCACTACTGGTGTAACAGAAGTGATTTATTTCACTACCCTTTACACAACAGAAAAGGAATTGATAGTTCAGAGCCGGCCGGAGTGACCGAGCGGTTCTAGGAGCTTCAGTCTGGAACTGCGCGACCACTACGGTCGCAGGTTTGAATCCTGCCTCGGGCATGGATGTGTGTGATGTCCTAAGGTTAGTTAGGTTTAAGTAGTTCTAAGTTCTACAGGACTGATGACCTCAGATGTTAAGTCCCATAGTGCTCAGAGCCATTTGAACCATTTGATAGTTCAGAAAAATAGTCCATACCTTGACACTGTAAACATGACATGTAGTCAGCCTAAAGATCTGCCACTAAAGTTAGAGCGTCCTGTCACATGTGTCAAGTGAAACAATCCAAAGAAATAACCATTAGAGAGTATTATTTAATGGCCTAGTAGAATGGAGCAAGGTGTTAGTGAGATTTGTACATGAAGGTCAGCATCATATGAAGCGACTGTGCTCTATGGATGGTGGGTTACATTACCCTTGTGATGTCAGTGGTCTGCCCATGTGGTAAGCCTTCTTATGCCATTTTTTGGCATTTGGAGAAGTCTGTAACAGTGGAAATCATAGACTATAAATTCAGCAATGTGAAGATTGCGATGTAGTGCTTAGAACTATTAGCTATATGCTTCTTACTAATTTTTCCATGGTTTGTGATTTCTCTCCTCTTAATATGCAACTTTCTTCCACATTATACTATTTTTAATATTTTACGTGAGATTTTATTTTTGTATTGTGTCTGATGTGCTTTCCTTCTTCTTACTTTTATTTTGTGAGAATAATAGCTGAAAAAATAAAATATCTTATGCTGTCTGCCATTATTTGAGTTCTGGCTGCCCTAACAAGCGTTCCCCCCTTCCACCCACTCAGTGTCTGCAGTAAGTTTAGACAATGGTTAGTACCCATCCTTCGCCCCTAATTTTATTTTGACATTGTTTACTGAATTTGTGTTTTCCTGTTAAAATGTACTTTGCAACCCCTTTGTCCATCTCTTGTTTTGTTTTGATGTTTCTCGTTTTCTTTAGTTTTGTGTGGCTTATGTTTTATGTTGTTTTATTGTAAAACTGTCTCATATTGTCTAATCATTATGTAATTCTGTGTTTGTTAAAGTTTTATGAGATCTTTATACATGTATATGGAGTAAACCATATTAACTGTTGATTGAGACATTGAAGAACAAAAGTAAAACATATTTTCATTGCGACTGATATTTCACTTAAATATCTGACCCTGTTACATCTGCATTAAAGTAAACTGCACTTTTCTTGTGTTATGATCGCCAACTGTTGGAGTGTGTATAATTTATTTTTTCACTTGAGACTTTTTTCCACCATTATGCGCTTATACATGGTAAGATCACAGACTATTTGATGTAATATGATGTATCAACTATTTAACTTATTGGTGTGTATTTTTCATATCAATTTGCTGCATTTTTCTTTCATAAATTTGTGAGCACATCTTCTTTCTACCAATATATGAAATAACATGTAGCCTATGATTATTCCTTAGTTACCTTATGACCTTATGAATACAAGGTCTACCTGTCAGGAGTCAAAGCAGGAATAGCACAATGGGGTGTAGGGCTTTACATCAGGAAAGAAATGGAACCCAGCGTAGTTGCAATAAGGTATGTAAACGAACGACTGATGTGGATAGATTTGACAGTGTCTAGCAAGAAAATTAGGATTGTGTCAGTATATTCGCATTGTGAAGGGACAGATCAAGATAAGATGGATAGTTTTTATGAGGCACTCAGTGATGTAGTTGTTAGAGTAAAGGACAAGGACAGTGTTCTGCTCATGGGTGATTTTAACGCCAGGATTGGAAATCGAACAGAAGGGTATGAAAAGGTTATGGGTAAATTTGGAGAGGATATGGAGGCCAACAGGAACGGGAAACAACTCTTGGATTTCTGTGCCAGTATGGGCTTAGTAATCACAAACTCCCTTTTTAAACATAAGAACATTCACCGGTATACTTGGGAAGGCAGGGGAACCAGATCTGTCATTGACTATATAATAACAGATCAGGAATGCAGGAAGGCTGTGAGGGACACACGTGTATTCAGGGGATTCTTTGATGACACTGATCATTATTTAATCTGCAGTGAAATTGGGATTGTGAGGCCGAAAGTGCAGGAGGTCAGGTCCATATGTAGGAGGATAAGAGTGGAGAAACTTCAGGATAAGGAAATCAGGCACAAGTACATAACAGCGATCTCAGAAAGGTACCAGTTAGTTGAGTGTAGTCAATTACAGTCATTGGAAAAGGAATGGACAAGGTACAGGGATACAGTACTAGAAGTGGCTAAAGAATGTCTTGGAACAGTAGTGTGTAAAAGTAGGATGAAGCAAACAGCTTGGTGGAATGATACAGTCAAGGCAGCCTGTAAAAGGAAAAAGAAGGCGTATCAAAAATGGCTACATACCAGAACCCAGGTAGACAGAGAAAGTTACGTTGAAGAAAGAAACAAAGCCAAACAGATAATTGCAGCATCCAAGAAGAAATCGTGGGAAGACTTTGGAAACAGGTTGGAGACTATGGGTCAAGCTGCTGGAAAACCATTCTGGAGTGTAATTAGCAGTCTTCGAAAGGGAGGTAAGAAGGAAATGACAAGTATTTTGGACAGGTCAGAAAACTGCTGGTGAATCCTGTGGATGCCTTGGGCAGATGGAGGGAATATTTTGAAGAGTTGCTCAATGTAGGTGAAAATGCGATCAGTAATGTTTCAGATTTCGAGGCAGAATGGGATAGGAATGATGATGGAAATAGGATCACATTTGAGGAAGTGGAAAAAATGGTCAATAGATTGCAGTGCAATAAAGCGGCTGGGGTGGATGAAATTAAGTCGGAACTCATTAAATACAGTGGAATGTCAGGTCTTAAATGGCTACACAGGATAATTGAAATGGCCTGGGAGTCGGGACAGGTTCCATCAGACTGGACAAAAGCAGTAATCACACCAATCTTTAAACATGGAAACAGAAAAGATTGTAACAACTACAGAGGTATCTCTTTAATCAGCGTTGTGGGTAAAATCTTCTCAGGTATTGTTGAAAGAAAAGTGCGAGTATTAGTTGAGGACCAATTGGATGAAAATCAGTGTGGGTTTAGGCCTCTTAGAGGCTGTCAGGACCAGATCTTTAGCTTACGGCAAATAATGGAGAAGTGTTATGAGTGGAACAGGGAATTGTATCTATGCTTTATAGATCTAGAAAAGGCATATGACCGGGTTCCTAGGAGGAAATTATTGTCTGTTCTACAAGATTATGGAATAGGAGGCAAACTTTTGCAAGCAATTAAAGGTCTTTACATGGATAGTCAGGCAGCAGTTAGAGTTGACGGTAAATTGAGTTCATGGTTCAGAGTAGTTTCAGGGGTAAGACAAGGCTGCAACCTGTCTCCACTGTTGTTCATATTATTTATGGATCATATGTTGAAAACAATAGACTGGCTGGGTGAGATTAAGATATGTGAACACAAAATAAGCAGTCTTGCATATGCGGATGACTTAGTTGTGATGGCAGATTCGACTGAAAGTTTGTAAAGTAATATTTCAGAGCTAGATCAGAAATGTAAGGACTATGGTATGAAGATTAGCATCTCCAAAACGAAAGTAATGTCAGTGGGAAAGAAAAAGATTGAGTGCCAAATAGGAGGAACAAAGTTAGAACAGGTGGACGGTTTCAAGTACTTAGGATGCATATTCTCACAGGATGGCAACATAGTGAAGGAACTGGAAGTGAGGTGTAGCAAAGCTAATGCAGTGAGCGCTCAGCTACGATCTACTCTCTTCTGCAAGAAGGAAGTCAGTACCAAGACTAAGTTATCTGTGCACCGTTCAATCTTTCGACCAACCTTGTTGTATGGGAGCGAAAACTGGGTGGATTCAGGTTACCTTATCAACAAGGTTGAGGTTACGGATATGAAAGTAGCTAGGATGATTGCAGGTACTAGTAGATGGGAACAATGGCAGGAGGGTGTCCACAATGAGGAAATCAAAGAAAAACTGGGAATGAACTCTATAGATGTAGCAGTCAGGGCGAACAGGCTTAGATGGTGGGGTCATGTTACACGCATGGGAGAAGCAAGGTTACCCAAGAGACTCATGGATTCAGCAGTAGAGGGTAAGAGGAGTCGGGGCAGACCGAGGAGAAGGTACCTGGATTCGGTTAAGAATGATTTTGAAGTAATAGGTTTAACATCAGAAGAGGCACCAATGTTAGCACTGAATAGGGGATCATGGAGGAACTGTATAAGGGGGGCTATGCTCCAGACTGAACGCTGAAAGGCATAATCAGTCTTAAATGATGATGATGATGATGATGATGATCATACCTTATGACAGGTCCGATGATGACTATCTACAGAAATGTGTTATCCATTTGAGGAAATAAAGTGCAATCTAGATGGACAATTTCTGTATGAAAGTCAGCTTGGTAAACTGGCAATGAAGGACTATATCTGCTATGAAATCTTCACAGGTTATCAGCTGAGTGGTGTCATCTTCTAGTTGCAATGTTTCAATGGATTGCATATCTATCATCTTCAGGCGAAGTGATGGATACACAATCCATTGAAACATTGCAACTAGAAGACAACGCCACTTGGCTGATGACCCGTGAAGATTTCATAGCTGAAATACACCGAGAAAGCCTGCAACTGCATATAAAGGACTATATCTTATGCAGTTACTTCAGCTGATCCAAATACAAAGACTGTCGAGCTTCTTGACACATTAAAACAATAGGAAAGCTCATTCATGCTGTAAGTCTATACCATAACTAAAGAAAAACACTTCGAAATTACTAATGCAGTGACAGACGATGTAAAGAATGTTTTGTGTATGCAGATCAAAAGAAAACAAGTTAAGCATTTTTCTGAAAATACTGGAAATGTGCTATGGAATAATATGAAGATCAACACAGTTCTATGTGGAGACTTCAATATCAACATCGAAGAAGAATAAAAATCAGATATGACTTTGAATAAATGTTGAGTAATTTCTTAAAGTCAGGCAGTTACAGAAAACACTATCTGGGCACGAGTCACATGTACTTCAAGGAGAAATATCTGTATAAAATGGAAAACTATATAATTACAAAAAGACAGAATGGCTGGCAGGTATTTACCTTCATGAGGCAATATTCCAGCATGCCAACAAACAAGAGAAAACTCAGATTTCAGCTTTCAGGACAATTAGCTCCTTCCTTGAGGAGGACACAGGAACAGGTTGGGGAATATTGGGAAGAAGCTGCAGATCACACAGATCCCAGAAATGAGAGGGACCCGCCCGCTGTGAGGACAAGTGGAAACAAATGTGAAGAGGGAGGCATCACTGATAGTAAGAGATCCTATATTCTTGACACCTCCCCCTATTCCAGCCAGTGCCTGAGTGACCTGATGCTATTTGCAGCAACAGAAATGTCTGATCATGTTGGACAAGAGATGCATCCAAAATGAAGCAAACAACCAAGGAAGTTAGGATAACCAGTAAGCAAGAAAACAAAACAAAAACGAAACAATACTAAGTAGGGCACTGTGACAAACTCTGGAGACATAGAATGTAAATGAAAAATATTGTAGCATATCAACCATATTCAGTCAAAAAGTATGCCAGAGAAGCAGGTTACAACAGAGCCAGCCATAGGCAGGAAAGAGGGTTATGCATTGCGAAGCAAAATGCAGCCAACAGGCGTTGTGAAGCAGAGACAGATGGGTGCGGTACAATAGTGGAAAGACAGAAGCCTTTCCTCACTTGCCACCACAGAAGTTTATAGAGTATGTGCCTTAAGCCCTAAACAAACATAGTCTGGAGTGTGTAAGTACTCAGCCATTCATGTAATAAATTATTCTCATTTTAGTATCACATCCTACACCACGAGCCTGCGACACTTAGAGCTACATCCCGGAATGCAAAACAGGGTCCGCTGTTTTGATCACGGGATAGGTAGTCTGCCATGAGACCAGCTGCCACTAGAGCAGGGAGCTGGCTGCTTGCTGGAGGGAGGTCACAGCTGCCTTTGTGGTAATGCCAGCGGAGCTGCTGTGTGGTCATCACGGTTGCAGGTTGAGATGTCACTGGCAGCAACATTCGAGTGATGCTACGCTCGGCCCCGCGTTTTGTGCTGTCAGTAATCCTGGATGCCTATTGTTTTGCATGAGACGCGACTTGATGCCTCCACCAACCTGTTCCTGATGTACTATGGACAAGGGCCAGAATAAAGAAGTTAATTAAACAAATCTTCTGCTGCCCTGATGTCTTATTTCACTCTCCACGGATGACAAGCCATGAGACACTACTAACACTGGTGTCAGACCACTGACGTTGCCTTCTTAGAGCAACGTCTAAACATATAGCCTATGGTGTGTCAAGTCCAAAAAATTTTGATTGTATTTTGGTCATGGAGAAAAGGCTTGACAGTCGTGCATCTTGTAAAGTAGAGTTTATTGCAAGTAGAGAACCCTTGTATTTGTCTACTTTTAGAGGTAATAGAAGTCACAATTCATTAGTGCCTGTTAGATGTGCACAGTGTAGCCTTGAGGGCCATTCTGTGCCAGTTCCAGTAAAATGTTATACATGAAATCATTGGGAGCATATAGCTAGGCAATGCTGGGAGTCGGGGCCCTTAATTCTCTCTTGTCTTTACTTTGCAGGGGCGCTTATTGCTTTAACAGTTTCTTGTCGTTTCTGCTAATCAGTGTTTTCAGGCGGACGTTGCAGAAAATTTCTTTGATTATGTCATTCTTTGGATTTCTTGCCTTGTCTATCTGTTACTTTTGTCTCTTCCAAAATGCCCACCTCTCCTGTCCAACCCTCTGTTCAGGCACCACAGCTGCAAGCATTAGATACAACACAGCTAATGCAGATGTTTCAGTTCCAGACACAGCAGATCTCAGCACTGCCCAACATGGCGCAGCAGCTATTCGCCAATGCTGTGCGCCCGATGGAACAAGCATCGCCTACTACAGCTGCTATACCACCTTTTCGACAGTTTACTGAGAAAGATGAGGAATGGCTTGAGTGGCTGCACCAGTTCGATGCCCATGTGATAGCTTACAACGTCCCAGTTATATTACCCACAGTAGGAAGTGCAGTGATCAGATTAATTAAAAAACTCTTTATTAGCACCACTCCAAGTGAACTTGATTATGACCAAGTAGTAACATCACTAACAAACTATTATGATCAACAAGTGAATGTGGTAGAAGATAGGTATCAATTTTTTAATTGCAAAAAATGGTCAGAACAAACTTATCGTGACTGGTTAACAGATTAGCAGGGTATGACAAGGAAATACAAATTCAAATATGCTTATGGTGCTTCATATTCAGATGTTATGTTCCATGATGCGATTGTGTACTATGTACCTGGTGTCAAACTCAGAGAACAGATTCTGAAACAGTCCAATTCATCATTTCAGCATGTTGTGCAAATATTAGATAAGTACGATTCCGGTGTCCTGTCGGCTCATATATTTGAGCAGCCAGCTATTTGTCGGGTTGAGTCCCTTGCTTGCAATTGCCCCATTCCACACCAGCAGCTGGTGCTAGCGAAGCCAAGTAAACAACCTTCCACACTATGCATGCAGTTCACTAAACAAGTGGCTACATAGGCGATCAGAATTAAGTCTTGTCCTAGGTGTTATTCACGGCACAAATGCCAAGACTGCCACTCCCAACAGGCTCAGAGTTATGCTTGTTGTAGGAAAGAAAATGTACAATCCGTCTGTTTGTAGCAGAATAAACTTAAGAATTCAGCACACTTACAAAACTCTAGTCACAAGGTGCATGTCTTAATGCAGTATATTCAAATACTAACAAAGAGATAGAGGGGCTGGCCAGTACTTACCTCAGCTCAGTACAGCCGATAGATACACATAAAACACACAAAACAGAACCGAAAATTTACGTTCCTAGCTTTCGGAACAAATGTTCCTCCATCGGGGAGGAGAGAGGGGAAAGGAAGGGAAGAAGGGAAAGGAGATTCAATTACTCACAACCCAGGTTATGAAGCAACAGGGAAAGGAAAATAGGGAGGGTAGCAAGGATGGAGGCATGGTTGTCAGAGGGAAGCCAAAGATATTCTACTGTAAGTACTGTGCCATCTTCAAACCAAAGAGGTATATAGCATATAGATAAACACAACTATTTAGGATGAAAAGATGCGTGAATGGCTAAAGAGGAAAGGGAAAGAGGAGAAGACTGAAGAGTAAATGGGATTGAGGTTGTTTAACGTAGGTTCAGTCCAGGGGGATGGCGGGATAAAAGGATGTGTTGGAGTGCAAGTTCCCATCTCCACAGTTCAGAGGGACTGGTGTTGGGTAGGAGAAGCCAAATGGCATATACGGTGTAGCAGGTTCCTAGGTCCCTAGAATTATGCTGGAGGGCATGCTCCACTACTGGGTATTGGGCATCTCCTAGGCGGACAGTTCGTCTGTGTCCGTTCATGCGCTCAGCCAGTTTAGTTGTTGTCATGCCGATGTAAAAGGCTGTGCAGTGCAGGCATGTCAGTTGATAAATGACATGTGTAGTTTCACACGTGGCCCTGCCTTGAATTGTGTATGTTTTACCAGTAGCGGGGCTGGAGTAGGTGGTTGTGGGGGGATGCATGGGGCAGGTTTTGCAGCAGGGTCGGTTACAGGGGTTAGGAACCGCTGGGTAGAGAAGGTAGTGTGGGAATATTGTAGGGTTTAACAAGGATGTTACGGAGGTTAAGGGGGCGACGAAAGGCAACTCTGGGTGGTGTGGGGAGAATTTTGTCAAGGGATGATCTCATTTCAGGGGTTGACTTGAGAAAGTCATATCCCTAGCAGAGTAATTTGTTGATGTTTTTGAGGCCAGGATAATATTGGGTGACAAGGGGGATGCTTCTGTGTGGTCTGGGGGTAGGAACATTGTTGTTGGACGGGGAGGAATGTATTGCTCGGGAAATCTGTTTGTGGACAAGGTCTGCAGGATAGTTGCGGGAGAGGAAAGCATTGGTCAGGTTATTGGTGTAATTGTTGAGGGATTCGTCACTGGAGCAGATACGTTTGCCACGAATACCTAGGCTGTAGGGAAGGGAGCGTTTGATGTGGAAAGGATGGCAGCTATCGAAGTGAAGGTACTGTTGTTTGTTTGTGGGTTTGATATGGACAGAGGTGTGGATGTGAGCTTCAACAAGATGAAGGTCAACATCCAGGAAGGTGGCTTGGGTTTTGGAGAAGGACCAGGTGAAATTCAGATTCGAAAAGGAGTTGAGGTTATGGAGGAAATTAAGGAGTGTTTCTTCACCATGAGTCCAGACCACAAAGATGTCATCTATAAACCTATACCAGGCCAGGGGAAGCAGCTGTTGGGTCTTCAGGAAAGCCTCCTCCATGCGGCCCATGAAGAGGTTGGCATAGGACGGAGCCATCCTGGTTCCCATGGCCGTTCCCCTGATTTGTTTGTAGGTCTGGCCTTCAAAAGTGAAGTAATTATGGGTGAGGATGAAGTTGGTAAGTGTGATAAGGAACGAGGTTTTTGGAAGATCTTCGGGTGGGCGTTGGGAGAGGTAGTGCTCAAGGGCAGAGAGACCATGGGTATATGGGATGTGTGTGTAAAGGGATGTAGCATCTATGGTGACAAGAAAGGTTTCAGGTGGGAGAGGAGTGGGAATGGATTTGAGGCGTTCTAGGAAGTGGTTTGTGTCTTTGATCTAGGATGGGAGTCTGCGGATGATAGGTTGGAGGTGCTGGTCTACCAGAGCTGAGATACGTTCGGTTGGGGCTTTGAAGCCTGCTACAATGGGGCGGCCAGGATGGTTCTCTTTGTGGATTTTGGGTAATAGGTAGAAGGTAGGGGTACGTGTCTCAGGTGGAGTGAGTAAGTCTATGGAAGCCATTGTGAGGCCTTGTGAGGGACCTTGGATTTTTAGCATTTTTTGCAGCTCAGTCTGGATGGAGGGAATGGGATCCTGGGTAACAGCTTTGTAGGTTGAGGTGTCGGAGAGTTGATGCAGTCCTTCTGCCACATACTCCACACGGTCAAGTACGACAGTTGTGGAGCCTTTATCCGCCGGGAGGATGACAATAGAGTGGTCTATTTTCAGCTCCTTAATGGCACGGGATTCAGCTGGGGTGATGTTGGGGGTTGTCGGGATGTTCTTCAAGAAGGACTGGGAGGCAACACTGGATGTGAGGAATTCCTGAAATGTCTGCAAGGGATGGTTTTGGGGGAGGGGAGGAGGATCCCTTTGAGAAGGCAGTCGGAACTGTTCTAGACAGGGTTCAACACTGGGTCTAGTATTTGGGGGCTGTGTTTGGGTAGTGAAGTTATATTTCCAGTTGAGGTTCCAGGTGAATGAGAGGAGATCTTTAACCAGGGCAGTGTGGTTGAATTTAGGTGTGGGGCTAAAGGTTAAGCCTTTTGATAGAACAGATGTCTCTGGAGGAGAGAGGGATCTGGATGAGAGGTTTAGGACTGAATTGGGACTGGTGATATGTGGCATTTGATTGTGGTTATAGTTGAGATTTGGTCTGTGTGGGGTATGTGCTGGGATGGGGAGATTGAGTAGGGTGGCTAGGCTAGGTTTGTTGGCTATGAGGGGGGTTTGTTGAAGGTTCTGTTGTGGTTGGTTTTTGTGAGAGATAGGGAGAGGGACCCCACTTCTTAAGTGTTGCACTAGCACTGTGGATAGATTTTTCAGGTGGTGTGTGGCATGGAACTCAAGTTTGCAGCTGGTTTCTAGGATGATGTTCCTGAGTGTGTTCTCCAAGCAAGGGTTTGAGAGGTGGAGGACTTTGAAGAGAGATAGGAGCTGTTGGGAGTGGTGGTTACATGGAGTAGTGTAGAGATTCAGGACAAGTTGGGTAAGGGCTAAGGATTGAAGGTTCTGGAAGTCCAGGAGAGACTGGTGGAAGGAGGAACTGCACCCGGAGATGGGAGCTTTTAA
Organism: Schistocerca piceifrons; assembly: GCF_021461385.2. NCBI lineage: Eukaryota > Metazoa > Arthropoda > Insecta > Orthoptera > Acrididae > Schistocerca > Schistocerca piceifrons. The sequence continues at coordinate 694,116,242 of NC_060141.1, forward strand.
GGTAAGCCCTTTAGGGGTAATTCCAAAGGTTAAGCAGGACCGGAGGAAAAGTATGTGGGATTGCAGTTTGGCTACGGTGAATGCATGTTTCCGGAATGAATGTAAATAATGTGGTATAGGATTAGGGTACATAGTGGGTAACTGGTGGGTAGGGAAATTAAATAACTAAAGTTGAAATAGTAATCATAAGAAGGAATAAAACACGGAGGGAAGGACGAGAAAGAAAGAAATTGTGTTGGTAACGTTCAATACCAAAGGAAGACCACTAAATAAGAAAAATACGGAAAAAGTTGACCAGACCAAGCAAGTATGTCCAGATCAGGGGAAAAAAACACACGTTGCTTAAAAACAGAGATAGCGAGTGCCGCAAAAAAGATCGCGCGTGCCGCAAAAAAAGTTCGCGGGTGGCGCAGAAATGTCCCAAAAAATTTTCTTGTGGCAGAGGAAGATAGCCAATGGCACAAAAATATCCGCAGCAACAAGAAATCGACGGAAATGGATGATACTGGTAGGTGTGGAACAGATTGTTGGCTGGAAAACAGCGGAACAAACGTTAAAACTATGGAATGTTGAATAAATCAATAAATAAAAAAGAGAAGAGGTCTATAAACGGAACAAGATAATAGGAGGAAGATGAAACTAGCACAGTTGGTGACGAAAATATTTATTTATGTAAATATAAAACACTGAAGAAGAGAAAGTGTTAAGATGACAGATGTAAGTGATAGCTATCCGGTTCCTTACGAACTGCCCAAAAATTGAAAAGATGGGCTTTGTTGTTGTCTCCATTCCAGTACGAGATTGTGTATCGTCGACAGCTCAACAAGGTAATGCAGATGCACTTTCACATCTTCGGATTGGCCCTGATACAGACTTTGACACTTCTGCTGCATCTTTTTGTCGCACCGATGCTCAGGATTCTGAATTGCGTCAATCTTTTCTGATGAACTATAAGAAAATTGCACAGGCCATGGAATCTGATTCAGATCTGAACATTCTGCTCAATTATATTCGCATGTTTTGGCCTCACTCATTGAGTAGCATAAAGAACTCTGCCATGTGCCGATACTTTGCACGTCAGCACAGCCCCGCTGTACAGAAAGGTGTAATTCTTGTTCAGAAAGACAGAGGACAGTCACGTGTGTTGATCCCTTAAGTTTTGCAAAAAGAGGTGTTGCAGTTACTTCAACTAGGACACTGGGGGAATGTTTATATGAAACAGTTTGCGCGTCGACACTGTGCTTGGCAGGGTATGGATCCCCAAATAGAACAGATAATGTCACAGTGTCATGCATGTGTGGAAAGTCACAAAAATTCTCTGCTTGGCCTAAGTCGCAATTGCCATGGCACATAGACTTTGAGGGACCTTTTTGGAACACTTGTTGGTTGACTCATATAGCAAGTTCCCTTTTGCTGTGCCCATGAATTCGACAACATCACGTAGCACAATTCAGGTGTTGTCATTGATTTTTTGCCTTGAAGGTTTAACTGAAGTAATAGTGTCAGACAATGGTCCTCAGTTCACGTCAAATGAATGTGAAACATTCTGTGAACACAATGGCATACAACATCTAACTAGTGCACCATTCCACCCACAGTCAAATGGTGAAGGGGAATTTTTTGTCAGAACATTCAAGCCAAACTTGGCTCCCCATACACCAGGGATCAAGCATCACAACTGTTCCTCGCCACATATCGTTCACACTCACGAAATGGACCATCGCTGGTGGAATTTCTTCATGGTTGCCACCATCGAACACTGCTCCACCCTCCTCGGCATCTGGCACTGAAGGAAGGCCACAAGTATCAATTCGCACCACATGATATTGTCTTTTCATGGTTTTTTAGTGACAGCAGACAGTGGGCGCAAGGCAAGATAGTCCATCGACTTGGCACTTGCATGTATCTTCTTTCAGGTCCAGATGGCTTGCAGCCTCTGTCATGTACACGATGATGTTTCAGTCTCTCTTCTCCCAGAATCATAGGTCCAGAGGACAGTGCACCCACAGCAGCCGCCAGAGGGTGTCATCATGACACTGCAGGATGACCCCATGAAGTTGGAGCCTTCGCCTCCTCTTGTCCTACTGATGGAGCTGGACCCGCCTACACTGTAGCAGTTGCCGCCTTCTTCATCTGGTCCATGGCAGCAGGAGGTGGACGCGTATCCTTCTGGTCATTTTTTGGGGGATGTTTCTGCCAGAGCGCAGGCCAGATGGCGGGGTAAGGCCGGAAGCTTGACGTCCGCTGCAGTCACAGCTTCCCACCAGATGTTGCACCTATTCTCCTGCATCCCCCTCTGTGGTCACACTCTGTACACGATGATGGTCTGTCACTTTGGGGAGGAGAAATGTTCTGGCATAACCACAAGTGCTGGAATGAAGAGGAAGAACGCAAGACCAGAGAAGGCGGTGAGGTGACATCAGCCAATAGGCTGCTGGATTTATATTGTATGCCACCCATCGCTTGCGACACCTTTGTACATTCATGTTAAATATTGTCAACTTGCTTTAATGAAAAAAAAAACTACTAATGTTATTTGCCTGAATTGTTGTATAGCATTCTGAGTACGCTGCTTCCTTTAGGCACCCTATATGAGGTGAGCAGACAAGACCCCACAATTGGTGACAAGAATCCACCGAACTCCATGCCTGAAGGCCACAGGATTTCATGTGTATTGTGCAGGCGCCTTAATTCTCTCTTGTCATTATGTTGAAAGGGTGCTTATTGCTTTAACGGTTTCTTGTCATTTTTGCTAATCAGTGTTTTCAGGTGGGTGTTGCAGAAATTTTCTTTGATTTTGTCGTTATTTGGATTTCTTGCCTTTTCTATCTGTTGCATTTGTCTCTTCCAAAATGCCCACCTCTCCTGTCCCGCCCCCTGCTCAGCTGTTGCCGCTGCAAGCATTAGATGCAACACAGTGTTTCAGTTCCAGACACAGCAGATCTCTGCAACTACTCAACATGATGCAGCAGTTCCTGCCAATGCTGCATGCCCAACGGATCAAGCACCGCCTACTACAGCCACTATACCACCTTTTCGACAGTTTAGTGAGAAGAACGAGGAATGGCTCAAGTGGCTGCATCAGTTCGATGCCCATCTGCTAGCTCACAATGTCCCAGGTACCGTGAAACTGATGGAAGAGGTAGCATACCAACGTCATATCATAAGTAAAGATGGGATTAAGTAGGCCCAAGATTGAAACTTCCTGGCAGATTAAAACTGTGTGCCCGACCGAGACTCGAACTCGGGACCTTTGCCTTTCGCGGGCAAGTGCTCTACCATCTGAGCTACCGAAGCACGACTCACGTCCGGTACTCACAGCTTTACTTCTGCCAGTATCTCGTCTCCTACCTTCCAAACTTTACAGAAGCTCTCCTGCGAAACTTGCAGAACTAGCACTCCTGAAAGAAGGTAGGAGACGAGATACTGGCAGAAGTAAAGCTGTGAGTACCGGATGTGAGTCGTGCTTCGGTAGCTCAGATGGTAGAGCACTTGCCCGCGAAAGGCAAAGGTCCCGAGTTCGAGTCTCGGTTGGGCACACAGTTTTAATCTGCCAGGAAGTTTCATATCAGCGCACACTCCGCTGCAGAGTGAAAATCTCATTCTGGAAACATCCCCCAGGCTGTGGCTAAGCCATGTCTCCACAATATCCTTTCTTTCAGGAGTGCTAGTTCTGCAAGTTTCGCAGGAGAGCTTCTGGAAAGTTTGGAAGGTAGGAGACGAGATACTGGCAGAAGTAAAGTTGTGAGTACCGGACGTGAGTCGTGCTTCGGTAGCTCAGATGGTAGAGCACTTGCCCGCGAAAGGCAAAGGTCCCGAGTTCGAGTCTCGGTCGGGCACACAGTTTTAATCTGCCAGGAAGTTTCATATCAGCGCACACTCCGCTGCAGAGTGAAAATCTCATTCTGGAGGCCCAAGATTAATTTGAGGGGTACATGAATTTCCTATACCAGAATCTGTAAAGGAGCTTTTATCATTCTTAGGAGTCGCGAACTATTACCACCAGTTTGTAAAAGGATTTGGCATTATCACCAGATGACTAACACAATTGTTAAAAAAATAGTACTAGATTTGTGTGGTCAGATGAGAATATACAATAAGCTTTGACATTGAGTCCGATATTGGTATTTATGGATTTTAATAGAGAATTTGATTTATCAAGTGAGGCATCAAACTATGCACTTGGCTGCATGTCTTCGCAATAGGTAGAAGACGTAGGACATCCAGTAGCTCATGCATCAAGACAACTAAATTCTCCAGAAAGAAAGTATTCCACAATGCAGAAAGAGATGTTAAGCCTCTTTTATCGAATCACATATTTCCAGTGTTATCAGTCTGGTAAGAAGTTTAGAGTAATAACGGATCATGAGGCAGTAAAATGGTTGTTGGGCTTAAAGAATCCTTTGACTGTAGTCGGCTGACATGACAAGTAGTAAGACTAAGTGAATCTGATTTCGAAGACATGCATAAACCTGGGGAGAAGTGCACAAATGCGAATGGCTTCAGTAGAAAAGTAGCAGTATATTACACATTGGGGGTGATAAGCACAAGGAATGACAAACTACACAGTGAGTGGATAACAAACGTAAACAGTATTTTAAGCAGTCACAGTTTTCTATGAAGAATGGGTTGCTATGCAGAGAAACCAAGTTGAGACCATGGGTAGTGGTACCAGCGAAGCGAAGGAATAGAGTGCTAAAAGCAGCTCATAATCACATATTAGTGGGTCAGGGAGGTTGTTGTGCCTCACAAATTTTGGGGTAAATTCTGGAGACACTCGTATTTCCACCATCTCGAACACATGTTATTTTAGAGATAAGTGTGGTAAAGTAGAACTATGTCCACTGCCCACAAATATGGGTGTGCAGGACGGATGTGTGTGGGACGGCTGATCGGCACAAGCAAGTAATCGCCGAGCCCGCCTAAGAACTTACACGTCCTGCTCATGGAATAAACACATCATACTCTGTGTGACATAAAATATTATTGTGTGAACATTTGAAGGTTGTTGAAAGTAAACAAGGGACTTTGATTTATTCATTTCTCTCACTTACTGTCATAAAGTCTGGACAGTTGTCTTGTTAAACTTGGAAAGATTTATAGGCTGTATTTATAGAAAGACGACTGCAATAGCTTCTGTCAGACCAGAAGGTGTCGAACTTAAAGGAAATGTTTCAGTGTATGAAAACTGTTATGTGTTATGAAAATACAGTGACATTGAGTTCAAAGTATTCTCAAGTGTACCGAGTTATTTAAAAGTATAGAAAATTCCTCCAGAGTAGCATCTACTCTTCGGAGAAGAAGCTGGGCCAAATATCGCAGCTGGCTATCCTGAAAGAAGACCGGCGAAGCAACTCCAAGTAAGTTTGACAGCCAACGGGGAGAGTGAGTCTTGCACACCAGTACCACATTGCCACCCTTAAACACCGGAAACTGCCAGAACGTGGCGACCGTGACAGGACACGAAAATGAGGAATTTTTTAGAAGAAGATTGAGATAAGAAAAATTTGTGAGTTGCTATAGCAACACATAATAACGAAAAGAAGAAATTGGTCTGCAAGATTTGATCACGAAGGTCTGGTTGTGGGGAGGAAACAATCCTCACACACACAGTAAACAGCCGACGCCAATGCAGTAACCAACCGACACCGACACAGTCACAGTAACACGCCATCGATGATGGTTGCTGTTTGAGTTGCTGACTTTGTGCCCACCACCGGCGACGCGACCAACATTTGGCGCTGCCGATGCCCATGCAGTTCACCGGTGCCATTCCTACACCTCACTGATGCAGCCTACAATCCTATGCCAGATGAGATCAAGACAATAACTATTTGAATGTGAACTAGGGTGGTCATTATTTACAAACGAGATTTTTTTTTTTAATGATCACAAGACCACAAAACGTTAGGACCATGGAGATGGTACAACAACCTACAGAAACTGCAGGACCAGCAGTGGACATGGTGCTGAACAAAGACATGCCAGATTTGTCTGAAGTAACAAACTTAATCAAACCTCAGAGTATTCAATTAAATGTTATAAATACTAGATTAGATGTACAAGATTGGATGAAACCTTACATGCTCAAGGTCTTAAGTTAGATTCATTAATACACAATTGAACACCAAATTAGATGCTCAGAATGCTTCGTTAAACGTAAAACTCAAAGCACAGGGTGAATCTTTTGAAAAACTAGAAGCACAGGGTGAAGCTTTAAATTCTAAATTTGGGGTGTTAAATGATAAAGTGGAAAATTTATGAGTAGATTTAAAGAATGAATTAAGTAATTCTTTAACAGTACAAATGAATCAAATGTTTACGAAGTTTAACCAAAGACAGTAGGAGCAATTACAGAATTTGATCAAGACACTAGATTTTGACATTGAAGACAAGTATAGTAGTGTAGAGTCGGTTTAATGAAAGATTAGGATCATTTTAAAATGTATGTAACGTTACATTCAATGCAGTGAAGGTTACATACTTTAAATGATTCCATTGAAATACAAGACAAACTGATCCCTATTGCCCAATCGCAAATTGCAGGGGTCAACACTCACGTAGATGCGGTAGAGAGAAATTTTGAGGAAAAGTTAGCAGCCTCAGACACCATAAATATAAGCAGTCTGGAGGAACAAGTGGAGGAATTAATTGACCGGAAAGTGGCCGAGAGGGTGAACACAGATAATGTTCCATCACGTTTGGCATCGGAACTTGCTGATACTAAGAAAGGCATAGACAATTTGTAGAAGGAATTTAGACTTATCCAGAAAGGGGTAGCTTCATAGAATGTAGCTTCACAGAATGTAGTGTTGACTAGTGAAGTAGTAACAGATTTATAATGGGGAGCAAATTCTGGACTCGCCAGACAATTGCCCAAATTTAAACCAGATGGAGATGTGCACCCAAACCATTTCTTAAAGCGATTTAATCAGGCCTTACCAAAAAACTGGGAAGATGCAAAAAAGATAGAGTTTGCTGTAGGTTAGCTTTTAGGAGACGCTTCTGAATGGAGCACAGTGAATATAGAAAATTTCTCGTCTTAGGTGGACTTTCAGAGAAGGTTTAAGGAGAAATATTGGCCATCTAGTGCCCAGGAGAAATTAATACTGGATTTATAGGACCAAAAGTATTACAATAGTATGTGGGGTACAATGAGAAAATATTTTGACTGGCATTTAAAAAGAGTCCGCAGCTCATGGTCTTGCGATAGCATTCTCACTTCCTGCGCACGGGGTCTCAGGTTTGATTCCTGACAGGGTCAGGGATTTTTCCTGCCTCGAGATGATTGGGTGTTGTTGTGTCATCTTCATCATCATCATTCATCCCCATTACAGTCGGAGGAAGGCAATGGCAAACCACCTCTGCTAGGACCTTACCTAGTATAGCAGTGCAGGTCTCCTGCATCTTTCCCTTTGCTCCTCGGGGTATGAGACCTGATGCACTTGATGCAATAAATAAAGACCAAAATGAGAATGTACATCAGAATGAGAATCAAAATTACAGGAGGAGTAACAATAATAGCTCTAATAATTTCAACAGACATGAGAGACAAATTTGGCTAGAGTACACCGATATAAGTGGAATAGGGGTAATGGAAATTATCAAAAAGGACATCCTCCTTCGAATATAGGCCCAGTAACTACACAAGAATTTGTACCTGGGAATAATAGGGCTCAAAATGGTAATGTCATATCAAGGTTTGGTAACCAGCCAGTAATTACAAATACTGAGGAAAACATAGGGTGATCTGGACCCAGGGCCAGGGCCCAGGTTGTAGAAATACATTAAGAGGCCTACCTCATAATGAGTATGTTTCCTTTATGCATAAAATACCAACAAAAGAATGGTTGCTACTAGAAGAACCTAGCATAGCTACAATTAATCCACAACCTATTATAGTTGGAAAAATAGAAGATTCTGAAGTGCACATATTTATTGATTCTGGTAGTGAAGTATCACTTATTTCTAGTGGGTTCTTTGATACATTAAGAACTAGCAATAACTTACCTGTATTACCAGTAACTGGAGTATATATAATCGGTATAACTGGAACTGAAAGTAAGGTTGTTAAATAAGAAACCCAAGTAAACTGAAACATCTGTGGGATTACATTCCGGCAAACACTGCTGGTAGTAGAAAATATTAATAGAGGTATTATTTGGCTTAGATTGGCTGTCAGAGTTTAACATTATATTGAATTTTGAAGAGAGCTGTCTTTATTTTGGACTCGACGAAGATAAATATCGTATGAAGTTTCTAGCAGACAGTTATGTTGATAAACAAACAACTGAACACCAGAGTTTATGATTACCCGTGACAGTTAAATAGTCACCAGAGAAGGAAAACATCATGCATCATAACAAGTTGACATTCCAAATAAAGTAAATGAATCCCCAATATTAACCAATGACCAGAAAGCAGATTTAGCCGAAATTCTATTAGAATACGAGATTGTATTTTCAGATAGCCCAGGTAGTATTAGTGACTACATATGCAAGTTTAACACCCAAGATGATACAACATTTTTCTGTAAATCCTACTTGATACTGGTGAGTTTAAAAGAAGCAGTTAAGGAGGAAACAAATAAAGTGGTAGATAATAAAATAATAGAATGCAGTACAAGTATTATAAATAATCACTTGGTAGTTGTGAAAAAGGCTACAGGCTACAGGCGTACTGGACACATGCACCCTGAATAAACATATAGAAACCGAAAGAGATAGACCTATTAACATCGATGAGTTATTATCCAAATTCGAGAAAGCAAGTACTTTAGCTTGATGGACCAGACTGCTGGGTACTGGCAGATCCAGTTGCATCCAGATTCAAGGAAATATACAGCATTCCTTTTTGATGGAAAATTATATCATTTTAATGTGTCATCATTTGGGTTAAATATCTCGGTACCAGTGTTTATATGCGCACTGGACGAAGCGATAGGTAGAGAGTTATTAAAGGATTTGATTATTTATGTGGATGATATATTGACGATATCACCCACCTGGAAAGAGCATTGCCTAATCTTGAAGAAAACACTGAAAAAATTTAAAGGAAAAGGTATTACAATAAAATTGTCTAGGTCACATTTTGCAAGGCAAGAACTAAAATTTTTGGGACATATCGTAGGTGTACAAGGAATTAAGCCTGATCCAGAACATACAAAGGCTATAAAGAAGTGCCCACCACCTAGAAATATAAGACAATTGAAGGGATTTCTTGGAATGGCAGGGTATTATAGACATTATGTATGAAGTCAAAAGTTGAATGACCCTCGACTTTTGCGTTTATTACAAAAGGGAGTACCATGGTGTTGGGACCAAGAGGCACAGGAAGCATTTGAAAAGGCAAAGCTAGCTCTATCAGAATCATTGATACTGCACCATTAATTGTATATTTAATGTTCAGACCTATTCCACTGTAAGTGGTCAGTGGTAAATAAACTGGATACTGAATCCGGTAATGGGTGAACCATTTAAGACTTCGACCAAAGCATCAGACTATGGTATAGCTGCAGAGCAATTCCAAGGTGAATGGGGGTTAAACAGTATAGACCATAGGTCAATATCTTTTGCTAGCTGGAGTCTCAACAAACATGAATTAAATTATATGTCAACAGAAAAGGAATTAGTAGCCACAGTATGGAGTATGCAAAAATTCCAAACACTATGGGCGTCCAAAATATATGTCTATAAAGATCACCAAGCTCTGTCATTTCTAATGAATAGCCAATTACTACATAGTAGATTGATGCGGTGGATGTTGCTTCTTCAAGAGTATAACATTAAGATCCATTATGCAAAGCGTTCGGAGAACATTGTACCTGACACTTTGTCTCCGCTAGCAATAGGCATAAAAGAACTAAAGCATTCAGAAGGACCTGGCGTAATCTTTGCAAGTAATTTTTTAATATTAGAATATTCACGCAACAAAGTGCAAGAGACAGCTCATAAAATTACAGAGAACATCCAACATGATCCTTATTTTAGGGATATCTTTGCTATGTGCATTAGGAAATCGCTGCTGCCTAGTCAAGAGGGAAGGAGGAAGATTGTGCGATATAATCTGTTCTAGAGAGACAGTAAGACAACGCAATGTTGGTGTTTATGTGTACCAAGTCTAGTGGAAGACGAGTTAGTGTTGTACATTCACAAGGGTTATGGACATTTCAATATAAAGGTATGCACTGCACATATGAATAAGATCTATTACTTTAAAAAGCTAGGACATAAAGTGGCATTAGTCATTAAGACTTGTGAGATTTGTCAGAAAGTAAAAGAGCATAACTCTCATGTTAAATATGAGATGTATCCAATTCTTCCTAAAGCTTTACACAATCTAACCACTGCAGATTTCTTTGGACCAATTCCAAAAGGAAGAGGAGGAGCGGCCTGCATTTTTGTCCTCATAGAGTGGTGGTCGAAGTATGTTAAATTCTATCCAATTAAAAAAGGAAACACACCAACAGTAATGCATTGTCTACAACAATACTTTCTAGAAGCAGGCAAACCAAAACAATTTCTTTCTGACAATGAACCTCAGTTTACTAATAAAGAGTTTAGAGAATTTTTAGCATGGGGAAGGATTCATCAAATACTAATATCCAACTATAATCCTTTTTCTAACCCGTGTGAAAGAGTTAGGAAGGAAATTGGGAAATTATGCCGCACATACTGCCATGAAAACCATACATCATGGGCGACAGAAATTAAGGTTTTGAGCTTATTATAAATGAATTGCCTCATTTATCAACTGGACCAACACCTTTGGAAGTAATTGCTGAATCACTCATTACATGTTTTACATGGCCAGAACAACCTACTATTGATAACCAACTGAATCGAACGATAGTTGCTAAGAACTTAGTTAAGAGAGCACAACAATGAGTAAGCAAACATAACAAGAAGGCTATAGAACCTCAATATAAGGTAGATGATCTAGTCTTAGTAAAACAACATCTTCAGAGCTCTGCCCTGAAGTAAGAAACACACAAATTTTTTCAAAAGTATGTGGGGCCTTACCGAGTACAATCGGTAATCCACCAAAAAACCTTATTTTTAGTGGATTCTACAACTGGAGAAGAAAAAGGAAAATATAATGCTAAAGACATCAAGCAGTACACACCCCATGGATGTTAAGATTCTGTGTTAACGGGCAGAGTGACGACCATCGGTTCCTGAGTTGGGTTCAGTGTTACTCCCATATTAGTTTTCCTACACCAAATTCCCTTCAAATCTTCGACTATTCTGTAATCTTTTTGTTGTTGTTGTTGTGGTCTTCAGTCCTGAGACTGGTTTGATGCAGCTCTCCATGCTACTCTATCCTGTGCAAGCTTCTTCATCTCCCAGTACCTACTGCAACCTACATCCTTCTGAATCTGCTTGGTGTATTCATCTCCTGGTCTCCCTCTACGATTTTTACCCTCCACGCTGCCCTCCAATGCTAAATTGGTGATCCCTTGATGCCTCAGAACATGTCCTACCAATCGATCCCTTCTTCTAGTCAAGTTGTGTCACAAATTTCTCTTCTCCCCAATCCTATTCAATACCTCCTCATTAGTTATGTGATCTACCCATCTAATCTTCAGCATTCTTCTGTAGCACCGCATTTCGAAAGCTTCTATTCTCTTCTTGTCCAGACTATTTATCGTCCATGTTTCACTTCCATACATGGTTACACTCCATACAAATACTTTCAGAAATGACTTCCTGATACTTAAATCTATACTCAATGTTAACAAATTTCTCTTCTTCAGAAACGCTTTCCTTGCCATTGCCAATCTAGATTTTATATCCTCTCTACTTCGACCATCATCAGTTATTTTGCTCCCCAAATAGCAAAACTCCTTTACTACTTTAAGTGTCTCATTTCCTAATCTAACACCCTCAGCATCTCCCGACTTCATTCGACTACATTCCATTATCCTTGTTTTGCTTTTGTTGATGTTCATCTTATATCCTCCTTTCAAGACGCTATCCATTCCGTTCAACTGCTCTTCCAAGTCCTTTACTGTCTCTGACAGAATTACAATGTCATCGGTGAACCTCAAGGTTTTTATTTCTTCTCCATGGATTTTAATACCTACTCCAAATTTTTCTTTTGTTTCCTTTACTGCTTGTTCAATATACAGATTGAATAACGTCGGGGAGAGGCTACAACCCTGTCTCACTCCCTTCCCAACCACTGCTTCCCTTTCATGCACCTCAACTCTTATAACTGCCATTTGGTTTCTGTACAAATTGTAAATAGCCTTTCGCTCCCTGTATTTTACCCCTGACACCTTCAGAATCTGAAAGAGAGTATTCCAGTCAACATTGTCAAAAGCTTTCTCTAAGTCTACAAATGCTAGAAACGTAGGTTTGCCTTTCCTTAATCTAGCTTCCAAGATAAGTCGTAGGGTCAGTATTGCCTCATGTGTTCCAATATTTCTATTTATATCCTCTTAAACTATCCTATCATATTAGTATTTAAATATTATGACTGCACGGTTATGACTAATTTAAGGAGTCATGGTAAACAGTGACCTCTAAGCATGAGGTAAAACCAACAGAATAGCATTAGAGGAGAAGATATAATATGATGGTACTGTTTAAGAAGAATGATACGTAGATGACATAAAATGAATAAGAGTAGTATGTTTGAGAACGATACAGTGTCAAGTGATTAGCTGAAGTGACTAGATGATAGTATTTGATTATAGTGTATAATTTTCTATTTTTGTAGGTTATTTTATACCTTTTGGTGAGATAACACATGAATGGGGAGGGTTTGTATCAATTTTGAAAGGGGTGGGTAGTGGAGGTACACAAGGTTAACACTACACACACACACACACACACACACACACACACACACACACACACACCACACTTTTCAAACGACCCTGGCAGACAAGTGTGACTGATTCTTCACCATTTGCCGTTCCATAGGAGTTGCTAACGCCTTTCTACGGAGACTTCAAAGGTGAAGGTGAGAATGTCCGTTCTGCAGGAGACATTTAACATCATACCTCCTCCGGCTTCTCGCTCAAGTACCGGCGAAGTGGGGATCCTGGGGAAGGGAAGTGGGAAGGGTTTCCTGTCTTTGGGGCTATCTTCTTTGATCTTAGCAACCATTTCTACTTTTTCCTCTCTTACTTCTCTTTTGAGTACCAGTCTACGGTTCCCTCTGTTCAAATGCACACACTATCGCTGAAGTCCTTTTCAATTTCCGTGGTTTTCCATAACCTTCAACTTATTTTACATAAGCTGGCCGAAGAATCAGGCTACACGACTACCCATACGCATACACACAGTGAAACACAAAGACACAAACAGAAAGAGTAGAGTTTAAGGTAATGTGAGAATTGTCAGGTGTTGGAGGCGGAAAACTGTGCACATAGTGATAGGTATGCACACATGGTTATGTGAGTTGACAATTCCACATCACATAAAGGTATGTACAGAAGAGTATTCATGGTCATGTTATATTATATAGGGATATTTATATAGGTAAGAACTGAGAGTATTCATGGTTATGATGACAGTATTACATCATACTAGGTGTACGTTGGAGAAGGAGAACATGTTACAGCGCATATTTAAATAGACGGAATTGGTGACAGTCTAACAACTATTCTGACGAATTGTAGGATAATGGAAATATGTTTGGATTTGAGGTTAGTCTAACGACTATATGAGAATGGGACAAGCAGAGCATAAGATGGAATATATATTAATTTTTCCAAGTAGTTATGAATCATAGAGTACATAAATATGTATACTAGGGCAATGGACTATGATGCCTACTTAGGAAGGATAAGGAGGGCGCACTCAGAATTGTTTGGATGGAAAAAGGCAGGTAGGCAGACCCAAGGAAGGCTGACAATACTGTGTGGGCAGGGGCACCAAGAAGGGGATTGACATGTACCATAGTATATTAGGAATTTGTTTAAAGGGGTGTACCTACCAAAACGGAAGGATGTAGTGCATTCATAGTGTCCACCAATGGGTAAGGTATAGGTACTGTGCCTAAAGGAAAAGGGCACTATCATGACAAAAGTCATAAATTTGTAGAAATTATTCTGGTACATTTAAATTTTTGTTCCCACTAGCTTCGTTATATTTGTGTGAAGTTACATATGTCGAAAAGAACACCTTCATTAACCCAGAGTTCCTCTAGATTGTAAAAAATAGTGAATAAATCCATACTTAGAGAAAGTAGTACGCGAAGTAAGAGCAAATAACAGTATATGCTCGAGTAATATACACTCAGAATTTATGATTGGAAAGGGAACAGAAAGACCCTTGCCCTTAAAGAAAGAGAATTATGTATTAAGTACACAATCGTTAAAAGGAAAACTGTTGGAACCATAAAGTAACGTTATATAAATACGATATTGATGTACATAACGAACATGTATAAAATATTGTGTGTTCAAGATAAGGAGGGGGATATGTAGTGCCTCAAGAATTTCGGGGTAAATTCTAGGGACACTCGTATTTACACTGTCTCGAACACACATTATTTTAGAGATAAGTGTGGTAAAGTAGAACTATGTCTACTGTATCACGATAATGTGTGTGCAGGACAGATGTGTATTGGACATATGATCGGCGCGCGCAGGTAGTGCCGAGCCCGCCTAAGAAGTTACACATCCCACTCATGGATTCAATGCATCGTACTCTGTGCAACGTAAAACATTATTGTGTGAATATTTGAAGGTTGTTGAAAGAAAAGAAGGGACTTTGATTCATTCATTTCTCTCGCTTACTGTCGTAAAGTATGGACGGTTGTCTTGTTAAACTTGGAGAGATTTATAGACTGTATTTATAGAAAGCTGATTGTAATAGCTTCTGTTGGACCAGAAGGTGTCAAGCTTACGGGAAATGTTTCAGTGTATGAAAACTGTTATATGTTATGAAAATACAGTGAGACTGAGTTCAAAGTATTCTCAAGTGTATCGAATTATTTAAAAGTATAGAAAATTCCTCCAGAGTAGCATCTATTCTTCGGTGAAGAAGCAGGGCCGAATATCGCCAAAGATCGGCAAAGCAACTCCAAGTAAGTTCGAAAGTCAAGGGGGAGTGTGAGTCTTGCACTCCTGTATCACACTGCCACCCTTACTCACCAGAAACCACCAGAAGGTTGTAGACCTACCAACAGGAAAGGTAGCGGAAAGGTGTTGGTGGAGGAACAGGCAGATGGATGTAAACCAGTATATGCAAAATTTCATACGTTGTGCACACAGAGCAGATTTGTTCTGAGAGAGAATACCATTGCAGAGGTTACCTGAAGCATTAGCACCATTATAATGTCTGTGGATTGATGTTTTAGGTCCATTCAATAAAACACCTGCAGGAAATAAGTATGTACTCACAATCATAGATCATTTCTCAATATATGTAGAAATGGCCACGATGCCAAACCAGCAGGCAGCAACAGAGGCACAAGAACTTTTGAATAATTGTATACTGAAGTTTGGAGTGCCTAAAACAATAGTAGCAGACCAGGGAATGAACTTCATGTCCAATCTACTAAGGAATTGTGTAAGTTACTTAATGTGAAGAAGTTGAGGATGAGTCCTCTCTATCCACAAGCCAATGGAAGAACTGAGACAGTGCATAGCAGAATCGGGAGGGTGTTTGGATACTATGTTGACTCACATCATACCAACTGGGATGTTTATTTGAAGTACGTTGTCTCTAACTACAGCTCAAAACAGGATACTAGTAAAGGATTATCCCCATATTAAGTGGTATATGGTCATAAAAACTCCATCATTATTTGACATATTGAAAACGAAGAAAGGGAAGACTGGGGAGTCTGTTAAAAGAATTTGCCCGAGTGATTAGGGAAATTTGGAACAGAGTATGGAGGACAAATGCTTGAGCACTGGAGAAACAGGAAGAAGCACTAGGCCTTGTGGCAAGAATGCCACAATGTAAGGTTGGTCAGTGGGTGATGGTGTCAAATTTCAGAGAAAATCTTCAGCAGTTAGACTGGGATGAGGTGTACAAGGAACCCGACGCTAATTTAAAATATAACTTATTTCATGATACACTTGTAAGAGGATTTGAAAACTGTTTCCCCAAGAAAGTAGTTACATCTAATTATAAGAAACCATGCAAAAAACCTTGGCTTACTAAAGGAATAAAAATATCTTGTAACCACAAAAGGGAACTGTATCTAACAACAAGAAAGAGTAATGACCCAGAAACAGCCAAATATTATAAAAACTACTGTGCTGCATTAAGAAAGGTTATTAAAAAGTCCAGAAGCATGTGCATCATGTCTTACATTAATACCTCTGATAACAAAATCAAAACAATTTGGAATATTATTACAATGGAGACAGGGCAACCAAGAGTACAGGATGACGGCATCACCATCAAAGCGAATGGAAACTTGATAAACAACAAGCCGGAAGTCGAAAACATTTTGAATAATCATTTTTTAAATGTTGTAGAGAAAATAGGATCTAAATGTTCATTAGAAGAAGCAAGGCAGTTAATGGAAAGAGGTCCTACCCACACCATTTGATACAACTGAAATTCCACCCACCTCTCCTTCTGAAATTAGGAAGATAATAAACTCTCTCAAGAATAAAAGCTCACATGGAATTGATGGCATTTCCAGCAGTATAATAAAAGCTTGTTCCCAAGAAATAAGTGGGATTCTTAGCCACATATGTAATAGCTCTCTGAAGCAGGGTATTTTCCCAGATAGACTGAAGTATGCCATTGTTAAATCACTGCATAAAAATGGGGATACATCTGATGTCAACAACTACCACCCAATCTCTCTTCTGACTGCCTTATCCAAAATTCTTGAAAAAGTAATGTATTGTAGAGAAGCTTCACACTTTTGCAAAAATAAAGTTTTATCAAAATGTCAGTTTGGTTTCCAGAAAGGGTTTTCAATGGAATATGCTGTATATACTTTCACTAGTGAAATATTAAATGCTCTGAGTAACCGGAAGTCACCCAATGGGATTTTTTGTGATCTCTCAAAGGCTTTTGATTGTGTAAATCATGGAATACTTCTAGATAAGCTCAAGTACTGTGGTATGAATGGGACAGTGCTCAAATGGTTAAATCATACCTAACTGGAAGAGTGCAGAAAGTTGAAATAAACAGTTCACATAATATGCAAAAAAACTGGTGATTTCTCAAACTGGGGAACAATCAAGAATGGGATGCAGCAAGGTTTGGTCTTGGGTCCTCTGCTGTTCTTAATATATATTAATGACTTGCCATTCTATATTCACGAAGCTGCAAAGCTGGTACTTTCTGCCGGTGTTACAAGTATAGCTATTACACCCAACATACAAGAATTAACTGGTGAAATTGTAAACGATGTTTTTTCAGAAAATCATTAAGTGATTCTCTGCAAATGGGCTCTCATTAAACTTTGACAAAACACAGTATATAACAGTATATACAGTTCCACACAGTAAATGGAATGACACCATTAATAAATATAGACTTTGATCAGAAATCGGTAGCTAAGGTAGAATATTCAAAATTTCTAAGTGAATGCATTGATGAGGGGTTGAACTGGAAAAAACACACTGAGGATCTGCTGAAACGTTTGAGTTCAGCCACTTATGCTATTAGGGTCACTGTAAATTTTGAAGATATACATCTGAGTAAATTAGCTTACCACGCCTATTTTCATTCTCTGCTTTCATATGGCATCATATTCTGGGGTAACTCATCATTGAGTAAAAGAGTATTCATTGCACAAAAGCATGTAATCAGAATAATTGCTGGAGCTCATCCAAGATCATCCTGCAGACACTTATTTAAAGAGCTAGAGATTTTCACTGTAGCCTTACAATATATATATTCACTTATGAAATTTGTTATTAACAATCTGAACGAATTCAAAAGTAATAGCAGTGTACATGGCTACAACACTAGGAGAAAGGATGATCTTCACTACTCAAGGTTAAATCTAACTTTGGCTCAGAAGAGGGTAAATTATGCTGCCACAAAGGTCTTTGGTCACTTACCTAATAGCATCACAAGTCTGACAGATAGCCATATAGCATTTAAAAGGAAATTAAAAGAATTTCTTAATGGCAATTCCTTCTACTCATTAGATGAATTTTTGGATGTAGTAAGTGGGTAATTTGCCCAAACTCCTCCCCCCCCCCCAAAAAAAAGTATCATGTAATATTTTTTGTAATGTAATATCTTGTCTAACCTGACATGTTCCACATCATTACGAAGTGTCATATTCATGATCTATGTAACAAGTACTAATCTAATCTAACTTCATATATACTGATGGGAAAGACAATAAGTTTTTTCCAAAGTACCTTGGGTGACATCATGTGGTAGAGATTACACTGGCAGTAAATGTCAACATTCAATTGCCGACGAGAATGACAATTGTGCTTGTAGGGCAGCTGAAACCTTTCAAGGGAGTCCAGAAGTTATTCCACGATTAGGAGATGTGGACCAGAAAGGGAGAGTGAGGAGATAGATATTGGAAGATGAACAAGAGATTGTGGATGAAACGGTAAAGAGGAACTCATATGGATTAAGGCCTAGGAGTTCAACGATTTAATGTTTTTTTTATGTTAGGTATAGATTTAGTGTGATTAGTATAAGCAGCTGCGGAGCAGCAATGACTTTAGGGAGAGGAGCAGAGAAGGCGAGATGATGCATTTCATAGAGGGACTACTGATCTTTGTCGGGGTTGAAGCACTATGGAACTGCCACCTGGAAGGGGCAGTGGTGTTTGCCCCAGCAGGAAGATGTAGTGATCACCAGTCATCGCTGAGTGATGCAGGTGGTATTCAACACATGGGCGATGCGTTAAGAAGGTGGGAAGATAGAAAGAAGCATTTGACAAATTCCGTCAGGGAACGGAAAGGCATGGGATACTCAAAGGGAGTGCTGGGGTGTGTGAGAGAGTATATGGAGTATACAAGAAATTAAGCAGTGAGATGACCCAGTTACTGGGGTCATTCCACAAAAGCGAAGGAAGAGGGGTCATCTTATGAAAACAATAATTGGCACTGCTGATGAGGAAGACATTTGAAGGGTGAATAAAACCATAGAAGACATTAAGCAGTGAGAAAAGGGGAAAAAAGTTATGAATGATTGGCACACTACACACACTGCAAATTTAGAGGATGTATTGAATAACACATGACTACTATGACAACTGACTGGAGAAATAATGCAGTATGCCAGAGGTGCAAAATATCAGAGAACTATAAACTGAAGTAGAAGTCTTAGAGAGGGAAGTAGTAATGAGAAAACGGTTGCAGTCCATGGAAGACAGTGTTTGGAAAGCACGAGGGAAAGTAACAGAGGTTATTGAGGAACAGGAGGTTATGCAGCAGGCTGTAAGAGGTCAGCTATGGGTAAACTTGTTGCCAGAGCAGTATTTAGAGGGTCTAAGGAAAAGCACAGAAGGAACTGCCACTGGAGTTGGGATTGGTTTTAGAACCTGAGCACAAAAACTTACCTTTTTATTTCAAAGTAGCCACAGTATGGAGCAAATTATGACATTTTCATTTCTATAATAGTAGCAGGGGAACAAGCAAGTTAACAGTGCTACATAGTTCATGCATATCCTGTCAGGTGGGGGATATTGAAGCGATCTGAAAGAGTAAAATTGCAGTGACTATGATTTATTGCAAATGACAAGGGAAGAGAAAGAAACGGGGGAAGCAAATTTACAAAAATGTTACTGAAGGGTAATCGCAGTCTGTCAAAATATGGTAATAACAGAGGGGCTGGATTCCTGTACATTGAAATTTCTAATGGGAGAAAAGGAGGTAAGAGAATGCAATAAAGAGGTGATTGAGCCGGAATTGTACTTTCAGCAGGTTGAGGTGCTTTGGTTGTACTCTACCTTTGACAAGATGGTAGTAGTGGCTAGTTGTTTCAAGCAGGGAAGCTTATATCATCAAATAGGCTACAATTAAATGGGAGTGGTTTGTTATTAAATGGAATAGAGCACGAGACAATGGGGACTATTTTCCGTCTGCCCACTGCAGTTTCAGGAATAACACACCTGAATATTTCACAAACTCATTTGTATTGGCCAGAGAAGCCAATGGAAGTGCCACATGTCACAAATCTGACCAGCTTAAACCAAACTCTAGGGCTCAGATTAATGCACTCTATAAAATAGTTTCTGAGCAGCAGGATGGATAAGTCTCCCTGGAAACTTCATTGCACCATGTAAATTTATATCCAAAAAATCAGTATCGGAAAGAGACAATACTGACTATTGTCGTATCAATCACTGCAGTGGCACTTGTTTTGCTGAGCATAGTCCTCGTTTTGGTACATAGAAGACATAGCACAAGACTGAGTTCAGATTCAGCCATCATTCAGATTCCAGTGGACTGGATACACCAAGCATAAAAGTAGCAGAAGGAAGATGAACACACAAAGGGGTAGTACTAAGAATAATTGATTCATTTTAACTTGTTTGTTTGGAACAGAGAGTTAGAAGTTATTGTGCAAGGAGCCTAATAATTGAATAAGTTCCATGGTGTTTGAGTTAAGGAGTAGGGCAAGGGGTCCTGTAGAAATGTGTAAGATTAAGTATGGTGTTAAGAAAACCAACTGTTAGAATAGTTCTTAAGTAGCGAAACAGGGCCAGAAGGGTCTAAGGGTAGGAACTCTAGTGTAAACGATTATTTAATTTGGTCAATCCGAGGGACCTGGTCTTGGTAAGAAGGATGGCAATGTTATATGTCGACTGTATTCAATCAAATACGCCAGAGTGGAAGTGGGGTGAACAGAGCCAGCTGCAAGCAGGCAAGCCTCAGTATCACAGCCTACACCAAGAGCCTGTGAAATATGAACCGACGTCACAGAATGCTGTTCAACCACGGGATGGGGCAACCTGCTCTGAGTCATGAGACCAGCTGCCCCTGAACAGAGAGCCGCCTCCTAGCTGGAGGGAGGTCACAGCCACCTCCGCTGTATCGCCAGGAGTGCAGCTGTGCTGCCATCGCAGTCACAGCTGGAGATGTTGCTGACAGCAGCATCTGAGTGATGCCCCACTCGGCCCCGCTCTTTGTGCTGTCAGCAAATCCACACATCTATTGTTTTGCATGAGAGGCAAATGGGTATCTCCATCAAGCTGTTTATGATGTACTACAGCCGAGGGCCACAATAAAGAAGTTTTAGTCTTATTTCGCTCTCCACGGATGACAATCCATGAGATCATAGTAACAGTGTGTTACATTCAGTGCTACAGTTTCGTAACAGTTTAATGTAGCACCTCAGAGTAAAGAATCAATGAACATTGCAGGCACAAACATAATGGATTGCCACTGAAATACTAAAACATTGTCAGAAGCTACAGGAAGTATGACAGGCATGCAAGGCCTAAAATGCTAAAATGTTACAGAAGAAATAGTGGGAACGGCAAAGGTAAGAGCAATTACCACCACTATAAGGAACTAAAACATTAAGGCGAAAGCAGCTTAAAATATAATCAGTACTGAAAGAAACAAAAATTGTAGATCAAATAGAGATCAGACCAACGAAAATGCATAGCACAGTGGTTACAATTACTCAATGATAATTATATAAATTAATAAACAAGAGTAAAACATCAGAAAATGAAGATTACTAAATATCAACAGAATCATAAAGTACTATGTTCTTGAAGTAAGTCACAAAACAAGAACTGAGGAAATCTATACAGAAACTAGAGGCCAGGAAATCAGCTACTGGTGATGACTTATTAAAACATTTAATATAACTATTGTGTAAGCCAATATTCCACCCAAAGCATACAGTTTTTTCAGAAATGATTTTTTTCCCTAGAAAAACAGAAGAAGTGTAGTGTCAAGTGTCAGTGTATAAGAAAGGAGACAAGGATGACACCAACAACTGCAGACCAGTTTCACTGGTATCAAATTTCTCAAAAAAAAAAAAAAAATTGCAAATGCTTACATTTAACTGTTTATCTGGACAAACAATTCTTTCACCATCACAGTGTGGTTTTAGAAGGGCTGAATCAAGCACTTGACATCAGTGTGCCTACAATACTGATCCAAGACCTATTTTAGTCATGGGCAAGTAGGAGAGTGAATACAAGCATATGTAAGTAATAAGACACAGTATCTATCAATAAGGAACACGTACCAATCAGAATCAATGCCATTAAATATGAAGTTCACAGAGTTTGGCAATTGGGGCATTGCTGCTGGGCTGGGCTGTTTTGAGGGAAGAGACCAAACTGCGAGGTCATCGGTCTCATCGGTTCAGGGAATGACGGGGAAGGAAGTCGGCCCTGCCCTTTTAAAGGAATCATCCCGGCATTTGCCTGGAGCGATTTAGGGAAATCACGAAAAACCTAAATCAGGATGGCCGGACGCGGGATTGAACCGTCGTCCTCCCGAATGCGAGTCCAGTGTGCTAACCACTGCGCCACCTCGCTCGGTACATTGCTGCTCAGTCTGTTTATAAATGACATAGGTGTGGAAGAGAAAAAAACAGGAAAATGTTGTATGCAGAATATTTAACGAAGACAAAAATGTGGGACAGTTACAAAGCGATGCAAATGCTGCAGCACAATTGATCATGATACACTGTTTGTGAACCTCAGAAAGACATTGTACATCATCTTCAGAAACAAAGAGAAGTCTAAGCATATGGATATAAAAGTGTATAAGCAGAATCCATTACATTCTTAGCCATTCTTGTGAATAATAAAACAGAAATTGGAATGGAAACAGGATATTAATATTAACAGTAACAAACTTAGATCTGTATACTGTGGTAGCTGTTTTGTAATTACAGTTTGGAGGGACAGTTTGTTCCCCACCGCATAGAAAGAGATGCCAACTTCGGAGAGAAGCTGTCAGCAGTTGGGGACAAGAGAATTGTGTGTGTGTGTGTGTGTGTGTGTGTGTGTGTGTGTGTGTGTGTGTAAAGCTCTCCCCCAGAATTTTTTTTTAAATTGACAATAAAAATCTCAATCTGAAGCCCAATTGAAATGCTTGGAAAGTCAAAATTTAGGTCTTTAACCCCTAGTAAGAAAGACAATAAATAATGCTGTAAATTTAAAAATTACATCTTCAGAGTTCAAAAAATAAAATTCAAATTTTATATCAAAGTGAAATGTTAGTGGAGTGTGAAATAAAATCAATTTTCAAAGGACAAAACAGTTAAAAACATTTCATAATCGGTAAGCACAGAGAAAGGAACTTTCAAAGAAGTAAAAACTGAATGTTCATCATGACTCTTGCATTAATAAAACATATCTTCAGAACTGCTAATGACATAAAAAAATTCCAAACTGCATTAAAAAAAGGTGTAACAGGCAAACCAAATGAAAGAATACAGTGAAACTGCAAACAAAATCATATTAATAACAAGGTAAAACAAAGAGCAAACATCCTTTTTTGTTACAGTACTCTGTTGTCAAACTACTAAAATAAATCAAATAGTGAATTCCATAATTTTAGCAGGGGCTCCTGTAAGACCATAACTTTAACCTAGAAATTGTGATAATTACAGGCAGATTGTAATACTTGGCATGTCTGCACAGAAGGGTGTTGGGTTTCAAATTAGCACAATGAAAAGAAATGACTACTGAACTCTGCCTGGCTCAGTTTACTCGTCTATCCAAGCATGATCCACTCCCATTGCCCTCAAATTTACTTCCTGTTAACTTTACAGAATTTCCTAACCTTGAACCTTACTCAACATTGATCCCTAAAACCTCCAAGATGGAAACTAGCCTCTCACCCACAGAAAGAACCACAATCCACCATCAAAAATCTGATCCAGACCTTAAAATTCTGTCTCCTGACAAAGTCTCTACCACTGCAGAGATTACTGGCTGCAGGGACTCCACCAGCTGTCAGATTCATCCACCTATGAACACTGCCACAGTGACCCCATTTCAGAAATCCATCAGGACTTCCAGTACCTCCTCAAATCCTTAGGCCTACCTGAGAATCTCTCTCCTGAGTAACCCACTTCTCACTCCTACCATTCCCAGCACTCCTACCTTCTACATGCTTCCTAAAGTTCACAAACCCAACAACCCAGGATGCCCCTTGTGGCTGGTTACTGTGCTCCATGGAGAGAATCTCTACTCTTGTGGACCAATACTTTCAGCCTATTACCGGTAATGTGCCCTCTTAAACAAAAGGCACTAACCATCTTCACCACCAATTCTCTGCACATCCTGTTCCTTTACCACCCAGTTCCTTGCTTGCCACTGTCACACTACATCCCTCTACATTAACATCCCTAATGCCAATGGACTTGCTGCTATTGAATGCTACCATTCCCTATGCCCGACTGACTAAGCCTACAACCTCTTCCCTGGTCACCATGATAAGCTATACCCACACCCACAACTACTTCTCCTATGAAAGTTTTATCAACAAGCAATCTGTTGTACAGTAATGGGCATCAGCATGGCACCATCCTATGCTATCCTATTCATAGGCCATTTAGAGAATCTCACACCCCTCACTTGGTTCAGCTTCACTGAAGACATGTTCTTGACATAAACTGAGGGTGAGGTCACTCCATCTATATTCCTCCAGAACTTCAAACTATTCTGCCCCCTTTGCTTCACCTGGTCTTCCTCAGGCCAACAAGGCACCCTCCTTGATGTTAAACTCCACCTGAAACACAGTTAAATTAGTAGCTTTGTCCACATACAGCCTACCAAACACCAACCATACCTCCACTTCGACATCTGTGACCCATTCCATACAGAATAGCCACCTGTCGCCATTGCATTTGTAGTGACAAGCAGACCCTCCCTAATTATTTCAAGGGTCTCACTGACACCTTCACAGACCAAAATTACCCTTGTTCAGAAATAGATTTCCCATGCCTTGTCTCACCAGTCACATACCGTTCACTACAATCTCTCACTCCAATCACAAAGGAGCACTCCTCTCATGACTCAGTACCACTTAGAGACTGAAGCAACTGAATCACATTCTCCAGAAGGGTTTCGAGTATCTCTCATCCTGCCCTGAAATGAGAAATATCCTCCCCATCTCTCTAATAGAGGTATCCTGTCACCCACCTTACCTATGCCACATCCTCATCTGCTCTTACTCCAAACCTGCTCTCAACCCCTTGCATCATGGCTTACAACAGACCTAGATGCAAGATCTGTCCCATACATCCTCCACTACACCTACTCCAGCTCTGTCATTGGCATCTCCTATACCGTCAAAGGCAATGCCAACTGTGAAAGCAGCCATGTGATCTAAAAACTCAGCTGCAACCAATGTGCTACATTCTACGCAGGCATGGCTACTAACAAGCTGTCTGTCTATACAAATGGTCACTGCCAAACGGTGAACTGTGGCCAAGAGACAGCTTGTCCACTCACTTGCTGAATATGTTGCCCGACACTGTGGGCCTTACATTAATGACTGCTTGTGCCATCTGGACTCTTCCCACCAACACCTGGTTTTCTGAACTGCACAGGTGGGGACTCTCCTTACAACATATCCTCCTCATAATGTGTAGGCTTTCATGGCCGGCATCCTCATTAATTAAAACTTCCAGGCTAAGAGGCCATGGTCAAACAGTAGAAATTCTTCCTCCTGAGATTTCGCTGCCAGCTGCGGGCAACATCTTCTGAGGTGAGTCCACCTGCCTACTTTCTGTCCAAAAAACTATGGGATGGTGTATGTGACAGTTAATTTTCTAAAGAAGCTCAAAGTCTAGTTAGTGGAAAAGGAATATTACAACATTAAAGATAACTTAATATATCAAATTTGTAATTATTTTTCTTTGTAATCATCAGTGTTAGGAAGTCTAACCAAAACTGTTGCTGTTTAAGAAATATGCAACAATGAATGCTTTCTATTCTAGACATGCTCTATATTACACTGCAAACAAAAATCACCTTTTATAGCTAGATAGGGACACTGTGGGGGATCTCATTTAGAACATACAAATATAATTGCAACAGACACATCTGAGCTACATCAAAAGAAGTTTCTGAATAGCTGCCAGCTGACTAGATGAGGCTGAAAGGGAAAAACAAATTTACAACAGAATTAAAAAACATTTATAAATATGCTTATCCCCCATCCCCCACTCCATCTCTGTGTGTGTATAAACAAGTCTGAGCTATTGCCTGCAGCTGCAAGTATGCCTGAGCCACATGGGATGCCTAACCTATTGGGACTGTGGCCCATCTTTCTGAGAGGTCTAGACAAGGGCAGTGGGTGGGATTCCTTGTCACTGGGAGCTCCTATGTTAAGCAGATTATGCAGTACTCATGTAAATAGTGGGCAGGCCAGAAAAAAAGGAGCATGTGCACTCGGTTTGCCTCTCAGCGGGGGTGAGGATGGAGGTGTGTGGGTTCTCTAAGATGTGGAGAAGGCTATGCAAACAGCAATTCAGCGCTGCAAATCATGGGCCATGCAGGTACGGATCACACCTGTTGCCTGGTTTCAGAGGTCATCCTAGGTTCCTACAGGTGGCTGGCCGATTTGGTGAAGACAGTTAGCATCATCAACAGGGTGGAAGCAGAGTTATTGTTTTGCAATGTTGTTCCCAAAGCTGAGTGGTCCTGTGGCTTGGAGAAGAGTCAAAGATCAAATCCACAGGCTCAGATGATTCTGCAACAGTATTGGATCTGGTGGCAAATTGTAAGGTTCCCCTTAACAGATCAGGTGTTCGCTACATGCAATAAGTGGCACCTAGTGTGTTGGAGTACACGTGGTGTGTAAATGTTTTTATTTATTTATTTATTATTATAGGATAGAGAAATCCCTCCACAGGATTAATAATATGCCGTCATAGTAGACCAGAGAAAGACAATGTTAATATATTATTAGTTAACTGTATAGGAACTAATCCTGATTATAAATGGTAACAATGCCTGCATGGTAGTAGGAACAGAAAGCTGCCTGAAACCAGAAGTCAATAGCAATGAAATTGTGAATTTCAATTGGAATATATATCATAGAGATAGGTTGAATGCTAGTGAGATCAGTACAGATTCTAAATGCAAAATAATTAGGATGAAGATGGGCGTTATGTGCTTTTATACATCCCCTGCCTTAACAGAAGGAGTGGCAGAAAAGTTAAGGGGAAAGTTAAAGAATATTTCACGTACATTTTATGACCATGTTATAGTTTTAGGTGGAGATTTTAGCCTACCAACTACAAGCAGGGAGACTCCAGTGATTGGTATGGGTAGTAGGGTCTGAGAATCATGTAAAATTGTTTTAAGTGCTTTATCAAAAAATTACCTTGAGCAGTTAATCAGAATACTTACTTGTGAATGTAACATCTTAGACCTGCTAGTGACAAATAGACCCAAACTCTTCAACTAGTTAGCACAGAGCAGGCAGTCAGTGATCATAAGACCATTACAGCATCACTAAATACACTCATAAATAGGAATACGAAGAGAGGCAGAAGATCTTTCTGCTTTGCAAGAGCGACAGGAAACAGATTTCAGACTACCTGAGTGGCCAGCATGAAAATTTCATCTCCAGCACTAACAACATTGAATACCAATGGAAAAAATTAAACAGCATTGCACAATATACTTTACACTGATATGTACCAAGAAAAGTTGCGACGGATGGAAAAGAACGTTCATGTTATAAACCCACTATGAAAGCAAAAAGAGCTTTACAGCAAATTTAAACATAGCCAAAGCATCACAAATGAACAAAAGTTAAATGACACAAAAATTAACATAAGGAGAGCCATGTGTGAAGGGTTCAATGAACTTGAAAGTAAAATTCTGCCTATTAATGTTAAATCAGTTAATGGATTGAAGCATCTGTCCAGATACTCTGTGATCATCATGGCAAGGAAATGGAGGACGATACAGAAAAGCTTTTTTTTCCAATTTGTTTCATAGAGGAAGGTCACACTGTAGTACCTCTTTTAAATTGTTGTACAAATAACAAAATGGGTGATATTGAAAAAGTGACCATGGGACAGAAAAGCAACTGAAACTGCTCAACAGGGAAAGGCCACTGGCCCTAATGGGATACCAATACAATTCTATATAGGGTATGTGAAAGAACTTGCCCCTCTTCTAGCAGCAGTGGAGGAGCAAAATGTTCCTGATGATTGAAAAAACACACACACACACACACACACACACACACACACACACACACACAAAAGTAAAGTAATTCTCATTTTTGAGAAGGGTCATCAAACGGACTCACTAAACTAAAGGCCTATTTCTCTGATATCGGTCAGTTGTAGGATTTTGGAACATGATTTATGCTTGCATATTATGATATTTCTAGAGGCTGAAGATCTCCTCTGTAGGAGCCACCACGGGTTCCAAACACAATGATCATACGAAACTCAACTCACTCTGTTTGTCCACAAGACCTAGAAAGCAGTGGATTCAGGCACCGAGGCACATGCCATGTGCATTGACTTCTGAAAGGCACGATACAGTTGCATGCTGTCCCCTGATGAACAAAATACAAGCATACACAATATCAGACCAACAATGTGAGTGGATTGGAGAGTTTGTAGCAAACAGAACATACCACATAATTCTGAATGGACAGAAGGCTACAGACTTAAAAGTAGCTTTGGGTGTGCCCCCGGTGGAAGTTATTTACCGATGAGGCTTTTTGTGGATGATGCTTTTGTATACAGAGAAGTCGTGACTCAGGAAAGCTTTAGCGAAATGTAAGAATACCTGTAGAGGACTAATGCTTGGTGCAGGAGTGGCAATTGACCCTAAACATAAGTAAATGTAACATATTGTGAATACATAGGCAGAAAAACTTTTTACTGTATGATTATAGAATTGCAGAATGATCAGTGTAAGCTGTTACGTCCATAAAATACCTAAGAGTTTTAACATGGAGTAATTTGAAATGGAACAACCACATAAAATTCATTGCAAGTACAGCAGATTCCAGAATGAGAGTCATTGAACAAATCCTCAGGATATGTAGTCCATCAACAAAGGAAGTAGCTTACAGAACATGCATTCAATAACTACTTGAAAATTGCTCGTCAGTATGTGATCCATATCAGATAGGACTGATAGAGGAAATAAAGATCTGAAGGAGAGCAAAAGATTTCGTTATACGTTCATTAGTAAGCACAAAAGTGCCACACAGATGATCAACCAATTCCAATGGCAGAGGCTGCTAGAGAGGCGTTCTGCTTCACATTGTGGTTTATTGTTAATTTTCTGAGAGCATACACTCCTAGAAGAGTAAAAAAAGATCATGAAGATAAAATAAGAGAGATTCAAACTCACACAGAGGCTTACCAGCAATCGTTCTTCCTGCAAACTATTCACAACTGGAACAGGGAATGGAGAAAGTGACAGTGGTACACAAAGTACCCTCTACCATGCCCCACAAGGTGGTTTGCAAAGTGACTTGCAGAGCATAGATGTAGATGCAGAATGTTGTAATGTAGCTGTAACATACTTGTGGAAGTCAGTTCCCTGTCTACTGGTGAATAATTATGTTTTAGTTCACAGTTCCCTTATTGTCCACTGTGGTCTCCTTTTAAGTTAAAAAGAAGTACATTTATCCACTGAATTGATACCGTTTCTGAAGCATGATTATAGATGGGTCCTGAAATACCCTATTGCAGCCACTTAAACTTTTCATTGGACTGCCTCAATTTTGCAGCCATAAAGGCGTTCAGATAAGGAATCTAGGAGAATGTGGCTGGTATATTTCAACAAGTTGTACTCCAACCTGAAGTTTTTCCACTGCTAAAACACCATAGTGAGAGGATGTATAAATTGGGGGATGGGGTTGGGGTGGGGAAGGTTTTTTAAAAACTTTTTTTCTACTGCAAACCAGGTATTTTCAACAAATTCTTTTATCTAGCTGGTTCAGAATTTCAGCATAGCATTTTTCATTTAATGTTTTAGCCTTTCAAAGATAACCAGTAAGAAGAATCCCTTTTGCATTAACAAACTGATTAGAAATCAGGTGGATTCTTTTTAAAATGGCATGAATACTGATAAATTCACCTTTTCATTTACTTTACATCACAAGATGGTGATGAGTGACAATAGTAAATCATGTCTTGAGGTCAAAAAACCAGTTAAAAGCAAAAAAATAGTTTTGGTGTGTGGATTATGGTGGAAAAAATCTTTGCACAATGACTGTGTAGGCCTCAGTAACTGTGAAATTCATGCTGTGATGTGTTCAAAAGAGAGATTTAAGTTTCATTGTGTAGCCTGGGAGAAGAGACTAGGCATCAAAGTTGCTGGAGGAAAAGGAACTCATGAACCAAAAAAATCAGGAAATTGCTTTAACAATTTCATCAACTTAGTTCATACAAAATCTTATTTAGTTAATAACGGAACTATCAAATGATAACTCAGCAGTAAATACACAGGTAAAGACATTTTTCCATTCAAATGCAGGATTAGAAAAAATATTTATTTCATTTGGCTAAGTGCTTTGTACAGCAAAGTGAGGAATCCCCTGAAAACAACATGGAGTGTGTGGTCACTGATTCTATGAAATGACATACACAAGCTCGTGAGCAAGACAAAAGTGTTAACAGCACACAAATGAAGTGTTGTGCACTGGAGCTCTCAGGACACCAACAACATTAAAACAAATGTGTGCAGTGACTTAATACATACAAATAACTTCTCAAATATTGGTAAACAAAAACATGCCATTATATGTAATGATCTAAATAGTCCCAACAATCTTGCAAACACCACAGGTGAAACGTCTGCAAAGAATGCAGAAGCACCTTTTGAAGAAGTACACAGGAAAAGGAGAAGAAATCTACATTTTGGCAATGAAGTAAAAACTTTTGTGAGTACTGAAGGGAGAAAGCACGTTGAGACTGCGGCTGAAGATCACAAACATTCATACAAAAGTGCACTACTAAGTATGAGACCAAATGTAGGCTCATTGCCCCCAAATTCTGTTGCACCTGGAAATGCCAAATCTAAAACAAGATCAAGACAATAGGTGGTACAGGAAATGGACAAGGAATAGGTATGATGGAAAAAGGGCACAGCAGTATCTGAGCAGAGTCAAAAGAGACACAACTCTTGAAAATGTCATTAGGCACTTTTCCTAACCATATCAAAGTTACAGCTGAAAAGCTTGAAAGAAAGGGGCTTAATGGCAGTTTCAAAGTTAGTGTTGACTTTGAGCTTAGAGATAAAGTAATGAACATGGCTCAAAAATACAGCAACAAAAGTGGCTTCAATTCCAAAGGATGGCCAGTTTTCCTGTGAAATAAGCTCTTCTGTGATAGACAAAGCACGAAGAGCAACTAAGTTTAAAGGGATCACATACTGCTCAGGATGTCACTCCCATAGTTAGAAGCAGTGTCCATGCACAATGTCTTAGAATTAAACTTGATGTATTATCATTCTTTATAGAAGAAGTGAAGCCAGATATACATTGTGTATGAACATTGGTTATCAGCAAAACAAGCCAAGTATGACGACTGCATTGAACACGTAAATTTGTGCATGACAAAGAAGAACTGTTTCCTTTGGTGTGTATCTATACAAGGTGAAAATTAATAAAACCAACAAACTGCAAGTATGGATTCCCAACTGGAAATAGAGGAAGCAATCTTACAAATATGTGTTTGAAAATGGATAGTGTGCCTGCAATGACAACAAACTATCATGGAACACAGTACAGATCTGCATTGCATCCAAGTCATAACAGATGTTCAAAATAGCCTCATTGGGTTTGCAGGTGATAGGCAGTATAGTAGCAATTGTCATTAAGGATACACATAATCTTTGGCTTACACCACGTTGGCAGGCCACTTGCCTGGAGTTTGTACTAAGGTTCTTCTCAATACCCATAGAACTCGTTCCTCCAAATCTGATGTATGCGCAGTCCGGCACCTCTCTGCACGTTTGTCTGTCTGAAAGGACCCTTTATCACAGAAAAGCCCAAAAAGGGCTCAAAATGTTGTGTAATGTGGTTGGTGCCTCTGAGGGTACTTGTTTGGTACAGCTGTTCTGCCTCTCGACCATTTCCATCTGTTTGACCATACACAAATACCATCTTGGCCATGAATATTGGACCTTTCTGCTGCTTACAGTACAATGCATCAATCACACAGCATGCAGTGCACAAGGAACACACAACACATGGCCAGAGGAATTGTCATTCATTAGCCTCATCTACAGTGGCAACAAGGCATGACCTGGACACATGTTCACAGGACCCCTTTTTCTCCATTTCCTGTCAGGAATCCATCTCTGCAGTTCACCGGTTTTATTAATATTCACCCTGTATATTGCTAATGCTATGAATTATTGTAACTTTTCTTTGATCTGTCAAATATAAATTGTTCAATTTGTGCTGTATGATAAAACTGGACAAAAAAAAAGTGAATCAATTAATACACACTAACAGAAAATTTAGTGTTGGAGTAACTGCCTTAAAAAGCTTCTATGTTGATTAAGTTTTAGAGTTGGCTGCTTTAGATCTTATATAATTGTTGTCTCAGTGGTATTCTCCAAACAGTAGCTTTAAAAATTTCCTCATTGAAACGGAATATTGCCTGTGCTGCTTAATGTGCTTGGAATCAAAAATTGTGCTGTGTGGTGATTTTGATTTAAATGTACACTTTCATAGAGAGAGTTCTAAGGAAAGAGACTTTATGAACCTAGTAGCCAGTTATGGACTATTTGTAACAAATAATTTACCAACCAGAGGTCATGCCTGCCTTGACACTGTGATCACAAATCTAAATACTTGGGTCAACATGATGACTGTAGTTGACCCAATAATCTCCATTCATGGAAATATATACAAAAAGAGCTGACAATCAACCAACTGGTTACTGGCATTCTAATTATGTATTCACAAAAAGGGTCATAAATGCAGAAACATTAAGTGCTTCTCAGACAGCACTACCTGCAATAGAGTGGTGGCCCGGTCTGCAGGAAATGGCAGTAATTGATGAGTTCTTCCAGACCATCAAAATCAAATTTGACTATGTACATATATCTACAGAACACCAAAAACCGTCCTGTGAATGAAATGCAGGCAAAATGTGGTGAAAGGATTAGCGAACTAATAAAAATTAAATGCATTGTACAGCTATTACATGATCACTTCAAAACATCAACAGGTCCAGAAGAAAAGGAAATGTTTTACAGGCAAAAAGTCTTTGTGGAAAAGATGTTGAGCAAGCCAAAATAACATTAAGTGCTTTTCAGACAGCACTACCTGCAATAGAGTGACAGCCTGGTTTGCAGGAAATGATGGTAATTGATGCATTTACAGAGTACTTCCAGACCATCAAAATCAAATTTGACTATGTATATCTATCTACAGAACACCAAAAACTGTCCTGTGAATGAAACACAGGCAAAATGTGGGGAAAAGAAAAACATACTAGCAAACTAAAAAAATATTTGTACAGCTATTACATGATCACTTCAAAACATCAACAGCTCTGGATGCAAAGGAAATGTTTTACAGGAAATATTTACAGGTAAAAAGTCTTCATAGAAATGGTGTTGAACAGGCCAAAAAGAAAAGCAGTGATAGGTTCACTGTAGGAGCTCATAACCTGTGCAAAGCAGCCTGGGCTCTGATCACTGAAAAGAAAAAAAACACCTCTCCATTATGCTTCTGTAGCCCAGATGACTTCAACAATTATTTTATTGATATTGGGAGTAAGTGCCATGCTTGACTTGAATATAGACCCTGCAGCTGCTGTAAGAAATGACAAAAGGTGCACCATGATCAAATGGAGGAAATTTTAAAAAAAATGAAATAACATAAGCCTTCTGACAGTCAGGATTATGGGATGTCCACTAATGTCCTCAAGAAAATTATCTATGATATTACTGAACCTTTAACTATGTTAGTTAATAAGTGTCTCTCTGCTGGTATATTCCCGAAATTTTTGAAACTTGCATGAACAGTACCAGTTAGAAAAAGCATGAACTAGATAGTGGCAAGCTTCAGACCAATATCAATAATTCCAATCTTTGCTAAAGTCATCGAAATTGCAATGCTTTGTGAGTGCCATCTGTGATCAGCGTGAACCATAGTATATTTAAATTCAGGTGCTTAGTTCTTAACTGTTTAAAATAACACAGTACACCCCTCATAAATCCTTGCTAACATCAGATCCATTTTTCATGGTGATAAACTAACCAAAACAAAGACATTTAACATGACAAGTTATTCCAATTTATCCATTTTGGGAAAAAACACACATAAACACAACTTACCTATTTTAAAAAGTTACATAAATGAAAACACTATGAAAAAAGTGCTGAAACAAGACTTAATATAATGCATGACTCAAAGCAGCTTAACAAAACCACCATTTCTGCAATAAATTTTCATGCCCCCTATAGCATGCAAATATTGTTCTTGAAGTTTTTTTCCAGAGCCTGAATATTCCATATTAAGGACAGAGGAAAAAACCTTATGGAATATGTGCAATGTACATCAGAAAAAATCATGTCACCCAATTTGTAGACACCAACAAATATTAACTATCCCACCCTCAAATATTGATGAGATTGTTATCTTTTTGTATACCAACCAAGAATTGTTTGAGGGAAACCATTTTGTTCATGCACATGAAACAAGAAACATGGACAACTTTACACTGTCCAATTACTGCCTCAGATTGCATGTCCAAGCTCCTGAATGTGTTGTTGTTTTTTTTGTTGTGGTCTTCAGTCTGAAGATTGGTCTGATCAGATCCCCATGCAATTCTATCCTGTGTGAGCCTCTTCATCTCTAAATAACTACTGCAACATACAGGGGATAGGCAAAATAATGTGAACAGTGGTAGCAATGAGATGGTTGTGTCTGACGGTCAACAACGCAGATAAGGCACATGTCGCACTGGACTGTGCATGTTCAGTATAGACTAGGTATCACTGCAGGCTGTTTATGAGTAGTGCACACTTTGTATTTGCAGAGGACAAGGTTGATGTGCCTATCAGTGTTTCAAAAAGGGCAGATTGTGGAGGCCCGATTAGCTGGAGCATCAGTAACCAAGACAGCCAACTTATTGAATGTTTCAAGAGCAACTGTCTCAACAATCACGGCAGCCTACACAAAATATGGGAAGATATCATCTTGTAAACGTAATAGTGGGCGCAGATCAAAATGAAATGAGAGAGATCGTCGTATGCTAACATGAATTATGTCAAAACAACACAAAACTACAGTGGCTAAAGTGACTGCAGAGCTCAACAGCCATCTTCAAGATCCCGAATCTATTGACATGTCTGCCGAGAACTCCATAGAGCGAATATTCACAGACAAGCTGCTATACCAAAATCATTAGTGACCACAAGCAACGCAAAGAAGCAGAAAACATGGTATCAGGAGCATAAATCCTGGATGGCTGATCAGTTGAAACATGTCATATGGTCTGACGAATCAATATTTTTGTAATTTCCAACATCAGGCCGGGTTTACATCTGGAGAATGCCAAAAGAATCCTACAATCCTGATTGCTTGATTCCAATGGTTAAGCATGAAGGTGGAAGTGTGATGGTGTGGGCAGCCGTATCATGGTATTCTGCTGGTCCAATGATTACTCTCAAGGCCATGTTACAGCCAACGATTGTGTGAACATTTTAGGTGATCAGGTGCGCCCCATGATTCAAATGTTATGCCCCTACAATGATGCCATATTTCTGGACAATAATGCAGCCATTCACACAGCCAGGACAGTACAATCGTGGTATCAGTAGCATGCAATTGAACTGCAGCATCTTCCCTGGCCAGCACAGCACCCGGACATGAACATTATCGAACTCCTGTGAGTGGTATTGGAGCATAGACTCCAGAGCAGATCTCCACATCCCTTGTCGCTACAGAAGTTAGTTCACATTATTTTACCTATCCCCTGTACATCCTTCTGAATCTGTTTACTGTATTCATCTCTTGGTCTCCCTCTATAATTTTTACTCCACGCACTTCTCTCCAATACTAAACTGGAGGTCCCTTGATGTCTTGGAATGTGTCCTATCAACTGATCCCCTCTTCTAGTCAGGTTGTGCCACAACTTTCCTTCCTCCACAATTCTATTACGTGCCTCCTCTATAGTTACATGATCTACCCATCTCATCTTCAGCATTCTTCTTTAACACCACATTTCAAAAGGTTCAATCTCTTGTTGTCTAATATCCTCTAATACATGGCCACATTCAATACAAATACATTCAGAAAAGATTTCCTAACACTTAAATCTATATTCAATGTTAACAAATTTCTCTTCTTCAGAAATACTTTTCTTGCCACTGCCAGTCCACATTTTATATCCTTTCTACTTTGGTCATCATCTGTTATTTTACTGCCCAAAAAGCAAAACTCATCTCCTACCCTAAATGTCTCATTTTCTAATCAATTCCCTCAATATCACCTGATTTAATTGGACTACATTAGCTCATTTTGATTTTTTTATCCTCAGTATATGAGAATGAAAACTTACAATAAATTAAAAAGGAACAAGTTAATGCATTTTAGTTAGGCGCATTGGAGAGAAACCTACATGAAATAGTGCACATGAAATACTATTAACTAGTGGACAAATTCATACAGGATGAACTGGTAATCTGAGCTGGATATCACTTGCTACATATCCTACCAACAGCTAAGCTGTTCATTTTAGTGTCATATTATTATGTATTAGAGTAAAAATTATTTTAAATATAATATAAATTTAAGATGTCTCTCCTGTGCTCAAACTATATTTCACATAATTTTCTGGGCAGATGTACCTCCCAGAAATGATGAAATATGCAAATACTACATTACAGAATCAGATTTGTCACAAATCATTGGAAAAATGGTCTACATGATAAACATATGAATAAAATAAAATAAATAAACTCACCAATATGTGTTAATAATAGATTAGTTATATGCCTCATTGCTGAGGGAAGCCAGTGGACACCATCACTTGATCTCCTGAAAATTTGCCAAAAGACTGTTGATCACTAATGTAATGTAGATAAATATAATACTGCACTGGATGAAATAAAGGTCATACCTGTGTATTTGCATTCGCATGTAATAATGTACGTCTAGTACATCAAACCCAAATGAGGCAACAACATCACGAGCATACATATTTGCTTCCATTACTTCAAATCGCATGGTGTGACGTAGAAATTCAACCTAAAAGATTTTCCATTTCAGTAACTTGACAATAAAAAATGAAAACATCAGCCGTTGCATGAGATTATTTGGCAGCAAAATTATTTACTGGAAAGTGAAGTGAAGCATTATTGCTTCTGATTCATGAATGTCATTACATGCACACAAAAATTGGTGCAATGCTTTGTGAGTGCCATCTGTGATCAGCGTGAACCATAGTATATTTAAATTCAGGTGCTTAGTTCTTAACTGTTTAAAATAACACAGTACACCCCTCAGTAACAGTGATGTCTGGCTGGTCATGTTGTGGTACCTCATAGGGATGTAAAAAAAAATCATCTTTACACATTCAATCTGTGAAACTAGACACTTCCTGACTTACATAGTGAATCCATCCTAGCTCCCCTTCTGAAGCTAAGAAAGAACATGACTTGCCAAAGTG
This sequence comes from Schistocerca piceifrons, assembly GCF_021461385.2. Taxonomy (NCBI): domain Eukaryota; kingdom Metazoa; phylum Arthropoda; class Insecta; order Orthoptera; family Acrididae; genus Schistocerca; species Schistocerca piceifrons. The sequence continues at coordinate 694,153,750 of NC_060141.1, forward strand.
AACATTGTGATCTTGCCCTCACTACCTCTGCATGAACAATTTTCACTTGGTAGGGAAATGCTGCTTTGTCTGAGTTCTAGAGTCCAAATAGCTACTATGTCACTTTTCAGTTTGGGTTCAGGAGATAATATTCTACAACTGACAATTTGATGCTGCTGGAGCTGGATGGCCACTAGGTTTCCTATGCAAGCAACAGCTCACTGGTGTCTTTTTTTCATCTTAAGAAAGCCTATAATACCACCTGGTGGAGGGAGGTGAGGTGGAAATAACATCATCTGAAAGCTGCATCAGTGGTGTTTCTGAGGATGTCTCCTATCCATTCTCTTGCGCTGATACTTTGGTATCATGTTGGGGGAAGTATTGCTGATTAGTTTGACCAGAATTATGTGTGTTATCACTTTCTTGTTGGCATCAGCAGAATTTTCTGTTGACACCACACAGTTAACAGAATCACAGGTAGTAATGAATGAACTACTGAACAGAGTTTAGAGGGAAACTGAGAAATTTGTGTTGTCAGTGAATAAGAAAAAGACCAAGATCATGATAATTGGCAGAGGTGAATCACTGCCATCTACTGATGTACTGTCAGAATATGAAGAAGCTGATCACTTTGTCGACCTGGCTTCAGTGGTTCGGAAAGAGAGTGGCTCTTCACAAGAAATATGGTGTAGAATTGCTCTTGGAAAGGATGTTCAATCAAAGCTGTATGTGATTTGGAAGGACCAATTCCTAACCAGACTTATTAAATTGCTACAATCTCTGGTGTTTCCAGGTTTCCTTTTGGGGCTGAAATGTGGACAATAACCAAAGTAGATCGCAAAAAAATTGCTGCAGGTAGTTACTGAGAATATCGTAGGTGAATAAACAAACCAACAAATCAATCCTTCAAGACTCAGTGTGGAGAAGAGGTTGTCCAACATTTGTTTCCAAAGAATCCTGCAGTTCTTTTGTCACACCGATGACAAGAGGATAACTTGGAAAATATTATCACCCAAGGCAAAGTTGAAGGGAAAAGTCTGCAGAGAAGATAACTGAGATGGTGGATGGACCACTTGAAGAAGGAGACCAACCAGACTTGGGGTCAGATACTCCAAGATGCAGAAGACTGGGAAAAATGGAGGCAGGCTGCTAAGAGGCTCATGTGATGGTCAGCAACATTCAACTATTGAAGACGAGGTATTGATGATGATCAACAGAATAACATATACTGTTAAGAAGCCAGAGCAGTGTTTATTATACACTGTTTAGCTGTATTTTTGTAACAAGTAAAAGCTGTGTGTCTGGCATGAATGATGAGTGAGATGGTGGAGCTGTGGACAAAGCACACTGACTTACTGTTCTCACCAGAGATATGTATGTGTACGACCATTTTAAAGCAAAAGTGCCACATTTTCGATCCACCTGTTTTACAAAGGAAAGACCACATTCTGTTTCTTATAATAACTTTCAGTGCCTTTGCCACAGGACCTGGAGAGCAGGCAGAACGGATCCAGACATATAAGAATTGTATGTGGTCCCAGTCAGATTATGGGTTCAAAGTGTACAGATCAGCAAGACATAATACATTACCCATTCATTATTTGCAGTATTGTTTGCCTAAAAAAATGACTACAGGAATCCAGATAATTTATTTGTTGCAGTATGATTAACTGCCCCCAACCCCCTTCTCTCTCTCTACTACAGGAATCCCGATAATTTATTTGTTGCAGTATGATTAACTGCCCCCAACCCCCTTCTCTCTCTCTCTCTCTCTCTCTCTCTCTCTCTCGTACACAAACCCACCCACACCCACGCACCCACCCGCCCACACACACACACACACACACACACACACACACACACACTCAGACACATACATGCACAAACACTGATGAGCCAAAGCATTATTTGATCACTGCTCAATTTAACTTGAACACCATCTGGTGGCATCGCAGGCACATGACATACTAAGGAAAATACATTACTGGAGCAGAGGTGAATGGGGAATCACCCTAGAGACAATATGGGCTGCAAATGGGGAAAACAACTGACATAAGCAACTTTGGCAAAGGGCAGATTGTTATATGGTTCGGTGCCTGGAGAGGCATATTGGCAATGGTGAAGCTGGTTAACTGTTTGCTTGCTACTAAAGTGGGCATCTATGGAAAGTAGTTGAAGGACAGTGAAACCATAAGTAAGTGACAAGGCATTGGATGGCCACATTTCATCAAAAAACATACAGGTTGAGGTTGCTTGTTCTGCAATGCTACGCAGCAAGCACTCTGACAGAACTTACAGGGAGTATGAAACGGAGCAAACTGGAATCTACTATATGCTCTTATTTCACTCCCATTAATAAGTAATTTTTTTATTCTTCTTTAACTGCTCATTCAAGTACCTACAAAGTACACGTGTAAATGTACTTGAATCTATCAGAACGTTAATGAGACTTTGCCTCAATTAAATTAAATATTCAGGCTGTTCTTTTCAATGTGCTGAATCCACTACAGCTGGAATCTGCCAACTCATACAAATACTTGGGTGTAACACTCTGGAGGGATATGGAATGGAATGATCACATTTGAGCTTCAGTGGTGGGCAAAGCAGGTAATAGGCTTCCATTTCTTGGTAGAATATTGGGGAAATGCAATAAGTCTACAAAGGAGATTGCTTACAAATCACCCATGCAGCCCATTCTAGAATATTGCTCAAGTTTTTGGGATCCATACCAAACAAGACTAACAGATTGAACATATGCAGAGATGGGCAGCACAAATGGCCACAGGTTTGTGTGACCCATGGGAGAGTGTCACAGAGATGCTGTAGAAACTGAACTGGCAGACTCTTGAAGATAGATGTATACTATCCTGAGAAAGACTACTTACAAAGTTTCAAGAACTGCCTTTAAGTTTCAAGAACTGGCTTTAAGTGATGACTCTAGGAATATACTACAATGCTCTACGTATCACTCCCATACCAGTCATGGGAGAAAATTAGATTACTTATAGCACACACAGAGACATTTAAACAATTTTTCTCCTGTGCTTCACACACTAATGCAACAGGAAGAAACCATAGACACTAGTATAATGGGTCGTACCCTGTGCCAATCACTTCACATTGGTTTGCAGAGTATAGATGTAGAACTGTTCTTGTCAGAAGGCCAGAATTGTGCTACAATTGTTTGAGGAGTTTAATGTGAATTCTTGTTGATGGACTGGCCACCAAACTCACCCGAGATGAACCCTATGGAAAGCATCTACGTTTTATGGAACAAATCTATGCTCATAAACCATTGCCCATAATTTCAGAGAATTGCATGACCTGTGCATAGACATCTGGTAGCACATAACTCCAGAAACCTTGCTTGTAACATTAATAATTGTTGACTGAAGATTGAAAGCTAAAGAAATAGTTGCTCTGGGTTTGAACATATTATATTTTATGAAGGAGATGAAAATTAACTGTATCAGAAGGATACATTTTAATTTTTATTATTTTCTGGTGCATGGAGTTTATGGGGTGTACTACACAAGATTTGTGAATTATTTACGGATATGAATACTATTTTAAGGGAGAGGAATTTTAAACTTCCTAGCAGATTAAAACTGTGTGCCGGACCGAGACTCGAACTCGGGACCTTTACCTTTCGCGGGCAAGTGCTCTACCAACTGAGTTATCCAAGCACGACTCACACCCCGTCCTCACAGCTTTACTTCTGCCAGTACCTTGTCTCCTACCTTCCAAACTTTGCAGAAGCTCTCCTGCGAATCTTGCAGAACTAGCACTTGGCCGCGAAAGGCAAAGGTCTCGAGTTCGAGTCTCGGTCCGGCACACAGTTTTAATCTGCCAGGAAGTTTCATATCAGTGCACATTCTGCTGCAGAGTAAAATCTCATTCTGGAAGCATCCCCAAGGCTGTGGCTAAGCCACGTCTCCACAATATCCTTTCTTTCAGGAGTGCTAGTTCTGCAAGGTTCGCAGGAGAGCTTCTGCAAAGTCTGTAAGGTAGGAGACGAGGTACTGGCAGAAGTAAGGCTGTGAGGACAGGGTGTGAGTCGTGCTTGGGTACCTCAGTTGGTAGAGCACTTGCCCGCAAAAGGCAAAGGTCCTGGGTTCGAGTCTCAGTTTGACACACAGTTTTAATCTGCCAGGAAGTTTCATATCAGTGCACACTCCGCTGCAGAGTGAAAATGTCATTCTGGAAACATCCCCAAGGCTGTGGCTAAGCCATGTCTCCGCAATATCCTTTCTTTCAGGAGTGCTAGTTCTGCAAGGTTCACAGGAGAGCTTCTGCAAAGTTTGGAAGGTAGGAAACGAGGCAGAAGTAAAGCTGTGAGGACGGGATGTGAGTTGTGCTTGGGTAGCTCAGTTGGTATATCACTTGCCTGCGAAAGGCTAAGGTCTTGAGTTCGAGTCCCAGTCCGGCACTCAGTTTTAATCTACCAGGAAGTTTCATATCAGCACACACTCCGCTGCAGAGTGAAAATCTCGTTCTAGAGAGGAATATGATTAATATTTTTGAACCATTAGAAGTTCTGTACCGCACAGTGACAATTTCATGTATGCTGTTGTCAACAGATATATTAGAAGTTAATCACAGTCATCATTGTTGCTGTACATATCATGTTTTCCTAAACTTGCAATCTACAAATGGAAACTAATATTATCAGACAACAGAGAATTTTGGTAGACAGCAGAATTGTTATGTGGTGTTCAACTGACTTGGAAGAGATGAAATATAATAAGCAAAAATTATGATAGGATGACATCACAAATGGCAAACTGGAGGATGCAGCCGAACATGTACTGACAAAAATAAATGCTACACCAAGCACTCTCTTACCCAAAACCATACTTAACATGAACATGTAATATTAGGGAAATATTTTCATTTTCTCATTCTTTCTCTGGCTCCACAGGACCTTTGCTCGTTAAACTCTTTTCTAATGGAATCTCATAATTAAGGTTAACACCCTGCCCATTCCACAAAGAGTTTTAGAAGTTGGGTTCAAAGTCTTCACCCCAACCCACCCAAAGCAAGAAAGACATGTCAACCAGAGAAGCCCTATTCACCTGGGCTGAAATGAACTGCACATGTGTAATGTACCTCATCAAACATTCAACTCACGTATGTGCAACTCTCTTTCCATTTGAAGTTCTTAATAAAAAGTTCTGTATCTTCATCATCATGAAGATGTCTACAGCAAAACGCCTATTCTTTTAAACAGTCAACATTTCATCTTCTCACCTTGACAAGGGTCCATGAAGCAAGCCCAGAGGGACAACTGTTAGAACTGAACATGGCCCACCTCAGGAAAATCAGATTCAGCAAACTTGAACCTGTCAGTCCATGCTGAGTTGCTTGCTCATTAACACCAACCTGGGAGTATATACTGTTATTGATTAAACAACACTCCATAACTGACTTTTTGTCAGTTCTCAACTTTTCAGTCAGTTGACATTCTTGGCTCTCCACTCAAATGCTATTACCATGGGAATGACAAATTTTTATTGTTTTACAAAGACAATTAAGCTGAAACAACACCACATAAGTCAACCATAAGAAGAAAAATGTTTAAGTTCTACATAACTATAAAAATGCAAAATAATTCAAAAGTATGAAATACTGCATGATTGGAACAATACCAAATAAACATAACAAGGCACACAACTACAGAACATTGTCATTGCTTATTATGTATCTCTCTATGTCCAAAAGCAGTTCTTGTGTAACAGCTTCAGGTTATGGACAGCATTTCATGACATACACTTTTTACCAAGCAAGAAATTGTTCATCAGCTGAAAGTAGTGTATGGAAGTGGAGCTCTTACATCAGCAAGAATATCCTCACATTACCTAAATCCCATAACAGTGATCCACAAAAACTATGAATCTTTGTAGTATTTCAGTTGCTGTATTTTAACTGACAGGCTGTTACTTATTGGGTCATTCTACGTCAAAGGGACCAATATTAAAACATGTCCCCACTCCACCCACTCCAAACCTAATAAAATTTGGTGTGAAGGTTCTATGTGGTCTTTGATGGTCATATACCAAGTTTCAGTCATACTATGGCAAAAATTAGAGATTTAGCAACACCTAAATATAGATTAAATACTCTAAAATGGCTAAAAAGTTTGTCGCACTATTCTGAGAGCCAAGGTCTCACTGACCACTGCTACTTTTCATATGAACCAATCACATCAAAACTTCAGGAGGTTATTTCTACCTATGTTGTCTGTATGTGGATCAAATTTAATTAACATTGAATGCCTAGATGAAAAGATATGCATCTGTTAAGTTGGTCAAAATTTTCTATGGGAAAATTTTAGGGTATTTTTGGGGGCAATATCTCAACTGTGCCTTGTTCAATCCTTTTTCTCTTGCCACAGGTGGAAAGAGCATGCTTTAAGCTTTAAAAGCTATATTGTTTAATTTCTGGATCTTGCATATTGATGGGTAGAATACCTCTCAAAAGTAGGGAAAACGGATTATCGATAAATACAAAAAATTAATACAATTTGAAGTTGTAAGTCAAAAAATGTGTAACTGTAGTGTCTTTTAATAGTATAAGATTTGCCTTTGGTTTAGGGAATGTAACTATGCTAATAAGAAGTTTTTTTACATTATTTTACATTATAGAATAATGTCACATAGGAGAAGGTGTAATTAGATGAATGACGAACACTAACTTCATTTTAATGAAGGTTTATTCAGCACTTGCACATACAAGAACACAGAGCAAGCTGCCTCCAGCCAGAACACATACTCCAACATTTTCGAACGACAAGAGACAGTGTGGTATTGGGTTGCAAGGCACACATGTCTCTCAATTCAGTTAACTTGCATGTTGTGTATAGCTGATCCTCTTCTCTGGGTAATCAGCTATGTCAATCTCCCACGAGCTTCTTCTCTGAAGACTATAGCTGGTTAAGGGAATTTATTAAAATACTTCTCTAGCCGTGACATAATTTTGGTACTCATATAATACTTTTCAGTCCGATCACTTTATATTTTCAACTTTCGCAGATAATAACTTCTGCAAGCTAATTAATTCCTTACACGTTACACTCATTTAAACATATTCAAATAGCATACATTTGTCTTGTTACATTCATAGCCAAGACACGAAATAATTTAAAAGTCTCTAGTCTCAAGCGAGTCCAATACATGAATGTGCAAGCACTCTATATTCAACTATTCAATAGCCTTTTTTACAATCACTGCAGTCACTAACACATCAAAGAATATGGCATAATTATTCGTTGAGTTCTCCTCACGTCTTCTGTGGCGCTGGCGGGAAAACACTTGTCATTGTCAGTGACTCGCCCATCTTACAGTCTTCTAATAACAGACTTTCTACTGGCACATAGAAACAGGTGGATCCATAGAAACGTTCTCACTCTCCCGCACTTGTACCTAAAATATCGGGTGTTCGAGATGGAGGAAGGCCGAGTGTTTCTAGAATTTTCCCCGAAATTCCTGAGGCACTACATATCCCTCCCCTTAGCTTGAACCCATGATATTTTATACATATTCAATATGTACAATAATATTGTACAAAATGATAATTCTTTATCTTTTAACAGTATCTCTCTTTTTTACTAATAACCATACACAGTTTACCACAATTACAAAATGTGAACCTTTCAATCTATGTTGCAGTTACCTCTTTTCACTCTCCAAAAATTTGTGAGTACCAAACTTTTGTTTTCTATTCCTCTTCCAATCGTAAATTACAGGTGCACATAATTCATGAATACTCTACTGCTTTGTTCTTAATTCCCATACTATTTTTCCTAAGTATGTACTTATTCATTACTTATTTTAATCTGGAGGAACTCTGGGTAGAATAAAGTCTTCCCTTCTTCTGACACCTGTAAATCTAAAACGTAAAAATGCTAGTGCTTCGTAGAATTCAAAATTACCAGACTCATCCCTTTAAATGTGTGACTTCTGTCATGATACTGCCTTTTTTCCCTTTAGGAACAGTACCTACATCTTAATGTTACATGAGTTGATCCTAGGAGTACCCTTTCTCCTTCCGTTTTGGTAGGTATGTCCCTTTCTTAGTCCTATCCTCCTATGGTACAGGTCAATCCCCTTCTTGGTGCCCCTGTCCATGCAGTATAGGTCAGCCTTTCATAGGTCTGCCTATCCGCCCTTTCTCTCATCTAATAAACGTCGAGTGCACCCTCCGTACCCTTCTTGAATAGGCTTCCTGGTTCATTTCGCTAGCATACATCTTTATGAATACTATTCTTATATATTCTCTGGTAAAATTACAAATCTACTTTACATTTCTATTCCACTTTCTAATACTTCATCTAATACCTTAGAGTCCTCTATCAATCCTCACTTTTACCATATAAACAGATATCATGTCCACACATAGTAGATGTTATGTCTACCTGTATTTACCAACTTCCAGTAGATATGCCTTTATATTTTTGAGAATAGGGGCGGGAGGGGGGGGGGGGGGGGGAAGAAAAAGATGCAGAGCTGTCACATATCAACAATGTAATACGTGCATTGGCTCAGATGTACATATATCTTTATTCCCCAAATCCCCTGGCAGTTCTGACATCACTTCAGGTTTCTAATTCATAATTCTTTCTCCTGTTTGTGTTTAAGTGTATCTTTGTGTAGATGTGTGTTTGTGTATCCTGATTCTTTGGCCTACTTACAGGAAATATGTTGAAGGTTATTGGAAACCACTGAAAATAAGAAGGACTTCAGCGATAGAAGTATATGCATACGGAAAGAGGGAAAGATAGACCGGCACTCAAATGAGAAGTAAGAAAAGAAAAAGTAGAACTGGTTGCTGAGATCGAAGATGAGAAAGAAAATAGCCACAAAGACAGGAAAACCCTTCCCCTCCCCCCCCCCCCCCCCTCCCCCTCCCCAGGATCACTACTTCGCCGGTATTTGAGAGAGAAGCCAGAGGAGGTATGATGTTCAACATCTCCTACAGAATGGACATTCTCACCCTCACCTTTGAAGCCCCCGAAGAAAAATCTTAGCAACATCTATGGAACGGCAAATGGTGAAGAATCAGTTACACTTGTCTGTGAGGGTTGTCTGAAATTTGGGATGTGTGATAAGTGTTGGTCATGCTTTTACTTACACTACCCAGCCCTTCCAAAAGTGCTACAAACCCTCCCATTTACATTATATCTCGCAAAGGGTAAAAATTATGTATCATGTTATCACAATTATGTAATGGTTCATATAAACTTCCATTTTCTATTAATCTAATATTCCTTGATTACTCTCAAAGAATAACTTAGGCAAAATTAAGATGTAGGTATACTCTGATGCTGGGATTCAAGACCACCACTGACTAGAGCAGAGTGTGAAGGCGACTTAAATACTTAGGACGACTTCTTCCAAACTCTACACTGATGCTGGGATTCGAGACCACTGCTGAGTAGAGCGGAGCATGAAGGCGACTTAAATACTTATCAGGCACTAACAACCGAGTGCTGAGAACACAGACTGTTCTGGATGAAATTACAGATATATCAAGTCAGAATCCAACTGCTCCTAAGGAGAATATTATGAAAACAGCAATAGGTGCTTCAGTCCTGACTCGATATAACAACAAAATTTATCAAGCTGATGACATAGCGTGGAACAGAAGCCTACGTAACCCATTTGAGACCACGAATAGTATTCCAATCACTTATTGCTATTACTACAAGAAGCAGTATGGCCTTGATATCAAATTGCTTGTCAGGCAAGTAAAGACAAGGATGCAGCAGCAAGAGAAAACTGATCAACTTATATGTCTCTTTAAAGGTGGATAATAGGATAGTATAAGAATTCAAGAATAGATTACAGAATAGTTTAAGATTTGAAGGGCATTTGGTGCAGGAAAAATAGTACAGAAGAAACACCAAAAACATCCAGGGATCCGATGGTTGTCACCCCGCCCATTAACACAGAATCTTAACGTCCCTGGGAGACAGGTGTGACTTTGCCTGGATCCCATGGATCTGACCTTAACCTCACTTCAGCAAGTGCAAACCAGTACTTCTCGTTAAATTTTGTGTGAGAGTCTCCCCACGACAAGACAATCACCACTTTACTAGGAAACACAACATTAGGCAAAGTTATTCTATTTTCTACTTTGTGACAAACAAGTTTGAATTCCTCACACAAGTTGTCCATAGCCTTGTTAGTATCATTAAGTTTGGAAGAAGCAATAGTCAAAACATTTCCGGAGGTTATACTCTCTGTAACTTTTCGATCTATAATTTGTTCAAATGGTTCCTCCAAACTATATACATTTATAATATCAAAGGTGACTATTTTTTCTTTGAAATTTTGTTCCATATTATTTATTCGTGAACTGACAGCTCGTGTAGTAATAGCTGATATACTAACACCTGGAATTTTCGACTGAATAATCGATAATACTTCCTTAGGTCGATCTGTGCTCTTCTTCAAAGTATTCATGTCCTGTCAGACGGAATTAAATTTAACATTACATACATTTTCACAGGATCCTAATTTTTCGCTCAGTTCCATTTCTACATTATTACATTTACCTTCAATGTCAAATTCTAATTTTTTAGTTAAATCTTGAAGTTGCTCATCCAGCCTCTTGTTAAATTCAGTAAATAGTTGATTAGCCTGAGTATTCAAAGAACTATTGAGTTCACTCTTTAAATCCAACTTCAGATTTTCTACCTTATTATTTAAAGAGTCAAATTCAGTCTTTAATAAAAACATATTTGCTGCTTGACTGTTCAGGGTTTCACTCTGAGCATTTAAACCAGAATGTACAAACAATTGAAAGAAAAACGCCCTCAGTCACTATTTTTAATGAATTAACCGGGTTTCAAAACTGCTAGGAGTGTCTTCCTCAGAATTTAAATCAAAGAATGGTCTATAACATGGTCACAGAATTATGACTAAAAACGTATGATACAGAGTATAAGTACAGAATCATCATGAAAGACTGGCAGTACTTATATGTCATTTATAAAATAATAAATATGCCAAAAGGGCATTAGTCACAAAGATATTTAAGATAAAAATTGTGATGGCGAGCCACTAAGTATTGCTCGTTACTTACGTGGTTACAGGTTTTAAACAGACTGAGGGGCCCGCATTAACAAATGCTAGTGCTATAGTGAAGTAGCCTAATTGCATCTATGGCTTCTAGATGGCGCGCTTGTTGCAGTGCCATGTTCACCTGGCTGCATTTATTATTTTTAAATGACATATAAGTACTGCAAGTCTTTCATGATGATTTTGTACTTATACTCTGTATCATACGTTTTTAGTCATAATTCTGTGACCATGTTATACACCATTCTTTGATTTAAATTCTGAGGAAGACACTCCTAGCAATGCTGACACCCAGTTAATTCTTTAAAAATAGTGACCGAGGGCTTTTTTATTTCAATTGTAACTATTTATAGTCTCTGAATGTGCAGCCATGTACAAAATTTTAGCTTAGGACTTTGATCATCTAATCTAGTATTTAGTTGAGTATTTACTGAGTCTAACTTTAGACTTAGTCCTTTGATTAAATTTGCTATTTCAGTCCAGTCTGGTGTGCCCCTATTCACTGTCATGGTCTTGGCTGGTCCTGAAGTTTGTTGCTGTTCTTGATCCACAGTTTTATTGATCTTAGATCTATTAATCATCTACAAGAAAATTAACTACTGAGAACAATAACTACATCAAAAGTTTATTATTCACTCATCCCCTCAACTGTTATAAAAAAATTATTGTTTTTAGCTCACCCAGCATAGAGTTCTAGCTGCGTTGGTGAGAAAATGTGTAATCAGTGCCGGAGGACAGCACTAGCGCCAGCAGCATTGGACATTGGTTTCAGCATTGTCATCAGCAAGCGGATGCAGAGTCAGCACCGGTGAGCAGCAGCTGGTGCAGTTGGCGTTCGTGACTGGTTACTGTGTCGGCACGATGTACGTGTGTGAAGACTGCTTACTCTCCACACCCGATCTTCTTAGTTGAAAAGTTGAGGTCTTCTCTCCAGTTTTCTTTGCTATTTCTTTCCCACGTCTTTTACAGTGCTGCACTCGCAACTTTCTTCCATTTGTTTATTGGACCCAATAGGATTTCTGGAAACAGTTCTCGTATCTTGTTAGGCCTGGTTGATATGACAATGCCTAATAACTTCTTTCCGTTTCTGTTTTTAAATCCCCATTTTCTTTGGAATTTGTCACTTAGTTCGCCACGTCCTAACGTTTTCCAGGGACAGAAAATAATATCTTCTTATTTCTGTCATCTATTGATCACATATATGAACTTTAGTGTCAATGTACTCACTGATTAATGATGTACTAGAACTGCTATGCAGAACAAAATTCTCCTCTTAGATGTATAAATATCTTCGTCATCTCACTCTTCTCTCGAGCCTTAGAAATAATTAAGTACATGGAGACATAAGAGTTGGTTTAAAAACCATATGAAAATATGAACATGCATCTTAACTTCTCCGAGTCCAAGACATGAAATAATTTAAAAGTCTCTAGTCTTAAGTGAATCCAATATATGAACATGCATAACACTCTATATTCAACTGTTCAATAGTCTTTTTTACAATCACCACAGACACTAACACATCAAAGAATACGACATAATTATTTGTTGAGTTCTCCTCACATCTTCTGTGGCTCTGGCGGCAAACACTTGTCGTCATCAGTGACTTGCCCCTCTTACAGACTTCTAATAACAAACTTCTGACCTGTACATAGAAACAGATGGATCGGTAGAAACGTTCTCACTCTTCCGCACTCGTACCTGAAATATCGGATGTTCTAGAATTTACCCCGAAATTCTTGAGGCACTACAGTATGGTATATATACAGTTACAGAACATTCCAGTACAATGATTCTTGATATTTGTGGACACTTCTAGAATGTACTCGAATTGAATATAGAAATAAAAAATTTACAGTTCAGGTGAGTTTTGAATTCACAACCCCTCCATGCAACAGTCTAGTATCATAACCTCTACACTACACTGACTGTGCTACTGAGCTTCTCCTGACATTGCTCCCTCCTTAAGAGAACAGTATCTCAGTGTTACATCCTCCTAGTTCGGGAACGAGTCATCGGTCCTGCATACTCCGACTCCCGACGACTGACGTTCACCCTCGTGGTGATCTTCTTAGAACTTCCCTTGCCGCTACACACTTCCTCACCTTTCCACTTGTTGCCTGTCACTGGAGCTTTGAATTTACCCTGGGCTGTAGGATCCTTACAGGGCTTCATTTGAAGGACGTGGACCGCATCTCTGATCTTTTGTTGTCTTTATGTCAGGGTCGAAATCTTCAACTTCATAAGTAACATCAGACAACTGTCTTACAATCTTATAAGGTCCAAAGTAGTGCCTGAGGAGCTTCTCAGAGAGACTAACCTTCCGAACAGGAGTGAAGATCCAGACGAGGTCACCAGGCTGGTAGACAACAGAGCGGTGGCATGCCTCATATCTTCAGCGATCGCTTTCTTGAGCCTGCAGCATGCGGAGTTGAGCCAACTGCCGAGCTTCCTCAGCTCTGGTTAACATCTGGCCAATGTAGTCATCGTCCACAGCATCAGGATGTAACAGAAACACAGTGTCCGTCGTCATAGTCGCCTCACGCTCAAGCACCAGGAAAAATGGCATAAACCCTGTGGTGTCTTGTTTGGCGGTATTGTAGGCAAATGTCAAGAAAGGTAGCACCTCATCCCAGTTGCTCTGCTCAACATTGACGAACACTGATAGCATGTTGGCAAGGTCTTATTAAGGCGTTCAGTAAGCCCGTTAGTTTGTGGATGGTAGGCAGTCGTCATGTGATGAGTAATGTTGCACCAACAGTTTATCTCTGTCACAAGACTTGATTGAAAAACTTTCCCTCAATCCGTAATTAACGACCTTGGGAAATACGTTTTTTAAGACCTTTGATGTGCAGCAACATGTACGCTACATATTTTCACATTACAAAGGTATAAATTTGAATTCCGCCAAACAACGCATGTAACTTTCTGAAGCATTGAAATCAAGATTATGATGCGCTTTTGTAGACCGGTCATAGCTCACGTCACATGATCTCGCCAGCTGATGACAGCATAGGACACATGATATAGTCAGCCAATAGCAAGATCACTCTTAAGTAGCGCGAACACACAAATAAGAAAAGTTAATGGTTTAAATTAATATACATAGCATTCACATATAATATTGGTCTTGAAGATTAATAAGCTGGAAGAGAAGTTAAGCTTCCACATATAATGTTGATCTTTTTTGCGCGTGATACACTTTAAGATACATCACACAAATGTGCCAGTAAAATTTATGATTACGACGTAAATGTCTGATCTTCTGGGCTCAAAATTCTTATAAATGGTCGTCTTCAAAGAGTTGATTTTTAAATCAGAGTCAAACACTTTGTGATTTGAGAAATTCATCGTTCATTCTCGCACATAGTTCGTATTGCGTAAAAGGAAATTTGCTTTGAATGTAACGCTTTTGAAACCGCCATTCACAATATTTTCCCGCGACCTGTTAGAAATAGGTTCGTTTCAGCAGTTGCAAGAGAGTGCCAGATAACAGGCGACAGCGCGCTTGCACAGCCATGATGACGCAGAAAGCCCATGTATGTGTTCGTACGTGTAAAACATTAAAAGATCTTAGATTATGTTATAAAAGAAACAAGACATCAGAGGATACTTCAAGAATGTCGGAATTTCATGAACCATACTAAAATGCATAATTCTGCTAAAAATGCACACTCGTATGCGAATTTTCTTGGAGTACCAGTACATTATTATCTCATATTTGGTTCTTTATTACGGTTGTTGTTGTTGTTGTGGTCTTCAGTCCTGAGACTGGTTTGATGCAGCTCTCCATGCTACTCTATCCTGTGCAAGCTTTTTCATCTCCCAGTACCTACTGCAACCTACATCCTTCTGAATCTGCTTAGTGTATTCATCTCTTGGTCTCCCTCTACGATTTTTACCCTCCACGCTGCCCTCCAATACTAAATTGGTGATCCCTTGATGCCTCAGAACATGTCCTACCAACCGATCCCTTCTTCTGGTCAAGTTGTGCCACAAACTTCTCTTCTCCCCAATCCTATTCAATACTTCCTCATTAGTTATGTGATCTACCCATCTAATCTTCAGCATTCTTCTGTAGCACCACATTTCGAAAGCTTCTATTCTCTTCTTGTCCAAACTATTTATCGTCCATGTTTCACTTCCATACATGGCTACACTCCATACGAATACTTTCAGAAATGACTTCCTGACACTTAAATCAATACTGGATGTTAACAAATTTCTCTTCTTCAGAAACGCTTTCCTTGCCATTGCCAGCCTACATTTTATATCCTCTCTACTTCGACCATCATCAGTTATTTTGCTCCCCAAATAGCAAAACTCCTTTACTACTTTAAGTGCCTCATTTCCTAATCTAATTCCATCAGCATCACCCGACTTAATTAGACTACATTCCATTATCCTTGTTTTGCTTTTGTTGATGTTCATCTTATATCCTCCTTTCAAGACACTGTCCATTCCGTTCAACTGCTCTTCCAAGTCCTTTGCTGTCTCTGACAGAATTACAATGTCATCGGCGAACCTCAAAGTTTTTATTTCTTCTCCATGAATTTTTCTTTTGTTTCCTTTACTGCTTGCTCAATATACAGATTGAACAACATCGGGGAGAGGCTACAATCCTGTCTTACTCCCTTCCCAACCACTGCTTCCCTTTCATGTCCCTCGACTCTTATAACTGCCATCTGCTTTCTGTACAAATTGTAAATAGCTTTTCGCTCCCTGTATTTTACCCCTGCCACCTTTAGAATTTGAAAGAGAGTATTCCAGTCAACATTGTCAAAAGCTTTCTCTAAGTCTACAAATGCTAGAAACGTAGGTTTGCCTTTCCTTAATCTTTCTTCTAAGATAAGTCGTAAGGTCAGTATTGCCTCACGTGTTCCAGTGTTTCTACGGAATCCAAACTGATCTTCCCCGAGGTTGGCTTCTACTAGTTTTTCCATTCGTCTGTAAAGAATTCGTGTTAGTATTTTGCAGCTGTGACTTATTAAGCTGATAGTTCGGTAATTTTCACATCTGTCAACACCTGCTTTCTTTGGGATTGGAATTATTATATTCTTCTTGAAGTCTGAGGGTATTTCGCCTGTTTCATACATCTTGCTCACCAGATGGTAGAGTTTTGTCAGGACTGGCTCTCCCACGGCCGTCAGTAGTTCCAATGGAATATTGTCTACTCCGGGGGTCTTGTTTCGACTCAGGTCTTTCAGTGCTCTGTCAAACTCTTCACGCAGTATCATATCTCCCATTTCATCTTCATCTACATCCTCTTCCATTTCCATAATATTGTCCTCAAGTACATCGCCCTTGTATAGACCCTCTATATACTCCTTCCACCTTTCTGCTTTCCCTTCTTTGCTTAGAACTGGGTTTCCATCTGAGCTCTTGATATTCATACAAGTCGTTCTCTTATCTCCAAAGGTCTCTTTAATTTTCCTGTAGGCGGTATCTATCTTACCCCTAGTGAGATAGGCCTCTACATTCTTACATTTGTCCTCTAGCCATCCCTGCTTAGCCATTTTGCACTTCCTGACGATCTCATTTTTGAGACATTTGTATTCCTTTTTGCCTGTTTCACTTACTACATTTTTATATTTTCTCCTTTCATCAATTAAATTCAATATTTCTTCTGTTACCCAAGGATTTCTACTAGCCCTCGTCTTTTTACCTACTTGATCCTCTGCTGCCTTCACTACTTCATCCCTCAAAGCTACCCATTCTTCTTCTACTGTATTTATTTCCCCCATTCCTGTCAATTGCTCCCTTATGCTCTCCCTGAATCTCTGTACAACCTCTGGTTCTTTTAGTTTATCCAGGTCCCATCTCCTTAAATTCCCACCTTTTTGCAGTTTCTTCAGTTTTAATCTACAGGTCATAACCAATAGATTGTGGTCACAGTCCACATCTGCCCCTGGAAATGTCTTACAATTTAAAACCTGGTTCCTAAATCTCTGTCTTACCATTATATAATCTATCTGATACCTTTTAGTATCTCCAGGGTTCTTCCATGTACACAACCTTCTTTCATGATTCTTAAACCAAGTGTTACTTATGATTATGTTGTGCTCTGTGCAAAATTCGACCAGGCGGCTTCCTCTTTCATTTCTGTCCCCCAATCCATATTCACCTACTATGTTTCCTTCTCTCCCTTTTCCTACACTTGAATTCCAGTCACCCATGACTATTAAATTTTCGTCTCCCTTCACAATCTGAATAATTTCTTTTATTTCATCATACATTTCTTCAATTTCTTCGTCATCTGCAGAGCTAGTTGGCATATAAACTTGTACTACTGTAGTAGGCGTGGGCTCCGTATCTATCTTGGCCACAATAATGCGTTCACTATGCTGTTTGTAGTAGCTTACCCGCATTCCTATTTTCCTATTCATTATTAAACCTACTCCTGCATTACCCCTATTTGATTTTGTGTTTATAACCCTGTAGTCACCTGACCAGAAGTCTTGTTCCTCCTGCCACCGAACTTCACTAATTCCCACTATATCTAACTTCAACCTATCCATTTCCCTTTTTAAATTTTCTAACCTACCTGCCCGATTAAGGGATCTGACATTCCACGCTCCGATCCGTAGAACGCCAGTTTTCTTTCTCCTGATAACGACATCCTCTTGAGTAGTCCCCGCCCGGAGATCCGAATGGGGGACTATTTTACCTCCGGAATATTTTACCCAAGAGGACGCTATCATCATGCAATCATACAGTAAAGCTGCATGCCCTCGGGAAAAATTACGGCTGTAGTTTCCCCTTGCTTTCAGCCGTTCGCAGTACCAGCACAGCAAGGCCGTTTTGGTTATTGTTACAAGGCCAGATCAGTCAATCATCCAGACTGTTGCCCTTGCAACTACTGAAAAGGCTGCTGCCCCTCTTCAGGAACCACACGTTTGTCTGGCCTCTCAACAGATACCCCTCCGTTGTGGTTGCACCTACGGTACGGCTATCTGTATCGCTGAGGCACGCAAGCCTCCCCACCAACGGCAAGGTCCATGGTTCATGGGGGCTTTATTACGATATAATTCCATTAGTGCACTTGAAATGCAGCGAACAGTTGAAACTAGCCAATAATGCGAAATTAAATACTTTGTTTCAAATAAATGGACTTACTCAGAAGAAAAGATTAATGAAAGCCAAATCTCTTTAGCAAACCGGCAAAAATAACTTCATTGTTCTGCAAGGCGATTAAGCCTGACTGTCAGAAAGGTGGAAGTAATATCTGAAACTAATAACATATTTTGGCCTTCCGTAATTATGCGAACGTATTTTAATTCATTCGATAGCCCCCGGCCACAAAAATCCGTTTTGTTATCATTTAACGTGAGAGCAATAAACGAAGAGGAAACAACAAAATCACTGAATGTAAACACAGGTCACGTGGAGACGACCCACCTCCCCACCACAACTCAGCCTGCTCTGTGCATCTGCCCCAGATATACTATTATTTCCCAATGGGGGCAATATTAAGTAGTGGCGCCCAGCCACACTTCTGTAACCAGAAGCGGGAGAAGGTACTACTTGTTGTGTCTAGGCAAGACAGCCTAGGCACAATGACAGGAAGCCGAAAGGCACGCGCTTAAACTCACGCAGGCTGGCGTGAGGTCTGAAACAGGATACGTAATGAATGCTATAAAGAAAAGTATGTAGCTTCTGGAATACTTAACTTTAATCCACATTTGTAGAACATCGCTCTTGATGATACATATCAATTGATGATACATATCAATTGAATACGGCGCCTTGCTAGGTCGTAGCAAAAGTAGCTGAAGGCTATGCTAACTATCGTCTCGGCAAATGAGAGCGTATTTGCCCGTGAACCATTGCTATGAACGTCGGCTGTACAACTGGGGCGAGTGCCAGTACGTCTCTCTAGACCTGCCGTGTGGTGGCGCTCGGTCTGCAATTACTGACAGTGGCGACACGTGGGTCCGGCGTATAGTAATGGACCGCAGCTGATTTAAATGCTACCACCTAGCAAGTGTGGTGTCTGGCGGTGACACCACACTACTCATACGCGACTCAACTGTGCATGTGCAAGAACCCGCCCGCAACTGCTCAAATGAATCTAATTAAAACAGTTGTCACATCACGCTCATCGGAGGCAATTTGTTGTTATGAAGCATTGCAATCTTCCTAAAGCCTTTGACACACTTTTCTGTTGGCAGACGCTTGTATGAGCAATGTTTTGTTGTTGTATATGGCGCATTTCCCTTGCAACTTAAGTTTTATTTTCATCCCCCCCCGCCCCGCCCCTCGTTCATGCTTTGTTGCTGCAGTATTATTCTGCAGTAGCGGGATACAATAATATAATAATATCCTTTGTTAGCGTATTGGTTCTTACCAGTCAAAATCACAAATATTTAACTGAAAACTAAAACAATGATAAATTCATGGAATTCTAAACAATTCCGGGGTTTTTCCCGGTTTTCTCCCGGATGAAAAAATTCCCGGGTTTTTCCCAGATCTCCCTGTTTCCGGTTCGTATACACCCTGATAATCTTTGAGCAACCACAATCTATAATTGCCTGAGAAGCTTTCAAAAAGTCCCATCCAAGAATGACGCCATGAGTACACTCTTGTAAGACGATGAATTCTAAGGGCCGTGTATGGTCACTTATAGCCACACGAATGACACATCTTCCTGTATGTTTTACAAATTTCCCATCAGCCACCGTCAACAGAGATATTTTATTGTCGACGAATACGGTTTTCTGCAACTGGCAACGGTACTTCTTCGAAATGACTGAATATGATGCTCCAGAGTCCAGAAGAGCTTGGGCTGGTCGGCCATCCATGAGGATATCGACGTAGTTTCCTATCATTTTTGTAGTGATCAACTTGGAGGATTTTTCTCTTTGGTGGCCTCACCTTCAAGGAAGGTCACATCCTTTAGTTTTCCAAGTTGCAGTGGCTGGGTGATTGGCTTGAGCTTCTAAACGGCGAAGGAGACCTTGATCGGCATGTTGGGGAGCGTCCTCTGCAGCGGCTAGCTTGTGGCGATGGTGACCTACGTCGTCCTGCACCCACATCATCTTGTTCATCTTCATCATCCCAGAGTTGGCGTCGGCTAAGATCGGTCTGCTGTCTTCTGGTGCGGGCATCATCAAATATCCGCCGCCATTGTCACCAATAGCACAGCACATGTCCGGGTCGTCTGCAGTGGAAACATAATGGTTGGTTATCCTCAGTCCTCCAGACGTCAGTCTACCTTGGTGCCCAGACAGGTTCCTCAGGCAGCATTGTAAGAATGTAACTTCGCCTGGGTCTCAACTTTTATTACCGTTTTAAAGCAAAATGAAGGACAAGAGACTGGGTTCAATGTCTATTCCGCTTACTCCTTTATGACCTCTTGAAGCGTCTCGGTTTTTTTCTTGCCATGCAATCCAAGTGCCTTCTGAACTTCCTCTCTCACTAGCTGACATAGAACACTTGTGAAATTAGTTTCTTCCTCCATCACAGACATCGATATGACGTTTGGAAGCTGTTCAAACTTCTTGTGTGTAATTCTTTTATGATGCATTGTCTCGATATACTGGCATCATTTTATGAAGTCGTCTGCTGTCGAAACCTCCTTCAGGAGTAGGGCTTGATACATGTCTTCAGCAACACCCTTCTTGAGATGTGCAACCTTATCTTCCTCCTTCACTCTATGATCCACTATTTTACACAGCTCCAAGACATCTTGAATGTAGGATGCTGTAGTTTTTCCTGGACGCTGTGCCTTGCACTTTATCTTCAGCCTTGTACTTCTGTCATTGTGTGTCACCGAAATACTTGGGCAATTTGACTGGAATACTTCTCAGCTTGTGAACTTCTCGTTGTTCTCATACCATTGATTGGCAGTGCCCTCCAAGTAGAAAAATACGTTCACCGAACACACGGTGTCATCCCACTTGTTAAATTTGGCTACACGATCATATACCTTCAGCCACTTGTTTGGATCTTGGCCATCGTCACCAGAGAACCCGGAAGGATGTCTCATGTAGTGGAACACAGTTGCTGTCATTGTAATGTCCTCTTCTTCTGCTGTCTGTGATGGATTGTGATCTGTTGAATATGGCTCGAACTCGGGTTTCTCACCACGTAAATGGCAGCTCTGTCATGGCCTGATGGGAGCCACTGTGTCCTCGATAATATGCCCTATCACAAGTTCCAATACCCAATGCCTCCACCAGAATAACGTCACGTAGAAGAAGGTGTAATTAGATGAATGACGAACACTAACTTTACTTGATGAAGGTTCATTCGGCACTTGCACATATAAAAGCATGGAGCGAACTGCCTTCGGCCAGAACGCATACAGTATATATATGGTTACAGAACATTCCAGTACAATGATTCTTGACATTTGTGGATACTTCTAGAATGTATTCGAACCAAATACAGATATTAAAATTTCACAGTTCAGGTGAGTTTTGAACTCATGACCCTCCATGCAACAGTCTAGTATCATAACGACTACATTACAGTGACTGTGCTACTCAGATTCTTCTGTGACAATATAAATAGAACAAAACTTCAGAAATGCCCTTAAGATTATAAAATCTAGAAGACCATAATGGAACACTATGTTGCTTTAGAATGTTTTAACCCTACAATGCATGGTGATGCATATACGCATTGTCACTCAGTTTCCACCGGCATTATATTTAAGGCTCTATCCTCACAGCAGTGGTACATTGCTGAATCACCACTTTCAATTTTTGCTTTCAATATTGCCAATTTTCATAATGTCAGTTTTCTGTGCAGTGTAATCTGTGGTATTGACATTGTACAATCTTAGTGTTGAGTACTGAGTGTTTGAATAATCAATAATCATTGTAGCAGCTGAAGGTAAGCACGAAAACAATATTTTTCGATAAGCTAATTTGTGTATTTTATGTACACACAAGTCTGAATCTGCTATGCTTCAAACCAGGATATTCGTGAGCTTTCACAATTGCTTCTTATAGATTAATAAACTATTGTATAAAATGAACCAAGAGACTCTTGCACCCTGCTACTTTGGTGGATCAGACAGAGCTGATTGTCATTAGTCATCACCTTTCTATTATGGAGAACGTCAACTACAATGAGTTAAGGAAATGTTACCAGTGGACAAAGAGCTTCTATAAATTAGGACTGGGCTTGATTTTCGGGCAGCCTTAATGTCCCAAATGTGCAGGGTAGCTTTCTGATAAATACAGAAACATTGCCTGTGGAAAGTATATATAATTTGCAGATGGAACTTCCTCTTCACATTTTTTTTGTTTGGGCAATGATTAAGGCAATAAAAATTATTGCATGTGCTGAAATGCTAAGTAAGTTGATAAAGCTGACACTGGTAAAGTTCTTGTAACTGGGATGCACAATCACACATGTCAGGGCAGTTTTGTAAATTAGGGGACAATATTCATACTTTTATTCTCAATTCCCATTCAGGTTTATAGCCTATAATCACAAGCAAAAGGCACTGCCCACAGTACTGTCAGAGTTATATTCATTTATTACAAAAATAGGCACTTCTTTATCTCTCTTACAAAATTTGTCTTTTTGTGGAGATTTGAACCTCATAGCACAGAGGCTTCAGAAATTGTAAGCATGTCTCCTGGAGACATATACACAAGATTCTTCATTGAGTGAAAATTTTTCTATTGTACTCAATGAAAGCAACACGTCACCACCTTCCTGCCCCCATTTCTTTGAGCATATCCACTGAGGTACTGTGTAGACCTGACGATTTACAGTTTTTCAGATGCTGAATTGCATTTGCTATTTCACTGCGTAAGATTGTAGGTTCTGATGTAAGTTACTCAACTGCTTTACTGTCTGTACTGTAGCAAATTCCAGAATACAACATTTCACAATACTGTTGCCACATCACAAACAATGTCTTCATTGTCTCTGCTACGACTGCCGTTCTCACCAGCCACATACAACAATTAAATTCACTGCTAATGCTGTTCAATTACTTGAAGAGATCATGTACTTGATAGTGGTTATAATACTGTTCTATCTCATCACAGATACAATTAATGACGTGTGACCAACCCTTTCTACTGTTTATTTCTCTGGACAGGTTCCTACTAGGTGGTCACTTACTGGCTGATTCAATTTCCCTGATTTTTCCAGGACTTTAGTATGCAGTTCCCAAATAGTCTTTTGGGGGTGGACACTGAATGTTGAGGATGCTTTAAATATTCAGTATTTTTATTGTCCTTTGTTTAAAAAATGCTGGTTTTATATGTTAATGGACAACTGAAAGTATCGAATATACTCAGCCAAACTGACATTTCAATGTACCACCAAATGGCAATGCAAACTGCAATACATTGGATAAAGCACAACAATATTCCAGATATGAAGCACATACATTTTAAATCGTTCCCTAAAATAAGATTAAATTAAATGATTTGGCCATCAAAAATTGTGATAAAAATTGAAAATAGTACATTTATTTGTTGTGTGCAAACAGAAAGGGAATGAAATACAAATAAATTTTAACTAATGACCTACAACTTAAATAAAAAATAGTGGCAAAATACTTACAATTTAATGCAAATCCAAAATTCACTCTTTTGGAAGACTTTTTGTGAAATGGTGTTTAATAACTTGATCTCACATGTGATGATGCGGAAAGTGTAGATCAAACAATGGAAAATCCAGAGAGGAATGTAACAATATTATGAAAGGATAGTTGCTACTCGCCATGTAGCATCTCTGCTACACAGAAAGTGTAGTTCCTTATATTTTACTGTTATGCAAATGATGATTCAATGGAACAATATACTAGTCACATTGACACACCTGTAACTCTATTATATTAAATAATCTAGGGAAACTTCCACATGGGAAAAATGTATCTAAAACACAGATGATATGACTTACCGAACAAAAGTGCTGGCAGGTCGATAGACACACAAACAAACACAAACATACACAAGAAATTCAAGCTTTCGCAACAAACTGTTGGCTCATCAGGAAAGAGGGAAGGAGAGGGAAAGATACATATTAAATAATCTTCCGCGTATGCTAATTTAAAGCAAGACTTGGGCACTATTTTAAAATTACAAAAAATGCTATATAAGTCTCAAACATACCAAACTATACATAAGAAAGTTTTATGTGGCACTATCTTTTAAGATCTTGCATTTTTTCTTAAGTGCTACTTCCCTTTCAGTATCTGCTAATAATTTTAACTTTTTCATTGCAAGATGTCTAACTTCTTCAGCAGATTTCTTCTGGCACTCTGCCTTTTCCTTTGATTCTCTTTTTTCTCCTTATTCAGCAATTCCGCATAACAAAAATGAGCATTGTTCACTGCATTTATCAATCATTTCTTCAAAAACCTGCCACTGAGCAATCAGCGTTCTTTCTTTTTTATGTTCTATGGTGCCTTCCGAATTCACAGAAAACCTCTGTCCCAATGATGCATTCCCATGAGAAAGTATGGAAATAAATTTTACCAAAGATCTTAGACCGAGAAATTCCTCCTCCCCAAATGAGCTTAAAAGTTTGATGCAGTGGTGATCCAATTTATTTTTCTTTTGTTTGTACATGGACATTTCTTCTTTGATTATTGGTAGTGAAATAAACTCCTTAAATTGATGCTTAGCATTATCAGCCTGTTTTCAAGAAAACCATTCTTTGTCAACCAGACACTGAAGGAATAAGTGTAAATGAGCAGTTGCTACTGCTGATTTGAGTGCCACAAAATTTGGATGAAATTGCCTTCATCAAAGGAAATTATAATGGCGACTTCTCCATTAACTTCTGTAAGAGTATCTCCACACAGGTTGACCAGTCATTTTTGAACTGTAGCATATGTAAATCAGTGATGCCTTTACCCTTGCTTTCTCATTTTTTGCTGCAAAACCGAGATGAATACTTTTTGAGGGGACAAACTTATCTTTCCTTGTCAAGTCAACTGAGGGAAAAGGAGATACACTGTTCGAAACACTTTCTTTTATGAAACATTCCATAAAAATCTTCACAATGTTTGCCAACACACCATAAAGATATGGAGTTTACAGCACTTCACTTTGAACTTTCTTAAAAATGTTTCAAAGTGTGAAGCAACGGATATAAAAATGCCAATTTTGCGCCAAGTAATTTATATTGGATGTGCTCCGAACTACTTTGAAACTGTGTCTGGTACCTGGTACATTGTCATTCTCAAAACCACTTGTAACAAATACTGATAAATTTGCCAAGATATGAATAGCTCACTCAGCTACAGTAGCACAGTTCAAACATTTTAGTGTCTTTTACGTGAAAGATGTATGCCATTACAACAGTGCACAGTTTTCACATCACGCACTGAAATTACAGAAATATGCAAAAAAATCTTGACTTTTTTGTGACTTTTCCCAGTACTTTACAATACCTGATATTCCCTGATTTCCAAGTTGAGTGGCCATCATATTATACAGGATCTGTCTTGATCCTGGATAGTGTGGATACCAGTTTTCTTCAATTAACTGTACTAAAGACTATGATATCCAAGGATGATTAGCACTTTGCGGCCATTCTGATGTCAGAAGTAATGAGGAACTGGTCTCCTTCATTTGGTGCCTGTTTTGATATTGGTACTTCCTTACCAACACTGATTTTATGGAGGTTTGGTCTTACAAGCTGATCAAACTCCCACAGAGTTCCTTGTTTGTGAGTCTTAATTGTCCTTCTCTGCTCTCCTTGGTGGATTTTAACTTAATACTCATTTTCATGGACAACTGATTATGATCACTTCCACAGTCAGCTCTAGGAAAGGTCTAACAGTCTAAGACCTTTGTGTAATATATCTGAAAAATTCCAGTCTTATCGGTTCTCTTCCACATACACAACTATCTTTCATTATTCTTACACCAAGTGTCTGTAATGATTTAATTGTGCTCTGTACCAAGGTCTACCACATGGCTTTCCCTTTCATTCCTTTCCTCCTGCCCATATTCTACTACTACTTTTCATTTTCTTTCTTTTTCTTCAGTAGAGTTGCAGTCCCCATCAGAATTAAATTTTCACCTCCCTCGAGATACTCAAACGCAAGCACGCATGCGCGCAAACCCACCCACCCACCCACCCTCCCATACACACACACACACACACACACACACACACACACACACACACACACACACACACACACATGCCTGCATTCCTGAATAAGTAGGAACAAAGACAAAAGATAAAGACTGAGAGATATCAATTTTTGTTAACTCTTACAATACATGTATAAGAAATGGCCCCACCTGTTTTATGAGGAATCCACCCCTACACGATGCCGATATTGGCAGTGTTGTCATCCATATAACACAAGTTTGTTTTGGAAGGCATGACTTGAAGAGTCTCATTAGCTTCACCATGTTGTCTTTGTACTCAGGAACACCATTGGGTCCCCATCTGAGAAAAGATAAAATTACATTTAAGATAACATATAACAGCCAATTGAAAGTTCATTATGTAAAATCCTAAACAGTGAAACTTTTAAATATATTGCGGTCAATGACATGCAACTGATGGAGCAATGGCACATACAACAATTTCTAAGAACAATTTCAGTGAAGACTTGATTATCTGAACATCTCTAATGTGGATTCGCGACTACCTGGATTGTCTGTCATGAGCAAATACTTCTGTAGTCTAGTCCGTGTGTGCACGGACATATTGTGCTGGCACTAGCTACTCTGACCCTATGCGGCCTCTGCCTCATCCAAGTTTGGCACTGCTGTGCCATACCATGTGTGTGCTTATAAATGTCTAAGTGCAAGAGGGTGGTGTTATCACTTAAAGATAAAATTAACATTACTGATTCATAAAAAAGGAAAAACTGGTCATCAGTTAGCTAATAACTATAGTGTAGGTACTTCTACGATATGTGATATCAAAAGAATTCTGATCTGATTTTGAAGTCAACCTGCAAACTTGATAGTGAAAAAAAAGTGATGAAGAAACTGAAAAATGAAGCTCTGTATTGCCGGTTTTTACAAAAACTGTCAAATGGGCAACCGATACCTGATCCTTTGCTCTGAGAAAAGGTATTACAGTTAAATAAATAAATAAACAAATAAATAAAAAAACAGGAGGTAATGAATCATTCATGACAGCTAATGGACGACAATACAGACTTAAATCTCATTGTGGAAGTTATGGGTTGGACATACAAGGTGAAAAAAATGTCAGCTGATGTAGATGCAACAAATCCTATTGGACATGGTATCAAAAAAAGAATTGGATGAAAATGTCTATGACTTGGACTTTGTTCACAACACTGATGAAACTGGATTAAATTGTGTGCGGTATTGCCCACTCATTGCTTATAGGGTGCCTAAGGAATGCAGTGTTCTCGGAATGCTATACAACAATTCAAACAAATAACATTAGTAGTTTTATTTCTTAACTTTGATTACAGCAAATGTCACTAGCAAGAGGAGACAAGAAAACAGTAAAGTTCTTGCTATACACAAAGTCCTTGTAAGCACTTGATACGAATCACGACAATCTGATAGTGTAGCACTAATGTCCATTGCAGTCTGGGGCAATCTGAGCCCCAAGGCTGGAATGAGCAGCACTTGTATTCACTTCTTGAAGGTAGTGCTCCTGGTGCGGCAAGGTCCAATTCCGTGCACCATCGGCCTACGTCTGCTCATCACCTTCTCTGGTTTTCTGTTCATCTTAGTTCTGGCACTTGTGGTTATGCCAGAACAAATTGGAAGTCATTACCATCAAAATCTTTAGCATCTCGGGGAAAGAGTTCAGCTCCAGGATGTAAAACTAGAAAAGGGTGAGTAGCAATCAGCTTGAGCAAACGCAATCAAGATCCATAAAATGCCTTTGCACCTCATCAGAAATACCAAAAATTCCAGACCCTTGAAAAATATCAGGGTTCCCTTAGTTTACAAAAACCAAAAAAAGTGCATTTATGAGTACTGAAATATTCACTGACTAGTATGACAACACTTTTATCACTGGAGTGAAAAAAGTTTAAAACAAAATTGGTAAATATAGGAAAGTCCTAGTTTACTGGATAACGCACCAACCCATCATTAGGCTCAACCGTTAGAGACAGAAAATTGAATGTTTACAGTAAAATTTTTGCAGCCTAATGTGACATCCCTGCTACAGCTAATGGATCATAGAACTGAAACATTAAAATGACTTTACAGAAAACAGCCTTTATGTACATAGTGATCTGTTGATGCAGATGACACAGAAGTTGTTTTCAAGCAACTGAATTAAAAGGAGTGTTATTACATGGTTGTAGATGCATGGGATTTGACTGAAAGGAATGAACAATGTTCAGAACAGAGTGCCAAGACACAAGTACAAAAATTCAACAACAGTGGAATATTCTGTTTTGGAGGATATAAATGAGCTAATGACACATATACAAATATGCCATGAATGTGATGCCAGTGGTATGAAAGAGTTGTGGCAGTAATTATCATGGATGACGAAATGGTTGAAAACATATTGCAGGCAAATGAACAGTAGGGAATGAAAGAAGATGAAACAGAAGAACACGCAGATGCTGAAAATAATGCAAGACCATCTCATGCAGAAGCATTGAGGTCATGGGCACATCCAAACAAAACAGCTCCTTACTATTGTTCTGTCACACTTCCAAGTTTAATCAACTCATTCCACTGAATCCAGACAACTACCACATACACACCACTTCATTGCCAAGACTTATGTCTGTGGTGGAGGGTCTTATGACTGCTTGGTACTAGTTCTAAATCATCTGGAGCACACCGAAATGACCAGTGTGTTCTTTTAAAGCAGTGACTAATCTTATGACAACAGCAAAATATTTGGGGTAAGTCTTAGTGTATATCAAAAACATGAACTAATGGGAAATGGAGGTGGTGTATTTGTCACAGCAGACAAGAAACTCAAATCCACTGATATAGAAATTGAACTTGCATGCAAGATTGTGGACAAAATAGAAACTTTCTATAGACCATCAGACTCATCCCTAGATGTAGCTGAAAACTTCAGAAAAATCTTCAGCTAGCTCAAACACATTCTGTAATCATACTGTCATAATTGGAAGAGATTTAAATAATCCAACAATCATTTGGGATAATTAAGATATTTGTTACTGGTGGGTGTGACCAGACATCCGGCAAAATAATGCTACATTTCTTCTCTGAAAAATACCAAAAAGTTATTGTTTGGAAGCTCACTCATGACAGTAATAGATCTAATGGCAACAAAGACTTGGCCTCTTTAAGACATTCACACTGAACGTTGCTATAGCAAGAACAAACACAATTTGTGGAACATAGTACTTTATAGAGCAACAGGTAAGATACAGTAAAGTACAGGTTATATGTAGCACTGAACACACTAACTGGACAACAGTAATACAGATTATAGAACAGGCTAAGCACTCATCTGTGATCGCTTTAATAAAACTGTTTCTTTGGCGACTCACCACAGTGCACCAGGGGGTCAGCCTAGGTGGCCTCTATAAGCAGGCTTGTGAACTGTATGAATGCGCCATCTCTGAAATCGCGCACTTCATGAGTGAAAGTAAATCACTCCTCCATTTTAGGGGTGGGAAAACCACATACATATCTAAAAACATTAGGCACAGAAAAATGCATGGTATAGAAATAAAAAGCACTTGTAGTGAAAAAGCATCGGTACAAAAAAGGCATTGGTACTGAAAAAGCACTGGTATCATGAAAAACAAGCACTGATCTTACAAGACACTGGGATTATGAGTCACGGAAAACACCAATGACAGCACTGACATCTATTCCATTGCCCAATGGCAGCGGCCGATGCAGCAAGTGGCAGGCAGCCACCGATGAGTAGGGGCAGAAGTGATGAGGGGGTGGGGTGGTGCACCATTCCTACTCTTATGAGATGCCATAGGCCAGGACCGGGGACAGTGGCTCCATAGCGATGTCCTAGTCGAGGTCAGCTGTTGGCACCAGAAGCGTCAGCAGGGGCATCAGTGAAGATGCCCACACAAAACCCAGCAAAGAAGGTGGCAGTGGTAACTGAGGAGTGGGAGTGGAGGAAGGAACCCCATGCAGCAATCTGCCAGATAGCGACCCCTACTGCGGGGTGGGGGCTGGGGAGGTGGAACAGATCCTGCCATGCATGGCCGCAGCTGGTCGAAGTGACAGGACTCCACCATTCAGGAGTGTGGACAATGCACAAGTGCTGGCCCTGGCGACACTCGATGATGGCAGGAACCCAGTGCAGCCGGCAGCCAAAACCATGGGCGCAGGCGGGCAGTGATGCCACTGGACGTGGCAGCAGGTGAAGGAGGGTCCGTGGTTGGTGTCCAAGTAGCAACTCCACCGGGATCAGAGTGAAATAGTATGAACTCATAAAGTAGTCTAAAGCACCCTTCAATTGCAAAAATCATAGACAGGGCCAAAATAGTGACTGATGTGGATGTGGACGGACAACATGCCTTATAGGGAAACTTGGAATAGGCATCCACCGCAATGAGGCAATACTGATTTAAGAAGTGCCCAGCAAAATCGACATTCAGATGCTCCCACAGGCACTGCGGTGTCAGCCAATGGTAAAAAGATGCCTGCAGGTCTGTGTGCTGCTGAACCCAGTGAGTGCAAGTGACGATAATCCATGTAATGTCTCCATCTATCCCAGCCGTTACACTTGTTGGCGGGCCAAAGCTTTGCTGCAAGAGATCCCTCGATGAGTGACATGCAGAAGCCACAGAACATTAAGATGTAAGGAAGTGGGAATCACGACCTGGTGAGCAGTGTGTTCCACAGCTAACAGAAGAACCCTGTCAAATACAGAGAGATGGTGCTGGAGGGAAAAGCAGTTATGCAAGGGATCTGAGGCATAGCCCAGGGTTTTTCCAGCCAATCATGCTGTACTAATGAGAGGACCCGATTAAGTACAGGATTCGCAGCGACAACTGATGCTATCATGGCACTAGTGATGGGAAATTCATCGACTGCATTCTGGTTTTCAATATCTGAATAGAAAGAAAGCAACTTGTCCTGATGGAATGCCAATTCTAGCCCAATTTAAAGGTGAGATAAGGCATCAGTGTTGGTGTGTTATACCATCAGCCGGTAATGGATCTGATAATGATAATGGAGGAGGAAGAGAGCCCACCTCTGCAAACAATGTGCTGCCTTGTCTGGCATGGAAGGTGAAGTGCTAAAAAGAGCAATCAATGGCTTGTGATCTGTGATTAAATGGAACTTAGAACAAAGTGAGAAGATGTGACATTTACTGAGGATGAATACCATCCCTAAGGCCTCCTTTTCAATCTGCTTACTTGTGCACCAACACCACACCAGGCCTGTGCTGAGAGGTATCTGTGGCCAACACGAGATTCTGATCCAGCTGAAAAGCAGCCAGATGCAGGGCCGACTGAAGGTCAGATTTACTCAAGGCAAATGCTCAAGCACAAGCTGAGGACCAGATAAATACACGTGCAGGGGCTGAGTAACAGTGGATGCATCTGGTAAAAATGTATGGTGGTAAGCAACTTTACCTAGAAACACCTGCAGTTCCTTAATGGAGGATGGCCGCGACAAACCCAAGATTGCATCAACATGGTGACACAATGACTTGACCCCTGTGTGAGAAATGCCAAAACCTAGGTACTCAATTGATGGCTGAAAACATTGAGATTTGGAAAGATTGCACTTGAGACCCACATATTGCAAAACAGAAAACAATGATTGGAGATTTCTAAGGTAGTCTTAGGTGGAAGAACACAAAACAATTATATCATAAAGGTAATTTATGCCGCCAGGCACAGAGAATGTCAACTGTTTTAAAAAAATGTGGAAAAGGGGCATGCTAGTGATTCCAAAAGGCAAGCATTGATATTGGAATAGGCTGAAAGGTGTACTGACAACAAGAAGGAACCTTGTGGTCTCATACAAGGGGAGCTCGAGATACTCTTCGGACAAATCAGTCTTGGAAAAGTAGTGACCACCTGATAATTTTGCAAGCAAGATGTGAGGGCAGGGCAAAGGTTATGCATCTATCATGGACTGTGTACAAATCGTGTCACTGAAGATGCTGCAGAGGCAAAGCATACCCATCGGCTTCTCGTGTAGCCCATTCACTGGAAGAAATAGGCTGAATGACAATGAGCGACATCAAACTGTTGAATTTGGCCTTGGCAGTGTTGTGCAATGTGACAGGCACTTGCCGCACTCAAAGAAAAGGAGGGCGGGTGGCCTTTTTCATGACAATGTGAGCCTAAAAACCAGTAACAGAACTGAGTCCAGGGGAAAATAGAGATGAAAATTCAGGGCACAGGGACTCCAGTTGCTGATGTGGAGCTTGATGTAACACTAGATTTAACTCATTAGCAAAGTAGTGACCGAAAGTGTTAAACGCACCTAACCCGAACTGGTCTGCCAAATGGGAAGGATCCACAACAAGGATGATGAGAGGGTGAACACCAGATTTGTAAGACACAGGAGTGAAAAACTGATCTAGAATCGGAATTTGCTGTTCATTGTACCTAATCCTCTTTCATGAACCCTGTGTGAGGAGAGTGGAGCGCAAGTCCATGTATATCTGCGCATTTACTAAAGACAAAGCAGCTCCTGTGTCCAATTGCATTTTTAGCAGTTTATAAGAAGTACGCAAGACAATAAACAATATATTTGGGGAGTCAGTCATTGTAAAGATATAATTTATGTCCACTGGTATTAATGTGTCTTCCACATCTGAAGAAGAGTTATACACTGATGCAATGTGGCTTTTCTTTGAACACTCGTTGCAAACAGCCCCAATGCTTAGGGAAATCAGCACGCTCATGCTGGATGAAGCAGTACGACCAAGATGGAAGGGGGCACGTGGCCACTGTTGTGACACATCCAGTTTCTGCTGTGACCGTAACCAATGCTGCCACATGTGACGGTGAGTCGAAGGTTGTACTGCTGTAATGGCTTCCCCGTCATCCTGAACACTTGCAGTGTGCCACCAGGGGTTGACTGAGTAACTTCTAACACCTCCCCCAATGCAGCAATCTGATCGCCTGTGGCTCATGGCACTTCAAAAATTCTGCAGCCCAGGCTTTGTAAGATTGATCTGGGCATTTCTGGCAATGGTAAAATTCTACACATGCCACAAAGACATCCATTCCGTCACAGTACTATATTGAGAGAAGCTTGTACAATTCATCAAATAAGATGGCTGGTTTTTGCAAAGGTGCAAGTTGGCACAAAAAATGATAAATGTGTGGCGAGAGCCAGAAAAGAAAGAAAGCCCTACACAGGTCTGCATCGCCCTCGCAAAAAACCTGGAAATATTGGTGTAACCATGTCTCATAGGATTCTCAATTTTCAGCTGATTCGTCATAGGCCAGAAAAGGTGACAGGTGCACTGATGGGAGAGTAACTTGTATGAACACGCAGATACCCCTTGACTGAGAGTGGTGGTGAGAGCCTGCTGTTGTTCTGTGAAAGCTTGCTGCTGGGTAATGATACATTGGAGCATTTCTTCCATCAAGGATGTTCATCGTGTAACTTAGCACCGACACTAACGTGCACAGAAAACTTAATCCCATCCTCGTCACCTTGTCTGCCACAGCCAGAACAAACACAATTTGTAGAACAGAGTACTTTATAGAGCAACACACAGGATAGAATGAAGAACAGGTTGTGCACAGCACTGAACACACTCACTGGACAATAGTAATACAGGTTCTACAACAGGCTGAGCACTCGTTTCTGATCACTTAAATAATACTGTTTCTTTGGCAGTTCACTAAGGTGCACCAGGGGTGTGACCGAGGTGGCCCCTAAAAGTGGGCCTGTGAACTGCATGGACACGCGATCTCTGAAATCGCACACACAGTGAGTGGAGGTAAATCAAAAGTGTATAGTGATACATATATGATGTTAATGATCTTTGTGGTATCTATTTGTGTTTTCTGTGTTCCACAAGCAATGCAGAGATCAAGCAAAAGCTGATAGCTGTTCTTTGTGTGGCAGTGGAATCTCACGTCACTGGATTAAATCTTCACTGAGTTGACAGCCATCTACTGCAAGGAGCAGCCCAAGGCTATGCAAACTCTCTTCTAATGATTATTAATAAGTGCAGATTGTAAAATTAGTAATGTTATTGTTAGTGTTGTAATCAGGTGTTTCTAGCCATAATACAGTTCACATATAGTTCTTACATAAAATTTTTAAATACCTTACATGGCATTATCTTGCACTCTGTAGTGATAATAAAACAGCTTGAAGTATTTGTGAGAATATTCCTGGAGTTGAGACTATTTCTGAAAGTGTATAATATCTTTGGTTCTTGAAGTAGACCGATGAAACATGGTTTTAACTTAATAATAAATGTTTTTAAAGAACAGTATAAATTGTATTGGAAAGTGAGTGAAACCTATTTACTGTACTTAACTGAAAAATTTACAGAGTATATTAAAGTGGAAAACATTAAAAGTTATGTTGGACTGATGACACAAAATCCAGAGATCCAGTATACATAGATGAGTTCTCTATTAAAACATGGTAATTGGCTGCCAAAACACTGCTGTAATCAACAGCTGAAAATGATGACTTCATTGGAGATTCAAATAAAAAGTCATTATACGTTATCGCCCCTATTGTATCTGAAGAAGACAAACCTGAAAACTAATAGATGACCCATAAACATACATAGGGGTCATTCCATGTCAAGCGGCCTAAATTTAGACAAGCTCCCCAGTTGATCATCTCCAATTTTGATGAAATTTTTACTGGATGTGCATATAGACCTTACATGAAGCACTGCCAAATTAGAGCTTCATAAGTAGTATGGTGGAGCCACTTTTTTGTAAAGGCTTGTTTTTTAACTGAAATGGATAAATGATCAACTTTGTTTTCCCATTGTTCAGGATCTAAGAGACCTGTCATACTGAAAATTTGTGATCCTCTTCAACTTTTTGGGTACAGTAGCTTAGTTGTAGTACAAAAGGTCAAACTATGGTAAATTCATCATAGTGTGCTATCAAAAAGGCTCATAAATCTTGTCATACCAAATTTTGGCTATACTTTATTGCCTTGTGTCTACTGAAAGAGTAAATTTCTGAAGCTAATACTTTAGTTATCTGCAGCCTGCCAGCATGTCACAAAGCTCCGCAAGTGGCATCCAGATTGCTCAAATAATAACTGAGTTATCAAAGTTCAAAATGTGCTAAAAAAATTTAATCAGTCAATTTTGGCTCACTTTTAAAAGGTCATATCTCAAAAGGGATCACTCAAATTTGATTTTTCTCTGCATGATTGAAAATAGCTCACCTTGTTTGATCAGGAAAAGTTGTTTTTATTTTGGAGACTTTGCATTTAAGAACAAATAAACTTATATTTTCATCACATTACATTTCTCAACATTGCAACTTAAATGAATAAAGGATCAACTTTGATTTACCATTACTCAGGATCTAAGAGACCTGCCATGGTGAAACTTTGTGACCCTGTTCTTAACTTTTTGGGTACAATATCTTAGTTGTAAAACAAAAGGTCAAACTATGGACAATTCATCACAGTATGCTATCAAAGTGGCCCGTAAATCTTGTTGAACCAAATAAATTTACATTTATATTACATTAAAAAATACATGTACCAGTAGTACTCTTTATGATTCCCAAGCCAAATATTTCAGTTGTTATTAATTCATTTGCTGAAACTTGTTACTAAAAGCAATTACAGTTGATTCTAACAGATGTCAGCCCATTCTTGTTGCTGATGAAGCTGGAATGACAGAAATAATGTGTTGGTTTGAAATCCAACAAGCATCCTGCCTAGCTGGCCAATAGAGAGAATGTGCAGGTCCATTGAGGTGCATGAAACTGACTGAAACAACATTTTCGTCTTCTGAAACTTCAGACACATTACCAATCCACCATTTTCCATCATATATACAGGCAATGTATTGGCCTGGTTGTAAGGCTGTAATATTTCTGAATGAAACTGTTGCTTGACTTTGGTCAACATTTGCCACGAAAAAATTGTATCATTGGATACTCTTCTAATACAAACTTGCTTTTCATTTAATTGCACAAAATGGTGATTCTTTCTTGTTCCTGATACTGTGCAGCCATTTTTAAACCTTGCTTCCTACTCAGTTTTTAATGTTTCAATTTCTTCTTTTGAAACTAAAATGAATTGGATTCCTCTGATATTATTTGTAAGTATTTAAACAAATCAGTTGGTGTCAAAATCTGGTCCTCATTTGGTCTTTGAATGCTTGCTCTTGCTGCCAGGCACTTTACAGTTCCTCCAATTCCATCACCTGGAGATTTTCCATGGCTTGCAGCAAAAAAGTTCCATCCCAAAGTCATTTTGATGGCGGTAGAAATTCAGAAAATTTTTGAAGTTTTTGTACTGCACTGCTGACCCATTACTGAAGTAGTGAACGTGTGTGATTTTTCCAAAGAGACACTTTAGATCTTCTATTAATTTCACTATAAAAGCATGTACAGCGATTGCATCATGTTTCAGGTTGTCGCTTATTATACAGTAGCTCATGCTGCTGATGTCCAAGTTATTTGTGAAATACACAACAAATGGGTATAAAGTTGCTTGGCTGTTATTCCAGTGAAAACCTTGAGTTGCATCCTGGACAATCAAGGAATAATTTTCAGCAAAGTCCATTAATATGATTAGTTCAGTTGACTTACAGCTTTCTTTTATGCATTTTAGTGCTTGCTCTGGTGCTTTGATACATAATGATGAGTGGAAAGTTTGTCAATTTTTGAAATCAGATCTTCAATAAAATCCTCGGTGGTCATCTGACTGGTTTCTTTCTAATGTATCTCCATCAGTGTGCACCCACTGTTTGAACTCAGTGGTATCACCTGGGTCACTATCTTCAAAACTACTTTCTAAAAACTGTTCCCGTAGTTCTTTTCCCAGACAGATTTCACAGCAATGAAGCATGTAGTCTTTCGATTCCAAATCACACACTGTTTTAGCAATCAGACTCTTATAATCTCCTTTAATTGGAGTGCTTGCAAGCATCAATGTCACATTTTGGTGTAAAGTGCAAACACAGACTGAGTGGGTTCCTGCATCACCCACAGTGATGCACCGTTTTGGCCTCAATTCGCAAAATTTGGAAAATCCAATTTCAGGCCCATGCTGAAGTCAATATGCAGTAAACAGTTCTTTCAAATTATTCAGAAGAAGGTATTTTTGCTTCAAAACTTTCTTTCCTTCTATTCTAAATGATACACAGCCTTTTTACCTGGACAAATGTGGCTAAATTCTTCATTCTGAAGAAATGTTACCACTCTTTCTTTTATGACATCTGGAATCTTCTTGCCGCACTTGTTCTTTGGCAGAGCTTATACACCATTTTCTGCCTGTAAGTTCCTAGCTGCTTTTACCATCCTCTCTGAAACACCAAATTCTTGCACTGTCTTTTTTATAGTCCAGCTTTGTAGCACTAATGTCAGTATTTGCAATTTTTCAGGTTGCCTTGACAACTGCAACTTCTCTTTCAGTTCTTTAATCAGCTGCTTATAATCTTCACAATCAGGACATGTCTTGCTTGTACTGCGTGTTTGAAGATCTTTTGGGGCGAATCCTCCACCAGCAGCAATGTTATTCGCAATTGCCTCTTTAGCTCCACTTATTTTTTGTTTTGCGTAACCTTTCACATCCCTTTTTCATACTCTCTGAAATTTTAGAGGGGAGACCCCAAAAGCAATTAGACTTGAATCGATTGATACTTCTGGATATGCTTCATCTTCTGACTGATTTGAAGTTGACTGTGACTTTTCTGCTTTCTTTGCTAAAAACTGTTTTCTGGAAGTTGGACAGATCTTATGACCAGGTTTCACATGGCTCTTAGTCATGGCTTGCAATTGTTTTGCTGTTTCCACATTGACAATCCATAAACCCTTTTTAACAGAATGGTTCTTTGCACCAAAAGGATTACAACAAGATCTCTGTAGAAAGTCATATTTGTCCACAAGTATTGCTTTGTGACGAAACCATATTTGTGCATTTTCAGTAAGACGTATCTCACCTCTTTGGTTTATTAATTCCTGTTGCTCTACCGAAAATTCTTTGATTGGAATGAAGCCTTTTTGACGTGTTTATGTTTTCAGATGACATGCAGAATTATCTGCAAAGCCAATGACACATGGTACTGATATCCATTACACTACAATTAAATTTATGCTTCCAATTGCCGTTTGTTTCAATATTAGATAAAGTAAAAGTGGTGTACATTTCCACCTGAAAAAATATTAAACAATCATAGATAATGAGAACTTCCTTGAGAACACAACAGAAAAAATTAAATAACCTGATAAACATTTCTAAAGAGTCACCCCGTACCTTGAAATAATTTTTACTTACCAAAAAAAGATGTTTATCCAGTAATTACAACACACTTTACATCATTTAAAAAGGCACACACAACATCTGAACACTCTTCCTTGCGCAACAGTGTGCTTCAGACTAATCGTTGAAGCATGTTACCAAACTTCATCATTAACACTAACCTGGTCTGTCTCCAAAATAAAAACAACTTTTTCTGATCAGACAAAGTGAGCTCAGGTAACTCAGTTATTATTTGAGCAATCTGGATGCCACTTGCAGGACTTAATGACATTTTGGTAGGCTGCAGATAACCAAAGTAATAGCTTCAGAAAGTTGTTCTTTCAGTAGATACAAGGCAATAAAGTGTAGCTAAAATTTGGTATGACAAGATTTATGAGCCACTTTGATAGCACATTATGATGAATTTACCATAATTTGACCTTTTGTACTACAACTAAGCTATTGCACCCAAAAATGTGAAGAGGATCACAAAGCTTCAGCACAACAGGTCTCTTAGATCCTGAACAATGGTAACCAAAGTTGATCATTTATTCACTTCAGTCGCAATGTCAAAAACGAGCCTTTATGAAAAGGTGGCTAGTGGCCCCATCATACTACATATAAAGCTGTAATTTGGCAGTGCTTCATGTAAGGCGTATAAGTACATCCTGTAACAATTTCATTGAAATTGGAGATGGTCAAGTAGAGACCCTTAGGCCATCTGACATGGAATGGCCCATAAAGGTGTTGGTGTACATCTAGCTGTACACAGCTGATGAAAAATTTTTAAACTATTACAAATCATAACAAAGCATCAATGCTACTTGTAAAATCACTACAAGTGGCTGAAGTCACTATGACACATTCTGGCAGATGAAGTATTTCTTGACTTCTGGAAAGTTTTTGACTCAGTACTATACCAATGATTATTAATGAAAGCACTATCAATATGGGACATCAAATGAAATCATTATCTGTTCAAAATGGTTCAAATGGCTCTGAGCACTATGGGACTTAGCATCTGAGGTCATCATTCCCCTAGAACTTAAAACTACTTAAACCTAACTAACCTAAGGACATCACACACATCCATGCCCAAGGCAGGATTCGAACCTGCGACTGTAGCGGTCGCGCAGTTCCAGACTGAAGCACCTAGAACCGCTCGGCCACACCAGCCAGCCTATTATCTGTCTTCATTATCCTTACATATTATGGACGTTATGCATGTGTGTATGTTCCACACCTCCTTCCAGCTGCACTTGGTACACACATTCCTTACTGAAAGCAATAATTGCTGTGAGGCTAAGACATTTAAATTTGACATTTAAATTTATTACTTCTTTGCTACTAACTCTCTTCATAACATGTTTTGCTGGTAGTATCCATGTATGCCATTGAATGCACCTAAGCAAAATATATCACTGTGTGAAACATATTTCAAGAGATCTGATGAAGGCATAAACACTGAGATGCATGATAAAATGTCGCATCATGCATGCAGTTTTAATACATGTATTCTTTACCACTATGACACTCCTACAGGTAAGTCAACTTAAGGAAATCCTTGAGACCTGGTAGCACTTCTGACAACTTTCAACTGCAAATGACAAATGGCTATCTAGATCCACAAGGTTCTTGCATAAAGTGTTCTTCTCTCCAGTCTCAAAGATTTTCTTGCCGGCCATTTTATTCTGGGCCAATGTTGATCCTTTGTCCTACTGTCTATTACTATTCTCAGTTTTACAATGTATTTACATTTTCCAGTAACCCAAAGTTATCCATCAAATTCAATTTGTATTCTCCATTTGTGCATATCTGCCCATAAATTTTCTTCAGTATTTCTTCTTCTAGCTAATGCCTGAATTGCTTAGGTCCATGTGGCTGATGGTCTCCCTTTTTCCTTCCTTCCAGGTGGTTCCCATTCCATAATCTGTTGTGCCAGTGTCTTCTCTGACATCTTTTCACATGTACTCAAACTAGTGACTTCAGTTATATCCTTTCAGACCACCTCCAAAAGTCCATATCAGCTGCCCGCAATCTTTTCATTAATTAGGATCAAATGATCCACACTTCTGATCCTTATTATTACAACACTTCTAATAATTGTTTTTAAGATTTTTCTTTTGTTTGACTTCTAATTGGTTGAGCCCATTAAATACCATTTAATATGCCCATTAAATACCATTTAATATTCCAATAGTAAACTTTCCAGCACTTATATTTGAATTAA
Source organism: Schistocerca piceifrons (assembly GCF_021461385.2). Classification (NCBI taxonomy): domain Eukaryota; kingdom Metazoa; phylum Arthropoda; class Insecta; order Orthoptera; family Acrididae; genus Schistocerca; species Schistocerca piceifrons. The sequence continues at coordinate 694,194,318 of NC_060141.1, forward strand.
TTTCCATGTTTAGCATCTACAGATATTTTTGTACCCTTCAGTATGTGTAATTGTTCTCAACCTTCATCCAGTGTAAAATCCTGATTTGTTCCTCCTATTACCAAGTATTTTGTTTTATTTATGCTGGCCTGAACACCTCATTTTTTACACTCCTCTTATCAATTTCCTAGTGATATATTCAATGTCTTCTTCATCTTGTGGTGAAATTGGCTGGTTGTCAGTGAGTGTATAGTACTATCTTTTATTGGGGTTTCTATGTTATTACATTTTTCTTCCAATGTTCCAATGCTTTCTCTGAATATATTTTATAAAGTGTTGGTGATAAGCTGGATCCCTTTGTAGCTTTAAATCCCTGTGAGAGGAAGTTTTGCAGTTTTTGTTCTAGATGTACAGTTTTTACATAGATTCTGAATAGTTTTAATTGTGATAATAGTATTTCATATATTAACCATATGATTAACTGAAATAGTAGGAGAAATATATGTGATCAAAATAGCTAAAAAATGCATTAAAAAAATACTGAGTGTAATTGTAAAAGAAAGTGTATGATATGTTTTCTTTTACTTTCTTACTAGGATTCAGCACACTAATAACGACAAGTATAAACCACTTTCATTTAATTAATATGTTTCATTGTTTGCCTATGTAATCTGTCAGATTTGCAAACCTTGTAACAATTTGTGTCATAACACAGATTTCACTTGTTCCACCAGAACTGATAATACATACAAAATGTGATGGTTTTCTTACAACCATGGGCTTCCAGCTATGTTTTATTTCACAGGTGTCTGGGGTAGCAGTCGTATATCACCTTATATAAACAGACTGAAGTAGCTCTGCACTTTGTTTATTCCATCACTCATCGTGCTTAACTTTGTCAGGATGAGCTTCAGTATATTACCCAAATTTAAAGTAATATATCATGTTAAATGCTTAAAAAAGCTTTCAAAAACCACCATGACATGTAAGCTTTTTGTTTCTTTAATTTGTCTCAGTTTTTATCAGAAACCTATCTTTCAACACTCCACTGACCACAGAAAATAACTTCACACAGCTATTTGTGTAATGGAATTGAAAGTGCATTCTCAGTGCAGTTAGATAGAGAATGCTGGTCTTCAATAACATGCCTTGAAGGGTTATTTCAGGCTTAGACTGTGTGCTCATAATCACTTTATGACAAGAAGGGTTATCAGTGAGTGAAATTGTCTACAAAATTAGGGCCCATCACACTGATGACTTTTTAACATTAACAGCTGTTGTGAGGTACACAACACTGGAGATGCCTTGGAGCATTTGCTTATGCTCAACAGCACCACCTGAGGAGTGCCATTTACCAATTATGGCTCATGGGCACCTCAAATAAAATTCTGTACATGTATGTCCTGCCTTTCTTTTTTAAGCAATTGGGAATACAGGGTCAAGACAGACAGTACACAACTGCCTCCATGAAATCAATTTGGCCTCTAAGCACCAATTACGAACAACAATATAATTCTCCCAGGACGACACAGTGCAAAGAAGGTGGGCAAGGGGACACCTGGAATAGGTTCTGGATCATTACTATCAGGTTCTCTTCATCCATGAGGACACTATCACTCTTTGCAATACAGCAGAGGGCGAGTGCACAGCCTGTTAAGCGGCTTGTCTGCACAGGCACACCGTTCCTTTAAGCCCTTACATAAATGATTATTTATTTGCTTAGCTATGAATGATAGTCCTACACACAAAGGTCTGATCAAATCTGTAAATACTTTTAGCACAGCAGTGGCAGGCAATAAACAGTTCATTACATCACAGTGACCATAATTCCACTATGTTCACAGCTCACAAACTTATAAACTGAAGACTAGCTTCTGAACAGTCCTATAGGCCTGATCCTGCCTCAGAATCAAAACATGTGTGGCCCCACGCCATTTTAGCCCACCTAACACGCACAGCTCCCCTCACATCGAAGACCATGATCTTTACCTAGCACCTCTGATCTGCATTTTCTGTCACTTGACACACTGCTCTAGTCAAATTAAGATCCATATACTTGACCATCACTCATTTACAGAAAAATACTTTTCACAATATACAAATATTAAACCAATTACATTACACAGTTCTGTACACTTATTCTACCACATACTATTATATTTTCTCATTACAATTTTTTTATTTTTAGTATATGGCACGAACTGGAACAGCAATTGCTCGCCAAAACAACTACTTAATTCTTCCTTGCCTGTTTTGCATCATGTTATTCAAATCCTTCTACAAGTATTAATACATAAAATTATTATTAAATGAACATAGAAAATGAAATATCAGTACAAATTACCCACACAAATGCTAATAGCTTTATGTATTTGGAGATGGCTCCACTTTAGGTGCACAATTTCACCCGTTATATTAAAGTGTGTATTATTGAGGAGGAGCCTCTCAGTTCTTGCCTAGGCCTACAGTCAACATTTCAGTGAAGGATTTGTCTTTTGAGGTGACAAGCGCATAACACCCATCTTAGCAACACACTCCTCCAAGAAGCAAGAATTGATTAAATGGAATGGCCTACTGTATTTGCTGGCATTAACAAAAATGAGCCTGCTGGGGATCACGTGGAACTGGCAGTATGCCATTACAGAGGCCATCTCACAAACTACATAACCTAAGTATAGTCACCATCTAAGAATGGGACAGGCTTGAGCAGGAAAGTCTCTACCAACTTGTGGGCAGCATACTCTGAGTGGTCAACTACTATCTTCTCCATGCCGCAAACTGCAGTATATAAAACAGTACTTCAAATGTATTACTGTAACATGAATTAACATTTCTTAGATATAATATGTTGCAACAAAAACTTTTAATCATTCGCCCAATGCCTTAAAATGTCTGACAGGTACCAAAGCAGATTTTAAATCTCCTGGACAATACCTTCTATTCCATAAATGAATTCCTGTTTTAAAAAATGCATGGAAAAAAATTGTTTTTCGATGTAAATGCATAAGTAAAACTAAAAAAAATAATGTGTTAATTCATGTTAACACTGAACATGTATTCATATCCTGTGAACTGACTCGTCTCACAACATTTCGATAAAAGAATTATTCAAATGATACATTGAACATGTAACTAATAATTAACTAACTAAATTATGATCAAATGCTTGAAAAGTACATCTGGATATTAAAATACTAGCCATTTATTATTACAATGACATTCAGTTCCAGAGGTGCATTTTAAGATTAACAAATCAATAAATCTGAGTAAAATGTATACAATGTCTGCTAGTAACAATTTATCTCAATTTCTGGTATTTATTCTGTTTTGCACTCTATGCCAAATAGGAACACATACCGTGATATGTCCCACAAGCAAGAATTCACAACTACTACATCAGGACAATATGATGCTCCAGATTTGATGGCTCCAAGCATATTTTTGACTTCTTCTGAGTAGCACTTTGTTAAAAAACTGTATTTCACACGTACATTGTGGTTCTGAAATAAATGTAATGTGTCTGTAAAAAAATGCACTGTCTTTTGTCAACAACTACTGCAGTATCAGCTTACAGTGTAAAACAATGGCACAATACAATAACTAGTCAGCATTTACCATACAAATTCAGTTAATCTGCCAGTACATGCCACTGACTTTTCTATCATATGTCTAATTTAATTAATCTGATGGCACTAGTGAAAATACCTGGATGGAACAACACATAAAAAATGGGAAAGGCAGCAACTCATCTATAGCAGGCAGATGGGTGATGCACAGACACAGGTAACAGAAAACAAGAGTTCACAAGCTTTTGAGCTCTGGCTCATTTTCTAGCAGAAAGGTCAGTCATTCACACACACAACCACTCAGGTGCCAAAGGCACAAAATCGTGGTCACAGTGACACAATCATTGATTGTTGAGAGCAGTTGTCTGGGCTGATGGATGTGGAGACAGGGTAGGGTAGGATGATTGAGGCAAGGGGGGTTTAATGGGGTAGTAAGAGATAGAAATGGGAAAGACAGATGGCTCAGTGAGTGCACAACAAGACAAAAGGGGTACTGAGAGTGTAGGGTATATTATAAATATAAAAAGACAGAAAGATGGAGCAGGAGGAGAAGAGGAGACAGGGAGGGGAGAAATAAGGGTAGGGGAGAAAGAAAGGGAGGAAGGAGAGAGAAGGGAGGGGGGGGGGGGGGGGGCAAGAAGAATGGTTGGAGAAGACAGTGCCTGATCTGGACAGAGAAGTTGTAGAGTGGACAATGACAGAAGGGAAAAGGGAAGGTAAGACAGTGGGAAACAAGTTAGTAGAGGTTTAGGCTGGGGGACTGCAGAGTACTATGTATGATGGAGTGACAGTTCCCACCTGTGTAGTTTAGAGAAACTTGTTCTTGAAGGAATTTCCACATGGCCTACATAGTGAAACTTGTGCTGGAATTGAATTTCCAAATGGCCCACACAGTGAAGCAGCTGTAAGTAGTCATTTGTGTTGTTCTGTGCAGCATTTCAGCAATGGATGATTAAGTTCACAATTGGCCTGTTTGGTGGTGGCAGTTCATGTGAGTAGAGAGTTGGTTGCCTGTCATGCCCACATAGAATGCGACATAGTAATTACAGCACAGTTGATATGTAACATGGCTGATTTGACACATGGCTCCGCCATTTACAGAGTAGGAAAAGCCTGTGAGTGGAACTGCAGTAGGAAGTGGAGAGTGGGGGCATGGGACAGGTCTTACACCTCGTTCATCTACAAGGAAATGAATGACTTCTGGGTGCAGCAATGGCAGTGTGCCTGGAATAGGGATGGACAAGAATATTCTGCAAGTTGGATGGGTGGACGAACACTATTTTCAATGATGTGGATATGATATTGGGTAGGATATCACTCATATCAGGGCATTACAAGAGGTAGTGAAAACCTTGTTGGATGATATGATTGAGCTGTTCAACCTTTTCAACACCAACTGGGTGATAAAGAGTGTCAGAGGAGGAGATAGCACACAACAAGGTTATCACTATATTTCAACAACTCCTACTTTCCATTGCACATGCAGTGTCCATGGGTGGTGAAGCTGTAAGGAAGCAACTTTTTGATTTTTGACAGTGAATGGGTGACAGCTGCCGAAATGGAAGTATTGTTGGTCGTTGGTGTGCTTGATAAGAACACACATATCTACGGATCCATCTAAGAGGTGGAGATAGACATCTAGGAAGGTGGCTTATTGACTTGAGAAAGGCCAACTGAAGTGAATTTTGGAGGAAGTGTTGAGGTTATGGACGAAAGAGCAAAAGGTTGTCTTTACCATGACCACATATCATGAAAAAGAACTCTTCCAGATGGCCCATAAATAGGATCGTGCCATGTGGATACCACAGATTTTTTTATACATTTGGCCTTCAAAAGTGAAATAACTATGGGTCAGTATGTGGTTGATCAGGTTTAGGAAAGATGTGAAAAACTATGTGATCAAAAGTATCTGAACATCTGGCTGAAAATGACTTACAAGTTCATGGCACCCTCCATCGGTAATGCCGAAATCCAATATGGTGTTGGCCCACCCTTAGCCTTGATGACAGCTTCCACTCTCACAAGCATACATTCAATCACGTGCTGGAAGGTTTCTTGGGGAATGGCAGTCCATTCTTTATGGAATGCTGCACTGAAGAGAGGTATCGATGTTGGTCGGTGAGGCCTGGCACTAAGACAGCATTCCAAAACATCCCAAAGTTGTTCTATTGGATTCAGGCCAGGACTCTGTGCAGGCCAGTCCATTACAGGCCGTGCATTATGAACAGGTGCTCGATCATGTTGAAAGATGCAATCGCCATCTCTGGATTGCTCTTCAACAGTGTGAAGCAAGAAGGTGCTTAAAACATCAATGTAGGCCTGTGCTGTGGTAGTGCCATGCAAAACAACAAGGGGTGCAAGTCCTCTCCTTGAAAAACATGACAACACCACTGCCTCCAAATTTTACTGTTGGCACTACACACGCTGGCAGATGACGTTCACCGGGCATTTGCCATACCCACACCCTGCCATCAGACCGCCACATTGTGTACCGTGATTCGTCACTCCACACAAACGTATTTCCACTGTTCAATCGTCCAATGTTTATGCTCCTTACACCAAGCAAGGCGTCATTTGGCATTTACTGGCATGACTTGTGGCTTATGAGCAGCCGCTCGACCATGAAATCCAAGTTTTCTCACCTCCCAACTAACTGTCATAGTACTTGCAGTGGAGCCTGATGCAGTTTGGAATTCCTGTGTGATGGTCTGGATAGATGTCTGCCTATTATACATTACGAACGTGTCGGCGGTCTCTGTCAGTCAACAGACGAGGTCAGCCTGAATGATTTTGTGCTGTATGTGTCCCTTCACGTTTCCACTTCACTATCACAATGGAAATGGTGGACCTAGGGATGTGTAGGAGTGTGGAAATCTCACATACAGACGTATGACACAAGTGACACTCAATCGCCTGACCATGTTCAATGTCCGTGATTTCCGCAAAGCGCCCCCGCTCTGCCCATGATGTCTAATGACTACTGAGATCGCTCATATGGAGTACCTGGCAGTAGGTGGCAGCACAATGCACCTAATATGAAAAACGTATGTTTTTGGGGGTGTCTGGATACTTTTGATCACATAGTGTAGGTTTGGTATCAGGAGGATGTTGGGAAAGGCTGTGTTCCATAGCCGCACGGCCATGAGTATGCAGGATGTATGTCGTACAGGGATGTTTCATCCACGGTGACCAACAAGGAGACTGGTGATAATGAGACAGGAACTGTGAAAAGGTAGTGAAGGAAGTGAGCAGTCCTTGGATGTAGGATGGGAGGTTAAGGACAACAGTTTGAGAGGTGTTGGTCAATAAAGGCAGAGTTTCGTTCCATGAAGGAACTGTACCCAGCCACAACAGGACAACGAGCAGGGACACCTATGGGGTTGAGTTTGCGGAGTACTCACAAAGTAAGAATGTGGTGATTTGGTGGTGTGAGGAGGGAGATGGTTTCAGATGTCTAGTTTTGGGATGGACCTAAGCTCTTGAGGAGATGCTACTGTATTGTTGGACATCTAGGATGGCATCATGGTTATAAGATTTGAAAGCAGAGGTGTCAGAAAGTTGGCAGAGACCCTCAGCCACACAGTCACTACGATTCACGACCACCGTGCCTTTGTCTGCAGGAAGACTGATAAGGTTACAGATAGCTGTGTGCTCCACGAGAGTAATGTTGGACTCACTAGTGAGGGATTTAGGATAGGAAGGTAATGCCAAGTAAGAAATGGGGAATTCTGGAAATATTATCAGTCAACAGATGAGGTCAGCCTGTATGCTTTTGTGCTGTATGTGTCCCTCCACGTTTCCACTTCACTATCACAATGGGTGGAAGCAAAGGAGGATCATGATTGGAGGGAGGATGGAACTGTTTGAAACAATATTGTATGTGGAGTTTTGTTTGGCTGTTGTGTCGTGAGGAATGTTTCCATTGTAAAGAACAAATGAAGAAGGCCCTTTACAAGTGCAGCATGGCTGAATTCAGGTTTTAGGTTAAGGGTGAGGCCTTTAGAAAATACTGAGACTTCTACAGGGATCAGACTTTTGGTATAAAGGTTGAAAATGGTTTGCGGGATGAGTGTTCAGGAGCAGTGTGTTTCATGGAGGGTGGAGAAAGTTTCTGATGATTAATTTGATCAATATATAAAAAGTATGAAACTAATAACCACAAAAATAACAAGTAAAAAATAAATGAAAAATAGGGCAATGAATGGCAGAAGCTGATGGTACAATGTTAAATCATATATGAAATTTCCCAGTTGAATAACTACTTGCAAAATTCAAGTTCCTGGTGCCCTTCATACACCAAATACATGTAAATAATAATAATAATGGATGGAAACCATTAAAACCTGTTAAAATATGTTTAAAAATGCTTCCGTTAAAGAATATGCAATGGTTTTTAAAGTGCAAATGTAGGATGGCTCATCTCCTGTTACAGACTGTGAAGCATTTTAATATAATCGGGGCACTGAAATGTGGGAGAAACAATATAAAAAGGTGGATGCTTTGGCTGGAGTATAAAAAATATTCCATCTGAAGATATCACCACATATGGACAATGAAAAGTATGACACACCATCTTGATGCCAGGTAGAATGGCTGCCATGGCCACATTTAAACGTACATCTTGCGGACACTCACTTTAGGCCACTCTTACTTGCACTGCCATTTGATCTATTAACTCAACTACAAGATGGTAGCCTGCAGGTGAGTAGCACATTGGTCAACTTTGTAGCTTCTTCAGGCCTCTTTCACTGCTATGGGGAGCATGTTCATTCTCTCAATTTTAATGCAACAAAGCACACAGCATAATGTCAACAGATGAGAACACTATTTGTGACAGAGCAGGCTGACCCACACTGTCCAACTTTGTGTGCCCTCATATTTCATGTATTAAGGCTCGTATAAAATTTTCGTTAACTTTCTTTTCAAAATCCCCATGTTAAAGTTCTTAAATTAAGCACATAGTATGCACATTATCCCCGCCCCCCCCCCCCCCCCCCCCCCTATGAACCATGGACCTTGCCATTGGTGGGGAGGCTTGCGTGCCATACCACACTGACACGGTATTTTATAAATAGGACAGACAACGCGTACAGTGGAAGAGCGTTGCACAGAACATCAACGTTGCACTCGCCTACTGCAACCCAGTAAGTCTGCAGTTGCGGAACATTGTATTTCTAATGGACATTCAATGGAGTACGACAAAACTTCAATTTTGGCCACTGCAAAAACTTTTTGGGACTCCATTATTACAGAATCAGTTGAAATACGTATTGCGGGAAATCTAATGAACCGTGACAGTGGTTACCAATTGAATAATGAATGGAATCCCGTCATCTCGGGAAATTTGCTCGAGACGAAGATGCCAGAAGACTTCGATAGCTGCGGCCAGCGACAATACCGGCGGCAGCTGATTACTGCAGTTCCCCCAGCAAGGGCGCTGCCACTGGTCGGTGTGGCCCTTCTGTCTCCACAATTGCAATGCATGCGCGGCAGTACTATCAGCGCACTATATAAGCTGGAGCGGAGAACGTCTTCGTCAGTCCTTGTTCGGCTCACCTGAAGATGGGTGGCAGTTGTCCAGCCGAAATATCGTGCAATGAAGTTTACGACGACCGGCTGCAAACCCGAAATCTTTTTGACCAACTGGAATACTCTCTTTGAAATTCTGAAGGTAGCAAGAGTAAAATATAGGGAGTGAAAGGCTATTTACAACTTGTACCAAAACCAGACCACAGTCATGAGAGTGGTTTAGAAGGGAGTGAGACAGGGTTGTAGCATATCACTGATGTTATTCAATCTGTACACTGAGCAAGACATAAAGAAAAAGTTCAGAGAGAAGAAATAAAAGCTTTTTATGTTTACCAATGAAATTGTAATTCTGTCAAAGACAGAAAAGGACTTGGAAGAGCAATGGGCAGAATGAACACTGTCTTGAGAGGAGGATATAATATGAAAACCAAAAAACACAAAACACGCATAATAGAAAGTAGCTAAATTAAAGTAGTTGATGCTCAGGGAAATGATTAGAAAATGGGCCACTTAAAGTAGTACATGACTTTTGCTATTGAAGGCAGCAAAATGACTGCTCATAGCTCAGATACAGAGGATATAAAATGTTGACTGGCAATGGCAAGAAAAGCAATTCTGAAGAAGTGAAATCTGTTAACACAGAATAGATTTAAATGTAAGGAAGTCTTTTTCGAATGTATTTGTATGGAGTGTAGCCATATATGGAAGTGTAATGTGGACAACAAACAGTTATGATAAGAGGGGAACAGAAGCTTTTGGTATATGGTGCTACAGAAGAATGATAAAAGATTAGATGAGTAGATCATATAACTAATGAGCAGGTACTGAATAGATTTGAGAATAAAGAAATTTGTGGTACAAGCTGACTAGAAGAAGTGATTAGTTGATAGGACACATTCAGAAATTATCAAGGGATCACCAATTTAGTACTGGCGGGAAGTGTGTGTGTGTGTGTGTGCGTGTGTGTGTGTGTGTGTGTGTGTGTGGTGGGGGGGGGGGTCGGAGCGGGGGGGGGGGGGGGGGCGTTGTAGAGGGAGACCAAGAGATGAATAAGTAAGCAGATTCCGAAGGATGTAAAAGTTATTCAGAGATGAAGAGGTCTGCCCAGGATAGAGTAGCATGGAGAACTGCATTAAACCAGTCTTCACAACAAAGACCATCAAAAAACAGATTTACGTTTTCAAGCTTGCTATTAATGTGATGCATGACATCACTATCCTTCGTCTCATACTGGTCCGTCTATCTTGTTTCAGTTGCATTTGTATTTTTTTGCAATTTTGCAAGTAATATTGTTTTGCTCCTGAAATGGCAACTGGGCCATTTCGAGTGCCACTTTAGTGAGTGCAATTAGATTTTTAATCATGTTGTTCCTAAGCAATGCTCTATGTTAATTTGTGGCCTTTCATTTATTCATTTCTGTAGGGATGAACCTAATATTGGTCAAATTTTCTACTTTGTGCATGAATTTGAAGTTACTTCCCATGCAAAGCTTATTTCCACTGAGTGTACTTAAATTATTTTTTGCATGGTCATCTTTTAACTTCTTGTCATACTTTAGTTGAATGTTTGAACCCATATTACACATAAATTTAACAGTTTATGATTAAATGCAGTTTGTTTGTAATGATAACAGGTGTGTGTGTGTGTGTGTGTGTGTGTTTGGATCTTATGGGCACTCAACATCAAGGTAATCAGCACCTTACAAACGAATGTGGAGATAAAGTGTGCCATTTCCCCTTAAAGTTGGGCCCTGTTCTTCAATTGTTCTTCTACTAAGTGGACTTGCTGCTGATTGTCGCCAAACATTTTCTTCAGCTAGGCCATCAAAGTAGAGGTGGTGCATATTTGTTTAAACATATCGTGTAATACATTTGTTGCATTTAGCAACTGGGTTGAATCCCATTCTGCTGGGCACTAACCAGTGTCTCCAGAAAACACTAGTGGATGTCTGATACACAACTGATTTACTGCTGTTTCGGAATCCATCTGTGTCCTGAATATACAGGTCTTAGGAACAATGTACTGCTTGTATACTGGTTCCTGTACGTGTAGTAGACAGCTTTTATGTTGTCTAACTGGAGCCACAGTTATGAGACGCTTTGTGTTTTCCAAACAACACATCATAACCACAATCAGGTCCAGATCCAAAAGCACGATCATCAGTGAAGTAAAACTCTTAGCACAGAAAACACATTTATTCCAAATATTAACATATACACAGATCAGAACTGAATTCCTGGATGGAGAGTGTTGTTATTTATACAGGCACCAAACATTCCAGAATACATAAATATATTTCAACAACCTTCTCCAGAAATGATAGATACTAAATACTAAATAACTGCTGGTGGTCAGGTTTGGAACTGGCAACCCACAGCATGCGAGCCAGTGATGCTAAACCTTACACCACACTGTATGCACTACACCTCGTGCCAATATCACTGGTTAAAACTGCTCTGAGTAAAGACAGGTATTTTCAATTGAGATAGGTAATCCATTTTCAAGACACCAAAAAAGCAAACGACAACACACATGATAAACCTTTTGAAAGCAGGCTCTCATTTGATAAGATAAACAAAAATTTCCAAAAACAGTACACATTTCACCCAACTTATATGTAGTCAAAAAAATCAAATGTGTGTGAAATCTTATGGGACCTAACTGCTAAGGTCATCAGTCCCTAAGCTTACACACTACTTAACCTAAATTATCCTAAGGACAAACACACACACCCATCCCCAAAGGAGGACCCAAACCTCCGCCGGGAGCAGGTGCACAGTCCATGACTATATATGGGATGGATATGTGCGTGTGTGCGAGTGTATACCTGTCCTTTTTTCCCCCTAAGGTAAGTCTTTCCGCTCCCGGGATTGGAATGACTCCTTACCCTCTCCCTTAAAACCCACTTCCTTTCGTCTTCCCCTCCCCTTCCCTCTTTCCTGATGAAACAACAGTTTGTTGCGAAAGCTTGAATTTTGTGTGTATGTTTGTGTTTGTTTGTGTGTCTATCGACCTGCCAGCGCTTTCGTTCGGTAAGTCACCTCATCTTTGTTTTTATATATAACTATATATAGTCAAAATGATAGTAAAACACACTACTGGCCATTAAAATTGCTACACCAAGAAGAAATGCAGATGATAAATGGGTATTCATTGGGCAAATATATTATACTAGAACTGACATGTGATTACATTTTTACGCAATTTAGGTGCATAGATCCTGAGAAATCAGTACCCAGAACAACCACCTCTGGCCATAATAACGGCCTTGATACGCCTGGGCATTGAGTCAAACAGAGCTTGGATGGCGTGTACAGGTACAGCTGCCCATGCAGCTTCAGCACGATACCACAGTTCATCAAGAATAGTGACTGGCGTATTGTGACAAGCCAGTTGCTCGGCCCCAATTGACCAGATGTTTTCAATTGGTGAGAGATCTGGAGAATGTGCTGGCTGGGCAGGGCAGCAGTTGAACATTTTCTGTATCCAGAAAGGCACGTACAGGACCTGCAACATGCGGTCGTGCACTATCCTGGTGAAATGTAGGGTTTCGCAGGGATCGAATGAAGGGTCGTAACACATCTGAAATGTAACGTCCACTGTTCAAAGTGCCATCAATTCGAACAAGAGGTGACCGAGATGTGTAACCAATGGCACCCCATAGCATCATGCCGGATGATACGCCAGTATGGCGATGACGAATACACGCTTCCAATGCGCGTTCACCGCGATGTCGCCAAACACGGATGCGACCATCATGATGCTCTAAACCGAACCTGGATTCATCCGAAAAAATGACGTTTTGCCATTCATGCACTCAGGTTCATCGTTGAGTACACCATGTCTGTGATGCAGCATCAAGAATAACTGCAGCCATGGTCTCCGAGCTGATAGTCCATGCTGCTGCAAACGTCATCGAACTGTTCATGCAGATGATTGTTGTCTTGCAAACGTCCCCATCTACTGACTCAGGGATCGGGACGTGGCTGCACAATCCGTTACAGCCATGTGGATAAGATGCCTGTCATCTCGACTGCTAGTGATACGAAGCTGTTGGGATCCAGCACAGTGTTCCATATTACTCTCCTGAACCCACTGATTCCATATTCTGCTAACAGTCATTGGATCTCGACCAACGTGAGCAGCAATGTTGTGATACGATAAACCGCAATCACGATAGGCTACAATCTGACCTTTATCAAAGTCGGAAACGTAAGTTGGAAACGCGATGGTACACATTTCTCCTCCTTACACGAGGCATCACAACGTTTCACCAGGCAACGCCAGTCAACTGCTGTTTGTGTATGATAAATCGGTTGGAAACTTTCATGTCAGCACGTTGAAGATGTTGCCACCGGCACCAACCTTGTGTGAATGCTCTGAAAAGCTAATCATTTGCATATCACAACATCTTCTTCCTGTCGGTTAAATTTCACATCTGTAGCACGTTATCTTCGTGGTGTAGCAATTTTAATGGCCAGTAGTGTATTATGTACATGACAGTGTAAAGCAAACTTCCTTACTCACTGGAAGTATTGAAAGAGAGAGGTTTCGGAGCCAGTGAAACAGTAAGGATGAACATAACCAGTAACGAATCCTGGGAAGCCAAAGAAAGAAGTAAAACAGAATGAAAGGGACCATCCAGAAGATACTTTTTACAAGAAGAATGAAGCAGCTATTGGCAAGAGGAAGGACATTCAGCATTCAGTAAAGATTCTGCAAGAAAAAGAAGGAAGTACTTGAAACTGAGCAACCAGCTATGCCTTCATAATTACAATAAATATATGGGAGCCATTGACCATCACAAATGGCTGTCTGCTAGCAGTATTGTGGCAGTCAGTGTGTTAACAGAAATATCAGCAAAAAACCATATGTAACCATGAAAGACAATAGAAAAGAGATTGCTGTCACATATTTGAAGAAGTATTTTCTGGCGGAATTGCATGAAGGAGACCTACAACATCCATCACTCCAACTTAAATGAATGTACTGCCAAGTGTAAGATATGACAGAGAGGGACGTTTTATACGTAAACGACATAAACAAAAAAGATGCCAAACAAAACATTTCACAGCCAAACCACGCACATATAGAACTAAGTGCAATGCCACTACATGTGTTGAATGTTTTGGCTTATTCAAAACCAAACTATAGACTAATTATGCCTTTAAATGAAACATTTCTGAGAGTGATATTATTCTGATTGCATATTTATTTGGAATGTCTGTTTTGGAATATTAATAATGGCTTTACTTCCAACAACATTGGAAAAAAATTTGAATAAAATATTGGCTGCAATGAAAAATTAATTTTATCTGTGTCCTAAAATTCTTCACACTGAATTCCTGCATCCTCAAATGAGGACTCCTTTTTTAGGGTTCCATACCTCAATTGAAAAAAAATGGAACCCTTATAGGATTGCTTTGTTGTCCATATCTCTGTCAGTCCAACTCTTATGAACTCATTTTATCAGGAACGAGTAAACCTACCAAGTTCAAATTTATGTCACACACAATGTCTAAAGACCCTTAGTGGTGTAAAAACTTTAATCTTCTAAGTCAATGGAATCAAAGGTACAGCTGTTTATGTCACACATTTTGGTGCTTGCAAAGTCACTCATTAAAACCCATAAGGTACTTCGCACTGACCTAGAACCATGAAATTTAGGAAAAAGCTATGTTTCATAGTACAAGCAAATCGAAAAGACCATAAATTGTTAATTTGTAATTATATCACCTGCAAAAAATATTTTTGTCACTTGTTATCTGAGTATCTGTCTGTCCATCTGTTGAGATTACTTTTTCTCAGGAACGGGCAGGAAGTTCAAATTTATGTCACACACTAAGGTCTATGGTCTCTTGAAGGTGTTAACCATTTCAGCTTCTGAGTCATCATAATAAAAAGATACACCTCTTTGTGTTAGATCTTTTGAAATTTCTCAGGAAATTTGGTAAGAAGCAAGGATTCATACTATAAGTAAAGGAAAAAATGTGTATATTTTTAATTTGTAATTATATGACATGAAAAAAATATATATTTTTTGTCAATCTCGAAGATCTTTGAAGCCCGGAACCATTATCTTGCCAGTGTCATATCAATAACAGATAAAAATCATTGAGATTCTTGATTCCCAGGATGGATGTAGTCTCTACAAACATAATTAAATTTTATGGAACCCTTGGTACGTGGGTCCTACTTGTATTTATCAGAATTTTTTTGTTATTTATTTTGAATCTAAGAAGGAAATCAAATAAATGTGATGAAATAGTGTTAAAATGGTTGGCTAATTTACAGCATAAAACTAAGTGTCAAATAATTTAGGACTTAATGCATTAAACAACCTCTGATACTCAGATGTTATCTGAGTCAGTAAGATGACACACCGCAGGTCCCAGTCCTTCATAGTACAGTCACTCAGCCTGGTGCACGCAACTACCACCTCCTTCTGTGCTCAGGTCACAGGCTTTTCCTGTTCTATAGAAAGTACAGTCTTGTGTGAAAGCTGTCACAGTATACATCAGCTGTGCTATAATCACTATGTGGATATGACAAGTAAGCAGCTGACTGCTCACATCAATGGCCATCATAAAACTTTGGCTAACCTCAAACTTCACCAACCAGTAACTGAGCATTATGCTTACCACAATATAAATGATGTCAATAGCTGCTACACATTAACTGTACTATTTGGATCTTCTCCTTTAGTACCAGCTTCTCTGAACTATAAGTTGGGCAAAATAAACTAGCCTGGAAAATATTACGGTGTGCGAGGACTATCTAAGTACTCCTGACTGTTCAATTTGCGCCTCAGGTAAAAATAACAGGGAAAGAGATCAGGCAATTAAGGTGGCCACCATACTTCATTGCTTCTGCTGATGCTCTTCACTTAACACCTCACGCACTCATGACAAGCTTGTGAAGGCAGTGTGTGGCATTGCTTCTCTCTGCTGAAAATATCCATATACTTGTGCATTTTCTGTGAGTTGATCCACAAATGGATTAAACAGTTTATGTACATAATGGTTAGCATAAACAATTTAGTGAAAGAAATGTCTTATGATGCAGAAACCAGACATTGAGCACCAAACAGCAACTTTGTGGTTACTATTGAGGTCTATCATTGAGATGCATTTAGAACTACATTTTGGCAACTAGGCAGGTAAACCTGTCCATTAAAGCCTGTTCCCCATCAGGAGCTTTGTAACTGCTTCTGTGTGTGCCTACCTGGACCATCTGCCCTGTGGAGAACTGTAAATGGTGTTTCTGAATTGTACGGTACCCCTGTTTTGCTGACGACAGGTGCTATGTAACTTCCACACTATAAACGTCCTTTGCTAATATTGTATGTTACTTGATGTTGAAATGCTTTCTAATTACTCCCACCAATTTTCTGGTGCCGAAACCTTGGAAATAGTGATGTGGACAGGAACTTTGGAATCTTTGGGATGCCTAAGATACTTTGAGAGGACTTACATATCAAAAAAGGGACATAGATTGGAACTTTTTAGACCTCTGGGAAGCCTATGGTACTCTGACAGAGCTTACACATCAACTCTGAGTGACTACAGAATTCCTTCATGCATAATGTACAACACATACTCCTCGCTATGTCATCTACAGATTGTTTACTTCAGCTTATTTGCATTCATTACTGAAATATATCAGCTTAATGCCTGTATACTAGCTGATGGAATAAAATCTGAGTAAAGCATAGCAGAATAATTTAGTTATATAACAAGCACATAGCTGATTTCTAGTTAATAGTGTCAATTGCTGCCATTTTTTTACAGGTGCTAAAATTACAACTAAACTTGAGTACAAATATTGAAACAAGTAACAGTCTTTCCAAGTTAAAACATAAAGGCAAAACAAATGGTTCCACTGTTTTATGCTTCATTAATCAAATAAATTCGTTTGACGACACCACACCCAAAAATGAGATGATTCTCATGGGTGTGGAACAAGTCATAAAACCTAAAATAAAAAACATAAAAAATTTGAGTATAATACTCACTACCTTGGCCATATGTCTGGAGATGGTCAAAAACATGTGAATACAGAAAAGTGAAGTGGAACTGCTAATATTTACAGAACTAATACATTATCAGAATGAAGTACAGTTATGCACTTTCAATAAATTTATCATATACAAAATACCTAATCCTGACTGTTGCAACCAAGTCTGTCAAAACTGTAATCTAATAGACATTTTTATTTAAGGTGGTTGAACAGTACCTGTTGAAAGATCTTCATCTATAGATTAGAAGGAGTTGCCTATCAAAAAGTCTTTCGAACTCTGTTTTAACTGTGCTTTATCTGAAACCGAGTTGGTTGCTGGAAATTTATTGAAAATGTTTGTTCCTGAATACTGGACACCTTTTTGGATCAAAAAGTGATTTTAGGTCTTTGTGTAGACTGTTCTTATTCCTAGTCTTGATACTATGTACTGAGGTTTTGATTGGAAATAGAGGCATACTACTTGCAACAAATTTAATTAAGGAATAAATACACTGAGAACCAATGGTTAGTATACAAAGTTCCTTGAACAGATTTCTACATGATGTTCTCAAATTTACACCACAAATGACTCTTATTACACACTTTTGCAAGCTAAAAGCTTTTGCTGAGTTTGACAAGTTACCCAGAATATGATCCCATATGACATAATACAATGACAGTAATGCCTAGTTTACACAACAACACTAGGTTTCAGGCAACTGCGCTACCGGCCACTGCGCATGCGCGTCATGCGCTTGCGCAGCTCATTGGTGAAACTAAACACTTTTGGAATGTTCCAACTTTGGCAACACTAGGTGCATGAGTTTTGAGGTTATGTGTGTTTGTAGAGTGCAGACAAACTGAAATATGACATGGGGAACAGAGAATAATGTTCACTTTTTGGATATCTATGCTTTGCATAGGTGTTTGTGGGATTTCAGTGATGCTGATTACAAAAATAAGCACCATATTGCTGCTCCTGAGATTGTCATATGTGATCAGAACACAGATGGTTTGACAATATCTGAGCTGCAGGGCAAAATTTATTGAATTTGGAGTACATATACAACTGAATTAAGAAAAATACAAGCAAATGTAATTCTAGCTGTGGAAATGCTCTTGTCTACAAAGCTAAAATCCCATCGTTCGAGCTGGCCGACTCTTTTTTTATTAAGGCATATTGTTGACAGGAGGGAAGGCTACACAAATCAAGACGCTGCATTCTTTATTCAACACTCACCTATTTAAAACGTTTCAGCAGTGCTCCCCATTTACACATGTTTTGATTTTGAAATATTGCCACTGTACAGATCTATCTTCAAGAGAGTAGTTTGTGCAGCTGCCAAAACTTTCATTTCAGACACGACTCAGGAACCCAGAAAACGACGAAACTGAAGTGTATACTGGTTTCACCATGTCTACAGTCATATATGAAACCATTTGCGTGCAACTCATTCCGCGCAACGAGTAGCGCAATCCAATGTTGTCATGCAAACTAGGCTTAAGCAAAGTATGCAAGTTTTTTTTTTAATATTTAGATCCCCCATACCTGACATCACCCTCACTCCAAATACAGATTTTTTAGGCGCTTCAGCAATTCTGTGGTATGCTCTTTATTATTGAGTTCTAAGCCCAGGAATTTAACACTGTCAAACTCTTCGATCTGCGTGCCTTCTTATGTTATACACATGTTGGAAGGAACTTTCAGGTTGTGAACTGCATAAGGAGCTACTTTCCAATTCAAATGACTTCACTCATGAATCAAATCAATGACAAAATGGGCAAAGAAGTCTCAGCAATTAGTCAGAATATGAAAATCAGGAGGACAAGAGCTCATGAGAACCACACATGTGTTGGGTGTTCAGTGGAACACAGTAAATGATATGTTTCATGTGGGACAGCATGAAGTTGTCAATAAAATACCACAGGTAATTGCAATGAAAAGAAGCTTATTACAAACAACTGCTAGTTTTTATAACCCCCTGGTCTTAATAACTCCAGTATCCACAACAGAACAATTTTTGTTTCAAGATACTTGGACTAGGGTGGGGTCAACTTCCGCCTCAGCATCTTGCCACTTGGTGGCAGACTTGAATGTCAGCTCATTCAAGCTTATCTCATATTTATGTACTAAGATCGATCAAAAGCTTTCAAGACGGAACTATTTGCACCCAGGTTTTTGTGATGTTTCACAGTGAGCATATGGTGCAATCTTGGATGTTGGTGCACTGTAAATAGTGAGCCCCATGTCCAACTGATGTGTAGCAAAAGCATACTAACACCTGCGAAGAGGTTTATGCTGTCATGACTGGGGCTGCTGGCAGCAGTAATGGTGATGAGACTTCTACATTACTACTGCAAGGCTATTAACTCAGACATAAGTAAAGCAACTCTTTGGACTGACTCTGTGGTTGAACAAGCTTAGCTAAAGGGTATCCCAACACTTGGAAAACTTTTATATGCAACAGGGTCATGGAAATTCAAAGGTACAACTTGCTATTCCAGTGGAGGCATTATCCAAACAGGGACAATCCTGTGGATCATCTGTCAAGAGGAAGGCTGCCTCAAATTTTACACACAGTGGACATATGGTGACATAGCCTTGGCTTTCACAACAGCCCTGTTGCTGGTCAAATGAATATCTCACTCCTGCTTCTTTGTTGGAAACAGAAAGCTTGCACTTGGTTACACAGGTCCTTCTTGTGGAGATACTCCAACCATTGATAAATATTGCAAGATTTAGTTCCTATTGGAAATTACTGTGAGTCACAGCCCACATTCTCCAGTTGAAAAGGAAACCTACTGACAAAGAAAGCTTACTGACAAGGTAAATTTGCACAGTTAATTTATGGCTGAAGAAATGACTGTAGCTTGAAATTATTGGATCAAGGCTGTACAACAACTATGTTTTTTTCAAGAAGTCAAGGCTCCAAAGGGAAACATTCCATTATACAATGGATCAAAAATTGTCTCAAGCACATTTTGGATGAGGATTAGTTGTGTATATGTGGTCATTTTCATTGTACCAAATTAACCAAAGAAGACTGACATTCACTTACACTGGACAGAAACCACCACTTCAAAATGCTTTTAATCTGACACACTCACTTCCACTTACATCACGTTGGCATTCGAATTGTGCTTTCGGAGCTTTGTTCCTCCTACTAGATATTACATAGTGTAAAACAGCACTTATTGTCACCAGTCAAGAAATAGAAGCTTCACTAGCAGCTGAGCAGACACCACCACACAGATCCACCCAAGTGACTGGTGTTGATTTTGTACAGCTGTTGTATGCCGAAGTAGAATTGGAAGTTTATAGCTCAATGTGTGTCTTGGTGGGGAGGATTCTGGAAGAGAATGGTTGGCTCAACCAAAAGATGTCTCTGAAAAGTACATAGTCATTCCAGTGTGGACAAAGAAGAGCTACAGAATGTGCTCATGAATACTGAAGCTACCCTGAACTTAAGGCCCATCTCTCAGACTGAGGACTGGAGTGAACCTACACTTTGGAAACACCTTTGTAATAGTAGATAATGATACAGCTATGTCTCATGAACGTCTTGACTGAATACATATCCTCGGGATATTTAGTAGCATTTACGAAACGTATTTTCTCTATGTGAGTTCGCAGATCAGTTTTGATGTTTGGGAGCCTATATTTGAAATTTCATTTATTATTTTGTATTACTTTCTCTATATTTTGAAAGTAATTTCCTACATATTTTTGCTTTTTATCTGACAATGTGAAGTGTCTCATGTGATCTGTTTTGCTTACTATAAGGGTATCATCAGCTGAGCTTATTCTAAGAAAAAACAAATGATTAAAAAATCTGTTATAAAAACTATATTTCAAAATTACCTAGTAAATTATACTTTACAAAATATGTCTATGACTTAAATAATAATTTCTCTGTAAATATCATTCCAGATGAACTATATCGATGATAATGAAAGTCCGTATTCCCTTGAAATGTAACATCTTTGTCTTTACTTTCTGTTAGTCTCAGAAGGTCGTTTGTACAGAACGAGTTGTAATGTGGTAATGGAGTCATAAGGAAGTATATTTCAAGCATTGCTGGTGGAGAGAAGTGGGGAGGGAGGTCTGGGACTTGTTCTGACTGCAACTATGTAATGCATTTTCTGAAATTTGAAGATGTATAAAAAGTGAATGTACTGAGAATTTGTTCTGAATTTGACCATGTGAAATATAGGGAGGTGGTATTGAAAATGTGTTTAATTTAAAATCCAGTCAGATACATTTTTGCTGATGTGAACAAAGTTGATTATTACCTCAGTTATTTGAAGAAAGCACTATTATGGGACGTTGATTATGAGGACGTGAATTTTGTTCAGAAACTTAACAAATCCAGGACTCTTCCACAGAGTTCACACCCTGTCTCACTACAGGACAACAAGCAATAGCAATTACAGTGACATCAAGGAAATTAAGAAGAGCATGATTTTTGTTTTTTAACTTTTTTACTATTGATTTAATCAAAAAACAACTTTGGATGATGTTGATCTGCAACCTATATCCCACAAAGTGAACAAATCATTGCTATGCCTATGGCTTTAGACAGAAACATCAAAGAAATAATTTTAGTCTGTTAACTAACATCACTGTTTTAGTGGACTGTGGGACTGGTTTGTTTAGGAGACGAAATGATCACTCCAGAAATCTTCCTGTGGAGGAGAGACTTACAACATGCTAACAGGACACGAACCACTGATCACATGAGACTTGATGAGAGAGTTCAGAATACATCAGAAAACAGCAGAAAATTTCTGGAAGTGCAGGAGCAATGAGTATCTCGTGTTACTGCGCAACTTCCACCTAGTCAAATGTCTAAATGGAAGATCAGTGAGGATTTGAATCAGTGACACCACCCTTCTGCAAGAAGAAGTTTCCCCACAGCACATGTGGAAGAAGGCAGAGATGGAGTTCAACGCACAACCCAACTGCTGATGGAAGACAACTCATGAGACCTGTTCAGCTGGTACTATATCTAGAGATGGATCAGAATGAGGATGATCCAGTGTCGCTAAATGGCATTTCTGAATTGTACTGTATCTGTGCTTTGCTAATAACAAACATGCTAACTCCCAAAAAAAAGACATTTCATGCAGACAATACTGTATGTTTGTGCATATGTATGTTTGTTCCAGTATACGTTAACATGTAACTGTGAGAACCAAAGCATTGCACATGTTCCTGGTCCATCAGTAAGTTCTGTCGAACATTTCAAGGCCTATTCAAGACTTCAGAAACAACAGTTCAGAGATATTTGTTTGCTGATGGTTAATATGCAGCACACCCCATACAACACACATAAAAAAAATTGCATCACCCCTGTTCCCATAACTCCTGAAGATAGACGTTGACTGTGGATATTTTATCACAGACACAGTTCCTTTGTTCAGAGATGTCACTAAACCTGCCCAAAGATGTTAACAACCACACATGAGCAGTGCCTATTAAACAGAGGAGGTCCTACAGCCGATCAGTTCCAGTCATTCCACCAGGAAGGAGGTACACGGCTCGTGTTCTCTGTAGTTCAACCATGCCTAGACAGTCAATACCGCAGTTCGATCACATACACATTGTTACTTTGTGCCAGGAAGGGCTCTCAACAAGGGAAGTGTCCAGGCGTTTCGGATTTTCAATGTTGTTCAGACATGGAGGAGATACAGAGAGACAGGAACTGTTGATGACATGCCTTGCTCAAGCCGCCCAAGGGCTACTACTGCAATGGATGACCGCTACCTACAGATTATAGCTCGGAGGAACCCTGAATGCAATGCCACCATGTTGAATAATGCTTTTCATGCAGTCACAGGACATCATATTATGACTCAGACTGTGCACAATACGCTGCATGATGCACAACTTCACTCCCGACGTAAGTGGTGAGATCCATCTTTGCAACCACAACACCATGCAGCTCAAAATGGTTCAAAAGGCTCTGAGCATTATGGGGCTTAACATCTGAGGTCATCAGCCCCTAGACTTAGTACTACTTAAACCTAACTAACCTAAGGACATCACACACATTCATGCCCAAGACAGGATTTGAACCTGCAACCTTAGAAGCAGCACAGTTCTGTACTCAAGTGCCTAGAACCACTCGGCCACAGTGGCTGGCTCAGGATTGGCATCATGTTCTCTTCACTGATGAGTGTCGCATATGCCTTCAACCAGACAATCATCAGAGACATGTTTGGAGGCAACCCGGTCAGGCTGAATGCCTTAGACACACTGTCTAGCGAGTGCAGCAAGGTGGAGGTTACCTGATGTTTTGGGGTGCCATTATGTGGGGCCGATGAACGTCGTTGGTGGTCATGGAAGGTGCTGTAACGGCTGTATGATACGTGAATGCCATTGAGGGACCTACACCGAACCACAGTTGAGGAGTGGGACAATCTGGACCAACAGTGCCTTGATGAACTTGTGGATAGTATGCCATGATGAATACAGGCATTCATCAATGCAAGAGGACATGCTACTGGGTATTAGAGGTACCAGTGCGTACAGCAATCTGGACTACCGCCTCTGAAGGTCTTGCTATATGGTGGTACAACATGCAATGTGTGATTTTCATGTGCAATAAAAATGGTGGAAATGATGTTTATGTTGATTTCTATTCCAATTTTCTGCACAGGTTCCGTAACTCTCAGAACCAAGGTGATGCAAAACTTTTTTTAATGGGTGTAGCTGCTAAGATTGGCTAAAGGGAGAAGTATTGCAAAGGCTTCTCTCGTGTACATACATATTTTTGTGCAGGCTGCAGACAGTCCTGCCATTAAAATGCTGGAGACAAAATTACATATACTGATGTGATTCAGATTGATTTTGACTGTCTCACACATGGCTAGCAATTGAAGATGAATGCTCACCTCTACTGCCTATGGACTCATCGAATCCATCAGATAATGTCAGTTCATTAAAGTTAATCTCTATTAACTTATCTAACTTTGCACAGAACTATCTTAAGTGGTCACCATATGAAGATGCCTTTTTGAGTCTAGTCAGGAACAACAATACACAATTAAATTGATGATGTGCAGAAATTTCACAACCTGAGTTCTACTTTGTGAGGTGAAGCAAAGGACCCTTTGAGACAAATGAGGTCTATTCAAAAAATTCCGGAGCTTTGCCCACAAAATTTTTCTATGCTCACCTTTTACTTATTGTGTGTGGTCTCCTTTGAAATATTCTCCTCCACAATTGATACACCACTCCCAACACTTTTCTACTTCTGGAAGCAGTCTTGATATCCCTCTTGCTGCACTACGTGAGGTGTCATTTGCAAATTTTATTTTATCACGTCTATCATTGCAAATCTCTGTCCTATCTACTGGGTTTTCAGCTTTGGAAATAAAAAACAAGTCCTCAGGGCCAGGTCTGGAGAGTATGAAGGATAAGGTAGCATCTGGAGAGTACAGAGGATGAGGCAACACACTGATTTCGTTTTTTCCGCAATAGTCATCCACCAACAGGGATGAAGGTGTGGGTGCATTGTAGTGATGCAAGACCCATGAATTTCTCGTCACATTTCAGGCTGTTTTCTTCTTCTTCTTTTTTTTTTGTCGAACTTTTCCCAACTGTGGTATGCGTACTGTAAGACCTTCGGTACACACACCATCAGATTATTTGACTTGTCGCTCTAACGAAGTAGGCGACTGTCAGCAATATGTCTCGTGGTCTTACTGTGGCGTGTTTATCTTCTGCCGTTAGGTCAGACGATAGAAATGCCACTTGCACGCTTAGAGTAGCAGATTGACGGTGACCAACTTTAAACAGAACTTGATTAATTTTCACACACATTTATTAAAATAATAAAAAGCATAGAAATTACTTAACTTGATTCTGGATGCTGTTTACAATTGACAATCTGAAGTTCCTTTGGTCTTGGTACGTTAATCTTATTCTCACATATCTCTGATACTTGACAAAGTGTCTAAACATTTCTATTCATGGCTATGTACCGGAATATGATAATCTTATTAGGTGCAGACTGAAACTTGACTATAGACTGGTACAGACTAATGCAGACTGGCTAATCGGAGGTCTGTACACTCATTATAATACCTCAAGCGTTCAGGTATCACTGCGCGAGTGTGATCCGCGAGGAGAAAAGGTTCTACGTTAGCAGCAATCTCATTGACTGCGTTACATATTAATACGCGGATCGGCGGAAGCAGAATTTGGTCTGTCTCTAAGACAGTGCCATCTCGTAGTGCGGAGATGGATGAGCACTGCATCTGTGCTGTTGTGCTTAGTGGGGCACGCTCTATTGGGAAAGTTGTGTACGCACTGACTACGTGGAACTATGTACACAACACCAACACATTGTGAAGACTGAACCCTGGTCTCAAGATCATAAACATAGTTCCATGTTGTTCTCCTGTGCATGATACAGAATCTCTTCACAGACTGTGAGGCGAAAGTCTTTCTCATCTTGACCCATGAGCCGTTGGATGAACTTGGTGGCAACAAGATGCATTCCAAGATGCTGTGTCAGGATATGACATAATCCAACTGAAATGTTACATTCTCCTGCAGGCAGTCTTTGATTGATACGTGCAATTTTGTTGAAGATGCTGACATGAACGTGTTGTTAGGACGTCGAAGGGCTTCCTAAATGAGGATCATCTTTAACTTCTGTCTGGCCATTTTTAAACAATGTGAACCATTTGTAACACTGAGTATGGCTCAATCGCTCATAACTGTAGGCTTCCCCCACCATTTGGTGTGTCTCTGCAATGGTTTTCTTGAGTTTCGGGCAAAATTTAATGCAGATGCCTTGCCCCTTTAACTCTGCCATCTCGAAATTCTTAGACTGTGCGACACAACATTCTACTCAATACAGCACTGAACAATAGCTAACAGACATACAACAACGAAACTTTCAACAGCTACACATTAAACACAGGCATGCACAGAGGTACCAACCGCGTTTCTATCAAACACACCATTAACGCGAAATTATGCAGACAGGCAGGCAAAGGCTTTGCTGGTCTTATCTACAATCAGCCGGGCACAGTGAGCAATTAGAGACAATTAGTTAATCATGTATGTAGTCACATTAAGGCCTTAGCAGCTCTTAAACCTGACATCAAACTTCAAGAAGTGGCTCTTTTGGAAGCAATTCTGGCTATTTTGTAACCCACGGGTCATCATGAGTGGGAGATAAAAGTGATTGAGTCTACAGTCACTACATTAGATCAACAGACAGATATTTTGGAGACAAAATATCCAGACCTTGAGTAGATCAGATTCAGGAACAGAACCTAAAAATCCACAAATAAATTCCAGTAACTTAAATCAAACAGGGAATATGAAGAGTGTTCATATAGAATATGCTGATCGAAAAGGAAACTAAAAATTTTGTAATGAATCTCATGCTACTACTACATGCAAGAAGTTTCAAGCACTAGCTGTTGACAATCAATGGGCATTTGTTACAATAAATAATCTGTGTCTTTGTGCAAGTGCTCCTGTCATTTTACTAGCAAGTGCAAGGCTCCTACGTGCAAGACATTCAATGCAATGCATACTACTTTGCTCCGCAAATCAGGTGACACAAGGTCTAATCAGACTGATGACTCTAGAAGCTGCTCCTTGCCCCATCAAACTGCTGTAGGGAGGTTGGATGATAATTACATTTATCTGCAACAGCTGTTGTCAACATTAAAGACAGCAAAGGCAGATCTTGTAGAGTATTACTAGACAGTGCAAGCAACTACCTTTTATAACTAATGTCATGGTAAAGAAACTGAAGCCCAGCAAACATTCATTTCCAGTGAACAGCATAAACAAAAGCTTTGCTATTTCTGTATCAGACATTTGTAACATTGATGTGTCTCCAGGTTTGAAGATCCTCACATTAAGACCACTTGTGCTATGGTGGATATTCTGATTAATGAGCTACCTTGTATGTTTACTGATGTATGAGATTGGAACATAATGTTTGGTTAGACATTTGCTGATCCTGACTTTCATAAGCCTACCAGAATAGATATGGTTCTGGGTTGGATGTTTTCTTTGATATCTTAGGCAAGTAAATACTGGAGAAACCATTATCCTCGTTTTACTTTTGTTGATGTTCATCTTATATCCTCCTTTCAAGACACTGTCCATTCAACCCACAATGACTGACACAAAATTTGTTTGGAAGTTTGTTGGGTAGAATTTCTCCAACTTCATCTAAGACTACATGCAAGCAAGCTAAATCATGTGAGGCACACCTTCAGCAACACAGAGCTTATAATAGAAATTGGAGATTTGTTGGCCGGTTTGGTGAAATACAAGACTCTCGGCGACTAGGACATTGGAGACTTAATGGGGAACCCTCTTTACGCCTATCCTAAATCTTTCAAACTTGAGATTCCCACTAACAGGTTGCATACACAGGTGGCAACTTCTACAATAGCTGAATCAGTCCTTGGTCTCACTGAGTACCAGTGTCAGCTGCAGCAACGTAGTAAATGGACATCGACTGTCCCAGGTCACGGATGATGTGCTGGTCAAGGAGGATACCTTTATTCCCTTGGTGTGGAGGCTGGGTGTCATCGAACAGCCTGGGCGTGATGATAAAGTTCATGTAGTGATGGTGCAAGCTGCCAATGATCAGGTTAAGAGGCCTACAGTGAAGCCGCATGCTCTCCCTAAGCAGTGAAGCAATGGTATGTTCCTTCCCATTTTTTGTGTTGGTTCTCGACGAAAGCCACAGCCAAAATTATCATTTACAGGAAAACAATTCCATGTCCTGATTTTAGCTGAAGAATCTGTACATATTTTCTTGTATACTGATTACCGTCAGTTGTTGTTGTTGTGGTCTTCAGTCCTGAGACTGGTTTGATGCAGCTCTCCATGCTATTCTATCCTGTGCAAGCTGCTTCATCTCCCAGTAACAACTTCAACCTAAATCCTTCTGAATCTGCTTTGTGTATTCATCTCTTGGTCTCCCTCTACGATTTTTACCCTCCACGCTGCCCTCCAATACTAAATTGGTGATCCCTTGATGCCTCAGAACATGTCCTACCAACCGATCCCTTCTTCTAGTCAAGTTGTGCCACAAATTTCTCTTCTCCCCAATCCTATTCAATACCTCCTCATTAGTTATGTGATCTACCCATCTAATCTTCAGCATTCTTCTGTAGCACCACATTTCAAAAGCCTCTATTCTCTTCTTGTCCAAACTATTTATCATCCATGTTTCACTTCCATAGATGGCTACACTCCATACAAATACTTTCAGAAACGACTTCCTGACATTTAAATCTATACTCGATGTTAACAAATTTCTCCTCTTCAGAAACGCTTTCCTTCCCATTGTCAGTCTACATCTTATATCCTCTCTACTTCGACCATCATCAGTTATTTTGCTCCCCAAATAGCAAAACTCCTTTACTACTTTAAGTGTCTCATTTCCTAATCTAATTCCCTCAGCATCACACGACTTAATTAGACTACATTCCATTATCCTCGTTTTACTTTTGTTGATGTTCATCTTATATCCTCCTTTCAAGACACTGTCCATTCCATTCAACTGCTCTTCCAAGATCCTAGCTGTCTCTGACAGAATTACAATGTCATCGGCAAACCTCAAAGTTTTTATTTCTTCTCCATGGATTTTAATACCTACTCCGAATTTTTCTTTTGTTTCCTTCACTGCTTGCTCAATATACAGATTGAATAACATCGGGGAGAGGCTACAACCCTGTCTCACTCCCTTCCCAATCACTGCTTCCCTTTCATGTCCCTCGACTCTTATAACTGCCATCTGGTTTCTGTACAAGTTGTAAATAGCCTTTCGCTCCCTGTATTTTACCCCTGCCACCTTCAGAATTTGAAAGAGAGTATTCCAGTCAACATTGTCAAAAGCTTTCTCTAAGTCTACAAATGCTAGAAACGTAGGTTTGCCTTTCCTTAATCTAGCTTCTAAAATAAGTCGTAGGGGCAATATTGCCTCAAGTGTTCCTATATTTCTACGGAATCCAAACTTATCTTCCCCGAGGTCGGCTTCTACTAGTTTTTCCATTCGTCTGTAAAGAATTCGTGTTAGTACTTTGCAGCTGTGACTTATTAAACTGATAGTTCGGTAATTTTCACATCTGTCAACACCTGCTTTCTTTGGGATTGGAATCATTATATTCTTCTTGAAGTCTGAGGGTATTTCGCCTGTCTCATATATCTTGCTCACCAGATGGTAAAGTTTTGTCAGGACTGGCTCTCCCAAGACCGTCAGTAGTTCTAATGGAATGTTGTCTACTCCCGGGACCTTGTTTCGACTCAGCTCTCTCAGTGCTCTGTCAAACTCTTCACGCAGTAACATATCTCCCATTTCATCTTCATCTACATCCTCTTCCATTTCCATAATATTGTCCTCAAGTACATCGCCCTTGTATAGAGCCTCTATATACTCCTTCCACCTTTCTGCTTTCCCTTCTTTGCTTAGAACTGGGTTTCCATCTGAGCCCTTGATATTCATACAAGTGATTCTCTTTTCTCCAAAGTTCTCTTTAATTTTCCTGTAGGCAGTGTCTATCTTACACCTGGTGAGACAAGCCTCTACATCCTTACATTTGTCCTCTAGCCATCCCTGCTTAGCCATTTTGCTCTTCCTGTCGATCTCATTTTTGAGACGTTTGTATACCTTGTTGCCTGCTTCATTTACTGCATTTTTATATTTTCTCCTTTCATCAATTAAATTCAATATTTCTTCTGTTACGCAAGGATTTCTACTAGCCCTCAACTTTTTACCTACTTTATCCTCTGCTGCCTTCACTACTTCATCCCTCAAAGCTACCCATTCTTCTTCTACTGTATTTCTTTCCCCCATTCCTGTCAATTGTTCCCTTATGCTCTCCTTGAAACTCTGTACAACCTCTGGTTCTTTCAGTTTATCCAGGTCCCATCTCCTTAAATTCCCACCTATTTGCAGTTTCTTCAGTTTTAATCTACAGTTCATAACCAATAGATTGTGGTCAGAGTCCACATCTGCCCCTGGAAACGTCTTACAATTTGAAACCTGGTTCCTAAATCTTTGTCTTACCATTATATAATCTATCTGAAACCTGTCAGTATCTCCAGGGTTCTTCCATGTATACAACCTTCTTTTATGATTCTTGAACCAAGTGTTAGCTATCATTAAGTTGTGCTCTGTGCAAAATTCTACCAGACAGCTTCCTCTTTCATTTCTTCCCCCCAATCCATATTCACCTACTACATTTCCTTCTCTTCCTTTTCCTACGACCAAATTCCAGTGACCCATGACTATTAAATTTTCGTCTCCCTCCACTATCTGAATAATTTCTTTTATTTCATCATACATTTCTTCAATTTCTTCGTCATCTGCAGAGCTAGTTGGCATATAAACTTGTACTACTGTGGTAGGCGTGGGCTTCGTGTCTATCTTGGCCACAATAATGCGTTCACTATGCTGTTTGTAGTAGCTTACCCGCACTCCTATTTTTTTATTCATTATTAAACCTACTCCTTCATTCCCCCGTTTTGATTTTGTATTTATAACCCTGTATTCGCCTGACCAAAAGTCTTGTTCCTCCTGCCACCGAACTTCACTAATTCCCACTATATCTAACTTTAACCTATCCATTTCCCTTTTTAAATTTTCTAACCTATCTGCCCGATTAAGGGATCTGACATTCCACGCTCCAATCTGTAGAACGCCAGTTTTCTTTCTCCTGATAACGATGTGCTCCTGAGTTGTCCCCGCCCGGAGATCCGAATGGGGGACTATTTTACCTCTGGAATATTTTACCCAAGAGGACGCCATCATCATTTAACCATACAGTAAAGCTGCATGCCCTCGGGAAAAATTACGGCTGTAGTTTCCCCTTGCTTTCAGCCATTCGCAGTACCAGCACAGCAAGGCCGTTTTGGTTAGTGTTACAAGGCCAGATCAGTCAATCATCCAGACTGTTGCCACTGCAATTACTGAAAAGGCTGCTGCAGTCTACTGTCAGTATGCATTTCTTAATTAGTTTGTATGTCAAATACTTTCATTTCATATACCTCGGTATAGTGTAATAATATTTATCTTTATTTTTTCCATGATTTGGTATTCACATTCTCATTTTTGCTGTTTCATTAAATTTATGATAAATTAGTAAAATGACAAGCCTTATTACAGAGTGGGAGAATATCGAGTTCTGCCACTCACTTTTGGCACTGCTAGTGGCATCTAGTGCTACATTTCAGCAACTGGTCAGGTCAACATGTGCACTATAGCCTGCTCCTGGTTGGGAGCTTTTTAACTGCTTCTGTGTGTACGTGTCATCCGACCCTTTGTTCAGGGCAGACAGGTAGTTGCTGAGACATCACAGTGAGTAGACGTATGTCTCAGTTAAACAATGCCACAGTAAGCAGAAAGTACACAGATCAAAAAAAAGTTTTGGATCACCCTTGTTACCAGAACTCCTGAAGATAGATGTTGACTGTGGATATTTTATCACAGACACAGTTCCTTTGTTCAGAGATGCCACTAAACCCGCCCAAAGATGTTAACAACCACACATGAGCAGTGCCTATTAAACAGAGGGGGTCCTACAGCTGATCAGTTCCAGTCATTCCACCAGGAAGGAGGTACACGGCTCGTGTTCTCTGTAGTTCAATCATGCCTAGATGGTCAATACCGTGGTTCAATCGCATATGCTTTGTTACTTTGTGCCAGGAAGGGCTCTCAACCCGGATAGTGTCCAGGTGTCTTGGAGTAAACCAAAGCGATGTTGTACGGACATGGAGGAGATACAGAGAGACAGGAACTGTTGATGACATGCCTTGCTCAGGCCACCCAAGGGCTACTACTGCAATGGATGACTGTTACAAATGGATTATGGCACGGAGGAACCCTGACAGTAACGCCACCATGTTGAATAATGCTTTGTGTGCAGCCACAGGACGTCATGTTATGACTCAAACTGTGTGCAATAGGCTGCATGATGCACAAATTCTCTCCTGACGTCCATGGTGAGGTCCATCTTTGCAACCATGGCACCATGCAGCATGGTACAGATGGGCCCAACAACATGCCAAATGGATTCGTCAGGATTGGCATCACATTCTCTTCACTGATGAGTGTCGCATATGCCTTCAACCAGACAATTGTCAAAGATGTGTTTGGAGGTAACCCGATCAGGCTGAGTGCCTTAGACACACTGTTCTGCAATTGCAGCAAGGTGGAGGTTCCCTGACGTTTTGGGGTGCCATTATGTGGGGCCTTCATACGCCGCTCGTGGTCATGGAAGGTGCCGTAATGGCTGTACGATACATGAATGCCATCCACCGACTGATAGTGCAACCATATCGGCAGCATACTGGCGAGGCATTCATCTTCAATTAATGACAATTCGTGCCCCCATTGTGCACATCTTGTGAATGACTTCCATAGAGTGGGCAGCATGTTCTCCAGACATGAACCCTATCAAACATGCCTGGTATAGATTGAAAAGGGCTGTTTATGTACGATGTGACCCACCAACCACTCTGAGGGATCTACACCAGATTGCCGTTGAGGAGTGGGACAACCTGGTCCAACAGTGCTTTGATGAACTTGTGTATAGTATGCCATGACGAATCAGGCATGCATCAATGTAAGAAGACATGCTACTGGACATTAGAGGTACCGATCTGTACAGCAATCTGGACCACCATCTCTGAAGGTCTCACTGTATGGTGGTACAACATGCAATGTGTGGTTTTGATGAGCAATAAAAAGGGCGGAAATGATATTTATGTTGATCTCTATTCCAATTTTCTGTACAGGTTCCACAACTCTCGGAACTGAGGTGATGCAAAACTTTTTTTGATGTGTGTATTTTATCTTGCCCTTCGTTAGAATAACTTGTCAAATATCTTGTTTTATGTTTTATCAGGAGCCAGAGATCTGCAAGTGAACAGTTTCGTAAAATTACACACTGGGTCTACAAAGTTCTCATGGGATTTTCTGATAAATAATGATATCCTGTGAGTTCACAACTCTTATGTGCTGAACGAGGGTTAGTCCCTTATCAGTCTTATTGCAAATATTCTCTGGGCCAGTTTTATTTTGTCCACCCTGTATGTAGATGGGAATGGTCCCTTCAGCATATCTTTCATTATTGCAACCCTCTAGCCTAAACCTTTATTAGTCAGTGTCCCATACCAATACCTTTATCCTCACATCTCCTCTCCTGTTATCCTTCACTGCACTCCACGTAACCTTTTTACCCCCTCCTCAAGTGAAAATTTTGTAATGAACCTCATGCTACCTCCACCTTGCCCTTATGTGACTGACCCCTTCCATTTCCCAGAAAATTACATGGATTTTTAATGTGAAAACCATTAAAAAACTGAGGGCTACTCATCAGCAAATGGAGAGATGCATGTTGGGAATAACGACGAGAGACCGGAGAATCAACAAATAGATCAGTGAAACTTGGAATGAAATATGTAACTATGAATGTAATGAAAATAAAGTGGAGTTGGGTTGTACTCATAGCTAAGTGAATGGATGATATACAGATCAAGAAGTTCTTTACTGGTTCCAAAGTGATACGAAAAGACTGAGTACTTCATAGTGAAATATTGTTACATGACATTAGAAACCAGCAGGAGCAAAATGAATAGCTGAAGTATGAAGGAACTCTTTACACCACAATGGACTTCAAATAGCTGATGATGATGATGAACAAATTTTTTACAAATCAAGAATGAGGATAGTAGGGAGATGAGATGTCTTGGCAGAAAATATTTAGGATTATTTTTGCAACAAGCTTTTTCTTTTAGTTAAATGGAAACAATTTACATTTCATACATTAAAACTATATGACACAAGAATCACTTACTCTCATACTTGCCTCATACACTCTTGTTTCTGTGAAATTTCTTGCTTTATGTAACTTATCACCAGCTGTCCGTTTGTCACCAAGAAAGCTTTTTTCCATCTGAAAATTCAATTCAATTAAAATGGACATGAATTCACTAATTTATTTACTAGTTAAACTTCATACCAATTGCCATAATACTCATTTTTCCATCTGCTTTATAGATGTAGTAAGTGTTATTAGCACTGATGGAAGAATGGTGTTTTAAACAAGATTGTTCACTGATTCATTATGCTCCATAAATCACTCATTAAAGAGAACCTTCAAGTATGTCAAATGAGTCAAGATATTATATTAACAAAGTGAAGCAGTTATCAGATACTGTATAAATAGTTTACTATTGTTACATACGAAGAATTTAATGTTGGATGTTAGCAAATGATATGATTCTTCCAGTCTGGATTGCAAAAGGGCTGCATGGAAATATGGTAAACGAGATCTAAACCACTGGAAAAGATTACTGAATGTAAAACAATGATAAATGGAAGTAAATCTGAATATATGCAAGATTTAAGTACCTAGGAAGTAAAACAGAAAGGAATTGGAGGCACAGTGCACGTAACAAATTGTGAATAGCAATGAAGGAATCAGCATTCTTTAGGAGAAATGAGAGTAAGGAAAAGCTTGATGAAGTGTTTTGGCACTGAGTAGTAAGATATTCCAGAGAGAACTTCACCCATCAGAAGGAAAAACAATAAGATGTTACAGGCTTTCGAAATGTGGACATGCCTTGAACAATTTGTATGATATTTTGACAGGCTGGATACGGCAGTAGAAAGAAGCATGTACCTAACAATCGAAATGATAGAGATCACAATAGTAATAATTACAGAAACAGAGATAATTGTAATTTCTATCAGGGTCAAAATGGTAATAGAGACAGAAATTTTGAACATCAGCGGAATAGGAATAATAGTGATAACCATGGGCAATTAATAGGAAAAACAGTCATAGCGATAACTATTCGGGAAACAGCGGTATGCCTCAATGAAGGTCCACAATTTTGGAGTGAGTAAACATAACAAGTACAGTACCCCCAAGTTACACTTACAATTAGACAATAATAACAGTATTAATAATGTGCCACAGATATCTGAAGTTCAACAGAAGGAACATCACATTTCTCATTTACGTTCTTATCAAAAGTTTTGGAATACTATGTTTAATTATGATGATGTAGGTACTAATCACAAACCATAATTTGAGAGTAATGAGAATTTTGATGTAGTGTGTACTAATGGTTTCTTCTCTAGGTTAGAAAACAATGTTATTGATGTATATAAAACAGGTGACGACTGTATCGGATCTGAATTAGGTGATACTTTTGATGTAGATGTGAATGAGAACTGTGAAATGACCGAGGTTGGTAAGTCTGGGACTCGTAGTTTATTGCAAATGAATGTAGGTGAGGTGTGTGACTTTGATGTAGATGAGACTTGTGTTGTTAATGAAGTAATTTTGGAAGAATATGATGATGATGATGATGATGATGATGATGATGAGGAGGAGGAGGAGGAGGAGTATCATGTGTTTGTGGAGTTTAAGAATAATAAAGTTTTAGAGGTGTTTGTGAATACAGGTAAGGTAAGCGCTGTATGTGACTGTCATGGAATACCACAGTCCAGTCAAAGCAGTTTTTCATTAATGTCATGCAGATTAATGATCCAAACAGTAAAGGTGAGTTATCTGTAAGCCTAGAGAATAAAGATGAAAACTTTTTGAAATTTGTTTGGGGCCAGATTGATGATAACAAAGATAAATGTGCATTCTGGAATAAGTTAGATGTGGCTAGTCAAAATTTGTATTCAAACTGGTAGAGTGAACTGAAAGAAGATCTAAGTAGGAAATGTAATTCTGACAGTAAAATATTTTGTGTTCCTTCTGTAATGTGCTATGGAACCCATATAGTGTGTTCAATCTTTACCTGACAACATGTGTAACCAAAGTAAAGCTGAGAAACCAGTGAAGTTGATAAAACCCTGCAATAACAGCGTAGTTGCAGCATTTGATGAAATTTAAAGTGATCTTTTACATGAAGTGTCTAAGAACAGAGATGATGATTCAGATTGAGATTAAGATTGATCAGAGGGAAGGGAACTTTTTCATTGTTACACATAGTCCAATTTGTGACACATCTGAACAATTCAGAGACAAAATCCAGCATAGTAAGAATTTTGTGGAGATGTCCATTGCACTTATAAAGATAAGAGGAGCTACTGGTAAGCAAAGCAAGTATGTAAAATGCCAAGTATGGTTAACATTTAGTATAGAGGACAACATCTATGAACACAGATGCATAATGATCTTTAGTCTAGAAGAAAATATTCACTATGTTTGTAGATTTATACGACCATGTAATTGTGTTTTGCTTGCCATGAATGTAGTATGTAAGACCCTGTAGTTTCTAGAGTTCTATCATATCCATTGGCTGAGTTTAAATTTACCTGTACATTCATAAGACAGTATAATTCTGTTTTGTTTGACATTAATGTAGTATGTAAGATGATGTGATTTTTAAAGTTGTTGACTGAGTTAAAAATCTATGATACACTGTATAGTTGTGTTCTGTAACATATTTGTGCTTTAGAATTTGATACGTATATACCATAAGACTAGATGAGTAGATCATTTTACGGTTCTGAAATGGAACAATAGTCATAATTTGTACTTTGAAAATGAGGAATAGTATCTGATCATACCTGGGTGTAATGCTTTAATAGTCCATTTTTAAAACTGCATTTAGCTCTTTTTATTAATGTTTCATATGTGCACCTGACATAAGTCCCATATAACTGACTTTGAAAAATGACTAAGGAGAGTATATCTTGTGTGATGTGAAGAAGGTACTGAACAGCATATTTAGTACAAAAAACAATGTTTCAGGATTTGATGTGATTGCTAGACAGGAAGTTACCTATCTGTTGGAGCACGTGATGAGAACACTAGGGAGGAAGCTGAAAGATGTTGGCAGATCCACTCCCCACACTGCTGTATGGCTGTACCATGCTGGGCCAGTCAACTTGCAAGAGATTGTGGGTGCTGGATAACACACTCAAGCATCTGTCAACTGCATCTGTGTTGTGACAGATATTTGTGAATTGTTAGCCAAGACTGTTAAGACAGTGTTATTCAGCATAAATGCATTTTTTTTTCAAGTAGGGTGATTGACTTTCCAATACATTATGTAAATTTAAATTAGTATGTATTTTTTTAATCATTTGTAAATGAATCTTCTAGGTCTTTACGTATGTAGGTTAGTTGTATGGACAATTATCAAATAGTGTGGAAGACATTTACTAGTGTAGGCAATATAATATTTTAGTCCTCAAGCTACTGGATTGTGTCATCATTCTAAGCTATTTACGACTACATTAACCTGAATTTATCCTGAGTATTGCAATCCTGTATCTGAATGGAACTTGAGTTGTGGGCAGACTCATGCTTAACTCTGTTTTGGGTACCCCTGGTCATTGTGACTGAGTATGTGTACTCATGGAGAGTGTGCAACTACTGATTGAGGCTAGATGCTTCTTACAGTTACTCACTGCATATAATTGAACTGACCGATTTGATTATGAACTTTATTCATTTTGTTGTATCAAAACATTTTTTGCTGGTTTGTACCTGGTGTGGTTTGGATTCTTGGGTCGATCGCCACATCGTCAACTCAGGCCCTAATATTTTTCCATTATTTTGTTCTTTCATAAGTCAATATATCCTTAAATACTCTGGTTTATGTGGCTGATTGATTCTGTACTATATTCTTACTCATGATTAAGTATATTCTTCTGGTCTGTATCCGTCATGAGTTTTTCGAGTCGGCTTACTTGTCATAAGCTTAGACTCTGAAATTTTTCTCTTCTCGTTTGAAGATTTTGAATGAGTGATTTTACAGATGTTAACTTACAAATTGTAATACTAGTAATTTACATTGTCTCTGTACTTATTTCTACAGTTTACTGGTGTAATGTTGTAGTTTTGACCTTGTATTATTCGTCTTGTGACAGTATGTTCCATAGATCTGAAAATCTAAATATCATATCCTGATATAGTATATCCTGACTTGTATAGTAGATATTTTTCTTAGGTTTTCTGTAATATGTTATGTATCAGGTACTTCAATACATCTATCTGCTATCCTAGGTATCAATTTGTACACCGTTTGGCAAACCTTGTAGTCTGTCATAAAATATTGTTAACACCATGTTTCCAAATTCTGTGAGGGGAATATTGCAATAGGACACCCTCCTCTAACATTACCTTTTTTTTATAGAAATAACCAATACCATGTATACTATCTATTCTTGTATAGCTGTATAACTGTTTAACTAAATGAGTTTCATATGATTTTGTATACGATGTATTATATTTCAGGCTAAGATGTATAAAAAGAAATTAATCTGTTAGTTCTCTGTACACCCAGTTAAAATTACTCTTCTTTTAGAAATATTTGAAATTACAAAATATCTGGTATACTTAAAATTCATATTATTAATTGCACAATCTAGCACTAATTATTAAATTTATTTATGGATTCATTTATAAAATAATGTTATTTGTTGGTGATGATTCTGCTTTTGTCAAGGAAGTACATAAACTCTTTGTTTTGTAAACTTTTTGGAATACAGTTAGTACTGCAGAATGTAAGGAGTAGTGAGCATGCCTCTGATGGAAACACATGTATTTTTAATTTTGTCTACAACAATGTAATTGATGGTTGTATGAAAATGGAGACTGTGAAGTTAGTGTGATATAGAAGAATGGGATAAAATAAAAGAAAATCATAGCAACAGACAGTTCTTCATCAGTCATAAGGAAGCCACAATGTTCAATCAAAATTTCAGTCACAAGAATGTACCCCTACACACAAGACCTGGAGCCAACAACAAGAGAAAATGAAGATAAGTAAAAAGTTTTTCTTTTGTATATCTTACACCTCATGAAGCTTTCAAAACTTGTGCAGAGACAGAGAATTTTAATAGTGATGTGTGGGTGGGTAATATTACAAACAAAACATGAAGAATAACTAGAACTTCAGCTGTGACAGTAGTGCTGTTGCATGTCAGTGGCAGACACCAGCACAGGGTGACTCACAGGATGTGGTAAGTTAGCAAGGAAGATGTGGATAGTAAATGTTAACTGATACAAGTGTTAAAGGACATATCAGTAGACTAATTTGAGAATGCTTGATCAAATGTGTACATAGGATCCTGTTGAAAAATACATTGTTTGCAAAGAGAAACAAACAGATTTGCTCTATTGGCAAAGAGCATCACATATACATGTGATGAGCAGTTATGTTTTTGGTGTGAATAAATTTACACATTGTGTAAATGAAATTGCAAATATCTGATAAGATGCCATAGAAAATTTACTGGGCACCTCTTATGAGAGAGCTCCAGTATGTTTTTATTTACTTTGTTGTGTCATACTTCGTCTTGGTGAAGCCTGGCAGCTCTAGCCAGTTACGGTTTGGAGTCTAGGACTGCTGCCATTTGAAAAACACTAGCCAGCCTGGCTCATGTGAATACCACCTAATTTAGACTCTCAGTCTCAGGTGTGCTCAGTTAAGCAGTCAACGTTGTTAGCCTGGCCAACAACAACCAAAAATGGGCGAATATGGAAGAATTCACGTAGTTGCACATTTTTGTACAGTGGTAAGGGGAGTGTCATGAACAAGAACAACATACAAGAAAATCCCCACCTGTAGGGTGTGAGCAATGGTGTGTGTGTAACTCGAAAACTGTGGCCTCTATCGAAAATGTTTCCCAGTTACAAAACTAAACTACAATAAATATCTTCCAAAAATTGTCTTACTTATTTTTTCTCTAGAACTAACAGTTTATGTGTTACAGGCGATGGAAAAACCATAATTTATTAACAATAGCGTTTTAATGGTATAAAATTAATGTTTACTGTTAAAGGGAGTGGGTTAAGACTAAATTGAAATGACTTCACTATATCTAACAAGGGGAGGTCCCTAGCTGAGGGATCAACTTTTTGAAACAGTGTATACACTGATGTAGGTTAAGGACCAAGGATTCACACACTGCAGCCATTCACCCCAGTGGGCCCTTATTTGCGAGTTATCAACAGAAAAAAAATACAGAATTTTGTGTAATGCTTTAAAAATAGTGTAATGCTTTAAAAATAGTAACAGTTTATGTACTGGTTGTATAGTGTAATAGTTAAGATACTAATCTCATATCCAGAAGGTTGTTGATTCAAATCTTACCAGTAGATCAAATTTTTTATTTTCATTTTTAAACCTTTATTGAAATGACTTTGACCATTATTTTTATTCAGTTAATTGGTTTAAATGTAATGTTTTCCATTCACTTGTCATGCCACAGTAGTCATCATATGAAAAACATCATTTGCTCTCATTTTTTTTTCTACTCGGAACCATTGTTCATGTGATTTTGATTACTGTTATGCATTAACTTCAATTTAATTGCTTCCATTTTGTCATATGATATTTTAGTCTATGTTACTGCATTCATTATTTCTATTTCTCACTTTGTTTGAATTTTGTTTCACTTATAATCCTTGTTTTCATTTAAATCATCATCATCATCAATCATCCATAGTGCAATACAAATATATGTTTTAAATGTTTTATAATGACTGTCACACAAAAAGATGAATTTCTTGTAATGAAAACTGTTTAAGCATTATGATAGATACATAAAAATAATTAAATTCATATTCAAAAAGATTCGAAGTGGACAAAGAATGACAGGAACAAAGAATAAGAGAAACTGAAGAAGTTAAAACATTGATTAAAATGATTTGACAAAGGAATATAAATAAAAGAAATCGCGAGTATACCAAACAAAACAATGATCAAAGTCATTTCAATAAAGATTTAAAAATTAAACAAAACAATGTACGGGCACACAGTTTTAATCTGCCAGGAAGTTTCATATCAGAGCACACTCCGCTGCAGAGTGAAAATCTCATTCTGAAAACTATGTACTTCTACATCTACATCCATACTCCGCAAGCCACCCGCCAGTGTGTGGCGGAGGGTACCTTGAGTACCTCTATCGGGTCTCCCTTCTATTCCAGTCTCGTATTGTTCGTGGAAAGAAGGATTGTCGGTATGTCTCTGTGTGG
This sequence comes from Schistocerca piceifrons, assembly GCF_021461385.2. NCBI lineage: Eukaryota > Metazoa > Arthropoda > Insecta > Orthoptera > Acrididae > Schistocerca > Schistocerca piceifrons. The sequence continues at coordinate 694,235,399 of NC_060141.1, forward strand.
GCTCCAATCTCTCTGATTTTATCCTCATGGTCTCTTCGCGAGATATACGTAGGAGGGAGCAATATACTGCTTGACTCCTCAGTGAAGGTATGTTCTCGAAACTTCAACAAAAGCCCACACCGAGCTACTGAGCGTCTCTCCTGCAGAGTCTTCCACTGGAGTTTATCTATCATCTCCACAATGCTTTCACAATTACTAAATGATCCTGTAACGAAGCGTGCTGCTCTCCATTGGATCTTCTCTATCTCTTCTATCAACCCTATCTGGTATGGATCCCACACTGCTGAGCAGTATTCAAGCAGTGGGCAAACAAGCATACTGTAACCTACTTCCTTTGTTTTTGGATTGCATTTCCTTACAATTTTTCCAATGAATCTCAGTCTGGCATCTGCTTTACCGAGGATCAACTTTATATGATCATTACTTTTTAAATCACTCCTAATGCGTACTCCCAGATAATTTATGGAATTAACTGCTTCCAGTTGCTGACCTGCTATTTTGTAGCTAAATGGTAAGGGATCTTTCTTTCTATGTATTCGCAGCACATTACACTTGTCTACATTGAGATTCAATTGCCATTCCCTGCACCATACATCAATTCGTTGCAGATCCTCCTGCATTTCAGTACAATTTTCCTTGGTTACAACCTCTCGATGTACCACAGCATCATCAGCAAAAAAGCCTCAGTGAACGTCCGATGTCATTCACAAGGTCATTTATGTATATTGTGAATAGCAACGGTCCTACGACACTCCGCTGCGGCACACCTGAAATCACTCTTACTTCGGAAGACCTCTCTCCATTGAGAATGACATGCTGCGTTCTGTTATCTAGGAACTCTTCAATCCAATCACACAATTGGTCTGATAGTCCATATGCTCTTACTTTGTTTACTAAATGACTGTGGGGAACTGTATCAAACACCTTGTGGAAGTCAAGAAAGGTCGCATCTACCTGGGAACCCATGTCTATGGCCCTCTGAGTTTCATGGACGAATAGCGCGAGCTGGGTTTCACACGATCGTCTTTTTCGAAACCCACGCTGATTCCTACAGAGTAGATTTCTAGTCTCCAGAAAAGTCATTATAATTGAACATAATACGTGTTCCAAAATTCTATAACTGATAGACGTTAGAGATATAGGTCTATAGTTCTGCAAGTCTGTTCGACATCCCTTCTTGAAAACGGGGATGACCTGTGCCCTTTTCCAATCATTTGGAACGCTACGCTCTTCTAGAGACCTACAGTACACCGCTGCAAGAAGGGGGGCAAGTTCCTTTGCATACTCTGTGTAAAACTGAACTGGTATCCCATCAGGCCCAGTGGCCTTTCCTCTTTTGAGTGATTTTAAATATTTCTCTATCCCTCTGTCGTCTATTTCGATATCTACCATTTTGTCATCTGTGCGACAATCTCTAGAAGGAACTACAGTGCAGTCTTCCTCTGTGAAACAGCTTTGGAAAAAGACATTTAGTATTTCGGCCTTTAGTCTGTCATCCTCTGTTTCAGTACCGTTTTGGTCTAGGAGTGTCTGGACATTTTGTTTTGATCCACCTACCGCTTTGACATAAGACCAAAATTTCCTAGGATTTTCTGCCAAGTCAGTACATAGAACTTTACTTTCGAATTCATTGAACGCCTCTCACATAGCCCTCCTCACACTACATTTCGCTTCATGTAATTTTTGTTTGTCTGCAAGGCTTTGGCTATGTTTATGTTTGCTGTGAAGTTCCCTTTGCTTCCGCAGCAGTTTTCTGACTCAGTTGTTGTACCACGGTGGCTCTTTTCCATCTCTTATGATCTTGCTTGGCACATACTCATCTAACACATATTGTACGATGGTTTTGAACTTTGTCCACTGATCCTCAACACTATCTGTACTTGAGACAAAACTTTTGTGTTGAGCCATCTGGTACTCTGAAATCTGCTTTTTGTCACTTTTGCTAAACAGGAAAGTCTTCCTACCTTTTTTAATATTTTTATTTACGGCTGAAATCATCGATGCAGTAACCGCTTTATGATCGCTGATTCCCTGTTCTGCGTTAAGTGTTTCAAATAGTTTGTGTCTGTTTGTCACCAGAAGGTCTAATATGTTATCGCTACGAATCGGTTCTCTGTTTAACTGCTCAAGGTAGTTTTCAGATAAAGCACTTAAAAAAATTTCACTGGATTCTTTGTCCCTGCCACCCGTTATGAACGTTTGAGTCTCCCAGTCTACATCCGGCAAATTAAAATCTCCACCCAGAACTATAACATGGTGGGGAAATCTACTCGAAATATTTTCCAAATTATCCTTCAGGTGCTCAGCCACAACAGCTGCTGAGCCAGGGGGCCTATAGAGACATCCAATTACCATGTCTGAGCCCGCTTTAACCGTGACCTTCACGCAAATTATTTCACATTTCGGATCTCAGTCAATTTCCTTCAATACTATTGCACTTCTTAACACTATTAACACGCCTCCCTCTTCACTGTCCAGCCTTTCTCTGTGATATACATTCCAATCTGAGTTTAGAATTTCATTACTGTTTACATCTGGTTTCAGCCAACTTTCTGTCCCTAGTACTATGTGGGCATTGTGACAGTTTATTAATGAGAGCAGTTCTGGGACCTTTCAATAGACGCTCCTGCAGTTTACTATAAGCAGATTAATATTGTTATTCGCTGTTGCATTTTGACTACTCCTACCTTGCCGCGTATCAGAAGGCATCTTGTCGGGCCTAGGGAGGGAATTCTCTAACCTAAAAAACCCACATGTGCACTCCACACGTACTCCGCTACCCTCGTAGCCGCTTCCTGCATGTACAGCACACCTGACTATTCAGGGGGACCCTACATTTCTCCACCTGATAGTGGAGGTCGAGAAATTTGCACCCCCGATCTCCGCAGAATCGTCTGAGCCTCTGGTTTAAGCCTTGCACTCGGCTCCAAACTAGAGGACCGCGATCGGTTCTGGGAACAATACTACAAATAGTTAGCTCAGATTCCACCCCACGAGCGAGGCTTTCCGCCTTCACCAACTCCGCCAACCGCCTGTATCAACTGAGGATGACTTCTGAACCCAGACGGCAGGAGTCATTGGTGCCGACATGAGCAAAAATTTGCAGTCGGGTATACCCAGTGCTCTCTATCGCTGCCGGCAGGGCCGCCTCCACATCTCGGATGAGACCCCCTGGCAAGCAGACAGAGTGAACACTGTCCTTCTTCCCCAACCTGTCCGCTATTTCCCTAAGGGGCTCCATCACCCGCGTAACGTTGGAGCTCCCAATCACTAATAAACCCCTCCCCCCGTATGCCTGCTCGGACATTGCTGAAGGAGCGGCCACATGTCCACTCACAGGCAGAGCGGGCGATGCCACACAGCCAGCCTCCACATTGACCCTCCGCCTCATGCGCCGCTAACGCCGCTGAACCCGCCACTCCCCTTGGGGAGAGGGTGGCCCAACCCCACCTGGTACCCGCGAAGCTGTCTCGACAGCAGGGACAGTGGGTGAAGCATGTAACACTTGGGGTGTACCATGCGACGCACCAGACTCCCCACTGCTGCTACATCTACATCTACATCTACATCTATACTCCGCGAGCCACCTTACGGTGTGTGACGGAGGGTACTTATTGTACCACTATCTGATCCCCCCTTCCCTGTTCCATTCACAAATAGTGCGTGGGAAGAACGACTGCTTGTAAGTCTCCGTATTTGCTCTAATTTCTCGGATCTTTTCGTTATGATCATTACGCGAGATATATGTGGGCGGTAGTAATATGTTGCCCATCTCTTCCCGGAATGTGCTCTCTCGTAATTTCGATAATAAACCTCTCCGTATTGCGTAACGCCTTTCTTGAAGTGTCCGCCACTGGAGCTTGTTCAGCATCTCCGTAACGCTCTCGCGCTGACTAAATGTCCCCATGACGAATCGCGCTGCTTTTCGCTGGATCATGTCTATCTCTTCTATTAATCCAACCTGGTAAGGGTCCCATACTGATGAGCAATACTCAAGAATCGGACGAACAAGCGTTTTGTAAGCTACTTCTTTCGTCGATGAGTCACATTTTCTTAGAATTCTTCCTATGAATCTCAACCTGGCGCTTGCTTTTCCCACTATTTGTTTTATGTGATCATTCCACTTCAGATCGCTCCGGATAGTAACTCCTAAGTATTTTACGGTCGTTACCGCTTCCAATGATTTACCACATATGGCATAATCGTACTGGAATGGATTTCTGCCCCTATGTATGCGCATTATATTACATTTATCTACGTTTAGGGAAAGCTGTCAGCTGTCGCACCATGCATTAATCCTCTGCAGGTCCTCCTGGAGTACGTACGAGTCTTCTGATGTTGCTACTTTCTTGTAGACAACCGTGTCATCTGCAAATAGCCTCACGGAGCTACCGATGTTGTCAACTAAGTCATTTATGTATATTGTAAACAATAAAGGTCCTATCACGCTTCCCTGCGGTACTCCCGAAATTACCTCTACATCTGCAGATTTTGAACCGTTAAGAATGACATGTTGTGTTCTTTCTTCTAGGAAATCCTGAATCCAATCACACACCTGGTCCGATATTCCGTAAGCTCGTATTTTTTTCACTAAACGTAAGTGCGGAACTGTATCAAATGCCTTCCTGAAGTCCAGGAATACGGCATCAATCTGCTCGCCAGTGTCTACGGCACTGTGAATTTCTTGGGCAAATAGGGCGAGCTGATTTCACATGATCTCTGTTTGCGGAATCCATGTTGGTTATGATGAAGGAGATTTGTATTATCTAAGAACGTCATAATACGAGAACACAAAACATGTTCCATTATTCTACAACAGATTGACGTAAGCGAAATAGGCCTATAATTATTCGCATCTGATTTATGACCCTTCTTGAAAATGGGAACGACCTGCGCTTTCTTCCAGTCGCTAGGTACTTTACGTTCTTCCAGCGATCTACGATAAATTGCTGATAGAAAGGGGGCAAGTTCTTTAGCATAATCACTGTAGAATCTTAAGGGTATCTCGTCTGGTCCGGATGCTTTTCCGCTACTAAGTGATAGCAGTTGTTTTTCAATTCCGATATCGTTTATTTCAATATTTTCCATTTTGGCGTCCGTGCGACGGCTGAAGTCAGGGACCGTGTTACGATTTTCCGCAGTGAAACAGTTTCGGAACACTGAATTCAGTATTTCTGCCTTTCTTCGGTCGTCCTCTGTTTCGGTGCCATCGTGGTCAACGAGTGACTGAATAGGGGATTTAGATCCGCTTACCGATTTTACATATGACCAAAACTTTTTAGGGTTCTTGTTTAGATTGTTTGCCAATGTTTTATGTTCGAATTCGTTGAATGCTTCTCTCATTGCTCTCTTTACGTTCTTTTTCGCTTCGTTCAGCTTTTCCTTATCAGCTATGATTCGACTACTCTTAAACCTATGATGAAGCTTTCTTTGTTTCCGTAGTACCTTTCATACATGATTGTTATACCACGGTGGATCTTTCCCCTCGCTTTGGACCTTAGTCAGTACGAACTTATCTAAGGCGTACTGGACGATGTTTCTGAATTTTTTCCATTTTTGTTCCACATCCTCTTCCTCAGAAATGAACGTTTGATGGTGGTCACTCAGATATTCTGCGATTTGTGCCCTATCACTCTTGTTAAGGAAATATATTTTCCTTCCACTCCGAGGCAGCAGCCTGAAGACGGCTGACCATGGCCATCAACACGTTCAGCTGTTCGCGAACAGTGGCCAGCTCCTCCTGCATCTGTACACAGCAGTCACACATCCTATCCATCCTAAGAAATCAATTTACTGTACAGAGTTAATCAACTTTTAACTAGACTGCTAATTCACTAAAGGCGGCTGACAGTTGACTAAACTGAGGTTACTAGACACTTCTTGTAGAAAACTTCACGAGATTCGAATTGGAAACCTTTTCAACGCTGGGGGTCAATACTTTAACTATTACACAATACAACCAGTCCACGAATTGTTACTATTTTTAAAGGTATACAGCATCACACAAAATTCCGAAAATTTCTTCATCAGTTATTCGCAAACGAGGGACCTTCGTGTCGAAAGGATGCACCTTAACTTACATCATCATATAGTTATTATTTCAAAAAGTAGATCCCACTGCTGGAGACCATATTGAGGGATACACCGTGTTCTGGGGATACGACTGGTGGCAGTGGGAAGGAGGAGGGTGGGAGGGGGTGGTAGTGGGGTGTGGCGTTGGCAGAAGGTAGAATTGTGAGAGAAAGCATGTCACCAGAATGAGGTCACTTATTTCCCTCATTTTTCTGTGATTGTAAAATGAAGAGGAAGCAAGTGAGTCTCTCTGCACCAATACGTCACATGAAACATCTACATGTTGTTTCATAATCATAGTGAACCTTCCACAGCATCCCTTGTAAATCACTGGTGATGCAGTGTGCAGACACACCTGGAGAGTGTTTGTAGTCCACAAACTGTGTTTTGTGCAGACATGTCTGGAAAATGTTAACTTTCCACAAAAGGCATTAACTATAAATGGAATACAGATATTAGTTACTAACAAAACTATACATACGAGGAGATTCTACATAAATCTCGATACTCCACCTTGCACTGCCGGCAGGGAAATTTATTGTCAGTCATCCAGTAGGACTGTTGTGGCTTTCTTCTGGGAAAGGTCAGTTCCCCCATCACGAGAACTGCTCGCTCTTCAGTTTGCAAACAGAATAATCAAATATACCCTCACCAGCATTTCCTGTCCAGTTGTGTGAGTAGACAAAACAACTTCTCTATGCTAATGTTTAAATAATGGAGTGATTTTAAGTTTATTAAGTGAGTACTTATTTTCAATAATTAAGAGAGTTTTTAAATAAAATATGTTCCAATAAAAAATGGCTAAGAAGTGTTTAATCTGTGTGAGTGATGTTGTCAGCAACCCGTGCAATGCTGGTGAGAAAGAATACATGGATTGGCAAATGCTAGTTAATTGAGAAAGGGTGGGAAAGCTGATAGTTACAGGAATAAAAAAACAGGGCAGTGGTCATGCATCTTGCAGAAAATGGTACACCTGAAGTGAGTCAACTGAAAGATTTCTAAGGGAGGCTGTTGTAGATGAACAGCTTTCGAAGTCAGCTGAAGTCAAACGTTTGCATTCAGCTGCAGTGGAATTTGATTTTAAAACTAGCTGTCTGTTTTGTGCAGAATCTATTGATGATGAATTTTTTGATAAACAGGAGAAAGACCCCAAAAATGGCAGCAAAAGATTGACAGTATTCGATCCTTCAGTTACAATAATACAATTATAGTTCAAGCAGAGGAGAGGATGGATGAATGGGGAGGCACTATCTGAAGACATATATGCTCTGTTTGGGATCTACAATCTACAGATGCTGTAAATCACAAGGACTGTTATGAAAAGATCTTTACAGGCTCTTGGACCTAAATATAGAAAAATTGGATCCTCTGAGAATGAACGAACTATTGTATCAATGGAAGAAATATTCAACTGCATAGAGGGGAATGATGACTGCCAGTTCACCTTAGACGAGTTGTTGGAGCAAGTTTCGGAAACATTAGCTCATATAAAGACAGTGACGGACAGACTGAGAAAAAAGAATGCAGACAGCATTGTTTTCAACACTCTCCATACCAGAAAATCTGCGGTGTACTTTCACAGTTCAGGTGAAAATGATGTGAATGATGCATGGTATTCTTAGAACTGCAAAGATGAACAAGCAGAATGGAAAAGAATTGTAAAAGCACTGCCACTATAATCTTAGAAGATATTGGGTAAATGACAAATGATAGTTTTATTTTCCCACACTGTAACAAATTCCATAATGAGAGTGAGGAAATGACACTCCGTGTCTTCATGGACTGCATTTCAGCGAAGAAAAGGCAAAACAGAAAACTGAAAAGAAGCTAACATCTGTATCAAATGCCCTCATTGCTGACATTCACCCTTGATCATTTATATTGAATTGAATTGAATTGAATTTTATTTGATCCTGTAAGATTACATCATGTACAGTAAATGTACGTGTAATATAGGACATGTCAAAGTATTAAAATTCTTTATCAATTATTTTTCTACACCTTTAGCTTACATTTTTACATCACTGATAATGAGTAACAATCTATACAAATTTAATGGCATAAGTATTCTGCAACACTGTAAAACTCTTTTTCAATGAGATAGTCTTTAAGTTTCTTTGTAAATTCATTGTGAAGTACACTATCTTGCAAGGTTTTGGGCAGACTTCTTAGTAGTCTGATACCAGAGTACTGGGGTCCTTTTTCTAGCATTGCCAGTCGGTGGGGTATGCTCCGTACTTCATTCTTCTTTCTTGTATTGTGGGTGTGTACACTAGCATTTGTAATCCAGTCCTCACTACCTTTTGTGATGTACATTATTGTTTTGTATATATATAATGATGAAAAAGTTAAGATACCTAAATTCTTGAAACAGTTTCTGCATGTTTCAGAGGTCTTTCTTCTTAAAATGGTCCTAATTGCTTTTTTTTGTAATGTGAACACTCGTTTTGTCTCTTGTTTGTTTGAGTTTCCCCACACCGTCACTCCATACTGTAAGTATGGTTCGAAAAGTCCATGATACACTGTACACAGAAGGTTCTTGTCTGAATACTGTGATAGCTGCATCATTAAGAATATGACAGAGCTCAGTTTCTTACAGACATTATTAATATGTTTTTTCCATTTCAGTTCATTATCCACAAGAATACCTAAGAATCTAGCAGATTCTACTTCTTCCAGCCTTGTTCCGTCAACCTCTAAATCCATGTCTACAGCCTTTTCCTTGTTTTTAAACACTGCATACATAGTCTTTTTTAGATTTATAACCAGTTCATTTTCCAACAGCCATTGAGCTGTGACATTTGCAGATATGTATGCTCTTCTCTCAAGCTGTTCCATATTTTGGTCACTATTTAGTATTGTCATGTCATCAGCATACAATATTTTCTTTTCTTCCTCCTCAACACCTATATCATTAACAAATACATTAAATAACAATGGCCCCATTACCGAACCCTGCGGCACTCCATATTTGATGGATTGGGTTTCTGATTGGTATGAGTTTCCTAATGATACATACTGCTTGCGGTTGCACAAGTATGATTTTATCCATTCACCTGGTTGCCCCCGAATGCCATAGTTGCTTAATTTTTGTATCAGCATTTCATGGTCAATGGTGTCAAATGCCTTTGAAAGATCCAGAAACATTGCAGAGACAACCTTTTTCTCATCTAAGGACTGTAAAATGTATTCTGTTAGACTGACAATTGCTGATTCTGTAGATTTACCCTTTCTGAAACCATGTTGTGAGGTCATGAGAATGTTATGTTGCTCTCTTCATTCACACAAAGTTTGGATCAAATAATTTCATCAGACAAATTGCTGATCTGGAATTCAGTGATACATATTACAAAGTGTGACAGCTGGCGCTATCAGCTGTCTACAACACCAAAGTGGTTGCCTCAAGTGGAACATTTTGCCAATATGCATTTGACAATGTTGATATTTCAGTGTATGTACTAATGACATCTGGAATACTTCCCACAACTTGTGGTGGTGGTGGTGGTGGTGGTGGTAGTAGTGGTGGTGGGGAGGGCGGAGGGTGGGGGGAACCATCAAATGCATAACTCCAGCCTCAGCTCTGCCAACACCTGAAGAGATCCAGGAGCTTAAATCAGTTCCTTCTGTCACAGAAATAAGCTGCCTGGGTGTTATGGAACTTTATTTATTTGAACATCAGAGAAACAATGCATTACAACATATTACTACCCTTAGCTTGAAAATAATTAGTCCCATTCCATCTGACATATTATCACCAAATATGCTATGGATATATGGTAAGTGGCTCCAATCCATGCAGTTGTATGTGTATAAATGGTGCACTGCTACTTGATCTGCAAGATGATGATGTTGATGATGATGATGATACAACTATCGATTTTTGAACGGTTCCCATTCAAGATATGATGTTATTTTATAATAGCTAAAGTAGATTTTCTGTTATTTCTGAGTTTGATAGGTTTAACATTAATTTTATACCATTGAAACAATGTTTTTAATAATTTACAGTTTCTCCATCACTGCAATGCAGAAACTATTAATTCTAGAGAAAACATGAATAGAACTTTTTTGTAGGAAATTTAATGTAGTTTAATTTTGTACTGGAAAACATTTTTGATAAAAGCTGTGGTTTTTTAATTATTCAAGAAAAATGTAAAAAGTGACCTTTAAACAGCCCCCACCACAACCCTCACACCTCAGAGGAGTGGATTTTCACTATGTTGTTAATGACATTCTCCCCTATCACTGTGTAAGAATTTGTGACTACCTGAATTTTTTCTGCTAATTTTCTTTTGTTGACTGGACTACTGCTGCTAGTCATGAGAAGAGGTCCATGTCCACTCACAGTCTGAGGTGAACCAACAAGCTGCCGTCATCAGCTGCAGGCCACTGCCTAAACTAAGTCTGTGTGCTACTGACTTGGCACTTTCGCACTGTTGGAACACCTGCTACCTGACTACTATCTGCTGACAGCCTTACAGTTCAAGTCTGGGCGATCTAGGTATGCAGACACCACTGTCCAAATAGCCACACTGTCTCTGCTTATCACCCTGGGCACGTATATGCTGTTGCTGTCCATCATCCAGTGCAGGCATGCCATCATCATCAGCCATGCCAACAGCCGCTATTGTGTACACATACCATATTCCTGGTGGCCTATAGCTGCCACAGATCCAACCCCACCACTGTGATTTCTAACGGATAACAGATTTATTCTAATAGCCATGTTTCCAACACACGTCACCAGCCAATATCTGTACCACACTACTGCAGCCATGTCCTGGGAGATGAACTGCGCTGCATCCTGACATCAGAGCCAGCTTAACCTGCCAATCTGACCTCTACAACTTCAACACAATTGTACACCATGCTAAATTACTCAGGATGGGCAGGGAATCATAGACGAAAAAAGTCTTGCTTGAGTTACATTGCAGTCGTGCATGTACTCTGTATAACTATCACATACATTCAGTAACACTTCGAGTTTCATTTATCATAAAACTAAGCTCATGCTGCCACTGTAAATAAGTTTTCACATACTGTCAGCAAAATTGGAATGCTAAAAGCTTTTAACTTAAAAAAATAATTTAATTGAGTCTACATGATCAACTACATACGAAAATATAACTGATATCTTAATAGGTTGTCTACTTCATAATTCAATTTAGAGAAGTTTTGTGCATTACCTTTGTTCGAAGTTGATGAGATTCAATCAGTGTGTTGGTTTCCAACAGCCAAATTAAGTCTTTGTACAAAGATCTCATATCTGAAATGAAACTTTTATTGTAGCACTCCAAAAGATTAATCTCCAAAACATTTTTAATCATTTCATAGCAACAAAAGAATCAATCATACTATAACCCACATCTTGTTGTCAACCCAGAACATACTTCACATCTAGCTTCTACATGCTTTACCATTCTTATACTTACATATTATTCATTGTAGTTATCAGATCTAGGATTATAGCTTCTGAAGGCATGAAAATTCATTTAAAATTACAAATGTTACAATAAGCTGAGTTGTTACGTAACTTGCTAAAACCGCAGCTTTCATTCATTTGTGTCAGTGATGAGCAAGCTGTGGTAGTTACTGTTGCTCCTGCTCAAACTGATTCACATAATGTATGGCTTCCTGTTGTAGCAGATAAGAGGAAGGAAGCTCCAATAAACATCATAGACCAGCAGAGAGCGGTGTCTGTAAAGCAATACTGCCAATGAGGAAAATGCAACGTATGAGGGCATATTGAAAGGGGAAGGCCTCCAAATTTTTCATTCTTTTCTCACTATTGATTAAGGTATCACACCTCATACATTTTACTTGGTCAACTTCCCCACTTCACTAACACAAGTAACAGCCTTCTGCCACAAGAGGGCTCTGAATTGTAGCATGTAACATGGCAGTGTGTAACATAACTACGTCAGGCCATGAGAAACAGCATGCTGTAGTCGAGTTTGAAATTCAAAGAGTTTGTCCACACATGGAGCATCCTATCCTTCAGCAGGACAATGCCAGACCATACGAGCGCTGCAACATCTGCGACAATCCAACACCATGTTTTCACTGTCATCAATCGTCCTCCATACAGTCCCGACTTGGCCCCATCTAATTTCCTTCTGTTTACAAAACTTAAAGAACACCTTTGAGGACTTCACTTTGATAGTGATGAAATGGCACAAGTAGAAGTGAGGTTGTGGCTCCGTCAACAAAGTCGAACATTCTACAGTGACAGTATCAACAAATTAGTCTCTCAATGAGATAAATGTCTCCCTAATGAAAGGGACTATGTTGAGAAATAAATATGCAGGTATGAAGACTAAAGATGCCAAAGGTTGATAAGGTTTGTTTTATTAAAAAAGCTCTAAGAGTTTTCACAGAAAAAAATTCAGAGGCATTAGTTTTCAGGACATGCCCCCCCCCCCCCCCCCCCCCCCCCCACACACACACACACAAACACACACACATATTTTGTTGTGCTCTGCAACGAGATTTCCATTCTTCAAAGTTTGCTACCTCTGAAGTAGAATAGATAAACATGAAGATGGAAGAGAGAGATAAGAGGGGTTAAATCAACCACATTTTCAGTATAGAATCTGACAGTGATTCCATCAGGCCCTGTAGATTTGTTTAATTTTAATGACTTCAGCTGTTTCTCAACACCACTGACACAAAAACTTATTTCAACCATCTTTTCAGTGGTACAATGATTAAATTGGGGCCTTTCTCCTAAATTTTCCTTTGTAAAGGAACATTTGGAAACAGAGTTAAGCATTTCAGCTTTTGCTTACTACCCTCAATTTCAGTTCCTGTATCATTCATTACAGACTGGACACTAGCTTTGGTGCCACTAAAAGCCTTTACATACGAACAGAATTTATTTGGATTTTGTGAAAGATCATTACGGCAATATTCTGCTACAGTAATCACTGAAGGTTTCATGCATTGCTCTCTTGGTAGCCAAATGTATTAATCCAGCATCTTTCTACCTACTATCCCATGGTTTGTTTTACACCTAATATGCAGAAGTCTCTGTTTCTTTAGGAGTTCCTTTACAGTGGCAATATACTACGATGGACGCCCCCCCCCCCCCCCCCCCAAATTACGAATTGTTCTACTGTGTTCATATCTATCCAGTGCATGGTCAACAATTCTTTTAAACTTAAGCCATAGTTTCTCTAAATGTTCCTCTCCTGTGCTGAAAATTTCCATTTCCTCATTGAGATATGACACTACTGATTTTTTTATCTAGTTCACTGAACATACATATTTTTCCACTTGTTTTAGTTATCCTTTGTACTTTGGTAATCATTGTTGCCACAACTGTGTTTTTCTTGCCATTGGAGTGAATATTTATACATTATGAGAGAGGTTCTAAACTATCCGTTCAAGGTAATTTTCAGAGAAGGTATTTGTTGATGTTTCACATGATGTTTTATCGTGACCACCACTGACAAAACTGTAATTTTCCCCATTGACCGTTGGATGATAAAAGTCTCCACTGATGATTACAGTGTGACTAGGGAACTTTTGTACAAGCAAACTGAAGTTTCATCTAAAGTTTTCAGTTACACTGGAAGATGAGTCGGGTGGGTGATAATAGGACCCATTTACCATTTTATGCCCATGACTGATACTGAGTCTTTCCCAAAAAATCTCACATGCAACTTCAGTGTCTATCTCAGTGGATGAGAGTCTCTTATCTACTGCAACAAATACACCACCTCCATTTCCCATTAGTTTATCCTTTTGATACACACTTAAATTTTCCCCAAAGAATCCCACTGCTATCAATTTCACATTTCAACCAGCTTTCTGTACCTATCATGCGAGTTTCGCTGCTTTGCATGAGCATTTCTAATTCTGGCAATTTATTTCGAATGCTTCAGCAGTTAACCAATAGACTTTAATACTCTCACCTGTGGGAAACATTTCTTTCAATCTCACACTGATACTTCTGGATTTCCTATATCTATCGTTATCTGGGTAGCAGCCTCTGAGGTGTAGTTCATACCTGACCCATTTAGGGGGCCTTTACAGCTCTTAACCCTAAGGCACAACTCCAGGAAGTCACAACCAAGCTTGTCACAGAACCTTCCAAGTCTCTGGCTCAGTCCTTTCACCTGGCTCAGAACCAAGGAACCCTGATCAGTTCTGGGGACAACACCGCAAACTGTGAGCTTCACTGAAACTCATGCACACAAGGCTTGCCTTCTCAACCTTCTCTGCCACTCACTGAAATGACCCAACTGTGACTTCGGAGCCCAGATGACAGGCATCATTTGTTCCAATGTGTGCCACAATCTTCAGTTGGCTGCACCCCGTTCCCCCAATTGCTGCCAGGATAGCTTCCTCTTCAACATGTTCAATGAGCCCCCAGGCATACACAGTGAGGGCACCTGGTGTTCTTTCCTGACCATTGCTGCCATTTCCATAAAAAGTACCATCATTTGCCGTATGTCTGAACTGCCATCGACTACTAGGCACCTACCATTTTGTGTTTGTGTCCTCTTGACATCAGACAAAACAGGTGAAGTGAGTCCCACTGGCTCAGTTTCAGCTTCAGTGAAAGACAGCACTTTGAACTCATTGGTTAGGGGAATCGGTATAACACTTGAGTACTCCTTCAATATTGAACTTTGCTGTTTCTTTCAGGATCAAAGTAATGTAGCCAAGGTTCATCAGCAGTGATTACCTTTGAAAGAAACTCCCGACCTTCTCCTAAAAGCAGTTTCAATAACATGCAGAACTGCATGCGCATGTTCTTTTGTTCAAGAACCACCAGTCTTGGAGCCTAATGCACACAAACATGTATAATGTGTAACTTCTCTGTCATCATCTCGTGGATAGCTCCCAATGAAATTTTCAATTTTTCAAAAAGTGTTTGTAAGATTATTCATTGATCGTCTCACAATGACAGCAGTGATGTTGACATTTTCTTTCAGAAGAACAGTAACTGGAGTGCCAATTCTATTTTTCTTTGAAATTGATTGTCTCCCTTCTTTAAGTAATTAAACCATCTTTGAGCCATGCTCTCGGGAAGAATACACTCTCCATAGGTTTTCTGTAATACTGCATAGTTCACATCTGAAGATATGTTGGGATGAAAGCAGAATTTCAAAGCAGCATATTGTTCCTTGGGTGTCATATCCATAGTGGCGGTAGCAGCTACTGAAAATGTTTGAGTTTGCCTTACTCTTGTAGGTAGGAATTAGGAGTTCCAACAATGAAATTAGTCTGGCATGCTTGTTACATATTAAGCTAATAGAATATCAAAAGATCAAATTCAAGCATGAGAAATTATGACTATAATATTCTTTACTGAATAGCCCTTGTATATCATGATCAGGTAATCACAATATTGTGAAAAGCAGAGATTGCTACTCACCGTATAGTGGGAATGTTGAGTTGGAAGCAGGAGCAATCAAAAGACTCAAACCTTGACTCACCATCATTTCCCAAATCACTCAACTTGCAATCTAACCTAATATCCGCAGAAAGAACCACAATCCACCATTAGAAACTGATCCTGAACTAGTAATCCTACCTGCTGACAAAGGCTCTACCACTGTTGTATTGAAATGCAAGGATTACCTAATGGAAGGACTCTGCCAGCTGTCAGATTTGTCCACTTACAAACCCTGGCACTGTGAGCCTATTCCAGAAATCTAGCAGGGTCTCCAGTCTTTCCTCAAATCCCTAAGCCTACCCCAGAACCTTTTCTCGGAGTCTATCTCTCTGCTCATCCCTATCACTCCCCACACTCCTACCTTCTAAATACTTCCTAAAGCCCATGAACTCAACCATCTAGGATGCCCCATTGTGGCTGGTTACAGTGCTCACCCCCCCCCCCCCCCCCCAAAAAAAAAGAATCTCTGCTCTCATAGCCAACATCTTTGGCCACTACCCACAACCTACCCTCCTATATAAAAGACATGAACCATTTACTCCACTGCCTATCCACCATTCCTGTCCCTTTACCACACAGTGTCCTGCTTGTCATTACTGATGCCACCTCCCTTTACATTAACATCCCTAATGCCTATCGCCTTGTCACCACTGAACACTACCTTTCCCAATGCCCAACAGACTCAAAACCTACAATCTCCTTCCTGGTCACCATGCCCAACTATTTATTCTCACCCACAATTACTTCTCCTTTGAAGGCATCACCTACAAACAAATCTGGGGTACAACAATGAGCACCAGCATGGTATCATCCTATGCCAAGCTATTCATGGGCCATATACAGGAATCTTTCCTAACCACTCAGAATCCCAAATCCCCCATCCAGTTGAGACCCTCATCTGGTTCAGATTCACTGACGACATCTTTGTGATATGGATTGAGGGTGAGGACACCCTATCCACATTCCTCTTGAACCTCAGCACCTTCTCCCCATTTCCTTCGCCTGGCCCTCCTCAACCCAAAAAGCCACCTTCCTTGATATTGACCTACACCTCAAAGACAGCTACCTCTGTCCGTATCAGACCTACCAACCACCAGCAATACCTCCACTTTAACAGCTGCCATCCAGACCATGCCGAGAAATCCCTTTCATACAGCCTAGCCACCCATGGCTGTTGCATTTGTAGTGACAAGCGGTCCCTCTCAAAATAAACCAAGCGTCTCCTTCAGACTTTCATAGACCATAATTATCCTCCCAATCTCATACAGAAACAGATCTGTGCCTCATCTTTCCAGTCCCCCATCTTCCAAAGTCCCACTGTCCACCCACAGAGGAGCATTCTCCTCATGACTCATTACCACCCAGGACTGGAGAAACTGAATCACATTCTCTGCCAGGGTTTCAACTACCTCTCATCATGCCCTCAAATGAGGAATGTCCCACCCACCATCTTTCCCACCCCTCCCGCAGTGGTATTCTGCCACTCACCGAACCTATACCATATCCTTGTCTATCCCTGCTCTACCGCTGCTCCCAACTCTTACCTCATGTCTCATATCCCTGTCTCATACATCCTCCCACCACACCTACTCCATTCTAGTAACAAGCATAATCTATCCCATCAAAGGCAGGGCTACCTGTGAAACCAGTCACGTGATCTACAAGCTAAGCTGCAAACACTGTGCTACATTCTACGTGGGCATGGCAATCAACAAGCTGTCTATCTGCATGAACGGCCCCAACAAACTATGGCCAAGACACAGCTAGACCACTCAGTTACTGAGCACGCTCCCCAAAACAATATTATTCATTGCAGTGACTGTTTCACAGTCTGTGCATTTGGATCCTTCCTACCAACACCAGCCTTTCTGAACTGCACAGGTGGGAATTCTCCCTACGATATGTCCCATGTTTGTGTAACCTCCTGGCCTCAACCTTTGTTAGTTATTGTCCTTCATTCACCTGTCCCCATCCCTGTTTCAACTCCAGCGGCACACATCCTTCTATTCCACCAACACACCAATAGTCTATTTACTTCTCTCCTTTCCCCATCCTCCCCACCCTCCATCAACCTCCCAATTGCATTTAGTTGCCCTACCCTCTTCCCACCGCATCCCTGTATACTCCCACAAGCAGCACTTTACTGTTCTGCAACTTTGTTCTGCTATCAATCCACTTCCCCACCTCAGCCTCCTCCTTACCACCATCACCCAAGTTGCTTCTCCAATCATACTCTGTTGCTTGAAGTCTGGCCTCGGCAGCCAGAGACAGTGATAATGTGTGTATGAATTGTGTGTGTGTGTGTGTGTGTGTGTGTGTGTGTGTGTGTGTGTGTGTGTGCATTTGTTTTGTCTAATTCAGAAAAAAGCCTGTGGCAGAAAGCTTACTTGTTTAGCAGTCTTTCTGTTGTTCCTGTCTACGACTCAACCTTACCACTATATGGTGAGTAACAATCTATTCTTTTAATAATATTGTCATTATTCCATCCTGGATTTTCCATTGTTTGATAATCAGGCAATCACTTGATGAATGAATGGATAAATAAATAAATAAAACAAAAAAAATAAATAAAATTTAACTCAGAGAACAAACAGTATTGTACATTCCACCCTAATTAAATAAATAAAATACTCCCAGAATAATGACACTGTGATCTGTGAGTGGTTAATAAGAAATAAATTATTGACACAAATGAATTTCACGCAGGTGATTACAAACTTGGAAAGTGTGAGGAATGTGTGATCTCTTCTCACTCTCACATGTAGAGTAACTGTGAGGTCAGTGAAATTATTGCTTAGTTAAATCAATAATGTCTAAGTTGGATTAAATGCGCTATAAGAGCCATTACAGTTTATACTGCAAAAAGTGATGACTATAAGCAGGCCTGTGTTTAGATAATGTTATGCTAATGGGCCCAAAAAGTTTTTTTGCCCCCCCCTCCCTCCAACAACAACAAACTTAGCCAATTAAAAAGTCTACAAAAAGGATAATGTCATATGGAATTGTGGTAACTGATTATTATATCATATCAACAAAGAATCTCATCAGTTCAATGGCTTTCTTCTTGCCTTGTAATCAGCAGTCACATTTATAACAATTTCAAAGTCCAGTTTCACAGTCAAATCATTTTGTATTGCTTTACAGCCAAGTGATACAAATGATCTTGAGTCAGCGAAGCACGCAAGTAGTTCTTAACCTTTTCAAGAAGTCAGAAGGATCGTTCAGCGGAGCAGTTCGCTGCTGGTGCGGTCAAATAAATTTGCAGAACGATTCTGGTGTTAGGATAAATATCAAAGAGATATATCTCTTAGCATTTTATTTAAGACTGGTAAAGAAGGACCATTCTCACATCCAGAACTCAAAAGGAAGCTTTTTCAATGGACACAATCTGTTCCAAAAGAATCTTCTATATTCCCTGAGTAAATATGCTGCAGCTGTTTTGCAGCATTATAGACATCAGGGTCAATTTCCATCAAACTGGATAAGAAAGAGTACTTTTCAGAAACTCTTTGTAGACACTAAGATGTTTATTGAGCTCTGCGGAGAGTCTATTCATTATAATTAAATGATTGGTTTTCAGTATGTTGCCTTCAGATTTGCAAACCACCGTTTCATTTTTTGACTCAGAGCCTGAATCATCAAAGAACTTCTTTCATTTCTTCACACTTTTTTCTTGAGTTTCACTGACTCGCAGTTGTTGCGTGGTCTCCAGTCTTCTCTCTGCCAACTTTTTGTACACTTCAAAAGACTTAGTCATCTCATCTAAGTGAACTATAAAGTTTCACTACTGCAGATATGTCAACTTCTTCTGACTGATGTTCCAAAATACTCCCCCATATTATAGTCATGAATTCAATATTTTTGGAGTTCAGCTGTTGCAATACCTCTGTTGCTTCTGATTTAATAACAGTTTTAACCCATAGCGGTAGCTGACACCTTTGCTCACTTCAGAAAACTATGCTATGCGCATGTGCAATGATCTCTTTGGGGCACGGTTTTGAATGCTTCACAAGCATCACAACAAAATCCTCTCATCAGTGGGAGACAGTTTCGGCCATCCATTGGCCACAAATCGAACAGCAAATGGCCAGTCAGAAACCACAGCAACTGAGGAAAAGGTACACTCAAACACATTAGTGCGGTCAAAACAGTAATGACCTAACTTGAAAGAACCTAATAATAGTTCCTGCAACCATTGCTTCATTTTTTTTTCTGCACATGTAAATTTGTATGTTCAAAACTTTGCCGACCATAAGATTTTGCCACCCCTAAGAATTTTCTGCCCTTGGCCCAGGCCCATGTGGCCCACACATAAATATGGGGCTGACTATTAGCTACAGTTCAGCATGAGGAGCATTTCCATTCATTTTAGCACCTGTTTCATATTGAGCTGCCTGTTAACCACACACCAATCTGAGGCTTTAAGACGTATACAGTATATGCAGTTAGGACAGGAATTTAAGCCAAATTTCTATTTGAAGTTTTAGCAATGTGAGAATTCTTCACATCAACAGTTTCATAACACATTGACAACATCTAAATCAATCTTGTAAGAAGAGACTCTCATCAGAAATAAACAAAGCTGTTAACAAAATAATGTGTGAAAGCAACTATGAAAACAATCTGTCACCCTACATGCTAACATTAACAAATATTGAGTACGCAGGTGGAAATTAACACCAGTGTATGTGATTCACGTTGGTATTTGCCTCACACATACTTAAATTCACATGTGAGTAAGCTATCATTTTTGCATTAGAATGTATAGGATTTAGGAACCAAACGAGTTGTTTCTGAATCACTTATCACAGGTTTGGTTCCACATGTTGTTGTTCTTACAGAACACCAGAGATTAGTATGTAACATACATTATATCAAATTAGAAAACTGTAAACTATCAACATTACACTATAGAACACATAATAAAGGTGGTGGTATTGCCATTTACTTGACAAAATGTAAGTTTATATACTCCAAAGAAAAAGTGCTTTGGGTGAATAAGTTCTGTGTTGACAAAGATTTTGAAATCATAATTCCCAAATTTGCGTTTCACGCTGTAACTTTATTTTTGAAAGGTATACGTAGATCTGCTGATATTTTGATGCTTTCCTGAAATCAGTTGATGGAAGTTTTGAATAAAGTAACATTAGGTCACAGAAGTTTAAATTTCATCATATTGGTGCTTTGAGATCTGAACATCAACACTTTAAATGACTGCCAAGAAAGCAAACATTTTAAAAATTGTATTCCGTGTTATGGGGCTAAAGATAAACTTGGGCTAGTGGCAACTAAAATAGATCATACACACAGCAGTTCAAAAGATCATACTGTAAAAAATTATAAAATAAGATAAGATAATTTTATTATTGTTAGGCCATTACAGCAATAGACAAATTTTTGCACAATGGACAAATTTTTGTACAGCACAATTGTTACATTAATAAACAGAATAATAAAACATTATTGACTTACAATTCAGTGTCCCAGTCAGAGAATTCTTTTAATTCACAAAGGGGTTGGCAACAAGCCACTTATTTAATGTTTTCCTAAATTCACACTCTGGAAGATCTTGTACTGTCTGTGGAAGCTTATTAAATAGTTTATGGCCCACTAGCTCATAGCTATTGATTGTCTTTGCTAGTCTACAGTATAATGTATATATGGACTTGTTTTTCCATGTGTTGTGACCATGGATATTATTTCTACGTTTTACTTCACGTAGGTTATTTTTTGTACAGATTAAAACTTGGCATATGTACAGTTTTGTAAAAGTCATTATTTTGAGTTCAGCAAACAAGGGCTTACAATGTACTTTATGCTGGGAACATGTAATGACTTTGATTGCTTTCTTCTGCAGATGTAATATATTTTGAACACATCACCTCAGCAGGCATTGTAAATGGTCATATCATCGATCATTTAGGCCAGACACTGGCGCTAAAATGTAATATCAATCTCAAACAAAGACAACTGTATGAGCACAAGGAAATCCTATCTGCAAACAACACTGCTCAACTAGAACATGGTTTAAGGCAGGAATATTGGGAATCAGTTATTACTACTGCTGATGACAACAATAAATGGGACATGCTCTTAGAGCTTCTGACTGGCACATAAATAGTTCCAACCAATTTAAAAAAATGAGCATTCAAAAACATCCACATTTAAAATCAAAACATGTGCCCTTAGATATTAAAACAAAAGATCTAAAAGATCTGAAAAAAAAATGGAAACATGTTCAGATTATGAATGAAAACACACACAATACTACTGTAATATGACTAACTCCAAGTTACATAAAGAACTCTGCAAGCAGTACAAATATCAGCACCACAAAGAAGTCAGGAGTTTCAAAGCAGAAAGAATAACCAACAGATATGAAGCTCAGATAATGTCTCAAAGACCTGCTGGTCATTTTTAAATAAAATAAAAAACAACACAACAGAAACCAAAATTAATAATATAGAATTAACTGTCAATAAATATATCATTTCTGACCCCATCCGGTGACCAATATTTTTAATAATTACTTTGTAGATACTGTTGAAAATAATGTCTACAGGACAACAGATTTACAGCACACACTTGAGTCCACTACCTAGTGGAACTGCAGTACATTAACTACAGTAAGCACAGATGGCATTCTGCAGCTTATTGACAGGCCCAGAAAAAAAATCTGCTGGATTCAATGAATTTTTTTCCATATCTATTGAAGGAATGCAAATTTTAACTAGTGAAATCATTAGTTCATCTAATAAGCTGTCTTCTCAAAGATGGTGTATTCCCTGGCAAGTTGAAACTGGCTTTAGTCAAACAAACAAAAATGGGGCAAGAAAGCATGTTCAGAACTACAGACCAATTTCCCTAATCTCAACATTTAGCAAACTGATTAAGAAAATAATGTTAAAAGGAATATTGAAACATAATAACAATGTTGACATGGTTTCAGAAGAGGGCAAAATACCATGTCAGCAGCAGTACAATTTGTCCATTATAAACTCGAAAAAATAAATGAAAAGTTCCAAGCAGCAGGAATATTCCTGCACCTCTCAAAAGCTCTTAACAGAATACATCATGACACACTCTTACCAAAAATTGCCCTGCATGTTGTTGCTGGAAACATATTTAAAAGGTAGAAACAGTATACAGAAATTACACATGATAATAGAGAAATACTGGAGAGGAGAAATTCCTGCAACTGCTGGAAACATATTTAAAAGGTAGACAACAGTATACAAAAATTATACAAGATAATAGAGGAGACAGTCAAGAATAAGAAATATACAATTTGGTATTCCTAAGGCTCCATTTTAGGTCCATTCCTATTTATACATTGTGAGACGATTACTCAAGTTTTCCAAAAAACAAGCACTTTATCACTATGTATTCCAATGACACAACTGGTGTCTGTTGTGCAGACAGTGAGCCTAGCCTAACTGAAGAGAGTAAAAACTTTATTAAAAAGGCTAGAGTTCACTTTGTAAAAGACAACTTAAAAGTAAACGTAGAAAAAAACAAATATTATTCATGAAACTTCCTAGCAGATTAAAGCTGTGTGCCGGACCGAGACTTGAGCTCGCGATCTTTGCCTTTTGTGGGCAAGTGCTTTGCCAAATGAGCTACTCAAGCACGTCTCACAACCTGTCCTCACAGCTATACTTCCGCCAGCACCTCGTCTCCTACCTTCCTAACTTCACAGAAACTCTTCTGCGAAACCTGCAGAACTAGCAATCCTGGAAGAAAGGATACTGCGGAGACAGGCCTTGGCCACAACCTATGGGATGTTTCCAGAATGAAATTTTCACTCTGCAGCAGAGTGTGCGCTGGTATGAAACTTCCTGGCAGATTAGTTTGGAAGGTAGGAGGTGAGGTACTGGTGGAAGTAAAGCTGTTAGTATGGGTTGTGAGTCGTACTTGGGTAGCTCAGTTGGTAGAGGAATTGCCTGCGAAAGGCAAAGGTCCTGAGTTCGAGTCTTAGTCCGGCATACAGTTTTAATCTGCAGGAAGTTTCATACCAGTGCACACTCCAATGCAGAGTGAAAATTTTATTCTGGAAACATAATTCATTTTAAACCAAGTGGTCCAAATAAGCAAAATATTTTGACTGATGAAATTCTATCAAAAACCTCTTTCAAATGTAGTTTTTGGGTTCATACATGGATGACTAACTTTCACCGCAGTAGCATGTTGACCATGTCTGAAAAAAGAAAAAGAATCAGTCTATATGTATGAAGAAGATTATCACTACACCTTAATTCTGAAATGGTAAGGACTGTATCTTTTGGATTAGTATGCGCTTTCTTGTCTTACGTAATAGTACTGTGGGGTGGGACTTGCTACACTCATAAGAGAAGGGTTTTCATAATGCAGATGTTTACCACGAGGATCACAGCAAAAGTGAAGCAAGGAACAGCTTGAAAAAGCCTATTTATTAGATTCAGTATTCTCACAGTTTATACCATGAATATGCTGGAAAACATTGATTATGCTTTTCAAATATGATACTAAAAAGTGCATGGAAATCCACAACCATGACATAAAGAACAAAAAAAGACTTTCACACGGTTAACAGAAGAGTAACACTGACAGTGAAAAGTCCCTATATCGAAGGAGCTGTTTATCATAATTTGCACCAAATGAAATTAAGATATTGATGGGGATACTTTTGAAAAGCTACTCAGGCAGTGGCTTAGCTACTCAGGCAGTGGCTTACCAAAAATCACTCATTTGACTTGGATTTAACATGAAAAACAATGTAAAAAACAATTCTGCACTGTAATTGTAGCATACTGTAAAATATTTGCAATATATTGTTAACAACACCATGTATGTAAAAATAAGTGTTACAATCAGATAATACATTTAGTTTGTAATTGAAAAAAAAAATAATTAATGTCCAAAATAGATATAACACACACTGCCATTCCTCATCACATGGTTCCCACTCCCCATCACTAGCAAATCAGATGAAAGTTGATCAGTCTAATGCAGTATAGACCCCACAACACAACCACAAGACATATGAAGATTTCAGCTGGACTACATTTCTGTTAAACAAATGTTAAAAGTAAAATATTAGACGGAAAAGCACATCCAGGGACACAAGAAGCCAATAGTTTTGAACAGCAGGCTTAAATTAATAATAATTCAGATAAAGGTATATACAGCTGAGTGGAATTACAAAAATTTAAGAAATATTAAAAACAAATCAGAAAATCTCCCTACGTTCTAAATGCACGTGTTGTGTGTGTTCCAGTAGAAGAGGAGGGGAATGTCATAAAGGAAATAAGTAAGGTAGACAAGCGTGACATAGATAAGGCTACAATTGAAGTGGATATGAAAAGTCCAATGTTAGCTCTGAAAATACAAGTTTCATATCAAAGTATACTGAAGGCGGCACAAAACATCAGAAGTACAGGTTTCTTACAAAATAAATTAAGAATACTGTAAAGAGGAAAAAATCAAGCAGAGCAGAGCAGCAAGCAGAGCTGAGATGTGTGAAACAACTGGGAAACAGATGTTCGTAGAGCATACTGACAGAGCATTTGTGAAAGTTAAATGAATTACAGAGAAATAGAAAACAGATGCCTTAATTTATAAAATGAAAATATGGAATCTCTGAAAATGAAGAAGGACCAGCAGGCAAATCTTTCATTTAAGTAAAGGAAGTTGATTTGGAACAAACAGGTGCTTTAGTAATCGAGATTGATAGGGCTCAAGTGAATCAACACAAATCTGTGATATACCTTTGGAGTCATGGAAAACAGGTTATTTGATCTGGTAACAGAAGCATATGAAACAGAGGACACACAATTTAATTACAAAAGAACTGCACCACCAACACTGAAGAAGACAAGATCATAGAAATGTGAAAACTAATTAGCCTTGCTTCTCATGATTGTAAACTGCTAACTAGAACAACATTCAAAACAATAAGAAGAAAAACTGAACTGCAAAAAGTTTATTCTGGCTTCTGAAGCAGTACAGGACACAATTCTGACATTACATTTGCTTGCAAAAGCAAGTTGTTGCTGATGTTGTTGTAGTCTTCAGTTCAAAGACTGATTTGATGCAGCCTTCCATAGCAGCCTATCCTGTGCAGATCTCTACATCCATTTGAACCTTCTTACTGTATTAAAGCCTTGACCTACAGCTTTTGCACCCACCACCCATGCTCTCCCCTCCTTTACCAAACTGATGATTCCTTGATGTCTCAGTAGGTGTGCTATTAACCAATCTCTTCTTTTAGTACAGTTGTGCCATAAATTTCTTTTTTTCTCCCCCCTCCAACTTGATTAAGTACCTCCTCATTAGTTGCTTGATCTACTTATTAAATTTTAAACACTTCTGTAGCACCACATTTCAAAAGCTTCTATTCTCTTCTTATCTGAATTATATATTGTCCACATTTCACTTCCACACAAAGCTGAACTCCAGACAAACACCTTCAGGAAAGAATGCCCAACATTAAAATTTATATTAGATGTTAACAAATTCCTGTTTTTCAGAAATGCTAGAGACAGTCAGCAACTTTTATCATCTTTTCTCATCTCACCACTTATTTTGCTGCCCAAATCGAAAAACTCACTATTTCCTTGCCTCGTTTCCTCATCCACTTCCCTCAGCATTGTTTGATTTAATTCGATTACCCACTGTCACCCATGTTTTACTTCACAGGTGTTCACATTATAATCTCTTTCCAATCCATTCCATTCAATCCAATCCATTCCAATCAACTGATGTTCTAAACCATTTGCCATCTCTGACAGAATTACAATGTAATTGGCAAATTCTAAATTTTTATTTCTGCTGCTTGAACTCTGATGCCCTTTCGAAATGTCTCCTCGGTTTCCTTCAGTGCTTTCTCAATGTAGAGATTGAACTTCATCAGGGATAGAGTGCAACCTCGTCTCATTCTGTCCTCAACTATCGCTTCTTCCATTTCATGTCTTTTGATTCTTATAACTGTCATCTGGGTTCTGTACAAGTTTTAAATAACTTTTTACTGCTTTTGTTTTATCCCTGCTACTTTCAGAATTTCAAAGAGTGTATTACAGTCAATACAAGTAAAGTTTTCTCTAAATCTACAATGCTAAAAATATTGGCTTGCCTTTCTTTAACCTATCATTCAAGATAAGTCGAAGGGTTGGTATTACCTCGAGTGTTTCTACATTTCTCTTGAACCAAACAGATTTTCCACAAGGTCAGCTTCTAACAGATTTTGCATTCTTCTGTAAATAATTTGTGACACCTGTCAGCACCTGCCTTCTTTGGAATTGGAATTGTTACTTTCTTCCTGAATTCCTGATGTACAAATATGAGAACAATTTGCCATCTCATACACTTTGCACACAAGGTGGAATAATTTTATCATGGCTTTGTTCCCCAAGGGTCTTAACAATTTAGTGGGAATGTTGTCTGTGCCAGGAGACTCATTTCCACTTTGGTCTTTTGCTGAACTATGAACTTCTTCTTTCTCATTCTATTTTCAGCCACCTCCTCTTCACTCTCTCTATATTTCCCTGAAGTTATTTTCCCTTCTATAGTCCTTCTATACATTCCTTCAAGCTTTCAGCTTTCCTCTCTTTGATTAATGCTGGACGGTTGCCACAAGTTTCCCCAAGTGAAATTCCCTGACTTCCAGACGAGTTTTAGCATTTTTCCCTGACAAATTTTGAGATCCCAGGGGTAAGTTACGACATAAGTTGAAAATTTGTCTTTGCAGTTAATCTAAAAAAATCTTGCAAGCAGATGGCATCCCCTAATGTGAGTAAAAATCTTAAGTACTAACATCAACATCTTTTCTAATCAACTTTTTTAGATGGAGAAAGCAAGCCAAATGATATACTAGGTGTACATAAAGTCCAGGAACACTTTCAATTTTTTATTGCATAAGAACTAAACATTGTACATATGTCATTTTGAAGAGAAACTCTGAAAGTTCTTTTACAAACATTCTATATGCAAACCATGAATGACCTGGCAGACGTCAATATGGTAACTGAATTCTTGCCATACCCGTCCCAGCATGGCATTGCTGACTGTGGCAGTCACTTCCCGTATTCTCTCCAGAACTCTGCTACATCACGTGGTAGAGGCGTATATACACCAGATCTTTAATGTGTCCTGCACAGAAAAAAATCACACGGAGTGAGTTCTGGTAATCAGGGAGGCCATTTCATGAAACAGCAGCCCCTTCTGTAGCACGGCTGATCCATCGAATTCCCTTGTATAGTCCTGCTATAAATTCCTTCCACCTTTCAGCTTTCCTCTCTTTGATTAGTACTTGATGGTTGCCATAAGTTTCCCCAAGTGAAATTCTCTGATTTCCAGACAAGTTTTAGCATTTTTCCCTGACACATTTTGAGATACCAAGGGTACCCACAAACTTCACAATGAAAATGGGGTGGAGACCAATCCTGCTGAAAGATGACCGGAGAGTCCGATTGCATTTGAGGCATCCATTGAACAGCTGAAGAACACTTGTTTTTGTCAAACTCCAACACACAGAAAGCTTACTCCGCATCTGAACTCGCCATTTTTGCAACGATCATCAAATTACCAAACTATGCTGCGGTGGTACACATGGAAAAAAAAAAAAACTTCAGGGTTTCTCTTCAAAATGACATATGTATGACTGTACAGTGGTAGGTTCTTATGCAATAAATAATTGAAAGTGTTCCCAGACTTCATGTACATCCTGTATATGTTTCATTAAGACCACTGATGTTATTTCAATACAACAAAACACATGTGGTAACAAAAATATTCATTTCCTTGGAAGTTGCACGATGGATTTAAAATACCTTCATTGATTTCACAAATAAACTCAGAAAAAAGTAGGCCTCTTGAAAGAAGTGTGTAAGGTGGGGAAGAATTGAGTAAACGAATACTGTAGGTGACCGCCAATAAAATGTTGGTTCTACTATGTTCGTTATTGTCGGTTATTAGCCACCTGTTATATCTATTATTTTACAGGTATAGTATGTTTTTTTTTTTTTTTTTTTTTTTTTTTTTTTTTTTTTTTTTTTTTTTTTTTTTTGGAGAAATATATGCGTACATAGTGTACAAACATCCCAGTGACTGATACAGTTTTCTTGTTCTCATCGTCAATACTTTCTAATATATAAACTACTTTTGAAGTGCCAAAACGTACTAGAACAAATAAAATGTCTATAAAACACCACACTGTACAACACATTTTCGGTGAGACAGTTGCAATTCCTGAAATCCATCATTTGTGGCCTCTGACCTGCTGAGGAGCACCACAGTCCTGGGTTCATGGATAAACCATGAAAATCCACTGCATTACGCCACACCCAAACAGACCTGGCCTGAGACTAGATCTGACATGCAGGGCCTGCACATTAGCGGGAACCGAATGGATTCAGATTGGCAGGCCCAAGCCATTACAGATACCCACAAAGACAGCCTCTGGTTTTGGCCCATCACAGAAATCCACTGGTATGGCTAACTATTCATGAGCCCCAGACAGCATGTTGATGAAATGAGACCATGGTGATCAATAATGCAATATATAACTTGTTCAAATACTCTGAGAATCAATAATAATGAGGACAGCTAGCAACTTACCATAAGTATGATTACAGGGCCGCAGACAGGCGCACAGAAACCACAATCACAGTCTCACAACTAAATTTTCACTCATAGCTTTTGTCAGAAAATGAGAACACACACTCATTCACACACTCTCTCTGATACAACTCATGCATGCATGACTATCGTCCCCTGCCGCTGCATTTACAGTCTCTCAGAATCACATCCAAACAAACCACTCCTCATGTCTCTCCGCCTCTCGTCGGCAGCTGCTAGGCTAGTCGCAAGAAGTGGTGATAGCAATGGCTTTAAGCTGAGGGGAGTGGTAGCAAGGGGAGAAGCAGTAGGAATGAGGGAGTAGGGAAGTGGCGCATGTGCTCAGCTGCACCCAGCCAGCGACGATGCATGACACCTTAGTAAACAAACCATATCATCTACGAGACAAAAATGAGGTTTTTCCAGTTTTTTTTTTTTTTCTTCAAATTTCCCAGATATTTCCCTGAGTTCCCTTACGTCTTTGAAATTCCCTGATTTCCAGAACCTGTGGCAACCCTGTACTGGATTGCCATCTGAGCTCTTGATATTCATACAATTACTTCTGTTTTCACCAATGGTATCTTTAATTTTCTTATAGGTGACATCTATCTTCACCCTAATCATGAATGCTTCTGTAGCCTTGCATTCCTTAGCTAACCATTCCCATTTTGCCAGTAAGACTAATGTAAAATGAAGGAAGCTTAACAATTCTTGTTGGCACAGGGGAAGCAGTTGACAATGTAGGATAAATAAGGAGTTTGATAAATTTCTACATTAAGATTTAAAAAAAAATGCAATTATGTAACTGGCTGGCATGCAGCCGCAATTCACAAAAAACCAGCTGAAACATTCCACATCACCATAAGAAGTCTTGCTAACATGATCCACAAAATAGGTAAAATACTAAATTAAATTAAAACACACAAAGTTATGAGATAACTAGGGATTAAGCATAACGATCAATTATTAATCTACATAAGAATGTCTTACAAGTGAAAGCACAAAAAGACGCGTTTGTCTTAAGACTGATGTATAGCATGGTTAGAGCTTAACAAAACTGTTTTGCAACTTCTGTCTTGAACAATTGATGAAGGAAAATTTGAGGAAAAGAATAAAAATGCAAAGAAACAGTTACGGAAATCATGGGTTGTATAAATACTGCACTGATGAGCATAAATAGGCAACACTTAAAAACTGTATAAAATAAATAACAACTGAATATCAGTTGAGGAGGACATCAGCTCACTAAACACAAAAGGTTGGTTGCTTGACTGGCAGTTAAGGGGCTAAACAGTATGATCATCAATCCCTCAATCCATGTGTAGTTCATCTGTAATGAGTGACATCGACAAGGTGATGAAAGAACACAGGACCAGTCAGATTGAGGCACTGAGGGCAATATTGTGGCCAGAGGTGTAAAAGAATTGACTGAGAAAAGTATGGATTGGGCTAGTATGGAGGTCAGAGCAGATGGTCCATCCAATGGTGAGAAAAGCCGCCGGCCAGGGTGGCCGAGTGGTTCTAGGCGCTACAATCTGGAACCGTGTGACCG
Organism: Schistocerca piceifrons; assembly: GCF_021461385.2. NCBI lineage: Eukaryota > Metazoa > Arthropoda > Insecta > Orthoptera > Acrididae > Schistocerca > Schistocerca piceifrons. Next base: position 694,266,022 of record NC_060141.1, read on the forward strand.
CTACGGTCGCAGGTTCAAATCCTGCCTCGGGCATGGATGTATGTGATGTCCTTAGGTTAGTTAGGTTTCAGTAGTTCCAAGTTCTAGGGGACTGATGACCTCAGAAATTAAGTCCCATAGTGCTCAGAGCCATTTGAACCATTTTTTGAGAAAAGCTCCAGACTGCATCCAACCTCTACGAGACTGATCAAGGGACAAGACAATTACAGAGCAAAGAATGTCTTCAAATCACCAGATTCAGAACAGTAAAACTGAGAAGGTTAAAACTGTAATGGACATCAATTGCACCATCAACAAAAAGAACAATAACAATAATATAATCATATTAATAAACAAGAAGTGAGAAATAGAGAAGGCAGCAGTTGGGTGACCCCAAGGCTCTGCATGCAACAGGAATCGCCACCCACAGCCATCTCAAACCTGCTTCAGTGTACTCAAGGCGTTAAAGAGCCCCCGCTATTTAATCTTTTCACACCACGGGGTGCCAAGAGTAACGGCCTGAAGGTTGCTCATGGAGTCTCTACATGGTCAAGGAAGACCCGTTTAATAAAGTGGAGGGCTCTGTTAATGGCTGTTAACTTCACTGGCAGGAGATGTAAAATCATATCTCATCTGATTCATGGATTTAGAGACATCAGTGTAAAAGATAGTAGCACCTAGTAGATTGGTCCTAATGCGTGCCTTAGGCACCAACAAAGAAGGGTAGCTTGAACATCAACAAAGGAAGGGATGCGAGAATATGTGGGAAGCACATTTCCAAGCAATGTCACATGCCTCATACAGATAAAAAATGACTGTAGTGAGGAGTTAGCATACGGAAAAATGTGATGGATTGCTGTTTCCAACCGAACCACATAATCAGTTATTGATTGTCCCATCTGGAAACCACACTGATAGGGGGACAGAAGACCTCAAGCCCCGACAGCCCTGTATAATCTGTGGGCAATCATCCTTTCAATCAGAGCAAGTTGATGAGGCTAACTGGTCAGCAGTTGAGAGACGTAGGTTTGCTTGGCTTACGGGTTGGGATGATGAAACCACATTGCCACTGCGAAGGAAAGAACCGTTGTGTCAAATATGGCTGAAGACCCTGAGTAGATGTAGCCTCTGAGTAGCATTCAGACATTGGATCATCTGATTATGGCTGCATTGTGACATGAGGCAAGAGCCTGAAACAGTTCCCAGTCAATGAAAGGTGCGACATACGATTTGGCTTGGTGTTGGGGAGGGGAAGGGGGCGAAGGGCGGAGGGTGAAGCACAGGAGATGTCTTCATCTTGTCGTTTATGCAGTAGAAAAGTAACTGGATAAGAAAAGGGTGCCAATGCAGTCACTAAGTGGGATGCAAGGTGTTCAGTGTGAACCGATGCATCCGTACAAAAACCACACTGAAGGACAAGGCCCAGAACAGCTGTTGATTGTTGAAGACTATAGACATTGGCCCACACCTAGAATGAAGAGGCATACATGCCTAGGGAGGAAATGTAGCACTCCCAGAATTCCTTCTTGCTGTGCTTAATTAGATCACAAACCTTAGCACCAAGTCACTTAAAAGTGATAAAATTGGTCTGAGAAGGTTGCCGCTTGGAATGGTGCAGAGCTCTTAGGTGATCCCAAACACCTATTACAATGTCTGTGGTGTTGGAGGATACTTGTAGAATGGGGAATAGGTACTCTGCTGGTGCGGGTGATTGTGCTAGAGATGTCTCGCACAACCTTGCTGATGCAGTCTGACAAGAGAGAGAGAGCAAAGGTAACAGCAGAGGCATACAACTGACAGTTTGGTCTACAATGCATCCAATGTGGTCCCTCTGGCAATGGCAAGGAAGCGACTGAATCACTAGTCACTTTTGTGAAGGTCATCATGTAGTGACCAACGCTGTGAAGCCACAAGATGGGGTGAAAAGATCATTCGATGAGGAACTTGAAAGGTGCCCCTGGGTGGCACTTAAGTGGGTAGGAGTACCACTGTTGAGGACACAGACTGAGGTGGTCATTCCAAGGTAAGTGGCCTGTCTGGAGGTATATAACATTGCAAATAGTAACTGCTAAGGTCATTTGCACTCGCATCACTGTCGTTTCCAAAGTGCTGGAAGGGTGATTCACTCACAGACCATACCTGTGAGAACCATTGTACAGACCCCTCCATATGCCCTCTCAGGATGTAATCCGAGCTCAGTCCCACAAGCAATCCTTGTATCAGCTCGGTTTGCCTACCACCATGCTTACACAACTGAAACTTGAGATTTTGAGCAAACCTGATATAACAACTACTGCCTGCTCAGTTGACAACCACCTCGATCTTCCTTATCACATCTGAGCCAACAATCAATGAAGTTGACGAATTGTCAATTATCCTAGCCTTAACCTTTTAAGTATAACTTTGTATTCTAAATCTGATAAACACAGATGTCCCTCTGTATATTGTTAGCTGCCACTACTTGCATGCATTCCTGTTCAGTTTCCCCCATTTTTCTACAACTGCTTTTTATACTGACTCACACCAGGCTCAACATCATCTCGACACTGCCTGAATCCACTAAGCCATAGACTGGCTCATTATTAACATAATAACATATTTATGGCAGCTGTTTTGACCATCTCAACTTCATGGCTGTAAATGCTCCAACCTACCCTTCTCCCATAGTCGTCACACAAGATGAGAGGTAAAACCGTCATTGTTCTGTTCCCCTGCTTCAACCTAGAAGACAGTGCCAGGCTAGGTGGCTGGGACCACCAAAAGCAAAATACCTTAAGTTGCCTTCGGCTGTAGATCTGGTATTATCTTGTAGTTTGGTTTCTGTAGTTACTTTCTCTTTCCTTCGCTCATTGACATAAGCAATCTTTGCATGTGGCTAACCACATCACTCAAGGTAACATAATTGTAGGGCTTTTCACAAAACATCACTCTCTGTTGATCTTCCTGCCACATACTCTTAAGAATATGTCATACAGCTTTTGACTGGCTAAATCCTAGGTGCAAAACTCTAGCACTCTGCTTAACTCCACCTATATTGCAGGTAAACTGCTCCTGAAGAACTTGCTTGCATCCACAATGCAAATGAATGATCTCTTGCATTGCCCCTGCATGTCCCCTCATGAAAGTCATGCAAGGTTTCACACTGGATTATGGCATTCTGCACCATTACCAACAAGTCCCCCTCAACCTTCGAGGCTACTGTTCATAACAATTCCTCCAGTTTAACATTTTAGTTTCCACCCTGCTCTTTCAATTCTCTTCAAAAAAATACAAAAAACTTAACTTCCTGTGGTTATTGTCAAAAGTATGATCACTTGGGGTATCAAGTGAAATTTGTGACTGTATTGAGAACTTTTTGGTAGGGAGAACACAGCATATTATCTTGGATGGAGAGTCATCATCATATGTACAAGTAACTTCGGGTGTGCCCCAAAGAAGTGTGTTGGGATTCTTGCTGTTCATTTTGTATATTAATGACCTTGCACATGTTATTAATAGTAATATAAGACTTCTTGCGGACAATGCAGTTATCTACTAATGAAGTAATATCTGATAGAAGCTGTGTAAATATTCAGCGAGAACTGATAAGATTACAACATGTTGCAGAGATTGGCAACTTGCTCTAAATGTTCAGAAATGTAAAATTTTGCACTTCACAAATTGAAAAAAAAAAACATAGTAGCCTATGGCTATAATGTCAATGAGTCAATAGTGGAATTGGCCAACTCATACAAATACCTAGGTGTAACAATTTGTAGGGATATGGAACAGAATGATCACATAGGTTCAGTCATGGGTAATGCAGGTGGTAGACTTCAGTTTCTTGGCAGATGCTGAGGGAGTGCAATCAATCTATGAAAGAGATTGCTTACAAATCAACTGTGCGACTGGTTCTAGAACATTGCTCAAGCATGTGTCACCCAAACCAGATAGGACTAATGGGGGATACTGAACATATACAAAGAAGGGCAGCACGAATAGTCACAGGTTTCTTTAATTCACGGGAGAGTCTCACAGAGATACTGAAGGAACTGAACTTGCATACTCTTGAAGAAAGACATAAACTATCCTGAGAAAGACTATTGACAAAGTTTCAAGAATCGGCTTTAAATTTCAAGCACACATTCTTCCAGCATTCCCTAAGTGAATGGAACAGGAAGAAAGCCTAATAACAGGTAAAATAGCACGAACCCTCTGCTACGCACCTCACAGTGTAGATGTAGAATAGAACTTACTCAAAACTTCTGCAAAAGCCTTGAAGCGGATTCTATGACTGCTGAAGTGACTAAATCCAGTAGTCCCTACTGTTTTATCTACTGAACCCTCCTCTTATTTTGGCCCCAGTCTTAAACTAGCCTACCACAGATACAACAAGCAACCCTTGTCTTGCAGTTCCATTAACTGTCATCTTTTACAAGTGATTTTGGTCACCAACAACAAATCTTTAATTTTGTTTCTTTATTGATCCAGCTTCGCACCCAGCTTCGGAACCTGACCTACAGATGCAACACTATTCACCAGCAGATCATGACAAATACCAACTTCTTCCAGTGTCTTCTCAATTACCAAAAATGCAGATTTTATCTCTTGATCCTCCTTGGGCAATGCTATCAGTGGTTTCGACTTGACCTTCTACACCTGCTCCAACATCTCTGAGACAGTACCCTGAGGTTTACCCCACTAATTGTAATTTCATACATCATTTCCTCCATACGCGGATAAGTAGGGTCTCGAATGAACCTTGGTTCCACCTTGTGAGTTTAAATAGCTTCACAAAACTTCAACCAAATTGGCTACACCAGTAACGCTGCTGACCTTTACTGTAGCAAATAGGCATAATGCTGTAACTCAGTAACCATGCCCTGCTGCACTACACTTGTAACTGGAGCTTGATGCTATGAGCAATTCTTGAGAGGAGGGCTGGTGAATTATCTCAATTACAGTACCTGAACAACCACTCCTTTCAGCAATACAAGGAGTGGCCAGAACTGACAACCCATTGTGGCCACCAGGGTACACACTAATTGGAGATATGTAAGGCTGAAGGATATACTTGTTTCACAGCATTCTAAATCCACATCTTCTGACATAAAACAGATTTAAATCCACTAACAACAGACAATTTCATAATTGCTGAAGTATGATCTCCTTGGAGTCCAACGCCTACTACTGTGGCCTTAACAGAAATGATAAATACCGGCAGTAGTTCCTCTCAATTCCCGACTGCCATGAGGAGTACCGATGTCAACCTGCAGCCTCTTTAATCAACTCAATAGCTCCTAGACTGAGCTGTGTAGTAATTTAATTAATATATAACAAGCAAAACCTACAGCAGCATCACCCATGCCAACAGTACCTGGTTAATCTGTGCAGCACTTAAAAACTCATGAAAATTTAGTTAACAACTACAACTACTCAAAATTCAACAGGCACCCAGCTGATCTGAGCTGCATCTAAAACTTATAGTAAATTTAAGCTACAAAGCTGAAGAATACAATGGCTGCCCAGCTGCACTGTGCAGCACTTAAAACTACATGAAAATTTAATCACAGCTGCAACAACCCAAGAGAATTCTGTAACTGCCCAGCTGATCCTTGCCACAATTAAAACAGCATTAACATTTGAACATAAGTCCAAAGCCACTCAAGATGACCATCAAAGAAGTCCCTTCAAGGAACAGAAAACCCAGGACAGCAAAATTAAGGTGGCCTACAGCACAACCCACCAAAGCATACTCCCAACAACCTTCCACCTCCATGCCGCCACCAGAGCTCCATATATCCCATGCCTTACACCAGAGGTCATTGTCTGCTTACCTTGCACATGACTGATCAAACAAGTGAATCTTTCAGACTAAACCTCTAGTTGACCCAGCTGAAAGGTGAGATAGGCCTACAGCAAGTGACATACGGCACTAGGGTCAGCATGGTTCCGATGGGAAGCACAATAACCAGTGTTGGGGAATGGTCATCACTGACCTGCGTTTCTGTAGAGTAACACAAATTGCAGAAGAAGAGGAAATAAGGTGTTGAAGTTCTGACACGTCATGGTAATATCCATTACAGTTCCACTGAATTATCATGTTACAGATGTCCAGGTTAGGTGTGAAGTGGCCACGAGGACTGGTCATGCCCCAGTAACACTGCTGTCACTATATCAATGAGCACTGTTTCAGAATCCAATGGCATGGGCGGGAGGGGGGGAGGGGGGAGGATGGATCTGCCATGTCTGGGATTAGTAGAGTAGCCTTGTCCTGATTTTAGTTCTTCTTCTCCTCCTCCTCCATGGTCTCTGATGGCCAAGACTCATGCAAGGGCCTATTCAGGACAAATGTGGGGACAGGCGAAGAGTGGGTAGCCATGTGACCGACAGGTCACAGTTTCATCAGCTGCTGGCTGTGGGTTACCAGGAAAGGGATCCCCAAAGGGAGTCCTGTCACTGGTAGATGCTGGAGAAGGATGCTGCACCTCTGGCTAGGTGTGCCAAGTGGTTCCCGAAGATAGTACCATGTGAAACACAAGAGACAACAGCACTGGGAGAACTGGTTTCAAAAAAATTGTGGTAGTGGGAGGAATGGCTGTGATTTTGGCATAATTGGACATAATATGAAAAGGATGTGGGCATTCATATTTTTTGCTTCAGTATGTGACAGATGGCCAATAGATTTATATTTCTGTATTTTCTTTTCTTTCTTGATGATTGGGCAGAATAGTGAAAATGGAGAATGGTGTACTGTGGAACTGACACAAAAAAGTGGTTGTTCACAAGGACTGCCTTCATGGAGTGATCGTCCACAGCTATCATATTTTCAGTCCCCCAATCAGTGGCCTCAAAAGTGACAAAAGCACAAGAAATGGAAGCACCTGATGGGTGGTGGGACATACAGTTCCACATCACACCTGTAAATCATGACTAAATTTTTCCGGGAGGATATTCTCTTCAAAGGCTAACATAAAAGCACCTGTGTCTATCCTATTATCCTTTGGACCTTCTTGGATGCATCAGGCAAAATGTGTGCCTCACTGCTCAAGATAGCCTGTACTTCCTAACATATTTGGAGTTTGAGGTCTTCTTGAAAGATGATCCCTGTTGTGTACATAGTTCCGTGTAGTCAGTGCGTACACAACTTTCCCACTAGAGCGCGCCCCGCTAAGCACAACAGTGCAGGCGCAGCACTCGTCCGTCTCTGCTCTACGAGATGGCGCTGCCATAAAGACAGATCAAATTCTGCTTCTGCCGATCCGCATATTAATATGTAATGCAGCCAATGAGATTGCTGCTAACGTAGAACCTTTTCTCCTTGCGGATCACACTCGCGCAGTGATACCTGAACGCGCGAGGTATTATAATGAGTGTACAGACCCCCGATCAGTCAGTCTGCATTAGTCTGCATCAGTCTGCATTAGTCTACATTAGCCTGTACCAGTCAATAGGCAAGTTTCAGTCTGCGGCTAATAAGATTATCATATTCCAGTACATAGCCATGAAGAGAAATGTATAGACACTTTGTCAAGTATCAGAGATATGTGAGAATAAGATTAACGATCCAAGACCAAAGGAACTTCAGATTGTCAATTGTAAATAGCATCCAGAACCAAGTTAAGTTATTTTTATGCTTGTTATTATTTTAATAAATGTGTGTGAAAATTAATCAAGTTCTGTTTAAAGTTGGTCACCGTCAATCTGCTACTCTAGGAGTGCAAGTGGCATTTCTATCATCTGACCTAACGGCAGAAGATAAACACGCCACGATAAGACCACGAGACATATTGCTGACACTTGCCTACTTCGTTAGAGTGACAAGTCAAATAATCTGATGGTGTGTGTACCAAAGGTCTTACAGTACGCACACCACAATCCTTTAGAGCAAATTTAAAATTTTATGTGGGGCAATAGTCACTGGTTTGTCACTCGTATATTAACATGCCTCAACAGCCATAGATTGGACAACAGAGGACACTTTAATCAATGGCGATCCATTGTGCATTTTACCCAAGGATTCAATTTCTCCAAATTTACACTTAATATGCTCCACAAAAAAAGGCTTTGTTGTAGTAAAAGCAACCCCATCAGTTCAAGTACATACTAAGTGTTGGATACATTGCCTTGCTCCTAGACATCTGTCTTGTCCCTCTTCCCTTCGGATAGCCAGGGCAGGGAAAGCAGTACTGTCTGCAGGGAATTTTCAATTCCTGTCTGAAGAGATGGCTAAGTCAGACTGGCTTAATATATTTCATGTGTGAAACATCTGCCCTGATGCTGCCTATAACAATCAAGGGTTCTATTGATTGGCGACACCATGTTGTCTTGTGCACTACGACCAGATAACAGGTATACTTGAAAAAAGAGACAGCATTGGTCGTATATTTTTTACTATTGCAAAATCGATTTTCTGTCACTGAGTGACCATCTTCAGTGCTATATTGTATAACTTAAATTGGGATGCACTGTTGTCACTAAGCTTACGGCAATCACATATCACAATCTATGTGATTACCGTAAGCTTAGTGACAACAGTGCATCCCAATTTAAGTTATACAATATAGCACTGAAGATGGTCACTCAGTGACAGAAAATCGATTTTGCAATAGTAAAAAATATACGACCAATGCTGTCTCTTTTTTCAAGTAAATCAAGGGTTCTCCCCAGAGGTGTAAACCAGCCATAGCAAATGCCATTAGGTAGCTAATGCAAGGAGTCCTGGTGCCCCTGGCATCTATTCCTTGGCCTGGGTGGGGAGTTGGCAGCTCAGGCATCAGCAGTGTGATCCCTGTGTTGTGAGGGGGCTCAATGGAAAGGGTACATAACAATCCCACCATGTGAGATCAGATACTGTGTTTGCTTTGAAGTGCAAATAGGAGCCTCCGCAGATGATCTTTTAACACTGCATGCTGCTCCAGGTTGGATTAAAGGAAGACATCAAAGCAGTTCAGAGGCAGGCTGCTAGATTTGTTACCAGTAGATTCGAACAACATGTAAGTATTATGAGGATGCTTCAGGAACTCAAATTGGAATCCCTGGAGAGAAGGTGACATTCTTTTCAAGGAACACTATTGAGAAAATTCACAGAACCAGCATTTGAAAGTGACTGCAGAAGGATCCTACTGTTTCCAGCATATATTTTGCATAAGGACTATGAAGTTGAAGTATGAGATTTAGAATTACTTTTGAATGCATTATGGGAACAGCAGTGATCAATGTCTTATAAACAATTACTATTAAAAACAGTCTTGATCACGATTTATTTAACAAGGTGACCGGTTTCGACCACTACTGTGGTTATCTTCAGACCATTGAGTAGGAACCTCTTTCTGTTGAAGAATCACTACTCAATCAGTAGTGATTCTTCAACAGAAAGAGGTTCCTACTCAATGGTCTGAAGATGACCACAGTAGTGGTCGAAACCGTTCACCTTGTTAAATAAATCGTGATCAAGACTGTTTTTAATAGTAATTATTTATGAGATTTAGGGCTCATATAGAAGCAAATAGAAAGTTGTTTTTCCTTCACAGTATCTGTGGGTGGAACATGAAAGGCAACGAAGAGTAGTGGTACAGAGTACCCTCTGCCATGCACCATACGGTGGCTTGCGGAGTATGTGTATAAATGTAGATGTAAATTACAGTATGCACTATTTAAGGTGTTCCTACCCAGTTGGTCCATACAACAGCAAAATTTGGAAAATGGATGTTAAACCCGGACGAGGGCCACAAATTACTTTAGCCAAAAGGTGGTAAATGAAAGAATATTCCAAGCAATGAAGGCGGAACCTAGGGAATAACCAAGTTAGCATCACAGGCTGCTGCCATGAAAAAAAGAGCAGAGAAGGAAGTATAGTCAGAGATGAGAAAGTGCAGCACAGGAAAGGAAGTAAGAGCTGCAATGGCTTAGGGCCTCATGTTCACCACATACATACTCACGAAAGAGTTGTGAGCCCCTGAGGTGACTAAACACAAAAAACCTGGAAGAGGCAGTAGTAAAAGTGAGCAAATGATCATCTACCGAAAACCTGACTAGTCAAAATAGCTAAAATGGGGTAACTGCTAAAAGTAGATTGGTGCCGAGAAAGAAAGCTTTCTTCGGAAAAATGAGATCTAGTGATATCACACCATGATATGAAATTGAGGAAGAAGTTGCTGAAAGTGGGTACTGTGAACACTGAATTGTACTGGACTGAAACAAAGGCAATAGGAAATCTAGAGAAGGAAATGAAATCACTTGAAATGTGGTATTACAGGAGAATATTCAGGGCACAGATCATGTACAAAATGAAGAAATACTAGAAAAATAATCAAAGAAAAATGTTCATAGAAACTCCTACTGCAATAACAAAATAATTAATGGAACACCCCTGTTGTGGCATATAGGAAGACTTGGCCCTGCACTGGAAGGAGCAGTAAAAGGGAAAAACTTAGGAGCAGACAAAAACTGAAATATGCAAAAGAGATTATGGAAGATGTACATTATAAGAGATACGATGACATGAAAAGATTTGCAAGAGGGAGAGAATGGAAAATGGCATTAAATTAGTCTAAAGACAGATGACTCAATGAGAGGGGAGGCATAGTGATCAGAAGTCAAATATAAATTACATTTCAGATGAGTTCACACTATACAATATCTACGAAAAGACTACTGTATCTTATAACTCAGTTGGTATACAGCTTAGTAACAGTCCCATTGTCACTCAAACCATCTCCAAATTTCGTCTAACTACACCCTACAAACTATGTTTTTCCTAAGGTATTTGGATGGCTTATACAGAACATAAATTATATTTGTTTGTAACAATTTCCTGAAACAATTTTATGGTTCAAATGGCTCTGAACACTATGGGACTTAACTTCTATGGTCATCAGTCCCCTAGAACTTAGAACTACTTAAACCTAACTAACCTAAGGACATCACACACATCCACGTCCGAGGCAGGATTCGAACCTGCGGTCATAGCGGTCGGGCGGTTTCAGACTGTAGCGCCTTTAACCGCGTGGCCACCACGGCCGGCAACAATTTTATGTTGGAGTGCTGTTTTATTAATGTTTATGAACAAAAATTTTAGAAACTGTTTTCAAGAGAAAGTAATTAATGAAGTAATGAGTACTTTTACATTCATATTCATATTACAATTAAAATTACTTTGTGATTGACAGATTGCAGTGGTGGGGGTGCTGATGCCTGTGCGTACTCAGCCACAATTCCTGAGTTACTGCATGTATCAACAATATGGCTCCTACCACTCAACTTCTTGAAATGTCAGTCACAAAGAAATTTTATCGGTGTATAAGCATTGCATTTTTTTCTTCCTAGTGAATACTTGCAGACTGGTATGTTACGAAAAACCCATGTTTTAGGAATGAAGAGGTTTGCAGCAATCATAAAGTTCAAAGAGAAGGAAACTAACCTAGGACAGGAAAAAAAATTAGGTTTTTTTTAATATCCTGTTAACATCAAAGGGTATTAAGATACCTCATAAGCTCAGACTGGGCAAGGATAAGGAAGGAAATCTGTCATATTCTTTATTAGAGAAGTACTCACCTGTATTGTTCACAGAATTTGCATAAAACCTAACTTGGTCTCCCCTTGTCCTCACAGCTGGTGGGTTCCTTTATCCTAGGGTCTGAATGACCTGCCCTTCCTTTTGAAGCTTTCACAACCTGTCTCTTTCTCCTTCCCAATGCAGAACAAATAGTTCCAAAAACTAGTGCATTTAAATATTTTTCTGTCAGCAGTACTTAATATTATTTCTCCTGAAAGAAAGTACGTGCCAGCAACTGAATATCATAATTTTAAAGCTTCCTGAGAGTAATCTTCCTTCTGACACAAAACGTAAACTGGAAAGATGCACAAGGGTTTGAATCCTACTTCTCTCACCTGCTTTAGTCACGAACACTAGCCTCAGAAAAATGTTTCATTTTATTACTGGTTGTTCTTTAGTTGTGTAATTTGCCTCTACAATATGTTATTTGTAAGAATGTGAAGGTTCAAATTTGGTATACTTTACATAATTAATTATTCTCCTTCACTTCCCAGTAACTCATTCACATTCTGATGTGCGATGTAATAATTATGAGGATGTCTTGAGGATTGCCTGGTTGCAATAAAGTGTTACTAAGACAGAAATCTTGATGTTTCGCCCAAGCCAGAAGTTGGCCCCAACAGAGTTCATGGTCCATTTCCAAGAAAGACTACTCTGACATATCAGAAACCTGAAGTATCTAGGAGTCACACTTGACACAACCCTCAGTTAGCGACAACATCTATTAAGAATATCTGCCAAAATCAAAGCTTGAAATAACAGTCTTCATAAACTTTGTGTTGCATTATGGCTTGTTGACACACAGCTCAGTCACACTATGCATATTTAAGTGGTACAATGAGACCGACACATACTTTTTAGCAACCCATACTGTGCCACATACAACATCCATCTCTGTGGTAGGAAAGTGCACTTGTACAGAAGGAAAAAATTACAGAAAAATCCTCATCTCCCCGTCCACACCGATACTTCAGCTATCAGTAAAGGAAGACTTCACTCTCATCATGCACCCCTGGAAACCACAAGGAAGCTAGTTGCTGAATGGCTTTGATACTAATGGCTGCTGGAGGAACACATGGCAGATTAATGCTGTGATGGAGCAACTTAAGATGCCATGAATATCGACTAAGCTACCTGGTTTTGAATAGCCACGTAAGATCTGGTTGGTTCTTAACTGAATAAGAACGAACCCTGGCAGGTGTGCCCATTCTCTGCATTGAGTGTAAGAAAATAACTTCTCGAAGATGTGACTGCAGCACTGAAAATCAGGTTGTTTGCCATGTAATTAAAAAATGCCCTCAGTGCTTTCCCTGGTGATCCAAGAGAGTTCCTGGTGATGACAGAGACATCAACAGACTACATGTGTGACCTACATTTTAGTTCACTAATAGAAATAAATTGTTATTGGATATAAATTTAATGTATAAATTTAATGAACCTGGAGGTATAAGACATCTTGCAACCATGGCAGCATCCAGCTATAACTAGCTAAAACAACCCACAAATTATTGAGGACTGGCTGTCAGCTGAATGGTCTACACTTATTTCTGCTTAATGCAGGTGAGTGGAGAACTGTAACAATGACACTGTAAATTATGTTTGCTACAACACTTAAATGAGTTGTTAGGCTTAAGTTAGTTCCATGTTCTGTAGATCACAATGATGATAGATGTCATGATGTGGACATGCCAAATGAGAAAGAATATTGCATGTTAACTACTGATAGTTTTTTAGCTGACAACTTACTTCTGTTCAAGCATTTCTCTATGCTACAGGAGTTGCTAAGGAGAAATGACATATATCTGACAGACAACTCTTCTCCTGTCTGAATAGAACTATCAAATACACAGAGTTTTGAACAATGAATTCTCCAGTTTCTGAAGAACAGTAAAGCCTGATCTAGTGGAGTATGAAAATAATTTCTGTTCTGAGAACCTAAAATAATGAAGTAATTATAGGTAATTCAATAAAGACAACTCTTTTGAATAAACTAATTTTGCACATGGCAGCAGTGAAGACGACTGTGACAGCCATGCACATGATAAAATTCCTGTAGGCATACAGATCTAAGTAAACTGCAGCTCCACTGTACTGATTCCTGGAAAGAACTATTTTCAAAACTTACTCGAGTCCCCTAGCATGAGTATGTAATTTCCCTGCAACAATGACATTGCATCTTGTCTTGTGAATATGTCACACATCTTGCCAGCAGAAGACAGCGAGAACCTGTAAATGTAAAATGAAATGTAAATTTCAATTGACACACTTCATAAATGAGAACACACACATACAACTTTTGTGTATCGCAGCATTACGCCTGTCATATAAATGAAATTATAACATATTGCTTAAGATTGTAAACTAAAATGTTAATGGTCCATTTGCAAGTTGTAAATGACATTATAGTACGATGCAATGACTTTAATTTAGGACTTAGCTTAGAATTTATAGATTTTGTGAAAGCTTATAACTTCATTTGAATAAAATTCATACCAACAACACTTGAGAAACCAAGCACTGGTTCGAGTATAGTGAAGGCTGTACACAGATTCTATTACGTTTCAGAAGGAACTTGGAAATCCAGAATTGAAAGAGAAGTCAGGCTTCCTTATCAGCAAAACTGTGCTCAGCAACACCAATGAAAGTTTATAGGTCCTTAAATGAGGAAAACAAAGGAAGGAATCTGTTTTAATAGAATATAGAGAGGGAAGTAAATAAACTGATCTGTAAACAATTTTGAACCGAAGATTTCAAAATTACTAACAAAAATGACATGGAGGAAGGCAGGACATACAGTTAGATGACCAGATGATAGCTGAACCAAGGAAATATTTCACTGGATATCAAAATATTTGAAATGACTGAGGAGATAATTAGATAAATAATGTGTATATGATGTTAGAAAAAATGCAGAATAAACATGGACATGTTGTTGTTGTTGTGGTCTTCAGTCCTGAGACTGGTTTGATGCAGCTCTCCATGCTACTCTATCCTGTGCAAGCTTCTTCATCTCCCAGTACCTACTGCAACCTACATCCTTCTGAATCTGCTTAGTGTATTCATCTCTTGGTCTCCCTCTACGATTTTTACCCTCCACGCTGCCCTCCAATGCTAAATTTGTGATCCCTTGATGCCTCAAAACATGTCCTACCAACCGATCCCTTCTTCTAGTCAAGTTGTGCCACAAACTTCTCTTCTCCCCAATCCTATTCAATACCTCCTCATTAGTTATGTGATCTACCCATCTAATCTTCAGCATTCTTCTGTAGCACCACATTTCGAAAGCTTCTATTCTCTTCTTGTCCAAACTATTTATCGTCCATGTTTCACTCCACACAAATACTTTCAGAAACGACTTCCTGACACTTAAATCTATACTCGATGTTAACAAATTTCTCTTCTTCAGAAACGATTTTCTTGCCATTGCCAGTCTACATTTTATATCCTCTCTACTTTGACCATCATCAGTTATTTTACTCCCTAAATAGCAAAACTCCTTTACTACTTTAAGTGTCTCATTTCCTAATCTAATTCCCTCAGCATCACCCGATTTAATTTGACTACATTCCATTATCCTCGTTTTGCTTTTGTTGATGTTCATCTTGTATCCTCCTTTCAAGACACTGTCCATTCCGTTCAACTGCTCTTCCAAGTCCTTTGCTGTCTCTGACAGAATTACAATGTCATCGGCAAACCTCAAAGTTTTTACTTCTTCTCCATCAATTTTAATACCTACTCCGAATTTTTCTTTTGTTTCCTTTACTGCTTGCTCAATATACAGATTGAATAACATCGGGGAGAGGCTACAACCCTGTCTCACTCCTTTCCCAACCACTGCTTCCCTTTCATGCCCCTCGACTCTTATAACTGCCATCTGGTTTGTGTACAAATTGTAAATAGCCTTTCCCTCCCTGTATCTTACCCCTGCCACCTTCAGAATTTGAAAGAGAGTATTCCAGTTAACATTGTCAAAAGCTTTCTCTAAGTCTACAAATGCTAGAAACGTAGGTTTGCCTTTTCTTAATCTCTTTTCTAAGATAAGTCGTAAGGTTAGTATTGCCTCACGTGTTTCAACATTTCTACGGAATCCAAACTTATCTTCCCCGAGGTCCGCTTCTACCAGTTTTTCCATTCGTCTGTAAAGAATTTGCGTTAGTATTTTGCAGCTGTGACTTATTAAACTGATAGTTCGGTAATTTTCACATTTGTCAACACCTGCTTTCTTTGGGATTGGAATTATTATATTCTTCTTGAAGTCTGAGGGTATTTTGCCTGTCTCATACATCTTGCTCACCAGATGGTAGAGTTTTGTCAGGACTGGCTCTCCCAAGGCCATCAGTAGTTCTAATGGAATGTTGTCTACTCCCGGGGCCTTGTTTCGACTCAGGTCTTTCAGTGCTCTGTCAAACTCTTCACGCATTATCTTATCTCCCATTTCGTCTTCATCTACATCCTCTTCCATTTCCATAATATTGTCCTCAACTACATCGCCCTTGTATAAACCCTCTATATACTCCTTCCACATTTCTGCCTTCCCTTCTTTGCTTAGAACTGGGTTGACATCTGAGCTCTTGATATTCATACAAGTGGTTCTCTTCTCTCCAAAGGTCTCTTTAATTTTCCTGTAGGCAGTATCTATCTTACCCCAAGTGAGACAAGCCTCTACCTCCTTACATTTGTCCTCTAGCCATCCCTGCTTAGCCATTTTGCACTTCCTGTCGATCTCATTTTTGAGACGTTTGTATTCCTTTTTGCCTGCTTCATTTACTGCATTTTTATATTTTCTCCTTTCATCAATTAAATTCAATATTTCTTCTGTTACCCAAGGATTTCTATTAGCCCTCGTCTTTTTACATACTTGATCGTCTGCTGCCTTCACTACTTCATCCCTCAGAGCTACCAATTCTTCTTCTACTGTATTTCTTTCCCCCATTCCTGTCAATTGTTCCCTTATGCTCTCCATGAAACTCTGTACAACCTCTGGTTTAGTCAGTTTATCCAGGTCCCATCTCCTTAAATTCCCACATTTTTGCAGTTTCTTCAGTTTCAATCTGCAGTTCATAACCAATAGATTGTGGTCAGAATCCACATCTGCCCCTGGAAATGTCTTACAATTTAAAACCTGGTTCCTAAATCTCTGTCTTACCATTATATAATCTACCTGATACCTTTTAGTATCTCCAGGATTCTTCCAGGTATACAACCTTCTTTTATGATTCTTGAACCAAGTGTTAGCTATGATTAAGTTATGCTCTGTGCAAAATTCTACAAGGCAGCTTCCTCTTTCATTTCTTCCCCCCAATCCATATTCACCTACTATGTTTCCTTCTCTCCCTTTTCCTACTGACGAATTCCAGTCACCCATGACTATTAAATTTTCGTCTCCCTTCACTACCTGAATAATTTCTTTTATCTCGTCAATCATTTCATCTATTTCTTCATCATCTGCAGAGCTAGTTGGCATATAAACTTGTATTACTGTAGTACGCATGGGCTTTGTGTCTATCTTGTGCACAATAATGCGTTCACTATGCCGTTTGTAGTAGCTAACCTGCACTCCTATTTTTTTATTCATTATTAAACCTACTCCTGCATTACCCCTATTTGATTTTGTATTTATAACCCTGTAATCACCTGACCAAAAGTCTTGGTCCTCCTGCCACCGAACTTCACTAATTCCCACTATATCTAACTTTAACTTATCCATTTCCCTTTTTAAATTTTCTAACCTACCTGCCCGATTAAGGGATCTGACATTCCACGCTCCGATCCGTAGAACGCCAGTTTTCTTTCTCCTGATAACAATGTCCTCTTGAGTAGTCCCCGCCTGGAGATCCGAATGGGGGACTATTTTACCTCCGGAATATTTTACCCAAGAGGATGCCATCATCATTTAATCATACAGTAAAGCTGCATGTCCTCGGGAAAAATTACGGCTGTAGTTTCCCCTTGCTTTCAGCCATTCGCAGTACCAGCACAGCAAGGCCGTTTTGGTTAATTTTACAAGGCCGATTCAGTCAATCATCCAGACTGTTGCCCCTGCAACTACTGAAAAGGCTTCTGCCCCTTTTCAGGAACCACACATTTGTCTGGCCTCTCAACAGATACCCCTCCGTTGTGGTTGCACCTACGGTACGGCCATCTGTATCGCTGAGGCACGCAAGCCTCCCCACCAACGGCAAGGTCCATGGTTCATGGGGGGAACATGGACATATACAACAGAAAACCTTACAGCATGGAGACATCTGCAGGAGACTTTACACAGCAGTCAGTGTCAAATGCTGCAGCTGAAGATGACAACATACAGATATACGTGAAAGCGTAGTGTTTCTAATTTAAAAATCATACATAAGAACTATCGCACCATAATCCACTACTAAGTTTCTATAATGAAATGAATGACTGACATTTTAGTGCAAACAGGTGATCATTTAGGTTTTTGTTAAACAAAAAATTTCACTGAGCTTTTCAGCTCGTGTTTTATTAATAGAGAGTCAGAAACCAACATCTGCATGAAAACACAAGCATCAATATAGAAAACAACGCAATTAAGTAGTCTACACAGAGAATATTAAAAAAAAATTATCAATTTATTCATTCAAAATAAATTCGCTGAATGTGAATAACTAGGCTTCAGCTGTGTTAGGTACAGATATATTATCAATTGGTATGGAAATTTGTGCCGGACTGGGACTCAAAACAAGATTTCCTACTTATCGCAAGCAGCTGCCTTAACAATTACGATATCTGTGCATGCCTCCCATGCTGTCCCAAACTTCATTATATGACACTATCCCTATACCACAGGCTCCTACATTCATCATTAAATGCTTGCAGCTATACTCTGTATTCCTGCACCAGTGAGATTGTGACTATGAACAATTGAGACCTATGATGTTACTGTCTTTTGCCTGCCTCAGCGTGTAATATTTACTTGCATGTCTGGATTAACAGACGTATTTGACAGTAAACAGCCATCTGAAATTACTTTGGGTTGGTCCGGGGGGCATGCACAGATAGCCTACTAGTTAAGACGACTGCTCGCAACAAGTGGGAAACCCAGTTTTGAGCCCCTATCTGGCACAAATTTTTACGTGTCACCAATAGATAGTACATTACACAACTGAAGCCAAGTTATTCACATTCCGTGAATTTATTTTTATGTAATTTCAGATGGCTGTTTATCGTCTTAAGAATGTCCGTATATCCAGCCATACAAGTTAATTTTTTAATTGAATGAGATTTTCACTCTGCAGCAGAGTGTGTGCTGATTTGAAACTTCCTGGCAGATTCAAACTGTGTGCCGGACCGAGACTTGAACTCGGGACCTTTGCCTTTCATGGGCAAGTGCTCTACCAACTGAGCTACCCAAGCATGACTCACGTCCAGCCCTCACAGCTTTACTTCTGCCAGTATCTCATCTCCTACCTTCCAAACTGCAGAGTGAAAATCTCATTCTGGAAACATTCCCCAGGCTGTGGCTAAGCCATGTCTCCGCAGTATCCTTTCTTTCAGGAGTGCTAGTTCTGAAAGGTTCGCAGGAGAGCTTCTGTAAAGCTGCTTACATGGCAGACGCTCTATCCATCTGAGCCAGCAAGGGCACAGAGGATAGTGCTACTGCAGGGATTTATCCCTTGCACGCTCCCCGCGAGTAATGAGGGTAATGGACAGGGGCACTACGAATGTAGTATGTGGACATTAAGTTGGGAATGTGGGTCTCACGGGGAGCGTGCAAGGGATAAATCCCTGCAGTCGCACTATCATCCGTGTCCTCGGTCGCTCAGATGGATAGAGTGTCTGCCATGTAAGCAGCTTTATAGAAGCTCCCAAGAAGGTCCCAAGTTCGAGTCTCGGTCCGGCACACAGTTTTAATCTGCCAGGAAGTTTCATATCAGTGCACACTCCATTGCAGAGTGAAAATCTTATTCTGGAAAGATCCCCCAGGCTGTGGCTAAGCCATGTCTCCACAATATCCTTTCTTTCAGGATTGCTAGTTCTGCAGGGTTCACAGGAGAGCTTCTGTAAAGTTTGAAAGGTAGGAGACGAGATATTGGCAGAAGTAAAGCTGTGAGGGCTGTGCGTGAGTCGTGCTTCGGTAGATCAGTTGGTAGAGCACTTGCCCGTGAAAGGCAAAGGTCCCGAGTTCGAGTCTCGGTCCGGCACGCAGTTTTAATCTGCCAGGAAGTTTAATTTTTTAATTGTTAACTATTTGCTTTTTTTACAGAATTTCTAAAGTCAGCCCTTCAGTCTCACTCACTGTATGGCACGTTTTCTGTATACTAAGATGGTATTCGCATCATTATTATGCTGACACAGCCTGTCTTTTTCTTTCCCTTACATTTTATCCCCCTTACAAGCACTGCCTGTCATGCACTAAAGGAGTTAGAGACAGCCTTCTTCATTTCAATTGTTAACATAAGTCCTACATTCAATGTTATTTAGTGGCCAAGTACAGACACTTTTCATTTCAGAGATTTATTCATTTTATTTATTATGTACGTGTGCTATAAGATCAAGTAGCTAAAGTCTTGTTATGATTTTTACATGGCAGACTGGAACAACAATGCACAATCCTCTCACAATTCATGGTAGCAGGAGTTTAATTTACATATGGGTGATTGAAATAGTGTTTTAAATTAACTTCCCACATTTGACATCCATGTAAGTGTTATGTTTCCAAGTATGAAAATGACTGGCTTCTAATCACATGTAAAAATAGATGAAACAAATGTGTGTGGACTTAGGTTGTCCAAGCTTCAAAAGGAAGCTATTCCATTCATTACAAAAATATCTCCCAGAATATCTCGCAAACTTGATAATAACCTGAGGAACAAGAACTATTACCACACAGACAGTAGATGCCCAAAATTAGTAGTATCTGTAAGCAGTATTGTCTACAAGCAGCTCCTATGCAACATAAAGAATTCAAAAATAAATTAAAGCAGTAGACTTCCCTGATTTTGGCTTTTCCATATAGTCCAAGTGTATCACTAATTCCGAAACATAACAGCAGAGTACAGCAACATAGGTCTTTGCATCAGGATGTTTCCTGCTACTGTTTTGTTTGCCCCTCCATCTTTTTACAGATATACCAAGGCCTGACCCTGAAGAAGGAAGAAAAGTTTGTGGGGCTAACACAGCATCAAGTGGTGCATGCAGTTTTCGCCAGTTCGTTGCTGCAGTCAAAGTACAGTTCAAATATAAGATGCAGTTGTATGGTAGCTTACATACGACGGTGTGCTGAAAAGTGATACCTTCCCAATGGTGGTAACAAAATTAATTACGCCTAATACACTACCTAAGGATAATCAGTCATTATCACTGGAGTAATTTGGAGGCAAAATTTTAAGTACAGTAAAAGAGCAACATTTGTATAACAATTATCAATTCTTTTCTGATAAGAGAACAATCCCTATCTGAGTTGCAACTCAATGCTATGACAATAAGGGCAAATCTTGCTATTTATCTACACCATATTTTAGTACTGATTTTGTAAGTGTGTTGTAACTGTAAAGCACCTACACTGAAATTTAATTCTAATTCTAATATGTTTTATAGTATCCATTTTACTATCACTGTTGAAACTGCAATATTGTATTCATTTTGGCGTGTTTCTCACGATATCACCCAGTTGCCGTTGCCCTCATAACACAGATGTTTGTGAAAATTTGGCATAAGGAAGTATATAATGAAAGAATATTAAAATAATTTTTCCAAAATATTTTGAAAAAAAACTACAGTTACGAGGCCAATGTGAAATATGGGCAACTTTCACAAACTGGCTTTCTTTTTTTTTTTTTTTTTTTTTTTGTGGTTTTAGGGCGCACAGCGCCCTGACTACGTTAAGAATGCACCGCGAGGCACAAGTTTAAAACAACAACTAAAAGGGAAAACATGATAAAAGACAGACTGACAGGCATAGGATTAAAAAACAGCATCATCAAATGTCCTTAGAGAGGGTTGTCAAATTGATAAAACGTAGAACGCGAGCAGCTGCTCGTGGGTCATCCGCTAAAATGGCATCTAGAGTACATGGCAGGTTAAGATCTAGACGCAGTGTGTTAAAATCCGGACAGGACATTAAAATGTGGCGGACCGTCAGCAATTGCCCACATGGGCAGAACGGCGCCGGTGCAGCCGTCAGCAGATGGCGATGGCTGAACCGGCAGTGTCCAATGCGTAACCAGGCCAAAACGACCTCCTCCCACCGAGAAGGGCGGGAGGAGGACGTCCAAGCCGCGGGAAGAGGTTTCAAGGCCCGAAGCTTGTTGTCTGTAAGTGCAGCCCAATCGGCATGCCACAGCGATAAAATGCGCCGACAAATTACCCTGCTACAATCCGACGAAGGGACACAACAAGAAGCTGTCCGAGGCTGGAGGACCGCAGCCTTGGCCGCGGCATCTGCAGCTTCGTTCCCAGGGATACCGACATGGCCAGGGACCCACATAAAGCTAACCGGAGAACCGACGTCCACCAGCTGCTGAAGAGAGCGTTGGATCCGGTGCACGAAAGGGTGAACTGGATATGGATCACTGAGGCTCTGGATGGCGCTCAGGGAATCGGAGCAGATGACATAAGCAGAATGTCGGTGGCGGCAGATGTAAAGAACAGCCTGGTAGAGGGCAAAGAGCTCAGCTGTGAAGACCGAACAATGGCCATGGAGCCGGTATTTGAAACTTTGTGCCCCAACAATAAAAGAACACCCGACCCCGTCATTGGTCTTTGAGCCATCTGTATAAATGAAGGCCATATTGATGAACTTCGAACGAAGTTCAACAAAACGGGAGTGGTAGAGCGAACTGGGGGTAACCTCTTTTGGGAGCGAGCGGAGGTCAAGGTGAACGCAGACCTGAGCCTGGAGCCAAGGTGGCGTGTGGCTCTCGCCCACTCGAAAGGTTGCAGGGAGTGAAAAATTAAGGTGTTGAAGGAGGCGACGAAAGCGAACTCCAGGGGGTAGCAGGGCAGAGACATACAACCCTTATTGACGGTCGAGAGAGTCGTCAAAAAAGGAACGATAAGACGGGTGGTCGGGCATTGACAGTAGCTGACAGGCATACCGACAAAGCAGTATATCGCGCCGGTAGGTGAGTGGCAATTCGCCAGCGTCAGCATGAAGACTCTCTACGGTACTAGTATAAAACGCTCCGATCGCAAGTCGTAAACCCCGATGTTGTATGGAGTTGAGGCAGCGTAAGATGGATGGCCGTGCAGTGGAGTATACGAAGCTCCCATAATCCAGCTTGGAGCGGACGATCGACCAATATAGACGAAGCAGGACGGTTCGATCCGCTCCCCACGACATACCACTGAGAACACGGAGGACATTTAAAGAACGGGTACAACGGGCAGCCAAATATGACACATGTGGAGACCAGCTAAGTTTCCTGTCAGATGTAAGACCTAAAAATTTTGTTGTCTCCACGATTGGGAGAGCAACGGGACCGAGTCGTAAGGACAGTGGGAGAAACTCTTTGTAGCGCCAGAAGTTAATACAGACCGTCTTCTCGGCAGAAAAACGGAAGCCATTGGCGACACTCCAGGAGTAAAGACGGTCAAGAGAACACTGAAGACAGCGCTCCAGGACACGTGTACACTGCCCGCTGCAATAGATGGTAAAATCGTCCACGAAAAGGGAGCCTGATACATCAGCTGGGAGGCAATCCATTATTGGATTGATCGCGATGGCGAAGAGAGCGACGCTCAAAACTGAGCCCTGTGGCACCCCATTCTCCTGGCGAAAGGTGTCTGACAGGACAGAACCCACACGTACCCTGAACTGTCGATCCATTAAAAAGGAACGAATAAAAAGAGGGAGGCGACCGCGAAGGCCCCATGTATGCATGGTGCGGAGAATGCCCGCCCTCCAACAGGTGTCGTAAGCCTTCTCCAAATCAAAGAACACAGCCGCGGTCGGGCGCTTCCGCAAGAAGTTATTCATAATGAAGGTCGACAAGGTAACCAGATGGTCAACAGCAGAGTGGCGCCTACGAAATCCACATTGTACATTGGTAAGTAGGCGTCGAGACTCGAGCAGCCAAACCAATCGAGAGTTAACCATTCGCTCCATCACTTTACAGACACAGCTGGTAAGCGAGATGGGTCGATAACTGGAAGGCAAGTGCTTGTCCTTCCCCAGCTTAGGAATCGGGACAACAATAGACTCGCGCCAGCATGCGGGAACATGTCCCTCAATCCAGATGCGATTGTAAGTACGAAGAAGAAAACCTTTACCCGCAGGAGAAAGGTTCTTCAGCATCTGAATATGAATAGAATCAGGCCCTGGAGCAGAGGACCGTGATCGGCCAAGTGCGTTTTCGAGTTCCCGCATGGTGAATGGGGCATTATAACTTCCACGATTCGAGGAGCGGAAGTTAGGTGGCCTAACCTCCTCTGCCTGTTTGCGGGGGAGGAAGGCAGGGTGGTAATGAGCGGAGCTCGAAACCTCGGCGAAAAAGTGGCCGAAGGCATTGGAGACATCCTCAGGGGCCACAAGGACGTCATTCGCGACCGTCAAGCCAGAAACAGGTGAGTGGACCTTAGTGCCAGATAGCCGGCGCAGGCTACCCCAGACAACAGAAGGAGTAAGACTGTTGAAGGTGCTTGTGGAAGCAGCCCAGCTGGCTTTCTTGCTTTCTTTAATAATACGACGACACTGTGCACGTAATCGTTTATAATTGATACAATTCGCCACTGTAGGGTGGCGTTTAAAGGTGCGTAAAGCACGTCGACGAGCACGTAAAGCGTCTCTACATGCTGCGGTCCACCAGGGGACTGGTACGCGACGTGGAGAAGAAGTAGGGTGAGGGATGGAATATTCAGCAGCAGCGAGAATGACTTCCGTGAGGTGTGCGACCTGACGATCGCAGCTTGTGAAGGTTTGATCCTGGAAGGTTGCCCTGGAAGATAAGAGCCCCCAGTCTGCTTTGGAGATGGTCCAACTAGATGAGCACGGAGAGGGGGTATGCTGCAGGAGATGGATAACACACGGGAAGTGGTCGCTCGAATATGTATCAGAAAGTGCATACCATTCAAACCGGCGTGCAAGTTGGGGAGTACATATAGAGAGGTATAAATGGGAAGAGGTGTGAGATGTGTCCGAAAGAAAAGTAGGGGCGCCAGTATTGAGGCAGACAAGATTGAGCTGGTTGAAAAGGTCTGCTAACAGGGAGCCCCTCGGGCAGGATGCTGGAGAGCCCCAAAGGGGATGGTGGGCATTGAAGTCGCCAGTTAACAAAAATGGTGCGGGTAGCTGAGCAATAAGTTGCATCATGTCTGCCCTGGTAACGGCAGATGACGATGGAGTGTAAACGGTACAAATGGAAAATGTAAAAGTGGGGAGAGTAATGCGGATGGCAACTGCCTGCAGGCCGGTGTGCAACGTGATGGGATCATAGTAAATATCATCCCGGACCAGCAACATAACCCCTCCATGAGCCGGGATACCTACCACAGGGGGTAGGTCAAAACGCACAGAGGTGTAGTGTGCCAAGGCAATTTGATCGCATGGGTGTAGCTTCGTTTCCTGGAGGGCTATGACGAGCGGACGGTGCAAGTGGAGCAGCAACTTCAAGTCCTCTCGGTTGGAGCGAATGCTGCGAATATTCCAGTGAATAAGTGCCATCGTAAGAAGAAAAGGAAGATGAAAGAAGGGGTCACCTCGAAGGCCGCTGAGGGCCTGGCTTCGAGCGAGCAC
Source organism: Schistocerca piceifrons (assembly GCF_021461385.2). Taxonomy (NCBI): domain Eukaryota; kingdom Metazoa; phylum Arthropoda; class Insecta; order Orthoptera; family Acrididae; genus Schistocerca; species Schistocerca piceifrons. Next base: position 694,291,230 of record NC_060141.1, read on the forward strand.
TGCCGCCGCTATCAGTAGGCGGACAGTCATCGTCCATTGGGTCTATAGGTTCATCAGCCATCTTGGGAAGATGGCCGGGAGGGGGAGCTTCCTCCGCCGGTGAACGGCCAGATGTTCGGCTACCAGCGGTGCGGCCAGGCGAAATGGATGACAGCCTGGGGTGGCAACCGCTGGGTGGCGCAGGAGAAGAAATGCGCCATGGCGGAGAAGGAGAACTGTGCTTCCTATGGGCCTTCTTGGAAGGTCGTTTGGTGGAAGTACCGGTCGAAGGCTGGGAGGTCGAGGTACTTAGGAAGTCTGCACGGGACGGTTCCTTCTTGAAGGCCCGTGCATCAGACTTCTGGGTCTTCGTCTTAGTAGAAGCTGATGAAGGGGCTGGTGTCTGTGGGGTGATGGGACGAAGAGGAGACGTTGACCGCGCGATCTTAGCACTGGCCGAACGGACGACCGTGGTGCTGAAGGTCAGATCGCATGTCTGGGTTGCCACCTCCCTGGTAGTCTGAGGAGAGGCGAGGACAGTACTGTATTTCCCCGCTGGGAGCAGCGTGGGCTTCCTACTAGCCAATAGCTTGCGAGCAGCCGAGGTGGACACTTTCTCTTTGACCCAAATTTCTTGGATACAGCGTTCTTCCTTACAGACAGGACAGTCGCGGGAGGATGCGGCATGGTTACCCTGACAGTTCACACAATGAGGAGACGGAGGTGGACAGTCACCCTCATGGGCATCCCTGCCACAAGTGACACATTTAGCCGCACTGGAACAAGACTGTCGAGTGTGATTGAAACGCTGACACTGGTAGCAGCTCGTAGGTGTCGGGACATAGGGGCGAACAGAAATAACCTCATAGCCCGCCTTGATGCGCGATGGCAGCTTAACACTATCGAAGGTCAAGAAAAGTGTCCGGGTCGGTACAAGGTCATTGTTGACCTTTTTCATGACCCTATGGACAGCCGTCACGCCCTGCTCAGCGAGGAAAGATTGAATCTCCTCGTCAGTCAATCCGTCGAGGGAGCTAGTATAGACTACACCACGAGACGAATTCAAAGTTCGGTGAGCCTCCACCCGGACAGGGAACGTGTACAGGAGTGTGGCCCGAAGCAGTTTTTGTGCCTGAAAGGCGCTCTCAGTTTCTAGTAATAAGGTACCGTTACGCAACCTGGTACAAGATTTGACAGATCCGGCTATGGCATCTACGCCCTTCCGGATAACGAAAGGGTTGACAGAGGAAAAATCCTTTCCGTCCTCAGATCGAGAAACTACGAGGAACTGTGGGGCAGGCGGTAGTACTTTTGTCACTGGTGGCTGGTCATGTTTCCGTTTTTTGGCAGAAGTCGAGAGAAATCCACTGCGGAGGAATCCCCCATGATTGCCAGCATCTCCGATGGCGCTCTCCTTCCTTGTGGGGACCCTCTCAGAGGGCACTACCGCCTTAGGTGAATGTTTACACCTCAGGTCACACCTCCCGAGAAACAGACGGAGGGACCAATCGGCATGGTCAGAAGGTATCAGCTCAGGCAATCACCCCTCCCTGGGCCTGGCCTTTACCAGGGGGTACGTGCATGCCTTACATGTCTACCCAGGGCGGGGAATTACGCATTACCCCGTCACCGGCTACGCGTGCGAATGCTTGGGTCGGCCTTCAGGCACGCACAGGGAGGAAGGAAGAAGAGGAAAAAGAAGAGAGAGAGGGAGAGAGAGGACAGACTGTCTCAAACGCCGAGGCGGAGACCAGAGAAGGCAAGGAGAAGAAGGCAATGAGAAGGCAAGGAGAAGAAGGCAATGAGAAGGCAAGGAGAAGAAGACAAGGGAAAGAGTAAGGAAGACAGTGAGGTGGAGAAGAGCAAAGAAAGGAACCAGCCAAAGGAAGGAAGAAACGAGAAGTGAAAAAGCAAAATGACTGCAAATAGAGGTCGTGGAACCGTCCGTCTCCGGACGCAGGCGCTAACGACCCCCTTGAGGGGGTGGGACTCCTTTTAGTCGCCTCTTACGACAGGCAGGAATACCTCGGGCCTATTCTAATCCCTGGACCCGCAGGGGGACACAAACTGGCATTGAGGGATGAGATGGCCTGTAAGTTTGTAACTGCTATAACTTTTTTATTTATAAATTAATAATTGCAGCATCCAAGAAGAAATCTTGGGAAGACTTTGGAAACAGGTTGGAGACATTGGGTCAAGCTGCTGGAAAACCATTCTGGAGTGTAATTAGCAGTCTTCGAAAGGGAGGTAAGAAGGAAATGACAAGTATTTTGGACAGGTCAGGAAAACTGCTGGTGAATCCTGTGGATGCCTTGGGCAGATGGAGGGAATATTTTGAAGAGTTGCTCAATGTAGGTGAAAATACGATCAGTAATGTTTCAGATTTCGAGGTAGAATGGGATAGGAATGGTGATGGAAATAGGATCACGTTTGAGGAAGTGGAGAAAATGGTCAATACATTGCAGTGCAATAAAGCAGCTGGGGTGGATGAAATTAAGTCTGAACTCATCAAGTACAGTGGAATGTCAGGTCTTAAATGGCTACACAGGATAATTGAAATGGCCTGGGAGTCGGGACAGGTCCCATCAGACCGGACAAAAGCAGTAATCACACCAATCTTTAAACATGGAAACAGAAAAGATTGTAACAACTACAGAGGTATCTCTTTAATCAGCGTTGTGGGTAAAATCTTCTCAGGTATTGTTGAAAGGAAAGTGCGAGTATTAGTTGAGGAGCAAATCTTTAGCTTACGACAAATAATGGAGAAGTGTTATGAGTGGAACAGGGAATTGTATCTATGCTTTATAGATCTAGAAAAGGCATATGACCGGGTTCCTAGGAGGAAGTTATTGTCTGTTCTACGAGATTATGGAATAGGAGGCAAACTTTTGCAAGCAATTAAAGGTCTTTACATGGATAGTCAGGCAGCAGTTAGAGTTGACGGTAAACTGAGTTCATGGTTCAGAGTAGTTTCAGGGGTAAGACAAGGCTGCAACCTGTCTCCACTGTTGTTCATATTATTTATGGATCATATGTTGAAAACAATAGACTGGCTGGGTGAGATTAAGATATGTGAACACAAAATAAGCAGTCTTGCATATGCGGATGACTTAGTTGTGATGGCAGATTCGATTGAAAGTTTGCAGAGTAATATTTCAGAGCTAGATCAGAAATGTAAGGACTATGGTATGAAGATTAGCATCTCCAAAACGAAAGTAATGTCAGTGGGAAAAAAATATAAACGGATTGAGTGCCAAATAGGAGGAACAAGGTTAGAACAGGTGGACGGTTTCAAGTACTTAGGATGCATATTCTCACAGGATGGCAACATAGTGAAAGAACTGGAAGCGAGGTGTAGCAAGGCTAATGCAGTGAGCAATCAGCTACGATCTACTCTTTTCTGCAAGAAGGAAGTCAGTACCAAGACTAAGTTATCTGTGCACCATTCGATCTTTCGACCAACTTTGTTGTATGGGAGCGAAAGCTGGGTGGATTCAGGTTACCTTATCAATAAGGTTGAGGTTACGGATATGAAAGTAGCTAGGATGATTGCAGGTACTAGTAGATGGGAACAATGGCAGGAGGGTGTCCACAATGAGGAAATCAAAGAAAAACTGGGAATGAACTCTATAGATGTAGCAGTCAGGGCGAACAGGCTTAGATGGTGGGGTCATGTTACACGCATGGGAGAAGCAAGGTTACCCAAGAGACTCATGGGTTCAGCAGTAGAGGGTAGGAGGAGTCGGGGCAGACCAAGGAGAAGGTACCTGGATTCGGTTAAGAATGATTTTGAAGTAATAGGTTTAACATCAGAAGAGGCACCAATGTTAGCACTGAATAGGGGATCATGGAGGAATTTTATAAGGGGGGCTATGCTCCAGACTGAACGCTGAAAGGCATAATCAGTCTTAAATGATGATGATGATGATGATGAATTAATTTTATTAAATTTGCTGTTACTGGAAAGACAAAAGAATCAACCACAATAGCAAATTATTAGAGTTCTAGAATTATGCTTACAAATCTGTAATGAAAGTTGCTTCTAAAGGTTTGTTTTCCCAAATTTCAGGAATTTTTTTCACCAAAATTACAAGTTCCACCATCATAATTTTTGTTTTACAAAAAGCCTATTATTACAATACCTTTCAACATGGAAAAATCAGAAGGATGTTTTTCCTTCTTCAAATGCCTTAACAACACTACATGAAACAACAGTGAAAAATTCAGTCATTAACACTTTCTTATTTCCCCTCACAGAATCTTTGTAATACACCTTTGTGTCAGAAAAGTCTTAAATCATCCAGTCCTTTCTGGTAACATACCAATTCAATTTAGAAACCATCATGGAAAATAAACGTTATATAGACTGTATTGGAGGTGTGCCAGAAGAAAAATAATGGAAACAAGGAGATAGATTTAATAGATGTGGCAAGTATGAATCAAGTTGAAATTGAATTACTGAAGCTAATATTGTGAGAACATTGACAGTATTTGTTCATCTCATTAAAGGCTCTATTTGGGAACATCTGAAGACAGACAAAGTATTAGCTGTGACCCTTTTAAGAATCATGGTAAAAAGTCTATTAAGCAATATTTCATAGTCATATCTTTAACCATAGCAGAAAATATGAAAGTACTGGGCTTATACTAGTGTTAAGTTTTGTATATAACAAGCCATAAGTCAATTCTCTGTCTACACAAGACTGCCATCGATTCAAGTCTTGATGCTTGGCATTAAAATTCCAGCAAACTGCATCAGAAGTGCCACTATGTTCCAGTGGGAAATGTGTCAGAAGAACATGGCAGTGCTGAATGCACAAACTGTAATAGTTTAATGCAAAAACTTCAAGAAAAATTTAGGAGATTCAAGAGAAATTTAACACAAGCCGTGTTAAATAAAAACTGAACTTTCCGATATTAGTATGAACGTCATGGAGTACAGAAAAAATCGAACATTTTTTTAACACTACTGAATACATGGTAAAGCAATCAAGGGTATTATAAAAAGAAAATAGCATTTTGTCAAAAGGAAGCTATTAGGTAGGAAATACAATATGTAAGGACACCTTTCAAAGTATTATATCCTACCAATTTTACGAAGTTCTGTGAACACCCACAAGATTAAGTTGTAAAATGAATACTATATGTGTATGCATTTATCACCAAAATGTGAAACTGATTCTACATCTACATTTATACTCCGCAAGCCACCCAATGGTGTGTGGCGGAGGGCATGCTACATATGTAAAAGAACCAAATGCTGAACTTTTACAGAAAATGGTTTGCAATCTGGGAAATTAAGAGTGAATGCTGCATCACTGTGTTTCAATGTACTGATGGAAATGACCTGTAAATTTTTAATGGAAGTGGAATCCTTACAGGATCCTGAAAATGTTACTTTCAGGGAATGGCTCCAAACTGATCGACCAACAACCAACACGTTAATGAATACAGTCGCTGAATTTACTGGTTATATTGTCCAAAAACTTCAAAACTTAGCACAACACTATTATATATCAAAATCTCAAGAGTTCAATCACACAAGGAAACACTCCCTGATAGAAAACTATACACATTTGCTTGAGCATACTGCAGAAGGACTTTAGGCCTACAGGTAGAACATCAAAGTTATAGTTCATCCTTTTGTTGTGTATTATAAAACAGAGTGCTGCATTAAGCCAATATTGTTAAGTTGTACAAGTGATTGTTTCCAGCATGATACAAACACATTCTACATTTTCCAGAAAACTTTTCTTACCTGTGTCCTGAAATATATACCACACATTCAACACGTCATATACTTCAGTGATGGCAGTTCTGCACAACTTTGTAAATTTGTGCCATCACAGGCAAGATCAAGGAATAACAGCAGACTGGAATTTTTTTGCCACTAATCATGGCAAAGACTTATGTAATGGAACTGTTGGTACTATTACAAAATGTAGGCAAAAGAGGAAGTTTACAATACCCATATGGCAATCACACTTTAGGAGGTAATAAAATTCAAAAATATAGTTTTAAATCACTAATTGGAACAAAGATCCTTCTGATTCTTTTTTATGTTGAACAGTATGATAATAGAAGTACCATAAACTGGGCACATCCAGGTATTCTATACTCTATGTTAGCACATGAAGTCTCAGTCTGAGTTGGTCGCATTGGTTTCCAACTTTATTTTAATATTGGAAGTATTGTTTCAAGGGATTCCCCTCTTTGCTCATGTGGTAGAATGGGATAACAGCTTTCTTGTCTGTGGATCTTAATTTCACCCTTAAAATTCAAGTAAGTGCCAGTTTCTTTATGTTGTTTAGTATAAAATAACATTACCTCTTTCATAAAGCTTAATTTCTGCGCACTTTCTTACAACATTTTGAAATCACACTTCGTGTTGTATAATAGGTTATCTAGGACAACTTTGTCCTGGGGCAAAGTTGCCCTAGTTTCAATTAAATACACGCATAATACTACAAATGGAGAAAACTTCAAGACTCTCCTTAAGTATGTGTTTCCAAGAATGCAGTGAAGCGAGTGACACAATCTCTTCATGGCAAAGAAGAAAACATGGTTTCAGGTTTTTCAGATTGTGGCATCTGACATTTTGAGGCACATGCTGTTCTGAAAAGGCTGCCTAGTGCTGAAAAGTCTGTGAATATTGAACATGTCAGTGAAGCATTCCTTGAAACAGTAACTAGTAAGTGAGCAAAGCTTAATCTGTAAGAGAGCAAAGGCTAAATCCATTGTGAGAAGAAAAAGGAAACTAGTTAATATGCAGCCTGGAAAAGGAATCATCTCTGCAGACTTGGAAGTGCAAATCCTTGACTCACCTGTGAATAGGAAGAGGAAGGTAGGTACACCAAGGAAAAAATCACTTGTGTATCAGCTCCTCTAGTGAGGAGTCTGACTTCATGTTGATAATTCTACAAGTGATGACTTGGAGCGTGGGCAGGAGGACTGTGACACTAACGGGAGGCCTATGAATAAATAATCATAAAATGAAGACGTGAAAGAAAATAACTATATTGCAGCCAGTTATAACAGACAGCTCTGCCCAGGCAAAATTGTTGGTTTTGTCACAGAATACGGAGCCAACAACGAATGAAGTGCACGCAAAAAACTACGAAGTTCTGGTAGCGGCCAGCAGAAGGGAAAGAAGATGTAATGACCTATGATTTTTCAAGTATAAAAATGAGAATACATGCGCCCAGTTCAAACATTATGTACAATACTGACCAACTGATCAAAAAATATTTTGCAAAATATAAAACTGCAAATGGGTTAACGTTGTCCTAAAATAGGGCAACATTAGTTCACTTAGGGGAAAAGACAAAAATGATGGACGTAATAAACTTTAATCATGACATACCAGGAAATGTGGATCAAAGTTGGCCCAGTTTACGGTGAATACGAAACTATTAATAGTGAAACCTAGACATTTTGTTGAAGAATTATCAAAAATTGGAAAAAAATTTGAGAAACGACCTTCATTACAAATTTGTAAATATTTGTATTTATATTTCCCGCAATTTTATAATTTTGTATCACGCTAGTTCCTTTTATCGTTCCAATGACACCGACTAATAAATAAAAACTTATAGCTGTTACAATTTTTTAAACCACCTTTGCTACCGAAGGCAATTTGTGAAAATGAACCGAATTTTAAAATTACGCCCTAACCACAGCTTCGTCCAGGAATAAATATTTTAACCTTCTTTTATTGCGTACTTTGTTACAGTAATTATTCACGAACTCCTGTCACACGAGAGCAACAAGATTTCTTTATTTTTGTGATTTTAAACCAAGTCAACCTTTTCATGCGGTAACATTATTGCAATCTTCACTCCGTTTGCCAACTATGTCTAATAAACGCCACAGTTCAGGGTGAACAGGCATACGCAGCTAGTGCCGGCAACGTCTGTGAAGTACACTGCCAACAAACTATGATAATTCATAGAAATTACTTCCAGTTTAGTTTCTATACGCATATTACGAGGAAACCGACTACTCTGAAAACAGCCAATGCTTCAACTTCACCACTAACACGGACCTCTAAAGAAATATGTTTAATATAACCGTACTGTCAAAACAGGTACCTTCATACACATTAGCGAAGGCTGGTCCTAATACTACATCCGAGTCAGAGATTTTCACATGTCAAGGGTCCCCTCCCGGTACATAGTTCACCAAGTAATAACAATTATTGGCTGATGACATTTCACGTTCACAATTCTGTAATTTTCTATGCTTGAACTAAATTTATTTAGCATTTAATAGATACCTGAATGTTATGGTCGATTAATTAGTTGTTACACCGTTGAGAATTATGACATTCTCAGCTTCTGCGCTCGCTGACACCTGAGGTGTGACAACTAAACATGGAGCTGTAATATAATTCATTGTTTTTTTTGTTTTTTTTTCTCACTGACTGTACACCTTCTGTCTTGTGTAGCCAGCAACACCGGTAAATGCAGCCACGTGATCGATAATCACTTAGCAGTGAGGCGAAACATATAAAGTCCTTGTGGGAAGGAGAAAAATAGTTATTACTACTCTTACAACACATAATATATTCGGAACCCCTGAAATTGCTGCAGCAGTGTCTCACACAACGGAGGTCTAAGAGAAGTCATAAATCAGATGTGGGCAACATGAACTATTGTTTGTAAATTCATAATCAATAACTCAGGTAAGCAACACCACTGAGCAGAAGTAGTAAGACAACAATTCAAACAATATCGGCAATTATGGAACAGTATTGTTGAATTACATTCGCTTAGGATTCAGCAAGCGTTGCCAAAAGCGGGTATATGAACATTTCCTTATGACGGTATATGTTAACAAAGGGTTCGAAAAAGAGAACATCTTGGGCTGTGTCGTCCAACTGTCATTGATAATGAACTTAATTAGTCAATAATTTCCAAACTTTAAATGTAAGGCATTTGCTTTTGCCATGGAATATACGATACGGTACATGGCATTGATATGAAAAATATGGTGTACAAGGGCATTACCCGTTAAGATGGCAGATCTCAGCGAGGAGCGGAGAAATCAAGCCCGGTCCATGGGCAGAAAGGGGGGGGGGGGGGGGTCAACTAGTCATCATGCTTTGCCACAACTGCGCTCCATGTTCCCGTGAAAGCAGGTCACGCACCGAAGTAAAAAAAAGCGTTTAAATGCTATTCGCAAACGAAACTGAAATTGTCGTACGCGTTCTAACTGCAGCAATTACGTCCGTTTATCGCAAGGAAAGGAACAGTACTAAATATAGTAGACTGCAACGAAGTAACACAGTAGACCACAATGCCAACCTAACATAGTACTGTCAGCAAGTTAAAACGTTGACGCGGCCAAAAACGAATGACTGTCGGCCAGCTCCCTCCAACTTGTACCGACGAAGACTAAGAAATGGTCTTCCAAATTAAAGTTAACACACACCCAAACGAGTTGTTGGACTTGTGAGAGATGCAAAGTTCCACCGGGTGTTCCTGAAGAGCGCCAGTAAACAAAGTGATCACTCTCAACCAAATTGTCGATGAATGTAGCTCTGAGACAAACATCTGAACAAGCCTATTTATTCTATCTAGTTTTGATTCTTGTTCATTGTAGACGTGTGTACACTTATATCCAAACGCACGCCTGTTACTTGTCGATGTCACTTCATTAAAAGACAATATCGTTATCGTTGTAGTTGGTTCACGCTGACGTTTCTTATACGAGCTTTTGCCGCTCCGCAGGCTGTAATTATACTTTGTTTTGGGCATCTAGCAACTTTTTGTCATGTATTTGTCTTGATTTGTGCTTTTTTTGTAATTAATAGATTTTGTTTTTAAATAATACAGTGCTGAAATGTCATAAATAGTTCATTTCTTTTGGTGCATCAATGTGAACTAACTATAGGGCGCACTTTTAAATCAGTTCCCAAACAGTGTGCTTCCTGTTGCAGGTAGGGCTAATGAGCCGGTCCTCTAAACCAGGGTTTCCCAACCTGTGTTCCGCGGAACACTGGCGTTCGGCTGGAAGCGAATAAGTGCTCCACGAAAGACTATTACTAACATGGCGGTTTCTTTCGAAGTATTGTCCCATTTAAAAAAAAAAAAATTATTACGGTTTTTGTGTGAGTAGTTATGATTTGAAATTGAACTAATCACAGAATAAAACAAGTTTTTTCATTTTTAAAGTTTTTTTAACTTTTTTAAAACTTGAAAATGAACGTAAGTGTTCCATCAAACTGCGAGACTTCTCAAAGTGTTGGGAACCCCTGCTCTGTGGGTATTGATGCCATCCAGCGTGCGAAATCCTGGGGAGGATTGGCGGGATTTCCCGTGCACCGATGATTTTATCCCAAGAATTCCTCCTCCCCCCACACAAACACTCTAAAATGTTCCAGGAAAGTCTTTAGTTATAACGAGATAAACATGTTTTCATTTGAAAACTAATGTTTTCATTAGTCAACAAATAAAAATGCATTGAACTTGAGGAATGTCATTATAATTTTTAAAATATCAGCGACAATCGATTGGCAATATCCCATTTGCTCTGGTAATGTTAGTCAGAACGACGGTCGAGTTTTATTTTTTCGGCAACTTTGCACTAGTAATTGTAAATGATTGTTATCAATCTATGTACTTTAGCAGAGGAGCGAACACTGAAAAGGGACATAGTGAACCCAACAAAATGTTGATCAATTTCGCACTTTTTAAAAATGATAATGTTTATACTAATCCACCATCATCAGTTTCGGTGAAGTGACAAGGCGCGGCAAAACGTAAGTAAAGTACCTAGAAGTGATTAAGCAGTCTCGAAGGCGGAGTATTTATCTTATAATGAAGACAGAGATAAAGTTTCAAGCCATGACGAAGGCGACCCCATATCATCAAAGAGTGACAGTATGATAGGAAATAACTTTTCAACATTCTGGCAGAAAAACCGAACATGGTTAATGTTTATTGTCTCTAATGAAGAAGACTGACTAGTGATGTTGTGCAGTGCTTGCGTTAAACATTCTCAGCAAGTGTGTAAAACAATTAAAACTTCATCCAGTGATTTATTTTACGCTACTGGCCATTAAAACTGCTACACCACGAAGATGACGTGCTACAGACGCGAAATTTAACCGACAGGAAGAAGATACTGAGATATGCAAATGATTAGCTTTTCAGGGCATTCACACAAGGTTGGCGCCGGTGGCGACACCTACAACGTGCTGACATGAGGGACGTTTCCAACCGATTTCTCATACACAAACAGCAGTTGACTGGCGTTGCCTGGTGAAACGTAGTTGTGATGCCTCGTGTAAGGAGGAGAATGCGTACCATCACGTTTCCGACTCTGATAAAGGTGGTAGCTTTAAATCGGCCGCGGTCCATTAGTACATGTCGGACCCGCGTGTCGCCACTGTGTGATCGCAGACCGAGCGCCACCACAAGGCAGGTCTTGAGATGCGGACTAGCACTCGCCCAGTTGTACGGACGACGTAGCTAGCGACTATACTGACGAAGCATTGCTCATTAGCCGAGCCAATAGTTAGAATAGCCTTCAACTAAGTCAATGGCTACGACCTAGCAAGGCGCCATTAGTAACATTGCATGTATCTAAAGAGTCTCACTTATATCGTCAATAGCGATGTACCAAGGATGGATTAAAGTTACGTATTCCAGAAGCTACGTACTTTTCTTTATAGCATTCATTACGTATCCTGTTTCAGACCTCACGCCATCCAGCTTTAACTTAGCGCGTGCCTTTCGGCTTCCTCTCATTGTGTCTAGGCTGTCTTGTCTAGACACAACAGATCCAATGACTGTTAGCAGAATAACGAATCGGTGGGTTCAGGAGGGTAATACGGAACGCCGTACTGGATCCCAACGGCCTCGTATCACTAGCAGTCGAGATGACAGGCATCTTATCCACACGGCTGTAATGGATCGTGCAGCCACGCGACGATCCCTGAGTCAATAGATGGGGACGTTTGCAAGACAACAACCATCCGCACGAACAGTTCGACGACGTTTGCAGCAGCATGGACTATCAGCTCGGAGACCATGGCTGCGGTTACCCTTGACGCTGCATCACAGACAGGAGCGCCTGTGATGGTGTACTCAACGACGAACCTGGGTGCACGAATGGCAAAACGTCATTTTTTCGGATGAATCGAGGTTCTGTGTACAGCATCATGATGGTCGCATCCGTGTTTGGCGACATCGCGGTGAACGCACGTTGGAAGCGTGTATTCGTCATCGCCATACTGGCGTATCACCCGACGTGATGGTATGGGGTGCCATTGGTTACACGTCTCGGTCACCTCTTGTTCGCACTGACAGTGGGCGTTACATTTCAGATGTGTTACGACCCGTGGCTCTACCCTTCATTAGATCCCTGCAAAACCCTACATTTGAGCAGGATAATGCACGACCGCATGTTGCAGGTCCTGTACGGGCCTTTCTGGATGCAGAAAATGTTCGACTGCTGCCCTAGCCAGCACATTCTCTAGATCTCTCACCAACTGAAAACGTCTGGTCAACGGTGGCCGAGCGACTGGCTTGTCACAATATGCCAGTCACTACTCTTAATGAACCGTGGTATCGTGTTGAAGCTGCATGGGCAGCTGTACCTGTACACGCCATCCAAGCTCTGTTTGACTCAATGCCCAGGCGTATCAAGACCGTTATTAGGGCCAGAGGTGGTTGTTCTGGGTACTGATTTCTCAGGATCTATGCACCCAAATTGCGTGAAAATGTAATCACATGCCATTTCTAGCATAACATATTTGTCCAATGAATACACGTTTATGATCTGCATTTCTTCTTGGTGTAGCAATTTTAATGGCCAGTAGTGTAGTAAAGAGACGGTATAGCAAAGAAGAGTAAGAAAAAAACTCGACGTCAGACCATAACACCGTGTGTAGCTCCAGTGTGACACGACGATCACTGGTGCCGAGGCAGAACCAGCTGTCATCAGAAAACACAACAGACCTCCACCCTGCCCTCCAGTGTGCTTTCTCTTGACACCACTGTTGCTCAAATTGCTGCTGCAGATGCAGTACGATGCGCCATAGTCATACGCCGAACACGATGGTCTTCCCTCTTGGTAGTGCCATGAGGCCATCCGGAGTCTGGTCTTCTTGAGAGCGTATCTTCTCGAGACCACCGCTGCCAGTAACCATGAAGGTGACTGCACTCCTGCCAAGTCTTTCTGCAGTATCACGGAAGGAACATCTAGCTTTTCGTATCCCTATTACACGACCACATTCAAACTCAGTGTGGTGTGATAAAGGCGTCTTTGTCGCCTGAAACGCATACTTGACTAACATCAACTGGCCACGTCCAATCTCAAACGTAACTAACGCTCATGCTGTAGCGTATATTTAAATCAAAACTGATTTGAATATTCATAGTGACGCTACTAGCGCCCCTCTTATACGACTAGCGCAAAGTTTCGTTTACGTCGCACAACGTATTCTTCATGTCACGTTTTTCACAGGAATTCTATACCAACTGCTGTAATGGAAGCCATAAAACCTATATTCAGGAACCTTGCAAATGGAAACTTAATGAAGAAATGTCTTCATGGCGGTACCCAAAACCCAAATGATAGTTTTAACCAATGTGTATGGGAAAGATTGCCAAAAACCATTTTTGTATGAAGAAGTACACTTCCTGTTGGTGTTTATGATAGAGTTTCATGTTTTGATGATGGTGTGTAAAGCAGGAAATATGTTTTAGAGAAAAAGCGAATTAATTCCGAAGTGAACTCCATCTAAGCCTTGTATGCGATAGACAGAGAGCGTATAGTGAAAGGAGATAAATCATTTTTGGAGGTGATAAAGTCAAGAAGAGTGCATCATAGGAATGTGAAAAGGAAGAAAACTGATTTAAATAATGAAAAAGAAACTGCTTATGGTGCTGGACAGTTTTAAAAGAATGTCAAATACAAGCAGAAACTTCAAACGGCCATTTTTCGCAAAACACAATTTTTTGTACTTAGGTATATGCAACATCCAAAATAAATATTCTATTACTTTCAAACTTAGTATGCTTATTAAACACAAACTCCTTAATCCAAAACTCCAGAATTTTGCAAATGTATTAAAAACTGAGGTAGAAATAGAGATAATTAACTATAAAATTTGAATTTTTTCTAAACATGAAGTATAAAATGTAACAGATCATTCATTTTTTCATAAATTAAATAAATTCTAGAGTTTCATACACCTGTAGGTATGGTTTGCATGCTGTGCAAAATTCATCTAAGAATCTCTCTTACTTCTATAGGAAAGTGTATCTATAGCAACAAATGCAGCCAACAGTAAGTGAAAAAATGATGAAATTTCGCGTGTAAAAAAAATTATTTGTTGTTTTTGAACTTCCACTGCTATGAGTGTGAATCCTGAATTGTTCCTGCTCATACTGACGAAGTATTGTGAATTTATTTTTAAAATTACAGACAGCGGAGATTAAAATCTCCCCGGTGCCTCTCCTGCTCTGCCCTCTTGACTGCAATTGCTTCTGCTTGGTGGCATAGTACGACGCGCAGTTTTGCACAATGTACGGAAACAGTTCTAGCAGTAGGCCGGCGAGCAGGCTGGCGTAGTGGTTTCTAAGTATTGTATGCGCACTATCTGATCCATAGTATTCGGACGCAACGATGTGCCGTAGAACTGACGACTAGATTTCACGAAAGGTGGACTCGTTAGTATGAAAGGAAGCGGAGAGTACTGCGTCGTTAGTAGAGAAGCATTTTGTACCCCGCCTGGAAGGCGGCGCGTGGGTCTGCTCCTGTAAACTGAAGGGTGGGCCGAATGTAGGAAGTGAGTAGGAGCAGGAAAAGGTGAAAATCTCTCGGTACTGCTCTTAGAAATGGTTTTACTGTATCAGAATATTAACTGAATACATAACTTTGCACTGAGGTGCGAAGCCATACACCCGTGGTGAGTAGTAAATGGTCTCAACAGCAAGCGAAGTGTCCCCACCGTCTGTTCTTGATCAAATGGACAGAATCTGGAGCGGAGCCCGCAGAGCTCTCCCGCTCCGGCTAGAGAGCGCTGTCGTCGGTGTCTGTCGTAGTGCCAACCTAGCAGAGCGCACTTAACGTTGTGGCATCGTAGCTGTCGATACCACAAAGCAGTTGTACCAGAATGAATCAGTAAGGAGACAACAGGAAGTTCGAACGCACACTCGTCACTAGATGTCACCTGAGTAAGAAATCAATCAGGGACTTTTCAACCATTCTTAAGGTGACAGAAAGGACTGTTGGTGAAGTGATTGCGAAGTGGAAACTCGAAGGAAGAACCACAGCTAAAGCAAGACAATTGGTACCTCATGTGCTGGCAGACAGGCACCATTGATCATTGTGAAGGGTGGTAGTGAAATATTGCGTGAAATCAGTGCAAGGAATCAGTTGTGAGTTCTAAAGTTCAACCAGCACAAGGACCGTGTGCAGGGAGTTAAAATCAGTGGGATAGAATGGTCGAGTAGCTCCTGATAAGTCACACATTTCTGTACTCAGTGCTAAGCGACGGTGGAGGCAGTCTAAGGCCGGTATTACACTATCAAATTTCTTTGTCAAATATTTTTGTCCAATATCTTTGTCAAAGATATTTGATGGTGTAATAGGGAACTTTGTCAAATGTCGTCCAATATTTGATCAAATCTAGGGCCTCGCTGTAGATTTGATCAAAGAAGTCGCTTGTCTTCTGTTCACTGCAATGTGACTTGTTACCACATGGAGCGCTAGCATCGCTGCGTTCTGTCGTCTGTAGTGTTTTTATAAACGTTGCCGGTAAATACAATTGGTGTGTGCCGACAACTACAAAATTAATAGAGATGTATGAAGCTGATGAGGCGCTTTACAACGTGAGGCACGCTGAATGCAAAAATAGATTACGAAGATTGGAGACCTGACCTAACCTAACCCAACCCAACCCCCTCCTGTAGCAAGGAATCAGAGTGTTACAGTGAGCCTGTTTTCTGCAGATGTAACAGTTCTTAAGTGAATATTGTTATTTGTGATATGAGGATACACTCCATTGAGCACATACAGAAATGTATGCTCATCCATTCGTAAGTAATTGATGTACGACTTGACGTCCTCCACTATAAGCTCACGTAACAAGTTTTGTTGAATGCTTTTATCGTGTCGTCGTAAAAGCCACGGCTTCACCCAGGTGTGTTTCCTTCTTTCCCCCCGCTTCTCTTCCGCATGTGCATACAGTGCAATTGTGGTACATGCAACTGCTGTGGTTAATAACAAGTTGTTGTTGTCAGCCATCTTGAACTTTGACGAAAAATATGATGACAGTGTAATACCCCTTCTAGCGCTACGTCAAAGATCTTTGTCAAATATATTTGACGGAATATTTGATCACATCTTTGACAAAGAAATTTGATAGTGTAATACCGGCCTAAGCGACGCCGCTGGGCAGTGGATGACTGAAAACGAGTGATTTACAGTGGTGAATCATGCTGTACGCTGAGGAAATCCGATGCAAGGGTTTGGGTTTGTCAAATGCCAGGAGAACATTACGTGTTACCACGTGTAGTCCGAATAGTCAAGTATGGATGAGGTGATGTTATGGTATGGGGGTGTTTTACGTGGTTAAAGTCAGGTCCCCTTATCGCTTTTGTGAAAATGCGAAGTGAAGAAAGATACGAACACATTTTACAGTGTTACGGCTAAAGTCAAGCGCCGGCAAGCCAGTCGGGAACGATAGAGACGAGGTGGCTGTGAGAAGACGTCAGTCAATCGCGCGCTGACCGGACATCCTTCCAGGATAACAACACGATAACTACATCTACATCTACATGGCTACTCAGCAATTCACACTTAAGTTCGTGGCAGAGTGTTCATCAAATCATTTTCATACTACTTCCCTACCATTCCACTCTCGAATGGCGCGTGGGAAAAAGGAACACATGAGTCTTTCCGTTCGAGCTCCGATTTCACTGATTTTATTATGATGATCGTTTCTCCCTACGTAGGTGGGTGTCAACAAAATACTTTCGCATTCGGAAGAGAAAGTTGGTGAATGAAATTTCGTAAACAGATCTCGCCGCAAAGAAAACCGCCTTTGTTTCAGTGACTGCCACCCCAACTCGCGTATGATATCAGTGACACACTCATCCCTTTTGCGCTTTAACACGAAACGAGCTGCCCTTCTTTGCACTTTTTCGATGTCCTCCGTCAATCCTACCTGGTAAGGATCCCACACCGCGCAGCAATAGTCCAGCAGAGGACGGACAAGTGTAATGTAGGTTGTCTGATTAGTGGGTTTGTCGCATCTTCTAAGTGTTCTGCCAACAAAGCGCAGTCTTTGTTTCGCCTTCGACCACAATATTATCTATGTGGTCTTTCCAACTTAAGTTGCTCGTAATTGTAATTCCAAGTTAATTAGTCGAATTGACAGCCCTTAGGTTTGTGCGATTTATCGTATACCCAAAATTTATCGGATTTCTTTTAGTATCCAAATGGATGACCTCGCACTTTTCTTTGTTTAGTGCCAATTGCCACTTTTCGCAGAAAATGATTTACAGAAATTCTCTCTAGTTCATTTTGTAATTGGAATTGATCTTCTGATGATTTTACTAGACGGTAAATTACAGCGTCATCTGCAAACAATCTAAGGGGGCTGCTCAGATTATCACCTAGAGCATTTATGTAAATCAGGAACAGCAGAGGGCCTACGACGCTACCTTGCGGAACGCCAGATATCACTTCTGTTCTACTCGATGATTTACCGTCTATCACTACGAACTGTGACCTCTCTGAGAGGAAATCACGAATCCAGTCACACAACTGAGATGATACTCCATATGCACGAAATTTGATTAATAGTCGCTTGTGAGAAACGGTATCAAAAGCCTTCTGGAAATCTAGAAGTATGGAATCGATCTGATATCCCATGTCGACAGTATTCATTACTTCAAGGGAATAAAGAGCTAGCTGCGTTGCACAAGAACGATATTTTCTGAATCCGTGTTGGTTATGTATGTATCGATAAGTCGTTTTCTTCAAGGTGATTCATAATCTTCGAGTAGAGTATATGTTCCAAAATCCTACTGCAAATTGAGGTCAGTGATATGGGTCTGTAATTCAATTGGTTATTCCTATCTCCTTTTTTGAATATTGGTGTGACCTGTGCTACTTTCCAGTCTTTAGGAACAGACCTTTCGTCAAGTGAGGGGTTGTATATGATTGCTAAGAAAGGCGCTATTGTGTCTGCATACTCTGAAAGGAACAGGAGCGCCCCCTATGAGAAGAGGACATAAGCGCCGCGACGCCCCAGTTGAATAGCTGCTTCGAGACCAGCGACTTGGATAGAAGCGTCAATGCTCGTTACTTCGCTTGCACTGTTTATGTGGCACAGACTTGTGATTGTTTGCACTGAAGAATATTGCTTATTTCGTATGTCGCCCTTTGCTGGCGACACGTCTGTGTAATTCTCACAGTTAAGTATTGTCTCTTTTCCTTTTGTAATAAAACTCATTAACATGACTTGTTTGTTTGATTGTCTAGCGAACCGAGTACAAAAGATTCCTAGGCACCCCATATTTGACGACAGGGGTGGAGACGTAATATATAGCGCTGTGTACTGGGTACAGTAGATGAACAGTGCGAAGACGACGGCTGTTTGAATCAACATGGAAATGTACCATTTATAAAGCAGCATCTGTGACGTAATGGTTTTCGGACAATAACAGTGCGAAGTGAGTCCCGACGTGAACCTAACAGAACGCCTTTGGGATAAGTTAGAACATCACCTTCGCTCCAGACCTCAGCGTCCAACGTCACTCCCTTCTGTGATTTTGGCTCTTAAAAGAGTGTGCTGCCACTCCTTCACGGACATTCAGACGCGTCATTGAAAGGCCAGCAGCAGAGTTCAAGCTGTTAAAAAAGTGAAAGGTGGACACACTCCATATTAATGTCAACCAGTACGTGCTTGAATACGTTTGATCAGTGATACAAACAGCTTTTGTTTGTCAACATAAATGTTATTATCATCTACTTGCATTCTCTTTATTTATTATGCAAATGCCACACTCAAGTACAAATGAAATTAAAACACTGCTTAGTAAATGCCAATTTTATCACAACAAACATGGCTGGTTGCATGCCAGCAACATCACAGGAAACTCACACCTGTACATACACAGCTTTTTCTTTTGTTCTGAGTTCCAAACAGAACAGTCATACCCCTTCCTTCAGAAGATGACAATACTTGCTGCAGAGACATTGGTCGTCCAGTTCGTCAGTTCGCTAGGAGTTAACCAGAACGTGATCGTATTTGACTCATCCCCCTCCCCCCCCCTACCCCAATTTATGGCGAATGTATCATGTGTGGTGGCTCTGAGGAGAACTTTTGTATCTGCATTATTGCGATTAAATATTACTGCATAGACACGACCACAGAGCAAACCGTAATGGAACCAGTTAGGCGACTGAGTAACTAAGCAAACAGAAAGCAGAGCATGGCATGAGGCAGAGGCCAGGTCTAAGGCAGGTGCTGCCTGTTCATGAGAACCGCCAGGTCAGAATTACTGCCACTTGCAGGTAAACACTTGGGTCAGTAGGTCTGCCCACGCTCTTGGTGGCAGTTTTCTGCACTATTCCGTTGTGATACCGATGCCACCTCATCTGCATTCATCTCTACATCCATTGAAAAGGCCACATATGGTCAGGTTTGTGTCACAACCTCTGGCGCAAAACCAGATAGGGCAGGAGATATCCTGCCAGTAGATCAACCACCAAAGGAGACAATGCTGACACAGCTGGCTCTGCTGGAGTGGCGGAAAGTTGTGGAAGCTGGGGTAACTGGTGCTCTGCCATCATCACTGGGGTAGAGGTCTCATTCACTGGCGAGTGGTGGAAGGAGGGCACCAATTCAAATTCCATGGGTTCCACATTGCTAATCGCAGGACCTATGCCTGGCTGTGTCCTATTTTGCGTTCAAAGGCAAGATGGCAGAGAGCATGGTGGAGGTGGCAGAGGGTGAGCACACTGATACAATTGGGTGCCTCCCACCAAAACAGAGCTGTGACTGATCCCATCGCCCAGCTGGCTTGGAGACAGTGATACCTAAGGGCCAACAAGTTGCAGATGCTACTGACTGGAATGACAGGAGAGCTGGTTCTGACCGAAATCTACCACAAACAAATGCCGACCTTTATAGCTCATCATAACACCCAGTAGCCTCCCCTGCTGCTGGCCAAAAGACCGGGCCCAGACAGGAGCTCCGTGAGAGAAGCACGGTGGATCATGATAATTCTAATCATGTGACATGAGGTGCAACGGATCCAAAAGACCACACAGCTGATGCCCACGTAAATGTTCTGCCACACTGCATCATTAACGGGCATAGCTTGGTATATGGCAAGAAAACTTAATATCACACTGTCGTGAGATGATGCAGACATGGACTTCTTCATCTGGGTTTTAAACATTTGCACAGATTACTGCACATCTCAGTTAGAAGGTGAAACCGGGCGGAAGTCACATGCTGGATACCACTGCAAATGTAAAAATCTGAAAATTCATTTGACACGAATTGCCAATCGTTATCGAAGACGAGGGTCTGGGGAGAGCCCTCAATAGAAAAAAATGGCCAACAATACGTGAACACTTGCAGTCAATGCCTTAGAGGACAGTTTGGTCACATACAGGAAATCTGAGAATGCATCGTCCACCAACGATTGTCGTCAAATCAACGGAGGACATAATCGAGTTCGTTTGTTCATTATTAAGACAAAAATCATCATTAGTGGTTGGAACGCACTGATTGTCAGTGAACGCAGGATTGTCATCATTACTCTGCGTCTCACAATTACTATGGGTCACGTTGTTTAAGTCGGTAATTTCGTCCATAATACTTCGCGATACACTATTCACAGTCTTTCGCGGCATTTTTGCTATAGTCACAATTATTCACAAAAGAAATAAGCACAATGCAAAAACAACACACAAATACAACAGAGCAACGAATTGCCTATGATCTGAGGAAAGAAAGTCATAAAATTAGTAAAAGCGTTGCGCCAAATGCTAATTATATTTAAGCAAATAAGAGCAGATATCTGACTGTTTCTTAGAAGATTCCCAAAGAAATACGATCCTGGCCGAATGTCGCCAAGTGTAACCTCCCCACAAAATTTGTAAAGAGATTCTTATTCAAATGCTAATGGACATAGAGCTAAGTGTAACCTTCCAGCAATGGAATTTAATGACAATGACAATAAATGAAAAATAGCAACCAGAGCCATGTGTAAGCTCCCCACAAAATGAAAGACAATTCAATGATAATGAAATCTCAGTGACAATGAAAACGCAAATAGACCGAAATGTCGATCTTAGGCCCTGTTCTTACCTCAGTAAAATTGCATCTGCTCTTATTTTTCGCCATAGCTTGGAGGAAATGCACCGCAAAAATTCTTTGAACTTAAGTAAATTTTTTCTTTAAGGAAATGCATGGGAAACTTTCTTTCAATACAGTGTTTGTTTTGTTAAAATGCTTGGTTTGAAAACAAAATATTATTGGGGCGATTCTTGAACAAATTAATTACACTTAAGATGCATTACATTATCAGATGAGCGCAATGCTGCTTCATTACCTTATTTAAAAAATATACCTCGTCCTGAATCTTGACCAGAGGGCCATGTCGACGCCCGCCGACTCCTCACACACAACTCCGACTGTCTCTCGCGCGCTACTACATGCTCTCGCGACTCGCTACGTACAACTGAACTCTGTCGCAACTCGACCGCAACTGCTCCTGCCGACTCCCTACATGCAACTGCCGACTCCCTACATGCAACTGCACTGAACTCTCGCGCGGTCAAGCGCAGACTAGCAACGATAAATAACTCTCTGGTCAGAGATTCTGTCATGCCTCGCCATCGCTGCTACTGAATACGTACGTGTTTCAGTTTCAAAAGACAAAAAAGTGGTTGTCGATAAACCTAAATATTAGCTATAGTTTCATTTACAAGATGTATAACAGGCACTTTGCTTCTGGCTATGATCCATACTTGGACGGTTTGGCACTGCTTCATTCGTAAATGACAAACCCTTACGCCACAAGCACCACCTACATCCTTTACTTCTATGTATGAAACATCATGATACATAGTTATCTGACAGTGATCTTACTTTATAATGTGACTTGGAAATTTTGCGTACAGTTTAACTGGAATGGTCTCCTTGACAAACAAACCTTGAATGCATATTTTACAGTATTGTGAAGACAAACATCATGGACTGAGAAATATGCTTTTCTCCCACTAGTATTGCTGTGCTGTCTGTAGTGCTGTCTCCTGCCATTAACAAATGTTAAGACGAGCAATGCTTTGTGTGGTACTCCCTACTGACTTTATCAAATGCTCCATTAAAAACTACAACATTCTCACCAGGATAGTCGTACCGTATGGACAGCAGTGGGAGTAAGACTGTGACCATGCACACCTGTAGTCCACCCTCCATTTAAACCACAGCATTGACATGCACGGCTCGACTGGTGCTGTCAGATGTTCACCTGGAAGTTGGAATGGCGTGCCAAGGTCTTCATCGATGAAAGCAGATTTTTACCTGCATGCAAGTGATGATTGTTTGTGCTTACAATGTAGACCTGATGAGCGCAGTCTCATAAAGTGTATTTCTCCAAGACATGCTTGTCCCACCCCAGCTCTTATGACCCAGGATGTGACAAGCTACAACCATCGTTCACCTTCAGTGTTTCCGGAGGTCACGCTAATCAGCACTTGGTACCAGCAGAATGTTGTTAGATCCATTCTTTTGCCGTTCTTGCAACGGGAAGCAGGAAAATGGCGTACTGTTTCATGAGGATAATGCTCACCCACACACTGCCCATGAAACTCATCATGCTTTGCTAGATATGCAGCTGTACTTATACATTTGTGCACAATGCAGTTTTCTTTGTATGAGTGTTTCATAATTTCAAAGGTCTTTTTCACAAATACATGGAAATGAATTATTTTGGTACATCACTACAAACACAATTCAGTTCTTGTTTTCATTTGTAATAGAGAAACGGCAAAATGAATAGTCGGTCAATGCCAAGCTTTGTCAGCTAGTATAAAGCAGAGAGTGTGTTTGTGTGTATATCAGGGATCTGCACTCAAACCCATGGATCGATTTCAACTAAATTTGGCACAGAAGCAACAATCCTCACAGGTATCAACGTGAGGGGTGGGGGGCTTATAACTTCCTAGCTCCAATAGGAGCAAAGGTAAGGCAAAAACATGTTTCTTTTTGCAGCTTGTGGCGTATAGGCTGCCCTGCATGACAGGCATGTTGTGTGGGAACAGTATCGGCCTGCGAAATGATCCTGATTTGCAGGGCAGCCTACATGTCAGAGTCAAGAAACGGTTTTCTGGGCCCCAACACGCAGGGTGTGCCCTGGATGGCAGGTGTACTGGGCTGGAGTAACATTGGTCTGTTTTTATCAAAGTGCTTTGTATGGCAGCCTGCACATCAGGGACAAATAAACGATTTTCAAGCCTCTGATGTGTAGCCAGCCCTGTATGACAAGTGTTTTGAGGGAGGAGTATCAGGCTGGTTTATTGAACTGTACTACAGGCCTACATATGCTGAAGAACATGGCTGGGAACAAGTAGAGATGGACAGAAGAGGAGATGGACAGTGTGAGAGGGATGAGGAGCTGGACAGAGAGAGGAGTACAGGGTGATGCATGAGGCAGGTGGAAGGTGTAGATGTCACGTAGATGTAGAAGGCGTAGATGGTTAGTGTTCAGGTGGTAAAGGACGAGGGACGAGGATGTGGTCATAGGGAGGGGGAGGAGAATATGCTCAGAGAGAGGAGGTGGAGGAAGTGACAAAGAGAGGGGAGGAGAAGATGAAGAGATAGAGAAAGTGTGGAGGAGGAGATAAACATATAGCTGGGAAGATGAGGCAGACAGAGAGGGAGGAGGGAGTGGACAGAGAGGAGGGGGAGGAGATAAACAGCTATAGGTGGGAGGAATTGGTGGTCAGAGGGAGGAAGAAGTGGACACAGAGAGGGGGAGGACAAGGCGGTGTGTTCAATATGTGAGCATGTGTCAAACACATACATATGCGAAGCAGTGGGAAGAGGCATATATATATATATATATATATATATATATATATATATATATATATATATATATATATATATATACAAAAATCTCAAAAAGTCCTTGACCGATATACTTCAAGTTCTTACACGACGCACTAATAAACGTCCAAACAGGGGGCTATATATATTTTTTTAAACAACAATTTACAGGTTTCCTGTTAGAACTGTCTCGCGAAAAAGAAAATGCTGTGCTGTGAAAACGTGTCGTTTCGTTTTCTTTCTCGCAGTCAGTTTTAAGTGTGAAAGTAGGGCGTATAAACCGTTAGACATACAGTGGAGATTCTATTAGCCAGACTAATTACTATCGTAAGTCATTTGGATGATGGAAAATCCAGATAATTGAATGCATGAAGAAAATCGATTTTTGTGTTATTGATCTCACTAATTACTGTCGTAAGTCATTCGGATGATCGAAAATCCGGATAACTGAGTGTATGAATAGAGTCGATTTTTGTGTTATTAACTCTAGAAAGATAACGCCGCCCGTGCACGGCTATCTTTTAGGTATATCGTCATACGGTTATCTTTCTAGGGTTAATACAAACTAAACTTATTAAAATCAACCAAAAGAAAATTTTCGTACGTATGTAGATTTTTTTTTTTTGAAATACTAAAATACTGCAGTTTTCATCATGAAATGCCGAATGAAAGTCACAGGACAGTCACTGTAGTTTAATTTTGTTTAAAATATTTGATAATTGTCATTTGACGTAAACAATTTTTTTTCATTTCTGCTACATCGCGAATTCATTTTAAATACATTATACTTCGTTTTTCGAACCATTTGAAAGCCCTTTCCACGGCTCGAAATGCTTCCGCATGAGACAGTCCTGCATCATTTTCATCATCCAAATTTTCTTCTGTCCATCTTCTTGCATTTGCCGCTGTTTCGTCAGTCAACATGATCTGAAAACCTTGATCATCAATATCACAAGCGAACATCACATTCCTGGCATGTTTGTCTCTTTGTCAGTAGCTGATTTATATCCTCCGAAACAGAGGCACCTGTCTCGGTTGCTGAATTTTATGGTTTATTCATAGCTTTTCGAAGCTTATTCCCGTCTCTACTATCAAGTTTGCAGGTATACATCAAAACTGAATCGGTATTCTTCTGAATATCGCTTAGCGCAGAAGTACTTAGGCCACACTTATCGACTAATTTATGAGCAGTTTCTCATTTATTTAATGGTCCAGTAACGTTTATTTTATCCTTAATACTTAGGGATTACTATTACAAATAACCTAAATTGGAACGATCACATAGACAATGTTGTGGGTAGAGTAAACCACAGACTACGTGCAATTCATTGGCAGAACCCTTAGAAGGCGCAACAGGTCTACTAAGGAAACTGCTTACACCACGCTTGTCCCCCTGTTCTGGAGTATTGCTGTGCGATGTAGGATCCGTATCAAGTTGCACTGACGGATGACATCGAAAAAGTACAAAGAAGGGCGGCTCCTTTTGTATTATCGCGAAATAGGTGAGACAGTACCACAGACATGATACGTGAATTGGAGTGGCAATAATTAAAAGAAAGGCGTTTTTCGTTGTGACGGGATCTTCTCATGAAATTCGATCACAAGTTTTCTCCTCCGATTGCGAAATTGTTGGCACCCACCTACATCGGGAGAAATGATCATCACGATAAAATAAGAGAAATCAGGACTTGCACAGAAAAATTTAAGTGCTCATTTTTCCCGCTCGTCGTTCGAGAGTGGAACGGTAGAGAGACACCTTGAAGGTGGTCATTGAATTCTCTGCCAGGCACTTTATTGTGAATAGCAGAATAATCACGTTGAAACTTCCCCTTAGAAAAATTAAACATGACTGTGCTTAAACTGACACACAACATTTTTAGCGCAACGCAATCTGACTTTCAAAAATCCCTACAAAAGAATGGCCCTGACTAACATTAACCTATACCATTCACAAATCACTTACCTCACAAAAATCTTCGTTACTCGAACTACTGCAATACAGCGAGCGCCACTACTGCCAGCTAAATAAAAGATTCAAACTACGGAAGCCACTAACTACTGATAGGCATAGTTAGCAAATGAAAGATTTTAAAAGAAAACAAACAATGTATTTACCTTAATAGTGTTGAAAAATCATAATATACATAGCAGTTCATGACATCCAGTCTTACAAATTTCAAAACTCCGCCATCTCACTCCCCACATCCACCACTGCTGGCGGCTCACCTCCAACTGTGCAACGCTACGCGCTGTTAACAGCCAACTGCCCAACACTACAATGGCCAACAGCAATGCAAACCAACCACAGACTGCACACAGCACAGCAGCGATTTTCATACAGAGCGCTACGTGGCGTTACCAATATAAAAACCTAAACAGCCTACTTACATAGCCCCCATGCTCCCCACAAAAAATTTTACAAATTGTTTTGGGCAGTGGCCAATACAGATTTGAAAAAAATTTTCATAATTACAATAACAAATAAATCAAATGCACACACTTATTTTTAAATAATCAAGCGACACGGCACAGAGGCAAGCAACTGTTTAACTCAAAAAATAACGGAAGGCACATGGCAGAGATGGCGCGGGGCACCGGGTTGTAGTGGCAGCGCGACGTGTCCATACACCCACGGACTATACGTACAAGGGCATCTGCTCGCGGCTGGCAATCCGAATAATCGTGAATCCTTATAACTGAGGTCCGGGTAATGGAGTCCACACTGTACTGCTTTGTCGTCTATGTATTCTTTCTCCTTATGCAGTATCTAATTTTAAACAAACATTGTATACACAACAACATGTTTTGTTTTAGAGAAAACAGCAAAATTGTATTTATGGCTTATCAGCTTATTATTGGAATACTACTAAGGACTCTGAGCCGTCCGAAACTTTGTAATCCTATCTATTCGCAGATTAAAACTATGTAAAATAGTGTCATTGAAGGTACCATCCTTACAAATCCAACAGGTGGAGATGATACCGATGATTCAAACCGATTTACCCATTCATTCAGTTCCAAAAATGTTTCGTCTGCAGTAACAATAAACAAGACTCAGTGCCAGGGAGAGAGTGGGGAAGACCAGATGGCAGGCAGGGGGGATAGTAAATGATACAGGGAGAGAGGGGCGGAGGTGATGGCGACAGAGCAGGGGGTGGAGGCGATGGAGTGAGAGGGGGGAGGAGGAGAAAGGTGGACAGAGAGAGAGGGGTGGAGGTGATGCGCAGAGAGAGATGGACGAAGAGAGACGAGGGGGGGGGGGGGGAGTAGATGGACAAGGAGATGTGAGCGGAGGGGGAGGAGTCAGATGAATATCCAATTCCCATACACATTTGGCAATTGCGAAGTGTTGCCGGATTGGCTAATGTTTCTACAAGGATTTCTAACAGCCCCAATTAAGTGCTTAGGAAAGCCTCTTTCATTTGGTAACATTTTGATGTCAAAAATAAACCCTAAAATTTCTGACATACGTTTCTAGACACGCTGTGTGTTATAAACCTTTAAATTGAAATAAATGCGAATTGTGCGCCCAGTTAATCTACCTTAGCCTTACCGTAATGCAGTTACATGCAAAATAAAACAGACCTATCTGTATGCAATAATCATCGAGCGAGGTGGCGAAGCGAAGTGGTCAGCAAATTACACTAGTATCGGGAAGAAATCTCTTAAGGTAACTGTCGAGATGGTTAATTTGAAAAGGACACGGCCGACTTCCTTCCCAATCAAGAAATTGGCGCGCCGTGTCCGAGTCAGGTTGAGTAGTTAGGCCGTGACGACTTAGTGTAGGTTATTCTTGCAGCCATAGTCTTTCCCTGTATAGAAATTCTTGGAGTCAGAGCGACTGTCGGCTTTAATGATACACTGGTCTCATTATCTACATCTACATCGATACTCCTCAAGCCACCGTACGGCGCGAGGTGGAGCGTATATTGTACCACTACATGTCATTTCCTTTTCTGTTCCACTAGCAAATAGAGCGAGGGAGAAACGACTGCCTGTATGCCTCCGTATGAGCCCTTATTTCTCGTATCTTGTCTTCGTTGTCCTTATGTTGGCGGCAGTAGAGTCTTCGGCAGTCAGCTCCAGATGCCGGTTCTGTAAATTTACTCAACAGTGTTCCTCGAAAAGAACGTCGCCTTACCTCTGGGGATTCTCATTTGCGCTCCCAAGCACCTCCGTTACACTTACGTGTTGTTCGAAGCTACTGGTAACAAGTCTAGCAGTCCGCCTTTGAATTGCTTCGATGTCTTCCTCCAATCCGAACTGGATCGGATCCCAAACACTCGGGCCGGCCGTTGTGGCTGAGCGGTTCTAGGCGCTTCAGTCCGGAACCGTGCGACCGCTACGGTCACAGGTTCGAATCCTGCCTCGGGCGTGGATGTGTGTGCTGTCCTTAGGTTAGTTAGGTTTAAGTAGTTCTAAGTTCTAGGGGACTGATGACCTCAGATGTTGAGTCCCATAGTGCTCTGAGCCATTTGAACCATTTTTTTGAACCAAACACTCGAGCAGTACTCAAGAACAGGTCACACCAGCGTCCTGTTGCGGTGTCCTTTACAGGTGAACCACTCTTTCCTAAAATTCTCCCACTAAATCGAAGTCGACCATTCGCCTTCCCTACCACAGCCATCACATGCTAGTTCCACCTCACACCGCTTCGCAGAGTTGTGCCCAGAAATAAACGACTTGACTGTGTCAAGCAGGACACTAGTAATACTGCATCCGAACTTTATAGGTTTGATCTTCCCATTCACCCGCTTACCTTGCATTTTTCCACATTTATGGCTAGCTGCCATTCATCACACCAACTGGAAATTTCGTCTAGGTCGTCCTGTATCTTCCTACAATTACTCAACTTCGACACCTTACCGTACACCACGGCATCATCAGCCAACAAACGCAGATTGCTGCCCACCCTGTCAGCCAAATCCTTTGTGTGTATAGAGAACAACAGCGGTGCTATCATACTTCCCTAGGGCACTCCTGACGATACCCTTGTCTCTGATGAATACTCGCCGTCGAGGACAAAGTACTGGGTGCTATTATTTAAGAAATCTATGAGCCACTCACGTATCTGTGAGCTTATTCCATATGCTCTTACCTTCGTTAACAGCTTGCAGTGGGGCACCGCGTCAAATGCATTCCGGAAACCTAGAAATATGGAATGTGCCTGCTGCCCTTCATCCATAGTTCTCACAAGGGAACCTCCCCATCGCACCCCCCTCAGATTTAGTTATAAGTTGGCACAGTGGATAGGCCTTGAAAAACTGAACACAGATCAATGGAGAAAACAGGAAGAAGTTGTGTGGAACTATGAAAAAAATAAGCAAAATATACAAACTGAGTAGTCCATGCGCAACATAGGCAACATTAAGGAGAGTTTAAGTTCAGGAGCGCCGTGGTCCCGTGGTTAGCGTGAGCAGCGGTGGAACGAGAGGTCCTTAGATCAAGTCTTCTTTCGAGTGAAAAGTATAACTCTTTTATTTTCAGACAATTATTATCTGTCTGTTCGTTCATTGACGTCTCTGTTCACTGTAATAAGTTTAGTGCCTGTGTTTTGCGAGCGCACCGCAAAACCGTGCCATTAGTGGACGAAAGGCCGTGCCTCTCCAATGGGAACCGAAAACATTTGATCGCAAGGTCAAGGCCATAGGTCAACCGATTCATTCACAGGAAAACACGTCTGATACATTTATACGACACTGGTGACGGCATGTGCGTCACATGACAGGAATATGTTGTCGGCCCACCTAACTTGTACACTTGGCGAATGGGTAAAAAGATTCTTCTACCTTGCCCAAATTAGGTTTTCTTGTGGATGTGATAATCACTCCCAAAAAAGTGATGAAAACATAAGAGTTTGTCACATAAACTGCAACAAATGAATGCAACAGTTTCACTGTCGCACACTTTTCCCTGTGCTCTGTCAAAACATATGTTTTTAACGTTTTCAAATTTTTCCGTGTGTTTCGATGTTTGTTTAGGTGTAGCGTCCCCATACTACGGCGCAGTTGCTTCGCATCGGACGGACGGACGGACAGATAATAATTGTCTGTAAATAAAAAAATTAAACTCTTCACTCGAAAGAAGGCTTGAACCAAGGACGTCTCGTTCCGCCGCTGCTCACGCTAACCACTTTTTTGTTGTTTTTTTATCTCATTTTGTTCTATTTTGTTCGTTGTAAATGATCGGGGCGGACATCTCATGACACCCGTTCAGGTTGTTCGTTGAACAGTTCACTCAGTTTTTTATTACAGAGAGTAGCTAAACCCTCTGACCGAACACGCTGAGCTACCGTGCCGGCATCCACTGGACCACGGCGCTCCTGAGTGCAAACTATCCTTAATGTTGCCTATCTTACGCATGGACTACTCAGTTTGTATATTTTGCTTATTTTTTTCATAGTTCCACACAACTTCTTCCTGTTTTCCCGATTGAACTGTGTCCAGTTTTTCAAGGCCTATCCACTGTGCCAGCTTATAACTAAATCTGAGGGGGGTGCGATGGGGAGGATCCCTTGTCAGCATATGTGAGAAAAGGGCAAGCTGAGTTTCGCACGAGCGAAGCTGATTCGTGGACATATGCTTCTCAGTCTCAAGAAAGTTTATTACATTAGAACTGCAAATATGTTCAAGGATTCTGCAGCAAACAGAAGTTAGGGGTATTGAATTTTGCGGTCCGCTCTTTTACCTTTCTTATATATTGGAGTCACCTACTCTTTTTTCGAGTCGCTTGGGACTTTGTGCTGGACGAGAGAACCATTATAAATGAGGTATTCATTATAAAGGAATACTATGATCGCGCCACGAGGTTTCACTGTCGGAAAGAAAGAGGCACGGCAGGAGGAAAGTGAGCACAGCTCATGCGCAAAACGAGTAGCGAAGCCCTGGCAGCGAACCCCACGCAAGGTAAGTGGGCAACTATACAAATAGGTAACTTGAGCTGTAACGTCGGGGCCAACTGACGTGCATGCAAGAACTGCGACTTTTCCTGGAGGGCGTAAGGTAGTAAATGTTAGGAGTGTCGTTCAGTGCTACTACCGGACGTTAATATTCATCGCTACTGGTGCAGTTAGGTTCTGCAAATGCAAAACTATACTTCGAGGGGGAAAAAGAGCACTGCTCATTGTGCCTAACCAGAAATACTGCGACAGCCATGTTCTTCGACGTCTTCTGACGCCGTCGAATCACGCCTTGGATGGCAACTTCTGCCGGTTCCCACTGGGTTTCTCCATTGGAAACCCTCAGTTGTCCTCCCTCATCGATTTTTCAGCCGGCCTTTTATCTTGAGTCAGAGCTACCCTTTGACGTCACTCAGCCATCCAGGACAATCAGTTCCGCCAGCAATTGTCTGGAAAATCGCTTGTCATTTCCATTCGGACCGGAAGATCCATGCTCACGCATGACTGCGGGCACTTGTCGTAGTAGACATATGGATGTGAACACATCATAAACAAATATAGCTTTTCCTCCATCCGCTTACGAAAACATACGTCGCTACCTTCGCCGGTTGTTTTAACTTCCCAACAGTAAAAACTGAGGTATCTGTAAATTCAGACTTTTGTAGAGACAGTGTTAAATCGGTAGTATTATTGCTTATCGTTAGTTTACAATAATATATTACACCGCAAGTCATTAGTATAATAAATGCTATTAAATCCTCTCAAATGGTACACAATATTGCCGTACTGGAGACCATTATTTAATTTATTTCATCGCGCTGGGCCCTGTTGGCCAGTCTCACCTCAGCTGATCCTGTTACACGGAGGTACATTACTTTCCTTACACTTTATGTCGAAGGATTCAGCTTTCATTAGCAATTAAACTCCCGTAGACTTACGTATTTCGTAATCGTCGAAGCAACTTTTTTCCGTGATATTAATATTATGGTTCATAAATAGTTTTAATTTCATTACGTTTCAGTTTGACTCTCATAAGAGGAAAAATAAGTGTTGAAAAGAAGATGCATTAATAAGAAATTCGAAGTTCACGTACACTATAATCACTGTTTAACCAACAAAATTGCCTAAAAACTGCGCTTTTTGGTGATCACTGTCAAGAGCAATAACGTAACAATATCAACCCAAAAAACAATTCCCGGGTTTCAAAGGTGAAGAGCTTGCCCCAAATAAAATTGCAATAAACGACTAGAAAACAGAGAGAGTGAATGAACTCAACTTACTGGGAAATGCCATTTCCTTCACAAGCGAAAAAGACATGACGAAAAAATTGAATGCTTCAGTTATATTAAACGGAGCATATAAGGAACGCTGAATAACAAGGGGAGGAGAGAGACCCTAACAAAGTTCTACAAGACCATGACAATACCACTATGATTTATGGCTGTGAAACTTAGATAATAACAGCTGGAAATCAACGAAGCGCAAATGAGCAGAAGAACGAGAAGAGATGTAGTAAATAAAAAAGAATGCATAAAATACCAACGAATTATCGACCAGCAGGGAAGAGACCAATAGGTAGGTCCAGAAAGAGGTGGAGAGATCACAGAGAAACTAACCGCAGACTATAGAAACACTGGACAAGTGGACGTGACAGTTAAATAGTTAACACTTGAAGGAAGTAGTATCAGAAGAAGAACAAGAACTTGAAGGGTCTCTAATAATATCAAGGTATTCCCTTTTTTAAGAAAAATATATAGACGCGTTTAGATTTTATTACAAAAAAAAAAATGGTTCAAATGGCTCTGGGTACTATGGGACTTAACTGTGTGGTCATCAGTCCCTTTGAACTTAGAACTACTTTAACCTAACTAATCTAAGGACATCACACACATACCCATTCCCGAGGCAGGATTCGAACCTGCGACCGTAGCAGTCGCGCGGTTCCAGACTGTAGCGCCTAGACCACCGCGGCAGGCTAAATACAGATAAGTACATAGAAACATGTTACATATTGATTTTTACCCACCTTACCTATATAAACGATTTGGGAGACGATCTGAGCAGCTGTCTTAGGTTGTTTGCAGATGACGCTGTCGTTTATCGAATGGTAAAGTCATCAGAAGATCAAAACAAATTGCAAAATGATTTAGAAAAGATACCTGTATGGTGTGAAAGTTGGCAACTGACCCTAAATAATAGGAAGTGTGAGGTCATCCACGTGGGTGCTAAAAGGAATCCGTTAAACTTCGGTTACACGATAAATCAGTCAAATCTAAACACCGTAAATTCAGCTATATACCTAGGAATTACAATTAAGAACATCTTAAATTGGAAGGAACACATGCAAAATGTTGTGGGAAAGGCTAAGCAAAGACTGAATTTTATTGGAAGGACACTTAGAAAATGTAACAAACCTACTAAAGAGACAGCCTACACTACGCTTGTCCGTCCTCTTTTAGAACACTGCTGCGCGGTGTGGGATCCTTACTAGATAGAATTGACGGAGTACATAGAAAAAGTTCGAAGAAGGGCAGCACGCTTTGTATTATCGCGAAACGAGGGAGAGAGTGTCACTGAAGTGATACAGGATTTGGGATGGACATAATTAAAACAAAGGCATTTTTCGTTGCGACGGAATCTTCTCACGAAATTCCAATTACCAACTTTTTCCCCCGAAGGCGAAAATATTTTGTTGACGCCAACCTACATAAGAAGAAACGATCACCATGATAAAATAAGGGAAATCAGAGCTCGCACGGAAAGATACAGGTGTTCATTCTTCCCCCTCGCTATACAGGCACTTAAATGTGATTTGCAAAGTATCCATGTGGATCTAGATAAAGACATGCTAAACAGTAATGCCTCCGAATTTTCTTTGTGAAACTCTTAAAGCTTTTCCAACAAAACAAAACCGTAGAATGTTTCGCTTTGTTGACGGAACCACAACCTCACCTCTGCTTGTACTGCTTCACCACTACCAAAGTGAAGTCTTCGAAGGTGTTCTTTGAGTTTTGGAAACAGATAAAAATTATATGGATCCAAGTCGGGACTGTATGGAGGATGATCGACGACAGTGAACCCGGGCGACAGGTTGTTGCAGATGTCGCAGCTTTCGTGTGTCGTCTGGCATTGATGTGCTGAAGGAGACGGTGCTCCATGTGTCGACGAACTCTTCGAATTCGTACTTTCACTTTTCCGAGCGTCTCCAGTACCTGTTTATCATGGTGCCTTTAGGCATGATTTCCAAATGTACCCCATCTTTAACATCCCAGAACATTGTGAGTTTGACTTCATCTACTGATGCCACGTTGCTGAACTTCTTTGGCGTCAGTGATCTTTTGTGGCGGAACTCTATGGATGCTGTCTTTTTTTCGGGGTCAAAATGGTGAAGCCATCTTTCGTCAGTTGTCACAATGTTGTTAAGGTATTCATAACCCTCACACCCAAAACGCACAAGAAATTGTCGACACAAGTCCAATCTCCTCTGTTTCGCTTGAGGGGTGAGCATTCGAAGCACACAGTTCTTCTGTACTGCAGTTCTGCGATGGTGACCTGTACACATTATCTTTATATACCACACTGAGCTGAGAGCTGCGCCAGTGTTATCCGACGATTTTCTCTGATGAGTTCATCAGAGCGATTCGGATTAGTCGCGTCGCTTGCCGTACGCGTTCGCCCACTGCGAGCTCTGTCACACACGTTTGATGTTAACAACACCGCTTCCTTCATTACAAACACGAACAAGCCAACGGCGCACACTACTGATACCGGTACCATCACCTCCGTATGTAGCTTTCATTCTCCCATGGATTTCAATTTGAAGCAAGTTTTCTGCACTTACACTACTGGCCATTAAAATTGCTACACCAAGAAGAAATGCAGATAATAAACAGGTATTCACTGGTCAAATATATTATACTAGAACTGACATGTGATTACATTTTCACGCAATTTGGGTGCACAGATCCTGAGAAATCAGTACCCAGAACAACCACCTCTGGCTGCAATAACGGTGTTGATACGCCTCGGCATTGAGTCAAACAGAGCTTGGATAGAGTGTACAGGTACAGCTGCCCATGCAGCTTCAACACGATACCCCAGTTCATCAAGAGTAGTGACTGGAGTATTGTGACGAGCCAGCTGCTCGGTCACCATTGTCCAGACGTGTTCAATTGGTGAGAGATCTGGAGAATGTGCTCGCCATGGCAGCAGTCGAACATTTTCTGTATCCAGAAAGGCCCGTACAACACCTGCATAATGCGGTCGTGCATTATCCTGCTGAAATGTAGGGTTTCGCAGGGATCGAATGAGGGGTAGAGCCACGGGTAGTAACACATCTGTAATGTAACGTCCACTGTTCAAAATGCCGTCAATGCGAACCAGAGGTGACCGAGACGTGTAACCAATGGCACCCCATACCATCACGCCGGGTGATAGCCAGTATGGCGATGACGAATACACACTTCCAATGTGCGTTCACCGCGATGTCGCCAGACACGGATGCGACCATCATGATGCTGTAAACAGAACCTGGATTCATCCGAAAAAATGACGTTTTGCCATTCGTGCACCCAGGTTCGTCGTTGAGTACGCAATCGCAGGCGCTCCTGTCTATGATGCAGCGTTAAGGGTAACCGCAGCCACGGTCTCCGAGCTGATAGTCCACGCTGCTGCAAACGTCGTCGAACTGTTAGTGCAGATGGTTGTTGTCTTTCAAACGTCCCCATCTATTGACTCAGGGATCGACACGTGGCTGCACGATCCGTTACAGCCATGCGGATAAGATGTCTGTCATCTCGACTGTAGTGATACGAGGCCGTTGGGATCCAGCACAGCGTTCCGTATTACCCTCCTGAACCCACCGATTCGATATTCTACTAACAGTCATTGGATCTCGACCAACGCGATAAGATAAACCACAATCGTGATAGGCTACAATCCGACCTTTATCAAAGTCGGAAACGTGATGGTACGCATTTCTCCTCCTTACACGAGGCATCACAACAACGTTTCACCAGGCAACGCCGGTCAACTGCTGTTTGTGTATGAGAAATCGGTTGGAAACTTTCCTGATGTCAGCACGTTGTAGGCGTCGCCACCGGCGCCAACCTTGTGTGAATGTCCTGAAAAGCTAATTGTTTGCATATCAT
The DNA here is from genome assembly GCF_021461385.2 of Schistocerca piceifrons. Classification (NCBI taxonomy): domain Eukaryota; kingdom Metazoa; phylum Arthropoda; class Insecta; order Orthoptera; family Acrididae; genus Schistocerca; species Schistocerca piceifrons. The sequence continues at coordinate 694,327,348 of NC_060141.1, forward strand.
AGTATCTTCTTCCTGTCGGTTAAATTTCGCGTCTGTAGCACGTCATCTTCGTAGTGCAGCAATTTTAATGGCCAGTAGTGTAGAAAGTCAGTTACAGCAACCCGCTTCTCACGCATCGACACAGTTACGTTACACAGCGCCAGGCTACACGCCAAGTCAGCGAAGCGTCGCATGTAATACCTCAACTGATATTGAGAACAGAAAAAAATTTGGAGATATTTTTCAGGACGCCCTCGTGAACGTTCTATTCAGGCTGAACAACCTTATTAGCTTTGGTTAAGAAGAGCAAACTTAAGGATATTTACATCCTTGGTTCATCCTTCCATTGGTTGGACCGTTACTCTTCACATGACAAGACAGTCACTATGGAAATACGGGTTTCAGATTTCATTCCTTTTACAGAGTTCTTTAAACAAATCACTTTGGAAAGACACGACCACAGTCTCCCTCATAAACGAGTTAGAGTAATCCACGTTTCTGCGCAGTTTTTAACAAACCACAAAGGGCTATGTCTTGCCACTGTAGCAAACTGCAACCAAGTCGCAATTGCCCGTAACTACCAGATGGTAGCACTGCTTCCTTGAAAGTGCTCAAAACATGTAGGTCATTGTTGTAAGATATCCACTGAAAAGGAGAGACGGCAGTTCGATCAAGTGATGAATACGTAACTAAGGGTGTGTTTCAGTTAGATGTCTTTCGAAATGGTACACATTTTTTGTTGTGGTTTTGAATGGATATTTGGTATGTAGTGTAAGCCTTTGATCCCTCCTCCTACATTTTAAAACTGTTGTGTTTACGTTATATCTATAGACAGTTTAGCTGTGTATTTATACCACAAAAAAATTCTTGGTATATGCTTTTTAAGAAAGTTTTGGTGAACTATGTGGGGGTCAAGGAGTATCCGTGTGGCTCAGTTTTCGATTAAGACTGCGGTGGCTTCACGCAGAATGAGCTGCGTTATCACATTTGGGGTTTTATTCCACAGACGTCTACAATATGTCCCGCTGTACACCTCCCCTTACCAGCCAGTCTCAGCTTCCCTCACCTGGACGGTCCTTGACCAATGGACGATTGTATGTTCATTTTATACCACTGCCATTGTAAGCTATAATTCCTTTCATTTTAATGTTGTTATTTGACACTAATTATCAATGTTCTCATTAAGCCTACATTCTACTATATTTATGTAATTATTTAACCTAATGGTTTCCATGCCACGACTTTCTGAACATGAAATTATTGTCATGTTTCTGGAATTTTCTCTACATACGTTATTATCTTTAGGTTTTATTTCATTTCTGACGTTTTCCATTTCCTTAGATGCTTGTAAGTTTAGGTTACATACCTAACCTCATACAAAAAATAAAATAAAAAACTATAAAAAACATTTCTTGTGTCTGATGTTGTATAAAGGCGATTAATCTATATGTGGTTGTAGAAAAACATCCGCTACACAATCACCCCACACCCAAATTTCAGGCCCAGCTTAAGAAACTACTGAAACCTTCTGACTTCCTTTTATCTGACTCTGATGTTCTAAAATGCCTTGCCATGAACCCATCTGCACCAAAACTACGTTCGCAACCAAAGATTCGTAAGCAAAGTTGCCCTATACCACCTATAGTCAACTCAAGAAACAGTCCAGCATATTTTATCAGCAACAAACTTAAAGACATTCTTAGTAACTTTTATACCTATAAAAACAATTTTTCAGTTAAGAATAGCCATGAACTTATTGAGCACATCAAAGACTTACCAATACCAGAGGGAGCCAAATTTGCTTCAATGGACATAGTAAACCTTTACACCAACATTCCTGTGCGTGAGACTATTCAGATAATTAGAAACAGCCTATTAAAACACAAAAAGCTATCCAAGGCTGAGATACGTGAACTCATTGACTTGCTAGAACTAGTCCTATCACACAATTATTTTACTTTTAATAACAAAATTTATAAACAGGCAGATGGTCTTGCAATGGATAGTAGTTTGGCACGAATACTTGCAGATATTTACATTAACCACATAGAAAATAAATTTTTCAGATCAGATAGTTCACTTAAAAATAAAATACTACAAAAGGTATGTGGATGATACTATTATCTTGTACATTGGTACAACTGAGGAGATTGAGCAACTTGCTAAAGGCCTCAGCAGCAAGCACAACAACATCAAATTCACTGTAGAACATCAAGTAGATAAAGGCATCAATTTTCTTGACCTTACAATATCTAATGTAAACAACAAACATGCCTTCCAGATTTACAGAAAACCTACCACTAGTGACGTTGTCACTAACAACTCCTCATGTCATCCAGCACAACATAAAATGGCATTCTGCAGATCCACACTTAATCGTATACATAAAATCTCACTCAGCTTCCATGATGAACAAAAAGAAATTAACATTATAAAAGAAATTGCACGGAGAAACGGATGCAACCCAGATGTAATTGATAAACTTAACAACAAAATCAAAAAGAAACAATGCAAACATACTAAATCAGATTCATAAGAAGAAAAAAACACATTCGCCTGCATACCATTTATAGGTAAAATTCCATACCAAATTGCCAACCTATTCCTAAAAACTGGTATTCAAATTTCTTTCAGCACTAACAACAAGCTACAACAGCACATCATCCACAACAGTAAGACAAACAACCAGTGCCACCACAGATCAGGTATTTACAAACTTTTATGTGAGAATGGCCCACAGTTCTACATAGGCCAAGCTGGAAGGAGTTTCATTATAAGATACCGTGAGCATATGGATGCCTTCTGGCTAAATAATTTTGATAAATCCACCTTTGCAATGCACCTAAAAGACCATGGTCCATCAGCCACAGCCATTACAGAAAACCTACAAATAATACACACTGTGAACAAAGGAAAGAAAATGAATCTGCTTGAAGAGCTAGAAATTTATATCCACAGCTCTAACTCACCAGACCTTGTTCTGAACGAACAAGTGGAACTTGCAAACAAACCCTATTTTCACATATTTCATGAAATATTCAAAAACAGAAAATAATTATCCTCTGATATAATAACAAAGTAACATTCTATGGAAATTCGATGTAGCAGTCATACAACAATCCAAGGGTCATTATCATAATTTGTGATAGTCATATTGTAAACACAAGCTGTAACTGGCATTCTATAATGTGTAATAGCTTTCAAAAATTTCATATGTGTAACATTATTGTACCTCCTAGATTTAAGTTATCTGACAACAGTGTGGCTCAAAACAGTTCTAGCTGTGATTTTTTAAATTTGTAATAGCTTTGAGTAATTTTATATATATAACAACATTGTACTTCCTAGATCTAAGTTTTCTGTCAAAAATGTGAATAAAAAAAATCATAATGTGTTTCAAGGAATGTCGCAGTCTATAATAGCTTTTTAAATTTCTATATATGCAACGCCTTTGCACTTCCTGTGGCTAAGTTCTTTGGCCAGAACCTACAAGTTTCTGTGAGAGCAACATCTGTACATATGCTACATCTAAGTTCTTTGACCACAGCTCACATGTTTGTATGTAAACATAGTGTATTTCACGAGTGCATATCATGATAGTATAATATGGAGCTATACTTGGTAAAACTGATATATGGATGTGAAAATGACCATATGTGTGTAACTAAGTGGCAAAACTATCACCGTAGCATAACTGTAATAATGGTGCTTCATCTTTTTGTAAGTGCAGATATATGTTCGTCAAATGCTGCCTTACCACTTACAATTGTCCCACTTGTATCTGTGTAGTCATTAGCAAATAATTTTTTTTGTATTTATACAGTGATCTCCAACAGTACAAACATGTACATGAATGTATAAACACCTGAAGATAGGCGCAAGCCCGAAACCGGTCGTGTGACGAATAAACAACCTTTTATTGTGACTGGTAGCAGATATTTTTCTACAACCCCATAAAGTAACAGTCACGGATTTCGACAGCATCCACTATGGATAAAATTCATTTAATCTATATGTGTTTTAATGTAACTATTTGAATCATAGCTATTTGTAATAAGACATTTATTTGTCATGTCGCCCAATGCATTGGTCCCCTCCGTCTTTATTTGGTGCTTCCCTATTGGGTCCCCTCCCCTTCAACATGAGTTTTGATTTGTGTCTAATAGACTTGTTACTTAAGGGTTTTTTATACGATCTGCATTTGTTTTGTGATTATACACGACCTCTAAGTCGTATCTTTCTCAGTTTCATCGGATTATAATAATTGTGTTCAGGTCTTAAGTAGTAATGCTGACCACTACTGCCGCCCAGTGGCTTAGTTGTCTTTCTGAACGCCACAACTGCCGTAATGATTCAATATATTGTATTATGGATAACATAGACACTATATAATATGTTTGACGTGATCACCCAAACCTCCTGTAAGTCTTAATATTGTACCTTGATATACATCCTGTTTATGTTTAGTGGTCAGTAACTATTATTATGCACTATGTATTAGTTTTGGTTTTTTACGTTTTTTTTCAGATTCTCTTATGATGTATAAATCGAAACGCGTAGATAAAGAAAGTAGTCACCACACAACCTCTGACTTCCACGTATCTTTTATAGACTGCATTATAGCGCTGATACTACCATCAAGTTAAACCGTACATTATGTTTCTGATCCGACCCACTGGTTCATTTTCCATCTACCCTACTCTTCCCTCTCACAGCAGGGATTAGAGTTGGCCAGGTACCTTACCAACCAGCCGTGCGACGGCCTTTAGGGTGACTTGTGGTTATCCCGTAAGTGACGTTGACTTTCTGCCTTCAGTTTTCTCGCGAGATAGTAAACTCCGGGTCGTCTCCGACCCGACTACACCAGTAGTGTTTCTAATTTTACTATGGATATTTTTCGCACTTTTGATCCGTAAATAGCTTGGAAACAACTGTTACGCACATCTGAGGCAGTTCTAGCAGAGTTTCGTCAACAGGAGAATGACTCTCACCGGAGGACGGCGACCTTGACCTGTAAAAGTCTGTCTTCGAATTTGAAGTGGGAGTCTCACGAATAGTGCTATAGGAGATGTTTTCGACTGTGGTGATGATTGTGAGGACTGCAACAGCGATTTAGAAGGGACACATGATAGAAATCTTGAATTAGGGATGAATTAGCAAACAATCTGGAGTTTAGGCTCTACATATTCACGAACCTCTTCTTTAAATATGACTTTCACCTGCCTCGACCTAAAGAAAAGACACGAGGGATTACTGACGAACAAGAATTATTTTCATTTTTTATAGCTGATTAAGTAATAGGAAACATCATTCGACATACTACTAACGAAATAGTGCGCTCAAAGCTTCATTTTTACATTCGACAGAGGTGACGGAGGAAAAAACTTTCATTGGTCTTTTGTTCATGAGCGGCGTATTGATAGATTCTGGCTTAGCCAAGATGATATGCCTTCCATGCTTTACTGACCACCTATCTTTCGTTGCGCTGTGCCTCAGAAAACATTTTCTTTGCTTCTACAAAATTTGAAACTGAACGATAAAAGTACTAAGAAGTCGAGAAACGCTAAAGACAAATTGGCTATTTTCTGGGAAATATGGCTTACTATTGTAAGTCATTGTTTGCAGTATAGTAGCCCGTCGGAGCATTTAACGTTCAATGAAACATTACTCAGTTTCCTTGTAGGAGCACCCTCAAAATGTTTATACCGTCAAAATCGGATACGTTTGGTCTAAAAATAGTACTGCTGAGTGATGTCAGAACATTCTACACTCCTGGAAATGGAAAAAAGAACACATTGACACCGGTGTGTCAGACCCACCATACTTGCTCCGGACACTGCAAGAGGGCTGTACAAGCAATGATCACACGCACGGCACAGCGGACACACCAGGAACCGCGGTGTTGGCCGTCGAATGGCGCTAGCTGCGCAGCATTTGTGCACCGCCGCCGTCAGTGTCGGCCAGTTTGCCGTGGCATACGGAGCTCCATCGCAGTCTTTAACACTGGTAGCATGCCGCGACAGCGTGGACGTGAACCGTATGTGCAGTTGACGGACTTTGAGCGAGGGCGTATAGTGGGCATGCGGGAGGCCGGGTGGACGTACCGCCGAATTGCTCAACACGTGGGGCGTGAGGTCTCCACAGTACATCGATGTTGTCGCCAGTGGTCGGCGGAAGGTGCACGTGCCCGTCGACCTGGGACCGGACCGCAGCGACGCACGGATGCACGCCAAGACCGTAGGATCCTACGCAGTGCCGTAGGGGACCGCACCGCCACTTCCCAGCAAATTAGGGACACTGTTGCTCCTGGGGTATCGGCGAGGACCATTCGCAACCGTCTCCATGAAGCTGGGCTACGGTCCCGCACACCGTTAGGCCGTCTTCCGCTCACGCCCCAACATCGTGCAGCCCGCCTCCAGTGGTGTCGCGACAGGCGTGAATGGAGGGACGAATGGAGACGTGTCGTCTTCAGCGATGAGAGTCGCTTCTGCCTTGGTGCCAATGATGGTCGTATGCGTGTTTGGCGCCGTGCAGGTGAGCGCCACAATCAGGAATGCATACGACCGAGGCACACAGGGTCAACACCCGGCATCATGGTGTGGGGAGCGATCTCCTACACTGGCCGTACACCACTGGTGATCGTCGAGGGGACACTGAATAGTGCACGGTACATCCAAACCGTCATCGAACCCATCGTTCTACCATTCCTAGACTGGCAAGGGAACTTGCTGTTCCAACAGGACAATGCACGTCCGCATGTATCCCGTGCCACCCAACGTGCTCTAGAAGGTGTAAGTCAACTACCCTGGCCAGCAAGATCTCCGGATCTGTCCCCCATTGAGCATGTTTGGGACTGGATGAAGCGTCGTCTCACGCGGTCTGCACGTCCAGCGCGAACGCTGGTCCAACAGAGGCGCCAGGTGGAAATGGCATGGCAAGCCGTTCCACAGGACTACATCCAGCATCTCTACGATCGTCTGCATGGGAGAATAGCAGCCTGCATTGCTGCGAAACGTGGATATACACTGTACTAGTGCCGACATTGTGCATGCTCTGTTGCCTGTGTCTATGTGCCTGAGGTTCTGTCAGCGTGATCATGTGATGTATCTGACCCCAGGAATGTGTCAATAAAGTTTCCCCTTCCTGGGACAATGAATTCACGGTGTTCTTATTTCAATTTCCAGGAGTGTATATGGGGCGAGCAAAAACTTTCCGTTTGAGGGCGTTGCTGCAGCATGTTTGCAACACAGCGCGACTCCGATGTGGGTATATAAGCATCGTCACGTAGGCAAGAGTTTAGTACAGCATTCTTGCCTTTCCGATGTGCTTGCGGTAATCGCGGAAACATGCACTCTGGCGACCTAATTACCAAATGCGTGCAAACAGGACCAATGTTCTGTTATTCTTTTCTGACTGCCGAAGGATAAACACCGGTAGACAACCATCGAAGAATGAAGAATGTGTATGAGGCACCATGTCCATCGAAAATTACCGCTGTGGAATGGTGCGCCAAGTTCTGTGCTGGGTGCCACTTCTTCATGATAACACACTGTAAGCAGGCCGTTTAGGTTTTTATGTTGGTAACGCCACGTAGCGCTCTGTATGAAAATCACTGACTGTGCTGTGTGCAGTCTGTGGCTGGTTGGACTCATTGTTGGAATATTCGCTTGTGTAGTGTTGGGGATGTTCTGGACGTGTGTCCGCCAGGAAAAGGAAATTTATGAAGATTGTTGTCATGAAGTGATAGATATATAATGACCTCTGAACATTATTAAGGTAAATACATTGTTTGTTCTCTAACAAAATCTTTCATTTGCTAACTATGCCTATCAGTAGTTAGTGCCTTCAGTAGATAGAATCTATTTAGCTGGCAGTATTGGCGCTCGCTGTATTGCAGTAGTTCGAGTAATGAAGATTTTTGTAAGGTAAGTGATTCATGAAAGGTATAGGTTATTGTTAGTCAGGGCCATTCTTTTGTAGGGATTCTTGGAAGTCAGACTACGTGGCGATAAAAATATTGTGTGTCTGATTAGTGATGATCAGAATAAGTAAAGAGAAAACTGTCTTGAGTACGTTGAGTTCTGCTCAGCTGTTTGAAAATCAACTAACGTAGAGGTTTACCAGCATAGTCATTCATAATTTTTCAAAGGGGATGTTACAACAAGTCCTCATATCGCAAATGAGGAAACGCAGAAGTTACGCCAATGGGAGACACTCGAGTACCCCCTCTATAGTCCTGATCCATCCGCATGCGATTATCAGGCCTTCAGTCACTTAATAAAGGGCTGGAAGGGTCGACAACGCCTGTCGGACGAGGACGTTTAGAAGGCAGTCACGGACTTCTTCACGCAGCGGGAGACAGTGTTTACGAAACGGGTATCTTCAACCTGGTGCCTCAGTGGGACGATTGCCTCAAAGCTTATGGCGACTATGCGTGATTGGCATACCGATTCTGGAGTGAAAGGCCTTCTAACAGAAACTTCTTGATCCTTCCTTATGCACTAAGGTAACAAAAGTCATATACGTATACAGACGACTGTAGTATCACGTACATAAGGAATAAAAGGGCGGCGAGTTGTCGGATTGTACTCAGGTGATTCACTTGAAAAGGTTTCCAAAGTGGTTGTGGCCGCACGACGGGAATTAACAGACTTTCAGTGCGGAATGGTAGTTGGAGCTAGACTCGACAGACACTCCGTTTCTGAAATCGTTAGCGAATTTAAAATTCCGAGATCCGCAGTGTCAAGAGTGTGCTGAGTGTGCCGTGCGCATCTCGCGTTTATCCCATTTATTGTTTGTCGTCTTCTATTACCGTACTGCCACCTCGTTCTCTTATTCCATTTGCTGGCGTCACTAACTTCCTGCCTTACTTGTCCGTGAGCGGCAGCAGCAGCGCGTATCGATAAGTGCACTGTCGTACCATGTCTGGAGCGACTGATAGTTTTTCTGGGTCGTCGTGTGTCTGGCAGTCAGTTGGAGACGGACCAGCAGTGCAGTCGGCACGCAGCTGCAGTGAAGTTCTGGACGTAGCGTCGATGAGACGCCGACAGCCATTGCTCGCTGATCACTGCCGACACACATGAACTGTCAGACGGAGGGAGATTCAAGCGGGACGACCGTTGGTTGGTCGTTCGGTTGGTCGTCTCATCGGCGACGTGTATTTGGACCTCTCACCACTTCCGGGCCTGGGCAGTTGGTTGGTTGGTGTGGAGCAGCGAGGAAATCAGCGCGGTGCGTAGTTTGGCCGGGTCAGCTGGCGGCCTATATGCGGTGTCGGAGTGTGTGATGGTGTTCCCATTGCTACGAGGTTCGTGGCTCACCGATCCTGGACATGAAACTTGAGTTTGACTTAATCTACCAGCAAGTCACGACTGTTCACACTGTGTCCTTTGGAGTTCGTTGTCGGCTGTTGGGATATTCCCACGAACAACAACGCGTGTTTTCCAGCTGGCAAATTTTAGTCACCCTCTGGTGGAGTTTAACTGTACTTGGCTACTTGAATTGCAGTGCACCAGCGCATCTTCTGCCTTGTGGCCGTTAATGTTCCGGTTACCTGCCCTGGCCGTTGACGTAAATTCAGGTAGTGATTTTCCTCATCATGTTGTCACTGTCCAGCACAGTGTGTAGTTTGACAGCTCAATGTATAATTGGTTGTGGGTGCCAATACCTTCTACGTTGTTCCATTGAACTCACAGTTGTGTGCTGGTCGGGTGAAGCGGAGGTCATCTTGTCGGTGGGTCCGTTGGCTGTCTGTTGGTTGGGTTGTCATTTTAGCGACAATGGTTGGGCCGACTGCCTGTCCCACCTAAGCGAGCATTAGTGTTTGAATTCCAGGCCGACCCTCGGAGCTTCTGAGCTCCCTTGGGTGTACTGCCTTTCCTTGTTTGTTCTTGTTGCTTGTACTTGTATGGCTTCTAGCAGATTTTTAGATTAATGTCGTTTTGCCCTTAAGGTGTCAGATGGTTAGGGCTTTCATCCTAATTTAAGAACTGTTTCACATAATGCCTTTGGCATTTTTAAAATTAATGTTATTGAGTCTTAAGTGTTGGGCCTTGAGCCGATTTTGAATTTAAGTTGTTTTCTCTTTATTGTGTCAGAGTATTTGGGCCTTCAGCCTAATTAAGGAACTGTTTTAAGATAAGGCTTTGCCTTTTAAATTTCTGATTTTGGTTGGCTTTAAGTTATTGGCTTTCAGCCGTCTTTAAATTAAAGTGGTCTTTCCCTTAAGTCATGAGATTGTACGGCGCATTTAGTCGCTAATTAAGTTCCAAAACTAAGGCTGTGTTTTTTTAATCTTTCTTGGCTCTTGTAATGTTTGATCAAATAAAAGTTTGGATGTTCGAGTGTAACTGACAGGCGCTTATTTTGCCCCTTTCCACAACTTAAACTACCTGTCCTGTCCTGTGGGTTAGCAGGGCGTCTCACCGAGAATACCAAATTTTAGGCATTGCCTCACACCACAGACAGTGTTTGACCGTCCTCACTTAACGACCGAGAGCAGCGGCGTTTGCGTAGAGTCGTCATTGCTAACATACAAGCAACATCGCATGAAATAACCACAGAACTCAATGTGGGACCAACGACGAACGTTTTTCCTTTACAACAGCGCAGCGAAATTTGGCTTTAATGAGCTATGGCAGCAGAAAACCGACGCGAGTGCCTTTAGTAACAGCACGACATCGCTTGCAGTGCCTCTTCTGTTGTCGTGACCACATAGATTGGACTCTAGACGATAGGAAAACCGTAGACTAGTCAGATGAGTCCAGATTTCAGTTTGTAAGAGTTGATGGAAAGACTCAGGTGTGGCGCAGATCCCACTAAGCGAATCTACCCAAATTGTGTACAAGGCACAGCGCAAGCTGGTGGTGGCTCCATAATGGTGTTGGCCTTGTTTACAAGGAATGCACTGGATCCTCTGGTCAAACTGAAGCGATCACTGACAGGAAATGGTTATGTTCGGCTACTTGAAGACCGTTTGCAGCCATTCGTGGACTTCACGTTCCCAAACAACGATGCGCCATGTCACCAGGCCACAGCTGTTTGCGAATGGTTTGCAGCACAAACTGGACACTTCGAGCGCATTATCTGGCCACTCAGATCGTCCGATATGAATCCCATCGAACATTTAGGGGACGTAATGGAGAGGTCTGTAAGTGCACAAAATCCTGTATCGGGAACTTTGGCGCAGTTATGGACGGCTATGGAAGCAGCAACTTCAGGGCAATTCCAAAGCCTTGTTCAGTACATGCCACGTCGAGATGTTGCACTGCGCTGGGCAAAAGGAGGCCCAACACGGTATTAGGAGGCATCCCAAGACGTTTGTCACCTCAGTGTATGTCACTAGCGGGGAAACCCGGCGTCGCCCAGGTATTTGTTTACACTTGTGTATCCATGCCCTCGCCACCCAACGTCTGACCTTGTGCTTAATGTTTACTACATCATATTTTCTGAATTATGTGTCATACGATGATGTAATATTGTTGGCGCATTCAGCGGCATAAGTGGACACTGTCTGCGAATTTTAATGGCACCTGAACTAGTAGCAAAGAAGCAATAAATTTAAATGTCATGCACGACGCTGTTGTTTTTCACGCATCTCTTCGTTTATGACATCGTATTCGCGGACACATGAGTCGTAAAACGAGACTTTTGCTCTTACATTTAGTGATGTACGTGCATATTGCCTGTAAAATATATCGCGAATACGATGAAGCAATAAATTAAAACGCCATGTCTGATGCGGTACTTTTACTACATGGACAGCGGAAAAATAGTAAATGATAAACATTATTGTTTTCATCATTTTGTTGGGGTCATCAATGAGAAAAAATTTCGTAAAGATTTGAAATTATGTGTTAAATCTGTTGCAAGCCGCTAAGTGCCCTTATTCTCAAATACTGGATGAACGAAGTCAGCGAATTCACGCGTCGCAGACTACGTTCCTTTTTCATCCATCCCTCCCCCATCATTGTTTGATAGGTAGGTGGTTCTTACCCTCACACACTACATTCGTAGTGCCCCTGCCATTACACTCATTACTCGCGGCAGACAATCTTGCCGAGTCCCGTAAGAGTTCGGGCAGTACGTGTGCATCCGTACAAAAGAAGAAGGTCAATGGCCGGTTAGCCTTAACTATATATGAAGATGGTATCTGTTCTTTCGGTCATGTCCGAAACTGGGAAAAAATAAACAAAAAAGAAGGGTGATTTATCCATATCGACTCAGCAAGTTTTCAAACTTACTGAACCAGTGACAGGGAGCTTTCAAAAAGTGACAACTAATAGCTGGATCACTTCATAGAGCTGACACAGAAAATATGTGAGAGAAAACTTACGTTAGTCGGTACACTAAGTAAAAATAAGAGTGAAATACCATTATCCATGTTGTTAGTAGCCTTGCGTGAACTGTAAATTTCTTCTATCGAGACTACAAAATGTTAGTTTCATTCATCCCTGAAAAGAATAAAAAGGTTATCCAAACGTCATCAGTGGATCACAAAGAACAATAAACAATTGATCAAGAAAGCCACATATATTGAATTTTATAACCTAACAAAAGTTGGAGTGAACGTGTTGAACAGTCTTTGGAAAGACAAGGACTACCAGACGAAAAATCAAAAGGTAGCTACCGACATACTTCGAAATGTTAGACATCGCAACTCTGAACTGTTTCGTTTTATTCAAACACAGTTCGAACCAGATGCCTTCCCCGCACGTGCTTGGGCCACTTTCTTAAACAATCTCGCTTTAAGTTTGGCCTAACCCTCGATGGAAAAAAGAATGCACAGCTCACGTACTGCGAGGTATCTTCGTTTGACAATGTTGCCAAAGTCTTATGAAAACTAGAAGAGGTGAGAGAACGATTCACTGTCGCAGCGAATGAGAAACTGCCGAATGAAGCGAAGAAAATGTAGCTCGTGTGATCCTTCGAAAGACAGAAAGGCAAACAAATTTTGTGCCAAATGTAGTTCATGCGTATGTGGTGAGCACAAAACAGAATTGTGCGTTATTTGAATGATGATTCTATTGAAGAAACAGATGTATGATACTCCCTTCTATTTATGGAATAATTTCATTTTTTCCCTTATATTAGTTTGGGTTTTGTCAAAAAAGACTGGAATCTTATTTCAATTTGTGTAGTACAGAAACATTTTTACTACGATCTGACTTTATATCGTCGACCTTGTGCTGCTGACCAGACACTTCCTTCACGACTGATTTTGATAACCACTAAGGGCTAATTGTTACATATCATTTCACAAAAAGGATTTTTATCATGTAGCATATAATCAATAAACTTTATTATTCAATAATAATTATTCAATACTTATGGTACGCTTATGTCTGCGCAAACCTTGTCGAAAACGGGGTGTTCAGGATACGACCCGACCGTTCCATCTATTTCGTCTCAAACTACCGTACCGTTTGAGGGGTAGTAAGTAGGTAGCCACTTGTTCCGTTTGAACAGCACAATTTTGAACCTGCACTTGACCGAATTTCCAGATTTTATTCTTTTTTCGAAAGGTGGCTGTATGTTTGTTCAGTTACGTTACTACGGCTTTTGCTATAAGTGGTTTGCTGTATGGTGCATTGTATCAGACGTTGCAAAAGTTGGCATGAGATGTGACAAAAGAAAATAAGTCACGGTTGGTGAAGTTGGTTTTTAAATTAAGGCTGCATAATAGGCAATTACTGTAATGCAGAAAACAAAAGACAATAGGTTATAAAAACAACTAATTCCAGAAGCTGTTCCGCCGAAAGAAACTCCAACAAAGCTGTTGCTATCGATCTTCGGGAAATGGCGCACTCATGTTGCTAGAGTTTTGGTAAGGAGACCTGTTGCTGCATACGACAGCTATGAGGAGCTGGAAAGGTACCGGCTAGCGTAGCTACGGACACAATCAGATGATTGTAGCAATCAGCCTGTTTCGAAGTAACTGATCTACGATTTAAATATACACCTTGCATTGCATAAAGTACGCAGCTGGAACAAGGGCAAACCGAGTCAACTTTCTAGCATAAATTTTGACGAGGGAGACAGACAGATGCACATAAGCAATTACTAATTCAATATTTATGTGGAGATAGTAGACAGACGACAGGATAAGCTGGTGCAATTATTTAGCGACATGCCCCGCGGGAGATGGTGGCAGCGGAATAGAAGATCAGACGTAAGGCGCTTTTGGCAATTCGGGAACTGCATGGAAAGTGAAAGGAACCCAAAGTGAGCAAAAAGTCACTTAAAACTGCTCCAAAGTGTAAGACCATCATACCTGATGAGATACCTGAAAGATTATATACAGAGTATGCGAAAGAATTTGCTCCCTTTCTAGCAGCAGTTTATAGTAAGAGGTCGCTAGAGCAACGAAGGGTTCCAAGTGATTGGAAAACGAGAGTGTCATTCCACTTTTTAACAATAGTCGTCGAATATTCGCTCTTAATTACGTGCCTACATCACGGAACGAGTATCTGTGGTCGAATTATGGAACACTTTTTAGGCATAGCCATTATGACCTATTTTAGAGAACAAAAATCTCCTCCGCAAAAATCAACATGGATTCCGCAAACAGAAATCTTGTGAAACTCAGCTTGCTCTATTCAACCATGAATCCAGATCCCCATAAACGATAGCGTCCAGGTTGATGACGTATTCCTTTTGGCGCAGGCACTGGTTACTGAGTCCCGATGTGAATAAAAGTGACGTATCGCTCATAAATTAGCGAGGAGGTACAGTACTGTTTGATTACGGTTTTGGGGATGGATAATTGGAAATAGTAACAACCGTAAAATACCGAGGAGTAACAGTTTAAAGTGATTTAAAGTGGAACGACCACATGAAACTAGATGCAGGAAAAGCAGAAGACGGATTGAGATTCATTGGAAGATTCTTAAGGAAATGTAATTATTCACGAAAGAAGTGACTTACAAAACGCTGTTTCGACCGATTCTTGAGGATCCCTAAGCAATAGAAGAAATAGAGAAGGTTCATCTACATGCTAGGCGTTTCGTCACGGGTTCGGTTGATAAGCAGAGAGCGTAACGGCGATGCTCAATAAAATCCAGCGACAGACGCTACAAGAGAAGCGTTGTGCATCAGGAGAGGTTTACTGGAGCGTTGACGTTCCATGAAGAGCGAGGCAACCACGACGAGAAAATGGTAAAAATTAGATTTCATTGGGAGGACTGACTTTCACTTGTTTTTCTCACCTATCATACGCGATTGGAACATCGAGGGGGAAAGAGGGAGGGGGACATGATAGTATCTTTGCGGTACTAGACTTATTCTCCTTGGCCAGAACTCTCAGATTGCTTACTGCAGGGCCAGTTTCCAAATTCATTACTGGTAACTTAAACTGACTAGGATCGGTACACGTCTCTGTTAGATCCTTAGAGCTTATATCACTACCTCGATTGATACTGGGAACGATAGTTTTATTTGTCCTCAAAATATCTCCTGGGTAGTCCGCATCCAGCTGCCCCAACACGGTGTAACGAAATTGCGAGAAAGACGTAAACGAAGTTCATCTGTTAACTTTACGTTAGTTTTGACTACTAAGACTGTTAGCGTTGTTATTTGACGTGAAGAAGTATATAGCACGATAGTTGTGGAATTGATACAGCAAAGTAGAAAATTACAGTGTGTGTATAAACTGTGGCGTTGCGGCAATGATAACCTCTTTCGTGTTAATTTTGTAGTGGTTTGAGAAAAAGAAATGCTGTGCAGTGGACGATAAAAGAATTTGCAGAGCAAATAAAGTACAAGCAAATAATGTACAAGAAATAATGACCACTGTAACGAAAGAGTTTTGAGGTTATAACCATTGCCATATAAATAACAGGAAAGCAGAAGTCTTTAAAGGACTTACGGACACAGAAAAATGGATTTCGAGTATAAGATATGAGTTCAGCTACACATTATCGTTTCATTATAGAGCAGTTCTGTGATTAAACGAGTGTCAAAGAAAACATGAGTAGGAAAAGAATGATTAATACAGCGTTGAACAATTCAGTTTCATTGGCTTAGTTAATGTGCTTGACGGCTTCATTTATTCTGTGTAGCTACATTTCTTTATTTTCCAGAATAACGTGAATGCTTACAGAAACCCCACGATATTGCCTTAAGTAAGGAACACAAAGCAAAATATCATGCGACATCTTGCCTCACTTTATTTCTCTGAGCGCACATGTTATGAAAATACACTGAAGAGCCAAAGAAACTGGTGCACCTACCTCATATCGTGTAGTGCCCCCGTGAGCACGCAGAACTGCCGCAACTCGGTGTGGCACGAACTATACTAATGTCTGAAATAGTGCTGGAGGGAACTCACACCATGGGTCCTGCACGGCTGTCCACAAATCCGTAAGAGTACGGTGGTGGGGGTGGAGATCTCTTCTGAACAGCACGTCGAAAGGCATCCTAGATATAGATATGTGCTCAATAATGTTCAGGTCTGGAGGGTTTGGTGGCCAGCGGAAGTGTTTAACCTCGGAAGAGTGTTCTTGGAGCCACTCTGTAGCAGTTCAGGACGTGTGGGATGTCGCGTTGTCCTGCTGGAATTGCCCAAGTCCGTCGGAATGCACAATGGACACCAGAATGTGCAGGGGATCAGACAGGATGCTTACGTACCTGTCACCTGTTAAGAGTCGTATCAGGGGTTCCACATCACTCTAACAGCACACGCCCCACACCAATAGAGAGCCTCCACCAGCTTGAACAGTCCCCTGCTGACAAGCAGGCTCCATGGATTCATGAGGTTGTCTCCATACTTGTACACGTCCATTCCCTCGATACAATTTGAAACGAGGCTCGTCCGATCAGGCAACATATTTCCAGTCATCAACAGTCCAAAGTCGGAGTTGACCGGCCCAAGCGAGGCGTAAAGCCTTGTGTCGTGCAGTCATCAAGGGTATACGAGTGGGCCTTCGGCTCCAAAAGCCCACCAATGATGTTTCGTTGAAAGGTTCGAACACTGACAATTATTGATGGCCCAGCACTGAAATCTGCAGCAATTTGCGCAAGGGTTGCACCTCTGCAACGTTGGACGATTCTCTTGAGTTGTCATTGGTTCCATTCTCGCAGGATCTTTTTCTAGCCGTAGCGTTGTCGGAGATTTGATGTTTTACCGAATTTCTTATATTCACGATACATTCGTGAAATGGTCGTAATGGAAAATCCCCGCTTCATCGATATCTCGGAGATGCTGTGTCTCATTGCTCGTGCGCCGACTGTAACACCACGTTCAGATTCACTTAAATCTTGATAACCTGCCGTTGTAGCAGCAGTAACCGATCTCACAACTGCGCCAGACACTTCTTGTGTTATATAGGCGTTGCTAACCGCAGTGCCGTATTCTGCCTTTTTACTTATCTCTGCATTTGAGTACGCGTGCCTATACCAGTTTCTTTGGCACTTCAGTGTATATACTGGTGTGCAAACTTAAAAACGGAAGTAACTTTCGTATGCTGTGCCACTACCAAGTAATATAACTCAATGAATCATGCTTCTTTCATGGAAATAACTGCTACAGTATGGTGTGGAAGGTAACTCAAAGAAACACTCAATGAGAGGAAGAGAAATGACACTTTTGTTCAAAGACAGTGATTTTTCTGGAGTCTGCAAGATTTTTTTTTTTATTCCTAGGGCATCGCAAAAGGCGGCACATCGTTCTTAACAGCGTTCCCAAGGACTGGAAAGTAGCACAGCTCACACCAACATTCAAGAAAGGAAATAGGAGTAACCCGTTGAATTACAGACCCATATCACTGGCCTCAATTTGCAGCAGGAGTCTGGAGCATATACTGTACTCGAAGATTATGAATCACCTTGAAGAAAATGACTTATTGATACATAACCAACACGGATTCAGAAAATATCGTTCTTGTACAACGCAGCTAGCTCTTTATTCCCTTGAAGTAATGAGTGCTGTCGATAAGGGATCTCAGATCGATTCCATATTCCTAGATTTCCAGAAGGCTTTTGATACCGTTCCTCACAAACGACTATTAATCTAATTGCGTGCATATGGAGTATCGTCTCAGTTATGTGACTAGATTTGTGATTTAGTCTCAAAGAGGTCACAGTTCGTAGTGACGGACGGTAAATCATCGAGTAGAACAGAAGTGATATCTGGCGTTCTGCAAGGTAGTGTCATAGGCCCTCTGCTGTTCCTGATTTACTTAAATGACCTAGGTGATAATCTGAGTAGCTGCCTTAGATTGTTTGCAGATGTCGCTGTAATTTACCGTCTCGTAAAATCATCAGACGATCAATTCCAATTACAAAATGATCTAGAGAGAATTTTTGTATGGTGCGAAAAGTGGCAATTGGCACTAAACAAAGAAAAGTGCGAAGTCATTCTCATGGGTACTTAAAGAAATCCGATAAATTTTGGGTATATGATAAATCGCACAAATCTAAGGGCTATCAATTCGACTAAATACCTAGGAATTACAGTTACGAGAAACTTAAATTGGAAAGACCACATAGATAATATTGTGGGGAAGGCGAAACAAAGACTGTGCTTTGTTGGCAGAACACTTAGAAGATGCGACAAACCCACTAGAGAGACAGCCTACATTACACTTGTCCGTCCTCTGCTGGAATATTGCTGTGCAGTGGGATCTTTACCAGGTAGGATTGACGGAGGACATAGAAAAAGTGCAAAGAAGGGCAGCTCGTTTCGTGTTATCGCGCAATAGGGGTGAGAGTGTCACTGATATGATACGTGAGTTGGGGTGGCAGTCACTAAAACAAAGGCGGTTTTTTATGCGGCGAGATCTATTTACGAAATTTCAATCACAAACTTTCTCTTCCGAATGCGAAAATACACTCCTGGAAATTGAAATAAGAACACCGTGAATTCATTGTCCCAGGAAGGGGAAACTTTATTGACACATTCCTGGGGTCAGATACATCACATGATCACACTGACAGAACCACAGGCACATAGACACAGGCAACAGAGCATGCGCAATGTCGGCACTAGTACAGTGTATATCCACCTTTCGCAGCAATGCAGGCTGCTATTCTCCCATGGAGACGATCGTAGAGATGCTGGATGTAGTCCTGTGGAACGGCTTGCCATGCCATTTCCACCTGGCGCCTCAGTTGGACCAGCGTTCGTGCTGGACGTGCAGACCGCGTGAGACGACGCTTCATCCAGTCCCAAACATGCTCAATGGGGGACAGATCCGGAGATCTTGCTGGCCAGGGTAGTTGACTTACACCTTCTAGAGCACGTTGGGTGGCACGGGATACATGCGGACGTGCATTGTCCTGTTGGAACAGCAAGTTCCCTTGCCGGTCTAGGAATGGTAGAACGATGGGTTCGATGACGGTTTGGATGTACCGTGCACTATTCAGTGTCCCCTCGACGATCACCAGTGGTGTACGGCCAGTGTAGGAGATCGCTCCCCACACCATGATGCCGGGTGTTGGCCCTGTGTGCCTCGGTCGTATGCAGTCCTGATTGTGGCGCTCACCTGCACGGCGCCAAACACGCATACGACCATCATTGGCACCAAGGCAGAAGCGACTCTCATCGCTGAAGACGACACGTCTCCATTCGTCCATCCATTCACGCCTGTCGCGTCACCACTGGAGGCGGGCTGGACGATGTTGGGGCGTGAGCGGAAGACGGCCTAACGGTGTGCGGGACCGTAGCCCAGACGGTTGCGAATGGTCCTCTCTGATACCCCAGGAGCAACAGTGTCCCTAATTTGCTGGGAAGTGGCGGTGCGGTCCCCTACGGCACTGCGTAGGATCCTACGGTCTTGGCGTGCATCCGTGCGTCGCTGCGGTCAGGTCCCAGGTCGACGGGCACGTGCACCTTCCGCCGACCACTGGCGACAACATCGATGTACTGTGGAGACCTTATGCCCAACGTTGTCAATGTGTTCTTTTTTCCATTTCCAGGAGTGTATTTTGTTGACACCCACCTACGTAGGGAGAAACGATCATCATAATAAAATCAGTGAAATCGGAGCTCGAACGGAAAGACTCATGTGTTCCTTTTTCCCACGCGCCATTCGAGAGTGGAATGGTAGAGAAATAGTATGAAAATGGTTCGATGAACCCTCTGCCAGGCACTTAAGTGTGAATTGCAGAGTAACCATTTAGATATAGATGTAGATGTGTGTAATCACCACGGATGGCGATGCAGGCTCTGCAATGTGCTCCCTTGCTGGTCACAAGCATGATAAGGAGTGCTAGTGGCAGTGCGTTCCATTCCTTTACCAGCGCGGCTCACAACTTCTGGATTGTCTTTGGCACATGTGGACGTGCTGTAATACGTGGCCCCCATGCATCCCTCACGTGATCGATGGGATTTTAGTCGAGGAACTGGGCAGGCCAGTCAATTCGCCGAATATCCTCTCGTTCCTATAGCTCCTCCACCTGCGCAGTTCGATGCGGTCAGCCACTGTCATCAATAAAAATGAAGTCAGGACAGCATGTACTTCTGAAAACACGCTCGTGGTAAAGGAGTACAGTGTCACAGTTACAATGGCCAGTGAGTGTATCGTGTTCGAAGATCTAGAGGTCAGGACGTCCGTGCAAAATTATGCCCCTCCACACCAGAACACCTGGACTACTAAAACGAATTTGTTCAGGAGTATTTCTTTATGTATTACATGTTCCCATATCTCGTCATATGAGAGTTCGCACTTATTAGGAGCGTCTGAAACTGAATTGGAAGCTACTATGGAAATATCTGTTGCCAAATTCCTTGATAGTAGCCATAGGAACTGACATAGAAACGACTGCAAATTAGTTCGTACAGGGGAAAATGTTTTTCGTAGTGGTCTCTTGTGATTTATAAAAGTTCGCTAACAGTGGGTTGCTGGACAGAGAAAAAGTTACTGATTGGTTTTTGCTGTTTGTATTTGTATCTGCTGTAGAATGACAAATTGTTTTTATGAAGCGCACAGTGTTAACGTGGATTTTGTTGATACCATAGTTCACGCAAAGAAACGAGTTCGCTGTATTACGAAACGAGTGTGACCGTGAAAGTCTCCTATACAGTTGCTTGTATTTCAGTTGATTAATTGAGCTGCTGGAAGTTTATGACAGTGTCCTTTATTTCATAAGCGAACGAGATGGAAAGGACTTACTTCTTTGGTCTTTTTGTGTTTGTTTTTTGAACGGTGAAAAGTGTGTAATATGTTACCTCATTTGTATAGTTAATGGAAGTATATTCTTATTAAAAAAACAGTTGCTGTTTTGCTTTCGCTTGCAAAGACAAGTTTTGTGGTTGTCCAGCACTCGAACACTCAAGGTAGAGAAACATGAATCATTTACGTTCACTCCACAATACTGGAATGTTTCCTCTACTTTATTGATAGAAATATTGGGCTAATCTTACCCGAAATTGGATCCTTTATAAAACTGAGTGGTAAGTTTGCTGAAATGATGGAATTCACAATGATAATACTGACTTCACTTGTTCTTTTCTGGTTAACATTTCCACTTCTATGACGTTGTTTAGATTATTTTTTGCGAGGACGTACCGGGAACATTGAGCGAATTCAGGAATTGGTTTCGAAAGATTATGCTTTCATCTTGGTCATCAACATGTCAATGGATTTAAATTTTTCTCTTCGCTTTATATCGTATTCTAAATTCGCTGATATATTTGTTAAACTGTGGCGTTGCCTGTTGCTAAAACACGCTGGCTCCCACAACCATTCTTGGTTTGTGTAGTCTCTTTTTATTTGTTCATACACTTTTTCGATCCGTTTTAAGACGATTTTGCCTGTGAATTAATGCGATGTGTGCTGTTTTTAAGTTGTACTCAAGAACACCCTAGAATATGCTAGAACTTTAAAAAAAATTGAGAATATTCGTGAAAGCTCTAGAGCATCATAGAACAGTCTTACTTAATTCCTCCGAAAAATACGCTACTCTGATGCGGAAGCGACAGAAGATGTCTTGTGACTGTTGATGCTTTCCCTTCGGATCTGTTGCAAGGGCCTCCCAGCAGGGGCCACCAGGAGCGCCGCTTTCCTCCAACTACGAACGTCTTCCCGCGCACGCGTATGCCTGCTCCCGGCATGATAAATTTCGACGCCGCCTTGCGATTGTCATCAGTCGCGCCCTGCAGCAGTGACAGCAGTAGCTGCCACCACCTGATGATGTCTAGCAATTGCATCGATGAAATATTGTGCGAGTTACACAATACGATTCGGCGGCAAACCCGAGAAGCGTATTTGCAGAAGATGTCTTGTTAACCACCACCGTCTGATGACGACCACTTCAAACAATCTCCACAATCACAAGAGCCACAACAGCTACCTTCGCGAAACCTCTACAGTGCACAAAGTGGAACCAGGGATACCACCAGACGCATCAACTTCACCCCGGAATACTTCAGCTTTTGTATACATACAGAGATTGGACAAAAACACGGAAACACCAAAAATTCAAATGGCTCTGAGCACTATGGGACTTAACTTCTGAGGTCATTAGTCCCCTAGAACTTAGAACTACTTAAACCTAACTAACCTAAGGACGTCACACACATCCATGCCCGAGGCAGGATTCGAACCTTCGACCGTAGCGGTCGCGCGGTTCCAGACTGTAGCGCCTAGAACCGCTGAGTCACTACGGCCGGCACCAAAAATACATCAGATTACCATGCCTAATTCGGTATAGGAAAACCGTTGCACCAAAAGAGATTCCAGTCGTCACAAAATGGTTAAATACAAGTCCTGTTTGGTTTCAATGGGAATTTAATACTATTTTTCCTGCAAAAAAGTGGCAAGTTCAGATAACATTGATGGAGGTCGGCAGCGAATGCGTACCATTCTCTCCAAAGCAG
Organism: Schistocerca piceifrons; assembly: GCF_021461385.2. Lineage (NCBI taxonomy): Eukaryota > Metazoa > Arthropoda > Insecta > Orthoptera > Acrididae > Schistocerca > Schistocerca piceifrons. Next base: position 694,350,143 of record NC_060141.1, read on the forward strand.
ATCAAGAAGGCTCAATAATATTGAGACCTGGTGACTGTTTCGCCAGGTAAATGCGATGATTCATCTTCGTGCTTGCATAACCAGTCCTGGCCAATGCGAGCTGAGTGAACAGCAATCTTGTCTCCTTGGAGCCCAACGCCACCATCTGGGAACAAATACTGTACCATGGGACAGAAATGATCAGCCAAAATGGCCGCATTATCTTTGGCAGTAACGTAGTCCTGAAGAGTAACCATGGGGCCAATTGAATACCACGATATTGCTGCCAAAATCATCACCGAACCCCCGCCATGTTCCACTCGGCGGACGTAGACTCGGCCAGAAGTTGTAAACAATGTGAATCAGACTGATCCGACAAAATAACTTTCTTCCATTGCTCCAAAGAGCAGGTTGTATGGCCTCGGTATTACGTTTCTCTTTTACGAGCATTTACATCACTGATGAGTGGTTTTGGAATTCCAGCTCGGCTTGCAATTTCCTGCTTATGGAGCTCCATTTTAGTTGTTTCGGCGTTCGCGAATGCGACATTCAGTTCTGCAGTATCTAACTTTTGCAGCTGTCGGCCTCTTACTTTTCGTCTGTCACGGTCACTCAACACTTACTTGCGTCCACGTTGTGACTTAATGGATTATGATTTCCCGTTTTTCTTGTATGCGGTATAAAATCCAAACATCTCGCCTCCCTTTATTACCAAGTACCCACCGTAGGATCACCAACAATTTCCTCACGCTCGAATTTACTTAACTCCGACATGATGCAGTCACAACTACACAGAGCACGGTTTTGACTACGTACTGAGGACAACGTACTTACGGCGCATTGCACAGGTGCCGCTCGTGGTCGAATTCAACAGCGCAACCTGCAAGCTTGCCTAGCATCTGCATTTATGTTCAAGCATGCATTTCCCGCGGTGTTATTGCCCTATCCCTGTATTTTTCTAGGGACCTCTGATATAAATCTTCAAAATCTAGTTTTCTATTCATTGACAACATATAAAACACTTTGATTGTTCTCTGTGATTGAAAACTGTTTGCACTGAACATGCTGTGTATGCCTCTCACTTATTCTTATAGAACCGTTTTCAAGTCTACGTCAGTAATCATTTTGGTAGCCTTAATAACTACCAACTACTACTGTGCTGGGACAACTATTTCTCGCTTGCTCTGACATTTACTGTTTTTAATGTCTCTGACTTGTTGAACGCACTTGTGTTCACTCATCGAGTCTTTATGATTCATAATTTCAATTCCTGCACTGTTCATGACCCAAGCCAGAACAAGAAGACTCGCCACAGGAGTCGCAATAGATTTATCTTTGCTCCACACGTGGAATTAGTGTGTGCAGGAACTTCAGTAAACAACACTTTATCTTTTCGTGGCCGCAGTGGTAACACCGGTTCCTGTCAGATCATCGGCGTAAAGCGTTGTCGGGCTTGGCTAGCAGCTGGATGGGTGGCGGTCCAGGTCTACCGGGTGCTGTTGACAAGCAGGATGCACTCAGCCCTTGTGAAGCCAACTGAGCAATTATTTGATTGAGAAGTAGCGGCTCCGGTTCTGAAAAGTAACGACAACCGAAAGAGTGGTGTGCTGACCACATGCCCCTAAATATCCGTATACAGTGACGCCTATCGGCTGAGGATGACGTGGTGGTCGGTAGGTACCTTTGGACCTTCCGAGGCCCGTTCGGACGGAGAGTCAATGAAGCCCATCATGCACTTAGTTCATAATACCTAATACGGTTTATTTGTAGTGTTCACCAAAATTATGCTTGAGAATCTTACCTCCTAAATTTTTTTCAAATTCAGAGTCCGTTTCAGCATCTATATACAGGATGCAAAAAGACTAGTATGCAAAGTGTAGAGTTATTAGAATAGATAAAAATAAAGACTTTTGTTCTGTGACACAAATGTCAGAGGTGCACCGTTTCCTCGCAAGAGATCCTTGAAGGGTTTTACATTGGACTTCCCTTAGGCAGACACACACACACACACACACACACACACACAGCCACAGCAGTCATGTCTGAGAGTTGGAAAAGCCTAAAGCAACTCTTTTGCTCCGCCAGCAACAGAGATTTACCACAAATGTGTGGGCTGGTATGTTTCACGACCATCTGACTGGGCTGTATCTTCTGTCTGCCAAACTCACTGGAGGAAATTACCACATCTTTCTCCATGGAGTACTACTGAATATGTTGAGAATGCCCTGCCAGCAGTCAGCCAGTGATTATGGTTCCAGCATGACAGGATCCCACAACGCTTTGTCGCTGAAGTCAGAGAATATTTGGCAATGTTCTCCCCAATTGTTGGATTGGAAGAGGTCGGCTAGTACCACGACCATCAATTTCTCTTGACTTTAATCCTTTTTTTTTTTTTTGGTCATCAGTCTACTGACTGGTTTGATGCAGCCCGCCACGAATTCCTTTCCTGTGCTAACCTCTTCATTTCAGAGTAGCACTTGCAACCTACGTCCTCAATTATTTGCTTGACATATTCCAGTCTCTGTCTTCCTCTACAGTTTTTGCCCTGTACAGCTCCCTCTAGTACCATGGAAGTCATTCCCTCATGTCTTAGCAGATGTCCTATCATCCTGTCCCTTCTCCTTATCAGTGTTTTCCACATATTCCTTTCCTCTCAGATTCTGCGTAGAACCTCCTCATTCCTTACCTTATCAGTCCACCTAATTTTCAACATTCGTCTATAGCACCACATCTCAAATGCTTCGATTCTCTTCTGTTCCGGTTTTCCCACAGTCCATGTTTCACTACCATACAATGCTGTACTCCAGACGTACATCCTCAGAAATTTCTTCCTCAAATTAAGGCCGGTGTTTGATATTAGTAGACTTCTCTTGGCCAGAAATGCCTTTTTGCCATAGCGAGTCTGCTTTTGATGTCCTCCTTGCTCCGTCCGTCATTGGTTATTTTACTGCCTAGGTGGCAGAATTCCTTAACTTCATTGACTTCGTGACCATAAATCCTGATGTTAAGTTTCTCGCTGTTCTCATTTCTACTACTTCTCATTACCTTCGTCTTTCTCCGATTTACTCTTAAACCATACTGTGTACTCATTAGACTGTTCATTCCGTTCAGCAGATCATTTAATTCTTCTTCACTTTCACTCAGGATAGCAATGTCATCAGCGAATCGTATCATTGATATCCATTCACCTTGTATTTTAATTCCACTCCTGAACCTTTCTTTTATTTCCATCACGGCTTCCTCGATGTACAGATTGAAGAGTAGGGGCGAAAGGCTACAGCCTTGTCTTACACCCTTCTTAATACGAGCACTTCGTTCTTGATCGTCCACTCTTATTATTCCCTCTTGGTTATTGTACATATTGTATATGACCCGTGACTCCCTATAGCTTACCCCCACTTTTTTCAGAATCTCGAACAGCTTGCACCATTTTATATTGTCGAACGCTTTTTCCAGGTCGACAAATCCTATAAAAGGGTCTTGATTTTTCTTTAGCCTTGCTTCCATTATTAGCCGTAACGTCAGAACTGCCTCTCTCGTCCCTTTACTTTCCCTAAAGCCAAACTGATCGTCACCTAGCGCATTCTCAATTTTCTTTTCCATTCTTCTGTATATTATTCTTATAAGCAGCTTCGTTGCATGAGCTGTTAAGCTGATTGTGCGATAATTCTCGCACTTGTCAGCTCTTGCCGTCTTCGGAATTGTGTGGACGATGCTTTTCCGAAAGTCAGATGGTATGTCGCCAGACTCATATATTCTACACACCAACGTGAATAGTCGTTTTGTTGCCACTTCCCCCAATGATTTTAGAAATTCTGATGGAATGTTATCTATCCCTTCTGCCTTATTTGACCGTAAGTCCTCCAAAGCTCTTTTAAATTCCGATTCTAATACTGGATCCTCTATCTCTTCTAAATCGACTCCTGTTTCTTCTTCTATCACATCAGACAAATCTTCACCCTCATAGAGGCTTTCAATGTATTCTTTCCACCTATCTGCTCTCTCCTCTGCATTTAACAGTGGAAATACCGTTGTACTCTTAATGTTACCACCGTTGCTTTTAATGTCACCAAAGGTTGTTTTGACTTTCCTGTATGCTGGGTCTGTCCTTCCGACAATCATATCTTTTTCGATGTCTTCACATTTTTGATGCAGCCATTTCGTCTTAGCTTCCCTGTACTTCCTATTTATTTCATTCCTCAGCGACTTGTATTTCTGTATTCCTGATTTTCCCGGAACATGTTTGTACTTCCTCCTTTCATCAATCAACTGAAGTATTTCTTCTGTTACCCATGGTTTCCTCGCAGCCACCTTCTTTGTACCTATGTTTTCCTTCCCAACTTCTGTGATGGCCCTTTTCAGAGATGTCCATTCCTCTTCAACTGTACTGCCTACTGCGCTATTCCTTATTGCTGTATCTACAGCGTTAGAGAACTTCAAACGTATCTCGTCATTCCTTAGTACTTTCGTATCCCACTTCTTTGCGTATTGATTCTTCCTGACTAATGTCTTGAACTTCAGCCTACTCTTCATCACTACTATATTGTGATCTGAGTCTATATCTGCTCCTGGGTACGCCTTACAGTCCAGTATCTGATTTCGGAATCTCTGTCTGACCATGATGTAATCTAATTGAAATCTTCCCGTATCTCCCGGCCTTTTCCAAGTATAGTTCCTCCTCTTGTGATTCTTGAACAGGGTATTCGCTATTACTAGCTGAAACTTGTTACAGAACTCAATTAGTCTTTCTCCTCTTTCATTCCTTGTCCCAAGCCCATATTCTCCTGTAACCTTTTCTTCTACTCCTTCCCCTACAACTGCATTCCAGTCGCCCATTACTATTAGATTTTCGTCCCCCTTTACATAGTGCATTACCCTTTCAATATCCTCATACACTTTCTCTATCTGTTCATCTTCAGCTTGCGACGTCGGCATGTATACCTGAACTATTGTTGTCGGTGTTGGTTTGCCGTCGATTCTGATTAGAACAACCCGGTCACTGAACTGTCACAGTAACACACCCTCTGCCCTACCTTCCTATACATAACGAATCCTACACCTGTTATACCATTTTCTGCTGCTGTTGATATTGCCCGATACTCATCTGACCAGAAATCCTTGTCTTCCTTCCACTTCACTTCACTGACCCCTATTATATCTAGATTGAGCCTTTGCATTTCCCTTTTCAGATTTTCTAGTTTCCCTACCACGTTCAAGCTTCTGACATTCCACGCCCCGACTCGTAGAACGTTATCCTTTCGTTGATTATTCAATCTTTTTCTCATGGTAACCTCCCCCTTGGCAGTCCTCTCCCGGAGATCCGAATGGCGGACTATGAATTTCTCTTTGTGGGAGGAGATAAAGCGTTGTTGCTCGACACACCGACAGAAACTCCAAGAGCGGTGGTCGCCCGCTCGCCTGGAGCTACAGTCATTATTCGTAAAACACCTGGCTGTTTTGAACATGTTAAATAATCATTAGCACTTAGATGCCAGTTCCGTATTAATATTGTATAACCAGGCGATATTTCCAGCAACAGTTCCAAAACAACATTCCTCTGACGGCAGTTTGAACATCGTCTCAGAATACTGCTAGCGTCGAAACGTTCATAGACTCCTAGCGGGGAGTACCTGTGACATTTTTGACACGTCAAGTAGGACGTCGTTATCAGGAGAAACAAAACTAGCTTTCTATGGATCGGAGAGTGGAATGTCGGATCACTTAATCGCGCAGGTGAAATAGAAAATTTAAAAAGGGAAATGGATAGGTTAAAGTTAGATATAGTGGGAATTAGTGAAGTTCGGTGGCATGAAGAACAGGACTTCTGGCAAGGTGAATATAGGGCTATAAATGCAAAATCAAATAGGGGTAATACAGGGGTAAGTTTAATAATGAGTAAAAAAATAGGAAAGCGGATAAGCTACTATGAACAGCATAGTGAACACATAATTGTAGCCAAGACAGACACAAGCAGGGTGGAAGGTCTGAATCAGAGGCTCAGACGGTTTTGCGACCGTGTTGGCTGCAGATTCCTTGACTTGCGCCATAGGGTGGTGGGGTTTCGGGTTCCGCTGAATAGGTCAGGAGTTCACTACACTCAGCCGGCGGCTACACGGGTAGCGGAGGCTGTGTGGCGTGGACTGGGCGGTTTTTTAGGTTAGAAGGCCTCGGGAAAGTACGGGATGGGCTGCAATCTCAAAGGGTGCATGGCAAATACAGGACGTGCTTGGATCAAGGAACAGTCGGAATTGTAGTTGTAAATTGTTGTAGTTGTGCTGGGAAAGTCCTGAGCTTCAAGCGCTAATAGAAAGCACAGAAGCTGAATTGTTATAGGTACAGAAAGCTGGCTAAAGCCTGAAATAAGTTCTGCAGAAATTTTTTACGAAGTCTCAGACGGTGTTCAGAAAAGATAGATTAGGCAGAAGTGGTGGTGGAGTGTTTGTGTCTGTCAGTAGTGGTTTATCTTGTAGTGAAGTTGAAGTAGATACTCCGTGCGAATTGGTTTGGGTGGAGGTTATACTTAACACCCGAACTAAGTTAATAATTGGCTCCTTCTACCGACCCCCAGAGTCCGATGATATAGTTACTGAACAGTTCAGAGAAAATTTGAGTCTCGTAACAAATAAATACCGCACTCATCCGGTTATGGACGATGCCGTTGGTGGGGAGGCTTGCGTGCCTCAGCGATACAGATAGCTGTACCGTAGGTGCAACCACAACGGAGGGGTATCAGTTGAGAGGCCAGACAAACGTGTGGTTCCTGAAGAGGGGCAGCAGCCTTTTCAGTAGTTGCAGGGGCAACAGTCTGGATGATTGACTGATTTGGCCTTGTAACACTAACCAAAACGGCCTTGCTGTGCTGGTTCTGCGAACGGCTGAAAGCAAGGGGAAACTACAGCTGTAATTTTTCTCGAGGGCATGCATCTTTACTGTATGGTTTAATGATGATGGCATCCTCTAGGGTAAAATATTCCGGAGGTAAAAGAGTCCCCCATTCGGCTCTCCGGGCGGGGACTACTCAGGAGGACGTCGTTATCAGGAGAAAGAAAACTGGCATTCTACGGATCGGAGTGTGGAATGTCAGATCCCTTAATCAGGCAGGTAGGTTAGAAAATTTAAAAAGGGAAATTGATAGGTTAAAGTTAGATATAGTGGGAATTAGTGAAGTTCGGTGACAGGAGGAACAAGACTCTAGGTCAGGTGAATAAAGGGTTATAAATACAAAGTCAAATAGGGGTAACGCAGGAGTAGGTTTAATAATGAATAAAAAATAGGAATGCTGGTAAGCTACTACAAACAGCATAGTGAACGCATTATTGTGGCCAAGATAGACACGAAGCTCACGCCTACTACAGTAATACAAGTTTATATGCCAACTAGCTCTGCAGATGATGAAGAAATTGAAGAAATGCATGATGAAATAAAAGAAATTATTGAGATAGTGAAGGGAGACGAAAATTTAATAGTCATGGGTGATTGGAATTCGGTAGTAGGAAAAGGGAGAGAAGGAAACGTTGTAGGTGAATATGGGTTGGGGCTAAGAAATGAAAGAGGAAGCCGTCTGGTAGAATTTTGCGTAGAACACAACTTAATCATAGCTAACACTTGGTTCAAGAATCATAAAAGAAGGTTGTATACATGGAAGAAGCCTGGAGATACTGACAGGTTTCAGATAGATTATATATTGGTAAGACAGAGATTTAGGAACCAGGTTTTAAATTGTAAGACATTTCCAGGGGCAGATGTGGACTCTGACCACAATCTATTGGTTATGAACTATAGATTAAAGCTGAAGAAACTGCAAAAAGGTGGGAATTTAAGGAGATGGGACCTGGATAAACTGGCTAAACCAGAGGTTGTACAGAGTTTCAGGGAGAGCATAAAGGAACAATTGACAGGAATGGGGGAAAGAAATACAGTAGACGAAGAATGGGTAGCTTTGAGAGATGAAGTAGTGAAGGCAGCAGAGGATCAAGTAGAAAATGGTTCAAATGGCTCTGAGCACTATGGGACTCAACTGCTGTGGTTATCAGTCCCCTAGAACTTAGAACTACTTAAACCTAACTAACCTAAGGACATCACACACATCCATGCCCGAGGCAGGATTCGAACTGCGACCGTAGCAGTCGCACGGTTCCGGACTGCGCGCCTAGAACCGCGAGACCACCGCGACCGGGATCAAGTAGATAAAAAGACGAGGGCTAGTAGAAATCCTTGGGAAACAGAAGAAATATTGAATTTAATTGATGAAAGGAGAAAATATAAAGATGTAGTAAATGAAGAAAGCAAAAAGGAGTACAATTGTCTCAAAAATGAGATCGACAGGAAGTGCAAAATGGCTAAGCAAGGATGGCTAAAGGACAAAAGGTAAGGATGTAGAGGCTTATCTCACTAGGGGTAAGATAGATACTGCCTACAGGAAAATTAAAGAGACCTTTGGAGAGAAGAGAACCACTTGCATGAATATCAAGAGCTCAGATGGAAACTCAGTTCTAAGGGAAAGCAGAAAGGTGGAAGGAGTATATAGAGGGTCTATACAAGGGCGATGTATTTGAGGACAATGTTATGGAAATGGAAGAGGATGTAGATGAAGATGAAATGAGAGATATTACACTGCGTGAACAGTTTGACAGAGCACTGAAAGACCTGAGTCGAAACAAGGCCCCGGGAGTAGATAACATTCCATCAGAACTACTTACAGCATTGGGAGAGCCAGTCCTGACAAAACTCTACCATCTGGTGAGCAAGATGTATGAGACAGGCGAAATACCCTCAGACTTCAAGAAGAATATAATAATTCCAATCCCAAAGAAAGCAGGTGTTGACAGATGTGAAAATTACCGAACTATCAGTTTAATAAGTCACGGCTGAAAATACTAACGCGAATTCTTTACAGACGAATGGAAAAACTAGTAGAAGCCGACCTCGGGGAAGATCAGTTTGGATTCCGTAGAAATGTTGGAACACGTGAGGCAATACTGACCCTACGACTTATCTTGGAAGCTAGATTAAGGAAAGGAAAACCTACGTTTCTAGCATTTGTAGACTTAGAGAAAGCTTTTGACAATGTTGACTGGAATACTCTCTTTCAGATTCTGAAGGTGGCAGGGGTAAAATACACGGAACGAAAGGCTATCTACAATTTGTACAGAAACCAGGTAGCAGTTATAAGAGTTGAGGGGCATGAAAGGGAAGCAGTGGTTGGGAAAGAAGTGAGACAGCGTTGTAGCCTTTCCCCGATGTCATTCAATCTGTATATTGAGCAAGCAGTAAAGGAAACAAAAGAAAAATTCGGAGTAGGTATCAAAATCCATGGAGAAGAAATAAAAACCTTGAGGTTCGCCGATGACATTGTAATTCTGTCAGAGACAGCAAAGGACTTGGAAGAGCAGTTGAACTGAATGGATAGCGTCTTGAAGGGAGAATATAAGATGAACATCAACAAAAGCAAAACGAGGATAATGGAATGTAGTAGAATTAAGTAGGGAGACGCTGAGGGTATTAGATTAGGAAATGAGACACTTAAAGTAGTAAAGGAGTTTTGCTATCTGGGGAGCAAAATAACTGATGATGGTCGAAGTAGAGAGGATATAAAATGTAGACTGGCAATGGCAAGGAAAGCGTTTCTGAAGAAGAGAAATTTGTTAACATCGAGTATAGATTTAAGTGTCAGGAAGTCATTCCTGAAGATATTTTAATGTAGTGTAGCCATGTATGGAAGTGAAACAAGGACGTTAAATAGTTTGGACAAAACGAGAATAGAAGCTTTCGAAATGTGGTGCTACAGAAGATTGCTGAAGATTAGATGGGTAGATCACATAACTAATGAGGAGGTATTAAATAGGATTGGCGAGAAGAGAAGTTTGTGGCATAACTTGACTAGAAGAAGGGATCGATTGGTAAGACATGTTCTGAGGCATCAAGGGATCACCAATTTAGCATTGGAGGACAGCGTGGAGGGTAAAAATCGTAGAGGGTTACCAAGATATGAATACACCAAGCAGATTCAAAAGGATGTAGGTTGCTGTAGGTACTGGGAGATGAAGAAGCTTGCACAGGATAGATTAGCAAGGAGAGCTGCATCAAACCAGTCTCAGGACTGAAGACCACAACAACAACAACGGTTATAGTTGGTGGGGACTTCAACCTTCCCTCGATATGTTGGCAAAAATACTTGTTCAAAACCGGTGGTAGGCAGAAAACATCTTCCGAGATTGTCCTAAATGCTTTCTCCGAAAATTATTTCGAGCAGTTAGTCAACGAACCCACGCGAATTGTAAATGGTTGCGAAAACACACTTGACCTCTTAGCCACAAACAATCCAGAGCTAATAGAGAGCATCATGACTGATACAGGGATTAGTGATCACAAGGTCGTTGTAGCTAGGCTCAATACCGTTTCTTCCAAATCCACCAGAAACAAACTCAAAACAATTTTATTTAAAAAAGCGGATAAAGTGTCACTAGAAGCCTTCCTAAGAGACAATCTCTATTCCTTCCGAACTGACTAGCAAATGTAGACGAGACATGGCTCAAATTCAAAGATATAGTAGCAATAGCAATTGAGAGATTCATACCTCATAAATCGGTAAGAGATGGAACTGATCCCCCACGGTACACAAAACACGTCCGAACGCTGTTGCAGAGGCAACGGAAAAAGCACGCGAAGTTCAGAAGAACGCGAAATCCCGAAGATTGGCTAAAATTTACAGACGCGCGAAATTTGGCACGGACTTCAAAGCGAGATGCCTTTAATAGGTTCCACAACGAAACATAGTCTCGAAATTTGGTAGAAAATCCGAAGAAATTCTGGTCGTATGTAAAGTACACAAGCGGCAAGACGCGGTCAATACCTTCGCTGCGCAGTGCCGATGATATTGTTACCGACGACTGGCCGCTAAAGCGGGGTTATTGAACGCAGTTTTCCGAAATTCCTTCACCAGGGAAGACGAATGTTTTGTGGCGGTGTTCGTAGCGACAAACAATTCGCTGTAGAAACAGCTTACGAAGTCACCGCCACACTTTTAATAGCGGGCCGACCGGTCCGCTGGAACAGTGAACAGAAAGATGAAAACCCAAACACTCTGATTAAATAAAAGTCGGTACTTATCTTTATTAATGAAGATACAGAAACACAGTAGTGAACTCCGTGTCTACAGAGATCTGTCTAGTTCGAGTCGGAGCGGCTAGGTCAGCGTCGGCTGACGACAAACAACAACTCTGCCGCGATGAACACACAACTGACTAGCAAGTACACAATTCGGTGGCGAGTATACAACTGAGCGGCGAATACAGAACTGTCCTAGCGCTCGCGACTCCAGCGCTTAAGAACCAGAAGCCAGCGGTGGCGCGCGCAGACTTGCGGCGATTTGCTGTCTCGCTGGCGCTGCTTATGCGGACGGCGTCCGGACTTTGATGCTGCCAACCTTTTGGCAGCGGGCTCGGGTGGCATTACTGGCTAGTATATAACAGAATGGAATATTCCAGAATTTACATCTGCATCTACATCTACATCTACATCCATACTCCGCAAGCCACCTGACGGTGTGTGGCGGAGGGTACCTTGAGTACCTCTATCGGTTCTCTCTTCTATTCCAGTCTCGTATTGTTCGTGGAAAGAAGGATTGTCGGTATGCTTCTGTGTGGGCTCTTATCTCTCTGATTTTATTCTCATGGTCTCTTCTCGAGATATTCGTAGGAGGGAGCAATATACTGCTTGACTCTTCGGTGAAGGTATGTTCTCGAAACTTCAAAAAAAGCCCGTACCGAGCTACTGAGCGTCTCTCCTGCAGAGTCTTCCACTGGAGTTTATCTATCATCTCCGTAACGCTTTCGCGATTACTAAATGATCCTGTAACGAAGCGCTCTGCTCTCCGTTGGATCTTCTCTATCTCTTCTATCAACCCTATCTGGTACGGATCCCACACTGCTGAGCAGTATTCAAGCAGTGGGCGAACAAGCGTACTGTAACATACTTCATATGTTTTCGGATTGTATTTCCTTAGGATTCTTCCAATGAATCTCAGTCTGGCATCCGCTTTACCAACGATCAACTTTATATGATCATTCCATTTTAAATCACTCCTAATGCGTACTCCCAGATAATTTATGGAATTAACTGCTTCCAGTTGCTGACCTGCTATTTTGTAGCTAAATGATAAGGGGTCTATCTTTCTTTGTATTCGCAGCACATTACACTTGTCTACATTGAGATTCAATTGCCATTCCCTGCACCATGCGTCAATTCGCTGCAGATCCTCCTGCATTTGAGTACAATTTTCCATTGTTACAACCTCTCGATACACCACAGCGTCATCTGCAAAAAGCCTCAGTGAACTTCCAATGTCATCCACAAGGTCATTTATGTATATTGTGAATAGCAACGATCCTATGACACTCCCCTGCGGCACACCTGAAATCACTCTTACTTCGGAAGACTTCTCTCCATTGAGAATGACATGCTGCGTTCTGTTATCTAGGAACTCTTCAATCCAATCACACAATTGGTCTGATAGTCTATATGCTCTTACTTTGTTCATTAAACGACTGTGGGGAACTGTATCGAACGCCTTGCGCAAGCCAAGAAACACGGCATCTACCTGTGAACCCGTGTCTATGGCCCTCTGAGTCTCGTGGACGAATAGCGCGAGCTGGGTTTCACACGACCGTCTTTTTCGAAACCCATGCTCATTGCTACAGGGTAGACTTCTAGTCTCCAGAAAAGTCATTATACTCGAACATAATACGTGTTCCAAAATTCTACAACTGATCGACGTTAGAGATATAGGTCTATAGTTCTGCACATCTGTTCAACGTCCCTTCTTGAAAACGGGGATGACCTGTGCCCTTTTCCAATCCCTTGGAACGCTACGCTCTTCTAGAGACCTACGAAACACCGCTGCAAGAAGGGGGGCAAGTTCCTTCGCGTACTCCGTGTACAATCGAACTGGTATCCCATCAGGTCCAGCGGCCTTTCCTCTTTTGAGTAATTTTAATTGTTTCTCTATCCCTCTGTCGTCTATTTCGATATCTACCATTTTGTCATCTGTACGACAATCTAGAGAAGGAACTACAGTGCAGTCTTCCTCTGTGAAACAGCTTTGGAAAAATACATTTAGTATTTCGGCCTTTAGTCTGTCATCCTCTGTTTTAGTACCATTTTGGTCACAGAGTGTCTGGAAATTTTGTTTTGATCCACCTACCGCTTTGACATAGGACCAAAATTTCTTAGGATTTTCTGCCAAGTCAGTACATAGAACTTTACTTTCGAATTCATTGAACGCCTCTCGCATAGCCCTCATCACACTAAATTTGCTTCGCGTAATTTTTGTTTATCTGCAAGGCTTTGGCTATGTTTATGTTTGCTGTGAAGTTCCCTTTGCTTCCGCAGCAGTTTTCTAACTCGCTTGTTGTACCACGGTGGCTCTTTTCCGTCTCTTACGATCTTGCTTGGCACATACTCATCTAATGCATATTGTACGATGGTTTTGAACTTTGTCCACTGATCCTCAACACTATTTGTACTTGAGACAAAACTTTTGTGTTGAGCCGTCAGGTACTCTGAAATCTGCTTTTTGTCACTTTTGCTAAACAGAAATATCTTCCTACCTTTTTTAGTATTTCTATTTACGGCTGAAATCATCGATGCAGTAACCGCTTTATGATCGCTGATTCCCTGTTCTGCGTTAACTGTTTCAAATAGTTCGGATCTGTTTGTCACCAGGAGGTCTAATATGTTATGGCCACGAGTCTGTTCTCTGTTTAACTGCTCAAGGTAGTTTTCAGATAAAGCACTTAAAAAATTTCACTGGATTCTTTGTCCCTGTCACCCGTTATGAACTTTTGAGTCTCCCTGTCTATATCCGGCAAATTAAAATCTCCACCCAGAACTATAACATGGTGGAGAAATCTACTCGATATATTTTCCAAATTATCCTTCAGGTGCTGAGCCACAGCAGCTGCTGAGCCAGGGGGCCTATAGAGACATCCAATTACCATGTCTGTGCCTGCTTTAACCGTGGCCTTCACCCAAATTATTTCACATTTCGGATCTCCGTCAATTTCCTTCGATACTATTGCACTTCTTATCGCTATAAACACGCCTCCCCCTTCACTGTCCAGCCTGTCTCTGCGGTATACATTCCAATCTGACTTCAGGATTTCATTACTGTTTACGTCTGGTTTCAGCCAACTTTCTGTCCCTAGTACTATATGGGCATTGTGACCGTTCTGGGACCTTTCTATAGACGCTCCTGCAGTTTACCATTAGCACATTAATATTGTTATTCGCTGTTGCATTTTGCCTACTCTTACCTTGCCGCGTCTCAGGAGGCGTCTTGTCGGGCCCAGGGAGGGAATTCTCTAACCTAAAAAACCCACATGTGCACTCCACACGTACTCCGCTACCCTTGTAGCCACTTCCGGCGTGTAGTGCACCCCTGACCTATTCAGGAGGACCCTACATTTCTCCCCCCGATAGCGGAGGTCGCGAAATTTGCACCCCAGATCTCCGCAGAATCGTCTGAGCCTCTGGTTTAAACCTTCTACTCGGCTCCAAACCAGAGGACCGCAATCGGTTCTGGGAACGATACTACAAATAGTTAGCTCAGATTCCACCCCGCGAGCGAGGCTTTCCGCCTTCACCAATTCCGCCAACCGCCTGTACGAACTGAGGATGACCTCTGAACCCAGACGGCAGGAGTCATTGGTGCCGACATGAGCAACAATTTGCGGTCGGGTGCACCCAGTGCTCTCTATCGCCGCCGGCAGGGCCTCCTCCACATCTCGGATGAGACCCCCCGGCAAGCAGACAGAGTGAACACTGGCCTTCTTCCCCGACCTTTCCACTATTTCCCTAAAGGGCTCCATCACCCGTCTAACGTTGAAGCTCCCACACGAACAGCTGCTAGCATGAGTTTCTTAGAAGTAGATAACTTAGGGGTTACGAAGCAACTCAAATCGCTTGATACGGGCAAGTCTTCAGGTCCAGATTGTATACGGATTAGGTTCCTTTCAAATTACGCTGATACAATAGCTCCCTACTTAGCAATCATATACAACCGCTCGCTCACAGATCGATCTGTACCTACAGATTGGAAAACTGCGCAGGTCGCACCGGTGTTTAAGAAGGGTAGTAGGGGTAATCCATCGAACTACAGACCTATATCATTGACGCCGGTTTGCTGTAGCGTTTTGGAGCATATACTGTATTCAAACATTGTGAATCACCTCGAAGGGAACGATCTATTGATACGTAATCAGCATGGTTTCAGAAAACATCGTTCTTGTGCAACGCAGCTAGCTCTCTATTCGCACGAAGTAATGGCCGCTATCGACAGGGGATCTCAAGTTGATTCCGTATTTCTAGATTTCCGGAAAGCTTTTGACACCGTTCCTCACAAGCGACTTCTAATCAAGCTGCGGGGCCTATGGGGTATCGTCTCAGTTGTGCGACTGGATTCGTGATTTCCTGTCAGGAAGGTCGCAGTTCGTTGTAATAGACGGCAAATCATCGAGTAAAACTGAAGTGATATCAGGTGTTCCCCAGGGAAGCGTCCTGGGACCTCTGCTGTTCCTGATCTATATAAATGACCTGGGTGACAATCTGAGCAGTTCTCTTAGGTTGTTCGCAGATGATGCTGTAATTTACCGTATAGTAAGGTCATCCGAAGACCAGTATCAGTTACAAAGCGATTTAGAAAAGATTGCTGTATGGTGTGACAGGTGGCAGTTGACGCTAAATAACGAAAAGTGTGAGATGATCCACATGAGTTCCAAAAGAAATCCGTTGGAATTCGATTACTCGATAAATAGTAAAATTCTCAAGGCTGTCAATTCAACTAAGTACATGGGTGTTAAAATTACGAACAACTTCAGTTGGAAAGACCACATAGATAATAATGTGGGGAAGGCGAGCCAAAGGTTGCGTTTCATTGGCAGGACACTTAGAAGATGCAATAAGTTCACTAAAGAGACAGCTTACACTACACTCGTTCGTCCTCTGTTAGAATATTGCTGCGCGGTGTGGGATCCTTACCAGGTGGGATTGACGGAGGACATCGAAAGGGTGCAAAAAAGGGAACTCCTTTTGTATTATCACGAAACAGGGGAGAGAGTGTGGCAGATATGATACGCGAGTTGGGATAAAAGTAATTAAAGCAAAGACGTTTTTCGTCGCGGCGAGATCTATTTACGAAATTTCAGTCACCAACTTTCTCTTCCGAATGCAAAAATATTTTGTTGAGCCCAACCTACATAGGTAGGAATGATCATCTAAATAAAATAAGAGAAATCAGAGCTCGAACAGAAAGGTTTAGGTGTTCGTTTTTCCCGCGCGCTGTTCGGGAGTGAAATGGTAGAGAGATAGTATGATTGTGGTTCGATGAACCCTCTGCCAAGCACTTCAATGTGAATTGCAGAGTAATCATGTAGATGTAGATGTAGAAAGCCCACATCCATCACATTAGTACAAGTGTATATGCTAACTAGTTCCGCAGATGAGGAGGAGACTGAGGAAATGTATGATGAGATAAAAGAAATTATTTAGATAGTTAAGGGAGACGAAAATTTAATTGTTATGGGGGACTGGAATTCAATAGTAGGACAAGGAAGAGAAGGAAAAGTAGTAGGGGAATACGGACTGGGGGAAAGGAATGCAATAGGAAGCCGCCTGGTAGAATTTTGCACAGAGCATAATTTAAACGTAGCTAACACTTGGTTTGAGAACCATGAGAGAAGGTTGTATACGGTGAAGAGACCTGGAGACACCGGAAGGTTTCAGATTGATTTTATAATGGCTAGACAGAGAGTTAAGAACCAGATTTTAAATTTTAAGACATTTCCAGGGACAGATGTGGACTCTGACCACAATTTATTGGTTATGAACTGCAGATTAAAACTGAAGAAACTGAAACAAGGCAGGAATTTAAGGAGATGGGACCTGGATAAATTGAAAGAATCAGAGGTTGTAGAGGGTTTCAGAGGGAGCATTAGGGAACGATTAACAAGAACAGGGGAAAGGAATAGAATAGAAGAATAATGGGTAGCTTTGAGAGATGAAATAGTGGAGGCAGCAGAGGATCAATTAGGTAAAAGGACGAGGGCTAGTAGAAATCCTTGGGTAACACAAGAGATATTGAATTTAAAAGAGGAGAAGAGAAAATTCAAATATGCAATAAATGAAGCAGGCGAGAGGGAATACAAACGTCTAAAAAACGAGATTGACGGGAAGTGCTAAACGGCTAAGCAGTAATGGCTAGAGGACAAATGTGAGGATTTAGAAGCATATATCACTGGGGGTAAGATCGATACTGCCTACAGGAAAATTAAAGAGTCCTTTGGAAAAAGGAGAAGCAGCTGTAAGAAAGTATTAGATGAGTTTTGCTATTTGGGAAGCAAAATAACTGATGATGGTCGAAGTAGGGAGGATATAAAGTGTGGACTGGCAATGGCAAGAAAAGCGTTTCTGAAGAAGTGAAATTTATTAACATGGAATATAGATTTAAGTGACAGGAAGTCCTTTCTGAAACTGTTTGTATGGAGTGTACACAGACGCCGACTCCATGGGGCCTGAGGGGGCCCGAGCCCCCTCAAAAATAATTTCAGAAAATTATTAGTTATAATATGCTTTGTAAAATCACAAAATTATGTTGGAATTTTTTATTTTCCGTGTTTGACGATAGTTGTCTTTTAAAATACATACAGTAATGAGTTAAAACAAATAATTATTATGGTAGTAAGCAGGTAACTGAAAACGAGTGGTGCGAATCATGACAGTGTTACAGTGCTGTGGGCACACTCAGAATTTGTCGCGGTGCGCGGACCTTCGGGTAAAGTCTGACGCCGGCGAGCCAGCGCTGGGGCGTGGCGACGTCAAAAGGACTGGAGCAGAAGCGTCTGGAACCCTCCGCCTCGCATCGCCTTGACGCTTCGAGACATTACGACGCCGCGGTTATATAAAGCCCACCCTGCTGTCGCACTCATTCAGTGTGGATAGTTTCGTTCAGTGCATGCTGCAGACGTGTTTAGTGCTCCGACTTTAGTGTCTAGTGGACTATTTTATATGACTATATTTTATTTGTTTACTTTAGTCTCTTATTGCACTGTGAATTACGTTTGAAATGGATAAATTTGTCAGCAAAAAGGCGCGCTTGGAAGTTGATGATACTGCAAGTCAACCTCCAACAATTATTGTGTCGCCAATTGCTTCGTCGTCATCAGGCGAGAACCGTTTACAGCCGAAACCTGGACAAAGGGAAGATCATTTCAGAAGTCTTGGTTGATCGAATATACATGGCTTGAATATGAAGCATCTACCGAAAAAGTTTTTTGCAAAACCTGCGAAAAGGTAGATGCTAAAAATCTATTACAATTTTCTCCAAAAAAAAAAACAAAGAAAAAAAAAAGAAAAAAAAGAAGATGCATTTACTTCTGTTGGATATTCTAACTGGAAAAGTCTTTGGAAAAATTCCGTCTTCATGAAAATACGTTTACGCACAAAGAAGGTTTTCTGAAACTAAATTCTATCACTAACCGAAGTGTGGCCTCCCCATTGAATGAACAGTTAGATAGTGATATGAAGAAAGGCCGTTTATCTCTTGAGACAATTTTTACTACCGTGCAATTTCTATGCCGTCAAGGACTAGCAACTAGAGGGCGCGAAGATATAAACTAAAATTTTTTTCAATTGTTGGAACTCCGAAAAATGACATACCTGAGCGTAAAGATTGGTTACTGCGTTCAGGGTATAAGGGGACGTCCCACGATATTCAAAACGAGATCATTGATCTACTAGGGAAGTCTGTGCTGAGACTGAAGATTTTTCTAATATGGTTGACGAAACAAGTGATTCTTCGATTCACGAACAAGTGTCATTGTGTATTCGTACTCTCGATGATTCCTTAATCATCAACGAAGACTTTATTGGCTTATACGAGACTCCCAACACTGAATCACAAACTCTGTTTGGTATTTTAAAAGACATTTTCGCTCGTCTTGATTTGTCAATGGATAACTTAAGAGGACAGGGCTATGATGGTGCCTCGAATGTGAGAGGTAAGTTCAAAGGACTAAAAAAGTTAGTTTGGATATACAACCAAAAGCACGTTATGTGCACTGCACTGCTCACTGTTTAGACTTGGCAGTTGTAGACAGTCTCGACCATGTTACGTCTATGAGGAATATTATTCCTTTAGCCAAGGACTTAATAAAAACCGTAAGGAAATACGGCAGAAGGATGGGACTTTTCAGAAACATATGCTGTGAGAGCGCCAGTGACCAAGCTGGTCTACAACCCCTTTGCCCGACTCGATGGACTATGCGAGCTTCTAGTATCTTGAGAATATTGAAGAATTCTAGAGATTTTTTGAAACATTTTCTGCAGAGGCCACAACAGAGGCAGGTTACAAATGTGCAGGATACCTTGATCAATGTTAATATTCAAGATTTATTTCTTTTTACGTCTTTATTGCATTTACTGAACCAAGTAGAGGGTCTCAATGAAAAAATTCAATGCCCTCATCTAAGTGTTGCTGATCTGGAAAAATATATGAGGGCTTGATTTGTGTATTGAATGGAAGGCGTGATAGTTTTGAACACTTTTGGGAATTGTGTTTGAAAGAAAAACCTTCACAAGTTGATGATCCTTCGCTTCCTCGGAATCGAAGTACACAAAAGAAGTGTGAAAACAACGAAGCCAGCTCACCGCACACTTTCAAAACCCCAAAGGAATACTACAAAGCTATTTACATTGAAGTTTGTGAAACGGTGCAATCTTGCATTACTGATCGGATTGCTTCAATTGGACTCACACAGATCATTTCAGTTGGACAAGAGTGCTTGCTTTTAGTAAACAGAACAAATTTGGAAACAAATTTGGAAAAATCAGCTGAGTTTTTCAAAAATGACATAGACATTGAGAGACTGCGCTTACACTTGAATATGTTAGCCGATATTCATAATAAAAAACAACTGGTGTTAAAAAGCATACGTGGTGTAAGAAAGTACATTACACAAGAGCCTGCAGTTGGAGAAATGTTATGTGAAGTAGTGAAGTGCATTAAATTTCTCTAAGTAGTTCCAAGCACGACAGCAACAGCAGAATGGTCATTTAGCGCCCTTAGACGTCTGAAGTTACATCTCCGATCAACAATAGCACAGAAGCGGTTGTACAACTTGGCTGTTCTTCATGCCCACCGAGATGTTTTGAATGAATTGAATATCTAACCAGTCATCACTGACTTCATATTCAGTAATCCAGTCAGGCGGTTGACATTTGCGCCTTTCTAAAGGCACTCTAGCCCTAATAATGGCATTTAGAGCAATATTAAAAATCTTTATAAAATAGAGACTTAAATACAAACATAATGTTAAATTTTCAGTTTCGAAAATATATTAGTACTAGTTTAGTACTGTATTACCATGTTACTATAATACTGTATTAGTTATTTTCAAGAACTTAAATATTTTTAGGATGTAAGACCCAATTAAAACCCGTTATTTACATACTTTTTGACTGAAATTATTAGGCATATTGTATTAACTTTATTAAGTGTATAAAAGCATTAATTTTGAGATATTGTTTTTATTTAATGAATCCTGAGCCTTATTGAGCTTAAATTAGCTATTTCACTTATTAATCAAAGCGTTATTACTGTGTGACAACAATATTTTATGTTTTATTCTTTTAATGATAGTTTAGGATTTATTTAAATATAATTTCAGTCTTTTCAGAGCTATATATTCACTGCTCTGTAATAGTCTATAAGCATGATTATTATCGTTAAATTAGTTTTTTACGAAAATACCGTGCGTGTTTATGTTTTGTTTCTTTTTCCAAAGCCAAAAATTTGTCGGGCTGGTCGAGTTTCCCAGAGTGTCGAGTTGTCGAGAGTCCAGTTTTCGGGGTTCTAATGTTCATCATATGACTCTAAAATGCTCAAAAAACCTTTAAAACTCACTATTTTCATCTAACATGTAGAAAATTTCCCGGGACAATACCCCCAGTGTGCCCCCCTCACCACCCTGGCCCCCCCCCCCAATATTTTTTATAAGTCGGCGCCCCTGGGAGTGTAGCCATGTATGGAAGTGACAAGAAGAAAATAGAAGCTTTTGAAATGAAGTGCTACAGAGGAACACTGAAGATTAAACGATACATACATAACTAATGACGGGTACTGAATAGAATTGGGGAGTAGAGGGATTTGTGGTACAACCCGAGAGGAGTCTACTGGGGTACACTTATATGTAGAAACCGAATATTGTAATGATACTAGTGTAAACTGTAATGAAACTATCATATTATAAACGATGTATGTCTGATGGGCTCAATAAGACGCGATCGCTCGCCATGCACGACCGCAGAGTCAAAGATTCTGCTTCTGGTATGAGATTGTAGTGTTGGAGTAAGAGAGCCCTTGGCGCACTGCAGTGGATAGCTGTCTCTGAGCGAAAGAGGATGGAACAGGCAGTTTTTGTGGTGTGCTTTGTGAAGCCACCAAGTGTTAGATCATAATCTAGGAATTTCGAGTAAATGTATTGTTGGAACTATAAATGTGGAAACAGACGTCTTCTCGCAAGCAAGGTAAAGAAGTTAAATTTTTGTGACTTTCGTTTGCCAGCGGGTTAATGTAAATGAGTTGGCTGATAACTGATAACAGTGAGTTCTATGTTGAGTAACCCAAGAATGTACGGTACGTAAACAGATTTGATGTATAGGCTAGTAAGATATTTCCATTTTGTACTGTTTGTAAGAGTTGTTAACACAGGTATACGTAATTTGATTATTTGTTTTTATGTTTTTTGTGAGGTTAGATAATACTTGCTGTATAACTCTAATTGTTTGTCACGCAATTAGTAAAAAGGACATAATTTTTCTGAGTGATGTAATTTCAATTGTGACACGTTTTGAAAAGCCAATCTTAACTTCGAATACAATTTCCCTATTGAAAAAGGCAGTGTTAGTAATTCACCCAAATCACTACCGCCTCCGTGCCCAGGTCGTAAGTTTTTCAAAGACATGGAATTTTCATTTATCAGCCAAAAGAATTTCACGTATATTTCAAAGTATTACAACCAGCATTGCACACCGCTGAGCCTGTAGCTAGTATATTTTATTCTTCTTCATAAGCGATCCACCGTTGCTGCTTTAGACGTAAGACAAAAAAATGGTTCAAATGGCTCTGAGCACTATGGGACTTAACTATTGAGGTCATCAGTCCCCTAGAACTTAGAACTACTTAAACCTAACTAACCTAAGGACATCACACACATCCATGCCCGAGGCAGGATTCGAACCTGCGACCGTAGCGATCGCGCCGTTCCAGACTGTAGCGCCTAGAACCGCTCAGCCACTTCGGCCGGTTAGACGTAAGACAGTTTTATTTATTTGTTATGTGCACAGGAACCAATGTTATCTGCTTTGAACAGGGCCAGATGAGGCAGTACCTAAGGAGCGCTGCATGTATTTTGCAGTGACTGTATTTCTTTACTGGTATTGGAAGTTGCATTACCCAATCAGTTCGTATAAAGTTTTTTCTAACAATAACAGAGTAAGCACACTACCCGCAGTTACAACACGCTAAATGATAATTCTTGTTTAGTATGCATTCCCAGTTTAGGCATTCATTCAATGTACTTACAAAAATTCTTTAAAGAAAGTTACATACCTGACTAAAAGAAGGGATCGCTTGGTATAACACATTCTGAGGCATCAAGGGATCACCAATCTAGTACTTGGGGGGAAGGGGGGGGGTTAAAAATCGTAGAGCGAAACCAAGAAACGAATACATTAAGCAGATTTAGAGCGATGTAGGTTGCAGTGGTTACTCGGAGACGAAGATGTTAGTACAGGATAGAGTAGCATGGAGAGCTCCATCAAACCAGTCTTTGGACTGACGACTACAATAATAGAAGTTGTAAGTAGGCTGTTTAGGTTTTTATATTGGTAACGCCACGTAGCGCTCTGTATGAAAATCACTGACTGTGCTGTGTGCAGTCTGTGGCTGGTTTGCATTGTTGTTGGCTATTGTAGTGTTGGGTAGCTGGCTGTTAACAGCGCGTAGCGTTGCGCAGTTGGAGGTGAGCCGCCAGCAGTGGTGGATGTGGGGAGAGAAATGGCGGAGTTTTGAAATTTGTAAGACTGGATGTCATGAACTGCTGTATATATTATGACTATTAAGGTAAACACATTGTTTGTTCTCTATTAAAATCTTTCATTTGCTAACTATGCCTATCAGTAGTTAGTGCCTTCGGTAGTTTGAATCTTTTATTTAGGTGGCAGTAGTGGCGCTCGCTGTACTGCAGTAGTTCGAGTAACGAAGATTTTTGTGAGGTAAGTGATTTGTGAAACGTATAGGTTAATTTAGTCAGGGCCATTCTCTTGTAGGGATTACTGAAAGTCAGATTGCGTTGCGCTAAAAAAATATTGTGTGTCAGTTTAAGCACAGTCGTGTATAATTTTTCTAAGGGGACGTTTCATATGTCGACCCTTAGCCGAGTATACCTCACTGGAATCTTCTGATTTTTTTCTTGTAGTTTGTGTAATTAGTGTAGCTATTGTTTATTGCTAGCGCGTAATTGTAGAGAGAATCTCCTTTGTAGTTGCAGTCTTTCATTGTTGTTGTGGCATGCATGTAGATTTGCACCAAGTATTTCGCAGCTGCGCTTGCAATTAACTAGATATTATTTTCAGTGCTATGTTAATGTGTTTTCTTATTTTGCTCTTCAAATTGTGCTTTTCTGTGTTGTCGTGTGAAATATTGTGACAATAATGGTGTGTGAAAAACGTAATACTAGGCTCCAAAGTAAACTGAGAAATTACAGTGAAGACGAAAGCTGTGTGTTAGCGCCGCCGAGTAATGAATTAACTAATGTTCAAAGTAGTAATTTGGTAATTGTGCATAGGGAAATGGAGCGGGCTGCAAATAATGGTGTAGGCAGTGAAACAATTAGTGAACAGGGAAACATTATCGATCGATCGGTCGGCAACAGCTCGCCTCAGGAATCCGAAATGACAGTACACAATCTTGCAAATACTGTAGATTCAGGTTTTGGGTCCTCACCGTTTTCTCAAGTAAGTCAAGACACATTTTCTGCTTGTCAAAATGTGAATGTTGCCGGTGCAAATTCACTGCCGAAAAGCACTGAGGAACATGTTTCAGACGCCAGTGCATTGTTATTACAATTAATACCAATTAATACAACAAATGGGACAAACACAGCACAGCCAGTGATTTTCATACAGAGCGCTACGTGGCGTTACCAATATAAAAACCTAAACAGCCTACTTACAAAGTGTCTCTTTTTACTTGCTCTTAACACTGTAAAATTTAGTATACGTGGTTTTTTACACCCTGTAAGTCACTTCTGAATTACAGCACACTGCCTGAGGGTAACGACGAAAGGAGAACGATTGGCTATGCAGTTATCGCCCTTGGCCATCAAGTAATACAGCTGAGGTCAGTACATGTTCTTATTTCTCCCACTAAATCCAAGCAGTAGCTAGACTTACAACTTACCACCTTTGCTCTCTCAACAGATGAAATTCATACCCACTCAATGCTGCTGTCAACTCCATTCACACAGAACCTCCACTTACCTTCATCGGCTTGTAGGCGCCTCCACACACTTCTGATATTTTACCTTATTATAACTACAGAAATATACAGTTCCTTAAGAATAGTCTTAAGCATAATACCTGAAGACAGTTCAGTAAAAGAAGGAAAGAAGATGTAGTGTTTGTACTGACAGGCATATTACTGAATAGTTTTCAGCGTGGCATATTTTGACTACTGTTACAAGCTTACGCTTCTCCAATGACACAATGGTAAACAGCTGTACCTGTAGCTTCATATTTGTACTTTAACGCGGTGCTTGCCGTTAAGTGGACGTTTAGGCCACAAACAGCTGACTTACAAGTGTGTTAGGACGTTTGGCTTATAGGAGAGAGTCAAGCATATGCCGAAGTTAACTAACTGATAGATGCCTGAAAACAGAAGTAAACTGTTCCGAAAAAAGTTTCAGGAACCGGCTGTAAGTGATGAATCAAGGGATATGCTACAATCTCTTATCTGTCGCTTCCATAGCTATTGCGAGTACAAGATGACATTAATCACAGCGCGCACTAAGGCGTGTAAGTAAATACTCTTCCATGCGTGAATAGAATAGGAAGGAATCCTAAAAACTGACACAATTAGAAGTACCACCTGCCATGCACTGCATAGTAGTTTGCTGAGTAAGGATGTCGATGTAGAGGAAGAAAATTAACCAGTGTTATCAAGATTTGAATACTCTCTGCCCGGGGACTGGATGTTTGTGCTGTCCTCATCATTTCATCATCATCGTCATTCGCGACAGTGGCTAGGTCAGATTATGTACAAATTGGACTGTGTAAAAACTAAGACTTTGTACGGGTACTGAAGACCGCGCAGTTGAGCGCCCCACAAACCGAACATCATCATCACGCTTTGAATACAGTCTAGAAACGAAATGTGTACTACACATTTAGTTTTCCTCTAGAAGAAGAGAGATCCCTAGATTACAGAATCAAAGTTACGCCAACAGCGAGATCTTGAGAGAAGAGAAAGAAAACGTGCACGGTTGTAAAAGTGTTGGGAACTCCTAGTGAACGAAATTTGGGAACAGTATCAGGAGCTTCCAACCTCAGCAAGAGTATTATACTCGTATTTGCCTTAAAAGGTTCGGGGAAACCATAGAAAACCTAAAATACTTTGAATTTGTTTAGAATATAAACTATGTAGCGACACTGAGTATAGCTCTTTTTTCGCTTCTGTGGATCTCAAAGGACAGCTGAATTTTTTTTTCATTTTTTATGCCATGTGACGTGGATTAATCGTAATGCTGATGCTGTAATGCCATTAGTTACTGACTTAGTTTCATTTTCACTAAAGCTCACCCCAAAACGACCATGCTTATATTACAGCTACATGAAATATGATATTCAATATTAGATAAGTGCTTATTTATTGTGTGGAAGTGTACTGTTCACAATTTGAGAACTGTGGTGTCACCGCCAGACACCACACTTGCTAGGTGGTAGCCTTTAAATCGGCCGCGGTTCGTCAGTATACGTCGGACCCGCGTGTCGCCACTGTCAGTGATTGCAGACCGAGCGCCTCCACACGGCAGGTCTAGAGAGACTTCCTAGCACTCGCCCCAGTTGTACAGCCGACTTTGCTAGCGATGGTTCACTGACAAATTACGCTCTCATTTGCCGAGACGATAGTTAGCATAGCCTTCAACTACGTCATTTGCTACGACCTAGCAAGGCGCCATTATCAATTGCTATTTATCTTGTGATGCATGTACCGTCAGACCGATGTTCACCAATTGTGGATTAAAGTTAAGTATTCCAGCAGCTACGTACGTTATTGGCTATATTAATTACCTTGTCCAGTTCCAGGCCTCACGCCAGCCTGCGTGAGCTTAAACGCGTGCCTTTCGGCTACCCGTCACTGTGGATTGGCTGTCTTGCCAGTCCACAACAAGAACCATTATGTATTGTGAAACAGTCATTGCCTCATAGTAAAAGAAGTAAATTTGTATCTTTGTAATGATGGTTCAGGCAGGGAATTATTACTCCTCCACAAATAAAAAGTGAAGAGAATATGTATAAATATTTTCAGTACGCTGTAAAGGCGAATTTTCCAGTACCAACGCTGATGACATGTGATATGATGATCTTACAGCAAATGTGGATCTAAAAAGATATGAAGGAACACAGTCTTGAGTAAATCAGCAGCAGTGGAAGAAAACCCAGCAGCCACAAAGATTAACATCACAGTAGCAAGTACAGGATCATTCTTGCGTTTTATTACTGTGAGGGATCCACTTGTATGGGGAGCCCGATTTTATAACATATTTCAAGAAAAATGACATGAAATAGTTATCACATGTAGAAGAGATTGTATCTTTGACAGCACTGAACCAAAGATGTTGCCTGAGTGGCAGAATCGATTGTAAGTAGGGGCCCGCAAAGCGCAGTAGCAGATGCCGTTGCACTCTGTTAAAGGTAGGATGTAAGACTTTAAGCTAGTGGCTAGCTGTGAGAATTTAGGTGTTGGCCTATGGATGCAGCATAATACAGTTATAATACTGCTATTTATGCACTTTGTTCTTGTAAAAGGTATATTCAGTTATGTATTTTCATTATGAATCATGCACAGGCCTCAGAATGACATATAAAGATATAGGTAAATGATATTTTACGATACTTTCTCAGCTTTGATGTTCGTGCTATGTAAAACTAGGCCACGTTAAGCCAGAAAGGTGTACTCTGTCACATTAGTAATTAAGATCAGCATTATTTCATGTAAGAACAGGGCTACTCTGAGCCTGAATGAACATTTTTCTCACTTTTTAGTTATTAATGTCAGCAATTATTTGTTTGTAAAACTTGGCCACTTTGAACCACAAATATGATGTCTGTAACATTTTATAACTATTAAGACCAACATTTATGAGTGCAGGAAGGCTACGTGGAGCCTCTGATTGATATTTTATCTAAAGTTGTTTTAGTTATTGAGATGTGCATGTATTCCAAACAGAAAGGCCACCGGGGGCCATTCAATTTTCAATTTTACTGTTAGGTTTTCTTAAGTCATTATGTCACAGTATTGCATTAACAAGGTCACTGAGTGGCAGAATACTAATTTTCATGACATTTCATGAGGAGTTTGTGTAACCATTTATGTCGAATGGCCATTGAGAGCCAGGAACTTTAAATTTACGCTAGAATTTTAGGTAGCTATGTACTCACATATACTCTATAATGGCCACTTGTACCCAACCTATGACCTTCCATTAATATGTATACTTTATATAATGGCCACATGCAGCCTTAACATGAGTATTTCTTATTACCTTCTTAAATATTTTGTCAGAATGATTACTATGTAAAATGAGCTTGTAACCATCTCGCTATTTTTATAACACGTCTAACCACTGCTATATGCATTGTGATAGGTATATAGGTCACTGTAGGTCACTATGAAGGATTATACATTACCAATAATATTGTCTTGCATTGTTTGCTTAAATCTTTATGTCTTACCTATTTAGCATGTATGCTAATATTGATATGCTCAGAGACAGACTGATGCCGCATTTCTTAAGAATTGTTATACTTACAGGCAGACTGTTGGCAAATTTCTCCTTATATTGTATAGAATTGAAATTTTATAATGTACAGCACTAAGGCGTAGTCCAGTTCATGGGTTTATTAGGATGATGTATCTTTACTGTTCACTGTTCCCACATTTATTAGAAGTTATCATGTAGCAACAGTGAACTTAGGCTGATTTAGAACTTACACAGACATTTCGCTACTTAAGTTGGATATGTTCCACTACCTTATCTGTTTTACTGCTTCCCACCTTCCATCATCCAATTTCCTCCCTCTACCCATTGCATTGGAGCTATTGGATATCAGCTTTCATACTTCATTGTGGCTATGCACGATATGGATCGATGAAGAATTTTCAATTTCAAATGTAGTGATGATGATGATCATCACAATACCGATGTACTGAGAACAACCAATTTGGGGTGTTGGTAAACATGGTGCCGGGTACCTTTGTGCTGGAGTGAGACTATAATGACTTGTTTAGCTGTTCTTGGACGTTGGACCGACCTACCACAGCTAATGCTCAGATGTGAGACTGCAAAGAATTGGAGTTTATAATTAAGTCATATCTACATGGTTATGAGCTTCAGTCGTGCACCAACCTTTCCTTAACAATTTTTCCATTATATTCTTGACAAGTAGGGATATACTTTACTCTTAGTATCACTACTGTTATGCATCTTCTAGCAACATGAATATAGAACATTTTGTATATGACATGACCAGACTTTAAATTTAGTACTTATGCACCAGAGCACCAGTTTGCTCAAGAGCGCAAAGATTTATATTGTCTTTTGAATTATATTGTAATGATTATTTAATACCTATTATTCAAATTGTAAATACTGATGTAAAAAATGTGCCCTACGTTTGGTGTCCATTGCACATCAAAACTGTATGGAAAATGTAACAAATCGCGCTGAAGAGTTATGTGAGGGGTCCACTTGTACGTGGAACCCGATTTTCAAACATATTTGATGAAAAATGACATGAAACGGTTATCACATGTAGAAGAGATTGTATCTTTGACACTGCTGAACCAAAGATGTTGCCTGAGTGGCAGGATCGATTGTACGTAGGGACGCACTAAGCGCACTAGCAGTTGCCGTTGCACTATGTTAAAGGTAGGATGTAAGACTTCAAGGTAGTGGCTAGCTGTGAGAAGTTAGCTGTTGGCCTATGGAAGCAGCATAATACAGTTTTGTAAGGTAATGAAACTTTGTATATTTAGTTTTAAGTATGCAGCAACGCAATGTGGATCTTGCTAATTTTACGGTGCTGACCCTTCAATGTAGGAACCAAGTATTTGCCATCAGGTTTAATGTACAGGTTGATTAGGAATACCCGATTTGTAATTTTGCATATTTTGTAATCCTGATACAGACAAGTTAAATTTTGGAATCTATTTTGTTAAACGATGTTGGACTTGGTCATGTAACAATACAAGAGTGTTTAATTACGTCAGTAAGTGAGAATCGTAGAACAATTGAGAAGTTAGTGAACTTCTCAAATGTTCTACAATGTTTCATATTAGATTTTGTGAACGAGAAACTTTATTTTGAATGCAGTTTTCGCACTGAAGCATTCGGTCTTTGCATATCTCGTTATTAGTACCTCATCCTCTTCCATGTTGTGTTTAAATCCAATGAGTACTTACTAAAAGAAATGATTTTAATCAGAGTCAAAAAATTTAATGTGCCAGAATCAAAAAAGTATTAATGTTTGTAACAGTTTCAGTGCGGGCAGCATTGCACAGCGCTGACCCAATATCCAAATTATCACTGAACATTTGTAGGGTTTTTCGTTTATCAGCTAATCCACTGACATTATTAGTATGAAGCTATTTTACAGGCGGCATTGCACTTCGCTGAGCCAAGATTGAATGTTTTGTATGCTTACTGTGGAGAGAACAGAAAACAAGATTAAAACCGTTGGGACTCAAGAGCTAAGAAACTTGTATTTCATTGTTTATTTGCATAGGGAATTTTATCAGTTAATTGCACAGGGCCATAGAACTCGGTGCTCACGAGACTGAGTAAACTTCAGAGGGATTGATTTCGTTATAGGGATTACATACTGGTTTTGTAGATGAAGTTGTTTGATTTTTTTTTTTGGATCACAGTAAAACTGATTAAGCACACCATTTTCTGAACAACACACCACACAATAAATCTGGATAAGAAACACAATTACTTTTAAAGAAGGTTACATTATAGCTATTTGTTTTACTCCAGCAACAAGTTTATTGAAGGGAGCCATAGTGTGTCGCCTCTGCATACTGCATCAACTTGACAACACATGGTAAATAATCATTACTTGATACAGGGAACTGTACACGTTTCTAAATAACTACTGAACTAAATGCAATAAAAAGGACCAAAAATTACTGATAAAGTAAACTACTACTAGAGAAGACACAGAACAGAGTTTTGTAAGCAAATCATATAAGTGCGATTGCCCTGTAGTTATTTACATCTGTTTTGTCTCCCTTTCTGTTTAACCGATGAATTAAGGAGATTTTCCAATCTTCTGAAATATGTTTTGTTTTCTAAGTGCCTTGCACGATTCCAATGGTTTATTTTACGGCGTTTTAGCTGCTGATTTGAAGATTTCTGCTACGATTTCTTCTCTCCATGATGCTTTATGTTTTTGAGTGTTTTTATCCGTCTAGCAACTGGTTCTTCCTCTGGCGGTAATGAATTGTTATTAATGTGCTCAGGTTATTGTAGTGGGGAATTTTAGTCTTATTTCTGAGCAGTTAAATAATTCTTTGAAATATCTGACAATTTTCTTGCAGTGTTGTTGATTGTTCAGAGCCAGTTGCCCATTTTTTTCTTGAAGCAGAGTCTTTGTGGTTGATATACCTTGAGCTTGGTTTTGAAGTTCTTATGGAAATTTCGCGTGGTTTTCTTTCGCATTATTTCTCGATTTCATTTAGTTGATCCCTTTCTTATTTTATTTTGATGCATCCTGTCAAGATTGGATTGCTTGCTCACATTCCTCTTTCCACCAAGAGTCGTTTTTGTCTTTCTGCAGAGGAATTAGTGTTAGTGATGTATCACTCAATTTTCTTTTTACTTGTTGCCAATTGTTTGACTGTTTTTTCTCTAATTCTTCCATAAGTGATGGTTTGTTCCTGCTAGTCTAAAATCTGGGAATTTTTATTACTTTTTGGGGAACATCTGAGATTTTAAAAGTAGTTTTGTTCTTGTTCTGAGTCTATGTTTGAAACTTTCTGTCTTCGACGTTCATAATTTATCTGGGTTTTAATAAGAGATTGCTTCATTATGAATTTCGAATTTATCGATGAAAGAGAGATCGGTGACGTCCATGTGGTTGTTTTGATGATTTGTTTTTGAAGTGATTTTAAATATCCTGCAGAGTTCAACTAATCTTCGATCGATTAATGTCGTGGTATTTTGCAATTGTTTTTCTGTTTTTATTTGCCTTCCACATGTAGGAAATGTCACCTACTAGGATTTTGAGATGGCTTTTTTGGCATTTTAGATCCTTTTTTCTGCTGTTTCCCATCATTTGTCTGCCTTGATTGGCAAGTGAGCATTGAGTAGCGCAAATGTTTTAAATGAACACTTCAGGGTGATTGTCATTGGTTTGCTTTTTACGGTCTTCACATTTATTACAGAGGTGCATATAAACTAATTGCAAAAGCGACTCCTACAAGTTTTCTGCTTTACGGTATGCGTTTGTCTGTTTTACTTTTGAAAAATCTATAGTTCCTAAAATCCACAGCATTTTTGTCTGTCATTCGTCTTTCTTATAGTGTAAGTATTTGTGTGATTTGTTCGTTTAAGGTTTGATCTACTTCATACAGCTTTATGGGTGAAACTCAGGTCGTTTCGAAATAAAACGGGATTAAGACAAGCAGATGGACTGTTTCCATTACTTTTCAACTGTATACGTGAGAAGTGATACAAGAACTCCACAACCAGAAATCAGAGCTAAAAATTGATCAATTAATGACTTTAGGCAGAGGAATGTTATCTACAGATTGCCTAGCACTTGCAGACGGTTTACCCATCTTAACTCGTGATATTCCTCAGCTCAAAATCAGAATGTACTATTGAAAGAAACTGCAGAAAAGGTCAATCTCCAGATATTTTTTGAAAGGACAGAATAAGCGACAAGCAACAAACAAGCACCAAAATTCATGGATACGAAATACGGTAAAATTGAACGAGTTCCGCAATTTAAATATCTCGGTGACTCTTTTAAGAAAATAGAATCGAAACAAAAGCAACTAAATTGGACGCCAAACGATGGAAACTGCGGACTGACTTTCTTAAAATCGCTTCAACGAGAAATGTATCGCTACGCACACAAAACTATGACATTACAAAAGAAGGAACGCAAAATCGTGAGAAAAACTGTAGGCCCAAAACTTGTGCACAAACAGTGCCAACTCAGAGATAGTCAAGAAATCAAACAATACACTAGTATCTATAGTGACGTTAAGAAAGTCTGGTTAAAATTCAATGGACACGTTAAAAGAATGAATCTAGGTAGACTTACCGAAACAAGTAGTCGAATTCTTTGACAACAGGAGTAAATGCAAAACGGACACGATTGAATCAAAACTGACCTGAAATTGACAGGAATTACGCCAGAAGAATTCCAATGCTGGCAAATCATCAGCTCCAAATTCATGAATGCCAAGTTGACAAAGAGGAACAACATAGTCTGAGCAGAGAAAGAGAGTCTAAGAGATCTGGGCACAAAGGAAGGCAAATGCACACCTCTAAGTACTTTGCCAAGTCATAATGATGTTATTCGCAAATACAAGTTTTCTGCTTTACGGTATGCGTTTGTCTGTTTTACTTTTGAAAAATCTATAGTTCCTAAAATCCACAGCATTTTTGTCTGTCATTCGTCTTTCTTATAGTGTAAGTATTTGTGTGATACCCAGTGCCTACAGTCGAGCTGCTCAACAGAAATCTGCGGCCAAGAAGAGGGAAAGAATCCTCTTCGCAGGACGACATTTTACAGCCACCGTTAAAAAGGACCAGATTTCAACCAACATCTGAGTGCACCTTCGACAAGAAGGGAAAGGAGTAGCACGTAATAGAATTTTTACTGCAACTCTCCCGTATACGAGGCATCATTTCAAAACTTTTCTAATGCCATTAAAATAGAGTACTGTTCCATTAAAACATATTTACTTCAATATCTTGGTTGATACGAGAATCAATACCATTAGCTATATCAAAAACTTACGTGCTCATCTGTATAATTTTATTTTCCGAAAAACTCGTTCCGATTTCATGAGTAGTAGTTACGTGCATGGCTTTCGCGACGTGGAACCCAAGTCAGTTCGAGTCTCCACTTTACAAAATTGCGAAAGGGAACACACGCCGTCCACTTTGCAATAGAAAAACGAATATTAAGTCATTCCGGTACAAACAATATGCAGATTACGCTCTACAATCGCTATAAGACATCACTCTCGCAGCGGGACTAGCAATGATGTATCTACCCCCGACCTTTTTATTCTGCAAATGTTATCGCCTGTGTTAACTAGAAAATATTTTCGGGCGATGCATCTGGCACTTGCATTTTCTGCTGTTTGTTTATCCGCAGATGATAAATTACGTTTTGTGTTCAGGGGCGGGCAGGAAAAAACGGAGGAGGGAGAAAAATGTGAACAAATCTAGCCATCCATCAAACCATCGACCAACTTGTCGAATAAATAACGCGTGGGCCAGGGCGCGCGATCCCCAAGGAAGGCCGGCCGATATCCGTGACATAGTGTACTGCCGGGATTTATAACCGCTCTATCAGTCATGCTCCTCGAAAAAACAACTGTTATCTCTAATTTATAACTCCGCGAGGAAAACACGATTCACTTATTGATTCACCCGTGTAGTCGCGCGTGGCTAAATCGCCCAAGTATGCTCGGGTGTGTCGTAACGAAGTGTCGGCGGAAAGAGGCAAGTGTTGGACAGGGTAGGTTAGTCGCATCCGGGACAACTGTCGCTCTTAAGTACATTCGCCGGTGCATAAAATCAAACCATTCACAGTCGAGAAGGGGTATTTCATCTTGTAATGTTTTGCCCAAAGCACTTCCCCAGCTAAGCTATTGTTGAACACGAGCAGCACCAGTATTGTCTGAGAATTTGGAATTGGTTAACTTGTTTTAGCGTCCACGGAGAGGCCATCTGATGAATAAGATACCATCACGCGAGTAATAATGTAAGAATATTTAATCGGGTATTTCCCATTTACCCGTATTACATTCTTTTCGCAGTTACTATTCACAGAATTCTATACAATCATATATATTTCATAGAATTTTAAGCACCCATTCAAATGTCTAATACTGTGATGGTGTTTTTTTTAATTTTTTAACCTTTTAGGGATCTTGTGCCAGATAATCTTACTGAAAATAATACTGGAATAATAGTCTTTTGGTGAAGTACCTCTTCTCCTCATCACATTGTGAAGAAAGAGCTGAACTGAACAACTTACCTCCAGACACTTACCTTTTTCTAAGGAAATATATTAGACAAACGGAGTATCTGGACGAGCAACGAACTAAGATACACCGAAGGTGCTTCTGTTGTGGAAGGCAAAAGAACCGACTGAAACAGTTACATACGAGTATCACTATGTAACAAACATGCAACTGCATTGGTCACCTGTCCGGACATTCTTTACTGTATGTACTGTATGTACACAAGTCTATTGCTTATATACTGTTTATCATCATTACTTTATGGAGTAGGCGGCACATCCTGTTCCGGAAACCATCTTGTCTCCGGACAGTCAACTCTTAAGCTTTGTCAGTTTTTGTCTACTACGACGTAATATATGGTGATAGATTCTTCTTGCCATATTTATCATACAGCAGACAACATGAAATAAGAAAAGGCTTTCAAAGCGTTTTCCCTGCGCAGCAACGAGCGCGCAGAGTCTTAAATCGATTGTTTTGTTGTTGTGGTCTTCAGTCCTGAGACTGGTTTGATGCAGCTCTCCATGCTACTCTATCCTGTGCAAGCTTTTTCATCTCCCAGTACCTACTGCAACCTACATCCTTCTGAATCTGCTTAGTGTATTCATCTCTTGGTCTCCCTCTACGATTTTTACCCTCCACGCTGCCCTCCAATACTAAATTGGTGATCCCTTGATGCCTCAGAACATGTCCTACCAACCGATCCCTTCTTCTGGTCAAGTTGTGCCATAAACTTCTCCCCAATCCTATTCAATACTTCCTCATTAGTTATGTGATCTACCCATCTAATCTTCAGCATTCTTCTGTAGCACCGCATTTCGAAAGCTTCTATTCTCTTCTTGTCCAAACTATTTATCGTCCATGTTTCACTTCCATACATGGCTACACTCCATACGAATACTTTCAGAAATGACTTCCTGACACTTAAATCAATACTGGATGTTAACAAATTTCTCTTCTTCAGAAATGCTTTCCTTGCCATTGCCAGCCTACATTTTATATCCTCTCTACTTCGACCATCATCAGTTATTTTGGTCCCCAAATAGCAAAACTCCTTTACTACTTTAAGTGCCTCATTTCCTAATCTAATTCCCTCAGCATCACCCGACTTAATTAGACTACATTCCATTATCCTTGTTTTGCTTTTGTTGATGTTCATCTTATATCCTCCTTTCAAGACACTGTCCATTCCATTCAACTGCTCTTGCAAGTCTTTTGCTGTCTCTGACAGAATTACAATGTCATCGGCGAACCTCAAAGTTTTTATTTCTTCTCCATGTATTTTAATACCTACTCCGAATTTTTCTTTTGTTTCCTTTACTGCTTGCTCAATATACAGATTGAACAACATCGGGGAGAGGCTACAACCCTGTCTTACTCCCTTCCCAACCACTGCTTCCCTTTCATGTCCCTCGACTCTTATAACTGCCATCTGGTTTCTGTACAAATTGTAAATAGCCTTTCGCTCCCTGTATTTTACCCCTGCCACCTTTAGAATTTGAAAGAGAGTATTCCAGTCAACATTGTCAAAAGCTTTCTCTAAGTCTACAAATGCTAGAAACGTAGGTTTGCCTTTCCTTAATCTTTCTTCTAAGATAAGTCGTAAGGTCAGTATTGCCTCACGAGTTCCAGTGTTTCTACGGAATCCAAACTGATCTTCCCCGAGGTTGGCTTCTACTAGTTTTTCCATTCGTCTGTAAAGAATTCGTGTTAGTATTTTGCAGCTGTGACTTATTAAGCTGATAGTTCGGTAATTTTCACATCTGTCAACACCTGCTTTCTTTGGGATTGGAATTATTATATTCTTCTTGAAGTCTGAAGGTATTTCGCCTGTTTCATACATCTTGCTCACCAGATGGTAGAGTTTTGTCAGGACTGGCTCTCCCACGGCCGTCAGTAGTTCCAATGGAATATTGTCTACTCCGGGGGCCTTGTTTCGACTCAGGTCTTTCAGTGCTCTGTCAAACTCTTCACGCGGTATCATATCTCCCATTTCATCTTCATCTACATCCTCTTCCATTTCCATAATATTGTCCTCAAGTACATCGCCCTTGTATAGACCCTCTATATACTCCTTCCACCTTTCTGCTTTCCCTTCTTTGCTTAGAACTGGGTTTCCATCTGAGCTCTTGATATTCATACAAGTTGTTCTCTTATCTCCAAAGGTCTCTTTAATTTTCCAATAGGCGGTATCTGTCTTACCCCTAGTGAGATAGGCCTCTACATCCTTACATTTGTCCTCTAGCCATCCCTGCTTAGCCATTTTGCACTTCCTGTCGATCTCATTTTTGAGACGTTTGTATTCCTTTTTGCCTGTTTCACTTACAGCATTTTTATATTTTTCTCCTTTCATCAATTAAATTAAATATTTCTTCTGTTACCCAAGGATTTCTACTAGCCCGTCTCTTTACCTACTTGATCCTCTGCTGCCTTAATTACTTCATCCCTCAAAGCTACCCATTCTTCTGCTACTGTATTTATTTCCCCCATTCCTCTCAATTGCTCCCTTATGCTCTCCCTGAATCTCTGTACAACCTCTGGTTCTTTTAGTTTATCCAGGTCCCATCTCCTTAAATTCCCACCTTTTTGCAGTTTCTTCAGTTTTAATCTACAGGTCATAACCAATAGATTGTGGTCAGAGTCCACATCTGCCCCTGGAAATGTCTTACAATTTAAAACCTGGTTCCTAAATCTCTGTCTTACCATTATATAATCTATCTGAAACCTTTTAGTATCTCCAGGGTTCTTCCATGTATACAACCTTCTTTCATGATTCTTAAACCAATTGTTAGTTATGATTATGTTGTGCTCTGTGCAAAATTCGACCAGGCGGCTTCCTCTTTCATTTCTGTCCCCCAATCCATATTCACCTACTATGTTTCCTTCTCTCCCTTTTCCTACACTCGAATTCCAATCACCCATGACTATTAAATTTTCGTCTCCCTTCACAATCTGAATAATTTCTTTTATTTCATCATACATTTCTTCAATTTCTTCGTCATCTGCAGAGCTAGTTGGCATATAAACTTGTACTACTGTAGTAGGCATGGGCTTCGTATCTATCTTGGCCACAATAATGCGTTCACTATGCTGTTTGTAGTAGCTTACCCGCATTCCTATTTTCCTATTCATTATTAAACCTACTCCTGCATTACCCCTATTTGATTTTGTGTTTATAACCCTGTAGTCACCTGACCAGAAGTCTTGTTCCTCCTGCCACCGAACTTCACTAATTCCCACTATATCTAACTTCAACCTATCCATTTCCCTTTTTAAATTTTCTAACCTACCTGCCCGATTAAGGGATCTGACATTCCACGCTCCGATCCGTAGAACGCCAGTTTTCTTTCTCCTGATAACGACATCCTCTTGAGTAGTCCCCGCCCGGAGATCCGAATGGGGGACTATTTTACCTCCGGAATATTTTACCCAAGAGGACGCCATCATCATGTAATCATACAGTAAAGCTGCATGCCCTCGGGAAAAATTACGGCTGTAGTTTCCCCTTGCTTTCAGCCGTTCGCAGTACCAGCACAGCAAGGCCGTTTTGGTTATTGTTACAAGGCCAGATCAGTCAATCTTCCAGACTGTTGCCCTTGCAACTACTGAAAAGGCTGCTGCCCCTCTTCAGGAACCACACGTTTGTCTGGCCTCTCAACAGATACCCCTCCGTTGTGGTTGCACCTACGGTACGGCTATCTGTATTGCTGAGGCACGCAAGCCTCCCCACCAACGGCAAGGTCCATGGTTCATGGGGGGGTAAATCGACTACTGTGATGAATTATCGAAGATGACCATGGTCGACTGCACGGATCCTTCTGGATATTGCAGTACGAAGCTCCGGGAGTGTTTCAGGCGCAATTTCAAAGACACTGTCACAAGATAATTCCAAAAAAAGTAATCGTACGGGTTGTCCAGCAGTTTCAACGTGTGGATTCACATTACCGCAGGGGAACCAGTTCTGTTTGCTGACGTCCCCATGGAGATGGAAGTACAGCTCATGGCTAAACTCGATTCTTAGCGACTGTTCCATTTTTAAAGACCTCCGTCTTCTGCTTTGCAGGAGACTGTCGCTGCTCCACATCACTGGCCTTCAGAGCCTGTGACAGTTGTTATAAGGGAAAAAGTTAAGTTTGTCTTTCACATTCTCAGGAGCTACAGTCGTGACATCCTGAGTTGCTGAGTTGAATGTCTTCTTTGTGTAGTTGGCACCTCGCTGAACAGTGTATGCACTCGTTCCACATTTTCCAGGATTTCAGCTGAGGCTGGTCGTCCTGAGTGCCCTTCCTTGAGTCACACAGAGATTCAGTCTTTTCAAATCGTTTCATCAATTTGTAAAAGAAACTCCAGGGAAAACATAACACAAAAACCATATCACAGGATACTTAAATTTTGTCATCAAGGCAGAACAGTTCTGTAATCTCACGGAGACGCGGTCATTCCGCATGGTGATGTACTTGGATCAAATGATTCGCTGAATGCACGTCGCACTACTGCAATATATCCAGAATTTGTGTAAAGTGACTTTTCGATGAACAAACGCCATCAAAATGTTCAAATGTGTGTGAAATCGTATGGGACTTTACTGCTAAGGTCATCAGTCCCCAAGCTTACACACTACTTAACCTAAATTATCCTAAGGACAAACACACACACCCATGCCCGAGGGAGGACTCGAACCTCCGCTGGGAACAGCCGCACAGTCCATGACTGTAGCGCCTTAGACCGCGTGTCTAATCCTGCGCGGCGAACAAACGCTATCCAAATGTTCGTGCTTCCATTCTGAAAAGTGAGATGTGACATTGTCGAGTGTCTTATAAAGTTTTCAGAGCTACAATGGATCATTTTTGGTGCACGATTCCCAAGCCATAGTTGACAAACACTTTCTTAACACCTATTTTGCGCCACCTTGTAAATATGTAAACTTATATTTATGTGACCCGTTAGTCAAGGGAAGGCAGGATTCGGTTACGATTGTGGACGGGGCCGTAGTCAATAACTATTGGTTGCCTTTTACAGTTACACACATTTAGTATTAAAACAGTACTTCCAGACTCAACAATAAATAAAAAATACCACACGTTATTAATGAAGGAATAAACAAACGAGTAAATAATGTTTTCAGTTACGGTATATTAATAATTTTTACTTATGGACCGTCTGACAGCAACTGAATAAAACACAATTTTAGTGCCAGACGCGTTTCGCCTTTATTTTCTGCAAGGCATCATCAGTGGCCTGGAATATGTACATATGTTAGCTATTTTATTTACATTTTTGTCATTGTGCCTATAGGTTATAAACAGTTCTGGTGGTTGGTATTTCCTATTAAGTAGTAATGTTTTGAACTGTACTTACAGGTTGCGTGGACAATTTCCTACATATTACGCTCCTGTTGCATTTTTGGTGTTGTTGTTCTTCTTATGAACGCCATTTTGCGGTTTTTCCCAATTCCACAACACTATGCACTGAACGCTTGTTTTAAAGCAATGTTTTGGTTTCTGTTACCGACTGTCAAATGTTTTTGCCAAAGATCGAATGTTATTGCCAAACTTATGAGTGTAACTATTGAAGTATCTGTGGTCTGTTTGTGTATGCATTTGTGTGTGTGTGTGTGTGTGTGTGTGTGTGTGTGTGTCTCCAGATGATGTGGGGAAGAGTTTTCTTTTTTTTATTATTTTTTGTTTTATGTTATCATTTCCTTTACTAAGTGTAGTAGGGAGCCTGTGCTGATGTGTGTTTGTTCATTTATCACATGTTTGTTTTCTGCTATGGCTTTCTGGATGTGGAAGTTTTCTTGCATTTGTATAAGATGTTTGTCATGGTTGCTTATTCTCATTATTTTCATTTCTTGTTCCATGTTTGTAGGATGATGGTTGTAGTGTTTTAAATGCTCTGCAAATGTGGAATGGTTTGTTTCATACTTCCAACATCTGATATGTTCTTTATATCTTGTTTGAAAATTCCTGCATGTCATGCCTATGTATACTGCATCACAACTTTGGCATTCAAGTTTATATATTCCCGATTGTTGGAATTTGTCTCTCTTGGTAGCTGGCTGGCTTAGGTGTGATTGAAGGGTTTGCCCAGGCTTATATGCTATTTTGAAGCCCTGTCTCTTTAGGATGTTTGCAACTCTGTGTGTTGGTTTATGTGTGTAGGTCATGGTGTACCATTTGGTTCTTTTCTGTGTGGTGTTGTCATTGTGTGTGTTTGTTGAGTGTGTTTGTAAGTTTTCAGCTTGTGAGTTCTTTTGTATCGTGGAACTGTTGTGTTTGTTTTTTATTTGTGTTTTTATTTTTTGATTGAGCTTGTGTACCACATGTGTGTCATACCCGTTGTTCCTAGCTATTTGTATGATTGTACTCATTTCTTGTTCATAGTTTCTCTTGCTGAGTGGGATTCTGTTTAATCTATGTAACATGTGTCTTAGTGCTGCAAGTTTCTGGCTGTGGGGGTGGTTGGAGGTGGAATGTATTATTGTGTCTGTGGCTGTTGGTTTTCTAAAGATGTTAAACGTATGTTTACCATTTTCTTTTTTAATTGTTATGTCAAGAAAATTTATTTGATTTTCTTTTTCTTTTTCAAGTGTAAATTTTATGTTCTGATGAGCTTTGTTTATTTCTGAATGGAGTTCATCTATTTTTTCACTTGGCTCATCTACCAGACAAATAATGTCATCCACATATCTGTAGCAATATATGATTTTGAAACTTTCATTTGTGGTTATCTTATCAAATATCTGATTTTCTAGGTGACTGATGAAAATGTTTGCTAGTGTTCCTGATATTGGGGATCCCATGGGCAGTCCATCAGTTTGTAGATAATATTCTTTCTCAAACTGAAAGTAGTTTTGTTCAGTTGTCAGTCTGAGCATATCTGTTATTTCTTTTATTGCTTCTGTATACTATTAATATACCGTAATATTACACGCAACTGAGGAAGACAGGACTATAAAAAGTTGAAAATGTTTTCAGTGTTTTACAATTTAGTAAATCACCATAAAATACAGATACACATAATGTTTTTAAAAAAAAACAAGCCACTGTGATCACGGCTGAAGGCCTTACACGCCAAGAATGGCAATAAATTAAGAATGTTTAAGAACTCGCTGCAATTACAACCTACAGGTATTGAAATATTAAAAAGTAAGTGGCCACAAACACAGCGAAGGGTATCAGACGCCAGGAATGGCAGTAAATATGGTTTTAAGGCTGATGGCTAAAATACTAATATCGAATTACTTTTTCAAAGCAAATGACCACAATCATTGCTGAAGGCCTTATACGCCAATTATATGAAAAAAATTAGAAACCTGCTGTAAAACAGTAAATACAAGCAAAGGTTAATTAAAAGAAACAAGCAACTGACCTCCAGACGGGTGAAATAATATAATGGTAACCTTGTAACACAACCCTTACACAGCTAGATTTATTCCAGAAGGCGACTGGAAGTATTAACTAGACGTACATAACCTATAATGTAGGCATTACAAGGTATGGTAATAAATAAAACAATAATAAAACGCAAGGACCAGTCACAGACGATGCTCCAGGGATCGACCTCTGAGAAGGTCCGGCAACAAACACTTCCTCAAGAGATGAGATAGGCAGCCAAGACTTCCATTCACTTCACGAGATGGTAACTCAGACTAGTGGCAGTCTGACGAATGACTAATGATAATCTTGCTGAAGCTAGCTGACGTCCAATAAATCAAATATAAGAATGGAACAACAGGCCAAAGCCGGAACCGGTGGACTGCACTGATGATGAGGTCCCATACTCCGAGGAGCGTAGGGGACGATGCAGGAGACCCGCACTGCCGTACTAGGCAACGTCCTAGTGGAGGTGGAATGCCATTGCCTTCCTCCGACCGTAATGGGGATGAATGATGATGGTAATGAAGAAGACGACACAATAACACCCAGTCATCTCGAGGCAGGAAAAATCCCTAACCCCGCTGGGAATCGAACCCTGGACCCAATGCGCGGGAAGCGAGAATGCTACTGCAAGACTGCACTACGCCCCCAGAATACTGTGGTTAGAGCGCCCGGAACGAGAAAGGAATCACTACCACCAGAGTGGAAGACTCACAAACGGCCTACAATCAAGAAAGCTGTCAAAACGACACGCCTTACAGGACAGCAGCGGCAAGGCAGGGAAACATACACTGCCGTTACATATACTAACCTCCAGGGCAGGTAACTGGGGTGTTAGCAGCCACAAGGCAGGAAAAATACCGCTGGTAGAACTTAACAGATTGTAACAAGCTGAATGCAGTAAATAGTAATAAGAATTCGAGGAAAGGTAATCAGATTCGCTTTCCCCAAGCACTCCAGTCGCTGCTCTTCGCTTCGGCAACACCATGAGCAGCAACACGAACCCAAGTCACTGGAGAACCGCGAGATGTCACAATGGTGGAGGTTTCTCTGCTTGAATTGAAATGTACTCATCTTAAAGCCTGCAGGACCTGCTTTACGACGAGGTCGTGAACCCTCGTGACCACAGCCCTTCCATCCAGCAATCCATGTGTGCCGCCAGCAGTCCCGGCTTGTTCTCACAGTGCGCGGACCTGGCTCCTCCTGAGTCCCCAACTGAAATGCCACAGTCACACGACCCGGAAAAACAACGATGTCGCCGCAAAGATAGGTCAACAGTTATTCTACTGAGGTTTGTATAATATCTTATTAACAAAATTCCCTCTGCAAACAAGAACGATTTTGGTTAGTTACAAAAAACCTATACAAAACAAAGCAGCCTATCTCCTGAGTGTACATCTTGGAAACAAAAACAGTGAAAATCTTTAACTCCTTCCCACATATGATTGAGCTCTTCCTTTCTGTGAGGCATGCTCTAGATTGGACCATCAAATTTATCGTGGGGTATGAGGTCTCACTCCTCAGTGGCATCATCAGTGAGGTCCTGAAGATTATCAGGTGGATTCGGAAGCTGTGCAATGGCCATCTTTGACAGGTTTCATGGATGCTCAACTTTATTCACGTCTGGGGACTGGGCTGGGCAATGCATTTGGCTGATGTTGCATCTTTGAAAATACTGAGACACTGCTACAGTGAGGTCCTGCATTGGCATTGACTAGGCTGAAGTTCCTACCGACTTCGTTTCTGTAGGGGCTTACAATTGTTTGTAAGACCTCCTGGAAGTATTGGGGACCAGTCAAATTGCCTCACGCGGGAATTAGGTCTGCTGCCCCATTATTACTGCTTCCCGAATATTACATATCCAACTGCAAACTGATGGTCTTCCTGAACGTATCGGCGTTCTCGTAACCCTAACACATCTAGAGTCTGGTCGCAAAGCGATCCTGGTCTCATCAGAAAACATGACATTACTCTATTCTGCAACGGTTCAATGTTTATGTGCAAGAGCCCAGGTCCTTGGATTGGATCGGTTCTGTTGATTCAGTACAAAACTTCTCATTGACTTTCTGGAATGAAGACCACCCTGACGCAATCTTCTACGCGCTGATTGGTCTGAGATACGAATCCTGTTGCCCGGGAGAAATCATGTCCACTATTTCTGGCAGTTGATGTTGGCCGACTGCGAGCCGACATCTGGGTGAAACGATCCTGCTTTGGTGTTGTCATACGAGGACGACCACTGCAAGGTCTATCATT
The DNA here is from genome assembly GCF_021461385.2 of Schistocerca piceifrons. Taxonomy (NCBI): domain Eukaryota; kingdom Metazoa; phylum Arthropoda; class Insecta; order Orthoptera; family Acrididae; genus Schistocerca; species Schistocerca piceifrons. Next base: position 694,394,363 of record NC_060141.1, read on the forward strand.
CACATTTGCTGTCTCTCTGTACTTGCTCTGCACCATAAATAAACCACTTTGAGTGTCATGTAATCGATAGGCAAGATATTCGTGTGTATAACTCGCTGAAAGTAAAGCAACTATCCTGGCTCTATCGAAGTGTTGTATACCTCTAAGTGGCACACTACTTCAGTGCTGAACGCCAACTGAATGAAGCTGTTGTAGATACTGGACTGCTCGTGGTGTGCTGCTGCAGCAACGTTATGTTTACATGATATGGTGATAAATCATGGCAGTAGTAAACACTGTCCAGTATATGTGTTCTAACTGCATAATGCATGAAGTGCGTAGGACAATGAGATCTCTAATATCGTAAACTACATTTTATGATAGTATTCCAAAATTTCGTTGAGCAGTGTGTAAATGTGTTTCATAGTTTCTGAACAAATCAAGAAAATATAACAAAGTGATACAATAACAATCGAATGGTTTGTGAAATGATTAGTCTAAAGGTAACAAATAAAAATAAAGCTGATTATACATGATCGATATCATGTATAGCGCGACAGAATCGAAAGTTCAATGTGTAACATAGATTTTTAAAGAGTACTTGAGTGTAGTTGTCTGGTGGTATTTCACTAACAAGGGAACAGTCTTAAGTGTAAATGAAATATCTTGATGAATCTTGGTGGCTGTGTAAAGAAGACAAAATAATGCAATATATGTTTTTTAGTTTGTGCCCAACATCACTTTAAAGATGTAATTTGGCATACTTCAGATGGAATATCTTCAAAATGCTGATTTACAAATAATGTTTTTTGTATAAAAGTTGGTATCTAATTAACATTCTTGAAAACTGTATAAACAATTTTTGTAATAATTTGAAATTTTGCAAAAACCCCACCACCATCAACTAATTTCGAAAAATGAAAACTTTTGTTAAAATATAAATTAAAAAAGCTTTCAAGTCACATACATCCATGTGTAAAACAATCTAACAATAATACAAATTTTTTTCCCTCACATGGAAAGAAACCTTCTTTCAAATATCTTTTGACCTGGTCAGACGTTTGTTTACCAGTTTTTCATGCTCTCACAAGGATATTTGGGGCCTCAGTTGGCTAATTCTCAGTCGAAACTCACCATTACTTTCTTTTAAAACTATGAAAAATCTGGTGGTCAATGTAAAAAAAAAGTTTTGATTATCATACCTCAGGGCAAGAAACTTGTTCATCTGGTAATCTCAAAGGTCTCAATACCACAGGTACAGTCAAGCGATGTATACAGCTTTTGATGCTGGAAGAACTTCATTAGAAGATTTGGAAATCTGTTTTGTTGAATGATTATGATATCAATCTCCATTAGAGAAACAATATAATAACGCTGAAGTCACTAGTACATAATCAGTTCTCATCACCAAGCCTTATCAATGTACTGATATATGCCTGACATAATTCAGATATTTAGAGGATCACCTCTCACTATTTGAAATCTTGATGAATGTGGTTTTATGTTGTGTTTTCTGTTGTGTGTATTGAAATATGTCAATAGGAAACAATTATAGTGTGTAAGAAAAATGTTTTGTAAAATTTATTTAAGTTCTTTGCATATCAATGGTGATCGTGAAGTATTCGCACTACACTCTTTGTTGCCGGGAGATCCCGTACGTTAATATAAATGGAGTGTGGCGAGAAGCACGCAGCATTTTCGGTAGAACACTCTTGAGTCAAACTTTGTGTAGTGAAGTTTTGTGTTGATACAGAGCGGTGTGCCTGTTCGCCACCAGCTATGTCTTACTTGAAGAATACTAGAATTATATAATTCTTAATTATTTTATGAATTATTAAAAATCAACGTCATGAAGACATCAAAGGTATTTAAGTGCTAACTGCATATTGTAAGTTCGTTGTTACATTTTTAGTCTGTTTTATGTAATCGAACCCCAAACTTACGTTTTATAAATTGAATCATTATAAAGGGCTAAAATTCTATATTAAATTATTTTACAGAATAGATCAGTTTATCTCAGTCAATATCGTATTTTTTTCATTGAACCCAGTAACCACAAGATTTAACTTTTGTTGAGTTTTCTCAATTTTTTAATTTAATAATGGCATTGAATTTTTCACCAGTAACTTCAATCAAAAAAGCAAATGAATAATACGAGGGTTGTTTTTTAAGTAAGGGCCGTTCGCGCGTATAGTCCCGTAGTTCGCGCGGACGCCGCAGCAAGCCACCGCGCCACTTGCCAGCATCCTTCCCGTTCACACTGATGCAAGTTGCAGCTCTGTAGCTGATGTGTACGCATCGCTGTGCTACTTTATAATGTTTACCATTATTGAATCGTTCGCCGCGTGTGAGATACGGTCAGTGATACGTTTTTTGACCGCGAGAAGCCTATCAGCTGCAGAAATTCATCGTCAGTTAACAGAAGTTTATTGCTTGAATGCAATGAGTGAAGGTAAAGTGCGTCAATGGGTTAGAGAGTTTAAAAATGGCCGTCAAAACGTCCATGACGAAGAACGCTCAGGCCGGCCCTCTGTGATCACTGATGATTTGGTGGCTGCAGTCGAAACAAAGATTCGTGAGGACAGAAGATTCACAATTTCCACTCTTTCTTTGGAATTTCCACAAGTTTCAAGATCGGTTTTGTACAAAATTGTGTCTGAAAACCTAAACTTTAAGAAACTGTGTTCTCGGTGGGTACCCAGACTCCTCACAGAGGACCACAAAGGGAAGAGATTTGCCATTTCATTGGACTTTTCGATCCGTTACGAGGAAGAAGGGGATGACATGTTCAGTCAAATTTTCACTGGAGATGAAACATGGGTATCCCAGATCATTCCCGAAAGCAACCGACAATCGATGGAATGGCGACACACAACCTCACCCGTCAAGGTCAAAGCCAAACAGACGCTGTCAAAGCGCAAGATTATGGCAACTGTGTTCTGGGACCGGCGTGGTGTTTTGCTAGTGGACTTCATGCCACGAGGAACGACAATCAACTCAGATGCCTACTGTGCAACTCTAAAGAAGCTCTGCAGAGCAATTCAAAACAAAATGCGCGGCATGCTGACAAAAGGAGTTTTGCTCCTGCACGATAACGCTAGGCCTCACACCTCTCAAAAGACTCGGGATTTGATTGATTCTTTTGAGTGGGAAGTTTTGGACCATGCACCATACAGCCCCGACCTTGCTACCTTTTCCGGTACCTGAAACACCATCTTGGCGGGCAGCGCTTCAATGACGACGATGAAGTGAAAGTGGCCGTGAACTCTTGGCTGTCGGAGCAGGCGGCCGAATTGTTTGAAGAGGGAATTAAAAACTTAGTTGTACGGTATGACAAGTGCTTAAATAAACAAGGCAACTATGTAGAAAAATAGGTAAAAGTGTGTAGAATCAGAAAATAAAAGTTTTTTTACAAAAGTATTTGTATCTTTTTTTAAAAATAAAAACGGCCCTTACTTAAAAAACAACACTCATAAGTACAGTTTTAGCTCACATATTTGCAATCGCAGTAAATGAATGCCAACCCAAATAATTATCAACAGTAGATCAGAGTGAGTATATTCAGACATGCAGTCAGATGACATTATCTAGAGGCGACCCAGTAAAATAAAAGGTAAGGAAAATGTATATGTATGTTTTCGGGTTCACTGCATAGATAACCATTATTAAGAGTCATGGCGTAAGCTCATGTGTTCATGTCGAAATAATCTCCTTTTGATTAGTCTCATTAATATTGCTACCAATAAAGGCACAAGGCGTACAATATTGTGTACACTAAAGACTATCAGATCAGACACGTTGTCAAAAGCAAGTCCAGACAGGAAAGCTGCAAGGCACAAAAAGTTCAATTCTCTTTCTTTCTTTCATAAGATGGACAGTGAGTGAAATTTAAATTATTTGACTCTACATGGGAAGGTTATTGTCTAAACACATTAAGTTCAATCATTATTTCTTTTGTTTATTAGATGGGAAGTTTCAGTATTATGTGATGAAAGAGCATTCATTTTATATGCATGGTGTAAAACAGATACATTTTAAGCATTTCTTTGGAGAATATCATCATCGTAACGATTTTCTATCATAATAATGAGTTACTTTTTAATTTCAATTAATGGAATACATGTATGTGAAATGGTAAACTGATAAACAGAAAACAAAACAATGCTAATGAAAAAATTAAATTAATTAAAACATAAAAACATATGTAAAATAAATAATTAGAGTAATAATGAATGTTTAGATATTTTAGTTAGGTATGTTAAAAATACTGTGACAGCACAATGCGTACAGCTTATGGTCCAAAAGTCATAGTTCAGGAACCATATTTGTTAGATCTGGATGTATGTGGCTTGAAAGCTTTTTTAACTAGTTTGGTAACAAAAGTTTTAATTTTTAAAAAATTAAAAATGTAAATGTCGTGTGACTAGGGCCACCCATTGGGTAGACCATTTGCTGGGTGCAAGTCTTTCAATCTGACGCCACTTCGGCGACTTGCGCGTCGATGGGGATGAAATAATGATGATTAGGACAACACAACACCCAGTCCCTGAGCGGAGAAAATCTCCGACCCAGCCAGCAATCGAACCCGGGCCCTTAGGATTGAAATTCTGTCGTGCTGACCACTCAGCTAGTGGGGGCGGACATTTTTCAAAATTAGTTAATGGTGATGAAGTATTTTGCAAAATTTCAAATTATCACAAAAGCTGATTATACAGTTTTCAAGAATATCAATTAGATATCAACTTTTATATGAGAATCATTATTTACATATCATCGTCTTGAAAATATTTCCTCTAAACCCAATATGCCAAATTGAGTTTCAGGGTGTGTTGTACACCTTAAAAGTGAAACAGGGCAAAAAAATATATGTATTACATTATTTTGCCCCTTCTACACACCTACCAAGTTTAATCAAGATCATATATTTACTCTTTGACATATTCCAGTGTTAGTGATTTTATTATGTCGCTAGTGTGTGAGCATCTCAGCTGCTGTACATGATTTCGAACTTAATTGAAAGGTACAGCAAATGTCTCTCTAACGTATCTTGTTTCTTTATTTTAGAGAAATTGTTTCAAAAACATTTGATTGGTTTTCGCGAATTTTTACATTATAAATTTTACACTTATATGCACAGTAAAGCAACGAAAATAATTTATATCTTTATGAATATTCATTGTTTGTCATTATAAAAATTACTTAAAGTGTGAGATTCTACCACAAACTGCGCGTTTGGCAATCACAAGTAACAGAATGTCGGCAAAAAGTGGCATAAAAGATCTGGGGGACAGTTCTCAATGTCCAGTCCAGACTTTTATGATGTGCAACTATTAGTACACTAAGGCAACGATATTGATGGATCGCTTTGTGGAGAAGATGTAGGGATGGGCTGCTGACCAACCCGTATTGGAGATAGCGTGATGAATTAGTCTGTTACTCTTTGAACTGAAGTGTATTGTGGGTGAGACAAAGACCAGTCGACAGCCAAGTAATGATATTGATCGAAAATTTATGAGCGCTGCTGGCACGTGATCGCCATGTCAGCCATTGGGGTTGGTTCCACCTTCCGAGATTCAGAAGCACCTGGAATTGGTCTGAAATTGCTCTGAACATGGTTCTGCTGAGCTTTTGCACTGATTATGTGCTTCGTCGGACTTGTCGGGCCTTGGCAATCAAGTGTAACAAGGGTAGATTTGCGAAGAGCCTAATGCCACGTATCAGTTCGTTATATGTCGGTGCTCTAGCCCTGATGAAATAATATTCGCTGCGCCAGACTGAGGGGATCTAGACGATGGTTTCAGGCCATTTAATGAGAAAACCCACAGTTTCGACTACTTTTCATTCAGGGACAGTAAATGTCAGAACTATGGAATCCAAGCATGGGTCAGAGGAGTTGGAAGAGGTGTTAAATAGTTTCAAATGGGGTATAGAAGGGCTACTACAATAGTGATGGGTAAATGAAAACCAAATAGAATTAAAATCAGGGTATATGTATTACTACAAAGTGACAGAGCATGGAGGAAGTTCAGATGGTGGGCCCACTGTAAAATAAGAAAATTTAAAACAATGTTACAGGTACTGAGCGCATCTTAGAACAACAGACGTATTTATTCCAAAAATAAACAAAACATATTTCACATAAATCATTCTAATCTATTCATGATTGTGCGCTCATTCTCACTAGGAGATTGAAGATCGCTGCTAAGTGTTTCGGAAGATGGAAAAGGATGGAAAATGTCGCTACGAGATGACACTGAGAGATGTTAAAGCGAAACTGGAGAAAAACCCAAAAATACAGGATTTCCAGCAAAGGATCCCTGATTTCAAAATTAAATGTCTTCAGAACTAAGATCGTTAGACGACTCCAACAAAAGGTATTTTTATTGTGAGAGCTGTAAGAATTTTATACATAAGTTATAAAAAAAATTCGAAATAGTTCGTGAAGTTGAAAACTGACGGCGCTGTAGGCTGTACAGCTCATAGAGTATCAGTGTTCATAACTGGCGGCATTTGAAGCCAAGTCACATTCTTTTCGAAACGTTCATCAATCGCAGCACTGAGGTGGCGAAACAGCCAGTGAAATTTGCATCACTTCCTGTAGTGTGTGAACGGAAATCGATTCAGATGCTATGCACATCACCGATTCAAGTTGCTACAGCGTTGTGGGATGCGTTCGGTAAACAGTGTCTTTCAGTGTACCCCACAAAAGTAGTCACAGAGTCAGATCGCGTGAATATGGAGGCCAGTCCGTATCTGTGTCAGTAAATTTGCAGCAAACCAATGCAATGTCTCTATTCCTGAAGTATTCCTTAAGAAAACAAAACAACTGTTCGGTACCATGTGGTCTGGCCCCATCTTGCATGATCCACTCTGTGCCTACTCCATCCCCGAACGCTAGATGTGTGGCGACATACTGTTCCAAAATTGCATCATAACGGTCACTAGTGATCATTTCTCCCATTAGAAAGAGCCAACAATGCCATTGCTGCGTACCGCAATACAAACAGTAACTTTGGGAAAATACAGCGGTTTGTTTTCACACAACTGGGGATTATCGGAATCATGCAATCGTCAGTTTTGTTTATTCACGACTCCATTCAGATAGAAGTGTGCTTCATGTGTGAAACACATGCAGCCGGCATCAATTATTTCATTATCAATCATTGTGTGACTCTGGTTCGTAAAGTCAGTCCATTGTCCCACAGGTCGTACAGATGGCTTTGGATTTCGAATGGAAACACGTGCAGGCTCTCTCTCACCATTTTCTGCATGCTGGGGCTCTGCAAACCAGTCTCTGCTGCAATTATTCGTATGGATTTCCTTGGATTTTGCTGAATAATTCCAGAAACAGTGGTGACATTTTCAGGAGTCTAATCTCTGGTAGTGCAGTACCAGAAAAACACGTTGTTCAGTGAAGTATACTATTTCACCTTTTTCCTTCAGTACGCTAACCTCCTCTTACGGTTTAGTGGTGGAAATGACGGAACTGAGATGCGGAGCACTATTTATAGGCACTACGTATTTCAATTGCAGCGCCATCTGTTAGCAGTCTTTGGAACTACAGGATGGGGCAAATAAAAGTGGTCTGGAGAACAGAGTTCCGCGGTACAAAGAAACACAGCAGAGGAAAGGGAATACAGTTCTAACCTGACAATATCAGATGTTGAAAGTGACCACCATTCATTTCTTGGTACTTTTGGGTCCTGGTCAGCAAGCTGCTGAAGGCGGATCGAAGCTGGACTGCTGGAGTTGCTGCTGTCTCATCCGAAATGTTCTGCTGCAGTTTTTGAAGACTATGAGGGTTGTTGCGATACACCTTAGACTTGAGGGCTCCCCACACGAGGTAATCGCACACTGACTGTTCAGGTGACCTGGATGACCAGCTAGGGCTGCGACCAGACTGACCTCTTCTGACAACTGTGTCAGGCGTGAAGATTGTGTAAATGTGCTCTATCCTGTTGGAAGAAAATGTAAGTCTTTTCCTCCTCAGTTAATGTTACCACAAATGGTTTCAAAATGTTGGCAATTTAACGTGCCGAAATCAGTATCTGAGGAAAGAAGATGGGACCAATAATGCAGCGTGCAGACGATGCACACCAAACCGCAGCCTTCTGATCATGCAGTGGTTTTTTGTGGGTTACGCGGATTTCTCGCTGCCCAGAATCTGTTGATTTTATGAGCTGACATAACCACTCAGGTGAAACCAGGTTTGCTTCAGTCGCATCTACTCGCTCGGGCCACTTTTGTTTGCCTCATCTTCTATTTCTAAACAACTGTCCAACTTCTTTATAAAATTCTTACAGCTATCACAATAAACATGCCGTTCGTTGCACTCGTCTCTCTATTTTAGTTTCCGAGATATTTAATTTAGAAGTAAGGGTCTCCTTCGCTGGACGCCCTGTAACTATGCTTCATTGGGTATTTTCAAATAATATACCACAGAATATGGATGTAGTAAGATAAAACAGTAAGCTGGAAATAACTAGTTTATCTTTAAGACATTCTTCTAGTAGAAAAAAAGAGAAAATGTTCTTATCAATTATGAAATGGAATTCAGACTCGAAATGATTATGTTTTCTTAATCAATAAAGAAAATATACTGGATATAGCGGTCTGAACTGATTTCTAAATTTCAATTGGTTGTAGAGTTGTAAGATGCAAAGTATAGACAGAAAAAGACAGATTTGGCAGGAGTGTAGATTAACAGAATTTATTTGAGAATAAGGAGATTTATAAGAGTAAATTAAGCAACATCTTCATCATCTGGAAATGCCACAGACATAAACGAAAGGGTAATTATTTAGCACAGTTGAATAAGTTGCAGGTACTAAGACAAAACACTATAAAGAAAATTTGAAATTGAACGAAATAACTATTAAAGAGAAGACGAACGTTTCAAGGAACTAACAATAGCAAGATAATAGCTGAATTATTCAAAGGTGTTAGGAAATGCTTGAAGGGCATGTGAGGAAAATGAAAATGTGATAAGAAAAACAATTGAAAACAATAAGAAAATGAAGAAAACAAATAGAAACATGTAATGGGTAGATAGCATATTTCGTAAGTTAAGACTACACATGGAATAGTAAGTAACAATAGAGGGAAAAACTGTGCAAGCTCTCGAAGATATTTTCAAATGTCTGCGTAGCTGAAGGCATGGATGAGGAAGCAGGTAGGTAATAAACTAATGACGCCAGATGACGCGTATGAAGAAAGGAAAAGGAGTTGACGGTGTGTCAATAGAAGTGCTTAACAACGAAGCGTAAGGAACACTAAAGGAAACTGCAAAATCGTTTTCACATATCCCGCGAAGGAGAACAATTCCTCTAAATGGGAACAACGCTGTAATTATCATACTTCACAAGAAAGGAGACAGACAAATATAAAAGAATAGACCTGTCATTCTCCTCTAAGTAATATTTAAGACATTCACTAAAAATATCATTAAATATATAGAAAAATAGTGAAGCAAACAAACAAGGCGACTATAGAACAGTACGTAGCTCAATGGATGAACTGCAAATTGTGAATTAAATTATAGAACTTATCAGTAAGTATGAGTCATTACGTAATCTGGGATTCATAGATTCTGAGAAAGTTTATGCCTCGGTTTCAGTGAAATCTATTCTAACAGCCGTTCAGAAACAAAGAACTGTTTCGATCTGTGCCAATATACTGAGGAATTAATACCACACTGCCCAAAGAAACTTCGTAACAGCGAGAAATAAAAAGTGGTTGAGGGCACAAGAAAGATGATTCCACAAAAGTAATCCTATTCTCAGCGACCGGAGAGGATATTGTCACGTCATAATCATAATCAAGTTCAAAACCGATAGCAGGGTCGTGAATGAAGTACAGCACTGAAAGCACGTTTATTACGAGTACCGATGTACTGCCAGAACAGGCCATCACTGAATTCCTGGACAGAGAGTACTGCTGTTTACACAGACATCGAATATTCCACAACATACAATCAGTACAAACATAAGAAATCTCCAGAACCCTCAGAAACGGTTAATGGTAAATAACAAATAATTGCTCATGGTCCGGTTTGAAGTGGCAACCCGCTGCACTCCAGTCAGCGTCTCAGACCGCTACACCACACAGCGTGCGCCAGATCTCGGCTCTGCTTCAGTGACCCGCTGTTTTAGATGCTCTCACTAGAGGCTACAGCGGCACCCTCGATCTAGATCTTGTCAGTGGTTCTCTGTATGGCAGCGCTGGCGAACATTCTCACTCTGATCGTGTTGTAACGTCCTCTTCACTATGAACGAGCATCGAAGGTAGCACCTCACATCGAAGCTTCGCGATCGTCGAGCGGATCTTCAGTTTGGTTGAAAGAAAAGCCCCCATTGTCGATCAGCACTCTTCAGGACTGTAGTAGAGCCTCTTACGGTTCTTTTCTCTTTCTTTCTTCTTTTTAAGTTCCTGATGGAGGTCCATAATCCTCGACTTCGTACGTGACGATCGACAAGCGACGAAGAATACGGTGGGGCGCAAAGCACCAGTTCAGTAACTTTTCCAATATCCCACTTGCCGCACAAGTGTAAAAACAAATATCAAATCTCCCGCGCTATATCTCATTGGTTTGTGCTTGGCGTTATAGCGCTCTCGGTCTTTCTCCTGGATGTCCAGGCTCTGTATGCGAGCCAGTTGCCCTGCTTCTTCAGTCCTGGTGATGAAGCGTTTCACGGAGTCATCCTGAGCATCGTCCGGTTTTGAAAAAGTTGACATAGTGTTCTTGGAGATAAAATTTGCAATCACTGGTTTCGAAACAGATGTATTATCCATCTTGATTGCATTAATTTTTAAAATGACTAGCTTCGGTTCAGCACGAACCATCCTCAGATCTGATTGTAGTGGCTATAAGGGTAATAAATCCAACTATCAGCAAAATTCGTCACATAATAAAAATAATAATGTGACAGAGCTTGTAGCCTACTCGTAAATTTAGCTGATAGTTGGAAGAATAGCTTTTGTAAGTGATGTAGTGAACTCTGAGGATGGTTCATCTTGAACCAAAACCGGTCAAATGGTTCAAATGACTCTGAGCACTATGGGACTTAACATCTGAGGTCATCAGTCCCCTAGAACTTAGAACTACTTAAACCTAACTAACCTAAGGTCATCACACACATCCATGCCCGAGACAGGATTCGAACCTGCGACCGTAGCGGTCACGTGGTTCTAGACTGTAGCGCCTAGAACCGCTTGGCCACCCCGGTCGGCAAAAACCGGTCATTTTTAAAAAAAATTATGCTGCAGTGATAATAAATCTGTTTTATAGTCCTGTTGAAAAGGGAACAGTGTATCCATTGCCGTTTCGACCTTGCGACTGTGGAGCAGAGAGAATGGTGCGAAGCCTGTAATGTCTTACTTCGCTGTATTATAATACATGAATGTCTCTCTGGGTAGCATTGTGTTCCAGTCTCTTTGTTCGACAGTAACATACTGAAACAAGGTAGTCAAGGGAAGGCAGGATTCGGTTACGGTTGTGGACGTGGCCGTAATCAGTTACTGTTGGTTGTCTTTTGCACACAGTAATTCCAGACTCAACAATAAATAGAAATACCACACATTATCAATGAAGGAATAAGCAACTGTGTAAATAATAGTGTTTTCGGTGAGTTACAATTTAGCAAATCACCATTAATTACAGGTACAGTAGTAATGTTTTAAAAGCAAGCCACTGTGATCGGGGCAGAAGGCCTTACACGCCAGCAAGGTCAATAAATTAAGAATTGTTTAAAACTCGCTGCAACTTAGAAATTACAGGTATTGAAATATTAAAGGTAAGTCGCCACAAACACAGGAGAAGGCATCAGACTCCAGGAATGGCAGTAAATAAGGTTTTAAAGGCTTACTGCGTAAATACAAATACCAAATTAGAATTTTAAGGCAAGTGACCACAATCACGGCTAAATACCTTACACGCCAGGAATGGCAATAATATAAGAAATTTAGAAACCTGCTGTAAAACAGCAAATACAATCGCAAAGGTTAATTAAAAAAACAATCAACTGATCACCAAATGGGTGAAATAAGATGACGGTAAACTTTGTAACACAACCCTTAACATCCACTGAACACTACACAGCTAGATTTACTCCAGAAGGTGACCAGAACTATTAACCAGATATATATATAACCTTTAATGTAGGCATTACGAGATTACAAGATATTGTAATAAATAATAAGATAATAAAACACAAAGATCAGTACATAAGTCCCTTAAAGGGTACTGAGGCAGATTATACCCGCAGAAGGCGTGGACTGAAGGAGCGTTGCACTGAACTACTGGCCATCAGACCTCCTTTCAGAACACACATGTCTGACAAGAACCATGGGGCCACAGACGGTGCTCCAGCAATCGACCTCTGAGAAGGTCCGGCAACAAACACTTCCTCGAGAGATGAGATAGGCAGCCAAGAGTTGCATTCACTTCACAAGATGGTAACTCAGACTAGTGACAGTCTTACGAATAACTAATGATAATCTTGCTGAAGCTAGCTGACGTCCAATAAATCAAATACAAGAATGGAACAACAGGCCAAAGCCGGAACCGGTGGACTGCACTGATGATGAGGTCCCATACTCCGAGGAGCGTAGGGGACGATGCAGGAGACCCACACTGCCGTACTAGGCAACGTCCTAGTGGAGGTGGAATGCCATTGCCTTCCTCCGACCGTAATGGGGATGAATGATGATGGTAATGAAGAAGACGACACAATAACACCCAGTCATCTCGAGGCAGGAAAAATTCCTAACCCCGCTGGGAATCGAACCCTGGTCCCAGTGCGCGGGAAGCTAGAACGCTACTGCAAGACTGCAGTACGTCCCCAGAATACTGTGGTTAGAGCGCCCGGAACGAGAAAGGAATCACTACCACCAGAGTGGAAGACTCACAAACGGCCTACAATCAAGAAAGCTGTCAAAACGACACGCCTTACAGGACAGCAGCGGCAAGGCAGGGAACCATACACTGCCGTTACATATACTAACCCCCAGGGCAGGTAACTGGGGTGTTAGCGGCCACCAGGCAGGAAAAATACCGCTGGTAGAGCTTAACAGATTGTAACAAGCTGAATGCAGTAAATAGTAATAAGAATTCGAGGAAAGGTAATCAGATTCGCTTTCCCCAAGCACTCCAGTCGCTGCTCTTCGCTTCGGCGACACCATGAGCAGCAACACGAACCCAAGTCACTGGAGAACCGCGAGATCAGTAGAGACCTGGGAAGTGATACCTGCTTCAGATATTATCTACGACGACAGGCGCCGGTTTTCTGAGACCGCCTCCTCTCGTTTTTCTGTCAAGTGCCAGTTAAACTATACTCAAAGAACGCATTCTTACGTTAATTTTACGATCAAACTGTCTGTTTATACAGCAATGAATAATTTTGCGATTCAGGTGTAGTGGAGTTTTCATTTCTTATTTCCTGTGGTGTTTGATGTCCCGGACCGAGGCTCTGATTTTCTCTTGCGCTGAAATGAGCAAAGAATGTATCGCTAGCACTTCGTGCGTAGGTTGCGTAGCGAGGGTCACCAAGAGTAGGCAGGTAGGCCTGGCGACAAGGGAGAGATCCGTACAGTTTTCGCTATCAACAAGGGAGCTCTTTCTGGCCGTGTCCAGTCGCTTCGCTTCACGCGCCTGCGATGGGGAGATGGGTAGAGGACAGTGCGGCGGGCCACACGATGGTAAAAGTGGGTTCCTAGCTCCAGGACTCCTGGCAGACTTGCCAGTGGACGCTGCCTTGCCAAAAAGTTTAAGACTGAAGAATACAGTGAGCAGAACTTTCAGTCGAGATAAATCACTTCTAGACTCATATGCACTCATGCTCATAAATTAAGGATAATGCTGATAGATGGTGAAACAACGCTCTGGTGGGCAGTTTGCGGCTTTAAATCACCTCGGGGTATGACTATGCTGTGCTTCTGACCCGCGGTCGTCGCACGGTGGCGCTGGCAGCAGTTCACACACGCAGAGGGGTGTTGGTGCATGTCAGAGTACGGTGCAGCGAGTAAGTGTGCAAACGTTTTCAGACGTGCTAATGTTGACTGTGTGTTGAAAATGGCTCAAAGAACACATATTGATCACGTTATGAGGGGTAGAATACTAGAGCGACTGGAGGTCAAACACAGCGGGTCGTAGCACGGGCCCTCCGTGTGCCACAAAGTGTGATGTCACGATTATGGCAACGATTCCAGCAGACAGGAAACGTGTCTAGGCGCTACAGTACGGGACGTCCACAGTGTACAACAACACAAGAAGACCGATATCTCACCACCAGTGCCGGCAGACAGCCACGGAGTACTGCAGGTAGCCTTGCTCGGGACATTAATGCAGCCACTGGAACAGTTTTCTCCAGACACACAGTCTACAGACGACTGAACAGACACGGTTTATTCGCCAGGAGACCTGCAAGGTGCATTCCACTGACCCCTGGTCACGGGAGAGCCCGTAAGGCCTGGTGTCAAGAACACAGTACACAGTCATTGGAACAGTGGTCCCAGGCTATGTTCACGGACGAGTCCAGGTACAGACTGAACAGTGGTTCTCACCGGGTTTTCACCTGGCGTGAACCAGGAACCAGATATCAACCCTTTAATGTCCCTGAAAGTGACCTGTATGGAGGTTGTGGTTTGATGGTATGAGGTGGGATTATGATTGGCGCACATACACCCCTGCAGGTCTTTGACAGAGGAACTGTAACAGGTCAGATGTATCGGGACGTCATTTTGCAACAGTATGTCCGCCTTTTCAGGGGTGCAGTGGCTCCCACCTTCCTCCTGATGGATGATAACGCACGGCCCCACCGATCTGCCATCGTGGAGGAGTACCTTGAAACAGAAGATATGAGGCGAATGGAGTGGCCTGCCTGTTCTCCAGACCTAAACCCCATCGAGCACGTCTGGGATGCTCTCGGTCGACGTATCGCTGCACGTCTTCAAATCCTTACGACACTTCAGGAGCTCCGACAGGCACTGCTGCAAGAATGGGAGGCTATACCCCAGCAGCTGCTCGACCAGCTGATCCAGAGTATGCCAACCCACTGTGTGGCCTGTGTTCGTGTGCACGGTGGTTATATCCCATATTTATGTCGGGGTACATGCGCAGGAAACAGTGGCGTTTTGTAGCACATGTGTTTCGGGACGGTCTCCTCAACTTATCACCAATACCGTGGACTTACACATCTGAGTCACATGTATTTCCTATGTGGCTATGCTATTAGCGCCAGTTTTGTGTAGTGTCACGCTAAGTGGCACCACATTTTGCATTTATCCTTAATTTATGAGCATGAATGTAGATAGGACACAACATGCTATTTCATTTTCTGTTTTAAGCTTGCACTCTTGTGGGGGATGTAAAACGCAACTGTTTATGTGTGTGTGTAGCTGGAGCGGTGGAAAATTTCGAGCCTGCTTCTGCCGTTTGGTAAGAGCGTGTGTGATTGGCCCCTGTGTATTTAGCTGCACTGGTGGGAGAGTAAAAATTGTTACGAACGTTTTGATTGGATGCCGCATCTGCCATCTACCCACCTATAGGTTGTAGGAGAGGCAATGACGCTGTACTCCGACGCTACGTGGCTAACTACAGTTATCATTTTACATCACTTGCTATTAGGGCTAGGGGAAGAGAACACTTCGGATTCCGGCTTGGGGAGGTTAAAACACTAACTCGGACACTTCACGTTCGGATCTTCCTTGAATGATAGAAGCTTTCGGTGAGCTCGCCCTCGCTGACCAGCTGAGGGCACTACTTGCAAACGCAGAATGCTGTTCGCTGAAGTGGTCACAGGTCCAGCCATGGTAAGAACGTTGCACATCGTGAAGTACCGATTGTACGTTAGGGAAGTGATAAGTAAATTTCAGAACAGGTAACATGGGGTTAAATGACCAAGTAATATATCCGTAGTGCAAGACAGAACAGGAGCCTGTAGTGATAAACTTTAGTTTGTCTTCTCCTAAACTCTTTTGATTCAAATAGTCATTCACTGATCACTTAGACTCAACGTAATTCCCGCTATCGTATTATAGAAGTTATGGTATTTGTTTCTTTGCTTGAATTCCACCACAATCTTGCTTCCTCATTTTAAATTAGATGTCATGTTTTGCAGTTTTCTCTAAGATTGAATTTTGAATTCATTTGTTTTTTTATCTTGCATTAAAGATCAGCAACGTGTGTAAGACTCTTGTGGTGGCCCGAATATTGTACCTTTTTTAATTAATAAAAATGCATTTTCTGTACCAGTATTCTTTTAGGAAAATCGTTAACTTACTGAAATTAGGATCACCGTGTAAATGTAATTTAGCTTTATAGCCACCAATAATTGCAGATTAAATTCTAATTTACCTTGTAGTAGTGTTCTCCTAATACACACAGATTTGGTAAGCGCTAACCTTCGTGGGAGCCCCTACATCGCAGGATCTTGAGTGTTAAGGATTAGTTATGCACAATCTCGACTAGGAATACTAATAAGTCTGCATGAATCCCAGATAACCATAAGTTGGAATGCTGTAAAAAGGCTTCAGGGTTGCTGGTCGCAGATGAGATGATCAGATTTGGAAAAATAGAGCAAAATGTCGAAGTACTTCACCGACTAAATAAAGGACATGAAAGAGATTTGCTAGAAGAACTGGAGATATATTCACGTTACAGAAAATATGAAGATAAAATATTAAACGAGAAACTTGAAAGTAAATCAGTGAATTTCTTCAGATGTTTCGATAGACACTTAAATAAAAATAGTAACACATAGAAATAAGCACAATTGTAAAATAGACATAAGTAAATTATGATCCAAATTGTTAAGGTAAATAACCTCCGCACAAAAGCATATCATACTCAGTGGAAGACCTATAATGTCATTTCTGTTGACTACTTGTAGGAACATCTATGTAACTGTTTTGTTTATGTAAAATGCTTTCGATGTTTAAAAGCGTACAACAAGTTGTGTATGATTTTTAGTCTGTGTGAGACTCTGCACAAATGGATCATAATGAAACTGTAAGTACAAATTCTTCTAAATTTCGCCACTAACTTCACTAAGATCGACAACTAACTAAAAATCGCGTGTTTTCTTATATATTGCAGTAAAGTCAACGAAATGAAGCAGAATCTCACACATCGACAATGTCACATAGGAATGACAGAACAAACACAAAAAACGCGCTTGAAAATGGGAATCATTTCCCGAAACGCGCCGTGCGAAAAACAAAATAAAGAAAATAGTGACTGGTAGCAGATGAGTTATTTATAAACAAACCTATTGTTTTCACAGTCGCAGGCTTTCAGAATTACTTATAATGGATAAAATCAGTTGATGCATTTGTTTTTGAAGATCCGTGTTGCATATTCCCAAACAGCAGAATGAAAGTGTACTGGTGTACCGTCATGCAAGTAGACATCCTTTCAGCTTAAGAATCGTCATCCAAGTAGTCGATTAGCTAGTGTTGCACGAAATGAAGGTTTGCATGACTAACAAGTCGGCCGGGTAGGAAATTTCGCCATACTGGGGAAACCATTGGTTTCCAGAGATGTTTATTGGGATTATTTGGTTGTTTCACTACAATCTACTAGACCCTCTCGTTTGTACGTATAATAGTCAAACACCCTGTATAACCATGATATAACTTTCTATTGGTCGAGGCCCACTTGAAAGACAGGCCGTGGCCCATATGTCACAGCACGTGACAGTGCAGGACTTACGAGTGCCAGCAGCTATTTCTGTCGGGGAGCGAATAACTATTTCAGACGAGTTTAATAATTCTGGACTGCTCGTTTAAATGCATGTAAACTGTCGATAACACATGAGAAACATGCGACCCTTAATGGATACGTTTTCAATTACATACTGGTTACCTGTGGGCCCTGCATGGAGCCGAGCGTTTGCGAAGTGTGGCGGACAAGCCGACTACTGTGACGTCACAAATTCGTTGGGGGGCCCGTATATCTAGTTGGCCCCGCTTTTGATGGAGTGACGTCACACTGGGTGTGATTCACATGTGAAAATGTGGGAAACTGCAGAGAGTACAACTGCGCTGTTGGTAGGCCTATTTTAGACCATACTACTCGCTAATTGTCTGGCAGGTCCCTGTAGCACTGTTGCCATGTTGCTCTAGATCCACAGTAAAACGTGAGACAGGACATAACGTGGGCGTCAAATGATCCACCAAAAGAGATGGACGTTTTGGACTCTGGCTTTGATTATTGGGATTCTGTATGTACCATACACTTCGGGAAGTTTCTTTATTCATAAACCCACGTGTGTTCATACTCGGCGTAAGAGGAAATTGTCTACGCTCGATTCCATTTCTGTGTTTGCTAGAGCCTATGATATTTAAATGAAACTCAAATGGTTGGTGATATGACGTGTTATAATAGTATTTAATGCATTGTAAATACAGCAGAGTCCCACTAATCCGAACGCCGATAATCCGAACGTTCTGTTAATCCGAACATGAATAATGTTAGTCTAAGTGTGGAAAACTGTGCGGTAAACTGCTGTACATACCCACTATTTTAATTTACACAGTACAGTAAACATGTATTACAACAATTGGCAAGAAAACATTAAGTTTAAACAATGCATAACAATGAAAGAAAAGCTGTCAGACTTACTAAAATACAGCGGACATTTTATCACTACTCTTTAGATGACAAAAACTCAGTCATCGTTTTTTGGCGTAATGAAGACAGTCTGTTATACGACGCAAAGTTGCACCATCGTCTCATAAACATCAAATCAGCAGGTGTAGCAGTGGGCTGTTGCTGCAAATAAAGGGCTTCTGCTGCGTCACTGAGTGGCACCAGCTCAGCTCTCCTTTGTCGCTTTCAGGCTCATTGTCACTTCCGTCCCAGCAGCCTACTTCTTGCTGGTCTTGAGTCACAGCAGCAACTAAATCAACGGCAGTAAGGTTCTCCACAGAGGCCCCATCCGCTGCCATCCACTCATCTACGTCTCCTTCACTAGCTCCTTCACATCTAGGGATTGTCTGTATCATTTGTAGTAGATTTTCCTCTTCATTTTCAACTAGGTAGTCTTGAAATTCAAGAGATGTCCACAGTTTTCTCCACGATTTTCTCAGAGTATTTTCTGAAATATTCTGCCATGCCTCAGCGGGCCAATAAACAACATCCTTCACATTGGTCTTTTTTATTTTGTCCACTAAAGGGATGCTATCATCTTGGATGAGCATTCTTAAAAATTGTTTTCTGTAAACCAGTTTCAATGTTTGCAGTACGCCCTGGTACATCGGCTGTAGAAGTGGTGTAACATCCGGCGGCAAAAAATTCGCCACAATTTCTCCATCACGTAATTCCTCAGTGCTGAGGTGAGATGGCGCGTTATCAGTCAAAAGGATTGCACAGGGATACAAATGGATACAAGTGATTTTCCTTAGAAAACCGTCGAACAGAGGGAACAAACTGGCCATGAAAACATTCTTTGAACAGCTTTCCACCCATCCATGCTTTTTTCTGGTTGCGATGATATACGGGCAGGGACTTCATGTTGCGGTTTCTAAAAGCTCTGGGCCCAGCAGATTTGCTGATCAGCATTAAAAGCATCTTGTGATTACCAGCAGCATTGCTGCACGCTAATAGAGTCTCAAGATCTTTGCACATTTTAAAACCAGGAGCATGGTCTTCTGCTTTTGATGCCAGGCTTTTTGTAGGCAATGCCCTAAATTTAAGGCCAGTCTCGTCAGCGTTGTACGTTTGTTAGGGAGAATACTTTCCCTCTCTTATCATTTTTTCAAACTCACCCAAGTATTCCTTTGCTGCATCACGGTAAGAAGAAAGCTGCTCACCAGTAATTGCTAGCTGACGGATTCCATGACATTTTTTGAATCGTCCAACCAACCCGAACCCGCACTAAAAGACTCATCACCATTCATTAAATTGTTCAGGTAAACAGCCTTCTCCTGAACCAGTGCTCCACTCAAAGGAGTTCCCCTTTCCTCTTTCCTGCGTAAACCAAAGGAAAAGAGCTTCATCCACTTTATCACACTGGGACTGTTTCAAAGTCTGCCGAATTTTGAGTATTTTTTCCCTAAAACGTTGCAGATGACTGTTCCAGCTTCACTCGGTTCTTCTTCCAATCACAAATGGTTGCTTTACCAACACTTAGTTCCGTTGCCAGTTTAGATACATTCTCACCATTGTCTATCCGCTTCAAAGCATTCAGTTTTTCTTTGAGAGTTAACGTTGTATGTTTCCGCTTACTCTTGACGAAAATACGTACACCACTACACCTGAACGAGTACAGCACAAATGTTACGTGTGCCAAAGATCGATAACTAACATAACCAAGTGCTTTGCGAGCCAACTGGCAGTGCAGTGGCCTCAGAAGCTACATAGGTCTCAACAGGGCACAACAACAAGGGCAGGGAGTGAGAGGGAGCCATTGTTCCCACACTTGTTCCCATTTTTTACATCGTGTACCTACTTATCTGCTTGGTGTACTTCATTCTAGAAGCTCGTCACGGTAATCCCGGCTAATCGGAAGAAATCGGTAATCCGAACAAGGTCCGGTACCAATTAGGCTTGGTTCAAATGCCTCTGAGCACTATGCGACCTAACTTTTGAGGTCATCAGTCGCCTAGAACTTAGAACTACTTAAACCTAACTAACCTAAGGATATCACACACATCCATGCCCGAGGCAGGATTCGAACCTGCGACCGGAGCGGTCGCTCGGTTCCAGACTGTAGCGCCTAGAACCGCACGGCCACTCCGACCGGCTCCGGTACCAATTAGTTCGGATTAACGGGACTCTACTGCATGTACCGTAGATAAATTAAAATTGAAACGCACGTTGATCTTGCCAAAAGCCAAGAAGCGATTTATTCGTTTGCAGTCATTCTGGGTCCCCATCACAGTATCCTGTGCTCTGGGGCTCTCTATCGTGAAGAGTGCGCGGCACGACACGGCCCTAGTTTTATTATATTTATGGCATTTGTGGGACCCTCAGGACCAAAGCAAGATTATAAAAGTCAGTACATTTATCTTGGTTCTGTCTATTCCTCCCTTAGTTGTGTATTACGCGATGCAATAAATGTATCCGCATGTGATGAAATACACTACAGGGCATTAAAATTGCTACACCACGAAGATGATGTGCTAGAGACGCGAAATTTAACCGACAGGAAGAATATGCTGTGATATGCAAATGATTAGTGAAAGGTGGCTACACTGAGCCACAGCGCCAGAGATTGCGCCAAAGAGTGTTATTCAGCCGCCTCCACTGGCAGTGCTTGTCGAGAACTCGAAGTAGTCAGTGCTTGCTGAGATGTCGTAGTGAAAAGTTCTTGTCGAGAAGTCGTGGTGGAGAGTGCTTGTTGAGATGTGGTAGTAGTGAGTCGGTGTTGATATGTTGTAGTGGGGAGTGCTTGTTCCATGTTTTATGCAGTTGTTTGATGGGCTAGACAGCAGATGTAGTTCGAATGGAGATATTGTAATGATCAGAGTGCTTTTCGTCAATATATATGAAGGTAAAATATTCCCTTTTTTTCATTATTTCCATGTCTTAAATAATGCGTCATTACAGGTTCAGTCAACAAAGCATCTGGCTTGTGTTCTTGTATTAGAGTGTAATTCTGGTTTTCTTGCGCAATTATAGTATTTCTATTTTTTTTAATTACTTCAGTATAAATGATATTTAAAATTTCTTGTCTTATTGAATAAGAACCGTGCCAGATGTGTACGTTGAATCACACTTCCAAACACAGAACAGTTACACTTGTGCTTTGTTGTTGCGTTGGTTTTATAGCTGCTGGGGACTTAATTAATTAATTGTGTTAATGGAAAATTTCATTCCTTTCTTTGTTGTTAATCTATGCAGTCAGATTGCGTACTAAAACTAGTCAGGGCCAACTGTTTACGAGACTTCGTAACGGGACAGTCAGCCACTAAAAATAAAAAAAAGTATTTGCATTATATTTAATTAAGCCCCCATGCACGTGGCGACCCTGCCAGGATCGTCCCTTGGAATTCTTCTGATTGTAAAAATAGTAGACAGTAGTATTGTTGTAGTAATTTGTAGTTTAGTAATTGTAGTCTATTTTGCATGTGTAGATTTGGTAATTGTCATTCTTCTAATGGTATTTTTTTTCAGAATTTAATTTTGTTGTCTTGTATACGCGTTTGACAATTTAGTGCAATTATTTCAATTGTTCGTTAATCGTGTTTGAGGGAAACATTTCGTGTGAATGGTATTGTTGGAGATAAGGAGTCACTGTGTGTAATTTTCGTACAGTGACGAGTTTTGTATGTTTTGTAAATTATTATGCGATCGATGAAAAAGGCAAAAATGATGGATAGTCAGAATGACGAAATTGTTGACATGGCGAACTCGCCAACACAGGAGAGCAGTATGATGAATAATGAAGTGGAAAACAATTTAATAAGTCGGGAAAATGGAACCATTTCAAAATTTTTCTCAATTAGAAAATTCACAGAATTCGAGATCAACGATAGAAGATTCTGAAATAGTATCGAACACAGATAGCTTTATGGCTATGCAGAAGGAAGTTGGTTTTGCAGGAAATGTTAGGGGCGAAAAGAATTTTGAACCGGGTAATATGGAGCAGTTGATGGGTGCTATATTAAATTTGGGAGCACGAATGGAAACACAGTTTAGATCTGAATTAAAAACACAGATGGGAACAATGGAAACACAGTTAAGATCTGAATTAAAAACACAGATGGGAACTTTGGTAACACGGTTAGAAACTGATATGGGAACAATGGAAACACGGTTAGACTCACTGGGATCACGGTTGGGATCTGAATTAAAAACAGTGGGATCACAGTTACGATCTGAAATTAAAACAGAGATGCAAACAATGGAAACACGGTTAGACTCACAAATAGGGACATGTTTCAAAAACATAAAAGATGAATTAAAGAAAGAAATTAGAGAAGAAGTACAAACGATTTTGAATGCTCACAATAATAGATTAATTTCAATAGAAATCAGACAAAAGGAACAGGATAGAGAACAGGAGGAAAGAGATCGCGTGATAGTACAGAAATTTTCAGAGTTAAATTTACAACGTGCACACAATAAGGAGGAAATATTTGAGAGAATCGAGGAATCCGTACCAAATGACAGATTAAATAACCTAACACAACAATATGAACAGTTAACTACCAAATGTGTCAATACTGAAACCCGAGTCGCGACACTTACAGAAGACGTAAATAAACAGAAAGAACAATTAGGTGACTTATCGGAAAGAGTTGAGGAGATTTCAGATAGATTGACAAGTCTTAGCTTAAATGGGGACAGAGATTCAGATGATACAGCACCATTGCCATTTGCAGAAACCGAAGAGTACCAGAACATAAATAAGCATGTTGAAAATCAGGGAAAATTTAATGAACGCGTCAAAAGGGAATCTGAGGCATTACGAAAGCAAGTCAAACAAATTGAACGCAAAATCGTAGGAAAAGACAGCAGAGGAAATTTAGAATCACAAATAGCAGAGGGGTTTGAAGAAAGTAATTTGTTTCATTTACGGGATGCAACAAGAGAGCACCAGGCGCGCGAACTTGGCAATAATCGACATTCGGACTGGGACAGACGCGGTAGGTCTTTGTCGCCACGAGGCGAAAACTTTGACTATAAACACTTCTTGACTGTTCGGAAATTTAAGATCTTTCGCAATTCTAAGAACGACATACATCCATGTTCATGGTTAGATCAATTTACGTACGCACTTCCACCAAATGGGCTACTAAGTCACAAACTGGAAATTATGTGCGGCTATTAAGTCCTCAGGGGATTCACTACACTAAGTGAATATGTGCCGTAGCGTGCAAAGGGCCCCGAGCTGTAGTGGTGCTATTTCCCTTTTAGTTTTCTGCACCGCTGCCTACTCTTTTACTATTCTTTGCATCTGTGAAAACAACTCTTCAACTATCAATCTATCTAGAGAGTCGTTAAAGAATAACCAGATATGACTATTTTACCCAAAAGTGATTTCGGAAATTACCATTTAGACTTATTGTACCTTCAGCAGCATTCATTCGTAGTTTAAACGAAATTTTACCTGTTTATCTTCGTGACAATATTACTTCATATGTTGACGATATTCTTATTGCTAAACGTTCTTGGAATGGGCACAACAAAATTTTGGATTCATTATTACGTATTTTTGTAAGAGTTGGCATTACAGTGAACTTAGAAAAATCAGAATTTGGTCGTTCTCAGGTGAAATTTCTTGGTCACATTATTTCTGCAGAAGGTATTCTTCCTGATCCAGAGAAACTAGACGCTATTCGTAATTATGCTGTTCCTACCACAAAACGTGATGTACGTAGTTTCCTTGGTGTCTGTAATTTTCTTAGACGCTTTATTAGATTGGACGATTTGGCCACACCTCGTTTTTGCGATCTATCTGGAAAGTTCTTTTTAAACGAAAATCGGTTGACAACTCTGTTTGGTTAGTTTGTATTCCTGATGAGTGGGTTAATAAACTGATTTGGTATACGCATTTCAGTTATGCACACTTTAGTCTCAGAAAATGCTTTCATAAATTACGAGAAAATTGCTACTTCAGTAATATGGAAAAACGTATTCGATCTGTTCTTGCTAAATGCAAATTATGTCAAAAGGCTAAGCCGCCAGCTATTTCTCACAGAGCACCGTTGTTTCCTATCATTCCAGCGAAATTAAAGGAGATGGCTGCAGTCGATTTGTTCGGTCCAGTGGTTCGTTCTACTAATGGTTTTGCGTACATTTTAGTAGCAGTGGAATTGATATCAAAATATGTGTGTTTTACACCTTTACGCAAAGCAACAGCTCGTTCAGTATCTAACGCTTTCATCAAACATTTTCTTAAAGAAGTGGGTCATGTTGATATGGTTATATCAGATAATGGATCACAGTTTCATTCTGAAATTTGGCTTCGTACTCTACGGCGCCGTAAGATTAAACCAATTTTCATTTCACTTTTTCACCCTCAATCTAACGCTTCAGAGAGATGGATGAAGGAAATCAATAAATTGTGTCGTCTTTATTGTCATCAGAATCACAGAACTTGGGATCAGTATCTTCATATTTTTCAAAACATTCTGAATGAACTTCCTAATGACTCAACTTCTTTACCACCTATACTGATATTAAAAAACAAAGCACCGACAAATCGCATTTCTGAAATCGTTCCTTTTCCGCCTACACGGAGACTGCGGCATTCTGAAGTTGTGAACCTGGCTCTGCAAAATATTGCATCTGCGGCTGCTAGAAGAGAGAAATCAGCTAAGCGTCCTGGTCGTTTAAAAATCTTGTCAGTTGGTCAAAAGGTGTTAATTAAGTCTCATCGTTTGTCTCACAAAGGAAAAGGCTTGTGTCGCAAATTTTTTCTGCTTTATAACGGTCCATATGGAGTTCGCAAAATTATTCATGATAACACTGTCGAAGTAGAAACTCTTAAATCTCGACGCTCTAAGGGAATACATCATATATCTAACGTTAAAATTTTTGTGGAATGACATACTTTTGAGAAACTAACAGTTACATGTAAACACACGGAGAATGCAAGGATACCGCGCTGTGTTTTGGCGGTGGCACATACTCAAAGCAACAGTGAAGTCTGCGCGCCGCACAAGGCAGTCGTTGACCGCAAATAATTACTTCCTACGTCACGCGCCTACAGCTGATCGAGCGCTCAGTGCGAATGCACTGACAGCCGTAAGCAAATACACAGTCTAATTTCTCCGATTAAATTCAGTATAAAGCTATAGTGACTTGATGAATTATGTTATTAACGTTCAGTATTTTTCAGGATACGGTTCTATAAAATATTTAAGAACTTCAGGTAAATTCTGTGCGTGTCCGACGTTAAGACGACTTGCTATCGAGAAAATTTCGGGAAGAATGTAATTTCCAAGAAGAAACTAATAAACTAAAAAGGTAACGATTAATTGAGTTTATTTTTCAGGTAACATATTTCCACTTAGGTACGTACTTTAGACGTAATTTGCTGCTCGCGATTACGTGATTCATACTTTGTGCTAAATTTCATGTTCTATGAATTTACTTGTGAAGCGACGTGCTTGCGTACATTAACTGATTTGACAATGATTGATTAATGAACAGGGTTGTTACTTATGTATATTATGCATCGCTTGGCTGCACTGCTTTTTCACTGATGTCATATTTTTTATTATGTGCCTGCTGTGCTTATTTATTTAAATTATAATTGTCACCTGATTAATTGTGCTGACTGTGATTATGTATGTAGGTTACACTTTGTGATTTATCTGCTTGCGCCTTTATGTTTACTTATTAAGATTACATATGAACATTTATTTGCTTATGCTGATATGATGCTAATGATCTGTTTATTATGTATAAGATATATGTTTGCTGCTGTGCGTATGGATTGCATATTTGTACATTTCTGTTTGTTGTCATAACTATTCTTTAATTTGCTATATATAGAAATGCTGATATACATTGTACGAACATGGAGTTTAGGTTACACTATGGTATGAATTATTGTTCGCTTGGCAGAGCCTCGTTGTAGGGATTGTGCTGCATCCACTTGTTGACATTCTGTTCTCTACTGGTATACTTACTCACTATTGCATGTCTTGCTTACGCTCAGTGCCTTATATTTTTAAGATAAGAAAATGAACTGCTATAATTCGACGAACGACATTAGTACAAGAAACTTCATAGAAGTCACATGAGCTGGAGGTTTTATGGAAGCTGTAGAAATTTATGCTAATAGGAAGGAAGCTAACGACATGACATACCAACACTAGGGTTAGACCATTGACAGTTATTACACTGCATTCTTCGTGAGCAATTGAAATAGGAAGTGACACTTGACACAAGAAATACTCCACATGTATGTTTCTGATTTGCCATGATTCTTGAAGTGGTGTACACACTATGAAATATTACTATCATTCATAGTACGTAATCGTACTTAATTACTGAGAGTTATTCGAACTAAAGTCTGTTAGAGGTCATGTATGCATTTTTTTTTATTTAATGATGGACAAGGTAACCAAAATGTACTTTATAATTCATAATGAGTAGAAGATTTGGCTCAGATGGATTACACAGAGGTTGTGTGTGGACATTGTGTCTTCGGATTGTATGGGATGATGAACTGAAGTTTGCATTAGGATTTTATCTGTACTTGTTCGAGGAGACTGACTAGAGGAAAGAGTTGTTATGGAAGTGAAATTGTATTGGTAATAAGGTTTATATGTATCGACGTATTGAAGAGGTATTATTGAGGTATTGAGATTATGTGAAGTTGATGATTATTGGAGTTTTGGTGGACAAGAGGTAAGGTAAATGATATTGATGATAAGGTTTATATGTATCGACGTAAGAGGTATTATTGAAGTATTGAGATTATGTGATGCTGATGATTAATGGAGTTTTGGTGGATAAGAGGTAAAGTAAGTGAGGAGCATATTTTTTTGTTGGTCTATATGGAACAAGGAGGGTGAAGATGGCAGACTAGAACACTAAAGTGGAAGGAAGATTGTCTACACACACTTTGTTAAACCAATAAGCAGTACATACTTTTTTTTGGAGAGAGGAAGTAATTGCATACCTTGGCACACTGACAGTTGTTCAACAACTGTACATTTTGATTTGGCTTGGCAAACATTGGTCTTGACATGCTGACTATGACATTGACTAACTATTATTGACTGTTATACACTATGCCACTACTACTTGATACATATGATGAACATCGAATTTTGACAGAATTGCATTTACACAGTTAACACTATTTAATTACACAGTAGTACTTAATGTGGATGAAAGATGAGTGAGTGTGTTTTGTGTGTTTTCCCTTCCTAATCCCAAATTGGTATCGACCTATCTCCTAAATATTATTTTACTTGTGTGTTGTGGCTTGCACTGACACCCATAAATATTATAGGTTTACTGATATTTGTGTATTGGTAATAGTTAATATGACAATTATCTGATATGATTTGTGTGTTTATTATAATTTGTATGTTTAGTGTAAGAGCATTGAGAATAATTTTGTAAAAGCAATTGTGTGTGCATTCAAACTATTGTTCATGCCTGAACTGTCTGATTAGTGATGGTGAATATTATGGACTGTTACCTGCACTTGTTCAACATAATGCGTGCCACTTAGAAATGTTTAATTTCTGCTGATGAACTGTGTGATCAGTGATAGTGAATATTATGGACTGTTACTTGTACTTTTTCTACATGATTGGTGCCACTAGGACATGTTTAATTTCTGCTTATAAACTCTGATGAACGGTGTGATTAGTGATAGTGAATATTATGGACTGCTGTCTGCACCTGCTCAACATTGCTGGGTGCCACTGATGAAACTGTTTCTACTGACATAATGTCACTTGTTGCTGTCTGCACCTGCTCAACATTGCTGGGTGCCACTATTGGAACTGCTTCTACTGAAATGATGTTACTTCTTGCTGTCTGCACTATAAAGGCACATTTGCATGCCGAGCGTGAGTTTCCTCGGAAACGCGAGATATTAATTAAATAAATAATCAGTGACAAATAAATAAAGCCTATGGCACACAACTGCAGCGCTGTGTCGCTGATAAAACAAAAGTACATTTTCGTTAGTCGTATGTTTGATTAAGAAAGGGGAGCTCTCGTTGAAGTGGTGCGAGAAGCACGTATTTTAGTTTATTGTCTGGCACACCGCCATATTTCATTATATAGAAAATTACTGCGAGTTGCAACCATACTAGGCACTCGATTCTGTAAAGAATTTATATTTATAAAAGTAAGTAGGATTATGAACTGTAGGCTTATTCATTGAATATATCTGATTTAACTAACTGTGTAATTTTTTGTTTAGTAGACAATCACCTCTGTACGACGTTTTGGCATGGCTGGCAAATTATTGTAATATTGAGATTTAGTTTATGAGTCCGCACCTACCGCAGCAGTCTTTGGAAACGATTTAATTACGAAGTCCGATTATTTCAGTTTTATTTCACGGTCAACTACGAGTAACATTGCCTTTACGAAAAAGCCATTGTCAAGCGTCTGATACCGAATAATCAAAACCTGACGACTCATAGGAGAGCCAATCAGACAGATAAAAATAATTAATATTTTATTTTATTTTATTTTATTTATTTTATATTGGCGACTGCGTGTCGGACTTGTTATTTTGTCATTTGTTACATTGTTCTCTTTGTTTCATGTGAAAAATCAACCTTCTGGTCCTGGACTTGACTATATGAGAAATAAAAAAAAAAAAAATCAGAAGATATTTGCCAATTATAAAATTTTGCGGGAAGACGCAAAGAAGCTTCCAGCAAAATAAGGTAAGACGCAGCATCTTTGCATTAGCAGGCTTGACCAGACGTATAATTCAGTGTATTAGCTTTTCAGTAAAATTCTGTAGTGTTTCTTTTCCGCATAACAGTTTCAGTGATAAATTCCATTCTCAGTATTTTTCCTTAAACAATAACGTATGCAACAATACCAATACACGAGTGTACAATATGGCCGACTTCTGTACGATATCATGTAACATGGCCAGCAGCCATTACCAATAATCTCAAATTCAGTTTACATTTTTAAATTAACAAACAGCCATTGTTGCTACGAGCGATTCATGCTCAACTGCATTTTATTTTAAAACCAGTGTCAAACATTAATTTCTTGAAATATATAGCACGTGTGGCATGGTAATAACTAGAAAACAATACGCAAAAATGGAACAGCAAAGACGTACTATTCAGACGCAATCCGACTCGGACGAGAGACAAATGTTAGAAAATGACTTTACGACAGCAACCGGTAGTGACGATACATCAAACATTGACGGGAGTGTTGACGAAAATTTTGACAATAGGCCGTCCACCACAAAAATTTCAAAGTCTCAGTCAGAGCCCATGTTAATACATGACGTCACGTCTAATGACGCGGCGGGGGCAGAGACCTTGCAAACAGTAAACATTGCCAACATGTTACAAATGCTAATGAAACAAAACGCAGAAAATATGGCAACCTTAAGGATGCAGAACGCGGAAAACATGGCAACCTTAAAGACACAAAATGAACAGTTAAAGACACAAAATGACGAAATTAAATCTGATCTCATAGCAATCAAGGCATGTAATGACACTTTGTGTAAACGTGTGGAACTTATAGACGCCACACTGACCGAACAGATGACTGAACTCAGTACGAAATTTTCCAAGCTTAATACGAGACAAGAAAAGACTACAAATGACGTAGCACTTTTACAGAAACAATTAAAAAACCTTAATGTCACGTGTGAAGCTCTTACTGAACAAATTCAAACATATCCTTCAGTACACGACAACCTTGAAAAACGAATTACTGACGTGCAGAATAAATTTGACGATGTTGAACAACACCTGACTGACATCTTACAATCTGATGCCACAGCTCATTTTCAAAATATTAATAAAGAATTTCATGATTGGGTAGAGAACAAAGACAAACATTTTGATAGATGCATACGTGAAAATTTACCAACAATTGTGCACGACTCCGTAGCGGAATACATCACTAATAACAAACAGCTGATTAGTGACGCAGTACAATCCGTCACTGCACCCATGAGACAATTCACCGATCAACCACAGTCTGAATGTAACGAAAATATCAGTCAAAATGTACAGTTCAGAAACCAATATACATTCGAGTATGACGCACACATACCGCACACCACAAACACACAAGAACAAAACACACCACGACTACAACACATACCACGACGTGCAACCACAAACACAAGCTATTATCATGGTAAACCACAGCAACATTATCGTAATTACTCGCCAGCTGAGCATTGCAGTAATTACAGTGGAACAAATCCATATCATAATGCAAAGGAAGAAGAAAGCTTAATAAAACACAGGCAATTTCAGGCTTTTATCCCAGAGAAACGAACCATTCATCCGGTGATTTTTCTTAAATCTTTTAGTAACGCATTTCCACGCACTTGGAGTGACCGGAAAAAGATTTCATATATTGTCGGTTACATCCAAGGCGATGCAGCTGTCTGGGCATACAGTCAAGCTGACGTATGTACCACGTACAGTGAGTTTGAGCGTGCCTTTCTGAACAAATTCTGGTCGCAATCCGTCCAGGAGCGACTCAGGAGACAAATTTTAGAACCTGAAACTTTTAACAGTAAAAATGGTAACTTACGCAGATATTTTGAAAAATACTTGAACATGGGACATTTTTTAGACGAACCAGTCGCAACACGTGATATACTCCGAGCGTTGAAGGCCAAATTGCCTTTCAACATTAAGGAAAAACTTCTACATATCCCGGATGACGATTCAGATTATTTTTTAACAGCTTTAGATTCGGTTGACATGTTACTTGAAGATCAGCGCTTCGCGCGGCAAAACAGCAGCCACAATGTTTACACTAGTGGTATGCAAAACATGCAGGCTTGCCAACACAATTCTGGCGCGCCCACAGTTGGATACGC
The DNA here is from genome assembly GCF_021461385.2 of Schistocerca piceifrons. Classification (NCBI taxonomy): domain Eukaryota; kingdom Metazoa; phylum Arthropoda; class Insecta; order Orthoptera; family Acrididae; genus Schistocerca; species Schistocerca piceifrons. The sequence goes on from NC_060141.1 coordinate 694,425,814, forward strand.
GGTACAACAAAAACAGCAAACTCACATGCCGTCTCAGTACGGAAATCAAAATCAACACGCGTATTCCAATACGAACAATAGTTACAACAGTAATAACATTTCATGCGGCAATCCATACAAAAGGCACCGCGGTAATAACTGCAACGGTAACAACGGATACAAAGGTAATAACAAAAACACAAACAGAAATAGAAATAATAATAACTACGAGCCAAGACAGCATCAAGGTTGGACTCGTAACGATCAGTACTTTTATTCAAACTCTGCTTTACCACAGCAGCCACCAGGTCAAAATTGGAGCATACCTTACGACCGACAGGTAAGTTATAATGCGCAACAGCAACAACAACCGCAAAAGTTTGGAGATCATAATAGGCAATATCCGAATGTGAATATAATAGAAATGACACCTGATGCACAACCTCAATCTGTGTCAGTACCTAGTACAAATGATAATCCAACAAACTAGAAACAGTCACTACTTTGCCCCAGGTCGTGGCTGAAGAATCCTTGGGGGGCGGCTTCAATGTTAATCAGTTATTTGACACCACACTTGAACAACAGAATAATGATATGCCGAGTAATTCTAAACAAAAACTACCTGTTTTATTTATAAGATACAACCACAATAACAATATATCAGATGAACTTTTACAAGACAGTACACAATGTCGTTTAAACACAAATGAAATTGTTTTAGCATCCACTACTGGTGTAGTAGGTGGGATTCCAACTACTATTATCCTAGATACAGGTGCAGCTGTGAGCGTTTTATCTTTTAATTTTTATAAAAAGATGTGTGAATTGGAACCTGTGCCTGAGTTTCCTGCCCAAAACTGTAAAATAACTACTGCACTAGGTAATAAGTCATGTAGGGTTACGAAGCAAGTTTTTGTAAACGTTAAAATAGGTAATGGAACCGTACAATGGCCATTCCTGGTTGTACAAAACCTTGTGACAAATTGCATATTAGGAATAGATATTATGAGCGAGAAGGACTGCATTATAGACTTCTCCAAAGATAAATGTATTTTAAATGATAAAGGCAGTGTAATTATTATTGATTTGGACAGGAGAACTCTAAAGCATGACAAACACTGTACAGGGTACAAGGTACAGTTAGTACTTGACAAAGACATTCAAGACATGCAAACACACTCATCTGACGCAGAGCTAATGGACTTGAAAACATTGCTTGATCATAAGATAAGTGAAGCTACAGCTCTCAGTGTACATGAACGTATAAAACTACAGGAAGTGTTATCCAAATATTTACAAGTTTTTACCAAACGATTAGGTGTTATCAACACGTATGTGTACAAGATTGAAGTTAAGCCTCACAAGATCTTCTACCATAAGACATATAACGTACCGTTATCTCAACGACCTGCTGTGTGGCAAGAACTAAAACAAATTACAACATAGATTATAAGTAGTATAGAAATTTTCATTTCAGCGTTCCAGAGTCGCAGTTGAAGACAGAAGAACTTTTCTTTCAACGCCGCGGTTCCACCGAGAAGACTGAATATTAAAGTAAAATTTATAATTACGTAGCAGTGAATGATATATAAATTTTTCACGGAATATTTGTGACTGTAGGTACCACTGACTTGCTATGACACCTGACGAACCGACAGACGTCATCTGTGAAGCGATCTTTTACTTCGAGAAATAGATTAGACGCACATCTCTCAGCAAGAAAAGCATCTACCAGTAGTCAAGGCCACACAGACACACTACACACACGCACAAAACGCGAGGAATCGAACATTTTCTCTCTCTTACTATTTTGAATATTTATTGAGTAGTGAAAACGCCTGGTCTTGCCTACTGATGTAATGAATGTTGTGTCTAACCTATCTTAATTTCAGATGACATCACAAAAAACATCGATAATATCCCAGCAAAACCGCTAAAGAGGATGTAAATATCTGCAATTCATGTAATCAAATATGACACAATGTAATAACCTATAGCTATGTAATGATGATGTAAACATGTTTATGTGCAACTGTATTATGTTTATGCTAAGAAAATATGTGACGTGTGTATGTATTATTACTTATGTTTTTTTTTAAACTGATGTATAATGTAACTGTTACTGTGTGAAAATTTGAACGATAACGAGTGCCAAAATGTGAAAAACTTTTTTTAAAAAAAAAAAAAAAAAAATTGCGTAGTGAACCACTATTCACGGACATTAACGTACATTACTAAGTCTGCAACTACGCAGAAACCTATGTGAAAGAAACTGTTAATGACATTCATGATGCATCGTACCTTTGTTAACGCGATGAACGATTTCTTCGATGAGTAACCACGAACATTTAGGTGAGCTATATTTAAAAAAAAAAACTGAATATGTGAAGTGCATAATTCGTGCATCGTCTAGCGACATTACTACAGTACCCAACTTCAAGATGTTAACTGGATTAAATGGACACAAAGTGCCTGTCCAGAAAACAATACGACGGGTGGAAGAATTTTGGTTGGAACTTCAGGGAATGAAATGTTCTCGAAATGTGACGGACACGCTTACCTGGACTGTCCAAGGATCGACGCCAGCTATGTGCCGTCCGAGGTTCTGCAACCAAGCTTCCACGGAATATCGAAAACGAACTGCATATGGACTAATTACTCGACGGGTCACGTCTGATCTGTAATAAACAATGCTTTTTGTCACAACGAACTGCATCACAACGACTATAATGGAAATAGGAAATGGACATGCTTATGTATCAATCACGTTGTTATACAACGATGTTACTGTGATCAAAAAAACTTTACCACGACGATACTAACCTGTAAAAAATTATTGTGCAGCAGATGAATATGAACTGTGATAACGACACCATGTGTATAGGTCAACGCACCTGAAAAATACGGACATTTTTCTTTGAAGCATTTCATTGCAATGCTATGTAACTAAGAACATTCAACAATCTAAAGTTGTATTGTATTATAACAAATATTGTAATTTTAAAACTAAGTTACCTGTCATAGAATGTAGTCTTCATATGTAATCTTGGTGGAATATTTTCTTTGTGCAACGACTAAGAAATGCGCGCGCACACGAACAATATGAACTGCAATACTGTGCCGCGTGATCTAAATTTACGAAATAACGGCAGTGCCGTAGTTACACAGACGCTTCTGCGCATGCGCGCACTCTGTTTTGCCAACATAAGAACTTTTTCGGCGCACGCGCGTCATTCAAATTTTGTGTATAATATACAGTATAATGTAAGTCATGTAAATAGTTGTAGATAACTTAGATTTTCTTGTGCCTTTAGGTGAATTGCTCGCCTGCAGGTGTGTCCTTTCGCCTCGCAATTCAGGGGGCAATATAAAGGCACATTTGCATGCCGAGCGTGAGTTTCCTCGGAAACGCGAGATATTAATTAAATAAATAATCAGTGACAAATAAATAAAGCCTATGGCACACAACTGCAGCGCTGTGTCGCTGATAAAACAAAAGTACATTTTCGTTAGTCGTATGTTTGATTAAGAAAGGGGAGCTCTCGTTGAAGTGGTGCGAGAAGCACGTATTTTAGTTTATTGTCTGGCACACCGCCATATTTCATTATATAGAAAATTACTGCGAGTTGCAACCATACTAGGCACTCGATTCTGTAAAGAATTTATATTTATAAAAGTAAGTAGGATTATGAACTGTAGGCTTATTCATTGAATATATCTGATTTAACTAACTGTGTAATTTTTTGTTTAGTAGACAATCACCTCTGTACGACGTTTTGGCATGGCTGGCAAATTATTGTAATATTGAGATTTAGTTTATGAGTCCGCACCTACCGCAGCAGTCTTTGGAAACGATTTAATTACGAAGTCCGATTATTTCAGTTTTATTTCACGGTCAACTACGAGTAACATTGCCTTTACGAAAAAGCCATTGTCAAGCGTCTGATACCGAATAATCAAAACCTGACGACTCATAGGAGAGCCAATCAGACAGATAAAAATAATTAATATTTTATTTTATTTTATTTTATTTATTTTATAGCACCTGGTCAACATTGCTGGGTGCCACTGATGAAACTGTTTCTACTGACAAATGTCACTTGTTGGTGTCTGCACCTGTTCAACATTGCTGGGTGCCACTGATGGAACTGCTTCTACTGAAATGTCACTTGTTGGTGTCCTCACCTACTCAACATTGCTGGGTGCCACTAATGGAACTGTTTCTGCTGAATGATGTCATTTGTTGGTGTCTGCACCTGTTCAACAATGCTAGGTGCCACTGATGGACTGCTTCTACTGAAAAGATGTCACCTGTTGGTGTCTGTACTTGCTCAACATTGCTGAGTGCCACTAATGGAACTGCTTCTGCTGAATGATGTCACTTGTTGGTGTCTGCACCTGTTGACCATTGCTGGGTGCTACTGTTGGAACTAATCATTGAAAGCATTTTATGTGAACATTTGTATAAACTGATTTTTTGTGTATTGTGTGAACTATTATGTAAAGTCACATGTATGAAAGAAGTTGTATTGCTTACTGTATTTCATATATTAGATTATTGAAAGGTCAGTGCAAAGCCAAAATTTTATCTAATTATATGATATTTACGTATTAATATTATCTTTTATTTTTGTCTGTATTTTTGTGGACGAATTTGGTGGTATTTTCACCACCAATGCTGGCAAAAATACCATCAAATTCTGGCCCGTGGAGGAGAGGCATATGAAAGGTGGCTACACTGAGCCACAGCGCCAGAGATTGCGCCAAAGAGTATTATTCCGCCGCCTCCACTGGCAGTGCTTGTCGAGAACTCGTAGTAGTCAGTGCTTGCTGAGATGTCGTAGTGCAAAGTTCTTGTCGAGAGGTCGTGTTGGAGAGTGCTTGTTGAGATGTGGTAGTAGTGAGTCGGTGTTGATATGTTGTAGTAGAGAGTGCTTGTTCCATGTTTTATGCAGTTGTTTGATGGGCTAGACAGTAGATGTTGTTCGAATGGAGATATTGTAATGATCAGAGTGCTTTTCGTCAATATATATGAAGGTAAAATATTCCCTTTTTTTTCATTATTTCCATGTCTTAAATAATGCGTCATTACAGGTTCAGTCAACAAAGCATCTGGCTTGTGTTCTTGTATTAGAGTGTAATTCTGGTTTTCTTGCGCAATTATAGTATTTCTATTTTTTTAATTACTTCAGTATAAATGATATTTAAAATTTCTTGTCTTATTGAAGAAGAACCGTGCCAGACGTGTACGTTGAATCACACTTCCACACACAGAACAGTTACACTTGTGCTTTGTTGTTGCGTTGGTTTTATAGCTGCTGGGGACTTAATTAATGAATTGTGTTAACGGAAAATTTCATTCCTTTCTTTGTTGTTATTCTATGCAGTCAGATTGCGTACTAAAACTAGTCAGGGCCAATCTTTTACGAGACTTCGTAACGGGACAGTCAGCTACTAAAAATAAAAAAATTATTTGCATTATATTTAATTAAGCCCCCATGCATCAGCTTTTCAGAGCATTCGCGCAAGGTTGGCGCCGGTGGCGACGTCTACAACATGATGACATGAGGAAAGATTCCAACCGATTTCTCATACGCAAACAGCAGTTGACCGGCGTTGCATGGTGTAACGTTATTGTGATGCCTCGTGTAAGGAGGAGAAATGCGTACCATCATGTTTCCGACTTTGCTAAAGGTCGGATTATAGCCTATCGCGATTACGGTTTATCGTATCGCGACATTGCTGCTCGCGTTGGTCGAGATCCAATGACTGTTAGCAGAATATGGAATCGGTGGGTTCAGGAGGGTAATACGGAACGCCGTGCTGGATCCAAACGGCCTCGTATCACTAGAAGTCGAGATGACAGGCATCTTATCCGCATGGCTGTAACGGATCGTGCAGCCACGTCTCGATCCCAGAGTCAACAGATGGGGACGTTTGCAAGACGACAACCATCTGCACGAACAGTTCGACGACGGTTGCAGCAGCATGGACTATCAGCTCGGAGACCATGGCTGCGGTTACCCTTGACGCTGCATCACTGACAGGAGAGCTTACGATGGTGTACTCAACGACGAACCTGGGTGCACGAATGGCAAAACGTCATTTTTTCTGATGAATCCAGGTTCTGTTTAAAGCATCATGATGGTCGCATCCGTGTTTGGCGACATCACGGTTGGAAGCGTGTATTCGTCATCGCCATACTGGCGTATCACCCGGCGTGATTGAATGGGGTGCCATTGCTTACACGTCTCGGTCACCTCTTGTTCGCATTGACAGCATTTTGAACAGTGGACGTTACATTTCAGATGTGTTACTACCCGTGGCTCTACCCTTCATTCGATCCCTGCAAAACCCTACATTTCAGCAGGATAATGAACGACCGCATGTTGCAGGTCCTGTACGGGCCTTTCTGGATACAGAAAATGTTCGACTGCTGCCCTGACCAGCACATTCTCCAGATCTCTCACCAATTGAAAACGTCTGGTCAATGGTGGCCGAGCAACTGGCTCGTCCCAATACGTTAGTCACTACTCTTGATGAACTGTGGTATCGTGTTGAAGCTGCATGGGCAGCTGCACCTGTACACTCCATCCAAGCTCTGTTTGACTCAATGCCCAGGCGCATCACGGCCGTTATTACGGCCAGAGGTGGTTGTGCTGGGTACTGATTTCTCAGGATCTATGCACCCAATTGCATGAAAATGTAATCACATGTCAGTTCTAGTATGATATATTTGTCCAATGAATACCCATTTATCATCTGCATTTCTTCTTGGTGTAGTCATTTTAATGGCCAGTAGTGTACATATAAGTTTTTGAGATGAAATACTGCTATAAATTATGTCACAGCATATTATGGAGTCGAGGTACCCTCCATTGATGCTCTACATTGACTTCTGAATGATGAAAACATTTGTAAAAAACACATTAATCTTGGCAAAAGTCACGAAGCTTACGTATATATTGCTTAAGGCAACTACCGCAACGTATCCTTTGAATAGGTCAGGGTCGCTTTCCGTCACCACCAATTCCCACAAGATATTGTAGTTTGTCTGTAATGACGTCGTCGCTGCCGAAACAAAAAAGAATAAACTTCACTTCCTTTCACACAAATGATAATCCGGAACCACGCTCCAAATGAGCCTGGAATCCGAATCCCTTCAGATGACAGCGTACGGACTAGCGCTCTCAGCCAACTCGGAAAAACTCGGATGATGTAAATACACCGCGAGTCCTCTGTTCTCGTGGCGTGACGCTTACACGAAGAGCTTTGTACCGAGATGTATTGCATTTTGTATGAAGTGGAAACTCAAGCAAAACGGCGAACAACGTAAATTATTCCCACGTACTGGGGAGAGACTCGGCGGGTTGTCTGTTGAAACAGTGTATTCTGTTAAGACTACAGCCATCACTTTGTTCGCGGTGGTAATGGAGGAGGGGAAGGCGCAATAAATCACCGAGCGTTGCTGCGGAGATTAATTCTGCCGACTCACAATCGCAATTAAAAGCTGATTGAGTTAGGATTCCGGAGCGCGGGCGTCACATGAAGATAATAAACTCTGGGCTTAACAGACGCCTGACGCTTGCTTCCGCCTGCCGCTCCTCGCGTCCTCGGACGGAGCGAAATGAAACTTCTGTAACAGGCAGATTTAGTTGATAGCCTCGGCCCAGTTCGGCGCTGCGCGGCTGCTAGCGAACAAATGAGCATCGGCCGAGGTGGCGAAGCGCGACATGCGGTGCGCATGCGCGCAGAGGCGGCGCCAGCGCCAGCCGGATTACAGAAATTGGAAACAGCGCGCCGCGGGAAGACAGCTAACTCATTTACCGTCAGCTGCCACGCAGGAATCTCGGCCAGCACCCCAGGGAAACCACGGAGCGCTCGTTTCGATACGCCCCGTGGAGCCAGAAATGGCGTCCGTGATCGGTGGTGCAGCTACAGGCAGATCACGTCCCTCGTGTAGGGGAGCTGTTTTCTCGGTTTTTAAGAGACTCTCTTTATTTATCAGTTCTATTTCTGGATGAAACTGACGCGTGGAAGAAATCTGTAAATAGTATGCTGCTTTACAAAACCCGCAAGTGCAGGGAGTGTATGTAATTGAAAGAAAAAAAAACTTCAAACTGTGCTCCAGAGCTTTTACAAAAGATATTTTTGTGTATTCCGTCACAAACCGACTAGTTAGTTAGTTAGTTTCATGTTCCATGGGTTATTTTACACGATACATCTTAATGATGTGGAACAAGTCATTTTACATTCGCAAGGCAAATTAATTTGCAAGTATGGTTGCATTCGAACATTTCTAAACTTTTTCTTTTTTTCCAAAACCATTTACACATTACTATATACCTTTCGCCGAGGTTAAGCGCTGTCCGGCGTGGTCGGCACTTGAATGGGTGCTGAGCCCACACCCCTCCTATCCGCATCCTCCACTCAGGATGACACGGCGGTCGGATAGTCCCGGTAGGCCACTCGTGGCCTGAAGACGGAGTGCTAACATTACTATAACAGGAGCTCTTCTACGGGGCAGAAGAAGTTGTCAAGGAGAAACGTTTACAGTTTGTTTTCAAATTTTACTTGTATCAGATATTTTATATCAATGGGTAAGACATGAAAATTTTTTTTTGCAGAATTATGCACCCCTTTTTGTGCAAAAGACACTCTTAATGTGGAGTAATTAATGACATTTTCCCTTCTGGTATCCAATTATGTACATCACTGTTCCTTTTGAACTGCGGTGGATTATTTACGACAAACTTCGTGAGCGAATAAATATATTGTGTAGCAGTAGTCACAATGCCCAACTCCTTGAACAGACGCCAATAAGATTACTGTGGATGGACACCACACATTATTCTTAGGAAACTTTCTTCTTTAAAGATGTTACCCCAGAACATTATTCTATTTAACATTACAAAATGAAAACATGCAAAATACGTCAGATTACTGATTTTTCAGTCCCCAAGATTTTCAATGATTCTAAGTGAAAATGTGGTTCAGTTAAGTTCTTTTAGGAGTTCTAAAATGTTATTTATTCGGTTTAAATTCTTGTCATTAAGAACACCTGAGAATTTTGAGGTTTCCACTCTATTTATTATATCCTCATCAAGTGTTACACTTGTCACTGGTGTAGCGCCCCCTAGATGTGCAGAACTGAGTATCTTGTATTTTTTCAAATTAATGGTGAGACCATTTAGAGAATACCAGTCAATGATACCTTTAAGAACTTTATTTGCCATTTATTTTGTTTCTGTTTGTATGCTTGGATTGATTACGACACAAATATCATCTGCAAAAAGAACTAATTCTGCTTGTTGTTATTGTTGTCTTCATTGCACTGTTACTAGCTTCTACACTAATTTGGCGAACTTCAGCATTTAAAATGGTGTGTACTAAATGTCTGTTATTTTAAAATAGGTTAATACTTAGTACTTTGGAAGAATGTGGCGCTACAGTATATAGGTCAGATACAACTTGTGTTCTGGGCTAGATGCTGTCATGCCATCTACAACGTGTGTTCCAAGTAGGGTGATGATGTGCCATAGACAGCTTGTGCTCTGGGTTAAATGATGGCGTGTGTAATGATACCATAATCGTTATCACTAGCAGTGAACTACTTAACAGAAGGCGCTAGATGGCGAGCCTTAGCTTCTAGAACTTACTGCATCCGCTCGTCTTTACCAGAGGACAGGAAATTGTCATGTCACGACGATAGGCGCGAAGTGCGCGAATCAGTAATGGGACAGACTCGGTCGAGTGAACACGTGGTGATGTGAAGGAACTGTGAACAGGAAAACGCAAAGTCGGATTATAAAGTGTTACCTACTGCATTGAGAGAAATATTTGGTTGAAATAGGGATGTTTAATCGTCTGTGGCTTTTTTGGAGTGCATGAACTTCAAAATTTGTGAGTGTCATCAAAGAGAATAAATGTCGCGTGGCTAGCGCCTCCCATCGGGTAGACCTTTCGCCTGGTGCAAGTCTTTCGAGTTGACGCCACTTGGGCGACTTGCTCGTCGATGGGGATGAAATGATGCTGATCAGAACAACACAACACCCAGTCCCTGAGGGGAGAAAATCTCCGACCCAGCCAGGAATCGAACCCGGGCCCTTAAGATACACATTCTGTCACGCTGACCACTTTTTTTTTTGTATTGATATATTTATTTATTTGTTTTTTCTTTTAAATAAGGGATTTAACAACATGCTTAATATTTTATATTGATTTATTGCAAATTCGTCACATTGTATATATACGAGGGCCGTTCAGAAAGTAACCTCCGGTTGATTTAAAAAAATACACCAACTTAAATAAAAATATTTTAATATATACATCTTACAACTACATCTTTGCACTATTTTTCTACATAGTCTCCATAGCGATTGAGGCACTTATCGTATCTCTTCACAAGCTTTGAAATTCCTTCTGCATAAAAATCACCCGCTTGTGCCTGGAGTTAGCCTGTGACCGCATCTTTGAGCTCTTCGTCGTCATCAAACCGCTGTGACCCGAGCCATTTCTTCAAATGCATGAAGAGGTGATAATCACTTGGCGCCAGGTCTGGGCTGTAAGGTAGATGGTTGATAACGTCCCACTTGAAGGACTCAAGAAGGGCCGTTGTTCTGCGAGCAGAGTGAGGACGGGCGTTATCGTGCAAAAAAACGATACCGGAAGTCAGCATACCACGGCGTTTGTTCTGTATAGCCCGTCGTAACTTTTTTATTGTTTCACAGTGCACGTCTTGATTAATGGTCGTACCACGTTCCATGAATTTTACCAACAACACCCCTTTGGCATCCCAAAACACCGTTGCCATCAGTTTTCTGGCAGAAAAATCTTGCGAGGCTTTTCTTGGTTTGGTAGGCGAATTTGAATGTGCCCACATCTTTGATTGTTCTTTTGTCTCAGGGTTCACGTACTTAATCCAGGTTTCGTCACCGGTGTGTTTAACAATGGTTCTCCTTCGTCCTCATAACGTGACAGAAAGTCTAATGCAGAGGCCATTCTTTGAGTTTTGTGGTGGTCGGTAAGAATTTTGGGCACCCATCGTGCACAGAACTTACGGAAACCCAATCTTGCTGTCACTATCTCGTGCAAGAGAGTCTTAGAAATCTGTGGAAAACCAGTAGACAGGTCCGACATTGAGAAACGTCGATTTTCACGAACTTTTGCATCAACTGTCTGAACGAGTTCGTCAGTCACCAATGATGGTCTACCACTCCTCTCTTCATCATGAACGTTTTCTCGTCCACTTTTAAATAAACGTACCCATTCACGGACAACTCCTTCACTCATAACTCTTGGTCCGTACACGGCACAAAGCTCACGATGAATAGCTGCTGCAGAATATCCTTTGGCTGTAAAAAACCTTATGACAGCACGCACTTCACATTTGGCGGGGTTTTCTATTGCAGCACACATTTCAAACTGCCACAAAAACTAAACTAGCGCAGGTACGACGTTCACTCGACCATGGCTTGATGCCGACTGACCTGTTGTGTGCGTGAACGCACAGATGGCGTCGCTACTCCCCCCACAACCCGCACTGTGACCAATCGGAGGTTACTTTCTGAACCGCCCTCGTATATATATATATATATATATATATATATATATATATATAAAATCATGAATACCTACCTAACATTAGCAGCCAATATTTTAGATTTAACAGATTTGTACATGACAATATCACAGCACAATCATTAAAAAATTTTCTTCTCAGGGCACCATTTATATGCTTCACTTGTCATATCATTTCTCCATCACAACCAAGTACTTTGCCAATAGAAATAAATGTCCATCATATACTGGCAACCTTAAAGAGCACTTCACAGCAAACAGTCTACTGAGTTAACTATAATTTTGTTTGCCATTACTCAAGGCACTCAATTGAGTTTATAAATTAGCTTTGAGAAGAAATATCAACATACATTCAAAATTAAGAGTTTAAAAAGTGAAATAATTTCAATGAATGATAACTAAAGATTATTTCACTGGAAAAATCATACAGCATACAGTGAAGTTTCAGCCATTTTGTGAAAACATACATAATGGTATCCTGCAATACACACAATATTTTCTATTTGTGGAATTGTGACAGTACTCCTCACAATAATACTCAACCATCAACATGCCAGCTGCAGACAGCTAGGACAGCCAATATCTGGGACAGCCCAATTTTTTGACTCCAGCTTTAAACATCAAAATTGTGATGTCTTTTTAATGGACTAGATTTTTATAATCAAAATTATTTTAGTGCAATATTCATTCTGGAACATTTCAAAATATATTTATACAGACAATATATTTATGGCATATTTTTAAATTTATGTATGTAGTTTGCAACTATTTACACTCAATATGTAGATATATTTACATCAGAGTACACAGAAAATTGGGCAATGCCTGGAAATCACTTCAACATGACTGTCAAATCATAATGTGAAGGGACTTCTTTTTACATAAAAGAAATCTACTGTACACTAAGCCTACTCTGCAGTAGGATTATAAGTAGGATTATTTTATACAGTTTAGAGCAAATCTACCACACATTGATTAGCACTGTAACATCTCTTCAAAATAAAGTATCACTCAGTACTGTTTGCACCATTTTACAGTTTCTTAATTGCTGAATCAGCAACGATTATTTAAAAAAGTTAATTTGAGTAATCTGCAAAAAAAAAGCTTCTTAAACTGCAATAGTGTGATTCTGTAATTTTAAAGAAGAGTCCGGAAGGACAATGCAATATGGTTTCCAGTCATACTATCTAAACAGTACATAATAGTCCATTTTTACAATCACTCAACTACCCCGGGCAGACATCAAGGAGAAAGAGTATGTTTAAGTAAAAGGTCATCATCTTTTATTCCAAGGGAACCTTGCCCTATTTTATATTTGATTTTATAGTAAATAATTACGATCATGCTAAGTACAGATAAGCTACAGTTTCGTTTTTTATGTCATTATGATTGAAAAGTCTCATCCCCTACAGTCCTATAGCCAATCATTAGGAACACAGTCGTCATAAAGATTAAAATTAATGAGGGTGGGGGGTGGGGGGGGTGGCAAGAGCTTAAACGTGGTATACACAACCTGTCTCCTCAGTTACATGACGTTGCGCCTGTAAGTAACTATTTGAATGTGAAACATAGATATTATAAAATTACATCAGAATTTACTTCATTTGCAGACTAATAATTATAGCTATTAGGAGTAGTTTGTTAGTAGGTTGGTTAGTACCTCCAAACAGATGTGACAAGAGCAAGCTATAAATGCTTATTTACCTCTTGGCGGTTGGTCAGTTGTTGAAGTATGTATGCGTGGTTGCAGAACAGTTAACCTATACTGACAGGCATACTCCGCCTACTAGGGCAGAAAAAATCAGGTAACAAATTATGTGACGTGTTTGTGGGAAGACTGTTCGATGCAGAGAAGAAAGAACCAACACACTGATGTGTGTCCATGTTATGGCACCACATAGAAAATATCTCCACTTGTACCTGTTACATCCCGTATTTCTACAGCAATGGCTGATGTGAATAGCGACTTTCTTTTGTAAATAAGAAATGCACGATTTGCCTCCTATCTTTTGTCACTTCTTTTTTAACCATCTCGCCTTCTATTTAGCATGAAATCATCTCTGTACTTACATTTAAGGAGTTGGATAGTGGTAATTATAATCTACACCTTCGTCTATGTTTCATTTTAAAAGCACTGTTGCTAACCTTTGTCGCTAATGGTAACAACATTTCTATTTTTCGTTGTAACTGAAGATGGAACGAGATCAGATTGGTGACGTGTCAACTTGCGACTTGCATGCCAACTGCTCGCCATTGTATGCAGATTTGTACACTTCAGGAAACTTGAATCTTTGTATTCTAAACTTACTTCATGAAGAACGATCTAAGCTCTGGTACCGAACTCCACGGGTTTCGAATCCGCGCCAGACGGCATGGACCGCGATTACCACTAAAAAGTTCTCTATAGCCGTTGCGCCATAAGCCATGGCGCGCGCCTTCCTGGCCTGCGTATAACGTGAGGGCGCCACAGTGGAGCACGTGGTCCCAGCAGCCAATCGCGACATACCGTATTCTGTATATAAGCGCCTACCTCTCGCTCGGCTAAGCAGCCGCCTTGCCTTCCGCATCCGCCTTCCGTCCCCCACGCGCATCCTCTATGACCTTATCCCCTTCCCCCACCTTCTCCTTTTCCTTGAACACATCCGCACACTATATATTGTCCGCCGCCTTGATCCCCCTCACCCCCTGGTGTCTCCCTTCCTCTCCGCCCCCAACCAGTTGCCGCGCCTTTACCGTAGTGTCCCACCCTCTCTCCATCTCCACACCCTCCACCTCCTTTCCCAACACAACTTCCACCATCTACCCCCCCCCTCCCCCGGATGATGAGCTTCGCCCTGACATCTACCCTTCCAACCAACTCTAACCTCATCTTCCTGCCTCCTCCTCAGGGCTCCCTCTCCTCCCCCTCCCTCCTCCTGAGTGGCTTCCCCCTCCCTCTCTTGTGCGCCCTTTTAGTGTCTCTGCACTCCCTCCTGCCCTGTCTTCCCCCTTCATCTCCCACTCCACGTGTCTCCTGCCTCTTCGTGTACCCACTGACGCCCCTACTCTCTTAATCCCGCCGCTTCCCCTGCTCCCCTTGCTCTCCCCTCCTTTCCCATCCTCTCTGACCTTTCCCTCGGCAGGTCCCACCTGGCAGTTTTATTCTTCATCATGTGTGCTACAAGTGGGTTTTAAGTGTGTTGTTCTGGAGTGTTTTTAATACTGTGACCGACTTTTAACCTGTGCACGTCCATTCAGTGTCTTCTCTGTGTTTTAAGAATCGCAACTGGTTTTTTTTAACTTTCTGGTGACTTTTTTAACTGTCCCCCATGAACGTCTCCATGTCAGTCAATTTTTGCCTCCATTTTCTCCCTTTACTCTGTTTTATGTTTCCCTTTTTTATCGCCTTATGTATGTAACATTTTATTCTTATTTCAGTTGCCATGTCACTCGGCTAAAGAGTGACGGATTGTGCCACTGACAGCTCTCCCCAGCCCATATGGGGCAGGGGATTGAAATCACAATAAAGAAAAAAAAAAAAAAGCTCAGCTAAGCAGTCTGATATTCGTGTGAGTCTATCGGCATCTCTACTACAGACAGCGTGTTTAGCGTACTTTGTTTTCGTTTACGAGTGGATGTTGTTGATTCGTTTGGTTGTCGCTTGTGACCCCCTTGCTTCTTGCATGTTGTCGTCGTAAGGTCTTGCTCGACATTCTGTTGTTGTTCATGTCCACCCTTTCCCGTTCGTTTGTTTGTTTGCGGGCCGCTCCCATTTGGTCCTGCTGCGCTTTCTGGTCGGCAACCCCTTTGTTGCATAATATTTAATGCAAACATTGTTTGCAGTCAACAACCTAATATGCTCGCCAACAATGGTTTGGCATCTGGTTACCAACATATCTAGTAAGAATATCAATAACCATGGACCATTTGCAGCAGAAATTGTAATGTATCGACATTACTTAATTCAGCTATTATTTCCATATTTGTGCCCTGCAGTGATCACTGTAGCTCATCGCGATCTCCATATAGTGAGGATTCGGAAGAATGCTACAACACCAGTTTTCTCAGTTTAGCATTCCCATTTCTTTCATTTTACTACGGATGAGTTTCATACCACACACAACTCGTGTTCTGAGCTGCATGATGTTGTGTCATAAACAGCTTGTGTACAGGGTTATATGAGGTAATGATATACACAAATTGTGTTCCAGACCAGATGATATCATGCCACACACAACTTGTGTTTTGTGCTACATTAAGTCGTGCTATACATAATTTGTCTTTTATGCTAGAAGATGTCGTGTCACACTGCCATGTATAACCTGTGTTCTGGGTTACAGGTTATTGTGCTATACAGCACTTGTGCTGTGGATTATAATCTTGTCCTGTGTTCCAGGCTAGTTGATGTCAATCCAGCAATAAAATAAAAACAATATGGGATAGAGTTAAGTCAGAGACAGGTACAACCAGAAATGAGGAGGAACAAATAACTCCAAAAATAAATGAAACCATGGTAACAAACACATGTTGTGTTGCAAACCATTTAAACAAGTATTTTGTCTCTGTTACTGTTAGCATGGGGTTGTCAGGTTCACTGAATAATGCAATGGAATATCTGAGACCAGTTCACACAAGCAATCTCAGTAAAATGGAATTGAGACTTACTTCACCAAAAGAAACAGAATCCATGATAAAGTCCGTAAAATCAAAGCATTCTAGTGGTTATGATAACATATCAACAAAGTTAATAAAAGAGTGTTCATGTGAGCTTAGTCATATTAAAGTTATTTGTGTAATCAGTCACTTGTCACAGGAACATTCCCGGACTGGCTTAAATATGCTGAAGTTATACATCTCCACCAGAAAGGGGACAAAGAAATGCCGTCAAATTACCAACGGATCTCACTTTTGCCAGCTTTTTCAAAAATCTTTGAAAAGGTTATGTTCAAGCATCTACTTAAGCACCTTAGTGAAAATAACATACTGTCAAAGTCACAGTTTGGGTTTCTTAAGGTCTCTGATATTGAGAAAGCTATTACACTTACAGCAACAATGTTGTTAATTCATTGGACAACAAATTAGAGGCAACTGGCATATTCTGTGACCTGTCAAAGGCGTTTGACTGTTTGAATCACAGCATACTTTTAAGTAAATTAAAATATTATGGCGTCACTGGTAGTGCTGCAAAGTGGTTTCAGTCATATGTTACTAATAGAAAACAAAGGTGTCATTACATAACACTTCAGCAGTAGGCAATCAGACATCATCTGACTGGGAAGAAATTACATGTGGTGTTCCCCAAGGTTCCATACCAGGTCCACTACTGTTTCTTGATATACACTCCTGGAAATTGAAATAAGAACACCGTGAATTCATTGTCCCAGGAAGGGGAAACTTTATTGACACATTCCTGGGGTCAGATACATCACATGATCACACTGACAGAACCACAGGCACATAGACACAGGCAACAGAGCATGCACAATGTCAGCACTAGTACAGTGTATATCCACCTTTCGCAGCAATGCAGGCTACTATTCTCCCATGGAGACGATCGTAGAGATGCTGGATGTATTCTTGTGGAATGGCTTGCCATGCCATTTCCACCTGGCGCCTCAGTTGGACCAGCTTTCGTGCTGGACGTGCAGACCGCGTGAGACGACGCTTCATCCAGTCCCAAACATGCTCAATGGGGGACAGATCCGGAGATCTTGCTGGCCAGGGTAGTTGACTTACACCTTCTAGAGCACGTTGGGTGGCACGGGATACATGCGGACGTGCATTGTCCTGTTGGAACAGCAAGTTCCCTTGCCGGTCTAGGAATGGTAGAACGATGGGTTCGATGACGGTTTGGATGTACCGTGCACTATTCAGTGTCCCCTCGACGATCACCAGTGGTGTACGACCAGTGTAGGAGATCGCTCCCCACACCATGATGCCGGGTGTTGGCCCTGTGTGCCTCGGTCGTATGCAGTCCTGATTGTGGCGCTCACCTGCACGGCGCCAAACACGCATACGACCATCATCGGCACCAAGGCAGAAGCGACTCCCATCGCTGAAGACGACACGTCTCCATTCGTCCCTCCATTCACGCCTGTCGCGACACCACTGGAGGCGGGCTGCACGATGTTGGGGCGTGAGCGGAAGACGGCCTAACGGTGTGCGGGACCGTAGCCCAGCTTCATGGAGACGGTTGCGAATGGTCCTCGCCGATACCCCAGGAGCAACAGTGTCCCTAATTTGCTGGGAAGTGGCGGTGCGGTCCCCTACGGCACTGCGTAGGATCCTACGGTCTTGGCGTGCATCCGTGCGTCGCTGCGATCCGGTCCCAGGTCGACGGGCACGTGCACCTTCCGCCGACCACTGGCGACAACATCGATGTACTGTGGAGACCTCACGCCCCACGTGTTGAGCAATTCGGCGGTACGTCCACCCGGCCTCCCGCATGCCCACTATACGCCCTCGCTCAAAGTGCGTCAACTGCACATACGGTTCACGTCCACGCTGTCGCGGCATGCTATCAGTGTTAAAGACTGCTATGGAGCTCCGTATGCCACGGCAAACTGGCTGACACTGACGGCGGCGGTGCACAAATGCTGCGCAGCTAGCGCCATCCGACGGCCAACACCGCGGTTCCTGGTGTGTCCGCTGTGCCGTGCGTGTGATCATTGCTTGTACAGCCCTCTCGCAGTGTCCGGAGCAAGTATGGTGGGTCTGAAACACCGGTGTCAATGTGTTCTTTTTTCCATTTCCAGGAGTGTATTAATGATCTGTCATCTGTTACATTACCAGATGCCAAGTTTGTATTATTTGCAGATGATACAAGCATTGCAATAAATAGTAAATCAAATATAAATTTAGAAAGGGCAGGTAATCAGATTTTTACTGACATTAATGAGTGGTTCATAGCCAATTCACTGTCATCAAACTTTGAAAAGACCCACTATATGCAGTTCAGAACTTCCAAAAGATTTCCTTCTGGTGTGTGTATAAAATATGATGACATAGAAATAGGAGAAGTTGAGAGTGTACAATTCTTGGAATTACAACTTAATAATAAAATTCAGTTGGGAGCAGTATACTAACGAACTGCTTAAGTGCCTAAACAAGTCTGTGTTTGCAATGTGAATGATGTCAAACATAGGAGATATAAATATAAAAAACTGGCATATTTTGCTTATTTACACTCCATTATGTCATATGGTATCATATTTTGGGGTAACTCCAAAAACAGAGAAAAAATTTTTAGAGTACAGAGGTGTATAATAAGAGTAATGAGTAGTGTAAATCCAAGAACATCATGTCGAAATCTATTCAAAGAATTGGGCATATTAACCACAGCTTCTCAGTATATTTATTCCTTAATGATGTTTGTTGTAAATAATATATTTCTTTTTCCAACTAACTGCTTAGTATATAGTATCAATACTAGGAATAAGAACAATATACATAAAGATTTAAAATCACTTACTCTAACCCAGAAACGAGTCTAGTATTCAGAAATGCATATTTTCAATAAGTTACCAGCAACCATTAAGGAGGGTAGGACATCAAACAGGCCGACTTGGAGCAGGAGAGGCATCACAGGACATTTTAATTTCCATTGTCTATAATTTTACAAATAAATTCATAAAACTTTGTCACAACACCAGGAAGGATTCAGGATTCACACTCATTGCAGTGGAAGTTCGGAAACATAAAAAATAATTTTTTTAATGTGCGGAATTTCATCATTTTTTTCACTTACTAATGGCTCCATTTGTTGCTATAGGTACAGTTTTCTTCATAAGTTAGAGAGATTCTTTGGTGAATTTTGCACAGCATACATACCATACTCAAAGGTGTATGAAACTCTAGAATTTATTTAATTTATGAAAAAACGAATGAACTGTTATATTTTAAACTTCATGTTTAGAAAAAACACAAATTTTATAGTTAATTAACTCAATTTTTACCACAGTTTTTAATAGATTTGGAAATTTCTAGAGTTTCATACACCTTTAAGTATGGTTTGTATGCTGTGCAAAATTCATCGAAGAATCTCTCTTACTTATGAAGAAAAGTGTACCTATAGCAACAAATACTACCATTAGTAATTGAAAAAATGAGAAATTTTACATGTACAAAAAATCATTTCATTATTGCTTCGAACTTCCACTCTTATGAGTGTGGATTCTGAATCCTTCCTGGTGATGCTGACAAAGTTTTATAAATTTATTTGTAACAGTATAGACAGTGGAAATTAAGATGTCCTGTGGTGCCTCTCCTGCTCCAAGTCGGCCCGTTTGACGTCCTACCCCCCTTAAAAGTTTAGTTTCAGACAAGGCACAATTTAAACATAATTTAAAAGAATTTTTGTTGGCCAACAGCTTCTATTCCATCCACTTGTTTCTCAACAAGTGCAGTAGACCATTTTATTGAAACTTTATTGGTTGTAACAGCCAAGTATCTACCTACTGTGTGAATAATGGATGTATGGAAAGCAGATGTCCATCTTAAGTCTGTAAATAGTGGAAGTTTAATTTTAAATCTTGTACATAATCTGAATGTTCTTAACTGAGGTTCACTGAAACGAATTATTTACTTTAATTATTGACAATACTTGGTTGTAATAGCCAAGAAACTAGCAGTTGTCTGAATGATGGATTTAATGAAAGCAGATGTAAGTATTAAACCTGTAAGTATTAGAAGTTTAAATTTAATTCATTTACATAATTTTACTGTTTATTGACTGAGGATCATTAAAATTAATGAAACTCAAGTTTTTCTAATTTCATTTTTGTAATGTGTTTATCTGACATGTTCCACACCCAGGAGGATTCCCTCTTTTATGGGTCTATGGAATGAATAATTAATCTAATCTAATCTAATTCAATATACAACTCGTTTTCTGGGCTAGATAATGTCCTGACATACACAGCTTGTGTTCCTTGTTAGGTGATGTTATGCAGTACACACCTTGTGTTCTGGGCTAGATGATATCGTACCATACACAGTGTAAAGTGTTGGACACTAGATACACATCATTTTAATTTCTGAAGTCTGCCAGATGATGACATAAACTATCGAAATTAAATGCAGCACGATAATGACTGCAGCAGCTTTATGGTGGCACATATAAAAACATCAAATCTAATTCAATAAAAATACTTGCCAATGGGACACTCATTATTCAACCTGCATCCTGTAGCATCACAGTTGTAGCGTTTCTAATGTATGTTTTCATAAATTGTGGAATGTGACTTCTCTATTGGCTAATTGAAAAGTCAGAATTTACTCTCTGATGTAATGTGAGAGATCATTGTTGTAGGGATGGACGTAATTTTTTGGTACTGACTGGTTGTCGAGGAATATTTTTAAACCACTGTAAAGCATAGGCATGTTTCCTCACTGGAAATCGTAAGTGGAGGGTGACTTTTCCTAAGCAGATTAATGAAATCTACAACAACAGACTCCTAGGGAGCTAAAAAAGAAATGTTTGAAAAAGCAAAGTTTTCAGGCTCAGCTTGTGTTTAGGATAAACGAAGTTGAGAGTAACTTATGGGAGAGAGCTATAATAAGTGACATGAATCAGAGAGAGATTTCGATGCACATGATGGACAAAAGCTGCAAATCCAAGACCCAGTAATAGCATCATTGGTACTGTGATACTGCAAGGTTAACTTTGTACACAATGCTCTTCTCAAAGATTACAACTCCATCTGGACAAATTCTACAACTGACGTACAGGGCACCAGAAACGACACCAGTTACTTGGGGCATTGTTTCTGAGAACAGCTTGCATTAGCATGTGGACAAATGTTACACATCAGCTCTTCAGTTGTGGCCTCAGCAATTAGTAAGCAAATCATATAATTCATGGAAGCATACATTACAAGCTACAACTGTGATGCTTCAGGATGAGGCCAGTATTACACTATCCATTTTCGTGAAATTTATTTGACAAAGATCTCTGACGTGGCGCTAAAAAGGGGTATTACACTGTCATCATATTTTTCGTCAAAGTTCAAGATGGCTGACAACAACAACTTGTTATTAACCGCAGAAGTTGCTTGTACCACAATTGCCCTGTGTGCACATGTGGGAGAGAAGCGGGGGAAAAAAAGGAATCGTACCTGGGTGAAGCAGTGTGTTTTACGATGAGACGATAAAAGCATTCAACAAAACTTGTTACGTGAGCTTGTAGTGGAGGATGTCAAGTCGTACATACATTACTTAAAAATGGATGGGCATACATTTCAGTGTTTGCTCAGTGAAGTGTATCCTCATATCACACAGCACAATACTCAGTTAAGAACTGCTATATCTGCAGAAGACAAGTTCACTGTAGCACTCCACTTCCTTGATACAGGAGAGACTTAGGTTAGGTTAGATTAGGTCTTCTTAATCTACTTTTTTATTCAGGGTGCCTCACGTTGTAAAGCGCCTCATCAGCTTCATACATCTCTATTAATTTTGTAGTTGTCGGTACACACCAGTTGTATTTACTGGCTATGTTTATAAACACTACAGATGACAGAACGCTGCAGCGATGGTAGCGCTCCATGTGGTAACATGTCACATTGGAGTGAACAGACGACAAGCGACTTTTTATGATCAAATCTACAGCGAGGCCCTGGATTTGATCAAATTTATTTGACGACAGACGAGATTTGACGAAGTGCCCAATTACTCCATCAAACTTCATTGACATAAATATTTGACATATCAACTTTGACAAAGAAATCTGATAGTTTAATACCGGCCTTAGCAATGAGAGTCCCATGCGACTAGCAGCAGAACTGCCAAAACAAATGGAGAATACTTCGGAGTCCACAACAGACGATCTTCTGGCGCACAACGGAAGATTTAATGCACTTCCCTTCTTGTAAACGAAACTATGTATGTGACATATTTGAAGATATAGAAAGCAGTGTCAGGCTAAGTAGACTGGAGAATTCTATGATTCTTGAAGCAGCAATAGGATTTGTTACATGTCTTACACACACTTACGGAGAGACAATTACTTTTCAACGCCACAGGCAGTTGATCGCATTTTGCATTAAGTGCAATAATTTTCCTTCAGATGTTAAAGACTTCTGTAATTTACTCAAACAAGTCTTTAGACGATAAATGGAAATGCCGTGTGACTAGGTGTAGACCATTCGTCTGGTGCAAGTCTTTCAGGTTGACGCCATTTCGTCGACTTGCGTGTCGATGGGGATGAAATGACGATGATAAGGAGAACACAACATCCAGTCCCTGAGCGGAGAAAATCCCTGACCCAGCCGGGAATCGGCCGTTAGGTATGACATTCCGTCGCGCTGACCACTCAGCTACCAGGGGGCGGGGCCTTTAGACGATGAAATAAAGTATTTGGTCTTGAACAGGCAAACAACGATTTTGTGAATTCATATGGATGAATTATTTTCGACTCCACTCTTCCTTCACCTAAGTGCCATGTTCACACAAGATACCTGCAGCAGCATGAGATTCCTGCAGATCAACGCTATGCGCTGCGCATCAATAATGAGTGAGCTACGAAAGATCATAGAGGAACTGGTTGCCGACGTTGTTCTACTCCAGCAAAGACACGCGAGGAATGGAAAATTTCCAGGCTTCCTAACACTCGTGACCACAGTGGTCGGGCACCATAATGCCAAGGCAGCAATCATCATTGTCAGAGATACCTTGTCACTTAAGTCACAAAATTATGCATTGAGCGAGCTGTAATGGTAGAGATATTTACGCCTCAAAGCAAATTTAATATTACCTGCATATACATACGGTAGCCCCGCATGGTTGATCTATATTTTGAGAAATTAAGAGCTGCAATACCATACAGTCATATAAGAGGGGCTGATGTGAGAGCAAAGTCGGCGCTTTGGCGTAGCAGGACGACAGATTAATGGAGTCTAGTGATTCAAGACTTGATCCAAGAACTGCACCTGACTGTGTTTAATAAAGAAGGGCAGCCTACCACACTTGCAAATAGTATTAGTGCAGATACCATTACAGACACCATCCAGACAAACTGGCCAGCGGCTAATAACTTTACACAGCGGGAGATGGAACATCTGACCACTAGAAACCATCGTGCAATAATATTCCATATCAGAACAGTAACTGAAGAATCTAGAAATACTGAAAGCGACAGGGAACAGGAAGACTGGGATTTGGAGAGAACAAACTGGATTGCTGCAATGCACTTGATGTCGAAACAGGCTTCTTACAACTTAGATCGTTTACCTGTACTCACAGATCTGCGGCCGCTTGCCCTTTTCGAGTTCCTGCAGCAGGCACCGGTAAATCAAATCCCGAAGAGGTGATACAGGCCTGTTCCTAATACGCCTTGGAGCAGAGAACTGACAGAGTTGCGCAGGAAAGTCCGCAACGCAAGGAGGAATCACGAGCGCTCTCTAGGGAGGGACGAAAGAGACAGAAGGCTAAAGACAATCGGAATCTGAAACAAACATACAGAGAGAAGATCCGAGACATTAAAAAGGAGCACTGGGAGCACTTACTGATTGAACAATAGAAACAACGATGTCCTATTCCAGTTTGCTCAGGAAGAAGCAGCCGTAGCGACAGACACGCCTGAACGTGGCAAGGCACGGGTTCGAGATGGTATCTGTTCAGAATTGATACAGAAAACAGCTCCAATCAAAGTGCTATACTTAACAAGCCTGTTGAATGGAGTACTAAAATAGGATGTGGTACTGGAGACTTGGAAATCTGAACGCGCGGTTGTCATCAAGAAAGGTCCCGATAAAATTCCCGCTGAGTCGAAGAACTTAGACCTATGTGTTTAATACATACGTTAACAGAAGTTCAGGATCGGCTACTGTGCAAGCTTCTTCAAGATCACAGAAGTTCCAGGGTCTCAGCACATGTCAGTTCCGCTTCCGCAAATGTATTTAGATGGATGACGTCATTAATCAGGCTCTCCAAACTGTAGGCAGGGTAAACAATAAACATTGTGCTGCATTTATATTCGACATGCAGGCGCATTCGATAGTATATGATGGTCTCTGGTGTTCGATCACCTAAGAAGACTTCACATCCCAAAATGCCTTTATTTAAGTTTCATGTACTATAGTACCTATCGTACGGGTGGCAAAATTTAATAGTTTGCTGGGCGGCAGAAGCTAGTAAAAAATAGATTTCAAAGGGTTGTCCACAAGGCTTTATATTTGGACCAATATTCTAGGGCCTAACAACTGAGCCACTGTTGGAAATGCTGGATGGTACCGATGAAGCGAATGGAGCTGTAGTCTGGCTGCTGATATCTTCGTGGCGGTCTCTGGAGACACCAGACGCAATCATGAAGAAAATGCAAATTACATAGTCTCATAGATGCAGGGATGGTGCGGGTAGCTCCAAATAAAACTACATAAATGCTGCTTAAGGGAAAGCTTTCCATAAAGAGGAATCCACCTTTAGGTTAGATAACAATCCAATCACGAGAAGTATTGTATGCGGCCATTTAGGAGTTTTCCTCGACAACACAAGAAATCTCCCAGCTCATTTAGATATAGTGTGCCTAAATACTGCAGCAAAATCACGCACAAAATTGACAGTGCCGGCTGCTGTTGAATTGTACCACAGTGCAATTCTGACAGCTATTACGTGCTTTTCAGAAAGTACTTGGGTTCACCGGCTGCGCCTGATACGACACAGGGTCACCCTAAGACGTAAGCAGCGAGGGGTTCTGCTAAAGATGACGGGAGTATGCACTACCACACCTGCAGAGACTCTTCTCGTTATTCTGGGAATATGTCCCGCTGACATCGCAGTACGGTATCTTGCCGCAGCATATTGCTTGCAGCAATACGAGAAGCATTTAACAAGTAATGCAGTACATCTTTTCTGAAAGCAGGTTAATTTTATGCTGGGTTCCAATATATCGTACTATTCCCCACCTTTTCGGCTACAAAATCGTATTTTTCAAAATATTACGTCTACAACTTTCCTTCCGCCGTCTTGCAACAGACGGCAGTAGCAGCAAGTGGGGTTCAGGTGGTTGGTCATAGGCGTAATACAATAACCTTAGGTATCTGTAAACACAGTGCCATAAAAATATTAGTCGATTTGTGATTGCATCATAAGGTTATTCTCGATTAAGTACGTCAACTTGCGTACCCATTTCTCGCCATTTGCGGGAAATTTTAATTTTCTGCTTTAACATGAAGAAATCTGCGGCTGTGGCTCTTACAATGCTGGGTAAGACAAATGCTGAGGGAACTATTAGTGGAAGAACGTGCAGAGAATGTTTTCAACGTCTTAAGAACGATGATTTTGATGTCGAAGACCGGCATGGCGGTGGAAGACAGAACGTTTTCGTAGCTACTGAAACAGACGAAGACAGTCACAGGACATCATTATCGAAAGCAATTGATGATTTCGAGCCCAGCACTGAAACACAAGCGGCCACACTACAGCGATAGACACGTAAAGGTAATTTTGCAGCAGGTCAGTGCTCGACCCCATGTCGCAAAACCCATCAAAATAGACATGGAAACGTTCAAATGAGAAGTCCTATCCCTGCCGCCGTATTCTCCATACGTTGCTCTCTCTGACTACCACCTTTTTCGATGAATGGCATACAGTCTGGCTGATCAGCACTTCCGATCATAAGAACAAGTGCGAAATTGAATCGATTCATGGATCCCCACAAAAGACGTCCAGTTCTTCCGCCACAGCACTCGTACGTTATCCGAACGATAGGAGAATGTACTGGCCAGCCATGGGCAATACTATGAATGATAATTTGTTTGACGTTTTTCACAATAAAGCTCCGAACTTCGAGAAAAAACGGCGGAAGGA
This sequence comes from Schistocerca piceifrons, assembly GCF_021461385.2. NCBI lineage: Eukaryota > Metazoa > Arthropoda > Insecta > Orthoptera > Acrididae > Schistocerca > Schistocerca piceifrons. The sequence goes on from NC_060141.1 coordinate 694,452,157, forward strand.
AAGTTGTATACCCAATAATCTTCAGTACTAACGGCCTTTAGCCACCTTCCTGGGAGGGCCTGTATTAACCTCCATCTCATCCAAGTGCTGAAGGTTCAAATGGCTCTGAGCACTATGGGACTTAACTTCTGAGGTCATCAGTCCCCTAGAACTTAGAACTACTTAAACCTAACTAACCTAAGGACATCACACACATCCATGCCTGAGGCAGGATTCGAACCTGCGACCGTAGGGATCGCAAGGTTCCAGACTGTAGCGCCTAGAACCGCTCGGCCACGCCGGCCGGCGTGCTGCTTCTCGTGAAGAGCAACCTTCGTTGAGCCAAACAGATTGAAGACGAAAGTTGGGAGATCCAGGCTGTAGGGCGGATGACGAAGAACAGTCCAATGACATTTTGTGAGCTCCTCTCAGGGGCGCACACTTTTGTGAGGCCTTGTGTTGTCATGGAGAAGTCCGTTTGCATTTTTGTGGCATCGGACACGCTGAAGTCGTTTCTTCAATTTAGTGAGGGCTGCACAATACACTTCAAAGTCGATCGTTGCACTATGCACGAGGACATAAAACAGAATAAACCCTTCGGAGTCACAGTATACCGTTGCCATGTCTTAACTGGCTGAGGGTGAGGCTTTCAACTTTTTCTTCAGACAGGTGGTGTGATGCCACTCAATGGATTACCGTTTTGTTTCTAGTTCGAAGTGACAAACCCATGGAAATGGAAATCAGCGTTTGGCGTCATGTGGCCGGGAGTTCCCAGTCGGGAAGTTCGGCCACCAAGTGCAGGTCTTATTGAGTGCGACGCCACATCGGGCGACCTGCGCGTCCAGAATGGGGATAAAATGATGATGACAGCACAACACCCAGTCCCTGAGGGGAGAAAATCTCGCTCCCCAGTCGGAAATCGAACCCGGACCCCCGTGTGTGGCAAATCAAAGCGCTGACCGTTCAGCTAGTGGAGCGGACGACGAACCCATGTTTCATCACCTGTGACGATGTTTGCCAAAAAATTGTGAGGATTAGCCTTGTAACGCGCTAGCAGTTTCGCACTTCGTTGCTCTTTAAGGTCTTCTGTTAGGTGGTGCAGAACCCAGCGGACACAAACCTTTGAGTACCCCACCTGGCGGAAGAGTGTGTAAGCACTACCATTAGAGACGGCCAATTGAGCAGCGAAGTGTTTCAGTGTGATCTTGTGACCTTCCCTTTTTGGCCCTCTCTTCCTTTTCTTCTCTCTCTTCTTCTCTTCCTTCTTCCTTCGTCGTACCGCGGCTATATCTCAGGGTTTTCAACACAAAAAGGGAGGGAGAAGGGGGCACATGTGTGTGGTTGATCACAATGACGTAGTGCTATGTGTGGGTGTCACCCTTATCTCCGTCTTGAGAAGATTGATGACTGAAGCAGAAACATTCCTCTAAAAGAAAAAGGTAAGTGCTCTCTTTTTGGGAAAAGGTAAATAGTAGTGTAGACTATAATGTCTATCGTTTTACCAAACTGAAGGAACACGACACAGTTCGTAAAGTTTCAACTTCGGATGAAGTTTATTGATCCCAAGGAGCTGAAACAAAACTCATCCGTTCCAAATGTCATTCACAACGAGAGTAGCCATTTTTATGGTGTGTGTGTAATGGTCAATAATGACTGAAATGATCGTTCCAGTAATTCTATCACAATCTGTTTATGGGTTGCTAAGCAACGTATCCACTAGCTGACTATTCCGTGATTAATATCTGTCGTATTCAAACAGTAAATCAGCTCGCACTTGCTTTAAGCATCAGGAACACTCACTATCCCTTCCGATAATTCTTTGATAATTATCAGTAAGTTAATGTCAATAAATCACGGCAAGTGTCACTTAGCCTTCACGCGGCTATAACGCGCGATAGCCTACCGCGTATCTGAAACTTCGCGCCGAAATTTCAAAGTCAGCGCGCGATTTGTTTGTAGCCAAGTTTGGCCGTGGTTCCCTAGAATATTTTCTAAACCAACTCCGGGTTGTGAATTATCAGTTCTACGTCCATTCATAAAAAACTAAAGAGGACCCGCACTCCTTTACGAGTTGTCCGCGCACTCGAGCAACTCGGAAGGTATCATCCTTCTCAAAGAGAAAAAAACATCACGCATAACGCAGCATTGCGATGTGCTATGTCAAAACACATCTATATCCATCCCATAAAGACTCATTACCTATTGATCCTAAAACATATTGTACTTAAATTCTTTACTCCATAAATAACTAATAAAATTTAGAAATGATATACATGTATACTGTGTCAATCACTCAGCAAACATTTCACAACAAAAAAATCTCGACTCGTCATGGGTTACTGCCTAACTGACTCTCCTACTCTCACGTGGCACTAGGTATATCCGACTATAATGGACATCCCCACAAGATTATTTCTTAAAGATTTCGAGGGCTACACGGACGATTACCCGTGTAATGGTACACAATCTGTCATCTCGAACGACAGTGTCCGCTCATTCCAATATTGCGAAGAGTTACAATTGTGTGCGGCCGGCTGACAAGAAGGAACTCGGATAGGTTTGGCCACCTTGTGCCATGACGACAGACGCCTCGCCCAACGATTCACGGTGGATTTGTTCACTGCCAGGTCTCCGCAGACATTCTACAAGCGCCTGTGAATATCTGGTATGCTCTGGTTTTCGTCAAAAAAAAAAAAAATCAACAACATCTGTCTGACTGGAATGCATCTCCGTTACATACGCCATTTTGAAGAGTACGATAGAGCCGCCACCTATCGGAACCTCTGAAACTACAGGGGCAAACATTACTTTTACGCTCATTACCTTCATTTTCATCTATGCATAAGTCCAACAAACCGGTGTACAGCCATCCAGCATGTAAATGTCGATTTAATTGCCCTATAGCAGTGTGCGCAGGTTTGAGACTTCATCAGACTAAAATTTAAGAAACCTTAGATGGTCACAAAAGACTTATTACCCCTCAGTTCAGAGCATCTCTACCACCATTAATCCTAAACTGCACAGAAATAAGACTTCTTCTTCTGCAAGGAACTTGGGGATAATTCTGGGCCGGCCGGGGTGGCCGAGCGGTTCTAGGCGCTTTAGTCCGGAACCGCGCTGCTGCTACGGTCGCAGGTTCGAATCCTGCCTGGGGCGTGGATGTGTATGATGTCCTTAGGTTAGTTAAGTTAAGTAGTTCTAAGTCTAGGGGACTTATGACCTCAGACGTTAAGTCCCATAGTGCTTGAACCATTTTTCATAATTCTGGACCATCACTTAGACTGGACGGAACACGTAACTGCAGTCTGTAACAAGGTTATCAGCGTCACTTCATGCAATACAGAAGTATTAAAAAGTATTTATTTTCGATCTTAAAACTCGTAGAGACACTAATACTTGACTATTGTGTCGCCATTCAGCAAGGACTTTCGTAACAAAGCTCACGCAGGCTGGAACTGGCGATGAATGCTTCTGTACGATACGTTTGTGACGTTCTCTTTTTCGAGCATATCACACTGGCCTATAAACAATTATCATAGCTACGTGCTGATCAGCTTAGAGACTGCCATACTGTATGTTTCCTGTATCATCTTCTCGATCACTGCACTCCCTGTTATTTGGCTTCAACTGTCGCACTACTACCTGAACCGCGCAGCAGAAATACTAGTTCTCAACAAATTAAAATTCTCAGTGTATCATCTCATAACCCAGCCATGTTCTCTAAATCATCTTCTGTAAGAGTTTTCTATTGGCATTCACTGTCACTGTCAATTCAGTCTTCTCCTCTTTTTTTATCCATTCCGCTTGTGGTAATACTAAATATGGTTTCAAATGTGCTAAGCTAATCTAAATCATTCTAGATGCTCTTGACTATTATTGTTATTATTATTATTTTTCTTTCCTGTCTCAGACGTTATGTCTGGTTAAAAATGGAAAGTGACGCGGACCTTGATCAAGCGTGACTTTCTATTAACTGTACGCTATATGTTACATCTCATTTAGGAACTTTCGGGTAATTGAACGTGTATCAATAATTACAGATTTCTGCAGTTGTATATATACGCTTGGATGTAGCTGTATTGCGTTGATGTACTGGTGGATATTGCGTGGTATGAATCCTGTAGTTGATAGTATAATTGGTATAATGTCACCTTTATCCTGATGCCACATGTCTTTGACTTCCTCAACCAATTGGATATATTTTTAAATTTTTTCTACTGTTTTCTTCTGTATATTTGTTGTATCGGGTACGGATATTTCGATTAGTTGTGTTAATTTCTTCTTTTTATTGGTGAGTATGATGTCTGGTTTGTTATGTGGTGTTGTTTAATCTGTTATAATGGTTCTGTTCCAGTATAATTTGAATTCAACATTCTCCAGTACATTTTGTGGTGCTTACTTGTATGTGGGAACGTGTTGTTTTATTAGTTTATGTTGTATGGCAAGTTGTTGATGTATTATTTTTGCTTCCTTGTCATGTCTTCTGGGGTATTCTGTATTTGCTAGTATTGTACATCCGCTTGTGATGTGATCTACTGTTTCTATTTGTTGTTTGCAAAGTCTGCATTTATCTATTGTGGTATTGGGATCTTTAATAATATGCTAGCTGTAATATCTGGTGTTTATTGTTTGATCCTGTATTGCAATCATGAATCCTTTCGTCTCACTGTATATATTGCCCTTTCTTAGCCATGTGTTGGATGCGTCTTGATCGATGTGTGGCTGTGTTAGATGGTACGGGTGCTTGCCATGTACTGTTTTCTTTTTCCAATTTACTTTCTTCGTATCTGTTGATGTTATGTGATCTAAAGGGTTGTAGAAGTGGTTATGAAATTGCAATGGTGTAGCCGATGTATTTGTATGAGTGATTGCTTTGTGTATTTTGCTAGTTTCTGCTCGTTCTAGAAAGAATTTTCTTAAATTGTCTACCTGTCCATAATGTAGGTTTTTTATGTCGATAAATCCCCTTCCTCCTTCCTTTCTGCTTAATGTGAATCGTTCTGTTGCTGAATGTATGTGATGTATTCTATATTTGTGGCATTGTGACCGTGTAAGTGTATTGAGTGCTTCTAGGTATGTGTTACTCCATTTCACTACTGCAAATTAGTAGGTCAATATTGGTATAGCATAGGTATTTATAGCTTTTGTCTTGTTTCTTGCTGTCAATTCTGTTTTCAGTATTTTTGTTAGTCTTTGTCTATATTTTTCTTTTAGTTCTTCTTTAATATTTGCATTATCTATTCGTATTTTTTGTCTGTATCCTAGATATTTATAGGCATCTGTTTTTTCCGTCGCTTCTATGCAGTCGCTGTGGTTATCCAAAATGTAATCTTCTTGTTTAGTGTGTTTTCCCTTGACTATGCTATTTTTCTTACATTTGCCCTTTCCAAAAGCCATATTTATATCATTGCTGAATACTTGTGTTATCTATAGTAATTGGTTGAGTTGTTGATTTGTTGCTGCCAGTAGTTTTAGATCATCCATGTATAGCAAATGAGTGATTTTGTGTTGGTATGTTCAAGTAATATTGTATCCATAATTTATATTTTTAGCATGTTGGATAGTGGGTTCAGAGCAAGGCAAAACCAGAAAGGACTTAATGAGTCTCCTTGGTATATTCCATGCTTAATCTGTATTGGTTATGATGTGATATTATTTGAATTTGTTTGGATATTAAGTGTGGTTTTCCAATTTTTCATTACTTTGTTTAGGAACTGTATCAATTTAGGATCTACTTTGTATATTTCCAATATTTCTAGTAACCATGATTGGGGTACACTATCAAAAGCTTTTCGGTAATCAATGTATGCGTAGTGTAGCGACCTTTGTTTAGTTTTAGCTTGATATGTTACCTCTGCATCTATTATCAGTTGCTCTTTACATCCTCGTGCTCCTCTGCAACAGCCTTTTTGCTCTTCATTTATAATTTTGTTCTGTGTTGTACGTGTCATTAATTTCTGTATAATGACTGAAGTTAATGTTTTGTATATTGTTGGTAGGCATGTTATGGGGCGATATTTTGCTGGGTTTGCTGTGTCTGCTTTATCTTTAGGTTTCATATAAGTTATTCCATGTGTGAGTGTATCAGGGAATGTGTATAGGTCTGCAATGTAGCTGTTAAATAATTTAGTTAGATGTGAATGTGTTGAGGTGATCTTCTTTAGCCAGAAATTTGCTATTTTATCTTTTCCAGGGGCTTTCCAATTGTGCATAGAATTAATTGCTCGGGTGACTTCATGATGCAAAATTATCACTCCAGGCATGTGTCTGTTTCTGCTTGTATCCACTGTGCATGCCTGTTACGTTGTACCGGGTTTGACCATATGTTGCTCCAGAAGTGTTCCATGTCTGTTATGTTTGGTGGGTTGTCTATTTTAATGTGTGTGTTATCTATTGTCTGATAAAATTTCTTTTGGTTTGTGTTGAATGTTTGGTTTCCTTCTATTTTTCACTTATTTTGTATCTTCTAAGTCGTTTGGCCAATGCTTGTAATTTCTGCTTCTTTTCATCTAATTGCGCTATCACTTCTTGTGATATTTTACCTAACCTTTTTCGTTTTTTGTCTGATATTTCATTTCTTATAAATTGTGTTAGCTATCCGATGTCTTTTCTCAGTTTTTCTATTCTGATCTGTAGCCTATGTTGCCATGCTGGTTTTGTGGGTTTCTTCTGTGTGTTGGTTTGTTCTGATCTCCGCCTAGTGTGTATATTTTGTGTAGTGAGTGCTCCTATATAAACCAGTAGTTGTAACTCTTCCATAGTTGTATTTTCATTTATTTTGTTGTGTATGATTGTGTTGATAGTTGTTGTTGTTGTTTCGAGTTGTGGGTTATTTGGTGGTCTCTGCAAGAGTGGTCTAATGTCAGTGTTTGTGTCTTTGTGTTCTATATATGTTAGCTGAAATTTTTCTTCTATATCTAACATGTGTGTCACTTCATGTTCTATTTGTGCTTGTTCTAGTGGCCGTCTTAAGATTTCGTTTTCCTCTGATTGTTGCATGTTATTATTTGTTTGTTTGCTCTATGATGTTTGAGTCCATTACCGTATTTTCTTCTTCTTCTGATTGCACATTATTTTGTTCCAGTATTTGTTGTACTTGTTGTTTGACGTTTTCTGATTCTGACTGGGGTATCCTGTTATTTTTGATTATTACGCGGATCTGATCTGCTAGTCGTTGCTCTGTTAAAAATTTTAATTCTGGGTATCTGGTAATAAATGTTGTGTATACTTGTGATCTGTATCCAGTTGTGTTGGTTCCTAGGTTTGTTGCTTGGTAATAACAGAACAGGAGGTGTCAGTTAACTTCATCTGACCATCTCATCCTCTTTGTTTTCCTTCTAGAGTGGTTGCAGGAAGCATATCCTGCAAAACACCTCTATTTGGATTTAAATCATTTCCCGAGGCTTCATTAGTTCTGTCCTGAACCAAGAAATCACACTGAAAGGGGGGTTAGCTATATTAGTGGTTTGTTCTTGTCGTCACCTTTTACAACTGGCAGAACATACCGGAGGCCTATTCTTTTCCTGGGCCTCCATGGGGTTTATTGTTATTATTATTTCTTCCCTTTCTCAGATGTTATGTCTGGTCAAAAATGGAAAGTGACGTGGACCTTGATCATGCGTGACTTCCTTTTAACTGTATGGTATATGTTATATTGCATTGAGGAACTTTCAGGTGATTGAACATGTATCAATAATTATGGATTCCGGAATTTGTATATATAAGTTTGAATGTAGCTGTATTGCATTGATGTACTGGTGGATATTGTGTGGTATGACGCCTGTAGTTGATAGTACAATTGGTATAATATCAACTTTATCCTGATGCCACACGTCCTTGACTTCCTCAGGCAGTTGCATGTATTTTTCAATTTTTTCTCCTGTTTTCTTTTGTATATTTGTTGTATTGGGTATGGATATTTCGATTAGTTGTGTTAATTTCTTCTTTTTATTGGTGAGTATGATGTCAGGTTTGTTATGTGGTGTTGTTTTATGTGTTATAATGGTTCTGTTCCAGTATAATTTGTATTCATCATTCTCCAGTATATTTTGTGGTGCAAACTTGTACGTGGGAACGTGTTGTTTTATAAGTTTCATACTTGTACGTGGGAACGTGTTGTTTTATAAGTTTATGTTGGAAGGCAAGCTGTTGAAGTATTATTTTAGCTACATTGTCATGTCTTCTGGGGTATTCTGTATTTGCTAGTATTGTACACCCACTTGTGATGTGATCTACTGTTTCTATTTGTTGTTTGCAAAGTTGTGGTATTGGGATCTTTAATAATATGCTTGCTGTAATATCTGGTTTTTATTGTTTGATCCTGTATTGCAATCATGAATCCTTCCGTCTCACTGTAAATATTGCCTTTTGTTAGCCATGTGTTGGATGCGTCTTGATCGATGTGTGGCTGTGTTAGATGATACGGGTGCTTGTCATGTAGTGTTTTCTTTTTCCAATTTATTTTCTTCGTATCTGTTGATGTTATGTGATCTAAAGGGTTGTAGAAGTGGTTATGAAATTGCAGTGGTGTAGCCGATGTATTTATATGAGTGATTGCTTTGTGTATTTTGCTTGTTCTAGAAAGAATTTTCTTAAATTGTCTACTTGTCCTTAATGTAGGTTTTTTTTATGTCGATAAATCCCCTTCTTCCTTCCTTTCTGCTTAATGTGAATTTTTCAGTTGCTGAATGTATGTGATGTATTCTATATTTGTGGCATTGTGATCGTGTAAGCGTATTGAGTGCTTCTAGGTCTGTGTTATTATTATTATTATTATTGTCATTATTATATTATTATTATCACTTTTTATTTTATGATTATTGTTATTGGTAACGTTCTGTAATATCTTTAGTATTTGTTGTTCTAGGTGAGGGATGTACGAGAAGGCGTTAAAGCCCTAATCTGGTCAGGCTCAATAAGCAATCTTCACATATAAAAGGCAATGTCCTGACTGACTGAATGAGTAACTCAGCATCGCCCAGCCTAAACCGCTAAAGATAGAAACTTGAAATTGGGGCAAACTGTGGATCCTGTACTGTAGGCGTAGTTTAAGAAAAGATTGTCCGAAATTCCACTTATAATGGTGTGAAATAGGGGATGAAAGGCTTCTTGAAAGTATTTCGCTATTAAGAGAGTTTTGAAGCTAGAACAACATAAACTGGTATTTGGTTGAAACTTCCTGGCAGATTAAAACTGTTTACCGCACCGAGACTCGAATTCGGGACCTTTGCCTTTTGCGGGCAAATGCTCTGCTGTCCCGAGTTCGAGTTTCGGACTGACATACAGTTTTAGTCTGCCAGGAAGATTCATATCAGCGCACACTTCGCTGCAGAGTGAAAATCTGATTCTGGTATTTGGTTTCTCAGCCAGAAAACAAAAAATACGTGTTTGAGCATTTTTGGAAACTCAACCACTACGTGGGTAAAATAGTTCATGAACTTTTTTTAAAATAGATAATTACTAAAGAACTACTGAAGGATTTTTAAGCTTGTAACCTCCCCACCGAAATTTTTAAAAAGACAATATTATTTAGAAATGGAGCCAAGAAGCAATATCGTCCCTAGCAATTAAACTTAATGACAATAAAAGTGAGAATCGCAATCTGACCCAAGTATAAGTTCCTCACAAAAAATGAAAGTCGATTCAGTGATAAGAAAATCTCAGTGATAATGATAATTCAATTAAACCGAAATATCGGTCTTTGGCCCTGTGCAAAAATCAGAATTAAATTCTTACCTCATTGTAACTGCTAGTCAAATTTCTGCTCTTATTGTTGCGCACGGCTTGGAGGAACTGCATTGCAAATAATATATATTTTTTTTGAAATTTAACTGAAACTTTTCTTTAAGGGAAGTGGAACGAAATCGTTAGTTCAATTAAATAAATTTTTTTTGTAAAAATTGCTTTGAAATCAAAATTATTATTGGGGCACTTGTTGGAAATTAATTACAATAAATAAACTTTACATTATCTGATGATTACCTACATTAACAATATACCTCATTCAGCATCTTGACCAGAATGCCATGTCGACGCTCGCCGACTCCTCACACACACAACTGCACTCGACTGCTACTACCGACATACTGGACTGCTCACAAACTGCCCACTGACAGACTGCTCGCAACTGTACTGCACGACGACTACTAGCGAACTCTACTGCACGACGACTACTAGCGAACTGCTGGACGCAACACTCGCCGACTCCTCACACACACAACTGCACTCGACTGCTACTACCGACATACTGGACTGCTCACAAACTGCCCACTGACAGACTGCTCGCAACTGTACTGCACGACGACTACTAGCGAACTCTACTGCACGACGACTACTAGCGAACTGCTGGACGCAACACTCGCGCGGTCAAGCGCAGACTAACCACGATAAATGGCTCTCTGGTCAGAGACTCTGCAATGCCTCGCCATCGCTGCTACGTTACATACGTGTTTCATAACCCTCCACTGGGGGGGGGGGGGGGGGGCAAAAATTTGGCAGCGATGGTGAGTCATTTGGACTTGCCAAGCGCGGCAAAATTTTTCTTTAATTAATAAACTTCTACAATTTACAGAATATTTAGATGTACTACATAAATTAAATGTTGTGCACATGCACCGAGCACAAAACATTTCAGACAAAGACAAGATATGAGTACAAAACATAGTAGCAAATCAGAAAAATGTGTATAAAAATTATTTGACAGATAACAAAGTGCACACGCACTGAAAAAATTCTTAACAAATGACATAAGTGCATACGCACAATATTGAATATACAGAATGAGTACAAATCATATTGAAAAATGAGAAAATTGCACAGGCACTGAAGTTCAGTAGAGAACATATTAACACCTAACATAAGTGCACATGCACTGTAGTTCAGAACATATCATTAAAAAATAAAAAAAATAAAAAAATGTATATACAATATAAAAGACAAGAGTGCACATATACTGTACTTCAGAACAAATCGAAAAAATCTCTTTAGCATTTTCGCAATAAATAAACATAATGGCAAAAAATCATGTCGACCAGTGACATAAGTGTACTCACACTGGAGTTCAGCGAATCCAAAATAAATGTATAACCCATGAACATAAATGATGTTAGCAAAAAATGATCTTCACTATGTGACAAGAATTAGGATAGGAAAGGGAAGGACTGCATCATGGTTGTAGCACTTTAGATTGCACACAGCTGTTCTGAAAGTCCATATCTTTCCACAGAAGTACAACACCAAGTGACACAATTTGAAGTTCTTTTCCCATCAGAATTTATCAGTGTAGCCAAGACACTGAACTGTCGTAGTAATGTTCCATGTTCTCATTTTGGCAGTACACTAGGTACACCAAACAGTGGGACCATAATAACGTCTTCATCGCTCACGGTGGTGGACAGCATGTCGTGTCAACACCACGCTCTTACAAGGTACACCAACGTAGAATTAGTGCAAAACCAAATATAGTGCTCCATGATCATGAGGATGGACAGGACAAATCGACATTGCAGTAATTCAGGGTAGTTAGCTCATGAGGCGAAGGACATTAAGTCACATAATATTGACAGTTACAGTCTTCATTAGTAGTTTGCGGCATTTATAGCCCAGTTATTGAACATTTCTGTACCATGTATGTAGTATTACAGAAAAATGTTCATTAATTGTTTTACATAGAATCAGTAACCTTCTTTTCCTAGTTACAAAGCATTATGAAATAATCGCATTCTTTTCCAGTTACAAAGTATAGCATAGTTAATTAATCATTTGTCATTCCAATATAGTAAGAATCATTAGCCTTCTCCTAATTACAAAGCATTATTAAACAGTCGCATTCTTTTCCAGTTACAAAGTATGGCATAGTTAATTAATTATTTGTCATTCCAATATAGTATTAATCATTAGCCTTATTATGAAACAATCGCATTCTTTTCCAGTTACAAAGTATGGCATAGTTAATTAATTATTTGTCATTCCAATATAGTATTAATCATTAGCCTTTTCCTAATTACAAAGCATTATTAGACAGTCGCATTCTTTTCCAGTTACAAAGTATGGCATAGTTAATTAATTATTTGTCATTCCAATACAGTAAGAATCATTAGCTTTTTCCTAATTACAAAGCATTATTAAACAATCACATTCTTTTCCAATTACAAAGTATGGCATAGTTAATTAATCATTTGTCATTTCAATATAGTAATAATCATTATCTTTTTCCTAATTACAAAGCATTATGAAACAATCACATTCCTTTCCAGTTTCAAAGTATCAACATTATAAACAAGAGCTAATTAATGGCATAATTAATAACATAATTCATTGATTGACATTAATTATTGGCACTCAATGGCCAGCAAGTATTGAATAGAATAAAACAATGTTCATCATTCAGTATTATTCAGATCATTACGAAGTCATAATTAAAAATCAGTTAATTACAGTCATAGCATTAATAATCATGGGCATTATAAGTAGTCTCATTACAATAAAACATCGTTCCTCATTCAGTATTATTCAGATCATTACGAAGTCATTATTAAAAATCAGCAAATTACAATCATAGCATTAATAATCACAGGCATTATAAGTAGTCTCATTACAATAAACAGTGGCAGTCCTTGGCCAGTTACAAAGCATTATTTTATATATATATATATATATATTTTTTTTTTTTTGTCTCATTAAGAAGTCATTACTCAAGTGACATACTATTCAGAGCTAATCAGCATTACTCAGAACTTTCTCAAACTGGTATCACTATTTGGGACTGGTAATACATTTTTTTGTTAGCAATGCATTGCGTTGGGATCGATAATTAATTGCTGAGGCATAACACTATTTGCTTCTGACCTATTCCTGCAAATGAGGATAGGTAACGTCATTCGTCATGAGTCAGCTGTAGCAAGGTTACGTAACAAGGCAGTATATGTGATCACATGTATAAATGATAAACACAAATGGGTAAAAAAAATAAAAATGCAAGTACTAGAACAGGTATAATAAGTAACAAGTTTAGTAAGTATTATGAAAAGCTTCTCCTGGAAAAAATACAAAATGGATTATTGACCTGAAAGAAGAAACGCACACTATGCTGAAAAGTAGTGAACTTCGAATTAACAGGTAGTGAAATGTGTATAAAATGTGTTCCATAGCCGTCCTTTTCAAAACTTTCCGTCATCCTACTATGCAATATAACACCTGCTGTCAAAGCAAAGTGCAACAAATACTTAAATAACTACATAGCATAAATATATAACTTCAACATTATCCTCATCTGTAAAGAAAAAACTTCATTATCCATCACTTCATTATCCATATTATCATAACTTCATTATTATCATCACCTGTAAAGAAAAACTTCATTATTCATAATACCATATTCTTCATCATTATTCATCAGCATTCATTATCATCTGCAAAAAAAATCACTTCATTACTCATTATACAACTATTCCTTATCTCTAGCATATTTCATCACTAAAACTAAGATGTGTAGTTCTGTCTGACAGCCTGCATCAATCACCTTGTATTCTGAAAGAAAAAATTAGTTAAGACTGCTATTCTACGATGAGTATAGTATATTCTTGTTAATGCTTGTTAATCCTGATCCATTTACTCTTCCTCATAAAGTTATTGCATCTTCTTTCGTTTATTCCGTAGGTGAAATTCCCATTTCTGTTGAATTTATTTCTTACACGTATCATTTCTTTCTGAAATTGATGAACAAAGATTACTGTCTTGCATTTAAATCATATACCCACTAAATAACGACTGGTTTATGGTGACATAATTAATCATACAGCATAACATGACAGAAAACGTAATGTGTCAAAGACATTGACAGTGTTCAGATGCAAAAATGTACACAGAATAATACAATGCAGCAGCAAAAAACGTAAAACAGTCACGATCTTGAGATGTCATATGGCAACAAAAATGTCAAAGTCAACTGATGTGTTATACCTTAACTATTTCACAATGCATATAAACAAAACTGGAGAACAATCATATACACAAAAAAGTGGAAAATGGGCACGGTCTGATGTGTAACGACAAGAAAAGCGACCTGCTAACCTTACCTTGCCGGGCACTTGCCAAGAAAAAATACGATAATCACCAGTAATTAGTCAGGTGAATATAATTGCATTAGTAAATGGCATCATAGTGTGTTGAATCATAAAGTGGTTTCATTCAATAAACGGTTTAATGTTTGAGATATGGTGATTGCCTTTCGATTTTCTGGCTCTCAAAGTTTCGACGTGTACAACATTGGGGTGAGGGATGCTGCGAATCCGATATGGACCTGCGTATAGAAGTTCAAATTTACTGCACTTACCTTTTAATTTGCTGGATTAATAGTGTGTACGCACTAATATCTTCTGTCCAATGTGAAAGTCTCGGCGTGTACAAACCTGTTTTTGCTGTCTTCTCCGGCGCTCTGCGGCACGTTTGATGTTGTTCAGCGCAATGTCAATTATTTCGTGGTGTCTTAGACGACGACATTTAGGGAAGTTTACTAATTCTTTAATTTTGTTTGGTGGTTCAATGTTTTTCAGTATAACAGACGGAGATAGCATAGTGGATTCATTAGGAATGGAATTAATTACATCTTGGAATGAGAGTATGTGTGTATCCCAATCAATATGTCTTTTGTGGCAGTGTATTCGGCACAGCTTTCCAATTTCTTTCATTAACCGTTCACAAGGGTTCGAAGAAGCATGGTACTTGGATATATAGATCGGAGAAATGTTTCTGGCTCGTAACATGCGTGTCCATACGCCACATCGAAATTGTGATCCATTGTCAGAAATTACTTTCATCACATGCCCTACATGAAATAGAAAATGTTTTACAAATGCTTTCGAAACAGTTTTAGCTGTAGCTTTGCGTAATGGAGTGAAAGTAACAAATTTTGAAGTGAGCTCAACAGCGACAAAGATGTAGCAAAAACCTCTGTTAGTTCTCGGAATTGGACCAAAAATTTCTACAGCGGCCATATGTTTTAATTTAACAGGTATAATTGGATATAATGGTGGAATATGTGAAGTGGTGTCTGATTTAGCTTTCTGGCAAATTTTACAAGACGCTAAAACTCGTCGTATACGTTTTTCCATGTTGGTAAAATAACAGTTCTGTCTCAGTATAAGAAAACATTTTCTTGCTCCGTAATGTGCGTAACTTAAATGAGTGTACCAGATTAGTTTGTTAACCAGTTCGTCAGGAATGCATAATAACCAATTGTTGCTGTCAGGATGAGAGCGGCGAAACAGAATGCCATTGCGTACAATGTAGTGGTTCCTAATCGTAGCATTATTCTTATCTTGCCAAAGGTGTTTAATTTCTTTCCACACGTTGTCTTTATTTTGTTCTTGTGCTATGTCCTGTAATGACGATGAAATAAAGTTTTCAAATGCAACTTGCTGAATGTACATGACACTGAAATTTGTTTTGCAGAAGTTGGTTGCTACGTCTTGCTGATTGTTGCCGAGATAACGCGATAGTGCGTCTGCTATAACATTTTGTGTGCCGGGAATGTGAACTATTGTAAAATTAAATTCCTGTAAATATAGTTTCCATCTGTTTAATCTGTCGTGAGTGAATTTAGCCGAAAGTAAAAATTGTATTGCTCTGTGGTCTGTGTAAACTGTGGTATGTCTGCCATAAAGAAAGTGCCTAAATCTCGTGAAAGCCCATACAACACATAATGTTTCAAGTTCTGTAACAGAATAATTTCGTTCAGCAGGTGATAGAATGCGACTTGCAAATGCGATGTTTTTAATTACTATTGAACCATCTTCTTCAATTTCCTGGAAAATGTGTACACCTAAAGCGGTGTTAGAACTGTCAGTGGCAATGGAAAAATTTCTGGTAAGATCTGGGTGCGATAAAAGTGGTGCATTCAACAAAGCATGTTTCAGGTTCACAAATTCAGAATGTACTTGCTTATCCCATGACCAAATAGTGTTTTTACCTGTTAATTGGCATAATCTGGGTGTGTCTAAAGCAGAGTGATGAATAAATTTACGAAAAAAGTTAATTAAGCCCAAAAAACTGCGTAGTTGCTTTTTCGTCGTAGGAATAGTAATGTCACGTAGAGCTTGAAGTTTTTCCGGATCAGGTGCAATGCCTTCTGCTGAAATCACGTGTCCAAGAAATTTTATGGAAGTTTTGCCAAAGTGCGATTTACTAAGGTTAACTGTAAGTCCTTGTGCATGGAAAGTTTGTAACAGTTGTTCAAGAATCACATTGTGTTCAGTCCAGTTAGCTTCTGCAATAAGAATATCGTCTACGTACGTCGTGATTCTGTCTCTAAGTTCTGTCGGAAGTACAGTGTTCAAACCGCGAATAAAAGCTGCAGAAGAAATAGTTAAGCCGAATGGTAATTTGCAAAATTGATAACAGTCGCCGAAACAGAGAAAAGCTGTATATTTTCTGCAATTTGGATGAAGTTGAATTTGCCAAAATCCCGATTTCAAATCTAGTGTAGAATAAATAGCAGTACCATGAAATTTCTGTAAAAGTTCCTCTAATGTCTGTGGTCGGTCTGTTTCATTAATAATAATGTCATTAATGTGACGTGAATCAAGTACAAGGCGAAGTGAGCCATCTTTTTTCTTAACAATATGTAGCGGGTTTATGTACGGACTAACTGCTGGTTCTATAATTCCTTGATCAAGCATATCCTGCAATTCTTTTTTAACTTGTTCCCTATGGATATACGGAATGGGATAATGTTTAGCTTTAAATGTATCGTGCTGTTTGACTTGAAATTCATACATAAATCCGGACATAGTACCAGGAATGTTGTCAAAAACTGGAGCTTGCTGTAAAAGAATTTTGTATAGCTGCGTGCGTTCGTCGTCTGTATTTGCACTGCTCTCTTTAACCTTATCAGAAATCATCTGTATTACGTCGTAGTCAGCTTCGTCTGGAGTATTATAGTTATGTACGTACGTATTCGTGAACAATGTGCGATTACAGTCTATGGTACGTGTTGCGGAAATGACGTCTGTGCGGTTAATTGTTTGTTCTTCCGCAGACAATGAATGCTGAAACTCTAAAGCCAATTGTACATTTTCATCCTTCAACATTAAATAAGAATTCTGAAAATCAATTACTGCGTCGTGTTGTACCAGAAAATTAGTACCTAAGATAACGTCTGTTGTCAGTAAAGGAACAATCCAAAAATTAGAGTGGAAAGTATGACCTCCAATACAAAATGATAAATGCGTCTGTAATTTAACGTCTACTCCTTTACTCGGTACTGCTCCTTTCACTTTTGTTTTGCCTAAAGGTAATGTCGGATAAGTATTCTCTTTGTTGCACTCGTTGAAAGTCTCCTCATTAATTACTGATATAGGTGATCCGGAATCAATTACTGCTGAGAATTTCGATGAACCAATTTTAATTTCGATAACAGGATGTGAAATGGTTTTCTGAATAACTGGTCTTTCCTGCAAGAGAGTGTCTCTGATATCGTCAAAAGTAATTACATTTTCGTGAACAACATTTTGCGTGTCAAAGGTAGTGCTTGTGTTATTAGAAGATGCGTCCTGTGCAGTATCTAGTCAGATTCTATCTGACGTGTTATTATTATTAGGAGGATTCTGTGGCATTTCTACTATTTGAACTGTTCTATTACTTCTTCCAGACGTGTTACGCTTTGGATGATACCTACTGTCCGGTTCATTCATGAGAATAGGTTCTTGCGGATAATTTTGCTGTTGGTGAGACCGACTGTTATTATATGTACGCTGATAATTGTGCTCATCGTTTTTACGTCTGTCGTGATAGTCATTCCTATACGGTGCATTGCGATAGGAATTGAAATACTGTCTTCTTTGTACGTATTTGTTTCCTTGCTGTCGTGCGTTACTATTTGTTGGATCTGGGACTATACGTGCACGCGGCTGAACATTAAAGCCTGGTTGACCTTGTGCATTCCATTGTTGGTTAGGTATGCTAACCGGCTGGTTTTGATGTTGTTGTTGTGAAACACCTCTATTGTTGCTAAAGTGTGGTTCCTGTTGCTGAAAATTTTGACGATATTGATAATCAGAATTCTGTCTGTGATTTAAGTTCTGGTAGTTGCCGTTCCTAAAGCGTCTGTTACTTTTTCTTTTGAAATTATGTCCCTGTTCATAATCACTGTAAGTTTGTTGACCTTGGTTATTATACGAAAAGTTTTTGTTTATAAAAGAATAATCAGATTGTTGTACTTCCAAGAGCTGTAACAAATCTCTGAATGCTGAAATATTTTCTTTTTGCTGACCCGTTAGATGTGACACTCGTAATGACCGTGGTAATTTAGAGATGCATAATTGTATAAGTGCGGATTCACTGTACGGTTCACTTAGGTACTGGTTTTGTTGCACCATGTGCTCAAAAAATTGCGTCACACTGGGAAAATTTGAGTTCTCGTAACTTGGCAAACTAATTAACTGATCTTTAATTCCGCGCTGTGTCGTCGTCGACCAATACGCTGACAGAAAAGCATTCTGAAACTCTTCTACTGAATAGCATTGCCTCGCGATCGGTCTCATACGAGTTGCCGGTTCGCCTTCCAAAAAACTGCAAATAAATTCAAGTTTATGCGTTACAGGCCAAGTCGGTGGAAGAGCAAAGCTAAATTGTTGAATCCAATCCAGTGGGTGAATCTGTGTTCTGTCGTTTTTAAACACTTTAAACTTTCTCACTGAGAGAAAATGTTTGTAATCAAAATTATCGTCTCTGTGTGATGGAACAGGTTCAGGATTGTAAGAGAATCTGTTGAACTGTGGTTGTTCGGAATCTAAGTCCCATACCCTCTGTAGATTACCCAAATTATACGCGGTTCGCGAGTCTGACAAATGTTCGCAAAGTGGCGTCTGCTGTGATGTGTTATTAACTGAAATACTTTTCATCTCTGTTACTTCTTGTTGTAAACTTGACAACTTTCTACGCAACGTGTTATTAGACGAATCGATCTCATTAATTGTCTGCTGTAAATTTTGAAATTCAGGTGTTTGATTAAATGAAACCGGTGAAGTATCGTCTGATTTATTGCCATTAGCACTTTCGATAGCATCAATACTACTGGCCAATTCATCATATTTTTCAGTCAGTATTTTTGCCTGATCATCGGTTTTAGAATCGGACGCATTAATCTGTTTTTGCAACTTACGCGTAGTTTCGCTCAGTTTTTTAACATCAGCTTTGATGACATCGCAATCCTGTGTTAGTTCTAATTGTTCGAATTTGTCTGTCACTGTTTGAATATCTACTGTGTGTGTATCTGTTTTTGATTTAAGATCAGAAATTTCATCCCGTAATTCCGCGTTCAACTGTTCTATGGTATTAATTTTGTCGGAAACTGTAGTAATATTATTGTCTACATACGTCTTCGCTTTCGCGAACATTTTACGTTTGTCTTCTTGTCTTTGTGCAGTGATTGTTTCCATGACTTGCCGTTTTACTTTGTTTTGATCTTGAATAAATTTGCGGAAACGCGTATCACTGTTTTGTATGTGAAGATTAAAGCGTTCGTCAATCTGAGTATTCTGTTGTTCGAATTTCGCGTCTATCTTTGAATCCATTGTGCGCGAAAGTTCTACCGTCATTGCTTTAAACTCGTCCCGTAATTGTGTAGCTTTTTCAGAGCATTGTTTAGCGACTCCGTTAATTTCGTCTCTGAGTGTTTCTGTTGCAGCTGTTTGCAATTCCCTTAATTCCTGAGCAACAGACTTAATTTCTTCGCTACTTTTTTTTTGAACACGCCTCAATTTCCACGCGCAACTGTTCCTTAGTGTCGTGACACTGCGCGGCAACGGCTCTAATTTGTTCACTAAGCTGTCTGGAATTGTCGTCTAATTTTTCATTTAACTGTCTGGAATTGTCGTCTAATTTTTCATTTAAGTGTTGTTTGAGTTTTTCGTTATCTTGTTTGACCTGTTCACTAAGTTGTTTGAGATTTTCGTCATTATTGTCAAGTTTTTCATTTAAGTGTTTGTTATCTTCCCTAAGTTGTTTGACCTGTTCATTAAGTTGTTGTTTGAAATCTTCTTTAAGTTGTTTGGAATTGTTATCTAGTTTTTCATTAAATTGTTTAAAAAATCCCATAATTTGATCCAACCCAAAATTAGCATTTCTATTCTCTGCGCTGTTTAATGGTGGATCTGGAATTGTTTCGCTTTCTGTAACCATTTGGTTATTCTGTAATTTACAAAAAGGTTTATCAGTCGGATGTACACTGTCAGACACTATTTCGGAATTAAATAAATCCGTCCTACTTTGTGCATCCTGTTCATTTTCGTTAGACAAATTTGTGTGTTCATCACGTAAATTTAATAAACCGGTTGGGTTAGGCTGGGCAGCGCTCATTACAATAAAGCGTCCCGCGTCATCGATTGTCGTCAAATCAACAGAGGACATAACCGAGTTCGTTTGTTCATCATTAAGACAAAAGTCATCATTAGTGGTTGGAATGCACTGATTGTTAGTGAACGCAGGATTGTCATCATTACACTGCGTGTCACATGTCCTATCGGCAAAGTTGTTTGAGTCGGTAATTTCATTCATAATACCTCGCGATACACTATTCAGTCTTTCGCGGCATTTTTACAATAGTCACAAATATTCACAAAACAAATAAACACAAATGCAAAAGGCAACAAACAAATACAACAGAGCAACGAATTGCCGTTGACCTGTAGAGAGAAAGTCACAAGTTAATAAAAGCGTTGCGCCAAATCCTAATTATATTTAAGCAATTAAGAGCAGATATCTGACTGTTATTCAAAAGACTCTCAACGAAATTCGATCCCGGACTGGGTGTCGCCAAGTGTAACCTCCCCACCGAAATTTTTAAAAAGACAATATTATTTAGAAATGGAGCCAAGAAGCAATATCGTCCCTAGCAATTAAACTTAATGACAATAAAAGTGAGAATCGCAATCTGACCCAAGTATAAGTTCCTCACAAAAAATGAAAGTCGATTCAGTGATAAGAAAATCTCAGTGATAATGATAATTCAATTAAACCGAAATATCGGTCTTTGGCCCTGTGCAAAAATCAGAATTAAATTCTTACCTCATTGTAACTGCTAGTCAAATTTCTGCTCTTATTGTTCCGCACGGCTTGGAGGAACTGCATTGCAAATAATATATTTTTTTTTTTGAAATTTAACTGAAACTTTTCTTTAAGGGAAGTGGAACGAAATCGTTAGTTCAATTAAATAATTTTTTTTTTGTAAAAAATTGCTTTGAAATCAAAATTATTATTGGGGCACTTGTTGGAAATTAATTACAATAAATAAACTTTACATTATCTGATGATTACCTACATTAACAATATACCTCATTCAGCATCTTGACCAGAATGCCATGTCGACGCTCGCCGACTCCTCACACACACAACTGCACTCGACTGCTACTACCGACATACTGGACTGCTCACAGACTGCCCACTGACAGACTGCTCGCAACTGTACTGCACGACGACTACTAGCGAACTGCTGGACGCAACACTCGCGCGGTCAAGCGCAGACTAACCACGATAAATGGCTCTCTGGTCAGAGACTGCAATGCCTCGCCATCGCTGCTACGTTACATACGTGTTTCAAGCTTACATCTATGACAACTGGTATTTGACTTCTCGGTTGGAAATAAAAAAAAAAAAAGTGTTTCAGTGTTTCTGGAAATTCAACCCCTAAGTGAGTGCAAGAGGTTATGAAAATTTGTAAAGCTAAATTTATGAAAATTGGTATTTCACTTCTCGATTAGATAAAATGAAATATTTGTTAGAGGATGAGAGTTGGTATGAAAATATCTCCACAAGAACGCAAAAGCCATGATTAACAAAAGCTTTGGCCTTCAGCTACCAGAATCGCTTTTTGGTCAGAAGAACATTCGGGAAAGACGATGCCTTAATTAGCATGAAGAGGTTTGAAGGCGTTGCAGTTTGTGAACAACATAAAAATTCGATTAAATAAAAACAAAAACAAAAAAATTCTCTGTGAGCCATATAATCTAAGCGAGTGAAGCAACTGGCGCTACGCTGTTAACAAATAGCACAAGTAAAGAAACTACAATGAACTGCACAGTCCAGAATAATTAATAAGCTAATAAGCTAGATCTCTGTGACTGGACATCTGATGAAAGGCAGCAGAATTGGGACAATGGAAATACACGACACCGGTCATACGGTTTCCTTCCGAACATCAGAGAGAGACTATAAACGAATCATATTGTCCCCACCAGAGGTATTGTTCACTTTATGACGACACGGCCATTACCGCCAATACGTTCACAGGACAGAAAAGAGACCGTCAGCATTGTGTGATAGGGTGATTTACGATGTCCTGAGCAAGTGGTTTTCACACACCAAGTGGAAGCTAGGAGACATAAATCCCCTTAGAGCCGAGGGTGACGAGAAAGACAGGCCGCGGCGCTTACGTCACGAATGTAGGCATGAGGTCGCTTGCTCGCTGAGCTCAGCGGACAAGATGCGTTTCTAAACCCGTTAACTCGCAACTGAGTCTTTACGGACTAAAGCGAGTTACATCTTCTACTGTAATCTGCTATTATGGAGGTTTACTGGTTACTAGTACTACATCAAAACACACAACATCGCAGTATACTGTAATTTAAGATCTATGCTTGACATAAGATGGTATAACGGCTTGTTTATAGCGTGTAGTCTCTTCCGCTTAACAGTCCTAATTTCATAGAAGAAGCGGTGCCTCATGCTACCGATAGTCATTTTAGCGTGATTTTAATCGTACTGTGCCCAACACAGTCACAACAAATTATTAATAGGCCTATGGACTTTCCCGATCGTTGTTGGACTGATAAACAGCCAGGCTCCACAGTAGTAGATTCCAGCGAAGATGCAATTCTCGTTTGCGGGGAAATATCCACTTACGAGTTAAAAGGTGTAGAAACGTAGTTTGTCTCCTGAGCTGAGAGTGAAAGCGAGTTCAGGCCTATCTTCGTGACATACTCACTGTGGCCTGTCTTTCTCCTGGGTCTCACCTGAGGGCGAAATGACGTGTCTAATTAGGAATGCAGACACGTTCCAGTATCTGAACACAGTCATGAACAATGTATCTAGGAATGAAGTAAACGAGTTCAGTGCAACTATTAGGAGCTTCTGTCGCAGTGATTTTAAGCTACATCGCGGTTTCCAAAATTATTTTCATTATTCATACAATGCAACAATAAAATTTTATCAGTTCACAATATGGCCGACATTAGTTCTGTGCGACGTAATATGGCGTGCAGTCATTAGAGTTTAAATTTCCACCATTACTTACGACAATTATTTTCTTGTTCAGACATTGTCGCACAGCGGGATTAATTTCTACATTTATTCCGATTACACATACAAGTTTACATTTTTATTCTGTCATACATTACGTGTGGCATGGTATTGACCAGAAAACATTTAGCAATGATGGAGAACCAGAGACTGCAAACACAGACGCAATCCGACTCTAACATGCCATTCAATAATGAAAGTGACGTTACGGTTGACTCGAATACTAACGAGCGACATATTATTGACTATTCTGGTGACGCAAATTTAGAAAATAGACCATTCACCAGTAATATGCCTAAATCTAGTTCCGAACCCATTTTGGTGTCTGACGTCATGTCTAAGGACGTGAGGGGGCGGAACAGTTGCACAACACTAGTATTGCCAGTATGTTTGATGCTATTATGAATCAAATGACACAACATAAACAGTACATTGACGCACGTATCAACCAACATACGACTTCTACACACGCCAATTTGAAAATAGCTCGTAACCAGATCAAAACACGACATGATGAAATTAAATCAGATTTAGCATGACTTAAAAAGTCAAACGACAGTTTGTGTAGCCGTGTTGAGGAGATAAATAATAGACTGATTGGACAAATGTCCGACCTCAACGCGACATTTTCAGAGCTTACAGTATAACAAGAAAACACAAATAAATATGTGACAGATATCCAAGCAAACGTAAACAATTTCAGTAAAACATGCGGGTCTGTGTTAGACTGAATATTATCCGACAGTGCATGGTGATATAAAACGCGTATTGCCGATGTCGAAAACAAGGTTGACAATTGATGAACAGCTTTCTGATAAAGTAAGAGTACGTACTGACAACCATTTCTCTTGTATCAATAGAGAATTTCACACTTGGATAGAACGAAAATACAAATATTTTGACGTGTGTTAACAAGAAAATTGCCTGCTGTTGTCCACGACACTGTCGCGGAATTTATAAATAACAACGAACACGTAATCAGGTTTGACAATTTCGTGCAACCAGTGTGTAATGACCGTAATAGCAACCAAAACACACAGTTTGGCAATGAATACAATACATTTATGACGCATACACACCGCACACTACATACAACAACAGCAGTACGCAATTCGACATGACACATTGCATCGCAGTCGTGATGATTAGCAACATTTTCCTTGCCATTCGCCAGATGAAACTTACGGTAATCATTCTGAAACTAAACATTACTACACTACTGGCCATTAAAATTGCTACACCAAGAAGAAATACAGATGATAAACGGGTATTCATTGGACAAATACACTATGCTAGAACTGACGTGTGATTACATTTTCACGCAATTTGGGTGCTTAGATCCTGATAAATCAGTACCCAGCACAACCACCTCTGGCCGTAATAACGGCCTTGATAGGCCTGGGCATTGAGTGAAACAGAGCTTGAAAGGCGTGTACAGGTACAGCTGCCCATGCAGCTTCAACACGACACCACAGTTCATCAAGAGTAGTGAGTAGCGTATTGTGACGAACCAGTTGCTCGGCCACCATTGACCAGACGTTTTCAGTTGGTGAGAGATCTGGAGAATGTGCTGGCCAGGGCAGCAGTCGAACATTTTCTGTTTCCAGAGAGGCCCGTACAGGACCTGCAACATGCGGTCGTGCATTATCCTCCTGAAATGTAGGGTTTTGCAGGGGTCAAATGAAGGATAGAGCCACTGGTGGTAACACATCTGAAATGTAATGTCCACTGTTCAGAGTGCCACCAATGCGAACAAGAGGTGACGGAGACGTGTAACCATTGGCACCCCATACCATCACGCCGGGTGATACGCCAGTATCCACATGGATGCGACCATCATGATGCTGTAAACAGAACCTGGATTCATCCGAAAAATGACGTTTTGCCATTCGTTAACCCAGGTTCGTCGTTGAGTACAGCATCGCAGGCGCTCCTGTCTGTGATGCAGCGTCAAGGGTAACCGCAGCCATGGTCTCCGAGCTGATAGTCCATGCTGCTGCAAACGTCGTCTAACTGTTCGTGGAGATGGTTGTTATCTTGTAATCGCCCCATCTGTTGACTCAGGGATCGAGACGTGGCTGCACGATCCGTTACAGCCATGCGGATAAGATGCCTGTCATCTCGACTGCCAGTGATTTGAGGCCGTTGGGATCCAGCACGGCGTTCCGTATTACCCTCCTGAAACCATCGATTCCATATTCTGCTAACAGTCATTGGATCTCGACCAACGCGAGCAGCAATATCGCTATAAGATAAACCGCGATCGCGATAGGCTACAATCCGACCTTTATCAAAGTTGCAAACGTGATGTTACGCATTTCTCCTCCTTACACGAGGTATCACAACAACGTTTCACCAGGCAACGCCGGTCAACTGCTGTTTGTGTATGAGAAATCGGTTGGAAACTTTCCTCACGTCTGCACGTTGTAGGTGTCGCCACCGGCGTCAACCTTATGTGAATGCTCTGAAAAGCTAATCATTTGCATATCACAGCACCTTCTTCCTGTCGGTTAAATTTCGCGTCTGTAGCACGCCATCTTCATGTTGTAGCAATTTTGATGGCCAGTAGTGTATAATGCCAAGAAAGACTGGAGTCTCATAAAACAGACAATTTCAGCCATTTATACCTGAAAAAATACCGTACATCCTGTCATTTTTCTTTTTGCCTTCATGCATGCATTTCCTCGAACCTGGAGTGACCGTAAGACGATATCTTACGCTGTCGGTTACGTCGAAGGCGATGCAGCTGTATTGGCGTATAATGAAGCCGACAGATGCGTGACGTACGAACAATTTGGGAAAGCCTTTTTATCTAAACTTTGGTCACAATCTGCACAGGAACGACTTCGTTCGCAGATTGTGGATCCTGAACCATTCAATCCCTAAGACGGCAATTTGCGCCGGTGCAAAGCCCGCTAAATGCCCAATAGGCGTGGCTGTCGCCCTGCCAGGTCCGGATGGAAAGCACGTGAACAGTCATCAGATTTACCAATCTGGACATTCAAAGCTACCTTGCAGTCTGTTACGATTAGAATGGATATTTTTCTTATTTAGCTTTAAGTTGCCTGCGCTCTAACAAATTCGTACGCCAAAATAACATGCTCGCTGCCAGTGCATAGTCGTTTGGATGGAACGGGTTGCAACGCGCGACATCCCCGCGCATTGAAGGCAAGACTGCCGTTAAATATCAGAGAAAAACTTCTGCACGTCCCAGACAACGGTGCAGAGATTGTATTGATATTGCTTTACGAGGACCAGCGTTCCGTACGGCAAAACAATTGCTACAATGTTTATACCAGCGCCACGCAAAATACGCAGGGTAGCCAACCCAATTCCGGTCCGCCGGCTGCTGTCGGACACGCAAGCCAACAGAATCAACCGCTTCACATGACGTATACATATACACAACAGAACCAACATGCTCAACACAGCACAAACAGCAATTACAACACTTCTTATTCTACTGGCGGTAATCCAAATAAGAGACGGCGCAACAACAACTGCAACGGTAATAATAATTATCAGAATAGTAACAAAAATTTTAAGAGAAACAAAAATAAATATCAGTCCCCACTAAACCAGCAACAGAGCTGGAGTAACAACAACTACGCTGCTCAGTAACGCTTTCGCGATTACTAAATGATCCTGTAACGAAGCGCGCTGCTCTCCGTTGGATCTTCTCTATCTCTTCTATGAACCCTATCTGGTACGGATCCCACACTGCTGAGCAGTATTCAAGCAGTGGGCGAACATGCGTACTGTACCCTACTTCCTTTGTTTTCGGATTGCATTTCCTTACGATTCTTCCAATGAATCTCAGTCTGGCATCTGCTTTACCGACGATGAACTTTATATGATCATTTCATTTTAAATCACTCCTAATGCGTACTCCCAGATAATTTATGGAATTAACTGCTTCCACTTGCTGACCCGCTATTTTGTAGGTAAGTGATAAGGGATCTATCTTTCTATGTATTCGCAGCACATTACACTTGTCTACATTGAGATTCAATTGCCATTCCCTGCACCGATCTATCTTTCTATGTATTCGCAGCACATTACACTTGTCTACATTGAGATTCAATTGCCATTCCCTGCACCATGCGTCAATTCGCTGCAGATCCTCCTGCATTCCGATACAATTTTCCATTGTTACAACCTCTCGATACACCACAGCATCATCTGCAAAAAGCCTCAGTGAACTTCCGATGTAATCCACGAGGTCATTTATGTATATTGTGAATAGAAACGGTCCTATGACACTCCCCTGCGGCACACCTGAAATCACTCTTACTTCGGAAGACATCTCTCCATTGAGAATGACATGCTGCGTTCTGTTATCTAGGAACTCTTCAATCCAATCACACAATTGGTCTGATAGTCCATATGCTCTTACTTTGTTCATTAAACGGCTGTGGGGAACTGTATCGAACGCCTTGCGGAAGTCAAGAAACACGGCATCTACCTGGGTACCCGTGTCTATGGCCCTCTGAGTCTCGTGGACGAATAGCGCGAGCTGGGTTTCACACGACCGTCTTTTTCGAAACCCATGCTCATTCCTACAGAGTAGACTTCTAGTCTCCAGAAAAATCATTATACTCGAACATAATACGTATTCCAATATTGTACAACTGATCGACGTTAGAGATATAGGTCTATAGTTCTGCACATCTGTTCGACGTCCCTTCTTGAAAACGGGGATGACCTGTGCCCTTTTCCAATCCTTTGGAACGCTACGCTCTTCTAGAGACCTACGGTACACCGCTGCAAGAAGGGGGGCAAGTTCCTTCGCGTACTCTGTGTAAAATCGAACTGGTATCCAATCAGGTCCAGCGGACTTTCCTCTTTTGTGCGATTTTAATTGTTTTTCCATTCCTCTGTCGTCTATTTCGATATCTACCATTTTGTCATCTGTGTGACAATCTAGAGAAGAAACTACAGTGCAGTCTTCCTCTGTGAAACAGCTTTGGAAAAAGACATTTAGTATTTCGGCCTTTAGTCTGTCATCCTCTGTTTCAGTACCATTTTGGTCACAGAGTGTCTGGACATTTTGTTTTGATCCACCTACCGCTTTGACATAAGACCAAAATTTCTTAGGATTTTCTGCCAAGTCAGTACATAGAACTTTACTTTCGAATTCATTGAACGCCTCTCGCATAGCCCTCCTCACACTACATTTCGCTTCGCGTAATTTTTGTTTGTCTGCAAGGCTTTGGCTATGTTTATGTTTGCTCTGAAGTTCCCTTTGTTTCCGCAGCAGTTTTCTAACGCGGTTGTTGTACCACGGTGGCTCTTTTCCATCTATCACGATCTTGCTTGGCACATACTCGTCTAACGCATATTGGACGATGGTTTTGAACTTTGTCCACTGATCCTCAACACTATCTGTACTTGAAACAAAACTTTTGTGTTGAGCCGTCAGGTACTGCTCTTTGTCACTTTTGCTAAACATAAAAATCTTCCTAACTTTTTTAATATTTCTATTTACGGCTGAAATCATCGATTCAGTAACCGCATTATGATCGCTGATTCCCTCTTCTGCGTTAACTGTTTCAAATATTTCGGGTCTGTTTGTCACCAGAAGGTCTAATATGTTATCGCCACGAGTCGGTTCTCTGTTTAACTGCTCAAGGTAGTTTTCAGATAAAGCACTTAAAAAAATTTCACTGGATTCCTTGTCCCTGCCAACCGTTATGAACGTTTGAGTCTCCCAGTCTATATCCGGCAAATTAAAATCTCCACCCAGAACTATAGCATGGTGGGGAAATCTACTCGAAATATTTTCCAAATGATCCTTCAGGTGCTCAGCCACAACAGCTGCTGAGCCAGGGGGCCTATAGAGACATCCAATTACCATGTCTGAGCCTGCTTTAACCGTGACCTTCACCCAAATTATTTCGCATTTCGGATCTCCGTCAATTTCCTTCGATACTATTGCACTTCTTATCGCTATAAACACGCCTCCCCCTTCACTGTCCAGCCTGTCTCTGCGGTATACATTCCAATCTGAGTTTAGGATTTGATTACTGTTTAGGTCTGGTTTCAGTCAACTTTCTGTCCCTAGTACTATATGGGCGTTGTGACCGTTTATTAATCAGAGCAGTTCTGGTACCTTTCTATAGACGCTCCTGCAGTTTACTATAAGCACATTAATATTGTTATTCCCTGTTGTATTTTGCCTACTCCTACTTTGCCGCGTCTCAGGAGGCGTCTTGTCGGGCCTAGGGAGGGAATTCTCTAACCTAAAAAACCCACATGTGCACTCCACACGTACTCCGCTACCCTTGTAGCCGCTTCCGGCGTGTAGTGCACGCCTGACCTATTCAGGGGGACCCTACATTTCTCCACCCGATAGCGGAGGTCGAGAAATTTGCACCCCAGATCTCCGCAGAATCGTCTGAGCCTCTGGTTTAAGCCTTCCACTCGGCTCCAAACCAGAGGACCGCGATCGGTTCTGGGAACGATACGACAAATAGTTAGCTCTGATTCCACCCCGCGAGCGAGGCTTTCCGCCTTCACCAGGTCCGTCAACCGCCTGTACGAACTGAGGATGACCTCTGAACCCAGACGGCAGGACTCATTGGTGCCGACATGAGCAACAATTTGCAGTCGGGTGCACCCAGTGCTCTCTATCGCCGCCGGCAGGGCCTCCTCCACATCTCGGATGAGACCCCCCGGCAAGCAGGCAGAGTGAACACTGGCCTTCTTCCTCGACCTTTCCGCTATTTCCCTAAGGGGCTCCATCACCCGCCTAACGCTGGAGCTCCCAATAACTAATAACCCCCCCCCCCCCCCCCTCGTGTGCCTGCTCGGACCTTGCTGAAGGAGCGGCCACATGTCCACTCACAGGCAGAGCGGGCAATGCCACACGGCCAGCCTCCACATTTAACCTCCGCCTTGTGCGCCGCGAACGCCGCTGAACCCGCCACTCCCCTTGGGGAGAGGGTGGCCCAACCGCGCCCGGTACCCGCGGAGATGTCTCGACAGCAGGGACAGTGGGTGAAGCATTAAACACCTGGGGTGTACCATGCGACGCATCAGACTCCCCACTGCCGCTACACTCCGAGGCAGCAGCCTGAAGACGGCTGACCGCGGCCATCAACACGTTCAGCTGTTCGCGAACAGTGGCCAGCCCCTCCTGCGTCCGTACACAGCAGTCACACATCCTATCCATCCTAAGAAATCAATTTACTGTAGAGAGTTAATCGACTTTTAACTATACCGCTAATTCACTAAAGGCGGCTGATTGTTGACTAAACTGTGGTTTCTAGCCACTTCTTGTAGAAAACAATGAAAATAGCACTACCTGTCTCTGGACTGTATTGAAAACAAACACTAGCACTACTGGCACTATGGTTGACTAAAGGGACTCTCTCTGACTGTATTCAAAACAAACACGAAATCTACGGAACGCTATTACTAGCACTCGACAATTAAAGCTTCCTAAAAGCAAAAACACATGGAAGAAGAAGTGACAAGTAACAAAAATACAGTTAATACTTAAATTAAGGTAGCTCGCTGCACAGCAGACGTGAAGCAGACGGCAGTTACGACGACACATGATGAACATAATGAACTTTATGACGTTTTGTACAAGTATATTCAAGTATTTAGCAAACGACCAGGTGTGATCAGCACATATTTGTATAAAACAGAGGTTAGGCGCACCAGATTTTCTTCCACGAAACCTATAATGTGCCACTATCCCAAGGACCTGCTATGTGGCGCGAGTTGAAACAAATGTTAGAGTGGGAAATCATCGAACATTCCACGTCACCTTACTGCAGCCCTTTACTTGTTGCAAAGAAAACCAACAGGAATATCAGAGTTGTTTAGAATGCTCGTGCAATTAAAGAGATTATTTTACCTGTTCGCACAAAACCTGAGCATTTAGAGGAGCAACTCCAGAAATTTTATTGTAAATTTATGTGAAGCTATATGAAAAATATTTTTATGTGACCATTCATACTTTTGTGAAGACAAGAGAAATATGTTTCTATGTTTATGTAAAGCTAATATGTAATATGTTTGTATGTATTTGTACCTGTGTAAAAACCAATATGTAACATGTTTCTATGTATTTATGTGTATTTAGGTAAAGCTAAATGATATATGCTCACTTGTGTATGTTATCTGTACTTGTAACAAAAATGGTTCAAATGGCTCTGAGCACTATGGGACTTAACATCTATGGTCATCAGTCCCCTAGAACTTAGAACTACTTAAACCTAACTAACCTAAGGACATCACACAACACCCAGCCATCACGAGGCAGAGAAAATCCCTGACCCCGCCGGGAATCGAACCCGGCAACCCGGTCGTTGGAAGCGAGAACGCTACCGCACGACCACGAGATGTGGGCACTTGTAACATGTGCCCACATATGAAAAGCTACGAGACTTGTATAACCTGAAACTATTTGTGGACGTTTACTATACGTCGCTGAACTTGTAACTACGAGGAAATTGGTGTGCAAAACCGCGTAATTGAGAATGACTATTCATGATATATTGCTATTTGTATAGACATGGTGAACTATTTGTGTTTGAAATTTGTTTACAAACTGTTAATGTAAAGTCGTGTTACGAATTGTTTGCGTATAGACTTGTCAACGGACATTTGTTCTACGTCACAACTACTTGTGTACAAATATATGTACATCGCCGGACAAACTGAGTATGAAGTGCACCGACACTTTTGAGTGTATCTCTAATTGACATTTACTGCGCTGCATCTCTGTATATCTGCATCTCAGCAAGTCTGAATTGCAAGAACTGGTCCACTACTGCACCTCCGGTCGCTTTGCTCCAAAACGATGAAGACTACCCGACGGTTGGAGGAATTTTGGGCGGGTCCTCAGGGAGCAAAATGTTCTCGGAAATGACGGACACTCTTACCTGGTCTAACGAGGATCGACGCCAGCATCTTGCCGTTCGAGTCCTGCTTCCATGCCTTCACGAACTTGTGCTGTGGAATGGGAATCCACCGGTCGTCTGTCAGGCGATGTACGACCTAGGGCAAGAGAAAAAAAAACCAGTGACATCAGTCTAAATAAACAGTGTACCCAGTGCAAAAATATAAACTGTACTTCGAGTGATCGCGCACACGCATCGTTATCAAAGCTGCGAATTGTGAAATTCCAACGGCATTTGCGTAACATTTAATTGCCATAAACAATATCCATCTTTATAATGTTATTGTATGTCTTCGGTTCATGGAACTGTGAACGACGACACGTCGTGAAAAGACGTTATATCTGCAACAAAAAGAAATTTCAAGCGCAATATGTGCGAAAGAGACTATCATACAAGAAGAATTTGTAATTTTATGTTAACGAATGTTGTAAGTTTAGGATTTTGTACCCGTTTTAAATGTTAATCCACATATGTGAAATCCATGATGATAAATCTTGTCTCTGCGACGTCTTGTGCACATGAACCACGGACTGAGTATAAGTTATGTATCACTGTGTCGTGTGATGAACTCGCTCCGCAACGGCCGCCCTAGTACTGAACTTTCCGCAACTGCTCACGCGCGGTAGGCGCAATACCAACATAAAGCGCTATAGGCGCACGGTCCACATTCAAACAACGAAAACCAATTTTGTGTGAATATTATGATATGGGTGTGTATTTGTAGACTTATGTACGCAATGTGCTCTAGAGTGAGTTGCTCGCCTGCAGGTGTGTCCTTTCGCCTCGCCAACTCAGAGGGCGGTTAAAAGGCACATTTGCATGCTGAGCTTTTATTAGCACAAAACTTAACTATAAGTAATGAAATAAAGAAATAATTTGAGCCATGGAGATAGTCCACGGCTGTATAGATTTTTGATCATCAGATGATTGGCAGAATAAGATGCTCCTTTTGTTTTCTAGGTCTTGTCCAGACAGGACGTATTTTGGCACACCGCCACTAATACTACATTATTTTATTAATACATCCATGAGTTGCAACCAAACGGCACTCGTAAATGCATGGTACAAGTCTCAATGTAAGTGTCGTATTTAATTGTGTTATATTTCAGAATATACTGTTATTACTAACCTATGTATGTTTTATTTTGTATCTTTAGTCATTGTAAGATTGTTGGGCGACTTGGCATGGCAAAAGGTTCTGTACTTCTAAGCAAAAAGTCGTCCAGCTCGATCTACCATCGTCTTCGGCTGCTGTCTTATTACCAAATCCGATTTTAATCAAAACACGAAGAGAAGAAACATGGTTAAAACACATGAACGGACCTTTGACAAAAAACCATGTTCAAGCGCTGAGCGTTTGTATGATACTTAATATTCATTACTATAATTCATTGTATTATCTCCATCCAGGTGAGAGGGAATACGCGAATGATGGAGAGATATGAAAGGATGGCGATGAGGAAGAGAAAAACGATGTATATCAGTGAAGTGTGGTGTATCTTAATCTCAGCATATTTAATATTAATTTTGTTTTAATATAAGTACATTAGTTATTATTAATCCATGTTGTTGTTGTCTTCAGTCCGAAGCCTGGCTTGATGAAGCTCTACGTGATATACTATTCCTGTGCAAGCCTCTTCATTTCCCTGTACCTACTGCAACCTACATTCTTATGTATCTGCTTACTGTATTCGTCTCTTGGTCTCCCTCTACGATTTTTACCCATCACACTTCCCTCCAGTACAAAGAAGGTGATCCCGTAATGTCTCAGAATGTGTCCTATCAACCGATCCCTTCTTCTAGTCAGGTTGTGCCATAAATTTCTTTTCTCCCCTATTCTATTCAATGTCTCCTCATTAGTTACGTGATCTACTCATCCAATCTTCAGCTTTCTTCTGTAGAGTCATATTTCTAAAGCTTTTATTCCTTCCGCTCGAAACTGTTTATCATCCATGTTTCACTTTCATACATGCCTATACTCCAGACAAATACTTTCAGAAACAACTTCCTAACACTTAAATCTATACTCGATCTTAACAAATTTCTCTTTTTCAGAAATATTTTTCCTGCCGTTGCCAGTCTACGTGTTATACCCTCTCTACTTCGATCGTCATCAGTTATTATGCTTCCCAAATAGCAAAACTCATTTAATATTTTACGTGTCTCATTTCGTGATCTAATTTACTCACCTGATTTAATCCGGCTACATTCCGTTATCCTCGTTTTGTTTTTCTGGAAGTTCATCTGATATCCGCTTTTCAAGGTACTCCATTCCGTTCAACAGCTCTTTCCATGTCATTTTCTGTCTATGACAGAATTACAATGTCATCGGTAAACCTCAAAGTTTTTATCTCTTTTCCCTGGACGTTAATTCCTACTCCAAATTTTTCTTTTGTTTCCTTTACCGTTTGCTCAACACACAGATTGAATAACATCGGGAATAGGCTACAACCCTGTCTCACTCCCTTCTCAACCACTGCTTCCCTTTCATGCCCCTCGACTCTAACTGCCATTTGGTTTCCGTACAAATTGTAAATAGCTTTTCACTCCCTGTATTTTATCCGTGCCACCTTCAGAATTTGAAAGAGAGTATTCTAGTCAACATCGTCAAAATGTTCCAGTAAGCCTATACATGCTACAAATGCAGGTATTCCTTTCTTCAACCTATCTTCTATTAGAAGTCTCAGTGTCAGTTTTGCCTTGTGTGTTCCCACATTTCTCCAGAACCCAACTGATCTTCCTCGAGGTCAGTTTTTACGAGTTCTTCCATTCGTTTCTAAAGAATTCGTGTTATTATTTTGCTACCATGACTTATTAAAGTGATAGTTCGATAATTAATCCATGTGTGTTATAAAAATGTGTGTATGTGTGTATGTATGTATGTTCCATATTCACTCCTAAACCACAGGACCAATTTCAACCAAACTTGGTACAAATCTCACTTACCGTATGGAAAGAATCAATGTGGGGGTTAGAATGAGCTACCTATCAAATGCATGGCGGTAGGGGTGAAAAAGCAGTGTAGCCCATGACGTGTGAATAGCCATACTTTCGTCATCCAATATTTGAGAAAGAGAGCACTTGGGGACTTCGAACAAACATTAGGCATAATTTCACACCTATACAAAACTGTTTCTCGCTGACATTGTTGTACTACAGCATGAGGAAAGTTCTTATTTTAGCCCGAAAGTTGTCGATCGCCACTTTATGAAGGTCTGAAGGGAACTCTGAGCTTACTCGTGACAAGAGTGAATGAAATGAGCACCACCCTTAAGTCAATTTCTACATCTACTAGGTCACTGTAGATCTCAGTACGTTTGATGTGCATAATGTAGCATCATATCAAGGGAAATATCTTAAACAATGGTAAGGGACTATAATGACAAGGAATGCAAACATACGATGTCACAATCCAACATGGCGGCGGCCCCCCTCACCCCCCCCCCCAATCTTATCTCTTACTAGGCAAACCACACCATCTTCCCTTCACCTCCCTCCAGCCGATCACAGCCTAGTAATGAATAATGAAATGGCCAATCAAACCCAGATGGAGAAACCATCCGAGTTGTGCTTTGTACCCCACACTCCCCTTGCGCTTCCTTGGCCAATCAGAGTGTATTATTAAAATGATGAATAAAATGGTGCCAAGTATGCAGTAAAAAATTATGCAATCCTCACTTGAAAACCACGTAGATACATTAGTTCCGTAAAAGTCGAAGATACATGTATTCACATACAGACCTCTGTATTTAATCAGTGTAATATTAAAATGATGCATAAAAACGCTGTCAAGGTCAAATAGAGGCGTTGTTTCTGTGACAGACAAAGATATATACATAGGGTATACGAGGTGCAACAATAAAGTAATGAGACTGATGTGAAAAAAAATATTGCTTACTGTTTTACTCAAGTTTAGTGTTGTCTCCTTCAAAGTAGTGCCCTTCTGAATGCACGCACTTTTTCCAGTGCTTCTGCCATTGATGGTAAATTTCTGGAACTCATCTTCTACAATATCTTCCAAGACCCTCGTCACAGCTTTGTGGACATTTTGTGTTGTTTGAAAATGGTGTCCCTTGATCGCCGTTTTGACTCTTGGAAATAGAAAAAGTCGCATGGAGTGATATCTGGAGAATATGGTGGCTGTGGTAGTACTGAAATTTGTTTTGAGGTTAAAAGTTGCTGTACTGACAGAGCAGTATGGGATGGCGCATTATCGTGATGCAGAATCCAATTATCAGCCATGTTGGCACGGACACGAAGAACTCTTTTTCGAAGCCTTTCTAAAATTTCTTTGTAGTAATATTGGTTACCTGTTTGTTCAGGAGGCAACCACTCTTTATGAACAATGCCCTTGGAACCAAAGAAGCACACAAGAGGCTGATGGTCGTCCACTGCGGTCTTCATCTTCAACATTCGTTCCGCCTTCACTAAACATTTTATGCCAACGAAAAACTTGTGCTCTTGACGTAACCTCCTCTCCAAAAGCCTTCTGAAGCTTGCCGTAAGTTGTCGTCGCGTTTTCACCCAATTTAACGCAAACACATGCCATACTGTTGCGCAATATTATGCGGTTCTATATCTGTGACGAGAGACACAGACGTGTGTTAACTTATTACAGCACGACTAACAACTGAGCAGTTGCATCGATGTTCTGCTTCGACTAGAAGCAGCTTATAGATCAAGGTCAAAGATATTGTGCCTACACAAGCCTGCAGGGTGCCACATCTTGCAAAGAAAATTAGTCTTATTACTTTATTGTCGCACCTCGTATTTGCGTACATGGGTACTTCATCAGATTAATATTAAAATTACTGGTAGAAAACACGACATGTGCAAATACCCATGCATTATTTACAGAAAACGAACTGAATGCATACTCGCACACACACACACACACACACACACACACACACACAGCATAATGTACCATCTCCCTCCACTCTCCTCCATTAAGAGCCAATATTTCAGCAGCCATTAAAATAAATCAGCAAATCATAATGCAACTCCATCTTGGCTGTGCTAAAAAAATATCCGATTTATTTGCACTAAAATTTCGTTTACAATATTCTCACATTTAAAATACGTCACCAGAGCACACATATACTTAGAAATACATAAAATCCATCCAGACTGTGTAAAGTAATTCCAGGTTAAAACATGGTGCCAACTATATTTGCTTTACTGACCACAAAGTATCGTTTATCGACTGGCTTACCAGTCACACCTGTAAATTTCATGGGAAGGTATACAGTGTGGAATATTAGAACAAGTATAAAACATACTCTCCATAAATATTTAAAAAGGAATGTTTGCTTATACAATGTAGTTAATAAATTAGTAGTAGATAATTGTTGAAGACGAATTTTACTTTCAATAATATTCCACAAAAATTTCAGGAACTGCTGATTTGTACCTCTGCTGCTGTCTTTGTCAACAGATGGCCACACTTGTACATGTTAAAAGTTTGATTGCAGTACCACAATGTAAGACACAACAAATGTTCAAACTAATTATCTACGACATCTGTTATGCGCCTAAATGTCACAATGTTCTTACCAAGTCTGAAATATCTGCAAACATGCGTCACCAAATATCTGCAAACATTCATCAGCAACACAAAAAGTGCAATGCTTACACCAAGTACCACACTGTTTGCATCAAGTATTACAATGTCATTTCCACTTACACACACATACATGACCATCAAATTGGTGTCTAAAATATCACTGGGAACTCTAAGGTATGCTATTTCTATGGCTACAGACACGTGGTTTAAAAAAAGCAGGTGCCATTCCAAGTTGGGTGTAAAAGGTCGAGACTAAATTGACCAGCCTAAAATAAGAGACAAACACACAAACAAATATGCATTCTCAATGGAATTATTTAGGCATACTATAGCTGTAATACCCTCAAATTACATATTTTTAGGTGTTGCAACAGTATCTAAACAAGTAATGGGTGTTCAATCTAATGCTGTGCACTTTCATCACCTATCATTTTTTACTACCAATTTAGGAGGGGGAAAGATAATACATCACTAGAAAAACACAATCGATGATATTTGTCAGCAGTTATAACAGATGATTCGGCATAGTCGAAATTGATTATAAAAAGAACTGCTGTCATTGGAACTCTTGGTAGAATCTCTAAAACGTTTACCAATGAAACTAAGGCTCTCTGAAATGTTTGCAACCTGCTTTAGCTATATAATGTACTAAATAACACCAAGATGCAATAAATTATGTGATGTAAACAACCACACTCACACAAAATAGCAAAACAACACTTTAGGAACGAAGGAAGAATGTGATACACATGGACAAGTGCACGCTCTTGCCACACACACACACACACACACACACACACACACACACACACACGTGACGTAAGACAGTGAGACAGTCACAGACATGTAACATCTCTAAAGATGATGACAGAGTCAACATCATGAAAATAGAAATCTTTGATAAAATTATTTACCTCTCATTGAGTGCAAAACCACACAAACATACTGGCTGTTTATCGTAATACACAAGTATAATTACAGATCTCCATAATAATTCGATCTTTGTAGCAAAATAAAATCGTATTATTTCTCAAAATGCTTTAGTATTTCTCACACTTTGCAAACACAGTGGACCCTCAAATTAAATATTTCCTTATCAAAGTCGTCTTTACCACTTATTAAAAGGCACGCATATTCCATACAAACACTACTTATAACATCTTTTATGTTCAACAGCATTGACTAACCATGGAATTTATACTGCCGTACTACACTTTGAGTGCTCTGTGGATCCTCTAAGGTAAACATTTACACATCTGAATAGTGAGTGTAATTTATTAACAACATGCAACCCACTTATTGACAGTACCTAAATAAATTATAGGTTAACAGATGATCTACGTACTACGTAATAAATTCATCTAATTACGTAAAAATTGGTTGTAAAACACACACAAACACTATTGCTAACCTAACTTACAGCCTAAAGTGCACCAAGAATTGGCAAAGTAAGTAATTATTACATTTTACACAAAAATCCAGTTCCGTGTTTCCCTCATCACCTTACCCAGTCAAGGTTAGACATAATGCTCCAATATGCAGCTTATCAGTTTGTAAGCAGTTCACTTGCAGGCCTCTGGTCCTGCATCGGTACATTTGTGTTTTGAGTGTGTTATATAAGAGAACCCACTGCCCTCCCCTTATTTTCACTCCACGATAATGAAACGGAGCGCTAATTGTTATGTAAAAATACTTTACTCCGTAATATACACGGTGCTTGTCCGTAGTCCTCAACAAATTATACTCATCTTGCTGCTGCAGTGCTTGGCTGGCTGAGACATACTTCGGATTCACTACAGTGTCCCCACGTTATGTGTCACACCCGATCTCACGAGCCACTTGGCAGTACCTGACATGGAGCAGATTATACTCGACAGACTGAACGGTCCATTTTTCTGAAATGTCTCTAAGTGGCACCTTCTCCTTCTCCTCTGTCTCTTCCTCTTCCTCCTCCTCCTTCTTCTTCTACTTCTCCACATTCAGCTTTCATAAATACGTCAGCTATAATGTCTTTGTCTTGCCATGTCCTCTTTCCAAACAGTTCTGCCAATTTCTGTTGTGGCTGAGAAGAGGATTTAAATGGTTTTTGCAGTATAGAGTCAGTTTCAATGTATCTTTTTCACAGCAAAAGCAGACTTCTGCACATATTACGTCGAGATTTCAACAAAACCTGGTGTGATTCGGTAGCCAGTATACGGGACAGATGGATCAGGGTCTGAAATTGAGAATAATATCTTATTAATATCTCTTTTGAGTAATGGTAAGTTCCTATAAAAATATTGTCATGTCCATTATAATTTTCCGGGCTCTTATGCCGTGGTCGGTTGATGAATTCTGTGTCAATTCTCAACATTTCGTCCCCGTCTGCGGAGGACATCTTCAAGGGGGTCTGTAGCTCGATGGAAAGTCCAACACACCCACTGGCTCGCTACTGACTGCCGCTAAATTCCGTCTCCGCGCGCTGCCGCACCGAGGCGTGACGTCACGTGTTTTGTAAACGTCAGTGCAAATGGCCGCTGTCCGCTGCCGTCGATCGCCATTGCCATCACCCAGTGGTGGACGGGTGGTACACATCTTCTTCAAAACAACATCCATATACAGTTTAATTTCACGCCCTCTCCCTTTCGACTGAAATTATTAGGGTGTTTGGCGATTTCGATTGTCTCCCTGTAGAGCCTTTCGTAATATCCGCTTGTGGCCGCTAGTACTTGCGTCTCCTCGAAACGAATATGGTGGTTACCTGGCTGGAAAGCATGCTCCGCAACAGCTGATCGTTCCGTTTCTCTTCTTCTGCAATTGCCCTTGTGCTCTTCCAAACGTTTTGAAACAGTTCTTTTAGTGGTACCCACATAAACATCTCCACAGCTGCATGGGATCCTATACACTCCAGCTTTTTCCAATGGTTCGCGAGCGTCCTTGGCAAGCTTAAGGTATTCCTGTATCCTCCTAGTTGGGTTGTAAACTATTCCGCTTCGTCAAGATTCTCCCTATTCTTTCCGTTTCATTTAAAAAAAAAACGGCAGGAAAACCTTAGATTTTGCAGTAGCGTGTACGTCACTATGATTTCTTCGTGGATGTCTCAACGCACGTTTTATTTCGTCGGACGAATATCCGTTCTTCATTAGAGCTTTGTGGAGATGTTCCATTTCAGCGTCGAGCAACTCAGGTTCACAAATATTTCTAGCTCTGTCTGCTAACGTCTTGATAACACCCCGCTTCTGTTGTGGGTGGTGGTTCGAATCCCGGTGCAAATAACGGTCCGTGTGCATGAGTTTGAGGTATAATGAGTGGCCCAAACTACCATTTTCGTTTATAAAAACAAGCACATCGAGGAAATGTAATTTGCCGTCCACCTCCTCCTCCAATGTAAACTGAATTCTCGAGTTTATACTATTCAGATGTTCGTGGAACCGGCTTAGTTCCTCCCTGCCATGTCTCCACAGCACAAACGTCTCATCCAAGTATCAGAACCATACATTTGGTTTTTTTCTGGCAGTACCTAAGGCCTGTTCTTCGAATTTCTCCATAAAGAAGTTCGCAATTACGGGACTTAGGGGGCTTCCCATAGCCACACCATCCGTTTGTTCATAAAACTGTTCATTCCACTTGAAGTATGTGGCTGTCAAACAACACTTAAACAGTTCTGAAATATCGACAGGAAAAATTCGATCAAGCTGTTCCAATACATGTTTACCATGGTTCCACTTAATGCCTCTACAGGAAGGCAATCGAAATTCCCAAACACCCAAATAATTTCAGTCGAAAGGAGGAGGGCGTGAAATTGAACGGTATATGGATGCGGTTTTGAAGAAGATGTGTACCACCCGTCCAACACTGGGTGATGGCAACGGCGATCGACGGCAGCGGACAGCGGCCAATTGCACTGACGTTTTCAAAACACGTGACGTCACGCCTCAGCGCTGGAGCGCGCGGACACGGAATTTGGCGG
This sequence comes from Schistocerca piceifrons, assembly GCF_021461385.2. Taxonomy (NCBI): domain Eukaryota; kingdom Metazoa; phylum Arthropoda; class Insecta; order Orthoptera; family Acrididae; genus Schistocerca; species Schistocerca piceifrons. The sequence continues at coordinate 694,493,858 of NC_060141.1, forward strand.
CAGTCAGTAGCGGCCCAGTGGGTTTGCTGGACCTTCCATCGAGCTACAGACCCCCTTGAAGATGTCCTCCGCAGACGGGGACGAAACCTTGGGAATTGACAGAGAATTCATCAACCGACCACGGCATAACGGCACGGATAATTATAATGAACATGACATTTCCGGCCGTGAAAGTCTACATTTTAGTATAAAATATTGATCTCTTGAATATTGAGTGACTCTATTTAGAAACTGGTTTGATGGAGAACTGACATGTATGCTTCTTGAATTACACCTCCTGTGACAAAACGTGGTGAGATTTTTGGCGTTCAACTTTAGACACAGCTGAATTGCCTGAAATTTAGAATAAGATGGTACTCCATTAATTGTTAAAAAGAGGCTGTATAAATTCTGTTTTTAATGTTTTTTTTTTACATATTGATTCACTGTGTTTGCTGTGGATGATAGCAATAAATTAAAAAATTAATTACCCTTAAAATATTCAGTAAATTGGTTTGCATAAAGTATCAGCTGAATCAGTTTCCATTTTTCAACAGAATCACTGTAGAGTCAAAATCGGGTTTTTGCGCTGTAACTAACTCCTATCTGTTATTATAGTTTACAATTCACAATCACGTTTTAGACACCAGTCTGATGGAGATGTGTGTCTCTGCAAGTATAAGTAACATCTTGGTGCTTGATGTAAACATTGTGATACTCTTAGACAATGTATTTTCTTGCATTGCTGACGCATTTTTGCAGATGTTTCAGACTTGGAAAGAGCATTGTGATATTTGACTAGCATTGTAGATGTAGAAAATAATTAGTTTGAGCCTGTGTTGTTTCTTACACTATAGCACTGCAATATACATTGAACATTTACATGCGTGGCCATCTGTTGGCAAAGACGGGCAACACGGGTATAAATCAGTAGTTTCTTTTACTCCGCTTTTTGAAATTTTTTTGGAATATCATTGGAAGAAAATTAGTGTTCAACAACTATATATTGCTAATTCAGTAACTACATATTCCATAGTGAACGCCAAATAGCTTAGAATGAAGTTCACTGATTTGAGTGGCAAGCCAGTCGTTAAACTAAGCTATGAAGTCAGTAATGAAAACACAGTTTGACAACATATCTTTAACCTGGCATTATTACACGCAATTCAGGTGTATTTCACGTATTTTTTTCAATATGTGTGTGTTTAGATGGCATACTTTAGATGTGAAAATATTGCAAACGAATTTTTGGCCAAGCAATTGAGATATTTTTAGGCACAGCCAATGCAGTGCTATATAATGAGTGGCTGTTACATTTCAATAGATGCTGGAGTACTAGCTCTGATTAGAGTGGAGGGAGGTGGGGAGGTGATAAATTCTGTAATGTGTTTTTCAGTGTGTGTACGTGTGTGTGTGTGTGTGTGTGTGTGTGAGTGTGTGTGTGTGTGTGTGTGTGTGTGTGTGTGTGTGTGAGAGAGAGAGAGAGAGAGAGAGAGAGAGAGAGAGAGAGAGAGAGAGAGCTCTGTTTCAGAGGTAAATATCTTACACTGTGTTATGGAAATAGATTGACCGCATCACTTTAGTATTACATTGATTAAATATGTAGATACGCACATATGTCTTTGACTTGCATGGAAATAGTGCAGCTTGGCATAACTTTTACGCTTTAATATTGCATTCTGACTGACTGGAGAGAGGGGCAGAGATGATACAAAGCACAGATGGGGTAGTTCCACCACCTTGGGTTTTGACTGGCTGTTTCATTTCAAATACTAGTCTGTAATTGGTTAGAGAGGAGAGGAGGGGTAGGTGCTTAACTTGTCACCTGATGCATAAGAGCGATATGGGCAGTCGCATGATAGTTAAGGGGGCATCTTAGACAGTGGCATCACGTGATTGCATTCCTTGCTTTCCAAAGTGGTCATGTAACTACATCCCTTGGATTCCAAGTGTTCCAGAATCTTCTTTGATGTCCTAGAATGGGGTTTGCTCTCACACAAGTTGTTTTGATAATTTTCCAATAGAAACCAACAGTTTTGCACTCTTTCACTACGTGTGTGAAAGAAATACATAATGGACTTTTGTGTTGATAACACTACGATTTCTTACACAGAATGTTAAAAGATTTGGTACCGTTGACATTCTTGGAAGGACATCTCCACAACTGAACTTATATCAAATAATTTCAGTTAATGCCCATTGCAACAAATATAGACTCCTTCCCTCGAGATGTATCATCACGACCTTGTTTTTCGTGTACCAATCACGCGGTTACAATTAATGAACATAAATTCTGATGAAATAGGTCATTTATGCTGAGACAATTATGGAGGTAAGCAGTCACTAGTGAGTAAACCGTGGCAGATCAAAAATATAACTTTCTGTGTTCACAACTGAATACTTTTACGGCAAAAACTTTTCAGCGAATGGCAGCCAATCATGAAACTCCCACAGTGCAAACAGTTGACGAAAGGCAGCCGCTGCGCACCCAACCACGGCAAAATGAAGGCAATAATTTCCCCAATGTCAGAATGATGTTGTCTGTTACGTGACTATGATACGAACTTCTACTGCACCTATCAGCGCAAGCGTCGTACGGTGTGGTGGAGTGTAATCCTCCACCCTCCCGCTTTCCACCCCCCCACCCACGCACACACCCAGATCTATTACATTCGTAGATGTATATGGGAAGATTAGATTAGATCAAATTAGATTAGATTAGTACTTGTTCCATAGATCATGAATACGACACTTCGTAATGACGTGGAACGTGTCGGGTTAATAAAAGGTGTCTACACAAGATATTACATTACACAGAACAGTACATTGCATGGGGGCTTAATTATTAAAATATTTGAAAATGATTTTTATTTTTTTTGGTAGCTGTATGTCCGATTACGCTGTGTCTCGTAAACGGTTGGCCCTGACTAGTATTATTACGCAATCTGACTGCATAGAACAACAACAAAGAATGAAATGAAAATTTTCGTTAACACAATTAATTAATTAAGTCCCCAGCAACTATAAAAAAAACGCAACAACAAGCACAAGAGTAACTGTTCTGTGTGTGGAAGTATGACTCAACGTACACATCTGGCATGGTTCTTCTTCAATAAGACAAGAAATTTCAAATACCATTTACACTGACGTGATAAAAAAATTAGAAATACTATAATTGCGCAAGAAAACCAGAATTACACTCTAATACAAGAACACACGCCAGATGCCTCTGTTGACTGAACCTGTAATGACGCATTATTCAGGACACTGAAATAATGAGAGAGAAAAAGAAAAATTTTTTTTTTACCTTCATTTACATTGATGAAAAGCACTCTAATCATTACAATCTCTCCACACCGACTCGCTACTACCACATCTCAACAAGAACTTTTCAGTATCACATCTCAGCAAGCACTCTTCCCTACGACATCTCAGCAACCACTTTTCACTAGCACATCTCAACAAGCACTCTCCGCTAAGAGTTCTTAACAAGCACTGACTACTACCAGTTCTGCACAAGCACTGGCTACTACGAGTGCTCCCCTAACACTCTGCCAGTGGAGGCGGCTGAATAATACTCTTTGGCGCAATCTCTGGCGCAGTGGCTCAGTGTAGCCACCTTTCAACGTGACACTTAATATTTTTAAGTTTTTTGTGGGGGTTGGGGAAATTACCCACTTACCCATATACAAAAATTCATCTAATGAGTAAAAGAAGTTGCCTTTAAGAAATTCTTTTAATTTCCTTTTAAATGCTGTATGGCTATCTGTCAGACTTTTGATGCTATTAGGTAAGTGACCAAAGACTTTGGTGGCAGCATAATTTACCCCCTTCTCAGCCAATGTTAGATTTAACCTTGAGTAGTGAAGATCATCCTTTCTCCTAGTGTTGTAGCCATATACACTGCTATTACTTTTGAATTCGTTCAGGTTGTTAATAACAAATATCATAAGTGAATACATATATTGTGAGGCTACAGTGAAGCTCTTTAAATAAGTGTCTGCAGGATGATCTTGGATGAGCTCCAGCAATTATTCTGATTACACGCTTTTGTGCAATGAACACTCTTTTACTCAATGATGAGTTACCCCAGAATATGATGCCATACAAAAGCAGAGAATGAAAATAGGTGTGGTAAGCAAATTTACTGAGATGTATATCGCCAAAATTTGCAATGACCCTATTAGCATAAGTAGCTGAACTCCAACGTTTCAGGAGATCTTCAGTGTGTTTGTTACAGTTCAACCCATCAGTGCATACACCTAGAAATTTTGAGTATCCTACCTTAGCTAGCGATTTCTGATCGAAGTCTATATTTATTAATGGTGTCATTCCATTTACTGTGTGGAACTGTATGTACTGTGTTTTGTCAAAGTTTAATGAGAGCCCATTTGCAGAGAATCAATTAATGATTTTCTGAAAAACCTCGTTTACATTTTCACCAGTTAATTCTTGTCTGTTGGGTGTGATAGCTATACTTGTAACATCCGCAAAAAGTACCAGTTTTGCATCTTCGTGAATATAGAATGGCAAGTCATTAATATATATTAAGAGCAGCAGAGGACCCAAGACCGAACCTTGCAGCACCCCATTCTTGATTGTTGCCCAGTTTGAGAAATCACCAGTTTTTTTGCATATTATCTGAACCGCTTATTTCAACTTTCTGCACTCTTCCAGTTAGGTGTGATTTAAACCATTTGAGTGCTGTCCCATTTATACCACAGTACTTGAGCTTATCTCGATGTATTCCATGATTTACATAGTCAAAAGCCTTTGAGAGATCACAAAAAATCCCAACGGGTGACTTCCGGTTACTCAAAGCATTTAATATTTCATTAGTGAAAGTATATATAGCATTTTCCGTTGAAAAACCTTTCTGGGAACCAAACTGACATTTTGTTAAAACTTTATTTTTACAAAGGTGTGATGCTACTCTACAATACACATCTTTTGCAAGAATTTTGGATAATGCAATCAGAAGAGAGAGAAATGAGTATTATCAGCATTAGCCGAAATGGCTCCAATTTGACTATCATAGTTGTTAGTTCAGCTGTGTGTTGGAGGAAACATGTTTCTTCATTATTTTGGAAAATCGGATTTTGGATTTCCGTAAGGTTGCATCTTTGTTGTAGCGCTTCCTATCGCAGTTTGTTGGGCGTTTCCATGACACACTCACAGTGAATAAACTAACTTTTTATGAAACGATCCCTCTTTGAAACTTCTTTGTCTCTTCCGATGATCCGACTTAACTAACGATCCCAATGAGAAGAACAATAATCGACAATCGTTTGGATCAAGGTACTGTAGGCAACCGCTTTCGCGCATCAACTACGATTTCTTATTTCTTTCATTGTAAGACTGCTACCTGCCTTTCTCAAGGTACAATAACGTGGTCGTTTGCTTTCAATCACTCTGTATTGACAGTAATAGACACTTGAGGGTTCTGATTGATTCCAGTGAATGATCTGCAATCAGGAGGTCAAACTATATCAGAAACATTCGTCTATTTATGTACATTATGTGAGTTACCGGTCGGTTGCCAATGTTTCCACAAGGTGCTGATTATCTGCAATTATCTCTGCATTTCGCAGCAATGTGCCAGTGTGTCATTTCCCTTTACAGCTGCGCCATCTAAGAGCAGCCTTACACAGAGAGCTACAACGAACAATTTGAAAAGCATTCAAAGTTCCGGGAGAAAGAAAAGCCTGGTTTGGTTTAGCTGTACACGTTAGTCTATCCTATGCAAGTCTGTTCATTTTTGTATAGTTACAGCAAGCTACATCGGCTTGTACCTGCTTAATACAGTGAAACTCTGGTCTCCATTTACAACGTTACCTCCCACGCCTCTCTCTAGTAACGAATTAACTATTACATGGTGCCTCGATCTGAAATGTCCTAACAGCGTATCGCTTCTTTTCATCAAGCTTTGCCATAAATAACTTTTACACGCAACTCGTAGCACTATCTCTTATTAGTTACGTGATCTAGTTATGCTATTAAGATATTTTATACCCAATTCATAGCAGTACCTAGTCATTGGTTACCCAATTTATCCGATCTGCTTATCTAATCGTCATATCCCACTGCTTTACCATGTTGCAAAAAATTTCTATTCTCTTCTTCTTTGAACCATTTACTCTTCACGTATCACTTCCTTATAAGACGAATATAATCAGAAAACCTGTCTAACGCTTGAATTTAAATTAGATCTTAATATATTTCTGCTTTTCAGAATACGTTTTCTTACTACACCCAATCCTGATTTTTCATATTCACTTTACTTCTTTCATCCTCAATTAGTTTACTGCCCAAATAGTAAAACTCGTATACAACTTTTAGCATCTTAGCATCTAATTTCCTAATCTGAAAGCCGTAGTATAAACCGATGTAACTCGACCAAACTTAATTACTGTGTGCTTATAATTAAAGTGCAGCTATTCACTCCAGTGTTGTTGTTGTTGTTGTTGTGATCTTCAGTCCTGAGCCTGGTTTGATGCAGCTCTACATGCTACTCTATCCTGTGCAAGCTTCTTCATCTCCCAGTACCTACTGCAACCTACATCCTTCTGAATCTGTTTAGTGTATTCATCTCTTGGTCTCCCTCTACGATTTTTACCCTCCACGCTGCCCTCCAATACTAAATTGGCGATCCCTTGATGCCTCAGAACATGTCCTACCAACCGATCCCTTCTTCTGGTCAAGTTGTGCCACAAACTTCTCTTCTCCCCAATCTTATTCAATACTTCCTCCTTAGTTATGTGATCTACCCATCTAATCTTCAGCATTCTTCTGTAGTACCACATTTCGAAGGTTTCTATTCTCTTCTTGTCCAAACTATTTATCGTCCATGTTTCACTTCCATACATGGCTACACTCCATACAAATACTTTCAGAAATGACTTCCTGACCTTTAAATCTATACTGGATGTTAACAAATTTCTCTTCTTCAGAAACGCTTTCCTTGCCATTGCCAGTCTACATTTTATATCCTCTCTACTTCGACCATCATCACTTATTTTGCTCCCCAAATAGCAAAACTCCTTTGCTACTTTAAGTGTCTCATTTCCTAATCTAATTCCCTCAGCATCACCCGACTTAATTCGACTACATTCCATTATTCTCGTTTTGCTTTTGTTGATGTTCATCTTATATCCTCCTTTCAAGACACTGTCCATTCCATTCAACTGCTCTTCCAAGTCCTTTGCTGTCTCTGACAGAATTACAATGTCATCGGTGAACATCAAAGTTTTTATTTCTTCTCCATGGATTTTAATAGCTACTCCGAATTTTTTTTTTGTTTCCTTTACTGCTTGCTCAATATACAGATTGAATAGCATCGGGGAGAGGCTACAACCCTGTCTCAATCCCTTCCCAACCACTGCTTCCCTTTCATGTCCCTCGACTCTTATAACTGCCATTTGGTTTCTGTACAAATTGTAAATAGCCTTTCGCTCCCTGTATTTTACCCCTGCCACCTTTAGAATTTGAAAGAGAGTATTCCAGTCAACATTGTCAAAAGCTTTCTCTAAGTCTACAAATGCTAGAAACGTAGGTTTGCCTTTCCTTAATCTTTCTTCTAAGATAAGTCGTAAGGTCAGTATTGCCTCACGTGTTCCAGTATTTCTACGGAATTCAAACTGATCTTCCCCGCGGTCGGCTTCTATTAGTTTTTCCATTCGTCTGTAAAGAATTCGTGTTAGTATTTTGCAGCTGTGGCTTATTAAACTGATTGTTCGGTAATTTTCACATATGTCAACACCTGCTTTCTTTGGGATTGGAATCCATATATTCTTCTTGAAGTCTGAGGGTATTTCGCCTGTTTCATACATCTTGCTCACCAGATGGTAGAGTTTTGTCAGGACTGGCTCTCTCAAGGCCATCAGTAGTTCCAATGGAATGTTGTCTACTCCGGGGGCCTTGTTTCGCCTCAGGTCTTTCAGTGCTCTGTCAAACTCTTCACGCAGTATCGTATCTCCCATTTCATCTTCGTCTATATCCTCTTCCATTTCCATAATATTGTCCTCAAGTACATCGCCCTTGTATAGACCCTCTATATACTCCTTCCACCTTTCTGCTTTCCCTTCTTTGCTTAGAACTGGGTTTCCTTATGAGCTCTTGATGTTCATGCAAATGGTTCTCTTATCTCCAAAGGTCTCTTTAATTTTCCTGTAGGCAGTATCTATCTTACCCCTAGCGAGATAACCCTCTACATCCTTACATTTGTCCTCTAGCCATCCCTGCTTAGCCATTTTGCACTACCTGTCGATCTCATTTTTGAGACGTTTGTATTCCTTTTTGCCTGCTTCATTTACTGCATTTTTATATTTTCTCCTTTCATCAATTAAATTCAATATTCCTTCTGTTACCCAAGGATTTCTACTAGCCCTTTTCTTTTTACCTACTTGATCTTCTGCTGCCTTCACTACTTCATCCCTCAAAGCTACCCATTCTTCTTCTACTGTATTTCTTTCCCCCATTCCTGTCAATTGTTCCCTTATGCTCTCCCTGAAACTCTGTACAATCTCTGGTTCTTTCAGTTTATCCAGGTCCCATCTCCTTAAATTCCCACCTTTCTGCAGTTTCTTCAGTTTTAATCTTCAGTTCATAACCAATAGATTGTGGTCAGAGCCCACATCTGCCCCTGGAAATGTCTTACAGTTTAAAACCTGGTTCCTAAATCTCTGTCTTACCATTATATAATCTATCTGATACCTTTTAGTATCTCCATGTATACAACCTTCTTTCATGATTCTTAAACCAAGTGTTAGCTATGATTAAGCTGTGGTCTGTGCAAAATTCTACCAGGCGGCTTCCTCTTTCATTTCTTACCCCAATCCATATTCACCTACTACGTTTCCTTCTCTCCCTTTTCCTACCACCGAATTCCAGTCACCCATAACTATTAAATTTTCATCACCCTTCACTATCTGAATAATTTCGTTTATTTCATCATACATTTCTTCAATTTCTTCGTCATCTGCAGAGCTAGTTGGCATATAAACTTGTATTACTGTAGTAGGCGTGAGCTTCGTGTCTATCTTGGCCACAATAATGCGTTCACTATGCTGTTTGTAGTAGCTTACCCGCATTCCTATTTTTTATTCATTACTAAACCTACTCCTGCGTTGCCCCTATTTGACTTTGTATTTATAACCCTTTATTCACCTGACCTAGAGTCATGTTCCTCCTGTCACCGAACTTCACTAATTCCCACTATATCTAACTTTAACCTATACATTTCCCTTTTTAAATTTTCTAACCCACCTGCCCGATTAAGGGATCTGACATTCAACGCTCCGATTCGTAGAACGCCAGTTTTCTTTCTCCTGATAACGACAGCCTTTTTAGTGCCCCCCCCCCCCCCGGAATATTTTACCCAAGAGGACGCCATCATCATTTAATCATACAGTAAAGCTGCATGCCCTCGGGAAAAATTACGGCCGTAGTTTCCCCTTGCTTTCAGCCGTTCGCAGTACCAGCACAGCAAGGCCGTTTTGGTTAGTGTTACAAGGCCAGACAAGTCAATCATCCAGACTGTTGCCCTTGCAACTACTGAAAAGGCTGCTGCCCCTCTTCAGGAACCACACGTTTGTCTGGCCTCTCAACAGATACCCCTCCGCCCCTCCGTTGTGGTTGCACCTACGGTACGGCTATCTGTATCGCTGAGGCACGCAAGCCTCCCCACCAACGGCAAGGTCCATGGTTCATTGGGGGGGGGGGGGGTCACTCCAGTGGTGAACTATAATTATCGTATGGTAGTAAAAACTTGGTAGATATGCTAATACGCTAATGCGCACCGATTTACGCTGGAAACAAATTAGTTCCGATCTTCTCCACTAGGTGCAAATATGGTGCTGTACACCAGTGTTTTTCAACCTGTGAGCATTGCTCAGTGGGTCGCGGCCGCAAGAGAAAGCAGTTGCAGCATGGCTGGTACTGTATGTTTCATGATGATCATCTGCTATGGAATATATGTCAGACGGAAGTGACAAGGTTTTGTGAAAGCCACTTGCAAATTCCCAAGTACCTGTCGTCATGAAGTCTATTTTTTTTCGATTTTGTTACGCTTCCGCCACTGCCACTTGTACCAGACGTGTAGGGCTGCACGGATCTTTTAAGATTCTTGTCCATTTTATGCTCACTCAGAGCGAAGCGCGGAGACAATAATCACGTCTGTACTTGCTGGCGTACTCGGACAACTGACTGTAGGGACCGATAACGCGTGACTGTGCCCCCGCTGACCCCTTCTCACCCCCACGCCTCTACTGCGGCAAAGAATATAATTATCTTTCTGATCGCAGAGCACTGCGACCTCTTTCCGCATTGCACTTGATTTGTCGATCAGTATAGTATCAATAGAAAGAAAATTAAATGTGTAGCCTTTGAAATCGCTGACATACTTTTACTATGGGTCTGGGGGTCGCCAGAATATTTTTACTTGGAAAAGGGTCACGTATTCAAAAAGGATGAAAAACACTGCTATACACTATTTGCATGACATTCAAGCACATCAAACCATAACGTGAGTGAACAGTATGGCTATCGAGAAGAGAGATGTGTGGTGTTAGTGAAACTGTTTTATGCGAACAGCAGCAACTACAGTGCAGCATCGGAAAACATCACCGAATGAAAAGTCTGGGGGGACGCCCGATGTCGCTAAATGCTTTAAAAGAGATGATAATAAAATTCGAAAACACGGGTAAAATTGGTGTGGTACCTGGAAAAGGAAAGTCACGAGAATTGTCCATCCCATGGTCAACAGTACGCAAATTTTGCGGTCTGTTTTACACTGGTACCCGTACAAGATCCAGACGGTGCAACAATTGAAACCTTATAATCCGCAGCAACGTTCAAAATTTGCTCTCCGGTTTCTGGAACGGATGACATGTGCCCGGGCAATATTCTATGGAGTGACGAGGCACATTTTGCACTATATGGTGCAGTGAATACACAGAACGGTGGAGTTTGGGACACCGTTAAACGGCGTGTTCTTCACAGAGAGACACTGCACTCGCCGTAGGTGACTGTGTTGTAACGGCGACCGGAACCGTCGCGGGGTTGTAGTGAGCGGCCCGCGAACAACAACACAACGGGAGAGGACGGACACGACCGACGGAGGACCTTACGACAACAAGAACGGACAACAGAGTCAAGAAAGCCAAACAAGACAACCACGTCCACTCGTAAAGAAAACACGAAAGTCAATACGCCGTCTAATGCGAGGCGATATGTCCTGAGACGTACGCAAGGTTAGACTCGCAGGCTGAGCTTGTTTTTTTTTTCTTTATTGCTATTTTCAAACCCGTACAAACAGGCAGGCTGTCAGCAGCATTTTATGCCGCTCTTCAGCCATAGAATAGACAAATAAACAACAGATACTGTTGTGGCGTATTAAGACAGCCACGCCACTCGGAAGTAGCCGAAAGGCACGCGCTAAGCTCACGCAGATGGGCGTGAGGTCTGAAACAGGATACGTAATGAATGCTATAAAGAAAAGTACGTAGCTGCTGGAATACTTAACTTTAATCCATCATGTTGTACATCGCTCTTGACGATACAAGTGAGACTCTGTAGATACATGCAATGTTACTAATGGCGCCTTGCTAGGTCGTAGCCATTGACTTAGCTGAAGGCTATTCTAACTATCTGCTCTGCAAATGAGCGAGGCTTCGTCAGTGTGCATCGCTAGCGAAGTCGTCCGTACAACTGGGGCGAGTGCTAGTACGTCTCTCTAGACCTGCCGTGTGGTGGCGCTCGGTTTGCTATCACTGATAGTGGCGACACGCGGGTCCGACATGTACTAATGGACCGCGGCCGATTTAAAGCTACCACCTAGCAAGTGTGGTGTCTGGCGGTGACACCACAGATACAATACACGTAAGTGACATAATGGTGGGTGATAAAACAGTAGACACATAAAGACAAACACGGAGCCGTTTACACTCGACGATAATCCACACTGCAAACTGTTGACACGACGCACAGACACTGAAGATGGCGATGGCACAGGTGAACGATGGAGTGCGACGGTGAACACTGAACACTAAACACGACGGCACACACGAGAGCAGGCTGAGCGACAGGCAGGCGCTTAATTACTCGATCGCGGACGCCGCTATTGGCAGCTGGAACCACGTGTTCCACTGTGGCGCCCTCACTCTATATGTGGGTCAGGAGGCGCGCGCTGCCACAGCTTACGGCGCGATGGTGCAGAGACCTCTATGGGTCTTCGACGTCCACGACGTCTGGCGGGGGCGGTACCAGAGACTGTGTGGTGCGGACTAACAAGCACATTAATTCTCGGTCCGATCCTCTTTGGAAACAATACACCCAGAGGGCCTGTGGAGTGTACCGTGACGTCTGCATGTTATCGAGACCTACTTGTACAGCATGCCTTGGAACAGTGCAGCTACGTGGAAACCATTGTTTTCATGTAAGATGGGGCAACACCTCGTGTCGCTCGCCCAATGAAACATCTGCTTCGTGCAACCTTCCACGAGCGAGTCATATCCAGAGGTTTTCCACATATATGATCTTGAATGTCATCTGATCTGAATCCATGTGACTTTTGCTCTAGAGATATCTAAAAGAAGGCGTTTACCCCCTGACACGTTCGGTCTCCACCTGATGTGAAGACCAGTGTAAAGGAACACGTTGCTCATATTGCACCGGAACTACTGCGAGCAACTGTTGATCACGTCGTTTTACGGATGCAGCATCTTGTCAATATCTCCGGTGCTCATACTGAGCAAATTGTGTAAGCGGCGGTTAATAACAAAATGAACATTATGCCTTTCTCACTTGTTTCACCTTTCCTGCCCACATCTCGTCCCCGATGCATCATACAAGGAAATATTTCTAAGGGTCTTTCTCGAATTCACAGCGACAGATTTCAATGAGGAGGCAAAATTGGAAATAATGTTTTTTTCAGCGTAAATCTGTTCCGCATTGTCGCATTAGAATACTTACAAAGTGTCGCTGCCACACGATAATTGCAGCCCACACGGTACCTCTGTGAGTAGCTGTACTGTAACTATAACAACCCCTGGTACTTTCTGTTACTTTTGGTGATGTCTTATGTGATGTGTCACACGGCACGGTCGATTTCTCCGCCACCAGAGATTCGTTTCGTGTCTACTGTCACGCTTGTAACACGAAACAGTGGACGACATGGATACGTGACCGAGGAGCTGGGGACAGGATAGAGACGGCGGCTATTGCCGAAACAACCAGGTTTCCATTATACCGATTTTTTTACCTCCAGATTAAGTTGACTGCTAAAACCGATCAATTTAACGGGTTTCTGAAATAATTTATTAGGTTCATTAATTGCTGTTATTTCCAGTAATAAACGTGGACATCGAACATAGATGAAGCCGAATTCTACAAAAAATCACCAGCATTCTGCTATTAGTTCCAATTTATGGAAACGCAGCTCGAAAACCATGTTGTGACGGAGGACCATACCAACATTTGGGCATTACGAATAGTCAATGCTAAAGGGTGAAAACTAAGGCTGGAAAACTCTATTTTCGTGTTTCAAGAGCTTCTAGGTATTTTTGAAAGGCGCTGGCAGCGGATCAGCTACTTTCTACTTTTATTATAAACTACGAACGAACCGTTAAGTCGCAGGTTTGACGTGCCTTCTTAATCTTTTCGAGAAACAAAGCATTGTACTTCATTCCTACCGAACTTCGTAAATTATAATTAAAAATTGCTGCACCAAGAAGAAATGCAGATGATAAACGGGTATTCATTTGACAAATATATTATACTAGAACTGACATGTGATTACATTTTCACGAAATTTGGGTGCATAGATCCTGAAAAATCAGTACCCAGAACGACCACCTCTGGCCGTAATAACGGCCTTGACACGCCTGGGCATTGAGTCAAACAGAGCTTGGATGGCGTGTACAGGTACAGCTGCCCATGCAGCTTCAACACGATACCACAGTTCATCAAGAGTAGTGACTGGCATATTGTGACGAACCAGTTGGTCAGCCACCATTGACCACATGTTTTCAATTGGTGAAAGATCTGGAGAATGTGCTGGCCAGGGCAGCAGTCGAACATTTTCTGTATCCAGAAAGGCCCATCCAGGACCTGCAACATGCGGTCGTGCATTATCCTGCTGAAATGTAGGGTTTCGCAGGGATCGAATGAAGGGTAGAGCCACGGGTCGTAACACATCTGAAATGTAGCGTCCACTGTTCAAAGTGCCGTCAATGCGAACAAGAGGTGACCGGGACGTGTAACCAATGGCACCGCATACCATCACGCCGGGTGATACGCCAGCATGGCGATGACGAATACACGCTTCCAATGTGTGTTCACCGCGTTATCGCCAAACACGGATGCGACGATCATGATGCTTTAAACAGAACCTGGGTTCATCCGAAAAAATGACTTTTTGCCATTCGTTCACCCAGGTTCGTCGTTGAGTACACCATCGCAGGCGCTCCTGTCTGTGATGCATCGTCAAGGGTAACCGCAGCCATGGTCTCCGAGCTGATAGTCCGTGCTGCTGCAAATGTCGTCGAACTGTTCGTGTAGATGGTTGTTATCTTGCAAAAGTCCCCATCTGTTGACTCAGGGATCGAGAAGTGGCTGCATGATCCGTTACAGACATGCGGATAAGATGCCTGTCATCTCGACTACTAGTGATACGAGGCCGTTGAGATCCAGCACGGCGTTCCGTATTACCATCCTGAACCCACCGATTCCACATTCTGCTAACACTCATTAGATCTCGACCAGCGCGAGCAGCAATGTCACGACACGATACACCGCAATCGCGATAGGCTACACTCCGACCTTTGTCAAAGTAGGGAACGTGATGGTACGCATTTCTCCTCCTTTCACGAGGCACCACAACAACGTTTCACCAGGCAAAACCAATCAACTATTGTTTGTGTATGAGAAATCGGTTGGAAACTTTCCTCATGTCAGCACATTGTAGGTGTCGCCACCGGCGCCAACCTTGTGTGAATGCTCTGAAAAGCTAATCATTTGCCTATCACAGCATCTTCTTCCTGTCGGTTAAATTTCGCGTCTGTAGAACGTCATCTTCGTGGTGTAGCAATTTTAATGGCCAGTAGTGTACTTCCACACTAAGTATGGTGCCATTCTGCAATACATGCGAAGTCAAATGAGAAACTATCGTACAGATCAGGTGACGACGGGGGGAGGGGGCAGATCTTGCAACCGCTGTACATGCGCGCCTACCGTCTAACAGGCCACAGCACACGGAGAGATGTACCCTATTATCTCATAATGCTGTACCGATTCTTAGGTCATGTGTTAGTCGCTCGCTTATAACTATCTGCGTTGTTAGTAAAATACTACTGATGACTTTTCCCATTTTGTATAATATAGATACCATGGTTTCAAAAATGGTTCAAATGGCTCTGAGCACTATGGGACTTAACTTCTGAGGTCATCAGTCGCCTAGAACGTAGAACTACTGAAACCTAACTAACCTAAGGACATCACACACATCAATGCCCGAGGCAGGATTGGAACCTGCGACCTTAGCGGTCGCGTGGTTCCAGACTGTAGCGCCTAGAACCGCTCGGCCACCCCTTCCGGCTACTATGGTTTATTTAAGTTGATTTTGTTACCTGCTTTAGTAGTTGTATGGTTCAGACTCTGTGTTGGCAAGCAGCTAAGTTTAGTGACAGCAGATCATGGTTGCATAGAGTATAATGCAACAACGGAAAAACAGCGACAGTTGCGAATTTCACTTTTATTTATTCGATTAATAGTTGTGGATGGGAACTCATTTTCAAAACATCCAGTTTTCCCAAAATATATGAACAATGTCAAAACAGCAAATATACACGTATAACAAAGTACAAATGAACAGCTATATTTGGAACATGGCTGCACTTCAGCAACGGTTACAGAATAGGAGGTGAACGGGACACCCGACCAGTTACAATAAATGTTGGTTTTCAATTAACCTTGAACATGATTTCAACGAATTTTTTCTTCAGAATGACAAGACACTATTTTTTACTTAGAAATTTTCTTCTTCAGAGGGACAAGACACCATTTTTTACTTAGAAATTTTAATATATTTTAGAGATATTTAGATATATTTACAGTTAGAATCTAGAAAGTGAAAACAGTAAAAACAGGCTTCTTGTCCCTCTGAAGAAGACGGGTTTTAATCCGTTTAAACCATGTTTAAGGTTAATTGGTAACCACCATTTATTGAAATTGGTTGACTGTCTTATTCACCTGCTACGAATGAACACTTACAGTGCCTCTCTCTCTCCTCTCTCTCCCTCTCTCTCTCTCTCTCTCTCTCTGAATCTTATCCCTGATACTTGAGAACTCTTGTCTGCCCGTAATTTTAAAGAGTATATTCCTGTAAATGTATTCAAAAGCTCGTTGTAAATCTGAAAATGCTATAAATGTGGGTTCATCTTTTTTTAACATATGTTCTAGGATGAGTCATAGGTCGGTATTGCTAGCACTTCTCCCACACTTCTTAGAATGCCAATTGATCTTCCCTCAGGCCGGCTGCTAACGGTCACCCCTTTTCCTACAGATAATCCGTTTCTTTGCTATAGGGATTACTCTGTCCTTCCTGAGGTATTAGCGTATTTCGCCTGTGTACTAGGTGGAACAGTCTTCACCCTCTCTTCAGGTATTAGGCAGGAATTGCCTGTTACGGTACTCACCTCTGTTGGAATCTTTCTCTGTCTCTTCTCCCATGGCACTTATGATTTCTTGCCTTTAAGGGAAGTCTCTCACCCTCCATTCTTTGTAGATGTTCGTTCCAGTTTCTTCTGTAATCTCGAATTTTATCATTGAGGCTAAGGATTTGCAGTTCTTCTCTAATATCTTGATTTCTTAGCATGTCTTCTCTTGTGCAACCTTTAACACCTCTAAGAAATTTCATTTCTTGTGCTTGAATCCGGCTTTCTTGCTTCTTGGTAATCACCCAAGTCTCACTTCCATAGAGCAGTGTGGGAACTGCAACAGTTTTGTAAAATTTTATTTGACTGTCTTTTCTGGTTTTGTGTTTAAGGTTTCTGTTAATTGTTCCACATACCCGGGTGAATTTAGTAAACTTAATTTCAATATCTCTGCTGTATGTCATTTCACATCTGAGGTAACTGAAATTGTTTACTTGCTCTAAAATCGTCTGCTCTGTCACTATTTTGGTTCTGATTGGTTCTTTCCCCATGAAGGTCATTGTCTTATGTTTTTTCTTTTGAAATTTCCATGTTAAATTTTGCACCTATTTGTTCAAGCAAGTTGCTTCCTTTCTGAAGGTCATCTTGCTTATCAGATTATTATCATGGGTGATTTCAATGCAAGAATTGGATATATCCCAGTAACAAACGTCACAGGTCCGTTTTGAAAACCAATATTGTAACAACTATTACGGCTTCTGGACACTAAATGTAACAATTGTGTTACTAAATGTGACACTTCTGTCACTCAATGTAACTGTGTTTTCTCTTTTGATGCTGTCAATTGTCAGGATGAGCATTCTAAAGCATTCTGTCAGGGTGAAAATATTAAATAAATTAACTTTTCTCTCTTAACAACATGTGGGCAGGATGGGTTCTTCCTTGGCTCGGGTATGAGGTCGAATGAAACATCATTTTTACATAAGTTAACTTTTATTGAAAGTTTCGTACAACTGTATCTTACTGGGACGTTCTGGTTCGGAGAGCGGCAGCCGTGTCGTTTGCGTAGCCTTCTGCTGCGACAGCGGCGGCGGCGGCGGCGGCGGCGGCGGCGGCGGCGGCGGCGTCTGATTACGCGTAGCGGTGTGTATCTCGTGTCGCCGTCTCGCCCAGCTGACCGGAGACGCGCAGCGCGAGGTGGCCCGTTTAATTATTGCGAGCGACGTCGTGCATCGGATGGTAATACCTTGAATGTGGCGTCCCAGTGTTTCTCTTCTCTAAGCGGCCGCGTGTGTTGTGCGTCGACCAGCGGAGCGGCGCGGCGGTGGAAGGCCAGTGTCCCGAACTCGAACCACGGACTCCCGCTTGCCAGTCTTCGGCTGTCAGGTCTTCATCCCAGCTCACAGGTAACTACTGATGTGAGGCCGTCTCCTTCCCGTCCTCACGAGTCACCCGGGTATGTAAAAACCAGACTTCCAATACCTTTTAACTTCTGTCTTCTGGCGCCGCGGCTGCTGCTTGCTATTCCCTTACAGCGGCGGACTTGGTGCGTCTGTGCATGATGCAGTCTCTTCTTGCATGACGGTCTTCAGCACCGAAACTGACTGAAAACTACTGCTACTCTTCTTTTCTTCCTTCGTCTCTCGTCTTCGTCTCCGTCTGTCTTCATCTGTCTTCCTCTGTCGGGCCCACCGCGTCTCGCGTATTTATTCACTTCAGTTCACTGGGGGTGAACGACTTCACGGCCATTGCCTCTTCTGTCACGTTGAAAAGCTTCTCGAAGAATCTTCTTGACCTCGGTCATTGGCTCTTGGAATGTAGGCGGGGGCCTCTGATCGCAGGTGACGACTGAGAAACACGTGAGCCGGTCATTGCTTCTTCCGTCACGTTGAAAGGCTTCTCGAAGAATCTTCTTAACGTCGGTCATTGGCTCTTGGAATGTAGGCGAGGGCCTTTGCTCATGCGACAACTTAGAAACACGTGAGCCGGTCGGGCGATGCCCTGACGGCTGAATCGACAGCGCCCGCTTATGTGGAACTCGCTGACTCCACGGTCATTGTTTCTTCTGTTCTGCCCGCTGAATGCCAGTATGTAACTCTCTAAACTAAACCAAGTTTTCCATTTATATTCTACTTTCTTAGTTCACTTTGATTTCACTAATTTATTTACTTAATTAACACTCAACATTCCTCCACCCTTCGGAGAAATTCGCCCTCGAATTTACCACTCAACATTCCTCCACTCTTCACACGGAAAAAGCACAAGCACTGAAAACTCTCGACTTAGAAGATTGCACACGCTTCACATTAAGTACGTGGAAAATACTTTATCACTTTACAAAAGCACTGTACGGTCATGAATCACATAGTTCTTACATAAATGGTTGTAATAAGTGTAACAAATCTTGATGACAATGAATAAACTAAAAACAGATTTTGCACTTAGAAAATTACATAGCAACAGCTGTTTAATCTACCCTATACTAATGCAAGAATATCTATTCTACAGTATTGTTTATTTTAACAAGAGACTGTTTAATAAAGAATGAAGTACAATAAACAAAATTAATACACTAATGCTCAAAAGTAACTGCTGAAGTACACCAGTTAAGAGTGTGGTATCCAGTTAACAGGGATTTGATGAAGTGGTATATTATTATTTGGCTTATTTTTTCGTCTTAAATAACAGGAAACTGTACAAAGCAGAAACACCAACACAAAGGTCCCAGATATACCCGTTCCTAGCATTATAATTTTAGTTTTGTGTTCACCTTTTAATTTTAAGACATGTTGCATCATAACATTGGCATCAATTTTGCCTTGCTGTGAGTTTATGAACATATCTAATGACTTCAGAAGGGAACTGTCAAGGGAGTCATTGAGGTAGGATAGGTTTTGTGTAGGAAATGCTTGCATGGCGTTTTCTGAAAAAAGCAAACAACATGGTTATGAACCTACAAACCTAGTAAAAACAAAAACAAAGAACAGAAGGAATACATTGTTAACTACAAGATCTACATGTTTCTACGTTCAACTTTTCTTTCTTAAAAAATAAACCATTATAATTTATTAATTATTTACATTTGTATACTGTCCATAGTCTACTAAGATTCAACTAGGACATTCGCACCCTTGAACGAAGATTGTATGGTGCCATGTCTGTATGTTGTGCTGGCGTGGCCACTCTTTTTCCTTTACGGGAACTTCCTCCACCCTTCGGAGAAGCAGACACTATTGTTGAAGGAATTACATCTGGAGCGCCCTTAAAAGGTTTTAAACGACTTGCATGGACAATGGTAGTTCGGGTGGGCAGTTGTAATTTAACGTTGACTGGTGACGTGATCTCAATAATTTGATAAGGACCTCTGTAGTTTGTTACAAATTTCTTCGTTTTTCCTTTAGCTATGTAAGGAGTTGAAAGCATAACCCACTGACCGATTTTGTAATTTGGATATTTAGCTTGGGTATTACCTAATCTTTCCTGTCGTTCCAAAGCCTTTGTATTAGATTTTTGAACCTTTTTCCATACCTCCTTCATCATTCGACTGAAATCTCTTACTGTTTCTCTGACTTTTCCGTTTTTCTGCCTGATTACATCAAAAGGGGACGGCATTTTTTTCCCATAGACCACTTCATAAGGTGACATGCCAGTTGCTTCATGCGTTTTGGCGTTGTATACCGACACGATTATTGGTAAATACGTATCCCAATTAGAATGTTGTTCGTTAATATAATAACTAAGCATCTTGCCAATTGTCCGATGAACTCTTTCTGTGCGCCCGTTGCACTGAGGGTGTAACGGAGTTGTGCGTAATTTGCGTATTTTTAGTAAGTGGCATAGCTGTTTCATTAATTCAGACATAAAATTAGATCCCTGATCTGTGATAATAGCTTCAGGTACTCCAAATTTAAGTATCCAGTTGTTAACTAAAGCTTGGGCAACTGTATTTGCTTGCTGATCTGGGAGACTCACCATAGCTAGATAGCGTGAAAAGTGATCGATAATTGTAAGGACATACTTATTACCAGCAGGTGTTTTATGAAATGGCCCGTAGAGATCGACTCCGCAGATTTGAAATGGACATGAAGCCTCGGGGAGCCTCTGTAAGGGTATTTTTGAACGAGAAAGTTCAGCTCGTTGTGCGCACGCAATGCAATTACGAACGTACTGCGCAACATCCTGCTTTCTGGTTTGCCACCAAAATCGTTCTGCTACTCGTCTTTCGGTTGTCCGCTGTCCACCGTGTCCTGCAAGGATATGATCGTGGGCCTCTGCCATTATTTCTTGTCTAAGGTGTTGGGGAACAACAATTCGCGGTCCAAGTTTTGTTTTACGGCATAATACACCATCTTCAAAGCAAAATTGTTTTTGAGTTGCGTATTTTTTACATTCTGTATCCTCATCTTGTGCCTTTCTCCAGTCCTCAGTATCTCGGCCTGTTGCTTCCAAAAGTGCTATTTTCCGACTTAGGCAATCTGCATTCGTGTGTTTTTTGCCTGGTTTATGGATAACTTCGAAATCCATTTCGGAAAGACATAGGGCCCAACGGGTAAGACGACTAGATGGATCCTTTAATCCAAGCAACCATTTTAAAGCTGCGTGGTCTGTAATGACCTTGAATTTTCTACCATACAAGCAGCATTTAAAGTATTTGATACCATAAATAACACTTAACAATTCTTTCTCCGTTGTGGAATAATTTCTTTCTGCCGTTGTTAGTTGTCTCGAAGCATAGGCTATGGGGTGTTCCGTGCCATTAATATTCTGACTCAAAACAACTCCTACTGAATGACCACTTGCGTCACAGGATAAAATAAATTCTTTATTGTAATCTGGGTAGGCTAATACAGGACTGTGTGTTAACTTATCTTTAAGGGTTTGAAATGCAGATTCACAATCTTCAGACCAATGAAATTTTGCACCCTTTTTCAACAATTGGGTTAAGGGTCGGGCAATTTCAGCAAAATTTTGAACATATTTTCGGTAATACGATGCGAGACCAATGAAACTTTATACTTCCTTAACGCGTTGTGGTGTTGGGAAGTCCTTAACTGCCGAAATTAATCGAGGATCTGTTTTAATTCCTTTTTCACTAATGACATGCCCTAGGTATGTAACCTCTGTCAATGCAAAACTACATTTTTCCATATTTAATGTTAATTTAGCTTTTCTAAGTCTCTGAAAAACATTACGCAGACGCACAGCCTGTTCATTAATGTCTCTGGAGAATACAATAATATCGTCTAGATATACACAACATTGCTGAGTTTTGAGTCCTCGCAATACTCCATCGAGTAGTCTTTGAAAAGTTGCTGGTGCATTTTTCAAACCGAAAGGCATTCTTTTAAATTGCCAGTGGCCTCCAGGGGTAGAAAATGCTGTTTTATGCCTATCTTCAGGTGCAACTTCCAATTGATGATATCCGCTACGTAGATCGATTGTTGAAAAGTATTTACTGTTACCCAAACTGTCAATGATATCTGTAATGTTTGGAAGAGGATAAACATCTGAGATAGTTTGTTTGTTAAGGTGTCTGTAGTCACAACAAAATCTATATCGTTTCGTACCGTCGGGAGACTTCTTTGGAATAATTACGATATTTGAATTATAAGGCGAATCAGAATATTCTATAATTCCATCTTTTAGATGCTGTTCTATAAATTCATCCAGCACTGGCTGTAAGTGATGCGCAACTCTATAAGGCTCCCTATAAACTGGGGGGCTATTTCCTGTTGGGATCCTATGCTGTGTTATGTCTGTTGCTGGCAATGGACCTTCTGCATTAAATAAATCTTGGAACTCAACTAAAACTGCTTCTATCGTGTCTCTATCATTTCCTTTCAAATGCTCAATCTTCTGGCGCAATGCGGTTTTATAGGCGTCTGGTTTCTGACCATCATTAATATCTGACCAAATGAAATCATCTTCTTCAAAAGTACTGACTGTAGCTACTAATATTCCCTTATGCAACTCTTTGTCCTCCACTCCGAAATTGTCAATATGTACCGGTACTTTTCTTTCTCCCTCAACGTCTTGAACCCGTACAACACTCCTACGTACAACACAATGTGATACATCTAATTCCTCATTTTCCTCTAAAGGCTCTATTAGACACACTGTATCTGAAGGTACTTCGTGGTCAACGGTCATCCAGAGAAGTTTTCTTGAGCCAGATGGTATCTGATCCCGCGAATCAACCTTCAAGGACGTTGCACGCAGTATAGTTGATTTCGCCTTCCGGTTAGGGAAATCTTGCGGCAGAGGGCCCTTTGCAGCGGTGTCACCTGGCTGAAACACTATTCCGCTAAGTTCTACAGTTTGCTGTCTGAGGTCGATTTTAGCGTGATGTTTATTCAGGAAATCCAACCCTAGGATCGCGTCGTACCCGTCAGTTACCTTTGTTACCACTTCTACATCTTCCTGAAATTGTACACCGTGAATATAGAAAATCAATGATGTACATCCTAATGACTTAACTGTACCTCCTCCTACTCCACTCAATCTATACCTTGGAGGGTCATATTTCTTTTCTCCCATACATTCATTACTTACTATTGATACGTTTGCGCCTGTATCCACCAGTATCTTTGCCTCTTTATCCTGTATGGTAGCAGATAACCAGCATTCCGCCTTCACATTCGCCTTAATGGCATGAAATTTTATTGGGAACGCCTGGCGGCGGCTCCGACATTCCCGTTTGAGTTTAACTGATTTCTATTTCCAAAAACTTTCTTAGACCTGCATTCCTTGAATGTGTGACCTGTTCTTTGACAATTAGTGCATTGAGGTTGTCTGCAATTTTTTGCTATATGTCCCTGTCGATCGCACCTAAAACATCGTACTCCTGCTGAAAATATATTTCGCTTCTCCTTGTATCTGGTGGCAATGTCAATTTCTTCAAAAGCTGTTGCCACAGATACAGCTTCTGCTAAATTTTTAGGAAACTCTGCCCTGACACGACGGGACGTTTCAGGAGGTAACCCACGTAAAAATGTATCCAGAGCTCTATCTTCTGCCTCTTGTAAAATAACCTTATTTGCTTCATCACTAGTTGTCAACTGATAGGTGTTAATATTAACTTTTCTAATCCTATCTACAAAGCTTTCTAACGACTCGTTTTGCCTCTGAGTGATAGTGTTTAACTGTTCCCTATAAAATCTACAGCTGTTCTGTTTTTGAAAACGTTTAAGTAATCCTTTCTTCAATTCCTCAAATGTTGGAGCATTCCGTAATTCTTCATGGTATAAGACGTGTGCTTTAGCCTCTCCTGTCAATCTTAACTTTGTCATTTGTAAGAGCTGTTCATCTGACCATGATCCTAACTTTGCAGCTGCTACTAAATCATCAAAAAAGGCTGTTATGTCCTCGCCAGGTTTACCTGAAAAAGGATTTACTAAGGCTGCTGCTGAGGAATCTAGGGTGGGAGGGATTGAACTGGTTTGCCTAACCTCACACAACTGCTTAAATAATGCATTATTATCATTTTTAAGCTGTGCTATTTGATTAACTAAGCTCTGAATAGCTTCCTCAGTAGAAACCGCTTGTGGTGCTGACTCTGACTTTGTATGATTTCGTGTTATCATTTTACAAACTGTTAGTTACACAATCTTACTATACTGACTTTAAAAGATGTTTAAATATTTCCGACAAACTCTTAAAATCATGAGAGAAAATACACTTCTAAATAAAGAAAATATTACGACTGCTATGCAAACCTCTATCCCTTCACACATTAAAAAAAACTAACTGTGGACCTTTAGTGACTGTCATTCACACCTCATATTGAGCCAAGGGTTTTTTCTCTGACACCAATTGTAACAACTATTACGGCTTCTGGACACTAAATGTAACAATTGTGTTACTAAATGTGACACTTCTGTCACTCAATGTAACTGTGTTTTCTCTTTTGATGCTGTCAATTGTCAGGATGAGCATTCTAAAGCATTCTGTCAGGGTGAAAATATTAAATAAATTAACTTTTCTCTCTTAACAACATGTGGGCAGGATGGGTTCTTCCTTGGCTCGGGTATGAGGTCGAATGAAACATCATTTTTACATAAGTTAACTTTTATTGAAAGTTTCGTACAACTGTATCTTACTGGGACGTTCTGGTTCGGAGAGCGGCAGCCGTGTCGTTTGCGTAGCCTTCTGCTGCGACAGCGGCGGCGGCGGCGGCGGCGGCGGCGGCGGCGGCGGCGGCGTCTGATTACGCGTAGCGGTGTGTATCTCGTGTCGCCGTCTCGCCCAGCTGACCGGAGACGCGCAGCGCGAGGTGGCCCGTTTAATTATTGCGAGCGACGTCGTGCATCGGATGGTGATACCTTGAATGTGGCGTCCCAGTGTTTCTCTTCTCTAAGCGGCCGCGTGTGTTGTGCGTCGACCAGCGGAGCGGCGCGGCGGTGGAAGGCCAGTGTCCCGAACTCGAACCATGGACTCCCGCTTGCCAGTCTTCGGCTGTCAGGTCTTCATCCCAGCTCACAGGTAACTACTGATGTGAGGCCGTCTCCTTCCCGTCCTCACGAGTCACCCGGGTATGTAAAAACCAGACTTCCAATACCTTTTAACTTCTGTCTTCTGGCGCCGCGGCTGCTGCTTGCTATTCCCTTACAGCGGCGGACTTGGTGCGTCTGTGCATGATGCAGTCTCTTCTTGCATGACGGTCTTCAGCACCGAAACTGACTGAAAACTACTGCTACTCTTCTTTTCTTCCTTCGTCTCTCGTCTTCGTCTCCGTCTGTCTTCATCTGTCTTCCTCTGTCGGGCCCACCGCGTCTCGCGTATTTATTCACTTCAGTTCACTGGGGGTGAACGACTTCACGGCCATTGCCTCTTCTGTCACGTTGAAAAGCTTCTCGAAGAATCTTCTTGACCTCGGTCATTGGCTCTTGGAATGTAGGCGGGGGCCTCTGATCGCAGGTGACGACTGAGAAACACGTGAGCCGGTCATTGCTTCTTCCGTCACGTTGAAAGGCTTCTCGAAGAATCTTCTTAACGTCGGTCATTGGCTCTTGGAATGTAGGCGAGGGCCTTTGCTCATGCGACAACTTAGAAACACGTGAGCCGGTCGGGCGATGCCCTGACGGCTGAATCGACAGCGCCCGCTTATGTGGAACTCGCTGACTCCACGGTCATTGTTTCTTCTGTTCTGCCCGCTGAATGCCAGTATGTAACTCTCTAAACTAAACCAAGTTTTCCATTTATATTCTACTTTCTTAGTTCACTTTGATTTCACTAATTTATTTACTTAATTAACACTCAACATTCCTCCACCCTTCGGAGAAATTCGCCCTCGAATTTACCACTCAACAATATATAATGAAAATGGAAAATTACTAAGAGATTTTGCCACTTACAACAATTTAAAAATCACAAATTCACTTTTTAAGAAAAAGGATATGCAAAAGTATACTTGGGCCAGCAGAGGTCTTGTATCAATAATTGACTACAAATTAGTAAATGATTAGGCTAATGGGCCAAGTAAGCGATACAAGAGTTTATAGAGGACAAGATAGTGGATCAGATCATTTCTTACTAATCTCCAGAATAG
The DNA here is from genome assembly GCF_021461385.2 of Schistocerca piceifrons. Taxonomy (NCBI): domain Eukaryota; kingdom Metazoa; phylum Arthropoda; class Insecta; order Orthoptera; family Acrididae; genus Schistocerca; species Schistocerca piceifrons. The sequence continues at coordinate 694,520,033 of NC_060141.1, forward strand.
GTCTTTTTACAAAACGGAAGAAAATAACTAAACAAGCAACAGACCAACAAGATCAAAGCGTTTATAAGGTATACTTGCTTGGATAGGACAGTAACCGACTCCTGTACCAAAGGAGATTAAATGAAGAACTAGCTAATTTACAAACTAAAGACAATACAGAAGAAGAACGGCGAACTCTGAAGAATACTGTATGCAGAGTAGTAGGAGAAGCTCTCGGTAAAAAAAGAAGAGAGTACAGAAAAGAAAAGGCCTATAAATTTGGAATGAAGGCATAACGAAAGCTGTCAAAGAAAAACAGGATGCATACATAAAATACTTAGGCAACCCCACTATTGAGAACAAACAATCTATAAGGAGAAAAGAAATTACGCTAAATGCGTAGCATGGAAAGCACATCAGGAACACTGAGATAGGTTTATTTCTAATACCGAACATGATGTGCACGGAAGACAACAAATGGCATATAAGGTTAAAAAAAACTTAAACTCAACAGAAAGAGAAAAGATACAAATAAATAGTATTGAAGAAGAACAGTGGATAAATCATTACAGCGAACTGTGGTATGGTCATACAACACCAGAAACTGAAATTGAACTGCTAGACGAGAAAGGATTAGATGAAATACAGTCTGACGAATTCACATCTACACTAACATCACTTGAGAACAGAAAAGCAACAGGAAAACACGGCATTAATGCTGAATTATTAAAATGTGGAGGAATGACGCTACACCAACAACTACTACATCTCTTCAACGAATGTTGGAAGAAGAAGAGTATTCCCAAACACTGGAAAACAGCTAGAGTGATATCAATTTTTTAAAAAGGAGATAAAAACCTATGCAGTAATTACGGAGGAATAAGTTTACTGGACTGAGCATACAAGATGTATGCTAATATTTTAAATACAAGACTTAAAAACATAGCACAAGCAGTAATGCATGAAGAACAAATGGGTTTTAGGAAAGGACACTCCACAATAAATTCAGTTGTTATTCTATAGCAAATAATAGGAAAACAAAGAGAGTACAAAAAAGAAACACACATTGCTTTTATTGATTTTAAAAAAGCTTCTGACAATGTCAATAGACAGAAACTTTGGGAAATAATGACAAATCACGGATATCCAAAGCATCTAGTAAACGCTATAAAAAGTTTATATCAAGACACAAATATCACCCTAGATCTAGACTAATGAGATACCAACTAACAAAGGGTACGACAAGGCTGCTGCATCTCTCCAGCTTTGTTCACCATCTACAATGCATTAATGAAATAATACATACTTAGAAATCAGAATTTCAGAAAGGCATCTACTTAGACAGGAACATTATATTAAATAATTTACTATATGCTGATGATGCAGTGATCCTAGCAGATAAGGTGGGACAGTATTACCATAATTTGTTTTCCGCACAGATCTCAGTAATTCCGAGGCAACGTCATCTAAGCAGTGTGCCCAGTTTCGAGTTAAAGGGGTGGTTATAACTAAACTTTTGCTACTTGAGCCAGTGTACAAGGAAAACTGTTTATTGTACGGGAATCTAATTTCGAAGGAATGATGTTCAGCTTGTGCGCTGCAGTATTTGCATTGTTAGTGGGGTGTTATGACTTACCGCTAGGCGCCGGTACTGGTACGGCCACGTAGGGCTGCAACACAAGCGTTACTATGCTTTACAGTTGCAGACAGTCAACATGGGTCTGGACCCAGTGAACAGTGCTTTAGGCCATGTCCTACGTGAGCGACAGAAGCGAGCAACAGCGTGCGACAGCTTCAGGCGACAAAACACAACCGCAGGTGCAGCTACTGAAGTGTCCTACGTGAGCGACATCTGTGTCACTGCCTGTTTCCCGCTGCAACTGACAACATTTGAATTGAAACGTGTTTGAATCTTGTCGCTGCAGCACGCGCGACAAAGAGCGACAGCCACGTGTCTTCTCGGCAAAGCAATGGAGCGGACGCGACGGCAGCTTTGAATTACGTAACATCCGATTTTAAGAATACTTTTCGGTGAAAACATTTGATTCTTCCGCAACCTACAGAATGATATCCTTAAATGATAATGGTCAGAATTTGTTTTCGTTATTCGTCATAGTTACTGTGCTGCACGAAATTGAGTACATGGCTGCACAAAATTTTTAAGAATTCGCAGAGGTAAAATCACATTGTGTAGACTTTCCGTATAGTTCATTTAAGGCCATACATTATTGCGTATGAAATGTAACCAATATATCTAAATTATATTTCAAGTTGAGACCGGAATGATATCCTTTTCATTCTTGAGATATTGGTTGTTATATGCGCGGACGGGTCGCTCGCGTCGCGTCCGGACCTTTCCTGAGCTTCGGGAATCAGGTGGTCGTAAAAATCGTCGTATCTCAAAAAAGTTTCAAGATATCGAAACGACGAATTTTGGAAATGACAGCATGTAGAAAGGACTATTTTATCATATGATTAACACTCGATATGTTTTTGTAACGTGTGACCAGAGCGAATACAAGACTCCCTATAACTTACACCATGAGGTTTTGTCGAAATTTTCATAGCCAAACAAAGGGAGAGAAACAGGTAAACGGGGTATCAAAGTGACCAAAATTAGGTCTAGTTTGGCACGGAAATATTTAACTGCTTGAAAGTAATCAGGGTAATGAACGAAAACTTCATTAATAAGCTGAGGAAAAATTGAAATATTCCACCAGAAGCTGCTGTAAATGAAGTGTCAAAAATGTGATCTGTTCAAGACCTATCTATTTTGCACATAAAAAAGATACATTGGTGCGATATTTAAATGTCAAAAAGGCTTAATTCGAATCAAGTACATTAGGAAGGCAAACGAGAAGTCTGTAACACCATGCTTTCTGAATAAAACTTGAAATTCAGAAATGGAAGAAATCAGTCAAATATTTTATGAAATGATTTGTGTAAAAGAAATAAGTATATCAGAGAAACGTTCTACGTGCCTTTGATGATGCTCGAAATCATGAACAGAAAATGAAGTGCACCAAATATTTCCCTAATATTTTGTATTTCATACTTTTAGACAAATCATTACACAAAACGTTTGACTTTCTTTTCAAAAATTTTGTAAGCTTTACTTTTACAGACTATTTAGAGTAATTGAAACGCTTGACCTTAACACTGACTGCTGATGAATTACGTTCGCAACATCAAATATCTGTAAAATTTCATGATTCATTGTAATTTATTAAAAATTAAATGTGTGTGATATACTGGGATAGGTGTGAAGATCATGCTTTTTGGCAAGACCTGTGCAATGCAGTGTAAACAGTATACATAAAACTGGGTATTCAGAATCGTAACTGAGTCAGTAAAATTATAAAAACAGCCAGGAATCGAACCCAGGGCCTTTACCTCACATGTAAGTATGAACTGCATACGCTACCCTCAACACCGGAGTCACCTACTACTCAAACATGTCAGTCTGTGTGCTTATGTTTGTATTTAGCGTAGTCTGTTATGTGATGGTCATTCCTCCGCATTTATTGGCTGTTAAAAGTTCTTGACCAGGTAACAAAACATCCGTGTTTAATATATTGATGAGATAGTAGAATGCTCCTCTGATCATTCACGTGTATTCGAAGAACTTGTCCGGTGATCTTTGGAGTTGACGATACTTATGAAATTCACCTTGGAGATTCGTCCCTTTGTAAATTTCATTCACAGCATTCCTTTTCGCTTTATTTTCTTAATTAAACTCAATTCTATAGCCTTACTCTCCAGCTACAGTATTTTATAGGTTAAGGACTCCGTTTTATACACTACTGGCCAATAAAATTGCTACACCAAGAATAAATGCAGATGATAAACGGGTATTCATTGACCACAAATATTATACTAGAAATGACATGTGATAACATTTTCACGCAATTTTGGTGCATAGATCCTGAGAAACCAGTACCCAGAACAACCATCTCTGGCCGTAATAACGGCCTGCTTCAACACGATACCACACTTCATCAAGAGTAGTGAGTGGCGTATTGTGACGAGCTAGTTGCTCGGCCACCACTGACCAGACGTTTTCAATTGGTGAGACATCTGGAGAATGTGGTGGCCAGGGCAGCAGTCGAACATTTTCTGTATCCAGAAAGGCCCGTACAGGACCTGCAACATGCGGTCGTTCATTATCCTGCTGAAATGTAGGGTTTCGCAGGGATCGAATGAAGGGTAGACCCACGGGTCGTAACACATCTGAAATGTAACTTCCGCCGTTCAAAGTGCCGTCAATGCGAACAAGAGGTAACCAATGGCACCCCAACCATCACGCCGGGTGATACCCCAGTATGGCGATGACGAATACACGCTTCCAATGTGTGTTCACCGCGTTATCGCCAAACACGGATGCGACCATCATGATGCTGTAAACAGAACCTGGATTCATCCGAAAAAATGACGTTTTGCCATTTGTGCACCCAGGTTCGTCGTTGAGTACACCATCGCAGGCGCTCCTGTCTGAGATGCAGCATCAAGGGTAACCGCAGCCACGGTCTCCGAGCTGATAGTCCATGCTGCTGCAAACGTTGTCGAACTATTCGTGCAGATAGTTGTTGTCTTGCAAACGTCCCCATCTGTTGACTCAGGGATCGAGACGTGGCTGCACAATCCGTTACAGGCATGCGGATGAGATGCCTGTCATCTCGACTGCTAGTGATACGAGGCCGTTGGGATCCAGCACGGCGTTCCGTATTACCCTCCTGAACCCACCGATTCCATATTCTGCTAACAGTCATTGGATCTCGACGAACGCGAGCAGCAATGTCGCGATACGATAAACCGCAATCGCGATAGGCTACAATCCGACCATTATCAAAGTCGGAAACGTGATGGTACGCATTTCTCCTCCTTACACGAGGCATCACAACAACGATTCTCCAGGCAACGCCGGTCAACTGCTGTTTGTGTATGAGAAATCGGTTGGAAACTTTTCTCATGTGAGCACGTTGTAGGTGTCGCCACCGGCGCCAACCTTGTGTGAATGCTCTGAAAAGCTTATCGCAGCATCTTCTTCCTGTCATCTTCGTGGTGTAGGAATTTTAATGGCCAGTAGTGTAGAAACAACTGGTTGGCTCTAAGCAGCCATCTTGTAGCGTGACATGGTCGCTCGCACGCAGGACACCCAAGGTTTTCGCCCGATGTTGCTGCTTGTCGCTGGAGTGTCGCATATCTAGGAGTCGCTCCCTTCTGTCGCTCACGTTGGACACGGCCTTAGTCATACAGCTGTTTTATCAAAACAATAGCAAAAGTGCTGCTGCTCTCTGCGAGTATCAATTCGTTGAAGATATACAGAGAGATCCTTTTTCTGCGGCAGGGCTGATAACGTTATTCGAATGTTCGAATGTACTGGCGTTTTGGGAATTGTTCTTTGGAGAGCCGACGACCAATTTTAGAAGTAGTTACTGGTGCGATGGCTGAGAACGCTGGGCGCAATGTGCGAGCTTAAAGCAGTGCACGAACTGTATCAGGCATCTGAACGTCTATGCTGCACCGCTCACTACAAACTTCCAGCCCGTCGTGGATGCAGATGGTCCTCACATTGAGCAACGTTTGTAACAATGAACGTAAGCATGATGCACAGATAACAAATGTTACATTCTCATGTGTAAACTAACATGTCTTTCTTTAAATGGTTTATTCGTTGTTTCCCTTCCGCATGTTCTCACAAATGTTTTAACGAAGTTCCATTGTCCTGCGATCACTCATTTTTCATGGGGGCTCTCTCAAGTAGCGAAAGTTTAATTATAACCACCCTGTACAGCTTTTATTGCTACGGCACTTTCCCATCTCCATTCACGCCTTACCTTTCAGTAATATTGTCGTAATGTTCGTTTTCTGATGCTAAAAGTAATGACATTCGTTTTTTAGCTTGGAAAGCAGGAGGCGAGGTACTGGCGGAAGTAAAGCTGTGAGGACGGGGCCAGAGCCGAGCTCGGGTAGCTCAGATGGTAGAGCACTTGCCCGCGAAAGGCAAAGGTCCCGAATTAGAGTCTCGGTCCGGCACAGTTTTAATCTGCCAGGAAGTTACAAACTGGTTTTTTATTTACGAAAAAATGGTTCAAATGGCTCTGAGTACTCTGGGACTTAACATCTGAGGTCATCAGTCCCATAGAACTTAGAACGACTTAAACCTAACTAACCTAAAGACATCACATACATCCATGCCTAAGGCAGGATTCGAACCTGCGACCGTAGCGGTTCCATATTTATGAAAGTTTTCATTTTTCCAAAGAACAATATTGTCCTCTTCGAAGTAGTTCTCTTCAGGTGGAATCATTGTTCCCAGTCTTGGTGGCAGCGCTGGAAGTCATCAATCGGTAGGACCTTTAACATGTCTGACACATTCTTTTGAATATTCTCTAGAATCCAAAAATAACGTCCGTTTAAGACATTTTTCAGGACTCATCACCTGTGATCAAACGATCGAACTATCCGTGGTCATTGGCAATCCTCTAAAGAAGATCAACGCGTAAGTTTCCTCCATTGTCTTGCTCAGAGTGATTTTTTTCCACTCTGTCTTGGCACAGACCTTTCGTATGTGTAAAACTTCGGTCAAACTTTGATGTGCAGTGAAAGTTTTAAAGTTTAACAAGTTACCTATCATCCTTATTGTTAAACGTCGGTCTTATCTGACAAGAGCACGTGCAGGTTCGATGTTTTCGTCGGTTTTTGAAGCTGAAAGTCTCCCTTAGCGACGTTCATCTTCAAGGTGTTCTCGGCCTTCCAAATATGACTTGCGGCAGCGAAAAACTTGTGCTTTTGATAAGGAATGTCCCCCATAGGTCTGTTTCAACTTTTCAAATGTCACAATCGCGGATGCCTCATGTTTAACAAAAAGCTTTGCTATAAGTTCCGGTGTCCCAGTTTCGAAAAACACAACAGAAAAGACAGCTTCACTGTTGGCGCTCCCAAAAATCACATGATGGGAGTAAAAAATGAAATGAGTGCATGGCATTGTTGGCCGGGAGGCCCCATGCGGGAGATTTCAGCCGCCGGATTGCAAGTCCTTAAGTTGATGCCACTTTTTTTTCAGCGACTTGTGGGTCAATGATGATGAAGGACGCACAACACCCAGTCCCCTGCCGAGAATCGAACCCGTGCCCCCTGCGTGACAAGCGGGAACGCTACCGCTACGCTACGGAGGCGGGCATGATAGGTGCACGGAGCTGAAACTCGGACTGACCATGTGGAAGGGATGAAAACACCGGCTCATAAAAGCTGAACAATACCGCGTTGCCAAATCGCTCGCAGTGTTGTCGGTCCCCTTACTTTTCTCTCCACGAGTACATTGCGAATAGTAGCATTGTTACCAGTCTACTGCGGTATAGTCGCTTATGATGAAGCCTTCCAATTAAGACCAAGGCAGTGAGTTCTGCCTGCCACGAAGACCACAGTACAGCTGCATATGTTTTCGGAAAATATGTTTGCTCGTATGTCGATTTCTGTGACGTCGACAAGTACCGTGGAGCGGCGCTGGTGCTGTTACAAGCGGCTCATGAAGCGCTCCGAGAATTGGATGCTCGACAAATTCTGGGTGCGCTCGACATGCGACGCCTGCTCCCTGCGTACAATTCACACGGCACGGCTTGGCTTTCGGCGTCACGTTCACATTCCTCCCTCTGTATATTCTGTGAGGCGCGCGCTTACCGCATAAGCCACTCAGGGAAACGAGCAGAGCTGTGCATCTCCAATTTCAGTAGCAGCACGCACTCGCTACGAGCTGCCGAATTTACAGAATGAGTCTTTAATCTCGTCGCAATTGGGTTACCGTGTAATACGCCGCTGCGGTGTTTGAAATCCGGATATTGAAGACCTCTGAAGGGAAACAAATAACATCGCTGCAAGCTGATGGGATTCCTGCCCACTCTTTGTGTTTGCCGCAAACTGTCGCCGGCCGGAGTGCCACACGGTATATTCATTAAGCGAATGTCACAGAGCAGTACGGGCTCGGAATTAAAGTTTATCAGGAAAAAGATATACGGATTCATATCTGTGGCGTGTCCATTCTTACTTTACTTATTTCAGCTTCCAAATAGGGGAAATATAGCTTTTGTATCATGCGAGAGCTCGTAGACAGATAGCAAGTGTAACAAATATTGTCAAAGGCGGGCGCGAAGATGTCGGGGGTGGGAGATAAAAGATATTTGTTGCCGAGCCTGCTATTAGAGTCGTTTGCTATCGGGGGAAATCTATTTACGCAGATCCTAATTGCAATTCCGATTGGCAATTAAGAATTTGGGATCCTGCGCCGGACCGTGTTGTGCACGCAGTGGTCTGGTGGCTGTGACGGCGGGGGGGGGGGGGGGGGGCTGCTGGAGGAGGAGGGGGGGTGGCGGTCGATTACGGCGGCGCGGCGCTACATAGAAACAATAATACGATTAGTGGCCGGCAGGGGCGCTGGCATCGGCGCCATTGGTTCCGCCGACTTGGCCGCACAAAGGCCCCGATCCGGAAATGGAGGGCCGGTTAGGGCGGCCCCCCGGGCACTTCCGGGTCGCAGGAACCGCCGCGTGTGTAGGTCGCCCCAATACGTGCAGCCCGATACATCGCCTGTCTGATTTACCTTCACCGGCGGCCAGGGAGGGAAAGGTAACAGTTTCTGACGGTTCCCCTTCCACAAATACGACTTGTTGCACCTTACAACAAAACCGGCTTTGATAATATTAACCGAAGCAATACCAAAGCAATTTCGATAACGCATAATACCGAGGGAGTGGGGTGTTCTTTGCGCCCACCACCAAAAAAATTTAAAAAATATTTCTATAAATATGGTTATATTTTATTGGCAACATACTTTTTGAATAGGTACTGACGTATAAGTAGAGCATAGTTCCTGAAAATATTTTTAGCACAATCTTAACAAAACCAACACATTTTTCGTGATGTTTATACTGAGTGGAATCGTACGCAATGACTACCACAAAAAATTTAAAAAATGGAAATTTCGTTAATTGTCGTTGATTTACATTCACAACACGCTTTTAAAATTGTAGATGAGTAAGAAGGGTCCCTGCTAAGACTCAAATTTTTGGGTTAAGGTTTACTGAAAAATTTAAAACACCTACGGAATCTGATATAAGAAACCATAAAATTTTTAAATACAAAGAACCAGACTAAATTACGATATTTTCAAAAGATGGGTACAATGTACCCCCTCCCCCCCTTGCATTTCGAGAGTTAAACTTAAGATATTTGGCCGTGAATGTTACCAAACGCGTAACGTAGTACCCTCATGAATCGATATTTTAGTCACTTAACAACTATAAAAACAAAATTAGAAGAAAAGTCAGCATTGTCCGTAATTTTGATGTTTTATTAACAGTAAAATCGATTTTCGATCACATAATGATCATCTTCAGTGCTTTAGCGTACAAATTAAAGTTCCTCGGCACTGGTGTCTAGTTATTAGCATTAACAGTTCTGACCTTGCTTCTAATTTTGTTTATCATATGGTCGTTGTGACACAGCACTTTATGGAGTCGCCAATCAATAAAAACCCATTTCAGTACTAAAACTGCTCTAAAAGTCACATTCGCATTTAGTAAACAATCCCCTAAAAGATATAAATTGCGGAAATTTCTTGAATACTTGTGCAAAAACCGGCCAAGCAAACTAATACTGACCAGAGGTAATTGCAAAAGCAAGCAAACTCACTCACGACTTTGGGAGAGTTGCAATATGACCAATTCCAGAGTGTTAACATAACATGACAGCGAGTCAAATTCAAATGGCTCTGAGCACTATGGGACTCAACTGCTGTGGTCATAAGTCCCCTAGAACTTAGAACTATTTAAACCTAACTAACCTAAGGACATCACACACATCCATGCCCGAGGCAGGATTCGAACCTGCGACCGTAGCGGTCGTGCGGTTCCAGACTGTAGCGCCTAGAACCGCTCGGCCACTCCAGCCGGCACAGTGAGTCGCAACACTCTCTGCTGTGAGAAGTGTTACCGTCTGACAGTTGTAACGATACTAGCGCCCCTGGCGGAAAGAAAGCCAGCCATAAGGTTAATGTTTCTTTTTAGTTAATTAACGAAATAGCTGTCATATTTTTGCGTTGCGAACATTAAAAAATTATCAAGAAACGTGAGCGATCGTGAAGTAAATGTAAAAACACCCAAATCTCACTGATTCTGTGGCATAACCTACAACTTAGTCGTAAAGCAATGCTTCTGAGTGTGTGTGTGGTTGTAGCTTATTCCGCTGAAAGGAAGGCAATGTAAACACACATTTCAAGCATGAGAAGCATATACTTCTCTTTTTGTCTGTTCTTATTACGACAGCTACTTTCCTTGCCAGGGAACGATTTCGTAAGGAATCTAATCATTTGCACACTCTTACACTTCACTTGACTTCTGGTAAATGAATATTTTTGTAAATGTAACCACTTTTGAAACTTCCTGGTAGATTAAAACTGTGTGGCGGACCGAAACTGGAACTCGGTACCTTTGCCTTTCGCGGGCAAGTGCTCTACCATCTGAGCTACCCGTGCAAGACGCACGATCCGTCCTCACAGCCTCAATTCTGCCGGTAGGAGTGCCTTTCTTCCAGGAGTGCTAGATCTGCAAGGTTCGCAGAAGAGCTTCTGCGAAGTTTGGAAGGTAAGAGACGAGGTACAGGAAGAATTGAGGCTGTGAGGACGGGTCGTGAGTCGTGCACGGGTAGCTCAGATGGTAGAGCACTTGCTCGTAAAAGGCGAAGGTCCCGAGTTCGAGTCTCGGTCCAACACACAGTTTTAATCTGCCAGGAAGTTTCATATCAGAGCACACTCCGCTGGAGAGTGAAAATCTCATTCTGATAACCACTTTTGCTTCAAAAGCATTGTACTGAAGAGTCTTGCCGTTTGTGGTTCAGGTGTAGCAATTGTGAAAATGATTTCTTCTATCTTGGGAAACGGTTTTATTGCTTTTGATGTTTTACTTTCACGTCTGGGTGGTTATCCCTTCACTTAAAGTTGTGGTTTGTTTGGTACGTTGAATAATGTAGGTATTGCATTCCATACCACTTAGCTACGTTCCGAACTCCCTGTTTGACTGGAATTATAATGATGAAAACTACACGTTCTTGGGAGGATATACTACGTCTTTCTGCAAAATATCGAGTTTTCTACTGTTTACTAACCATTTTTTTGTTTTAAAAGGAAACGATATTCTTCAGTAAATGTCTGAAGGTTACAAAAGAATAGTAAATAGACCGTCCTGTAATATATACACTCCTGGAAATTGAAATAAGAACACCGTGAATTCATTGTCCCAGGAAGGGGAAACTTTATTGACACATTCCTGGGGTCAGATACATCACATGATCACACTGACAGAACCACAGGCACATAGACACAGGCAACAGAGCATGTACAATGTCGGCACTAGTACAGTGTATATCCACCTTTCGCAGCAATGCAGGCTGCTATTCTCCCATGGAGACGATCGTAGAGATGCTGGATGTAGTCCTGTGGAACGGCTTGCCATGCCATTTCCACCTGGCGCCTCAGTTGGACCAGCGTTCGTGCTGGACGTGCAGACCGCGTGAGACGACGCTTCATCCAGTCCCAAACATGCTCAATGGGGGACAGATCCGGAGATCTTGCTGGCCAGGGTAGTTGACTTACACCTTCTAGAGCACGTTGGGTGGCCCAGGGTTACATGCGGACGTGCATTGTCCTGTTGGAACAGCAAGTTCCCTTGCCAGTCTAGGAATGGTAGAACGATGGGTTCGATGACGGTTTGGATGTACCGTGCACTATTCAGTGTCCCCTCGACGATCACCAGTGGTGTACGGCCAGTGTAGGAGATCGCTCCCCACACCATGATGCCGGGTGTTGGCCCTGTGTGCCTCGGTCGTATGCAGTCCTGATTGTGGCGCTCACCTGCACGGCGTCAAACACGCAGACGACCATCATTGGCACCAAGGCAGAAGCGACTCTCATCGCTGAAGACGACACGTCTCCATTCGTCCCTCCATTCACGCCTGTCGCGACACCACTGGAGGCGGGCTGCACGATGTTGGGGCATGAGCGGAAGACGGCCTAACGGTGTGCGGGACCGTAGCCCAGCTTCATGCAGACGGTTGCGAATGGTCCTCGCCGATACCCCAGGAGCAACAGTGCCTCTAATTTGCTGGGAAGTGGCGGTGTGGTCCCCTGCGGCACTGCGTAGGATCCTACGGTCTTGGCGTGCATCCGTGCGTCGCTGCGGTCCGGTCCCAGGTCGACGGGCACGTGCACCTTCCGCCGACCACTGGCGACAACATCGATGTACTGTGGAGACCTCACGCCCCACGTGTTGAGCAATTCGGCGGTACGTCCACCCGGCCTCCCGCATGCCCACTATACGCCCTCGCTCAAACTCCGTCAACTACACATACGGTTCACGTCCACGCTGTCGCGGCATGCTACCAGTGTTAAAGACTGCGATGGAGCTCCGTATGCCACGGCAAACTGGCCGACACTGATGGCGGCGGTGCACAAATGCTGCGCAGCTAGCGCCATTCGACGGCCAACACCGCGGTTCCTGGTGTGTCCGCTGTGCCGTGCGTGTGAGCATTGCTTGAACAGCCCTCTCGCAGTGTCCGGAGCAAGTATGGTGGGTCTGACACACCGGTGTCAATGTGTTCTTTTTTCCATTTCCGGGAGTGTATTTTCGTACCTTCCGGGCTCCCTAGGAAAAATAAAGAAAGAGATATCCGGTATCATTTATTGGGTAGTAATGATTTTTCTGGTACTACATGCGCACCCTATCGTAAAAACTATGTTACAAATCGATATAAACGATATTATTTACAATCAACCTATATCGTACTCGGAAGCGTGGGAAGCGTGGCTTTCTGTCCGCTTGGAGCGCTACTGCCGCAGATACATCACAAATGAATAGTGGAGACGTGACTATATGTTAGACTGTGCTGTCATCGAGCATCTATTAAATTTAAAATTTTCGCTTCATTCAGACCTTGCAACAATGAGAAGTAACCTACTTCATGCCGATTGGTTGGAGCCAGAAACATCATTGCTTACGCCATAGCTTGCGAATACCATAAAACATAGATATTAAATACGCAAAGTTTTCTGACAACATTACTGAACGCATGTACAATGATCAGACAGAACATTATGACAACGGATATACTATGGATATGAATCCGTCCAGGCAATAGCAGCATGTTCTATCTGATTTTGACCGAGGGCATATTGTGATAGTCCCGAGACTCGGCACGACCATTTCGGAGGCTGCACCACTTGTCGGGTGTTCGAGGATTGCAGTGGCGAGTGTCTTCAACACGTGCGAAACGAAGGTGAAAGCATTTCCAGACGCCGTGAGGCTGGGTGGTCACCCCTGTTTCAGATGTCGGACGTAGTAGGCTGGGCAGACTGGTAAAACAGGACAGACAGCGGACTGTAGCGGAACTAACATCAAACCTTAGTGCTGGGCAGAGTACAAGTGTGTCTGAACACACAGTGCACCGAAAGTCCTAACGATTGAAACGTCCCCTTTTGAAAAATTATATACGTGACTGGGCTTAAACTGACACACAATATTTTTAGCGCAACGCAATCTGACTTTCAAAAATTCCTACAAAGGAATGGCCCTGACTAACATTAACCTATACGTTTCACAAATCACTTACCTCACATAAATCTTGGTTACTCGAACTACTGCAATACATCGAGCGCCACTACTGCCAGCTAAATAAAAGATTCAAACTATGGAAGGCACTAACTACTGATAGGCATAGTTAGCAAATGAAAGATTTTAATAGAGAACAAACAATGTATTTACCTTAATAGTGTTCAAAAGCCATTATATATATATATATATATATATATATATATATATATATATATATATATATATATATATATATATCAGTTCATGACATCCAGTCTTACAAATTTACTGTCTCTGTCCAAAACTCCGCCATCTCACTCCCCACATCCACCACCGCTGGCGGCTCACCTCCAACTGCGCAACGCTACGTGCTGTTCACATCCAGCTGCCCAACACTACAATGGCAGACAACAATGCAAACTAGCCACAGACTGCACACAGCACAGCCAGTGATTTTTCATACAGAGAGCTACGTGGCATTACCACTAAGAAAACCTAAACAGCCTACTTACATAGCCCCCATGCTCCCCACAAAAAATTTTACAAATTGTTTTGGACACTGGCCAATACAGATTTTTTCGTAATTACAATAACAAAGTAATCAAATGCACACACTTATTGATACAATGTTGGTCAAAAGCTAAAATTTTCTCACAGTCCATAAAGACAGTCCAGATTGTTCATCACTGTAAAATTGCAGTGTTTTTCTCAAAGTCTGAGTAGTAAAAGAAAATGCACAGAGAAGTAGTGGATTTCCATGCAGTCTTGAAGAAGTAGTGTTGTCCTTCCAACGGAAAGACAGTGTTGACTCTCGACATGCAGACAGGTAATGGGACACAACAGACGAAACCCACAGCAGAGTCAGTCGAAGTTGAAGAATATTGGTAGGTAGGTCATCACAGAGCAGACCCACTGTAGTCCTGGTAGAGATTATGGTATCACATATTGCCCATATACTATGACCATCAGAAACGTGTGCAATGAAATATAACTTACAAGTTACTTAATAAGAATACAATAACAAAGGTCCAAAATACATCATTAAAGAACATAACAATACAGATAACATTTGTAGTAATACAGGCTTTACAAAAGAATAGAAATATACATATGCATCAATGTTACAGGAATTATAACATAAGTTCATACATAAAAGATCAGAATAGCTTTTGAAACATCAACCTCACACATGAGCATTAAAACAAAACAGAATAAATAATGTCTAAAAATCTTTACGAAGTAAATAACATATTATTAATGCAAATTATATTTGAGGATAACAGTATTCCTCATCATAGTGAATATAGCCTAGTATTAGAAGAGAAAAAAATTCTATGAAACAGTACACAGAGACAGGAAGAAAACAAATACACAAGGGTACCTAAACACATAGTGGGATAACACAAAAGGAAAGGACAGGGTTTGTTTTCAGTGTAACATTTGGTACTGCAGTCCAACCCAAAACTTTATTCCATAGATTGTCCCTCTTATTTCAACATTTGCTCCAGCCAAAAGAAATCCTATCCAACCATGCTTTCCGTATTCTGTTCACATCCTCTTTCAAAAATAGTTTTTCTCCACTGTGCACTACTTTTTTGGCCAAACCATTTTCTTATAGCTTCTCAATGCATTTCTTCCAATTCATCATAGTTAGTTTCTTATATAGTCTACCCCCTCTTAAGCTAACTTAAATCTACTGAGCTCAGATGCTAAACTAAGGGACGAGGCAATGCAGCAGCATAAAACAATTAACACAAACATCAACGACAAAAAATTCAAATTGGCAAAGCAATTGCAATATTACAACTAATATAAGGCACTGTGCAGCAAACAAGAAAAATAAATCCATAGTAAAACTGGCTTAACAGCGTAATAAAAAGTCAAATTCAGTAACATTGTGCCTGGCAAACAGCAGCAGCAAATGCAATAACTTATATCTAAACATGACAAAGCTCAAGCAGAAAAAATATTACAGTAAAAATGGCCATGTGTAATACCCATGTCACAGCTTAACACTAGAGTGATGCATCATGAGAACTTACACTTGCAGCTAAGGTACCAAATCGTAAAAAAATTATTTATGCAATTCCTGTGAAGGGAAATGTCTTTTTGTGCTCCCTCATTTTTTTGGAATAGATTATAAAGGTATTATTTACTGGATCTGTAGGCATAAAATATTTATATTAGTACATCTATAAAATTTTATTTTAACCAATGCTGCAGCGCAGCTAGAAACTAGATATTAAACAAAATGAGCAAATATATATATAAAGCAACATATGAAACGTCATTCACTAGGCAAATGGCGTCTCCAAAGGCAAAAAAATTCTCTCAACTAGAAAGACAATAGATGTAAAATGTTTCTCACCATTTCATTAGGAATTTTAGTAAATATCATAAATTAAGAGCTCCACAGTGTAATCATATGTTTTCAAGTTTGAGCATGTCGTGTTTGCGATGCTTTCTACAAAGGAATGTCAATAGCGAGGATAATGGCCCCTTCTTTTTTTTTCACCTGTGCCTCTGAAAGGCACACACTAATGGCTTTTTTCCAGGCAACTGTCGTGCAGCTGGGTGCCCACAACGCATTACGTGAAGGTGGTCACTTAACTTTCTTATAGAAATATTTACGACACCAGTTTGCACTACAGTGACAGTCTCATATACAAAATTTCACAGGTCGAGAATTTGTGTTGCAAATGTGTAGAAACAAAATCCTATGAATATAACAGTGTTCAAAAAGTTTTTGTCGGCATTGTGATACATTCATGCATTTACACATATTTCATAACTCTTAAAGTACGATTCTTGGTTTCCAACATCCTTTTCCACAAATCAGAGTCCCTAACCACTACTCATTATTCATATACGTATTCGTCGACACTTCTTCAATATTTCGTCATAATAAATACGTAGCATAATCAAATTCCTCATATATGGTAGCATTATCTTATTGATCATAAACATACCTCAACAGCATAATACACATCATCGTCGTAATAATAACATCATAACACCTCAGTCAAATCTCAAAAACGTCGTAGCTTTCTACAATAATGTCAAAATCTAAAAAAAATTCTCTGCTCATTTCAATAGTGTCATCTACCTCAAACGTACTTTAAAAATCATGCTCCCTTACCAAATACATCATTCAATGCACTCATAGTATCACAATGGTTCCAAAAAATATGAACAGTTCACAAAGTACAGACAAAATACAATTTCATAAATGTGAAATTATCCAACTGTGTAATTGCGTAAACATGTGTCACTGACATAAAAAAATTTTTGTTTCTCTGTTAAATAATCAGATAGCTGTGTAATTCTGTGTTGGAGAAATATGGTACCGATGTGTAAAGTTGTATAAGCAAATACCATTTTAGCTAGTGATCCTTGTGCTTGCCACACACATGGTACACAAAGTAAGCGTGTACCCCCCTGAGGATTAATGTAATTATACCCTCAGGTGTTACAGATTACAGCAATGGAATGAAATGTATCACGGAAAACCTTGAATCATTGTACTTCAAATATCTTAAAAAAATAAATGTTTTAAATGCAAAATTAATCACTCAAATACGTGTACTGTAGTGCTAAACTGTGCGTCATGTTGTAAGATAATCTCTGTGGAAGTCTCGTAGTTATCGTCCTCTGAAAGCTAAGTTCTGCAGAAGTCAATGTATTTACCTCATGATAAACAAAAGTGAAATGCTTTGTGTATAGATATCGTAGTTATTACGCTTATTGTTGTGATGAAGAAAGTACTGTACTGTAATGTATTGCTGTGCTACAGAAAAGGCTGTCTCATTGTAGCTATACTACAAAAGTTACTACTAAAACATGTTTTACTTTCCAGAATAAAACATAAAACTGTGCAGATATAAAACAGAAACACTGCAAAAGCAACATTGTAAATTGTCACTCATTAGTAGCGTCATGATAAAATCGTGTAGCTGTCACATAAACTAACCACTATGTCATCTGGTATCTCACTGAAAGTACTTTAAATCCAGAATGTATTTTCAAGTAAACGAAAATGTTGCATTAAAATCTCATTAGCAGTACCAGTATGTGTCCTAAGTATGTAAGCCTGATAGTCGTTACGTAATCATGCAACTAACAAGCAAGAATGTACAAATACAACACTGTGTCATCTGTTCACTATAACAACGCATTCGTAATTTCTGTTTAAAAATGTTCCCTAGGTTCTAGACTGGATATTTAACTTCAAACATTGTTGCATGTTAACGTTTCTTAAGTCTGACAAAGCATACTAGAAATGTGAAGTGAAAAGTTTTATGGCAAAGACAAAGTTAAAAAGCAGATTATCTTTCAATAAACGGTTTTACATGTGAAATGTGGTGTAAACCTTTACGCTTCCTAGTACGCAGAGGTTCAACTTGAACGGAATTATCATGCGGTATACGTTGGTGAGGTATGCTAAAATTTATCTCAAGGTTAGCGTCTATGTTATTTTTCTCTGAGCCAGCCGGCGCACGTGGCTGCCTGCGGTGCGAGTCATTGTCTGTTCCTTTGTTGGCGCGCGTCGTTATTGGGATTAGGAGACCTAACTTCTACAAATTCACCTTGACGAGAAGGCCCTGCCCTGTTTGAAGCTCGCCAGTTCTGATGTAATTCAGGTCTGTCGTTACGATTATATCGTCTGTCGACATGTCGATAGATTCCATAGTTTCTTTCTTGTCGGTCATGTGGTGGAGAATTTCTCCCTGAATCGTAACTGCGCACTGGACCGTTGCGTCTGAAGTTATTCTGTCTCCCATGATAATAATTGTTTTTGTTCCCATATTGTCTGTTTCTATGGTAATCTCTGTCATATTCATTACTACGGAAATGCGATCTTTCTCTGTA
Organism: Schistocerca piceifrons; assembly: GCF_021461385.2. NCBI lineage: Eukaryota > Metazoa > Arthropoda > Insecta > Orthoptera > Acrididae > Schistocerca > Schistocerca piceifrons. Next base: position 694,538,518 of record NC_060141.1, read on the forward strand.
ACTATTACTCTGCCAGTGGTTGTCATGTGGGTGGTGTCTGTTTTGTTCACGATTTGCGTTGTAAGAATAGCCTTGTCGTGTCCAGTTATTGTTTCTGTCGTCACGGAATTGTGACGGATGTGACCTGTAGTGATTGTTTTCCTGTTTTCGCATCCCGCGACTGTCTGTGACAATTTGTAATTCTTGTAAGAGTCCCTGATAAGCTTCAATGTCGTCTTTGCAACGTCCTGCCAAAATAACATGTCGTAAATGTTCAGGCAATTTGATTAAGCAAATGTGGATGAGTTCTGAGGGGCTGTATGGGTTTGACAGGTACTGATTCTTGTGCAACATGTCTTCAAAATATTTCACAAGACTGGAAAATTCAGATTGTTCGAAATGTTTCATCATTATGATGCTATGTTTTACTCGGTCTTGTGTAGTTTGAGACCAAATGCTGAGAGGAAGGCATGGTAAAATTCTGCTTCACTGTGACAATCGTGAATGACCGATCACATTCTTACAGCTGGTTCATTCTCTAAGTAGCCACACATAAATTCTAATCTGTGCTCTAATGACCAGTTGGGAGGAAAACAATGAGAGAATTGATGGAGCCATGCTTGTGGAGGAATGTCGTTGCCAGAATCATTAAATGTTTTGAATTTACGTGTAGTAATGAACAGCTTATAGTCAAAATCATCATGTCGGCGAGTCACATGTCGGTCATTGTTACGTCGTTTCGGCGGTTCCATCTCAAAATTCGGTGTGCCTTGCCAATTTCTTTCATAATTTCCGAAGTGTCCTGTGTTATTATTTTGTGGTTGTTCCGTATTTCTAAGTCCCTCTTCCCATGTTGGAGTGCGAGTGTCCTCTGAAATATTTAATTTTTGTATTACTTGTGTCAGCTGATCTTGTACTTCCCGGATTTCTCTTTGGTGTACGTATTAATCTGATTCTGATTTTGTTTGAATTTCCTAATTTGTTCGCACCCTTCTGTGTCATTAAAGACTACCGGTTTTGTGTCATTCAGATTATCATCTACCTTCTTAGATAAATTATTTAGCTGATCCGAAAGTTCAACTACTTTCTCTGATAATGAACTAATTTCCTCCATGTGTCTTTCTACTGTGTCCTTTAAGTTTTCCTGAGTTTTTTCAAGTTGCGTAACCGAATCGGTAGATGCAACTGAGTCAATTTTAGCTTGCAAGGTCTCATGATTTTCATGAACAATAATTTTCAGTTCTTTTATGGCTGCTTCGTGATTCTGTAATCCATTTTCATGCCGCGAAAAAATAGGTTAAAAATGCTCACAAATTTGTGTATCTACGTCGTTACAGACTTTTTGACATTTCGATTCGATTTTATGTAACTCAGTAGTTAAATCTTCACGTGTTTGTTCGAGCGTGTGCATGGGGGTATGAAAGGTGGCTACACTGTGCAACTGCGCCAGAGATTGCGCCAAAGAGTACTATTAAGCCGCCTCCACAGTGCTTGTTGGGAGTTCGTGGCAGTCAGTGGTTGTCGAGAGTTCGTGGAAGTCAGTGCTTGTGAAGAGATCGTAGAAGTCAGTGGTAGTAGAGAGCTCGTAGAGGACAGTGCTTGTTGTGACATCGGAGAGGACAGTGTGTGTTAAGAGTTCGTACCGAGATGTGCTAGTGGGCACTGCTTGTCGTGAAATCGGAGGGATATGTTGTAGTAAAGAGTGTTGTTCCATGTCTTATGCAGTTATTTGATGGGAGAGATAGCAGATGTTATTGTAATGAGTGCATTTCGTCAATATATATGAAGGTAAAATTTATAATGTTCCTTTATTAGTTGTGTATCTGAAATAATGTGTCACTACAGGTTCAGTCAACAAAGCATCTGGCTTGTGTTCTTGGATTAGAGTGTAATTGTGATTTTTTTGCGTAATTGTAGTTTTTCTAAATTTCTTTTGTCACGTCAGCATAGTTGGTATTTAAAAATTCTTATCTTGTTGGAAAAGAACCGTGCCAGATGCGGACGTTGAGTCACACTCCCACATACAGAACAGCTACACTAGTGCTTATTGGTTTTGTAGATTTTTATAGTTGCTGGGGTCTTAATTAATTAACTGTGTTTACGAAAATTTTCTTACATTGTTCCTTGCAGTCAGATAGCGTAATAATTCTAGTCAGGGCCAACCGATTGTAGTGACACATTATTTCAGATACACAAAAAATAAAGGAACATTGTAAGTTTTACCTTCATATATTGATGAAATGCACTCATTACAATAACATCTGCTATCTCTCCCATCAAATAACTGCATAAAACATGGAACAACACTCTTACTACCACATCTCACTCCGACTTCACGACAAGCAGTGCCCACTAGCACCTCTAGGTACGACTGACCTCCACAAGCTCTCTACTAGCACTGACTTCTACAATCTCATAACAAGCACTGACTTCCACGAGCTCTTAACACGCACTGTGGAGGCGGCTTAATAGAACTCTTTGGCGCAATCTCTGGCGCAGTGGCACAGTGTAGCCACCTTTCATATGCCCCTCCTCCACAGGCCAGAATTTGATGGTATTTTTGCCAGCATTGGTGGTGAAAATACCACCAAATTCGTCCACAAAAATACAGATAAAAATAAAAGATAATATTAATACCTAAATATTAGTTTATACAAAAAAGAACACCAACAGGTAACATCTTTTCAGTAAAAGCAGTCTATCAGGTGCACCCAGTAAAGTTTAGCAGGTACACCCAGCAACAAGTCACATTAGTTCAGTAGAGGCAATCCATCAGAGGTACCCAGCAATGTTGAGTAGGTGCAGACAGCAACAAGTGACTTCATTTCAGTAAAAACAGTTCATCAGTTGCACCCAGCAATGTTGAGCAGGTGCAGACACCAACAAGTGACATCATTTCAGTAGAAACAGTTCATCAGTTGCACCCAGCAATGTTGAGTAGGTGCAGACACCAACAAGTGATATCATTTCAGTAGAAGCAGTCCATCAGTTGCGCCCAGTAAAGTTGAGAGCAGGTGCAGACACCAACAAGTGATACCATTTCAGTAAAAACAGTCCATCTGTGGCACCCAGCAATGTTGAGTAGGTGCAGACAGCAAAAAGTGACATTATTTCAGTAGAAACAGTTCTAACAGTGGCACTCAGTAAAGTTCAAGAGGTACACACAGCAACAAGTCACATTAGTTCAGTAGAAGCAGTCCATCAGAGGCACCCAGCAATGTTGAGCAGGTGCACCCAGCAACAAGTGACATTATTTCAGTAGAAGCAGTTCCATCTGTGGCACCCAGTAAAGTTTAGCAGGTGCAGACACCAACAAGTGACATCATTTCAGTAAAAACAATCCATCAGTTGCACCCAGCAATGTTGAGTAGGTGCAGACACCAACAAGTGACACCATCTCAGTAGAAGCAGTCCATTAGTGGCATCAGCAATGTTGATCAGGTGCACACAGCAACAGGGGACATTTTTTCAGTAGAAGCAGTCCATCAGTGGAACCCAGCAATATTGAGTAGGTGCAGACAGCAAAAAGTCACATCTCTCAGCAGAAGCAGTTCCAAAAAATTCACTAGCACTGATCACACAGTTCATCAGCAGAAATTAAACACGACCAAATGTCACACATCATGTTGAAAAGTGCAGGTAACAGTTCAGAATATTTATCTTCACTAATCAGACAGTTCAGGCATGAACAATAGTTTGAATGCACATACAGATGCTTTTACAGTAACATACAAATCATAACAAACACACAAATGATATCAGATAATTGTCCTATTAACTATTACAATACACAAATACCAGTAAACCTATAATATTCATGGGTGTCAGTGCAAGCCACTACAAACAAATAAAATAATATTTAGGAGATAGGTGGTTAGGATTAGTAAAGGAAAACACACAGAACACACTCACTCATCTCTCATCCACATTAAGTACTACTGTGTAATTGAATAGTGTTAACTGTGTAAATGTAATTCTGTCAAAATCTGATGTTCATCATGTGTATCAAGTAGTAGTGGCAGCAATGTATAATAGTCAATAGTAGTTAGTCAACGTCATAGTCATCATGTCAAGACCAATGTTTGCCAAGCCAGATCAAAATGTACTGTTGTTGAACAACTGTCAGTGAGCCAAGATATGCAATTACTTCCTCTCTCCAAAAAAAAGTATATACTGCTTAGTGATTTAACAAAGTGTGTGTATAGACTATCTTCCTTCTATTTTAATGTTCTAGTCTGCTATCTTCATCCTCCTTGTTCCATAAGACCAACCAAAAAAAAAATATGCTCCTCACTTACTTTACCTCTTAAACACCAAAACTCCAACAATCATCTGCATCACATAATCTCAAGACGTCACTAATACCTCTTCAATACATCGATCATCAATATCATTTACCTTACCTCTTGTCCACAAAAACTCCAATAATCATCAACTTCATATAATCTCTATACCTCAATAATACGTCGATAAATATAAACCTCAGCACCAATATCATCTCACTTCCATCACAACTCTTTCCTCTAGTTAGTCTCCTCGAACAAGTACAGACAAAATCCTAATGCAACTTCAATTCAGCATCCCATACAATCCGAAGACACAGTGTCCACACACAACCTCTGTGTAATCCATCTGACCCAAATTTTCTACTCATTATGAATTATAAACAAAGAAATGCATATATGACCTCTAACAGACTTAGTTCGAATAACTCTCAGTAATTAAGTACGATTACGGAGTGTGAATGATCATAATATTTCACAGTGTGTACACCACTTCAAGAATCATAGCAGAAGCAAACATGTGGAGTATTTTTTGTGTCAAGTGTCACTTCCTATTTCAATTGCTCACGAAAAATGCAGTGTAATAACTGTTAATGGTCTAAACCTAGTTTTGGTCTGTCATGTCGTTAGCTTCCTTTCTATTAGCATAAATTTATACAGCTTCTATAAAACCTCAGCTCATGTGACTTCTATGACTTTCTTGTACTAATGTCGTTCGTCGAATTATAGCAGTTAATTTTCTTATCTTAAAAATATAAGGCACTTAGCGTAAGCAAAACAAGCAATAGCGAGTAAATATACCAGTAAAGAACAGAATGTCAACAAGTGGATGCAGCACAATTCCTACAACGAGGCTCTGCCAAGCGAACAATCTATAATTAATACCATAGTGTAACCTAAACTCTATGTTCGTACACTGTACATCAGCATTGCTATATTCTAAATTGAAGAGTAGTTATGACAACAAAACAGAAATGTGTAAATATGCAATCCATACAAAAAGCAGCAAACATATATCTTACGTAATAAACAAGTCATTAGCATCATATCAGCCTAAGCAAATAAATGTTCATATGTAATCTTAATAAGTAAACATGAAGGCGCAAGCAGATAAATGACAAAGTATAACTTACATACCTAAACACATCAGCACAATAAATCAGGTTACCATTACAATTTAAATAAATAAGCACAGCAGACACATAATAGAAAAATATGACATCAGTGAAAAAGCAGCGCAGCCAAGCGATGCATAATATACACAAGTTACAACCCAGTTCATTAATAATCATTGTCAAAATCAGTTAACGTACGCAAGCACGTCGCTTCACACGTAAATTCATAGAACATGAAATTAGCACAAAGTATGAATCACGTAATCGCGAGCAGCAAATTACGTCTAAAGTACGTACCTAAGTGGAAATATGTTACCTGAAAAATAAACTCAATTAATAGTTACCTTTTTAGTTTATTACTTTCTTCTTCGAAATTACATTCTTCCTGAAATTTTATCGATAGCAAGTCGTCTTAACGTCGGACACGCACAGAATTTACCTGAAGTTCTTAAATATTTTATACAACCGTATCCTGCAAAATACTGAATGTTAATAACACAATTCAACAAGTCCTTATAGCTTTATACAGAATTTAGTCGGAGAAATTAGACTGTGTGTTTGTTTACGGCTGTCAGTGCATTCGCACTGAGCGCTCGATCAGCTGTGGGCGCGTGACGTAGGAAGCAATTGTTCGCGGTCAACGACTGCCTTGTGCGGCGCGCAGACTTGACTGTTGCTTTGAGTATGTGCCGCCGCCAAAACACAGCGCGGTATCCTTGTACTCTCTGCGTGTTTACATGTAGCTGTTGGTTCCTCAAAAGTATGTCATTCCACAAAAATTTTTACGTTAGATATATGATGTATTCCTTTAGAGCGTCGTGATTTAAGAGTTTCTACTTCGACAGTGTTATCATGTATAATTTTACGAATTCTATATGGACCGTTATAAAGCAGAAAAAATTTGCGACACAAGCCTTTTCCTTTGTGAGACAAACGGTTGGACTTAATTAACACCTTCTGACCAACTGACAAGATTTTTGAACGACCAGGACGTTTCGCTGATTTCTCTCTTCTAGCAGCCGCAGATGCAATATTTTGTAGAGCCAGGTTGACAACTTCAGAATGCCGCAGTTTCCGTGAAGGTGGAAAAGGAATGATTTCAGATATGCGATTTGTCGGTGCTTTATTTTTTAATATCAATAGAGGCGGTAAAGAAGTTGAGTCATTAGGAAGTTCATTCAGAATGTTTTGAAAAATATGAAGATACTGATCCCAAGTTCTGTGATTCTGATGACAATAAAGACGACACAATTTATTGATTTCCTTCATCCATCTCTCTGAAGCGTTAGATTGAGGGTGAAAAAGTGAGATGAAGATTGGTTTAATTTTACGACGCTGTAGAGTACGAAGCCAAATTTTAGAACGAAACTGTGATCCATTATCTGATATAACCTTATCAACATGACCAACTTCTTTAAGAAAATGTTTGATGAAAGCATTAGATACTGAACGAGCTGTTGCTTTGCGTAAAGGTGTAAAACACACATATTTTGATGTCAGTTCCACTGCTACGAAAATGTACGCAAAACCATTAGTAGAACGAACCACTGGACCAAACAAATCGACTGCAGCCATCTCCTTTAATTTCGCTGGAATGACGGGAAACAACGGTGCTCTGTGAGAAATCGTTGGAGGCTTAGCCATTTGACATAATTTGCATTTGGCAAGAACAGATCGAATACGTTTTTCCATATTACTAAAGTAACAATTTTCTCGTAATTTATGAAAGCATTTTCGGGGACCAAAGTGCGCATAACTGAAATGCGTATACCAAATCAATTTATTGACCCACTCATCAGGAATACAAACTAACCAAACAGAGTTGTCGACCGATTTTCGTTTAAGAGGAATTTCATTGCGGACTGAATAGCATCTAGTTTCTCTGGATCAGGAAGAATACCTTCTGTAGCAATAATGTGACCGAGAAATTTCGCCTGAGAACGACCAAATTCAGATTTTTCCAAGTTTACTGTAATGCCAACTCGTGCAAAAATACGTAATAATGAATCCAAAATTTTGTTGTGCTCACTCCAAGAACGTTTAGCAATAAGAATGTCGTCAACATAAGAAGTAATGTTGTCACGAAGATAAACAGGTAACATTTCGTTTAAGCTAAGAATGAATGCTGCTGAAGGTACAGTAAGTCCAATCGGTAATTTACGAAATCACTTTTGGGTACAATTAGTCATATTCGGTTATTGTTTACTTAGTCTCTAGATAGATTGATAGTCGAAGAGTTGTTTTTGACAGATGCAAAGAATAGTAAAAGAGTAGGCAGCGGTACAGAAAACTAAAAGAGAAATAGCACCACTACAGCTCGGGGCCCTATGCTCGCTACGGCACATATTCACTTAGAGTAGTGAATCCCCTGAGGACATTAATAGCTGCACATAATTTCTAATTTGTGACTTAATGGCAACTTTGGCGGAAGTGCGTACATAATTTGTTCTAACCATGCACATGGATGTATGTCATTCTTAGAATTGCGAAAGATCTTAAATTTCCGAACAGTTAAGAAGTGTTTACAGTCAATGTTTTCGCCTCGTGGCGACAAAGACCTACCGCGTCTGTCCCAGTCCGAATGTCGATTATTGTAAAGTTCGCGCGCCTGGCGCTCTCTTGTTGCATCCCGTAAATGAAACAAATTATTTTCTTCAAACCCCTCTGCTACCTGTGATTCTAAATTTCTTCTGCTATCTTTTCCTACAATTTCGCCTTCGATTTGTTTGACTTGCTTTCGTAATGCCTCAACTTCCTTTTTCACGCGTTCATTAAATTTTCCCTGATTCTCAACATGCTTATTTATGTTCTGATACTCTTCGGTTTCTGCAAATGGTAATGGGGCTGTATCATCCGAATCTCTGTCCCCATGTAAACTAAGATTTGTCAATTTATCCGAAATTTCCTCAACTCTTTCCGATAAGTCACCTATTTTTTCTTTCTGTTTGTTTACATCTTCCGTAAGTGTCGCGACTCGGGTTTCAGTATTGACACATTTGGTAGTTAACTGTTCATATTGTCGTGTTAGATTATTTATTCTGTCATTTGGTACGGATTCCTCGATTCTTTCAAATATTTCTTCCTTATCCTTTGCACGTTGTAAATTTAACTCTGAAAAATTCTGTACTATCACGCGATCTCTTTCTTCCTGTTCTCTATCCTGTTCCCTTTGTCTGATTTCCACTGCAATTAATCTATTATTGTGAGAATTCAGAATCGGTTGTACTTCTTCCCTGATTTCTTTCTTTAATTCATCTTTCATATTTTTGAAACATGTCCCTATTCGTGAATCTATCCGCGTTTCCAAGGTTCCCATCTCTGTTTTAAATTCAGATCCTAACCGAGTTTCCATTGTTCCCATATCAGTTTTTAATTCAGCCTGTAAAGTTCCCATCTGTGTTTTAATTGTTCCCATCTCAGTTTTAATTGTTTCCATTTGTGTTTCCATATCTGTTTTTAATTCAGATTGTAACTGTGATCCCACATTTAATATAGCACTCATCAACTGCTCCATAGTAACTGTTTCAAAATTCTTTTCACCCCTAACATTTCCTGCAAAACTAACTTCCTTCTGCATGGCTGTAAAGCTATCTGTGTTCGATACTATTCCAGAATCTTCTATCGTTAATCTCGGATTCTGTGGATTATCTGATTGCGAAAAATTTTGAAATGGTTCCGGACTATTTTCCCGACTTATTACACTGTTTTCCACCTCGTTATCCACCATACTGTTTTCCTCTGTTGGCGAGTTCGCCATGTTAACAATTTCGTTATTCTGACTATTCATCAATTTTGCCTGTTTCATCGACCGCGTAATCATTTACAAAATATACAAAAGATTCGTCACTGTACTAAAATTACACACAATGCCTCCTTATCTCCAACAATACTATTCACATGAAATGTCTCCCTCAGACACGATCAATCGAACAATTGAAATAATTGCACTAATTTGTCAAACGCGTATACAAGGCAATAAAAATTAAATTTTGAAAAATACCATTAGAAGAATGCTAATTACCAAATCTACACACTCAATACAGACTACAATCACTAAACTCAAAATTACTACAACAATACTACAGTCTACAATTTTCACAATCAGAAGAATCCAAGGGACGATCCGAAGCAGCGGTCGCCACGTGCATGGGGGCTTAATTAAATAAAATTGATTGAAAATGATTTTTTTTTTGTTTTTAGTAGCTGTCCGATTACGCAAGTCTCGTAATCGGTTGGCCCTGACTAGTATTATTACGCAATCTGACTGCAACAAACAATGTAAGAAGATTTTCGTAAACACAATTAATTAATTAAGACCCCAGCAACTATAAAAATCTACGAAGCCAACAAGCACAAGAGTAACTGTTCTGTATGTGGGAGTGTGACTCAACGTCCACATCTGGCACGGTTCTTTTCCAACAAGACAAGAATTTTCTTTTTAAATACCAACTATGCTGACGTGACAAAAGAAAATTTAGAAAAACTATAATTACGCAAGAAAATCACAATTACACTCTAATCCAAGAACACAAGCCAGATGCTTTGTTGACTGAACCTGTAGTGACACATTATTTCAGATACACAAAAAATAAAGGAACATTGTAAGTTTTACCTTCATATATTGATGAAATGCACTCATTACAATAACATCTGCTATCTCTCCCATCAAATAACTGCATAAAACATGGAACAACACTCTTACTACCACATCTCACTCCGACTTCACGACAAGCAGTGCCCACTAGCACCTCTAGGTACGACTGACCTCCACAAGCTCTCTACTAGCACTGACTTCTACAATCTCATAACAAGCACTGACTTCCACGAGCTCTTAACACGCACTGTGGAGGCGGCTTAATAGAACTCTTTGGCGCAATCTCTGGCGCAGTGGCACAGTGTAGCCACCTTTCACGTGGTGTGAAGATTTTGTTCCATTGCGTCTAACTGTTGCTGTGTTTGTCTCTGGTGTTGTTCCATTGTGTCTAACTTTTGAAGCTTTTGCTCTGTTTGTCTCTGATTTTGTTGCATTTGTTGCATAGCTGTAATCAATGCATTAGTGTCTGGAATCTGTTCCTCTATGCTTTTCGGCAGTGCATTTGCACTGACAACATTCACATTTTGACAAGCAGAAAATTTGTCTTGAGTTATTTGAGAAAACGGTGAGGACGCAAAACCTGAATCTGCGAGCTATTGCCGACCGATCAATCGATAATGCTTCCCTGTTCACTAATTGTTTCACTGCCTACGCCATTGTTTGCAGCCCGCTCCATTTCCCTATGCACAAATACCAAATTACTATGTTGAACATTAGTTAATTTATTACAGTGTGGCGCTAACACACTGCTTTCGTCTTCACTGTCATTTCTCAGTTTACTTTGGAGCCTAGTATTACGTTTTTCACACGCCATTATTGTCACAATATTTCACATGACAACACAGAAAAACACAATTTGAAGAGCAAAAATAAGAGAACACATTAACATAGCACTGAAAATAATATCTAGTTAATTGCAAGCGCAGCTGCGAAATACTTGCTGCAAATCTACATGCATGCCACAACTGTTTTACTGTACAACAATGAAAACTACCACTACAAAGGAAATTCTCTCCATAATTACGCACTAGCAATAAACAAAAGCTACACTAATTACAGAAACTACCAAAAAAAATCAGAAGATTCCAGTGAGGTCTCCTGGCAGGGTCGCCATATGAAACATCCCCTTTTGAAAAATTATGTACGTGACTGGGCTTAAACTGACACACAATATTTTTAGTGCAACGCAATCTGACTTTCAAAAATCCCTACAAAGGAATGGCCCTGACTAACATTAACCTATACGTTTCACAAATCACTTACCTCACAAAAATCTTGGTTACTCGAACTACTGCAATACAGCGAGCGCCACTACTGCCAGCTAAATAAAAGATTCAAACTACAGAAGGCACTAACTACTGATAGGCATAGTTAGCAAATGAAAGATTTTAAAAGAAAACAAACAATGTATTTACCTTAATAGTGTTGAAAAATCATAATATACATAGCAGTTCATGACATCCAGTCTTACAAATTTCAAAACTCCGCCATTTCTCTCCCCACATCCACCACTGCTGGCGGCTCACCTCCAACTGCACAACGCTATGCGCTGTCCAGATCATCCGCTCTAAAAAATCCGCCATCTCACTTCCCCACATCCACCACTGCTGGCGGCTCACCTCCAACTGCGCAACGCTACGTGCTGTTCACATCCAGCTGCCCAACACTACAATGGCAGACAACAATGCAAACTAGCCAAAGACTGCACACAGCACAGCCAGTGATTTTTCATACAGAGAGCTACGTGGCGTTACCACTAAGAAAACCTAAACAGCCTACTTACACGATGGGCCTACACAGCCGACCAGGCAACTACGAATGAAATAGCCAACTGACCATCGACACTGGACGTTGGCACAGTGGCAGACCGTTGGACAGTCTGATGAATCCCGATACCTTCTCCATCAAGTCGATGAGAGGGCGCGAATACGTCGTCTTCCGGGGAACAGCTCCTTGACACCTGTACTGCAGGGCGGAGGCAAGCTGGCGACGGCTCCATTGTACTCTGGGGAACATTCATGTAGGCATCCATAGTTCAAGTGGAGCTTGTGCAAGGCACCATGACGGCCAAGGAGCTAGCAGACTGGTTGCGGAACACGTCCCCCCCCCCTCCCCACCCATCATGAGGATCATGTTTGCCGATGGCAGTAGCATTTTTCAGCAAGATAGTGCGCCTTGTCACAAGGGGAGGAGTATGATGGAGTGGTTCGATGAACACAGTGACGTATTCCAGCTGATGATCTGCCCCCCCCCCCCCCACCCCTCAACTCTCCAGATTTGAACCCGATCGAACACATTTGGGATGTGACTGGACGTGGTGTCTGAGCTCACCGCCCCCTCTCCTGAATTTACGAGAATTAGATGACTGGTGGGTGCAGGTGTGGTGACAAGTCCCTCGAGCGACCTACCGAGGCCTCGTTGCTTGAATGCCAGGACGCGTCGCCGCTGTTATCCGTGCAAGTTGGACACACCGGTTGTAAGGTAGGTGGTCATAATCTTCTGGCTGATCAGTGTATGTCGAGAGGGCTGGTTCGAGACATTATTGCACACGAGCGACATATTATTTGATGCTACCCCTCCCCTTCCCTCCCCAAAATGTCACACCAGCAACATTATACGAATTTCTGTGAGTATGCTCTCCGGAAAAAAAGAAAAGCGAGAAAACGCACAAGCGGAGTAGGATTTGCGGTCTGACGGTCCCTTAAAAACTTAGATATGTGTGAAGATAATAATAATTTTGAGTAGCTGAATGGCCTAGTGCTAGTAAAAATAAATGTCGTGTGACTAGGGCCTCCCGTCGGTAGACCGTTCGCCGGGTGCAAGTATTTCGAATTGACGCGACTTCGGCGACTTGCGTGTCGATGGGGATGAAATGATGATGATTAGAACAACACAACACCCACTCCCTGAGCGGAGAGAATCTATAACCCAGCCGGGAATCGAACCCGGGCCCTTAGGATTGACATTCCGTCGTGCTGACCACTTTTTTTTGTTTTGTTTAAATTCTTTGTTGATCTCATTTTGTTCCATACTGCTCATCGTATTTCTTCGAGGCGGACGTCCCATAACACCCGGTCAGTCACTTCGTTGATCCGTTCACTCAGTCTTTTTTATTACAGAGACCAGCTAACTCTCTGACCGAACACGCTGAGCCACCGTGCCGGCACCACTCAGCTACCGGGGGCGGACGCCTGGTGCAGGTCTCTCTATTCGACACCATTTCGGCGACTTCCGACACCAGTTATCCAACCTACACCAGTTATCCAATAGTGAACCTGTAGGTCTGTGTTACACAACAAAACGTCGTGACACATCGACTGAGAAAACTAAAACTATGTTCATGCATAGGGGTGAAAGTTGGAAACCCAAAATTGAAAACATTTTACGGGAGAAAATGAAAAAAAATGACTACGGTATCTTAGAGGTTAAAGATTAAAGCAGGCGTGAAAAATTACATGAATGAGTTGAAGTATTGTAGACTAGCATATTGTAAAGACTCACTATGACTGAATTCAAAATAAGCGAAAGGAACATAAAACAGGACAGCACAAACAAAGCTAAGTGAGCTAGATTAACACTAACCTTCATTCAAACTGACAGCTTACTTTGGAAATATTATGATTGTCCTACTGTTTCAGCGTAAGTTGTTTGGCGGTCTGCTTTGTTTCTGTTATATAAGAAAATCACCTATCGCCTAAATATGTATTGTGGTGCAAGTGCTTAATAATGCGGAGCAGACCATAGTGCAACAGATCATGTACAATGTGGTTTCCCGAAATAGAATTATTTCGAATGTTCGTTCGAAAATACACACAATTTTATGTCAAGCATCTATTTTTTTTAAGTACTGTAAAAACTGCATAGTCATTGGAGCATAATCCTAAATACTGTTATTTTCAATTCAAAACGCCTAATGGTTAATTTTCCCCCAAAAATAGACCACGCGGGACCTGCGCTATGGATAAATCGCCTCTGCTCGGTCTTACCTTTCGGACTGTAACCAGGAGACTTGCTGTTACATTAGCCGACTTCGGATGTGAATTTTTCTCTTCTGTGTTTCGAAAATGTACTCTAGCGTATGTTCTATACAGGGGCTGATTTTCTGAGCTGAGAACTGCTCGGACTTGGCGGCAGTGAACAGGTTTAGCAGCCGCGCCCAATCCCGCAGTAATTGCCAGGACTGTTCTTTCGCCTTATGATCTACAGTGCTAATGCCTCGGGATGTGGTGCACTACCATTTCTCATTTATTCTTATTCCATTTGTAAGATAAGGTAATAAATGAGAACTTTTTGCATCCCAGAAAATTAAATGAAGCCTTGGAAACGACTTCGCCATTCCACCCACAGCTATGATTTGTTTCACTTACGGAATAAAGTGATAAGCAATGTGCGAGGGTTGAATGAAAAGCAATGCCTCCACCTTCGTTAATTGGGTCTCGATGGGAATATTTTAATAAATCAAACCCAGAAATAATCCTTAGAATGTGATCTTTAATTGCCGGCCGGTATGGCCGAGAGCTTCTACGCACTTCAGTCCGGAACCATGCTGCTGCTACGGTCGCAGGTTCGAATCCTGCATCGGGCATGGATGTGTGTGATGTCCTTAGGTTTAAGTAGTTCTAAGTCTAGGGGACTGATGACCTCAGATGTTAAGTCCCATAGTGCTCAGAGCCATTTGATCTTTAATGACCAATATTCACTTTTCCACATAATCAGCAGCCAATTTTCTGCCAACGATGAACATGTTTTCTGAAGACGTCACGGCAGATGTCGACGCGCTGTTTCCGCAACGACAGTCTGCCAGTTCTCTCAATGATGACCCCACCGATCGTCTTTCATTATTGGGAACAGATGGAAGCCAGACGGTGGTAAATCTGGACTGTATGGAGGATGCCATAAGGTGTTGAGATTCAGTCTCTGCTGTGTTGGCACGTGAGCCCATCGTGCACAGGTCTTCCGATAGCAAAGCAAAGCAATAACGAGACCCACAAGTTCTTGTGAAATGCCGATTGTGCTTGCAATTTCTCTCTGCGTGATGCGACGATCGCCCTGAATCAATCTGTCAACATTTTGCTTGTGAAACTCGGCGGTTGCTGTCACAGGACGTCTAACTCTTTGTCACGCAGGTCAGATGTTCCCGCCTTAACATCTTTAAACTTACTCGCCCAACGACGCACAGTACTCACATCAACACAATCACCATAAACTGCTTTCATTCTCTGATGAATTTCCTTTGCGGTGACACATTCTGCTGTCAAGAATTCAATGACTGCACGTTGCTTATATCGCATTGACCAACCGTCTGCGCAGGGTTCCATACTTTTTACACTGTAACAACACAACCGTTCAGTGCTAAGGCTTCCCGCCAACTGGAGCCGTAGAGAAGAGGGTACAGAACAAGCCAATACCTGCCGCATACCAATGCTGCCAACTGTTGAAGAGTTACGAAGGTGGAGGCATTACTTTTTAGCCAACCCTCGTATTTGCAGCGTTCTCAAGATTAGTGAGAAGCTCGTTCTTAGGGTACCGTGCCTCAATCGGTAAAAACAGAACCATTACGAGATCTGCCTGTTTGTCTGTTCAATTGTTAAGATCCCTTTCTTGCTCAGGAATGGGTAGAGGTATCAAGTTGCAATTTATGTCACATGCTGAAGTATACAGTCCCTTGCCTGTGTAAATTATAATTTAAGCCTATAAGTTAATGGGATCAAAAGATACGGTCATATATGTCACAAGTTTTGATACTCGCCAATTCACTCACCGATATCTGTAGATGAACTATCTACAGACATTTCGGTTTGGTGGTCTACTAATGTAGTTCTACCTAGGACTGCACATATTTTTAAAAATATCGGGAATCCGGTATATCGATATTTTAAAACAATTTCATTACCGTCCCTCGATATATTGAAAAAGATTACCGATATTTCGCCGAAAAAAATATCGACGTACCGGATAAAAAAAATGTCAGCTGCACATTGCAAATATGCTGCCAGTTTCATAGCTGTATATTTAAGTTTTGATTTATTATTAGATACTCTGCACTTCAACAACGTAGAAGCTTGCGTATCTGCCTTAGAGCAAGAACTGAAGGTAAAACGGTGCACGTTCTTGCTTGGTGATAACCACTTTGCTAACAAAAGTGACTGCGTGTAAGTGTCACAGTAAAGGTGCCCGATGGGTCCGTCTTTCGGTTTCGTCACTTATCGGATGTGTTTGGAACACTTCATGTAGATTTCCCTGTTTTTCATTTCTTCAAAAGCCAGCGAACTTCACTCATGCTCATAAATTAAGGATAAATGCAAAATGTGGTGCCACATAACGTGGCACTACACAAAACTGGCGCTAATAGCATAGGCACATAGGGAACACACACGACACAGATCTGTGAGTCCACGATATTGGTGATAAATTGAGAAAACCGTCCCGAAATACATGTGCTACAAAACGCCACTGTTTCCCGCGCATGTACCCCGACATCAATATGGGATATGATCACCATGCACACGTACACAGGCCGCACAACGGGTTAGCATACTCTGGATCAGGTGGTCGAGCAGCTGCTGGGGTATAGCCGCCAGTTCTTGCACCAGTGCCTGTCGGAGCTCCTGAAGTGTCGTAGGGGCTTGAAGACGTGCAGCAGTACGTCGACCGAGAGCATTCCAGACGTGCTCGATGGGGTTTAGGTCTGGAGAATAGGCAGGTCACTCAATTCGCCTGATGTCTTCTGTTTCGAGGTACTCCTTCACGATGGCAGCTCGGTGGAGCCGCGCGTTATCATCCATCTGGAGGAAGGTGGGACCCACTGCACCCCTGAAAAGGCGGACATACTGGTGCAAAATGACGTCCCGATACACCTGACCTCTTGCAGTTCCTCTGTCAAAGACATGCAGGGTTGTACGTGCACCAATCATAATCCCACCCCACACCATCAAACCACGACCTCCGTACAGGTCCCTTTCAAGGGCATTAAGGGGTTGGCATCTGGTTGCTGGATCACGCCAGATGAAAACCCGGCGAGATTCACTGTTCACACTATGCCTGGACTCGTCCGTGAACATAACCTGGGACCACTGTTCCAATGACCACGTACTGTGTTCTTGACACCAAGCCTTACGGGCTCTCCTGTGACCAGGGGTCAGTGGAATGCACCTTGCAGGCCTCCGGGAGAATAAGCCGTGTCTGTTCAGTCGTCTGTAGACTGTGTGTCTGGAGACAACTGTTCCAGTGGCTGCGGTAAGGTCCCGAGCAAGGCTACCTGCAGTACTCCGTGGCCATCTGGGGGCACTGATGGTGAGATATTGGTCTTCTTGTGGTGTTGTACATGTGGACGTCCGTTACTGTAGCGCCTGGACACGTTTCCTGTCTTCTGGAGTCGTTGCCATAATCTTGAGATTGGCACACGGTGGGCCTGTGCCATGACCTGCCGTGTTTGACCAGCCTCCAGTCGCACTAGTATTCTAGCCCTCAAACGTCATGAATATGTGCTCTTTCAGCCATTTACAACACACAGTCACCATTAGAACGTCTGAAAACGTCTGCACATTTACTCGCTGCACCATACTCTGACATGCACCAACACACCTCTGCGCATGTGGACTGCTGCCAGTGCCACCGTGGGACGACTATAGATCAAATGCACCGCATGGTCATACCCCGAGGTGATTTAAACCCGCAAACCGCCCACCAGAGCGTTGTTTCACCATGTATCAGCATTATCCTTAATTTATGAGCATGAGTGTAGCAGTCGTAGTGTCATAAGTGTGTGGTGAAGTTACACGTTGCAGTTTCTTTTGGTGGTGGCGAGCGTCGATTACGTGAGCATTTTCCTCAAACGTCTTCGCCCACCGCAGAGACCAATCTTGTCATTTATATTGTTGTTCATCTGTTTCGGCAACTCTTTTTGAATGCAATCAGACATCTTCTTTGTGCCATCTATGCTTGTCGATGAGAAAGACTGGACGTGAAGCAAGCTCAAAAAGTAAGATTATGCGTTACGACAATTTCAAAGAGACAATTTCAAATATTTACCGAAAATTGCGAAAAAAATAAATAAAATCGGCACTCGGTATTGCCGTTTCGATATGCATATATAGTTGGGATAAGTACCGCCAATGTACAAACACAGATCTAGTTGCGCCACGAGCGCCGAGCGAGAAGGTTGTTAGTTTATCACCCAACCGCACCGTCGCCCGCTCGTGGACACCTCTTCCTCAGTCTTGTTTGTGCCTTCGCGTGTGTCGCATAGTTGTTTGGTCCATAGCGTTAGTTGTTGTGTGCGGCCGTTGGCAGCTTCGTAGTACGCTCATAATGTCCTCCATGTGTTCCAAGTGTCTTCCCATAACAGGTAGTCAGCTTTAGTTTCCATAAATCCACGCGTCCCGTGCAGCCCGGATCCTTGGAGATTCATGATTCGCTCGTTGATACAATTCATGTAACTATGTATTTTTCGTGCACGCCCGGTTAGCCGTTCGGTCTAACGCACGACTTTCCGGATTGGGAAGGAGCGCCTGTTCCCCGGCACGAATCCGCCCGGCGGTCCTGTGTCGAGGTCCAGCGAGGCGGCCAGTCTGTGGATGGTTTTTAGGCGGTTTTCCATCTACCTGGCGAATGCGGGATGCTTCCCCTTATTCCGCTTCAGCTACACTATGTCGGCGATTGCTGCGCAAACAAGTTCTCCACGTACGCGTACATCACCATTGCTCTAGCACGCAAACATAGGGGTTATACTCGTCTGGTGCGAGACGTTCCCTAGGGGCGTCCAACGGGGCCGAACCGCACAATAACCCTGGGTTCGGTGTTGGGCGGCGGAGGGGTGAAGTGGACTGCGGTAGTCGTCGTGGGGTTGTGGACCACTGCAGCTACGGCGCGGACGGAGCCTCTCTGTCGTTTCTAGGCTCCTGGTTGACATACAATACATAAAATGTATTTTTCGTAAAGGTTTGGGTTCACTATGAGTAGATATGATGCACAGTAGTTCTTAAGTTATTTTTATGCATCGTGATTGTTTCATAAGTATTGTGCTTCTTTCTAACACGGAAATGGATTATATCAATGTCCAATGTTCAATCTATCGCCGGAAGTTGGCGACAGTTTGCTTACGGAGGTGATGCTCCCTTATGGTGATGTGAAGGTTATACAAAAAAATGGTTCAAATGGCTCTAAGCACTATGGGACTTAACATCTGAGGTCATCAGTCCCCTAGACATACGACTACTTAAACCTAACTTAACCTAAGGACATCACACACATCAATGCCCGAGACAGGATTCGAACCTGCAACCGTAGCAGCAGCGGTTCAGAACTGAAGCGCATAGAACCGCTCGGTCACAGCGGCCGTCGAAGGTTATATATACATCGCGAACGCCTGTCCTCTCAATACCGTTTGCAATGTTATAACGGAATCTGTTCAGTGAAGATGGTAATTAAACGTAACATTCTTTCCCATCTACAATTTTGTGGTTACCGCATTCATATCATGTGTAGTGAACAAGTGGAGATAAGCTTTCTCTGCATTGAAAGTGGCCACCTTAGATATAATTACCAGCGACGGGTATTTGTATTGAAGTCCTTATTTGAACAGCGTAGAAAATTGACGTTAGCTGATCTCGTTCCTACTACTCACGATGTTGGTGACACGTCTTCCCCGGGCTCAATAGGACAACAGAGAAATGTGCAGTTTACTGCTCCCGACTTTCCGCCTTTAAGCCCGGAGCACGGTCGTGGATTTGTTGTCGCCAAGCCTGCAGTGTCCGCAGTTTAACAGAAGAGACGTCGTGCGCAGGATGATGAGGAGTCGGCTATGTCAGTTCCTCGCACCCCCCCGAAGTAACTTTGTCGGTTGATGTATCTCGTAGTGCTGTGTCCTACATTCTATATGGTGTCGATAGTGCGACAGCCGCTGCTGTGGTCTCTAGCGTTTGTCCCAGTATTCCTCCAGCGGTCGAGGCAACGCCTCCGGAACACCCAATGGGGGGAAGTTCCTGAGCTTCTGATGTTCCAGTGATGCAACACCACTCATTCATGACGCTGCTAATTTGGTAAGCACCTCGAATTTCGTTTCTTGTTGTTGAAGTATGCAGGCTTGTAAGTTCCTTTCTTTGAAAGTTAATAGCGTGGAATTGGATCTGCGGCTCGTTTTGTTGCGTCACTTTATCTGTAACTTCTGTGCGGATGCCCCATTCCTACTGAAACTACTACTTACTCGTTTTCGTCTTCTTGGTTTTTGCACTGTGTTTAATGCGGCTCCCGAATGTTCCACGGGGACTGCCTTGTTTTTTCAGGGTGGGCATTCCCATTGAAAGGGATTGAAGTTGTTGACAATAGTAGAGGAAGAGAATGTACATTTTTTAGTCTGAGCCTTCCTGTTTTACCGATAGCGGTGGCGTCGTCGTGGTACCGCGTGGTACACAACCTGTTATCCACCTAGGAGCCCCTGATTCGTGTTGGACTTAGTATAACGGATGAGTGTAGTCGCTGTCTTGCCACAGACAGGCAGCAACATAGGTTTACCTGTTATTATGGTCACGAAGTGAACTGACACTGACTTATGAAACACGTATGTAACGTAGCAGCGATGGTGAGGCACGTTAAAATCTTTGACCAGAGAGCCTATTATCGTGGTTAGTATGCGCTTGACCGCGCGAGTGTTACGAGCAGTACGCTAGTAGTCGTCGTGCAGTACACTCTGTCGGTAGTAGCAGCCCAGTGCGGTTGTGTGATGTAGTCTGTCGGCAGTAGTGGTCTAGTCCTGTCACGGTCGCGAGCGGGACGCAGTCGGCGAGCGTCGACATGGCATTCTGGTCAAGATGCTGAATGAGGTATATTGTTAATGTAGGTAACCATCAGATAATGTAAAGTTTATTTATTGTAATTAATTTTCAACAAGTGCCCCAATAATAATTTTGATTTCAAAGTAATTTTTACAAAAGAACCTTTTAATTGAACCAACGATCTCCTTCCATTTCCTTTAAAGAAAAGTTTCAGTTAAATTTAAAAAAAAAAAATATTATTTGCAATGCATTTCCTCCAAGCCGTGGCCAACAATAAGAGCAGAAACCTGACATGCAGTTATACTGAGGTAAGAAATTAATTCTGATTTTTGCACAGGGCCAAAGACCGATATTTCGGTTTAATTGAGTTATCATTATCACTGAGATTTTCTTATCACTGAATTGACTTTCATTTTTTTGTGAGGAACTTATACTTGGGTCAGATTGCGATTCTCACATTTTTTTATTGTCATTAAATCGAATTGCTAGGGAGGTTACGCTTAGCACAACGTCCATTAGCATTTAAAATAAAATCTTTAAAATTTTTGTGGGGAGGTTACACTTGGCGACCCTGCCAGGATCGTATTTCGTTGAGAGTCTTTTGAAAAACAGTCAGATATCTGCTCTTTTTTGCTTAGTATAATTAGGATTTGGCGCAACGCGTTTACTAATCTTGTGACTTTATTTCTACAGGTCAACGGCAATTCGTTGCTCTGTTGTATTTGTGTGTTGTTTTTGCATTGTGCTTATTATTTTGTAAAAAATTTTTTGACTATTGTAAAAATGCCGCGAAAGACTGTGAATAGTGTATCGCGAGGTATTATGAATGAAATTACCGACTCAAACAACTTTACCGATAGGACATGTGACACGCAGTGTAATGATGACAATCCTGCGTTCACTAACAATCAGTGCATTACAACCACTAATGATGACTTTTATCTTAATGATGAACAAACGAACTCAATTGTCTCGTCTGTTAATTTGACGACAATTGATGACGCCGGACGCTCTATTGTAATGAGCGCTGCCGAGCTTAACACACCCGATTTGGAAAATTCAGGTAACGTACAGACAAATTTGTCTAGTGAAAATGAACAGTGTACTGAAAGTAGGACGGATTTATTTAATTCAGAAATAATGACCGACAGTGTACATTCGACTGACAAACCGTTTTGTAAATCTCAAAATAACCAAATGGTTACAGAAAGCGAAACAATTCCAGATCCACCATTAAACAGCACAGAGAATAGAAATGCTGACTTTGAGTCGAATCCAATTATGGCATTGTTGCTACAAATGACTAAACAACTTAATGAAAATAATGAAAAACAAGACAAACTTAGTGAACAGGTCAAACAAGATAACGAAAAACTCAAACAACACTTAAATGAAAAATTAGACGACAATTCCAGACAGTTAAATGAAAAATTAGACGACAATTCCAGACAGCTTAGTGAACAAATTAGAGCCGTTGCCGCGCAGTGCCATGACACTAAGGAACAGTTGCGCGTGGAAATTGAGGCTTGTTCAAAAAAAAGTAGCGAAGAAATTAGGTCTGTTGCTCAGGAATTAAGGGAAATGCAAACAGCCGCAACAGAAACAGAGACGAAATTAACGGAGTCGCTAAACAATGCTCTGAAAAAGCTACACAATTACGCGACGAGTTTAAAGCAATGACAGCAGAACTTTCGCGCACAATGGATGAAAAGATTGACGCGAAATTTGAACAGCAGAACACTCAAATTGACGAGCGATTTAGTCACCACATACAAAACAGTGATACGCGTTTCCGCAAATTTATTCAGGATCAAAATAAAGTAAAACGTCAAGTCATGGAAACAATCACTGCTCAGAGACAAGAAGACAAACGTAAAATGTTCGCGAAAGCGAAGACACATGTAGACAACAATATTGCTACAGTGTCCGACGAAATTAATTCCATCAAACAGTCGAACACAGAATTACGTGACGAAATTTCTGACCTTAAATCGAAAACAGACACAAACACAACCGATTATCAAACAGTGACCGACAGACTCGAACAATTAGAACTAACACAGGATTCAGATGTGATCAAAAGTGACGTTAAAAAACTGAATGAAACTACTCGTAAATTGCAAAAACAGATTAATGCCTCTGACACTAAAACCGATGAGCAGGTAAAAATACTGACTGAAAAATGTGATGAATTGGCCAGTCGTATTGACGTTATAGAAAGTAGTAATGACAACAAATCAGACGATACTTCACCGGTTTCATTCAGTCAAACACCGGAATTTCAAAATCTACAACAGACAGTCAATGAGATCGGTTCAGCTAATAACTCATTACGGAGAAATTTGTCAGATTTACAGCATGAGATAACAGAGATAAAAAATATTTCAGTTAATAACACATCACAGCAGACGCCAGTTAGTGAACATTTGTCAGACTCGCGCAGCGCGTATAACTTGGGTAATCTTCAGAGACTACGGGACTTAGATTGCGAGCAACCACAGTTCAACAGATTCTCTTACAATCATGAACCTGTTCCGTCATACAGAGATGATAGTTTCGATTACAAACATTTTCTATCAGTGAGGAAATTTAAAGTGTTTAGGAATGACAGAACACAGATTCACCCATTGGATTGGATACAGCAATTTAGCTTTGCTTTTCCACCGACTTGGCCTGTTACGCATAAACTTGAATTTATTTGCAGCTTTTTGGAAGGCGAACCGGCAACTCGTATGAGACCGATCGCGAGGCAATGCTACTCAGTAGAGGAATTTCAGAATGCTTTTCTGTCTGCGTATTGGTCGAAAACGACACAGCGTGGAATTAAAGATCAGTTAATTAGTTTGCCGAATTACGAGAACTCAAATTTTCCCAGTGTGACGCAATTTTTTGAGCACATGGTGCAACAAAACCAGTACCTAAGCGAACCGTACAGTGAATCCGCACTTATACAATTATGCATCTCTAAATTACCACGGTCATTAAGGGTGTCACTTCTAACGGGCCAGCAAAAAGAAAACATTTCAGCATTCAGAGATCTTTTACAGCTTTTAGAAGCGCAGCAATCAGACTATTCTTTAGTAAACAAAAACTTCACATATAACAACCAAGGCCAACAAACGTACAGCAATTATGATCAGACGCGTAATTTTAATAGAAAAGGTAACAGACGCTTTAGGAACGACAACTTCCAAAACTTTAATAACAGCCAAAATTCTAATTATCAATATCGTCAAAATTTTCAGCAACAGGAACCACACTTTAGCAACAATAGAGGTGTTTCACAACAACAACATCAAAACCAGCCGGTTAGCATACCTAACCAACAATGGAATGCACAAGGTCAACCAGGCTTTAATGTTCCGCCGCGTGCACGTATAGTCCCAGATCCAACAAATAGTAACGCACGGCAGCAAGGAAACAACTATGTACAGAGAAGACAGTATTTCAATTCCTATCGCAATACACCGTATAGGAATGACTTTCACGACAGACGTAAAAACAATGAGCATAATTACCAACATACGTTTAATAACAGTCGGCCTTACCAGCGACAAAGTAATCAACAAGAACATATTCTCATGAATGAACCCGACAGTAGGTATCATCCAGAGCGTAATACGTCTGGAAGAAGTAATAGAACAGTTCAAATAGTAGAAATGCCACAGAATCCTCCTAATAATAATAACACGTCAGATAGAATCTGACTAGATACTACACAGGACGCATCTTCCAATAACACAAGCACTACCTTTGACACGCAAAATGTTGTTCACGAAAATGTAATTACTTTTGACGACATCAGAGACACTCTTTTGCAGGAAAGACCAGTTGTTCAGAAAACCATTTCACATCCTGTCATCGAAATTAAAGTTGGTTCATCGAAATTTTCAGCAGTAATCGATTCCGGATCACCTATATCAGTAATAAATGAAGAAACTTTTAACGAGTGTAACAAAGAGAATACGTATCCGACATTACCATTAGGCAAAATGACAGTAAAAGGAGCAGTATCGAGTAAAGGTGTAGACGTTAAATTACAGACGCATTTATCATTTTGTATTGCAGGTCACACTTTTCACTCTAATTTTTGGATTGTTCCTTTATTGACAACAGACGTAATTTTAGGTACTAATTTTCTGGTACAACACGACGCAGTAGTTGATTTTCAGAATTCTTATTTAATGTTGAAGGATGAAAATATACAATTTGCTTTAGAATTTCAGCATTCATTGTCTGCGGAAGAACAAACAATTAACCGCACAGAGGTCATTTCCGCAACACGTAACATAGACTGTAATTCTGTATTGTTCACGGATACGTACGTACACAACTATAATACTCCAGACGAAGCTGACTACGACGTAATGCAAATGATTTCCGATAAAGTTAGACAAAGCAGTGCAAATACAGACGACGAACGAACGCAATTACACAAAATTCTTTTACAGCAAGCTCCAGTTTTCGACAACATTCCTGGGACTATGTCCGGCTTTATGTATGAATTTCAGGTGAAACAGCACGACACATTTAAAGCAAAGCGTTATCCCATTCCATATATCCACAGAGAACAGGTTAAAAAAGAATTGCAGGATATGCTTGACCAAGGAATTATTGAACCAGCAGTTAGTCCGTACATAAACCCGCTACATATTGTTAAGAAAAAAGATGGCTCACTTCGTCTCGTACTTGATTCACGTCACATTAACGACATTATTATTAATGAAACAGATCGACCACAGACTTTAGAGGAACTTTTACAGAAATTTCATGGTACTGCTATTTATTCTACACTAGATTTGAAATCGGGATTTTGGCAAATTCAACTTCATCCGAATTGCAGAAAATATACAGCTTTTCTCTGTTTTGGCGACTGTTATCAATTTTGTAAATTACCATTCGGGTTAACTATTTCTTCTGCAGCTTTTATTCGCGGTTTGAACACAATACTTCCGACAGAACTTAAAGACAGAATTACGACGTACGTAGACGATATTCTTATCGCAGAAGCTAACTGGTCGGAACACAATATGATTTTAGAACAACTGTTGCAAACTTTTCATGCACAAGGACTCACAGTTAACCTCAGTAAATCGCACTTTGGCAAAACTTCTATAAAATTTCTTGGACACGTAATTTCAGCAGAAGGCATTGCGCCTGATCCGGAAAAACTTCAAGCTCTACGTGACATTACTATTCCTACAACGAAAAAGCAACTACGCAGTTTTTTGGGCTTAATTAACTTTTTTCGTAAATTTATCACTCTGCTTTAGACACATCCAGATTATGCCAATTAACAGGTAAAAACACTATTTCGTCTTGGGATAAGCAAGCACATTCTGAATTTGTGAACCTGAAACATGCTTTGTTGAATGCTCCACTGTTATCGCACCCAGATCTTACTAGAAATTTTTCCATTGCCACCGACAGTTCCAATACTGCTTTAGGCGTACACATTTTTCAGGAAATAGAAGAAGATGGCTCTACAGTAATTAAAAAAATCGCATTTGCAAGCCGCATTCTGTCACCTGCTGAACGAAATTATTCCGTTACAGAACTGGAAACATTATGTGTTGTATGGGCTTTTACGAGATTTCGGCACTTTCTTTATGGCAGACACACCAACGTTTACACAGACCACAGAGCGATACAATTTTTACTTTCGGCTAAATTCACTCACGACAGATTAAGCAGATGGAAACTTTATTTACAGGAATTTAATTTTACAATAGTTCACATTCCTGGCACACAAAATGTTATAGCAGACGCACTATCGCGTTCTCTGGGCAACAATCAGCAAGACGTAGCAACCAACTTCTGCAAAGCAAATTTCAGTGTCATGTACATTCAACAAGTTGCATTTGAAAACTTTATTTCGTCGTCATTACAGGACATAGCACTAGAACAAAATAAAGACAACGTGTGGAAAGAAATTAAACACCTTTGGCAAGATAGGAATAATGTTACGATTAGAAACCATTACAGTGTACGCAATGACATTCTGTTTCGCCGCTCTCATCCTGACAGCAACAGCTGGTTATTATGCATTCCTGACGAACTGGTTAACAAACTAATCTGGTACACTCATTTAAGTTACGCACATTACGGAGCACGAAAATGTTTTCTTATACTGAGACAGAACTGTTATTTTACCAACATGGAGAAACGTATACGACGTGTTTTAGCGTCTTGTAAAATTTGCCAGAAAGCTAAGTCAGACACCACTTCACATATTCCTCCATTATATCCCATTATACCTGTTAAATTAAGACATATGGCCGCAGTAGACATTTTTGGTCCTATTCCGAGAACTAACAGAGGTTTTTGCTACATCTTTGTCGCTGTTGAACTCACTTCAAAATTTGTTACTTTCACTCCGTTACGCAAAGCTACTGCTAAAACTGTTTCGAAAGCATTTGTAAAACATTTTCTATTTCATATAGGGCATGTGTTGAAAGTAATTTTCGACAATGGATCTCAATTTCGTTCTGGCATATGGACACGCATGTTACGAGCTAGAAACATTTCTCCGATTTATATATCCAAGTACCATGCTTCCTCGAACCCCTGTGAAAGATTAATGAAAGAAATTGGTAAGCTGTGCCGAATATACTGCCACAAAAGACATATTGATTGGGATACACACATACTTTCATTCCAAGATGTAATTAATTCCATTCCAAATGAATCCACTATGCTATCTCCGTCTGTTATACTGAAAAACGTTGAACCACCAAACAAAATTAAGGAATTAGTAAACTTCCCTAGATGTCGTCGACTAAGACACCACGAAATAATTGACATTGCGCTGAACAACATCAAACGTGCCGCAGAGCGCCGGAGAAGACAGCAAAAACAGGTTTGTACATGCCGCGACTTTCACGTTGGACAGAAGATACTAGTACGTACACACTATTTATCCAGCAAATTAAAAGGTAAGTGCAGTAAATTTGAACTTCTATACGCAGGTCCATATCGGATTCGCAGCATCCCTCACCCCAATGTTGTACACGTCGAAACTTTGAGAACCAGAAAATCGAAAGGCAACCACCATTGGTCAAATATTAAACCCTTTATTGAATGAAGACACTGTATGATTCAACACACTATGATGCCATTTACTTGTGCAATTATATTCACATGACTAATTACTGATGATTATCGTATTTTTTCTTGGCAAGTGCCCGACAAGGTAAGGTTAGCAGGTCGCTTTTCTTGTCGTTACACATCAGACCGTGCACATTTTCCATTTTTTTGTGTGTGATTGTACTCCAGTTTTGTTTGTATGCACTGTGAAATAGTTAAGATATAAGACACACCAGTTGACTTTGACATTTTTTTTGCCCTATGACATCTCAAGATCGTGACTGTTTTACATTTTTTGCCGCTGCATTGTGATATTCTCTGTACATTTTGGCTTTGAACACTGTCAATGTCTTTGACATATCACGTTTTCTGTCATGTTATGCTGTATGGTTAATTATGTTACCATAAACCAGTCATTACTTAATGAATATATGATTTAAATGTTAGACATTAATCTCTGTTCATCAATTTCAGAAAGAAATGATACGTGTAAGAAATAAATTCAACAGAAATGGGAATTTCACCTACGGAATAAACGAAAGAAGATACAATAACTTAATGAGGAAGAGTAAATGGATCAGGATTAACAAACATTAACAAGAATATACTATACTCATCGTAGAATACAGTCTTAACTAATTTTTTCTTTCAGAATACAAGGTGATTGATGCAGGCTGTCAGACAGAACTACACATCTTAGTTTTAGTGATGAAATATGCTAGAGATAAGGAATAGTTATGCAATGAGTAATGAAGTGATATTTTGCGGATGATAATGAATGCTGATGAATAATGATGAAGAATATGCTATTATGAATAATGAAGTTTTTCTTTACAGGTGATGATAATAATGAAGTTATGATAATATGGATAATGAAGTGATGGATAATGAAGTTTTTTTTATTTACAGATGAGGATAATGTTGAAGTTATATTTAGGCTATGTAGTTATTTAAGTATTTGTTGCAGTTTGTTTTGACAGCAGGTGTTATATTGCATAGTACGATGACGGAAAGTTTTGGAAAGGACAGCTATGGAACACATTTTTATACACATTTCACTACCTGTTAATTCGAAGTTCACTACTTTTCAGCATAGTGTGCGTTTCTTCTTTCAGGTCAATAATCCATTTTGTATTTTTTTCAGGAGAAGCTTTTCATGATACTTACTAAACCTGTTACTTATTATACCTTTTCTAGTACTTGCATTTTTATTTTTTACCCATTTGTGTTTATCATTTATAAATGTGATCACATATACTGCCTTGTTACATAACCTTGCTACAGCTGACTCATGACGAATGACGTTAACTATCCTCATTTGCAGCAATAGGTCAAAAGCAAATAGTGTTATGCCTCAGCAATTAATTATCGATCCCAACGCAATGCATTGCTAACAAAAAAAAATGTATTACCAGTCCCAAATAGTGATACCAGTTTGAGAAAGTTCTGAGTAATGCTGAACAGCAATGAATAATATGTCACTTGGAAAATGATTAATTAATTATGCTATGCTTTGTAACTGGAAAAGAATGCGATTGTTTCATAATGCTTTGTAATTAGGAGAAGGCTAATGATTATTACTATATTGGAATGACACATAATTAATTAACTATGCTATACTTTGTAACTGGAAAAGAATGTGATTGTTTCATAATGCTTTGTAATTAGGAGAAGGCTAATAATTCTTACTATATTCAAATGACAAATGATTAATTACGCTTTGTACCTGGAAAAGAATGCGATTGTTTAATAATACTTTGTAATTAGGAGAAGGCTAATGATTCTTACTGTATTGGAATGACAAATGATTAATTAACTATGCCATACTTTGTAACTGGAAAAGAATGCGATTGTTTAATAATGCTTTGTAATTAGGAGAAGGCTAATGATTAATACTATATTGGAATGACAAATGATTAATTAACTATGCTATACTTTGTAACTGGAAAAGAATGTGATTGTTTGATAATGCTTTGTAATTAGAAAAAAAGCTAATGATTCTTACTATATTGAAATGACAAGTGATTAATTATGCTTTGTAACTGGACAAGAATGAGATTACTATTGAAATGACAAATGATTAATTAACTATGCTATACTTTGTAACTGGAAAGGAATGTGATTATTTAATAATGCTTTGTAACTAGGAAAAGAAGGTTACTGATTCTATGTAAAACAATTAATGAACATTTTTCTGTAATACTACATACTTGGTACAGAAATGTTCAATAACTGGGCTATGAATGCCGCAAACTACTAATGAAGAATGGTATGTGACTTAATGTCCTTCACCTTATGAGCTAACTACCCTGAATTACTGCAATGTCCATTTGTCCTGTCTATCCTAGTGATCATGGAGCACTATCTCTGGTTTTGCACTAATTCTACGTTGGTGTGCCTTGTAAGAGCGTGGTGTTGACACGACATGCTGTCCACCACCGTGAGCGATGAAGACGTTATTATGGTCCCACTGTTTGGTGTACCTAGTGTACTGCCAAAATGAAAACATGGAACATTACTACGACAGTTCAGTGTCTTGGCTACGCTGATAAATTCTGATGGGAAAAGAACTTCAAATTGTGTCACTTGGTGTTGTACTTCTGTGGAAAGATATGGACTTTCAGAACAGCTGTGTACAATCTAAAGTGCTACAAGCATGATGCAATCCTTCCCTTTCCTATCCTAATTCTTGTCACATAGTGAAAATCATTTTTGCTAACATCATTTATGTTCATGGGTTATACATTTTTTTCGATTCGCTGAACTCCAGTGCGAGTACACTTATGTCACTGGTCGACATGATTTTTTGCCATTATGTTTATTTATTGCGAAAATGCTAAAGACATTTTTTTTGATTTGTTCTGAAGTACAGTATATGTGCACATTTGTCTTTTATATTGTATATACATTTTTTATTTTATTTATTTTTTGATGATATGTTCTGAACTACAGTGCATGTGCACTTATGTTAGGTGTTAATATGTTTTCTACTGAACTTCAGTGCCTGTGCACTTTTCTCATTTTTCAATATGATTTGTACTCATTCTGTATATTCAGTACTTCAGTGCGTATGCACTTATGACATTTGTTACTCATTGTATATACATTTCGTCATTTGCTGATATGTTCTGAACTGCAGTGCATGTGCACTCATGTCACTTGTCAACATGATTTTTTTTGCCATTCTGTTTATGCTAAAGAATTTTTTCAGTGCCTGTGCACTTTTTTATCTGTCAAATAATTTTTATATACATTTTTCTGATTTGCTACTATGTTTTGTACTCACATTTTGTCTTTGTCTGATATATTTTGTACCCGGTGCGTGTGCACCACATTTAATTTATGTACTAAATTTGAATATTCTGTAAATTGTAAAAATTTCTTGCGATGGCAAGTCCAAATGACTCACCATCGCTGCCAAATTTTTGCCCCCCCCCCCCCCCCCCCCACCAGTGGAGGGTTATGAAACACGTATGTAACGTAGCAGCGATGGTGAGGCACGTTAAAATCTTTGACCAGAGAGCCTATTATCGTGGTTAGTATGCGCTTGACCGCGCGAGTGTTACGAGCAGTACGTTAGTAGTCGTGCAGTACACTCTGTCGGTAGTAGCAGCCCAGTGCGGTTGTGTGATGTAGTCTGTCGGCAGTAGTGGTCTAGTCCTGTCACGGTCGCGAGCGGGACGCAGTCGGCGAGCGTCGACATGGCATTCTGGTCAAGATGCTGAATGAGGTATATTGTTAATGTAGGTAACCATCAGATAATGTAAAGTTTATTTATTGTAATTAATTTTCAACAAGTGCCCCAATAATAATTTTGATTTCAAAGTAATTTTTACAAAAGAACCTTTTAATTGAACCAACGATCTCCTTCCATTTCCTTTAAAGAAAAGCTTCAGTTAAATTAAAAAAATTAATTTGTACAGAAACCAGATGGCAGTTATAAGAGTCGAAGGACATGAAAGGGAAGCAGTGGTTGAGAAGGGAGTAAGACAGGGTTGTAGCCTCTCTCCGATGTTGTTCAATCTGTATATTGAGCAAGCAGTAAAGGAAACAAAAGAAAAATTCGGAGTAGGTATTAAAATTCATGGAGAAGAAATAAAAACTTTGAGGTTCGCCGATGACATTGTAATTCTGTCAGAGACAGCAAAGGACTTGGAAGAGCAGTTGAATGGAATGGACAGTGTCTTGAAAGGAGGATATAAGATGAACATCAACAAAAGCAAAACAAGGATAATGGAATGTAGTCTAATTAAGTCGGGTGATGCTTAGGGAATTAGATTAGGAAATGAGGCACTTAAAGTAGTAAAGGAGTTTTGCTATTTGGGGAGCAAAATAACTGATGATGGTCGAAGTAGAGAGGATATAAAACGTAGACTGGCAATGGCAAGGAAAGCGTTTCTGAAGAAGAGAAATTTGTTAACATCCAGTATTGATTTAAGTGTCAGGAAGTCATTTCTGAAAGTATTCGTATGGAGTGTAGCCATGTATGGAAGTGAAACATGGACGATAAATAGTTTGGACAAGAAGAGAATAGAAGCTTTCGAAATGTGGTGCTACAGAAGAATGTTGAAGATTAGATGGGTAGATCACATAACTAATGAGGAAGTATTGAATAGGATTGGGGAGAAGAGAAGTTTGTGGCACAACCTGACCAGAAGAAGGGATCGGTTGGTAGGACATGTTCTGAGGCATCAAGGGATCACCAATTTAGTATTGGAGGGCAGCGTGGAGGGTAAAAATCGTAGAGGGAGACCAAGAGACGAATACACTAAGCAGATTCAGAAGGATGTAGGTTGCAGTAGGTACTGGGAGATGAAAAAGCTTGCACAGGATAGAGTGGCATGGAGAGCTGCATCAAACCAGTCTCAGGACTGAAGACCACAACAACAACAACATTATTTGCAATGCATTTCCTCCAAGCCATGGCCAACAATAAGAGCAGAAACCTGACATGCAGTTATACTGAGGTAAGAAATTAATTCTGATTTTTGCACAGGGCCAAAGACCGATATTTCGGTTTAATTGAGTTATCATTATCACTGAGATTTTCTTATCACTGAATTGACTTTCATTTTTTTGTGAGGAACTTATACTTGGGTCAGATTGCGATTCTCACATTTTTTTATTGTCATTAACTCTAATTGCTAGGGAGGTTACGCTTAGCACAACGTCCATTAGCATTTAAAATAAAATCTTTAAAATTTTTGTGGGGAGGTTACACTTAAAAACAATTAGCGTTTCTAACTCGATCTCCTGAGACTGCCATTTCGGCTGCTATCCTATTGCGTCCAGACTCTTCCCACTTTCCGATGTTATTGCATGGTTGTTGGCCCACTATGCTCTTTACAATGTACTTATAGATGGAGCAGGTGATAGGGACTGACTCACCTTCACCAATACATGGCCACTGCATTTTGGAACTGTTTGCGCCTGCCACTGTATCGTGACTTATCCGCTAATATTTCGTCGTGAAGATGGTAGAAAAGGGGAATGGAAGATATAGATTTGTCGAGACGGTTCTGGGAAAATCTAGTGCATATGAAAGGAAATCGCACACAAGACGCTTATGTCGTAAACTCTAGGGTAGGCCTACTGGTCTAGCATTAAGCGTCCTTCTTACGTGGGCATGACACCTGACATAGTCCGAATTTTGAGACGTGCTGCTACTAACGTAACAGCTTGGTGCATACTGTCCGTAAGAGCAGCGCACGCGCACACACCCACACACACACCCACACACACATAAACACTCACACACACACACACTGCCTAGAAAAAGAAAGTGAACGAGGCAGAAGACAGGTCGGGTGTCAACTAGAAGACGAAGTCGGGTGTCAACGTTACTCCGTTACATGTACATACCTTCGGCGGGTATTTGGTTGGGTTGAGTTCAAATTCTTTGTGAAAAGTAGAACGGCTACCGGAGTCCTTAAGTGCTGTTCACGTTTAGCGTTGTTACCAGGGGTGACAGTGTGTTAAGGGGCGTGAATGCGTCAGATGTTGAGTGATCACATATGCATCACCACATACTCCACAGTGTCTGACAAAGGGTATTTTGGGTACCACTTCCCTCTGTTCCTGTTCCAGTTCGTGGGAAAAACGATTGCTGGTAACAACAGTGTGGATATCAATATGTCTAATTTTATCTTCATGGTCTTTTCGCAAGATGTGAGTAGAAAGAAGCAACATACTGGTTGAATCTTCCAGGAACGTACGCTCTTAGAACTTTAATAGTATACCATATCGTGATGCAGGGTGCCTCACGTGATGTGTCTGCCATTGGCTTTAGCACTTACAAAATGATCCTGTAATAAAATTTGCTGCTCTTCTTTGCATCTTTTCTATTGCCTCCACTAATCCTGGGTGGTACTGGTGCCAGACTGAGAGCAATACTCAAGTATTGTTTTATAAGTAGTGTTTTATAAGCTACTGCCTTTGTTGGTGGACTGCATTTCCTGAGGACTCTTCCAGTGAATTCGTCTGGCATTTTCGGCCTGAACTCTTATTGGCTGGACGAGAATCGCCTTCAGGGATGAGTTCCGCTTCTAGCTGAGTCCCGATGACAAACCAAAACATATCTGGAGATGCCTCGCTCAGCGGAGGGAAACCAAACCGACTGTCGCCCGCCATTCGGCTCGACAGCCAGTGCTGATGGTCTGGTATGCTATTTATGTTAGTGGCAGGACCCCTTTGGTTGTCATCCCAGCGCCCTTGCAGCACAGCGGTACGTCGACGATATTCTACGCCCAGTTTTGTTGTGATTCATGGCAAGCTGTTCTGAGTTTACATTTCGGCAAGATAATGCCCATCCGCATACGTCGATAGTATCTGCAGCTTGTGATCATGCTTGCCGAACACTGACTTTGATAGAAGGCTCGCCAATTGAAAATTTTTACAGCATTATGGGCAGGACTCTCCATCTGCTTAAGGATTTCCCTTCAATCATCTAGGAATTTTGACGATATAATGCGTCATTAGGCACAATTTTCGCACGATATCCATATATATTACAATTACTAACAACTTAAATTGGAAGGAACGCATAGAAAATGTTGTGGGGAAGACTAACCAAGGACTGCGTTTTATTTGCAGGACACTTAGAAAATGTAACAGATCTACACTCTTGGCCATTAAAACTGATACACCACGAAGATGGCGTGCTACAGACGCGAAATTTAACCGACAGGAAGAAGATGCTGTAATACGCAAATGATTAGCTTTTCAGAGCATTCACACAAGGATGGCGCCGGTGGCGACACCTACAACGTGCTCACATGAGGAAAGCTTTCAACCGATTTCTCTTACACAGACAGCACATGACCGGCGTTGCCTGGTGAACCGTTGTTGTGATGCCTCGTGTAAGGAGGAGAAATGCGTACCATCACGTTTCCGCCTTTGATAAAGGTCGGATTGTAGCCTATCGCGATTGTGGTTTATCGTATCGCGACATTGCTGCTCGCGTTGTTCGAGATCCAATGACTGTTAGCAGAATATGGAATCAATGCGTTCAGGAGGATAATACAGAACGCCGTGCTGGATCTCAACGGCCTCGTATCACTAGCAGTCGAGATGACAGGTATCTTATCCGCATGACTGTAACGGATCGTGCAGCCACGTCTCGATCCCTGAGTCAACAGATGGCGACGTTTGCAAGACAACAACCATCTGCACGAACAGTTCGACGACGTTTGCAGCAGCATGGACTATCAGCTCGGAGACCATTGCTGCGGTTACTCTTGACGCTGCATCACAGACAGGAGCGTCTGAGATGGTGTATTCAACGACGAACCTGGGTGTACGAATGGCAAAAAGTCATTTTTTCGGATGAATCCAAGTGCTGTTTACAGCATCATGATGGTCGCATCCGCGTTTGGCGACATCGCGGTGAACGCACATTGGAATCGTGTATTCGTCATCGCCATACTGGGGTATCACCGGGCGTGATGGTATGGGGTGACATTGGTTACACGTCTCGGTCACCTCTTGTTCGCATTGACGGCACTTTTAACAGTGCACGTTACATTTCAGATGTGTTACGACCTGTGGCTCTACCCTTCATTCGATCCCTGCGAAACCCTACATTTCAGCAGGATAACGCATGATCGCATGTTGCAGGTCATGTACGGGCCTTTCTGGATACAGAAAATGTTCGGATGCTGCCCTGGCCAGCACATTCTCCCGATCTCTCACCAACTGAAAATGTTTGGTCAATGGTGGCCTAGCAACTGGCTCGTCACAATACGCCAGTCACTACTCTTGATGAACTGTTGTATCGTGTTGAAGCTGCTTGGGCAGC
Organism: Schistocerca piceifrons; assembly: GCF_021461385.2. Lineage (NCBI taxonomy): Eukaryota > Metazoa > Arthropoda > Insecta > Orthoptera > Acrididae > Schistocerca > Schistocerca piceifrons. The sequence goes on from NC_060141.1 coordinate 694,574,643, forward strand.
TGTACCTATCACTACTCTTGATGAACTGTTGTATCGTGTTGAAGCTGCTTGGGCAGCTGTACCTGTACACGCCATCCAAGCTCTGTTTGACTCAATGCCCAGGCGTATGAAGGCCGTTATTACGGCCAGAGGTGGTTGTTCTGGGTACTGATTCCTCAGGATCTATGCACCAAAACTGCGTGAAAATGTAATCACATGTCAGTTTTCGTATAATATATTTGTCCAATGAATACCTGTGTATGATCTGCATTTCTTCTTGGTGCACCAATTTTAATGGCCGGTAGTGTACTAAGGAGACTGCCTACACTACGCTTGTCCGTCCTCTTTTAGAATACTCCTGCGCGGTGTGGGATCCTTACCGCATAGGACTGACAGAGTACGTCGAAAAAGTTCAAAGAAGGGCAGCACGTTTTGTATTATCGCGAAATATGGGGCAGAGTGTCACAGAAATGATACATGATTTGGGCTGAACATCATTAAAAGAAAGGCATTTTTCGTTGCGACGGAATCTTCTCACGAAATTCCAATCATCAAGTTTCTCCTCCGAATGCGAAAATAGTTTGTTGACACCGACCTACATAGGAACGAACGATCACCACTATAAAATAAGGGAAATCAGAGCTCGTACGTAAAGATATGTATTCGTACCTACATAGGGACGAACGATCATCACTATAAAATAAGGGAAATCAGAGCTCGTACGGAAAGATATGTATTCGTACCTACATAGGGACGAACGATCATCACTATAAAATAAGGGAAATCAGAGCTCGTACGGAAAGATATGTATTCGTACCTACATAGGGACGAACGATCATCACTATAAAATAAGGGAAATCAGAGCTCGTACGGAAAGATATGTATTCGTACCTACATAGGGACGAACGATCATCACTATAAAATAAGGAAAATCAGAGCTCGTACGGAAAGATATGTATTCGTACCTACATAGGGACGAACGATCATCACTATAAAATAAGGGAAATCAGGGCTCGTACGGAAAGATATGTATTCGTACCTACATAGGGACGAACGATCATCACTATAAAATAAGGAAAATCAGAGCTCGTACGGAAAGACATGTATTCGTACCTACATAGGGACGAACGATCATCACTATAAAATAAGGGAAATCAGAGCTCGTACGGAAAGATATGTATTCGTACCTACATAGGGACGAACGATCATCACTATAAAATAAGGGAAATCAGAGCTCGTACGGAAAGATATGTGTTCGTACCTACATAGGGACGAACGATCATCACTATAAAATAAGGGAAATCAGAGCTCGTACGGAAAGATATGTATTCGTCCTTTCCGCGCGCCATACGAGATTGGAATAATAGAGAATTGTGAAGGTGGTTCGGGGAACCCTCTGGCAGGCACTTTTCAGAGAATCCATGTAGATAGATCTAGAGGGACACGGCAACTCTATCAATCAATGCCAAGCCGCATAACTGCATGAATAAGGGCCAGAAGTGGACCAATGCCTTATTGACTTGCTCAGTTTGTTGAGCTCTTTCTCTTGACTAATCAATCCAGTTTTTCTCAAATCGTAATCATTTGTTTGCCTGTTCATGTGCATCACATCAATGGATTTGTATGCCATTCGGATGATTCTTTCTTGCTGCATATTCTTTATTTTGTCTTAGAGTGTATATCGATCTCCTTTCGAAACTCAGTAACATCGCATCTACCTTAGCGTCTGTATCTACTGCTTTCTGGTTCTCGTGGACGAACAGAGCGGGCTGACGTCAGAGATGTAGGCTTATAGTTTTGTGCCTCTGTTCAATAACCCTTCTTCAAAATGGTAACTGCCATGGCTTCTTTCCAATTTTTTGGAACGATTCGCTCCTCTGGAGACCTACCGTACACTGCTGCTAGAAGAGGGCATGTTCTTTCGTGTACTCTGTGTGGAAATCGAATCGGTATTCCAACAGATCCTGTGGCCCTTCTTCTGTTGAGCGATCTGAGTTGTTTTCTATTCCTTGGTCACTTATTTCGAAATAAGCTATCTGTAGTTCATGTGACGATTTAGAGGAGGAACTACAGTGTGATCTTCTACTGTGAAACAGTTTTGGAAAAATACTTTTAGTGTTTCGGCCCCTTCTGTGCCATCTTCTGTTTCAATGGCGTTATGGTTACAGAGTGTCTAGGCCGATCCATTTACTACGCTAACGTAAGATCAAAACGTGCCAGGATTTTCTCTTAACTCGGTAGATATACACTCCTGGAAATGGAAAAAAGAACACATTGACACCGGTGTGTCAGACCCACCATACTTGCTCCGGACACTGCGAGAGGGCTGTACAAGCAATGATCACACGCACGGCACAGCGGACACAGCAGGAACCGCGGTGTTGGCCGTCGAATGGCGCTAGCTGCGCAGCATTTGTGCACCGCCGCCGTCAGTGTCAGCCAGTTTGCCGTGGCATACGGAGCTCCATCGCAGTCTTTAACACTGGTAGCATGCCGCGACAGCGTGGACGTGCACCGTATGTGCAGTTGACGGACTTTGAGCGAGGGCGTATAGTGGGCATGCGGGAGGCCGGGTGGACGTACCGCCGAATTGCTCAACACGTGGGGCGTGAGGTCTCCACAGTACATCGATGTTGTCGCCAGTGGTCGGCGGAAGGTGCACGTGCCCGTCGACCTGGGACCGGACCGCAGCGACGCACGGATGCACGCCAAGACCGTAGGATCCTACGCAGTGCCGTAGGGGACCGCACCGCCACTTCCCAGCAAATTAGGGACACTGTTGCTCCTGGGGTATCGGCGAGGACCATTCGCAACCGTCTCCATGAAGCTGGGCTACGGTCCCGCACACCGTTAGGCCGTCTTCCGCTCACGCCCCAACATCGTGCAGCCCGCCTCCAGTGGTGTCGCGACAGGCGTGAATGGAGGGACGAATGGAGACGTGTCGTCTTCAGTGATGAGAGTCGCTTCTGCCTTGGTGCCAATGATGGTCGTATGCGTGTTTGGCGCCGTGCAGGTGAGCGCCACAATCAGGACTGCATACGACCGAGGCACACAGGGCCAACACCCGGCATCATGGTGTGGGGAGCGATCTCCTACACTGGCCGTACACCACTGGTGATCGTCGAGGGGACACTGAATAGTGCACGGTACATCCAAACCGTCATCGAACCCATCGTTCTACCATTCCTAGACCGGCAAGGGAACTTGCTGTTCCAACAGGACAATGCACGTCCGCATGTATCCCGTGCCACCCAACGTGCTCTAGAAGGTGTAAGTCAACTACCCTGGCCAGCAAGATCTCCGGATCTGTCCCCCATTGAGCATGTTTGGGACTGGATGAAGCGTCGTCTCACGCGGTCTGCACGTCCAGCACGAACGCTGGTCCAACTGAGGCGCCAGGTGGAAATGGCATGGCAAGCCGTTCCACAGGACTACATCCAGCATCTCTACGATCGTCTCCATGGGAGAATAGCAGCCTGCATTGCTGCGAAAGGTGGATATACACTGTACTAGTGCCGACATTGTGCATGCTCTGTTGCCTGTGTCTATGTGCCTGTGGTTCTGTCAGTGTGATCATGTGATGTATCTGACCCCAGGAATGTGTCAATAAAGTTTCCCCTTCCTGGGACAATGAATTCACGGTGTTCTTATTTCAATTTCCAGGAGTGTAGTTTTACTTTTGAATTCGTCGAACGCTTCAGGCATCGCCCTTCTCACTCTAATTTTGGCGTCGATTGGGTTTGTTTGTCTCTGAGGCTTTGACTAGGTTCAAATTTGCAATGAAGCTCTCTTTACCTTCGTAGCAGCTTTCTAGCATGGTTGTCAAATCACAGTTGATATTTTGCTTCGCTGCAAGTTTTCTCGCGATACACCTGTTTAAAGCTGCGAAGGACACGGTGGTACCGCCTGCTAACGTGAGATAATGCGCTTGACAGAGTTGAAGAGGCCTCATTGTGGTCGAATTGTGCAATATTCACATTTGTGAGGCATTCGGATGCATGTGAATGTGAGAGAGGCACACACGTCATCAAGGTGCCGATCGAGTAATACAGCTGTTCTGTGACTGAGAAACACAGACAGCTGCTGAATGGTGTCACATTGCGTTCAGCGACGAATCGTGGGTCTGCTCTAACCCATGGGACCATACTGGGGAGGAGAGAGAGGTCCCACTCTTACAACGTTTTGGAAAGGCGTAGAGTCATAACGTCATGGTGTGGGAGCCATCAGGTGTGACTTCGTGTCCCAGCCGGGAGTGACCGAGGGATCTCCGGTGACGTAAAGGCATGTTACGGACATTCAGCGTCCTTAGGTGTTACCTTTCGTGCTACAGTATGATGGTGCCATTTTTCAGCAGGACAAAGCTCTTCCACACGTGACAAATGTGTCTGTGAACTGTCTGCATGGTGCTGACGTGTCATAAGCCAGCAAAATTCCCAGATCTAATCCTGATAGAACATTTGTTATAACCTGATGAAACTACAGTTACTTAGTCATAATTGTGGGTTCTTTGGTTGCTGATGAAAATGATAGATAGAACAGCAACATGTAAAGTATTAGTTCACTTTGTTACAAGAACGATAAAAAGTTTACTTCACTTAATACAGTCCATAGCCGAATGTTTACAACTGTCTTTGAATATTAAAGTGTCACTTGATACACATATTTACTAAACTCTTCTGTTGAAGTACAAAGTTCTCAGTGTTCAAAAGTACAGTTCCATGAACCCTAGCTAGTCGATGTCTTTTGATCGGAGGTTGCAAACTGGGCAGAGCCTCCCTCAGTTCGGCTGTATATCGGCCTCCGTGCGGCGGCGCTGTGGAACTGGGAGCAAGGGTGTGGCACCGCCAGCGCCTCCCATTCGTCCGTGCGGACATCACTAACTTCTGTGGCACCGATGGGATTTGCCTAATTTGGTATGGCACCGCGATTTTGGACGATGCCACATCATGTATGGGATGTCAACTCTGTCCCAGTGCCACTATCACAAAGAGTAGACAACAGTTGTCGGCCAGTTTGCTCAAAAGACGATATAATGGCTCTACGACGAGCTTCCTACCGAATCAGTACATGCATCCAGGCCAGAGGGGTGATATCTGATCTCATACTGCCAAGTTTTTTGTAGATTTGACTCGTTATTGCTATCACTGAAATAACTTAACATATACCCAAAGCCCGTGAAGTTTCGTGTCGTCCTCCTGTTCTGGGCCTTTCCCTTTTCTCGTCAGGCAATGTACATGATTGGAGAATTTAAGTGGGGAATTGGGTGAACAGCTGTGATGACCTTGCAAGACGCTGTTGGATGAATTGAGAGAGTAGGTAATTCGATTATGAATGTGCCGTAATTCTGCTGCCAAGATCGCCTATCTCACATGAAGATCACGAGAACAAGATTAGGATGCGCACGGAGGCATATACACAGCTGGTTTTCTTTCACTCGATCTTCTAATGGAACTAGACAGGAAAACGTCAATAGTGGAAACTGTTAACCACTGTACAGTAGCGTGTGGAGCATATCTGTAAATACTGGTGTAGAATACTGTACCAGCAACACCCTAAAAATGCTTGAGGAGAGGCATGGATTGCTGAAAAACAAATAATAATATTTCATCATAAAAACGTACCTTCACCGAGCGGGGTAGCCGAGCGGTCTTAAGCGCCTTGTCACAGTCCGTGCGGCTCCCCCCGTGGGAGGTTCGAGTCCTTATTTTAAGTTAGATTAAGTAGTGTGTAAGCTTAGGAACCGATGACCTCAGCAGTTTGGCCTCATAAGACCTTACCACAAATTTACAATGCGTACCTCCGCACAAACGAGATTCAGCAATGGAAAAACCAAATGGATTAAAGTAAGAATTGTCGGCACTTTCATTATATTCACAAAATTTGTTACTCTCTGAAATGTACCTGAAATGCGGTAGGGGGCTGGTGTTGAGTGGAAAGATACTGAGGCATAACGAATTTAATAACTTTTCTAAAAACACTGATAAATTTATTTTTAGAAGCAAACATCCAAGAATAACATTAACTAGAAAGGCCAAATTCCAATAACCAACTGATGGCAAACACCTCAAAAGGGCAACAGAATAAAATCACTTTCTCTTAGTAAAGAATATTAAATGAAGTAAAAAAGAAACACATTTACATCACAAACAGCAAAACATATGATCAAATTATTATGTCACAAATATCAACCATCGGCTATTGCCAGTAATTATCAAAACACCATTGCCTTCGAAGTAGGCAAAATGACTGACAGAGGTGATTCAAATTTATGATGATAGAGGTGGTGGCAGAGGCGACGCCAGTAGCAATAATTCCTCCTTCTCCACTAACATAGGACGGTGGCTGCCGCTACCACAGTACTAGAAACCTTCATTAAATTTTTCGGTAATGGTACGCAGGTATCTTTAACAAGATCACTTATCCTGTAACACAGAGACAACTCGTTAATTATTTAGTATAAATTAGCCCACCCGGTTGGCCGTGCGGTCTAACGCACAGCTTTCCGGGCGGGGAGTGCCAGTCCACGGCACGAATCCTCCCGGTGGATTTGGGTTGAGGTCCGGTGAGCCGGCCAGTCTGTGGATGGTTTTTAGGCAGTTTTCCATCAGTCTTGTTAAATGCGGGCTGGTTCACCTTATCCCGTCTCAGCTACACTATGTCGGCGATTGCTGCGCAAACACTTTCTTCACGTACGCGTACACCACCATTACTCTACCACGCAAACTTAGGGGTTACACTCGTCTGGTGTGAGACGTTCCCTGGGGGCGTCCATCGGGGGCCGAACCGCACAATAACCCTGGGTTCGGTGTGGGGCGGCGGAGGGGTGAAGTGGACTGCGGTAGTCGTCGTGGGGTTGTGGACCACTGCCGCTGCGGCGGGGACGGAGCCTCTCCGTCGTTTCTAGGTCCCCGGTTAACATAACATAACACAGGATAGTAAAAATTAACATACCACAAATGCAGAAATTCTTCTTTAGTTTTTTTTTTTTAGACGCAAGCACTTTAGTAAACAGCTCGAGCTCGTGATACTAGCCAACAGGTAACTATAGATAGGCCTCAGCAATAAGGTAGCTACATTCAACACTTTCACTGACTATAAGGTACAATTCGTAAATCAGAAAAATTGCATCTGCATTCTGTGCTGTTAGATTCTAAAATCAGTTTGAAATAGTGACAGCCACAAGCCCACACACATTGACAGAACTGGACTGAAGTATTACCAGGCAAATAACACATTTATATACATAACAACGGACAACCCGGATATGGAGTCAAAATAGACATTACACGACGTCAAGTGTAATGTACTGCGAATACATAGAAAGAAAGATCCCTTATTATTTAGCTATAATATAGCGGGTCAGCAACTGGAAGCAGTTAATTCCATAAATTATCTGGGAGTACGCAGTAGGAGTGATTTAAAATGGAATGACCATATAAAGTTGATCGTCGGTATGGCAGATGTCAGACTGAGATTCATTGGAAGAATCCTAAGGAAATGCAATCCGAAAACAAAGGAAGTATGTTACAGTACGCTTGTTCGCCCACTGCTTGAATATTGCTCAGCAGTGTGGGATCCGTACCAGATGGGGTTGATGGAGGAGATAGAGAAAATCCAACGGAGAGCAGCACGCTTCGTTACAGGATCAATTAGTAATCGCGAAAGCGTTACGGAGATGATAGGTAAACTCCAGTGGAAGACTCTGCAGGAGAGACGCTCAGTACCTCGGTACGGGCTTTTCTCGAAGTTTCGAGAACATACCTTCACCGAGGAGTCAAGCAGTATATTGCTCCCTCCTACGTATATCTCGTGAAGAAACCATGAGTATAAAATCAGAGAGATTAGTGCCCACACAGAAGCATACCGACAATCCTTCTTTCCACGACCAATACGAGACTGGAATAGAGGGGAGAACCGATAGAGGTACGCAAGGTACCCTCCGCCACACACCGTCAGGTGGCTTGCGGAGTATGGATGTAGATGTAGATGTAGAAGTGACGCGCACACTAATCAGATGCTCATCGTGATTTCTCTTGCTCAGAGAGCACCGAGAGAAGGATGTAACGAAGATTACTCGTAGTCGGAAACCCACGGGCATCATCCAGAAGACGCCACCGCTTCCATTACTTGCGAAAGTCCCACCGGACTCCAACCCGGCACCACAGTGAACAAGAACTGCTTGCAACTTCAATGGCAGAGGACACGCCGAATACTGCGCGTCCTTCTGAAGTAGTCCTTAAGGCCTGGCCAGACAGAATGCGGCCTGGCCGTCCGGCCTGTGGCCTTGAACCGCAGCCGGCAGGCCGCACTGTTGAATCGCTCGTTACTGTACGGCGGCGGTCACACAGAGTGCGGCTTTGACGCACCGGCAGCCGGCCTGCCGCACTGGCCGCCGCCGGGTTGTCACAGATTAACAGATTCGCCGCAAGCCGGAGCGGCTGCTTGCCGCTGTTGGCGCACTCTACTGCTCTGTGGTCACACTGGAAGCAGCGGCGTGAGGCGGTTTTTGTCTTGCAGCTCGTAGTGCATGCATCATGGACACAGAAGGACTTATAGAGGAGGTGAGACAATACAACCTTTTTATGATACACGCAATCCTGATTTGGAGGTAGAATACTTTTGCCCTCGATATACTCTTGATAGAAAACTGAATTCTCAGAAATAGTGTTGTCGCTGAGACGTCCATAATTTCCAATGTCAGCTACTGTAAACTCGTAGTATGGATCGACGATCGCCAGTAGAACCAGCGGAAAGAATTGATTGTAACAGAAGAACTGGGATCCAGTATCCTTTGGGCATTTTAACCTGATATGCTTCCCGTCTATGCTTGCAAGGCAGTTCGGAAACCCCCAAAGTTCTAGAAATACTTCTTCAGATTTCTTCCACATCTCTGTTGTAGGAGTAGGTAAATACTTGGGTTGTAGAACAGTCCATATTGCCTGGCACACTTCTTTCATAATTTCTGAGACTGTTGAACGTCCTAACCGAAATGAAAAAGCTATGATCTGGTGACTCTCGCCTGTAGTCAAGTATCTGGAAAGGATTAAAATAAATTATGCCGATAGAACGAATAGATAAGTTAACGACGAAAGGTATGTTTGTTTAAATTCAATGACAATGTCATGAATACAAAGAAACAAAACAATCTATTATGTAGAAAGTTCTCTCTAGCGGGACATACGGAACTAGATGTTACTAAAATGGTTCAAATGGCTCTGAAAACTATGGGACTTAACATCTGTGGTCATCAGTCCGCTAGAACTTAGAACTACTTAAACCTAACTAACCTAAGGACATCATACACATCCATGCCCGAGGCAGGATTCGAACCTGCGACCGCAGCGGTCACGCTGTTCCAGACTGAAGCGCCTAGAACCGCACGGCCACACCGGCCGGCAGATGTTACTATCGTTTGCTGTATTCGTAAACACTTCAGATAAATTTATCACTCCACTAGTAACTACGTTGTGGGATAGCACTTTCCTCCGCCGAACCTTTCATATGATACATCAAAATTGAAATGGAATAAATTATATGACTTGTGTTTGAAGCACGAAGAGGCCATAACTGGTAAAACGTACCTCAAACGAATGGCTAGTCTGTGCCTTGTATCAATTGACTTCCTCCAGTTCGTTGTGCACTTGTCGGTGCTACCTTTTTATCAGGCGATGCAGTTCCACGAAACATTCTCGCGACATACGAAAATATTTGAAGAACCTATCTTCGCCAGACTCTAGATCAATACACAGACGATGGTATTCTCCTAAGCTTTCTCTCTTGCTATTAGTGTCGTGCCCCCAACATTTCCTCTTCTTGGTGCCATTTCGTATCGCTAGCGCGAGCTAGCTGAAGAAGAGAAATTTGTTAACATCGAGTATAGATTTAAGTGTCAGGAAGTCGTTTCTGAAAGTATTTGTATGGAGTGTAGCCATGTATGGAAGTGAAACATGGACGATAACCAGTTTGGACAAGAAGAGAATAGAAGCTTTCGAAATGTGGTGCTACAGAAGAATGCTGAAGATAAGGTGGGTAGATCACGTAACTAATGAGGAGGTATTGAATAGGATTGGGGAGAAGAGAAGTTTGTGGCACAACTTGACAAGAAGAAGGGATCGGTTGGTAGGACATGTTTTGAGGCATCAAGGGATCACAAATTTAGCATTGGAGGGCAGCGTGGAGGGTAAAAGTCGTAGAGGGAGACCAAGAGATCAATACACTAAGCAGATTCAGAAGGATGTAGGTTGCAGTAGGTACTGGGAGATGAAGAAGCTTGCACAGGATAGAGTAGCATGGAGAGCTGCATCAAACCAGTCTCAGGACTGAAGATCACAACAAGCGCGAACTACTCATTTCTGCACTAAAGAAAAAGGATAACGTGCCCCGCGTGAAGCTTCCAAATCGTCTAACGCCAAGACAATCTCGCTACTCGTGCAAACTTAATAATGGGGTTCGGCCCTTTCCACGGTGTTAACAGCTGACGCATCAAGAGTCTCTGCGGCCTGTGTGGCGTCCCTGGCCGCTGACTGGCCCGGCCTCCCTCTGCGCCGTCCGTCTCAGCGGCAGGCCGGATTCTGTCTGGCCAGGCCTTTAACGAGCAGTGTTCACGGCTGCGACCAACACTCGGCCCTCCAAACCCGCAGTGAGCAAAGGCACCACTCTTGCCAACGGGCCACGGCAGACGCTTGGCCACAACACCGCGCCGCCTCACTTGTGCTCCTCGCCGCCCGTGTCACACCCTCCTCTTTTCCAGGTCGCCGCGGCCCTTAACCACTTTCCCCTCCGAACTTTCCTCTACCGACGACAGTAAGGCTCCATGCACTCTTGCGGCCAGAGCGATTCCAAATCCACGGGAATTACGCGAAATTAAATGCGGTGCAACGTCCTTCGGATCTTCGGTCTTGACTAACACTCAGCGATAGAGCAATGAGATTGTTATTTCTTATGTATCGGTATCCACGTGACAAACAGAACATTGATGAACTGAACTCGCGACTTGTGCGAGATATTTACTTCACCAAATGTCGTAATTGAATCGTTTATAATAGATGGTTTATCAGTTGCTATTTAAATATTAATGATAAGTTCAAATTAGTTCCAGTGACACCAAATTCCCTATAGACTGGTTGTAATCTCAAATCCATAATCAGTAGTAACAGTGTTACTAATTAATTTTAGCCGAGCGGTCTCAGGCGCTGCAGTCATGCACTGTGCGGCTGGTCCCGGCGGAGGTTCGATTCCACCCTTGGGAATGGTTGTGTGTGTTTGTCCTTAGGATAATTTAGGTTAAGTAGAGTGTAAGCTTAGGGACTGACGACCGTAGCAGTTAAGTCCCATAACATTTCACACAATTCCTAACGTTTGAGTAGTTTCTATATAAGCGCCGAGCGCTTCAGTCAAATAATATCGCAGCGCGTTATCTTTATAAATAATATTGTAAAAACTTGAATGATAAATGCGTGATTGACAGGATATGCTGGTTTATTACACAGTATTAGTTACTTCCTAACAGAGCCGTGAAGAAGAAGCTTTTCCAGGTGTTGGGGGGAATTATAAATTATATGCTTCGTAACTATCGCCAAGTTCCATAGTCCATTAGTTATTACGAATGAAATTGTCTATCTGTGTTCACTCCCTAAACTGTGTTAACTTCAGGTTATCGAATTAAAAGTCACTTCTGTCTAATATATGCAAGTCCTCTATCTGAATTCTAAATAACGTAATATTTGAAGTCAAAGTATCGTTTCAATGCGTCATCGTAGATCGCAATAATCAATTCTGAAAAAACAATCTAATTGCGCCTACATATACGAGCATTCAAAAGTATGACCTGCTTCGGCTGATTCTCGTAACATAGTGACAATGGATTGAATTATCCTTAGCCATTACTCACGAATCTCAAAGAGTATTCACACGGAGTATTCTTTGGGAACGTTGGTTCTACTTTGCGAATTTTAATTATGATGATTTTGCGATTTACTATGATTTTGAATTTTGAGTTTGATTTTACTGAAATCCTATCTTTCTTTCGTATGTTAATAAATTACTAAGTATTAGATTCCTGATTAAATTACTGGTTAATATCTAAATAATAACGTTAACTGGAAATTAGTTTCCTTGTTTATTTTTTATGGAATTTGGAACTTGTTTTGGGGAAATCTTTGGGAATTTTGGAGCTAATTTTTGATTTTCATTTCCGAGGAAGTGGCATTACAGCGGGCGCATGGCACTGTACCTATTCCCACAACTTAATAAATGCATTCCTTGAAAAGTGTTGATTTTGTTGTAGCCTAACGGCATCTGTTGATATCTATTTTGTGGACTTTCAAAGATCGTACCTCCGAGGTGGAATGCACTCACAGAAAGGACGTTGGACAAAGAACACTGATTTGAAATGGGACGACACTGAGAAGTGAATGTTCGGTATAGTAAGATCAGTATTACAGTCTGCCTCAGTGTTTATGTGGGAGATGTTTATCACAGTAGAAACCTGACTGGTAGGAGGTCAGAGAGCGCACAGGATAAGGTTAAGGTTGTGGATGGGGCCGTAAACAGTTACTGTGAGTTGCACAATCAAACACACAACTTTATTTTTCTAAGAACCGCTTATTTACACATTGGATTAAAAGATCACAATTAAACAATACAGCTGAAGGCCTAGTTATAGAAAACTTGAGATGCTTTCTGGGCTGAAGGCCCAAAACCACAAAGCAAACACAAGAACGGCTGAAAGCCTGGCTTAGAAACCTAAAGCAATTAAAAATAGAAGGCAAGAATTAAATAAAAAAAAATGCAAGGAAAACAGTTACTGGCTGAAGGTCTTCACTACACATCTGAAGGACTACTGTAATTAATAAACGATATTTTTAAGCAAGAAAATTTCTTTTTAAACTTACAACAGAACGGCCAAAACCTGATAACTTATTGCACGGCCGAAGGCCACAAACAAATTTGAAACAACGACTGAAGGCCTGAACAACGAGTCAGATAAATAATTTAGAATAAACCCCTTGCTTCTTATAAAAAAAATTACTTTAGAGAATACACGCGGCTGAAGGCCTTATTAAAGGGTTCACGCAAATCCTCGGCTGAAAGCCACACATAACACATGGAACAACTAACGGCTTAGGGCCTGGATTACAAACAATTTCAGATAGAATAATTTCTAAGTATAAAATTTTTTTTTCTAAAACAATCACTGCTCAAAATTTTAATTTAACGCGGCTGAAGGCCTTTATGTAAAATTTAAAAAATCTGAATTAATACACGGCCGAAGGCCTCACACAATACTTCAACTAAAATTAAAATCACAATTTAAAACAAACAGCACAAGTGTGCTCAGAAGTGTTCCAAGGATCGGACTGGGAAGGTAGCTCAAACCTAAGGTGAGATGAGACAGGCAGCCAGGAGCTGAAGTTAAGTAATCGGATGGCAACCTAAACCAGGGACACCACAAGGGCTGACCAACAATTTAACCAATTCAAAATGGCTCTGAGCACTATGGGACTTAACTTCTGAGGTCATCAGTCCCCTAGAACTTAGAACTACTTAAACCTAACTAACCTAAGGACATCACACACATCCATGCCCGAAGCAGGATTCGAACCTGCGACCGTAGCGGTCGCTAGGCTCCAGACTGTAGCGCCTAGAACCGCACGGCCACTACGGCCGGCTTTAACCAATTCCCTACCATCTGACCAACAGCACAACGATGGAGAATATCGGCCGAGGACAAGAATATGGACAGCACTATGCCTCCTGAAATTGGCGTCTAAAAACAGCCAGGGGAACAATAACCACTCTAAGCAAATATGAACCAAACAACTTAAAAGGCTGTCGAACTACACGCCGTGCTGGACAGCAGCAACATGACGAGGAAAAGGCACACTGCCTACAAACTCCACTAACGACCAGCGTTAACGGTCACAATGCTGAAAATACCGCTGGTGCACTTCACTGATAAGTAACAGTCAAATTAATAATTAATCACAACCTAGGAAGACGGCTGCAAGATTTTGTCAGTTCCAGCGCATTGTACGATGCTGCTAGCCCAAACAGCCAGGGCGGCTACAACGCGCAAATGAACGAAGAGATGTCACAATAGTTGAGATTTCATAACAGATTAATTGATCATTCAACTTCAGCGTTCCAAGTTCGGTGGGCAACGAACTTGTTGCTCTCGCAGCTAGCTCCTCATGATCTGACAGCGCGTGCACACCGCCAGCAGCCCCGGCCTGGCTTCGCGTCGCGGAGTCTTGCTTGCTGCTCCATCCCAACAAACTGACTAGCACACACACACTACCACCCGGAAATACCAGCAGTCACATCAAAGATAGTACGACAGTACTAGTATCGATAAGCGCTGCTGCTGCCACTCAAGGAGGCAAGACAGCAACCTGCCACTCAAGGAGGCAAGACAGTAACTTGGTTACGGCAGTAAGTAAGGAAGAAACAAGACGCCACTCGATGTGAAAATGCCAAAGAACCAACGGCATGAACGCGAGCCGTACACGGCGCAACAGTAAGTGAAGCTTTTTACTTCTTCTGTGGAACTTCGGAAAGAAATTATCTGACGCATTGCAAAGGAGATAATACTGCAAGCATACGGCACCTAAAAAATCATCTATGGGTTAACAGTTTGTCACTATCGCTTGGCCCACCAAAGTTATTGTATCTGCTGTGTCATCGCTATGTTGCAGTTTCTGTCATTTGCTGATTTTGTTTAATTACGCACTTGAGTGAAGTTAAATATTCACAGTGCTTTATGAGACGTACAGTGGGCGTGGAGGGGATCAAACTGTTTCACAAAGAAACCAAACATGCAGCATTCCGCTTGATCACCACTAGCAGGCAGATGTCCTCTCAATGGCAAACACAGATTCTTCTCGTTTTCCTTCCCCAAAAATATTTCAGAATATCTGTTTCATAGTCCGTGCGTTCATATTTTTATTACATATCAAAAAATATTAAACTTCTGGATAATAACAGTGCTGATTGAAAATTAGGCCTAAACATTTCTACTGTTAATATTTTGTTTTGATACTTTAAATCCAGTTTGGTTTGTAGGACGTTTTTTCGTTTTAATAAGATAGCTTGTCACTTGCATCAACATGTTTGTTTAGGACAGTGATCGCAAAGTTTAAAAGAAAATCAGATGCCGATGTTCTAATCATTTCAGCGGAGACGTCTGAATTTAATAAGCAGCTGGTGGCTATAAAAATCTAGTCGACTCTTCTCACAAATACCAAACACGAGAGCGCATTCTACTGTCAGGATGCAATTCATATAGCTTTCTTTCCGATTACCAACCGATATGTCACGTGAGATGCTACTTGAAGTGTAGTTTGCGAGTGTTACTCTCGGGAAATGTTTCCTTGGACGAGACGTTTCTTCCCGCAGAGAACGCCGTAAAACAACACTACACGCGCTCTGTTTTAAATATTTGCTCAACTTTACGACACCAGTCGCAGCAACTGGCGACTGGCTAATGGATTCGCTGCCATTAGCGCACAAACAAACTCATCTACAGAAGTTAATTAAAAACCATATATACTCAGAACAGCAATTATGTAACTGGATAATGTGGCGCGTGTGCGCCCACACACACACACACACACACACACACACACACACACACACCGAAGGCATAGTTTCACTCACCATTTTTCATGGAATTAAATACAATTTGTAGATTACATTTTTCGATATGATACAAAATCGTCGCCAGCAGCATTCACAGAGGTTGGAATGAAATAACGGAATGAGTTTCTTCAATACAAATCAAATAATCATTTACTGGAAGTTGCGTTAGAGAATTTAATATTTCCTGATTTAACTGCAACAGTGCATTGATATAGTATTGTATGTCACATTACGTTGCGGTTTAGTAGAGTCAAAGATAGAAAAGTTACTGATCGAAAGTATCCGTATACCTGTATTTAATACGGAATAGTCATTGGTTTAAAAAAGGCGTCAGGGGGTACTGTATTGTCAGTAGAGAAGGAATAACACGAAATGGGTCGGGCGGGAGAGGTCTCTTTGTTGTTGTGGTCTTCAGTCCAGAGACTGGTTTGAAGCAGCTCTCCGTGCTACTCTATCCTGTGCAAGCTTCTTCATCTCCAAGTACCTACTGCAACCTACATCCTTCTGAATCTGCTTAGTGTATTCATCTCTTGGTCTCCCTCTAAGCCGGCCGAGGTGGCCGAACGGTTCTACGCGTTACAGTCTGGAACCGCGCGACCGCTACGGTCGCAGGTTCGAATCCTGCCTCAGGCATGGATGTGTGTGATGTCCTTAAGTTAGTTAGGTTTAAGTTGTTCTAAGTTCTAGGGGACTGATGACCTCAGAAGTTAAGTCCCATAGTGCTCAGAGCCATTTGAACCATTCTCCCCCTACGATTTTTACCCTCCACACTGCCCTCCAATACTAAATTTGTGATCCCTTGATGCCTCAGAACATGACCTACCAACCGATCCCTTCTTCTAGTCAAGTTGTGCCACAAATTTCTCTTCTCCCCAATTCTAGTCAATACCTCATTAGTTATGTGATCTACCCATCTAATCTTCAGCATTCTTCTGTAGCACCACATTTCGAAAGCTTCTATTCTCATCTTGTCCAAACTATTTATCGTCCATGTTTCACTTCGATACATGGCTACACGTCACACAAATACTTTCAGAAACGACTTCCTAACACTTAAATCTATACTCTCAAATTGCTATTCTTCAGAAAGGCTTTCCTTCGCATTGCCAGTCCATATTTTATTACATCTCTACTTCGACGGTCATCAGTTATTTTGCCCCCCAAATAGCAAAACTCCTTTACTACTTTTAGTGTCTCATTTCCTAATCTAATTCCCTCAGCATCGCCCGACTCAATTCGACTACATTCCATTATCCTCGTTTTGCTTTTGTTGGTGTTCATCTTATATCCTCCTTTCAAGACACTGTCCATTCCGTTCAACTGCTCTTCCAGGTCTTTTGCTGTCTCTGACAGAATTACAATGTCATCGGCGAACCTCGAAGTTTTTATTTCTTCTGCATGGATTTTAACACCTACTCCGAATTTTGCTTTTGTTTCCTTTACTGCTTGCTCAATATACAGATTGAATAATATCGGGGAGAGGCTAAAACCCTGTCTCGCTCCCTTCCCAACCACTGCTCCCCTTACATGTCCCTCGACTGTTATAACTGCTTTCTGAGTAAGAAACCCTTCAGGAACAGTTCAGTCCATCTAAAGCAGCCCAAGTCGACTGCTGGTGATACGTTTGTGAAGTGGAAACGTGAAGCAACAACCGCAGCCAAACCATGTGAAGTGGAAACGTGCAGCAACAACCGCAGTCAAACCATGTGAAGTGGAAACGTGAAGCAACAACCGCAGCCAAACCATGTGAAGTGGAAACGTGAAGCAACAACCGCAGCCAAACCATGTGAAGTGGAAAAGTAAAGCAACAACCGCAGCCAAACCATGTGAAGTGGAAACATGATGCAACAACCGCAGCCAAACCAAGAGCGGGCACACCTCATGTACTGACGGACAGGGACCGTGAAGATTTGCGGAGGGTGTCTGTAAAAATTAGCATGAAATTAGCACAGTACTAGCACACGACGGTGTGGTGCATTATGCTAACTACTTAAGCCCCATCATATTCTATTACTTGTTCCTGTGAACGCATACGCGTTATGCAGGTGTTGGAGTCACTCACGTCCATCTAGAAAGGTAGGGCCTGATCATAAGGCTTCGGCAATATGATTGCATTTCTGAGTGTCCGATCATTCGTCAATTCTCTTATCCGTTTTTACTATTTTATATTTCTAGTATTAGTGAGGTTAACGAAGGCGATGTTGGCCTAATGTACTCGACGACGCCCTTTAGCTACACTGTCTAAAGGATCGTCCTAAGAAATACCAAATTAAGGTATTTGCTCTTTCAGTAACTGATCTGTTTATACATGCTTTTAAGTTATCCAAGTCTGTACAACGCGATCGCGATCCTTAAATAGATGTATTTGTTCTCTGTTATCTATGTAGATCAGCCTGAAGATGCCTAAATAAGGTGAAACGCGAAGTTGATAAATAAAAAAACTTAAACTGCAACCAAGACTGTTTTCAACTAATACTAATAGCACAAGGGACTGTAAAGGATGAGCCAGACAATAAGGAATTTTACTTTATTATATGATCCTCCAAACGGTAACTTCATTTTTCCATTGCGGCCAAGCCACGGCCGGCAGTGTTGGCTGCCTGTAAATTCTTTCGTCCCACTGTCTAGTAACAGGAAGTTAGCACCGAGGAAGGGCACCTTGATCACGCGCCTCTCTCATGTGCTTACGAGGTAACGCCACCCCAGGCGTCGCTTAGCAGGCAACGCTCTGGAAAGTTCCATGCCGTCCGCACGGCTTGCTCGGTCCTGACCAATCAGGGCGGAGGAAGTCGCGTGGTGTGTCGAACATACCCGGTCGCCCGTCGCCGGGCCCAGTCTCTTGTATTGTTGCTCACCCGCGAGTCGGATGCGCGCCCTGTAGCAGGGAACATCTCCCGCTTCTCCCGGTGCTGCGAACAAAGTTTCGCCAAACTGTAAGCTCTGGCTCAGCCTCACCTCCCTAGGCCTATGTAGCCCCTTTCAACATGCTTTAGCCAATAAATGGACTTTACCTAAAAATTATCCTATTATTCCATAACGCCCACCGCTTGCCCATACGCCCATCCTGTACAGAACCATTCATGAGTTCCAAAGTGCAACAAGCAGTTGAAGTAACACTTGTACGTAGAGAGTTAAAAGGCATCTACATCTGCATTTATACTCCGCAAGCCACCGAACGGTGTGTCACGGAGGGCACTTTACGTGCCACTGTCATTACCTCCCTTTCCTGTCCCAGTCGCGTATGGTTCGCGGGAAGAACGGCTGCCGGAAAGCCTCCGTGCGCGCTCGAATCTCTCTGATTTTACATTCGTGATCTCCTCGGGAGGTATAAGAAGGGGGAAGCAATATATTCGATACCTCATCCAGAAACGCACCCTCTCGAAACCTGGACAGCAAGCTACACCGCGATGCAGAGCGCCTCTCTTGCAGAGTCTGCCACTTGAGTTTGCCAAACATCTCCGTAACGCTATCACGGTTACCAAATAACCCTGTGACGAAACGCGCCGCTCTTCTTTGGATATTCTCTACCTCCTCTGGCAACCCGACCTGGTACGGGCCCCACACTGATGAGCAATACTCAAGTATAGGTCGAACGAGTGTTTTGTAAGCCACCTCCTTTGTTGATGGATTACAGTTTCTAAGGACTCTCCCAATGAATCTCAACCTGGTACCCGCCTTACCAACAATTAATTTTATATGATCATTCCACTTCAAATCGTTACGTACGCATACTCCCAGATATTTTACAGAAGTAACTGCTACCAGTGTTTGTTCCGCTATCATATAATCATACAATAAAGGATCCTTCTTTCTATGTATTCGCAATACGTTACACTTGTCTATGTTAAAGGTCAGTTGCCACTCCCTGCACCAAGTGCCTATCCGCTGCAGATCTTCCTACGTTTCGCTGCAATTTTCTAATGCTGCAACTTCTCTGTAGACTACAGCATCATCCGCGAAAAGCCGCATGGAACTTGCGACACTATTTACTAGGTCATATATATATATATATATATATATATATATATATATATATATATATATATATATATATATACTCCTGGAAATTGAAATAAGAACACCGTGAATTCATTGTCCCAGGAAGGGGAAACTTTATTGACACATTCCTGGGGTCAGATACATCACATGATCAAACTGACAGAACCCCAGGCACATAGACACAGGCAACAGAGCATGCACAATGTCAGCACTAGTACAGTGTATATCCACCTTTCGCAGCAATGCAGGCTGCTATTCTCCCATGGAGACGATCGTAGAGATGCTGGATGTAGTCCTGTGGAACGGCTTGCCATGCCATTTCCACCTGGCGCCTCAGTTGGACCAGCGTTCGTGCTGGACGTGCAGACCGCGTGAGACGACGCTTCATCCAGTCCCAAACATGCTCAATGGGGGACAGATCCGGAGATCTTGCTGGCCAGGGTAGTTGACTTACGCCTTCTAGAGCACGTTGGGTGGCACGGGATACATGCGGACGTGCATTGTCCTGTTGGAACAGCAAGTTCCCTTGCCGCTCTAGGAATGGTAGAACGATGGGTTCGATGACGGTTTGGATGTACCGTGCACTATTCAGTGTCCCCTCGACGATCACCAGTGGTGTACGGCCAGTGTAGGAGATCGCTCCCCACACCATGATGCCGGGTGTTGGCCCTGTGTGCCTCGGTCGTATGCAGTCCTGATTGTGGCGCTCACCTGCACGGCGCCAAACACGCATACGACCATCATTGGCACCAAAGCAGAAGCGACTCTCATCGCTGAAGACGACACGTCTCCATTCGTCCCTCCATTCACGCCTGTCGCGACACCACTGGAGGCGGGCTGCACGATGTTGGGGCGTGAGCGGAAGACGGCCTAACGGTGTGCGGGACCGTAGCCCAGCTTCATGGAGACGGTTGCGAATGGTCCTCGCCGATACCCCAGGAGCAACAGTGTCCCTAATTTGCTGGGAAGTGGCGGTGCGGTCCCCTACGGCACTGCGTAGGATCCTACGGTCTTGGCGTGCATCCGTGCGTTGCTACGGTCCGGTCCCAGGTCGACGGGCACGTGCACCTTCCGCCGACCACTGACGCCAACATCGATGTACTGTGGAGACCTCACGCCCCACGTGTTGAGCAATTCGGCGGTACGTCCACCCGGCCTCCCGCATGCCCACTATACGCCCTCGCTCAAAGTCCGTCAACTGCACATACTGTTCACGTCCACGCTGTCGCGGCATGCTACCAGTGTTGAAGACTGCGATGGAGCTCCGTATGCCACGGCAAACCGGCTGACACTGACGGCGGCGGTGCACAAATGCTGCGCAGCTAGCGCCATTCGACGGCCAATACCGCGGTTCCTGGTGTGTCCGCTGTGCCGTGCGTGTGATCATTGCTTGTACAGCCCTCTCGCAGTGTCCGGAGCAAGTATGGTGGGTCTGACACACCGGTGTCAATGTGTTCTTTTTTCCATTTCCAGGAGTGTATATTGAAAAGCAATGGTCCCATAAAACTCCCATGTGGCACGCCAGAGGTTACTTTAACGTCTGTAGACGTCTCTCCATTGAGAACAACATGCTGTGCTCTGTTTGCTAAAAACTCTTCAATCCAGTCACACAACTGGTCTGATATTCTGTAGGCCCTTACTTTGTTTATCAGGCGACAGTGCGGAATTGTATCGAACGCCTTCCGGAAGTCAAGGAAAATGGCATCTACCTGGGAGCCTGTATCTAATATTTTCTGGGTCTCATGAACAAATAAAGTGAGTCGGGTCTGTTTCCGGAATCCATGTTGGTTCCTACGGAGTAGATTCTGGGTTTCCATAAACGACATGATACGCGAGCGAAAAACATGTTCTAAAATTCTACAACAGATCGACGTCAGAGATATAGGCCTATAGTTTTGCGCATTTACTCGACGACCCTCCTTGAAAACTGGGAGTACCTGTGCTCTTTTCCAATCATTTGGAGCTTGCCGTTCCTCTACAGACTTGCGGTAGTGATGGAGCAGCTCCTCGTAAGCTGCACATTTCTGTGGTCAATGCTAAGCGACGCTGGTGGCGGTGTGAACGATGCCACTGCATAGTGGATGACTGGAAACGTGTGGTTTGCAGAGATGAATCGCGCTGTACACCGTGGCAGTCTGGTGGAACGCATTGGGTCTGGCGAGTACCTGAATGGCGTTGACGTACCGCTATGCTGTTAAGGGGGCCGCGGTTGACAGCCTATGCTCTCCTGCTATGAAAAGAAATGGCACGCCAGACCATCATTCCTACCTGTCAGGCCATATGGCGGGCGAGAGTCAGGTTCGTATCCCACTGCTGTCTGGGGCGTCTCCAGACACGTGTTCACTAGTCATCGGCGCTGAGTTCGAAGAGAGGAATCTTTACTGAAGAAAATTCTACTCCAGTCAATGAGATTCCAGGCCGAAGACGTGTCTTGAAATGCCCCGCACAGTGGTGTGATACCAACCTGTCTGTCGCCCATATAAGGCCCGACAACCAGGAGTGACGATCTGGGATGCCATCTCTTTTCATAGGAGCTCTTAGGTTGTCATTCGCGGCACCCCACGATATTCTGTACCCCGTTTTGATGCACTTCATGGCAAACCATCCTGAGCTTACATTTCAACAAGATGATAGCCACCGCACACGGGGGACTGCCTTGGCCAGCAACGTCGCCGGATCTATCCCCAATTGACAACGTTTCGAGCATTACTGGCAGTACCCTCCAACTACCTCGGGATTTTGACGATCTAACGCGACAGTTGGACAGAATTTGGCACGATATCCCTGAGGAAAACATCCAGAAACTCTGTCAATCAATTCCAAGCCGAATAACTGCTTGTATAAGGGCCAGACATGGACGAACGCTTTATTGACTTCGTTAGTGCGCGATGCCCTTTCTCTTGAATACGTGGGTGAGTCAAATGAAAACCTTAAATTTGCAATAACAAATCGAAATTTCGCGCCGTTATCCTGTAAGATGGTAAGTGTGCTACAAACAGCGTGCAGAATGGCCTGTAGGTGGCGGCATAGTGCAGATGCACACATACCGTCGCAGTATCAGTATAAAGATGGCCGACCCATGCGACTTGCACCAGGGAAGAACAGCGATCTGTTATTTGGTTTTTGCGTAGTGAAGGTGAAAAACCTATTGAAATTTATCGACGAATAAAGGTTCAGTACGGTGATGCATGTTTGTCACCAGCAGCAAGTCTACGAATGGAGTAGGAAGTTCGCAAATGGTGTGACTTCAGTGGAAGATGCTCCTCGTCGAGGTCAGGCACAACCAGTTTCGGCTCCACAGAACATTGCAGCCGTTGAAGCCATAGTGAAGGAAAACCGCCGAGTGACACTGAAAGACATTGCAGCATGTTTACAGATTAGTCATGGGTCAGCACACCACACTGTGCATGATGTGCTCCAGTTTCACAAAGTGACTGCAAGATGGGTGCCACAGCAGCTGACTCCTGAAATGAGAGAACAACGTGTTGATGCTTGTGAAGAACTTCTTCGGCGCTTTGAACGAGAAGGTGATGGCTTACTAGCAAGAGTCGTTATTGGGGACGAAACCTGGGTTCACTTCCACCAACCGGAAACGAAGAGAACCTGCAAGGAATGGCGCCATTTCTCATCACCAAAACCAAAGAAGTTTCGAACAGAACCATTAGCAGGGAAGGTTATGCTGACTCTCTTTTTGGACGAAAAAGGCGTCATTTTGGAGCATTACATGCCCAGAGGGACCACTGTCACCAGTGCAACATACACAGGTCTCCTAAAAAATCACCTGCGGCCTGTAATCAAATCAAAGCGACGTGGATTGCTGTCAGCGGGTGTCCTTTTGCAACATGAAAATGCAAGGCCCCACACTGCCCGTACAACACTGGCAACAATCACAGACCTGCATTTTGAGTGTCTCCCTCATCCACCATTCTGACCAGACCTTGCCCCAAGTGATTTCCGTATGTTTGGACCACTCAAAGACGCAATGGGAGGAAAGAAGTTCCGTTCTGATGAAGAGGTACGCCACGCGGTGCATGAGTGATTGCGCGGACTACCAAAATAACTTTTTCTAAAGGAGTTTATGCACTTTGTAAGCGCTGGAGACTTGCATTGAGCGTGGACGAGATTATGTTGAAAAGTGATTGCTTTGTACCACGTCTGCACAACAAATAATATTTAAAAAAATATTTAAGGTTTTCATTAGACTTACCCTCCTAAATCATGCAGTTTTTCTGAAATTGTAGCCATTTGTTTGTCTGTACATGAATTGTAAGTGGGCTGCTTCTGTGTTGGCAGCGGTGTGTAGCGCTTTGCATTGGACCTCTGACTTTGTAAGAGACCCTGTGGCTGGTTGGACTCGTTGTTGGAAGTTAATCGCCAGTAGTGTTGGGCAGTTGGAAGTTAGTCGCCAGCAGTGATGGAAGTACTGTTGGGCAGTTGGAGGCGAACGGCCAGTAGTGATGGACGTTAGTTGTGAGAAGTTAGCATTGATGGAGGGTAGAGGTCTGAAGTGTTTGCGTAGGCTTACGATCTGTACATGTTCGACTTCGAGACTGAATATTATTCATGATTATATACCTTTGTATTAGATGTCAATGACGATTTATGTTAGTGTCTGAACTGGATGTCAGATTATTAAGGTAAAAAAATATACATTATTTGGTTTGCAAGAGAATCTTTCCTTTGCTAACCATATGCCTTTTAGTAGTTAGTGGCTTTAGTAGTTAGAATCTTTTATTTAGCTGGCAGTATTGACGCTCGCTGTATTGCAGTAGTTCGCGTAATGACGATTTTTGTGAGGTAAGTGCTTAATGAAATGTATAGGTTATTATTAAGATTTCTTTTCAGTCACGGCCATTCTTTTGAATTAATTATTTGAAGTCAGGTTATCCCTTTTCTTGAGCAGTCAAACTGCGTTGCGCTAGAATATTGTGAGTCAGTGTTGACATGATAAGAATAAGTAAAGAGAAAGTAGGTTCACTTGCATTCCATTTCACTCAGCAGTTTAAGTAAAATAATTAATAAAGAAATTTCAGGATTGCCATAATCTAAAGTATGTGAACGACCTTATTTGCGTGTCGTCTGATCTGCATGCAGCCCACATACTGAAGCTGTCTTACAGGTCCTCTAATCTCTTTGCACTATATAGTTTGACTGTACAAAATTGACACCACAAGAAATCACTAGAGAAGACTGTTCTTTGAGGTAATCTGTCCAAATGTACCAACACCATGATTTTGTAAATATTAGGAAAAGCGTCATTAGAGATGAGAAAGTCCTTAATGCTTGTAAACTTAATTTCATTACAGTAGGTGACATTTCAAAATCACTGCCACACAGATTAGAATTTGAGTTAACCAACTCCATCACATAAATCATTCCAGCAATCTTTAGGTAAAATTAAATATGTTTATGAACAAGAGATTTTGAGACAATACATGGACTCCTAAAATACTACTACTTACCGGGTATCGAATCCGGTACCTACCGCACTTGTTTTCTACGCACGATCTGTTTGCTCAGCAGTAGTGAGACCTTTGCATGTTTGACCAGAAGTAACGGCACCTGTGGTTATTGTTGACAGCACATGTATAGGCATTAAAAATAAAAAATTATTATTACTACCAGTTCGGTGTGCATATGCTAGGGCTTGAAGCGAAACCCTGAATTCTTTCGTGCTGGACCACGATTCGAAACCACGTATGTGGCGTTCGTGGAGACTTATAGGAGTCTGCAGTCTTGGGGAAAACAACGAAATGATCGAACAATATCGCTCCGTGTCGAACAGGTACCACGAAAGAAGGTATCGGATTTCTAATCCAAGTCCAGCAACAAATTTTTCGACGCCTCAAGTACAAATAAAATATGAGCACTGAGACTTTAAATGTCTAGTCGCTCATTACATAAGATAAAGTTTATAGTGTAAGAAAGCTCACTGGCGACACACTTTCTATTTGCGGAGACTTCAGCCTCTGCTATGGCTTAGCCTAAACCGGCTCTACCCCAGCTGGTAGCGAAGGGATGTGATGTTTATAAAGCGGATTCTGATCTACGATGAAACCTGACGTCCTTCACTTGGTATTCCTAAAGGCGAAGAAGATCTGTTCGTGTATGTTTAAAACATACGTCATAAGTGAGAATCGAACCCATACATCGCAACTAAAAAACTAGGATCAATCCACGAGACCAATGAAACCCGAAGCTGCTATATTGATGATTGTGTCGTAACGTATGGCGCGCTTAGCTTAAAAATTAGACACGATTGAAAATATTCTGTTCGGTATTAACTGAGTTAATTATCAGCAGGTTTCCGACGCGGAAATAATGCTAGCGTCATGTCAGCGGCATGTAAACGCGCTTTTAGCCATTACATCCTGGATTCGAAGTCATCTTAAGGTTTTCTCTATTTCAAGAAGTTTCTTATAGCGAGAAATACCATTGCAGAATATATAGTTACCAAATACTGCGATTATAGCTGCCATTATCGCTGTTAACTTCTTCTTTCTGCTGCTGGTGCTGCACGCGTGCTTCAAGAAAGGGTTTAATGCTTCTTGCGCTTTTTTAGAAGCAGTTGCCCAAAAACGGGTATATAGATCGCAGCAAGCAGTTTCGGCGTTATGTGGCAAGCGGACCACTCAAGTACCTAGTTATTTAGTTCCTTCCATGTCTAGGGAATACTTTTCAAGTTAACATCAGACATTTCCAATCTTCCTTTAGGTTACATTAAAACTGAATCAACTGATGACGACGTTACTTCGTAACAGAAACTGCTATGTACTACTTCATTTACTTGCGCCAATGAACAACGCTTGAAAAATGCTAAAACTGGCGGTAATCACCACTCTCAAAGCCATAGGATGTTAATGTCTTCCGATAAATGTCGCAAGCATTCTCTCCAGATGACTTGGTCAACGTCACCTATTTCAACTAGTACAAGGAAGAAAAAATTGCAGAAGTAGCTGTTTTCGTTCCAATAAACTCATTCTACGTAGTCCACGTTCACAATTTCGCGTAATTATTTCGACTGGAGTATCGACCTCAACAATGTGGAGAAATATTTACACGTTGCAGAATCGACATCCGACTCAGAGACCATACACTTCATACACTTAATCGCCAGACAGAAATTCTAAATCAGTGGACTCCAGTTTCAGTAAACTGATGTAGGTTTCGTTTCCTTCCTCCTTTTCTGGCCAGTAAGTGCTTTCCCTTCTAACCAGCGAAATGTGGCAAAATGCGGCCAGTAATCGCTTCACAAACCGCTATTTAGTGCTGTTAACAAGATAAATTTTAACGTAATTTCAGACAAAGGAATTTAGTTTAATCTTAAAAAATCTTAAGCACCGAAGTTCACAAATTTACTCATCATCTTCATCATCATCATTTAAGACTAATTATGCCTTTCAGCGTTCAGTCTGGAGCATAGCCCCCTTATAAAATTCCTCCATGATCCCCTATTCAGTGCTAACATTGGTGCCTCTTCTGATGTTAAACCTGTTACTTCAAAATCATTCTTAACCGAATCCAGGCACCTTCTCCTTGGTCTGCCCCGACTCCTCCTACCCTCTACTGCTGAATCCACGAGTCTCTTGGGTAACCTTGCCTCTCCCATGCGTGTAACATGACCCCACCATCTAAGCCTGTTCGCCCTGACTGCTACATCTATAGAGTTCATTCCCAGTTTTTCTTTGATTTCCTCATTGTGGACACCCTCCTGCCATTGTTCCCATCTACTAGTACCTGCAATCATCCTAGCTACTTTCATATCCGTAACCTCATCCTTGCTGATAAGGTAACCTCGATCCACCCAGCTTTCGCTCCCATACAGCAAAGTTGGTCGAAAGATTGAACGGTGCACAGATAACTTAGTCTTGGTACTGACTTCCTTCTTGCAGAAGAGAGTAGATCGTAGCTGAGCGCTCACTGCATTAGCCTTGCTACACCTCGCTTCCAGTTCTTTGACTATGTTGCCATCCTGTGAGACTATGCATCCTAAGTACTTGAAACCGCCCACCTGTTCTAACTTTGTTCCTCCTATTTGGCACTCAATCCGTTTATATTTCTTTCCCACTGACATTACTTTCGTTTTGGAGATGCTAATCTTCATACCATAGTCCTTACATTTCTGATCTAGCTCTGAAATATTACTTTGCAAACTTTCAATCGAATCTGCCATCACAACTAAGTCATCCGCATATGCAAGACTGCTTATTTTGTGTTCGCATATCTTAATCTCTCCCAGCCAGTCTATTGTTTTCAACATATGATCCATAAATAATATGAACAACAGTGGAGACAGGTTGCAGCCTTGTCTTACTCCTGAAACTACTCTTAACCATGAACTCAATTTACCGTCAACTCTAACTGCTGCCTGACTATCCATGTAAAGACCTTTAATTGCTTGCAAAAGTTTGCCTCCTATTCCATAATCTCGTAGAACAGACAATAACTTCCTCCTAGGAACCCGGTCATATGCCTTTTCTAGATCTATAAAGCATAGATACAATTCCCTGTTCCGCTCATAACACTTCTTCATTATTTGCCGTAAGCTAAAGATCTGGTCCTGACAATCTCTAAGAGGCCTAAACCCACACTGATTTTCATCCAATTTGTCCTCAACTAATACTCGCAATTTCCTTTCAACAATACCTGAGAAGATTTTACCCACAACGCTGATTAAAGAGATACCTCTGTAGTTGTTACAATCTTTTCTGTTTCCATGTTTAAAGATTGGTGTGATTACTGCTTTTGTCCAATCTGATGGAACCTGTCCCGACTCCCAGGCCATTTCAATTATCCTGTGTAGCCATTTAAGACCTGACATTCCACTGTATTTGATGAGTTCTGACTTAATTTCATCCACCCCAGCTGCTTTACTGCACTGCAATCTATTGACCATTTTCTCCACTTCCTCAAATGTGATCCTACTTCCATCATCATTCCTATCCCATTCTACCTAGAAATCTGAAACATTACTGATCGTATTTTTACCTACATTGAGCAACTCTTCAACATATTCCCTCCATCTGCCCAAGGCATCCACAGGATTCACCAGCAGTTTTCCTGACCTGTCCAAAATACTTGTCATTTCCTTCTTACCTCCCTTTCGAAGACTGCTAATTACACTCCAGAATGGTTTTGCAGCAGCTTCACCCGTAGTCTCCAACCTGTTTCCAATGTCTTCCCAAGATTTCTTCTTGGATGCTGCAATTATCTGTTTGGCTTTGTTTCTTTCTTCAACACAACTTTCTCTGTCTACCTGAGTTCTAGTATGTAGCCATTTTTGATACGCCTTCTTTTTCCTTTTACAGGCTGCCTTGACTGTGTCATTCCACCAAGCTATTTGCTTCATCCTACTTTTACACACTACTGTTCCAAGACATTCTTTAGCCACTTCTAGTACTGTGCCTTGGCCATTCCTTTTCCAATGACTGTAATTGACTACATTCAACTAACTGGTACCTTTCTGAGATCGCTGTTATGTACTTGTGCCTGATTTCCTTATCCTGAAGTTTCTCCACTCTTATCCTCCTACATATGGACCTGACCTCCTGCACTTTCGGCCTCACAATCCCAATTTCACTGCAGATTAAATAATGATCAGTGTCATCAAAGAATCCCCTGAATACACGTGTGTCCCTCACAACCTTCCTGA
The DNA here is from genome assembly GCF_021461385.2 of Schistocerca piceifrons. Lineage (NCBI taxonomy): Eukaryota > Metazoa > Arthropoda > Insecta > Orthoptera > Acrididae > Schistocerca > Schistocerca piceifrons. Next base: position 694,603,912 of record NC_060141.1, read on the forward strand.
ATTCCTGATCTGTTATTATATAGTCAATGACAGATCTGGTTCCCCTGCCTTCCCAAGTATACCGGTGAATGTTCTTACGTTTAAAAAAGGAGTTTGTGATTACTAAGCCCATACTGGCACAGAAATCCAAGAGTTGTTTCCCATTCCTGTTGGCCTCCATATCCTCTCCAAATTTACCCATAACCTTTTCATACCCTTCTGTTCGATTTCCAATCCTGGCATTAAAATCACCCATGAGCAGAACACTGTCCTTGTCCTTTACTCTGACAACTACATCACTGAGTGCCTCATAAAAACTATCCATCTTATCTTGATCTGTCCCTTCACAATGCGAATATACTGACACAATCCTAATTTTCTTGCTAGACACTGTCAAATCTGTCCACATCAGTCGTTCGTTTACGTACCTTATTGCAACTACTCTGGGTTCCATTTCTTTCCTGATGTAAAGCCCTACACCCCATTGTGCTAGTCCTGATTTGACTCCTGACAGGTAGACCTTGTATTCTCCCACTTCCTCTTCTTTCTCACCCCTTACCCGAATGTCACTAACAGCTAAAACGTCCAGCCCCATCTTACTTGCAGCCTCTGCCAGCTCTACCTCCTTCCCAGAGTAGCTCCCATTGATATTAATAGCTCCCCATCTCATTACCATTTGTTTGCCAAGTCGTATCTTAGGAGTCCCTGGTTTGTCAGTTAAAGGTGGGGCTCCGTCACCTCCAAAGGTCCGAGGCATTTGGCTCCGATTGTTGCCAGCATCATATTTAAAGTACCAGGGAAGCAGGTTGCTAGCCTTACTTGCCCCGAGTCCCATTGGGTTTTACCCCTAACGGTTGAGGGACTAACCGGTGGATTTGATAGTCTTTGCCGTATGAGCACAAAGGTGACCACGACTCAGAATATGTCCGAGATGCCCAGCCTTATTCCAAAGTAACTGGTATCCCGACTGTCGGGACCACTTACTTGGCCACTCATACGTTGCTCGTGGTTCATGAACTAGGACATGACTACAGGAACCCACACCATGAACCACAAATTTACTGAATAAGAAAAACTTATTATCCACGTAGGAAAACTATTAAAAACAAATTCTGCACATTTTGTGTCAGTTCGATCTTTTCGTCTGTGTTGTTTAGTTTGCACTTTGGGCACCTGAGGGTTATCAGTGAGCACTATGGGACTTAACATCTGAGGTCATCAGTCCCCTAGAACTTATAACTACTTAAACCTAACTAACCTATGGACATGACACACATCCATGCCCGAGGCAGGATTTGAACCTGCGACCGTAGCAGTCGCGTGGTTCCGGACTGAAGCGTCTTAAACCGCTCGGCCACAGCGGCCGGCCCGCTCTAGTCCCTAAACCAAGTTACAGAAACGCAAATAATACTTATTAACATATACTTTGGATATTTTCGCACGCAGCTGCCACGTCTTTGAGACACGATCTGTAGTCTCTTCCTCTATGCCTCAAGGCTGGTGTTCTTTCTGCTAGAAGTATAACTGAAGTATAGTAACAATGCAAGATACGTCTGGCAACTCTGTGACCGACAGTTACTTCCTGGGCGACACAGAATTAGTCTACAAAATTCATTTGTCACTAATATACCATTTCCATTACATAATCTGGCTGATATTCACAAAAGTTGTGAAATAAAGTTATCATTTTATTGTTTCGAGTGCAGGAAAATCATTCGACGTGGAAATTGCAATTAATCTCGTCTTTTACGTTGTGAGCCGGCCGGAGTGGCCGTGCGGTTCTAGGCGCTACAGTCTGCAACCGATCGACCGCTACGGTCGCAGGTTCGAATCCTGCCTCGGGCATGGATGTATGTGATGTCCTTAGGTTAGTTAGGTTTAATTAGTTCTAAGTTCTAGGCGACTGATGACCTCAGACGTTAAGTCGCATAGTGCTCAGAGCCATTTGAACCATTTTACGTTGTGAGATTATCTGTACTAGCCAGCACTGTAGCAATAGGGAGAATAACAATTATTTTGTTTATGAAATGCCACATTTCCATACTGCTTCATTGTGACAGAGGACAGCAAGTAAACACAGTCCGTTCTGGAGTCCAGAATAAGTAATATCTTACTAATTCGTGGTAATATAGGCACGCTCCAGCCATTGGAATAGGCTTTCGTCGTAAACATATCGTGATAATCTCTCATTTGAATTAGCACAGTGCATATTTCAATAGCGTTGTCGATTATTTTACGAAACACAAGAGTAAAAAACAGAGAGAAATTTATCAACAGGATATTCTTTCACATTATCTAAAACAGTCTGACAATCCCTAGGTAGTTTACTGATTCCAAGTTTCTAAACTCATGCTCATAAATTACGGATAATTGCAGAATGTGGTGCCACACAACGTGGCACTACACAAAACCGGCGCTAATAGCATAGGCACATAGAGAACACACACGAAACAGATCTGTTAAATCCACGGTATTGGTGATAAGTTGAGAAAAATGTTCCGTAACTCGTGTGTGACAAAACGCCACTGTTTCCTGCGCATGTACCCCGACATCAGTATGGGATATGATCACCATGCACACGTACACAGGCCGCACAACGGGTTGGCCTACTCTGGATCAGGTGGTCAAGCAGCTGCTGGGGTATAGCCTCCTATTCTTGGACCAGTGCCTGTTGGAGCTCCTGAAGTGTCCTAGGAGTTCGAAGACGTGCAGCGATACGTCGAACGCGAGCATCCTAGACGTGATCGATAGGGTTTAGGTATAGAGAACGGGTAGGCCACTCCATTCGCCTGATATCTTCTGTTTCAATGTACTCCTCCGCGATGGCAGCTCGGTGAGGCCGTGCGTTATCATCCATCAGTAGGGAGGTGGGACCCACTGCACCTCTGAAAAGGCGGACATACTGGTACAAAATGATGTCCCGATACACCTGACCTGTTACAGTTCCTCTGTCAAAGAGATGCAGGGGTGTACATGCACCAATCATAATCCCACCCCTTACCATCAAACCACGAACTCCATACAGGTACCTTTCAGTGACATTAAGGGGTTGGTATCTGGTTCCTGGTTCACGCCGGATGAAAACCTGGCGAGACTCACTGTTCAGACTATACCTGGACTCGTCCGTGAACGTAACCTGGGACCACCGATCCGATGACCATGTACTGTGTTCTTGACTCCAGGCTTTACGGGCTCTCCTGTGACCAGGGGTCAGTGGAATGCACCTCGCAGGCCTCCGGGCGAATAAAGTCTGTCTGTTCAGTCATCTGTAGACTGTGTGTCTGGAGACAACTGTTCCAGTGGCTGCGGTAAGGTCCCGAGCGAGGCTACCTGCAGTACTCCGTGGCCGTCTGCGGGCACTGACTGTGAGATATCGGTCTTCTTGTGATGTTGTGTGCTGTGGACGACCCGTACTGTAGCGCCTGAACACGTTTCCTGTCTGCTGGAATTGTTGCCATAATGTTGAGATCAGGCACACGGAGGACCCGTGCTAGGACTTGCTGTGTTAGACCGGCCTCCACTCGCCCTAGTATTCTACTCATCATAACGTCATCAATATGTGTTCTTTGAGCCATTTTCAACACACAGTCTCCATTATCACGTCTGAAAACGTCTGCACAGTTACTCGCTGCTCCGTACTCTGACATACATCAACACTCCTCTGTGTATGTGGACTACTGCCAGCGCCACCGTGCGACGACCGCAAGTCAAATGCACCACCTGGTCATACCCCGAGGTGATTTAAACCCGCAAACTGTCCACCAGAGCGTTGTTTCACCCTCTATCAGCATTATCCTTAATTTATGAGCATGAGTGTAGAAACCTACTAGCTCTGAACAAAATATTATGTCCACACTGCCCTTTGCTCGAGCATATGTCTTTTGTTAGGTCTCAGCCATTAATTACTGTTAAGACGTCACTATAAAAACATCATAACAAGTCACAAGTAGGAATATTACGTCGGAATTCACAATGAGTCAAATGACGACGATCAAGCAAAAACATGTTAATAGTCACATCTTTTATTTTTGTTATTTTAGAGTGGAGCATGCAGTACAACTGATCCCGACTTCTGAACCTTGACTGTTGAATGTAAATATCGCACGATACTTAAATGGTCGCACTTCAAACAATACCTCGCAAATGTTAATTGTTTTCCGTTTGTGTCTGTATTTTATCACACTTGAACAACGTTTCAGGCATGCAAAATCGAAATCGTTATTGCGAAATGAGTACGAGAACTTCAGGTAAGAAAATAACCGATAATAAATACATTCACAGTGCTGCGCCACGTGGACCTGATCGGAGGCGCCTGACGCTGGCGGCGGGAGGCGCATGGCCGGTATCGTGCAGCTGCTGTGAGGCTCGGAAACCGTCCAGCGTAAACTGTTCTGGTCTTGATGCAGCCACGGACTGTTTGGTGAGAATAGTCCTGGAACTTTTTGGTATCGCATGTACTCTGTCTTCACGCCTCGAGTGGCCTACCGGGACCATCCGACCGCCGTGTCGTCCTCACTGGAGGATGCGGATAGGAGAGGCGTGGGGTCAGCACACCGCTCTCTCGGTCGTTATGATGGTATTCTTGACCGAAGCCGCTACTATTCGATCGAGTAGCTCCTCAATTGGCATCACGAGGCTGAGTGCAGCCCGAAAAATGGCAACAGTGCATGGCGGCCTGGATGGTCACCCATCCAAGTGCCGACCACACCCAACAGCGCTTAACTTCGGTGATCTCACGGGAACCGGTGTATCCACCGCGGCAAGGGCGTTGCGTTTGGATTAGAGAATGGAACGAATTATGTTTGAAGTTCCATCACACTGATAACTTAAGCAGATACCTGATACGTGTCTTAAGAAGCTAGGGAAAGGAGTGGACTCGGACGCACGATTTTTTGCTTACGGAGCACAAAGCTTACCACTGGACCACATCACACACATTTTCGTAACAGCCCGAGAAGACTGGCAGTCCTCCGTACATACACTTCCGGATCCCACTATGTAGCCAGATCACGCCTACGGCAGAACTTGTAATTCTGAGGGGTGGACAGGAACGGGGCTGCGTGAAGTGGCGCCTCGGACTTTGTATCTGCGGCAGCCGGCCGGCGGTCAGATTGTATGTTTAATAGTGTACTTTCACATGTCGATCAAATACACTACTGGGCATTAAAATTGCTACACCAAGAAGAAATGCAGATGATAAACGGGTATACATTGGACAAATATATTATACTAGAACTGACACGTGATTACATTTTCACGCAATTTGGGTGCATAGATCCTGAGAAATCAGTACCCAGAACAACCAACTCTGGCCCTAATAGCGGCCTTGATACGCCTGGCCATTGAGTCAAACAGAGCTTGGATGGCGTGTACAGGTACAGCTGCCCATGCAGCTTCAACACGGTACCACAGATCATCAAGAGTAGTGACTGGCGTATTGTGACGAGCTAGTTGCTCGGTCACCATTGACCAGACGTTTTCAATTGGTGAGAGATCTGGAGAATTTGCTGGCCAGGGCAGCAGTCGAACATTTTCTCTATACGGAAAGGCCCGTACAGCACCTGCAACATGCGGTCGTGCATTATCCTGCTGAAATGTAGGGTTTCGCAGGGATCGAATGAAGGGTAGAGCCATGGGTAGCAACACATCTGAAATGTAACGTGCACTGTTCAAAGTGCCGTCAGTGCGAACAAGAGGTGACCGAGACGTGTAACCAATGGCACCCTATACCATCATGCCGGGTGATACACCAGTATGGCGATGACGAATACACGCTTCCAATGTGCGTTCACCGCGATGTCGCCAAACATGGATGCGACCATCATGATGTTGTAAACAGAACCTGGATTCATCGAAAAAAATGACGTTTTACCATTCGTGCACCCAGGTTCGTCGTCGAGTACACCATCGCCGGCGCTCCTGTCTGTGATGCGGCGTCAACCATCAGTTGACTCAGGGATCGAGACGTGGGTGCACGATCCGTTACGGCCATTCGGATAAGATGCCTGTCATCTCGACTGCTAGTGATACGAGGCCGTTGGGATCCAGCGCCGGCAGTTGTGGCCGCGCGGTTCTAGGCGCTTCAGTCCGGAATCGCGCGACTGCCACGGTCGCAGGTTTGAGTCCTGCCTCGGGCATGGATGTGTGTGATGTGCGTAGGTTAGTTAGGTTTAAGTAGTTCTAAGTTCTATGGGACTGATGACCTCAGATGTTAAGTCCCATAGTGCTCAGAGCCATTTGAACCATTTTTTTTTTTTGGGATCCAGCACGGCGTTCAGTATCATCCTCCTGAACCCACCGATTCCATATTCTGCTAACAGTCATTGGATCACGACCAATGGAAGCAGCAATGTCGCGATACGATAAACCTCAATCGCGATAGGCTACAATCCGACCTTTATCAAACTCGGAAACGTGATGGTACGCATTTCTCCTCCTTACACGAGGCATCACAACAACGTTTCACCAGGCAACGCCGGTCAACTGCTGTTTGTGTATGAGAAATCGGTTAGAAACTTTCCTAATGTCAGCACGTTGTAGGTGTCGCCACTGGCGCCAACCTTGTGTGAATGCTCTGAAAAGCTAGTCATTTGAATATCACAGTATCTTCTTCCTGTCGGTTAAATTTGGCGTCTGTAGCATGTCATCTTCGTAGTGTAGCAATTTTAATGGCCAGTAGTGTATTTTGAATGGCTTCCACTGAAGATGTGACAGTAATTAAGTAATATTTGTTTTTTGAACCCAGATTCGATGTTAGCCACCTATCCTACAATTGCTTTCTCATGTCAGGTTCCGTGTAATCTACATGAGGAAGCATGAACATAATGAAAAAAGTTAGGCACACAGTGTCATTTTGGCATAGAAGTAACACTCTCGATTGGCAGTGCCCTGGTTGATACGCAAGACGGTTCGCATCTCGGTTGAGAAATGCTGTTATTTGGAAGTCTTTGTCTCGTTTTCTTTTTTCGAACTGTACACGGCCACAATGAAATTCAGTGAATAAATCATAACACAAGTTCTGAATCATAAGCCATCTCACACTATCCATTTAATACACACATAAAAAAAAGTTTCGCATCACCTCGGTTCCGAGGGGTCCGGAACCTGTACAGAAAATTTGAGTAGAGATCAACACGAACGTCATTTCCGCCTTTTTTATTGCTCATGAAAACCACACATTGCATGTTGGGCCACCATACAGCGAGATCTTCAGAGGTGGTGGTCCAGACTGCTACACACGCCTGTACCTCTAATACCCAGTAGCATGTCCTCTTGCATTGATGGATGGCTGTATTCGTCGTGGCATACTATCCACAGATTCATCAAGGCACTGTTGGTCCACATTGTCCCACTCCTCAACGGCGATTCGGCGTATATCCCTCAGAGTGGTTGGTGCGTCACGTCGTCCTTAAAGAGCCCTTTTCAATCTGTCCCAGGCATGTTCGATAGGGTTCATGTCTGGAGAACATGCTGACCACTGTATCCTGTGCAAGCTTCTTCATCTCCCAGTACCACTGCAGCCTACATCCTTCTGAATCTTCTTAGTGTATTCATCTCTTGGTCTCCCTCTACGATTTTTACCCTCCACGCTGCCCTCCAATACTAAACTGGTGATCCCTCGATGTCTCAGAACATGTCCTACCAACCGATCCCTTCTTCTAGTCAAGTTGTGCCACACACTTCTCTTCTTCCCAATCCTATTCAACACCTCCTCATTAGTTATGTGATCTACCTATCTAATCTTCAGCATTCTTCTGTAGCACCACATTTCGAAAGTTTGTATTCTCTTCTTGTCCAAACTATTTATCGTCCATGTTTCACTTCCATACATGGCTACACTCCATACAAATACTTTCAGAAACGACTTCCTGACACTTAAATCAATACTCGATTTTAACAAATTTCTCTTCTTCAGAAACGCTTTCCTTGGCATTGCCAGTCTACATTTTATATCCTCTCTACTTCGACATCATCAGTTATTTTGCTCCCCAAGTAGCAAAACTCCTTTCCTACTTTAAGTGTCTCATTTCCTAAACTAATTCCCTCAGCATCACCCGAATTAATTCGACTATATTCCATTATCCTTGTTTTGCTTTTGTTGATGTTCATCTTATACCCTCCTTTCAAGACACTGTCCATTCCGTTCAACTGCTCTTCCAAGTCCTTTGCTGTCTCTGACAGAATTACGATGTCATCGGCGAACCTCAAAGTTTTTATTTCTTCTTGAGTTAGCAGCTATTAATTTCTGACGCTCTCCTAAACACGGAAATTCCAAAACAAGCAGATCTAATACAGGCTGGCAGAATACCTAGTGTGTCATTTTCAATTAGCTTATGGTCTTCAGAACTCCGTTCATAAAATTCAAAGTCAGATGGACTTTGTCCATTTCTGTCGAAGACGCACTGCGCCATTTTCACTCGGTATATCTCTTGTTTTCCATGGAAAAGGTGTGTCATCTCAGATCATATGACACCATTTAGAAAGTGCAGCATACGCGACTTGTAGAACGACGTAGTGGTTAAGGCGGACAGTTTCTTATACGCAGGTAGGGAGTTCAAATCCTGTCACTTCCATGAAGTGCACTTGGTAGTAAGAGTTATTAGTTTAAGATGATAGTATTCACAATTTTAATATATATAACTGAGGATGTAGTGGAGTCAATGCTTGACGTTTCGTCAACACCGCTCGTAAAGCGCCACTGTTTCTCTTTATTCATTGTCATTTATGCTGCGCTTTCGTCTCTGTTGGTGTCCTGTTTACGTGAAAATAAAAAGAACACAAGTTAATATGATACTTTTTCTCAATGTAAAAAAACTGAATACTTTCTTTTTGATGCTTTCATCGGCACTGACGTCATTCACTATGTGACCAGAAAAACGTGTTTCACCTCTGTCTTTTGTGATCAATAGTCGTAAATTTATTTAAAATAAAAAAAAAGTTATTGAATGAGTGAAAAGAGTGAAATAGACACCATAGTTTTTATGTATAATTTGATTTTTCTCTTCTGCGAGGGAAACGTTAATTTTTCAGAAATAAAATTATCTCCCTAACAACACAATAATTGAGTAACGTATTCAGTTTCCATCCTCCTCTATAACTGCATTTCACTGCTGGGTAGTAGAGGGGACAAGTTTCCGTATGAATCTGTTATTCTGTGACAACTCTTAGCAAGCGTCGGGAACTGCCCCAAACTGCGCGCTGGCTTGGTTGTCTGTGTTGGTCTTTTAAACCTAATAATTTTCTCCCTCTCTGCCCATACGTGCTCTACGGACCTGCGGTCAGCAGCTTCGAGAGGCCAGTCCAACAGCTCGTCTCTCCATCCATTTGAAACCAGTGGTTTACACAGTTCGCCGTGTGGACAGGAGAACTGACATGTTGCAAGATTATTCTGCCTCCCGACAATCTCAAACGAACTGAAGGAAGCATTACGTTTTCCAGTACTTCGCAGAAATGGCTGCAATAAGGACGGTCCAGTTGCCACAGAACGCCCCAACCACTTGCTGACCTCCATCCCCGAGCTGTGACATCAGTTCGGCCAATCTTTTCCTCTGGTGGGCATATTTGCTGTCGCATCTCGCTCCGCTTGGTCGACATACTTTGCAGGATAAAACGCTTCTCCACCATACAAATAACTTCCTTAAGCACGCCAGTGCGATGTTTAATTTCGCAGTCTTGTGTTGCTCCTCCGAGATTTCGTTAACCGCTGTTTTCGCTCATGTTTTCCTTTCTCGTTGAGACGACGACGAATGGTTGACCTGCTCACACTTCCTCATTATGGTGCTAGTCGAGAAAAGGTCTTCATCACTGTAATGGAGTATACTATTGTCCTGGTACTGCATGATAGTCTGTGGACGTCCAGAGCAATGACGTCGATTGACGTGGCCTTCCTCCAACATCCTCTTCACCCAGAGATGTGTCATAGATTCACGGCCGGCCGAAGTGGCCGTGCGGTTAAAGGCGCTGCAGTCTGGAACCGCAAGACCGCTACGGTCGCAGGTTCGAATCCTGCCTCGGGCATGGATGTTTGTGATGTCCTTACGTTAGTTAGGTTTAACTAGTTCTAAGTTCTAGGGGACTAATGACCTCAGAAGTTGAGTCCCATAGCTCTCAGAGCCATTTGAACCATAGATTCACGGGAAACGGCACAAGAATGCGACGTTTTTCAAATTCATTGAGTTGTGACAATTGTCAACAAAGGAAGTGTCGACAAGAGAGGATGAAATGAAGTGCGCTACAACGTGGAGAGCAGTTCCTTCGCCTCAGAAGTCAAATTCATTCCCTATTACATGCTTTGAAGAAAGATTTAATAATTTACACTCACGCTCATAAATTAAGGATAATGCTGATACATGGTGAAATAATGCTCGGTGGGCGGTTTGCGGGTTTAAATTACCTCGGGGTACGACTATGCGGTGCATCTGACCTGCGGTAGTCGCACGGTGGCGCTGGCAGCAGTCCACATACGCAGAGGTGTGTTGGAATATGTCAGAGTACGGTGCAGCGAGTAAGTGTGCAGACATTTTCAGACGTGCTAATGGTGAGTATGTGTTAACAATGCCTCGAAGAACACATATTGATGAGGTTATGAAGGGTAGAATACTAGGGCGACTGGAGGCTGGTCAAACACAGCAGGTCGTAGCACGGGGCCTCCGTGTGCCACAAAGCGTGATCTCAAGATTAAGGCAACGATTCCAGCAGACAGGAAAGGTGTCCAGGCGCTACAGTACGGGACGTCCAGAAGAAGACCGATATCTCACCATCAGTGGTCTCAGACGGCCACGGAGTACTGCAGGTGGCCTTGCTCGGGACCTTAGCGCAGCCACTGGAACAGTTGTCTCCAGACACACAATCTACAGATGACTGAACAGACAGGGTTTATTCGCCCGGAGGGCTGCAAGGTGCATTCCACTGACCCCTGGTCACGGGAGAGCCCGTAAAGCCTGGTGTCAAGAACACAGTACATGGTCACTGGAACAGTGGTCCCAGGTTATGTTCACGGACGAGTCCAGGTATAGTCTGAACAGTGAGTCTCACCGAGTTTTCATCTGGCGTGAACCAGGAACCAGATACCAATTCTTAATGCCCTTGAAAGGGGCCTGTATGGAGGTCGTGGTTTGATGGTGTGGGGTGGGATTATTATTGGTGCACATACACCCCTGCATGTCTTTGACAGAGGAACTGTAACAGCTCAGGTGTATCGGGACGTCATTTTGCACCAATATGTCCGCCTTTTCAGGGGTGCAGTGGGTCCCACCTTCCTCCTGATGGATGATAACACACGGCCCCACCGAGCTGCCATCGTGGAGGAGTACATTGAAACAGAAGATATCAGTCGAATGGAGTGGCCTGCCTGTTCTCCAGATCTAAACCCCCATCGAGCACGTCTGGGATGCTCTCAGCCGATGTATCGCTGCACTTCTTCAAACCCCTATGACAGTTCAGGAGCTCCGACATGCACCAGTTCATGAATGGGAGGCTATACCCCAGCAGCTGCTCAACCACCTGATCTAGTGTGTGCCAACTCGTTGTGCGGCCTGTGTACGCGTCCATGGAGATCATATCCCATATTGATGTTGGGGTACATGCGCAGGAAACAGTGGCGTTATGTAGCACATGTGTTTCGGGACGGTTTTCTCAACTTATCACCAATACCGTGGACTTACAGATCTTTGTCGTGTGTGTTCCCTGTGTGCCTATGCTATTAGCGCCAGTTTTGTGTAGTGCCACGTTGTGTGGCACCACATTCTGCAGTTATCCTTAATTTATGATCATGAGTGTAGTTCCTCGTGACTATTGTTTAGTGGAACGTGTAAATATATTTTGTCTCTAAACATCATACGCAGTAATACTAAGGTAAAATTTAGATTCAAACTGTAATCCCGCTCATGTTGTGCCTGATATTGTAATTAAAATAACTGTGTTACCTTACATATTACACCACAGAAGTGTGTAACGGCGCTTCATACAAGTGGGAAGATAGTGCTGTAGGTGAGGTGGTGAGTTCGTAATGTATTGTTATCGGGTTCGAATTCTGCCGCTTCGTTGTAAACGAAAAATTGTTAGTTTAGGAGGACAACGTGAGCTGTAACGTTCAAAGTACTCGCAGTATTGTAAACATTTGTGTACATGACTTCCAATGCTCGTTGGATGAAGACAAGAACAGACAGACTCCTCTGGTTTCCCTATTACAAATACACCTCACTCTGAGGATGAACTCAGCCTTCGGTTGCTAATAGTTTTGTATGTTTAGCAGTGCTATACTCTCAGACCTTACAATCGGTTTCAACTAATGATTTCCACAGCTACAGGAACACAATGTATGATACCTCTTACTCAAAGTATAACGCAGTGCTATCATACTAAAAGATCTATCTGACATAGTCTGTGCAGTATTGGTTTAATATGGATAATATGTTTTTCTTATTCGATAAATTTGTGAACGTTGGTTCCTAATATTTTTTAAAGATTAAACTAAATTCATTCACCTACGACACGTTAAAACAAATCCTGCTAACAGCACTAAATAGCGGTTTGTGAAGTAGTCACTGACCGCATTTTGTCACATTTCGTGGTTAGAAGGGAAAAAGCTTACTGACCAGAAAATTAATCTCGCAGAAGGAAACGAAACCTGCATCAGGTTACTGAAACTGGAGTCCACTGAGTAAGAATTTCGGTCTGGCGACTATGTGTATGGCTTCTGAGTCGGATGTCAGTTCTACAACGTTAAAACATTTTTCTGCGTTGTTGATGTGGATACTACAGTTACAGCAGCTCTGTGAAAATGAGAATTTGGACCACGTAGCATGAATGCAACGGAAACAGTTGATGTCCTGCAATATTTTCCTCTTTATACTACCTGAAATAGGTGACGTTGACCAAATCTTCTGCTGAGAATGATCGTGACATGCAGTAGAAGACATTAAAATCCTCTGGGTTTCAGAGTGATGTTTACGCCAGTTTTAGCTTTTTACAAGTGTCATTCATAAACGCAAATAAATTAAGCAGTGCAACGCAATTTCTTTTATGAAGTTATTTCATCAGTTAATTCACTTTTAAATGTAGCCTACGAATAATTGGAGATGTCCGATATGAACTTGAAAAGTATTCCGTACATATGGAAATAACTAAATATCTACTTGTTACGGTCCGCTTGTCATAGAATACCTCAGACACTTACTGCGATCTAAATATTTTATCTGTTTTTGGGCAACTGCTTTTAGAAATGACCTTCAATGTTTTCTTCAAGCACGTGTGTAGCAGCTGCAGAAAAAGGAAGTTAATAGAAATTTCTCGAAATAGATAAAATTTTAAAATGACTCCGAATCCTGGCCATGATGGCTAAAAGCGCGTTTACATCCCGCTGATATGAGACTAGCATAATTTCGGTCTCAAAACCCTGCTGATAATTACCTAGTTAATGGCGAAATGAATATATTACACCGTGTCTAATTTGTAAGCTAAGCGCATAATACGTTATAACACTGTCATAAATGTAGCAAGTCCGGGCTTCATTGGTCTCGTGGGTTGACGCTAGTTTTGCAAGGTATGTGTTGGATTCTCACTTACGACGTATCTTTTAAGCACACACGAACAGATCTTTTTCATCTCTAGTAATACAAGGTAAATAACGTCAAGTTGCATCGTGGTTTAGAATTCGCATTATAAACACCATGTCCCTTGTTACTAATTGCGGCAGAGCCGGTTTAGCTAGGCCACAGCAAAGGCTGAGGTCGCGGCAAATAGAAACTCTGTCGCCAATGAGCTTCCTCACACTTGAAACTTTATTTTTCTTAACGAGCAACTAGTCATTTAAGGTCACAGTGCTCTTATTTTATTTGAGCTTGAGACGTTGGGAAATTTGCTGGACTTGCACTCGATTTCGGATCTCTTCTTTCATAATACCTGATCCACTCGAACTATATAGTTCGATCATTTCGTTGTTTTCCCCGAGACTGCAAACTTCGATAGGTCGCCACGAAATGCACATATGTGGTTTCGAATCCTGGTCCAGCATAAAAGTATTCAAGGTTTCATTTAAAGCCCTAGCATAAGCACACCGAACTACTAGCGATAAATAATTTTCTCCCTCTCTGCCACGGACACCTTACTCACACAATACCGCAACTGAGCTAGGCGTTAAGCAGAGTGTATGACCGGAAGTACAATCATCTTCGATAAAAGAAGGCTTGACAGCAACAACTGATCAGTCTTCCGTGGTAGTCGGAAGTGTCAGCATGGAGTCATCCAAAGTGCTAAACATCCCTCAGCTAACAGCGAGGAAGACAAGACCAGAGGATGAACGCTTCGGTTTGTAGTTATTACGGCAGAGCCTGGATAATCTGGCTACTGACATTGGCAACATAAATAACACCGAAAATGGTAAACCACTTAGCGAGAAGAATGTAAATGTGCTTACACCTATTACAGAACCGTTTTGCGATAGCATTATGGTGATTAAAACTATGATCAAGTGGACTGCCAAGCACGATTAGAAAGAGAACGGTCTGTAGTGTTAAAGAAGGAGATGTGTGACTCATTTAAGTATTATCTACGTAGTTAATTGTCGTCACTGCAAGACATTGTGTCAAGGCGAAGCTGCCTTTCTCCTACACGGGAACGACAGTGTGACAGCGAGAGGGATACGGGAAAAAATCGGCAAGGAAACATTGCAAACTATTTCGAAGAAGTACAAAAATCCTGTGGTTATTCCATATAAAGTGGAATTATCTGACGTTAAAATGGATGTTCTAATGGAAGAGCTGCCTGGAATACTGCAGCAGTTACGTGTAGACAAGTATTACCTTTTGTATTTGGACATAACGCAAGACTTCGCCGGAATTTTTAAGAAAATGGAGATGTGCGACTACTTAATGTCAACCCAGGACTTCTGCATGAAAGGAGATCACCAGGGAAACAGAAATGTGATTGTGGACAACGATAAGATAGTTGGAATTGACTGTCTAACGTGGTTAAGCTCCAACTATAGAGTAAAGATATATAACAAATGTATATGTCAGATCACAAGTCCAGGATTGAACAAAGACATTGGTAACCACATTACAGATTTTATAAAGTGTCCAGACATACGACTACGAGAAGCTTATAGTCTTCCTTGGCTCAGCCGCATGGCATTACCAAGTTTGAGGCTACAATATACAACTACAGAATAAATCGTGTATTCGATCGTGTGCACGAATGTTTACGTGTACTAGACAGCAATAGACAGTTTTTTCAGTGTGCTCCACTTTACTCTGTGCCACTTGCTTCCATATGGCGTCAAATAACGGATAACGTACAAAATAACTGTTGTGTTGTGTTTAATAACGTTCTATAGTTTGTGTATTGGGTTAATAAGAATATCCGAAAATTGAAAGGTGTATAAGTAAGTCTTGCAGATACTCCAGACAGAAAAAAGTTTATCAGCTATGTTCAGTCTGCATACAGGTTTAATTATCTACCAATAAACTACGTGGAGATTCTTAACTCTGACTCCAATAAAGACAACATAAATATTATACGAAAGTGTTATGTTAAAGCAGGAGAAACTTATTTTTCTCAGTCTAGAACACTGTTCTCCACAATACCGTCCGATATAGACATTGCAGAAGTGGGATTGGTTGACACGAGCAATGTTATTCCACATGTCCAAGAAAAACAGTAAATGTATCACACGGAATTAAACCATTTCCCATTAAAGAAATTAAACCTTTAAGTACAATTCATGTGTTATGTGCACGAAAAAGGAAACTGGAAATGGAAGACATCGAAGTAAAGAAAAGAAAACTAGAGTACACAGAGAAGACAACTGCTATAAAGGACGAATATAAGCTGCAAATGGAAAAGGAAGAGGCTATTGCGGAGACAAGGTTTACATATGGCTTTAAAAGCAGAGTATGGAGAAATCTGGCTACGACGGGGGGATACAAGATAATAGCATTTACTGTAAAGAGCAGTGGTAAGTGGCCATATTTTGGAGTACTGGCCGAAAACAACGGATTAAAGCATGTTAACGATGTTGAAGGAAACACCAAAAATCTCTTTATTAAACTCCCTTCCTCCTTGGATCTGCTTAAAAAAGAGAGATACGTTATATCGAAATGTGGTGGGCTTGATGTCATACACTTACCAACAGAAGAACCGTTTGCAGAGCTTAAGAACCTTTAGTGGCAATTCGTTTGCAAAAGTTGTAAACTTGAAAGTTCTATGCCGACACTTCGCAAGAATGGGCAGCAGAAGAACTGACAGCCTACACTCAGGAGGATGTGGAGTGTTATAACAACAGTGTCATGCAGGAAATAAGAGGAAAAATTAAAATCCCCGAATGTTCTCGTATAGAAGAACTGCCGGAAGGAACAGAACTAATTGTTAAAGCCATAAAAGAGATAGTTTACAGGAAAAAAATTAGATATAAACTGGAGTTCGAAAACATAACTTCCCCGTATTTGTAAAATTCCTGGATAGAGAAAGAAATAGATGATTCAGATTCAGTTAAAAATTAAATTTGACATTATTAAAACTACACCTAACCAAAATAAGGAAATAGTTGTTTTCTGTACGTAAATGTAAATGCAAAAGTTAATAAAGATTTGGTACTAGAATATTTGATTGTCCTATTCACTAATCTACCAAAAGTCCTAAGACATTCCCCATATACAGTGATTCATGGATGTATATTTAGGTCGTAGAAAGTGGCTAGTTGGATGACCTTGAAAAGTAGTGGAAACTAGGTAGTTGAAAGTGTAGTGACCCTCTTTTTGTACATAGATGAGGTGGAAAACTGACTGTGGATTTCAAAAATGGCTGGCAGTTATAACAACAGCACTGGTCGGCCTGACTTACAGAATGCATCTTGGTACCATTCTGCTGCATAGCCATTATGTGCTGAACAGTATTCATCTTCTTCTTCAGGCAGTCAGCCAATATAACTCCTTTACATTCTGCATGTAGGAGGCTATGGGTGCAGTCCTCCGCTGTAAGCTTACAGGCAACATGGCTGTTAAACTCCTCCCAGTCAGACACCAACGGATCTTTGGTAGAACACATTCCGCACAGTTGCAAGGATGGGTTGGTAAAGGGGGAACTGGCTAGGGATGAGCAGTTGAAGCTCTTCAGTATCACATATACGAGCATGCTTCCACTGAAGCATCAACTGCCCGCCTCATCCATTTTGGAAGAGTGAATACTTCATGTGAAATTTCTCGGCAGTTTGCGAATGTGCATGAGCATGTATTGTTCTACATCTACATCTACATTTATACTCAGCAAGCCACCCAACGGTGTGTGGCGGAGGGCACTTTACGTGCCACTGTCATTACCTCCCTTTTCTGTTCCAGTCGCGTATGGTTCGCGGGAAGAACGACTGTCTGATAGCCTCGTGCGCGCTCGAATCTCTCTAATTTTACATTCTGATCTCCTCGGGAGGTATAAGTAGGGGGAAGCCATATATCGATACCTCATCCAGAAACGCACCCTCTCGAAGCCTGGCGAGCAAGCTACACCGCGATGCAGAGCGCCTCTCTTGCAGAGTCTGCCACTTGAGTTTGTTAAACATCTCCGTAACGCTATCACGGTTACCAAATAACCCTGTGACGAAACGCGCCGCACTTCTTTGGATCTTCTCTATCTCCTCCGTCAACCCGATCTGGTACGGATCCCACACTGATGAGCAATACTCAAGTATAGGTCGAACGAGTGTTTTGTAAGCCACCTCCTTTGTTGATGGACTACATTTTCTAAGGACTCTCCCAATGAATCTCAACCTGGTACCCGCCTTACCAACAATTAATTTTGTATGATACGACATGCATCTTGGCTCCATCCCTCTGCACTGTCGCAATCTGCTGAACTGAGCTCTTCTGCTTCTTTCTTCTACACTCTTCCATTATCATAGTCTTCCATTCTCCGTGTAGTGAATTGTGGCTACAGTCCTCCTTCGAATGTGTACGTGTATTACAGCTGTTGAAAGCAGCACTGTCCTTCACATTCATCTCGTTGATTGGACACATTACTATGCTTTCACAACAGCAGCTCAGCGTAGACTGAACGTGTCCCACCAATTCTGGTCACGTGAGTGGAGAGAAAAAATTCCCACCCAAATCTGTATTCTTCACTAATTCCCAGATGGGGAAGGGTGGTGGTGAGGACGTCAGTACGGCCCTGGGACAGTGAAAGTCCCACCAAAATTCGAAATTTTCGCCAATAGGGTGGGTTTGGGAAGGGGGAGGGTGAGAGAGTGGTTGATGGGAGGGGCTGGGACTCACGTTCAGGCTGAGAAAAACACGTTACGGCATCTGTGGGTGCAGGTGAGCGTGTTCGGAGGCGGGGGTGGACGCGGTCGGGGGTTGGGGTGGGCATGGTCGGGGCGGGGGTGCGTGGTCAGGGGGTGATTAATTGATCAATTTAATTAATTTTCATATCAATTTGATATCAAAATTGAGCTCGTGCTGCAACTCCCTACAACCACCAGGTTCGATTCTCGATAAAGCAAAAACTACTATCCTCATTTCAATTCAGACATCTCGCTTCTGATGAAAAAATTCGATATGTAACATCTGATTTTACTTAGTTAAAAATCTGATTATAAGCTGGGTTCGAGTCTCCGTCACAAAACTTTACATCATGGCACTTCGTTTTAAACACGAGCAAACTTTTTTCCTTGGAATTACGTCAAACGTTTTTCGTGGTTAGTTAACAGGAAGATAACTGACTTGGCAGGATTCCAGGCAGAGCAGAAAAATTTTCAATTTCAGATTTGCTACCTGATACTGGTGCAAAATTTATATTTCAAGACTTCTTATGCCTAGACACCACTGAAGAATGTTGGTGTGGTCGAGCCTCAGGCAGGCACGAAATCTTTCCTTTGTTACAACTCCTGCCGGTACTTTTGAAAATCCAGATCCAAAGCAGAAAAGTTCGTCATATCTTTTAAAGTTCGAACCTGAAGATGAATAACTGCTCAGTCTTGAGTACAGAGAAATTACTGGTGATACGATGTTCATTTTGATGTTTCCACAGAGCGCTTGCCGCTGTTAATCGTGTTGCATGTAGCTGGTTAGTTCAACATCCAGTCTATGTCAAGAGTCAGGCATGGGAAAACCTTTTAAACAGCAAAAATAATTCGAATCGTTGCAGGATTTTAGGATTCCCGATACTATGTTAAATCTATTGTTCATAAAAAATATAATTTTGTCTAATTCTAATGAGTGTGGCGGTGATCTTGAAATGTCACATATTCTAACAAAATTGAGTTGACAACCGTTAAGGACTGTCCCATCTCTAATGATGCATGTCCTAGTATTTGCAACATCGTAGTGTTGAATTACATCTCGACAGATTACCTTAGAGAATGATATTCCTTAATGACTTCTTGTGGTATCCGTTTTGTATAGCCAAACGAGTGTACTTCAGAGAGATCAGAGGACCTGCAAGACAGCTACATTTTGTGGTCAGCATGCAAATTACGCGAAATGCAATTGAGGTTGTTCGGATACTTCTTGGTATGATAGTAAATCACATCTACTGATTTCCGTCGCATTCGGATAATTCCTTCGAGGTGCGCCATTTTTTCTGTCTTAGAGTGTATATGTACATTATAGACGACAATCTCAGCGTAATAAGACAAATAATTCACAGAACTCTCGTTAGGAGAAACGTTACCACACGCCAGCAATGTGTAAGGAAACAACATACACTGAAGAGCCAAAGAAACTGGTACACCTGCATAATATGGTTTAGGATCTCCGCGAGCACGCAGAAGTGCCGCAACACGATGTGACATGGACTCGACTAATGTCTGAAGTAGTGCTGGAAGGAACGGAGTCCACGAATCCTGCAGGGCTGTCCATGAATCCTAAGAGTACAGGAAGTGGATATATCTTCTGAAAAGCACGTTCCAAGGCATCCCAGGTATGCCCAATAATGTTCATGTCTTCTGCGTCTGGTGGCCAGCAGAATGTTTAATCTCAGGAGATAGTTCCTGCAGCCCCTCTGTAGCAATTCTGGTTGTGTGGGGTGTCGCCTTGTCCTGCTGGAATTGCCGAAGTCTAGCGGAATGCACAACCGACATGAATGGATGCAGGTGATCAGACAGGATACTTACGTACGTGTCACCTTTCACAGTCGTATCTACACGTATTAGGCACCCCATATCACTCCAACACACTATTACCACACTATTACAGAGCCTCCACCAGCTTGAACAGCTCCTGCTAACATGCAGGGTCCATGAATTTATGAGGTTGTCTCCATACCCGTACACGTCCATCCACCCGATGCAATTTGAAACGAGACCCGTCCGATCAGGCAACATGTTTCCAGTCATCAACAGTCAGTCGATGTTGACGGGTCCAGGCGAGGCGTAAATCAGTGCAGTCGTGCAGTCATCAAGGGTCCACGAGTGGGCCTTCGATTCCGAAAGCTCATATCGAAGATGATTCGTTGAATAGTTCGTACGCTGAGACTTGTTGATGGCCCAGCATTAAAATCTGCAGCAATTTGTGGAAAGGTTGCACTTCTTTCACGTTGAACGATTCTCTTGAGTCGTCGTTGGTCCCCGTGTTGCAGGAATCATTTTCCGGCCGCAGCGGTGTCGGAGATTTGATGGTTTACCGGATTCCTGATATTCACGGTACACTCGTGAAATTGTCGTGCGGGAAAATCCCAATTTCATCGCTACCTCGGAGAAGCTGTGTCCCATCACTCGTCGGCCTACTATAAGACCACGTTCAAACTCACTTAAATCTTGATAACCTGCCATTGTAGCAGCAGTAGCCGATCTAACAACTGCGCCAGAAAGGCTCTGCTACCAGTATACTACGCCTTCCACATAGCTGGCAACGGGTTCTACATAACGCTGGTGACTACTTTGAAGAACAGTAACAGGTACAAACATGTAACTCTTTTGTGTCGGTTGTGAAAAACTAGTTGCCACTATTTAAGTTCCAACCCTCGTATTATATCGCCTTTACAGAAGTGTTAGCATTCATCTTCTCACTGTATTAAAAATTTCCTTTTGTGTGAGCATGAAGTCGCATGACTTTGCTTATTCTTGCTCTCTCATAATTCTTTGTCTGATTTAACTGCCCTTTTGCTGGGCCGAACCGCACAATAGCCCTGTGTTCAGTGTGTGGTGGCGGTGGGGTGAGTGGACTGCTGTAGCCTGTTGTGGGGCTGTGAACCACTGAGGGCTATGGCGGGGACGAAGCCTCTCTGTCGTTTCTAGGTCCCCAGTTCCATACAATACAATACAATGCAACACATCCTCAGTTTTCTTTCCCATTATTCTGTATATAATTTTTGTAAGCAACTTGTATGCAAAAGCTGTTAAGATGACTGTGCGATAAGTCTCGCAGTTGTCAGCTCCTGCCGTCTACGGCACTGTGTGGATGATGCTTTTCCGAAAGTCAGATGGTATATCGCCAGACTCATAAATTCTACGCACCAACGTAAATAGTTGTGTTGTTGCCACTTATCCCAATGATTTTAGAAATTCTGATGGAATATTATCTATCCCTTCTCCCTTATTTGATCTTAAGTCTTCCAAAGCTGTTTTCAATTCTGATTCTGTTACTGGATCTCCTATCTCTTCTAAATCTATCACATCAGACAAATCTTCCCCCTCATAGAGGCCTTAAATGTATTCTTCCACCTATCTGCTCGCTCCTCTGCATTCAACAGTGGAATTCCCGTTGCACTCTTAATGTTGCCATCCTTACTTTTGATTTCACCGAAAGTTGTTTTGACTTTTGTATATCCTGAGTCAGCCCTTCCAACAATCATTTCTTCTCCGATTTCCTCACATTTTTCATGCAGCCATTTCGTCTTAGCTTCCTTGCACTGCCTGTTTATCCCATTCCTCAGCGGCTTGTATTTCTGTATTCCTGAATTTCCCCGAGCATTTTTGTACTTCCTTCTTTCATGATCAACTGAAGTATTTCTTCTGTTACCCATGGTTTCTACGCAGTTATCTTGTTTGTACCTATGTTTTTCATTCCAGCTTCTGTGATTGCCCTTTTCACAGACGACCGTTCCTCTTCAACTGTACTGTTTACTGAGCTATTCCTTATTCCGCTACGGTCGCATGTTCGAATCCTGCCTCGGGCATGGATGTGTGTGATGTCCTTAGGTTAGTTAGGTTTAAGTAGTTCTAAGTTCTAGGGGACTGATGACCTCAGATGTAAGTCATATAGTGCTCAGAACCATTTGAAGCTTATATCAGTATCTATAGCCGTAGAGAACTTCAGGTGTATCCCTTCATTCCTTAGTTTTTCCGTATATCACTTCTTTGCCTATTGACTCTTCCTGGCTAATCTCTTCAGCTTACTCTTAATCACTACTACATTGTGATCTGAGTGTATGCCTGCTCCTGAGTACGTCTTAGAATCCAGTATCTAATTTCGAAATCTCTGTCTGACCATGAAGTAACGTAGCTAGAGGTTTCCCCCATCTCCCGGCCTTTTGCTAATATACCTCCTCGTGATTCTTCAACAATGTATTCGCTATTACTAGCTGAAATTTATTATAGATCTCAATTAGTCTTTCTCCTCTCTCTTTCCTAGCACCAGGGTCGTATTCTCCCGTAACCTTTCCTTCTACTCCTTGTACTCCGCATTCCAGTCCCCCATGACTATCAGATTTTCGTCTCTCCTTACGTACTGAATTACCCGTTCAATATCCTCATATACTTCCTGTATCTCTTCGTCTTCGGCTTGCAGCGTCGGCATGTACACGTGAAATATTGTTGTCGGTGTTGGTCCACTGTCGTCTGTGGTGAAAACAACGCTATTACCGAACTGGTCACAGTAACTCACTCTGTGTCCTACCTTCCTATTCATAATGAGTGCTACGCCTGTTATGCCATTTTCTGCTACTGTTGATATTACCCTATACTCATCTGACCAGAAATCCTTGCCTTCTTTCCATTTCATTTCACAGACCCCTACTACATCTAGATTAAACCTTTGCATTTCCGTTTTCAGATTTTCTAGCCTCCCTACCACGTTCAAACTTCTGACATTCCACGCCCTGACTCGTAGAACGTTATCTTTTCGTTGGGTATTCAATTTTTTCTCATGGTTACTTCCCCCTTGGGAACCCTTCCCGGATATATGAATGGGAGACTATTCCGGAATCTTTTGCCAGTGGAGAGATAATCATGACACTTAATCTGGAGTGCAGGGTTTTTATTCACACATCGACTAGATAACTTCAACTCTCCGGCATGTAATAAGTTTTTACTCATGTATTAGTTTAACTTCTGTGGCGTGTCATCTCGGAGCAGACCATCTCATTTATATAAAAATGCCATAAAGTCTTGCCCACCTCCATTCACCCTAGGAAAAATTCTGGGGACGCCCATGCACGTCACCCGTGTTTACCACTTCAATTTTTCGTCACCGGTTGTCGCTGGATATTGCCAATGTCAATAAAGTCATACGTTTTCGGATTCTGTGATGGTTGTGTTGAAATCAATGCACTGTGTCTTACAATTAGTCGGTTTTATTTCAAACTCGTTTCATGTCGTTTGTTTTGTGTTTAAACATAGTTACGGTAAATTAAGTACTCCACACGCAATGGCAGAGAAATCATAACGAGAAAAAAACGATTTTTTTGTTTGGAATGAAGATGGAGCTGCATAACGTAGTTGATGAAAAACGAAGGCCAAAAATGGAAGCCCGTAAACCTGTTTAGAGATTGGCGTTGCTAACTCTAATGCTTATTAAAAATGAAGATCAAATTACGTCAGTGTTCGAGACAGAAAACGTACTGCTTAACAGGAAAATGTTGAGAGTGTGTTGTTTGTTCGCTCCACACAAGCTAGGTTTCAGAATGCTCTCATAACAGGACCATTATTGAAAATCCAGTCTGGAATGTTTCAAGAAAAGTGTTAAAATAAACTGTACAGTGAGCCTAGCCAAGTTTTATCCACTACGACTATAGATTAGTTGCGGACTAGGCTGCCCTCAATATTAGATCAATATGACATGAAATACGCCAACGCCGACGTTAACTGTCTTATTTTACCGCTGCTTATCTGATAAAAATTTGTCAGTTAAGGACAGCCGTGTTCTGGGGAGCAAGGGTTGGGAGACCTCTAGTGAGGGAATGATGAATGATGTTATTGGTGGGATGCAATTCTAATGGATCTGGAAAACTATCTTTATTTGCCGTCACTGGGAAATGTTTACAACAGAGCTGTTTTAAAAATGTAAGAACATTACCAGTCAAATACACCGGGAAAAAGAAAGCATGGATGGCGGGCAGTGTTCAACAAATGAATTTTCAATTTGATAACAATTTTTACAAGAAAAGCGCTAAGTCACAGATATTATTTATAACCTGCCGGCACACCACAATGGTAAATTAAAATCCACAAAGCTTGTATTTTTGCCTCCGAATACCACAAGTGTTTTACAAATGTGTGATTCAAGTATTCTACATAACATAAAATTTCTCTGTCGAAATCAGTTGCTCAGAAAATATTTACTTGCAATACGTTACATATATTGCATTATGCATCGAATTTCATGACACCAGAGACAACCGAAAATTCTTCTCGCCATGTGGGATCCTTCACATTACCACCTTCTTTGACTGCTCAAGAATCGCTAGATAATTGAGAATAACTCGACATTTCATTATTTAATGTAATGCCTGGGAAATTTCATACATTATTAGACCGTCCTACCGTATCACATGGTGAATTTGTTGCAGTTAACGATGTGTGTAGAATGCTGATTATGACAGACGAAGGCATTTTACAGATCATACAGAGGTCAAAAGATCGCATCCATATAGACTACAACGATGAATTTTACAGTGAAAAGCCGCGCGGGGTAGCCGTGCGGGCGCCTTGTCACGGTTAGCGCGGCTCCCTCCGTTGGAGGTTCGAGTCCTCCCTCGGGCATAGGTGTGTGTCTTGTCCTTAGCGTAAGCTAGTTTAAGTTCGTGTAATTAGTGTGTAAGCCTAGGGACAGATGACCTCAGCAGTTTGGACCATAGAACCTTGCCACAAATTAAAAAAAAAGAAATGAAAACAACATTCGCTGTCTCCTATATCAGAAGGGCAAAACATCACGAAGAGTTTGCACAATTATTTACACGCGCATTTGAAAGGTCTGGGGCTTATAACGATGGATGATATCGAATCATTTGTTCCTGAAAAAGAGACTGCGTAAACGATAACAGTGTTACCAAAAAAAAATCAATATTCTACTGTAAACAGATTTCCACTGGATAGTTTGTAGCCATAAGAGTAGATTGTAGCATAAAATTACTGTTGTTGTTGTTGTAGTCTTCAGTCCTGAGACTGGTTTGATGCAGCTCTCCATGCTACTCTATCCTGTGCAAGCTCCTTCATCTCCCACTACCTACTGCAACCTACATCCTTCTGAATCTGCGTAGTGTATTCATCTCTTGGTCTCCCTCTACGATTTTTACCCTCCACGCTGCCCTCCAATACTAAACTGGTGATCCCTCGATGTCTCAGAACATGTCCTACCAACCGATCCCTTCTTCTAGTCAAGTTGTGCCACACACTTCTCTTCTCCCCAATCCTATTCAACACCTCCTCATTAGTTATGTGATCTACCCATCTAATCTTCAGCATTCTTCTGTAGCACCACATTTCGAAAGTTTGTATTCTCTTCTTGTCCAAACTATTTATCGTCCATGTTTCACTTCCATACATGGCTACACTCCATACAAATACTTTCAGAAACGACTTCCTGACGCTTAAATCTATACTCGGTGTTAACAAATTTCTCTTCTTCAGAAACGCTTTCCTTGCCATTGCTAGTCTACATTTTATATCCTCTCTACTTCGACCATCATCAGTAATTTTGCTCCCCAAATAGCAAAACTCCTTTACTACTTTAAGTGTCTTATTTCCTAATCTAATTCCCTCAGCATCACCCGACTTAATTCGACTACATTCCATTATTCTCTTTTTGCTTTTGTTGATGTTCATCTTATATCCTCCTTTCAAGACACTGTCCATTCCATTCAACTGCTCTTCTAAGTCCTTTGCTGTCTCTGACAGAATTACAATGTCATCGGCGAACCTCACAGTTTTTATTTCTTCTCCATGAATTTTAATACCTGCTCCGAATTTTTCTTTTGTTTCCTTTCCTGCTTGCTCAATATACAGATTGAATAACATCGGGGAGAGGCTACAACCCTGTCTCACTCCTTTCCCAACCACTGCTTCCCTTTCATGCCCCTCGACTCTTATAACTGCCATCTGGTTTCTGTACAAATTGTAAATAGCCTTTCGCTCCCTGTATTTTACCCCTGCCACCTTCAGAATTTGAAAGAGAGTATTCCAGTTAACATTGTCTGTACTGTAATAAAATTTGATGTCATCGAAAGTGCAGTAACTTTTTGCACGTGGATGATTTAACACGAAATTTTTTTTAACTCGAAAAAATGTTGTACTGCCCTCAGTTTCGTGTTTTTCACTGACCTAATGTTATTAAATGACTGTAGAGCAACTTCATGCTGGCCGACGAACAACGCTCCTGTATGTTTGTACGCATTCAAGTCCGTTTACTGCACGACAAACGGTAAAATCGTTACACCTGTGCTAGAGTTTGTATTCGCGACACTGTGCGAGACTGAATGAAACTTACATCCTCGCACTGTGCTACCTTCGACAGTAAGCACTTCGAAAATTTCCTGTCACAGTATCAACTTTCAGAATTTTTTTCTGCGTATTGTGAATGGTAAGCACATTGTTGCAACTGACTCCTGAAGGAATCACTATCACTGTCTGTGATCTGCTGTGAAGGCACGTCTGAAGAGAGCTACTTCTGCGGGTAAAAGCGGGAGCCAATGGGAGCCAAGAGCGGCTGCACGCTCTCGGTATTTGTGCACATTAAAAGCACAACAAAGCTTTCCAGTCGGTTCCTGTATGGTTTCTGGTTGGTCTCCTGCCACAAGTGGCTCAGGCTGTTGCTTCCAAGCCGGCCGGAGTGGCCGTGCGGTTCTAGGCGCTACAGTCTGGAGCCGAGCGACCGCTACGGTCGCAGGTTCGAATCCTGCCTCGGGCATGGATGTGTGTGATGTCCATAGGTTAGTTAGGTTTAATTAGTTCTAAGTTCTAGGCGACTGATGACCTCAGAAGTTAAGTCGCATAGTGCTCAAAGCCCATTTGTTGCTTCCAAGTTTCTGCTATGGACGAAGAAGTAGTAACCTGCTTGAAGTTGCTTTCTGATGGCCTTTCTGATGAAACGAGTTACAGAAATTGTAGTGAGGTTGAGACTCGCCTCGTACAGTTTTGTGCAACATTGCTTGTGGCATTTCAGATTGCCAACGTGCCTTTACATCTGGTCAAACTTAACATTCATTGTTCAGTGAGATGGTAGGCTTCCGAATCACATAGTAGAGTAGACATGTTAAATACATTACATTTTCGTTTATTTCAATGTTTCAAGCACTTTATAATGCATCCAGAATTTTTCGTTTTTCAGTTCTTTCTTATGTGGCGACCCAGCAAGCCATGTGTTTCGCTTGTGCACAATTGTATTCTTTCTTGCCTCACCTTACATTCACGTGCCACTGGTCAATTCATGATTCAAGATTCGATTACATACGTGCTGCAGTGTTTATTTTGCAGTCTGCGTCTAGCTCAAAGCACGATCCTTAAATGTTCTCTGCCTTTAACAGGAATGCTAGTCAAAGCGAGGTACAATTGCATCAATATAAACGTCCTAAGAACTGCAATCAGTAGTAAACTTTGTCTATTCTTTGCATGTTTTGCAGATTAAAAGATAAGTGATGGCGTGGAGATCCGACACTGCTGGCTGCTTATCATATGAGGTTCGGCAGAGGTTTTGTGCAGAAAGGCTTTCGGTTACCAGACGGAGAGACGTATGCTGCTTACCCATAATGCAATAAGATGGGTTATCTACACTTGTTAGAAGTAACTGTGATCATAAAATTCACTTAAGTATTCATTTATACCTCAATTTTTTCCGTTGCGCAAAGTAAGTATTTACTGTTGTTGAATGAGTTTCTTTTAAATATTGTCAGGTTACGTTATAAACCATTTCTTGTGATTTAACTTTACGTAGAAAGGGATTCTTATCCAGGCCATTTTTCTGAAGACATATTTTCATTTAATGAGAACCAGACACACAGAAATAGTTGGGTTACAATCTTCTAATAGTTACAATAGAAACACGCTGACTGCTTCGGAATTTCGGGTTCCTGTTTCCAAATGGTTGCTTTTAAATGCATTTTTTTTTGGTACGAAAAACGTAAAGTTCGGTCTGTGGATAACGACCAAGATTATGATGGCTGTGGGATCCTCAAAAAAAGGTCAGAAACTTCCTAGAATGGCAGGATTTCCGCCACGGACTGCTGCTATTGTTTATTTTCACTAATTGGCCAGTTCCAGCTATTATGACGCCATTGCTATCCTCAGTGCTCCCTGCCGCCGTTGGATAAGCAGCTGCAGCAGCAAGTCGTATACTCCTAGCTCACTCATTTGTTACATAGTTTAATTAATTTATTTGCGTGTTTTTGGTACTTGCATTGCTTAATTCATAAATTTCGGGCGTATTATAGTATTTGAGAGTTGTAGCATCGCGTTTTAGTACCTG
This sequence comes from Schistocerca piceifrons, assembly GCF_021461385.2. NCBI lineage: Eukaryota > Metazoa > Arthropoda > Insecta > Orthoptera > Acrididae > Schistocerca > Schistocerca piceifrons. Next base: position 694,632,492 of record NC_060141.1, read on the forward strand.
AATAGTGTAAATTCGCGTAGTCGTCTGTCTTCTGTTTTTGTTTTGAACGGCCAGTGTCGGTTGGTCACAGTCAGGGTGCTCCCTGCCGCCGTTGGATAAGCAGCTGCAGCAGCAAGTCGTATACTCCTAGCTCACTCATTTGTTACATAGTTTAATTCTTAATTTCTTTGCATTGTTTAATTCATAAATTTCGGGCGTATTATAGTATTTGAGAGTTGTAGCATCACGTTTTAGTACCTGAATAGTGTAAAATCGCGTAGTCTCCTTCCGCCGCCGAGCAGTGTGTCAGCAGTGCGCAAGTAGCAGCATTACTGCATTTACTAGGCAATCTTGTATTTTAATAAACGTTCAAATTTTGTGTCGATTTTTTTGCGCTCTCTGTAGATTAGTTTAGACGTTCTTTGCACAACAGTTTTTAGCATGGATAGGGACTGAAACTGCTGTGTTCGGATGCAGGCTGAGTTGGCATCCCTTCGCGCCCAGCTTCAGGCAGTGTTGGCTTCGGTCACACAGCTTGAGGCTGTTGCCAATGGGCATCACTGTGGGGATCCGGATGGGGGTTTGTCGGGGACGGCCAGCTCGCCAGCTCGTCCCACGCATCCCCCGATCGGACTACGACTGTGGTTGCCCGGGATACTGCCCACATTGAGGCTGATCCCTCACCTGTGGTAGAGTGGGAGATCGTCTCAAGGTGTGGCAGGGGGCGAAAGACATTCCGGAGGGCTGAACGGAAGGCCTCTCCAGTTTGTCTGACGAACTGGTTTCAGGCTCTGTCTCAGGCTGATACTGATCTTCGGCCTCACATGGCTGCTTGTCCTGTTCCAGAGGTTGCCCCTCAGTCTGCAAGATCCGGGCGGTCGCAGAGGGTGGGCTTACTGGTAGTTGGGAGCTCCAACGTCAGGCACGTAATGGGGCCCCTTAGGGATATGGCAGCAAGAGAGGTGAAGAAAACCAATGTGCACTCCGTGTGCATACCGGGGGGAGTCATTCCAGATGTGGAAAGGGTCCTTCCGGATGCCATGAAGGGTACAGGGTGCACCCATCTGCAGGTGGTCGCTCATGTCGGCACCAATGATGTGTGTCGCTATGGATCTGAGGAAATCCTCTCTGGCTTCCGGCGGCTATCTGATTTGGTGAAGACTGCCAGTCTCGCTAGCGGGATGAAAGCAGAGCTCACCATCTGCAGCATCGTCGACAGAACTGACGGGGGACATTTGGTACAGAGCCGAGTGGAGGGTCTGAATCAGAGGCTGAGACGGTTCTGCGACCGTGTGGACTGCAGATTCCTCGACTTGCGCCATAGGGTGGTGGGGTTTCGGGTTCCGCTGGATAGGTCAGGAGTCCACTACACGCAACAAGCGGCTACACGGGTAGCAGGGGTTGTGTGGCGTGGGCTGGGCGGTTTTTTTAGGTTAGATGGCCTTGGGCAAGTACAGAAAGGGCAACAGCCTCAACGGGTGCGGGGCAGAGTCAAGACATGCGGGGACCAAGCAGCAATCGGTATTGTAATTGTAAACTGTCGAAGCTGCGTTGGTAAAGTACCGGAACTTCAAGCGCTGATAGAAAGCAACGAAGCTGAAATCGTTATAGGTACAGAAAGCTGGATGAAGCCAGAGATAAATTCTGCCGACATTTTTACAAAGGTAAAGACGGTGTTTAGAAAGGATAGATTGCATGCAACCGGTGGTGAAGTAGAAGTGGATAGTTCCTGTGAATTATTAAGGGTGGAGGTTACACTCAACAACCGAGCTAGGTTAATAATTGGCTCCTTTTACCGACCTCCCGATTCAGCAGCATTAGTGGCAGAACAACTGAGAGAAAATTTGGAATACATTTCACATAAATTTTCTCAGCATGTTATAGTCTTAGGTGGAGATTTCAATTTACCAGATACATACTGGGACACTCAGATGTTTAGGACGGGTGGTAGGGACAGAGCATCGAGTGACATTATACTGAGTGCACTATCCGAAAATTACCTCGAGCAATTAAACAGAGAACCGACTCGTGGAGATAACATCTTGGACCTACTGATAACAAACAGACCCGAACTTCCGACTCTGTATGTGCAGAACAGGGAATCAGTGATCATAAGGCCGTTGCAGCATCCCTGAATATGGAAGTTCATAGGAATATAAAAAAAGGGAGGAAGGTTTATCTGTTTAGCAAGAGTAATAGAAGGCAGATTTCAGACTACCTAACAGATCAAAACGAAAATTTCTGTTCCGACACTGACAATGTTGAGTGTTTATGGAAAAAGTTCAAGGCAATCGTAAAATGAGTTTTAGACAGGTACGTGCCGAGTAAAACTGTGAGGGACGGGAAAAACCCACCGTGGTACAACAACAAAGTTAGGAAAATACTGCGAAAGCAAAGAGAGCTTCACTCCAAGTTTAAACGCAGCCAAAACCTCTCAGACAAACAGAAGATAAACGATGTCAAAGTTAGCGTAAGGAGGGCTATGCATGAAGCGTCCAGTGAATTCGAAAGTAAAATTCTATGTACCGACTTGACAGAAAATCCTCGGAAGTTCTGGTCTTACGTTAAATAAGTAAGTGGCTCGAAACAGCATATTCAGACACTCCGGGATGATGATGGCATTGAAACAGAGGATGACACGCGTAAAGCTGAAATACTAAACACTTTTTCCAAAGCTGTTTCACAGAGGAAGACCGCACTGCAGTTCCTTCTCTAAATCCTCGCACAAACGAGAAAATGGCTGACATCGAAATAAGTGTCCAAGGAATAGAAAAGCAATTGGAATCACTCAACGGAGGAAAGTCCACTGGACCTGACGGGATACCAATTCGATTCTACACAGAGTACGCGAAAGAACTTGCCACCCTTCTAACAGCCGTGTACCGCAAGTCTCTAGAGGAACGGAAGGTTCCAAATGATTGAAGAGCACAGGTAGTCCCAGTCTTCAAGAAGGATCGTCGAGCAGATGCGCAAAACTATATACCTATATCTCTGACGTCGATCTGTTGTAGAATATTAGAACATGTTTTTTGCTCGAGTATCATGTCGTTTTTGGAAACCCAGAATCTACTATGTAGGAATCAACATGGATTCCGGAAACAGCGATCGTGTGGGACCCAACTCGCTTTATTTGTTCATGAGACCCAGAAAATATTAGATACAGGCTCCCAGGTAGATGCTATTTTTCTTGACTTCCGGAAGGCGTTCGATACAGTTCCGCACTGTCGCCTGATAAACACAGTAAGAGCGTACGGAATATCAGACCAGCTGTGTGGCTGGATTGAAGAGTTTTTAGCAAATAGAACACAGCATGTTGTTATCAACGGAGAGACGTCTACAGACGTTAAAGTAACCTCTGGCGTGCCACAGGGGAGTGTTATAGGACCATTGCTTTTCACAATATATATAAATGACCTAGTAGATTGTGTCGGAAGTTCCATGCGCCTTTTCGCGGATGATGCTGTAGTATACAGAGAACTTGCAGCATTAGAAAATTGCAGCGAAGTGCAGGAAGATCTGCAGCGGATAGGCACTTGGTGCAGGGAGTGGCAGCTGACCCTTAACATAGACAAATGTAATGTATTGCGAATACATAGAAAGAAGGATCCTTTATTGTATGATTATATGATAGCGGAACAAACACTGGTAGCAGTTACTTCTGTAAAATATCTGGGAGTATGCGTGCGGAACGATTTGAAGTGGAATGATCATATAAAATTAATTGTTGGTAAGGCGGGTACCAGGTTGAGATTCATTGGGAGAGTCCTTAGAAAATGTAGTCCATCAACAAAGGAGGTGGCTTACAAAACACTCGTTCGACCTATACTTGAGTATTGCTCATCAGTGTGGGGCCCGTACCAGATCGGGTTGACGAAGGAGATAGAGAAGATACAAAGAAGAGCGGCGCGTTTCGTCACAGGGTTATTTGGTAACCGTGATAGCGTTACGGAGATGTTTAACAAACTCAAGTGGCAGACTCTGCAAGAGCGGCGCTCTGCATCGCGGTGTAGCTTGCTCGCCAGGTTTCGAGAGTGTGCGTTTCTGGATGAGGTATCGGAATATATTGCTTCCCCCTACTTATACCTCCCGAGGAGATCACGAATGTAAAATTAGAGAGATTAGAGCGCGCACGGAGGCTTTCAGACAGTCGTTCTTCCCGCGAACCATACGCGACTGGAACAGGAAAGGGAGGTAATGACAGTGGCACGTAAAGTGCCCTCCGCCACACACCGTTGGGTGGCTTGCGGATTATAAATGTAAATGTAGATGTAGTGAAAGTGAAGGATGTGTTGAATGGAATGAACACTCAGATGGTACAGCACATGCATAAAGATAAATCACACGAAGACAAAAGTAATGAGGAGCAGCAGAAATAATAACAGCAAGAAACTTTACATCAGAATTGGAGATCACGAAATAGACGAAGTTAAGGGATTCTGCTACCTAGGCTGCAAAATAGCCAATGACGGATGAAGCAAAGAGGACGTAAAAATCAGGCTAACAATGGCAAAGAGGGCATTCCTGGCCAAGAGAAGTCTACTAGTATAAAACATAGGCCTCAATTTGAGGAAGAGATCCTGAGAATATTCGTTTGGATCACAGCATTGTAAGGTAGGGAAACGTGGACTTTGGGAAAATCTGAACAGGCGAGAATCTAAGCATTTGAGCAACGGTGCTATAGAAGAATGTAGAAAATTGTGATGGACCGATAAGGTAGGAAATGAGAAGGTTCTACATGGAATCGCCGACGAAAGGATTATATGGAAAACACTGAAATGAAGAAGGTACAAGATGATAGGACATTTGTTAAGACATCAGGGAATAACTTTCATGGTACTGGAGGGAGCTGATGAGAGCAAAAACTGTAGAGGGAGGTAACGATTGGAATACGTCCAGCAAATAATTGAGGAGTTAGTTTGCAGGTACTACCCTTGATGAAAAGGCTGGCACAAGAAATAAAAAGAAAACCATGACGCCATATGCATACGACAGTTGACGTGCATGGAGATACACTACCAAGGTATCTAGCCACCAGTATATGGCAGACAAACATGAAACTTAGTCACATGTTCAGATTATCGTTTTATGTATCGACGCTTTATACTGGTGGATAGTCAGCGTGGTAGTCTGCCCTCACGCATGTCAGCTACCACGTGAGTTATGCTCTCATAATATCCGAAATCGGCCAGTAGTGGAAAACTGATAACCCCCCCCCCCCCCAAAAAAAAAAAATTTTAATGTGTGTGAAATCTTATGGGACTTAACTGCTAAGGTCATCTCTCCTATTCTTACACACTACTTTGCCTAAATTATCCTAAGGAGAAACACACACACCCATGCCCGAGGGAGGATTCGAACCTCCGCCGGGACCAGCCGCACAGTCCATGACTGCAGCACCCCAGACCGCTCGGCTAATCCCACGCGATAAACCCCACCCCGATTCTTTAAATACCTCCTATGTATAAAAGTCGTATCTCCCGAACTATCTTTCGTGGAATGATATAATTTTGCTGGTACATTCGATAACGTATGTGGATACTATCTGCAAAATGTACTGAGAATAGTTAGTAGTAAAGAAGTAGTAAATTAAGAAGTCATATCTGATTTTAATTCTAATGCGTGAACAGTGAAAATGTAGTAAGCGATAAATTTTTTCCAGAATGAGATTTTCATTCTGCAGCGGAGTGTGCGCTGATATGAAACTTGTGGCAGATTAAAACTGTGTGCCCGACCTTTCCTTATTATAATTTTTTTGTGAGGTGGTGTGCCAGCGCAGGAAGAGCAAGTTTCGTATATGTTTGAAATTATGTGTAAAGTTCGTTGTGAGTCGCTAAGTGCTCCCTTTCTCAAATACTGGATGAATAAAGTCTGGGTAATTTGCGCGCGCTGAGTGACACTGCCTCCAGGCACAGACAGTTTGTTGCTGTAATTATTTACTTATTGTGTTTAACATACGATCATAGCTCTTAATGGGTAGCTTGTTGACAACATTTTAAGTTCGGTCAACCACTGTATGAAATACTGGAAATAAAATTTTTGTTGTATCGGAAGTGGTTAGGACCTTGAACTGAGACCGCGCCCCCGGGTTATCCGTTTAGTAATATAGATAAACAATAATTACAGTCGATGGCGGAAATGTTGTCACTTCAAAAACTTGGTACGGCGGTGTTACCTTCCTGAAGCAAAGTAATTGCTCAGAATTTGTTTAACACCTCGGTTTCCCCATGCTTTGGCGGTAACTGTCTGTAGTTACGGCGATTTGGGTATGCTGTAAGACAGTATTGAAAGTGAAATAAATTACAGGACTCGGCTGGTTTCTGGTCGCATCTGCCCTCGGTGCGCTCGCAGCCCGCGCTCTGCGTCGGCGATATATCCTGTTTTGGGCCATTGAATGAGTCCCCCAATAATTCGGAACTGGGGAGATATAGGGCTGGCCGTAAATCGCGGCTCTCCCACGGGGTCAGCAGCTGGCCGGCTCCGTCGCATCGCCGAGGATTTCCCGTAACAAAGGCTGCAAGCAATGTGCAGCTCTCACGCCTTCCCTTGCTCGGCGCTAGCATTGCGCTCCCGTGCGACCGTCGCTAGTTCGCCTCCGGGTTGGATCAGCAATTGAGTGGCTCAGTAGAAGAAGGGCCCAACCCAAACGACACTCGAAAACGAATTACGGACACTGCATGCGTCCTGGATACACCTGAGATCATTTAACCCGTAAGCACACGCGCGTATTTGTTATAACGTCCAACAGACGTGCGGCATCCTTAACCCCAGCTAGAAAAAAATATATTTTATCAAACTATTCAAGAAATTCGAAAACACCTGCATACATTACAACACTAGAGTACTTTTAGGACGCATTTGTTTTTAAAATGTAAACACTCACTTCTCATAATGACAAAAATTAAATCTCACAAACACAGTACATTCTGAAGAGTTCGTTTTTCTTGTCAGTACATACTTCATAAACTGAAAATAACTGTTTGTTACATATTAACCTCTAGCAAGTGTTGCACGTAATTTTGGTATTCCGGTCCTTTTCCGGGGACACATCCACATCCCCCAGAAGACAATATCTGTCTTGGCTCTTCCACTCCAGTAATGGAACCAACAGCAGATGTGATAAGCGAGGGCAAGTGTTTCAATGTAGAACGATGAGATACATGTTCCATCACAAACTCCTTAGCCAGTTCTTTTAGGAAATCTCGACGAATGACAGGTTCGTGTGAATAAGAATGCTGCGCGTTGTAGATTGATAGTGAATTTATCCCCGTGACGTTCAGAAATACAAAAAACGCAGTAAGTGGCCAAAGACAGGATTTTCTACAGACACTGTAAGTTGCGCATAGCTCCTCCCTGGGCCGGATTAAGGGAGAGGGGGGGGGGGGCGTAAGGGCTTCTACATCCCGGCCTCCAGACGGACGGGGGCCGCCATTCTGATAAGAGTTCTCAACCGGTACAATCATCATCGTAGGACGCTAGAATTCTCAACCGGCTGTCTAATAGCAATCATTCAAGATAAAATCATCATTATAGGATGCAATATGACCAAAAATATGAAAGAAATTTCTTCGTTTGTTAGGTCCACTGTCTTAATAAGATAGCATAAATCAGTTTTTAAAAAGATCGAATGTGGTGCATGATAATCGTGATTCATATTTTCTCGTTGAACAGAGGTGTTCTGGAGTCTCTTGGGCTACAGAATACCCAATCCCAGTCACTGTTAGTGCGCAAAGTACTCCAAGAGTCGTGGAGCTCATTGATAAGCGTCTTAGAACACGGCGTACACTATAGACAGCAAGGCGCAGACAAGTTCATGAAAGCCCTCAACAAAACACCACCCCACTGAACATTACACCCAATGAACAACGGATAAATCATTATACAGACTTGTGGTGCACGCAGAAGACCGAAGATGACGATGGGGAAAGTGTTACAGTGAAACAGTAGTTCCAGTTACTATGGGCGAACTGGAAGAGGTTTTGAAAGGCGTGAAGAACAGAAAAGTTGCTGGAATAGTTGGAATAAATGCAGAGTTCATTAAATATGGAGGGTTAACACTAGATAAAAGACTTTTACAATTAATATATCGATGTTGGTCGAAATGCAAAATCCCAGACCGTTGGTATACAGTGGAAGTAATCTCTCTTTCCTAAAAAGGGAAACGTTAAAAACCATCGTGGCACCAGTCTTCTAAACATTGGCTACAAACTGTACTCAAAGATATCAATAATCGCATGAAGAATATCACAGAAGCTGTTATTTCTAAAGAACAAAATGGATTTATATCAGGTCGTTCATGCACAGACAATGCATTTGTAATTAAAAAATCATAGAAAAACGCAGAGAATTTAATATAGAAACCCTTATGGTCTTTGTCGACCTTGAGAAGGCTTTTGAACGTGTGAGCCGTGATAATCTATGGAAGATTAAGTCTGAATGTGGATATCCGTATCATCTAATGAAGGTAGTGAAAAGTCTTTACAAAACTACACGCGTTGTAATAAATACAGGTAGGAATCGATTAGAAGATGTAATTATTAACCAAGGCGTTAGACAAAGGTGTGGACGATCACCTACCCACTTTAATATTTATATCGTCTTCATTCTTCGCAGATGTAAATGTAAAGTAAACAGACGAATTAAGACAACAAATGAGGAATACCTGTATGTTCTTTCGTTTGCTGATGACATCGTTATCAAAGAATGAAGATGACCTGCAAAGATCAGTATACCGGCGGAACGAAATTTACAAGAAGTACAACTTTAAGATTTCTAGTGACAAAGCAAAAATAATGGAATTTAGAGGAAACTATGCAGCCAGATTAAAAATGGTTAAAATGGCTCTGAGCACTATGAGACTTAACTTCTGAGGTCATCAGTCCCCTAGAACTTAGAACTACTTAAACCTAACTAACCTAAGGACATCACAAACATCCATGCCCGAGGCAGGATTCGAACCTGCGACCGTAGCGATCGCGCGGCTCCAGACTGTAGCGCCTAGAACCGCTCGGCCACTCTGGCCGGCCGCAGCCAGATTAAAAACTGTTTTTGATAATTCAGTTACGGAACAAGTGTCTCAAATCTCGATGCCCTTATACTGTCCTGACCAGGTTTAGGCCTAAAAATTCGATCTTACAACAAACCTGACCTCATAACTGCAGAAAACTGTGTGTCAGTTAAGCAGGAAAATACAGAGACGGAATTTGACTACTCACAACACATATTCTGAGTATATATTTAAGTATTTTCCAATAGTATCCAAGCACCATTTTAATAGGCACAGAGATAATGCATTGTGTTATTCACTAGAAGAAATATAAACAGTGTTATTGTTTGTCAATTACTGCTGCTACTTCAATTGACACAGGCCTACTAAAGACTACGTAAATAGCCGCAGTTTCAGTCAGGAGGCTCCCTAAAAGCTTTACAGACTGTATTTGTCCAAGTATTACTCACAATATTCTGAATAAATATGTCAGCAACACTGTTAGCGTAAATATGCAAAGTGTGCATTCAGTCTGCGAAATAAAAATATGCAAGCAACTATACCACACACACACACACACACACACACACACACACACACACACACACACACACGCGCGCGCACATACACACACACACAACACCATTGTTTTATTAGGAGGAGGAGGAGGATATTGGTGTTTAACGTCCCGTCGACAACGAGGTCATTACAGACGGAGCACAAGCTCGGAGTAGGGAAGGACGGGGGAGGAATCGGCCGTGCCCTTTGAAAGGAACCATCCCGGCATTTGCCTGGAGTGATCTAGGGAAATCACAGAAAACCTAAATCAGGATGGCCGGACGCGGGATTGAACCGTGGTCCTCCCGAATGCGAGTCCAGTTTGCTATTTTATTAGAAAAGGAAGGAAAGAATGAGGTGTTTTTTATTACCAAAAATATTACTTAGAAAATACAAGAAAATGTGCCGCTTGTAAACACATAACCAAAGGCGTTACCACTGGGAGATGTGACATTACCAAAGACAATGTCAGAGTCTATATCTCAGAAAAAACGATTTAACATGATATACTGCGAGACGTCTCACACTCTGCAAGTACAGTTTAAATATTCCTGCATTAAATTGTCTGTTTAATATATTAAAATCTGTGTTTTAGTAATACAAACGAAATCGCTACGAAAATTAGATTTCGTATGCTCCGCAGACACAAAAAAAGCATAATACGCCAAAAGCAAGACTTTTATGACTACTCTCTGTAGCTATAAATGCCGCGACATGCATCAAAGTGATGCTAGGGTATGTAACTTAAAGATATCTAGATATGGAAGTCGTCGAGTTCTAAAAACAAAATTAGTGGATCACAACCGGAAATGACGTTAGAGGCTCTGTTAGCCCATGACGCTGCCCCAGCTAAAATATACACGTAATATCAAGCCGTCAACCACATCGTCCAAGTTAGGACTTCCAATAAGCAAAGCTTAAACAAAATGACTCTAAATATTACGAGGCACAGTGCCTCAACTTCGCAGTGTAACAGCATGACAGTGCCAGTTTGCAAAGACGAAGATATCGACGTCGTAATACACGGAAGACAATGTGTTTAGACCGGCAATAGCAGTAAGGAATTAGCAATAACTGCCTAAAGTACGTAATTATATTCCACAACAGAGCAGTTGAAAAGTCATCAAGTACTTATCTAAACTGCCCTGCACAGGGATCAAATAAACGATCCGTTTTGCAGTGGTCTCCAGCCAGGCAATACTGTCTTCAGCCACGTGCCTGGTCACTTTATCTATACGGTGCTTACCAATACCATCGTCCGCTCCTGGGCTTCTGATTTTGCACATATATTATATGACATATAAGTTTTACTCTAAAATTGGAGGTCACCCACTTGACCACCTAGGTGGCAACGTATTACGGTGGCTGCTGGTTCCGTTAACGTAGAGTTATAGTGTAGTTTCGTCAGGTAAAATACGTGTGCTGCGTATAAATTAATTGGACTGTAGTACTTCCCGCAAAAAGTAACATCTTAAAATAACGTAATGAGATAATTTAATGGTAAATTCCGTGATATATGTGACAGACTAACAAATAGCGACGGACAGACTGTACCGTCGACAGTATTGTGGAGAACAACGTTTCCAATGTTCTAATATAGGACTATGATTCCCGGCCGTGGTGGCCAAGCGGTCTAGGCTTTGCAGTCTGGAGCCGCGCGACCGCTACGGTCGCAGGTTCGAATCCTGCCTCGGGCATGGATGTGTGTGTCGTCCTTAGGTTAGTTAGGTTTAAGTAGTTCTAAGTTCTAGGGGACTGATGACCTCAGCCGTTGTTCCATAGTGCTCAGAGCCATTTGAACCATTTGACTATAATTCTATGCCTTCTGTGTTCCACTCGTGAATTTCTCTTGTTTTCTCATGATTTCGCGAGACATATATGAGAGGAAGCTATATGTTGGCCGAAGCTTCTTCGCAGATATGTTGTTGGAATTTCAGCAGTAAACCTCTCCGTGTTGCACAACGCCTCTTTTGTAATGTTTGACACTGGGGTTTATATCTGGAAAAAGATCCACAACGATCTCAAGATTACCAAACCATCCCGTGACGAAACCCTGCCGCCCGGGGTAGCCATGCGGACAGGGGGGCCTTGTCACGGTTCGCTGTCACGGTTCGCGCGGCTCCCCCAGTCGGAGGTTCGAGTCCTCCCTTGAGCATGGGTGTGTGTGTGTTGTTAGCGTAAGTTAGTTTAACTTAGGTTAAGTAGTGTGTAAGCCTAGGGACCGGTCACCTCCACAGTTTGATCCCACAGAACTTACCACAAATTTCCAAATTTTACGAAACGCTGCATTCTTCGTAGGATCTCTTCAATCTCTCCTATTACTCCAACCTGGTAAGGATCTCAGACTGACGAGAAATGCTAAAGAATAGGGCCGAAGAGTGTTTTTTGAAATGAATTAAATTTCCTTAAGATTCTTTCAATGAATCTCACTCCGGCATTTGTTTTTCGACAGCTGCTTTTATTCGATCGTTCCACTTTAGGTCGCTTGTGACGTTTACTCCCAGATATCTTGCAGCTGCTACTGTTTCCAGTGATTTATAACCAATAGTTTAAACGAACACTTGCAGATCTCTCACCTATTTTTGTGGAATGCAAACATCTCCACAGGAGAGATACATAATAGTACATCATCTTTCGGGCAATTGAAATTCAACAGCTTGTTAGTCATGCTGCTGTATGGAAGACGTAGTAACAGGCACCCCGAATCCCAATGCAGTTTTAGAGAGAGTACTCTACGGCAGTGGCTTCTTACTTAGCTCGCATTGATCGCGAGTATCTCGCAGAGCTCGAAGTCCTAAGCGACTGGAAAAATCGCAATCGCCTCTAGATAAAAAAGGTAAAAGAACGGACCCAACGGACCCATCAAAATTACACTCCAATATCCCTAAAATTCGTTTGCTGCAGAATTCTTTAGCAAATTATGAGTTTGAATCTACTAAATTTACTTAGACGGAAGGTTTATGTCCACAAATCAGCACAGCTCGTGCGAAACGCAACTTCTTTTTCTCATGTGATATTCTGCGAATAATGAATGAAGGGAAACAGGCCGTTTTCATACCTAGATGTCCGACTGCTGACTGTCTAGGAAGGAACGAGCATACGGATTAGGTTTCCAGGTATGAGTGTCTACATCTACATCTACATCTACATCCATACTCCGCAAACCACCTGACGGTGTCTGGCGAAGGGTACCTTGAGTACCTCTATCGGTTCTCCATTCTATTCCAGTCTCGTATTGTTCGTGGAAAGAAGGATTGTCGGTATACCTCTGTGTGGGCTCTAATCTCTCTGATATTATACTCATGGTTTCTTCACGAGATATAAGTAGGAGGGAGCAATATACTGCTTGACTCCTCGGTGAAGGTATGTTCTCGAAACTTCGACAAAAGCCCGTACCCAGGTACTGAGCGTCTCTCCTGCAGAGTCTTCCACTGGAGTTTACCTATCATCTCCGTAACGCCTTCGCGATTACTAATTGATCCTGTAACGAAGCACGCTGCTCTCCGTTGGATCTTCTCCATCTCCTCCATCAACCCCATCTGGTACGGATCCTACACTGCTGAGCAATATTCAAGCAGTGGGCGAACAAGCGTACTGTAACATACTTCCTTTGTTTTCGGATTGCATTTCCTTAGGATTCTTCCAATGAATCTCAGTCTGGCATCTGCCATACCGACGATCAACTTTATATGGTCATTCCATTTTAAATCACTCCTACTGCGTACCCCCAGATAATTTATGGAATTAACTGCTTCCAGTTGCTGACCCGCTATGTTGTTGTTGTTGTGGTCTTCAGTCCTGAGACTGGTTTGATGCAGCTCTCCATGCTACTCTATCCTGTGCAAGCTTTTTCATCTCCCAGTACCTACTGCAACCTACATTCTTCTGAATCTGCTTAGTGTATTCATCTCATGGTCTCCCTCTACGATGTTTACCCTCCACGCTGCCCTCCAATACTAAATTGGTGATCCCTTGATGCCTCAGAACATGTCCTACCAACCGATCCCTTCTTCTGGTCAAGTTGTGCCACAAACTTCTCTTCTCCCCAATCCTGTTCAATACTTCCTCATTAGTTATGTGATCTACCCATCTAATCTTCAGCATTCTTCTGTAGCACCACATTTCGAAAGCTTCTATTCTCTTCTTGTCCAAACTATTTATCGTCCATGTTTCACTTCCATACATGGCTACACTCCATACGAATACTTTCAGAAATGACTTCCTGACACTTAAATCAATACTGGATGTTAACAAATTTCTCTTCTTCAGAAACGCTTTCCTTGCCATTGCCAGCCTACATTTTATATCCTCTCTACTTCGACCATCATCAGTTATTTTGCTCCCCAAATAGCAAAACTCCTTTACTACTTTAAGTGCCTCATTTCCTAATCTAATTCCCTCAGCATCACCCGACTTAATTAGACTACATTCCTATATTATAGCTAAATAATAAGGGATCTTTTTTTCTATGTATTCGCAGCACATTACACTTGTCTACATTGAGATTCAATTGCCATTCCCTGCACCATGCGTCAATTCGCTGCAGATCCTCCTGCATTTCAGTACAATTTTCCATTGTTACAACCTCTCGATATACCACAGCATCATCCGCAAAAAGCCTCAGCGAACTTCCGATGTCATCCACAAGGTCATTTATGTATATTGTGAATAGCAACGGTCCTACGACACTCTCCTGCGGCACACCTGAAATCACTCCTACTTCGGAAGACTTCTCTCCATTGAGAATGACATGCTGCGTTCTGTTATCTAGGAACTCTTCAATCCAATCACACAATTGGTCTGATAGTCCATATGCTCTTACTTTGTTCATTAAACGACTGTGGGAAACTGTATCGAACGCCTTGCGGAAGTCAAGAAACACGGCATCTACCTGTGAACCCGTGTCTATGGCCCTCTGAGTCTCGTGGACGAATAGCGCGAGCTGGGTTTCACACGACCCATGCTGATTACTACAGAGTAGATTTCTAGTCTCCAGAAAAGTCATTATACTCGAACATAATACGTGTTCCAAAATTCTACAACTGATCGACGTTAGAGATATAGGTCTATAGTTCTGCACATCTGTTCGACGTCCCTTCTTGAAAACGGGGATGACCTGTGCCCTGTTCCAATCCTTTGGAACGCTACGGTCTTCTAGAGACCTACGGTACCCCGCTGCAAGAAGGGAGGCAAGTTCCTTCGCGTACTCTGTGTAAAATCGAACTGGTATCCCATCAGGTCCAGCGGCCTTTCCTCTTTTGAGCGATTTTAATTGTTTCTCTATCTTTCTGTCGTCTGTTTCGATGTCTCGAAGACTTCTTATGTAATAGAGCACAGCACACCGTCCTCGACGGCGAGTGTTCAACGCAGACAAGGGTATCGTCAGGAGCGCCCCAGGGAACTGTGATAGGTAGGACTGTTCTTATTCTCTTAGAGCACAGCACACCGTCCTCGACGGCGAGTGTTCAACGCAGACAAGGGTATCGTCAGGAGCGCCCCAGGGAACTGTGATAGGTAGGACTGTTCTTATTCTCTGTATACAGACAGTGTGAGCAGCAGTATTCTGATGATACTGTGGTGTACGGTAAGGTGGTGTCGCTGAGTTACTGTAGGAAAATACAAAATGACATAAACAAAATTTATATTTGGTGCAATGAATGCCACCTTGCTGTAAATGTACAAAAATGTAAGTTGACGTAGAGTGATTGGCAAAAACAATCCCGTAATGTCCGAATACGGCACTGGAAGTCTAGAGCTTGACGCAGTAACGTCGGTTAAATATGTAGGCGTAACGTTGTACAGCGATTTGAAATGGAACGAACACGTAAACACTGTATTAGGGAGGACGAATGGTGATTTTAATAAACTGTAGCTCTTCTGTGAGGGACACTACGTACAGGATACTAGTGTGACCCATTCTTGGGTGCTATTCGAATGTTTGGGATCTACACCAGATCGGATTGAAGGGAGAAAAAAAAAGCACTCCGTTTTGAGGCCACAAGTGGCCCATCGGGACCATCCGACTGCCGTGTCATCCTAAGCTGAGGATGCGGATAGGAGGGGCGTGTGGTCAGCACACCGCTCTCCCGGTCGTTATGATGGTTTTCTTTGGCCGGAGCCGCTACTATTCGGCCGAGTAGCTCCTCAGTTGGCATCACGAGGCTGCGTTCACCCCGAAAAATGGCAACAGTACATGGCGGTCACGCCCGACACCGATTAATTTTGGTGAACTGACGGCAACCGGTGTATCCACTGCGGCAAGGCCGTTGAAGGAAAACGCTAAAGCAATTCAGCGACGCGCCGCTAGATTTGTTACCAGTAAGTTCGATTGACACCAGAATATTAAGGGGATGCTTCGTCACCTGAAAGGGGAATCCCTGGAGAGACGACGACGTTCTTTTCTCGAAACACTACTGAAATAATTTAGACACCCGGCATCTGAAGCTGACTGCAGAACGATTCCACTGCAGCCGACAGACATTTCGTCTAAGGACCACGAAGGTATGAGAAATTAGGACTCGTACAGAGGCATAAAGGCAGTTATTTTACCCTCGCTGTGTTTACGAGTGGAAAAGAAATGACTAGAAGGTGTACAAGGTACCCTCCGCCACGCACTATATGGTAGTTTGCGAGTATGTATATAGATACAGATCAAGAACAGACGGCTGAGCTTAAATAAGCTACTGATTTACATAATTATTGTCTCGATTGGGGCGAGTCTCTTTGTAATGACACATTACGACGCAGAGAGAACCACGCTTTAAATTCTGCGCCTAAGAGTAAATTGAGAGGAATGTAGAAAATCATCTCTGTAATGTCCATATTTGATTCACTTTTGTTTCGTAGCTAAAAAACTCTCGCTTGTTACCTTGTATGTGACGGACGCGTTTTTTTGTTGTTGTTTTTAAGTGTGCTGCAAGGCAGCCATATTGTCAGTATTAATGCTTTGTGCCACGAGCGTCAGAAAAGTCTTATTGCCTTGTGAATAAAATAGTGAAAAATATTCCAGTCTTGCGAGAATTATTTCAATTGACGTAGCATTGTATTACTTTGTTCCACCGTCTTCGCTAAAGAAACCGACGCAGCCTTAGCAAGATACGTACGGTCTACAAAGAGAAGAACATTTATGGCGACCAATGAATTAATATTGTGTCAGAAGAACTAATTCCACGTTTAAGGTGAGACCTCTGAATAAATCGACAACGACGTAAAATTCCAAAATATTGTTAATCGGAAATGTACATTATATTTCAGGCAAAATCCAATCAACACTGAATTTGTCCGCATTCAAAGCCAGTCACTACAGTCATTAAAAGCCTTTCAAAAACTCTAAAGTTAAAGTTCCATATCCATATTTTTTCTTTTCAAGAAATTAATAAATTTAGTTTTTTTTGTTTATTTCGCCTCATCTTGGAAGGCTTTTCTTGTTTTAATGTTATAATTTCGGTAATGAATATGTACTTTATTGATCTGTTGTGATTTTTATAGCGGTCACTTGCCTTCCATGATGCACATCTTTATATAACCTGCACTGTTTGCACGGTTTGTAACAAATGTGTATTACTTATTTAAATGTCCGCTTTTCACCCGTTGCAGCAATCCGTCTATCCATAACGCTATTTATTCCTAGTGTTTCATCTGTATTCTGTGCACGAGATGCAAATTAAAATACAGTATATACATTAATTAAGTAGCTCAGATTAAATTAGCACACATACTAAAACACAAATGTGTTTCAACGTAGTCGGAATTGACGCAGAATGTCAGTCACCGTGTTTATAAATATGTGGTCTGTTCCAGTAAGTTCGGTACAGAGGTTATTGGAGGCCTGTATTTAATTTTGGCCGATTGTCACAAAGCATTTAACAAGCAACACTCGGCCTGGTACGGCAGCAGTTTAATTACACTTGATGCTGTGTCATCAACTCGATGCGGGGCTGTGTTCTAGCCGAGAGGCTGCTGAAAGCGCTCATTCTGCGCCGGCAAAGCATCGGCAGCGATAGGCGCGCAAATGGGAAAGCCGCCGGCCGCAGTTTGTGATACATTTCAAAGCGACCGCTTTAACTGACGTTCCTGTGGCCGGTGTGCCACGCCCTCCAGCGGTTCACCGCAGGAATTCTGCTGTCATCATACAACAGGCACACGGCGTCTCGAATTTTCAAGCTGCCCGTCATTTTGACCACCGCATTCTCATGTTGCAGTTTTGCAACAAGCCTGAAGTACACGAACGATTCACCACATAATGAAATTCACTGTATCAGTTTTTATACCACATCTACATTTACACATACCGGGTGATCAAGAAGTCAGTATAAATTTGAAAACTTAATAAACCACGGAATAAGGTAGATAGAGAGGTAAAAATTGACACACATGCTTGGAATGACAAGGGGTTTTATTAGAAGCGAAAAAAAAACAGTTCAAAAAATGTCCGACAGATGGCGCTGTACAGCAAAACGTCAGTGACTGCGCATGACAATCGTGTATAAAAGGAGCTGTAATGAGAGAGAGAATCTAAATCCCTCATCCGCCTTATCCTCTGCTACGCCCATCCCACCTTGCTATCCGCCCCTCCTACCTTTTAAAAATCCCTTCAAATCCTAGAACGCCATGCTCTCCGCCTCGTCTATCACATCCGTCTCCCCTCCCCCACGCGGATCCTGCATGACCTTATTCTACTCCCACACCTCCTCCTTTTCCTCGAACAGATACGGATCCTCTACACCTCCCATAAACTTGATCCCCCTCACACGCTTGTCTCTCCCATCCTCTCCCACCCCCGCTGCCGCGCCTGTATTCCCACGTCCCACCTGCTCTGCCGGCCTGTGTGGCCGAGCGGTTCTAGGCGCTACAGTCTGGAACCGAGCGACCGCTACGGTCGCAGGTTCGAATCCTGCCTCGGGCATGGATGTGTGTGATGTCCTTAGGTTAGTTAGGTTTAATTAGTTCTAAGTTCTACGCGACTGATGACCTCAGAAGTTAAGTCGCATAGTGCTCAGGGCCATTTGAACAATTGGAAACAACTGCTCTCCATCTCTCCACTTTCCACATCCTCTCCCAAGGTGGCTTCCACCAACTCCCCCTCCCTGATGATGCTCTCATCCCCACCATCTACCCCTCCTATCAACTTTGATCCTCTCTATCCCCTCCCTGTGGTTCCTTATGGCACCCTCTCTCCCTTCTCTCCCTCCTCCCTACCTCCCGCCCTCCTCCCCCAGGCTTCCCCTACCCCCTATCGTCTTTCCTCCCCCTCCCATCTCCACTGCAACTGGCATCTACATTCTCCCCTCTCCCTCCTCCCCCACCTTTTCCCCTTTTGGCAGGTCCCCGGACTCGCACACTGTAAGTAGGCTGTTTAGATGTTATGTTGGTAACGTCACCTAGCACTCTGTATGAAAATCACTGGGTGTGCTGTGTGCAGTCTGTGGCTGGTTGGCATTGTTGGAATACACGCTATTGTAGTGTTGGGCAGTTGGATGTGAACAACGCGTAGCGCTGCGCAGTTGGAGGTGAGCCGCCAGCAGTGGTGGATGTGGCGAGAGAGATGGCGGAGTTTTGAGAGCGGATGATCTGGACGTGTGTCCATCAGAGAGAATAAATTTGTAAGACTGGATGTCATGAACTAATATATATATATATATATATATATATATATATATATATATATATATATATATAATGACTTTTGAACACTATTAAGGTAAATACATTGTTTGTTCTCTATCAAAATCTTTCATTTGCGTATCAGTAGTTAGTGCCTTCAGTAGCTAGAATCTTTTATTTAGCGGGCAGTATTGGCGCTCGCTGTATTGCAGTAGTTCGAGTAACGAAGATTTTTGTGAGGTAAGTGATTCATGAAAGGTATAGGTTATTGCTAGTCAGGGCCATTCTTTTGTAGAGATTATTGAAAGTCAGATTGTGTTGCGCTAAAAATATTGTGTGTCAGTTTAGTGTTGATCAGAATAGGTAAAGAGCGAAATGTCTGAGTACGTTCAGTTTTGCTCTGCTGTTTGAAAATCAAATAACGTAAGGGGTTTATCACCACAGTAATTCATCAATTTTTCTAAGGGGACGTTTCAACACGTCAAGTGAACATTCGCGCGCCGGAGATCATCGCCATCGGTTCTCTGTTTGTGTCGTCGTGTTAGTGCTTAAGTGTTTTCACAGTACCACTCTCCATCGTTCAGTTGTGTTATCTAAGTCTTCAGTGTTCGTGTACAGTGCTGACCGTTTTTTATCTTTTTACTACACCTGTGAACGGCTCCGTGTTTTTTTACTTATGTGTCTGCTGTTTTTTGTCCACCGTTATGATTTGTTTTCCTGTGTCTCCATTGTTTCTATTTGTGCTGACTGTGGCAGAAGAGCGGCGTACTATTTCCGCTGCCGGCTCACCTTTTGTACAAGGTGCTGAAGTAACTATAAAGAAAAAAAAGAGAGAGAATCAGATGCGCCAGCAGTCGCAGCATGTTGACAGTACTCGAAAAGGCGCTTTTAGTGAAGCTGTATTATCAGAACGGGGAATGTGCTAGTCCAGCGTTAGGATCCTATCGCCATAGAAGGGGATTCGAACGGGTAAAGGTCCGTTGACAAATGCAGCTGTGGCGAGAATGATTTCGAAGTTCGAAGCCACGGGTTGTTTAGACGACAGACCCCGTAGTGGCCGACCGAGCACAAGGCGTAATGCTGCTGAGACAGTTCAGGAAGAAATGGAGACTGTAGCGGATTCGTCTATGCACGGGGAAGTCAGCGATCGTGCAGTCGCACGTCGCACCGGCATTCCATACACTACTCTTTGGTTGGCACTTAGGCGTACCCTCCGATGCTATCTGTAGAAAATCCATCGGTATCAAGAACTGTTATCTGGTGATTTAGTGAAGCGGAGGGCATTTGCGGTGTGGGCGTTTCAAAAGATGGCGGAAGATGACGATTGGTTGAGTAACGTTTTGTGGACCGACGAAGCTCATTTCACGCTCCGAGGGTCTGACAACGCCCACAGTTGCAGAATTTGAGCTACTGAAAATCCTAGAACTGTCGTGGAAACTCGATTTGCACGACGAGAAAGTCACGGTATGGGTTGGATTTGCCAAATCTACCGTTATCGGGCCTTTTTTCTTCGAGGAAATGTGTGATTCTGGTTTTGTAACTGCTATCGTGACGGGTGATAGGTACGCCGATATGTTACAGAATCGCATCATCCCCAGCCTGGCTGATAAACACCTGCTGGAACGTACGATGTTTATGCAGGATGTCGCTCCACCCCATACTGCTAGACGCGTGAGACCTCTTGCGCGCCTCGTTTGGTGATGATCGTGTGCTCAGCCGCCACTTTCGTCATGCTTGGCCTCCCAGGTCGCCAGACCTCAGTCCATGCGATTATTGGCTTTGGGGTTACCTGAAGTCGCAAGTGTATCGTGATCGACCGACATCTCTAGGGATGCTGAAAGACAACATCCGACGCCAGTGCCTCACCATAACTCCGGACATGCTTTATAGTGCTATTCACAACATTATTCCTCGACTACAGCTATTGTTGAGGAATGATGGTGGACATATTGAGCATTTCCTGTAAAGAACATCATCTTTGCTTTGTCTTACTTTTTTATGCTAATTATTGCTATTCTGATCAGATAAAACGCCATCTGTCGGACATTTTTTGAACTTTTGTATTTTTTGGTTCTAATAAAACCCCATGTCATTCCAAGCATATCTGTCAATTTGTACCTCTCTATCTACATTATTTCGTGATTTATTCAGTTTTCAAATTTATACTGTTTTTTTTTTTTATCACCCAGTATATTCCCTCTAACTATTGTAGGTACAGTCCATGGTGGAGGGTACCTCGTAGTAATATTATCGATTTTCTTTCATATCCCATTCGCGTATGGAGCGAGGGAAAAGTCGACTGACTCTGTGCTTCTGTAAGCGCCATAATCTCTCTTATCATTATCTCATGATCCATATGTGATATATAGAGTGGTGGCAGTATAATGATCGCACAGTCTTCTCGAATACAGGTCTTCTAAATATACCTAAGAACTACATTGATAGGTATTCGAATGGGAAGATTCAAAAAATTCGCACAAACTGGCTAGTTAAACAATTTTTTTCTTATGTGAATCGACTGTATATGAGTGGAAATTTATAGTTTACCGTCAAAGTTGTCAACTCTTGAACACAGAGTCACTCAGATGGCGTTCTTGGTTTTGTACAAATTTTCGGATTCTGGGTGAATCCGTCCATGACGTTGCGTAGCTTTTCCAACGGAATGTTTATTTCTTGGGTAATTCGTTTCTTCACATCATCTCTGCTGTTTGGATGGTTTTCCTTAAAAAACTGCCGCGCGAGGTAGCCGCGTGGTCTAGGGCGCCTTGCCACGGTTCGCGCGGCTTTCCCCGTCGGAGGTTCGAGTCCTCCCTCGGGCATGGACGTGTGTGTTGTCCTTAGCGTAAGTTACTTCAAGTTACATTAAGTAGTGTGTAAGCCTAGGGACCGATGACTTCAGCAATTTGTCCCATAGGAACTTACCACAAGTTTCCAATTTTTCCTGAATAATTTTGGACTTGAGGAAATTTCGAAGAAAAAAGATCTGGAACCGATAAATTGTCCGTACAGGGAGGCAACGAAATATCGCCAATTCTATTAAAGAGACAACTGGGAAATGTGAGTCGAAGCAAATCCATTTGCTCTGCAACAATATGGCCATCCTGGTGGAAGAGCGTTTCTTCATCTGGGGCAGAGGTGTTGAGCTGAGGCAGAGAAACTTTTACAGTCTACCATCATCGTGTTTATCACCAAAAATGTATGGTCTGGTTTTTGCCTGGGAAGATTACACTACCACCTCTCTTCTTTTTAGAAGTACCACTGTCTTCAAAGTTTCTCACCCGAAGATTGATAGGTTTGGAAGACACCAAGGAAACGCATGGGAATAAACTAAACTCTCTATCGAAGTCACACTGAGCTCCAACAAAGCTATTCGGGTTTTCGTGATAACGTTTACAGCAAACACTCGTAGCACACTTGACCAAAGCTCTAAAACTCCCACTTGTCTACACGCGTAGCGGGCCCCTTCCCCCCACCCTTGTTACCTTCACTACGGTAACCAGCATGTCCCCAAATCTTCCCTTTTCACTGCCTCATTCAGGGAATCCCAGGTAATATTCCCGAGCCTTTCTGTTATTCATGGCCATATCTGTGTGGTTTCAGAAGATAACTGTGCAAAAACCTCAATACAGACACAGCAAGTGGATAGAGCACCCCTCTATGTTTTCCTTCGTAATAAACGCCGTGGCGTGGTTGCAGAGCGCCCCATAAGGGGTATGTGTGGCAGAACATGAGACAAATCATCTTCTCCGTGCTGTCATACTGGATCAGTTCGCACCTCCAGATAGGCACCAAAGTGAGTAGTTCTCCAAGGCGGGCTGTTGTTGTTGCGCCTTCCCAGGAGGGAGAAGCAGCAACAACTACGTATGTACGGACGACTGCAGCAAAACAAACGGTGGCCATACTAAGCACGTGTAAGGAGTCAGAAACCTGGAGAGACGCTCTGTCCACTGATGTGTGTTGTATTGTTTGTGTGCCTTGTAATTTTCATATATTTATCTAGTGAAACCCGAGAGTCATAAAAAAACCTGTACAATCATATGGGCTACACCGTCGTGTTATGATCCTGACAGCAAATCTCTGAATTCATTGTATATCTTTGTCATACTTACTTAACAGAGAGTCCAAACGCTATAGTTTTATTCTAGAATTAGTAGCATAAATGTCTTGAATGTGATTTCCTTTGTAGATGCATTACATTTTCCCAGAACTCTTGGAACATATCTAAGTGTTCCATTTGCCTGCCCTAGTACATTATTTTTTGTGTGCGACTTCATACACAACAGTAAGCAGAGGTGGGCTACAGAATGGTGCAGTAACTGTATTTGTAGGGAAGCTGGACAGGAGCAGAAATGATTAGCGAACAAGTAACACAGCAAACAGAAGATTTACTTAGCCTGTATTTCTCCAAATGTTCGAAGACTCAGTACAAATAGTGAGCAAGAAACAGAGTCCAACTATCACAATGACCACGAAGAAACGTCCTCTGTACTAAAGCACGAATAATGAAGACGGAGCTGTGACCAGGCGGTGTCTGCATAGCTTCACTTAGCGATGTGGCTTGGAGCGCGATTGGGCTGAGCCGCTGCCGCCGGCCATGATATCTGCGGCGGGAGAGGGTGCTCGTGGTACAGAGCAGCGGGAGGTGTGGCTCAGCGGACACGCTTCATTGGGTCCACCAGATCCCGCGCGACCCTGTCGGTGTCAGATTGAAACTGGCGATTGCGTTGCCAATAACGCTACGCCAGTAGATTGGCATCGATACGTGATGCCATTTTACGTGACTGTCCCATTTCATATCACATATTAGTATTTACACGATGTGCTCAAGTTACCCACAGCTAGTCTTGTAACCAGATGCTGTTGCTTTCTATTACTTTTAAAGGTATTAGCTTACATTTATCCACATTTAAATATAGCTGCCATACCCTAAACTAAGTGGAAACTTTGTCCAAGCCTTTCTGCAAACACATTGTGATTGTCCAACGAGTTTACTTTCTATCCTAAGCACCTTCAGCGAACAATCTTATATCTTAGCTGATCCACGAGGGCATCCACAAAGTACATTACGTTTTGGAATTAAAAATAAATAAAGTATTGGAAATTACTTTTATTATATACAGAAGAAAACCACACTTAAATACTACTTTTCTACATAGTTGCCATTTAAATTAAGGCACTTATCGTAGCGATGAACGAGCTTGGAAATTCCTTCGTCGTAAAATTCGGCCGCCTGCGCCTTCAACCACGTGGTTACCTCTTCTTGAAGCTGTGGGTCGTCATCAAAACGCTGCATAGCCAACCACTTCTTCATTGCTGGGAATAAGTGGAAGACTCTCGGTGCCAGGTCGGGACTGTACGGCGGATGAGGAAACAACTCCCACTTAAAAGATTCGAGTACTTCACGAGTGGCATTTGCCGTGTGGGCCCGGGCGTTGATGTGAATCAGCAAGATCTTTGAGCCCAACTTTCCCCTGCGCTTATTTTGTATTGCTCTTCTGAGGTTGTGCAGAGTTTGGCAATACCTTTGAGAGTTTATTATATTGCCTCTTTCCAGGAAATCCACAAAAATCACACCTTTTCTGTCCCAAAAGAGGTAACCACGTGGTTGAAGGCGCAGGCGGCCGAATTTTAGGACGAAGGAATTTCCAAGCTCGTCCATCGCTACGATAAGTGCCTTAATTTAAATGGCAACTATGTAGAAAAGTAGTATTTAAGTGTGGCTTTCATCTGTATATAATAAAAAAAAATTTCCAATACTTTATTTATTTTTAATTCCAAAACGTAATGTACTTTGTGGATAGCCCTCGTATTTCATAAACCGTTTATGTGAAACATTCATCACTCAGTATTGGTATTAGGTTTTAGTAATCAAATATTTTTCGAGCAAAGAATATTTGCGAATATACAAATGATCATTGTATCATGTTTTCTACTGACTGTAGAAGAAAATGAATGACAATCATTTCCAAATATTAGAAAAAAATAACCATATCGGCTGCATCTCCTCACTGTCCATGTATACAAAATGCTAATCCTTTCTGTCCTTACTGAGCGAGGTGACGCAGTGGTTAGCACACTGGACTCACATTCGGGAGGACTAAGGTTCAAACCTGTGTCCGGCCATCCTGATTTAGGTTTTCTGTGATTGCCGGTCACTGTGGCCGAGTGGTTCTAGGCGTTTTAGTCTGGAACCGCGCGACCGCTACAGTAACAGGTTCGAATCCTGCCTCGGGCATGGATGTGTGTGATGTCCTTAGGTTAGTTAGGTTTAAGTAGTTCTAAGTTCTAGGGGACTGGTGACCTCAGATGTTAAGTCCCATATTGCCCAGAGCTATCTGAACCATTTTTCTGTGATTATCCTAAATCACTTCAGGAAAATTCCGCAGTTCTTCTTCTGAAGGCACACGGCTGACTTCTTTCCCCATCCCTCCCTTATCCGATGGGACCGATGACCTCGCTGTTTGATCCGTCCCCCTAATCAACGAATCAACCCATCTTCCTATCCTTACCAGTGTCAACGAAGCGTCTACTTCTGCAGCTTCAAAATTCTACTAATAATTTCAAATCCAGATGCCCAATGACTTTTAATACCAATTCTTTGGTACACTGCCACGGATTTACAAATACACCCCTCCATTCCTTCATCTACACAATTTCTAGATTTTTCCCTAACCAATACTCAGTACCAGACCACAAAGTCCGCCCTAACAGTCGTCCAAGCTACCAGTTACAAAAGATCCTCCTCTCCGCTCTGTAGATTAATGCTCATCTTCTCTATTATCCCTTCCTAAATCTCAGATCTTTATCGGTATGTAAACTATTCCATAGTCTCTTCAACAGTTTCTTCTAAACGTATATATCGTCAGCATTCCACATACTAGCCTAGAGCTATATTTCCTTTCTTCAAAGCTCCCCAGTCCCCTACCACACACACACACACATTCACACTCACTGAGAGGTGCTTGTTATAGGCGTTTTTCATACAATGTCTTCATACGCGGAACGATAAGTACTTGCATGTCTCACAGAATATGTAGCCAGACTTCTTTTCTGCAAGAACAACTTTATCTTTGCTGGTTAGAGGGGCGCTGTGGCTCGGCTTGGAAGACTGAGACAATATTTCTCATTTCCGCGGCTTGGAAGACTGAGACAATATTTCTCATTTCCGCCTGTTTTTGTGTACACGCTCTCCTTTCCTGCTGGTTTGAGGTATAGACATTTGTCGTGTGATATTCAGATGGGCACACCGAGTCGACATCGTCCATGATTTTGGTGAGATGGGTGCTACCTTGTGTTTCCTTTGCGTAACTATTTGTTGTGTTGTTTTCAGGTTTATTCACGAGAAAAGCTTTTGAATTACCACTTCATGGTAGCTATGTTAATTCTTTGTTCGATTCCACAACTTGCTTGAAACATATGAGAACTGATACCCGTTTTCTATTCATTCATCTGAGTCTGGAAGTAGTTTATCCCATTGCCTTTTATCCCACTGCCCCCCCCCCCCAAAATACAGTAATTAATAAGACGAACTTTAGTGTGAATATATGATTTTCTTTTTAATTTTTTAAATGTATGGAGATATAAAGTCATATGGTCCGTTGAAGGTTTTTTATTCTCTTTCTGCATAATATATGAATAATTATTCCGCTTTCACTTTATTTGCGACTCTGCGAAATTATTGTATTTTCCACTTCGTTGATCTTTGTTTAAAGCCTCACATGTGCTCTCTTATGAACCTCATCCAGGCGAGAATTAGATTCAGTCTTATTATATTTCACAAAGAATGTGAATGACCTGCCTTCAGTAGAGCGAGTATTTCGTTTTTCAATGCAGTTTTCCGCTAACAGGGCCATTGCCTTTTATCCCACTGCCCCCCCCCCCCCCTCCCAAAAATACAGTAATTAATAAGACGAACTTTAGTGTGAATATATGATTTTCTTTTTAATTTTTTAAATGTATGGAGATATAAAGTCATATGGTCCGTTGAAGGTTTTTTATTCTCTTTCTGCATAATATATGAATAATTATTCCGCTTTCACTTTATTTGCGACTCTGCGAAATTATTGTATTTTCCACTTCGTTGATCTTTGTTTAAAGCCTCACATGTGCTCTCTTATGAACCTCATCCAGGCGAGAATTAGATTCAGTCTTATTATATTTCACAAAGAATGTGAATGACCTGCCTTCAGTAGAGCGAGTATTTCGTTTTTCAATGCAGTTTTCCGCTAACAGGGTAAGTGTGTCTCATAGTGGAACTTCAAGGAACGCGCTATTGGTGACGAAGACGTCGATGTTTGACTGCGATACGAACTCATTTCAGTTTATGAGGTATGTAGGGTACAGAGTGCATACACAAGTATCTTGCACGAATTATATTTATAAGATTTAATTCTCACACACTGACAGCGAGTAGTCAGATGACATGCGCTAAAAGGATTAACTCTTCAACCTGTAACGGTATGGTTAATGTTTAATGGTTCAAATGGCTCTGAGCACTATGGGACTTAACTTCTGAGGTCATCAGTCCCCTTGAACTTAGAACTACTTAAACCTAACTAACCTAAGGACATCACACACATCCATGCCCGAGGCAGGATTCGAACCTGCTACCGTAGCGGTCGCACGGTTCCAGACTGTAGCGCCTAGAACTGCTTGGCCACTCCGGCCGGCCGGGTAATGTTAAATCCTTCTTTCAGTGTCCTGTTGCGCTGTGCGAAAGTCCTTGCAAGTCCAGCAAAAAAACATAAAAAGTACTCAAATTACCCTTGTTGGTCACTTTTGAGTCAGGTTTCATTTAACTGGCACGTTCCAGGACATGACGACTGGGGTCATAGTGTCTTATGAACTCATATGTTGAAACACAGATTTAGCGATCGACTTTTAACGTCTTGCGCTGGTCCTTTCTAGATTTCACATCGACCAGGTTTCACTTGCACTCACAAGAGCTGAAGAACGTTTTATTAGAGGTTTCAAGTCTGTTTCCCATGTTTTCCATTTGTAATTTTATTTTTTTAATGTTTTTTTTCCAGGAATCTTGCGTAGGTTTGTTTCGTAAGTAATGCTTATTGACGTAACTTTTGCAACTGCTAACTTTTTGGACCAGTTAGACTTGTATCTACAGTTTCTCACTATTGACTTTCACTCGTTAATAATATGTTCATATCTTTTGTCTGTCAACTTGACAAAGGTCACATATAAACTGATCATTCATCGACTTGTCAAGACGATAAGGTGTACAATGTACCTTAGGAGATGGGCTACAACCACGTCTCACTTCCTTCTCGTGGCTTTCGCCATCGCAATCAATAGTACTAAAACCACAGGCGGTTGGAGGACTGGTCTTGCACCACAGTTTTTAAATTCTCGTTATAGAAAACAGTTTGTGTTGATTTTAATCTTTCCCACTGTCTGTTTCATTTCCCCGTTTTAAAACTGAGGGGCACCGTTCTCACTTTTAAGGAAAAGGTGAAGTATCTGGGTCTTATCTTTGATGAGAAGTTGCCACTCCTTAAAGAACTGAAAATGAGATGTCTCAAGGTCTTAAACATCCTTAAGTGTGTCAGTCAAAGGTCTTAGGGAGCCGACAGAGCGCGTCTGCTCCAACTTTATAAGGCCTTTGTGCAACCCCGGCTTGAATATGGATGCCACGGCAATCAGGGGCCAATCGCACGAACCCCGTTGTTAGTTTGTATGCGGAGACTGGTGAGCCTCCACTGTCTATTCGACGTCTTCTTCTCGTTGTACGCCAAGCATATAGGCCATTGTCCGTTCCTACATCGCCAGCATCCAGTTACGTTGTTCAGCCGCCACTGGAACGGTTGTTCGATCAACGATCATAAGCAACACGGCCATTTGGGATCGGTGCAAGGGAGAGCCTTGAGTTATTACAGGTAGGGGGCATTCAGGTCCAAAGCCACGGATGGAGTAGGGTTTCCGCCCTGGCTATTGCCAAGGCCCAGATTGCTTTTGGAACTGGCTGCTTACAAGAATCGTTGGACCCCAGACCATGTTTTTAAAATTAAATTTAATGAAATTTTATGTAGCCACCCAGATTGTATTACTGTCTACACAGATGGTTCTAAGCAGGAAGATGTTTTCGGTTGTTCCGTCGGGTTCCCTGACATTGTCCTCAGGATAGGGCTCCCAGAGCAGTTTTGAGTTTATTACTCGTAACTGTTTGCTATCCTGAGGGCAACTGAGCAGATGAGACGGCGTCATGAAAAAAATTATCATCTGCTCCGATTCTCAAAGAGCCGTTCTCGCTGTTGGACAGATGTACCCAGCAGATCACATGGTGCAACAAGTGCAGGACGCTCTCCCTCCCTTGCGAAGGCTAAACAAGGACGTCATTTTTTGCTGGGTTTCAGGGCACGTAGGCATCCAGGGAAACGAATTCGCTGATGCTGCTGCTAAAGGAGGCTTGCTCCCTTCCTCCTCCTGCCCAATGTTCAGTCCTTCTGTGGGCTGTCACTTCATTTGTGACTAGGAAGGCCATATGTTGGTAGGAGTCCCAGTGGCTGGAAGTGTGGAACAATAAACTACGTTCCATCAAGGCTTCAGTGCGACCATGGATCATCTCTTTCCGCTCGCGTTAGTGAGAGGAAGTAGCCCTTACTCGGCTTAGAGTGGGACATTGTCCATTGATGCATGGCTTCCTATAACGTCCGGAGGAGTACTCAGTATGTCAGAGATGCGGGACACAGCTGTCAGTACGACACATATTTTAACCGAGTGTGTTTTATATGACGACCTGACGGTTGAACTGGGTCTCCCACAGGATCTTCCCTCTATTTTAACTGATGACGAGGCGAGTGTTGCTCATGTCTTAAAATTTTGTGTGATGTCCAGAATTTTTCCCAAAATACTTGATGTGAGATCTTAATGTGCGTCAGAGTGGCTGGGTCAGGCATTACTTCTAAGTCATCATCCATACACGGTTATTTGTCCCTTTTTAACAGCATCTTTACAGGTGTTTTCTCCATGATTTTATTTAGTTATCCCACTGTGTCTTGCTGGGTTTTTATTACAGGCTTTTCTGAACCTCACCTTTTTGGGGCTGCTTAACGTTTCCTGTGGAGGGATCAATCATAATTTTCCAGTTTATTTTCTCCTTCCATAGATTGTGAAAATCTTCTTTGGTACAACATTAATGCAAGGGCGCTGATGACCTAGCTGTTTAGTGCCCTCCGCCATAGATCATTATCATCATACAGCATCATTTGTCGCGATTGTGGACGTCCATCACATCCCAATACTTCATGCGCCCTGCCTCCCATCTGTGTCAACTGCGGCGAACAACATACCCCTTGCCCACCGGACTGCAGGATTCTCCAGAAAGAACGGAAAGTCATGGAGTAGACCGACTGATCTACATTGACGCTAAGAGGAAATTTGGAAGGGTCCATCCCATCCACATGACATTATCTTATACCAACGCTATAACTACTGTTCCAGCCCCATCCGTTCCGCCATTGACATTTGGCCCTCATGGCTGCAAGACTACACCCACCCCGTTGCTGGTGGGGGCCACTTCTATCCCTGTTGCTCCTGCACCACCTACTCCCAAACATTGGGGACATCAGTCCCCAATTCTCAGCTGGAGAAGCGTCAGTCTTCTTTGGCTCCTCTCGCTAGGAAGGGGTACCTTGGGTCATTCCCTTCCCAGGTTTCCACCAGTGGGAAAGATGACACCCACCTGTGGTTGAAACGCCCAACAGCGGCTGACTGTAGGGCTTCAAGATCCTCCTTAGTCCTGGAGACTGACTCGGTGAAGCCCTCCCAGCCAGAGAAACCTAAGGAGCAGCGAGAGAAATTTAAAAAGAAGAACCTCAAAAACAAGGAAATTGCGGTTGCACCCACACCACCACTAACTACAAACTCCGCGTCTCAGGATGGAGATTTTGGTGTCTACTGAGGACCTAGATCTCGCCAGACCCTCAGACACGATGAATATATACTGCTCTGGTACTAAGTCGGTGGCAGAGACTGACCCTGAGGCATAAACTGCCTCTATTCTCGCTTCATACCTTCCCAGCCCCACGACAACAGTCATCCTCCAGTGGAATTGCGTCGGTTTTTTCCACAACCTGGCTGAGCTACAGCAACTGTTAAGCTTTACACCTGCTTTCTGCATTGCCCTCCAGGAAACCTGGTTTTCGACAATGCGGACCCCTGCCCTTCGTGGCTATAGGGATTACTACAAAAAACTTAGCGAATATAATAAGAGTGTCTGGTGGGGTTTGCGTCTGTGTCCTGAACTCGGTATGTCGTGAACCTGTACCCCTTCAAACTCCTCTTGAAGCTGTGGCTGTCAGTATAAGGACGACACACGAAATAACCACCTGCAAAGTTTATCTTCCTCCAGATGATGTAGTACCCTTGAACGCATTGGCTGCACTGATTTATCAACTGCCTAAACCTTTCCTATTTTTGGGAGATTTTAACACAGATAACCCCATGTGGGGCGGCACCATGCTCACTGGCCAAGGTAGAGATGTCGAAAATTTACTGTCTCAGCTCGACCTCTGCGTCCTAAATACTGGTACAGCTACACATTTCAGTGCAGCTCTTGGTACTTACTCAGTCATTGATTTATCACTTTGCAGCCCAGGACTTCTCCCATCTGTCCACTGGGGAGCCCATGATGACTCATGTGGTAGTGACCACCTCCCGGTCTTCCTGTCATTCCCTGCCGTCATGCCCACGGACGCCTACCCAGATGGGCTTCAAACAAGCCAGACTGGGAAGCTTTCACCTCTTCCATCACCGCTGAATCTCGCTGATATGGTAACATCGACGTGGTGGTTGAGCGAGTCACCAGGACGATCGTTTCTGCGCTGGCACACGCGATCCCTTGTTCCTTAAGGTGCACCCAGCGAAAGACAGTACCTTGGTGGTCGCCAAAGGCCATTAAAGAGCGTAGGCGGGCTCTACAGCGACATAAGCGGCACCCTTCCCTGGAGCATCTAATAGCATTTAAACAGCTCCGTGCCCGCGTTTGCCAGCTTATAAAAAGATGGAAACAGGAGTGTTGGGAGTGGTACGTCTCGACCATTGGGTGCCATATGTCACCTTCCCAAGTCTGGATGAAGACCAGACGTGTTTTTGGCTACCAGACCCCAACAGGTGTCTCTGGAGTTAACTACATGGCGTGTTATCTATCGACCCAAACGCGATTACCGAGCACTCTGCTGAGCACTTCTATGCTCGAGCCTCTGCATCGGAGAATTACCCCCCCAGCCTTTCGCACCCTCAAACAGCGGATGGAAGGGAAGGTCCTCTTGTTCACTACACGCCACAGTGAACCCTATAACGCACCATTTACAGAGTGGGAGCTCCTCAGCGCCCTTGCACATTGCCCCGACACAGCTCCTGGTCCAGATTGGATCCAAAGTCAGACGATTAAACATCTCTCGTCCGACTACAAGCGACATCTCCTCTTTATCTTCAACCTGATCTGGTGCGATGGCGTGCTTCCATCGCAATGGTGGGAGAGCACCATCAATCCTGTGCTCATATCCAGTAAAAACCCGCTTGATGTGGATAGCTATCAGCCCATTAGCCTCACCAACACTGCTAGAACATATGGTGAGTCGGTTGTTGTGTAGGATCCTGGAATCACTTGGCCTACTGGCTCCATGCCAGGGCGGTTTTCGCCAGGGTCGCTCTGCCACTGATAATCTTGTGTCCCTCGAGTCTACCATCCCAACAGCCTTTTCCAGACGCCAACATCTGGTTGCCATCTTTTTTGATTTACGTAAAGCTTATGACACAACATGGTGACATCACATCCTTGCCACATTATATTAGTGGGGTCTCTGGGGCCTGTTCCCGATTTTTATCCAAAATTTCCTGTCGCTCCATACTTTCCAAGTTGGTGCCTCCCATAGTTCCCCCATATCCAGGAGAATGGGGTCCTGCAGGGCTCTGTATTGAGTGTATCTCTGTTTTTATTGGCCATTAACAGTCTAGTAGCAGCTGTAGGACTGTCCATCTCACCTTCTCTGTATGCAGACGACATCAGCATTTCGTACTGCTCTTCTAGTACTGGTGTTGCTGAGAGGCGCAGTCAGAGGCTCTAGCCCACAGCTTCCAGTTTTCAGCCACGAAGTCGTGTGTCACGCACTTCTGTCGGCGTCGTACCCTTAATCCAGAGCCAGAACCTTACGTTAATGACGATCCACTCACTGCAGTAGAGACATATCGATTCTTAGAACTGGTTTTCGACGCCCAATTGACTTGGCTTCCTCACCTTCGTCAACTTAAGTGGAAGTGCTGGCAGCAGTTCAATACCCTCAGCGAGATCGCTCTATGCTGCTGCACCTCTACAGAGCCCTTGTTCAATCCTGCGTTAACTATGGCGGTGTGGTTTATAGTTCGGTGGCGCCCTCAATGTTGCGTTTACTCGACCCTATGCACCACTGTGGCGTTCGACTAGCGACGGGAGCTTTTAGGATGAGTCTGGTGACCAGCATCCTGGTGGAGGCCAGAGTCCCTTGAGTGAAGGCTAGGCGTGCACAACTGCTCGCCAGTTACGTTGCACACATTCAAGTTCTCCTGAGCATCCAAATTACCGTCTCCTTTTCCCAACCACGCCAGTTCATCTCCCGTAACGGCGGCCTAGGTCAGGGATTACGATCACAGTTCGAACCTGATCCCTCCTGTATGAACTAGAGTCCTTTCTTGCACCACATCCCCTCCAGGTCCATCCACATAGACCTCCATGGTGTATACCTATGCCACGGCTTTCTCTGGACATTTCGCATGACCCAAAGGACTCAGTTACTCCTGCAGCTCTTTGCTGTCACTTCCTCTCGGTTCTTGCCACATTACAGGGCTCTGAAGTGGTTTACACAGACGGCTCGATGGCTGATGGTCATGTTGGCTTTGCCCTTGTTCACAGAGGACATACTGAACAGCACTCCGTGCCAGTGTTTTCACTGCAGAGGTGGTGGCCATATCTCATGCTCTTGAGCACATCCACTCATGCCCTGGCCAGTCGTTTCTTCTCTGTACTGACTCCTTGATCAACCTCCAAGCTATTGACCAGTGCTACCCTCGCCAACCTTTGGTAGCGACTAACCAGGAGTCTATCTATGTCCTGAAACAGTCCAGTCATTCAGTGGTGTTTGTCTGGACCCCAGGAATCGTTGGCATCCCAGGCAATTAAGTTACTGACAGGCTGACCAAACACGCTACACGGAAACTGTTTATGTAGGTTGGCATTCCTGTAACTGACCTGCGTTCATTATTATGCTGCAAGGTTTTTCGTCCTTGGGAGACAGAATGGCATAACAGTACACACAACAAACTGCGTGTCATTAAGGAGATTAGGAGTGTGTGGAAGCCTTCCATGCAGGCCTCTCGCAAGGAATTTGTTGTCCTTTGCCAGCTCCTCATTGGCCATACGTGGCTAACACATGGTTACCTCCTCCATCGTGGCCACCCATCTCGGTGTTGCTGTGGCTCACATCTGTCGTCAATATCTTGCTGGACTGCCCAATTTTTGCCGCTCTGCGCGTGGTCTTTTATCTTTCCCAGCACCCTACCTTCGGTGTTGTCACAATGCCTCAACAGCTGATTTAGTTTTATGTTTCATTCGTGAGGTTTTTTTTATCGTACCATCTAAGGGCGGGCGTTTGGCCTTCTCTCTGAGGCCTCCATACCCCCTCCATTTTACTTCTCTCACCTTTTCTTTGCATTTGTTTGTCTTGGTGTTCGTCTTTTCCCTTCATGTGTTTATCTCGCCTAGTCTTTTTGAACTGAACATTTTAATGTGTTACAGAGTGGCTGGCTCACCCTCTTTTATTTGTGTGATCAGCTAGCCCAGACCATCTGCTCTACGGTTTTCATACCTTCCTCTACTTTTCCTTGTGGTGTACGTTTTCCCCATTTTTTGTACATTCCTTTTATTTTCTGTTTCAGTGTGGTTCCCAATTCCTTTTGTCCCTTTTACTTTCCCAAACGTACTTTTGGTGCTGTTTTACCTCGAGCCAGGAAAAAGGGACTGACGACCCTGTAGTTTGGTCCCTTTATACACCAAACCATCCAATCAACCAACCAACCAACCAACCTTCATGCTTGACATCTTCGATGACAATGATGGCATCTGCCATCAGGATAACTGCCTGCTTCACAAGACCAGAATCACGCTACAGTGGTTTGAAGAGCGTGGTAGTGAACTCAAGTTGACGTCTCGGCCATGAAATTCAACTGATCTAAGTTAGATGTAACACATGTGGCCCATTATCAAACGCTGGTTCCTCACCCACAAACCACCAGCCCATAAATTAAGGGTATTGCGTGAATTGTGCCCAGACATCTGTTGTCACATGTCTTTGGAAACCTGCCAAGAGCATATTGAATCCATGCCATGTGGGTGGGTCAATCTGCTGTTAAGCAGGTGGTCGTACTGTTTCTACTCATCAATACATATTTCAGTGATCCAGTGGACATCAGACTTCTTCATGGAGCTCCTTGTGAACGGTGCAGTTGTCTGTAGGAATGTTGTACATGATACATGGTTCAGGTAGAGGTGTGGGCCAGCAGTTGCGGGAAGTGTTGAGGAGTGAGTACCACGTCACCAGCATTGTGAAGCATAGTTCAGTTGGCTCAGGTGACTGACAGCATAGGGGAGTTATGTAGGAATTTTATGAAGGAGAATCAGGTAGTGATAGAGGGTGGAGAGGGAAAAGTCTTGATAGGGACGGGGAATATGATGTAGGTGGTGACCTGGTAAAGATAGCAACTCATACTGGTGGCACTAATGTGTATTTCACGAAACTGTTTCAGCCTCATGATTGGCCTCATATTAATGCAGCTGTTAGGTGTGTTAACATTGGGTTGGAGGGGGCGCTGATGGCAGAGGGCATGGTTCATATTACAGTGGTGCCAGTTGCGTCTATCAGTAGATCAGGTTTCTCTAGGCATGGCCTGCACCTCAACAGTTATGTGAAGGGGAGGCTGGCAAAGCTTATAGGTGACAATGTAGTGGGTGGTGGTGGTGGGGTCACTCATGGAAAAATTCCTGTAGTAGTTGGCGTTAGAGCTGCACCTTTTTTAGATTGAAGTTAGCTGATAGGTACACCTGCTTAAATAGAGAAGGAATTAGTATATTTCATCAAAATATAAGAGGTATTACACATAAAGTTAGTGAACTGCTTATAGATGTTAACTCTGAAATTATTGGTGTATTGGAGCACCAGTTAAATAATTTGACAATTCAGAGGCTTCCTTTACCAGGATGCAGATTAACTGGCTGTTTTTCAAGGAGCTCCTTGTGGGATGGGGGAGTAGCCATGTACTCCCATTTGAGTCCATAGATGTATCATGGCACTGCACTGAACAGATATTTGAATGTTGTGCAGGGGTAGTTGAATTTAATGAAACTAAACTTCTAATTGTTGTTTATAGGTCCCATAACTCCGACTTCAGAGCATTTCTGCTCAAACTAGAGAGGCTTCTTGATTCACTTTGTAGGAAGTACCAGCAATTAGTTATATCTGGTGACTTCAATATAAATTTTGAGTCTGATGGTGTAAGAAAAATGTTCTTGGTTGATCTCCTAAATTCATATGTTGCAGACAACGTTTTTCCTACTAGGGTGCAGGGGAACAGTAGTACAGCCATAGACAAAATTTTTATTCATCCTACATTACTAGATGGGCATACTGTTAGTAAAAGGGTGAATGGCCTTTCAGACCATGATGCACAAATTTTAACACTAAAAGGCTTTTGTACTCAAACAAATGTCACATACAATTATGAACTAACTAGGAAAGTTAATCTAAGAACAATAGAGAGTTTTTTAAACCCTGTCAAGGAACAAAAGTGGCACAATGTTTATAGTGCTGATAACATAGATTATCAATATAATGTTTTCCTTAACACATTTCTCATGATTTTTGGGAGTTACTTTCCATTAGAACGTTCTAAACAGAGTACTAGCAGTAATATGCAGCCCAGGTGGCTGACTATTGGGCTATCATGTAGAACAAAGCGGAAATTATATCAAAATGTTAGAAGTAGTCATAATCAAGTTACAGCAGCCCATTACAAAAAGTATTGTAAGGTGCTTAAAAACGTTATTAGGAAGACAAAGAGTATGTGGTATGCAAATAGAATAGCTAATCCACAAGATAAAATTAAAACTATATGGTCAGTTGTGAAGTAAGTGTCTGGTCACTAGCACAAGGTCTATGATATAA
This sequence comes from Schistocerca piceifrons, assembly GCF_021461385.2. Classification (NCBI taxonomy): domain Eukaryota; kingdom Metazoa; phylum Arthropoda; class Insecta; order Orthoptera; family Acrididae; genus Schistocerca; species Schistocerca piceifrons. Next base: position 694,669,821 of record NC_060141.1, read on the forward strand.
AATCAGTTCATAGTAAAAATCTTTCTGTTACTGATAAATCAGATACATGTACAGTATTTAACAATAATTTTCTGAGCATTGATGGTGAATTAAATAAAAATTTGGTTTCTACAGGGAATCATGTAACTTTCTTGACAAATGCGTTTCCAAGATTGATGTCTGAAATACTCCTCTGTGACACAGACAAGGGGGAAATTGAGTCAATAATTAAATCACTGGGTATGATGGAGTGCCTAGCAGAATGTTAAAGTACTGTGCTGCACATGTTAGCCCTGTATTTAGACATATTTGTAATTTTTCCTTTAAGAATGGTCTGTTTCCTCAATGATTAAAGTTCTCAGCAGTAAAGCCACTTTATAAAAAGGGAGGAAAGGATAATGTAGACGATTTTAGACCTATGTCTATGCCATTAGTTTTTGTTAAAGTTATTGTTCAAATGTGTGTGAAATCTTATGGGACTTAACTGCTAAGGTCATCAGTCCCTAAGCTTACACACTACTTAACCTAAATTATCCTAAGGACAAACACACACACACCCATGCCCGAGGGAGGACTCGAACCTCCGCCGGGACCAGCCGCACAGTCCATGACTGCAGCCCCTTAGACCGCTTGGCTAATCCCGCGCGGCTAAAGTTATTGGAAAAGCTGTATATGTAGGGATAATAGATCATTTTATATCACATGATTTGCTATCAAGTGTATAGTTCAACTTTAGAAATCGTTTAACGACTTGTAATGCTATAATCTCTTTTCTCTGTGAGTTACTGGATGCGTTAAACAAAAGGTTTCGAACGCTAGACATATTTTTTGATTTAACTAGGCGTTTGATTGTGTCGATCACAAAAATTGCTCCAGAAGTTCAACCACTATGGAATATGGGGAGTAGCTCACAACTGGTTTACCTCTTACTTCAGCAACAGACAGAAAAAGGTCATTATTCACAATGTTGAGAATGGCTGTTATGTGGGGGTGTGAGTGGGGTACGGTCAAGTGGGGGTGACCCAGGGATAAGTGTTGGGGCCACTCCTGTTTCTTACTTATATAAATGATATGCCCTATAGTACTACAGATAACTCTAAAATATTTCTGTTTGCTGGTTGGTGGTAAAGGATGTTGTGTGCAACATTGGTTCAGTTGTCAAATACCGAAGTTCATGACATAAGTCCATGGCTTGTAGAAAATAAACTAACGCCAAATCACAGTTAGACTCAGTTTTTACAATCTATAACACACAATTCAACAAAACCTGACGTTTTAATTTCACAGAATGGGCATATGATTAGCGAAACTGAACAGTTCAAATTTATAGGTGTTCAGATAGATAGTAAGCTGTCATGTAATGCCCACATTCAGGATCTTGTTCAAAGACTTAATGCTGCTATTTTTACTATTAGAACGGAACCTTAAGTGAGTGATCGTTCGACACGAAAATTAGTCTACTTTGTTTAGTTTCATTCGCTTATGTCGTACGGTATTACACTTCGGGGTAACTCTTCCCATTCTAAAAGGATATATTTGTTTCAGAAACGGGCAGTTCGGGCAGTAAGTGGTGTAAGTTCACGAACCTCTTGTCAACTCCTGTTCATGAGTCTGGGTATTTTGACATTGGCCTCTCAATATACACTCCTGGAAATGGAAAAAAGAACACATTGACACCGGTGTGTCAGACCCACCATACTTGCTCCGGACACTGCGAGAGGGCTATACAAGCAATGATCACACGCACGGCACAGCGGACACACCAGGAACCGCGGTGTTGGCCGTCGAATGGCGCTAGCTGCGCAGCATTTGTGCACCGCCGCCGTCAGTGTCAGCCAGTTTGCCGTGGCATACGGAGCTCCATCGCAGTCTTTAACACTGGTAGCATGCCGCGACAGCGTGGACGTGAACCGTATGTGCAGTTGACGGACTTTGAGCGAGGGCGTATAGTGGGCATGCGGGAGGCCGGGTGGACGTACCGCCGAATTGCTCAACACGTGGGGCGTGAGGTCTCCACAGTACATCGATGTTGTCGCCAATGGTCGGCGGAAGGTGCACGTGCCCGTCGACCTGGGACCGGACCGCAGCGACGCACGGATGCACGCCAAGACCGTAGGATCCTACGCAGTGCCGTAGGGGACCGCACCGCCACTTCCCAGCAAATTAGGGACACTGTTGCTCCTGGGGTATCGGCGAGGACCATTCGCAGCCGTCTCCATGAAGCTGGGCTACGGTCCCGCACACCGTTAGGCCGTCTTCCGCTCACGCCCCAACATCGTGCAGCCCGCCTCCAGTGGTGTCGCGACAGGCGTGAATGGAGGGACGAATGGAGACGTGTCGTCTTCAGCGATGAGAGTCGCTTCTGCCTAGGTGCCAATGATGGTCGTATGCGTGTTTGGCGCCGTGCAGGTGAGCGCCACAATCAGGACTGCATACGACCGAGGCACACAGGGCCAACACCCGGCATCATGGTGTGGGGAGCGATCTCCTACACTGGCCGTACACCACTGGTGATCGTCGAGGGGACACTGAATAGTGCACGGTACATCCAAACCGTCATCGAACCCATCGTTCTACCATTCCTAGACCGGCAAGGGAACTTGCTGTTCCAACAGGACAATGCACGTCCGCATGTATCCCGTGCCACCCAACGTGCTCTAGAAGGTGTAAGTCAACTACCCTGGCCAGCAAGATCTCCGGATCTGTCCCCCATTGAGCATGTTTGGGACTGGATGAAGCGTCGTCTCACGCGGTCTGCACGTCCAGCACGAACGCTGGTCCAACTGAGGCGCCAGGTGGAAATGGCATGGCAAGCCGTTCCACAGGACTACATCCAGCATCTCTACGATCGTCTCCATGGGAGAATAGCAGCCTGCATTGCTGCGAAAGGTGGATATACACTGTACTAGTGCCGACATTGCGCATGCTCTGTTGCCTGTGTCTATGTGCCTGTGGTTCTGTCAGTGTGATCATGTGATGTATCTGACCCCAGGAATGTGTCAATAAAGTTTCCCCTTCCTGGGACAATGAATTCACGGTGTTCTTATTTCAATTTCCAGGAGTGTATATATTACTTACCGTCATTTCTTGTTAACAATATTAACTTATTCCCAAGAATAATCAGCTTTCAAGCAGTTAATAGACGACAGAAATCAAAGCTGCATTTGGATCGGAATTCCTTAACTCCTGTGCAGAAAGGTGTGCAGTATACTGCTGCAACCATTTTCAATAAGCGACCGCTCGAATTAAAAAATCTTAGCAGTAATCCACGCACTTTCAAATCGAAACTGAAGAGTTTCCTCATGGGTCACTCCTTCTATTCTGTCGAAGAGTTCCTCGAAAAATTAAGTTGATTCTTGTTGTACTGTTGATTACCTTTACGTAAACTTACGGATTGACTGTTTTGGGTTCATAAACATTTTATTTTTGTCTATTATTACTTTTATGTTGTAATTTAGTGTACTGACAGGTTCCATTACCTTGGAGGTTTGCTCCTCAATTTGGTCCTACAGAACGTGACGTGTGAATAAAAACAAAACGCAGGAAGACCTGCAGAGTAAGGACAGTTAGTGCACAGCCCGGTAGTTGACCTTCCTGATAGGAAGATGTTACTCTGCGCAGAAAGAAATTATGTCTAGCTGTGTAATGTGCAGAAACATGGTTTTAACGTCTGTCTCACAGTCATGCAACCTGCCTTGCAATGACTAACAAAAGAATTATTTTAAAGGCATTACTATTGCGTGTTCGGAGGGAACACTGGTCTTTGCTTCATTGGGGCATATATATTAAAACGATTCTGCCTCGTGCTGTAAGTGGTAATATGTATAACCTTGCAGACTGTATTTTACAGCAAGCTGCTGTAGAGTCAGGACAAACAAATGGTGATTTCATATCTTAAACACACCCTTGTCAGTCAACTAACGCAGACTATTGTATAAACATAACTTGCGTAACAGATTAATACAGTTAATGATCTAATAGTCTTACTTGTACATGGGCCTTGTAGAATTCTGAATGCATTGTGTCCGAAACAATGCTAGTGAACATTCATGAAAGAAAACTGCTTTAAAATTGAAGTATGTACATTACTCATTCATTAATCGTCGCCAACAAATCCAGTAGTAAGGATGTGAAGTGTGGGATGGGTGGAATGACGTTAGTACGGGTAGAATATAAGTTTTCAGAAACTAATGTTGTTTGCTTTTGTATGGTTAACTACCATTGTATAGATGTTTAGAACTGAATTGTGGGAAATTAAGTGACTAGTCATTCCCTTGTCATGTCGTTCGTGTAGGAGGGGTGGTTTCTGGTCCTACACGACCACACATTTGTTTGACGTAGGTGTGACCCCCTGGGCTGACTGGCCCGACTGCCACACATTTGTGTTGTCATAATTATTTGTTGGGACCTGAAGATGAAGCTTTAGCCTTTGAACCCGGTTGTGCAAAAAATTATGAAATTACTGGCAACTACCACTAAATTTGTAATTGTATAAGCAGTCTGAGTTTGTGATCAGTGATTATAATTTTATTTTCCCCTCCCTCTCTCTTTGTAATGGTACACTAGTGGACACCTACTTCAACTTTGACAGGTGTAAATGTTTACAGAAATGCTCTTGGTTATAATTGGACTCATATACCATGTTCGTACCTACACAGACTATAAACAAAAATGTTCTCTTTGTGTTTATCAGCCCCAAACAAGCCTTTAAACTAGAAGCTCTGTCTAACCTCATTTCATCTTCATATCACTCAAACTATTCACTTCTGTGGAGGATGGTATATGTGCACAACGTATTGTAGAATACACTCCTGGAAATGGAAAAAAGAACACATTGACACCGGTGTGTCAGACCCACCATACTTGCTCTGGACACTGCGAGAGGGCTGTACAAGCAATGATCACGCGCACGGCACAGCGGACACACCAGGAACCGCGGTGTTGGCCGTCGAATGGCGCTAGCTGCGCAGCATTTGTGCACCGCCGCCGTCAGTGTCAGCCAGTTTGCCGTGGCATACGGAGCTCCATCGCAGTCTTTAACACTGGTAGCATGCCGCGACAGCGTGGACGTGAACCGTATGTGCAGTTGACGGACTTTGAGCGAGGGCGTATAGTGGGCATGCGGGAGGCCGGGTGGACGTACCGCCGAATTGCTCAACACATGGGGCGTGAGGTCTCCACAGTACATCGATGTTGTCGCCAGTGGTCGGCGGAAGGTGCACGTGCCCGTCGACCTGGAACCGGACCGCAGCGACGCACGGATGCACGCCAAGACCGTAGGATCCTACGCAGTGCCGTAGGGGACCGCACCGCCACTTCCCAGCAAATTAGGGACACTGTTGCTCCTGGGGTATCGGCGAGGACCATTCGCAACCGTCTCCATGAAGCTGGGCTACGGTCCCGCACACCGTTAGGCCGTCTTCCGCTCACGCCCCAACATCGTGCAGCCCGCCTCCAGTGGTGTCGCGACAGGCGTGAATGGAGGGACGAATGGAGACGTGTCGTCTTCAGCGATGAGAGTCGCTTCTGCCTTGGTGCCAATGATGGTCGTATGCGTGTTTGGCGCCGTGCAGGTGAGCGCCACAATCAGGACTGCATACGACCGAGGCACACAGGGCCAACACCCGGCATCATGGTGTGGGGAGCGATCTCCTACACTGGCCGTACACCACTGGTGATCGTCGAGGGGACACTGAATAGTGCACGGTACATCCAAACCGTCATCGAACCCATCGTTCTACCATTCCTAGACCGGCAAGGGAACTTGCTGTTCCAACAGGACAATGAACGTCCGCATGTATCCCGTGCCACCCAACGTGCTCTAGAAGGTGTAAGTCAACTACCCTGGCCAGCAATATCTCCGGATCTGTCCCCCATTGAGCATGTTTGGGACTGGATGAAGCGTCGTCTCACGCGGTCTGCACGTCCAGCACGAACGCTGGTCCAACTGAGGCGCCAGGTGGAAATGGCATGGCAAGCCGTTCCACAGGACTACATCCAGCATCTCTACGACCATCTCCATGGGAGAATAGCAGCCTGCATTGCTGCGAAAGGTGGATATACACTGTACTAGTGCCGACATTGTGCATGCTCTGTTGCCTGTGTCTATGTGCCTGTGGTTCTGTGAGTGTGATCATGTGATGTATCTGACCCCAGGAATGTGTCAATAAAGTTTCCCCTTCCTGGGACAATGAATTCACGGTGTTCTTATTTCAATTTCCAGGAGTGTACTTTATTCAGCTGCCCCAGACAACCAGTTGTTGAAAGCCTAAGTGTGTGACATAAGCTATGTCTCCTAAACGTGAGAGTAGTGTGGCAAACACATACAGTACCATTTGTTTGTACAGATTGCATACATTCAGGGGTAAGCATACACTCAGGGATGAATTAGCCTCCTCCCCTTAACCTATTATTATGCTAATTGATGTACAACCACATGGATAGAGTCATGACCCCTTGGAAATAATCCATGCTTCTGGGGGAAACCCCCACCCCTCTCCCTCCTCCTCCTCCACCCCTCTGGGAAATCTCCAACCACCCTTCCTCCTCCCTGATAAGAACACACTTTTGGTATTAAATTAATTGACTTATTAATATAATTGTTCAATTAATTACCCCTCCCCATTTGGGAAATCCCCATCTTGCACCTCCCCCCCCCCTCCCCAACTCGCACATCCAAATATTGACAGAAAAAAGATTCAGTCTGTGCTGGAGAAGAAGGCCCTCACGACACAGAATTGAATTTTTTTTTTTAATTTGTGGTAAGATCTTATGGGACCAAACTGCTGAGGTCATCAGTCCCTAAGCTTACATGCTACTTAATCTAACTGAAACTAAATTATACTAAGGACTACACACACACCTATGCCTGAGGGAGGACTTGAACCTCCGGTGGGGGGGAGCCGCGCTGACCGTGCAAGGTGCCTCAGACCGCTCGGCTATCCCGCACAGCCAGAATTGAAATCAGTGTCAATTACATAGCAGAAGGTATACTGTTTATTTATAAAATTCAATTTTCAGGGGTCGAAGCTCTTTATTTGGTGGGAAAATCTCACTCCCCCCCAGCAACTACATCTCCTAATTATGTAATTATACTGCTGCAGTTTGGAGGTGTTGTCCTGTTGGAAAATTTTCGTGTATGTGTGTGTGTGTGTGTGTGTGTGTGTGTGTGTGTGTGTGTGCTCATCTTGTTGTGCAGGGATCGACTGACATAGTGCATTGTGACACCGCAAGAGTTCGTCTCACCCTTACTGCTTGCCCCTTCCCTCTCCACCCCTCCAAGAAAAAAATTGTGGAAAAATGGCTCAGTCTGCATTGAGCTCGTGGACTGTAAGGATCCCAGGATAGAAAATTCAACTACATTGCAGAGGGCGTAATAATCTATTGTTTATTTATAAAATTCAGGTTGCATACCAATTCACAGACGTCGAACCTCGTTATTTGGTTTATTTAATTTCGTAAGATGCAGGTCTTGTAAAGTACATCGAAAGGAAGTATCATTTTTTGCCGATTGCACAAGGAATACCGTCATGAAATCAACGTCAACATAAAACACCGCACCTCAGCACGCATGCCAGACCGCTGGTAATCCTTTGAGTCCTGATAGCTGGAATGGGAGGCGCTAGTCACCTGCGAAGAAATGCATAATACTGAATGTAAGCTTCCTTTGAAATTTGATAAGACTCATTTCTTATTTCTTTCCAAAACACACACCTTCCACACCAGGTCAGTGGGCCGGCCGCTGTGGCCGAGCCGTTGTAGGCGCTTCAGTACAGAACCGCGCCGCTGCCACGGTCGCAGGTTCGAATCCTGCCTCGGGCATGGATGTGTGATGTCCTTAGGTTAGTTAGTTTTAAGTAGTTCTAAGTCTGGGGGACTGATGACCTCAGATGTTAAGTCCCATAGTGGTTAGAGCCAGTTCTGTTCAGTTCAGTTCAGTGTGGCCTGTTGGGCAAAGCATGAGGGGTGGTGGCAAGTCTTTGGTATTGATGCCTGGGAAATTCCTGTCAAAACTCTCTCTCTCCCTCTCCCTCCCTCCCTCTCTCTCTCTCTCTCTCTCTCTCTTTCTCTGTCTCCCTCCCCTCCTCCCTCCCTCTCAAGTGACCACTACCTGAAAAGCGAGCAACTGTCATACGCCACTGGAAACCACACTAACACCTCTTTTGTCCTGAAGAAAGTGGCGAATACCTGGCAAATCCCCAGCCCTCCCCAAAATTATGGGCTGTGCATTTCTTAGAAATTGTCAATTTGCGATACCCTCTGTGTGGGACAGTTCTTCCTTGCGTCCTATTGGTGGATACTAAACTAGAACTGGCATATTTGGCGGGAAATTCTGGGGCTGTCCAGGATTCAGTCCCGCAACTGCCCAGTTTCCAAACCCTACTCGTCCTCCCTTAGGATTCCTTGCCCCCTACTGGTGGATACTGGCAGAGTTAGGTCATTTGGCGGGAAATCCGTTACGTAGGAGGTAGCTGAAAGTGGTCTGGAGAAGTTAGAATTTCAGCTCAGCTGCGCTGGGTCCTTAAACAATTTGCAGGAGACAGGTCAGGGATTTGATCGGAATGTACTCGCAAATACCATTATCGGAAACAATAAACTGATGTCGCGATTGGAAGCAGCGCTGTGCAAAATGATAGATGTAATTTTAAATTTCGGCTGGAATTTGCCATCAGTATTGTGTAGCTCCCGATTACCTACAGGTCTGTTTAAGTGTATTTTTTAAAGCACTGCAGAATTTCCATGTTGGTTCCCTCTGCTACAACAGGGAGAAGGAGGAGTGGACTACCGTTCGATAGGATAGTAACAACAACAAGCCCACCTTTACTTAAAGAAATTCTACTTCACCTTTCCGACGTCAGCGTGCAATTACCACTCACAGACGCCAAATGGCAGCACTAGCAGTGGAGGGTACATAAAGCGTGTCAGAGGGAATGTGGAACAGCAGTGCGGTCGTTGTCGTAATGCGGAAACGGAGCAATTTAAGGGACATGCAGAAGGGCTTGATGAATGGCTTTCGGGCCAAGAGTGAAACGATTTTCGAAACAAAACGATTATACACTACAGAGGCACAGTGGCACGTAAGGGAAGCAACGTCACACAGCAGGAATCAACACCTAACTTCGCCTAGTTATCCTCAAGGAGCGCAAGAATCTGCTACGTTAGCTCTATTGTGGAAGTATGTCACTCGACCTCACAGGTAAGACTATGCCCAAGATAACCAGCGGGCGTAAATTTCTGCTTCGGAAATGACGTCTGTCCAGATCACAAAGTAGACACGTTTTACTTGAGTGCTGAAATTCTCTCGATACAGCCCACACTACGTACCACAACGAACATACTGTGCACTGCACGACTGCCACAAATACTACTTTGGTTTGACGGGAGAGTGGTAGCTACCAGAATATGATAATAATGATATTAATAACGTATCTAACTACAAGTTTCGCACGAATAGGTAGCACCACAGACGATGTCGACAGCAGAAAATGCTACGCACTATAGAATACATTGGACAGAAAATCAGATATTCGACTTCACCACTCACAGCCACAAATTGAATCTTCCAGTGTGTAACTCTACGGTACGACAAGGCACCTTGCTAAGCAACGACGTAATGGAAATGTTCAATGCTTTTCTAAAAACCAATGCGAGCAGTAGTGCTCGATAATACTGTAAGTAGGCTGTTTAGGTTTTTTTATTGGTAACGCCACCTCTGTATGAAAATCACTGGCTGTGCTGTGTGCAGTCTGTGGCTGCTTTGCATTGTTGTAATACTCGCCATTGTAGTGTTAGGCAGCTGGCTGTGAACAACGCGTAGCGTTGCGCAGTTGGAGGTGAGCCGCCAGCAGTGGTGGATGTGTGGAGAGAGATGGCGGAGTTTTGTAATTTGTCATGAACTGCTATATTTATATATGATGATATCAAGGTAAATACATTGTTTGTTCTCTATTAATATCTTTCATTTGCTAACTATCCCTATCAGTAGTTAGTGCCTTCAGTAGTTTGAATCTTTTATTTAGCTGGCAGTAGTGGCGCTCGCTGTATTGCAGTAGCTTGAGCAGCGAAGATTTTTGTGAGGTAAGTGATTTGTGAAAGGTATAGTTTAATGTTAGTCAGAGCCATTCTTTTGTAGGGAATTTTGAAAGTCAGATTGCGTTGCGCTAACAAAATATTGTGTGTCAGGTTAAGCACAGTTATGAATAATTGTTGAAAGGGGACGTTTCATATGGAGAGTATGGTATTGGTGGGCCACCAGAGGTGCAGACCCACTGCAGTCCTGGTAGCTAAACAGCCTACTTACAATACCATATAAATATGTTTCCTATTCAAAACCACAACCAAATTGCGTAGAACGACCTAACTGCAGTGTGCTTGTCTGCACTTTTAAATAATACTTATTTTATATTGCCCTTTCGGAAGTACAATTTGCACTCTTGTTTACTTGACGATATTAAAATAACTTATACACATAGTAAACCACGCTACAGCAATATCGTTACATAACCTGAATACCAATGTATCAATTAGTTTTAAAATTCTCACCCTCTCAACCACAAATAATTTGTCTTCATTTCAAGAATTAATCCGTTTTCCGTTTATATAACCTCTTGGAGATAATTTCTCTCCTTCTTAACTTAATAAATACGGAAATGTTCTCTCTTTGGATATTAGCAAATCTGAACTAATGTTTCTATTTCTTTCGGAATTAATATTTTTGCTTTTTATAACGTTGCCGACGTTTGTTTATTTAATATTCGACTTCCTTTTACCATTTTGCTTCACAATATTTGCAGAATTATTAGTTTGCTATAAAACTGAACTATCCGTTTAAAATATCCTTGAATACTAAATGTGGGGCAAATGAGACTCAGGACAGTATTTTTACTTTTCAAACAGAAACCGTCCCGTCTTTTTTGCTTGTTTTCTTACATGTACAGGTACAAGTCAGCTTTATTTTACGAGTGATGACCAATCAAACAAACCCCTCTAAGCGGACAAGTAAAAAAAATTGCACAAAAATCTTCGGTCCTAATGCCACTTCTAAACTGCCTGAACTTTAAAATAGACGCAAAACTAATCCCACTTCAGGCGTTGACTTTCCGCGGACCCCCTTCTATGGAATTATGAAACACAGCACTCGCGCTATGGGAGAGACAATTAGAGTGTCGTCAGTAAGAATGGTTATTGCTTTCTCGTTTAGGGTTTTATAGGAAAAGGTACTCAATTCGAGACCGCGGGTGCAAATCTCCTACTAACTTAGACTGGTTCTCGCTATATCACATACATCTGTAGGACGTTCAGTATTATAATGACCAAGGTAACACAGTCAGTGTATCTCAATAGAGACTTCGAAACATTAACCAAAATACATCGACGCTCACTTTGAAGTCACAAAATAAACCCTAACAGAATATCCCAAAGTCAATATTTCCAAAGTACTTGCTTTCACCTTCGAATTGACTAATACAACGCAGAGGCTCTATGCTCTATTTCCTTAGTGCGATTTTCTCCGTCTTCAAATTCAGTTAAGGACTTCACGTGATAATGTCACTTATCTCCCACAGTAAAATGGTAAATCTTCAGTCTAACCGAGACACGGACCACCTGCAAAAGAGTGGCTCTCAAGCTACACTTCGTTCAGTAACTGTTTTGGCATAAAATCACCAACCACGAGAAACCAATACACCGTCGCCATTACTACTACCTCACGCAAAATTGCAGGTTCCCAAACAAATCAGCCACTTGACTCTTTTTGCCCCACAAGGTGAGATCAAAATTCTTATAGGGTGACGTAAATATCTTTCAAACAAGCTAATAACAGTCTCACGGAATTCTCCTAAACGACTGTAGTGTCTGGCTCTGATACTTCCGAGTCTAGCCCAGAATCGGACTGACTTTAATCCGACTACCAACAACGACTAAGTGAATTTCTTATGGGACAAACCAAGAACCATTTACAACCGCCGACCGGGGTGGCCGAGCGGTTCTAGGCGCTACAGTCTGGAACCGCGGGACCGCTACGGTCGCAGGTTCGAATCCTGCCTCGGGCATGGATCTGTGTGATGTCCTTAGGTTAGTTAGGTTTAAGTAGTTCTAAGTTCCAGGGGACTGATGACCTCACAAGTTAAGTCCTATAGTGCTCAGAACCATTTGAACCATTTACAACCTTGGGTTCGGTGTGAGGCGACGGTGGGGTGGGTGGACTGCTGCGGCCTGTTGTGGGGTTGTGAACCACTGTGGCCTATGACGGGACGTATCCTCCCGTCGTTTCTAGGTTCCTGGTTTAAATACACAATATAAGTACCATTTACGAAGAACAAACATAGTACGCTGATTCTCCCTTTTAATAATAGCTGGTTTTTCTTTGCGGCTGTCGTTGGAGTCTTGTGGTGGCCAGCTTCGTCGTTGATGTTATCTTAGCCGCAAGCCGCAACTCTGCAATCGACGGTGTGTAGTAAACTCGATGACTTTTGACCGGATTCTGCTGCTCAGATGTCTTCAGGCGACAACATCTACAACATTTTACAAACATACAATAAGGACACTTTTCAGACAATTCATTATACCCTCGTTTCTTTTCATAACAGCACATTTTGATAATAAGATGAGGCGACACCTACTAGTAATGCCGATTTTACGTAACACAAATTTTGGCGCATTACATAGGGCCGCTAGGAGTGGCAGTGCGGTTTGAGGCGCCATGTCACGGATTGTGCGGCCCCTCCCGCCGGAGGTTCGAGTCTTCCCTCATGCATGGGCGTGTGTGTTGTTCTTAGCATAAGTTAGTTTAAGTATTGTCTAAGTCTAGGGACCGATGACCTCAGCAGTTTGGTCGCTTGGGAATTTAGACACATTTGAACATTTTTGCATTACATATGCCAAGCGACTTGTTTTGTTCTTAGGAAGATTACAGGTGGAGGTTGCTTGGAGGCGGTTTGTGATGTGTCAGCTGTGTATGTATTCGTCAGTGGTCGGATCCAGAAATCATTCTGAAAATAGGTGGATTGCTACAGGGATTTCAGTTGTTGACTTTGGTGTAGTCAAAACTTTAATCCTGTCTTTTAAGTCAAAGCGAGGTTGACTACCATTAGCCTGATTTTACAAGTGTAGTAGTGCAGAACATTGATTCGGATCCGCCAATAAAATTTTCCGTTTAGTCTGCTTTGCAGTACATCACGTAATTTGTCACACATTGCCAAGAATGAAGGGCCCTCGTGAGAATAAAACCATTCTACTACGAGGGTAACCCCCAAAAGTAAGGTCTCCTTTTTTTATAGGTACACAGACCTGTTTATTTCTACAATGGTTTACATCAGTTTACAGCTTGAACATTTAGCTATTTTTCGACATAATCACCATTTCCGTCGATGCATTTTTGTAGACGCTGTGGCAGTTTTTGTATGTCCATGTCATACCAGCTCGTCGCCATGCTGTTCAGAATGTTATGAACCTCTTCTTTCACCTCGTTGTCGGAGCTGAATCGCTGGGACCACAATTGACGCTGACAAGTACTGTGAGACTCTGAAAAAACTCAAACGGGTAATTCAGAACCGGAGAAGAGGAATTTTGAGCAAGGAGGTTCACATTCTCCATGACAAAGCTCCCCCACACGTCGCTCGGCAAACCGTTGCTCTCCTGCAATAGTTTCAGTGGAACATAATCACCCACCCATCCCACAGTCCTGACTTGGCGCCCAGTGACTATCACCTGTTCCGTAGGTTACAAGAATATTTGGCCGGAAAGCGATTCAGCTCCGACGACGAGGTAAAAGAAGAGGTTCATAATTTTCTGAACAGCATGGCGGTGAGCTGGTATGACATGGGCATACAAAAACTGCCACAGCGTCTACAAAAATGCATCGACAGAAATGGTGAGTAGGTCGAAAAATAGCTAAATGTTCAAGCTGTAAACTGATGTAAACCATTGTAGAAATAAACAGGTCTATGTACTTATAAAAAAAAGGAGACCTTACTTTTGGGATTACCCTTGTACCTTCATCCCGTATTTCACTTAAGTACTATAAACGACTGACGGTTGAATTAATGCATGGTTCGGCCAGTCACTTTACCCGGCCTCAATCTTCACATAGACTGGTTTCCGGGTTTTAAAGACGAAAGTTACTTTCGCATGATGTTAGCGGCCAAGTAACATAGCTCAATGATACTTGGACCGTAAACAGCAAGAAATGATACGCTATAGAACAAGAAGGTATCTGAAAGAAACACACAATGACACGAACACAAATGAGACTTTTATTCAAAGCAAATATTCACACAGAGGTCACTGCGATTCATGATGATCCCATGGACGTTTCAAAAGGCAAGACAGGGATCTGGGGGGCAATGTATGCTCTGCAACGCGCTCCCAAGTTGACCACAAGGGTGGTAAGGAGTTCTTGTGGATGAGTGTACCGTTTCTCCACCAGCGCGGTTGACCGTTGCTCCACGGTCGTTGCTATTTGTGGACGAGCGGCAATACGCCTCCCCAGAGCGTTCCAGACATCCTCGATGGGATTTAAATCGAGGAAACGGGCAAGTGAGTGAGTTGGCTGAATATCCTCTAGCTCCGAGAGCTCCCACCTGCGCTGTTCGATGCAATCACGCATTTTTATGCATAAAAATGAAGTCAGGGCCAAATCGACCGCTGAAAAGGCGCACATCGGGAGGGAGTATCGTGTTAGAATTGTGTGATTGTACCGTGTTCAAAGATTTCAGGGTCAATACGTCCGGGCAACAATATGCGTCCCCACATCATAACACCTGGGCTACCAAATCGATCACTCTCGTCAACGCCCGACGTATCCCCATTATAGCGAATGGTGGGACGACGTAATGCTCCCAGCAGCATCGCCGAACACTATCGTTGGAGATCACCAACGACTACCCAGCGATTGTCAAACTGTCACCCTCGCTGGTTGACGAATGGAAAGCCCAACCACAAGAACTCGTAACCAATCTTGGGGCAGCATGGAAGCACGTTGCGTAGCATGCACTGCCGTCCGTGGTGACACACCCTATTAAGATCCATGTTCCGCCTTCTGTAGCGTCCGGAGGACCATCATGAGCGCGGTGACTTCAGTGTAATTATTGTCTATGAATAAGTTATTTCTGTTCGCCTCACTACGTATTTCTGTGGGTTACTTTCTTAATATAGTGTAGCAGTCATTACTACACTGTAGGCCATTAATATTGCTACACCACGAAGATGACGTGCTACAGACGCGAAATTTAACCGATAGGAAGAAGATGCTGTGATATGCAAAAGATTAGCTTTTCAGAGCATTCACACAAGGTTGGCGCTGGTGGAGACACCTACAACGTGCTGACATGAGGAAAGTTTCTTAACCGATTTCTCATACACAAACAGTAGTTGACCGGCGTTGCCTGCTGAAATGTTGTTGTGATGCCTCGTGTAAGGAGGAGAAATGCGTACCATCACGTTTCCGATTTTGATAAAGGTCGGATTGTAGCCTATGGCGATTGCGGTTTATCGTATCGCGACATTGCTGCTCGCGTTGGTCGAGATCCAATGACTGTTAGTAGAATATGGAATCGATGGGTTCTGGAGGGTAATACGGAACGCCGTGCTGGATCCCAACGGCCTCATATCGCTAGCAGTCGAGATGACAGGCACCTAATCCGCATGGCTGTAACGGATCGTGCAGCCACGTCTCCATCCCTGAGTCAACAGATGGGGACGTTTGCAAGACAACAACCATCTGCACGAACAGTTCGACTACGTTATCAGCAGCATGGACTGTCAGCTCGGAGACCGTCGCTGCGGTTACCCGTGACGCTGCATCACAGACAGGAGGGCCTGCGATACTGTACTCACCGACGAACCTGGGTGCACGAATGGCGAAACGTCATTTTTTCGGATGGATCCACGTTCTGTTTACAGCATCATGATGGTCGCATCCGTGTTTGGCGACATCGCTGTGAACGCACATTGGAAGCGTGTATTCGTCATCGCCATACTGGCGTATCACCCGGCGTCATGGTATGGGGTGCCACTGGTTACACGTCTCGGTCACCTCTTGTTCGCATTGACGGCACTTTGAACAATGGACGTTACATTTCAGATGTATTACAACCCGTGGCTCTACCCTTCATTCGATCCCTACGAAACCCTACATTTCAGCAGGGTAATGCACGACCGCATGTTGCAGGTCCTGTACGGGCCTTTCTGGATACAGAAAATGTTCGACTGCTGCCCTGGCCAGCACATTCTCCAGATCTGTCACCAACTGAAAACGTCTAGTCAATGGTGGCGGAGCAACTGGCTCGTCACAATACGCCAGTCACTACTCTTGATGAACTGTGGTATCGTTTTGAAGTTGCATGGGAGCTGTACCTGTACACGCCATCCAAGCTCTGTTTGACTCAGTGCCCAGGCGTATCAAGGACGTTATTACGGCCAGAGGTGGTTGTTCTGGGTACTGATTTCTCAGGATCTATGCACCCAAATTGCGTGAAAATGTAATCCCATGTCAGTTCTAGTATATTTGTCCAACGAATACCCGTTTATCATCTGCATTTCATCTTGGTGTAGCAATTTTAATGGCCAGTAGTGTATATACGGTCCGAGTTTCTTCGAGCTATGTGTCCAGTCACTTTAATTCACGACCATCTGTTAAAGACCTCATGCAGCGTAAACCGCTGCGAGACGTGTAGGGATGTGAAGGCATGCCACCTCCAGTGCCACAGGAATCTGGGACAGGTCTCTTGATTGAGGCTACACGCTGCAGGTAGTTAGATCGAGGTGAACCCACAGGTTCTCGAGTGTGGTTAAATCTGGTGAGTTTGGTGTCAGGGGCAGTATGGTAAACTCATCCTGGTGCTCTTCGAAACACGCATGTACATTGTGTGACATGTGGCATTGTCATGCTGATAGATGCCATCGTGCTGAGGAACTAAAGACTGTTGTCATCCGGTGTGTCTTCCAAAATAAAATCTCCCAGGGAATGCCATGAAAACATTCCCAAGACCCTACCGCGCCTCCTTCAGTCGTTTCAGGGCATACACGCCAACGGCCATATGTCGGTGGAGTATAAAACGTGTTTAATCTGAAAAGTAAACGTCCATTTACGGTATTGGCGTGCAAATTCCAGCCTTCGTTGCCGATTAACAGCACTCAGAATGGGCACATGAACTTGGCGCCTACAGCCGGAGGCCCAGATGCAGCAACGTTCGCTGAAAAAGTCGTTGAGGAGATACAGTTGGTAGCCCCTTGCTTCATCTGAGCGGTCAGTTGCTCAGTTGTTGCACGTCTATTCCTCCGTACACATCTCCGCAGCCGTCGTTCATCCCTGTGTTCTATGGTTCGTGTTGCACTACAGGTACCCTAGCGCCGGATTTGGATAGCGCCATTTTGCCATGTACTGATGTACTGTATACTTTAACCATTCCGGCGCGCGAACAGTTTATAGACTTAGCCGTTTCGGAAAGCACCCACTGGGCCCGAAAGCCAATGAATGATCAAGCCCTTTTGGATGTCACATAAATCGCTCCGCTCCCGCATTATGACAACGACTGCACTGTTGTTCCGCATACCCCCCCCCCCCCCCCCGAGATGCCAACCATTGCTAATGCCGCCACCTGACGTCTGTCAATAGTAATTGCACATTGACGTCGAACATCGTTTCGTCCTTAAATTTTCCACACCAGTGTAGGAAGGGAAACGAAAAGACTGGTTCTGGTGTTAAGTACTTTCCGCCATTCGTAGTATAGCAAACTGCAAAATTACACAACTGGCCATTAAAATTGCTACACCAAGAAGAAATGCAGATGATAAACGGCTATTCATTGGACAAATATATTATAGTAGAACTGACATGGAATTACATTTTCACGCAATTTGGGTGGATAGATCCTGAGAAATCAATACTCAAAACAACCACCTCTGCCTGTAATAACGGCCTCGATACGTCAGAGCATTGAATCAAACAGAGCTAGGATGGCGTGTAGAGGTACAGTTGCCCATGCAGCTTCAACACGATACCACAGTTCATCAAGAGTAGTGACTGGCGTATTGTGACGAGCCAGTTGCTCGGCCACCATTGACCAGACGTTTGCAGTTGGTGAGAGATGTGCAGAATGGGCTGGACAGGGCAGCAGTCGAACATTTTCTGTATCCAGAAAGGCCCGTACAGGACCTGCAACATGCGGTCGTGCGTTATCCTGCTAAAATGCAGAGTTTCGCAGTGATCGAATGAAGGGTAGAGCCACGGGTCGTAACACATCTGAAATGTAACGTCCACTGTTCAAAGTGCCGTCATAGCGAACAAGAGGTGACCGAGACGTGTAACCGATGGCAGCCCATACCATGACGCCGGGTGATACGCCAGTATGGCGATGACGAATACACGCTTCCAATGTGCGTTCACCGTGATGTCGCCAAACACGGATGCGACCATCATGATGCTGTAAACAGAACCTTGATTCATCCGAAAAAATGGCGTTTTGCCATTCGTGCACCCAGGTTCGTTGTTGAGTACACCATCTCAGGCGCTCCTGTCTGTGATGCAGCGTCAAGGGTAACCGCAGCCACGGCCTCCGAGCTGATAGTCCATGCTGCTGCAAACGCCGTCGAACTGTTCGTGCAGATGGTTGTTGTTTTGCAAACGTCCGCATCTGTTGACTTAGGGATCGAGACGTGGCTGCACGATCTGCTACAGCTATGCGGATAAGATGCCTGTCATCTCGACTGCTAGTGATACGAGGCCGTTGGGATCCAGCACGGCGTTCTGTATTACTCTCCTGAACCCACCGATTCCATATTCTGCTAACAGTCATTGGATGTCGAGCAACGCGAGCAGCAATGTCGCGATACGATAAACCGCAATCGCGATAGGCTACAATCCGACCTTTATGAAAATCGGAAACGTGATGGTACGCATTTCTCCTCCTTACACGAGGCACCACAACAACGTTTCACTAGGCAACGCCGGTCAACTGCTGTTTGTGTATGAGAAATCGGTTCGAAACTTTCCTAATGTCAGCACGTTGTAGGTGTCACCACCGGCACCAACCTTGTGTAAATACTCTGCAAAGCTAATCATTTGCATATCACAGCATCTTCTTCCTGTCGGTTAAATTTCGCATCTGTAGCAGATCATCTTCGTGGTGTAGCAGTTTTAATGGCCAATAGAGTATTTGTGGATGCAATTCGTCTTCTCAGTAAAGTGTCAGCTAAAGAAATTCTTAGTCATATTCACACGTCCTGTAATGTAAATGCAAGTGAGATATGGAGAGTTCGTTTATAGTACACCAACAACTTAAGCTTTCTACTCTCCTTATTTGTGGAGCCTGCGATTGTGACGCTGCAGAATTTTGTCTTTTTTTTTTTTTTTGGTCCAGAGTTTGTTGTAAAACAAAGAGGCAGTATCCAGGTCCTATTTTTTCCCTTGAAGCGCTGTTTTATGTGAGAGTGGGAGCAACATAGAAAGTGCGGCCCAATTTTTCAAGAGTGCGCTGCCCGAGTGGGCACATCAGCAGGAAACTCGCCGCAGCATTACCTTAAGCGCCGACTGCAAGTAATTCACTCCTTCCGGCAAGTTGCACTGAAGTTGGGGGTGGAGCGCTCGGGGGATGCTAATTCGCGATTTTATTGCACACTCCATCACAAGTTAATCGCGGCGAAACAGAAACTTGGGCACGAGGGCGTCGGGCAAGGTCCGCGCCCCACTGGGCCACTGAACAAGCCAATCTGGCAGCCTGGCGGTCGACGCACTGATGTAGTCTGGCGCGTGCCGCGGCACGAATACAAGATCCGCCGCAAGTAATCACTCCTGTCTCACTTCCTGTGCTCTACTTGACGCTGACGTCGTACGTGCTCTACGGACAGTTCTATTTGTGCCATCTTATAAGCTAAACCCGTAATTTTTCTTTGCATGATGTAATACAACCAGTGAAATTACGGATAAATTTATTTATGGCTGTCAGATTGTGTAGACGTTATGTACAATGATAAGAGCTTCACCAGAAAATTAGAACGGCATATGTAGAAACTATAGTGGACAGTCTTTCGAACAAGCGTTTGATTTAGAAGGTGCGTACTATTCACTTGTAGAAATTTTTCTCGCTTTTTTGGCTTAGGCCTCCTCATAGTACACAGTATAAATAGTAGGAATAAGAACAATATACATAAAGATTTAAAATCACTTATTCTTACCCAGAAAGGAGTCCAGTATTCAGCAACGCGTATTTTCAATAAGTTACCAGCAACCATTAAGAGTTTAGTTTCAGACAAGGCACAATTTAAACAAAATTTAAAAGAATTTTTGGTGGCCAACTCCTTCACTTGTAGAAATTTATCAACAACGTGTTTACAACTGTTTTTCCATTCGTGGAGAGTCTACATTAATTTTTCGCGTCCGAAATGAAACAGCTCATTCGGAAAAGATTTTTTCTCGCTTTTTTGGCTTAGGCCTCCTCATAGTACACAGTATAAATAGTAGGAATAAGAACAATATACATAAAGATTTAAAATCACTTATTCTTACCCAGAAAGGAGTCCAGTATTCAGCAACGCGTATTTTCAATAAGTTACCAGCAACCATTAAGAGTTTAGTTTCAGACAAGGCACAATTTAAACAAAATTTAAAAGAATTTTTGGTGGCCAACTCCTTCTGTTCCATCCATGAGTTTCTCAACAAGTGCAGTAGACCATTTTAATGAAAGTTTATTATACCTAAATTTTTGACAATACTTGTTTGTAACAGCCATGTAACTACCTACTGAGTGAATGATGGATGTATGGAAAGCAGATGTAAGTCTTAAGTCTGTAAATAGTGGAAGTTTAATTTTAAATCTTGTGCATAATATGACTGTTCTTAACTGAGGTTCACTGAAATGAATAATTTACTTTAATTTTTGACAATACTTGGTTGTAATAGCCAAGAAACTAGCAAGTGTCTGAATGGTGGATTTAATGAAAGCAGATGTAAGCATTAAACCTGTAAATATTAGAAGTTTAAATTTAATTCATGTACATAATTTTACTGTTTATTGACTGAGGATCATTCAAATTAATGAAACTCAAGTTTTTCTAAATACATTTTTGTAATGTGTTTATCTGACATGTTCCACACCCAGGAGGATTCCCTCTTTTATGGGTCTATCGAATGAATAATTAATCTAATCGAATCATAATTGCAAAGTGTCCGCTGTGCAACACTGATGCGATAGTGACATCTGTGCTCAAACATGTACATAAATATGAACAGAATATTAGGTATAAAAATGCGGCGATTATGTATTTTTAGACGGAGACAATAGCATGTAACTAAAAGACACTGCATGCTACACACTGATAATAGGAGTCTAAGGGCATAACATACTGATGATATTCTGTTTGCAAGTATTTTTGTGTGTTCACACGACTTCAACTGAGAATCAATATTCATTCCTAGAACTTTGGTATTTGTTACGCAGTCTATGGAGGTGCCATCTACATTTACTTTAACATTGTCAATTTCTCTCTTCAAACTGAAATTCATGGCAAGTTTTCCTTATTTTCAGTGTCACTTCAACTGAGAATCAATACTCATTCCTAGTAGTTTTGCATTTGTTACACAGTCTATAGAAGTACATCTACATTTACTTTAACATTGTCAGTTTTCCTCTTCAAACTGAAAGGTCTGCAAATGACGTTCCAACGACGCTCATAACTGCTGGTATCAACGGCACTGTTGATCTGCACGTGAACAAAATACACCGATCACAACATGTACATGTACATATGGTCTGTCCGAACAGACCTCGGATGGCCCAATGGTACCGACCGATAGCCGTGTCATCCTCAGCAGATATACGTCACTGGATTCGGATATGGGGCGGCATGTGTTCAGCACGCCGCTCTCCCGGCCGTTGTCTTTTTTCGTGACTGGAGCCGCTAATTCTCATTCTAGTAGCATCTGAAATGGCCTACAAGGGCCAAGTGCACCCCGATATTTTACATATACACTCCAACGCCCGTACAGCGGAGAGCACTTCGTTCCGACGTTAGCGCTTTCCTGTCTCATTTCCGCACTGAGCGAGAGGTAAGCGTCTGCATTCCTCTTTACGTGCCCTAATACATCTACATTGTCATGATTGCTACACGGGATAATCGACGATGCCCGAATTATGGAGTGGGGCAGAAAGGATTTTGCTCTGATGGGAAAGAGTGTTCCTGCCGTGTTGTTCAGAGGCAAGAGTATAAACGTCGAGGAGGATACGAGGGATTTTATGTTGATAAGACAATATGGAAACCTGTCCGCTTGGCTGCCTGCATACGGGATATCTGTGCATATGATGGTGAAATATGAGTCGAATATCAAAGATATAACAAACACAGGCATTCATAATCTGAACCAGCAGCCGTGATCACACAGGATAACATCTCTGTAATCAATTCTTGGAAGTATAAGTGTTTGTACAACTTACTTTTTCAGGTCGAGTGGGAAGGGCTTTTTCCGTTTTTCGAGGGCGTGGAGGGATGCGAATGCCTTCCTCCACATTGCAATTACCTGCTCAATCTAATTTAAATTTACGTCTGTTATTACTCCTAGATCCTTCCTGAAGAAGATAAGTTGGTATTCTTTCCATTTAGGGTTAAATATGGTAGGATTCCCGATAATTCTGGCTAATAAACCTAGAATTATCAACCAGTAATGCTTGGGTTTCGAATGGGTTCAGCCTTAACCCTATATTCAGCAGCCATTTTGTTAGTGCACACAGCTCGCTATTGAGATTTTCGATAGCTGTTTTCAGTTTTGTTGGTTTTGCTCTTAGATAGATACAACTAGAGATCATAAGCGTACTTGCGGTATTTGCAGTAGGACACTTCTGATGACACATAATTGACATGTAATGAAAACAGTATCGGACCCACTACCGAATCCTGGTGGACGCCTGATACTACCTGTCTTATTGTGACTTTATGGTGCCCGACGTGCGCATTGCTGGCGAGGCGTCAGGTATGAGCGAAACCATTGCACTGCGCTTGGTAAGAAATTTGGGCTGCTAAGTTGGCAAATAAAATGTTGAAATCAGCAGTGTCAAATGCTTTGCAGAAGTCTAAGAAGCATGACAAGCTTCAGGTCATCTGTTATCTTTATTAAGGCAGGTGTAGTGTTATTTACGGAAACCTCATTGGTATTTGTCTCGCTATTTGTTTGTCGTTGCGCTTCTGGTTGCACTTGATGCATGATTTGAATTGTTCTTCCAAACAACGCCGTAACAAACAGCAAAATTTACAGGGTAACAAAAAAACCTGTTTTACGATTCTTGATGCAGGCTGTGTATGCGAGGTAAAACGCTGCTCTGCATATTTTTGTAACAGTTATTCCAAAATCGCTTACGTGTCTTTCAAAAATATCACTATTTTTTGTTTCGCTGGACGAACTATATTGTATGTACGCAAGTTGTGCTGCAGAAACGCACTGGTTTTTCCGTGTCTCTTACCGCGGAAATAGAAAGCTTATTTTGAGAAACTTCAAAAAGCCTGGTTCAAACAACAATGCATACTGTAATTCAAATCAACACTAGCAGCAGCAGAAGAAGAAGACACAAAAAATTTAAGATTATTCCTGTTGCAATTACACTAATTACAGTAATTCTAAAGAAAGTACATTTCTAGAATTCAATCTGCGCATACATATTATAGCATACAAAATAATGTCTGCATTACATTGGCCGTTTTGTATCGTTTCTCAGGATGGATGTTGCCCAATTTAAGATACCAAACAAGCATTATTTTATTTTCTGTTGTGTTGGAAATAAGGATGCAAATCAGAAATACAACAAGTCCTAACAAATATAGAGATCTGTTGCCTATCACTACTGTACGCGAGCAGACGATTGCGCGTCATATTATTTAAAGTCCTCTATCTCGCGTTAGAGATCTTCGACACAGCCAAGGTTTGAAACAGATCAAAATTTGATGTTTTCTTGACATTTCATTTGCATAATGGGTACACGTAACTTCAATAACAAGAAATTTTCTCGCATGTCGAAAATTTGATAACGTCGTCAGACAGTTATTTCTTAAAAACTGTCTTTTTATTGTTTACAAAACATTTAAAAAAATTAAAATTGAAACCATCACATAGTGAAACTATTCCACAGGAAACTACAGTCGGCTCCACATTTAAGGATCTAATAGTTAGCGTGTGTGAGCGAGTTGAATGAAACATGAGATTACGCGCGAGTTCCGTGCAGGACTTGGCACCTCTGTTATGCGCTCACCTGTGTACTTCTGAACTGTCAAACCTAAAGAAATTCTGAGTGCACTATAGTCGACACGAGAGGCAACCTGGTCTGCTGATACTGTCGCTATGAAAACGTCCATTCTGGTCGACACTGACTGTATTGGGTGCTTTTTGGGATGGACTGCGTAGCGAAGAAATTTGGTGGTCGTTAGCCGATACATGTTTTTTGGGGTCCTGACTCGTCACCTACCTTTCCAACTCTGTTGGACACGGACTTCAACTGACGTAATAAGGTGATACCACTGTATGTACGTCATTCGTTGGCCACACATTTTCTGCCCTCCGTGTTGCAAGTGTAATGAACCTGAGACAGATTACTGATTGTTTCTCAATCACGAAACTCTGTGTACAATTTATCTTGTGGGTCGCCGCTACTAAACTTGTTGTGCCATTTTGATTGAAGTAATTCGTATTGGCGTCTGATGGCGTTGATATTTTGGTTTATCTGTTACATCTTCGGGCTTACTCTGTTTAGTGTTTAGTCTGTTTCAGAAAGCTCTGTGTATCATTGAACAGACCGATGCACCAATGTATGGTCACTCCGCCAAATCTTTCTGCGGAATCTTGAATGTTCGGGACCATCAAGGGGGTGTAATTATTGTAACGATAATGTATTGTTTTATACCTTTCCTTAAGGTAATACTCTGTCAGCGTGATTTGAGCTGCTTGTTTTAAATGCCTAGGGTTTGAGTGTGATTCGGTGTTTAACGTGTTTTGGTGCTAATTTTATGTTGTTTTATCTAATATTGCTCTAAGTACTCTGCCTTGGATTCATTAGGATAGGATTATTTGTTTAAGGAGTTTAACTTGTAGCGCCTTCGTTATCGTATTCGGGTGCGCTATTTATTGGATCATAATTTATTACGAGTTGTTATCTCTGAGCCTGGGTTGTGGGTTTGACATACGCCTTCGGACCCTTGCGTGTGTTTCTTACTTAGTAGATTCTAACGTTCCGTTTATGCTCCAGACACGCTCTGTAACAGTTGCCCTGTTCTGAAGATAATACTGTTTGAGGGAGTAAATGTGAGACAAAGTCGGCCTGAGACTTCGTTACCTCGCAGCACTGGTTGAGCCGACTATTGGTGGTCGAGCGGAACAACTGCCGTTTTCCACGCTGCCTGTTGTGTACGGCGCTCGTGTCTATACCTTGAGCTCAGATGTATTTATAATGTAAGTGTTGTGTTGTCCAAGGTTCACAAATTTGAAAGGAATTTCTGCGTGTGTAATTACTGCCTGTCCTTTTGATTCGTTAGCTGAGTTGTCTTTCGAATGAAAGACTTGCATGTTTAAAGTTGCTTATTCTATTTATCAGTTATGAATGCATTTACCAAGCGTATCGTCTATTGTCTGTAAGTCAATTTTGTCTCATCTGAGTTTGTCTTCAGTCTAGTCCTCGAGATACTTACCATCGAAAGCGTTTTACTGTAATCGCATTTCTATAATCTCATGAAATTTGCATTAACGTAAATTGGCTTTTGCCACTTGATCTGAAACGATTGACCCCTATCATTCTACTGTTACTCATGGTACAATTACTGCACAAAAGTTGCATTACCGTAAATAGGCTGTGCAGTCTGACGTGTAACTAGTAATCACTGTAACGACAAGCTGTTCAGAGAATTGTTATTTAATCCTAGTTCGTTGCTTTACTGGTTGTATCTGTGCTAGAATTATTGTCTCAGCTTGTGCCTGTTTAAATACCTCGTAACCACTCATTTGCCAAAATTTTTCATTGTAACTGTTGCATGGGGGCTTAATTAAATATGATTGAAAATATTTTTAGTTTTTAGTAGCTGTAATGTCCGTTTACGCTGTTTCGTAAACGGTTGGCCCTGACTAGTATTATTACGCAATCTGACTGCTTAGAACAACAACAAAGAATGAAATGAAAATTTTCATTAACACAATTAATTAATTAAGTCCCCAGCAACTATAAAATCTACGAACCCAACAAAGCACAAGTGTAGCTGTTCTGTATGTGGTAGTATGACTCAACGCACATCTGGCACGGTTCTTCTTCAACAAGACAAGAATTTTAAATACCAATTATACTGACGTGATAAAAGAAAATTAGAAAAACTATAATTACGCAAGAAAACCAGAATTACACTCTAATACAAGAACACACGCCAGATGCTTTGTTGACTGAACCTGTAATGACACATTATTTAAAACATGCAATTAATGAAAAAACACGCAATATTTTACCTTCATATATATTGACGAAAAGCACTCTGATCGTTACAGTATTTCCATTAGAATAACATCTGCTATCTCTCCCATCAATAACTGCATAAAACATGGAACAACACTCTCCACTATTACATCTCACTCCGACTTCACGACAAGCAGTGCCCACTAGCACATCTCGGCACGAACTGTCTTCTACGAGCTCTCCCCACGCACTGACTACTACGAGCTCTCAACAGGCACTGACTTCTACGAGTTCTCTCCACGCACTGTGGAGGCGGCTTAATAGTACTCTTTGGCGCAATCTCTGGCGCAGTGGCTCAGTGTAGCCACCTTTCATATGCCCCTCCTCCACAGGCCAGAATTTGATGGTATTTTTGCCAGCATTGGTGGTGAAAATACCACCAAATTCGTCCAGAAAAATACAGACAAAAATAAAAGATAATATTAATACCTAAATACCACATAATTAGTTAAAATTTTGGCTTTGCACTGACCTTTCAATAACCTAATATATAAAATACAGTAGGCAATACAAATTCTTTTCATACATGTGGCTTTACATAATAGTTTACACAATACATTAAAAAATCAGTTTATACAAATGTTCACATAAAATGCTTTCAATGATTAGTTTATACAAAAAAAAAAAAAGACACCAACAGGTGACATCTTTTCAGTAGAAGCAGTCCATCAGTGGCACCCAGTAAAGTTTAGCAGGTACACCCAGCAACAAGTCACATTAGTTCAGTAGAAGCAATCCAGCAGAGGCACCCAGCAATGTTGAGCAGGTGCAGACAGCAACAAGTGACTTCATTTCAGTAGAAACAGTCCATCAGTTGCACCCAGCAATGTTGAGCAGGTGCAGACACCGACAAGTGACATCATTTCAGCAGAAGCAGTTCCATCTGTGGCAACCAGTAAAGTTGCAGAGGTACACACAGCAACAAGTCACATTAGTTCAGTAGAAGCAGTTCATCAGTGGCACCCAGCAATGTTGAGTAGGTGCAGACAGCAAGAAGTGACTTCATTTCCATACAAGTAGTCCATCAGTTGCACCTAGCAATGATGAGCAGGTCCAGAGAGCAGTCCAGGATATTCACTATCACTAATCACACTGTTCATCAGCAGAAACTAAACATGTCCTAGTGTCACACATTACGTTGAAAAGTGCAGGTAACAGTCCATAATATTCACCTTCACTAAACTGACAGTTCAGGCATGAACAATAGTTTGAAAACACACACAAATGCTTTTACAATGCTCTTACACTAAACATACAAATTCTAATAAACACACAAAAGATGTCAGATAATTGTCATATTAACTATTACAAATACTCAAATATCAGTAAACCTATAATATTTATGGGTGTCAGTGCAAGCCACTACAAACAAATAAAATAATATTTAGGAGATAGGTGGGTAGGATTAGGAAAGGAAAACACACAAAACACACTCATTCATCTTTCATCCACATTAAGTACTACTGTGTAATTGAATAGTGTTAACTGTGTAAATGTAATTCTGTCAAAATCTCATGTTCATCATGTGTATCAAGTAATAGTGGCAGCAATGTATAACAGTCAATAATAGTTAGGTCAATGTCATAGTCATCATGTCAAGACCAATGTTTGCCAAGCCAGATCAAATGTACTGTTGTTGAACAACTGTCAGTGAGCCAAGATATGCAAATACTTCCTCTCTTCAAAAAAAAGTATATACTGCTTAGTGATTTAACAAAGTGTGTGTATAGACTATCTTCCTTCTACTTTAGTGTTCTAGTCTGCTATCTTCATCCTCCTTGTTCCATAAGACCAAAAAAAAAATATGCATCTCACTTACTTTATCTCTTATACACCAAAACTCCAATAATCATCAGCATCACATAATCTCAATAATACCTCAATAATACCTCTTCAATACGTCTTATCACCAATATCATTTACCTTACCTCTTGTCCACAAAAACTCCAATAATCATCAACTTCATATAATCTCTATACCTCAATAATACCTCTTTAATACGTCGATAAATATGAACCTTATTGCCAATATCATTTCACTTCCAACACAACTCTTTCCTCTAGTCAGTCTCCTCGAACAAGTACAGATAATATCCTAATGCAAACCTCATCATCCCATACAATCCGAAGACACATTGTCAACACACAACCTCTGTGTAATCCATCTGAGCCCAATCTTCTACTCATTATGAATTATAAACAAAGAAATGCATACATGACCTCTAACAGACTTAGTTCGAATAACTCTCAGTAATTAAGTACGATTACGGAGTGTGAATAATCATAATATTTCACAGTGTGTACACCACTTCAAGAATTATGGCAGAAGCAAACATGTGGAGTATTTCTTGTATCAAGTGTCACTTCCTATTTCAATTGCTCACGAAAAATGCAGTGTAATAACTGTTAATGGTCTAAACCTAGTAATGGTATGTCATGTCGTTAGCTTCCTTCCTATTAGCATAAATTTATACAGCTTCCATAAAACCTCAGCTCATGTGACTTCAACGAAGTTCTTGTACCAATGTCGTTCGTCGAATTATAGCAGTTCATTTTCTTATCTTAAAAATATAAGGCACTGAGCGTAAGCAAAACAAGCAATAGCGAGTAAATATACCAGTAGAGAACACAATGTCAACAAGTGGATGCAGCACAATCCTTACAACGAGGCTCTGCCAAGCGAACAATCTATAATTAATACAATAATGTGACCTAAACTCTATGTTCATACACAGTATACCAGCATTTCTATATACCAAATTAAAGAGTAGTTATGACAACAAAACAGAAATGTGTAAATATGCAATCCATAAGCAAGGCAGCAAATATGTTATCTAACATAATAAACAGGTCATTAGCATCATATCAGCATAAGCAAATAAATGTTCATATGTAATCTTAATAAGTAAACATGAAGGCGCAAGCAGATAAATCACAAAGTATAACTTACATACCTAAACACATCAGCACAATAAATCAGGTTACAATTATAATTTAAATAAATAAGCACAGCAGGCACATAATTAAAAAATATGACATCAGTGAAAAGCAGTGCAGCCAAGCGATGCATAATATATACAAATAACAATCCTGTTCATTAATAAACATTGACAAAAATCAATAAATGTACGCAAGCACGTCGCTTCACAAGTAAATTCATAGAACGTGAAATTAGCACAAAGTATGAATCACGTAATCGCGAGCAGCAATTTACGTCTAAAGTACGTACCTAAGTGGAAATATGTTACCTGAAAAATGAACTCAATTAATAGTTACCCTTGTTAGTTTATTAGTTTCTTCTTCGAAATTACATTCTTCCTGGAAATTTCTCGATGGCAAGTCCTCTTAACGTCGGAGACACACAGAATTTACCTGAAGTTCTTAAATATTTTATAGAACCGTATCCTGAAAAATACTGAATGTTAATAACATAATTCATCAAGTCACTATAGCTTTATACTGAATTTAATCGGAGAAATTAAACTGTGTATTTGTTTACGGTTGTCAGTGCATCCGCACTGAGCGCTCGATCAGCTGTAGGCGCGTGACGTAGGAAGCAATTGTTCGCGGTCAACGACTGCCTTGTGCGGCGCGCAGACTTGACTGTTGCTTTGAGTATGTGCCGCCGCCAAAACACAGCGCGGTATCCTTGTACTCTCCGCATGTTTACATCTAGCTGTTGGTTTCTCAGAAGTATGTCATTCCACAAAAATTTTTCAAAAGTATATCATTCCACAAAAATTTTAGAAACTACGAACCTCACGTTTTGTGGTAGGAACAACATAATTACGAACAGCGACTAATTTTTTTTTTTTGGATCAGGAAGAATACCTTCTGTAGAAATAATGTGACCAAGAAATTTCATCTGAGAACGACCAAATTCAGATTTTTCCAAACTCACTGTAGTGCCAACTCGTGCAAAAATACGTAATAATGAATCCAAAATTTTGTTGTGCTCACTCCAAGAATGTTTAGCAATAAGAATGTCGTCAACATACGAAGTAATATTGTCACGAAGATAAACAGGTAAAATTTCATTTAAACTACGAATGAATGCTGCTGAAGATACAGTAAGTCCAAACGGTAATTTCCGAAGTCACTTTTGGGTAAAATCGTCATATCCGGTTATTGTTCATCTACTGTCTAGATAGATTGATAGTCGAAGAGTTGTTTTGACAGATGCAAAGAATAGTAAAAGAGTAGGCAGCGGTACAGAAAACTAAAAGAGAAATAGCACCACTACAGCTCGGGGCCCTATGCTCGCTACGGCACATATTCACTTAGAGTAGTGAATCCCCTGAGGACTTTAATAGCTGCACATAATTTCCAGTTTGTGACTTAGTGGCCAATTTGGTGGAAGTGCATACATAAATTGATCTAGCCATGAACATGGATGTATGTCATTCTTAGAATTGCGGAAGATCTTAAATTTCCGAACAGTCAAAAAGTGTTTATAGTCAAAACTTTCGCCTCGTGGTGACAAAGACCTACCGCGTCTGTCCCAGTCCCAATGACGATTATTGCCAAGTTCGCGCGCCTGGCGCTCTCTTGTCGCATCCCGTAAATGAAACAAATTATTTTCTTCAAACCCCTCTGCTATCTGTGATTCCAAATTTCTTTTGCTGTCTTTTCCTACAATTTCGCCTTCGATTTGCTTGACTTGCTTTCTTAAAGCCTCAAATTCCCTTTTCACGCGTTCATTAAATTTTCCCTGATTTTCAACATGTTTATTTATGTTCTGATACTCTTCGGTTTCTGCGAATGGTAATGGAGCTGTATCATCCGAATCTCTGTCCCCATGTAAACTAAGATTTGTCAATTTATCTGAAATTTCCTCAACTCTTTCCGATAAGTCACCTAATTGTTCTTTCTGTTTATTTACGTCTTCCGTAAGTGTCGTGACTCGGGTTTCAGTATTGACACATTTGGTAGTTAACTGTTCATACTGTTGTGTTAGGTTATTTAATCTGTCATTTGGCACGGATTCCTCGATTCTCTCAAATATTTCTTTCTTATCGTGTGCACGTTGTAAATTTAACTCTGAAAATTTTTGAACTATCACGCGATCTCTTTCTTCCTGTTCTTTATCCTGTTCCCTTTGTCTAATCTCTACTGCAATTAATCTATTATTGTGAGAATTCAAAATCGGTTGTACTTCTTCTCTGATTTCTTTCTTTAATTCATCTTTCATATTTTTGAAACATGTCCCTATTCGTGAATCTATCCGTGTTTCCAAAGTTCCCATCTCTGTTTTAAATTCAGATCCTAACCGGGTTTCCATTGTTCCCATCCGTGTTTCCATTGTTCCTATATCAGTTTTTAATTCAGATCGTAAAGTTCCCATCTCTGTTTTAAATTCAGATCCTAAAGTTCCCATCCGTGTTTCCAAAGTTCCCATCTCTGTTTTAATTGTTCCCATTTGTGAGTCTAACCGTGTTTTTAATTCTGATCCCAAATTTAATATTACACCCATCAACTGCTCCATATCGCCGGTTCGAAATTCTTTTCGCCCCTAACATTTCCCACAAAACTAACTTCCTTCTGCATAGCCATAAAGCTATCTGTGTTCGATACTATTTCAGAATCTTCTATCGTTGATCTCGTATTCTGTGAATTTTCTGATTGAGAAAAATTTTGAAAAGGTTCCGGACTATTTTCCCGACTTATTACATTGTTTTCCACTTCATTATCCACCATACTGTTTTCCTCTGTTGGCGAGTTCGCCATGTCAACAATTTCGTTATTCTCACTATTCATCATTTTTGCCTTTTTCATTGATCGCGTAATCATTTACAAAATATACAAAAGATTCGTCACTGTACGAAAATTACACACAATGACTCCTTATCTCCAACAATACTATTCACATGAAATGTCTCCCTCAGACACGATCAATCGAACAATTGAAATAATTGCACTAATTTGTCAAACGCGTATACAAGGCAATAGAAATTAAATTTTGAAAAATACCATTAGAAGAATGCCAATTACCAAATCTACACATGCAAAATAGACTACAATTATTAACTACAAATTACTACAACAATACTACAGTCTACTATTTTTACAATCAGAAGATTCCAAGGGACGATCCGAAGCAGCGGTCGCCACGTGCATGGGGGCTTAATTAAATATGATTGAAAATATTTTTAGTTTTTAGTAGCTGTAATGTCCGTTTACGCTGTTTCGTAAACGGTTGGCCCTGACTAGTATTATTACGCAATCTGACTGCTTAGAACAACAACAAAGAATGAAATGAAAATTTTCATTAACACAATTAATTAATTAAGTCCCCAGCAACTATAAAATCTACGAACCCAACAAAGCACAAGTGTAGCTGTTCTGTATGTGGTAGTATGACTCAACGCACATCTGGCACGGTTCTTCTTCAACAAGACAAGAATTTTAAATACCAATTATACTGACGTGATAAAAGAAAATTAGAAAAACTATAATTACGCAAGAAAACCAGAATTACACTCTAATACAAGAACACACGCCAGATGCTTTGTTGACTGAACCTGTAATGACACATTATTTAAAACATGCAATTAATGAAAAAACACGCAATATTTTACCTTCATATATATTGACGAAAAGCACTCTGATCGTTACAGTATTTCCATTAGAATAACATCTGCTATCTCTCCCATCAATAACTGCATAAAACATGGAACAACACTCTCCACTATTACATCTCACTCCGACTTCACGACAAGCAGTGCCCACTAGCACATCTCGGCACGAACTGTCTTCTACGAGCTCTCAACAGGCACTGACTTCTACGAGTTCTCTCCACGCACTGTGGAGGCGGCTTAATAGTACTCTTTGGCGCAATCTCTGGCGCAGTGGCTCAGTGTAGCCACCTTTCACTGTTATTAGAATTAATTTTGTACACGAATAAAACGTTGAGTGCATTAAAAGGTGAACAGAGTTCTCCCTCCCCAAGGTCCAGTCCTTCCATTTAATCCTTTATAAGCGTTTTATTGTGGTGTCACCGCCAGACACCACACTTGCTAGGTGGTAGCCTTTAAATCGGCCGCGGTCCGTTAGTATACGTCGGACCCGCGTGTCGCCACTATCAGTGATTGCAGACCGAGCGCCGCCACACGGCAGGTCTAGAGAGACTTCCTAGCACTCGCCCCAGTTGTACAACCGACTTTGCTAGCGATGGTTCACTGACAAAATACGCTCTCATTTGCCGAGACGATAGTTAGCATAGCCTTCAGCTACGTCATTTGCTACGACCTAGCAAGGCGCCATCATCAGTTGCTATTGATATTGTAAAGAATGTACAGACAAGAGCTACGTTCAACATTAATGGATTAAAGTTAAGTATTCCACCAGTTACATCCTTTTTTTCTAGTCTAACTACCTTGTCCTGTTCCAGACCTCACGCCAGCCTGCGTGAGCTTAAACGCGTGCCTTTCGGCTTCCTCCAAACTCCGTGGGTTGGCTCCTGCCAATCCACAACATTTATGATGCGCCGAAGCATCCCCTCGTCAGTCAGCATTGCATTTTCTGTTCTCTATCAAAAGGTTTTGCCAGACAGACGCGAAGACTTGGCAGTTCTTGACAGAAATTTCGCTTTTCAGCTGGGATACACTGGCAACGTCACCTCTTGCTTCTTTTGATTGGCAAAAGTTTACCAAACAAGATAGAGGAAACTGAAATATTATTTGGTGGCAGATTTCTTTTACCAGTACCTCTCGGCTTCTTCGAATACTTTGAAAAACACACTCTTGCAGGATGTTATGCCTTTTTCCTCCCACTGATGTAATAATGTCGTCAGATGAAATCTGAGTGAATCTATGCGTAGCCCTTGGTCTAGTGCGCTAAGATCCAACAAATCGTCTGATTCCATGTCGCAGACAGCTAATCAGTTGTAGTTGGCATTGGAAACCACTGGAATCCAGTCGTTTGGTTGATATACATGAAAGGATGCTTAGTTCTTCTGTATAATCGCAAAATCACTATTTAAATTGTAGAAACTAGGCGTTGTGACGAATTTCTGGTCTGTAACGGTGAAATATTTACAGACGATCGGATTTTTGAAAAGTGTCCTGATATTTTGAACATTTTTCACAAAATCTACGATATTTAGCATTACTTCCAAATGGAAATCATATGTTACAACAGAAACCATGGTCATCAGTACAAGCCAGGTTTGGCTAGATGTAACACTGCTGCATAAGAACCCTGCAAATATTTAACACATAGCTAACAATTTTTGGCTATATGAATCATGAGAAACGTTTTTTTCACTGCACATTGCAGTTACGATGTTGTTCTAGTTACGCCATCAGGTGGCAATTTTCCGAGAACTTCACCATATCTCTGCTAAATGCAGAGTGCACCAGAAGGAATGGTCAATATTCAGGGACATGACAGGAGTGATCACCCAAAGTAAAAATAGTCTACAGTCTGATTATAATTACTTGATTGTTGACGTTCGCCGCTTGCTGCGAAATGCTGTGTGCCCCAGAAGGAGTGGTCAGTATTCAGGGACAAGACAGGAGTGATCAGGCAAAGTAAAAATAGTCTACAGTTTGATTATAATTACTTGACAGCTGACGTTCGCCGCTTGCTTCTGCATTGTTGCAGCATGCGCTGCCGACTACAGCTCGGTTATAGGTGACACACAAACAAGGCGGGTCTCTCCAAAAATGCTGTTAGTGTGTCGCGGAGCAATGCTGGAAGCGGCCGCTGCGAGGTATGACGGAAATGAGAGATGCTCTATAGACGGCTCATTTTAAGTGACTGAAGACTAAAATACGACAGATGACGCGTTTTGTAGCCCTGAATTTAAAGTATGTCCTAACCTGACCACAACCATGTGATGTGCAATGTATCCGAGAAAACGGCGGTCAACAATAATCCTAAACTGTTCAAATGGTTCAAATGGCTTTAAGCACTAGGGGACTCAATATCTGAGGTCATCAGTCCCTTAGACTTAGAACTACTTAAACCTGACTAACCAAGGACATCACACACATCCATATCCGAGGCAGGGTTCGAAACTGCGACCGTAGCAGCAGCGCGCTTCCGGACTGAGGCGCCCAGAATCGCTCGGTCACAGCTGTCGGCTCGCAAACTGTAACTGCTGGCTATCATTCACTGATTACTTGAAAATATCCTGACAATGGCTACACCAGCTGCCGATTTACCAACCAATGAGCAGTCCTGGCTGGCACTTGGCTGTAGATTATGGACGATGCTGGCAGATTTGAAATGGAAAAAGAATGATAAGAGGAAAAACGAGGACAAATAAAAAAATTAATACGGTACTAAAAATAATGTGGCAAAGTCGTCAAAAAAATTTAAATCAATTAATTCAATAAAAATAATAATGAAAATCTTTTAATTAAATTAAGAACTGGAACAAAAATCTTTGTTTTTCACGGGTTTAGAAACTACGACCTTCTGCTCAATGCGCTAACCCCTGCACTACGTCATTACAGATGTTAACGTTGTTATGAGTCTGATATTCCAATAACAACATGAACTGCAGCATTCAACAATTTGGCTTCACATAATGTCGTGCGAAAGTTTTCTAATGGAAGCCGATGTCTGTGATTAAAGTAACTGCACATGTGACGCTGAATCGCGTCTAGCGAGGAAGCATCCAGTAGTGTTTTGTTAGCGCTGTGAAGGAAACGCGAGTGTTTCATTATCGTCGTTTTGCGTGCGTGCGTGTGTGTGTGTGTGTGTGTGTGTGTTGTTTTATGATTATCATGTGCGATTAAATACGAAATTAAAGGGCCAGATCCACGACTTGGGATCCAAATACAACATGAAAGAAAGCCGGATGGTGACGTTGAGTGCTCTGATTGGAGGAACCCAACTCCAGCCCGTGAAATGTCAACAACTTCCAAGTAATTTTAGTAGAACAATAGTAAATATAGGTTCTAAAATGCATACCTTAAGAACTACAGCACTTGTCCATCTGCGCTATTCTGAAAACTACCTCTTCTGCAGAATAAGTACTCATAGCTCTTAAGGTACGCGTTTTAGAACTCATGTTTACTAGACAATATTTTATTATTTTGGTCCATTCCGTCTCCTCTCAAAGTATGGAAAGTGAAGAACTTGCAGTAGAAGAGATTTGTTTCACAATATCAAAGAGAACTGCTCATAGCTCTTGATATATGCACTTTAGAGGCCATGTTTACTTCACTGTTTGGCTTTGAATGATCGTTCCTGTCGTATTACTCAGTACTGACAATTCGTCCAGAGACACCGTGTATAACAGCATCCATTATCCCTTAGCGCCTTGCATTTATAGTTCTTCCACACACAAATGTTAACTTTACCTTCCTTACTTCGTTCAAGCCGCGTGAAATTCGACAATGGTGACGCGACTGCCCCTGTTCTCTCTGGCCGCGCCACTCTGATGTTCCGCCATCGCCACGTTCTTTCCAGGCGTCCACGCCACGTCACTTCTGTGTGAATTGGGCCTGAGGAGAGATTTCCTTCGACACATTTGCAGCTGGTGACTAGCCACTCGACATAGCTCGTTGTTCAGAGGCGTCATGCATTTTCACGTATTTCTGTAGCTTCAAATAAAACATATGTCTACATTAATATGTAATAAACCGAATTAAAATGCGTAGCATATACATTTGGTGGGCTCCAGTGGAAAAACGAGTGCCGCGAATGAGTTTCTATATCACTTTGCTGGGCATCGAGTCAAACTGAGTTCTGATGATAAATACATGTTTATCACTCCTCGCTGTTTCAGCCCTGTGCAGAATTCCTGTATCGTAATTTTTGGCGAGTGATTCTGTGCCAGTCTCGGACACCCAATATGAAATATTTCCAGTCGTTGAGAGAATCTGAAGACACTGGCCAGAGCAACAGTCGAAGACTCTTGTGTACCGAAGTAGAGCAGAAGAGCACGGGAAACATGCGATATTGTGTTATTTTGTTAAAAGATAACGTCATAGAGGCTTCGAAGATAGGGTGCAGCCACCAGCCTTACCACGTGAGAACTATAATGGCTTTGCCCAACTTATCCGCCTATATGAGCCAGGAGTAATTGAGTTGTTTTCCAGTGGCACCCCATACCATCACGGGGGTTACTGGGTCTACGTGACAATAATGATCCAATATAGCAATCTTTGTTCTCCTAGGAATCCCCACATATCGATACATTCATCGTGATGCTGTATGCAGAAGCCTCTCCCCTGTTGAATGCTATAGTTGGGTACATCGCTGTCAGCGTGCTCCTTTGCAGCTGTGTCAAGGGAAACCACAACAATGAGCGGCTCGCTGACATTGTAGTGCTCCAGATTTCGTCACAATAGCTATGTGGTAACTTGTCTTTCTGCAAAAAAGCCCATATGTTGAATGAAGGTGCATTACATGGCTGTACTATCCAGCACGGTCGAGTGCCTGTCATCTCAGGCACTAGTCGAATGGAGCCGTTGAGACCCTGCATGCATTAGTAGTGTATCAATCGTGAAATCCCTTCCAACGCGACCAATGATATTGCTCCACAGTCTCGATACGCCATGGTCCTGACGCAGTCGAACAGACTCATGCTCATAGTAGTTTCTCGTTAGTAGAAGATGCATAGTATGATCTTCTCACAGACAACCAATATTCAAGTACGATTAATTAATTAAAAACCAGCTGCATAATCTTTCTTCGTATACAGAATATAGATGGCGATGTTCCCACCTACTTTGTGTGGTAGTGTTTAAATACTAATCATTTGCAAATGTTAGTAAGCAGTACGTTGTGCCAATCTGACGTTTGTTGCATATTGCCTTCATTACATCACAATTTAGTTGATAGTAGTGTATGTTCAGAATGTTAAAGGGACTATTAAATTTCATAAGATGCTGCTCATAAGCCTCGATGTAACTTGTCGATCTAATGCCTGATACTAACTAGATGATTCTACTGCCACCAAAATACATTTTGCTTTTGGACCACAAAGATAAGATACGAGAAATTAGGGCACATACGGAAGCATATAAAGAGTCGCTTTTCCCTTGCTCTGTTTGCGAGTGGAATAAGAAAGGAAATAACTAGTAGTGGTATAGGGTACACTCCGCCATGCAGTGTACGGTAGCTTGTGGAGTATATATGGAGATGACGATAGAGAGATTCCGTCAGAAAGAGTTCAGTCTTCACCCTTTTGACTGACACTAAGGGCCACACACATAATAAACTGAATATAAATAGTATTTATGTATGAAAAAACGACCCATATAGATACAAACATATTATGTTATATCTTCATCATCCATTATAGTGTATTGCTGGAACACAGCTGCATACAGTAACAGCAATATTAAAATAGCCTCAAGCTGCAGTTTGCGAGTCCGGCGCGCACTCAGCCTCATGATTCCAACTGAGGAGCAGCTTCACTGAGAAGTAATGGAGCCACGATCCGCAAAGTCGTCAAGACAGCCAGGAGAACAGTGTGCTGACTCTGTGCCCTTAATACAACATCTGAATGATGCTGTGTGGCAGAGAATGACATGGCAGCTGCTCTGCATTCCTTGGACCCTCAGGACCTCGTGAACGAGCTTATTATACGCTGTAACTAGTAAGAGAGAGATTTAGCGTGTATCTCTTTGCAAAAAATACGATGGCTATTCGAAAAGTAAGTTCCGATTGGTCACGGATTGGAAACCACTGTGAAATCAGATGAAGCGTTGCGCATATGTGTTGGACAGTGGCTCTAGTATGCCTGTCGATGGCGTCACATCCCTATTTCCAGTTCTGAACTCACGGTGAGCACGTATAGACACATAGAAAATACTGTCTGTCGCCAAGTCGCAGGCCTAGTGAAAGATTCCGCCTGTTATTATGCAACCCACGTAACATAACTGTCAGACGCTTCCTTCTTCGTGACCATTCTCGGCCGCACTCTGCAGGGTCAATGAAGATGCTCCTGCAGCGTTTTCGATGGGGAGTGTTTGATCACCCACAATACAACCCGTAATTGGCGCCCTCTGCTCGCATGAACTGGTGGCTTTGAAGATAACGCTTTGGCACAGACAAAGAGCTGTAGATCAGCGCAGAGAATTGGCGGACAGCACAGGCAGCTCCCTGCTGTGACGAAGATATTGGAAAGTTGGTACAACGGTTTGGAAAATGTGTTAACTCGGAGCAGTGACTATGTGGAGAAGTGGCTGGAAGGTGAAGCTAACTGCTGCAAATAAAACATTTTTGATTTTAACAATGGTTTCCATTTCACAACGATCGGAATTTACTTTCCGAATAGCTCTCGTATATTATATTGTTTTCTTAATAACATAGTATATCCCTCCAGATGTTAGTGTTCGTGAAATTGTACACTGTACTTGAATTATTTATTCAGATGGTAAATTTATCTTTTGCACTCATCACAACAGTTAAACCTTAAGTTATGCACAAAAAGTGTAAAAGAGTAAAGCTTACAAGCTGATGATGTTTGGCTTTGTTGTGAATTCCTAATATAGTTGGTTACATCTGAGATTTGAAAAAAAAATGGTTACGTGGCCATGGTTATTACTGACGTATGTCAAATAGTTTAACAGAAGTGGTTATTAAGTAACAAAAAACTGCAAGAAAATAATTCCCAGGTAATAAGTAAAGAATTGTATGTAAATTATGTGTGGTAAGACAAGTAGTCAACAGTATCGTCAAAGAGGCGTAATAGGTGATCTGTAATTAGTTAACACCTCTGACCAGTCCACCTAAAACGAATATCTTTTATTTCAAATGTTTACCTATCAGGTGTACGATGGGGATAAACCAGACTTACACTCACGAACAAGTTCAGCCTGAGCGTGTAACGTCTATAATCACAATTAAACATCATAGACTTATTCCGGTAAAAGTAAAGTACTGGAGATGGTTCAAATGGCTCTGAGCACTTTGGGACTTAACATATAAGGT
This sequence comes from Schistocerca piceifrons, assembly GCF_021461385.2. NCBI lineage: Eukaryota > Metazoa > Arthropoda > Insecta > Orthoptera > Acrididae > Schistocerca > Schistocerca piceifrons. The sequence goes on from NC_060141.1 coordinate 694,710,163, forward strand.
CATCAGTCCCCTAGAACTTAGAACTACGTAAACCTTACTAACATAAGGACTTCACACAGATCCATGCCCAAGACAGGATTCGAACCTGCGACCGTAGCAGTCGCGCGGTTTCAGACTGAAGCGCCTAGAACCGCTCGACCACACCGGCCGGCAAAGTACTGGAGACTATGATAATTTTATTAGAAGGTATAAACTAATGAGACAGTAATGCAATATTTTGAGTGAGGTGGCACAGACGCCTAGCTGTGTGCTGTATGTTAGATTATCGTGAATATCTGTTATGGATTCAGTTAAGATGAACTGTTTATGTTATATACTGTGTGTAAAAGAATTAAGGTATTAAGATGTAAAAAGATAGTTAATTAATGTTTGAAAAAAGAAATTACATTAAAACATGTATAGTTTAACTGTAGTCCATTACTCATGGAAATCTGTAATTCGGAAACATGCATACGCAAATAGTTAAAGATATAGGTATGTAGTGACGATATTGTCACTACTGTCACCTGTGTCGCTAGGATGGCGAGAGGGAAATGTGTAACAGAACATCAGAAGCTGTCAACCGCTGTTATTACTGCCTTTGCGAGTACAGGTGGGAAGGCAATGTAATTAAAAAGTGTGCATCCCAAGACAACTGAGATAAATTTAAACACTTTAGTTGGATCATATTACAACTATGGTTGCAAGAATGTGTTTTCTTTTGTTTCATCTCCATACAAAGAAGACGCAATATGGCGACGGTTCAGCCTTTGTTGCTGCGGCCAGAGATGCTGTACTGCTCACTGACATGACTGAAGCAACGGACAATGAGAGTGAAAAGATCCTACTGGTGACTGTTGCGAAACTCTGGTTTTCAATTCGAATTAATCGATGCCATTGTAATTTAAAGAAAAAAATATGTGCAAAATGTATCTGTAATGACATTCTAATGATGTAAGAGTCAGTCCGCTGTTGTCTGGTACTAAGGTAGTACGTATTGTCTACATAAGTGCTCTGAGCTGAAAGTTACTTTTACGTTATGTTTAATTGAAGGGAAGAAATCATTTATATTCAGAAGAAGCTTTTACAATGCCTCGTATGCTGTATATATAAATGTGTATATGTATTCCTATTCAGCCAACAGAAGAAAAATTGCAGCTTTTCATATAATTGCAGTTCGCTGTCATGGTCAGAGATTATTGGATGCAGGACTAATTTCACCAACATACAGTCTTTGACTGATTATCTTCGGCTTTGAAATTTTCGAGAGAACAACTGAATGAATTTTTCTCCAGACAAATCTCTTTCTGATGCAAGGACTTGCACTTTATCAAAGAAATAATTCACTACTACATTACAATAATTTGATGTGGCTAAAGCCATAGTTACATGAAATCCGAGCACGGTTAAAGAGATTAATTAAAAGTCAATTCCCTTAAATTCACTTCTTCGGACTAGAAGAGTAGTGCCACAATATCTCTGTCGAGAAGACAAAGTACATGACAAATGGGCTACAATAGGAGGGAAAATTCAGATGGTAGAGAGGTTTTAATAGCTAGGATAATGGATAGAAACTGATCTGACAGAAAAGGCAGTAGTGAGAAAAAACAAACTAACTATGACCGTCTGCAATAAGAAGAATATTTATATGAACGGAAAAGTGAGATTTTGTTAGACATCGATGCATCCTGAAGCCTTATCCGCAGAAAGCAGTAAGGCTGAATCTCGTAAGAGACAGAGAACTTAGGAGAGTAAAACTTCTGGAACGAAGGAACTCAGGAGGATATTGGGACCTCGAAGAACAAGAGACGGTCAAAGGATATACGCAAACAGAGAGAATCTCGTACATCATCTGGAAAAGAGAGTTTGTTCTTAAGACACATCCAGGGATGTTAGCGCATCACATAACAGTTTCTTGTGAACAAGAGAACCAAAGTGCGCTGGATCAAGAAGATACAAACTGATCTCAACAAATTAGAATACGGGAAACCCAGATTTACAACGGGGTGATTTTCAGATAAAAAAATTCAGGCTGTCAGAGGTTTCCAGGACAGAAATAGACACAGGATAAATCATCCTGGGCAGAAGAACGAATAAAACTGCAAGGTATGAGAATAAAGAGTGATGGACAAGGATAAAGGCCAGAAGAAACGAAGCTGACCCGAATTAACATGGTCCTCAGATGGCCAAAACGAAAAGAAGGAAAAGGAGCTGACTGTAGTGTGTTCAGTTGTTTGAAGTACACCCATGTTGTGTTGCTCTAAAACACATTGGCTTAGCTGGCTCTCTTTTGTCTTAATGAACTGCACTACCATGTTAATAATTAAAAGCATTGGTCAACATTATTTATATGATTGCACATGTCTACGAATGTGCTGTGCAATTTCTGATATGAACGAGTGCGTGAATGTGTATGTAATCAAATTAATGCTTTCAAGTAACGAACTTCAGCTGCATTATGACATCCAATTTTGATTTATTATAACGTCGATAGTGCTGTGTTATTTGTTTTGTACTTGTTCTTTCCGTGTATCTAATACTTCCTTGGCACATTTTACTGTTAGACACAATTAATCTAGGACGTGTAAAAATTATTAGCGCTAAATAAATGAGATAAGGGTACTACGTCTAAAACATCGAAGTGTTGTGCATTAATAACATCTGATGTACGACCATAACGCTTGTTAAATACATAAAGAAATGAAGCTATTAAAATGAAAGTACTGCTGAACACACAATTAAAATATAACAGTTACTATTCATTCTTACACAGTAGCAAGTAATACAACGACAGACCTAAGCACATTGTACATATTAAATTTGGCAGCTGCTGATTTCCGCTAATTTCTCGAGAGCAACTGCACTGCTGGTCAATACTGCAGTGGTTCAATTGCAGGCAGACAAACAGCGTGAATCGAAAACTCTGAAGACATGTTTAAACTACGTGTGTAGCCACAAATTCCTGCAACAAAACGGAAGATAACTTTCAAACTAATAGAAGCCGCCGCTCTTAACTCAAGTAATCGCTCTTTAGATTAGTTCCATGTCATCCTCTGTTACGTGATAATAATTTCATCTCCTCATATCTTTTACATTTAACATTCTCTCTATTTTCATCTTCGTCTGTCTCTGAAAAAGTTCCTTTTTATTATTCCTTGCAGATCCAAGTTAAGAATAGACTGCGTTAACAAGTGTCCAACTTATCTGTTACTTCCTCTGATATTAATTTTCCATATAATTCTTGTTTGTGTTTGTTATGAGTAGTTTATATTAGTGTACTAAATAGATTTCTTCATTTTTCTGTGACCCGAAAATGTCTTGTTCATACAGCAGGATTAATAAAGCATTATTGTAGTTTTTTCTTTTACAGTAATAGGGACGCGCTGCTATTAACAGGTAATGACACTGACTTTGCTATAAAGCCTCCGTGAAAATCAATACATAAGCTACACGAACATGGTTTTTGTACTGCATTGAGCGTATATTAATTTAGAAAAAGATGAGCCACCAAGATAACACTGAAAAGTTACCGAGGGAGATTTACGTCCGGAAAGAAAAATTCTGACATTTCTCAAATTATTTAGCCAGTTCTTGAAAGATGAGGTCGGTTATAGGTGGTTTTCGTGCTTTGATACAGACTGGAATGTAAATGTGTCAGCAGATAACGATTTATCATCTTCTTCTGTGCAATCTACTTGAGCAGCACTGCATCGCATGGAAGATGAGACTGTTGAATAATACATTCGCATACCGGCATTACAGATTGATCACCATATAACTGACACAAGACTGCGATGTTCTGATTTTATGTCACGCAATATTTGCACTGCTGAGGATCATCTATTCTCCCAGGGAAAAAGCAACAGAATTATGCGAACATGTCGTACATTTGAAATGGAACAAAACGAGAGAGAGACAGGAACACAATGATCAATACTTTACAATATAATGATCACATGTCAGCTCTACGTTTAAATGGACATTAAAAATCTGCAATGGCAACTTACATTTACGACATGAAACACGCCTTGCAGATACTAACAAAGGTTTCACAATCTGCCATATACAATTCTCAGGCACTGAACCTAACGTACAAGGGGCACTAGAAATACACAGACAGCAGATTTTCCAACCCATTGACATCCTAGAGGAGGAGGAGATTAGAGTTTAACGTCCCATCGACTGCGACTTCATTAGAGACGGAGCACAAGCTCGGATTATGGAAGGACGAAGAAGGAAATCGGGTGTGCTCTTTTCAACGGAACCATCCCGGCATTTGCCTGGAGTGATTTAGAGAAATAGGGAAATCGTAAAACTGGATGGCCGTACGAGGATATAACCGTCGTCCTCCCGAATGCAAGTCAGTGTGCTAACCACAGCGCCACCTCGCTCAGTCATTGACATGCTGAACGAACAGTCAGATATGGAATACAACAGATTTCTTTCTGTGCTCAGTTATAACCGTCTCTTAATATAACAGTCTCAGAGGAAGTAATGAACACAATTACCTTACCACTGTCCTATACATAATTACTTCTTCGCAACTCCATCTCATTCCACAAAACGTGGTCGGTCTCTCTCTCTCTGTCTGTCTGCCTTCCTCTCACTCACGAACCCCAGATTGTACTTACTGTCACTTTCCACCAGGCTGTTCCATTTCATTTATGTGCCTAACTAAAATAATTTGCTACATTTTCAACAAGTAAAAATTACGCCGTGACGGATTCCTAGTGCGTCCGTCAACATCGACTCTAAATCCTCTGAAATATTATAAGCACAGGAGTTTTGGCAACCACCACTGCTCAGCGGAAAAGCTTGCTTTGAGCGAGGAAATTTATTTCTGCTAATTTATGGATGACTATTTTACAGAAGTTACAAATAGAAAAAGTCTCACTGTATCCCGATGTACTGGTCTACAGTACCTGGTAACGAGATGGGCGAACAATGACGGTAGGGCACAAGCCCGACCGTAAAGGAGTTCCACAACGGTATACCTGAAGAATGAACAAAAATCAGAAAACATATGTTAATATGTTCAGTTCCTTGTTGAACTGCATGCTGGAAAGATCTATGCACCAAGCCAGTACTGTAACTGAATGAACATTGTATTTACCTATACTGAAAATACACGACGTTGCCAGGGGCTAAAGACCTGCAATATTTCTGTGGAATTACGAAGAATTCGTGATTCTGTCAATTGTAGACTGGTGTTTGTTTAATTGGTATTATTTGGCGGTGACTGTTTATTCGAATTTAATTTTGAACAGTTTATTCAGCTTTTATTGAGATTAATTACTTGACTTTTGCAGTGCCGTAATTATTCTTAGGAATTTATAAAATTTTAAAAGTTGATAAACGCAAAAAAGTAAATTTTATGAGGAAACGCATTTTTTAAACATCTTATCGAAACAGTAACTATATAAACGAGATAATTTAACATTTTACTGCCTTTGTAGGTACCATTCCGACTGTGTGTTTGACTTTTCTAAAATTTTCATTTTTTGTGTCAGGGAATGGTAAAGATTCCGTATTTTTTCAATAGTCGATAAATGCAAAGATGGAAGTTAAAGAGTTTTGTTAATATACGCGTTCAAAGTTATTTTTTTCTGTTTTCGTATCTTTAACGTTAGTTTCAAAGAAAACAACTTTATTTTTCATTACCATAGAAATAGAATCATATTCTTCAATGTAACACAGTATCTTTCAGTTCCATAAACGTTTGACAAGTAGAGGAGTTAAATAACAAGCGTTATTGAATTAACAACACCAAATACTGGCTAAAACAGTATTAAACCGGAAATCTATTGATCACTTTAACAATGTCCTTATAAAATTCTTTCGCTTCTTCTGGTACGTTAAAATGCCTCATAGGTTTTAAGGAATCGTTTTCCTTTTCCTAGCTGACGATGCCGTTCATTTCCAAGGTGACCATTTCCTCATTTTCTGGCTGCAGTTTTTGAATTTCCGTACCTAGACCTCTACGAGTCTTCCATTATAAGTGTCCGATACCGACAATATCTTCGTCTTACACTTTTCATAAGCCAGCACTCGCCGGGCAGTTATTTTGAAAGGTTTCTTACACTGAATTTGAGATCCTTCGCTTCTCAGTCTTTATTTAATATCTTAACGATGCCCTGATGTTCCAGCACTTGATTAGTATTCGGTCAGTGAAAGAGTATCTTCCTTTTTTCCTGTAGTCTGTTTCCACTCTGGATGGCATGTATTTGCGATTGTGAGTAGGGAAGTAATGTTTCTGCTCACTGAATTTTCTGCTTCCTTCCACTAATGACAGTAGTGGGCACATGATCACTGTATCCTTATTTGGACTGTTACAGTAATCAGAAAATAAATTAATTTCATTTGAATCATTTTCTGGCTGGGATGCCTCGGAGTTTCTGAGAAAATCCAGTAGAGCACAGGCCCCTTGGCTGCATACTTTCGGCCCTTCTGTTTCAAGCTAAGTATTAAAGAGAATGCTTCCCTTCGTCTCTGTTCGGGAATGAACCATAATGTACAAACTGTATATCCAGCCTGTCTTGAACAAAATACTTCACCTATGGAGGGCTTTGGAACTAGATGATGCTCTCCTATATCAGAATATAGTTCAACTACATTCGGATTTGCCTCCGTTATTGCACAGAATATTTTTGAATGAGGTTTATGCAACCTGTGTTTCGTTATTAATTACCTCTTTTTCTACTGATTTTGTTCCTTTTTGATTGTAGTCAGGTCGAATAGTGAATTTTGGACGTTTTCCCTGAATAGTGGCTCTTTCTGCACCATCTTTTTTCCCTATCCTTTGCTTTATTCAAATAGTATATTTCCTTTTTTTTCTTTCTTGATATTCCTGCGTTTTGGCGACGTGATTATCATACATTTTAGTAATAATTCATCTTGTTCCGTTTTGTTTAAACTATTCACATGGCAAGCTTCCTGTTAGCTTCTATGTCCGATTCTTCAGCCGACATTTGTTTGATAATTTTTCGGACGTTTCGCAAGCACGATCGGCTGGTATTGTCAAAGCTACACCGTCAAATTTATTGTTCTTGCTGGACTTCTTGGATGCTTCCACTGAGCAACAATCAGGAGTTAATGTTGTTGCGGAAACCAACAATTTATTTCTATTGTTGGTTCTGGCGGAAAGTGCTTGCCTACAGTTTATGCTAATATATATGCAGAAAATTCTCTTCCATTATCGTTGACAGTGAGGTCCTAAGTTGTTATTGACGTTCTACCTTCTTCCCTTAATTCTCTCAGAAGCGAAGCACAGTCTGCGTTTTAGACTTTTGCCTTAACCAGTTTAGAGCAAATATCGAGTTTTGGAAAAACTCATGTTTCCAATACCCTATGACAGCAGTAAAATTTCTTTTCAACGGGTCATGCATGGCAACAAGCTTGATTTGTAGCTACAAAAATCTGAATTTCGAAAGAGTGCATATTTTAGAATTTTGAAAAAACCCTCCTGTTGTGAGTAGTTACGAATTTTAACTTGGAGTACATGCAGTTAGACGAATATTTTGTCAGGGCTACACTAACTATTAGTCCGTGCGCACTCTCAGGGGATTGATCGTAGACCCAATCCACAAAGATAGCGTGGCGCGGACTCATCGCTTCGTGGTCCGCACCAGTTCCCGCTTACCGAGCGAGGTGGCGCAGTGGTTAGCACACTGGACTCGGATTCGGGAGGACGACGGTTCAATTCGGCGTCCGGTCATTCTGATTTAGGTTTTCCAAGTGTTCCCTAAATCGCTGCAGGCAAATGCCGGGATGTTTCCTTTGAAAGGGAAGGCCGACTTCCTTCCCCATCATTCCCTAATCCGATGTGCCCGATGACCTCGCAGTTTAGTCTCCTCCCCCCAAATCAACCCAACCCAACGTCCGTTTATCGTCACGAGTGGCGCACTGAAGGGTCGCATGGCGGAGACGGCGAAGTGGCGCGCTGCTGTTCTTATTAATTTAAAGTCATCCCTTGTGCGTCAAAAAACGTAAACATGAATGATCAGAACTACATTTTCTGTTCTCAGTCAATGGGTTTTGCCAGGCAAACACGCTAATAAACTATGCAATTGGGGATTGCTCATAGGAGTCCCGTTTATCAGCTGGGTTACGCTGTCATATGTCAAGTAAGGCTTTCTTGTTAGCACTTGTTTTTAAGTGTCAGAATTTTATTACACTAGGTAGGGAAAACTGTAATGTGTCCAACGGCAGATTTCTTTTTCCAGCACCTCTTGGCCTCTTCGCAACGCTTTCAAAAATCCACGGTTGCTGGATGTTATGGCTTTTCCTTTCTCTTAGTGTAGTAGGGTTGTCAGAGGACCTGTGCAGCCACACACAGCTAGTTTGGATGAGCCTCTGTGCAACCCGTGGTCTAATGCACTAAGATCCCTGAAATCCTCAGCTTCTTTCTTCCCAGAAGGAATCCATTGTTCTTTGCACTGGCAGTGACTGGAATCCAGTGTTCTGAGCGAAAGGATGCTTCGTTACTCTCCTTGAGGACAAAATCACTATAATACGGTAGGAAAGTAAGCCCTGCAGCGAGGGATTTCTGGTCTACAGGAGCGAAATATTTACGGAATGTCTTAATTTTGTTAAAAGGAGAATCATATGAACAATAGTAATAATGATCTAAACATTCTAGTTTAGTTGTTTTTCTGCGATTGCTGTCCATTACTTTGTCTAGCTCAACATAGAAACACGTTTGAGATATTCTGTAAAAATGCTGTAAAAGTTGGAGGATATGTTCAGTTCCTTCATTATGTCGAATATGCCATATGTCTTTCCCTTCTTCAACAATTACAGATGCACCCAATAGATTCTTCGCTGCTCAACATTTACGAGGTACAAAAGATCCAATGGATCGAATGCATCGCTATCTTTGCTGGTGAAGGCATACTCTGCTCCATTCGTAGCGCGACCTTGCCCCGTCTCCCTGACAGCGCCACTACAGTATGAATTGCTCGCGTCACGTCTGCCACACGTCACTGACTCGCACCCCGGTAGGCGTCAGCGCCACGCCATTTCTGCGTGAATTGGGCCTTAGGTCCATTTAGTTGGCGCTACATCTGGATAGTCTTAGAATCGTTGTATTTCCAGGTGCGAGGGGACGGAAAACGAACAGGCTGCTAACACCGATAGGCAGACCTCCACAACTTAGAATAGAAGCACTAAGTGTAACATCCATTTTGAATCAATCTTTATGTTACTAAGCATATCAGCTCTCGCACTGAACAGGATGTACGAACGTAAAACAAAACTTGTTAACTGTCACTCCTACAAGTATATTCTTTATTCCGTCAACATACGTAAACAGAAATAATACGAAACTTTATGCTGCATCACATCACTGTAACAGACGTTAAATGGGCGTCATTTGCGTCTTGTATAAAGGGCGTTAAAAAAGAAACGAGCCGGAGGCATAATTACAGAATCCAGTACCTGTAGGTCAGAAGTATTGAACCTGGCTGTTGAAACACTTGTCCCATTGTGATGGTTCAAATGGCTCTGAGCACTATGGGACTTAACATCTGTGGTCATCAGTCCCCTAGAACTTAGAACTACTTAAACCTAACTAACATAAGGACATCACACACATCCATGCCCGAGGCAGGATTCGAACCTGCGACCGTAGCAGTCCCGCGGTTCCGGACTGAGCGCCTGAACCGCTAGACCACCGCGACCGGCGTTCCATTGTGACATAAGGCTGTGAATGGCTGCGGTGTTAACCAGTTCCGCACGAATAGAAAAGCAACTGGAATCACTCAATAGAGGAAAGTCCACTGGACCTGACGGGATACCAATTCGATTCTACACAGAGTACGCGAAAGAACTTGCCCCCCTTCTAACAGCCGTGTACCGCAAGTATCTAGAGGAACGGAGGGTTCCTAATGATTGGAAAAGAGCACAGATAGTCCCAGTCTTCAAGAAGGGTTGTCGAGCAGATGCGCAAAACTATAGACCTATATCTCTTACGTCGATCTCTTGTAGAATTTTAGAACATGGTTTTTGCTCGCGTATTATGTCATTTCTGGAAACCCAGAATCTACTATGTAGGAATCAACATGGATTCCGGAAACAGCGATCGTGTGAGACCCAACTCGCCTTATTTGTTCATGAGACCCAGAAAATATTAGATACAGGCTCCCAGGTAGATGCTATTTTTCTTGACTTCCGGAAGGCGTTCGATACAGTTCCGCACTGTCGCCTGATAAACAAAGTAAGAGCATACGGAATATCAGACCAGCTGTGTGGCTGGATAGAAGAGTTTTTAGCAAACAGAACACAGCATGTTGTTATCAATGGAGAGACGTCTACAGACGTTAAAGTAACCTCTGGCGTGCCACAGGGGAGTGTTATGGGACCATTGCTTTTCACAATATATATAAATGACCTAGTAGATAGTGTCGGAAGTTCCATGCGGCTTTTCGCGGATGATGCTGTAGTATACAGAGAAGTTGCAGCATTTGAAAATTGTAGCGAAATGCAGGAAGATCTGCAGCGGATAGGCACTTGGTGCAGGGAGTGGCAACTGACCCTTAACATAGACAAATGTAATGTATTGCGAATACATAGAAAGAAGGATCCTTTATTGTATGATTATATGATAGCGGAACAAACACTGGTAGCAGTTACGTCTGTAAAATATCTGGGAGTATGCGTGCGGAACGATTTGAAGTGGAATGATCATATAAAATTAATTGTTGGTAAGGCGGGTACCAGGTTGAGATTCATTGGGAGAGTGCTTAGAAAATGTAGTCCATCAACAAAGGAGGTGGCTTACAAAACACTCGTTCGACCTATAATTGAGTATTGCTCATCAGTGTGGGATCCGTACCAGGTCGGGTTGACGGAAGAGATAGAGAAGATCCAAAGAAGAGCGGCGCGTTTCGTTACCGGGTTATTTGGTAACCGTGATAGCGTTACGGAGATGTTTAATAAACTCAAGTGGCAGACTCTGCAAGAGAGGCGCTCTGCATCGCGGTGTAACTTGCTCGCCAGGTTTCGAGAGGGTGCGTTTCTGGATGAGGTATCGAATATATTGCTTCCCCCTACTTACACCTCCCGAGGAGATCACGAATGTAAAATTAGAGAGATTAGAGCGCGCACGGAGGCTTTCAGACAGTCGTTCTTCCCGCGAACCATACGCGACTGGAACAGGAAAGGGAGGTAATGACAGTGGCACGTAAAGTGCCCTCCGCCACACACCGTTGGGTGGCTTGCGGAGTATCAATGTAGATGTAGATGTAGATGTACAGCTGGACGTCGTCGTCCGAGGTGAATCGTTTGCCCCTCACAGCCTTTTTAAGGGAACCAAAAATGGCGTAATCACAGGGAGAGAGGTCCGGACTGTAATGAGCGTAGCCGAGAACCTCCAGAGGGCCGGTGTGGCCGAGCGGTTCTAGGCGCTTCAGTCCTGAACCGCGCTGGTGCTACAGTCGCAGGTTGGAATCCTGCCTCGGACATGGATGTGTGTGATGTCCTTAGGTTAGTTAGGTTTAAGTAGTGCTAAGTCTAGGGGACTGATGACCTCAGATGTTAAGTTCCATAGTGCTTAGAGCCATTTGAACCATTCGAGAACCTCCCACTTGAATTTCTGCAGGAGTGCCGCGACTGTGTTGGCCGCATGAGGCTTTGCATTGTCTTGGAGCAGAATGACCCCACAGGTGAGATTGCCTGGTCGTTTTGATTTGTTCGCTCGACGAAGGGTGGTAAAGGTTTGCGAGTAACGGTGGACATTCACTGTTGTTCCGTGCTGCAGGCAATGAATCAGAAGGGGGGCCATCTTGATCAAAGACGAACGTCAGCAGAACCTTTTCGGTTCACTCGGACGAGAAGCGCGGGATTGCCCGATCGGTCTAAGGACGCTGCAGTCGTGGACTGAATGGATGGTCCCGACGGAGGTTGGAGTCCTCCCTCGGGCACGGGTGTGTGTGCTTGTCCTTAGGATAATTTAGGTTAAGTAGTGTATAATCTTAAGGGCTGATGACCTTAGCAGTGAAGTCCCATAGGATTTCACACACGTTTGAACATTTGAACATGACTCGGACGACGACTTCCAGCTTTACGTGCGGGACTGGTTAACATCGCTGCCCCGAGAATTTTGTGAGACAGCCATTCACCGCCGTGTGTCACAGTGGGACAAGTGTCTCAACAGCCAGGGTCAATACTTCTAACATAAAGGTACTGGTTTCTGTAATTATGCCTCCGGCTCGTTTCTCATTTAAACGCTCCTTATAATACTGTAATAACATGAGAAATTTTTCAAAATGTAAGTGAAAATATGGAGGTGTTTCACCAACACAGAAGACAGATGTTGAGTGGTCAGACGCAGGTGACATGTTACAATACTTTATTTCTCTCACTTCACTAGCAGTTCTCTCAATAATCCCGCCTAGGTCTGTCGTTTTTGACCTCAAAGTGTGAATAAATGCCTAATGAAGTAATTCATTTTGTGGATTTCAGGTCCACTTTAAGTTACTTACCGTTACCTGGGAAACGTTACACGTTTGACTATAAAATGTGCAAAGTATGTGCAAGTCGATCTTTGAGGAGAAAAGTACGGCTTCATATGCACTACGAAGGTGTTAATGAGTCTCAAACACAATGTGTATGGGACTGCACGCAGTAACGCTACGTCATTTTCTGCGAGAAATTGCACAGTAACACATCACCAGATTGTTTCGTGTATGACTCACATAATGTTTTGCACAACTCGTTGCAGATTTAATTGAAAATAATTAACAGCAAGTCTGATATAATTTCAAAAATTGGTTTTCACTAGATTTAATTTTTTTCATATATGTTAAGGTGGCTGCGAATTTGCAATTTGTAGAGCACCTGTGTTGTAATATGGAAACATTGTTCTGTATGTTATTTATTAAGACATTTTTCCGGAGTTGTAGTAGTAATTAATTTTTTACAATAAAATCTGAAAGTGTGGCTGATTAATTCTCCTTTAGTATTGGAATACAATTCAGAAATTTAAGCACCATTTTGGCTTCAGGAATTCCTAAAGGTCCACCGATTTTTGTAACTGATCTGTAATATTTTGTAGTACGCTGAACTTTAATCGTGTTCTGTTGAAGGGGAAGTACTATGATTCAGCAGCTGTTTTATGTTATTAAGATTTGTTGAAGGAGAACGATCGTATTTCTCCTACTTCGTTGGCAAATATTCCTGTATAAAATACCTCTTTAACGAAATACCATCTGGGAAAGTTACAAATTGTCAAATGAAGAAAAAATGAAGGACTAGCGGCATTTCCTATCTACTTGTTGGGTTCTTAACACGTTCCTCTCGTCATAGTGCCATACATGCCGTGATATGTCTAAAGGGACCCTGCAAAGGGTCGACACAGTCTCTACTGTAACGCCACGACAATTATTTAACTTTTTTATTATCTTATGAATTAGCACAGAAAATTCAACACTTTAGATTGAAAACGATTTAACATTTGGCACAATAGTAAAAAAATGAAAAAATAACTTCGAGCTTTCTTTCAGTTTTCCATATACATCATCCTTGTCGGTTCGTGTACTTCGCAGCAGGACGTTCATTGTAGCTGGTTGTTCCTGGCAGCCGATTTTGCTTAGAGCAGAGATGACCAAAATTTCACCTCGCATGCCACACACGAGCCCGAGTGCCAAATCTCTGAACGTTCCTTCACATTTCCCGCATCGCCACGCTACGTTATCTGAGAGGGGGAGAATGGGAAGAGGGAAAACAGCGTGCGCGACACATTTAAATGGCAGTGCATTCGAACTGCATGTGACTTGGTTTAATACAGGGTGGCCATTGAACGTGACCGGGCCAAATATCTCACGAAATAAGTGTCAAACGAAAAAACTACAAAGACCGAAACTCATCTAGCTTGAAGGGGGAAACCAGATAGCGCTATGGTTGGCCCGCTAGATGGCGCTACCATAGGTCAAACGGATATCAACTGCGTTTTTTAAAATAGGAACCCCCATTTTTATAGAAATCCGGGGACGTCAGATCCGGTGAACGTGCGGGCCATGGTACGGCGCTTCGACGATCAATCCACCTGTCATGAAATATGCTATTCAATACCGCTTCAACCGCACGCGAGCTATTGGCCGGACATCCATCATGTTGGAAGTACATCGTCATTCTGTCATGCAGTGAAACATCTTGTAGTAACATCGGTAGAACATTACGTAGGAAATCAGCATACATTGCACCATTTAGATTGCCAACGATAAAATGGGGGCCAGTTATCCTTCCTCCCATAATGCCGCACCACACATCAACCCGCCAGGTCGCTGATGTTCCACTTGTCGCAGCCATCGTGAATTTTCCGTTGCCCAGTAGTGCATATTATGCCGGTTTACGTTACCGCTGTTGGTGAATGACGCTTCGTTGCTAAATAGGACGTGTGCAAAAAATCTGTCATCGTCCCGTAATTTCTCTTGTGCCGAGTGGCAGAACTGTACACGACGTTAAAAGTCGTCGCCATGCAATGCCTGGTGCATATAAATATGGTACGGGTGCAATTGATGTTAGTGTAGCATTCTCAACATCTCGATTCTCGCGCAATTTGTCTGCTACTGATGTGCGGATTAACCGCGACAGCAAGTGAAACACTTACTTGAGCATCAACATTTGTTTCAAGTCGTGGTTGACGTTGCACATGTGGCTGAAAACTTCCTGTTTCCTTAAATAACGTAACTGTGCGGCGAACGGTCCGGACACTTGGATGATGTCGTCCAGGATACCGAGCAGCATACATAGCACACGCCCGTTGGGCATTTTGATCACAATAGCCATACATCAACACGATATCGACCTTTTCCGCAGTTGGTAAACAGTCCATTTTAACACGGGTAATGTATCACGAAGCAAATATCGCGCGCATTGGCGGAATGATACGTGATACCACGTATTTATACGTTTGTGACTATTACAGCGCCATCTATCACAAGGCGAAAAAAGTGGTCCAACTAAAACATTCATATTTATTTACGCACTACACGAATATGTAATAAAAAATGGGGGTTCCTACTTTAAAAAACGCAGTTGCTATCAGTTTGTCCTATGGCAGCGCCATCTAGCGGGCCAACCATAGCGCCATCTGGTTTCCCCCTTCAAGCTAGACAAGTATCGTTCTTTGTAGTTTCTTCGTTTGATGCTCATTTCGTGAGTTATTAGGCCCGGTCACTATCAGTGGACCACCCTGTATATCACGTTTCTCAACGACATAGATCAAAAACGAAACAAGCCTTCTGTGGGGTCTTGCCCTCTTGCCTCATCTAGGGTGCCTAAAGAATGCTGCGTTCTCAGAGAAAATGATATTAATAGTTTAATTTCAATAATGCAGATTGACAATACCTAACTTTGTGAGTTACAAGGGTGTTGCAAGCGATGCGCGACATTCAATATAAATCAGAGTCCTTTGCTATATACAATATTCATGCAAGTTGTCACACAGTTTGTGGACTGATATCGTAGCACTCTCTGCTAGGTCCTGCTAATACTCTGCGTATGCTGTCCACTGATGTTTGGGGGAGGGTGGCAGGAGCGCCGCTTATATTCGGTTCTCGTAGAGGTCGCTCGCTGACCTTGTCAGCGGACTACTAGCTAACGTCGCCTCACTACCTTCTCTGATCTTGCGTTCTTCCTCTTCGTTCCGGCGCTTGTGGTTACGCCAGACCACCTTCAGTACTAATTAACTATCTTTGTCGCGATTAATACATAATATAATTTTTATCTGGTACAAACTGTCAGCATACAGACAGACGCAGACAATTTCAAAGGGTTTTGTACTCAAGTTGGCATGTTATCGTGACTTATTTAGTTCCATAACCGGAAAAAGGTCTTTCACACAAATTTGTAGATCGAAATATTGTAACATTTCTGCAACCTCATTATGGAGACTTAGAAAATCTGCCTGAGGAAAGTAGTTCAGTTGTTCTGGTCAGTTTTAACGTATTTGTGACTGAAACTGGAATTACCTTGCAGGTCAATTAGTCACGCCTACATATGCACTGGGCGCTTTCAACTCAAACAGGAAGCAGTCTCGAAAACAGCTCGAGAAGAGATGTGAGACTGACAGTGTCCTCAAAACCTTTATAAAACTATTTTTTTAATTCTTGCAAAGCCTCAATGAATTATTCAAACTCGCGCTTTCTTTAACGCCAGTGAGCTTAGGGAACTAGACTGTTTTTGTCAGAATGTGTTTCTAATATAACGTGATTTTCCTTTCAAATGCATCCCCGTCATATAAGAAATAAGTTGTTTTTCACCTTGTAGTGCCTTACAGTGTGCAGTAAAGTCCACTTAATATGCGAAGTCTGCAATCCATTCCACATGTTCTAAATTTCGTTCCTGCATCCCCTTTTCCTTCATCAATTCAACAATAGCGGGTTTTAAAACGAAACATCTTTCCAGGAATGCCACTAGACCTAACCAACGAACTTCGCAATAATACATAATCTCCATACTCTTCGTTCATTTCGATTGAAAACTGTCGCAGCTGGCATTGGAATAATAGGTGCAACTTCAGGAGTTTTACTATTAATACTACCCGTTGATTCAAGTGTTGAATGGCTGCAAATTTAGCACAAAGTACTTCTTGATGTACAGGACAGTGAATCCCGTCTGCCGATCGTTGTAATAATTCCAGCTCAAACAATCGTTACTTTATGCACCGGTATCGCAGGATCGCCGATTCTTGTAACGTGGCTAATCATACAATCCTGGCAGAGTTGGCACTTCTTGTATGTTTTACAAGAGGTGTAGCCTGGTAGCGAACGATGCTTCACAACCTGAGTCAGAAAACGACATTTACGACGTGCATACGCATGTGAAGTACAAGATTAATTGTTATTTAATTTAAATTTCGCACAAGCAATTACGAGTAGTACCGCATCTGAAGTGCCTATTGAACACTGAAGTGCGCGTCATATATCTTGGCGGCCGAGTTTAGGTTCGTTCTGCGCATCTGACGTCACAAAACACAGTCAGCCAATGAACAGAGAACGATGTTGCCAGATCTCGACAGCAGTGCAGAGCACGGACAATTGACTACAGTTTTAGAAACGTTCAGTCATAAATAAACTAATAGAACAAAAGCAATGTCTTGATAGCAGACTTTCTTTTACAGAAAGTTTGGAAAAAGCATTCTTTATACCAATTGCTTCATATTCTATTAATTAATTAAACCAAACAAGCAATAAGACTCCTAATTCAGGCGATAGCAAGGAAAGGTGTTTGTTTCAATCTCACGAACTGCTTTTTCGCAATAAAGAACAGCGGTAATTGTTTATTTCCTATTGTACTTCGACGAAGCGTGAGTAATTCAGTCATACCAACAGTGTTTATAAGTAGTTGCGTGTGGTGTTAGAGACCTTATGGAGGTAGACTGTTCGAGGCGCTGAGGTAGTGTAACGGTTAAGGTGTTGGACCACCAAGCGAAAGGGTATGAGTTCAAACTTTTTGCGGTGCTTAATATTTTCTTTATTTAAAAACAATATTGGAGTGCCTTACTTCACGAATTTTATTCGTTTGAATGAAATTTCTAGTGCTTTGCCTCTTCATTAACTTTTTCGCTGCTGCTGACACGTGCTCCCCACATTCCGCGCTGCGCGCGATTTTGTCATCACTGCACTTCTCGCCTGTGCAGACACATGGTGTTCCCACTGCTTTGACACACTTATCATTCGATTTCACAAAAACTATTTGGCCAAAAAATTTGATTTTTACACTTCTTCTTGCCTGGTACCTTCCCCCCATAAATGACTTAATTTTGTTTTGATGTGCAGCATTAAATGTAGTAAACCATTGCACGAAATTCTGAAGAGTTTGCGGAGGTAAAAGTCCATAGCGTATACTTTCCGTATGGTCGATTTTAGTTGCCACAATGTTGAGAATGAAATGTGGACAAGATACCTAAATTTCATATAATATTTACTGTATAACAATATCTCATTTAATTTAAGTACCACATAGGTGTCGTATGTAATATTGAGAAATATTCCGTCTTTCGCGACTGTAATAAAAGTTTTATATACACACGGCACGTTTGGCTTTATTTTAAAGCACTTCCATCGGTGAAAGGTATGGCACATACACAACGGTATTCATGTACTATTTCTTGTTTTTGTTCCACAGTCGCAGTTTTACCAATGGTATTGAAATATATCCCTCTTCTGCAACTGTAATAAGCGACTTATTTAGACCAGACGCGTTTCTCTCTTTTGAAGCATCATAAGAGGACTCTATTTTGTGTCCTCCATTGCCAAGTCACCTTTCGTAGTTTTGTGCTGCGGTAGCACAATATTCAACGTTTGTGTTGGCTCATCAGTGTTAGCAAATAAATGCTGTTTGTGTGTGCCACACACAAAATTATATTTGACATAGCTCTGAGCACTTCACTGACAGACGGTATTTTCAAGTCCTAATGTTTTTCTAAGTCCACAATTTTGTTTAATGTATTTTGTCTACTTCCTTTTGATTGATTGAAGTGCTTTAAAATAAAGCCAAACGTGCCCAATGTAAGTAAAACTTTTGTTACAGTCGCGAAAGACGGAATATTTCTCAATATTACATACGACACTTATGTGGTACTTAAATTAAATGAAATATATAGGTATATTGTCCACATTTCATTCTCAACATTGTGGCAACTAAAATCGACCATACGGAAAGTATACTCAATGGACTTTTACCTCTGCAAACTCTTCAAAATTTCGTGCAAAGGTTTACTATATTTAATGCTGCATAATAACTGCGTTGAACATCGAAACAAAAGTAAGTCATTTATGGGGGGAAGGTATCAGTCAAGAAGATAGGTAAAAATCTAATTTTTGAGCCAAATAGTTTTTGTGGAATCGAATGATAAAGAGTGTCAAAGCAGTCGGAACACAATGTGTCTGCACAGGCGAGCAGTGCAGTGACAAAATCGCCCACAGCGCGGAATGCAGGGAGCACGTCTTTGTAGCAGCAAAAGGGTTAATGCGGCCCGTGGTGGCTTTACTTCATGAACTGCGCGCTCCCTCCTACACGTAAGCTTGCGAACTATGCTATACTATGGCGCTGCTTCTATTGGCGCGTGCGTCGTGTGCAACTGGCAATGCAGCAATCTCCAGCGTCTGGGCGGGCATGCGCGAGCCGCCAAGATAAAAGAATTGAAATATAGTGCCAGATGTCGTTAGTGAACTGAATGCTCCTAGCTGTAGATAACTTTCGCTACAGTTATACGTTTTTTACAGAATGATATAATACTGCCAAACCTTTGCTTTCGTGTTCTACAAAGCAACACGCAGTGGCAAGCAGTCTGTATAGATATAATACAACATAAAATACTGACTACGTATTATCAACTAGTTCTAATCAACAAAATTATTCATGAGTGATCTCAACTCTGTTTTATCAAGACGTATCCTTACGTGATTTATTTAGAATGATAACAGATTAAAATTTATCATAATTGCTATTTACATTTTATTCGAATAAAATTATACGGAGCAGCTTAATGCACAGTTCAACAGTTGTTATATCTTTGCATTCCATGAACCTCACGTTACGTAATTATACATCTCCATAATTAAATATAAAATCCAATTTATTTAGACTGATAACAGGTTAAATTTATCGTCATTGCTGTTGATATTTTCTTTGAATGAAACTGTATAAGAAGGTACATCTCAATGAGCAGCTCAATAGTCGTTATATCCTTGCATCCGTGAAGCTCACGCTACGTAATTGTATCTCTCTCTAATTAAATATAACTCCAATAACCACCTACCATTCAAAATTAGTTCATCCTGAGCAGACCTACCGCTTAAGGAATTTCCTTTAGTTATAATACATTGTAATACATAACGGCCCAGCATCTTTTAGACTGTGAATTAACGCCGACCCAACACCGACCATTTTAAACCAATGAGATATTTGAATACTAAGTCAGCGATGCAACTTTTTGACATCCTTTATCTCTGTTTTGTTTCGGCATAAAAGAAATCTCTGGCTTTACTTCCTACATTTGCGTTTCACGAGTATTGTACTATGAAGTTCTTTAGATATTAACAACCTGTAAGGATAATGTTTCCTTCTTTAGTTATTTTAATTTTGCATGAAATTCTGCTCAAATAATATCATCAGGTAAGACATAATGCTAAATCACTATGTCTCTGAACTTGGTTTCTTTCGTTCCAGTAGCTAGTAGCAAACCAATAATATCTTTGTATTAAAACTTCTCTTACACACTTCTGATAGTTTCGTCTCTATAAATTAATTTTATTACTATTTTCCTTTCGGAACTCAGGTTACTTTGAGGGAAATTTTTCATTAATTTTCAAGTAATATTAGAGAACTGTCGTTTTTAATCGACGTACCATGGCTTTATTTCGACTTTAACTAACACATCGAAAAATCGACGGCAGTGGACGAGTGCCAGCAGTTCTCTGTACCCCAGAATAGCTACTTAAAATTCACAAAAAACACAAGCAAAAAAACTGCGTGCCACCACCACTTTGGCCCTGAAGTTATACAATTCCAACAAAATTTACGCCTATTCAAGTATTGACAAATCGTCTCCACTATCTTTACCTAATTTAATGGTCACTCGATACTTCAGAGCTGTAAGCAATGGTAATACTATGAAGTGGCTGCGTAATTGGATACAATGAGTAACTACTTAACGTTACCGGAAAGATCTTGTAGGCTAACGGGTGATCAACACCCTACGACCAATATGTAGTTTTATTCAGAAATTAGCTAGAGCCTGTTTAATCAGACACGTTGCTTAGATCCATTATCTACACAAACGACGCAGTACACTGTCCTCTCACTGAGAACATACCCTCCAAATAACACAGCTAACATTTGATTCCCTCAGAATGCGCTAAACACATATAAGGAATTATAGCGTACTCAGTTGCCTCTGAGTTTGCTAAACAGGAGCACTTGCTAGGAAATACGGGACAACCATATCAGCATTTGACCTTAAAACAAATCACGTATCAAATATCAACAGTAGGTGTTTGGTCTGAGTACAGAATTCACTATGAAATATTTCTAGTACTCTACAAACTAGTAAAGCCCGTTCTTTATCAGATCTCGCTAACTAGCCAGTGAACGATTTACAGTGGGAACCAGTAGACAGTATTTCATTGGTAGAAACTCGCATAGTTCAGCCAGTCAGCTACCTCGACCCAGTAATTACTCTTACCTTAAAGTAGTCAGACAATACTACCACTGCAAGTTCCACTACTGCAGTGCTAACATCCCTACTACAGCTTACTGTAACTGTAAGCACCTTGTAAGGGTACGTGGGTTCAAAACGATTCTGTTAGTTGACGCTCCAGGTTTGTGAATTGAATCCTGGCAGACGACGATAAAATCGTGCTAGAGTGCAGGTGTTAACAAGGTATCGTTTTTTGGCAGGTGTCGACAAGGTCATCCTCCAAAATAATCAATGGTAAAACGTATAATTATTAAATGAGAAACGAATTACAGTTACTTTGATTTATTCTTGTAAAGCGATTGACAAATAAATGCAAAATAATGACAAAATTAATATTGTATGGCCTTGGCATATCTGACAAAGATATTGGGGGGAAAGATATTAATAGTCGCGCAGCGGACTAATTGAACTGACGAAGCGCCCAGTGACTGTAGTAATGTTAATGGAAACAGAAATCATTACAGAAGAAAACGTCACACCTGTGGGCGAAGTTGAAGGCCAGCTGTGGATTGGTTTTAAAAGGCTAGTCAAGAGTGGGGCTTAGCGTAACCGAATTTGTAGAAAATGCTTTAATATTCCTGTACCTCATCTCACAGTTGCAGCTTGATAACGCGATCGTATTCCAGGCAGTGGTTGAAGTGGCTGCAGAAGCAGTCAATGGTGAACTAACGGCCTCGACAACGGCAAGTGCAGATCTGCCAGAAATATTCCTAAGTCCTCAGAACATCGTCTCAGCCGGTTCTTAGTGTGAAATCTGGTGCGGCTCAAGATCGAGACGGATGCTGAAACTGGAGATGGAGTTAGGGATGGAGACGAAGTGAAGTGATTTCTGATCGAGTGTTTTCCACAGCGAAACGTCGCAATGTAGCGTTTTGCGCCTCTTAGTGCTTTCATATTTTCATATCTTCCGAGCGTCGACCGATCACAATACTCCTTATAATACATTACTCCCTGTTCTTTACCCTTCCCTTATCGTGACAACTAAAATAAAATATCTTTCCTTTGCGCTTCACGCCTGCTACATACGATAGATCTACACCGTCAGATCCCTGTATAACAGCGTCTTTAAAGCGAATGTCTCACTGATGTTAGTCTCACATTGTACCAACTTACCAGTTAAGACGCATGGCCGGTTTTGATTATTGTACAATAGTGCCTGTTTTTAATTTATTTTTTTTACCTTTTGTTCTCAGGGCCTGTAGCGTTAACTACATCGAAATACAACATTGTATAAGAAATCATAGACTGGCAATGGCAAGGAAAGCGTTTCTCAAGAAGAGAAATTTGTTAACATCGAGTATAGATTTAAGTGTCAGGAAGTCGTTTGTGAAAGTATTTGTATGGAGTGTAGCCATGTATGGAAGTGAAACATGGACGATAACTAGTTTGGACAAGAAGAGAATAGAAGCTTTCGAAATGTGGTGCTACAGAAGAATGCTGAAGATAAGGTGGGTAGATCACGTAACTAATGAGGAGGTATTGAATAGGATTGGGGAGAAGAGAAGTTTGTGGCACAACTTGACTAGAAGAAGGGATCGGTTGGTAGGACATGTTTTGAGGCATCAAGGGATCACAAATTTAGCATTGGAGGGCACCGTGGAGGGTAAAAATCGTAGAGGGAGACCAAGAGATGAATACACTATGCAGATTCAGAAGGATGTAGGTTCCAGTAGGTACTGGGAGATGAAGAAGCTTGCACAGGATAGAGTAGCATGGAGAGCTGCATCAAACCAGTCTCAGGACTGCAGACCACAACAACAACAACAAGTAAGAAATCAGTTCCAGTAGCTGCAAAGTAATCTTTATCTGCTTGTATTTAGCGATTTCTGCACACCAAGCTTGTCTGTTTTGTCTTACAATATCATTTACAAATACACATGTGGATGCTGTGAATAGTCAGTCTTACTTGTTGTCAATAACGACGTTTTTATAAATTACATTTTACTTATTTCTTGGTGGAGTTGACGATCATACGGCATCCAGGGGCCAACTGTGAGCTTTCTGTTATGAAATAATTTATGTTTACAATCATGTACTTTTTATAAGATAAAATTTTTCGTGTAAACTATTTGACAGCAATTTGACGAGATCATTAGATGCCGTAAGTTTACTGTGTTTTTTTTTTACCCCTAGGAGTTAGGGATGATGTGTTTTTGCACAGATATTATTTGGTTAATTTTTTATATCTGTTCTCTGTGATTTCGTGTACACTGACAGAAAGAAAAACGCCACACCAAAAAATGATTAACATAGAGTAATGAAATTTCTGGAATACATTTGTATAGGTAACATAATATTTAA
This sequence comes from Schistocerca piceifrons, assembly GCF_021461385.2. Classification (NCBI taxonomy): domain Eukaryota; kingdom Metazoa; phylum Arthropoda; class Insecta; order Orthoptera; family Acrididae; genus Schistocerca; species Schistocerca piceifrons. The sequence goes on from NC_060141.1 coordinate 694,733,645, forward strand.
GTGATTAACATTGCAAGATCGCAAGTTAGTGTAAGAGCGAGAAAAGCCATTAGGAATGTGAAATGCTGGCACATTAGTAACGGGTGTAATCGCCACAATGTTGAATGCAAGCATGCAAACGTGCATGCGTTGTGTTGTTCAGGTGTGTCATGTCAGTTTGTGGGATAGCGTTATATGTCTGTTGCACTTGGTCGGTCAAGACAAGGACAGTTGATGCTGTTTGTGGATGTCGCTGGAGTTATTGTCCGATGATGTTTCGTATGTGCTCGACTGGAGACGGATCTGGTAGTGGAGCAGACCAAGGCAACATGTCGGCACACTGTTGAGCATGTTGGGTTACAATAGCGGTATGTAGGCGAGAATTATCCTATTGGGAAGCACCCCTTGGAATGCTGTTCATGAACTGCAGTACAACTGCTCGAATCACCAGACTGACTCACAGATTTGCAGGGAGGGTGCGTGGGATAACCATGAAGTCGGGATAACCATAGTGTCGGAAGTTCCATGCGGCTTTTCGCGGATGATGCTGTAGTGTACAGAGAAGTTGCAGCATTAGAAAATTGCAGCGAAGTGCAGGAAGATCTGCAGCGGATAGGCACTTGGTGCAGGGAGTGGCAACTGACCCTTAACATAGACAAATGTAATGTATTGCGAATACATAGAAAGAAGGATCCTTTATTGTATGATTATATGATAGCGGAGCAAACACTGGTAGCAGTTACTTCTGTAAAATATCTGGGAATATGCGTGCGGAACGATTTGAAGTGGAATGATCATATAAAATTAATTGTTGGTAAGGCGGGTACCAGGTTGAGATTCATTAGGAGAGTGCTTAGAAAATGTAGTCCATCAACAAAGGAGGTGGCTTACAAAACACTCGTTCGACCTATACTTGAGTATTGCTCATCAGTGTGGGATCCGTACCAGATCGGTCTGACGGAGGAGATAGAGAAGATCCAAAGAAGAGCGGCGCGTTTCGTCACAGGGTTATTTGGTAACCGTGATAGCGTTACGGAGATGTTTAATAAACTCAAGTGGCAGACTCTGCAAGAGAGGCGCTCTGCATCGCGGTGTAGCTTGCTCGCCAGGTTTCGAGAGGGTGCGTTTCTGGATGAGGTATCGAATATATTGCTTCCCCCTACTTATACCTCCCGAGGAGATCACGAATGTAAAATTAGAGAGATTAGAGCGCGCACGGAGGCTTTCAGACAGTCGTTCTTCCCGCGAACCATACGCGACTGGATCAGGAAAGGGAGGTAATGACAGTGGCACGTAAAGTGCCCTCCGCCACACACCGTTGGGTGGCTTGCGGAGTATCAATGTAGATGTAGATGTAGATATTGCTTCCCCCTACTTATACCTCCCGAGGAGCTCACGAATGTAAAATTAGAGATTCGAGCGCGCACGGAGGCTTTCCGGCAGTCGTTCTTCCCGCGAACCATACGCGACTGCAACAGGAAAGGGAGGTAATGAGAGTGGCACGTAAAGTGCCCTCCGTCAGACACCGCTGGGTGGCTTGCCGAGTATAAATGTAGATGTAGAATGGGCCTCTGCTGTCATACAAAATCGCACATCAGACCATAAGTCCAGTGCAGGCGTCTAGCACGCAGACAGTTTGGTTGCAGCCCCTCAGCTTGATTCACCTTCTAACCAAAGCAGGGCTATGACTGGCACCGAGGCAGAACCAATTTTCATCAAAAAACGCTACAGACCTCCTCACTGCCCTCCAATGAACTCTCGTTTGACACCACCGAAGTCACAAATGGCAGTGGTTTGGGGTCGGTGGAATGCTTTCTGGCTCGCTAGAGGGCTTCTGCCTCGGAGTTTTACTTGAATTAAGCGATTTGTAACAGTTCGTTGCGTCACTGCGGTGTCAGCTACTGCTCAAATGTTTGCTTCAGACACAGTAGGATGTGCCAGAGCCACACGCCGAACATGATGGTCTTCCCTCTCGATAATGCCGCATAACCGTTCGCGGCTCGGTCTTCTTGGGAATGAATATTTTCGTGAACGTCGCTGCCAGTGACTACAGTGACTACACATGACTGCCAGTATCGTTGAAGGAACATCCAGCTTAGCGTGTCGTATTACTCGACCTCGTTCAAATTCACTGAGGTGTTGGTAATGGCGTCTTCGTCGTCTTAAAGGCATTACTAACTAACATCAACTCACCACGTCCAATCTCAACGGTAGCTAATGTTCACGACCGTTACAGCGTGCATTTAAAGCAAACCTGATTTGCATACTTATAGTGGCAATACTAGCGCCACTCCTATGCGACTGGTGCTAAACTGGAATAGACATACTTTTCAATACAGAAACACGGAGATACGCCTTCGTTTATGTCGCACGAATCCTTCTTGATGTTGCTATTTTTTTCGAAGAGTGTGTTTATCCTTTGTCGTTTTAGAAAATTTCTATAAAATTTTCTTAGCGTGGCTTGTGTTTCAGGTCACTGATAAAGTACGTAGTTTGGGAAATTTCTTGTATATGTGTATATCTCTAATTCTTCCAAAGTATTCATAGTATGCCTTTAGATATTTAGCGTAAAATTTGTACCGGTTTTCAGTGTGTTCTGTTTCGTGGTTTTCATTTCTAAGATTTTGGTAGAAAGTTGTGTTACTCGACCATTTTCACGGAAACAGTTACGTAATATATGCAAATCCATAATGAAAGACCCACTTGATCTTAACATCTACGAAAATGATAAACATCAGTACTAGTGATTGTCGGTAACTTACTAATGCAGCCTTGCTCTTATTTACTGTTGATTTGAATTTGCATGTCTTGTAGAAGTGAGAAAACATTGGAAGCGTTCCGAGCACTGAGGAATACCGTGCGGCTTGTCTGTACCGGTACAGCCGGACCTGCCACCCTCAGCGGCAGAACCAGTTCACCGAAGGCCCGACGTGGGGCCGCTGGAGCAATTGTCTGATGGGCCTCTGCCATTCCTTTGTAGTAGAGCCGTATCGCGTCCAGTCTTGTTCAGAACGAACACAGATAACATTGCCTTGGCGCTTGCTCCTGGCGAAAACGTTTTACAGCAAGGAAGTGGAGTAAAGACGCTCGCCCTTCTTTGGCAGAAGGCGCTCTTGAGCTCAGTTGTAGAAAGTCGCCTGTTTTCCAGAAAGCACCTGGACACTGAAGATAAACATCTGGAAGAGGTATTGTGGTCCCTCAGTTTTGGGCCTCTGAAAACGTGAGACACTACTGAACGAAGTGATCAGAAAAAAAGTATGTAATTTTAGAGATTCCCTCATTGGCTCAGAAAAATAAACTTTTGACAGAGGCACAGGACGGTGACATTCAGAGCTGCTGATTGGTCACAGACCCACACACACACGCACACACACACACACACACACAAACACACACACACACACACACACACACACAGGGAGAGAGAGAGAGAGAGAGAGAGAGAGGGGGGGGTGGGGGGGGGGGGAAGAGAAGCGATTTCTTTCTGTGGCAGATGATCGGACATATATCATTGGTTAACCAGCTAAAGGAAGAGGACTAATGTTTTATTGGGAATATTCTGATCGGTCGATGCTCGGAAGATCTGGAACCCAGCCAGTCTAAATGTAGTTTTTTTTTTAGTCATAAGTCTTCTGACTGGTTTGATGTTGCCTGCCATGAATTTTTCACCTGTGCCAATCTCTTCGTCTCAGAGTAGCACTTGTGACCTACGTCCACAATTATTTGCTTGATGCGTTCCAGTCTGTGTCATCTTCCACAGTTTTTACCCTTACAGCTCCCTCTAGTGTCATGGAACTTTCGCTGTGGTTTCTCAAGCGATGTCTTACCATGCTGTCCTTCTTCTTGTCTGGGTTTTCCATACATTCCCTTCCTCGCCGATTCTGAGGAGAAACTCCCTCATCGTATATCTTATCAGTCCATCTAATTTTCAACATTTTTCTGTAGCACCACATCTCAACTACTTCGAGTCTCTTCTGTACGGTTTTCCCACAGTTCGTGTTTCACTGTCATACAAAATGGCTCTGAGCACTATGGGACTTAACAGAAGTTGTCATCAGTCCCCTAGAACTTAGAACTACTTAAACCTAACTAACCTAAGGACATCACACACATCCAAGCAGGAGGCAGGATACGAACCTGCGACCGTAGCAGTCGCTCTGTTCCGGACTGAAGCTCCTAGAACCGCTCGGCCACCGCGGCCGGCCACTGACATACAATGCTGTGCTCCAAACGTACATTCTCAGAAATTTCTTCCTGAAATTAAGGCCTATGTTTGACACTAGTAGCCGTCTCTTGGCCAGGAACGCCAACTTTACCTGTGCTAGTCTGCTTTTTATGTCGTTTCCTCGGTATTCTCATATCTGCTGCTACTCAACACTTTTGTCTTTCTTAAGTTTACTCTCAGTCCAGATTCTGTACTCATTAGACCATTCTATTCAGCATATCCTGTAATTCTTCTTCACCTCAACTGAGGATAGCAGTGTCATCAGCGAATCTTATCACTGAAATCCTTCCAATTTGAATACTGATTCCACTTGAAACTATCTTTTATTTCCGTCATGCTTCTTCGATGTATAGATTGAACACTAGAGGCTGAAACGTCCCCTTTGAACAATTGTACAAGACTGTGCTTAAACTGACATACAATATTTTTAGCGCAACGCAATCTGACTTTCAAAAATCCCTGCAAAAGAATGGCCCTGAGTAACATTAAACTATACCTTTCAGAAATCACTTACCTCACAAAAATCTTCATTACTCGGACTACTGCAGTACAGCGAGCGCCACTACTGCCAGCTAAATAAAAGATTCAAACTACGGAAGGCACTAACTACTGATAGGGATAGTTAGCAAATGAAAGATATTAATAGAGAACAAACAATGTATTTACCTTGATAGTCATAATATATATAGCAGTTCATGACAAATTACAAAACTCCGCCATCTCTCTCCCCACGTCCACCAGTGCTGGAGGCTCACCTCCAACTGCACAACGCTACGCGCTGTTCACATCCAGCTGCCGCTGCCCAACACTACAATGGCAGACAACAATGCAAATTATTTTTATACAGAGGTGGCGTTACCAATAAAAAAACCTAAACAGCCTACTTACATAGCCCCCATGCTCCCCACAAAAAATTTTACAAATTGTTTTGGGCAGTGGCCAATAATGATTTGATAAAATTTTTCATAATTACAATAACAAAGATATCAAATGCACACACTTATTGATACAATGTTGGTCAACAGCTAAAATTTTCTCACAGTCCATAAAAACAGTCCTGATCATTCATCACAGTAAAACTGCCCTTTCTTTTCTCAAAGTCTGAGCAGTAAAAGAAAATGCACACGGAAGTAGTGGATTTCCATGCAGTCTTGAAGAAGTAGTGTTGTCCTTCCAACGGAAAGACAGTGCTGACTCTTGACATGCAGACAGGTAATGGTCCACAACAGAGCAAACCCCAGAGTCAGTCGAAGTTTTGAAGAAGGTCATCACAGAGCAGACCCACTGTAGTCCTGGTAGAGATTGTGGTATTGGTGGGCCATCAAAGATGCAGACCCATTATAGTCCTGGTAGAGATGGCCAGCAGCCATCTGTTGTGACTGTGCAGGTGCACAATCACCATCAAAGAGTCTTGCGGAGAATATAGCAAGTCCATAAACCACCACTTGTCCACCCACAAAAAATTTGTTTGAAATGTCCTTAGAATCAGCAATGCTGTTATCCAGTCCCTTGCTGAATTATTAACACACGTGCAAACACTATCAGTCCCTACTTCTCACATATTGTCCATATACTATGACCAACAGAAACGTGTGCAGTGAAATGGAACTTACAAGTTACTTAATTTGAAGAACTGGTGTCTATACAATTTTATAACATAAGAATACAATTACAAAGATACAGAAAACATCATTAAAAACATAATAATACAGATAACATTTGCAGTAACACAGGCTTTACAAAAGAATCGAACTAACATATACATCAGTGTTACAGGAATTATGACATAAGTAAATACAAAAAAGATCAGAATAACTTTTGAAACATCAACTTTACACAGGAGCATTAAAACAAAACAGAACAAATAATGTTTAAACATCTTTACAAAGTAAATAACATATTATTAATGCCAATTATATTTGAGGATAACAGAATTCCTCATCATAGTGAATGTAGCTTAGTATTAGAAGAGAAAAAAATTCTTTGAAACAGTAGACAGAGACAGGAAGAAAACAAATACACAAGGGTACACAAACACATAGCATAATAATACAAAAGGAAAGGACAGGGTTTGTTTTACTGCAGTATTTTGCAAACAAAACCTTCCTTACTTCTTGGAGATCTCCCTTCATTCATCATTATTCCCAAAAAGGCCCTATCTATACCTGCTTTCTGTATTCTATTCATATTTCTTTCAAAATAATTATTTCTGATTGTTCAATACTCATTTTGACCGAAATCTTTTTCATATAACTTCGCAATGCATTCTTTACCTATTCTCCACAGTCAGTTTCTTATATAGTCTACCCCTCTTAAGCTAACTTAAATCTACTGAGCTCAGATGCTAAACTAAGGGACGAGGCAATGCAGCAGCACAAAACAAGTAACACAAACATCAATGACAAAAAATGCAAAAGGCAAAGCAAGCAGCATAAATTACAACTAATGTAAGGCAATGAGCAGCAAACAAGAAAAATAAATCAGTAGTAAAACTGGCTTAACAGCGTAATACAAAGTCAAATTCTGTAACATTATGCCTGGCAAACAGCAGAAGCAAAAGCATCCTCAGGGGGGTACACGCCTACTTTGTGTACCATGTGTTTGGCAAGCACAAGGAGCCCTAGCTAATATGGTATTTGCTTATACAACTTTACACATCGTTACCATATTTCTCTAACAGAGAATTACACAGCTATCTGATTATTTGACAGAGAAACAAACATTCTTTTTACTATGTCAGTGACAGATGTTTACGTAATTACACAGTTGGTTAATTTCATACTTATGAAATTGTATTTTGTCTGTACTTTGTGAACTGTTCATATTTTTTCAGAACCATTGTGATACTACGAGAGCTTTGAATGATGTATTTGGTATGAGATCATGATTTTTGAAGTACGTTTGAGGTAGATGACACTATTGCAATGAGCAGAGAATTTTTTTTTAGGTTTTGACATTATTGCAGAAAGCTACGACGTTTTCTAGATTTGACTGAGGTGTTATGATGTTATTTTTACGACGACGATGTGTATTATGCTGCTGAGGTATGTTTATGATCAATAAGGTGATGCTATATGAAGAATTTGATTATACTATGTATTTATTAAGATGAAATATTGAAAAAGTGTCGACGAATATGTATATGTGTAATAAGGTAAGGAGTAATGAAGATTTTTGTGAGGTAAGTGATTTGTGAAAGGTATAGTTTAATGTTAGTCAGGGCCCATTCTTTTGTAGGGATTATTGAAAGTCAGATTGCGTTGCGCTAAAAATATTGTATGTCAGTTTAAGCACAGTCATGTATAATTGTTCAAAGGGGACGTTTCATGGCTAAAGACTACATCGCTATCTTACACACTAGGAGGCCTAAAAACCGGAACAAGAGGGTTCCTTGTGGAAACCACTCGATCAGAAATAACTTCACGTCGTCTTTATCTCCATCTCCAGCTCCAACCTCAGCATCCGTTTCCATATTAAGCCGCCGCCAGACTTCCATAGTGAGGGTTGCCTGAGAGAATGTATTAAGGACTTAGCAACATTTCGGGCTGATCTGGACTTAACTCTTGACGAGGGTCATTGGTACCGGCAATGATTGCTTCTGCAGCCATTTCAGCCTCTGTCTGCAATACGGCGGTGAGGTCAAGCCGCAACTGCGAGGTGAGATGCAGGAACATTAAAGTTGTTTTCTAGTACTTCAGTTACGCCAAGCTTTTCTCTGAAGACATCTATTTTAAACTCAAAGCGTAGTTTGCTGTCAACTTCTCCCACAGGTGTGACGCATCGTCTCCTGTAATGTTTTCTGTTTCCATTATCATTAGGACAATCACTGGGCACTTCGTGCGTTCGATTAACCTGTTACGTAACTGTTGGTGTCTTGCCACCCAACTTCCATGTCAGATACGCCAAGGCTATATAATATTTTGTATTTATTTGTCAATCACTTAATAAGAATAAATTAATGTAATTGTGATTAATTGTGATTCGTGTCTCATTTAATAATCATAAGTTTTCCCAGTCATTATTTTGAAGAGTAACTTTACATGTTGGTCGATGCCTTCCAAGAAACGACGTCTTTTTAATCCCAATACCCCAGCACAATTTCATCAACGCCTGCCAGAATTCAGTTCACTAACCTGAAGCGTAAACAAATAGAATTTTACAATTTTAGTGAACCTGTTAGGATTCAGTTCACTGATCTGGAGTGTCAGAACCCTTTACAACCCATGTGGCCACAGATAAAAGATTGCTTTCACATGCTCATATATCTTCTTTGAATAAAGTGTTGATGTTTCTTGTTTGTCTGATTTAGAATTACTTACAGTTTTCACGAGAGATCTTGTAGACTACTGCATTAGAAAATTCTGAGATTTTGGTTTTTCCTGATCGAATTCGTTTTTCAGATTATTCCTCAAGCAAAATGCTAATTTTATGTTTTTATCATGTAAAAGTTAGTTCTTGTGTGGATCAGGCAATTTGTTTGCACTTACGTTATTTTTGTTTTAGTTGTAGGTTCTTCTTCAGTGTTATATCCTTATGTATAGTTTGCATTTTAGGTCTTGTTTGTTGGTTGTACATTCAGATCACTGTGTGTCTGCGTGGAAATTATTTTTCTGCGCTATGTATCGTAGTATTGTGATTTATTTTTGTGGTGCACGTTGCTCCTGGAGCACATTCACTGTCGATCAGTAATTTGAAAAATGCATGTTTATGTGTATTCAGATGACAAGAATTTTGCTAATAATGTTGTCTGTAGTAGTAGTATACAGGATACATCGAAAAGAATTATCTGATTTGGCATATCTGTATTTCTGAAATTAATAAGCATATAAAATGAATTATGATTTTTGATGAATGGGAAACTCAAAAAGCTTTTTTTCATACCTTTTCATAGGTGTTCAATATGTCCTCCCTTGAGATGCACGGCATATGTCCATGCGGTATTCAGATTGTTCCCACACTGCAGCGAGAATGTCTTTTACAACTTCCACAGCTGCTGTTATGCGATGTCTGAGTTCTTTCATTGTTGTTGGTAACGGAGGCACATAAACAGAGTCTTTTATAAACCCCCACAAGAGAGTCATGCTGAACAGTTATCACTGATCCTCAATGCGCAAAACGTAAAACACAAAATGCTCTGTGTTGTGCCGAGACCATTTTTACTAGAACTGAAATGGGTGTACACTGCTGCTACCTAGCGAGAACCATGTAAAACTCGAGAGTTTGCTCTTTCCAACAGTATTTTGTTACCACACATATCTCGAATAACATAATAGTTATGATTTTTTTTTTAAAATCGGTTGATCCTTTCTGATACACCCTGTATTTCGAATCATGTTTGTTGTTTATTTTACTTATTTTCTGGCCAAGAAAATTTATGGTGTTGTAGATTTCAATGTCTGTGGTGAAGTTTATTTTGGTATGTAATTTGTTAAATTCTTGACATATTTCTTGAATGACAGCATTATTACCATTTATTAGCATTAGTATTATGTACATATCTGTAGTAATATGTATTTTAAGTTAACTGACCTTTTGGAACTAAAAAAAATTTCTTCTAATATATTTATGAATATGTCCGCAATAATTTCTGCTTTACAGGTGCCCATTACAGCCCCATCTCCTTGTGTCTAAAATTTCGTATTAAATTCAAAATAAACGTGAGAGTGTGTAAGATTTAGGACAGGCATGGCCAAGATTTTTGCTCGAGGGCCATGCCCTGGCACAAGTGCCATAGTGCTCAGCTTCGCTGCACATTCACCCCCTCCTCCCCCCTCCCGTCACGCCACGCTGTCTGAATGGGAGGACAGCGGAGAGGGGGGAAACAGCGAAAGCGCCGCATTTAAATGGCAGTGCAGTCGCACTGCATAGGAATTGGTTTTCTCTTTCACATTTCTCAACAACACTGTTCACCAAAATACAAATTTCCAGTTTTATTTAGTTATTTTTGGAGTGCTCAATACATGATTTTTTATCTGGTACAAAATGTCGGAATACAGATAAACGCAGACAATTTCATAGATTTTCGCACTCAGTCTGCCACGTAATAGTGACTTATTTAGTTTCATGATGGAAGAAAGGTCTGTCACACAAGTATGTCAAAAAAATGGCTCTGAGCACTATGGGACTCAACTGCTGAGGTTATTAGTCCCCTAGAACTTAGAACTAGTTAAACCTAACTAACCTAAGGACATCACAAACATCCATGCCCGAGGCAGGATTCGAACCTGCGACCGTAGCGGTCTTACGGTTCCAGACTGCAGCGCCTTTAACCGCACGGCCACTTCGGCCGGCCAAGTATGTCAATCGAAATATTGTAATACCTGTGTAACCTCATTATGGAGACGTGGAAATTCTATTTAGGGGTAGCAAGGTAGACGTTCTGGATAACTTTAACATAAAAGGATTTGTCATTAAAACGGGAATTACCTTGTGGATGAATCAGTTACATTTGCACATGTGCAGGAGTGTTTTCAGCTGAAATGGTAAACGGTTTAGAAAACATCTCGAAAGCAGATGTATGATTGGCAATGTCCTCAAAATGTTTAGGAAAGTGTCGTTGTAATTCTTTCAAGGCCAAAATGAATTCCTTAGACCTTGTACTTGCTGTAACGGCAGTGAGCTTCGGAAAGTGGACTGTTTGTCAAAATGCCTCCCTCCTGTAACACAGTTTTCTTTTTAAATGCATCCACATCAAATCAGAATGAAGAAGTTCCTCAACTTTCAGTGTGTTGCTGTGGGCAGCATGCAATCAAGTTCACTTAAAATGCGAGGTCCCCAATCCATTCCGTATGTTCCAATTTGCGTTGCTGCACTCCTTTTTCCTTCATAAATTCAAAATTTACCATTCGTACCACGATTATCTTCACCGGCTGCATCCTGCAAAGTTAGCACAAAGTGCTTCTTGATGCACTCAACAATAGATCTTATCCGTCGATTGTTGTAATTATTTGTTCTTTCATTGTGAACTAAATATTTAAAATCTTTCTACATGGTATTGTTATGTCGTTTCATAGAAAATTTGCGGTAACCGTCGCTTATGTGATTGTGTAATATAAGTTGAGAATTCGCATCCCTCACTTCTGTCTTTCCCATTCTTTTTTAAAGGTTTGCGATGATACATTGCTAGAGTACTTCTTTCTGTGCACACAGCCACGAACAAATACTTCGTTTTGTGCAAACAGACACAGGACCTGTGAGTGTCCTTCACGCCACAAACAAATAGCGAACGGCAAACAGCGCTGACACCGCGATTCTGCCGAAGTGAAGACAGATGCGCCGACGGAAAAATGCCGCACGGCAGTACTAAATGTCGCCGGCCGCTGTGACCGAGTGGTTGTAGGCGCTTCAGGGTGTAACCGCGCGACCGCTACGGTCGCAGGTTCGAATCCTGCCTCAGGCATGGATGTGTGTGATGTCCTTAGGTTAGTTAGGTTTAAGTAGTTCTAAGTTCTAGGGGACTGATGACCTCAGATGTTAAGTCCCATAGTGCTCAGAGCCATTTGAACCATTTAGTACTAAATGTTGTGGCTCGCTGTACTGAGTACTTTCGGGAAGAAACGAGCGAAGGTGATACAGGCAGAGCTTTGCCTTGCCAGTGACCTTACACCTGGCCAGCCTGAAATTTGACGCCTGGCTTTAGGAAATTTGTGAATTTATGGGTTATTGTGACAGATGTTTTCGTATATTGAAGAATATTTTTTATTCTGGCTATTGTTTCTACGAATGGCATATTGGAGTACAGATTCATTATACTGAATGAGATTAATTTCGCTGTTTGTATTTGATGGTATTGAATAAGGTTCATGAGTTTTTTCACAGCATATTTTTATTGTATGCGCGTAAGCTGATAACAATTTATTCTTTTTCTTACTTGACTCTTAACTCACGAGGCGTGGTCTCTCAGACCGCGCGAAAATTTTCGAACTCGCTCTCCAAAGCCAGTTGTGAAATGCTTCTATACTCTCCCTACCCTCATTAAATTGCCAAGCCTACGCTGTTTCGATGTCGGTTGCGTTATCGCCTTCTGTGTTTATTGTTGACACGTGTTACTGATAGGTGTTGGAGTCTCCTAGACCGCGCCTTGTGAATCACAGACCTGTTTTCTTCAGTACGGTGCCGTATAGCCCAAAATGTGTCGGTACGAATGTGTCATTTCTAACTTTCCCGAGCTTAATGAAATTGTTAGTCGGTCTATTGAGGAAGGTGTCAGTGATATAGACCAAGAAATAAACGTAAAAGACGACGATTTTACATTAGCTAGTGATCACAGTTCTGTTATCGAACAAGACTATAATTCAGAGGAAGAACTTCAGGAAAGTTGTGATGGGGAACTTTCTATTTCTTAAATGAAATACTTAAAGTGTCTGTTAAAATCGAATTTGTTCTGAGTGGTGATAAGAAAAATGTAGTTCCCAGCAATAAATGTAAATTTCACAGACTTTCTTTTTGTACCTTTCGGGTGGAATTTTTATACGCAAATTTAAACCCTGGAATTTAGTTTTATTTGGAAATTTATTTGCTACAGAGATTGTATAATTGTTCAGAATGTAAAATTCAGCACTCAAACAGTCTATTTATGTGTACTGTTTGAAAGAACCACACAAAATTATGTGCCTTTGTTTGATAAATAATAAAATACTGTAGGCTTTGTTTAGTGCAATAAAATAAACTGGAAGCATTTAAACAACACTTAAATAGATGTGAAAATAAATGTTATATAGCATAAATTAAAAATTTCAAACAATTTTTGCCTTAAATCTCTGTTTAAACATACACTATGTGATCAAAAGTATCCGAACACCTACAAAAACATACGATTTTCATATTAGGTGAATCGTGCTTCCACCTACTTCCAGGTACTCCATATCAGCGACCTCAGTAGTCATTAGACATCGTGAGAGAGCAGAATGGGGCCCCCCGCGGAACTCACGGACTTCGAGCGTGGTCAGGTGTTTGGGTGTCGCTTGTGTCATACGTCAGTACGCGAGATTTCCACACTCCTAGACATCCCTAGGTCCACTGTTTCAGATATGACAGTGAAGTGCAAACGTAAAGGGACACGTACAGCACAAAAGCGTACAGGCCAGCCTCGTCTGTTGACTGACAGAGACCGCCGACAGTTGAAGAGGATCGTAATGTGTAATAAGCGGACATCTATCCAGACCATCACATAGGAATTCCAAACTGCACCAGGATCCACTGTAAGTACTATGGCCGTTAGGCGGGCGGTGAGAAAACTTGGATTTTATAGTCGAGCGGCTGCTCATAAGCCACACATCACGCCGGTAGATGCTCAACGACGCATCGCTTGGTATATGGAGCGTAGACATTGAATGATTGAACAGTGGAAAAACGTTATGTGAAGTGACGAATCACGGTACGCAATGTGGCGATCCGATGGCCGGGTGAGGGTATGGCGAATGCCCGGTGAACGTCATCTGCCAGCGTATGTAGCACCAACAGTAAAATTCGGAGGCAGTGGTGTTATGGCGTGATCGTGTTTTTGATGGAGGGGGCTTGCACCCCTTGTGTTGCGTGGCACTATCACAGCACAGGCCAACATTGATGTTTTAAGCCCATTCTTGTTTCGCACTGTTGAAGAGCAATTCGGGGATGGCGATTGCATCTTTCAACACTATCGAGCACCTGTTCATAATGCACGACCTGTGGTGGAATTACCTGAATCCTATACAACACCTTTGGGAAGTTTCGGACGCCGACTTCGTGCCAGACCTCACCGACCGACATCGATGCCAGTGCAGCACTCCGTGAAGAATGGGCTAATCGATGGAGGGCGCCACAAACTTGTATGTCATTTTCAACCAGGTGTCCGGATACTTTTGATCACATAGACGAGGGATCCCAGAGACTTCACCTCGTGGTTAAAGTTACAGAAAAGTCACCTCAGTAGTTAAGGGTTAAAACGAAGGTTGGACTATCTACGCAGTTTATAACTGAATGGATAACGATTTGTGATTTATATATCTTTGGCTGCGCATGTAATGTGGGGTGACGTGAATTCATGACACTCTCTGTCTTCTTCTCTTGGTGTTTGAATGTGGCAGCAAATTTGTTTTTAAGGTTATGTTGGACTTCCGTAATGTTTTTGTCTTGGAAAAAAATCATTATGTTATTTACATAGTGAATCTGATTGACAGTAACTAAACTATTTCGTTTGAAGGAGTTGACTGCTATTTCATCTTGAGTGGTTAATTTTATTTAATGCTGTTCAGAGCATATCTGTCCGTGCGTCTGTCTGTTATGAGTATTTCTGTAATGCAATTCTGTTTCTATAATTTTCGTCACTTACTGTTAGTTAATTTCCTTTTCTTACAGGGAGGTTAGCCATATCCATGGCAACTTTCGTTGTTATTGGATGTGTTTGATGTACTATGTAACTGAGGTCACAGGTTATATTTTAGGCCTTCACTGAGTAGGTCAATTTCTTCTTTCGTAAATTCTATATTTGTTAAATTTTTATGCGTGTATACAATTGGAAAGGTGATTTAATTTGTTGGTCAAGTAGTGGTCTACGGTTTTTGATGTCCATTAACTTTCCAGATTTTTTTCTCGTGTGTTTTATGTGTTTGCTGATTGGTTTGCATTACATATCTGTCTATAAATCTTATTGCACACTCAAATAACTGGACGAAGAATGGACTATACAAACAAGAGTAAGGACGAGCGTGCGCGTAGGAAGCGTAATAGCACCGCTAGAAAGTTCTCAACAGTCATTAACGATTTATGGGCTAGGGTCAGCAGTACTATAAAACTGAGAATGCTGCTATCTACGGCCTCACACCGTCGTTAGACCATCGTAAACCCGGCTTTTCCTAGGAGCAGGAATTTTGGACAGCGAGATCATTACAAGGCGTTTTGCTTCGGCGGGAACGCAAAACTTGAATGCGTAGCGCACTTGTTTTCCCAGAAAATGAAACTGTGCACGCGCTGTCTGCGAAGTACATGTACGAAAGCAGTTTTCTTACAGCTGATATGAGTAATTTTTTGTTAGTTTCAAGATATTCGGTTCAAAAATAAACGTTTTACAAGACTGTAATACACAAGAAAAAAACTCATCTATATAATACCACCACAAAATAATGACCACAGACTGCAGTGAATTTTATACGATGCACTGCAATATAACCGTCTCTCTTCATCTGCAGCATGTACGCTTTAATGGCGTTCTTACAATACTTTATTTGCCTAATGATGTTGTCTGTAACATCACATTTAATGGCGTGACATGTGTAATAAAACACTTTTTACTCACGTCTGTCTGTGTTGTACGGTTGTTTTCTGCTTCACATTCGTATTGGTAGGAATGTTTTGTAAATTAGGCTACCTCTACGTACTTACATTTTCTAGGTCTGAAGATGGTCGTTACAGACCGAAACCTGCTCACCCGTGAACATTGTGATGCAAAAGTGGAATTATAATAAATTTCATACGAATCAGTGTCTTGTTCTGTGTTATTAGTTGTGTTAGCACTGCTCATAGGTGAGATCATTTAATGAAAAATTGTATCAGTACTGCTCATGAGTAAGGTCGTTTAACGAAAAACCGAATGGTTGAGTGACGATGTCACTTGTTTAACTTCTGTGAGAGACGTTACAGGTGTGTTAGTGACTGATCTGATGCTGACGAGTGCTGCGAGGGTGAATGACTTTCTCTATAATCAACCTTCAGTGAACTGAAACCGCATTGTCACAGTTCGGTAAACTCCCATTTCTGTGACGATTGGGAACATTCCAGTCTTGGTCTGCGTGATAGGATCTGGCGGACATTTCTTCACGGTCATAGCTAGAGTTTCGAATAACATGTAGGTGATAGGCAGAATAATGTGAACACCCGTACTCAATTGGGAATGGTTTATTACACTACTGGTCATTAAAATTGCTACACCAAGAAGAAATACAGATGATAAACGGGTATTCATTGGACAAATATATTATACTACAACTGACATGTGATTACATTGTCACACAATTGGGGTGCATAGAACAACCTCCTCCGGCCGCCTGGACATTGAATCAAACAGAGCTTGGATGGCTTGTACAGGTACAGCGGATTGAAGATGTGCAGAGTAGAGAAGGTAATTGCCGCTACAATTGTTTGTTATATTTTGGTTACTCAAAGAGTACCCAGAAGATACTGGATAAAGCCGTCGCTACGAGCAAGAGCTAAGTATAGGGGCAGTAGACTATTAGAAGACTAAACAAGGATGATGTGGATACACTGTCAGGAGAATTGAGGACAGATGGGAGTTTTAAGAACTTTTTGAGAATGGCAAGCAGTAACTTCGAACATTTGATGCTTCAAATAGGACCGAAAATTGCTAAGGCTGATACCAACTGGTGATTTACCCTACCCGTGAAACAGAAACTGGCATTGACTCTACAGTTTCTAGCCAGTGGTGATTCTTATGGAAGTATTAGTTATTTATTTAAAATCTTAAAAAGTGCCATTTGTCACAGAAGTGTGTGAAGCGTTGCTAGATGTGCTCAAGGACAACATAAAAATAACTACACTAGTTTGCTTATCATGTATTTAGCTTGTAAATATTAAAGAACAACTTTGTTTTGTTAAATGACAAGATTATATAGCTGCAACATTGTATATTGTGCGTCTTGTTCCGTATTATCAATACTTTCTTGAAGTAAACTGTCCAGGACAGATACTTAATCATTCATCTAGTGCCCTTGAAGGAGTATGACTGCTTGAGATATCAGTCGGAGTTGTCTGGAACGAGGGAAAATTTGACATTTCCAGGTCAAACAGTGCCGCATTAATCTTTTGTTTTGCTAGAGCCACTTGCTGTGCATTTGTACTTTCGCGTAGCTCAGTGGCTATGAATTCACCAAAGACATCAAATGCGTCTTTTGGTTTGATGTTCTCCCCTAAGTTCCTGATGACAGTAAGAACTTCTTGGGCAACTAGGTTATGCTTATAAATTCTTTTATTTGTTTGCTGTTTGGATTGACTCGGACCAAGTCGCTTTGCTGATGTGCTTGGACGACTCACAGTTTCCATATTAATATCGCTTTTGTCAGCTGAGACATTTTGATTTACATTGCCATCTATATTCAGGTTTAGTAGCGAGCCTTCGGTTTCATTTATCGAGCCTTCAACTTCAATATCCTGTAACCAAGACGATTCAGTTAAAAACCATAGGTTAACAAAGCGTAGTTGGTAAATTAGAAAAAAAATGGCTCTGAGCACTATGCGACTTAACTTTTGAGGTCATCAGTCGCCTAGAACTTAGAACTAATTAAACCTAACTGACCTAAGGACATCACACACATTCATGCCCGAGGCAGGATTCGAACCTGCGACCGTAGCGGTCGCTCGGTTCCAGACTGTAGTGCCTAGAACCGAACGGCCACTCCAACCGACAATTAGAAAAAAGTTTTATTTTATTACCAACAGTTAAACGCATTGTAAACAGTTGTAAACAGATTTTAGAGCTAGAAATAAATAGGATTTCAATGCGTAGATTTAAAGCTATTGATGGAGTTCAAAGATACAAATGTTTTTTCCAGATACCATCATTAGATGGAGAATGGTTACACATATCAAATCCGTACAGCCAACAATGGAACTTCCCGAATTGCATTTGTAGCATAGACGGAAAACACGTCATCACACAAACTCCAATAGATTCAGGAAGTGATTATTTTAATTACAAGGGACGTTTTAGCACTGTTTCATTTGCTGTTGTGGACTCACAGTACGGTACTGTTTTACGTATGTGCCTGTTGGGTGCCAAGGACGTTTGTCTAATGGTGGAGTGTTTGAACATACCAAACACAATACACTTCTTACTGTATCGAAGTAGGGCATTCCACATCCTACTCCATTGCCTGGTAAATCAATGCCCGTTCTGTACATGCTATTAGCGGATGGCGCGTTTCCTTTGAGACCAAACATAATGAAACCATTTCCAGGGTTACACAACAAGGGCAGCCCCTAAAGAGTTGCCGTGGGCGGAGGATAGTAGAAAATGTGTTCGGTATAATATCGTTAGTGTTCAGGATACTAAGAAAGCCACGTTTGTTACAGCTAGAAAATGCCGAGAAAGCTGTGATATCATGCTCACAATTACATAATTTTTCACGAAATAGTGAGACATTTCAGAAATTCTATACTCCAGCTGGATCATTTGACCGTGAAGACACAGCGACAGGAACATTAGTACCGGAGCAATGCAGGGTTGATGGAATGCGCACTGGTACACTGCTGCGATTAAAGCAGATTCCAAAGAAGTCGTCTGACCTATCGAAAGGAATTCGTGAACAATTCACGGCTTCCTTCAACAGTGCAGAAGGTGCAGTCACATGGCAGTGATCAATGAGAAGGCCTACGCTAAAGTAATAACAAAGCCATAATATTGTGAGCCTTTTTTAATAATTTCGGTAAGTTAATGTGAAACATAATAAAAATAATCATTTTGTATATTATTTTACCTCTGGAATATTACCACAAGTAATTGGGCCTGCTCTTCCACGACAATGATGAGGAGTTGTAGTATTCTTCAAAAACATAAAAGGATAGAGAGCAAACCATTTCTTTCTATACGGATCAGCTCCAGAGCTACTCTTTGGCTTCATCACTCGCGTAAATTGAATTGTCAAATTATAAATCTTGTTCGTAACTTCAAGTTCACCAGCTATCTCTTGCGGAGCATAATGTTTTTTATTCTTATCATTATACAAAAAACTAGTGGCGTCCTAGAGAGCTGGCCTTTCCCTGTACAAATCTATTAGTTCCACTAAGCTGTCCTTCGATCAGACAACTTCATCACTTCCGCCTTCCATCACACCACAACACTACACACACAACGCACACACGTGGAGACGACAACGCGTAGACACAACACTAACACGTCGATGCTGCAGACAGACTGAGAGACTAGATGATGCGTGAGTAGTTCAAACAGCTGACTACAACACCAGCTTGAATGCTGAGCGCGAACGCGCAGCGATGGAGCAAGCTTGCAACTTTATTTTGCATAATTTTGGTTTCAAACAAAGGTCAAAAGAAGTTTCAGTAATATACTGACAACTAGTGGAAACATGAAACATGGTTTGAAACATGAGCATTTTGTTTGAAATTCTTTATGTTTGCAACGAATGTACAAGTCATGTTTTTAAAAATTTCAAACTTTCTTCAATAGTTGCCAAATTTCTGGTTGCAAACTGCAGTGTAAACACGCCTTAACCTGCGTTGTTGACCGTCAAACACAACCATCCCGATACCATCTATCGCCTGTATCTGTCTGATACTCTTGTGGTGGTGGTTTCGACAGCTCTCCCCGACAATTTTTAATGTGGAGTCTGTCTTCTTCGCCTCATTTTAATATTTGAGAAGCACATCTCTTCATTCCTCGTTTTGGCGGAAGAACGTTTGGCAAGTGGCTGAAGGAGGTGGATCCGACGATGGCTGAGACTCAGGGGAAAGTGGTTCACACTCAATTGTTTCTAGACATCATCAGTGTTGGTGCAGACGTCATTATTGGGTTTCGCCAACATGTCTGGGCAATTTTCCATGTTCTCAGCATTTAGTATAACGTATGAAAAAATGTTCCTTTCATTTTCCACACATTCTAGAAGTTCAGCGTGTCCCAGTTGCTGATTATCTTCTCTTTTTCAGCAGAGCCTGTGATACCTCTTTCTTCTTATCTCTGTGTTCTATAATGATGGTGGATACTCTTGCACCACCTTTGGCACTCTTATGCTAGAACGCAGGGTGCAACTCATTAGACTAGTCCAGAAGTACAGTAGTTGACCTGAGAGGCCTGACATACAGCGCTGGTGCATAACGCGTTGCGCTCAGTTGGAAAACACATTCACTCTGGATCGGGCACATTGCGTACTGAGCGGTGCAAAATTCTTGCTGCTAGAAAAGTCCGGTTTAAAGCAGCGTCCACACTGGACACGCCGCGCCGCGCCGCGCCAAGCACAAACGCGTACAGCGCAGAGCGCCGTAGACCAGGACAGGACTGCGCAGGATGAGTAGAGTGTTCGACGTGCGCAGCAATGTTCCAAAGGCCGCGCGTGCTCGCCAATAAAAACGAAAAACGAGAAACACCGCCTAAACAGACCGCGCACAAACGAACCATGTCGACTGACGTACCGAAACTGCATGGAACTTTGTTCGTTGTTGCACAGCGCGGTGCAGAGAAGGCGCCTACAGCTAACAGAAATGGAGACGCTCAAGTACCGATCAGTCCGACAGATGTCTCTACAGTCACGCTACCGTGATCCCTTGCGAGTCCAGGGAGACCATTTCTGCTGCTTAGCTCGGGAGAAGCCAATTACAGGCCACGGGGGTGAAAGCTATATGGGTGAAGAGGCAACAAGCCACGTAGTTCCATTCCAGACCACTAGAGGCGCTAGGTGTCAAACGAAGCTGGAATTGACCAATGAGAGCTGTCTAACTCCAATGGTGGTTGTTTTTATATATTCTATCGTCTTGCTCTGCACTGAAGTCTGTCGTCCCTTGTTACAATCATATTTGTATTTGTTTCATATTTATATACTACTCATTTTCATTATAAACAGATTTTTTACTTTAAATTCATAAAGCTCACCGTGGAACTGAAGAAATTTCCTGCTGAAAAATGTCCACAATTAATTGTAAGGTAAGACATTTAATTTTTCATTAAATAATCTTGTAGCTTATAAATGAAATGTATTCTCTTCTATCGTGAATTAAGCAGTGTGGTTTCCGTTTGGTTATTTAAATAACTTTGATATGTCTGTAGTAGTTTTATTTAATGAAGATGTTTATGTTTTTTTCATAATATTCTACACAAAAGATTTACGTTGAAATACTCCTGCAAGTTCCCCGGCTGTTCATCTGGCTATTACGTGGGCTCAACAGAAGAAATATGCAACAAGCATTTTTACAGGATTCCAAAACAACCTCAAGAGTTGCTTCTAAAGTGGAAGAGTGTTTGTAAACTGTCACCAGATGTGAACTGTACTTATTATTTTGTTTGTGAAGATCATTTTTTCAAAGAAGATTTTATGAATAAAAGTAGGCATAGGCTAAACGGGGGTGTGTTTCCAAAACATGTGACAGGTGTTCCTTGTGAAATTGCCAAAATCGGTAGTGAATCACGTGACACTGTTGTTAATAGTGAATTGGGCCTACCAAGCACTAGTGGTGCTATGGCAACTGTTCATTTTACGGCTGCTAATACCAGAAGTGAAACTGGTGTTAATGAACTACAAAGCCTTAGTTGTGCTGTGGCAAGTAGTTCTCATGTAGGTGTTTGTACAAGACGTGGTGTTAATGTGAATTAGACTTACCAAGCACTAGTGGTACCATGGAAAATCTTCATTATACAGGTGCGAATACTAGAGGTGAAACTGGTGTTAGAGAATTTCTAGCACTAGTTGTGCTGAGCAAGTAATTCATTGAGTGATGCATCTCTTAAATTTTTTACCTCCCTTCAAAATGGACCTGCAGATAGTGAGTACACATTCTTATCAGAAACATTTTGTAGTGAGGAAAGTGGGGTTTTAGGTATAGGGGTTTCAAAAGCAGACTTAACTCCAACAAAGTCAAAAATGTACAAGATTCATGGGACTACTCTAACAAGGCTATCAAAACTAAAAGCAAAACTACATCATGAAAAATCAGAATTGAAAACACTTAAAGATTTATATGACAGCAATACTTTCTCTGTCATAGAATCTAATTTAAACTCTGTTGCCAAAGATTTCATAAACAGCCAATTACGAAACGCTCATCGATCAGCAAATGCAAGGCAATGGACACCCGAGAACAAAGTATTTGCTTTCTCCTTTTACAAACGAAGTCCCCGCCTATACAAATAATCGTCAGTTCATTTTTATCTTCCTTCTGTGAGGTATCTCAACTGTCTGTTGTCTTCTATACCTTTTGAACCAGGATTGAATACTTCAGTCATGAATGTGATGAAAGCAGAAGTTGAAGTAATGAACAACAGTGACAAATATTGTGCTTTGTTGTTCAATGAAATGTCTTTAGAAAGAGGGTTGTATTATAATGCAAGCAAACAAGAAATTTCAGGGTTTCAAGATTTAGGGCATTTAGGGAGGACAAATGTTCATGCAAATCATGCATTAGTTTTCATGGTTAGAGACATACATAAAAGCTGGAAGCAGGTTGTTGCTTATTATTTCACTCATAACTCAGTTTCAAGTATCACTTTAAAAAGTCTTATTACCTATGTCATAAGGCAATTGCAAGAAATAGGGCTAAAGTAGTTTGTACAGTTTGTGACCAGGGTGCAACCAACCAGAGAGCACTGAAGGAACTCTGCTGTGAGAAATCTACTGAGTCCAGTCCATTTCATTTTGTAGTCAGAGATGAACCTATTGCAGTCATTTATGATGTCCCACATCTATAAAAAATACTAGAAATGCTCAGCTAGGAAATAAAATTCAGTTTGGGTTTAAAAAAGAGGCCAGTTTTGAATATATTCACAGGCTTTTCTTTTGGATCAGCAGAAGATGTTTAAGACATTGCCAAAACTACATAGGAATCATTTTTGAATTAAAGGATTCTTTTACTAAAATGAAAGCCAAGGTAGCTGCGGCCCAGCTTAGTCATACAGTTGCTGCAGTTACTGAAACTTATGTGGCATTTAATATCTTACCTGCTGAGGCAACATACACTGCAGAATTTGTTGAAAAGATGGATTGTTTATTTGATTCATGAACAGTTCCTATTGTTATCCTCAAGATGGGAAGTTTTATAAGTGTGCCCTCTCTGCAGAGTCCTCACATATTGAAATGTGGTACAGTCTGTTAAAGGAAATGGAAAATTGGAAAGTGTTGGAGCTAGGCACAGGGAGAGATAAGACAAATATGTTCAGTTTCATTAATGGGTGGCAAACTACAATAAGATCACTGATGTCCATTTAGAACAGATTAAAAAAAATGGATTTAATTTTTTAAGCCTGAGGGCTTTCAATCAAGACTGAGTGGAGAATGTATTTTGTTGTGTGACGCAGCATGGTGTTGCAAACACCAACCCAACTTGCTTTTAGTTCAAAGCAGCATTGAAAACAGTTATAGTCAATAACATGTCCTTACCTACAAAGTCACTAGGTACTTGTGAGGATGATAGATGCATGCCATTAAGCAATTTAAGGCAATTTTTGGGAGCTAGTGATGAAAACTTTCTTGACTCCACAACAGACAATTCCATTATAGATCAAAGTGCTTTATATTGTTCCCTTGCTGATAATGAAGCTGCTGCTAGTAGTGGTGGGGCTGATGTAAGAAATGACAGACAAGCACTAGCATTTGTAGCTGTTTACGTTCTACAAAAGATGGGTGTAACGCCTGAAACCAACTGTAGTGACTGTAAAACAACTCCGTTCTCACCAACACCCACAGAGCATCATTTATTTACAAGTTTCAAAGAATATGATGCTTTAAGCCCAAAATTATTGTATGCTAGTGACAGCTTAATGTCCTTTGTAGCGTATGTTCATAGTCAGTTGTATGCATTCTTAGATAAATCTGGACACCAGGAACAATTGGAGAATACATTCTATTCACTGTTTAAGTTTTCAGAGGAAATAACATTTTGCAAGGCCCATTTTTCTGAACAGTATATTTTAAGACAATGTGTGCCTCTATTGATTTACAAGTATGTGCAAGATTGGGAACACACCATCAGTAATAAAAGACTTGATATTGTTAAAGACAACTTCAGTAAACGGTTTAAAGCTTTATAACAGTCAAAAGAAAATTTTTCTTGTATGCTTGAGAAATAAAAAGTAAATTTTGTTTTCATTTCACTGTTTTCATTTCACTGTTTTTATCCACCTTTCCTGCTTTTGGTACTTGGTATTGATGTTTTCTTTTTTGTGTTGAAGCATTTACAGTAGTAAGATGTAGGAACCTTTTTAAGAAATTAATGGTCAGTAGTGCAAGTTTGCTGGGCAGTTACTCAGAACTTATAGTCCTGTAACATATTTGTAACAAATTTTAGAATTCTTCATTAATTAATATTGTGATAAATATTTCTTAATTGAACCTCTTTAAATGCTGCTTATTCTCTTAATAATAGGCTTTTTTTCTCCATTGATCCAGCAGTTTGTATGACGTAAAAATTATCACCTTATTCAGGAATATTTGTAGTCCAGTTTAGCTGCTACAATATTATTTTTCTTTTGCTTCAATTATTTACACTACAAGCTTGCTTCGACTTACTCTCAGTTTCAAGTGTTGCATCTAGTTCTTATGAACCATAAAACATGCTGGAGCTTTTACATGTTAATAGATAACAATATAAGCATGCCAGTTTAAAAGTCTATTTTTGACGTTTGCACCTGACAGTCGCTGCTCCTATCATGTTTTCTTGTCTGTCAGACGCAAAAGTCAAAAATAGACTGAAAATATTAGTGAATAAGTCTCTCTCTGCTGTAGTACAGTGTGCTATAGCTGTGTTTCAGTTATTTTATTATGATGCCAGCCAAAATAATAACATAGCATTCCCAGAAAAATACGGTAATCGAATTAAAATAAAAATAAAAACCTACAACGAAAGTAAACTAGGGGGTGATGCAACCCGCAATGTTTTCATATTTTAGTTCATCTCCATACCACTTGAGGCACTGCTGTCAGTCTGTGTTTCCCACTTTTAACATGGGAGTTGCGTTTCTCTTTTTTCTTGTTCTGTGTTCCAGGCAATGGCGTTCTGTGAGGAGTGGCTTTGTTACTATTGTGATGTCAGTGTGAACAAAAAACCAAAGATTTCATGTTGTGAAGGAGACGAGCAGCAGTGAGACTTATTTTCTTCCTTGTCACAAATATTGACTATTTATTTCCGGATACGCCACGATTAAATTCAGAGAACCTATATTACGTAATGGGCAAGTCCAAGGCGAGAGCTCAGATGCATATTGTGTACATATACACACGCGTAAGTCGCAACATATTCAGCAAGTATTTGTGGCAAGGAAGAATTTAAGTATCTTTGCTGCTCAATCACTCACAACAATGGAATCTTTCAGTCAGTCTGATGTCACAGAAATTATCAAAGCCACTCTTGTATGTAAACAACATCGAATACTGCGGGACACATCTATATTAAATTAATACAAAAGTCCGAAAACGTGACGTTGAAGAAAAATAGCACATTGTCGAGCGCAATCATCTGAGTTGCCTGTCTCTTTGCACTACACTATGTTCCAGTTACACGTCATTAGACTTTAATCTTAACAATTGTCTGAGGGCATTTTAACACAAGTATGTTATTAACTGACGTTTAATTAAAACAAATCGTAAGAATGAATGAAGTGTTCGTAATAAATGTTCAATGCACCGTTGCCTTGAATTGTTTTCTTCCGGGCTAAACAGCAGAAAAGAGCAGCCTGCACGCGCAAAGGATCATGGTTGCATGACTGTAGAGACATCTATCGGATTGTTCGGAAGTCGAGTGTCCCCGTTTCGATTAGCTATATCAGTAGACGCCTGTGGCACAGATCAGCGTGGTTTGGCGTGGACGAAGGTCGAAAGGCCTCCCCCTTCTGTGCCGAACCTTGCGCGACTTGGTACGGCGCGGCCGGTATGGACACGGCTTAAGGAAATGCAGAAAAACTTGGATAAAATTTCCAGTTGGTTCAAATTAATTCTTTAAATGTGGATAACTGCAAGATAAAGCCTCTAACAAAAGAGAAAGAAATCTATAGTGTCTGATTACACTATTAGTGGCAAACATGGTATATGTATTCAAGGGCTAACACTAACAAAGGAAACTCTCCATCACACCCCCCTCAGATTTTTTTGGTAGGCTGGCTCAGTGGATAGTAAAAACCGAATAGAGATCAAGCATGAAAAGAGGAAGAAGGTGTATCTGAGCTGTGAAAAAATAAGTAAAATAGAAACCAAGATGGTTCAAATGGCTCTGAGCACTATGGCACTTAACATCTAAGGTCATCAGTCCCATAGACTTAGAACTACTTAAGCCAACTAAGGACATCACACACATCCATGCCCGAGGCAGGATTCGAACCTGCGACCGTAGCAGTCGCGCGGTTCCAGACTGAAGCGCCTAGAACCGTTCGGCCACAACGGCCGGCAAGACCAAGAAATGCATCGAAGAGCAGCTCGGCACGGCATGGGGTTGTGTGTGAGTGGTCGTGGCGTTGGACTTCCAAGCGGCAGAGCCATATTCAAAACTTCCACGTTTCATTTATTTCTTTTTTCACAACATTATGAACTGTCCATCCGGTCATTGAAATGTTTGTTCTCTTTCTGTAGTCCTGGCAGTTACCGTCGCAGGTAAATGTGACGAATAGTGAGAGCAGGCGAGATACGACATAGAAGTCTCGCAGAAACCAAAACAAAAAATAAGCAGGTGTGAACTTTGTTACAACAAAGGAATTCAAGAGTCAGGACTTCCAACACAGAACGGAACTTGAAAAACGTTAAAAACGTATGTTTTGACAGAGAAGAGAGAAACTGTGATAGTGAAACTGTTGCGTTCATTTATTGCAGCTTATGTGACTTATGTTTTCATCATTTCCCTGAGAGTAATCACATTCACGTTCATACGAGCATCTTAATTGGGCGAAGAGTCATATCTCATGCTGTGTTGGCAGAAGAGCCAACACCGTGTTGCTAGAGGAGGCCGAAATGCACGCGTTTAAACTCACGCGGACTGACGTGAGGTCTGGAACAAGGTAAAGTAATTATAGTAGCCAAAAATAGTGCATAGCTTCTGGAATACTTAACTTTAATCCACAAATGGAGAACATCGCTCTTGTTGATACATGAATTATA
This sequence comes from Schistocerca piceifrons, assembly GCF_021461385.2. NCBI lineage: Eukaryota > Metazoa > Arthropoda > Insecta > Orthoptera > Acrididae > Schistocerca > Schistocerca piceifrons. The sequence continues at coordinate 694,760,639 of NC_060141.1, forward strand.
ATCTCAATATAAACTGGTAATGGCGCCTTGCTAGGTCGTAGCAAATGACGTAGCTGAAGGCTATGCTAACTATCGTCTCGGCAAATGAGAGCGTATTTGTCAGTGTAGCATCGCTAGCAAACTCGTCTGTACAACTGGGGCGAGTGCTAGGACGTCTCTCTAGACCTGCCGTGTGGCGGCGCTCTGTCTGCAATCACTGACAGTGGCGACACGCGGGTACGACGTATACTACCGGACCGCGGCCGATTTAAAGGCTACCACCTACCAAGTGTGGTGTCTGGCGGTGACACCACATCTCACTCACTTACCATACGAACAAATTAGGTGCGTCGGTATGAGTTTCGTATCATATGACATGCACTGTCAGTAATGGCGCGTACGGCGCACCAGACGTGTTTTCCGTGGAGAATTCGGTTCACTTGTCACCTTGTCGTCAAAAGTTTGCAATTCCCGTTCGAAAGCGACTTTCTTTCGGCTGCTAATAGAGTAATTGTGCAGTCAACTGTTATTATAGGTTCCTGCATTACACCTCGCCGTTGCAAACGGACGTTACACCACGACACAGGCACAGATCTGAATAAAGCGAAAAGCGAAAAAAAAAAAAGTTGCTACGAGAGAAGTCTGAACATGGCTCACCTTCGCAGGGCTACACTGTGATCACTCATCCTCGACGCCATTTCTCTGCGCGACTGCTCTATATTGCACTTCTTGTTCCTGGACAGTTCACTCTATTTTTCTTTTTTGTCACAGTCCAGTACACGTTCTTCCTGTGTTAGTGCTTGATCTGTGTTCAGTTTTTAGTGGGCTGTCCATTGGGCCCTCTTATCACTTAGTCTGGGGGGGGGGGGGGGGGATGGAGGGTGCAATGGTAGGGAGTTCCCCTTGTAAGAAGCGTACCAAATAGGACTGGCTCTTAAAATCACTGTTAGGAAAGGTGAATGGAAGACTCAGACTAGTTACGAGGGTTCTGGAACATGTAATAATCCGTAATGGATATTACATACAAGACACTAGGACGACCAGCGCTAATGTGACACTACCTGGTGTATTTCCAAGTAGGTATGACAACAGATATCGCAGCTAGGATCGTTACTGGTTTGCATAACGCTTAGGAACATGTAACACAAATGCTAGGAGAATGTAATTGAAATCTTTGGAAGAAAGACGAAATGGTTGTCGCGAACAGTGTCGGGTAAATTTAGAGAATGTGAATCAGGAATTATTCAGGCACAAACCACGAGAATAAGATGAGAGCGCGTAGGCACGCACACAGATTTCCTCTCGCGCAATGCGTGAACTGAATAGGGCAGACAGTCGGTAACATGTGTACGAACTATAGTCCCGCTGCACACTCACACAGTGGCTTGCGGAGTATATGAGTCACTGTGTGTACGCAGATAAGTTTATTTGCATAAATCCTGTATGCCCTGTTACTTTTTTTTTTGGCCCATGTCGAACATATGGCCGGTTTCTATTGTCATATATCCTCGAATGCTTCTCCCAAGGGAAATGTTTCAGACACAGACAGCCGATTCGGCTTATATTGGGCAGGTCGCCTGTGTACTCGTACTGCCTGAAATGAAAGACTGTAAGACATTTTGCCTCAACAACCCCCTCTCCCTTTGTTGAGGAAACCACCCTTACCGTTAAAGACGCATAATCGACGCAAAGTTGACGGCATCCATAGATAGCTGAAAACTGAACATCTTTCGTCGTCGGGTATGCAAACGCATATTTTCTTAAGTCAGAAACTTTCTGATAAGCACGCAACTTCTGTTCGATTCAAAGATGAATTCTGCCTTTACTTCCATTTGTATATGTTTCGCATCGAAACTGGTAAGAACTGAGGACATATAAGGTAAGTGTGGTGTCACCGCCAGACACCAGACTTGCTAGGTGGTAGCTTTAAATCAGCCGCGGTCCATTAGTACATGTCGGACCCTTGTGTCGCCACTGTCAGTGATCGCAGACCGAGCGCCACCACACGGCAGGTCTCGAGAGACTTACTAGCACACGCCCCAGTTGTACTAACGACTTAGCTAGCGATGCAACACTGACGAAGCCTCGTTTACTTGTAGAGAAGATAGTTAGAATAGCCTTCAGCTAAGTCAATGGCTACGACCTAGCAAGGCGCCATAGCAAGTGATAGTTATCGTATGAAGCATGTTTCATCAAGAACGGTGTATACAAATGATGGATTAAAGTTAAGTATTCCAGCAGCTACGTACTTTTCTTTATAGCATTCATTCCGATTCCTGTTTCAGACCTCACGCCATCCTGCGTGAGCTTATAGCGTGCATTTCGGCCTCCGCTAGCAATATAACAGTAAGTAAATCAACAGAGAATAATAACAAGAGAGGCAAATAATTTTTTCCGGTTACTTATCCTAGTGAGGAACTAAAATTTTAAGCTTCGTTGTATGAACACAATTCCGGGTAAGATTGCTGCGAAGATGAACATTTTATGCACGTTATCGCATAAAGGAGAAAAACGGATCCTTGACGCAGTTGGTACTTTACATAAAGCTACGCATTCTAACACGGCGCAGTAGTCCACCACAGCGTCTGCAAAACTGTTGCCTAAAGATTTTCTGTGCTTTTGAGAAACAAATGATTAATTTAGGTCCTCGGCGTATAGAAAAGGTCAATCATATAACCGACTCGTTAAAAAATGTTTACGTCAATTGCTCCAATTCGCCGGCCGAAGTCGCCGTGCGGTTGAAGGCGCTGCAGTCTGGAACCGCAAGACCGCTACGGTCGCAGGTTCGAATCCTGCCTCGGGCATGGATGTTTGTGATGTCCTTAGGTTAGTTAGGTTTAACTAGTTCTAAGTTCTAGGGGACTAATGACCTCAGCAGTTAAGTCCCATAGTGCTCAGAGCCATTTGAACCATTTTTTGCTCCAATTCAGGAAAATGGCAAATTCAATTTAAAAAACTTATTCTGAGACCATTGTAAAAATTACACTTTGCTAGTAACAAGTTTTGTCTGATGATGGATGCTTGGAAAGAAAAGCAAATACTGTTATACGGGGTGATTTTTTTCCACCTTGTAGAAACTCTGCAGATTCATCGATGAGAGGATACGCAACAAAAAAGGTCTAGTGAACTTATGTCTGGAAATGCATCGTTTCCATGCTAGAGACAATTTATTCAGTCATACATTGTTACAGAGACAGCAGTCTGATACGCGTTGTACCATGCAGCCACTGTTACAGTATCTGCGAAAATCATTTCCATGTGCCTCAACGCATGTGTGTACGCGCCGTAGCATGTTCTGTCTCACACACGCTCACATCGGCCAGGCTGCATCTGAACAGCACGAATACGCTGCTTCATTGTCTCCACATATGGAATGGGTTCTGCGTACACGATACGTTTGAGGTGGGCGTATAACCAGAAATTGCACAGGCTGAGATTTCGTGAACGAGCAGGCCATGCAACTGGACCTCCTCGATCCATTGACCAGGGAAGACACGATTGAGATGCGTCCGGACGTTAACGGCGAAGTGGGCAGAAGCACCGTCATGTAGCAGACACATAACCCTTCGAATCATAAATGGCACTTCTACTAGCAGGAGAGGCAAAGTCAACTTCAAGAAACGAAGATAGCTGCGGGCTGTTAGGTGATCTGGAAGGAGGTCTGGTCCAAAATACGGTCGCCAATTATCCCGGCCCACTCAATCAGGGTGCACCGATGCTGATTGGCTGTCCCCATACCATGGGAGTTCTGCGTGCTATCCCATATATGAATGTTGTGAAAGCTGAAGATACCACTTACGAAAGTTGAAGATACCACTCCACGTAAAGTTGGCCTCTTCTGTGAATAGGATGGATGACACGAATCCCGGAATCGCGGCTGCTTGGTGAAGAAACCAGTGACAAGACGGCTCCCGATGTGGAAAGTCTGTCGCCTATAAGCCCTGCACACGCTGTAAGTGATAAGGCTAGTAACAACTGTCATGGAGAATGTTCCACACGGACATCTATCTGGCTTACCCTGTACTGGCGGGATAACTGCCTGTTTCTAACACGGCGGTCGCCTTTCCCGGCGTTAGTCACATTTTCCTCCAAATCTGATGTCCGAACATTTCGGGTACATCCTTTATGATTTCCTGCTTCCTGAAATGACCCTGTCTTAGATAAACGGTAAAACGCTGTTTCGAAATTGATTGCTGTGGTTGTTGTCGACGGGAATATGTCTCCTGATACAACCTTGCTGCCCTCCGCCCGTAGACATTTGCCTTTCCGTAAGTAAACACCATGTTGGCAAGCTCTCGATTTAAGTACGGAACCATTGAGTACATCAATATATCACGTCCATTACAAGTTGAGCCAGCAAGAGAAGAGAATCGGACACAACATTACCTATTACTATGGCAGGAGAGGGCGCTAGGGCATGACGTACGAGGAGCAGTAGCGCCCTCTAAGAGGAAATCATGCGCACTGTAACTATAGCTGCATGGTACAGCGCATATTAGACCGCAGCCTCTGTAACTGAGCATGATGGAATAAATGGTCTCTAGCATGGAAATCATGCATTTCCGGATATAAGTTCATTAGACCTCTTTCGTTCTGTATCCTCTCATCGATGAATCCCTACACGGTGGAAAAAATCTCTCTGTATATGACAATGACGAGGGTCAACCTGAAGAGGGCCTACCGACTTGCACAGTGGAGGTAATACCTCCAAACTGTACAACTGTTTGTCAGTCATTATAGCATAGCCTCCGGTAAAAAAAGGACTATAAATAGGTTATCGACACGCAACAATAAAGAAGTGTGATGTGCGCTCTCCGAATCGAAATAATTATGATGTTTGTCCATTTGCATAAAAAGAATGAGCGTTTTTTGTTTCATTGTCTTCTCGATTCTGATGTTCTAGCTGACGGACGCTTATTGTTCACGGTCTGTAATTCATCCAATTATCTGTAGCAATATTAGAATTTGTTTGAATACATACGAAACTACTGGTTATAAAATGTGTTTTTGTCAGTAGCGAGTACCTTTCCTGAATATGATTTAGTTACGTACTAATTAAATGTTGCCCTGGCCATTTTTGTGTAGGCTCATTGTTGTAGCGACGCCATTAATGATAAAAATGATATAAGCTCTTTTAATAGTCATTTCGTGCTAAAAGTATTAAAAAGATTAATCTCAATAAATGGAAAACGGCGTCTTGTAGTATTTTCCATTTCATATTAGGCCAGAGGTACAGATTTTTTATTAACAGGAATTTCTATAAATGCGTACGCTGCCATTCCACATAGGCAGCTATCTTGGAGCATCAAGCCTCACACAGAAAAAAAATTAAGCATTGTGTTTAATGGATTATCGCGTAATGTTAAAGAAAGATTTTTAATCCATCGTGAGTAAGACGGATGTCTTCACGTTGGGATACGTATATTTCTGGCGATAGAGCCTTGAGAAAATTTAGTCGTGGCTTTTAACACACATTAAAGAGTCTTTTCAAAACCGTTTCATAGAATAGGAATAACGGCACGGTTATCGTTGTATGAATTAACAGCATTTTCAAAAAGCTACGCGATACCATGTGATGTTTATTTTTATAAGCAAATTAAAAACTTTATTTCGAAGCTTCAGAATTTCAGTCTGCTTCTGGAACTCTAACAACTGCCCAGATGCAATAACGATTAACAACATAATCCATGATAAACTTTCAGAAGCGACTTTTCAATTAATGCTATCCTACGTGTCTTATGGATCAAGATTACTTCTCGGAAAATAAATATTTTTGAACCAAGTCTGCTTCTCGCCAAATTTTTGGAAGGAACAATGTAACTGCGCGAATGTGACATTCATTAGATGTTATTGGTACCCTGTGCACATTTGCTTCCAATGTTTGTATGACAAGTACCATCTTTCTGGTCTTCGAAGGTAGTTGAGGACATGTAATAGAGCGAGTGAAACAGCCATTGTAAACCGATTAGGATCAAATTATAATTCTATATTAATCCAAGGCGTTTGAGAAATTTATTTGCCCACCTTTCTTTTATTCTTTATTGATTTACTCATCTTCTTAATACTCCTATACCTACCGATTTCGAAACAGAAAACAAATACAAGTGAAAAGAAAACCTCCAGAATGCATTTGGGAATCGAATAGATATTCTCTGCTCCGCTGCAAGATATCTTAGTCGTTACGCCACAGGTGCTTTCGCCAAACAGCTTTTATTTTACGCGTACGTAAGGGACATTCGTAAAAGTTTCTTTTCCCGATTTCTGGCGCAGAAAGTGTTTGCGGACCCTTATATGATGTTGAAAAAAGCTTCAGTTTTCAATAATCTATCGATCTCAACAATTCTGAGTCGATTACAGATCATGAATTTTAAGGTTGGTTTTCTCAAGGAACGGTAGAGAGGGAAGGAGGAGTATTGAACCAAAATATCTTAAGGTTTTAAGGATGTCAAATCAGTCACCTTTCAGCCGTCTAATTCCCAAACTTATTTTATTTGGCTGCCAGTTTCGGCAATTTACTACGTCATCTTGAGGTACCTGACCGACATATAGGGAGATTCCACCTCGGTTCCGGTCAAAACAGGGGCCAGCATTCAAATATTGGTACCTGTAGATTTCTGCTGGCTATAGCGATCACTTCAACCGTCATCTGCCGACAGCTAGCTCAGCTCTGACTTTTCCGCTAAGCATGCAGCGCTACTGAGTCGCTGCTAGAGTGCTGTTCATTCTTCGAGTTTTACTGTCCCTGTTAATACGTACCCATAAAACGAATATCGGACTAGACCAGTTTGTGAGAGCTGTATCCAAAGGGCACCTAAAATACTACTACTACTACGTAATCAGGCCCCGTGGGCCGCACGCTTCTACAAGTTTCCCCCTCCACTGTATTCTGTCCACTGCTGCTATCCGCCATCTGTCCACATCTACTGACACTTGGTTTAAATCTTCATGGAGGCCATTCCTCCAACGCTTCTTGGGTCTCCCTGGGGGTCTCTTTCCTGTAGGTATGAAATCCAGGAGCTTCCGAGGCCATCTGTGATCCTCCACCCGGGCCACATGGCCGGCCCACTGCATTCGTTTGGCTTTGACATTTCCTGCTATGTTAGGCTGCTGGTATAGTTCCTCAAGCTCTTGGTTGAATCGGATCCTCCATTCCCCTGTATCCGCATCCAGAACCGGACCGAAGATCTTCCGAAGCACTTTTCTCTCAAAACCGAGGAGCTCGTGGAAGTCCTGTTTCCGGATACTCCATGTCTCACAGCCATATAGAACAATAGGCTGATTCAGGGTTTTGTACAGTCGAATCTTGAACTGTCTGGAGAGATATATGGACTGAAGCAGTTGTGCTAGGCTGTGGTAAGATCGGTTTCCTGCTTGTAGTCTGGCATTGATCTCTGCTTCACATGAATTCTCAGTGAAAAGTGCCCCTAGGTATTTGAATTCATGCACTCTCTTGTAGGACTGGTCCCCAACCTGCAATGATTGTAGATGACCAGCAGTCTGACAATGACCACGCGTCATAAGGAGGTACTCTGTATTGGGTTCGTTTATGTTTAGCCCAATTTTGCTGGTAGCCTTCTTTAGTGCTTTGGTCATTTGCTCCAACTCCTCTTCCGACCTATAGAGTAAACAGATGTCGTCTGCATAGGCTAAGTACGCCAGTCTCTTTCCTTCGATCTCAATCCCTTCGTTCTCTTGGAAGGTCTCGCGTACGATCTTCTCGAGGGCAAAGTTGAACAGGACAGGGGACAACCCATCTCCTTGCCTGAGTCCTGTCACAATTTCAAATTCCTCGGTTACGTGATTTCCCATCTTCATCTTTGCGCGTGTTTCGCTCAGACAGTTCTTTATCAGATTGATGAGTTTCTCTGCCATGCCAATCTCCCTTGTTAGCAGGCTCTTGCAATATATGGAATCATAGGCCTTCTTAAAATCAACCGATTTAAAAATAATTTTGTACGTAATGGTAAACAAACCATCGCTTTCTGTTGACACTAGGCGTTGCATGAAAGGCTTGATGAACAGTATTTGCTTGGGCTGACGCCAGCCATACAGTGCAAAAACGAAATTGCTAATATCTGCCGAAACAACGGAGAAAATGCGCCCGACGGCTCTTAGGAGAGAGACCCAGTTTTTGTGTGGGGCAATTGACAATTCTGTCGCAGAGATAAATTAAACCGGCCGAGGTTTGTGGGGGATTTTCCTTGGTCATCAGCCGTTAAAACTGGTTAAACAGATGCTGCTTGGTCATTGGTTCAGGCGTGTGCTAGCGACCCTCGGAAGCTAGGCAGAAGTGACATTAATTATACACGACTGTTCGACTTGTCTGAGGTAGAAGTAGTAAATTATACACACAAGCTTTCATAGTGAATCAGTCTATATTTTAGTGACAACCGTGTCGAAATTTCTATGGTAATTCGTGAGATTAGCCTTCTGATGCGTTCAGAAAAATCCAGCGAGGGACTGCAATTCATGTAGATGAACCAATTTGCACTTAATATTTTATAAATTACTGGTCACCCGCTTCGGCTTCGCACGGTTGGCAGTAAGCGTATGGGACGGAGGATTTATCTGGAACAGTGACAGCAGATTATGTTCACAAACCTAGCTCGTGAATTGGTCTGTCTACTATAGTCCGATCCGCGAACGATGGCAGTTCGCGCAGGTCTAGAAACGGACGGAGATTGCATTGTTTCCGGTTTCAAGTGACAGTTGCGGTACACGCACACCCGTGTTTTGCACTTGGTGAAAGCATGTATCGTGGAAACTAAGTCTCTCACTCGCTTGTTTAGAATTTGTCGCTTACCACCACCATCAGCCATGACAACTCGCAATATACAGAATAAAATTTCACTAAGTAACTTGCTACGATCACGTTTAACGCTCACATTGGCTGCCACCTTCAGAACAGACCGCTCAGAACACTACTGAAAGCTCATTGGCTGTCGCAGAATGCGTGACGTAGATGCGCAGACGCAGCCTAAAATCTGCCGCCATCGTTGGTGACTCCAGCTATAGTGAAAACAGTTTCAAAATTTCCATGGCAGCTCCAGAGGTTAGCCTTCACATACGAGGTTTGTTCCGAAAATTCCAAAACATTCGTTAATTTCGCGCCACTAGTGTACTGGAGCGAAATGCGGTTGGCATCCCTGCATACGCCTGTGTTTATTGTGTAACTGCCGAATATTTCAATATTGTGCGTCTGTTACTTATTGTTTAGTGCTGTATTGAATAGAACGTTGTGTACCACGTATTGCGAATTACGAGACAGCAGAGTTAGAGGAGCAACGCATCTGCATTAAACTTTCCGTGAAACTCAAGAACACCTTTACAGATACACATAAAATTATGCAGGAAACCTACGGTGATGACTGCTTAAATCGTACTCGCTGTTGGTTCACACTGTTTAAAAATGGCCTGACGGAAGTAAAAGATGATCCTCAATCAGGACGCCCATCGAAATCTACCAACGACGCTCATGTCAGCAACGTCAACGAAATTATGCGCTCCATTCGGAGACCGACTGTCCGAGAGATTGCAGAAGAATGTAATATTTCAGTTGGATCATGTGAGAAGGTAACGGTCTGAAATGTGGCGAGACAGTGCATGGCTCTTGTATAACGATAACGCACCCGCACTTTTATCCTTTTTGGTGTGTGACTACTGCCCAAAAAACGAAATCACTGTGCTGCCCCATCCTCCGTACTCTCCAGACCTGGCCCCTGCGGACTTTTTTTCTTAATTTTTTTAAATTTTTCTTATTTTTTAAAATTTTTCTTAATTTCCAAATTTGAAAGCCCCGATGAAAGAACAAACTTTGCAACAACATCCGAGAGAAACGAAAATTCGCAGACGGCGCGATCTATCAGGAGGTGTTCCAAGACAGCTTCCGGAAGTGGAAACGGCGTTAGAAGTGGTGTATCAATCGTGGAGGAGAGTATTTCGAAGGAGCGAAGAAAATTTTTGTGGACGAAGTTCCCTAATTTTCTGAATAGACGTCGTACAGACAGAAACACGTGTTGGGGACTTTAAGTCATAGTATTTGAGCCACTTTGGACGAAATATTTATAAATTATAAACACAAACCTTCTTCGTAAATTAGTCTTTTGATCAGTGAAAGCCGTATCAAAATCTTTACAGTAGTTCCTGAGAGGCACGCAAGAAAAACGTGGCAAAGGACTTTAATTTATAGTATGTACTGATTCTACAAAGAAAATAAATTTAATTATTTCCTGGGTAAATCGTTCGTCTTGTTGATGATAGGCGGATATCTGGATCCTTATATGTGCCCCAGTCAGGAAGTATTCAGTTTTTGTTTATCAAACGTAATATGCTACTAATGTGCTACCGTCTTGGACACGCTCTTCCTACCAGAAATTCGCGCGATGGCCTCTGATTGGCTAGGACTTTAATTTCGACCAGAACACGCCGGAACAGCATTCCTCCACCTCCCAGATATTTTTTTAACTCACTGGAACAAGTCGGCACCAGAGATTTAATATAGTACACGTGTATTAAATCGCAACGTAACTATAATTTGCAGCTCCGTCGGTACCAGTGAACATCACAGTGGGTGAATAACATGTTGCAATGAGCAAGGGCGTTGGAAGAGGTAGTGTGGTGTGTGTGTGTGTGTGTGTGTGTGTGTGTGTGTGTGTGTGTATTTTGTGTTCATATACAGTGAACCAAAATTTTTATGGTACACTGCGGCGGTGGCCGAGGAGGCGGGAGAGAGATAGGGGAGGTGATGGTTGAAGAGGTGCATTCTGACTGTGGTGTCACCGCCAGACACCACACTTGCTAGGTGGTAGCCTTTAAATCGACCGCGGTCCGTTAGTGTACGTCGGACCCGCGTGTCGCCACTATCGGTGACTGCAGACCGAGCGCCACCACACGGCAGGTCTAGAGAGCCTTCCTAGCACTCGCCCCAGTTGTACAGCCGACTTTGCTAGCGATGGTTCACTGTCTACATACGCTCTTATTTGCAGAGACGACAGTTCAGCACAGCCTTCAACTACGTCATTTGCTACGACCTAGCAAGGCGCCATATTCAGTTACTATAATCTGAAGAGATAAAATTGTGAATCATGTACCTTCAAGAGCGACGTTCATCATTAATGGATTAAAGTTAAGTATCACACTAATTACGTCCGCTTTCTGAATTCCTTGTCATGTTCCAGACCTCACGTCAGTATAGTCCTCCCTTCCTCACGCCAGCCTGCGTTAGCTAAAACGCGTGCATTTCGGTCTCCTCTAGTAACACGGTGTTGGCTCTCCTGTCAACGCAACACTGACACCTAAAATTTTAGAAATTAAGTACTATATTGGTTCACGAAAGGGTAAGTTCAAAAATGTTCAAATGTGTGTGAAATCTTATGGGGCTTAACTGCTAAGGTCATCAGTCCCTAAGCTTACACAATACTTAACCTAAATTATCCTAAGGACAAACACACACACCCATGCCCGAGGGAGGACTCGAACCTCCGCCGGGACCAGCCGCGCAGTCCCTGACTGCAGCGCCCTAGACCTCTCGGCTAATCCCACGTGGCCAAGGTTAAGTGGCTTGGTTCAAATGGCTCTGAGCACTATGTGATTTAACTTCTGAGGTCATCAGTCACCTAGAACTTAGAACTAATTAAACCTAACTAACCTAAGGACATCACACACATCCATGTCCGAGGCAGGATTCGAACCTGCGACCGTAGCGGTTTCTCGGCTCCAGACTGTAGCGCCTAGAACTGCACGGCCACTCCGGCTGGGCCAAGGTTAAGTCCTTGATCTCCACGAGACATAGCACATGTGGCTACGCAGCAGTCCTGTTGCAGGCATCCGATCTCTTGATTTAACATGCTTGTCTTCCAAGAAGTACTGTTACTCAACTCAAGTCTCACATGGGGTAATTTCTCGTGTCGTGTGCTGCTTTAAATTATAATGGAACACAGCATTCCTCACAATTTTTAATGTTACTTTGGCTCTAAGTAACAAAAAAAGAAAAAAAGGTATGCAAGGCGCTCTACTGCTGCTTATGCTACTAGTCACAGCAGAGTTCCCGTTATGCCTCTCCACAGGTCGACACCATAAAAGTCGGCCGCGCCACGCACGACGATGAACCGCGGAAACTACGCGTGTCCCCCCATGCTCCTTCCCGAAAGGACGCCGTATTTCAGCGGCGGCGCTTTTTAGGACTGAGTTCCCATTTCCAGAATGCTCTTCGAAAATACTGCGCGTTCCGGCGCGTGAAATTCAGACTGCGCGCCCGCGCGCGCGACCGCCTTCCCGCGTCGCGCCGTATATTTTGCGTTATGGATTCCCCTTGTTTAGCTAATGGTGTAAAGTTTTGTGCGGAGCCGAAGACGGCGGCGGCGGGGCGAGCTGTTTTACGAATGCGGAGGCGCGGCGCCGCGCCCAAGTTTTTATCGTTTTCCGGAGTTCCCGCGGGAGTCATCGCTAACCCTGCCGCCACCACCGCAGGGTCAGGGGTGGGGGCTGCGGGGATGTTCGCCCTTTAAAGCCGACTTCCGTATCCTCTGGCTCCCGGCGAGTCGTGGCCGTGGTTTCTGTTATACGGCGGCCTCACGCACTGTCTACCAACCTACTTGGCTAATCTGGCTACTTACTAGAACCGAGTTTTTCATTCTTCTTCTTGTCTCTCCGTCGTGTTAGACTCAAGCTTGAAAATTGTTGGTGTGTGTGTGTGTGTGTGTATGTGTATGTATGAGCTGCAGACGAACACAACCTGCAGGGTACGGTCAAAGGGTGGAAGAAAAAAATCTCCATCAGTCCATAATAATAAAGGAGGAAGGTATTTAATATTTGCAGAGTTACTAGTTTTATTTCCTTAATTTATTTAATCATTCTCAATAATATTTTCGTCGACGTACTAACTTATTAATCCTAATGGGTATATTAAAAAGGACTTTATAACTTTGGGAACTTAATGAACACAGCGCTTTCAAACACAAAATTTATTTACATAACTTTATTGGCTTTATAGATGAAGGTTGAGAGCGATTGAGTGGTTATATATGCCAACGATGTCTAAAGACATCGTGATATCTGATCAAAGTCTGTTCTCGCGTAAATGTGAAGCATCTTTGGTGTCAACTGTTATAAATTACGCCGGCCGGTGTGGCCAAGCGGTTAAAGGCGCTATAGTCTGGAACCGCGTGGCCGCTACGGTCGCTGGTTCGAATCCTGCCTCGGGCATGGATGTGTGTGATGTCCTTAGGTTAGTTAGGTTTAAGTAGTTCTAAGTTTTAGGGGACTGATGACCTTAGAAGTTAAGTCCCATAGTGCTCAGTGCCATTTGAACCATTTTTATAAATTACGCTTACTGTCTTACGATTTAACACTAAAATGTCACGTCCTGCTGTATGAAGCTTAACAGCAAAAAATCAACATGATACCAAAAGTTCTTTATTTCACGTGAAATGTAGCAAGAACAGTCACACCAGATACTATTTGTACGTCAGAACAACGTTGATATAAGTTGAGAGCCACAGATGGGATACACATACTTGTGGTCATCGAGGTAAAAAAAGAAGGGATGTGGTATTACAGACTTACGCCGTACGTTGTTTTGAAAGCAGAATGGGCGGAACCTGTCGCCATTTTAAGTAGCCCAAAACATTCAATATAATATAATAATATAACAGACTACTGTTTACGAGTGCTTCTTGGTCATTATTTCTGCCTCGTGCGCGCAATAACCGTTTTAACACTAAAAATTATAGAGCTTAAATGAATGACACAATGCCAGGAAGGCAATTTCGAACGGCTTCCTGTTCTTGAATGCGTATTGCCTCCAGTAATACGACACAGAGTGATGTCACGGGGAAGTATTACCACGATGAACTATGGGAGGCCGTCTGCGGTGGCCGATATGTTCTAGGCGCTTCAGTCCGGAACCGCGCTGCTGCTACGGTCGGTGGTTCGAATCCTGCCTCGGGCATGGATGTATGTGAGGTCCTTAGGTTAGTTAGGTTTAAGTAGTTCTGAGTCTAGGGGACTGATGACCTCAGATGTTAAGTCCCATAGTACTCAGAGCCATTTGAACCATTTTGAACAATGGGGGCACGAATGCGATGGACCTAACGTTTTGGGCTAGTTAAGATGCCGTACATCGGCTTCAAGTTTGTGACGTAATGCCACCTCCTTTCTTTTTTTACCTCCATGCTTGAGATTCCTAAAGATATAATCACTTCTGCCCACAGTCTGTTACTATGTTATTACAAAACATATTTAATGTGGACCGTCAAAAAATTACAGGTAACATCTACGGTATTATACCAAAATATTACGCCACAGAGTACAAAACGCCACGAAATCGACGTGAAATCGATATTTTAGGATTTCACCTGAAATATAACAAGAACAGATACCAGATACAGTCACAACAGATGTTGTATATACGTCAGGACAACGTAGATGTAACTCTACCTCTTACTTATAAATTTGGAAATATATAAAAATTAACTACAACATAGTAGTTTGTGTAATTCGTGATAATAATTGCAGTTGTACTTCAATAACTTATTAATAGTTAACTTATAAAAAATTAAGTCTAAAATCCCTATAGAACTACAGCACATTAGAATTCTCAAACTTTGTGTACGTAGGCGCTTGAAAATGGAAATCTTTCGATACAACTGTGGTAATAATGAATAAATGTTGTAAGCAGTGATGCTGGAACCTTACTTACAATGTCCTTTCAAGTCATATATTTCACTGCAGCCCAATCATCAACAAACTAATTATTCATTTATCTTACAGTTGTGGCTTACTGCCATTTTGTAGCAAAACACATCAAGTCTTTAACTTTACGCCTAAACATGTTCATTGTGACTTCCATTGGTTATGCGGCGCGGAACCTAGCGGAAGCTGATTTCTTGCCACAATCGCTGCAGCATGTCACGCATAAATTGTTCAGTTGTGATGCACATTCTAGCACTGAGCTCTGGAGGAGAAGCCCGTAAGGGTGCGACAAACACGGTATCCTTGATGAAAGAAAAAGTCAAGGGGTATCAAGTCTTGGTGAACGCGTGAGCCATGCAATTAGCATAACTCGGCCCATCGACTTACCAGGAAGGTGACCTTTAGGAAATTCCAGATGTTGCAGTGATAATGTGTTGGTGGTTCCCTTGCACTGATAGTTTTGTCTTGGAAAAAAAGGTTGTGAACTTTGGTCCTGTTCAATGCACAAAACACGTTCAGTCTTGGTCTATCATTTCATGTTCAGAGAGTTTCGAGGATTTTCCCTTCCCCAAAACCCACAGCTGTGTTTATTAACTTCACTCCTCAAGTGATAATCTTTCCAATGAAACCTTCATCTTTACCCAGTCGATGTAACATTTTCACACAGAATTCCTTACGAGCAATCCTCTGAATGCCGTTTAGGTCCTGCACCATTGTGAACTTGTATGGTTTGTGATGCAAACATTTTCTTAACAAACGCCAGGTAATCGTATGTGGGGCACCCAGGTCTCGAGAAGCACACCGGATCCATTTTATAGGCCTCTTCACAAAGCTTTCTCTCACTAGCTCTGCGATGTCGTCTGACGCACAGCTACGATATCTGTATTTTTCACGCCTTACCGAACTTGGGAGTGTCAGTAAAACACTTATGCCACTCTTAAATTAGCAATCTTACTGGGATGATATTTACTATACTCTATACGAAAACTACGTTGCACAGCTGTCGCAAACTTCAACTCTTCAAACCATTACACAGGGCTATCACGGTCGGATCCAGTAAAGGCAGCCATGTTTGCTGCCACTGCCTCTACCACTTGCGGTGCCACGATTCTGTGCTAGCATATTACGTAATTCAAAAACTGATGTTTTCTCCTTCAATATGACACCAAGACTAACAAGGGAATAGTTCAGTCCGACATGTGGAAACCTACCTTGAAATTTTCGCTCAGGTGGAATGTACCGAGAGAAATGCAATGTCAGATTTTAGCTGCTAAAGCGCACTGCAGGTATTTCAGAATGTTACAGTTCTTCATTTCTGCCGCGCGAAGAAACGGTTACAACACCAGTTTGTAGCCTTCCCTGCCTAGCGCGTGTATCGGCGAATAAGCAGACGCAGCCCCGACCAGAGAAAGTGGCGCCAGGTAGCGCAAGTCTGAAATGGACACACATGCATTTTAAGCACTTGAACTATATCAGAAATGTCTTACTTCATTTTTTTAATAACTTGAAGTTCATATCGGCAGCTAAACTGGTGCAGATGCAATTGTTACACAAGTGACTAGAAGAGGAAAGAAAATCAAGGCAGTGTATCATGTTTCATTACAGACAAGTTCCATCAGTCGGGACATCCACTTGATGACATTAAATATTTTATAACAATTCCTGTAGCACAGTGCTTATAATGATTTTAGAATAATGTATATTTCGGTAACAATGTAACACAAACAATTCTGTTGGAAGAACATCCGCAACTGAGCATTATAGCAGAGGCTGAAAATACCGCTTCAGTTGTAAATTACTTTATTTTCACACGACCACTTTCGGACTGTTGTAAGCCCATCCTCAGGGGTCGTAGCTGTTCTGCGGTCCCCGAGCACCGCGTGTACCTGGCGCGGTGTGCTGCCTATGAGCGCAGAATAGAACTCCCGGTCGTGTGAAAATAACGTAATTTACAACTGAAGCGCTATTTTCAACCTCTGCAACAGTGTAACAGTTCTATGATTGTTCCCTGTAGTCGTCACAAAAATACGAACTGTCTACTGGATGACGAAACCAGACATTTTCCTTACTTCTGGTACGCCTGATAAAAGAAAGATTAATGCATTCACGCACTTCACAGTAATCGCTAGTCTTATTTGGAGGGAATTGGGATGGAGGAAGAAATGGTCGTGGACGTTTTCTATATACTGCTCTGCATTCCAGACGTACTTGAGCAAACTCGTAAAAAATGGTGATGCAAACTGCACTGCGAAACTGACTGAAGTTCAACAATACTGTTCCACTGATAAGCCTGAAATAATAAAGAACTGCCGGAAATTACATTGTGGGACAGTTATCTGAAAATCGCTTTACACTGCTGAAAATTTTTTTATCGAGAGGTTGAATCGCACTAAATTCCAAGTGGAATCCAAATTATGTTAAAAGTCTTTCTTCGTCGTCCTCCTAAAGAGAGCGGTGTCGTTACGTCCAGGCCAAGAGTCCAACAAAAGCAACGAATTATTGTCTGCAATTGGTAAGAAGACGTTTCCAATGTAATGAGCTCTCCCATTTAGCTTCGTTGATTGCAAGTAAGCCGTGTTGTGTTCCCAACTACAGTTAACCACATTCGTGTGTTGTTGTTGTTGTTGTTGTCTTCAGTCCACGCTGCTACACTCCTGGAAATGGAAAAAAGAACACATTGACACCGGTGTGTCAGACCCACCATACTTGCTCCGGACACTGCGAGAGGGCTGTACAAGCAATGACCACACGCACGGCACAGCGGACACACCAGGAAACGCGGTGTTGGCCGTCGAATGGCGCTAGCTGCGCAGCATTTGTGCACCGCCGCCGTCAGTGTCAGCCAGTTTGCCGTGGCATACGGAGCTCCATCGCAGTCTTTAACACTGGTAGCATGCCGCGACAGCGTGGACGTGAACCGTATGTGCAGTTGACGGACTTTGAGCGAGGGCGTATAGTGGGCATGCGGGAGGCCGGGTGGACGTACCGCCGAATTGCTCAACACGTGGGGCGTGAGGTCTCCACAGTACATCGATGTTGTCGCCAGTGGTCGGTGGAAGGTGCACGTGCCTGTCGACCTGGGACCGGACCGCAGCGACGCACGGATGCACGCCAAGACCGTAGGATCCTACGCAGTGCCGTAGGGGACCGCACCGCCACTTCCCAGCAAATTAGGGACACTGTTGCTCCTGAGGTATCGGCGAGGACCATTCGCAACCGTCTCCATGAAGCTGGGCTACGGTCCCGCACACCGTTAGGCCGTCTTCCGCTCACGCCCCAACATCGTGCAGCCCGCCTCCAGTGGTGTCGCGACAGGCGTGAATGGAGGGACGAATGGAGACGTGTCGTCTTCAGCGATGAGAGTCGCTTCTGCCTTGGTGCCAATGATGGTCGTATGCGTGTTTGGCGCCGTGCAGGTGAGCGCCACAATCAGGACTGCATACGACCGAGGCACACAGGGCCAACACCCGGCATCATGGTGTGGGGAGCGATCTCCTACACTGGCCGTACACCACTGGTGATCGTCGAGGGGACACTGAATAGTGCACGGTACATCCAAACCGTCATCGAACCCATCGTTCTACCATTCCTAGACCGGCAAGGGAACTTGCTGTTCCAACAGGACAATGCACGTCCTCATGTATCCCGTGCCACCCAACGTGCTCTAGAAGGTGTAAGTCAACTACCCTGGCCAGCAAGATCTCCGGATCTGTCCCCCATTGAGCATGTTTGGGACTGGATGAAGCGTCGTCTCACGCGGTCTGCACGTCCAGCACGAACGCTGGTCCAACTGAGGCGCCAGGTGGAAATGGCATGGCAAGCCGTTCCGCAGGACTACATCCAGCATCTCTACGATCGTCTGCATGGGAGAATAGCAGCCTGCATTGCTGCGAAAGGTGGATATACACTGTACTAGTGCCGACATTGTGCATGCTCTGTTGCCTGTGTCTATGTGCCTGTGGTTCTGTCAGTGTGATCATGTGATTTATCTGACCCCAGGAATGTGTCAATAAAGTTTCCCCTTCCTGGGACAATGAATTCACGGTGTTCTTATTTCAATTTCCAGGAGTGTATATCCTGCGCAAGTCTCTTCACATCCGACTAACTACTACACCCTGCAACCATTTGCAAGTAAACAGTCCTTTCTTTAAAATTTGTGGTTCTAATTTGCCTTGATGTTCCTGAAGTCGGAGATGAAGTTGCAGAAACAATAATCCATTGATAGTTATCACTGACATTATTGTATACGAATGTGTCATAGCATTCGTCGACTGCACACGCGGTTCTGTATCTTTTCACTCAAAGTGAAGAAATGCAGTTCGACTGTTTGACTTTATGCTAAGATTTTAGGGGATAACAAGAAGCTTCGTCTTAACGTCGCCTACGGATTTCTCTCTAGTAGTATCTATTGGCGCCACCTCCTCTACACATTTACTTGAGGTAATCTTCGTAATTTTGCGACTTCCTTTCCCGCATAGTTTCCTGAATCTGTATAAGCAGGTCGGAGAAGCCTGACAATCACCGATGTTCATCTCGCTTCCAATTTAGAGCGCCCAGTCTTGTACATCTCCTTTGGTAATCGTGAATTGAGTGTCAAGAGCAGTTCTAGATTTTTCGAATGGTTTTTCTTTCATGTTTTTGTGAGTTCCGTTTTGATCCATATTGTGTATCTGTGTAAATCTTTCTTCATTTTATAAAAATTACCTCCAGATTTTACGAAACGAAACAGGCTTTGCACACTGCTTATGTTTAAGCGTTTTCTCCCTCCTTCTTTTAATCAAAAAATTTACAGATTTTTCTTTGTTACTGAAAGCTATTACTGTGCATGTTTTCTTTGGATTTGCAAGGTACTCTGTTTTTGTTCTAGACTTTTATCAGCAGAACAATCATCGTTCGAACCACAAATCACGAAATTGTTCGAATCATTTCCTGTTCATTCTAATGTTACCACAGTTTCTAACGAAATGTCGAAATCACTGAAATAAATGTCTGAGAAATTAACTAACAAATAATACATACGTAGGACTTCGGGAGAAGTAGACGAGTTCGGTTGTATATCACGTTCTTCATATTTTCGTCGGAAACTTCATCTGGAGTCCAAATTACAGCGAAACTCAGTAACCTGCACAGAGATAGAAGCTATTAGCAAGCATATGCCAAGAAAGTGCAAAGAAATTTAATTCAACGTTACATCTATTGTTAAAACTTAAAGATATCGCAAAGGCAACTGCTAATTATTATGGATATTAAAAGGGCTACAAATTCGAGCGAATAGTAACTGTGAACAACTATGCTAGAGAAACTATCAACGGAAGTGTGTGGGATAAAAGTAGTAAAGGCTGACCAAGGGATCAGTAGAGTAACCAATTTCAAATGGTTGTAGGTTGCAGTAGTTAGTCGGATGTGAAGAGACTTGCGCAGGATCTAGCAGCGTGGACTAAAGACAACAACAACACATGAATTTGCTTAACTGTAGTTGGGTACACAACACGGCTGGTTGTTGAAAGACAGCCAAGTAAAAAATAGCACGTTTATTAATAGTCGATCTCTACATGCCCACTGATCGAGGTGGTTGTGTGCACAGTGAATTCGCTTTCGGGAGAATGGTGGTTCACGTACCCATGAGACCAACAAGATTTAGATGTTCCATGGTTTCCCTATATCACATAGAGCAAATGCCTAGATGTCCTCTTCGATAAACACACAACTATTTTCCTTACTCAGCAGTTAGATTATGTGCTACATCTTTGTTGACCTCATCGTCAACAAGATGCTAAAACCTAATCATCCATCTTATCTTCTGCACGTCCTGTGTTCCCCCAAAAATGAAGAAAACAGTGCCATTTCTTACTTAAACAGATTCGACGATTAGAGTTGCAATAGATGTGTTTTACACACTCATTTGTTGTTGTTCAAAATGGCTCTGAGCACTATGGGACTCAACTGCTGAGGTCATTAGTCCCCTAGAACTTAGAACTAGTTAAACCTAACTAACCTAAGGAGATCACAAACATCCATGCCCGAGGCAGGATTCGAACCTGCGACCGTAGCGGTCTTGCGGTTCCAGACTGCAGCGCCTTTAACCGCACGGCCACTTCGGCCGGCATTTGTTGTTGTACGACGTTTATGGAACAACTTAATAATTAACTAAATTTTTATAAATTCTTTATTCAGATGAAACAAGAAGACTTAAAAAAGGGTGAAAGTAGAAATTTTACCGAAATTTTTAAAAGGAGCCGCGCTGATCAGATCACAAGACAACTGTGAGAATAATTTAGACGATTAGTGGAAGAGCAAGGAAAATAATTTAGATGATTATTGGAGGAGTAAGAGGATCCCAAAAGATTGGAAGATCCCTAGAATGATATGAATTTTTAGTAAAGTAGATAAAAGTGTGTGCAGTAACTACAGAGGAATAATATGACTGGATCAGCATACAAGATATATGCTAAGATTTTAAACACAACATTAAAAAATTGTCAGATGTTGTGCTGCATGAGGAATAAATGAGTTTTAGGAAGGGGCACTCTACGACAGATTCAGTTAACATTGAACAATATAAAAATAAGTGATAAATCACAGCGCTATAACTTTATTGTAAGCAGATTGTTTAAATATGTTGCCTGTGATTGCTAATGTCTCCTAACAAAACATGTTGGTTTCATTTTACGTTACCGACCGCTAATGATGTAATATAAATAGATGAAACATGTATAGTGAAAAAATAAACATTCAGTTGCCACAGACAGATAACATTACTTCTTAGCTACATAAGACCCATAATTGAAGTAGCAACTGAGGAAGAAATGCCTTTAAATATGAAGAATGTTATATAAATATGATGTGTACTGTGTAAGAACTTACTAATATGAGTGGAATAGTTAGTCTATAAAGAAACTGAAACAACTTTGTCATGTTCCGGGAGAGTTTCGTAATATTAAAACGTAGAAGTTGGTAACAAGATTCTCTGGGCGAGCAGTAGTGGAGACATTATTACAGTTTCGAAGCAGACAGTTACAGACGAAGTTCTGTAGCGTGCGCTTCGCTTGAGTTGCAGCGAGCATTGAAACTGTAGCCTAAGTAGTGCAGTGCTGCATCATAATTTTTATACTGGAAGACAGACGAGATGTGTTTTAAGCCCTATTGTGCGATACAGTTCGCAGTGTAATTCATAGCTGTGCGGTGAAAGCGACTGCAGTTATACCATTCATATCAACATTTGGTTTGTGAACGACATTGCCGTCGAATATTGCAGCTTCAGTTATGCCGAAAAACACATGTAATTTTCTACATGTTATATCGGAACCTCTCTCTCTGTCCCCAGTTATCGAATGCGTGCAATAAATTGAGTTAATTATCTGCAATATATCAATAACCGTTTTGGAATTTCAAAACAATGAAACTTCGATGATACCTGTTTGATCGCTACTCTGTTCTTTAAGTGCAGTTTAACTGGCTCCTCTGATGACCATCAATATTTTTGCTCTTGTGGGAAATGAGTGTGATTGCTGCTTGTGACTGGTATGAACATAGACGAAATAATGAAGTGAAGCGGACTCCTAATTAAGTGTCCTCCGGCATTCAAATGTAATAACGACTATACGTTTTTCGAAACAGCTGATACTTTTCAAATCTGTATACAGTTTCAAAATTAATTATTTTTCACTATTTAACTACAACAAAGATAACGTACTTTATCTAATTGCATGTTGAGATATATACAGGGTTATTACAAATGATTGAAGCGATTTCACAGCTCTACAATAACTTTATTATTTGAGATATTTTCACAATGCTTTGCACACACATACAAAAACTGAAAAAGTTTTTTTAGGCGTTCACAAATGTTCGATATGTACCCCTTTAGTGATTCGGCAGATATCAAGCCGATAATCAAGTTCCTCCCACACTCGGCGCAGGATGTCCCCATCAATGAGTTCGAAAGCATCGTTGATGCGAGCTCGCAGTTCTGGCACGTTTCTTGGTAGAGGAGATTTAAACACTGAATCTTTCACATAACCCCACAGAAAGAAATCGCATGGGGTAAAGTCGGGAGAGCGTGGAGGCCATGACACGAATTGCTGATCATGATCTCCACCACGACCGATCCATCGGTTTTCCAATCTCCTGTTTAAGAAATGCGGAACATCATGATGGAAGTGCGGTGGAGCACCATCCTGTTGAAAGATGAAGTCGGCGCTGTTGGTCTCCAGTTGTGGCATGGGCCAATTTTCCAGCATGTCCAGATACACGTGTCCTGTAACGTTTTTTTCGCAGAAGAAAAAGGAGCCGTAAACTTTAAACCGTGAGATTGCACAAAACACATTAACTTTTGGTGAATTGCGAATTTGCTGCACGAATGCGTGAGGATTCTCTACCGCCCAGATTCGCACATTGTGTCTGTTCACTTCACCATTAAGAAAAAATGTTGCTTCATCACTGAAAACAAGTTTCGCACTGAACGCATCCTCTTCCATGAGCTGTTGCAAACCGCGCCGAAAATTCAAAGCGTTTGACTTTGTCATCGGGTGTCAGGGCTTGTAGCAATTGTAAACGGTAAGGCTTCTGCTTTAGCCTTTTCCATAAGATTTTCCAAGCCGTCGGCTGTGGTACGTTTAGCTCCCTGCTTGCTTTATTCGTCGACTTCCGCTGGCTACGCGTGAAACTTGCCCGCACGCGTTCAACCGTTTCTTCGCTCACTGCAGGCCGACTCGTTGATTTCCCCTTACAGAGGCATCCAGAAGCATTAAACTGCGCATACCATCGCCGAATGGAGTTAGCAGTTGGTCGATCTTTGTTGAACTTCGTCCTGAAGTGTCGTTGCACTGTTATGACTGACTGATGTGAGTGCATTTCAAGCACGACATACGCTCTCTCGGCTCCTGTCGCCATTTTGTCTCACTGTGCTCTCGAGCGCTCTGGCGGCAGAAACCTGAAGTGCGGCTTCAGCCGAACAAAACTTTATGAGGTTTTCTACGTATCTGTAGTGTGTCGTGACCATATGTCAATGAATGGAGCTACAGTGAATTTATGAAATCACTTCAATCATTTGTAATAGCCCTGTATTGGATAATAATGTATTGGCAGCGTGATCATGGTGTGCTAGTTTTTTATTTTACCAGTCTTCTCACTGCTTTGTTGCAGCCCACCACGAATTCCTCTACTGCGTCAATCTCTTTATTTCAGAATAATACTTGCACCCTGCGACCTCAGCTATTTGCTGGATGTGTTGCCATTTCTCTCTTCATCTCTCTTCCTCTAAAGCTCCCACTAACCATGGAGGTTAACTCCTGATCACTTAAACGCATATCTTATCGTCGTATCCCTCCTTAATACCAGTGTTTCCCACATGTTCCTTTCTTCATAGAACTTCCTCACTCCTGGTGTTATCAGTCCACCTGATTGTCAACGTTATTCCGTAGCACCACTGCTCAAACGTTTCGATTGTTTTCTGTTCCGGTTTTCTCACTGTTCATGATCTACTACCATACAATGCTGTGCTCCAGACGTACATTATCAGAAATTTCCTCCTCGAATTAAGGTCTGTGTTCGTCAGTAGTGGACTTTTTTGGTCATCTTGGTCAGGAATTCCCTCTTTGACTGCATCAGTTTGATTATAAGTCCTCCTTGGTTCGTCTGCCATGGGTTCATCTGCTTCCAAGGTAGCACAATTCCTTAACTTGGTCTGCTTCGTGACCACAGATTTTTATTAAGTTTCTCGCTGGTCTCATTTCTGCTTCATCTTATCATTTTTGTCTTTTTTTCTGTTTACTCTCAATCCATATTCTGTACACATTACAGTTCATACAGTTCAACAGATTCTCCAATTCTTCTTCACTTTCACTGAGGACAGCAATGTCATCAGCGAATCTTATCGTTGATATCCTTTACCCTTGAATTTCCATCCCACTGTTGAAACTTTCTTTTGTTACTGATGTACAGATTGAGTAGTACAGGCGAATTACTGCATCCCTGTCTTACACTATTTTTAAAATGAGAACTTCGTACTTGGTCATCCATTCTCGCTGCTCCCTCTTGGTTCTTGTAAATAGTGTACATCACCCTTCTTTCCCTGTTTCTTACTCCTATTTTCCGAGAATTTGAAACATCTTGCACCATTTAACATATTGGAATGCTTTTTTTAGATCGCCAGATCTTATGAGCACGTCTTGGTTGCTTTCATTATCAAGCTCAAAGTCTGAGTTTAGATCATATCAAATTTCTTATCTTGAACGAGAGAAGCACAACATTAACACATAATTGCCGATTAACAGACTTCTACGTTAGATTTTTTGCCTACTTCCATTATTCTGATAATTTTTCTCGTCACTCAAAATTCTGAGTCACTTTACAACAGGAGTAACTGTACGCCGGTCATGAGTGGAGTTTCTCCTACAGAGAGTTTTATTTTGTGTCTATGTCACACAGTGGTATGGCTGGTTGTGCTGGGTGTAGTTTCAAAGTTTCCGTTTTATATGAAGAGAAGTGCAGTCTGACAGATTTGAGTTCACTACACTGAGCAGATGCATTATTGAGAACTGATTCGTAGGGTTGTCCGGTGTTCTAATTACCTTATTAGGAATTTTCAAATAAAATGGCATGCGATCGCATTACAAGCTCAAGAGGAGAAATGTATTCAAGAAATGTACAATCATAGTTAAGTACGCACAAAATGCAGTAATAGACAATGTATTCAAAATCTGTTAAGGTCTCTGAGACGCAGAGGAAAAACTTACAGGAGAGAATAGTTTCACAGACTGATCTTAGTAACTTGCGAATGACAATCCACATATTACGCCTAAGACTGGAAATGGGATAAAGAGCGCAAATTAAACACTAACGGATATGCAATCAGAAAAGCACATCGCATGCAAAAAAAAAAAAATAAAAAAAAAAATCACAACCAAAATTCTGCCACCATGAAAGAAAGGAAGCAGTTCTGTATGTCGTTGTATTTGATGATGTTCCTTAACTTTATAACATTGTACGAGGAGCGTTCAATAAGTTATACAGCACATTTTTTTTCTAATAGCAGGTTGAGGTTATTCATGATTCCAGCACTCCATATTCTTCTCCACGTTTCTGGTTACAAAACCCAGTTTTTCAACATAATTTCTGTTCAATGCGACGGCCTTACGCCACTGTTTCCTGCGCATGTTCCCCGACATCAATATGCGATATGATCACCATGCACACGTACACAGGCCGCATAACGGGTTGGCGTACTCTGGATTAGGTGGTCGAGCAGCTGCTGGGGTACAGCCTCCCATTCTTGCACCAGTGCCGTGTCCTAGGGGTTAGAAGACGTGCAGCGATGCGTCGACCGAGAGCATCCCAGACGTGCTCGATGGGGTTTAGGTCTGGAGAACAGGCAGGCCACTCCATTCGCCTGATATCTTCTGTTTCAAAGTACTACTCCACGATGGCAGCTCGGTGGGCCCGTGCGTTATCATCCGTCAGGAGGAAGGTGGGACCCACTGCACCCCTGAAAAGGCGGTGCAAAATGACGTCCCGATACACCTGACCTGTTACAGTTTCTCTGCCAAAGACATGCACGGGTGTACGTGTACCAATCATTATCCTACGCCACACCATCAAACCACGACCTCCATACAGGTACCTTTCAAGGATATTAAGGGGTTGGTATCTGGTTCCTGGTTCACGCCCGATGAAAACCCGGCAGGAAACACTGTTCACACTATACGTGGACTCGTCCGTGAACATAAACTGGGACCACTGTTCAAATGACCATGTACTGTGTTCTTGATACTAGGCTTTACGGGCTCTCCTGTGACCAGGGGTCAGTGGAATGTACCTTGCAGGTCTCCGGGCGAATAAACCATGTCTGTTCAGTCGTCTGTAGACGGTGTGTCTGGAGAGAACTGTTCCAGTGGCTGCAGTAAGGTCCCGAGCAAGGCTACCTGCGTTAGCCCGTGGCCGTCTGCGGGTACTGATGGTGAGACATCGGTCTTCTTGTGGTGTTGTACGCTGTGGAAGTCCTGTACTGTAGCGCCTGGGCACGTTTCCTGTCTGCTGGAATCGTTGCCATAGTTTCGAGATCACACTTTGTGGCACACGGAGGGCCTGTGCTACGACTTGCTGTGTTTGACCAGCCTCCAGTCGCCCTAGTATTGTACCCCTCATAACGCCATCAATATGTGTTCTTTGAGCCATTTTCAACACACAGTCACCATTAGCACGTCTGAAAACATCTGTACACTTGAAACTTCCTGGCAGATTAAAACTGTGTGCCCGACCGAGACTCGAACTCGGGACCTTTGCCTTTCGCGGGCAAGTGCTCTACCAACTGAGCTACCGAAGCACGACTCACGCCCGGTACTCACAGCTTTACTTCTGCCAGTACCTCGTCTCCTACCTTCCAAACTTTACAGAAGCTCTCCTGCGAACCTTGCAGAACTAGCACTCCTGAAAGAAAGGATAACATCCCCCAGGCTGTGGCTAAGCCATGTCTCCGCAATATCCTTTCTTTCAGGAGTGCTAGTTCTGCAAGGTTCGCAGGAGAGCTTCTGTAAAGTTTGGAAGGTAGGAGACGAGGTACTGGCAGAAGTAAAGCTGTGAGTACCGGCCGTGAGTCGTGCTTCGGTAGCTCAGTTGGTAGAGCACTTGCCTGCGAAAGGCAAAGGTCCCGAGTTCGAGTCTCGGTCGGGCTCACAGTTTTAATCTGCCAGGAAGTTTCATATCAGCGCACACTCCGCTGCAGAGTGAAAATCTCATTCTGGATCTGTACACTTACTCGCTGCACCGTACTCTGACATGCAGCCAGCGCCACCTCTGTGTATGTGGACTGTTGCCAGCACCACCGTGCGACGACGGCAGGTCAAATGCACAGCATGGTCATACCCCGAGGTGATTTAAACCTGCAAACCGCCCACCAGAGCGTTGTTTCGCCATGTATCAACATTATCCTTAATTTATGAGCATGAGTGTAGTAGGCTGTGAGGAACCCAGCGGGCGCACACTTTTGAGTACCCTGAGTATGTCAGCATTTCCAACAGAGATGTCCAGTCGAGCAGAGAGGCGTTTGAATGTGATCCTTCGATCACCTCGACTGAGAGTGTCCACACGTTCCACCATTGGAGGAGTCACATCAGTGTGCGGCCGGCCAGCTAAAGGGAGATCGGACAATTACGCGCGACCGTGATGTGATGATGACTGACGCCTCGCTCAACGATGCACCGTGCTTTTGGTCACCGCTAGGTCTCTGTAGACATTCAAAATATCTGCGTTGCTCTGGTTTTTCGTAAAAAAGAAGCACTTGGAACTTCAAGAAGCTATGGCTGCAGACGCGGGAAAATTCACGATGTCTCACAAAAAATTTCGCATTTTGTGTTCCGAAATCGGCCGAAAAAAATAAAGTGTTACGTTACGTGTTGAACGCCCCTCACTTTCCTGGATGTAGGGACCCTGGATCTCTGTATGCTCCCTGTCATAAGTGTCACCGTCATGTAGTTTAGTCAAAACCCATTATTAGGGAAAAGTAAAAAACCCTGAAATTATTATGGATTCAGACAAGAAGATAGGTTCTAAAAATTCCTATTCGGCAGCCTGACTTAGGAAGAAATAGTATTCATCACAAGCGATCAGTGGAAAAATACTTTAATATAATAATAGAGCCCTAAAAGTTAATTCATTCAGAAACAGACCTCTAAGGATCCAAAATATGACAGAGGTTTAGAGGAGTATATCAGGAACACTGATGTAGGACATAACGGCCCTATCCAGAGATCACTAAAGTCGACATACTGTCTTGACAGATTTAGCAACTGTATAGATATTTAAGATAATTCTCATTTATTGTTTCGTCTCAGTTGCACATTTTTAATTAGGTTACATGTTTCGGCCTCTCTGGATCATCTTCATATCTACGTAGTTGCGTCAGCAACTTGTCTTGAATACTGAGAACCACATATTAGACTACTGTATTCTGTAATTCTGAGTAGTCAAGACGGGTTGCTGACGCAACTACTTAGATATGAAGACGAGCAGAGAGATCGAAACACATAATCTAATTAAAAATATGCAACGGAGACGAAACAATAAATGAGAATTATCTTAAAAACCATCCAGAAATATTCATTGAAATAAATTTACATTAGTCACTGGTAAGTTGAAGTACGAGTATCATTCAATAATTAAAGAGACAAGTTAGTCTGGGGAAACAACTGTTAGTAGGGCAAGTTTTGTACTTTTACGGCTTGAAG
The DNA here is from genome assembly GCF_021461385.2 of Schistocerca piceifrons. Lineage (NCBI taxonomy): Eukaryota > Metazoa > Arthropoda > Insecta > Orthoptera > Acrididae > Schistocerca > Schistocerca piceifrons. The sequence goes on from NC_060141.1 coordinate 694,789,531, forward strand.
TTGGCGTCACTGGGATGAGCCCTGATCAGCTCATATGTCTACATTGTTTTGTTTATAACCTCAAAAATACAGTTCAAGATGGCGAGTCGGCCTGAAACTTTCACATTAGTGGAACAACGTTCTGTTATTCACTTTTTATTTGCTGAAGGCAAGAAACCAGTGAATATATTCTGTAGAATGTCTAAAGTTTATGGTGAAGGTTGTATGAATCGTGCTAATTTTTACAAGTGGGTACAGTAGTTCAAAAATGGTTACGACTCAGTGACTGACAAACGCCGTTCTGGCCGACCAGTTGCAGTTTCAACTCCCTCACTTGAAAGTCGAATTGATGACATTATTCGTGTCGACCACCATGTGACTGTGGAAACGATAGTTGATAAGGTTCAATTTAGTGCTGGTACAGGTAATACTTTATAACATTATCTGTAACAAACTGAAGTACCGCAAAACATATGCAGATCGGTCCCAAATGAGTTGATGCGGCTACACAAGGAAACAAGGTTGAGAGTGAACACAGAGCTAAACGAACGTTATGAAAGAGAAGGTGAGAACTTCCTCAACAAAATTTTGACTTGTGATAAAACTTGGCTTCACTATTATGAACCAGAATCAAAAAGACAAAGCGTGGATTGCAAGCACACGAACTCATCTGGCAAGAAAAATTCAAAACCCAAGCATCGGCAGGAAAAGTCATGTTGCCGGTGTTTTGGGATGCTGAAGGTCGAATTTTTTCTGATTATCTCTTAGAGCAGCGTGAGAGAGACGTCGTGGAACTCACAGGAGAGGTGTGATTCTCCAGGAACACAACGCACGTCCTCATATTGCTCAACTAACCCATGAAGCCATCGACAAAATGGGCTGGGAAGTACTGCCTCATCCTCCTTACAGTCATGATTTAACCCCTAGTGATTTCCATTTGTTTGGTGCACTGAAGGAGGCATTACGTGGGAAGAGGTTCCCAGACAACGAGGACGTGAAAAAGTTTGTGGGAAATTGGATCAAACATCAAGATAAAGCGTTCTTTGCAGCCGGAATAAAAAAGCTTGTAGCCCGTTGGAACAAGTGCATAAATCTTCAAGGGAATCATGTTGAAAAGTAGAAAAAGTATTGCTTTGTAAAAATAAACGTTTTTTTCTCCAGACCAATTTGTCTCTTTAATTATTGAATGACGCTCCTAATATAGAGACACCGAAAGTTTTTTACATAAAGGAAACATCGTAGTTAAAATAGAAACCAGAGACCGAGAGAGAAATATTGTGTGAGAGATTATAATTTCCGAATCATAAATGAAGAAAACTACAACAAATCGAACAGGGAACGATATCCAAAAGAAGAATGTACAACTGATTTCATTATCAAGAGACGAATCAGTTTTTACAGATATCATGAAGGATCGTGAGATCAAGATAAAACAACACCGTGCACAGTGCTATCTTGAATAAGGAAACAACGTCCATTGCGTACAATGAGATGCAACAATAGCTTAAAAACATTTGACATCGCCGAAACATAAACACAACAAATAAAATTTTTCGAAAAAGTGTTTCAAAGTGCACTTCAAATGAAGCTTATTGAAACGGAACGGTAAGACCCGTTTCAAAAATTTCGTCAGTATGGAATTTCCAAGTGTGTTCACAACACACAATTAATATAGAATGTTGCTTATTTGACGTAATAAGTGGCCTCTGGAGAAAATATGAGCTGAAATATATGCTTATTTGCTGTATAAAGATGCACCCATCAGTTCTCTATCCTCTCCTACGAAAGATTTTTTAATAAATAAGTGCGCAAATGAGTTTCCTAAGAAAGTTCCACTGGGAACCAGAATTAACATTATTGTGTATCAGTTTTGTCAACCGATCCGTAAAGTTGTAGTCAAGTATAGCAGAGATCTAAAATCAGACTCATGCCACTGGGTGTGGGTTTGCTGCTCTCTAAGGGTAATGGGTCACTTCCTCCCCCCCCCCCCCCCCCGCCTTCTCTCCACCTTTCGAACATCATGGGCGAATATGGTCAGCGGCTATGTTCACGCCTAGTTTCCGGCTGTCTGAGGGACTGCTCTGTTGAGTTTCCATGGCATTTTTGAATTCAGATATTTGATCGAGTAATTTCAATACGTAATGGTACCTACTCTTTTTCTTTCAGCGGTGTTATGTTACAGAAAGTGCAGCGCGATTTGGTTTTTGATGTCACCTATCTATTTTAGTATACAGAGTGCCGTTGAGGATGAACCATAACCACATGTATTAATAACTCATTGTACTTCGACTATTATCAGTTATTTAGTCACTAATTTGCAAATGTAAATGCTCGCGAGGTCTAAGGATATTATTCTGTCGAAATTACTGTCAGTCTTAACCTATGTAACACTCCGGTTTAATCTTACTGACTTATCCCGTTCGATCGGGATCTGATAGCACCCCAAAATAGATACTAATTAATGTGACCGTGTACCTAATGGGGCTGGCAATCGGATTGGACTGCTATGGAGTTGTTACATTCCATTTTGTCCTTCTCGAATGCTGTAATAATGAATGACTGGTGCCAAGAAGAACAACAACACAGCTTCATTAATCAATGAACTATATTCATCAAAAAAACACCAAAAGTAAGGAGACAGCCACTGCCTTCGTCGTACAGAATTAATAACGGCTAATCTCAGCACAGGCCTCTTCGTTGTTCATTATCGTCACACGCAAATTTTAATCACTGTAAACCAACACTGCAATCCAACACTGCAATCCAAATAATGCCGGCGCGGTAGACGCGAAAATACAAATATCGGCACTGAAATATCACTGAATCACACTAGTAATTGTACGTGTTCACTTTCCCGATATATTTCTAACACAAAGGGGTTAAACCACGGCGATGGCCACTCCCTTTGTCGGTACGGCCTTGCATTCCAGCAACAGACCTCCACCCGGCTCGGACCCCAGCGCGTACCACACACTACTGTCTCAACACTCGCTCTCGCTCTCGCCACCCGACGCACACTATCGATTGTTTGTCCTGTCGACCTGTGCTGTCGCAAAACTTATAGCAAGGGCCTACGGACCCCTTACACCAAGTAGCCGGTATGTAGGAACTTCGATCCTTTTTCCATGAGGTTAACCACTTACTGCAATAGTCGAATTAAATTCACAACGAAATTCTTAAATGGGACAAGCAAGTGCCTTCAGCAAACCATCTCTACCACTTCCCGATCCCTTTTTTTGGTATACTTCAGACGAGTTACGATTTTTTCTCTATACTTGAACTCAGTCTTAGTATGCAGACCATATCCACGTGGCCCTTATTTAGTGCCTATCAGTTAGCACTTTAATCCTTCTCGTAATACGCGAAATTACCTGTGGAATGACTACCTTTAGTTGTAGAGAATTTCTTTTCGTAGATTTAACACACTTTCACTCACGAAACAGGATTTGAGATTTACGTGTGTTCCTTCTGCTTATGCTCCGATGTATATTGTAATGGATTATGGGAACAAATACCACCAACAGCGCCACAGAGTGCTTGTTGACATGAAAATGTGCGTCATCAACAACATCTTCATCCCATTCTATCTACCCCAACTCCGTCTCAAACTTGAGATGCCACTGACAGCATTATTTCTTGTCCTGCTATGCATTTTAAGAGTCTCTCTGTTTAATTAACTGCCATGAGAGAGAAACTAAGATTAAATTACTGTCACCTGTGAATTGTACGAGTGTCCTTTGCGTTTCTTTTTCTTTCTGTGAATACGACTAGCAATTCAACGTTTTTGTTCGTAAGTAACCGCCATTCTTTGTGATAATGAACCGCTTCTCTTCTTGATTGCAATGTACGATTCCAATCCAGATCCGTTTCCAAACGTTAATCTCAAATCATCGACATGACTTACACATGTGTACCCGGAAAAAGGAAAATACCTTCTTCAAATGGCCTTCAGTTCGAAAACCGCGATGTCACATTCCACTGCAATTGCTCATTAATATATTAAAGTACCCGTTGCACTAATCATGACTGCTAATACTTTTACTGGGCCTGTTCCATAGAAATTTAAGAAACCACAAGCACTTAAACGCCCGCCGGGCAGAGGAGATCATGGATAGTGTTCGATCACTACTGTATAAAGAATTCTATCCGATTTCAGTTCGCAGGTGCTCAGAGCTCTTTCCATATTCTTGCAAGAAAGTAACACGCTCATCAAATAATGGATAATAGAGGTGAGAAATGGGCTCCGTGTGCTCGCTTTAAACTCGCCTGCGAGCCCTATGACTCCATCTCTGAACTCGCCGTCTCAGTGTGCTCGGAAACTCGACTCGTGAGTATATGAAGTATATATATACTCGTGAGTATATGTCCGAAAGAACAGATATCATCTTCATATATAGTTAAGGCTAACCGGCCATTGACCTGCTTCTCCTGTACTGGATGCACACGCATTGCCAGAACTCTTACGGGACTCGGTAAGATTGTCTGCCTCGAGTGATGAGTGTAATGGGCGGGGACGCTACGAATGTAGTGTGTGGACATTAAGTTGGGAATGTGGGTCTCACGGGGAGCGTACAAGGGATAAATCCCTGTAGTCGCACTATCCTCTGTGCCCTCGATGGCTCAGATGGATAGAGCGTCTGCATTGTAAGCAGAAGATCCCGTGTTCGAGTCCCGGTCGGAGCACAAATTTTCGACTGTCCCCGTTGATGTACATCAATGCCTGTCGACAGCTTAGGGTCTTGATTTAATTTTCATTTTATTCGACTCTTGAGTCTCCTCCGTTGCCCATTTAACTAAAACCTTTTCACTTGCATTTGTTTTCTGGTACAAGTGGGAAGGATAGCACATGAGTTAGAAAGTACAACCGCGGACCCGTGGCATTTCCACTGCGTAACCAGCCGTTGAGAATGACAGTTATGATACACCTATACAATGAATGTTTGGTTAGCAGTGAATATTGTTCTGTTTATACATACATTCATGTAGCTGTATGTACATATTATATACAGGGTTATTACAAATGATTGAAGCGATTTCACAGCTCTACAATAACTTTATTATTTGAGATATTTTCACAACGCTTTGCACACACATACAAAAACTCAAAAAGTTTTTTTAGGCATTCACAAATATTCGATATGTGCCCCTTTAGTGATTCGGCAGACATCAAGCCGATAATCAAGTTCCTCCCACACTCGGCGCAGCATGTCCCCATCAATGAGTTCGAAAGCATCGTTGATGCGAGCTCGCAGTTCTGGCACGTTTCTTGGTAGAGGAGGTTTAAACACTGAATCTTTCACATAACCCCACAGAAAGAAATCGCATGGGGTTAACTCGGGAGAGCGTGGAGGCCATGACATGAATTGCTGATCATGATCATGATCTCCACCACGACCGATCCATCGGTTTTCCAGTCTCCTGTTTAAGAAATGCCGAACATCATGATGGAAGTGCGATGGAGCACCATCCTGTTGAAAGATGAAGTCGGCGCTGTCTGTCTCCAGTTGTGGCATGAGCCAATTTTTCCAGCATGTACGCGTGAAACTTGCCCGCACGCGTCCAGCCGTTTCTTCGCTCACTGCAGGCCGACCCGTTGATTTTCCCTTACAGAGGCATCCAGAAGCTTTAAACTGCGCATACCATCGCCGAATGGAATTAGCATTTGGTGGATCTTTGTTGAACTTCGTCCTGAAGTGTCGTTGCGCTCTTATGACTGACTGATGTGAGTGAATTTCAAGCCCGACATACGCTTTCTCGGCTCCTGTCGCCATTTTGTCTCACTGCGCTCTCGAGTGCTCTGGCGGCAGAAACCTGAAGTGTGTCGTGACCATATGTCAATGAATGGAGCAACAGTGAATTTATGAAATCGCTTCAATCATTTTTAATAGCCCTGTATGTACGGGGTGAACATTAATAAAACCGACAAACTGCAGGGACGTGTTCCTGCCTGGAAATTGGAAATTTGTGGTAAGATTCTATGGGACCAAACTGATTAGGTCATCGGTCCCTATGCTTACACTTTACTTAATCTAACATAAACTTACTTACGCTAAGAACAACACATGCACCCATGCCCAAGGGAGGACTCGAACCTCCGACGGGGGGAGTCGCGCGAACCGTGACAGGGCGCCTAGATCGCACGGCTACCGCGCGCGGCTCCTGCCTGGAAATGGAAAAAAAAGGTCCTATGAACACGTGTCCGGAAAAGCATTGTTGCCACGATAGATAGCGCTGACGAATGTATATTCCTCTGACCACGTGTGTTTCAGTCTGTATGATTCATACAACGTTTTGTATGCAGCAGAATGGTCTAGTATTTATGTCAGGAGCAAGCTAAGATGGTTTTTGTGCACGGTCAGGCAGATGGAAACGGTCGAGAGGCATCACGACTATACCAAGACAAGTACCCCCGTAGACACCAACTATATCACACAACAATGGAAGCCGTCTTTGGGCGTTTGTGTGATCATGGGTGCAGGGAGGCGGTGGACTGTGCGCACATCAGAGCTGGAGGACCGGGTTCTGCAGCATACTGAGACGAACCCTACTACAAGCTCCAGGCAAGTGGCCCGCCGACATAGTGTAAGCCAAATTACGATCATGTGTATCCTGCATCACAGACGCTACTGTCCCTATTACGCGCAACGTGTGTAAGGATTATAAGTAGCGAATTCCCCATGACGGAGCATCGCTCCACTTCCGCTTTATTCACCAACACATCGACATCATCTTCCACGGCCGTTGAATAGGACGCGGAGACCCTGTAGCTTCGTCTGTTAAAATCACCGGTCTTAAACCCTCTGGACTTTTACCTCTGGGGGCATCTGAAAAGCGTTTGTATACTGAACCAGTTCATGATGTGCAGAGTCTTCAACGACGTGTTCACCCGTGACGCTGTTCGGAGAGAGGCAGGAACGTGCGAAAGATTGCAGCAGTCTATGTCGCAACTTGTGAACGCATGTACTGCATACCATGGAGGCCACTTTGAACATCTGTTGTTACGTGGATGCGTTGCAGGTCTGTACAGTGCTCCAGAACGATTTGTTGTCGTTGAATGCACACTGTCCATTTCAGGACCCATGTTCTAGGACACGTTTTCTTCCATTTAAAGTTAGGAAATATATATATATTTGTATATCTGCATGTGAATATGAAACTACAGTGGTGTCTAAAATTAAAGAAACAAACCACTGTTTCCAGTCTTGTGTCTATTTCACGGGCTATTCGTACAAAATGTCAACAAATGCCCTTACAGTCGTGTTCTGCACGGAAGATAGCATTCCAGTTAACGGATAACCAAGTCAACGATGACGTCAGGGCACCTGTCAAATGTAGCGTTTGCTGCGTAGTCCCACGTCCATAAATGCTGTGTATACAGTCACAATGTAGGCGCCTACTAGACTCTGCGGTGGAGGGCCATAAGAATAATGGAAACAGGACAGTTGCAAACCGATGTGGCCCCAACGCTTAATGTGAATCGTTGGGTTGTTTCTTGGATGTGGGGACAATTTATAGACACCGAAAGAGTACCCCGAAGACCAGAGCGGGGCCGACCACGTGTGGTATTAAAAAGAGAGGACCGTTATTTGGCTGTTAGCCAGAACATTTTGACCACCTGCTTAATAGCCGGTATGTCTACCTTTGACACGGATAACAGTGGCGACGCGTCGTGACACGGAAGCGTCATGTTTAGATCTGGGTAGTTGGGGGGGGGGGGGGGGGGGGGGGAAGGCCATCAATTTGAACTCGCCATATGCGACTCTTTCTCACAGGAGATGTTCAATATACCGTCCGTGGGCACGCATCAACCAAACGAAGAACACGTCCGTAGAGGATGAAGGCCAGGCAATTGGTCCATATCTGCCTATCCATTTATTGCCTAATCTGGTATTTAGAAGCCGACGGACATCAACACTAAAATGAGAAGGTGCTCCATCGTTCATGAAGTGTTTTGTCCCACAGCTAAAGGCACATCTGCCAACAGATCAGGTAGAACATTCTACACCAAATTATGACAATTTTGTCCGGTGAGCCTGGATGGAAGAAAGTGAGACCCTGCCACATAGTCACGAAAAATGGCCACCCAGACATTGACAGAAAATTTTTGTTGATGACTTGCTTCGACATTTGCGTGACGATTGGGGTCTGCCCTTACATGCCATTTGCAAAAATTTACAATCTGTCATCGCTGAAAGAAGGCCTCATCTGTGAACAGCACCGTTGCACTAAAATTATGGTTGACTCTTTATTGAATAAGCCATTCTCAGAAGAGTAACTGTGTAGGAGAATCAGCTGCTGATAGTGCCTGCACACGCTGTAAATGGCGCGGACACAGCTGGTCCTCGTGTAACAGTCGCCAGACAGTCATGTGGTCAACGTTCAATATTGCAGCTACATGTCTTGTACTGACACTAGGGTCGTCAACAGCAAGGAGAACTGCCTCCTCCTATTGTGGTGTCCTCGCCTTTTTAGGCCTCCCCCGGGAACGACTATCAAAGTTTAAGTGCCCCAGGTTCCCTATGTTGACGGTCAATGGCTTCAAACTTTTTCCTGTCGGGCACCTTCGTCTTGGAAGTCTCTCCCGGTACAAACGCTGAGCTCGAGCGCCATTACTATCACCTAATCCAAACATCAAATGGGCATTTGTTATCTCTGTATTTGTGTTCACTGCCACTGAACGAGCCACGTCTGTGATTAACTCAACGTAGCAATCCGTGTGCGTGACATGCAAAACAAAACACTGGAGGTGGACAACATAACCGACGTCAGCACCAAGAGTGCATGTCCCCCATGATTCTAACGTTCTGTTCTTGTGCATTTTCCGTGATTAAAGAGTTGGAGAAAATGAGTTGTAACAAGGGAACAAAGCGTTTCCAGACCCATGTTTTCGTTTAACATAATTTCTTCGTCTGCGTGTGAGGAATGTGTCCTGCAATGGATTCGCAACAAAAGCAATGAATCTCTGAATATGACACATTCCGAGATTCATTGTTTTTGTTGCAAGTTTCTTTTTTGATGGCAGCATATGCATTATATAAGATTCACTTCTTTTTAAATGCATAGAAACATTACGTATTATCCTCGCAGCTCTGCCTATATCCTTACCTTCATTTAGCAGCAACTCTGTGTAGTTCAAGATTTTAAACATGGCTGAAACAGCAACTGTTGAAATTCTTCACGATAAAGGATGACAGCCAAAACAGTTGCAGGATAAAAATTTCTCGGCGAAACCATCTGCCCTAGTGCTTTCACACTGTTGTCTTGGAAGTTCATAGGCGAAGTACTGCTGCTAAACTGTTCGTATTGACCCTGTGCTTATAGTCATGTGGTACAAATGGAGATATTGTCTTAATTATTAACGACGCCTTTGGCACAACTGTTTTATTAATCTCCATTGCATGATGTAATTTTAGTAAGTAACTAAAAGATTTCGTGCCTGTATTACTAATTTCACTGTTACTTAAGCTTCAGTGTTTCTCATTTCCGATGCTAAGGTTTTGCTAATGAAAGTGTCTTCCTGTTCACGATTTTTTACTTCTGATGAAGGTATATTTATATATACCGAAACCTTGGTCAAGAATTTTAATAAAAAATTTTATCCTGCTACTATTTTGGCTGTCATCCTTTATCGTGAACTCTGTGTAGGTTTCAGGAATTACTGTAACCAGTCACCGTTTCTTCTTCAATTTTTATTTATTTATGATCGGTTTCGAATCGCCTGGCGATTCATCATCAGATGATACAATTTAGTTTGGAGTATTGTGGGGGTCGTGCATCTGTGGCAAACATAGAGACGAAAAAGTGAGCACTGTATGTGGGAGGAATATTAAGATTGTAAGATTAATTTGATGGTATTACTCACTGCTTTTATTCTTGTCGCACGCACTGGTCTGGAAAACATAATGTATGCTTTCCAGTATCGTTAAATATCAAGCGAAACAGGCACTTTTCCACCGATGGCGACTACCACATACTTTGCAAACTATAAACAAACCAAAGAGTGTGGCAGTAGACAGAGGAATAAAAATGGATCTCTTCGAAGAACTAGAAATTTTCATGCATAACAATAAAACAACCCACACCATCTTAAATGAACAAACTGATTTAGCAAATAACCCATTCTTCCAAAATTTTAAAGAGTCCTTAAATTTGAAAAAAATTATAAATACTGTACTCATCCACTCCCATACCCATTTCCCACCTCGCTCATACCACACCTAAACACCATCCTCTCTACTTCTTTTTTTACACATACACACACACTCACTCTCTCTCTCACACACACACACACACACACAGACATACACACACACACACACACACACACACACACACACACACACACACACAATCTTCCTCTCTCTCTCTCTCTCTCTCTCTCTCTCCCTCTCTTCTGCCCTCCCATCCCTCCCTCCCTCTTCCTCACCCCCTCTCCCCTCCTCTCCCTATATGTACACTATACTCTTTATTGAGCAATCAGATACATGCCAAACATAACTTCACTACCAGAAATATTGTCCTAAACACTTTGTTGTAAATTTTGTAAATGGCATAAGAAAATTTTGCAATGTAAAAATATAACACTAATTTTTGTAAAGGAAGTAATGTAAGAAATATATATTTTGTTACGAATGCCACACAAAACAATAAATGAACAGAGAGAAAATACTGCCTCCACAAAAACTCTTTGGTGACAACAACAGCCACACTGTTTTGTTTGTTTATATTTTCTTAAGTATATGGGAGTCGCCATCGGTGGAAAAGTACCTGTTTCACTTGATATTTAATGATACTGGAAAGCATACATTATGTTTTCCAGACCAGTGCCTACCACAAGAATAAAAGCAGGGAGTAATACCATCAAATTAATCTTACAGTCTTAATATTCTTCCCACATACAGTGCTCACTTTTTCGTCTCTATATTTGCCACAGATGCACGACCCCCACAATACTCCAAACTAAATTGTATCATCTGATGATGAATCACTAGGCGATTCAAAACCGGTAATGAATAAACAGAAATTGAAGAAAAAACGGCGATTGTTTGCAGTAATTCCTGGAACCTTCAACAAGACAGTCGCAGTGTTCCAAATCCAGAGTGGATAAAAGTTTTACAACTCTGTGTTTTCTCTGGCCTTGTTCTTTGCTACTCCTCTTCCCTGCTTTCAGCTTACCATTTAAAATCGCGCCGCTCATGAAAATCATTTTACTTCATTCGGAGCAGATGTTAGTGCTTGCAATCACAGCGGTGTCCAAACAACATCCACATCCACTGACTATCGACAGCAGCAGCAACAAGAATCAAACGTCACTTATTGCACCAGTATTATCATCTCCTAGATCAGGCTAGGGAAGATCTGGACAAGTTAAGGAGGGAGAAGGGCAAAGAGAGGTGGGAAGTGGCAACAGGTAACAGAAGGAACAGGCCCAAAACTAAGTCTGACAGTTTTGTGGTGAATGTCAAAAATAAGTTTGACCCGTTGCTTCAGTTAGAAACTGATGAGCCTCAAGTAGAGGTAGGTGTAGACACGACACAACAAACTTTCAATAGGAGATTGAAAAAGAATGTAGGAAAGTCATCGAAAAGGAAGAAAGTTTTGTAGTTAGGCAGTTCTCATGCCAGAGGTGTAGGCCAACTTCTGCAGGAGGAATTAGGACCAGAATACCAGGTCACACATTTTTTCAAACCAGGTGCTAGTCTGGATCAGGTGACAGAGGATTTAGGTTCACTCTGTAAAGGATTTACCAGGGAAGACACCGTGGTTATTGTGGGAGGGCCAGGGAACAGCATCGACAGAGATCCTGGGTACAGTATAGAGTGTGACCTGGTAAAGATTGCGTCGGCATCGAGACACACCAATGTTGAGTTTGTATCTGTCCTGAGACACCATGACCGGCCTCATTTGAACTCTTCTGTTGGGGGAGTTAATTTGGAGTTGGAACGACTGCTTGGGTTGGGTGCGGGGGCTCATATTGGTGTGGTTCCTGTTGATTCTGTCAGTAGGTGGGACTATACCAGGCACGGCCTACATCTCAATAGGAAAGGGAAGGGGAAACTGGCTGGGGTAATAGCAGGAAATTTAAAGGGGAGAGGCACTGCCATGAATGGTAAAATACCAGTGGTTACAGGTGTTGGAGCAGCACCTGTTTTAGGATAGGTTAGACAGAAAGATGTCAAGTTCTACGAGAGGTCAGGATTGAAACAAATCTTCTGTTTAGGAAAGAAATTAAACAGCACAATTCTAGCACATTGGATCACCAATCACAGCTGTCAATTATAAATTTTCACAAATCACCAGAAATTTTATCTCCACCAAGTTGTATCTCAGTCCTAGGTAATTGCATTGATGAATTAAAGTCACTCAACCCAGTTGACATAATCTGCCTCTCTGAACACCATGTGACCACTGGTATAGGAACTAGGCCTAAGCACAATGAGAAACTCAGACAGGAGAGTACTGCAAATGTTAGAATAAGGAAAGGTTCTCATAAAAGTATAATTAAAAATAATGTAAGTATATTTCATCAAAATATTGGGAGTTTAAAGAATAAAATAGATGACCTTCTAGTTTGTTTAGAAGATTTAGAAGCTGAGGATGAAATAGATATACTATGCCTGTATGAGCATCACATTGTTACTGATATGGATAGGGTAAATGTAAGTGGATATAAGCTCTCTGCACATGTAATGAGAGAAAATATGGAGAAAGGAGGAGTTGCCATATATGTCAAAAGTTATCATTGTGCAAAAAGTATAGAAACAAAAAAGTTTTGTGTAGAGAAACATACAGAAGCATGTGCCTGTGAGCTTAAGTTAAATAAAGGCACATTTATAATTGTAACTGTATATAGGTCCCCATCAGGAAATTTTCATCTACTTCTGAAAAATTTGGACTCCTTGTTGTGCTATCTGTCAGACAGGGGGAAGCAGTATAGAAACAAAAAAGTTTTGTGTAGAGAAACATATAGAAGCATGTGCCTGTGAGCTTAAGTTAAATAAAGGCACATTTATAATTGTAACTGTATATAGGTCCCCATCAGGAAATTTTCATCTACTTCTGAAAAATTTGGACTCCTTGTTGTGCTGTCTGTCAGACAGGGGGAAGCAAATTATTATTTGTGGGGACTTCAATGTAGATTCTCTGAAAGAGGGTCATAGGAAAAATGACCTTGAATTATTACTCGGTTCTTTCAATTTGACACCCGTTATTGATTTTCCTAGTCGGGTGGTAAAGGATAGCAGCTCACTGATAGATAACTTCTTTATAGACCAAGATAAGTTTAACCAGCTAAATGCTCAGCCTGTTGAGAATGGTCTTTCTGATCATGGTGCACAGCTAGTTACAATATATGACATAGCTCCATTCAGCAATAGTAAACAGTCCTCCAAAGTAGTATGTTCAGTCAACAATTTAACAACTGCAAATTTCAGGGAAAGCCTACAGCAGTTAGACGGGATGAGGTGTACCGTGAACTTGATGCCAATTTAAAATATAATTTATTTCATGACATTTTTGTAAATGCATTTGAAAACTGCTTCCCCAGGAAAATAGTTAAATATACTCGTAAGAAACCTTGTAACAAACCATGGCTTACTAAGGGTATAAAAATACCTTGTAACCGGAAAAGGGAAATGTATCTGACAGCAAGAAAGAGTAGTGACCCAGAAACTATAAAAAATTATAAAAACTACTGTGTTATATTAAGAAAAGTTATTAAAAAATCCAGAAGTATGTGTATCATGTCCGAAATCAGCAACTCTGATAATGAAATTAAAACAATTTGGAATATTATTAAAAGAGAAACAGGTCAACCAAGAGCACAGGAAGACATAATTACCATCAAATTGAATGAAAACTTTATGAACAAAAAGTCAGAAGTTGAAAATATTTTTAATAAACATTTTCTAAATGTTGTGGATATAGTAGGATCCAGGTGTTCATTAGAAGATGCTAGGCTGTTAATGGAAGAGGCCATACCTATGCAATTTGATACAATTGAAATCTCACCCATTTCTCCCTCTGAAATTAGGAAAATAATAAACTTGCTTAAAAGCAAAAACTCATATGGAATTGATGGCATTTCCAGCAAAATAATAAAAGCTTGTTCTCAACAGATAAGTAAGATTCTCAGCCACCTGTGTAATAACTCTCTGGAACAGGGCATTTTCCCTGATAGACTGAAATATGCTATTGTTATACCTTTGCATAAAAAGGGGGATAGATCTGATGTCAACAATTACTGTCCAATCTCCCTTCTAACAGCTTTATCCAAAATTTTTGAGAAAGTAATGTATTCAAGAGTAGCTTCACATATCTGTAAAAATGAAGTACTAACAAAATGTCAGTTTGGTTTTCAGAAAGGTTTTTCAACAGAAAATGCCATATATGCTTTCACCAATCAAATTTTGAATGATCTGAATAACCGAACACCACCCATTGGGGAACAGGGCATTTTCCCTGATAGACTGAAATATGCTATTGTTATACCTTTGCATAAAAAGGGGGATAGATCTGATGTCAACAATTACTGTCCAATCTCCCTTCTAACAGCTTTATCCAAAATTTTTGAGAAAGTAATGTATTCAAGAGTAGCTTCACATATCTGTAAAAATGGAGTACTAACAAAATGTCAGTTTGGTTTTCAGAAAGGTTTTTCAACAGAAAATGCCATATATGCTTTCACCAGTCAAATTTTGAATGATCTGAATAACCGAACACCACCCATTGGGGAACAGGGCATTTTCCCTGATAGACTGAAATATGCTATTGTTATACCTTTGCATAAAAAGGGGGATAGATCTGATGTCAACAATTACTGTCCAATCTCCCTTCTAACAGCTTTATCCAAAATTTTTGAGAAAGTAATGTATTCAAGAGTAGCTTCACATATCTGTAAAAATGAAGTACTAACAAAATGTCAGTTTGGTTTTCAGAAAGGTTTTTCAACAGAAAATGCCATATATGCTTTCACCAATCAAATTTTGAGTGATCTGAATAACCGAACACCACCCATTGGGATTTTTTGTGATCTCTCAAAGGCTTTTGATTGTGTAAATCATGAAATTCTGCTGGACAAGCTCAAGTATTGTGGCATGAGTGGGAAAGTGCACAAATGGTTTAATTTGTACCTAACTGGAAGAGTGCAGAAAGTTGAAATAAGCAGTTCTCATAATATGCAAAGATCAGCACACAAGGGTCAGTCTTGGGTCCTTTGTTGTTCTTAATATATGTTAATGACTTGCCATTCTATATTCATGAAGAGGCAAAGTTAGTTCTCTTTGCTGATGATACAAGTATAGTAATTACACCTGACAAACAAGAATTAACTGATGAAATTGTCAATACTGTCTTTCAGAAAATTACTAAGTGGTTCCTTGTAAACGGACTCTCACTGAATTTTGATAAGACACAGTACATACAGTCCCGTACAGTGAATGGTATGATGCCATTAATAAATATAGACCTTAATCAGAAGCATATAGCTAAGGTAGAATATTTCAAATTTTTAGGTGTGTCCATTGATGAGAGATTAAATTGGATGAAACACATTGATGATCTGCTGAAACGTTTGAGTTCAGCTACTTATGCAATAAGGGCCATTGCAAATTTTGGTGATAAACATCTTAGTAAATTAGCTTACTACGCCTATTTTCACTCATTGCTTTCATATGGCATCATATTTTGGGGTAAAAAATTCATCACCGAGGGATAAAGTATTTATTGCACAAAAGCGTGTAATCAGAATAATAGCTGGAGTCCACTCAAGATCATCCTGCAGATATTTATTTAAGGATCTAGGGATATTCACAGTAGCTTCTCAGTATATATACTCTCTTATGAAATTTGTTATTAACAACCAAACTCAATTCAAAAGTAATAGCAGTGTGCATAACTACAATACTAGGAGAAAGGATGATCTT
Source organism: Schistocerca piceifrons (assembly GCF_021461385.2). Taxonomy (NCBI): domain Eukaryota; kingdom Metazoa; phylum Arthropoda; class Insecta; order Orthoptera; family Acrididae; genus Schistocerca; species Schistocerca piceifrons. Next base: position 694,805,433 of record NC_060141.1, read on the forward strand.
CACTATTCAAGATTAAATCTAACTTTGGCACAGAAGGGGCTGAATTATACTGCAACTAAAGTCTTTGGTAACTTACCAAATAGTATCAAAAGTCTGACAGATAACCAACAAGTATTTAAGAAGAAATTAAAAGAATTTCTGAATGACAACTCCTTCTACTCCATAGAGGAATTTTTAGATATAAATTAAGAAAAAAAGAAAAAAACAAACAAAAAATTATAAAAAAATAAAAAATAAAAAAATTAAAAAACACAAAAATGTTGTTATATTAATTTCAGTACGTTGTTAAATTAACTTAATTATGTCATGTATTGGAAAATTTGACTCGTTCCACATCATTACGAAATATCGTATTCATGATCCATGGAACTAGTATTAATCTAATCTAATTTAATCTACCAGAATAAGGTACAGCCTCACAACCAGCATCTGCAGTTTATAGAATTAATGGTTATGACAAAAAATTATGTATCAAATTGCATGTAACAAACACCACTTTTGTTAGAAAATCATTGTTTGTTACTTATAAAATACACTCTATGAAAGAAAAGAAAGACGCATCACGACGGAATTATCTGCACGAAACGGAAATCGGAATATGTGATGTTCATGTGCAGACAAATAAATGATTACAATTTCAGTAAAATTGGATGATTTAGTCAAGAGAAAAAGCTTCACAAAATTGAGCAACTCAAGAACGCGATAGTTCACCTGTGGCCCTTATGCAAGCAATTATTCTTCATGACACTGATCGATAGAGAAGTAGAATGTCCTCCAAAGGGATATCGTGCCAAATACTGACGGACTGGTGCGTTAGATCGTCAGAGTCCCGATCTGGTTGGAGGGTCCACCCATAATGTCCCAAGCATTCTCAGCTGGGCAGAGATCCGGCGATATTGCTGGCCAACGTAGGGTTTGTCAAGCACGAACACAAGCTGTCTGGTGCGTCTACAGACACGTCTTCGACCTGAGATCTCATTGGACTGTAACTGCCTTCAGTGCTTGGAACTCAGCCCCAAGACGCCGTCAAAGATGTGTCTAGAGACGGCCCAGGTAGCGATGGAATACCAACATGTCGATCGCCGTACGGACCGACAACCTGCAGTGATAGCCTGCTGTGCCTTTTCATTTCATAGTAGGACCCTTTGGCTACCAGTGGTGTGTCGACTATATTTTACGTCCCCTTTTGTTGCCTTTAATCGCAAGCCATCCTGAACATACTTTTCAGCAACCTAATGCCTTCCAGAACACGGAGAGAGTTTGTAAGGTAGGTATTCGTGCTTACCAAAAACTGCCTTGGCCAGCATGATCGCCCGATCTCTGCCCAGACAGGGACGTCTGGAGAATTGTGGGCACGGTTTTCCAATCAGTTTGGGACTTTAACAATCCAATGCTCCAGTTGCACAGAATTTCTCAGAAGGTCATCCCAAAACTCTAGCAGTCACTGCCAAGCAGAATAAATGATTGCATCGGGGTCAGAGGTGGACTAACGTTTTATTAACCCACTTAATTTGTGAAGCTCTTTCTCTTGAATAAATCACCCACTTTTTCCAAAATTGTAATCATTTATTTGTCTGCACATGTACATCTGCCGATTTCCGTTCCATTCGGATAACTGATTCATGGTGCGTCGTTTTCTGTCTTAGTGTGTATTTTAATGTCTTCATAAAGAAAAGGACAAGCACCAGTTACTCCGAGGAATTAAGAAAAATGAAGTGGAGAGAAATGCTCATCAAAAGTTGGGCCAAATGAAAAATAACAGGAAATTGGGAAGAACAGTTTACCATTGTGAACTCCATGCACAGTCTCAGAATCAAGGAAATTACCATTCTGTAAGAGCAGCAACCAACACTAGTTCACATACAGCTTTGAAGCCTACAGTTACACTTCAGAGTAGTGTTGTGCAGACGACTTTCCCTATGTTTACAGAGTTCAACTCAGATTAGATTTCTACTCTGTATTTCGCTTACTGCGAGTCTGCTGTCATCCACAGGTAGTTCGATTATCACTTTCCATCGTCTAGTAACTTGCCGCCAAATCCGGGCCTGCACTGTTTTTGAACGTTATGACAGTTTTGCTGTACTCAACTTTCACCAAAGTGTCAGCCATAGTTTGTGGATTCGGGAATCTGAACTCGACGTTCTCGTTGAGTGACACCGTCTACTCAGGTAACGAACGATTTGTGCTACTGTGTTGGGTGACATTAAATGGGAGATACTGTTCTGAATTTTCAGAAGTATGTAGAATTAACAAAAATAAAGATAGATATGTAGATGTGATGTGATGGAAACGAAACTGCAAAGTTTCATGGTTGGCACGTGCTACAAACGCTAATATACACTCCTGGAAATGGAAAAAAGAACACATTGACACCGGTGTGTCAGACCCACCATACTTGCTCCGGACACTGCGAGAGGGCTGTACAAGCAATGATCACACGCACGGCACAGCGGACACACCAGGAACCGCGGTGTTGGCCGTCGAATAGCGCTAGCTGCGCAGCATTTGTGCACCGCCGCCATCAGTGTCAGCCAGTTTGCCGTGGCATACGGAGCTCCATCGCAGTCTTTAACACTGGTAGCATGCCGCGACAGCGTGGACGTGAACCGTATGTGCAGTTGACGGACTTTGAGCGAGGGCGTATAGAGGGCATGCGGGAGGCCGGGTGGACGTACCGCCGAATTGCTCAACACGTGGGGCGTGAGGTCTCCACAGTACATCGATGTTGTCGCCAGTGGTCGGCGGAAGGTGCACGTGCCCGTCGACCTGGGACCGGACCGCAGCGACGCACAGATGCACGCCAAGACCGTAGGATCCTACGCAGTGCCGTAGGGGACCGCACCGCCACTTCCCAGCAAATTAGGGACACTGTTGCTCCTGGAGTATCGGCGAGGACCATTCGCAACCGTCTCCATGAAGCTGGGCTACAGTCCCGCACACCGTTAGGCCGTCTTCCGCTCACGCCCCAACATCGTGCAGCCCGCCTCCAGTGGTGTCGCGACAGGCGTGAATGGAAGGACGAATGGAGACGTGTCGTCTTCAGCGATGAGAGTCGCTTCTGCCTTGGTGCCAATGATGGTCGTATGCGTGTTTGGCGCCGTGCAGGTGAGCGTCACAATCAGGACTGCATACGACCGAGACACACAGGGCCAACACCCGGCATCATGGTGTGGGGAGCGATCTCCTACACTGGCCGTACACCACTGGTGATCGTCGATGGGACACTGAATAGTGCACGGTACAACCAAACCGTCATCGAAACCATCGTTCTACCATTCCTAGACCGGAAAGGGAACTTGCAGTTCCAACAGGACAATGCACGTCCGCATGTATCCCGTGCCACCCAACGTGCTCTAGAAGGTGTAAGTCAACTACCCTGGCCAGCAAGATCTCCGGATCTGTCCCCCATTGAGCATGTTTGGGACTGGATGAAGCGTCGTCTCACGCGGTCTGCACGTCCAGCACGAACGCTGGTCCAACTGAGGCGCCAGGTGGAAATGGCATGGCAAGCCGTTCCACAGGACTACATCCAGCATCTCTACGATCGTCTCCATGGGAGAATAGCAGCCTGCATTGCTGCGAAAGGTGGATATACACTGTACTAGTGCCGACATTGTGCATGCTCTGTTGCCTGTGTCTATGTGCCTGTGGTTCTGTCAGTGTGATCATGTGATGTATCTGACCCCAGGAATGTGTCAATAAAGTTTCCCCTTCCTGGGACAATGAATTCACGGTGTTCTTATTTCAATTTCCAGGAGTGTATAAGATGGAACAAAGGCGGTGCGTGTTATCCTAGACAGAGTAAAAAAAAGAAGGTGCCCCGGTACGTAAGTGGCTGTGCAAAATATGGAGTTAGAAGCCCACAGTAAAGAGATGGAGCACATCTGATAAGAATACGAGAACAAGCAGTACAAGAAGCATTGAACATGTAGCAGATGAGGACGAGGTCAAGGACGACAAACAATGGTTTGCGGAAGATGCGACGTCCGGCGATAGCTGTAAACACTCAGTTTACAAATGGGTGCGTAGCTTTATTAGTACTTCTGCGCATCAGTTAACAGAGCACGCTAATTTGTTAATGCATTATGTTCCTCACACTGTCTGGCCATCCTCGCTAGTTACATCTCTAAACAGAACAGTATTCAGGTCAGTTTGAATGTGCATGTCATAATCGACCTATACCGTAGCAAAGTACAGTGTGTTGTACTGCTCACAAAACATTAATTGCCTTGCATCTGTACTGAATGAAATGGTTTAGTGTTTCCTCCGGGTCATTTGATCGATACACGAAATTACATTTCATTGTTAACGCAGTAACAGAACAAAACATAATTTCGTAATTACCCATTCTCTGCGTTATTAGCGAAGTTGATGACTTGCACAGCTGGTAACTTATGCTACGTACATAAGAAGCGTGACAGGGCGCCTAAAACTTACACAGTTCTCATTCATCTTATACAACGCAGATTCACCCCTTAGAATGACAGCAACGTAGTAACTTCAGGAATATAATTACCATAACATGAGCGGGAAATTGTCTGCATCACTCTTCCAGCCATAATGCTGCATAGACAACGAAGATGCACCCGTTACAATGAATAAAACTAAATATTTTGACAATTGTGTGCAGGAACAGAATTAGAACCACATTAGTGGAAAATTGTCTGCATTTGTCTTACAGCCATAATGCTGCATGAACATTTTATAATTTATGGCAGACTATTTTACCAAGAATCCATCACATCAAGGAAAAGCGTTCCGCATAATCACATAATCTGCTGTTTATAATAATCGAAAAGAATTTCTGTATGTTGTACGTCATCTTGGCGACCTCCTCGCCATGGTACGTCGGGCACTGCTAGGGTAGACAGTGAGAGCAGTCTGCCAATCGTTCATCTTTGTTTTCTTAATTACTTTAAGTACTTCAGCCGTGCTGCTGTTCCTTTTGATGACTCCGCTAAGTTGGTCGAAGGTAACCTCGGCTGTAAAGAAGCAGCTAAATTGGGAAAAAGGATAAAGGATGGCCACTAACCAAAAACCGAAGGAATTAAACCTAAAAACAAATTATCAGCAGCAAATAACTACTACAATAATACACTGGGTGGGCAAAATAAAACTGTCTTGGAAAATATTTCATGGATATTAAAGTAGGCAACCAACTTAATCTTCTGCATTTGGAGTGGATGGTGTTACGTGGGTTGCCTATCCGCAGGTGTTTGAAATATTTTACGGCCCAGTTGTGTGAGGAGCAGTCAAATGAAAACAAGCCAGACGGAAAAATGTAAGTAAACTGTTTATCGTTTGAAAAGTAATCACCGTAACTGTTAATACCTTTACCCCACTAGTGAGACCAGACAATCAATGCCTTCACGGAAAGGTATTTGCGGTTGCCTGAGAAACCATTATCGTTAGCAGCCGTGCCCGCTTCGTGCAATGGTCCACATGTTGCTAATGTTGTTACGAGTACGCTGCAGAAGTTTCGCTGGGAAGCCGCTACACATCCTCCATACAGTCCCGATCTCCCTCCAAGCGATACCATGTTTTCGAAGCCCGGAAGCACATTCCTGCCCTTTGATTTGCTTCGAATGAAGAGGTTCACGTCTGGGTACAATCATGGTTCCAAAGGCAACAGCAAACTTTTTTCGATGAAGACTTTGACAACCTTGTCTCACAATGGGATAAAGGCATTAACTGTTATGGCGATTTCTGTTGAAATAATAAATAGTTTACTAACTTTTTTTATTTGTTTCGTTTTCATTGGGCTGCCCCTTACATTTTGATCACCCAGTGTATTGGCTTGAACATAAATCTTTCTAATGTTTCAAAATGTACAGAAGAGAGGAGACTAAATCATTAAAAAAGAGGAAAGTATACAAAAAGAGGTATTGAAATGAAAATTAAAAGCCGCGCGGAGTGGCTGTGCGGTTTGAGGCGCCATTTCACGGATGCGCGGCCCCTCCCGCCGGAGGTTCGAGCCCTCCCAGGGGCACGGGTGTGTGTGTTGTTCTTGGCATAAGTTAGTTTAAGTAGTCTGTAAGTCTAGGGACCGATGATCTCAGCAGTTTGGTCCCTTAGGAATTCACACAAATCTGAACATTTTTTTGAAAATTATAACACCTGCAGCCATCTCTCTTGCACTTAGTTTATTTATGCAACCAATTTCGGTGTTTCATTACACCATCTTCAGAATAACAGTAGTCGTTTGATGGACGAAATGATGGTGTCGTGTAAACCAGAGATCTACGGGCACTGACTATTTAATGTTGGCTACTGTCATGACTGCTTTGGTTTTCTCGCAATTTACATTTGTCAAAGGGCGTGAAGAGGATGTAATGGAGCACATAAACTGTTTGCGTAAACAAATTAAATGCGAAAGAGACGACTGCAGGTGCTTTAATTTTCGTTTCATACTGAACAGCCAAAGTCCTTGACACAATCTATTACAGGAACATATGAAAAGAGCTATTATTTGGATGAGTGTTGCTTATCAGTGATTTGCCGAATCTTCCATAGCCTACTCGCCAGTGATGTTTGTTTACATATATATCTGTCTTCGCCAGCTGATTAACTGCAATCGTTAAAAAAATGGTTCAAATGGACCTGTCTGAGGTCATCAGTCCCCTACAACTTAGAACTACTTAAACCTGACTAATCTAAGGACATCACACACATCTATGACCGAGGCACGATTCGAACCTGCGACCGTAGCGGTTCCGGACTGAAGCGCCTAGAATCACTGGGCACCGCGGCCGGCTGGAATCGTTAGACAGCTGGCATAATCTGCCGACATTTGCCACAGTGGAATGCTGAGCAGACAGTGTCTCAAATATTTATGATTTAATAGCTTCCCTCTGTCTTCAAACCAGCAGATAGCGGAAGCGACCACCAAGAACGACTGTATACCTTTCCATATGACTCGGTGACGTAACTCCTCTTTGGAAATTGGAGCAACATTGTGACTTCTATATCACAACGTGCGACGGCTTGTGGAATAATCAATGTTCAGTTAATCTTTCACCAGGGCCAAGTTCGCTGGGTTGTAACAGCAGACCTGAATATTCTTCATTCATTAAAATTATAAACATCGACCCGCCAGGTAAGCCGAGGGCGCTAATGCGCTGCCTCCTGGACTCGGGTAGGCGATCCGGCCCTGGATCGAATCCGCCTGGCCTGGATGTGGTTTTTAGGCCGTTTTCCATATCCCACTAGGTGAATACTGGGCTGGTCCCCAAGTCCCGCCTCAGTTCCACGACTCGCAGACATCTGAAAAATTGTTAGCACTATTTCATGGCTTACACTAGATGCAGACAGCTGGGGTACAATAATTCCGTGCCGGGCGGGGGGTGGGGGGGGGTTGGGGGTACAGGGTCGTGACAGGATGAGCATCTGGCCACTCTGTGACACCAACATCGCCAAATCCATAGTAACAAGGTCAGCCCCGCATTGCCATGGGACAAAGAAATAGATGATGATTAAAATTATAAATATGCTCTAAAATCATAATGGCGCATAGAAAATGGATCTGGACGTAACCAGACTACAGAAAAATTTGCCAAACTGTTTAGGCTCCAACGGGAGCACTGGCGTCCCTAGCATGGCGTACATTGCAATGACGTGGCTTCATACATTGAAACCTGATAATCATGTGAAACAATCACAGCAGCAGTTATAACAGTCAGTTGGACTATCTACATCTACATCTACATGATTACTCTGCAATTGACATTTAAGTGCTTGGCAAAGGGTTCATCGAACCACAAAAATACTATCTCCCCACCATTCCACTCCCGAACAGCGCGCGGGAAAAACGAATACTTAAACCTTTCTGTTCGAGCTCTGATTTCTCTTATTTTATTTTGATGATCATTCCTACCTATGTTGGTTGGGCTCAACAAAATATTTTCGCATTCGGAAGAGAAAGTTGGTGACTGAAATTTCGTAAATAGATCTCGCCGCGACGAAAAACGTCTTTGCTTTAATGGCTTCCATCCCAACTCGCGTATCATATCTGCCACACTCTCTCCCCTATTACGTGATAATACAAAACGAGCTGCCCTTTTTTGCACCCTTTCGATGTCCTCCGTCAATCCCACCTGTTAAGGTTCCCACACCGCGCAGCAATATTCTAACAGAGGACGAACGAGTGTAGTGTAAGCTGTGTCTTTAGTGGATTTGTTGCATCTTCTAAGTGTCCTGCCAATGAAACGCAACCTTTGGCTCGCCTTCCCCACAATATTATCTATGTGGTCTTTCCAATTGAAGCTGTTCGTAATTTTTACACCCATGTACTTAGTTGAATTGACAGCCTCGAAAATTGTACTATTTATCGAGTAATCGAATTCCAACGGATTTCTTTTGGAACTCATGTGGATCACCTCACACTTTTCGTTATTTAGCGTCAACTGCTACCTGCCACACCATACAGAAATCTTTTCTAATTCGCTTTGCAGCTGATACTGGTCTTCGGATGACCTTACTAGACGGTAAATTACAGCATCATCTGCGAACAACCTAAGAGAACTGCTCAGATTGTCAGCCAGGTCTTTTATATAGATCAGGAACAAGTGACTATCGTGAAAAGTTCGAAATTTTACTCTAATCTGAGAATGTTTCGTACAGGTTACGAAAGAAATTTTTGACACTATGCCTGCGTAGAGGCTGTGGGGACCACTTTGAACAACTGTAGTGATTATACGGTGCAGTCACATTGATGTGACCGCCTGTCGAAACCCCGAATGACAACTTTTGCAGCTCGGACAGTTGCGAGACGCGCATGAAGAATATCAATGAGATTGTGCAAGGAGCCAACAGGGATGTGGAGTCACTCCGACTTCAGTGCCGTGCGCAGTTGCGCTTGGTTCCTCGGTTGAGGGTACATGACGTGAACAGCCGACTCGAGATGTTCCCAGAGATTCTCGCTTGGGTTTAAATCCGGGGAGTTTGGTGGCCAGTAGAGTACGGTAAACTCATCCTGGTGATCCTCGAAACACGCATGTACATTGCGAGCTGTGTGACACGTTGCGCTCTCCTGCTGGTAGATGCCTACGTGCCGAGGGAAAACTGATTGCATGTAGGGGTGGGTATGGTCCTCAAGGATAGATTCATACTTACGTTGATCCACTGTGCCTTCCAGGATGATGAGATCACCACAACGTTCCCTCCTTGTTTGTTTTCAGGTGTTTCATGCCATACACGCCAACAGGTGTCTGTTAGATGGAAAATAAAACGTGACTTATCTGGAAATTCCAAGTGTCGCCATTTGTGGTATTGGCGTGCAAATTCCAGCTTTTGTTGCTGATGAACACAGTGAGTATGGGTGCATGAACCTGACGCCTGCTGCAGCTGCCCATACTCAGCAACGTTCGCTCAATGATCGTTGAGGAGACATTGTTGGTAGTCCCTTGCTTCATCTGGGTTATCTGTTACTAAAAAGTCGCACGTATATTCGCGTGCACACATCTCTGCAGACATCATTACCCCTGCCACGTATGGCCCGTGGTGCACCTCAGTTGCCTCGACGCCAGCTTTGGGTATCGCCATTTTCTAATGCATGATGTACACTCCTGGAAATTGAAATAAGAACACCGTGAATTCATTGTCCCAGGAAGGGGAAACTTTATTGACACATTCCTGGGGTCAGATACATCACATGATCACACTGACAGAACCACAGGCACATAGACACAGGCAACAGAGCATGCACAATGTCGGCACTAGTACAGTGTATATCCACCTTTCGCAGCAATGCAGGCTGCTATTCTCCCATGGAGACGATCGTAGAGATGCTGGATGTAGCCCTGTGGAATGGCTTGCCATGCCATTTCCACCTGGCGCCTCAGTTGGACCAGCGTTCGTGCTGGACGTGCAGACCGCGTGAGACGACGCTTCATCCAGTCCCAAACATGCTCAATGGGGGACAGGTCCGGAGATCTTGCTGGCCAGGGTAGTTGACTTACACCTTCTAGAGTACGTTGGGTGGCACGGGATACATGCGGACGTGCATTGTCCTGTTGGAACAGCAAGTTCCCTTGCCGGTCTAGGAATGGTAGAACGATGGGTTCGATGACGGTTTGGATGTACCGTGCACTATTCAGTGTCCCCTCGACGATCACCAGTGGTGTACGGCCAGTGTAGGAGATCGCTCCCCACACCATGATGCCGGGTGTTGGCCCTGTGTGCCTCGGTCGTATGCAGTCCTGATTGTGGCGCTCACCTGCACGGCGCCAAACACGCATACGACCATCATTGGCACCAAGGCAGAAGCGACTCTCATCGCTGAAGACGACACGTCTCCATTCGTCCCTCCATTCACGCCTGTCGCGACACCACTGGAGGCGGGCTGCACGATGTTGGGGCGTGAGCGGAAGACGGCCTAACGGTGTGCGGGACCGTAGCCCAGCTTCATGGAGACGGTTGCGAATGGTCCTCGCCGATACCCCAGGAGCAACAGTGTCCCTAATTTGCTGGGAAGTGGCGGTGCGGTCCCCTACGGCACTGCGTAGGATCCTACGGTCTTGGCGTGCATCCGTGCGTCGCTGCGGTCCGGTCCCAGGTCGACAGGCACGTGCACCTTCCGCCGACCACTGGCGACAACATCGATGTACTGTGGAGACCTCACGCCCCACGTGTTGAGCAATTCGGCGGTACGTCCACCCGGCCTCCCGCATGCCCTCTATACGCCCTCGCTCAAAGTCCGTCAACTGCACATACGGTTCACGTCCACGCTGTCGCGGCATGCTACCAGTGTTAAAGACAGCGATGGAGCTCCGTATGCCACGGCAAACCGGCTGACACTGACGGCGGCGGTGCACAAATGCTGCGCAGCTAGCACCATTCGACTGCCAACACCGCGGTTCCTGGTGTGCCCGCTGTGCCGTGCGTGTGGTCATTGCTTGTACAGCCCTCTCGCAGTGTCCGGAGCAAGTATGGTGGGTCTGACACACCGGTGTCAATGTGTTCTTTTTTCCATTTCCAGGAGTGTACTTTAACCACTTCGGCACGTGAACAGTTTACAGACTTGCCGTTTCGGAAATACTTCCACCCTTGGCCCGAAAACCACTGATCATGCCCTTTTGGACGGCAGATAAATCTCTTCGTTTCCTCATTATGAAAACGACTGCATTGTCTTCCGCGTCCTCCGACACATTTTATATACTCTCCACTGCTAGTGCTGCCATCTGTCGTCGGTGAATGGTTGTTGCACGTTCACGGCGAATATAGGCGGTGGTCACAATAATGTGGCTGGACCATGTAGCATCTTGCGCTACTAGTGCGCATAAATACAACTATTTCCAAAATGTGATACAATGGAACACCTACAGCCACGATGTTATCTATTATATGGCTACCAGTTTTGGTGCTTCAGTACACCACCTTCAGGCCTTAACTGAGGCTGAGGGGGTTAACTCGTATCTTATACGAGATTATATCAGTTTATTATTATTATTTCGTGTCAGAAGCAAACTAAAACATTTTTGCATACATTACTACAGACATTACGGTTTATAAATTAAACCAGTCAAAGAATAAAATAGCTCTATATACATATAGAATATATTAACAAACATTGCTTAATTTAACTGTACAGTAGATGCTCAAAAATTAGCAACATCCAGTGCACTTTGTGTAGCATTTACAAGCTCTTCTATAGTGCACACAGCTGGAGGTAATGTGCATTGTAGCGGATGTGATGATGTCTGCTCGGCAGATGCACAGTCACACTCGAGAAAGACCACCTGGAAGCCCCACCTCTACAGGTTGCTCTTCGATATTGTGACACAGGAGCGCAGCGGATTAAATGATTTCCATGTGGACCATTTATCTGTGTGGCATGACGGAAGAGCTTCTTGTGGAATCAGCCACTCCTCCAGATGGCATCTGGCCTGCCATATCTTCTCCCGATGTTGGTGTGGAGTGTCAGCAAGTGCTTCTGTGCTGTGAAGAAAGCTCTTTCTAGACAGAAATCGATGCTACGCCGGTTGATGGCCATGTAGTGGGTGGGCTTTGGATGTTAATTCCTTTTTCATTTCAGTTTTTGCTGCTGTAACCGTCGGATGTCCGGAGGGGCTATGCGGGATAAGTGGTGCAGTTTTCCCACGGGTGTGGCTCTCAGACAACCCGTGCTGATACGACATGTCTCGCTCAGAGCAACATCAACTTTCTTGGTATGTGTAGATCTGCACCATACTGGGCAAGCGTACTCAGCTGCAGAGTAGCATAGTGCTAATGCGTATGTCCACACTGTATTTGGTTGTTCTCCCCATGTTCTTCCTGTCAGCTTTCTAACATCATTCTTCCTGGCAGCCACCTTTTGCTTTGTTTTAAGCAGTGCTCGTTGTATGTAAGAGCACGGTCCAGAGTGACCACAACGTATTTTGGTGTCTTGCAATGTTCTAGAGATGTTCCTTCCCAATCTATCTGTAACGTTTTGCTAGCTTGTTTGTTTCTAAGGTGGAAGCGCAGGTCTTGTTTTTAGATGGATTTGGTTTCAGCTGATTGTCCCCGTAATAGATACACAATTTTTTCAAAGCATCAGTGAGCTTCTGCTCCACACTCTCAAAGCGATATCCTTGAGCTGTGATAACACAATCATCTGCATATATGAAGCTTTGTGTTCCTTCTGGTAACGGCTGGTCGTTAGTGTATACAGGGTGGTCCATTGATCGTGACCGGGCCAAATATCTCACGAAATAAGCATCAAACGAAAAAACTACAAAGAACGAAACTCGTCTAGCTTGAAGGGGGAAACGAGATGGCGGTATGGTTGGCCCGCTAGATGGCGCTGCCATAGGTCAAACGGATATCAACTGCGTTTTTTAAAATAGGAACCCCCATTTTTTATTACATATTCGTTTAGTACGTAAACAAATATGAATGTTTTAGTTGGACCACTTCTTTCGCTTTGTGATAGATGGCGCTGTAATAGTCACATACGTATAAGTACGTGGTATCACGTAACATTCCGCCAGTATTTTCTTCGTGATACATTACCCGTGTTAAAATTGACCGTTTACCAATTGCGGAAAAGGTCGATATCGTGTTGATGTATGGCTATTGTGATCAAAATGCCCAACGGGCGTGTGCTATGTAAGCTGCTCGGTATCCTTATCCAAGTGTCAGGAGCGTTCACCGGATAGTTACGTTATTTAAGCAAACAGGAAGTGTCCAGCCACATGCGAAACGTCAACCACGACCTGCAGCAAATGATGATGCCCAAATAGGTGTTTTAGCTGCTGTCGCAGCTAATCCGCACATACGTGCCAGACAAATTGCGCGAGAATTGGGAATCTCGAAAACGTCGGTGTTGAGAATGCTACATCAACGTCGACTGCACCCGTACCATATTTCTATGCACCAGGGATTGCATGGCGATTACTTTGAACGTCGTGTACAGTTCTACCACTGGGCACAAGAGAAATTACGGGACGATGACAGACTTTTTGCAAGCGTTCTATTTAGCGACGAAGCGTCATTCACCAACAGCGGTAACGTAAACCGGCATAATATGCATTATTGGGCAACGGAAAATCCACGATGGCTGCGATAAGTGGAACATCAGCGACCTTGGCGGGTTAATGTATGGTGCGACATTATGGGAGGAAGGATTATTGGCCCCCATTTTATCGATGGCAATCTAAATGGTGCAATGTATGCTGATTACCTACGTAATGTTCTACCGATGTTACTACAAGATGTTTCACTGCATGACAGAATGGCGATGTACTTCCAACATGATGGATTTCCGGCACATAGCTCGCGTGCGGTTGAAGCGGTGTTGAATAGCATGTTTCATGACAGGTGGATTGGTCGTCGAAGCACCATACCATGGCCCGCACGTTCACCGGATCTGATGTCCCCGGATTTTTTTCTATGGGGAAAGTTGAAGGATATTTGCCATCGTGATCCACCGACAAAGCCTGACAACATGCGTCAGAGCATTGTCACTGCATGTGCGAGCATTACGAAAGGCGAACTACTCGCTGTTGAGAGGAATGTCGTTACACGTATTGCGAAATGCATTGAGGTTGACGGACATCATTTTGAACATTTGTTGCATTAATGTAATATTTACAGGTAATCAAGCTGTAACAGCATGCGTTCTCAGAAATGGTAAATTCACAAAGGTACATGTATCAGATTGGAACAACCGAAATAAAATGTTCAAACGTACCTACGTTATGTATTTTAATTTAAAAAAACCTACCTGTTACCAAATGTTCGTCAAAAATTGTGAGCCATGTGTTTGTGACTATTACAGCACCACCTATCACAAAGCGAAAAAAGTGGTCCAACTAAAACATTCATATTTCTTTACGTACTACACGAATATGTAATAAAAATGGGGGTTCCTATTCCAAAAAACGCAGTTGATATCCGTTTGACCTATGGCAGCGCCATCTAGCGGGCCATCCATACTCCATAGCGCCATCTGGTTTCCCCCTTCAAGCTAGGCAAGTTTCGTTCTTTGTAGTTTTTTCGTTTGACGCTTATTTCGTGAGATATTTGGCCCGATCACGATCAATGGACCACCTTGTATATTAACCAGAGTGGGTGCCAGCACACTGCCCTGTGGTAACCCGTTTTCTGCTGCCTCCATCTGTTTCTTTGTCCTTGATATTCCACAAAATATCTTAGATTCTGCAGTAGATTTCTAGTCATACGTGTTAGTTGGTAATCCTTGCTGACGTTGTATAACTTCAGCAACAAGAGTCTATGTTTGACAGTGTCGTAGGCTGCTGAGACATCTATAAACACAGCTCCTGTGATCTGTTGTCTTTCGAAACCGTTCTCTATATGCTGTGTCAGATACAACACCTGTGCTGTGCAGCTCTTCCCTTGTCTGAATCCTGCTTGTTGAGGGATCAGTAATGGGTCTATCATCTGTTACTCTTTCGAAGAACACCTTTTACAATACCTTATACAGGTGGCATAGAAGGGAGATAGGACTATAGCTTTTGGGATGATACCGGTCTTTTCCTGGCTTATGTATAACTAAGAATTTAGCTTTCCTCAAGGATTTAGATATCTTGTAGCTCTTGATACAATTATTCATTAGTTCGAGTAGCCAGCACTTTACGCCTGGACCAAAGTTCTTGATCTGTTCAGTTCTTATACCACCTACCTTTGCTGCTCTTCCGACTTTGCACTTGTTTAGAGCCGAGTCGATGTCGTTCAGACTGAAAGATCGAGACAGAAAGTTTCCCTCTTGCTCATGCTCCCTTTCCAGGGTTCGTCTCCCAATTTTACTGGTACTGTCAGATTTACCATTTTTCAAGAGTTGGTATGCAATGTGGTCTGCCTTCACATTTGTATGTGTATTTGATTGGGAGAAATCGTTGTTGAGACATCGTAACACTCTCCACGCTTTTTGGCTGCTTCTACTCATTTCACATTCTGTCATCAGTGTAATCCACTGTTCTCTCCTCGCCTCAGAGGTTGGGGAGAGAATATTCTGTGCAGCGAGATAAGTTTCCTCGCTATAAGGATTTTCTTCATATAGCCGATAATATTCGTCCAGCAGACCAAGTATTTCAGGTGTCACGACGTGCAGGTACATTGGCCTACACCCTCTCGGATTGATGCATGGGAGCAGTATTTTACAGTTTGAAGAAAGCTCTCATACTCTTCGGGTAAGGGTGACAGACTTAATCTCCTTGTCCAGCATGTTAGAAAATTTCGTCCAATTAGCTTTCTTGAAGTTGTATCTCCGTTTGAAACTCACCTCCTTTGGCCTTATTTCTGGGAGAACTCGACATAGCAGTGGCCTGTGTTGCGTCTCTGGTATGGGCAAGCCCGTTGATTTGGAGCATAGCTGTGCGATTTTTTCACTCACAAAGAGGAAGTCAGGGTTAGATCCACGCTGCCACCTGCCCCTGTTGAAGGAAGGGGGCAGCTTGCTGTCATGTATAAGAGACAACTGGCAGGAATCATCCCAGGAGAGGACTGCCATGTTCTTTATCTTAATATCCGCACACGTGACTATGGCTGTTAAAATCACCGATCACTATAGACGTCTAGCTGTTGTGGAAGTTACTAGGTGGTCTGAAGGAAAATGCAGCAGAAGGGGTCTTATATACAGAGGTAACAACACAGTTACTCAGCTCCACTGAAATAACTTCGATATTATTTTCTACAGTGCAGTGGGCACTGATTATCTGGTCTTACAAATATGGCGCTTCCGTACTGAGAGCGCGGTATCTCTGCAGTTAATTTCATGTCCGGTATTTCTGGTCGTCTCGGTTGCTCTTCTCTTTGGGTCTCTTGTATGCACAGGACGACGCATTTCTTGTCACGGCATAGGCTGGATAGCAGATGTTCTTTGGCTGATGATACGCCTTCAATATCTATAGAATACACAGTTAAAGTTGGCTTTGATAAGGACCGTTTGTTCGTTCGCATCTTTGCTTCTGGTGTGAGAGAATTAGACGTCTAGGTAATACCTATACGTCCAGGGGACGTCCGAATGTGTGGAGATTAACAGTCGGTACCGCACCTTCGCGGAGGCTTCTGTCATGTCCCAGTGACATGTCTGTCAAAACTGGTGTTTGCAGACTACCTACAACAACGATGTTGTTCTTCCAACCATCAACTACCATCTACCAACTGAGTGGTTGGAGATACAACATCGTTGTTACAGGTAGTCTGCGAAAACCTGTTCATAGATGTTGGCCACTGATGGAATCATGTATACGATTGGGTTAACCCCTCAGCGATGATTAAGGTCTGAAGATAGTGTACTGAAGCACCGAAACTGCTGCCCGTATAATAAATAACACTGTAAGGTCGGCTGTAAGTGTTCCATTTTATTACGTAAATGAACGACCGAAGTCCCTCAAACCACTAATCAGAAGAACAAACATACAAAAAAAAAAAATTCCAAAATGTGTGTACTTGTATTTTTAGCATAGTCAGCAAGTCGACGGAAAAACTGAAATTTTCTCTTTGTCGTTTATAGCTTTCTACTCGATCGTATCTGCAACAAGCTTTCCTATTTCAAATTCATTAAACTGTATCTGTCATGTAATATCTGGAACATCGTCAGGGAGGCAGTTTATAATGTCATTTTGTGTTCGTGATGGCATATTGCAAATAACTTCAAACTGAGTAGCGCTGCTTATATACGACTATTCGCCTGTGATAACCCTAGTTCTGTCACTGCTATGGAGAGGAGACTAGGGTGGGTTGACAACTTTATCGGTTAACCCGTTAAGAAATCATGTTTTTTTTCAGCGTTTTAACAGACTGACCTTTTATTATATTTTACATAGGTACATAAGTTTTTATTTGAATTATTTTAACACATTATGGACGGAACCCGAGTAAGACTCGGGCAGCGGCAATTAGTCGAGCGGACGGCGCCCGAGTCTTTCTCCAGTTCTTGGACCTATCAGACTTTGTTGGCAACATTTTATTGAATAGATAGAAACATTCGCATGCAACACGTGTCTGCAAAGTGTGCTCCGATGTCAGTTACAGCCACATGGGAGAAACGAGGCGAAAAGAAATGTCAGGTGGTGTTCAAATTGTAATGTTGCTCTGTGTACTCCTGAACGTTTCAAAATACGCCACACTCAGGCAAATTATGTCTAAAACGGTGTGTACGAGTTCCTTAAGAATAAAAACCTGATCCATTAAAACATTTCCTATATGTGCTAATTTCAACATTTCATAATACGATTTTGGAGAATACATAAACCAGCTTTTACAGTTTCAAATGAATCATCCAATTGATTTATTGCATTCATAGCCCGCAAAACTATGATCTTTGAAAAATGTGTTAAAAACAGCAGTGGAGCTGCCCCATCTATGGTGGCAGAGGTCTGTTTAGAACATGTTAAATATTGGAGGATGATGACTTCGATCACAGGAAAGGACGGCAATACTCACAAAAGTAAAATATTATTAGTAAATATAACAGATCACACTAATTAATTAAATATTGATACGTATTACTTATCGAATAAAGTGTAATGAAATGTTTTTTGAAAATTTACTAACTCAAAATCAGTGCTTCTGTTGAATAAAAATCACATATAAATTTTTACCTTTCACAGTCTGATGAGCAATCCCGAGAAACATCCTATTGAGGCTTCTGTTGCTGGCGTACCATTACATTTTCATTTTTTCGTATATAATGACTGTCTTTAGGAAATTGTATAAATTGAAACAAAAAGGCTTCAGTACTATTTTGGTTTGATGGGAGAATCATTTGTTGAATGTACTGGTTCTTCATTTTCCTCTGCCTGATGTTTATCTGGGGGTTCATTTGCAGTTCCTATGTTGGCCTTTGGGTACAGGACCTTGAATAGGAGCATATTGAATTCCATTATGGTCCGTAAGAAGAAGACGGTCTATGGGATTCACTGCAGAAAAACCGTGCATGTTAAGTGTAATGAGATCATAAGATTCCAGCCTACAATCTTTGAACACAATATCTGCATTGCTGACTACAGCTACTTTGAAATAAGCAGTGATCATTTGATTACGAAGTCGTCAACTTGCCCCAGATAATTTGCTCCAGTCGACTATGTTGAAACACTCTGATTTTTTTCAAACAGGATTGACAGCAATAAAATATGAGTTAAAAGTGACTGTGAAATGAAGATTGTCTAAGACAGTAACCATAGCAAAGAATAACCATGTATCATACCATTCTATAAAGTTGATGGTTCATAGGCTGTCTCAAAATATATCGTCCTTCCACGACCGCTTTCGATCTCAGATCATCATCGCGGTGTTATGTACACACAAACAAGGCAGGTTCAAAATGGTTCAAATGGCTCTGAGCACTATGCGACTTAACTTCTGAGGTCATCAGTCACCTTGAACTTAGAACTAATTAAACCTAGCTAACCTAAGGACAGCACACACATCCATGCCCGAGGCAGGATTCGAACCTGCGACCGTAGCGGTCGCTCGGTTCCAGACTGTAGCGCCTAGAACCGCACGGCCACTCCGGCCGGCAACAAGGCAGGAAAGTGAGTACCTACATATACGAAAATTACACTTAGAGATCAATCTACACAATGGATCAAGAGCTTCAGTACATACTAAACTTTCAACTTTGATAGTGTTTCAAAATTTCATAAAGTAAGGCTGTAAATCAGGTCATAAACTAGGAAAAGGGCATAAAATATAAATTTTACGAAGCGGGACCACGCAAAAGTGGTATACCTTTGTCACATTGACGTTACAAGAACATTAATTACGTCACATACACCATAAGCTTACTATTTATAGTACCTTGTACAATCAATGATGCCTATCACAAAAAACAGAATATTTTATGACGGAAGGACACTCAAAACAGAACAAAACGTGTTTATGCACGTGAGCACGATAACATATATGATAGTTCAATGATATAGCGTACTGCATATAAATCAGGGATGCCAGATGTGACGCTTTGTTCGAAAATTATCTTTTCTTGTTAATCTACCGTCAAAAACTCACAATAAAAAAGTAATGTGACTAGCACCACTAATCCGAAGTACTGACAAAATTTATAACTGATAGACAAAGCAGCTTAAAGTTTACAGAATCTTTAAGAAAAAATGTTTATAAATCGATATCAGGCTTCATTATTTCTTGGTGATTACAGATTTATATTAAAAGTATGTTTATTTCTTCATTTTATGATGAAGTGTTTTGATTGAAGCAGTATATGAACACAAATTTACTTAAATGTTCATTTCAGGTCGTGTTAACTTTTCTTCTCTTTCTTTGCTATACACTGATAATGAATGAAGAAAATTATAGCTACAATATATTGTACAATAGCATATTGAGATATATGAAAAATAAATCTGAATGCCAAGAACAACGAAGAAAAATAGTGACACAGCCACTTGTCACGTAATATGGACAAGCATTTTATATTGTTGAGCACAGGCGTTGCTTTTTAGTATGGAGGAGTAACAACATACACTGATCAGTCAGAACATTATGACCACCGACCTGCTATCGATATAAACCAATCCAGGCGATAGCAGCGTTACCTGGCGAGGAATGACTGCTAGTCAGACACACGCACTGTGCATATACACCGAAGCGCCAAAGAAACTAGTATGGGCACGCTTATGTAAACAGGCAGAATGCGGCGCTGCGGTCGGCAACGCCTATACAGAGTGTTACAAAAAGGTACGGCCAAACTTTCAGGAAACATTCCTCACACACAAAGAAAGAAAAGATGTTATGTGGACACGTGTCCAAAAACGCTTAATTTCCATGTTAGAGCTCATTTTAGTTTCGTCAGTATGTACTGTACTTCCTCGATTCACCGCCAGTTGGCCCAATTGAAGGAAGGTAATGTTGACTTCGGTGCTTGTGTTGACATGCGACTCATTGCTCTACAGTACTAGCATCAAGCACATCAGTACGTAGCATCAACAGGTTAATGTCCATCACGAACGTGGTTTTGCAGTCAGTGCAATGTTTACAAATGCGGAGTTGGCAGATGGCCATTTGATGTATCGATTAGCACGGGGAAATAGCCGTGGCGCGGTACGTTTGTATCGAGACAGATTTCCAGAACGAAGGTGTCCCGACAGGAAGACGTTCGAAGCAATTGATCGGCGTCTTAGGGAGCACGGAACATTCCAGCCTATGACTCGCGACTGGGGAAGACCTAGAACGACGAGGACACCTGCAATGGACGAGGCAATTCTTCGTGCAGTTGACGATAATCCTAATGTCAGCGTCAGAGAAGTTGCTGCTGTACAAGGTAACGTTGACCACGTCACTGTATGGAGAGTGCTACGGGAGAACCAGTTGTTTCCGTACCATGTACAACGTGTGCAGGCACTATGAACAGCTGATTGGGCTCCACGGGTACACTTCTACGAATGGTTCATCCAACAATGTGTCAATCCTCATGTCAGTGCAAATGTTCTCTTTACGGATGAGGCTTCATTCCAACGTGATCAAATTGTAAATTTTCACAATCAACATGTGTGGGCTGACGAGAATCCGCACGCAATTGCGCAATCACGTCATCAACACCGATTTTCTGTGAACGTTTGTGCAGGCATTGTTGGTGATGTCTTGATTGGGCCCCATGTTCTTCCACCTACGCTCGATGGAGCACGTTATCATGATTTCATACGGGATACTCTACCTCTGCTGCTAGAACATGTGCCTTTACAAGTACGACACAACATGTGGTTCATGCACGATGGAGCTCCTGCACATTTCAGTCGAAGTGTTCGCACGCTTCTCAACAGCAGGTTCGGTGACCGATGGATTGGTAGAGGCGGACCAATTCCATGGCCTCCCGGCTCTCCTGACCTCAACTCTCTTGACTTTCATTTATGGGGGCATTTGAAAGCTCTTGTCTACGCAACCCGGTACCAAATGTAGAGACACTTCGTGCTCGTGTTGTGGACGGCTGTGATACAATACGCCATTCTCCAGGGCTGCATCAGCGCATCAGGGATTCCATACGGTGGAGGGTGGATGCATGTATCCTCGCTAACGGAGGACATTTTGAACATTTCCTGTAACAAAGTGTTTGAAGTCACGCTGGTACGTTCTGTTGCTGTGTGTTTCCATTCCATAATTAACGTGATTTGAAGAGAAGTAATAAAATGAGCTCTAACATGGAAAGTAAGCGTTTCTGGATACATGTCCACATAACATATTTTCTTTCTTTGTGTGTGAGGAATGTTTCCTGAAAGTTTGGCCGTACCTTTTTGTAACACCCTGTATAAGACAATAAGTTCTGGTGCAGTTGTTAGATCGCTTACTGCTGCTACAATGGCAGGTTATCAAGACTGAAGTGAGTTTAAACGTGGCGTTACAGTTGGCGACGAGCTATGGGACACAGTATCTCCGAGGTAGCGAGGAAGTGCGGATTTTCCCGTACGAAAATTTCACGAGTGTACAGTGAATATAAAGAATCCGGTAAAACATCAAATCTCCGACAACACTGCGGCTGTAAAAATGTCCTGGAAGAACGGGACCAACGACGACTGAAGCGAATCGTTCAATGTGACAGACATGCAACTCTTCCGAAAATTTCTAGAGATTTCAGTACTGGGCCATCAACAAGTATCAGCGCGCAAACCATTCAACGAAACGTCATCGATATGGGCTTTCGGAGCCTAAGGCCTGCTCGTGTACCCCTGCTGACTGCACGACACAAAGCTGTACGCCTCGCCAGGCCCATCAACAGCAACATTGGACTGTTGGTGACAGGAAACATGTTGCCTGGTCGGAAGAGTCTCGTTTCGAATTGTATCGAGAGGATGGACGTGTGTGGGTATGGAGACAACCTCATGAATCCATGGGCTATGCATGTCAGCAGGGGACTGTTCAATTTGTTGGAGGCTCTGTAATGGTGTGGGGTGTGTGATGCCGTTGGAGTGATATGGGACCCCTGATAGGACTGGATAGGACTCTGACATTTGACACATACGTAAGCATCCTGTCTGGTCACCTGCATCCATTCATGTCCATTGTGAATTCCAAAGGACTTTGGCATTTTCAGTAGGACATTGCGACACCCCATACGTCCAGAACTGCTACAGAGTGGCTCCAGGAACACTCTTCTGAGTTTAAACATTTCCGCTGGCCCCCAAATTCCCAAAACATGAACTTTATTGAGCATGTCCGGAATGCCTTGCAATGTGTTGTTCAGAAGAGCTCTCCATCCCCTCGTATTCTTACCCGTTTATGGACAGCCCTGCAGGAATCTCGGTGTCAATTCCCTCCAGCACTACTTCGAACATTACTCGAGTCCATGCCACGCCGTGTCGCGGCACTTCTGCGTGCTCGCAGGGGCCCTACACGATATTAGGGTAGGTGTACCAGGTTCTTTGGCTCTTCAGTGTAGCATCAGTGAGTGTGTTGTCCGTGTGTAGAATGGGGAAGGAGCGCGATCTATCTGAGTTTGAACGAAGGCAGATTGTGATGGCCTGGAGGCTCGGCACGAGCATTTCGGAAACTGCACGACATGTCGGGCGTTGTGGTGAGCGTCTTCAACACTTGGCGAAAATAAGGTGAAACGACGCCCAGTCGTTGTGGCGTTAGGCTGCCAGCCCTCATTACGTATGTCGGACGTTGTAGGCTAGTCAGACTGGTAAAACAGGGCTGTGGCGGAACTAACCAGAGTTTAATTCTGGGCAGGGTATACGTGTGTCTGAGCACACAGTGCACACTCCTAACGATGGGCCTCTGCGGACGAAGACCCATGAATGTGGCAATATTAAGACGACGATATCGGCAACTATGACTGAAATGGGCGCTGGAGCAGGGGCAGAGCGTTGCATTGTCTGATGAATCCCGATACCTTCTTCATCACGGCCACGGGAGGACGTTGTAGTGAGAGACGGAGGCAAGCTGAAGGCTGCTCCATTATAACACTCACTTGAGCTACCATGGGTCCAGTGGAGCTCGTGCAAGGAATCATGGCGGCCAAGGAGTATCCCACACTGATTGCAGACCATGTACACCCCTTTATGACGACCATATTATCCGACGGCAGTGGATTTTTTCAGCAAGATAATGTGCCATTTAACAAGGCCAGGAGTGTGAGAGAGTGATTCAAGGAACACAGTGGCGAGTTCCAATTGAAGTGCTCGCTCCCCAATTACCCAGATGCGACCTGGTCGAACACATCTGGGACGTGATTGAACGTGACGTCAGAGATCATCACCGCCCTCCCCTGAATTTACGACAACTGAGTGATTTGTGTGTACAGCTGTGGCGCCAACCCCATCCAGCGACCTACCAAGACCTCATTGACTCCATGCCAACACGCATCGCCGCTGTCATCCATGCTGAAGGTGGACATGCCGGCTATTAAGTAGGTGGCCTTAGTGTTCTGACTGATCAGTGTGTATTCACCTCTGTTTTATAAAATTCATTCTGTGTTTCCCGTGAAAAGTGTCCGCCCCCTGTAGCTGAGTGGTTAGCCTGACAGAATGTCAATTCTAAGGACCTGGGTTCGATTCCCGGCTGGGTCGGAGGTTTTCTCCGCTCTGGAACTGGCTATTGTGTTGTCTTAATCATCATCATTTCATGCCCTTCGACGCGCAAGTCGCCAAAGTTGCGTCAAATCGATGACTTCCGTAGCACGTGGTGCCACACTATGCGATATCGCCGATGGTGAGGGGTTAAACCAAACGATTCGTCGTCTTGCTCCTTTCGCCAACTTGCCCACGTCTCCTCTACTTTCTTCGCATTTCTTAGTATTGTACTAAACTTATTCTACCAAGCAAGAACCTGTTTCATTTATGGTTCTTTTTTATTCATTGTTTCCAAACAGTTTGTATTACTAGATAGCACCTAGGTTGTCTGGCATTATAAGATGAGCGTAAAGTGTTTCCTCGATTACAAAATTTTATTTGTAATGAACTGTGCCAGATACGGCTATGCGGTTTGTTATAAATGGTAGCTTAAACTCATGAAAATTAATGCATACACTTCTACATATTATCTGTCAGTAAATGATTTCGTTCCCCTCCTCCTTCTCTCTCTTGTCAGAGATAGCACAACTCCGGACCGGCTGCTATCACAATGGTGTCAGTGCAGGAGAAATCTTGGTTTTCTGAATCGCGAATGCCTGTTAAAGCTCAACGACTGTTGCGAAGTGTCTCTGGTCAAGATCCAACAAATGTGAATAGCATCAAAAGATGGTATGAAAAGTTCAAAGACATTGGCAGTTTTGATAAGGCAAGAAGCGGTAGACCTGGAGTAACTGACAAAGTCATTGACACCATCATATAGGATTTTATCCCAGTTCACGGAAATCGATATATCGTTTCCAGAGAAACAGACATAAAAAAATGGCTCTGAGCACTATGGGACTTAACTTCTAAGGTCATCAGTCCCCTAGAACTTAGAACTACTTACACCTAACTAACCTAAGGACATTACACACATCCTTGCCCGAGGCAGGATTCGAACCTGCAACCGTAGCGGCCGCGCGGTTCCAGACTGTAGCGCCTTTAACCGCTTGGCCACCACGGCCGGCAAACAGATATACCTCAGAGCGCTCTGGTGTAGAGTTTAAGCCGGCTGCGGTGGCCGAGTGGTTCTCGGTGCTTCAGTCCGGAACCTTGCTGCTGCTACGGTCGCAGGTTCGAATCCTGCCTCGGGAATGGATGTGTGTAATGTCCTTACGTTAGTTAGGTTTAAGTAGTTCTAAGTCTAGGGGACTGATGACCTCAGATGTTAAGTCCCACAGTGATTAGAGCCATTTGAACCATTTTTGTAGGGTTTATACAAACCGCTGCATTTCAGTGCATTCAAAGTCAACATTTACAACCTTTGCAGCCAGGTGGTAGGCCCAGATGTGTTGAGTTTGCTAGGAAGGTGATGGAACGAATCGATGAAGACAACGTTTCCCTTAATATTGCATTTCCGATGAAGCGACTTTTCACGCCTCTGTGAAAGCAAACAGGCATAATGTCCTGATCTGGGGGACCAATAGATAAGAGACGTCCGGACCATCAAGATGTTGTGTGGCTTTTTCAGTAGGCCTACCATTAAGGTAGCAATTTACCTGGACATAATAGAACCTTACATTGCACCTCTGTTACAGGGATTTAAGTCGTGAGAAGTATTTCAGCAAGATAGTACACCGATACAATGGTGGTTATTTGTTCGCCAGTACTTGGAAGACACATTTCCGGGCAGTTAGATCGATAGAGACTGTCCAACAAGATGGCCACCACACGCACCAGACATAATCCTTGTCGACTTCTTTTGTGGGTTACTTTAAGGATAAAGTGTACAGTTCACTAATTTCTGACGTGTAAACTTTTTACGACACGAATACGAGTTGCTGTAGATGCAGTGGCACAAGACATGTTAGCGAAGACACGGAGAGAAATTAAAGGAAGGAAGGAAGATTGGGGTTTAACGTCATGTCGACATCGAGACACAGAGAACAAATTCGAAATTTTACAAGGATGGGGAAGGAAATCGACCGTGCCCTTTCAGAGCAATTGATTGGAAGCTGCATTTCCCTGGAGCGATTTATGGAAATCACGGGAAACCTAAATATAGGTGGCTGAATGCTTATTTGAACTGGAGAAAAACTAAGATTTGTCTTGACGTTTCTCGGGTAACAAACAAACGAAGCACATGTGGAAATGCATTCATAAAAAACTTTTTGAGTTAAGCTACTGTTACCAACTAACAACTTTGCTGTATCTAGCGTAGGAATAAAGTTTTGCAAACGGGGGAAGTCTTTATACCCACCCAGTACATTACAAATTGACACAGTCCAGGCACATTAATGTGGCCACCGTCTATGTTCGAAGTCAACGTACAGTAACTAGTCATAGATGGTAGGTGGCAGCACCAATGGAGGGTATATACACCGTGCCAGGGGCACGCGGAAAACAGTGCACTAGTTGTCATAATACGGAAGTGGAGTGATTTATCTGACATCCAAAAAATTCATGATCATTGGCTTTTGGGCCAAGGTTGGAAGCATTCCCGAAACGGCTCATTTCGTAAACTGTGTAAACCGTTTGCGTGCCACAGTGATTAAAGTATACCATGTATTGTAAAATGCCTCTATCGAATACCGGCGCCGAGGCCGTAGATGACAGGGGTGAACATTGGCTGTAGTGGTGTGTACGATTGGATACATGTGCAAATGTTGACTGACCGCCCAGATGAACCAAGGGCCTAAAAACAGTGTCTCGTCAACATCCTTTCAGCAAACGTTGCTACTTATGGGCATTCCCTGGATGACCTTGACATTCTGTAAAGCACAATGGGTCAACAGAGGTGTGCATCTGTCCTTGGCGATGATGTTCACACCTACATGCAGTTTGCTTTTCTTTGTCACGATGGCATCTACTAGCAGGGTAATTCAACCTGTCACAAAGCTTGTAGTGTACGTGATGGTTCGAAGCGCACCAGTATGAGTTTATCGTTGTTGTTGTTGTTGTGGTCTGCAGTCCAGAGACTGATTTGATGCAGATCTCCATGTACAGTAAAGCTGCATGCCCTAGGGAAAAATTATGGCTGTAGTTTCCCCTTGATTTCAGCCGTTCGCAGTACCAGCACAGCAATGCCGTTTTGGTTAGTGTTACAAGGCCAGATCAGTCAGTCATCCAGGCTGTTGCCCCTGCAACTACTGAAAAGGCTGCTGCCCCTCTTCAGGTACCACACGTTTGTCTGGCCTCTCAAGAGATACCCCTCCGTTGTGGTTGCACCTACGGTACGGCTATCTGTATCACTGAGGCACGCAAGCCTCCCCACCAATGGCAAGGTCTAAATCTACATCTACATCTACATACATACTCCGCAATCCACAATACGGTGCGTGGCGGAGGGTACCTCGTACCACAACTAGCATCTTCTCTCCCTGTTCCACTCCCAAACAGAACGAGGGAAAAATGACTGCCTGTATGCCTCTGTACGAGCCCTAATGTCTCTTATCTTATCTTTGTGGTCTTTCTGCGAAACGTAAGTTGGCGGCAGTAAAATTGTACTGCAGTCAGCCTCAAATGCTGGTTCTGTAAATTTCCTCAGTAGCGATTCACGAAAAGAACGCCTCCTTTCGTCTAGAGACTCCCATACAAGTTCCTGAAGCATTTCCGTAACACTCGCGTGATGATCAAACCTACCAGTAACAAATCTAGCAGCCCGCCTCTGAATTGCTTCTATGTCCTCCCTCAATCCGACCTGACAGGGAACCCAACCGCTCGAGCAGTACTCAAGAATAGGTCGTATTAGTGTTTTATAAGCAGTCTTCTTTACAGATGAACCACATCTTCCCAAAATTCTACCAATGAACCGAAGACGACTATCCGCCTTCCCCACAACTGCCATTACATGCTTGTCCCACTTCATATCGCTCTGCAATGTTACGCCCAAATATTTAATCGACGTGACTGTGTCAAGCGCTACACTACTAATGGAGTATTCAGACATTACGGGATTCTTTTTTCTATTCATCTGCATTAATTTAAATTTATCTATATTTAGAGTTAGCTGACATTCTTTACACCAATCACAAATCCTGTCCAAGTCATCTTGTACCTCCTACAGTCACTCAACGACGACACCTTCCCGTACACCACAGCATCATCAGCAAACAGCCGCACATTGCTATCCACCGTATTCAAAAGATCATTTATGTAGATAGAAAACAACAGCGGACCTACCACACTTCCTTGGGGCACTCCAGATGATACCCTCACCTCCAATGAACACTCACTATCGAGGACAACGTACTGGGCTCTATTACTTAAGAAGTCTTCGAGCCACTCACATATTTGGGAACCAATCTCATATGCTCTTACCTTAGTTAGGAGTCTGCAGTGGGGCATCGAATCAAACGCTTTCCGGAAGTCAAGGAATATGGCATCCGTCTGATACCCTTCATCCATGGTTCGCAAGATATCATGTGAAAAATGGGCGAGTTACGTTTCACAGGAGCGATGCTTTCTAAAGCCATGCTGATGCATGGACAGCAACTTCTCTGTCTCAAGGAAATTCATTATATTCGAACTGAGAATATGTTCGAGAATCCTGCACCATCCGATGTTAAGGATATTGATCTGTAATTTTTAGGATCCGTCCTTCTACCCTTCGTATATACAGGCATCACCTGCGCTTTTTTCCAGTCGCTCGGGACTTTACGTTGGGCAAGAGATTCGCGATAAATCCAAGCTAAGTAAGGAGCAAATGCAGTAGAGTACTCACTGTAAAACCGAATTGGAATCCCATCAGGACCTGGCGGGATGTTCTCCCCAGCAAAACAAATTATCTCTGGAACTACCTCTATCAGGCTGTTCACGCCAAGGAGCCTCAGTCGAGAAACCTAAAGCAAGTGTCTACGGCACTGCAGTCAGCATGGTCCCACATCCCTGATGGTATCCTCCAGAACACCTCTGACTCTCTTCCTGCTCGTCTCTCAGTTGTACGCACTGCAGAAGGTGATTACTCTGTGTTTTGACAGGAGGTCGCATTAATGTGACTGGACAGTGTACATTTCCACAGGAAATACCCTTGCACACTACTGAGCGCGTGTGTCCCTAGTGCAGAACTCCTTGCAGACTGGTTGTGTAGGAAGTGAGGCGGGTGGCAGCGCTGTCCTCCGTGTTGCGTGCAGACAGGGGCGGCGCTCGTTGCGCCCGTGACGTAGCGTCTACAGGGCCACGCCCCCAGCTAAGCCGAGCAGTAAGGAGGCGGGACGCGGCAGGCGGCGGCGTGTTTGCGGCGCGTGTCTTATCTGCGCCGCCCCGCCACCAGCAAGTGATTCTTGTCGCGCCCCGCTTCACTCGCCACGTTTTATAATATCGCCGCAACAGCCTCTGGAGCGCTTTCGAGAGAGTATGTGCAGGGTTGTAGAACTACCGTAGGTACCGCAGACTGTCATAAGTAAGCGTAACTACGGTAGTTTTCCTAGTGGACTTGGTCAGTTAGGATCGTAAACGTGTTACTTGGACGTCAGTTGTGTTGCGTATGTATCGAGCGTGACCTCATTTCGATCGCTTTATTTGCATAAGCGATCAATGTCTTAATAGATGCCGCAGAAACCGGAAGCAGTGAACCATCTAGGAACTGAATGATGATATATAAATGACTGCGTAACCTATGGAACACTTGTGCTCTACGCAGTTACTCTTATGTCTGTTACTTAGAAAAAATTTGTTGATCTGTGATGTGAAACAGAGCAAAGTTGTATAAAAATATAAAAAACAATACAGATTTACCACACTGCGCTAGAAAACGCAATTTTCTAAAAAAACCGAAAAATACTGAAAAACAGAAACATATCAAACATCGCTTCAGTACTTCAATGAGCTTATATAAACATATTTTGTTCATGCTCAATTTCCGCACTTATCAATAATGATAGGAAACTCTTGCCTTTGATCATGACGAACATTTACGTTTGTGCATGTGAACTGTATATGCATCAAAGGTAATTGCTTTGATTACATAAAAGAGCGGAAGTTACGCACTCAACTAATTTTTATTACTTATAAGATGACATTTACATTTTGTGAGGATGTGGAATGGACTAACACTGAACAGTATGTTGATTCAGTCATGTGTAAAACTATCAAATAAACAAGAAACAAAGTCATTGGCTCCCAGTTACTCTCACACACATTCAAATGTTCAAATGTGTGTGACCAAACTGCTAAGGTCATCGGCCCCTAGACTTACACACCACTTAAACTAACTTATGCTACCGAACCATAGTTTTGGTAGAGTGTTACGCTAGCTATGCATAGCAACAGCATTTACTAATGATGGCTTTTTACGATGTTATGCAAAACTACAAAAACTACTAACTGGCTGAACTGGGGTTCGTATCCATGCGTTATACCCCATATTACATCAGATAAATTGCAGCAAACACTCCTTATTATAAAATAACGATGGATATTCAGTTTGGGCGTTTAAAGGACAAGGGACTCAAGTCACAATAACATATATTTGGGGAAAATTGACATACAGTTTTTGCTGAATAATTAATTACAGGAGAAAGTTTACACCATTTAAAAAGTTTGAATGAGGGAAGATATTTTGTGTAATATATCTCATATTGAGATAGTGTAAATGTCAGTGCTATTACATGATACCTTGAAGAGAAAAGCAAAATTTAGGACTTCATCCTTTTGTATAGTGAATGTGTTGTACTTGTAACTTCCTCTTCATTCTAGTCTTCACATTTATTTTTTGAATATGCAGTGCGATTCAGCTGCCCCTACTTATGGTTTTTATGCAATCCACAACACCTTCAAATACCACAGACAAGATTTTCATGTTCTCTCACTCACTATGCACAGAGTAATTGTCCAAAAATGAAAATTTAAAGTAGTTAAACTTTGCACTGGGATACGTTTTCGTTAGAGGCCGTAGTTTTTGTATGATTCAGGGAAATGTACCAAAGAGACCTTCAAATACATTTTTCTTGAATAACTCGAAAACCATTGCCTCCATCGGAAATGTATCTCGGTACAAAATTTATCTACACTAAATTTACTACAAAAAGATCATGTTCATTTTTTCTATAGGACCAACAGTTTCCTCATACCGAGCAAGAGAATATGAAAGTCTTCCTTCTGGTTTTTGAAAGCACTGTGGGTTGCATAAAACCAATAGGTAGGGGCAGATGAAACACCCTGTATAATTATAACTTTATTCCCTGTGTCTGCTTATAGGAAGCATTTCCGAACAGGAAGTTACACGATTTAGATTCAAAAGAAAAATGTATTGACTTTCGTATGCTTGCTCTTGTAAAGCTGAGGATGCTCTTGTGGCAATGTCATGGTGTACTCTCTTGAAGAAATGATGATTCAGAGATAAAACGTATAGCAGTAAATCCTTCATATCCTTTTCCTTCATTTTCCTTACTTCTCGACATTTGATATAAAAATTGCCCTGCTGGATATTATGAAATATTTCAGAGATGACCAAAGTTCTTTCTTATGTCAGTTTTGTCAAATTGCACATCAGGATTCAGAGTGTTTAGCATCAGAGTAAAAGGAGATTCTATAAATTATGTACTATAATGCAACCACCTGTCAGCGAACATATAAACTGGCGAGCTTCTCAGCGACGCGAGAGTAACACGTGAAGATGGCGGGCAGTTGTCTCGCTGAAATATTTTGCGGTTTTTACATTATTATCAGGCGTAATTCCCGGGAATCTAACAAGCACCTGTCAGTAATTTGATAGCATAACCACCCACCACATTGTCTGTTGGTTACTGAATTCTATAAGATTATCTTATTACTTCTAGAGATTACACACCCTTGCAGACCTTCCTCCTGTCGGTAAGAAGTATTTGAAGCTAACACGTGTAGGATTTCCAGAACAAATTCTTTTCCATGATCTCTTAACCGGACCTGACTGGAAGAAATGAAACTTCAACTCTTATGCCCTTCCTTGTAGTATACTCCTACCCACTGTTCCGATTCTTTCCTTTCTCTTCACAGGATGCCAAGAAGATCTTTTTACTCTCTCTCTGCTTATCTTGATTGCAGACATTATTGTCAGTTGCTACAGAAGCAATGCCTTTCTTAGCAGCAGTATCCTCCCCTGCATTGAAAGAAATATATTTTAATACAACATACAGCCACTGTGAAAGTATTGTTATCATGTGTTGAGACTCAACAGCCCAGTCTGGTTATTAACTAGTTAGTTAATTCTCACTTCTCAAATTTACAAAGTTATTATAAGCTTACTTAAGCTAGAGCGACGGTATCGGTTTAGAAATAGAGAAATTATCGTAATATTAATTTTCTGCAGTTAGAGACATCTATTGACAGTTTCCTCAACTGGCGACTGCTCTGCTGCAACACAAGTGTAGCTGCGTACGACAGAAACAGAGAGATATGAGGCAGGTCTAGTTACCTGAAAGCCTCACCAGCTGCTCTATAACAGCCTGCTGCTTCCTGTAGCAGCCATTGGAGTTAGCGATCTCATATGGGCAAGAGCTACGCGATTTCTCGCGTCTGCAGTGGCCAGCGGCTGCCGATACTTCGTGATAGTTCTATTTTTCGCTAGTAACTCAGCCAAATATTAACCGATTTTTAAAAATCCAAAATGCTAACAAGACGCAGTTAAAAGCTGCTTTAACTGACGCTAACACTTTTATGAATAAGTAAAAATCAATAATTAAACATTTTCAGTAAGAATTCTGTGTTAAGAATCGTATGTAAGATTCTTCTTTCTATACATAACTACATATGCTAAAGTGTCTGAAGGAATTTGATCATGAAAAGTTGCACACAGTTTCATAGTCGTTTTCTGTGATGTTACAACATTATTTCTTCGAGTCATGTTAATCACATAAATTGGGCAATTCGTTACGAAACTAAATGAGCTAATATCGATGTCTGCTTTTAGTAGAGTAATTCGTTTAAAATCGAGAAATGCATCGTATGCTTTGAGAAAATTATCTGGAGGATTAATATTCCCCATCTCTTGTGGGAAAATATCATTTCTTCCATTTTTCAAATATACACTCCTGGAAATTGAAATAAGAACACCGTGAATTCATTGTCCCAGGAAGGGGAAACTTTATTGACACATTCCTGGGGTCAGATACATCACATGATCACACTGACAGAACCACAGGCACATAGACACAGGCAACAGAGCATGCACAATGTCGGCACTAGTACAGTGTATATCCACCTTTCGCAGCAATGCAGGCTGCTATTCTCCCATGGAGACGATCGTAGAGATGCTGGATGTAGTCCTGTGGAACGGCTTGCCATGCCATTTCCACCTGGCGCCTCAGTTGGACCAGCATTCGTGCTGGACGTGCAGACCGCGTGAGACGACGCTTCATCCAGTCCCAAACATGCTCAATGGGGGACAGATCCGGAGATCTTGCTGGCCAGGGTAGTTGACTTACACCTTCTAGAGCACGTTGGGTGGCACGGGATACATGCGGACGTGCATTGTCCTGTTGGAACAGCAAGTTCCCTTGCCGGTCTAGGAATGGTAGAACGATGGGTTCGATGACGGTTTCGATGTACCGTGCACTATTCAGTGTCCCCTCGACGATCACCAGTGGTGTACGGCCAGTGTAGGGGATCGCTCCTCACACCATGATGCCGGGTGTTGGCCCTGTGTGCCTCGGTCGTATGCAGTCCTGATTGTGGCGCTCACCTGCACCGCGCCAAACACGCATACGACCATCATTGGCAGCAAGGCAGAAGCGACTTTCATCGCTGAAGACGACACGTCTCCATTCGTCCCTCCATTCACGCCTGTCGCGACACCACTGGAGGCGGGCTGCACGATGTTGGGGCGTGAGCGGAAGACGGCCTAACGGTGTGCGGGACCGTAGCCCAGCTTCATGGAGACGGTTGCGAATGGTCCTCGCCGATACCCCAGGAGCAACAGTGTCCCTAACTTGCTGGGAAGTGGCGGTGCGGTCCCCTACGGCACTGCGTAGGATCCTACGGTCTTGGCGTGCATCCGTGCGTCGCTGCGGTCCGGTCCCAGGTCGACGGGCACGTGCACCTTCCGCCGACCACTGGCGACAACCTCGATGTACTGTGGAGACCTCACGCCCCATGTGTTGAGCAATTCGGCGGTACGTCCACCCGGCCTCCCGTGTGCCCACTATACGCCCTCGCTCAAAGTCCGTCAACTGCACATACGGTTCACGTCCACGCTGTCGCGGTATGCTACCAGTGTTAAAGACTGCGATGGAGCTCCGTATGCCACGGCAAACTGGCTGACACTGACGGCGGCGGTGCACAAATGCTGCGCAGCTAGCGCCATTCGACGGCCAACACCGCGGTTCCTGGTGTGTCCGCTGTGCCGTGCGTGTGATCATTGCTTGTACAGCCCTCTCGCAGTGTCCGGAGCAAGTATGGTGGGTCTGACACACCGGTGTCAATGTGTTCTTTTTTCCATTTCCAGGAGTGTATATTCTGTACTTTAATGTGATCGATTAAAAATGGATCAATTAGCTGATTATTTTTACGATTTGTCTGAAATGTAACACATACGAAATATGGCATGTGAAATTCCACCGAGTTACAGGAATCTGTGATATCTAAATCAAAATTTTTCTTGACACTTAATCCAGAAACTTCTACAGTTTGAAGTTCGTAAAAAGGGAATGGAATTGTAGGATTCTTAAGAATATTTTCTCGCTGTTCTAATTCGTAATTTGGTTCATATTTAACAATTGGTACACGAATTTCCATCGATTCCATGACAATTTTCCTTCTGTTGGAAGAGTGTCTTTTATTTCAATTTCAGCATTATTATAATCTGATCATCGAAGAATAGACTCTGCAGAACGTGATGACCATGTAAATATTACTGTTAAATCTCCTTCCCACATAATATCCTTATAATCTTTAAAAAATCCACCAAGGATTAATAATGGATAAAGTACTTCATTTCTCTCTTTATTTTTCCATTATTAAGAATATGGCCTTCTAAGCTTATTTTATTGTTAACAGATGAAGACAAATGCAGTAAAACTGATGAGGAAATAAGAGGATGTTCGATTCTAGATGAAATATTATTTCCTTTCTTTATGGTAATAAAATCAAACAGTTTTGCCACATAATTATCGATTAATTTTTTATTGGATTTTCCATTGTATGTTGGATAATCTGTTCCATCAGTTCCAATAATACTGAAATTCATATAAAGTTGTCCATGATTCGGATGAAGCCATCCATCGCCAATATTTATTTCCATTTCTGTATCCTTATTTGGTGCATTTAAATTATATTTAGTCTTCTTATTCACATGGAATGACTAGAACTGATAACTCGATTTTATTCATGCTTTAGCTATCGCTGATTTATTAAGGAAAAAATTTATTAAGACTAAGACATTTCAAAAGTAACTGTTACAGTAGCTCAATTAAAATCAATCAAATTGACATTTTAATTGACATTTTTGTCAGTTATAGTAATTTCTAAATCCTGAATTGGATCAAAAATTGCAATATGAACAGGAAAATGTGGTTTATGAATTATTGGACCACCAATTTCTGCGTTAGGCTTGAATGAAGCAATAATATTAGTTTCTCAATGAAAATGATCAGTATGCTTTACAAACTTCCCATCAGCCAAATTAAAATTTATATTTATCAATTGGAATGGAATAATTTAAGGAACGTCAATATTTTCATTAGCTTCAATGATATGATTATTAAATCCTAGCATACTTGCAACATTATCTTCTTTTGTATCCATAGACAATTTTACATCACTCTCAAGAGTAACTCTGCTTAAAATTTCATCTGCTTTAATGTGAACATACGGCTTCTTCGAATGAATAAATTTTTGCAAACCTTTCAAAGTGTATTTCCAGTTCGAATTTGTATCGTTTCTCCATTGGTATATAATTTATTATTTCTCGATGTAATATTTGGAGTTGAAAAGTTGAATAAAAACCAACCAGTGCAACATTACTAAAGCTGTCTTGTATAGGTACAGTCAATCGTTTTTTTTAAGGACAGATGACTTACCACCCAGCTGAAATAATTGAACCATTTATTGATAATTTTGTAGTGAACGAATGCAGTCAAGACTGCTCATGCAGTCACAAAAGAGATTGGGAACCAAAAATTAGAATTCTAGAAAAAAATCAAAAAATAAACATGGTAAACTTTTACCAAATTCTATTCAATGTGCAATATTAGGATCAAGTGCTTATGGAAAAACCACATTATTGATCGATAATTTTTTTTAGCTCCAGGATAACTGAACAGGAAAAAATTAATCATTTGTATGTTTCTTCAAAAAGTTTAGACCAGCCAAAATACTCAGACCTCATAAAAAGTTGCAAAAAGAACTGAATACAAGTGGCAGCTAAAGCAGTTCTGGACTGTGTCCGACGTAATAAAAAAATAGCTACCTTGTCAAGCATAACTACCACATTGTTCCATGTGATCAATGTCAAGACACCAAGATATCATTAGAGAATATTTAATGAGAGGTACACATAAAGGAATGGATAGTTTTTATTTAGCTCAAACTTACGCAAACAGTTAGTCAGAGATATTCTAAATTTTTTAAATATTTTCATACAGGATGACACAAATTTAAATCATATCTATTGCGAATTTGTTGGAGGTGATTTAAAGTTTGACAATTTTAAAGAAGTGTGTAGTAAATGTTGGAATGAACAGTTTGGATTTTTTACGATAACATGAGTAGAAAATCGAATGAATGGAAGTTTAAAAATAAAATACATTGTACTAAATATTAAATTAATCTTTCCTTATTAAATGAGAGATAAAATTGCAAATGTATTAGACCATGGTGATGATGTTTTCCAGAACATATAAGTGAGTTTAAAGAAGCTCGTGATTATTTGAAAAATATGGAAAATTAGCTTAGGTTAACTCGAGATTTGTTGAACATTATAGCAATTGTGTATGGTCTGATAATGAAGCTGAATGTAGAACAGACCAGTGTGGTTGTTATTATTTTAATAGATGTATGTTTAGAATACATCATATAATTAAATTTTATTATGAATGTAAATGTTAAGGGCAGCAAATCGTTCATCTTGAACATCGAGCATAAACGCTAAACTAATTGAACATAAATATAAAATAAATGCAAGTGTTAGAAATGTTTAATTAAGTCTTTCATCTTTAATAAATGTTTGCAAAACACAATAATGAGGTTGCTAAAAAAGCCAAACGATATAGAGAGAAAGCTGAGGAATTGAAAGGACAGATCAAGCTTTGGAGAAAACAACCAAGAACAGAATATGAAAAACATAAAGAAGAAGATCAACCAGTTATCGATGCATGTGAACAAATGAAACAAGGAATGGAAGGATTAATTGATAATGTTTTGAAAGCTATCGAGGAAAACAGAGAGATTGAAAAACGAATGATTCCATGTCATCATCATCATGAAGATTTTGGAGATTTACAATTACATGATTGGTCTGCTGATATTCCAGGAAAATATGACTATACATTAAGTGAATCAGAAATTCAAGATGCACTGAATAAATATGAAAAAGAGAAAAGAGCCTGAATATGTCAAAAATTAAAACAGATTCAGCCCAGTAAAAAAAGAACAGATGAAGACGTGATAAAAGTAAATGTAAGTGAAAGATTGTTTAAGTATATTATCACAGTGAAGATAAAACTTTTGGATTAAAACATGTTGTAGTTTTAAATTTGTTGGACACAGATGGATTAATAAATCTTTTAACTAAAAGTGAATTACTATGGATGATTTGAATGATAAATTTGATGGTGAAGATTTATCAAATTATGCAGATATATTATGCCATTTGGAGCATTATATTCTTAAACTAATCCAAATAAAATCAAGTAGATGTTAAATATACAGTAAACTGACAAAAGAAATTATTAGTATCTATTAGTATCTATCCATTTGGATCTCTGGTAGGGGACTGCCAAGGGGGAGGTTACCATGAGAAAAAGATTGAATAATAAACGAAAGGATAACGTTCTACGAGTCGGGGCGTGGAATGTCAGAAGCTTGAACGTGATAGGGAAACTAGAAAATCTGAAAAGGGAAATGCAAAGGCTCAATCTAGATATAGTAGGGGTCAGTGAAGTGAAGTGGAAGGAAGACAAGGATTTCTGGTCAGATGAGTATCGGGTAATATCAACAGCAGCAGAAAATGGTATAACAGGTGTAGGATTCGTTATGAATAGGAAGGTAGGGCAGAGGGTGTGTTACTGTGAACAGTTCAGTGACTGGGTTGTTCTAATCAGAATCGACAGCAGACCAACACCGACAATGATAGTTCAGTTATACATGCCGACGTCGCAAGCTGAAGACGAACAGATACAGAAAGTGTATGAGGATATTGAAAGGGTAATGCAGTATGTAAAAGGGGACGAAAATCTAATAGTCATGGGTGACTGGAATGCAGTTGTAGGGGAAGGAGTAGAAGAAAAGGTTACAGGAGAATATGGCCTTGGGACATGGAATGTAAGAGGAGAAAGACTAATTGAGTTCAGTAACAAGTTTCAGCTAGTAATAGCGAATACCCTGTTCAAGAATCACAATAGGAGGAGGTATACTTGGAAAAGGCCGGGAGATACGGGAAGATTTCAATTAGATTACATCATGGTCAGACAGAGATTCCGAAATCAGATACTGGATTGTAAGGCGTACCCAGGAGCAGATATAGACTCAGATCACAATATAGCAGTGATGAAGAGTAGGCTGAAGTTCAAGACATTAGTCAGGAAGAATCAATACGCAAAGAAGTGGGATACGGAAGTACTAAGGAATGACGAGATACGTTTGAAGCTCTCTAACGCTATAGATACAGCAATAAGGAATAGCGCAGTAGGCAGTCCAGTTGAAGAGGAATGTACATCTCTAAAAAGGGCCATCACAGAAGTTGGGAAGGAAAACATAGGTACAAAGAAGGTAGCTGCGAAGAAACCATGGGTAACAGAAGAAATACTTCAGTTGATTGATGAAAGGAGGAAGTACAAACATGTTCCGGGAAAATCAGCAATACAGAAATACAAGTCGCTGAGGAATGAAATAAATAGGAAGTGCAGGGAAGCTAAGACTAAGTGGCTGCAGGAAAAATGTGAAGACATCGAAAAAGATATGATTGTCAGAAGGACAGACTCAGCATACAGGAAAGTCAAAACAACCTTTGGTGACATTAAAAGCAACGGTGGTAACATTAAGAGTGCGATGGGAATTCCACTGTTAAATGCAGAGAGAGCAGATAGGTGGAAAGAATACATTGAAAGCCTCTATGAGGGTGAATATTTGTCTGATGTGATAGAAGAAGAAACAGGAGTCGATTTAGAAGAGATAGGGGATCCAGCATTAGAATCGGAATTTAAAAGAGCTTTGGAGGACTTATGGTCAAATAAGGCAGAAGGGATAGATAACATTCCATCAGAATTTCTAAAATCATTGGGGGAAGTGGCAACAAAACGACTATTCACGTTGGTGTGTAGAATATATGAGTCTGGCGATATACCATCTGACTTTCGGAATAGCATCATCCACACAATTCCGAAGACGGCAAGAGCTGACAAGTGCGAGAATTGTCGCACAATCAGCTTCACAGCTCATGCATCGAAGCTGCTTACAAGAATAATATAAAGAAGAATGGAAAAGAAAATTTGAATGCGATAGGTGACGATCAGTTTGGCTTTAGGAAAAGTAAAGGGACGAGAGAGGCAATTCTGACGTTACGGCTAATAATGGAAGCAAGTCTAAAGAAAAATCAAAACACTTTCATAGGATTTGTCGACCTGGAAAAAGCGTTAGACCATATAAAATGGTGCAAGCTGTTCGAGATTCTGAAAAAAGTAGGGGTAAGCTGTAGGGAGAGACGAGTCATATACAATATGTACAACAACCAAGAGGGAATAATAAGAGTGGACGATCAAGAACGAAGTGCTTGTATTAAGAAGGGTGTAAGACAAGGCTGTAGCCTTTCGCCCCTACTCTTCAATCTGTACATCCAGGAAGCAATGATGGAAATAAAAGAAAGGTTCAGGAGTGGAATTAAAATACAGGGTGAAAGGATATCAATGATACGATTCGCTGATGACATTGGTATCCTGAGTGAAAGTGAAGAAGAATTAAATGATCTGCTGAACGGAATGAACAGTCTAATGAGTACACAGTATGGTTTGAGAGTAAATCAGAGAAAGACGAAGGTAATGAGAAGTAGTACAAATGAGAACAGCGAGAAACTTAACATCAGGATTGATTGTCATGAAGTCAATGAAGTTAAGGAATTCTGCTACCTAGGCAGTAAAATAACCAATGACGGACGGAGCAAGGAGGACATCAAAAGCAGACTCGCTATGGCAAAAAAGGCATTTCTGGCCAAGAGAAGTCTACTAATATCAAATACCGGCCTTAATTTGAGGAAGAAATTTCTGAGGATGTACGTCTGGAGTAAAGCATTGTATGGTAGTGAAACATGGACTGTGGGAAAACCGGAACAGAAGAGAATCGAAGCATTTCAGATGTGGCGCTATAGACGAATGTTGAAAATTAGGTGGACTGATAAGGTAAGAAATGAGGAGGTTCTATGCAGAATCGGAGAGGAAAGGAATATGTGGAAAACACTGATAAGGAGAAGGGACAGGATGATAGGACATCAGCTAAGACATGAGGGAATGACTTCCATGGTACTAGAGGGAGCTGTAGAGGGCAAAAACTGTAGAGGAAGACAGAGATTGGAATACGTCAAGCAAATAATTGAGGACGTTGGTTGCAAGTGCTACTCTGAGATAAAGAGGTTAGCACAGGAAAGGAATTCGTGCAGGCCGCATCAAACCCGTCAGTAGACTGATGACAAAAAAAAAAATTTCCAAAAATATATCATCTACCATCAGATTCAGATTCTTCAGAAACAAGTTCAGCTGAATGCAGTTCTGAACACAGTTCTAAGACTGCTTCAACTGTCGCTGAGACTGCTTCAGCTGTTGCTGAGAAAATGGGTATAAGGTTAATTAAGATATACAGAAATACCAGTTGAGTATGTTTGGATGAATGATGCTAGAGATTTAATCGGTAGATTAGCAGTAATTCATGGAGAAGAATAAGCTGGAAATAAAAATTATCACTGTGAAAAAGTTGGTATAGCACAGATGTTAACAAATAAATTCAGTGATTTCATAATCGACAATCGAAAAGGTATTCCTTATGTAATCAGACTTTTGAATAATCGTCCTGACACATTTTGGAAAAGTGATAAATATGGTAGAGGTTTAATTAACAAATTACCATTTGAAATGCTTCTTTCAGGCTACGCATACTGTAGTCCGGGAACCTATTAGACGAAAGACTAGCACCACTTGAAGCATCACTTGTGTGCATTCTTTCTTTCGCAGCTAATTGAAGTTCTTTATCAGCTTCATGTCTTTGTTCTAAATATTTATGATATCTGTATGTAATATCAAGTATTTTACAAGCCTCATCCAACTGTTATGTGATAATTATAATTTTAATTATATTTTGAATCTAATAGATGGACATTTTTGGAAATAAACTAGTGCCTAAATGTGGATTAAAGAATCGCTCTGAGGGCCTGAGAACGCATTCAGCAACTACTGAAGCAGCCTTAGATGCATCTGTGCATTCGACCTAGAAAAAAATCAAAAGTGAAATTCATCTAGAATAGAAAGTTTAATAAAACAGTTTCATAAAGAACTGTGCACAATTTTTAAATTAGCTAAAGGATATATTGATTTTAAACGTAGAAAAGTCATAGACATAAAAGATGTGGTAAATGGTTATGATGCCCAACAGTACTTGGAATATGCTACAAAACCTGAATACACAATTATTTTAACACATTTCAATAAATATGTCACTACTGAACAGTTTAATGAAAAAATTAATCAGATTCATCAAGATAACTATATCACCATAAAAATTTCTTTACAAAAAAGGAAATAGAAAAAGCTTTTACAGGTTATTTTTCAAAGGCATGTTTAATACCATATCTAAGTCAAATATGTGATCTTCATAAAAGCATGAATGACAAACATAAACTGCAAAGTGGCCAAGTGATTCTAGGCGCTTCAGTCCAGAACCATGCTGTTGCTACGGTCGCAGTTTCGAATCCTGCCTTGGGCATAGATGTGTGATGTCCTTAGGTTAGTTAGGTATAGGTAGTTCTCAGTCTAGGGGACTGATGACCTCAGATGTTAAGTCCCATAGTGCTTACAGCCATTTGAACCATTTTTGATTTTAATACTGGTACAGAAATATTGAAATACACATTTGGGTATGACATAAAAATCAAGAGAATTATTTTACTTGGAGCCAATGTAAATTGTGGCCTGTCATTTACTGATTTTAAAATAGAGATAAAAAGATTCAATGTTAATGAACTGCAAATTTTATATCCAACACAATTCAATAATCCATCACTTGAAATGAAAAAGAAAGATATAATATTTATATCTCTAAATGAATCTGTTAAATCTGTACCTGTTTCAGGTGAATTAATGATGTTTGATGAATTACTTTTAGAATATAATGATGGTTAAAGACTTGAAGCATAATAAATTATGTTATTATATTTTTTAATCTATATAAATGGAGAATCTGCTCTTCAGATTTATCACATTTATTGCTTGAAGAGTAGAAAGGTTACTGAAACTCATAGTCTTCACAAAGTAACAACTAAAAATGGTAGACAGAAAATTGAAGGTCTTTGCACAGTATGTAAAACTAGAAAGAGGATACTCATTAAAAAGTTTGTAGGCAAAGATTGTGACTGCCAAAGCAGCAGCAGATGAAGCAGCATTTATGGCTGCGCCAGTCGTTAGACTGCGTCTGCATCCAGTTCTAAGACTGGATCAGCAGTCAGCAGAGGGGTGAGCAAATCTGTCACCCCTAATATTCGTGAAGAAGTCGTTAATGAGTTACATAAACTGATGAGAAAAATTTTAAATGAAGGAATGTAATTTCACTCAGTATTGATGATCTATGGCAAATTGAAATAAATTTCGAAGATAAATCGAGGATATAAATATTTATTAACTGTTATCAACATCTTCTCTGAATTTGGGTGGGCTATCCCAGTTAAAGGTAAACAGCTAAAAATGTAGTTGATGCTTTTCAAAAAATATTCGGCATCCAACACCCAAAAGATTTGCAAACAGATAATGGAAAAGAATTGTATAATAAAGACTTTAAAGAACTGATACAACATTAATCACTATTCAATTTTTACAGAATTAAAAGCATCTCTTGTCGAAAGATTTAACAGAAGACTGATAAAAAATGTGGAAGTTATTTGCCCTTCAAGGAAATTGTAAGTGGACTG
This sequence comes from Schistocerca piceifrons, assembly GCF_021461385.2. Classification (NCBI taxonomy): domain Eukaryota; kingdom Metazoa; phylum Arthropoda; class Insecta; order Orthoptera; family Acrididae; genus Schistocerca; species Schistocerca piceifrons. The sequence continues at coordinate 694,848,672 of NC_060141.1, forward strand.
GTCTAGTTTTAAAACTAGTTGACGAATACAATAACACAGTTCATCGAACTATAGAAATGAAGCCAATTGAGGTTAATGAAAAGAATTGTAAATTAGGCGTCTATGTGCCTAATAATAACGCTACATTTAAAAACGAGATAAAGTGAGGATTAGCGAACTTAAAGGACTTTTTGAAAAAGGATACACTGTCAGCTCATCAACAGAAATGTTTGAAATTGAAGAAATTCCATAATGAATAAAGTAAAAAATTTCATTTTGCTAGAGAAACCGCACATCAAAGGTGTGGTCTCTCTTTCAGACAGTCTAATATGTTGTCTTTTAATTAATACAAAATTACAGGCGTGGGATTTATCGATGTCTGGAATCCCATTTTTAGAGCTAATTTTTCAGGTGTCAAATCTTTGATGCCCGATGATTAGAATTTCCAGAGGGGGTGTTTCTAACCTTTAAAATTTCCCCATGGGGATTTTTTCCCCCTTGAGAATTTGACAAATTATTCCAGCGGACAAACAATTGTCCTGTGGGAAAAATCTTTTATAATATTTTAAGTGTATATAAATGTCACCCAATCTGCCACGGCCAGAAAGGCTGATTCAGCAGCTGCTGAAGACTACTGAAGTAACTGCCATATCAGTCACTAAGATACTTCTGCTATTGCTGTTTGTGAAAATAGTAGTAGCCAATGAGAAGAACAAAACAGTTAAATATTTAATTGATTCTGGTTACTTGGATATTCAAGTGACAGCTGAAGGAGATGGAAGACTGCATCCACCAACAACTGAAATAACTCAAGTAAGTGATGATATATTCAGAAATTCATTAATGTTATTTCAGCTAACACACAATCTCGAGACAACTGGCAAATGAAGTGATGAAACATTAAATTTCATGAAGAAACCTAGATGTGGTGTAGAAGTTTCTTTTGGTAGTTATAGAATTAGTATGTTTAAATGGAATAAAAAGAATGTAGAATGGTTCTGCAAAGGAGCAACTTAGAAAGTATTAGGAATAACAGAAAAACCATTTCACTTATGGGAAAAATTTACTAGGATTAAATTTCACCTCAGTGATAATATCGCCAATATTTTAATTTCAAATAAGAGGCAGTTACATAAAAATGAAATATATGGTCATCATTGCACAAACGATCTAGATGGAAAAGGAAATGTGTTAGGTCATGCGTTTTTTTCAAATAAGAATAATGATCCAATAGAAATACATATAGATGATGATGAGTTATGGTATTTAGAAATTAACAAAAATACAGCAAAACATCTGGCCAATTTATTTGAAGTTTTAGTTCACGAAATTGGTCACTCTTTATAGGTTTACATCATTGAGATGTTTATGAATCAGTTATGTACCCATACTATAATGGTTCACATTTAGAATTATTTCAAGATGATACTGATGCTAATCAAAGTTTGTATGGTATAAAAATAACAACACAGCCAACTATACCAGTTCAGCCATCATCAACACAACCTTCATTACGTCAAATGAAAATGTTTGATCACTTACTTTTTCTGAATGGGGTTTCATGTATTTTTCATAAGAATTGTGTTTCAATAGGTGACAATAAGCGACAATTGATAACAAGTTGGTTAACATTCTTACCTCAAAATATCCAAGAAATAGACAGAATATATCAAACATCAAGTGGCGAAGTTGTGTTATTTGTTGACAGTACAATATATATGATGAATTTACACACATTACAATTAATTATGGGATAGCCAAAATCAATATCTACAACAGGATTATGTAAAACTTTTTGTTAAATGGTGTAGTCAACACTTATTCAGGAAAAACCTTTTTACTCTTTAATGAACTTTTCTGTGTGGAATTAGATGAGTGCAATTTTACATATAAATTGCGAGGAGTTATAAGTAGAGGATTTCCAGGATTTCCAACTAAAATGAATCCCGCATTTAGGTACAATAATGGATTGTTGTATTTTTTCATGGATGATACTTTCTATGAATGTAATGAATTCACAAAAAATGTGTTAGATCTGATGCAAGTTATGTGTCTTTGTTTGGTACTGAAGGTAGAGAGTTAGTTCGTAAGGTATAAATATTTTGAAAGATACATTGCAGAAATTAGAATATTTTACTTTTTTCTAATGAGTTTTTTCGACATAAATGGAAGCACAGACAGAGATGCAGACACAGTCTGTAGACTGCTTCAGTTGTTGTTGAAGACTACTTTGGCAGTAGCCTGTCCAGAACTGAATTGTGTAAATATTGTAATACTGAGAAGTCAAACATAAATACACAGAACATAGAAAAAAAATAAACTGAAATACAAAAAAGATGGTTATGAGCAATGTGTAGACAATGTTCAAAAAATTACAATGAAAATCGGTTTCCTTGTGTACGTGGAAAAATTATTGCTGAATAATATTATAAAGATCGTTTACATTGAATTCTGAGTGAAGAACATTCGAAAATATTATTGTCGATGGAAAAAGATCAAGCATCTGCCCAAGCGGTTGCAAAGCTGCACCCATCCTCAAAACTATCTATTGGTTGTCAAGAAATTAAAGATTTAAGTTGTTTCTACATAAATCCTTCACATGAGGATAAACATAATAGTAAACGTAAAAATATATTTTAGAATAAATCAAAAACAAAGAACAAAACAGTCTTAATCAATAGACTATTTAAATAAGAATTGCCTTTGCAAGACTATTGTCTTTTATTTTCTTTAAATAGAAGACCAAATGGAGAAGACACAGATGCAGTCTGAAGACTGCTTTATCAGTCGCCGATTAACAGTTGCTCAACTTGACCTTTATTGGAGAGGTCAAACGGAGAACTTCAAAGTTGTTCAACATTGCCATTACTGTAACAGAAATAATTTACAAGATTATAGCAAATTAAATAAAGCGCATCTAATTAGATTTATTATTAGACATGACACACTGAAACCAGGTTCTGCACCAGCTGGAGTAGGCTTAGACTGGTAGTCTGCCCTCAAGACCAATCTTTGGAAGCGATTACCTTTTTCTAATATTGGAAGCAATGATGAGATTTTCGAGACTAAAGGAGATACGTGGTTAGACACTGGAATCGCATTCGGGAGGACGACAGTTTAATCCTGCGTCCGGCCGTCCTGATCTAGCTTTTCTGTGATTTCCCTAAATCGCTCCAGGCAAATGCCGGGATGGTTTCTTTGAAAGGGCACGCCCAACTTCCTTCCCCGTCCTTCCCTAACCCAATGAGACCAATTACCTCATTGTCTGGTCTCCTTCCTGAAACAACCCAACCCCTAAAGAAGATAAGCCACTGAAAAACATATTTCCATTTTCAACTGATGTCTTTTCAAAGCAAAAAATCTGTACTAATTATTTCCTTTCTATACTAATTTATTTGAGAAGCCGATAAGCAGAAGAACAATTACAGTTTATCAAGTCGATACTGCATTTGCAGACAGATTATAAACTATAAATTTTGAAAATAATGTAAACTCAATTCAACCCAATCATTTCTTAGCTGCAGTAAAACCGAAAATTATAAGAATTGCTTAGCATAATCTAAGAATACATTGCAGATCGAAAATCGATTTTACACTTATATGTGAGTACCAAGTGCAGACAAATATAAATGTTATGGAAGTTCAGTTGCAGGCAGAAAACGATAGGATCACAAATGAAAGAGAGATAAAAATATGACTGATAAAAAAACTATACTATCAAGAATGAATGATTTTCAAGCTCATGGATGAGAATGGACATTAAACAGAATTATTGGACTTCAGTTAGGAATTAACAGATATGTTACATTGAGAGGATCAACTTACCAGACAAAATAAAAAGTAAAAAAGCCTGTATTAATGTGAGGAATAAAGAACAAAAATGTTTTCTTTGAGCTACAAAATCTGCATTGTGTCCAGTAGATAAGAATTCAGAAAGAGCAACGAAATATAGAAACATTGGTATTGATAAGAAACATGGAAATTTTGAATTACCTATAGTGGTTGATTATATTCCAGAAATAGAAACCAGAATTAATGTATCTATTAATGTTTATTCGTTTGATGAAAACTATCAAGTGTATCCATTAAAAATTATGAAAAGTAAACAGAGAAACTTGTAAATCTCCTCTATTTCAAGGAAGGAAGTAATTCACACTATTGTAACAAAAAATTTATCCAGCCTTTTTCGAGTCAAATTACTAAACACAAATAACCAAAATTTATTTGTGATATGTGTTTGCTTCGTTTCGCTAGTAAAGAAAAATTAGATAATCACACACCAAATTGTTTGACTAACAAACCATTAAAAGTAGGAATGCCAGAGAGAGGGTCATATCTTAATTTTAAAAATTATCAACATACCCAGAAACTTCCACTTTGTATTTATTCTGATATTGAATATATACTATTGAAGATGGACAGCTGTCAACTGAATACGGAAAATTCATATACAATGAAATATCAAAAACATGAACCAAGTAGATTGTGTTATTATATCAAGTATGCTAAAGGACATTATAAAGATCCTGTTGTTTACAGAGGACCAAACTGTCATAAAAAGTTTACTGAATGCATAAAAAAGAGGTTTAATAAATTGGAAGAATTTATTCTGAAATTGATGAAATGAGACCATTAACTCCTGAAGAGCAATCAAGACATAATATATCTAAAGTTTGTACACTGTGTGGATGCCATTATACATGAAATAATAAAAAAGTTCAATATCATGATCATTTGACTGGTAAATAAGTTGCCCCATTGTGCAATAAATGTAATTTACAGGAAAACATCTGAGTTCTGTTCCAATTTATTTACATAATTTATCTGGATATGATTCTCACTTGTTCATGAAAGAACATGGGTGTGATAAGAAAGAGATAGATTTAATACCCAACAATGAAGACAGATATATTAGTTTTGGTAAAAGGACAGAAAGTCTGAAGATGAGATTTACTGATACATTTAAATTTATGGCTTCTTCACTTGACAAAATTTCATCAAATTTGAAGAGAGATCAAATGAAAAATATTAAGAAGTTTTTCAAAGTAGAATTACTCGATCTAATGTTCAGAAAAGGAGTCTATCCATACGTGTACATGGTCTCTTGGAAGAGATTTGAAGAGACACAATTACCAGCAAAAGAAGAATATTACTATAAATAGAATGAGTGCAAAATAAGTGATGAAGACTATAATTGTGCAAAACTGGTTTGGAAAAAATTCAATAAGAGAAATCTTCGTGAATATCATGATCTGAATCTTAAAAGAGATATGCTGTTATAAGCAGATGTCTTCGAAAATTTTAGAAAAACTCGTATAAAAGCATATGATTTAGATACATCTTGGTATTTTACAACTCCTGGTTTGTCTTGGGATGCGATGCTGAAAATGACTTGACAGCCACTTGTTTTAACAGACGATTATGACATGATTCTGATACTCGAAAAAGGAATAAGACGAGGAATATCACAGCGTTGCAACAGATATGTTAAGGTAAACAACAAATATCTGAGTGCTTACGATGTGACTATAATATCGAATTATTTAGCTTATTTAGATGCAAACAATCTGATTGGCTGGGCTATGAGTCAATATTTACCATATGCAGGATTTGAATGGGACGATCTGGAAAGCTTTGATTCTGCAAAAATAAATGAAATGTCAAACGCTTTTCGAGATGGATACACATTCGAATTAGATCTTGAATATCCGAAGGAACTGCATGATTTACATGAAGATTTGCCATTAGCTCCTAAAAATAAAATTGTTCCTGGAACTAAAGAAAGCAAATTGTTGACTACTCTGAATGACAAACATATATATATATATATATATATATATATATATATATATATATATATATATATGTAGTTCATTATAGAAACCTCAAACAGTGCTCACAAAAATACACAAAGTATTAAAACTGATTAGCTAAAAAAATATAGATCTGAAGACACAGATGAGGACCAAGGCTACAAAAGACTTTGAGGAATATGTCTATAAGCTCATGAATAACTCAGACTTTGGAAAGACAATGGAAAATATAAGAAACATAGTAGACATAAAATATCAGATGGAGAAAAATGCAATAAACATATAGTAAAGCCAACTTTAAAGGAAGAACTATATTTAATGAAAATCTTGCTGCCATTCATATGAACAAGACAAAAATCACATTTAATAAACCTATGTATGTTGGAATGAGTATACTCGATCTGTCTAAAGAACTGATTTAAGATTTTCACTACAGAATAATGAAGCAAAATTGGGAAAAATATTGAGTTGTGTTATCAAGATATGGACAGCTATATTTAGAAGCTATAAGAATATCATAATACCAATCCCAAAGAAATTAGGTGTTGCAGATGTGAAAATTACCGAACTATCAGTTTAATAAGTCACAGCTGCAAAATACTTACGTGAATTCTTTACAGATGAATGGAAAAACTGGTAGAAGCCGACCTCGGGGAAGATCAGTTTGGATTCGGTAGAAATATTGGAACACATGAGGCAATACTGACACTACGACTTATCTTAGAAGAAAGATTAAGGAAAGGCAAACCTACATTTCTAGCATTTAGACTTAGAGAAAACTTTTGAATGTTGACTGGAATACTCTCTTTCAAATTCTAAAGGTGGCAGGGGTAAAACTCAGGGAACGAAAGGCTATTTACACTTTGTACAGAAACCAGATGGCAGTTATAGGAGTCGAGGGACATGAAACGGAAGCAGTTGTTGGGAAGGGAGTGAGACAAGGTTGCAGCCTCTCCCCAATGTTATTCAGTCTGTATATTGTACAAGCAGTAACTGAAACAAAAGAAAAAATCGGAGTAGGTATTAAAATCCACGGAGAAGAAATAAAAACTTTGAGGTTCGCCGATAACATTGTAATTCTGTCAGAGACAGCAAAGGACCTGGAAGAGCAGTTGAACGGAATGGACAGTGTCTTGAAAGAAGGATATAAGATGAACATCAACAAAAGCAAAACGAGGATAATAGAATGTAGTCGAATTAAGTCGGGTGATGCTGAGGGAATTAGATTACGAAATGAGACACTTAAAGTAGTAAAGGAGTTTTGCTATTTGGGGAGCAAAATAACTGATGATGGTCGAAGTAGAGAGGATATAGGATGTAGACTGGCAATGAAGAAATATAATAATGTCGAGTATAGATTTAAGTGTCAGGAAGTTGTTTCTGAAAGTATTTATATGGAAATGAAACATGGACGATAAATAGTTTCGACAAGAAGAGAATAGAAGCTTTCGAAATGTGGTGCTACAGAAGAATGCTGAAGATTAGATGGGTAGATCACATAACTAATGAGGATGTATTGAATAGATTTGGTGAGAAGAGGAGTTTGTGGCACAACTTGACTAGAAGATGGGATCGGTTGGTAGGACATGTTCTGAGGCATCAAGGCATCACAAATTTTGTATTTGAGGGCAGTGCGGACGGTAAAAATCGTAGAGGGAAACCAGGAGATGAATACACTAAGCAGATTCAGAAGGATGTAGGCTGCAGTAGGTACTGGGAGATGAAGAAGCTTGCAGAGGATACAGTAGCATGGAGAGCTGCATCAAACCAGTCTCAGGACTGAAGACCACAACAACAACAACATATTTACAATATTCAGCCTGAAGATTTCCATGGATATGAAATCGATGATTGATTACTTTCATGTCCAACAGATAATATTTATGCAATTCCTCAAGTAAACAAGAAAGTGTTAGGAAAAATGAAAGATGAATGTAATGGAAAAGTAATGGAAAAATTCTGCAGTTTAAGAGCAAAAATATGCGCTTATAAAGTTGGTGGTAAAATAGAGAACAAATCTAAAGGAGTTAAGAAATGTGTTGTTAAAAAACAGAATAAGCTTAGAAGATTATAAAGATTATTTGTTGAACAATAGAGACCAACACAGAATTATGAATTTGATTCGAAGTGAAAAACACAAAATATAGGCAGTTGAAATAAACAAGAAAGTGTTGAGCCCACATGATAACAAAAGACATGTTCTGGAAAATAAAATACATACACTCCCATATGGACATTATGTAGTCTGAGACTGGATGTCGTCCTAAGCCTGCTTCAGCTGGCGCTGTGTAAGCAGTTGCTTTGGCAGTCGCCAGTCACTTTGCTCATTATAGTCATCTTCATCGTAACCAGGATAGTCTTTACATCCATAATTATCATCTTCTTCAAAAAATGATCTTAATTCAAGTGTACTATAAATGATTTCTACTATCACTTGAACAGTGTAAGCAGTTTTAGAGTTATTGTCCATTTATAATGTACAAAAAATTAAATTATTTCCTTATTAAAAATTTTTATATGTAAATAGAGACTCTAATCAAGGAGCTCAACAACGCAAGTGCCTCAAAAGAGATTAAAAAACTAAGTGAGCTAGAGGTAAACGTTTTATATAATGTTACTGGCTGTGAATGTTTAAATGCTAGATATGGAGAAAACGTTATATTGACCTTAATAATGATTTTAAAATTATTTTATCAGATAAATATTCTAAATTAATTACTAACTGGAATGTTCAATTTTTTGAAGATGGACAGATGAAATTAAGATATAAAGAGGATGTTCAATTTTTTGAAGCTGGACAGATGAAATTAAGGTACAAAGGAATGGAGAAACTTTGAAATAAAAATAATGAATTTCAAGATCTGGACTTCAGTATGTGAAACTTTTTGCTATTACATTTTGTATTCTTTAAATGGACAGCACCAAGCCACAATTAAGGCAGTGCACTGAATGCATGGATAAAAAAGATACTGAAGAACTTTTTATAAAGATAAATATCGAACAAGTGGATATGGTTACATATGTAAACAATGTGTATCATGCAAATGTGGTAAAACTGTAAATAAATCTTATCTCAAAAGACATTTACAAACAACTCCTCATAAGAATCTTATGGCTGACCAAGAAGAAAGCAAATAATGGCGTTCTCCTTTGGAATCAAAATAATGAATTTCAGGATCTAGAACTCGTTGCTTGAATGAATTTTTATTGATTTGATTTTCTTTTTTGGGTGGGTTGGGTTTTCTTACTAAATTACCGCTGAGTGCGCTCAGTGGGCCCACTTATGACTTCTGTACGATTTAACGCCACCGATGTGGGATTAATGACTGTCTGTAGGTGGGACAGTGTGTTTCAGCCAGAAATAATGGAACACTCTATTAACTCAGAGGCAGGTCTCCGTGATGTGCTGACATACAGATGGCAGAGGCCTGAAGCTCAGTGATCAAAGAGCGTAAGGTGTTCGATACGAGATGTTTTGCACTTTTTGAGAATGAATTTCTTGTTCACCTTAGGGAAATGAGTCATTTACTTTCGTTCACCAGTCCATTTTATTTATTTTCTTACATTCACCTTTTTAAGAAATTATATTAAATTTAATTTCTTATGTTCAACTTTTATAAGAAATTATAATAAAGTTAGTGAGCTAGACCTGAAAATGGCTCAATAGCTTACTCACTCCATTCGTGAGCTATTTCGCCAAAAGTTAACCAGTACTCCCAGAATTGATCTACTCACTTTCTAATAGATCCTGGTTTAAAAACGGTTCCAAAAGGATTTGGAGAAAGTAAAAGGCATAAAACTAACTTGGAGGCACACTGAAAAAGAAAACGAAAGAAGCTAACAAAGCGGGAAACGTACAATAGAAGGAAAAAGTAGTGAAAGATATTAAAATAATATAGCAGATGGCCCAGGCTGGCTGATCACAAAAGTAAAAAGGATGAGCCAGCCACACAACAACACACTAAAATCTGCAGCCTTAAAGACAAATCTAGAGGAACACAGATAAGGAAAAGACGAATATCAAGGCGAACAAACAGCAAAGAAAGAGTGAGGAAGAGTGAAACTGGGGTAGCATGAAGGCCTGGGAGGGAAAGCCAGGGACCCACCTACAGATTGTGTGGTAGAAACCCCTCACGAATAAAAAGTAAAACTAAATCAGCCTTTGAGGCATTGTCGCCCAACACCATAGGCAGGGTGCAGGGAAGGCTAAGAGTCCACCACAGAGTGGATACAATTGGGCAGTCCAACAAGATGTGAACGACATTCAGTGGGGAACCACAGCAACACTGAGGCAGGTCCTCGCAATGAAGGAGGTGACCAAGAGTCAGCCAAGTATGGCTCATGCAGAGCCAGCAAAGTACAAGCAATACCAGTGAGGGGCTCACATGGGTGACCACCACACATTTACTGTCTCCTTGACAACATGTAGTTTATTTGCTGTACTGAGGGTGCGTCATTCAGCGTCCCCAATCTTGAAAACTTTATGGCGTAAGACCGATCGGAGATCAGTCTCCGGTGAGCTGACCTCCAGAGTTGGTTTATGGGTAGCCTGTTTGGCCAGCCTGTCAGCAAGTTCATTGTCCTGGGGTCCAAATGAAGGACACTGAATGTCCACTGTTTCTGAGGGCATAAAGAGACTCATAGATAGTCAGCATCAAAGGAGGGCAAGGGAAGCACTGGTCGAGAGCTTGTAGACTTCTTAAGGAGTCACTGCAGATGACAAAGGACTCACCTGTGCAGAAGTAGATATGCTCAAGAGCGTGAGAGACAGCTACTAACTGTGCAGTGGGAACACTGCAGCCACCTGTTCAATAGGGCTTGGATGTGCGTAAGCAAAGCCAACGTGACCATCGACTGTCGATCCATCGGTGTAGAATATTTTTGAGTCCTGGAACTCGTCGTGAATAGAGTAAAAGCTCCAGCACAGGGCCTCAGATGGAATTAAGTCTTTTGTGCCTTGCAATAGGTCCAGATGAAACTAAGGCCGAGGCATGGACCATGGAGGCATACGTGAATGGACCTGCAGGAAATGTGGTAAAGCTGAAGTGTCGAGTGCAGTAAGAAGCGACTGGTTACAGACTGCAACTGGAATCCTCGATCTCGGCAGCCATTGCGGGACGTGGATCGTCCTGCTGGGGAAAAGGAGATTGTAATTTGGAATTGAGGCGAACTATGAATGTGGGTGGTGTAATTGGCAAGCAGTTGCTGTCGCCTAGTCCGCAATGGAAGAGTACCAGCTTCTACAAGGAATCTGTTCACTGGGGTGGTTCGGAAAGCTCCCGTCTCAAGTCGAACTCCAGAGTGGTGTATATGATCCAGAAGCCGCAACGCTGAGGGCGATGCTGACCATACACCAGGCTCCCACAGCCAAGATAGGACTGCACAAGGGCTTTATACAGCTGCAAAAGAGTAGGGCGATCAGCACCCCAGTCGGTGTTGCTAAGACATCGAATACTATTAGGATGCCACCAACAATTTTCCTTAAGCTGACGAAGATGGGGAAGCCAACTTAAGTGGGTGTCGAAGACCAGTCTCAAAAAACGGTAAGTACCCACTACATCAAGGAATCGGTCATCGAGGTAAAGTTCCAGATGGGGGTGGACAGAAGTGCGTGACGCAAATCTTGGCAGTTGAAAACTGAAAGCCGTGAGTGAGGGACACGACTGCACCTTTCGTATGGCTCCCTGCAGTCAACCTTCAACCACAACAAGAGAAGAGGAGCTGAAATACAAAAATCGTCTGTATATAGGAGGAGAGAGACTGAGGATCCCACTGATAGTTCAAAACAATTAACAACAATTAAAAAGTGTGGGATGCTCAGGACAGAATCATATGGGCCCCATTCTCTTGGATAATGGGGGAAATATGAGAAGCACAAATTCGCACTCTGAAAGTGCGCAGCAACAAGAAGATCTGTATAAAAATCGAGAGTGGGCCCCCAGAGACCCCGCTTGTGCAGAGTAGCGAGGATGTGGTTTCACCAAGTGGTATTGTAGGCTTTCGTCAGGTCAAAAGAAACGGCAATAAGGTGTTGACAGCGGGAAAAGGCCATATGAATGGCAGAATCCAGGAAGGCCAAGTTGCCCATGGTGGAGCAAAAATGGTTCAAATGGCTCTGAACTCTATGGGACTTAACAGCTGAGGTAATCAGTCCCCTAGATTTAGAACTATTTAAATCCTAACTAACCTAACGACATCACACATATCCATACCCGAGGCAGGATTCGAACCTGCGAGCGTAGCAACAGTGGTGGGGCGACCTTGGTGAAAACCGCCCTGGGATAGAGCAAGAAGGCCCTGAGACTCAAGGAGCCAGGAAAACCGCCTGCTCACCATACGTTTGAGTAACTTTCACAGAACGCTGGTGAGGCTGATAGGACGATAGTTATCCGAATCTAGCGGATTCTTACAAGGATTTTGCACTGGTACAATGATACTTTCTCGCCTTTGCGACGGGAATAGACCGATGCTCCAGATGCTGTTGAAGACGGCAAGGAGATGGCGTTGGTAATCTGCTTGATTTATGTTTAATGATTTTCGACAGTGCAGCCACTTTCTTAAACTTGTCCTCTAGGTGTTCAACAAAAATAGAGGCTTTGTACCCAGAAGAGAGTCCCCACCTAGTCTGCTGCAGACTAAATACCTTGACGAATAAGGCTCTCTGTTTTCCATAGTTCTATGTTCCTACCATGGTGAGGCTGGGGAGGGGAATGATTTGCGATCATATTTCTCAGCATTAAATTCGACTTTTCCTATCTTACAGACTGCTTGGGCCATTCGATCCGCAGCAAAAGATGAATTGTCTGCTTCATTGTGGATCATCCACCCTGATGCCACCCACTCCGATCAGAAGCTCTTGCCATAGACGCCACCCAGCCACAGCAAATGCCACTGCCTAGTTTTTAATTGAGCCGTGGCCAGGTGGAGCGTTGCTTATATTCTCTTCGCCTAAATGCCGCTCCTGTCGGTGTCGTCCTAGAGAGGGGTCGGCCAGCGCACTACTGGCTGACGTCGTCTCACAGCCTTCTCTGCTCTTCCGTTCTTGCCTGACGTGCCAGCACTTTATGTTATGCTGGAACATCTACTCCTTGCCATATGTGGGGAGTTTGCAGCTCAGGCATCAGTAATGCGATCTCTGTGTTTTGTCATGAGGCTGTCACCAACGGGTACATGATGGCCCCACCATGATGGACTGGCTGGAAACATCCAGCACGATAGCCAGTCCGTCATGGTGGGGCCGTCATGTAACCATTTGGTGGCAGCCCCCTGAGAACACAGGGATCGCACTGCAGAAATCCAATGTAGTCACAGGGCGAAAGAGAACAGTGGACAGTGGAAGGAGATGGGGTATCCCAGAAAGTGTCCTCGCCCATATACCTGAATTACGGGTGGAGTTGTAGAGCCATGACAATGAGTGACACAGAAGATCGAATCACACAATGGAAATCTGGCGTGCCACGTAAGGTGTCCTTCCTCAAATGGACAGCACTTCTGTACAATTTTGAAAGTGTGTAACCAAACCCTATAAGGAGACAAGAACTTACTGGGTGAAAAAGTGGGAGACTCCTTTTAGACACCTCTTACGACAGGCAGGAATGCCTCTGGCCTATTATAACCCCCTGAAGCCGTGGGGGGATCTGAACATGAATCTTATACACTCTGAAAGCAGCTACATAAATAGTACTTGAAAGTTGGATAATTCGAAAATGACCAAAAATGGACTTCATTCCCTTAGCTCTGAACGCTAAAATTATCGTTTGACAGATCATAACTCAAATCTCACAGAATCTTTGTACAGTTGTAGATGCACGCCGAGAGAAGAATCGAGTTATCCGTTGTCATACAAATCTGTCAGCATCTGTCTGATCGCACCTCCAGGTGATAAAAAAATGGCTCTGAGCACTATGGGAATTAACAGCTGAGGTCATCAGTCCCCTAGAACTTAAACTACTTTAACCTAACTAACCTAAGGACATCACACACAACCATGCCCGAGGCAGGATTCGAACCTGCGACCGTAGCGGTCGCGCGGTTCCAGACTGAAGCGCCTAGAACCGCTCGGCCACTCCGGACGGCTCCAGGTGATAACCAATAAGCAGTTCGGTCATGCGTGTACAGAATCCTGAAGATGAATACTAGAGTATAGTATGAACGAAATGAGTTTATTCTGTCAAGGCAACACGTTTTATATCCTGCATGATGTCACAGGCCAGGTCAGTGTTAATGGTCACGGGCGTGTCTTACTGGCCGCAAGTTAAGCTTTTGGCATCGTATATTGTAGACTATTGGCCTCGTTGTCTGAGGACATAAATAAAGCGCTCCACACTTACTACGGCAATGTTGTCTAAATATTCGGTCCATAAAAGTTCGCTCCTTCACTCCAAATTCTTGAAAGCCATGTGCTTCTCTCTGCCTTGGCACACATTGACCCTCCCCCACACAGATCCATTACCATTTACTCAATTCCTCCCCCACTCCCCTTTCCCGTATTGTACACCATCACATAATGCCTGTCCTTCACTGTCAGTAAACTGGACTCCAAGAAACCCTCTAATTTCCAATGCCACTGCTCTTATACGTGTACGACACGTACCACCAACATTACGCCATCCGATGAAATTCGAAGCAATTTTTTACCGATTGTCATCCACAGACCATGAATTTCCCTCTACCAGTCTTATTTCTTGCACCCCTTACCTACTCCATATACGCATTTCCTTCTTCCATCTTTCTTTGTTCCTTTCTTCTTCTTGACACAATGAAAACTACATCTCAGTCCCCAAACTTCACCATTTTTCTCCGCCCATCTGTCCGCATCAACACATTACAACCCATCTAGCCTTTTAATTTATTACAAAACCCTAGACTAATATATAGTTTCTGAAGAGGGACAGGAGCCGTGTCAGTAGTTGCAGGGTAAACAGTCTGGATGAGTGACGAATCTGGCCTTGGAATATTAGCCATAATGGCCTTTCGTGCTGGTACTGTGAACTGCTGACAGCAAGTGCAAGTTACACAGCTCTGCTGTATGGGTTACTGATGGTGGCATCCTGTTGAGTAAAATATTCTGGAGGTAAATAGTCATCAATTATGATCTCCGTGTGGGGACTGCTCAAGAGGATACTGGCAACAGGGAAAACAAAACTGGCATTCCACAAGTCAGACTCTAATATGTTAGATCCTTTATTTGGTTAGGTATGTTAGGGAATTTAAAAATTATGAAATGGAAGGGATAAAGGTAAGAGAGAAATGTTAAAAAACTGATTACGGGATTTTACATCGAAGCTGTACATGAACGAAGACGAAATGTAATAATAATGTTTCTTGATTCCATTTCGGCGTCAATTAGTAATTCAACGTAAGCTCCATCAGCTGCTTTGTCAATTATTGTCAAATATGGAGGAAATTAATGAAGTACGATGGCAGGAAGAATGTAACCTGGTCAGGCCAACACAGAGCTACCAACACAAAATGAAATAGGTATAATAATGAACAAGAAAACAGGAATGCTGCTGAGCCACTACAAACAGCATATTGAATGGATTATAATATCCAGAGTAACCAAGAAGCCAACACCAGCCAGAGTAATACATGTTTGAATGCAAACCAGCTCTGTAGGTGATGAAGAGATTGATTGAATCTGTAATGAGATAAAACAAATTATTCAGATAATTAAGGGGGACGAAAATTTAACTCTGATGGGGGATGGAGTTGGATAGTAAGAAAAGGGAGAAGTTAAATTAGCAAGACAACATAAACTGCGAGGAACTGCGACCATGCTACACTTCAGAGGTGTCAGATCACGTTTAATGGAGTTGCAGCTGCACGATTTCCTTAGAGAAGAATGTTTCGTCCAGGGGGTGTCAGCAGTGTTAAAGATTGCCAAGAAGGTCGTTCTGTTGCACATCGCACTGAAAACTGTCGGTTTAGATTGTGGAATGTGAGTAAATTAACGCCCCAAGGGAAGGGGTTGTTTCATTGACACCATCTGTCAACTCCCGAGGACTTTTCGTGTCTGTTCTCAGCGACGGTATGTCGGAAATGTTTTCATTGGCCAGCCATAAGCAAACTGCGTTATTTCAGTGCTGGATCTCGCGATTCTGACATCCGTTGCAGAGACGCCATGAGAAGGTATGAAGTTTAGGCAAAACGTTTCCAGGGGCGCTTCTGCACTTTGACCGTAACCTGTTGGTTACGAAATGTATATTAAAACTGAAGAATATGCAAAAGAGTAGGAACATAAGGAGATATGACTAGAATACATTGAATGAACCAGAGATTATTGACAGTTTCACACAGAGAAGTAGACAACATTGGACTGATACAGGGGAAAGGAATACAGCAAAAGACGAGTGAGTAGCTCAGAGATATGAAACAGTTAAGACAGCAGAGGATCACCTAGGTAAAAAAGACAAGATCTAGTACACTGCCCAACTGAATTAAAGGATCACTTATTCGAAACCACTTATTTGTCTCCCATTGCAACCCATAAGTTTGAAATGTGGCTCAAAGATGTATACAGCCTTCCTCTGTAATGGTGCAAAAGCAGGGTGCACTTCGGCATCACCCATGAGCTCGGCGACATTTCGGACATAAAGATGACGATACATCTGAAAAAAAGAAAGGCTACAGCTCAGAAGTTCATCTGAAGTTTAAGGTGGGTGAATGCTGTCACATTGTCACCGTATTGCACCAAATTTCTGCCAAGCGCCACCGTGAACATGTCACGTGACGGGAAGGTAGTTACACATCCTCTTACCGACATACGATATATTACCCATGCATGCGGGATTAGCCGTGCGGTCAGGGGCGCTGCAGTCATGGACTGTGCGGCTGGTCCCGGCGGAGGTTCGAGTCCTCCCTCGGGCATGGGTGTGTGTGTTTGTCGTGTGTGTGTTTGTCCTTAGGATAATTTAGGTTAAGTAGTGTGTAAGCTTGGGGACTGATGACCTTAGCAGTTAAGTCCCGTAAGATTTCACACACATTGAACCCATGCATGCGACTCCTCTGCGGTGGAGGTCGGAAAGGCGACTTCCGGCATTGAAATCTCAGTTTCCTTTTGGGTGGCTGAGGATAAGATTTTGGACACACCGCTTCTCGGAATTGACACGATAGGGTCTCAGAGAGTGGCATTCCTTGGGGTGTTGATTTCTGCACATTTCGCTGCCAAATACGACAGTTCTCAGTGCAAGGGGCACCCCTTTGGAGCGCAGCACGACTGCAATTTTTGCTCTCGTGTACAGATTGCAACCTCCGAGGACCGTTGAAAACCATCCCATGAAATCTGAAGTAGCCAAGGATAGTTATGCCTTTTCAGCCCTCCTGTTTCACAGAGGCATTCTACATTGATACATGCGTGAATAAAACGGCGGAGGTTGCCTCTAACAAGGGAATGGTCAGACTTGTCATGCCGAAACATGTATTGCTTTTTTTAGCACTGTTATTTAACTGTGCAAAAGGTCCGTATGCAAAATTGTAGCTGCTGACATGAACTGGAAGTCACCTAAAAAAAAATCACGAACATGGCTGTGTTTCCTGCTTGGCGCTTGCAGTGACGGCTGGCCACCCCTGGAATGGCGAGCCGCGAGCGTTGTACGCATGGTCGGCAAGTGCGGCCGTCTTATCGCGGCGTTCACTAAAGAGGAATATCGCTGCACGGTTTTGGTGGAAAGGGGAAACGAATATTCGTTTCTGTGGCATGCACGTCCTTTTAATTTCTGGTACGTATTTCGAAACATACCGTCCTGAAACTCGTTAGAGATGTGAAAGATGTTCTGGACATTTTCATCTATGCTCCGCAAGCTACTGTACGGTGAACATTCAGTCTCCCCTCACAGGTGATGGTGAACCCTGTAAATGTTTTGCTGCTTGCCATGGAGATACACCACTGACACCAAATGAAACAATGAACAGAAAACACGCGTGAAGATTATGTGTTATGCGACATGGTTGTTACACTTCTAGACGAGCATGTAAATGGCGCAGACATGTGGCTAGAAACAACTGAAACACTCGATATTGCAGACTGTGAATGTATAGACGGCGAAAACACCGACGAAAGTTGAACTCATGAAGACTCTTCGAGTGATAGTGCCACGTACCATCATCAATTATCTCCTAAAGTAACACCAGCAACTACAATTACGTTATCAGACAAAGAAAAAGCGGTGACGTATTGGTTGAACGAAAGTGGTAAAAAACGCCTACGTGTGAGTTCTGTTTAAAAGAAGTATCGCTTTGTCCGTTCTGAGCGTAAATTGCGTAGATGGAAAAAGGAAGTCGCCGGACGACGTGTAAGAGTCGACTGGAAATTGCGACGGAGATAAATGCGCGACTTTTCGAGCTATTTACCGATGCCAGACAACAGTCATTTAGTGTCAGCAATACAACTTTGCTTGATTGGGCATTAGAGATTGCCAACGCGATAGGCGCTAAAGAATTTACAGCTTCTCAAAATTAGATTAGTCGCTTCAAAAGATCACATAAAATTGTGGCAAGAAAAATAACAAAATTTGTATCGAGACACAGGTCGGAAAATGAAGTGACACAAATCGATATGATAGCTTTTCTTACGAATACAAAAAATAGGATCGGTAGTTTTAGCGAATCGTACGTGTACAGTGCAGATAATTCAGGTTTTCAAAAAGAAATGCGTGCGAAAAGAACACTGTCATTCAAAGGGGTAAAACATATTGAGGCGATTGCGCAGTCCACGACTGCACTCACCCATTCATACACTATAATGCCCATAATTAGTCTGGATGGTTTATTGCTGCCTAAACTATATGTGTGTCTTCGAGAACCAACTGGATGTGTTGGACCACGTGTCAAAAGAACAATGTTCTACGCAAACAATCTTGTGGTAGGCGCATCGAAGTCTGGAAAGATGGGAAATGAAAACGTTATACTTTTCATGCGTCATGCTTTTCTTCCGTTCTGCGGGAACAAATCCCTTCTTCTTCTAGATTCGTGGTCAGGTCATAAAAGGTCTGATTCATTAAAAACTATATTTCGAGCCCACCCTGGCAAAGAAGTAGAGATACTTCAGATTCCACCCGGTACGACGAACGTAATTCAACCTTTAGACAGAATTTTTCCGTCAGTGGAAGGCATTTTACAGAAAACTAACAGAGAAAATTATTGCGTGCAGATCACTGCAATTTCCTGTCTATCACCGTGACAATATTCTCAAGCTGCAATCAGCAGTACATTATCAATTTTCCTCACCACGGTTTCAGAATTTGATTAAATATGCGTGGCACTCCTCGAAATATATTGATACTAGGCCTGATTCATTCCTAACACCGGCCCAGTTTTGTCTACGGACATCTAACAACGTCTATGATTCGCAGGGCTGCCATATGTCGTCTTTGCTTGTATGTTCTTGGTGCACAACAAAACTATGTTTCGAACATTGTATCAATATTTCGCGTTTTTGCGGTAATTACAAGAAATAAAATTTGGACGTGTTCTAAACCGTATATTTATTTGTGTCTATTTCATAGCTATTTGGAAAGAATGTTGTAGATAACATATCAGCCATATTTGTCAACGAATGTTTCATTATCATACGATCTCTTTCACTGGGGGAATCAGCTCTCTCACTGCTGTGGCAAGAGAGCGGCGCGTAGCTGACGCCACCTTGTCCCTAGATGGCGTTGGTATAACGTAGCGAGCGAGGTCAGGGTTGTACAAGAGGCAGTTATAAGCGCGGAAACCGTGCGACAATAATGTCTTACTTCATAAAATTGTTTACAGACTTCCAGGTCATGTCAGCAGCTAAAATTCTGCATACAGACTTCTTGCAATGTTAACTCACAGTGGAAAGAAAAGCAACACAGGTTTCGACATGACACGTCTGACCATTCCCTTGTAAGATCCCCCAGTTCGGCAATCCCCTCGGTGGCACCCGCTATCCTTTATTGAGAATTTTAAAAATATGCCTTTACAGAGAAAACTTGTGAAGTAGGGCTAGACGTCTGGGCATCGTAGGGGTGTCGAATGGTTGACTCATAAAATCTGGTGCTGAGCGGCTTTTATGTTGGCTTCGTTGTTTTCTTCGGAGTATGAATGTTGGCACAGGCTTTGCCCTTCGAAAATATTACCTCCAAATTAATTTTTTGTTATCAAGGTAGCTTCTACTCATAAATAAATATTCCGATTAATGTTTATCTTCACAATGATAAATCAACTTTCATACACATACAACTCCCTTCTACTGTCGAAACACGTTTCTCTCTATTACAACCGATCGCACAGGGCTCTCTAGTACAACGTCCCCCGTCCCTTCAAGTACCAGATAGAATAATAGATGGCTACTACAGTTGAAAGTGAACAATTCAAGCATTTATATAGATGGCAACGAAAGTTTTTTAATTTATTGTACTCACGTTTTTATGTAAAACTGGCAAAATTTAGTAAAAAAAATCCTTGTAAGTAAATTTATAAACTTAAAATTTGTTTTTTAAATTAACTGCAAAGTTTTTATTTATATTAATTTAAAGCAGTAGTTCAAAAAGTACATCGCTTACACAGAGATTGATTCACCCAATGTTATTGTTCTTTTTGTAAATGAAATGATCGATGCCCATCGGTATCGAAGGGTTCCAACTATGCATTTAAGACAACTAACTGACACGTCACCGATCTGTAGCAGCACGAAGAGGCAGAAGTAGCACTCTATGTACTTTTCTCTAATTGCCTGGAAAGCCTACCTCAGATGTTTTAATTTGTCGTGTACGTGTCAGGTTTGCAGATTCATTAGGCTTTGCAGACAAGACTTTTAATAACATCCCCCTTTTATTGCCGATGATGGTGTGAGTTTTTATGTAAATATATAACTGTATGTCTAGCTTTATGAAAAACTTTGTTACAAGTTCCCTTTAGTCTGACTTTGTTATGTAATGGACCGAAGATTCGTTAAAAGCTGTGCTCGGTCTCTGTATGGATGCGAAATCTTGAAAGTAGCAAAGAGAAAAATGAATAGATTACGCGCCTTTGAGAAGTGACCGAATAAGGATTAAAGGTATCATGAAACTAGCCAGTAACAATAAATGGCAGATGAAGAACGTAATGAATTCGGAAGACAATGGTTGGCAACATTTTAAGCTATTAATAGTTATTGGAATCAATAAAATCAGATACTCCTCAAGTCCACATTTTTCTGCAAAATGAGATAATGGCGGATTATGTGCCTTTGAAGGTAGCGACATTGACTGTGATAGAAATACCACATGCCTACCTAATGGTTTCTATGTTATGAGATGGTCAATCTTCATGTTTTATTCAGGAACACCTCATGTCCAGTGGAAATATCTTGCTATTAGCGTTCTTGTTGGTTTCTTTGGTCGTTTACTTTATTTCTTAAGACAGTTATACCTGACTGTTAAACGGGGCCATAGTGAAAGTTATATGGTACTGACTTTTAATTGCATCATAACACTAATACTTCAAAATTTCTGCACTGTTAAAGCATTTATAATATGAGTAATGGAGAACCAACTGCGAGAAGGAAAGGCGTTCGCAGCAAGCGTAAATGTGCTGTTATGAAGGAAGCGAGACTGTAAAACAGAAAATACACAAACTACAAGGGGAAGGGCGTTTTGCTCAAAGCTTATGATTTACAATACCGATAAGAACGCTGTAACACTTACACCGTCAATTTAATGCTCACGTATTTCATGTTGGGTTTGTGTATTTCGTTTTCCATTTAATAATGTTTAAACATTAATTCAAAGGGTGTTAAGGTTATATTCTATCTTCTGCTAGCTAGGAACCAAGAATTGTTTTCGCTACTCTTGTTGACTATTTCACACTTTTTCAGTTGCCACATGAGGTGCCAAGATCAACAGTAAATTTATAATAAATTCATATCCTTTTCATCTAAAACTGAACAAGATACACACCTTCAAAATCTTATTGAAGTAAACCCCGTTGCTTTTAGGCGCCTTAGAATAACAGAGAGGGCTAAGAATGAAAGGGAAACAAGCAAACGAAAGGGGCTGACGTATGTATATTGGCTCAACAGTGCAAGTGGAAGAAAACCAGTATGTAAAATGCGTTCCTATCTGTGCATGGTGTGAGTGGTGATAGAATGAAGAGAATAAGAAAACTTCCGGCTATTGGTGGATAACAAGAAGACAAAAGAGGCAAATGGCATCAGGAAAAGCTAAATCTCTTCGTCTTATGTTACTGGTTCAGGATCACATTAAGAAGTACGCAGTCTACACGACGCACTGAGGTAGCAACGAACACAGGTATCTTAGCGCAAGACTAAAAGTCTTAATAATGTGGCAAACATTGCTGCAAACGCATACAAAGTTAAGGCCCCAGAAGAAGGAATCATCTGAGTCTGTAACTTGTTGTATTACATGAAGATATTCCATGAAAGCTTTGATCTGAAATTTGGACAACCCCAGACTGACAACTCTTGTGTTTGTGAAGCATTGAACGTCCAAGTTAGAAATCCTCAGCTCAGTCTCAATGCAAAAACAATTTCTGCGGCGGAATTGATGGTACATAAGTGTCAGGCTAATAAGTTATTTTCCAAACTTGAATAAATAGCAAAAACTCGTGACGATGGAGCTTTGATTTAATGCAGAATGTAATGCTTTCTTAATTCTAGTACAAGAAATCTTTTATCTATGCCAACTGCCAGTGGATGTTTTTGACATCTATTGGCTCAAACCCATTGTGATATAAAAAGAATGATCGTATCTACGTTCTTAAAGAATATACAGATCTTATTTACAGTCAAGTGTTCAAAATAAGTTGGAAGTATGGAAATGGAAATGACGTGTGGCTAGAGCCTCCCGTCGGGTAGACCGTTCGCCTGGTGCAGGTCTTTCGATTTGACGCCACTTCGGCGACCTGCGCGTCGATGGGGATGAAATGATGATGATTAGGACAACACAACACCCAGTCCCTGAGCGGAGAAAATCTCCGACCCAGCCGGGAATCGAACCCGGGCCCGTAGGATTGACAGTCTGTCACGCTGACCACTCAGCTACCGTGGCGGACAGTTACAAGTGAAAATGGTTGAAACTTTTGGCGTCAAGAACGTAACAAGATTGGTGGCCTCAGTACTACAAAAAGGTTGTTGTTTCTGGGGAAGCCAAAGGTACCAATGTGCCATCAGACAAGAAAGTCTAATATCTGTTTATAGAAAACGTGAGGTATAGTGACATCAAAGCCCTTCATTGATGGGTTGGCAGTATCAACATTTAACCTGTCAAAAGGAGTTTCACGTGCTTATCCTACTTAAGTGTCTGCAACGAACATATCTCCATCACTCAAGAGAAAATGGAAGATATCATAAAGTTTAGGCCTTACCTGCGTGAAGACACTCAAGTGAGAGGCTTTTATGCACAGATTTCTGGACTTCCCACTCACAGAAATGCATATCATGATGATTATGAGTATGTGCATATTGTACAATATTTCGTTGGAGGAGATATCTTACTTAGATACGTGCAAATATTGTACACTGTTTTACTATTGGTGCATTAATAAACCGCACCAAAATGCTATTTGTTGCAATTCATTTGATGTAGAAACCCTCATGCCCACATTTCTGAGCAGAAACATTCCTTGTCTCCACTAGTTATATTTCTCAATATTTCGGGTCCTATAATAGGTATGTGCAGTCTTTTGGGTCTAGGATAACATACCGTATAGTAGAAAACGTGAGATTTTTCACAACTACTTTCAGTTATTGGTCCTTCTGCTTCTCGTGAAAAATTTATGGTACTGATTTTATCGATTCATTATTTGAAAACTAAAGTTAGAAGGATGATAGATGGAAAGAAAACGAAGGCGAAAGATCTATACATTACATAAGGCAGTTTATGACGACATGTGATTCAGCAGTTGCGCTGAATTGAAGCAGATGACTTATAAACTACGAGAGTTGGGAACCAAATCAAACCAACCACACTCTTGATGACAGAAGAAACAACAAAAATTCACAAATCACTCTTGCCAGAAAAGGATATTCGTACACCAAGTTAGACACATCACTCCATGCGCTAATTCAAACCACTGATGATAACCAGCCTGACAATATAACAAGTACTGGGCCACGTGTCATTGCATTCTCCGTTTACGCGCTGCTCCAGCCATGTATCAGCCATCTCTGCGAAGCTTTACACCTCTGCATTTACTTTTCCGTCTGGATAAAAGTGAATACGTTCAGACGGGAAATGTAATAGCCTGATATGCATTATTGATTGCTTCTCGTACAAATTTTGCATGAAATCACGTCTTCGCACTGGAAGTAATTGTATTGTTAGGAAAAGGTCCCTCTAAAGCTCAGAGACGAAAGAATTCACGTTTAGTCTCCGAGTAACGCAGAGAATTATAACTGACGGAAAATTAAAAAAATGAATAAATGAAAAGGAACATGACGTTGCTAATTTCAAAGTTAACCTGCTACGGTATTTAAAAGAAAGCAAACAGACTAATCTTTCATTTAGTAGCGTAATGGAAAACGCAGAAAACTCTCACAGCCTACCACAGCTCCTGTGTATTTCCCGAATATCAGAAAACAAATCTGAAACTACGAAACGCTCCTGACGTGCTAAGGGATTATGTAACCTTCAGTCATTATGTATGAGACGTCCGTTTCCAGATGATTTATACCTGTATCTATCTCCCATCTCAGTTAATACCAAGAATAACGCTTTAGTTACTTTCAAGTCACTCATAGAGTAGCTGCCTAATGCATGCTGTCAGTGATGAACCAATAATGCTTAAAATAACAGAAGGCTCTCTAGTAGTATAACGAGAGTAACTGTTTTGTTGAAATGTTAGTAAAAGTGTCAATGCGAGAGAGTGTATGTGTGTGAACACATGAAAGGGAGAGAGGGAAGATTCAAATGCGTAAAATTATGTCTGGATGGATGGTTAGAGTTTTAAGCTCTCACGTTAAATCTAATCGTCTTGCATATTGATTCAGAGCACTTCATTCAAACCCCAGACCGGAAGTACGCATGTATCCAAATTCTTCCTCTCATGGCCATGCGGTTTACTGCTAACAGTGCGTAAGAACGAAAAAAATAGCTCGATTGTCATGCCCTTTTTAGATCTTATTTTACTGTCAGACTTTAATTGTTGTATTAGTAAATTTATCTCACCGACAATGGTTGCAGAGCTGTCAGTGTGTGGTTACATTTTGGGAAACAAAGATGCTGTCTTTAATTCAATGGTTCGTTAAGTTGAGTCAACGTTAGTTTTTTTTTTTTTTTTTTAACACAGTATGAGTATTCCTCTACGTCGAAACAGATTAGCGTAATCAAAGAAGAGCCAAAATACAGAATCGTGTGAGATAATCTAGTAGGACAGTGTACAAATTTGTAAAAGGGAAATATTTTTGGAGCATATACAGAGGAGAAAAAATGTCGCGAACACCTGAAACAGTGTTCACGAAACCAGAACTCCATCCCAATTAGCGCTTCCGCTCATTTGCAGTTGGTTAACCGATTCCAAACAGAGTGTAGTAAAGGCATCTAGAGGAGGAGGACTCAACACTATCCTTCCTCCAATCGCAGAAAAGAAATTCTAGTGATCTCTAGGTCACCTTCACAACGAGATATGCAGGGTGTTCGTTTGAGCTTGAGACAACTAAATATTTCTAAAACGACGCATCGTATGTGTGGTGTCACCGCCAGACACCACACTTGCTAGGTGGTAGCCTTTAAATCGGCCGCGGTCCGTTAGTATACGTCGGACCCGCGTGTCGCCACTATCAGTGATTGCAGACCGAGCGCCGCCACACGGCAGGTCTAGTCTAGAGAGACTCCCTAGCACTCGCCCCAGTTGTACAGCCGACTTTGCTAGCGATGGTTCACTTCCTACATACGCTCTCATTTGCAGAGACGACAGTTTAGCATAGCCTTCAGCTACGTCATTTGCTACGACCTAGCAAGGCGCTATATTCAGTTACTATTCTGAACAGATAATATTGTGAATCATGTACCGTCAAGAGCGACGTTCATCATTACTGGATTAAAGTTAAGTATCAAACTAATTACGTCCGCTTTCTGAATTCTAATTCCTTGTCCCACCCTCCTGCGTGGGTGGGATCCACCGTGTATTTTCGCATATGAACTCCCCCCCCCTCCTCCCCCCCCCCCCCTCCCGCTTTACTCCGTATTCGGATTCTATGCGAAAACTGTCTAAACTTTACTCAAACCATTCTTTCTCATTCGTCGTACAATGTGCGTGAATTCCTAACGCACCAAACTGCTGAAGTCATCGGTCCCTAGAGTTACACACTACTAAAACTAACTTATGCTAAAAACAACACACACACATATTCCCGAGGGAGGACTAGAGCCTCCGGCGGGAGGGGCTGTGCAATCCGTGGGATGGTGCCTCAAACAGCGCGGCGACTCAGCGCGGCTTCGTCGTAGATGTTGCTGTAATCAACAAACATAAAGTGTGCCCGCTTTTGCAATCAAGAACACATTTGATTCTTCATTAAATTTAATACGTTAGTGTAAACCTTTGTGTTCTAACGGTAGATACTGATGTTCAAACGCTACCTGAGTATTGCAAACGTGGTTGTACAGAACAATGGCTAGACATTGACATTTCTGGCAAATAGGCAATAGGTAACGTTGTTTTCTGTTTTCTACTGCGTTAAATGCGGTGAGTTCCTAAGTCATCGAAATGCTTGATTTCGGCGGTGGCCCACTATCATGGTGACTGATTTCGATGTGTTGTACCTAGCAACCATCTCGCGCTGACTTCTACATGGTTATCGGCCGAATACAAACCCCAAACCTTGTAATAAGGTAAAAAATCCGTGGAGTGTCAGCGACAGGCGCACCTGCAGTGGATACCAACCGAAATGAAGCACCCCAGAGGTGAGGAGCAAGGGGACTCACCGATACCAAGCATCCTGATGGAAGCAGAAAACTGTTACACCCACATCGTTGTTCCTGGATCACGCTTCAAGTAGTTTCTCATCAGTCATTGAAAAGGCTAACCATACTGTACTGCACAATCAAATTTACAACATTAAAGTAAATTTCGAACATCAATATCAACCGTCAGAACATATACAGGGTTATTACAAATGATTGAAGCGATTTCACAGCTCTACAATAACTTTATTATTTGAGATATTTTCACAATGCTTTGCACACACATACAAAAACTCAAAAAGTTTTTTTAGGCATTCACGAATGTTCGATATGTGCCCCTTTAGTGATTCGGCAGACATCAAGCCGATAATGAAGTTCCTCCCACACTCGGCGCAGCATGTCCCCATCAATGAGTTCGAAAGCATCGTTGATGCGAGCTCGCAGTTCTGGCACGTTTCTTGGTAGAGGAGGTTTAAACACTGAATCTTTCACATAACCCCACAGAAAGAAATCGCATGGGGTTAAGTCGGGAGAGCGTGGAGGCCATGACATGAATTGTTGATCATGATCTCCACCACGACCGATCCATCGGTTTTCCAATCTCCTGTTTAAGAAATGCTTCTGCTTTAGCCTTTTCCGTAAGATTTTCCAAACCGTCGGCTGTGGTAAGTTTAGCTCCCTGCTTGCTTTATTCGTCGACTTCCGCGGGCGACGCATGAAACTTGCCCGCACGCGTTCAACCGTTTCTTAGCTCACTGCAGGCCGACCCGTTGATTTCCCCTTACAGAGGCATCCAGAAGCTTTAAACTGCGCATACCATCGCCGAATGGAGTTAGCAGTTGGTGCATCTTTGTTGAACTTCGTCCTGAAGTGTCGTTGCACTGTTATGACTGACTGATGTGAGTGCATTTCAAGCACGACGTACGCTTTCTCGGCTCCTGTCGCCATTTTGTCTCACTGCGCTCTCGAGCGCTCTGGCGGCAGAAACCTGAAGTGCGGCTTCAGCCGAACAAAACTTTATTATGAGTTTTTCTACGTATCTGTAGTGTGTCGTGACCATGTGTCGATGAATGGGGCTACAGTGAATTTATGAAATCGCTTCAATCATTTGTAATAACCCTGTATGTTGACATTTACATTGTAAATGGAAAGTAGAATAAGATGCGTCGGTTCTTAATTACAAAAACAAGTAAACTTTGTAACTGTCGTTTACAGCGCCATTTGCCACGAATGAAAAACAATTCTTTGAGTAAACCGTACGAATTTTTTGTGTGAAATCCGAATATGCAATCATAATGGGGGTCCCACTTGAAAATACGAAATGTACTTCACCCGAGGAGGAGGGGTGGTTAGGAGATGGCCATTTTGAGCACACAAAGATTTCTGCTTTAGTAATATTAACTTTTCATGAAGAATTTGTTTTTTCATACAACGCGTCGTCATCGAGATCTTTACCAGGTGTACAACTTTGCTTCCGCCGTGTTTTCCCCAACATCTGAGGTTTTAATGAAGCAAATTGGTTACACACGTATCATTCAAAGTATTTTCCACCGCTGGCCACTACTTTCTCCCATCTTTCCGGGAGTGTACGAAAACCGCTTCGAAAAAATTGTTCATCTTTTGAAACTATCCACGAATCGATCCAATTTGTGACTTCTTCGTGAGATCGGAAGTGTTGGTAAGCCAGGCCAAGCGCCATTGATCTAAAAAGGTGATAGTCAGAGGGAACAATGGAGAATGGGTGGGGTAAGACTTCCCATTTTCTTTCCAAGTACGTTTTGACCTCTTTTGCAACGTGGGGTCGAGCGTTGCCGTGCTGCAAAATCACTTTATCGTGCCTCTCGCTGTATTGCGGCCGTTTGTCTTTTAATGCTCTGCTCAAACGCATTAATTGCGTTCGCTATCGAGCAGCTGTGAGTGTTTCACTTGGTTTTAACACCTCGTAGTACACTACGCCGAGCTGGTCCCACCAGATGCAGAGCATGACCTTGGCTGTGAATATTCGGTTTGGCCATCGACGTGGAAGCATACGCGGGATATCACCATGATTTTTTGCATTTAGGGTTTTCGTAATGAACCAATTTTTCGTCCCCGGTCACAATGCGATGCAGAAATCCCTTCCGTTTTTGCCTCTCAAGCAACTGTTCACAAACACACAAACGCTGTACAACGTCTCTTGTTTTTTTTCTCACATGGGACCCAAATCCATTTTTTCTGAATCATGCCCATAGCCTTGAGACGTTTTGAAATGGCTTGCTGTGTCACTCCCACTAATCGTGCCAATTATTCTTGAGTTTGACGCGTGTATTCACTCAGCAATGTCTCCAATTCTGCATCTTCCACCACTGTGCCGGTCTAAGACGTTCAAATTACCATTCTTGAAACGTTGAAACCACTCAAATTCGTTCACTAATAGAGTCCGTACCATACGTACTTGATAGCATTGAATGAGACTCAGCCGCTCTTTTCTTCATATTGAAACTAAAC
Organism: Schistocerca piceifrons; assembly: GCF_021461385.2. Taxonomy (NCBI): domain Eukaryota; kingdom Metazoa; phylum Arthropoda; class Insecta; order Orthoptera; family Acrididae; genus Schistocerca; species Schistocerca piceifrons. The sequence goes on from NC_060141.1 coordinate 694,877,818, forward strand.
AGTAACACCTCCCTCAAATGACGAGAATTAGGCTCGTAAAGTGACATTTTCAATCAAGAACAACTTTATGATGCAGACACAAAACTACTAATATTTGAATGAGGTTATGTCAACCGAGGTCCAAGCTAACTGCCTGACGTCTGCGATCTGTTTCTTTCGACCGCTGCTTACCGTTGTCGCCACCTATCTGCAAACGGCGAAAGCAAAGTTGTACACCTTGTAGCTGTCTCAAGTTAAAACAAAAACCCTGTGTAATAAATTGTAATATCTGGAAACACGAAATTTATTTGCAGTTTACAGAGTATTCGAGGGAAGTTACCTTACGCGAATTGGTAGAGTTACTAAATTTATGAAATGTGAAGTTACGGGATTAAATCGAGGGCCAAAGATAGTGCATTCTGCTTTATCAAATTTTAGTACGTCCTGGCCTCGACAGAAGGAGGAGGCATAGCGGTATGACACTGTGCAGCGCACTGTGGTGTTTTATGGTAGCAAAATTATGATTAGAAACTAATCGTCAATGGAATTAGTTTGTTACTTTCAAACCACCGGATTGGCGAGCACACTACCGTATACTAATTTAAAATTTTGTATTCGCGTCTGTCCACAGCCTCTAAATGTTTTACCAACGAATATATAGTCCGTCGTAGGCTGCATATTAATGTTCTTTATTTAATTTGTGTGATTAGTTAATTTCGACACCGCGTGATTTTCAAGCAAATGATATACACTGACGAGACAAAACATTATGAGCATCCGCTTAATACTTGTTGGTCCATATTTGGAACGCAATGCACCACCGATTATGGTTATCGTGAATTCGGCAGTATATTGGTAGGTTTGTAGAGGTGTGTCCGCGCACAAGTCGTGTAATTTCCTTAAACAGTGGGCAGCAGAGGTTTTTTTTCCGGCGCGGTGATGGCGCTTGTTAGCGATCCAAATGGGTTCCATTCGATTCTCATCAAGAGAATTACGTGGTCAAGACATCAACGTGAATACACTATCACGTTCCTGAAACCACTGTAGCACGGCTCTGGCTGAGACACAGACAATTAACCTGCTGCAAGGTGTCACCGCCGGAGGGGAAGATATTAAGGATGAAGGGGTGCAGGTGGGGCACTACTGTCAACGTGTCTTCCGTACTACCACAGGTCCCATGCGAGCGCAGCGGAATGTCCCCAATAGCAAATGATAGCAGAACACTACTCCAAACAGCCTGCTTCCTTGGCACGGTGTGCGATTCGAACCGCCGTTCGCTTGGATGACTGCGTTTGTGGAGACGATCATCGACCTGTGCAGCAAAAACGTGTTTCATCCGACGAGGCGACACGTTTCCATTGATCCACCGTCCAATCTCGACGATCCCGCGGCCACTGCAACCGTAATTGACGAAGTCGTTGGGACAACGTTCAACACACATACTATGTGATCAAAAGTATCCGGACACCTGGCTGAAAATGACTTACAAGTTCGTGGCGCCCTCCATCGGTAATGCTGGAATTCAATATGCTGTTGGTCCACCCTTAGCCCTAATGACAGATTCCACCTCGCAGGCATATGTTCAGTCAGGTGCTGGATGGTTTCTTCGGGAATGGCAGTTCATTCTTCACGGAGTGCTGCACTGAGTAGAGGTGTTGACGTCGGTCGGTGAGGCCTGGCACGAAGTTGGCGTTCTAAAATATCCAAAAGGTGTTCTACAGGATTCAGATCAGGGCTGTGTGCAGGCCAGTCCGTTACAGGGATGTTATTGTTCTGTAACCACTCTGCCAAAGGCCTTGCATCATGAATAGGTGCTCGATCGTGTTGAAAGATGCAATCGCCATCCCCGAATTGCTGTTCAACAATGGGAAGCAAGGTAGGCCTGTGCTGTGCTGTGATAGCGCCACGCAAAACAACAAGGGGTGCAAGCACCCTCCATGAAAAACACGACCACACCATAACACCACCGCCTCCGAATTTTGTTGTTGGTACTACACACACTGGCAGATGACGTTCACCGGGCATCGCCATACCCACATCCTGCCATCGAATCGTCACATCGTGTACCATGATTCGTCACTCCACACCAGGTTTTCCACTGTTCAATCGTCCAATGTTTACGTTCATTACATCAAGCGAGGCGTCGTTTGGCATTTACCGGCGTGATATGCGGCTTATGCGCAGCCGCTCCACCATGGAATCCAAGTTTTCTTACCTCCTGCTTAACAGTCATAGTACTAGCAGAGGATCCTAATACAGTTTGGAATTCCTGTGTGATGGTCTTGATAGATGTCTGCCTATTACACATTACGACCCTCTTCAACTGTCGGCGGTCTCTGTCAGCCAACAGCCGTGGTCGGCCTGTACGCTTTTATGCTGTACATGTCCCTTCACGTTTCCACTTCCCTATCATATCGGAAACAGTGGGGCTAGGGATGTTTAGGAGTGTGGAAATCTGGCGTACAGACATATGACACAAGTGACACCCAATCTCCTGACCACGTTCGAAGTCCGTGAGTTCCTCGGAGCACCCCGTTCAGCTCTCTCACGATGCGTAATGACCTACTGAGGTGGCTGATATGGAGTACGTGCCAGAAGGTGGCAGCACAATGCAGCTGATATGAAGAACGTATGATTTTGGGGTGTCCGGATACTTTTGATCACATAGTGTAGGAGTCATCTGCTGCAGAGCCCGTTGTTCAACAATGTACGATGAAAGGTGTGCTCCGAAACTTTATGTGTGAACCAGCATTGTGCTCTTCAGGCAGAAAAAAAAGTTCAAATGTGTGTCAAATCTTATGGGACTTAACTGCTAAGTTCATCAGTCCCAAAGCTTACACACTACTTAACCTAAATTATCCTAAGGACAAACACACACACCCATGCCCGAGGGAGGACTCGGACCTCCGCCGGGACCATCCGCACAGTCCATGACTGCAGCGCCTAAGACCGCTCGGCTAATCCCGCGCTGCTCTTCAGGCAGAGATTCCAAAGAAAGCCACTTATTTTCCTTTACACAGCAGGTAAGTTTCTAAATCGCACGTTTGTAAAGAGTCGTGGATGTTCAACCAATTATCGCCTAGTGGTAGTTTCACTGTCCTATCACTTTCTATATATGCTTGCTACAGTAGCACACTTGACTAGCTATGCCTTTTTCGAGATACTCTTTCACAGTCTCTGGGTAATCATAATATCACGTTGTCAAAGTCGCTTATGGCAATAGATTTCCCCATTTGAGGCCCCTGTCGTCGCTAGAATGATAACTCATCCGTCTTTGATCCGCTTACTTACTTTCCTTACCGTCCGTGTTACGTTCCCGCAACGCCAGTAGGCGACGTTCGACCTCGCGGTGGGTAGCTGTCATAATGTTTTGGCTTATCAGTATAGAAATACACCATTAAATGATAAACATCAAGTTTACTGTTACCAGTCACCGTTTTATTTATTTCCACGGCGCGTTTCGAAGGTTTAAACCTCCATCATCAGGTGGATTTACATTAGTTAGTATTACATTTGTGTGTGTGTTGTGTTACGATTTTTCGAGGAACTTGTGGCACTGCCTAGTGGAGAAACAAGACACTATTTCAGAATATGGTTTAGGATTACTTTTGACAAAAAATTAAACTGATATCTAATGGTAGACCTTAAATAAGTAAACTAGAGTACCTCCAGTGGTTACAGGTTCCTTTTGCTGTCGTAACACATCACATGTATACTGCCACATTTGTAAACAAATATGGCGTCTGGAATCAGCTGGGTGCAAGGTTCGTATAGCAGAAGAGAAGACATAATCGCGAAGTGCAAAGAATATGCAGCCTAACAACATTATTACAGAATAATTGTTTAAGGCATTTGGAGGTGTTTGTTTTGAGGTGTCGAATATATGCGTGTGTACTTCAGGTGGGATATAAATCCAATTTTGACAAGTAATAACAGCTAAACATTCGTACTCGTTTATACAATCAGGTGAAATGTTAAAATGGCTTAAACTTCGTACTTGTTAATAACAATTACATGAAATGTTACGGATTTGAATTACACTGATCATACTGGCTATGTAGGTTGGCATTGATTATTTGTAGTGTGGGGTCTATTTGCACAGACGAATAAAGGTTTTGTATGTCAAATGAGGCAAGTGTGGCTCCATCAGGTACTTGTATGTTTTTGACATATTGTGTGAATTCTGTTGTGTTTTTAAGTGTTCTCTCATTACTGAATGTGTATGCTTGTTTGAGAATTCTGAAGAGTATTTTATTGAGCTTGAATGTTGGACTGTTTCTTCAGTTCACTGTGGGCAAAGTATTAGCATCCTACACATCCAACCAAAAGGCAGAAAACTAGACATCCTTGAAACACTCCAAATATACAAACACCAAATGAAACAACCAGAATCCATCTTAAATGACAAAAATGACAATAGTTACAATAGTATCATCTCTGTTTTCAGCAACTGCCTACACTCTTAACACCACACACACACACACACACACACACACACACACACATGTGCACACATCCTAATATTTACCATAAATATTGACAGCCGCCAAGAGTACAAGAGATTGACCTCATTCACAGATAATTCATCACACCAACAGCTACTACCCCTTGTCAGCTTAAAACTGTATGTACATCAACTACTGGCACAAATGTATATCTATCTGCATATTTTATAGCATTAACCAATGTATTACCCCAACCTTTAGGCAGCCAATATATGCAACATGTAATCTTAAGACCCCCTTGCCATGTAAATGTTTGCTCTCATATAATCACTCTTTCCTTCCCCCCCCCCCCCCCCCCCCCCGTCTCTCTCTCTCTCTCACTTCAAAGAGTGTCATCTATGTATGATTCTACTGATGTAGCCAATATGAACATTGTAATTCAAATACGTAACATTTCACCTAATTGTTATTAACAAGTATGAAGTTTAAGCCATTTTAACATTTCACCTGATTGTATAAACGAGTATGAATGTTTAGCTGTTATTACTTGTCAAAATTGGATTTATATCCCACCTGAAGTACACACACATATATTCGACACCTCAAAACAAACACCTCCAAATGCCTTAAACAATTATTCTGTAATAATGTTGTTAGGATGTATATTCTTTGCACTTCGCGATTATGTCTTCTCTTCTGCTATACGAACCTTGCACCCAGCTGATTCCAGACGCCATATTTGTTTACAAATGTGGCAGTATACATGTGATGTGTTACGACAGCAAAAGGAACCTGTAACCACTGGAGGTACTCTAGTTTACTTATTTAAGGTCTACCATTAGATATCAGTTTAATTTTTTGTCAAAAGTAATCCTAAACCATATTCTGAAATAGTGTCTTGTTTCTCCACTAGGCAGTGCCACAAGTTCCTCGAAAAATCGTAACACAACACACACACAAATGTAATACTAACTAATGTAAATCCACCTGATGATGGAGGTTTAAACCTTCGAAACGCGCCGTGGAAATAAATAAGACGGTGACTGGTAATAGTAAACTCGTTGTTTTAATTTAATGTCAGTAACAGTCACGGTAAAGCCTAACCTAAAAATGTTCGCATTTAAAGATAGAAATACACCATTGTGGAAGAAAATAATATCGTCTGCATGCGTCACTATGTAGATAGAAAACATTACACAGATCATATTAAAACAACCACGTTATAATGTGATAGGTCTAGTTACATGCATGACATTAACTTACGTACATCACGTTTTACATTGTGTAAATATCGGATTCATCTTACATCTATATGGCTACACGCCATAATCCATAAATACATGTGGACAGAATCCTAATCATAATGCTACAGCGAGTACTGCAGCCTGACAACTACGACAGCGTCTAAAATACACTTACAGCCATCATCGCAGAACTATCGAAAGCAGCATGGAAGAGGTGTACCACGTCTATCGCCAGCATACCAGATTTAAATAATATATTGTATACCTAGTAATCAATGACGGAAGGCTACGTAAGGACATACAAACAAACTTATAGAAATTTTATAACGTGCAATAAATGTAATTCATAAAATAAATACAAGTTTCATAACTTACACAATGTGTGAGAAAAGTAATGAGCGTGACAACGCTGTGAGCGATATGGCAAAGGCTGTGTTGTTCTGGTTGTGTGGGCCGGTGCGTTCTTCCCTTCCCGATGCCCAGTCTGAGTTTCAGCTCTGTACAACCATCGTGTGATTTTTGAGAGCAACAGTGAATTTGTCTTTTTATAGTGTGTTTCGAAAATGGAAGAGCGGAATTGAGAGCAACCTTGTGGCAACAAATTTGGTATTAACCCTGAGGAATCTGCGAGCGTGACCTCCGAAAACTTGAAAGAGACACCTGAGGAACATTCCTTATCAAGAGCATAAGTTTTTCGCCGGCACAAATAATTTTTTGGAAGGCTGAGAGTACGTCGAAGGTGAACCTTGCTCCAACTTTAAAAACTAACGAAAACGTCGAAAGTGTGTGCGCTCTTGTGGGACAGTTCCTCCAAGACAAACTGTCAACCAAGTGTTTTACAAAGGCCCAGGAAAAGGGTTAATCGAGTGAGACAGGACATTGCAGACAAGCAGATGCTGCATCATAACAGTGCCCCCATATCACACTGCCTCTTCCACATGGAATTTTTGATATCAAAATGCATTCCTGTTGTTCCGCAGCCCCCTATTCACCTGATCCGAGCCCTTGTGACTTTTTTTTTACCGAAATTGAGAAAGTGTTAGAAGGACGTCATTTTGGAAGTGTGGAGAACGTTCAAGAGAATGTGACCATCTTAAAGGCCCTACCACTTTAAGCTTTTCAGCGCTGCTACGAAGAGTGGGAACAACCACTCCGCCAGTGTATAGTTACCGAAAAGAACTGCTTTGATGGGGACGATACTGTTATTTAGAAAAAAATAAATAAATGAAAATAAACAAATAAATACAAACTGGTAGATAAAATCTCCGTCTCATTACTTTTAATTAATGTGAGTGGTGCAAAATTGCTGAATTGGTCGCTGAATGAAAAAATAAAAGTAAAAAAAAACCAATTCATTGGTTTTTTAACTAGTAACATTTCATTCAGCGCCAAATGATGCAATTTTGCAGCACTCATATTAATTTGCATTATGGTTGCATTCTTCCTGCGTGACTTTGTCACAATTACAACTCATTACTTTTCTCACACACCATGTGTTTTGAGGTTCAAAAGTCCATACATAGTGATACATGTCGGTATTATTCAACGTAATTCTCACTTTCCGGTTTCACACTACGTTGTCCAGATAACTTTCTTATAAAAGTTAATCGACAAATTTGTAATAAAACGATTACAAAACTGGAAACAATGGTATAAACAATTCGTGCACTGTTTAACCTTTTCGTGTAACTGTGGAAATCTCTTTGTTTTGGTACAGCGATAATAACATACACTTGGATATATCGTGAATAGGTAATCTGTTTACCCGTATGTCAAATACGCTCATTTTATAACTGATTTCAAGTGCCAACAGATGCTGTACCCTATGCATTGTAGAGTGTGGTTTTTGTTGTTGTTATAAACAGTTTCATATACAAATGTTAATAACGTTTACTGTACAAATGAGGTAATTATTTAATGGTATCGTCTCTTTATATCTCTTTAGATATTATTTTGCTCTTTTCTGAATGATTTCAGTATTTTTGATAAGGCATATATTTTAGTTGTACAAACAGTCAGAAGATAGCCGTGCTGCTAGAGTCCAAAGCCACGCAGTGGCTGAAGACCCATCGCGTGTGACGTCACAGCTGGACTTTTATACAGGAGGGCAGCATTGTTATCCCCACGTGCCCAGCCAGATTAAGATTTTCTGTTTTCCCTAAACCAATTAAAGAGAATGCCGGGATGGCTCCATTGAAAGCGTTATGTCCGACATTTCCTCCTTCCCCAAAGCGAGCTCCTGCTCCGTCTCTAATAACCTTGTCGTCGGCTGGATGTGAATGTTTACCCTTGTTCCTTCCGTGCATTAGCGACACTGCAGTAAAGCTTATGTGGCTGACTAAAACCAACAGAATGGATCTAGTTGTAAACTCTCTAGTGGACCATGGAAAACAGCAAAAAGGAATCAGAGACATGTGTATGCTAGTGACAGCCTGTATGGCTCATATCGACAAAGTACTTCTGAAGCTTGCAGATAAATGCTGTCCCGTGGACTGTCTTCGTTCTTTAGGGAAGGGTTTTACAGCTCTAAACCGGAAACTTCTCGTGCTCTGCTCGGTACATTAGTGTAAGACTTGGATGTCGACTGGAAAGCAACACTGCTTCAGTTTGTAATGTAGTAACGGCCTAACATGCGCAAATCGACGAAGTTGTTGAGTGTGCCGTGGTACCGTTCATTTAGCGTAAATCTAGAAATGAACTGCAACGATACAATGCTTGTTCAAATGTTGCTACAAATATTTAAGATTTATCAGTACAGCAAACGTCACTTGTTTTCCATCTTTAACCACTCACCTGACATCTGCACCATTGAAAACGCTCGAGTTTTCCGTAACGACAATGGAGACGTATGCAGTACAATTGTCTGCAAGAACGCAGTTTTTCAGGGAGACACGCATTAATATTCCTGTGTAGAATAAATATATCATGTTGTTGCACGAGATGACAATTTTCCAAGATACTGACCTTTGCTGATTTATCCTGTGTTTATAAAAGAGTTCGAATGGAAATATCAGTTGATGATGATGTTGTGTGACGAGGGCCTCCCGTTCGCCTGGGTGCAAGTCTTTCGAATTGACGGCACTTCGGCGACTTGCGCGGCGATGGGGATGAAGTGATGATGATTAGGACAACACAAGACCCATTCCATGAGCGGAGAAAATCTCCGATCCAGCCGGGAATCGAACCTGGGACCTTAGGATTGACATCCTGTCGCTCGGACCACTCAGCTACCGGGGACGGACGGATATATCCCTTAAAAACGCGTGCTTGCGCAACGAACACGAACGATTACTGAGACGTGCAGGTGGCATCGAACACATAAGCTGAAGTTGGTGTGTTTTGTGTTGCCAACTGAACAACTGTCAATTCAAAATTGTTAAGGCTTTCGTGGCCACTTGTTGACAAACTGCCTACTGGCTTCTGTCTCGGGTTCTTCGGCCGACGTTCATCTAATGATTTTTCTGACGTTTCGTCAGCACGAGTGGCTGGCATTGTCAAAGCTTCACCCTCGGTTCACCATCGGCAATGGAGGGTGAAGTTTTGACAATGCCAGCCACTCGTGCTGGCGAAACGTCAGAAAAATCATTAGATGAACGTCGGCCGAAGAACCCGAGACAGAAGCCAATAGGCAGTTTGTCAACTGTCAATTCGCCGATTTCTGTCATAGTGCAGTTGAACAATGATTAAATAACTATTTCAGTACAAAACGCATAAAGTGGCAACGAATCTGCTTATTTGTATGTCAAATACCTCATTTTATGGGTGATTTCAAGTGCTAATAGGTGATGTATCCTATGGGTCTGTAGCGTGTCTGTAGTTTTTGTTATTGTTGTTGTAAACAATTTAAAATACGGTACATTTATTGTACAAACAATGTGATAATTTTACAGGAATTGCCTCTTAACAGCGATTTCAACGCTGTCTTTGGATATTCTGTAGCTCTTTTGGAAACGATTTTAGTGTTTGGTGATCGTATACGAGGTGGTCAGAAACAGTCTGGAAAGCTTGTAAGAGAGTTGCAGGGAAGCCTGTATGAGAAATAATTGTTAAGAAAAAAATTCCGTACGTCTCGCAGTTTGCATTGAAGTTAACCAATCAGCTTATTGCCAAAGTAAATTCAAGCAGCCTGCCAAAGACAATGTCGTCAAATGTGGTTTACGTTTGGTTTCCTGAAACCGAACCGAAGTACACTACTGGCTATTAAAATTGCTACACCAAGAAGAAATGCAAATGAGAAACGGGTATTCCCATTGGACAAATACATTATACTAGAACTGACATGTTATTACATTTTCACGCAATTTGGGTGCATAGATCCTGAGAAATCAGTACCCAGAACAACCACCTCTGGCCGTAATAACGGCCTTGATACGCCTGGGCATAGAGTCAAACAGAGCTTGGATGGCGTGTACAGGTACAGCTGCCCATGCAGCTTCAACACGATACCACAGTTCATCAATAGTAGTGACTGGCGTATTGTGACGAGCCAGTTGCTCGGCCACCATTGACCAGACGTTTTCAGTTGGTGAAAGATCTGGAGAACGTGCTGGCCAGGGCAACAGTCGAACATTTTCTGTATCCAGAAAGGTCCGTACAGGACCTGCAACATGCGGTCGTGCATTATCCTGCTGAAATGTAGGGTTTCGCAGGGATCGAATGAAGGGTAGAGACACGGGTCATAACACATCTGAAAGTAAGTTTCACCGTTCAAAGTGCCGTCAATGCGAACAAGAGGTGACCGAGACGTGTAACCAATGGCACCCCATACCATCACGCCGGGTGATACGCCAGTATGGCAATGGCGAACACACGCTTCCAATGTGCGTTCACCGCGATGTCGCCAAACACTTATGCGACCATCATGATGCTGTAAACAGAACCTGGATTCATCCGAAAAATGACGTTTTGCCATTCGTGCACCCAGGTTCGTCGTTGAGTACACCATCGCAGGCGCTCCTGTCTATGATGCAGCGTCAAGGGTAACCACAGCCATAGTCTCCGAGCTGATAGTCCATGCTGCTGCAAACGTCGTCGAACTGTTCGTGCAGATCGTTGTTATCTTGAAAACGCCCCCATCTGTTGACTAAGGAATCGAGACGTGGCTGCACGATCCATTAAAGCCATGGGGATAAGATGCCTGTCATCTCGACTGCTAGTGATACGAGGCCGTTGGGATCCAGCAGAGCGTTCCGTATTACCCTCCTGAACCCACTGATTCCATGTTCTGCTAACAGTCATTGGATCTCGACCAACGCGAGCAGCAGTGTCGCGATACGATAAACCGCAATCGCGATAGGCTACAATCCGATCTTTATCAAAGTCAGAAACGTGATGGTACGCATTTCTCCTCCTTACACGAGGCATCACAACAACGTTTCACCAGGTAACGCCGGTCAACTGCTGTTTGTGTATGAGACATCGGTTGGCAACTTTCCTCATGTCAGCACGTTGTAGATGTCGCCACCGGTGCCAACCTTGTGTGAATGCTCTGAAAAGCTAATCATTTGCATATCACAGCATCTTCTTCCTGTCGGTTAAATTTCGCGTCTGTAGCACGTCATTTTCGTGGTGTAGCAATTTTAATGGCCAGTAGTGTAACTTTTGCTCATCTGGCCTAAATTGGTCTCTTCCCGAACAGGCACATATTAACTGGTAATGAGATTTGAGCAAGTGGTAACTCTCGGACCCACGGAAGACGGGGCATTACTGCATTCCAGTGCGTGTAAGTGGTTGAATTTGCGCATAGCGAGTCGTATGTGGTGTTCGTACAATCGTGCAGAAGACAAGACGTGAGCTCAAGGTGAATCGTCGACTGTTCGGCACACTTTCGGACGAATGGAAACTAATGCAGATAAAACATGGTAGCGTCGGCAGTCAGCAAGCGTAACAATAGGTGACGTAGGGAAGATGTGGCGGATCTGGTCACAAAACTTGCGGACGAGTAGTCACATACTGGCCCTGGGACAATCAGAAATTACCACAGGCAGTGTTAAGACGGTTGTTGCTGTAGTCTTCAGTCGGAAGACTGATTTTAAGCAGCTCACCACAGTGCCCTATCATGTGCTCGATATCTCCTTCTAGCTACTGTATAACTCACCGTTTGACCACGATATCTTGACGATTTCGCTAGTGCTGCCAGAAGTGGAGAAAATTGGCATTACCTGAAAGATGTTCATTTTGTCTCCTATCGCTACCAACGTCAAGCTGCCGTTAGAGGCTAAGAATTACAAAATTTACAGAAGTTGTATGTGTTCAGCACTAGTGCGAAAATATCACTGTCAAAAAGGAGAATGGCGCAAAGACAGATGGACCGAAACAAATGTACCGACGAAACCCCTAAACACATATAATTGGCACCAACAGACAAGCAACTGTGAAATGAGTTTATCAACAAATTTTTTCACCAGAAGGGACAGTAGAAGGCAGTAAAGGCATCTTTAAACTTTATCTGATTTTTTTTAATATTACCGTAAACATAAATGCATTACATTTGTGATAAAAATAGTAGATATTGCTTGAAAAAATCGAAGAGTAATTGAAAGACAGTCTGTTGGTGACATACTGTGCCAAATTTTTGTGTCGTGTTATCGAATACTTGATTATACAATAGACAAGAGATGTTTGGAATTTACATACGACATCCTCAAAGTTTTTAATCTAAGTGAAAGCCTCTACTTTTAGTTACTTGAATAGTATTTCTTGGTAATACTGTCACTTAGAAGATGGTGAAATTAGATGAATGACGAACACTAACTTCACTTAACGAAGGTTTATTCAGCACTTGCACATACAACAGCGCGGAGCGAACTGCCTCCGGCCAGAACACATACGGTATATATACAGCTACAGAACATTGCAGTACAATGATTCTTCACATTTGTGGATACTTCTAGAACGTACTCGAACCGAATACAGAAATTAAAACTGTACAGTCCAGGTGAGTTCTTAAACTCACTACCATCCATGCAACAGTTTAGTATCATAACCACGACACCACGGTGCGACTCAACTTTTTCTGCGACATTATCAACATATACTCTCTAATTTTTTTGTTTCGACACGATTTATATTCATTACTGGTAACCCAACAATAGAGGTGTCTGCTCTGGTCTGCACTTCTGTAACAAGCACTTGCGACGAATTCCTGAGATTAATTTCTCTCCAGTGACTGGAAGAAGTAAAGTTGAGTAAATTTTTGTTCTAATGTTTGTTCTAATGTTTGTTTCGGTCCATCTGTCTTTGCGCCATTCTCCTTTTTGACAGTGATATTTTCGCACTAGTACTGAACACATACAACTTCTGTAAATTTGTAGAACATCCACGATAAGAAAAATTCGGCAAGTACTTGCTGCAAGATGCAAGAAACTGGAACGAATTGACACCCTATAGAGGAGTGTGCGCTGATTTCAAACTTTCTGACAAATTAAAACTGTGTGCCGGACCGAGGAAGGCTGAACTGCTATCTTCAATAAAAGAAAACAAAACAGCCGCGAAAGTGTACGTCGTGGGTAAAAAGGCTGACAGCAGAGGTCACAAAGTAGAGCGTTTACCGCCTATAACTGCGACCTAAATCCGACAGAATTAGCATTGGCCAAAATAAAACACAATTTCTGGAAGATGGCTCTAAGGATTATGGGACTTAACATCTGAGATGATCAGTCCCCTACACTTAGAACTACTTAAACCTAACTAACCTAAGGACATCACACACGTCCATGCCCGAGGCAGGATTCGAATCTGCGACCGTAGCAGCAGCGCGGTTCCTGACTGAAGCGCCTAGAACCACTCGGACACAGGAAGAACACTGTTACTGGTGACAAGTGGAAGGAAAAATTGCAGAATTTTCTTAATGATGCTCTCTTTTCAGTTACGGCACAGGACCTTACTGCAGGTATGTGCAGCAGCTGGAGTAAAAATATTGAACACGGGACGGAATAATGGAAATGGCCTTTGATGAAGTTAACATCAATACCACACCCTCATGCGATGAACATGATTATCGTGAATCAAACACAAATGATAGCGATCTTTTGTCAACATCATTTTGACAGTTCTTCCAGGCACTTTGTAAACATTACTGCTGTGCTGCGTTTAATAAATGCAATGCTCAAACAGATTCCAAAGATCAGGTTTTGACTTTCGATTCATAATGTCGTAAGTTGCACATTCATCTACTTTCATAGTTCATGTTTTTAGATACATAAATAATACATAAGTTCATAACATCTATATCTACATACATACTCCGCAATCCACCATACGGTGCGTTGCGGAGGGTACCTCGTACCACAACTAGCATCTTCTCTCCCTGTTCCACTCCCAAACAGAACGGGCGAAAAATGACTGCCTATATGCCTCTGTACGAGCCCTAATCTCTCTTATCTTTCCGCGAAATGTAAGTTGGCGGCAGTAAAATTGTACTGCAGTCAGCCTCAAATGCTCGTTCTCTAAATTTCCTCAGTAGCGATTCACGAAAAAAACGCCTCCTTTTCTCTAGAGACTCCCACCCGAGTGCCTGAAGCATTTCCATAACACTCGCGTGATGATCAGACCTACCAGTAACAAATCTAGCAGCCCACCTCTGAATTGCTTCTATGTCCTCTCTCAATCCGACCTGATAGGGATCCCAAACGCTCGAGCAGTACTCAAGACTAGGTCGTATTAGTGTTTTACAAGCGGTCTCCTTTACAGATGAACCACATCTTCCCAAAATTCTACCAATGAATCGAAGACGACTATCCGCCTTCCCCACAACTGCCATTACATGCTTGTCCCACTTAATATCGCTCTGCAAAGTTACGCCCAAATATTTAATCGAAGTGACTGTGTCAAGAGCTGCACACTAATGGAGTATTCAAACATTACAGGATTCTTTCTCCTATTCATCTGCATTAATTTACATTTGTCTATATTTAGAGATAGCTACCATTCTTTACACCAATCACAAATCCTGTCCGAGTCGTCTTGTATACTCCTACAGTCACTCGACGCCGACACCTTCCCGTACACCACAAACAGCCGCACATTGCTATCCACCCTATCCAAAAGATCACTTATGTATATAGTAAACAACAGCAGACCTACCACACTTGCCTAGGGCACTCCAGATGATACCCTCACCTCCGATGAACATTCACCATCGAGGACTACGTTCTGGGTTCTATTACTTAAGAAGTCTTCGAGCCACTCACATACTAGGGAACCGATCCCATATTCTCGTACCTTAGTTAGGAGTCTGCAGTGGGGCACCGAGTTAAACGGTTTCCGGAAGTCAAGGAATATGGCATCTGTCTGATACCCTTCATCCATGGTTCGCAAGATATCATGTGAAAAAAGGGCGAGTTGCATTTCGCAGGAACGATGCTTTCTAAAGCCGTGTTGATGCATGGACAGCAACTTCTCTGTCTCAAGGAAATTCATTATATTCGAACTGAGAATATGTTCGAGGATCCTGCAACAAACCGATGTAAAGGATATTGATCTGTAATTTTGAGGATCCGTCCTTCTACCCTTCTTATATACAAGCGTCACCTGCACTTTTTCCAGTCGCTCAGGACTTTACGTTGGGCAAGAGATTCGCGATAAATGCAAGCTAAGTAAGGAGCCAATGCAGTAGAGTACTCTCTGTAAAACCGAATTGGAATCCCATCAGGACCTGGCGGCTTATTTATTTTAAACCCATTCAGCTGCTTGACAACCCCAGGGATGTCTATTACTATGTCCTCCATACGGGAATCTGTAAGAGGCTCAAATGGCGGTATGTTTGTACGATCCTCCTGCGTGAAAGATTTCTCAAACGCTAAATTTAAAATTTCAGCTTTCGTTTTGCTGTCTTCCGTTGCCAGGCGAGACTGATCACTGAGTGACTGGATGGAAGCCTTCGACCCGCTTACCGATTTTACGTAAGACCAGAATTTCCTTGGGTTTTCAGCAAGATCTTTTGCTAAGGTATGACAGTTGTAGTGGTAAGCTTTCACGGCCGGCGTCTTCATTAATTAAAACTTACGGCCTGAATTGCCGTGGTCCATATATAAAACTTCTTCTCCTTCCTGACGTTTCGTTGCCTACTTTGGGCGACATCTTCCGAGGTGAGCCGGCGACTGGCTGCTAGGCGCTGGAGGTCCCCCTTATATAGAGCGCTTAGATGGCGCCATCACTCATCACGTTCTTTCGACTTTAAAACTATCTCTGGCTAGTGCCATCTCTCTCGATTACAGGTAATCGATTGTCACTTCGTTGGTGCAAAGTCGACCGCCATACCTTGTCTAGTTTTAATCCTCCTTCTTTTTTATTAAAATTATGTTCGTGCTTGTAGATCTCTATAGCTTCTCTATACATTCGGGTATAATAATGTGAGGTCCTAGCTATCACGTTTGTCTCACTAAATTTTATTTCGTGATCACCGTCTTTGAAAACGTGTTCCGCTACAGCTTATTTGTTAATTTGTCCCAACCTACAGTTCCTCTTGTGTTCCGTTATGCGGATATTAACATTCCTTTTAGTTGTTCCAATATAAACCATGCCACAGCTACACGGAATTTTATACACACCTGGGGTGGCTAAGGGGTGTCGTGCGTCTTTCAACGATCTTAAACTTTCACTAATTTTCTTGGTAGGTCGAAAGATTGTCTCCACTTGAAACTTGGCCAAAACTTTCCCAATACGGTCCGTGATATTATGAATAAACGGAATAAAAACTTTTCCATCCGACGGTTGTTGTTGTCGTGTATTTTCGGGCGCTTTTCTTCTAGGGTGGATTGCTCGATCTCAGATGTTATTAGCCCTGTCCTTTAAAGTTTTTATGACTCCTCTCTTCTGCCTAGGATGATGATTTGAATCCTTATGTAGGTACCGATTGGTGTGTGTGTCTTTCCTGTATGCCTTGCGCCCTAAAATCCCATCTGCCCGTTTAATAACCAATACATCCAAAAAATTTAGTTGTCCGTTACTCTCTTTCTCCATGGTGAACTGTATCTTTGGATTGAAACTGTTTATGTGCACCAAAAAATCACTTAGTTCCTCTTCAGCATGATTCCATATCACAAAGGTGTCATCCACGTATCGTTACCATTTCAAAGGGCTTTTTATGGCTGACTGCAGCACTTGTTGTTCGAAAAATTCCATAAATAGATTAGCAATAGCTGGGCTCAGAGGGCTACCCATGGCCACCCCATCAATTTCTTCATAAAAGCTATTGTATCATCGGGAAACATATCAGCTATGTAAGAAAGAGCTTCGTCAACATGGACCATGGTGAACAGGGATACTACATAGAAACTGACAAGGATGTCACTTGGACTAACTGTGATCTCCCTCAGTTTTTCGATAAAATGCATGGCGTTTTTAATATGAGTATCAGAAAATGAATTATCCAAATAGAAGAAAGATATACACGATGTATAAAATATGCGCCAAAATGAAACTCTCAAAAATGTAAGAGAAAAAGTATTCGAAAGCTACAGAACTGCTCGTGACAATCAGTCCGCTATTACCGATGGAGATCTACGAGACTGGGTGTGCTGAATTTCAAATGAGATAAACGTTATTGATTCCAGGCTTCTTCGGCCTCGTTGCACAGATTCAGGAAAGTATATGGAAGCCGCAAAATTACGAAATTTTCTCCAACTTAAGTTGTAGAGGAGCTGTAATTGATACGTAATAATGTAGGGAAATTCGCAGCTGACGTGAAGACGAAGCTTCTTATTATCCCCTAGAGTGCTGCGTATAAAGCCCATCATTAAGATCTGGTGCAAAAACTACGTGCAAACTGCACTTTATCATTTTGAGCCAATAAAAGAGTAGCTTGTGCAGTGAATGAATGTTGCGACACATTGTTATACAACAGTTCCAGCGATAAGGATCAATGTATCCCGCGGATTCATAGATACGTTTAGGAATATCAAGGCAAATTATGACCGAAAAGAAAAAAAAGAAGTCAGGTTACTTGTAAAACTCTTGTAAACTATATTGGAAAATCAGGTAAACGTCTTAGTATCACCTGCAGGAACTAATTCATTGCTTTTGTTGTACTCTCAACCCGGACATAACATCTATCTTTAGGAGGACGACAAAAAGACTGTTAATATAATTCTGATGCCACCTTGAACTAATTGTAAGATTCAGTCTCTTGATAAAAAGTTTTCAACAGTGTAAGGCATTTTTCATACAACTGTCGCGCAACATAATTTCCGACAGATCTTTCTCGTTTCAGGTTTCTCAGTGGGACAGTTTTGTGAAACATTAGTCATTTCTGCAGAGTCAGTTTGCAGCACCACATTTTATGAATTCCATCAAGTATGCCTGGTACGCAGCACAATATGCACGACAACGGTCACGACCATTCAAAAAATTAACACTATTCCTGTTGCAATTTCACTAAACATGTACAGTCAGCATTATATTTTGTGTACCTAATCAATTCAAAAAAATGGTTCAGATGGCTCTGAGCACTATGGGACTCAACTGATGAGGTCATTAGTCCCCTAGAACTTAGAACTAGTTAAACCTAACTAACCTAAGGACATCACACACATCCATGCCCGAGGCAGGATTCGAACCTGCGACCGTAGCGGTCGCGCGGTTCCAGACTGCAGCGCCTTTAACCGCACGGCCACTTCGGCCGGCTAATCAATTCATTTTGCGAGACAGATGTGCAAATTCAGTACTCACTTTGTACTTGCTCATAGAAATACCATTTTCCAGCTAGGATATACTGCCACATGACAAGTAAGGCTTTGCTCTTGGCACTTCTTACTGGCTGAGTTTTGTCATAGAAGATAAAGAAAACTATAATGTTATTTAGAGGCAGATTTCTTTTACCAGCACCTCTCTGCTTTTGTTCAGTGCTTTGAGAAATCCACTGTAGCCTGATGTTACGACTTTTCCTTCCCCTTAGTGTAGTAGGATTGCCAGATGAAACGCGTAGCAAGACGTACTCTGTTATTCTGAATGAGTATTTGTGCAAGATGGGATATCGTGAGCGAAGATCGGAGAAATCTTCTGGTCCCATCTTACACAGAAGGAATCCATTGTCCTTTGCTTTGGCAATGGCTGCAATCCAGTTTTCTGTGTGAACAGATATTTTATTCCTGTCGATTAGGGAAAAATCCCTACAACATTGTAGGAAACTATAGCCCGTAAGGAAGAATTTCTAGTCTAGAGCAGTGAAATATTTACGGATGATCAGGTTTTGGAAAACAGTCGTAATATTTTGAACGTCTCTTACAAAATCAACAAGGTTTAGGCTAACATTCTGTGGATCCTGTCCACTAGTATCTTATAGGCTGCTTAAAGGATGCTGCGTTCTCGGAATGATATACAACAATTCAAGCAAATAACATTAACAGTTTGTATTGCAAATAGAAAACTGACAATACTTAACTTGTATTTTCAAATGTTCAAATGTGTGTGAAATCTTATGGGACTTAATTTCTAAGGTCATCATTCCCTGAGCTTACGCACTACTTAACCTAAATTATCCTAAGGACAAACACCCACACCCATGCCCGAGGGAGGACTCGAACCCCCGCCGGGACCAGCCGTACAGTGCACGACTTTAGCGCCCTAGTCCGCTCAGCTAATCGCGCGCGGCGTTTATTTACAAAAAGTGTCGCAAGCGATGGGCAACATGCAAACAGTATTGGTCTTCGCTATAGACAATGTCCAAACAAGCAATGGATATGGATCAGTAATAAATGTTCTGTGAGCGCCGGTCTACGACTGTGCGAATACTGTCATAATTCTGAGCCGATACTGAACTGCCGAGGCTGGCGGCGCTTACGTACTTTTCTTGTAGAGGCCGCTCCTGTCTTGGCATGGTCCTTGTCACCGGGCTATTGGCTGACGTCGCCTTCTCTAATCTTGCGTTCCTCATCTTCGTTCCGGTGCTTGTGGTTACGCCAGAACACGTTCAAATGACATTTATATAAAAAATAGAAATTACGATCAAAACATTCCAGTTTCATCGCTTTTTCCTGAATGCTGTCCTTCACTTTTCGCAACGCAATATAGAACAACTTTTGAGACATTCAGTAAAAATGTTGGAAACATTCGGGATACATGTCCAGTTCTTCCCTCTTTTCAGCAATAACGGATATGCCCAATATCTGGATCGCTGTTCAACATTCGCGGCATACAAAAGATTCCAGTGCATCAATATCTCTGTCTGATGAAGACGACATATTCTGATCAATCCCTAGCACGACCGTGCCGAGTCTCTCCTAACATCGGTACATCACTGTCGACTGTTCACGTCCTGTCCACGCCACGCCCTCTCTCACCGCCGCCAGGCCACTTTTTGGCTTGGGGTCCGCCTACTGTTAGCCTTGTTTGAAGATATCGCATGGTTAAAAATGATCCATATTAAACATGTAAGTTCGGAGATCAGCATTTCAAGGATATCGTACACGATGATGTACGGATTTCCTATTTATTTCATTATTCTAAACAGTCATCTTTATAAAAACGCCAGCACGATTACCTAACATTGTGGCGTGGCCCGCAGTTAACGGCGATGCTGTCTGCTATTGATCCCAGGGAACGCTCACAACAATGCGTTGTCGCTTGAAGCTGCGTGGGCCGTTGCGTAGCATCACTGTCGAGGGCTTATCGATACTTTCGTGTGCTGAATAATTTTGTGCTGTGAGTTAGTGAGGAAAAAGTCGATCAATCGTATTTGTACTCGTCATCCGTACAGTTTTGAATCACCAGAAGATCAGGTGTTAAAGACTCTTACTTAGCTTGGCAGCTTTGTAAAAAGCTAAGCCTCATCTTTGTGCGAGGTGGGGACTGCCGTTTTGCCGTACGAGGTATGAGCCGGCTGCTTTCTGTCAATTGCTTATATGTCTCGTAGCGTGAGATAACTGTGTAATTATAATCAGTATAATGCAGATTCTATTATTTAACATTAGATGTACAGGAAAAGAATAAATTCTAGTGTTCGATTCCATTCGTCGGCTTTGAGCAACGACGTCATACCTGAGGCAAAGACGCTACATAGAGGGAATCTAAGAAATGCACGGATCATACTAGTAAACAATCGAATGTAGAATGCGGTAAAATTACTATTACTTCTAACGTGATGATTTGTTTACGCACGAATTACATCCAAGCAAACTGAAGATAACGAAAATAAATAAGAACAAGAATGAAAAAAATTAATACCTGATTAGAATTATTATGGTAATTTATGAGAGTGGAGAGGCACAGAGAACCATTCAACTGCATTACAGTATAGCGCATGATAAAGTCGTACTATTATAAAATTGTGTTAATTGTAATATTAATTATTCATTCAAAGGGAAGAAGCGCTAGAAAGTTGAGATTTTGGGCGGGGAGAAACTAAATGACAACATAATACTGACAAAACGAAGTGAATGATAACAAATACGAAACAGTAACATGAAATGTGGAGAAATAGACACACTAAATCCTAAAGGAACCACACGAGTAACGAAAATCCATAAAAAGTAACAAGTATTGCAATCGATAACTAGAATTAACCTATGTAGGTAAGTGCCAGTTACCGGTTCCAACTGTTTCAAGATTCATATGTATGTAAATGTTTCACGCAGGAGTTTTATGCACAGAAATGTAATATGATTTCTGTAATTGTAATTGCTCTTTAAATTATTGCGATGTAAGGGTCTACGGATTGTTCGCAAATGTACGGTACGTTAACACGCGCTCGCCAGCCGACCTGCCTGGAATGCTGACACTTGCTTGGTCAGTAGACGCACGCCCGGCCGCACTGCGACGGAGAGGACGCGACTGTCCGCCGTCCGCAGCGGGCAGTTTTAACTAGCGCGGCCTCGGGCGCGAATATGTCTCTTCTCTTAGCTCACCATGGAGCCTTTCGGTACGACCGTAATTAGTCGGTGTTAGGATGTCAGACACAGTGATGGTGGGTGCCAGTAGTGTGCGTGTTTTATAATCCGCCTTTGTTAATGAAACTGTTTAAACTTACTTCTCGTGTTCGCGTATTGCCGTACCTCAGCACATCAGAATTGGTAGGAATTGGCTATTTTCATTCGATTTACATTTTAATTGTTGCACAGTGTTATGGGAGTCTGGTTTATGGTTCGGCGGCGCCCTCAGCGTTGCGTTTACTCTACCCAGTACACCACCGTGGCGTTCGACTAGCGCCGGGAGCTTTTAGGACGAGTCGGGTGACCAGCGTCCTGGTAGAGGCAGGAGTCCATACATTGAAGGTTAGGCGTGCACAACTGCTGGCCAGTCACATTGCACACATTCGTGGTTCTCCTGAGCATCCGAGTTATCATCTCCCGTTCCCACCAACGGCGGTTCATCTTTCGCATCGGCGGCCCAGGTCAGGGCTTACGATCACAGTTCGTACCCGATCCCTCCTGTATGAACTGGAGTCCTTTTTAGAATGAAATTTTCACTCTACAGCGGAGTGTGCGCTGATATGAAACTTCCTGGCAGATTAAAACTGTGTGTCGGACCGAGACTCGAACTCGGGACCTTGGAAGGTAGGAGACGAGGTACTGGCAGCAGTAAAGCTGTGAGGACGGGGCATGAGTCGTGCTTGGGTAGCTCAGTTGGTAGAGCACTTGCCTGCGAAAGGCAAAGGCCCCGAGTTCGAGTCTCGGTCCGGCACACAGTTTTAATCTGCCAGGAAGTTTTGAGTCCTTTCCTTTATCACCTCCCATTCCGGGTCCATCTTTGTACACCTCCATGGTGTATACCTAGGCCGCGGCTTCGTCTGGACCTTTCGCGTTGCCCTAAGGACTCAGTTCCTCCCGCTGCTCTCCGCTGTCACTTCCTCTCGATTGTTGCCATGTCCCTGGGCACTGAAGTGGTTTACACCGACGGCTCATTGGCTGATGGTCATATTGGCTTCACCTATGTTCACAGAGAGCATTTTGTACAGCACTCCTTGCCAGATGGCTGCAGTGTTTTCACTGCACAGCTGGTGGCCATATCTCGTGCTCTTGACCACATCCGCTCATGCCCTGGAGAGTCGTTTCTTCTCTGTATTGACTCCCTCAACAGTCTCCGAGCTATCGACCAGTGCTCACCTCGCCACCCTTTGGCAGCGACCATCCAGGAATCCATATCTACCCTGGAACGGTCCAGTCGTTCAGTGGTATTTTTCTGGACCCCAAGACACGTCGGGATCCCAGGCAACGAACTTGCTGACAGGCTGGCAAAACAGGTTACGCGGAAACCGCTTCTGGAGATGGGCATCTCTGAAGCTGACCTGCGTTCAGTATTACCCCGCAAGTTTTTTCGGCTTTGGAAGACGGCATGGCATAACAGTATGCACAACAACATGCGTGTCGTTAAGAAGACTCAGGAACTCTGTGGTTCTATGCTGGCTTCACATTGGCCATACGTGGCTAACACATGGTTAGCTCCTCCGTCGCAAGGATCCACGTCGGTGTCGCTGTGGATCCCCTATGATTGTCGTCCACATCTTGCTGGACTGCCCAGTTTTAGCAGCTCTGGGGCGAACTTTTAACCTTCCCAGCACCCTACCTTCGGTGGTGGGCTACAATGGCTCAACACAAGATTTAGTTTTATGTTTTATTCGTGAGGAGGTTTCTATCATACCATCTAAGCGTAGACGTCTAGCCTTCTCTCCGGGGCCTCCACCTTCCCTCCGTTTTTACTCTCTGTCACCCTTTCTTGACAGTTGTTTGTCATGATCTTCGTGTTGTCCCTTCATGTGGTTATCTCGCCTTATCTTTTGGGGTGGACATTTTAGTGTGTTGCAGAGCGGCTGGCTCATCCTCTTCTATTCTTGTGATCAGCCAGCCCAGACCTTCTGCTCTATGGTTTTAATACGTTCTCCTACGTTTGCTTGTGGTGTACGTTTTCCCCATTTTTGTTCGTTCCATTCGTTTCTTTTTAGATGTGGTTCCGCATTCAAACGTATTTTGTGTGTTGCCTTACCCTGAGCCTTGTTTACCCGCAAACGTTCGTGTCAAGTATATTTCACATATATTTAACACATGTCGCACTTATTTGTACACGTTTTTCACACGCCTCTCTAGCAAATTTCATCCAGCAGTTCCATTTTTACGTAGCTGAATGTTTATGACGTCATGTGACCCGAATTACAACGAAGAAAAAAATTCACAGCACTGAGAAGGAGTTGTGCAATATAGCCTAAAGTTTTTAGGCGTGTTTCAACATGTGAAAGATGACGTCTGTTCAGATTCATCGTCAGTCACATAGTAGTGGTGTTAGTGGCGTCAGTGGGAGGATGCAGATCAGATTTCCCATAAATACACGCTACAACGGTCGTGAACGTTACTTACCTTTGAGATTGCAGGTCGTGAATTAATGTTAGTCAAGACTGCCTGAAAGGCGACAAAGACGCCATTATCAGCGCCTTTCTGAGTTTGAACGAGGTCGTGTAATAGGGCTAGGAGAAGTTGGATGTTCCTTCTGAGACAATGCAAAAAGACTAGGGAGGAATGTAGTCACTGTGCATGATTGCCTGCAACAGCGGTCACGAGAGTGTACCGTCGCAATAAGACAGGAACTCATACACCCACTTTTGGCTGCCGAGAGGAAACACCATCGTGTTCGGCGTCTGATTACGGCGCATCGAACTGCATCTGTAGCAACAGTCTGAGTACACAGTGACACAACGAGCTGTTACAAAACAGATACTTCAAAGACAGCTCCGAGCAAGACGCCCTATAGCCTGAATTTCACTGACATCAAACCATCGCCGTTTTCAACTTCAGTGGGGCCAAGCGAGAGACCATTAGAGGACAGGGTGAAGGTCGATTGTGTATTCTGCCTCGGTGCCAGTGATGTCAGTGTCTTGGTTAGAAGGAGGCCAGTCGAAGGACTGCAACAAAACCTGTCTGCGTGTTAAAAACACTGGCTCTACACCTGAAGTTATGGTCCGAGGTGCGATTTCGTATGACACAAGGAATACTCTCGTGGTTATCCCAAGCACTCTGACTGCAAATCTGTACGTCAGTCTGGCGATTCAGCCTGTTTTGCTGCCATTCATGAACATCATTTCTGGAGGTGTTTTCCAGCAGGATAACACTCGCCCTCTTACTTCTGCTATATGACAACAGGCTCTACAGAATGTCAACATGTTTCCTTGGGCGGCTCGATCACCAGATCTGTCTCCAATCGAGCACATATCGAACATCATCGGAAGACAACTACAGCATCACCCACAACCAACCGCAACTGCATTGATCGACCAAGGGCAAGAAGCATGGAACTCCATCCCACAAACTGATATCCGGCATTTATACAACATTCAACCTTTTGACGGTTACAGCGGTTATTAATGCACGAGCAATTCACATTTGCAATGGCTTACATTAACCTGTGTTTTCCCAATATTAATCACTTAAACATAATACCTAGAAAAATGTATTCCCGAAATCTCACTGTCTACATTAATCAATTTTTTTCCGTCAGTGAATTTGTCCTACAGTCATACAGCTGTATAGTTGCCTCCAGTGGTATACGTGCCTACGTTCTGTGACATAGCTGGTAATAAAGAAGTAATAAATTAAACTGTCATGCTTGATACGGCAGTTTTTCATGCATCTCAGTGTTTATGAGTGTCCTGAACTATGTGTCGTATGGTGATATAATTTTGATGGTTCATTCACTGGTGTATGTAAATACCGTCTGAAAAACGTATCACGAATACAGTAAGTAGAGTGGAAGTAATAAATTAAAACGTCATGCTCAGTTTTGCTCCACGAACAGAGAAAATGTAGTAAACGATAAAATTCTTTCTTTTCATCATTTTGTTGGGTTTCAGCGAGAAAACGTTTCGTATGGTTTGAAACTATGTGTGAAGTTTGTTGCTAGCCGCAAAGTGTTCTCATTCTTAAGTACTGCACGACCAAAGTGTGGACATTCGCACGTCATGTGCTGCACTGCTTTCTCACGCTACACCCCCACCACTTTGTCAGGTAGGTTGTTCTTATCCACTACGTCGATTGTCTCCAGACAGTAACTGCGACGTGTGGCAAGGTTGGTTGAAATCGGTACAATCGTTTAGGAGGGGATGTCGCAGTTACATATACATATTCGTACATCCATTTTTATAATATGCATGGATTTGTGTTTATCGATACAGCTTGAATTCACAACTAGATTATAAACAAACTCGTCCCTTAGTTCATGCTAGGGATCCGGTAACGACTAAGTTTAGAGCCACACTACCTAAATAAGTGAGGTGGAGGCTGTGACGTATCGTGTATGGTTTGGCCAATGACGCAGTGATTGAGGCGACTATGAGTTAATCACCGTAATCAACAAGACGATAACGTCATTCTCAGGCCTGATTTTGAACCATAGAAGATAGAATGGTTCTCATTACACGCATTTTGTACGTCGAAAAATCAAACCGACTACAACTGCGAATTGTCACAAATGCGAGTATCACAAAAAAAGTTCCGGAACTATAGTCGACAACTGTTTGCAGACAATGAACATAACAAATATATTGAAACTAGTTAAGGAAAAGAAGTTTTACCCTAAACCACAAGTGGATCTACGATGCACAGTTCCGAATATATGAGCATATCAGGAGCAAATGTTATAGCAAAGCATTAAACTTTTACAAAAAGCTAACGGGAGTAGTCTGATTTCTTATCTCCTCGATCAGCTTCTGATAAGTGGACGCACATCCGTGGTTACGTTATTAACACTCCCCTTAAATTCAAAGATATAAGCAGGATCAGGTGCAGCATTTAGACATGTATGTCCTCCTACACCGCAGTGACAAAGGGTACTGATAGAACAAAATCTTAAAATCAAATCTGTAATTGGGAAGAAGGGTTTTTATCCGATACACTACAAAGTCTAATAAGATTAGTATGAAAATGAACATTGCTATGACAATGCAAATTAACATACACTATGTGATCAAGAGTATCCGGACACATGACTGAAAATGCCTTACAAGCTCGTGGCGCCTTCCATCGGTAACGCTGGAATTCAGTATAGTGTTGGCCCACCCTTAACACTGATGACAGCTTCCACTCTCGCAGGCATACGTTCAATCAGGTGCTGGAAGGTTTCTTGGAGAATGGTAGCCCATTCTTCACGGAGTGCTGCAATGAGGAGATTTATCGATGTCGGTCGGTGAGGCCTGGCACGAAGTCGACGTATGAAAACATCCAAAAGGTGTTCTATAGGACTCAGATCAGGACTCTGTGCAGGCCAGTCTATTACAGGGATGTTATTGTCGTGTAACCACTCCGACGCAGGACATTCATTGTGAATAGTTGCCCAGTCGTGTTGAAAGATGAATCGCCACCCCCGAATTGCTCTTCAACAGTGGGAAGTAAGAAGGCGCTTACAACATCAAATGGTTCAAATGGCTCTGAGCACTATGGGACTCTACTTCTAAAGTCATCAGTCCCCTAGAACTTAGAACTACTTAAACCTAACGAACGTAAGGACAACTCACACATCCATGCCCGAGGCAGGATTCGAACCTACGACCGTAGCGATCACGCGGTTCCAGACTGTAGCGCCTAGAACCGCTCGGCCACCCCGGCCGGCGCTTACAACATCAGTGTAGGCCTGTGATGTAATAGTGCCATGCAAAACAACAAGGGGGTGGAAGCCCTTCCATGAAAAACACGACCACTCCATAACACCACCGCCTCCGAATTTTACTGTTGGCACTACACACCCTGGCAGATGACGTTTACCAGGTATTCGCCATATCCACACCCTGCCATCGGATAGCCATATTGTGTACCGTCAATCGTTACTCAACATTACGTTTTTCCACTGTTCAGTCGTCCAATGTTTATGGTTCTTACTCCAAGCGTGGCGTCGTTTTGCATTTATCGGCTTGTTACGTGACTAATGGTCAGCCGCTCGACTATGTAATCCAAGTTTTCTCACCTCCCTCCTAACTGTCATAGTAGTTGCAGTGGATACTGATGCTGTTTGTAATTCCTGTGTGATGGTCTGGCTAGATGTCTGCCTATTACAGATTACGACTCTCTTCAACTGTCGGCGGTCTCTATCAGTCAACAGACGAGGTCGGCCTGTACGCTTTTGTGCTGTACGTGTCCCTTCACGTTCCCACTTCACTATCACATCGGAAACAGTGGACCTATGGATGTTTAGGGGTGTGGAAATCAGACGTACAGACGCATGACAGAAATGACACCCAATCACCTAACCACGTTCGAAGCCCTTGAGTTTCGCGGAGCGCCCCATTCTGCTCTCTCAATATGTCTAATGACTGCTGAGGTCGCTCATATGGAGTACATGGCAGTAAGTGGCAGCACAGTGCACCTAATATGAAAAACGTCTGGTTTTGGGAGTGACCGGATACTTTTGATCACATAGTGGATGTACCAATAAGTTACTTCATAGCACTCTTTACCATAACGTCACGAGTCGAAATCTCTGACTAGTATCGCATATTCCTCTTGTCCTGTTTTGCGCTCGTCCGCCTCTTGTGGATACGATTATTCATCCTTGTTGCGTCGTGATACTGTTATTTCCATGTGCCTAAAAAGGGGAAGACGCATTGCAAACAGATTCCAGCTCAAAAATGGTTCAAATGGCTCTGAGCACTATGGGACTCAACTGCTGAGGTCATTAGTCCCCTAGAACTTAGAACTAGTTAAACCTAACTAACCTAAGGACATCACAAACATCCATGCCCGAGGCAGGATTCGAACCTGCGACCGTAGCGGTCTTGCGGTTCCAGACTGCAGCGCCTTTAACCGCACGGCCACTTCGGCCGGCAGATTCCAGCTGCGCAGACCAATATAGAGAAGATGTGGCGACAGGCGACAGGTCAAAGGGCTTTTCTCCTCTTGTTGAACAACGAAAGTAAAGTTTTACCATATTGTTAACTATGAAACTCATTTTTTGTTCAACATTTCCGATACATTTTCTTTGTTTTCACATTTTATCGTATTCCCTTGCGAAAAGCAATTCTTACGTCGCACGTGAAACTCATTCAAGCACTTGATGGTGATCAGTGTATGTGGAATTACGGTCGAATTTATTTGATACGTGACGTAGATGGCAAGGAGGGAAGGGGCGAAGCCTGGCATTGGCTGCTGACTCCAACAGACGCATCGCCGTCAGCGGTATCGGGTCTGCTTAGTTTTGCGGAGGCATTCGTGATTTCAGGCTGATCATTGGTGCGTAGTTAAGTGGTATTCCCAATATGATGTAGCCGGCACTGTTAATTTGTAGCACTGTTCAGCTTTGCAGTCCTATAAACGTCCCAAGAGTGGAAACACATAAACAGGCCCTCTCTCTCTCTCTTTCTTTCTCTCTCTCACTCTAACCACTCACACACAAACACACATACACCAACATATCTCATCTTGATCTACATCTACATCAACATCTACCCCGCAACCACAGTACAGTGCATGGCGGAAGGTACCACATACCGCTACTAGTCACTTTGTTTCCTGTTACCCTCGAAAATAGAGCGAGCGAGAAACGGTATCCGCACGAACTTTAATGTTTCTTATCTTCCTGGTCCTTACGCGAATATACGTTGGCGGCAGTAGAATCGATTTGAAGGCGATGTTAAATGATGGTTCTCTAAATTTCCGCCCTAGTACCTCGCGAAGAGAGCGTCATCTTCCCTACACGGATCCCCATTTGTGTTCACGGACCATCTGCGTAACACATGCATGCTGATCGAACAAATATACTAGCTCGCTTCTGAATTAATTCGATATCTTCCTTCAATCCGACCTAGTATGGGCGCCAGACATTTGAGCAGTACTTAAGGATGGGTCACACTAGCCTTCTATACATCGACTCCTTTATAGATGAGCTAGACTGTCCCATAATTCTCACAATAAAACGGAGACTAAAATTCACCTTTCCTACTGCCAAACTGACGAGCTCGTTCCACTTCATATCGCTTTGCAACTCCTTTTTATTTAATCCGTGTGACTGTGTCAAACAGCACACTGCTTATGTTGTATTCGGATGTCACACTCGTCCTTATGAAACTTACATTGTACTACATTTATAGCAAGCTGACATTCATCGTCACAACTAGATATTCTGTCTTAAGTCACCATGTGTTCTCCTGCAGTGACTCAACGACGACACCATCCCGTACGCCACAGCGTTATCAGAAAACAACCGTAAATTGCATTGACTCTAATAAGGAACACCTGCTGTAGAGCACAACGTACTGAAGTCTAGTACTTAAAAAGTCTTCCGACCAATCACATATCTGGCAATCTATCCCACAGGCTCGTACCTCTACTAACAGTCCTCAGTGGCGCACCGTGCCAAACGCCTCCGGAAATCTGGGAATATAGAATCAGTCTGTTGTCCTCCATTCATGGTTTGTAGGATATCACGTGAGAACAGGGGAAGCTGAGTTTCGCACGTGCGATACTTTCTAAATCCACGTTGACTGTCCTAGAAGTCCCCAGCAGACCGATATTAAGAATTTTGGCCTGTAATTATGCGGGTCCGTTCTTTTACCTATCTTATATACAGTAGATGAATTAGACGACTGCGTTGTTAGGATAATTATTACATTCAATTATGCTTACAAAACCAGAGAAGAACATGTAACAAAATGACACACGAAGACTTGTCAAAACTTCATAACTGGACGCTAGAGGGATGATTATATTGGTTTGAGAATGCTCATAGACATGATTATCAACGCGCTTGCAGTGTATGCTCCAAATTCTTAATGAATATGTGAGGGCGCGCTGAAAAGTAACGCCTCAGAATTTTTTAAACAAAGCGAGCGTTTTTAACCTTCTAGGCCTTTATTCTTCATGTCTGCGTGCTTATTTATCTACATACTCAACCTGACGACGAACACGTTTCTCCCAATAAGGGACCACTTTGTTGATGCTGTCGCTGTAGAATGTTTGACTTTGTCGACGGAGCCACATCCTCACCTCTGCTTGCATCGCTCCACCACTTTCAGAGTTAAGTCCTCGAAGGCGATCCTAATTTTTGGAAAGAGATGAAAGTCGGACGGGGACAAGTCGGGTCTGTGTGGAGGATGATCGATGACAGCGAACCAAGGCATCGGATTTTTGCAGCCGTCGTAGTGCTCATGTGTTTTCTGGCATTGTGAAGCCGATGGAGAGAGATGTGGATGAACTCTTCGAATTCTAAATTCGATTACAGAACGAGGTTTCTTATGCCGCGACATAGTTCCGTTACCCATAGTATGTTACACGCTACAATTCGGCGCCCTTTAGCGACAAGGGGGTGCAAAAATATAGACATGAAAAATAACTTTCATCTGTTTCCAAAACTAAGGATCACCTTCGAGGACTTTACGCTGAAAGTGGTGAAGCGATGCAAGCAGAGGTGAAGTTGTGGATCCGTCAATGAAGTCAAACATTCTGCAGCGACAGTATCAACAAAGCTTTTAGATTTTTCACAAAAAATTCGGAAGCATCACGCCGTCGTAAATATCAGTATATTAAAAGTAATAATAAAAACCACGAATAGCAACGTTTATGTCTACATGCACCCTGTTTCCCGTTCATTACACTTAAATGATACTATAAAACATGCGTAGTAAATAAAGGAAGAAGTAGTGGAAAGAATGTGGTACAGTTATTTCCTGGTGCAAGTGACTGACTCATTACTGCTTAAAACTGTGAAGTATTGGCTAATAGTTCGATACATGGATGTCAAAAGTGACTGCATTGTTAATGTGCAACAACTCCGACGTTACGGCCACTATTGCAAGTGGCCTATCTCAGGGCGTTTTTTTTTCTTTTCCTTCTCTAACTGCTGAATGAGAAAAATTTGTTTTGTTCATATATACTGTCGGAAGAAGCTCTTATCGAACTATAAAGGATGAGGCGGATAGGTGTAAACGTCCTTTATTGGTGTTCCTTTTCATTTGTGGAAATAGATGTTAATGACTGGTGTTTGCTTTATTGCTTGTTACTGGTGGAAACAGGCGAATGGGAAACAAGCGGCACGAGGCCTACGAGAAAGACAGGCCGCGGCGCGTACGTGACGAAGGTAGGCCTGCGCTCGCTCGCTCTACAAATTTTATGTATCGTCTTCATCCCATAACCACTGGTTTCATAAATGCCCCTTAGGTTTCGTAGTTAAGCATTCAGATGTTGTTTATCGTTGATCCTGTGGCTCTGTTGGTTAAGTGTACTGAGAGGATTCCTTCAGCGTAGGATGATGATGGGAGGAGGCACGTAGCTACCTGTCCGCGCTGTTGGGTTTTCTACAAAGGATAAATCACCTGGAAATTGCACCGCAAGTATTGCAAAAATGAAAAGTGCTATGATGTGCGGTTTTCACATAATGGAATGGTAGTCAGAAGCTCGTAATGTTTAGCCAGTAAATAGATTGTAGAATTACTTAGAAAGTGTATTTTTTGTGCAAACATCACCACTTTTTTAAATGGGATAATGCCTGTTGACATCAACACACTAAAAGTCTGGTAAGTTAGAGAGCCAGGGGCGTTTGTTGCAGGATTATAGTGTGAGTCGTTTACGAGATACCGTATTTTGAAAAGGTCCCACACCGACATTTGTACAATAACTTTGGAAGTAGACAGTAGAGAACAACGTGAGTGCATGCACTAGTTAAGTGGATTCCGACAAGTTACGAGACAACTGTCCATCACAGGTGGCTTTCAAAACGACCACCGACAGTGGCAACACACGCTTGCAGTCTGATAAGTAACTGCTTTCATTTCAGCGTAGACATCCGAGCAAGCTGCAGTAATACGTCGTTGCAAACCATTGGGTGCAGTTGGTATGTCCTTGCAGACAGCGTCTTTCAACTTTCCCGACATAAAAAAAGCTACAGGCTTCAAATCCGGGGAACGGGCCGGCCAAGATATAGGTCCTTACGTCCAACCCAACGATTTGTAAATTGTTCGTGAAGACTTGCTGTAGTACTTTGTGCACTAGGGCTGGACAGCCATCTTGTTGGTACCACTGGTTCCCCTTAGTCTGCAGAGGAACGGCTTCTCGAGTGGAAGATGGTCTGTTAGGAGGCTGCAATACTTGTGCGCGCTCAGTGTTTCTTCTATGAAGCACGGGCCTTTGAGCTGATGGTTCACTATCCCATGCCGCACCATGGACGCTGATGTTACACCTGACGAAGCCAATGGGGATTGTCAACAGGCCAATAGTGCATGTTTAGGTAGTTTACCTGGCCACGATTGGTAAATGTGTCCTCATCACTAAGCAAGATACGTGATGTATCTGGAGTATCCTGTCTTAATGCTCTGTTAGAGAAGTTAACACGATTGTGATAATCGTGTCATGCAGCTCTTAATGGAGTGAGATGTGATACGGATCGAACCTATGTCGATGGAGAATGCATAGGACGCTAGCCTGACTCATGCTGGAGCTAACGTGTGGATCAACTGCAACGGTAGCAGGAACATTAATTTTCCCCACTTCTGTTACGTCGTCTGGATCCTACACTACTAATTTCCCGTAAGTGGTTGAAGAGGTTGATAAATAACTGCCGAGGTAGTTGACATCTATTGGGATATCATGCCACATATGCCGAACAATAATGAACTGCAGTCTTCCTACACACTCCACACACCACGAGGATGTCGGCTTTTTATGTACTGGTAAAACCCATCGTCTACTCGCGGCCTACTGCTTGGGCTGTCACATACTAATTGACTCGCAAGTTGCAGCGCACACAAGGAACACACAATCACTCTATAAACAAGCATAACAACATCATACCTAGCAAACACAGGCTGAATTCCACGAACAATCGATGCGGAAATTTCTTAAAATACGGTATCTCGTTAACGACTCGCACAAGACTCCTGCAACAAACAACAATTACATTCTAAGTTACCCCACTTTTAGATTGCTAATGTCAGTGGGCATTATTACATTTAAAAATTTGTCTGCACATGCTTTTGTGCATTACATTTTAAATGTAACAACGCCCACTGACATTTCTAAGAATTATTACAAAATGTTAATTGCCTGACAATGTGAGGTCCCCTTCACGATTTCATTCTGTGAAAACGATACATCAATAACTCTTTCCGTTTCGGCAGCGTTTGCTGTGCAAGTTTTAGCTGTCTCACCCCGTACACTCTATTGCCAAGTTGACCATCAGGCCTTCGGTAAACTTCCACGTCAGGGAGAGGCAGCACTCCATTCTTTTCTGGATTCTGCTGTGCTGCTGATTTAGGTTTTCGAGGAAGTTCTGTAGCTCTTCTTCTCCATGTGGCCAGGTAATGAAGGTGTCGTCAACATACCGAAACAAGAATTCTGGGGTTCTACATTACGTGATTTCTCTGCCACTTGCAGAAAAGTGCCTAGCAGAGGGTTCAACGAACCACCTTCAAGCTGTCTCTCTACCGTTCCATTCTCGAACGGCACGCCGAAAAACGAGCACTTAAATTTTTCTGTTCGAACCCTGATTTCTCTTATTTTATCGTGATGATAATTTTTCCCTATGTAGGTTGGTGCCAACAGAGTGTTTTTGCAATCGGAGGAGAAAACTGGTGATTGAAATTTCATGAGAACCTTAATGGTGCGAACTGGAGTGTTACTTATTCAAATGCTTCCATGAAAATTACTGCTGCAGTACGAGAGAGAGACATGAACCAATAGCTACGCCATCTATCTGTTCATAGAATTCCCTTTCACATGGAGTAGGTGGTCGTTAAACAGTGGCACACTAGCTCGTCATCGGGCGCCATGCGCTCCTCTAAGATGTTCATGGCGCCTGACGCTGGTACATTCGTGAATAAAGACTTCATGTCGAAGCTGACAGTCAGGTCCGTAGTCGAAATACACTTTTCTTTTAAAACTGTTACAAAATGAGTGGAGTCCGTAACATGAGAATCTGTGTGGCTTGCCAAATCTCGATGCTACGAAGTCAGTTCTTTCGCGAGATTGTAGGTTGGTGAATTAATGATGTTCACAATGAGCCGTGAAGGAAGAGCCTCTTTGTGGACCATCGTTAAGCAGTAGATCCGTGGTGCCTGTGAAACTTGGGGGATGAGTCTTCTGGTCCTGACAAAGTTCGTTCTAGACTGTTTTAGCAATTCTCCATTGTTCAATTATAATCTGTCGTGCCCAGCACAATGGCGGCATTTCCGCTGGTTGCTCGTATAACAACAAAGCGTGAGCTGTTTTTCCTTTCCGCGATAGCATGACGTTACTCCTTGTAGATGCTTTGTTTTAAAGGCTTTGCGTGAGTCAGGACTCGTTCCGTTTCTTGTCGGTTCTTCGCCGCCTCAGCTTGTGCTAGATGACGAATCGAAGCCTCAACAGATTCGATGATGTTTTATTTCGAAACTCTTTTCGGTGCGATTCCGAAATTCATTCCTTCAGCGGGCATTTGTCTGGCTGCGTCGCTTAGACCGGCAAGTGAAGGGATGCAGGGACACCGGTCTAATGCCAAAATTTTTCGGCTGATGTCCCATGCAAAATTGAACAAGGCGAAGAATATCGGTGTGCAAGCTAGCAAAGCTTTTGTTGCGGGAAAGGATTCGTCACATTCCTTGGGGTCTCCACACAAACAACAGAAGACGTTGTGAACTGCACTCCTTCCTGATTGGAAAACTGGGTATGGACGACTGGGAGGAGGTAGCCAGGTTGAGCTTTCAACAAAGCAAAAGGCCAAGAGATGGTACCACCAACCGTCAGATGGAAAAGCTCGACAGACTGCAGCAGAAAACGACGGAGGACGGACTGATGTTGGACCCTCGACAGACAGTAGTTAATCTCTCCAGACACATCTTAAGTGACGCAGTGACGAAACGTGGGAAGTTTTACACAATGACTTTGGCGTCACAGACCAAGAAGAGCTTTATTGAGGGTGTCTTATGCGGTTACTGTCATTCATGCCTAGAGAGCATTTAGGTAAGAAACGTTGAGTCATTATTGACTGTTGTTGAACTCCCAATACTTCTTGTTCACTGCAGATAGATAGAATTTCCCTTTCTTACTCTGTCGCCAAGTGTCGATGAAATACCTTTAAGTTTTTTTCACAATAATTACGAGTTGTCTCTTGATATTTTTATGGGAGCAATTACTATCTGCACTCGTTACTTTCAGCGCCGATAAGTTAATCAACCTAGGCTTTGTTGTTGATTTGATCTCAAAGTTAACAATGGTTCGATGCACTTCTCCTCGCTACGCTATCCTGTGCAAAGCCTCTTCATCTCTGCATAACTACTGCTGTTCCGGCGTAACCACAAGGGCCAGCACGAAGACGAAAAATGCAAGAGCACAGAAGGCAGTGAGACGATATCAGCCAATAGACCACTGAGAAGGACCGCACCACGGCAGGAGCGCTCTCTACGAGAAGAGGACATAAGCGCCGCTCCTGCCAGCCTCGGCCGCAAAAGTTGGAAGACGGATACTTAAGAGAGAGCTACTAAAGCAATTATTAGTGATCCACGTCCATTTCTTGTATGCACATAGTATATAGAGGACGACATGGACTATTTGGATGTCACCCATCGCTTGCGACACGTTCTTGTAATACAAAGTTAAGTGCTGTCCATCTTCGTTGTTGTGATTTGCTTGAACTGTTTTATAGCTACCCGAGATAGCAGCATCCTTTAGGCTCCCTATAAGAGACGAGGGGCAGGACCCCACAACTGCAGACATAAAGGGCAATCAGTTTAAGTTTGAGGGCGTTGTTGCAGCGTATACGCAAAGTGGCGCGACTCCGATGTGAGCAACAACAAGTAGACAAGGAATTAGTAGGGCAGTAGTGTGATTGGTGTGGCATTAGTGTCTTTTTGATATGCGTGCGGTTGTGTAGCAGGCATTCACGGACTTCTCCACGCAACAGTACAAGGCAATTTACCAAACGGGACTGTCAACCTCTTGCGTCGGTAGGATGATTACGTCACGCTCACAGCGATTTCGCCTTAATGCCATACCGATTCTGAACTGCACAATCTTCGAATGGAAATTTTTCGATCTTCCTTTATAAATCAAGTTGAACTTTGTTACTGAAGTCAAGGCTGTTTCCCTCTACAATTTTAATCCTCCCACTCATTATTTATCATATACCAAACGGGCAGTTCCTTCATATCTTACGGTGTTTTCTATCAGCCCATCACTTTCAGCCTTACAGATTAAAAAAAAAAAAAAAAAGCTTTCGAGCTTCAGCTGTGTGGGAACAGTTTGCTCCCATATTTAGTCAATATTTTTCGCGTCAAACAAGAACTTCCATTTGGGGCAAATTGAAATTCGGATACCTGTAGCGTCGCTAGGTTGTGAATTGATCACTGCCACTGAACCGGACATTATCCGCAAAATTTTGATGGTAAAAATTGTTTCCGATCAAAGGCTACATAGTCTGTGATCAACGTTTGTAAAACGAAGATTTCCGACATCACCATGATCCGAATTCATTTCTTGTGCTAATCTAAGATCGATTGTTGTTGTGGTCTTCAGTCCTGAGACTGGTTTGATGCAGCTCTCCATGCTACTCTATCCTGTGCAAGCTTTTTCATCTCCCAGTACCTACTGCAACCTACATCCTTCTGAATCTGCTTAGTGTATTCATCTCTTGGTCTCCCCCTACGATTTTTACCCTCCACGCTGCCCTCCAATACTAAATTGGTGATCCCTTGATGCCTCAGAACATGTCCTACCAACCGATCCCTTCTTCTGGTCAAGTTGTGCCACAAACTTCTCTTCTCCCCAATCCTATTCAATACTTCCTCATTAGTTATGTGATCTACCCATCTAATCTTCAGCATTCTTCTGTAGCACTACATTTCGAAAGCTTCTATTCTCTTCTCTAAGATCGATTACTTTATAAAATCCGACCATAATATTGTTACGATATGACATAATACCTAAAGTTCCAGAGATTTCGTGACAGTGTGAATTTTGTTTCAGCAAACAAGGAAAATGAACCAACTACCTGCAGGACCAGGTCTGGAGAAAAACAGTAAATTTTATAAGTTTCACAGTTACGACATGTAGGATACTGCTGTGACGTTTACTTACGTAGAATGTGTGGACGACACGTAACGTGCTGTTTTCTCTGCAGATGTCCCGGCGTCTCGTTAGGTTGTTCTGTTGCGGTCTGGGAGGAGAGGAAGACAAGAGGCAGGTGGAGAAGACCATTAAACCTGTCGCAGTCCAGGTGGAGGTGAGTCACGTTCTGTTACGTTACTCATGGGACAATAAATAAAATAGTAAGGAATTATTATTACCTATTCGATGTTTCCTTGAAGTGTACTGAGTCACATTCAAGTAACAGCAGTCTAAAGTAAAATGAAGAACTGAAGTGCCGAAACGTTTTACAAGATGATCTTGCGACAAACTTGTAGGTGAGAAGGGGCATATCGTAAGGACTGACTGTGAGAAGAGCATAGCAACCCATGGTCGCAAACGTCGCCGTACGCCGCTAACTTTTTCTGTAACGAGAGTGCTGGTGGTGATAGTCGCTTACGTGAAGATCTTCCAGGAAATGTAAGACGAAGCATGTAGAGCGTCTGCTAATTTTGGACTGGCTATTCGTAGGCATATGAGCAGGGCATTCCCACATCGATGGATGGGCATGGTGGACGGTTTCCCTGGCTCCCACACTATACATACTCACACACACTTGTCTTGTGTTCAGTTGGGTATGTAAAAATGGCCTTACTAATTCTTTGTCGATTCGGTTCCAACAGTTTCGACAAACAATCTAATATGTTGTTGGACACCCATAACTACTTCTATGTGATCAAAAGTATCAGGACACCTGGCTGAAAATGACTTACCAGTTCGTGGCGCCCTCCATCGATAATGCTGGATTTCAGTATGGTTTTGGCTCAATCTTAGTTTGATGACAGCTTCCACTCTCGCAGGCATACGTTCAATGATGTGTTGGAAGGTTTCTTGGGGAACTGCAACCCATTCTTCACGGAGCTCTACACTGTGGAGAGGTATAGTGTGAGGCCTGGCACGGTCGTCGTCCAAAACATTCCAAAGGTTTTCTATAGGATTCAGGTCTGAACACAGTGCAGGCCAGTCCATTACAGGGATGTTATTGTCGTGTATACACTCCACCACAGGCCGTGCATTATGAACAGGTGCTCAATCATGTTGAAAGATGCAGACGTTGTCCCCGAACTGCTCTTCAATAGTGGCGAGCAAGAAGGTGCTTAAAACATCAATATAGGCCAGTGCTGTGATAGTGCCGCGCAAAACAACAAACGGTGCAAGCCCCCTCCATGAAAAACACGACCACACCATAACACCACCGCCTCCAAATTTTACAGTTCGCCCTACACACGCTGACAGATGACGTTCACCGGGCATTTGCCATACCCACACCCTGTCATCGGATCGCCACATTGTGTACCGTGATTCGTCACTCAACACAACGTTTATCCACTGTTCAATCGTCCAATGTTCACGTTCCTTACACCAAGCGAATTGTCGCTTGGCATTTACCGACGTGATGTTTGACTTATGAGCAGCTGCTCGACTATGAAATCCAAGTTTTCTCACCTCCCGCCTAACTGTCGTAATACTTGCTGTGAATCCTGATGTAGTTTGTAATTCCTGTGTTATGTTCAGGATAGATGTCTGCCTATTACACATTACGACCCTCCTCTACTGTCGGCGGTCTCTATTAGTCAACAGACGAGGTCGGCCTGTACGCTTTTGTGCTGTACGTGTCTCTTAACGTTCCCACTTCACTATCTCATCGGAAACAGTGGACCTAGGGATGTTTGGGAATGTGGAAATCTGACGTACAGACGCATGACAAAAGTGACACACAATCACGTGACCGCTTTCGAAGTCCATGAGTTTCGCGGAGCGCCCCATTCTGCTCTCTCACGATGTCTAATGACTACTGAGGTCGCTGATATGGAGTACCTGGCAGTAGATGGCAGCACAATGCACCTAATATTAAAAACTTAGTTTTTGAGTGTGTCCAGATACTTTTGATCACATTGTGTAGGAAAAAGGTAGAACCATAGGAGGAAATTACACTTCTATGTGTGTGGTAGTGGTCATAGCGTGCTGATATGAGATGGAAAGGCGAAAAGCAGTTGTTTGCAAGTGTTAGTGTGCCACACTATCACACAGATGACCAACATCAAGTGGAACCTGTGCCGCACGAGTAGTTTTTTAGTAATCCTCTTTGTAGATAGATTGCATTTTCCCAGTACTCTGACTATAAATTAGCTGTTTCCCACGACAGAGACTGAGTGTTTATTGCGTATCATACGCTCGCAATGTGTTCTACCAAGGTAGTTGTATGAGTTGACTGATTCAAGTTGTGATTTACTGGGACTGTTATCATTGTTGGACACCCATAACTACTTCTACAATCATCGATGACCCTCAATTCAAGATAACATGCTTCATCTTCTCTTGTAAGAAATTTCCTCTATGGTCGAAAATTTAGATTTTCTGTGTTTTCTGCTGTGCACAGTTTTAGTTTTCTGTACATTCAGAGTAACGTGCTGTGTTTCTGTGGCACTGAAGTCTTGTCAACATCTGACTGACTTTTCGCACAAATTTATTGAGACTTTACTTCGTTAGAGATAACTGTGCCATTTAGAAGAAGTGTGAGGTACTGTTGTTGTCAAATATCAGATTGTCACTATACAAGACGAACTGTAAGGGTTCCAAAACACTTCCCCAGGGCACACCAATATCTGTTTCTACAACTATCGGTGAATCTCCATCCAACATAATATGCTCCATCTACCGCGGTCAAGAAATATAAAATCGAATCACAAATTTAGCTCGGAACGCTATGTAAAGCTTGATCTGCTCTCCTTGTTTGAGGAATGTTTTTGATGTATCTCATGACTTCTTCTTACTGGATATTTGAACTCATGTCGTTTGGACTCCTTTGGGTAAATAATAAAAGGAAGAAATAGTTCCGCTGTGGCCGAGCTGTTCTAGGCGCTACAGTCCGGAACCGCGCGACTGCTACGGTCACAGGTTCCAATCCTGCCTCTGGCATGGATATGTGTGCTATCCTTAGGTTGGTTAGGTTTAAGCAGTTTTCAGTTCTAGGGGATTGATGACCTCAGATGTTAAGTCCCATAGTGCTCAGAGCCATTTGAACCATTTTTGAAAAAAATAGTGAAAAGTGGATTAAAAATAGTTGATATTCCAAATTAAATGTCCCCAGAGTTATTTAATGACTCGCATGAACTGGTGCAAATGCTGTTCATTTCATGTTACAATCAAATGACGTAAATATTCGTTATGCATATTTAATACTGCAACAAATAAAATAAATGTACTTCAGTTGCACAGAATATTAGATATGTCTTCAGCATTATAAATTACTATGGAAGCTGTTTTGTGATGTACAGTTACTTTGCACGTATAGTGATTGTTTCTTTCTGTTCATGCAGTGGGCTGGATTAGCTGAACTACGCAGGTTGCGTTTGCGTGTACGTGAATTCTTACACGGATTGTGGAACAT
Organism: Schistocerca piceifrons; assembly: GCF_021461385.2. Taxonomy (NCBI): domain Eukaryota; kingdom Metazoa; phylum Arthropoda; class Insecta; order Orthoptera; family Acrididae; genus Schistocerca; species Schistocerca piceifrons. The sequence goes on from NC_060141.1 coordinate 694,918,871, forward strand.
GCGCAGTCTTCCTGCAAGAGAAGAGGTTGCTTCTGGAACTAAGGTGAGCTACATCTGATTTTTGTTTTTGTCGTCTTGTTTCTGCTCCCTTCTTTAATTCTCCCCTCCTTATCTACTTTCCAAGTTTTCATCACTCTCTCTTCTCCAGAATTACCACTTCCTTTTCTTTTCCTTTACTGATCTCTAGTTTGATGCCTCTGAGTTCAGTACGTAATTGCATGGTCTGACTTCAATTTAACAACGAAAATGTAAATAGCTATTCCGTGACGTAGGCTGGTATTTTCTAATGCAGTTAGTATAACGAAAAATTTGCTTTACTTCTACTTTTATGAAATACACCGTCTGTCCAAAAATTTCCAGGACTGATTTTATTTCTGACATATAAGTGATGTCAGCGCAAATTACATAGCAGCTTGAATCAACAACTGTAAACAACCGATGCGTATTCGAACAGTCAACTGCGAGTATGCAGTGTTAACTACTGAGTGTGCGGCCATACTGTATTGCCTTCATTGTATCAGAAGTCACAGTGGAGCAGTAGCTTTAAATCATTACGTGTACATGCGACACATCTTCCGGAAGACAAAAACCGAATTTCGGAAACCGTTTTTCGCTGTCACGTTTACATGCTCAGGCGGGAAGCGGGTTTGGTAGCCTACTCACATATGGCGTCTGAAACCAGCTGTTCCATTTTGTGATTTAGTCGACACAATTGCTATTTCAGTTAAATAATATAAGTAGACAGCTTCATGATTAGTGCACTATTTCTGCTTCTCCTTCACAGAGCAAAAAGGCAGTCCGTCTATTTTAGCCGAAATTTTTGCAGGCCAAGCACGTTTCAAAAACGATTCTGCGTTTACCTGATAGCGAAAATGGATTGTGGAATAGACTGTCACCAGCTCTACCTTCTACTGAACCTATGTGATCATTCCATTTCATATCCATTCATTTGAATAATGAACCTGCTTATAATGTGTGTATTAAATTTCTATGTGCAGTGATGATTTATCAATGTTCATATAGTTAAGTCCTTAAGGCGAAAGCACTCTTGTGAACAGGTTGTAATATGTTGATAGGTGGAATTGGATGAGCTCAAGAGGAACATAAAGCTCTTTAGTGCCACAGAGGAAGAAATACGTAATCATGAGACGTCGCACTTGGAAGGGCGTGAAGTGCTATTGGGAACGTGGCTGTCATTCTACCTGCCTGTAATAGAAGAGGAACATAGTGATTTTGAGTCTGGAGATTAAATCCCACAATTTGAATTTCGTCGCTCATCGTTGTCAACTGCATATGTGTCAAAGGTGAGTTGTATCTACATTCTATGCACCTTATTTCTGCCTCCTACATTAATTTCTTCTCGATCATTACCTATTCATTTTGTCCTTATTCTTCATTTCGTTCTCGTAGTTTAGATTTGTGGTGGTTCAGTACATAAATACTTCATTAAAATTCGCCAATAAACGAGTAGGTAGTTATTCCCTGACTGACGTGGATATTTACTGGTGTCATATTTCGCAAGAAGAAATTACTCTGAGCGTGCTTTTATCCAAAAATAGAATGTAATAAGTAATAAGTCGATAAGTGAACCAGTTACAAAAAATTTAAAAGATAGTACCAATAATATAATGCTACGTTTGAGAGATTCTTACTGTAGCTGATATTTCATCTTGAAGAGAGATTTTGTAAATTATCATTCATCATAGCTAAAACTATAGCAGTCTGCTTATCAATTAAGTATACATTACTTGTACAGAATATTAGATATTTCTTGACTCGTTCAAGCAACTGTGTAAACTGTTTGATGATGTGCAGTTAGTTCGTACGTACAGTGATAATTTCCTTCTGCTTTTACAGTGGCAATCAATGGCCGATCTACGTTTGAGTGTACGCGAAAACATTCACTAATTGTGGAATATGGGCGGTCTTCTTGCAACAGAAGAAGGCTCTTCTGGACCAGAGGTGAGCTACATGAGTATTTTTCGCATTTTGTTACCGCCTCCTCCATTAACTCATTTCTTTTCTTATCTTTTCTACTTCTTCCTCCCACTTCCCCGCCACTGGCTCTTCCATATCCACTTTTCTTCTTGATTTGTAATATATTAATTTTTATTTCTGTGATTTCAGTACATGAATAGGACATGATTTGACTGCAGTTCAATAAGAAATATATTTTCGTATGACCGACGCTGATCTTTTGTGATAAACCGAAGTTGCTCGTCTATGTATTCGTTCGATGTCAATTATCATGCGAAGTTGATAATTGGTCCAAACACTATAACAATAATCTAGGCTGGTACCACTGCCATTTCGTGAAAACTATTTCCTTTACAGATATGCTACACATTTCCAGAACTCTTCCAACGTATCCATGCCTTCCATTTGCCTTCTGGAATAATGATTTAGCGTAACGTTCCCACTTCATATTGGCTCTCGAATAATAATTTAGCGTAACGTTCTCACTTCATATTGGCTTGTATTTCCCCTAAACTCTTATGCAATGTGACATTGCCTACATGTTCACCATCCCAGTCTTGTTTAATCGGAAGGTATCAGGGTCCATAGTTTTTTTACAGACAATATATATGTATAATCAATTTATAAGATCTGGAATTCAGTGTTCCGACAGCAAATCTTGTCCAAGTCTCCTACATTTTCTTATGATCGTCAAACGGTGATGTTTGCCTGGAGAGTACGTCATCGTCAGCGAGTACTCAGACAGAGGTCCTATTAAGTTCGCTTGCGACACACCCAATGTTACTTTCTTTTTGTAGAACATTGGCTGTCCGGTATATATACAGATCTTCAGTACTGTACCACTTCGCGCGCTATCATCAGTGATGTAACTGTACCGAGTATCGTCTTAGGTATGTGGTCGGCACGATGAACTATTAGTCAAATATTCATCGAGCCGACCACATATTTTAGAAGACACTCCCCATGGTTGCATCTCGGTTGACAGCAGATGAAGTGGCATAGTATCGAAGATCCTCGAGTGTTACTGGAATTGCCATATAAATGTTTCTCTACTGCGAAGGCAAGCTATTTCCGGATATGAGAGATTCTTAACGGATTCACTAACGAGAATAGAGAGTAACGTAATTTTAGTACGATTTCTTTTGAATCACAGCTGTCAGATGGTGAAATTCAGACCTTTTTAATCTGTCTTCAGGACGCCGATGCCGCCTCCCTTTCGGACTCGGGGGCTCCACACCAGGAACTGCTCAGCGCCGGCGTTTGCCAGCCGACCCGTCGCCGTGTGTCTGAGGCCCGGCGTCTGCTTCGCCATCGCCGGCGTCGTGGCCAGCGTAGACGGTTTGGCCGAAGGGGCGTGCGACCCAGGAGGCCGCGTCGCTGTAATCTGTACCGTAGCGTTCGAGTGTAATAAAAACTGGGTTGGAGTAATGTGTTCTTATTCTTTAGTAGAGTATGATGACTATTTACGAAAAGTAAATAGTACATCCCAGAGCGGGACTCTGGTGAGGGAAAGCATGTAGGAGAGTCATTTTTCAGATATTACATAGGTAGTCTTATTGAGTTTTGACAGTACTCTTGTTTTCATGTTTAAAATTTGTAATTATCAAAACAATGACAACTTAGAAATTCACCGAGGAGTTTGATTACAGTGAGTCTTTAAAAGAAACAAAGTTGTCAAAGAAACTGAAATTTAACATGTACCTTTTAGCCTTGCCTGTTTCTTTTTTTAACCATTATGTTAAAAGCCTAACTCAACAACAAATATCAAACAAAAATTGCTTGTAACTTCATCATGAAGCTGTGGATACGTCCTAAATTATGTTTTGAGGTACAAACATCAAAGAAGAAAAAAATGTTTGAATATCATTTTGAACACATGTAAAATGGCTCTGAGCACTATGGGACTTAACTTCTGAGGTCATCAGTCCACTAGAACTCAGAACTACTTAAACCTAACTTACCTAAGAACATCATACACATCCATGCCCGCAGCGGTCGCGCGATTCCAGACTGAACCGCTCGGGAACACATGTAAAGGTGTATGAAAATCAAACGCAACAAAAAAATATTAGTCCTACTGGTTTTGTAAAAACTGAAAAGGCGGTGAACAAGTTGCGTACTGTGTTAAGGAGAGGTTTACTATCTTTGGCCCGAAAAAAAGCATGTTCTTTGAGAATTTTGTTCTCGGGTTGTGTTATACATATCAATGTCAAATTTGGTCAAACCTTATTGATATTTCCTCCACAAACTGGAATTTTTCGACCGGAAATGTCGAAGAGCAAAGGCGGAAGTGCCGTCGGAACGAAACAAAATTTCTATGTAGACCTCCACGCGCGGTATGTTACAGGTCAACCGGCTCTTCTGAAATCAAAATTGAGGTGACGACAGCGAAGTATATAAGATTGTTTAGGAGTTGTACCTCGCTTAAGTTATTTGGACCAAAGGAAACATAATGGCGGCCATTTGTAGAAAACTGGGTTTTTTTTCATCGATTTTTCGACTTCGTCGGCCAAGTAAACATATTTATAGTTGAGGGATTGAAATAAAAGTGGTACAACTCCTAGACAATTTAGTTAGCTTCGTCGGAAACAAATAATCATGGCAATCGGTTCAGCAGATTTGAAGTTACCATACCGCGCGATAAAAAAGCGTCATTTCGAGTATAACGAGTTTGAAGTTTTGACTACATATAAATTCAATATTATGCAACGTACGTTGAATCTGCTATTCCCTGTCCATAAAGTATTCCTTCCTCTTCCTCATAGAGGGCGTTCTGCTCGATCAGGGCCATCCTGCGCTGCTCAAGAGCTGCTCGTACAGCCGTTGACTAGCTGTTTTCGGCCGCTTGAATACGGTGTTCGTCCGAATGCTTAACGAACTGCGTCGAATAGAGTCTCAGGGTGACGTCCATCGTTGTCATGATCTTCAGAATTGCTGAAAACCATTCGTTGAAGCTGCTCACTGCCAGGAAGTCGCAGTTTCCACAGTCTTCACACCAGAATGCAAATGCTTGGGGCCTAACTTCCAAACACACGCGATAAAACTTTCATCTGAATTTTGAGTGTTTCATCCCAAATACCGGTACAATAACGCGTCCTCCGAAAGAAAACAAACAGATACGTGAAAAAGGACGATTTCAGGCAGGTGCATTTTTTTGTTCAGCCGCGAATAACAAACATTTCCGTTCCGTATTGGGATAAACCGTTTCAAGGATGGATTCTAAACACTTTTATCGATCCAAAAATGCAATTTTAAAAAATCGATTTTTTGAACCAAAAGATAGTAAACTTGCCCGTAAGAACCGGTCTACTTATACAGGCATATAGATTAAACCTGTATGTATCAAGGCTATGTCCCAGAATACGAGCATTTAGGCCCGGAGTCTATTTTGTAACGCAATCTGACCTGTAATAATAAGAAAAGAGGCAAGTAGAATATGACACGCTTACAACAATCTGCGCAGCTTGAAATTAGCAGGTAGAGCTTATATGAGTGATCATCACACGGTGCAAAAAACTATTGGAAAATTGTACCATACTTACAATGTACTGATGTTCCCACTGGTATTCGCTGCTGGACAGTACTCAACCAGGGTACCAATTCCGTGAACGTGATCTGTCAGTCGTACGTTCTTAATTATCATTACCTTCAAATCTTCTCTTTCTCCACTCGTGTCGCTCCTTGATATTGTGATCATGTTACGCAGTGCCACTCGTAGCTGTATCGAACTCCTTCTCTGTCTGTAGGAAAGCGCTGTCAGAATGAAAGACTGTGCTTGCTACCCACTAGCTACGAAATCACGTTGTCACCTCTTTTCAAAATCCTTTTGCATTTAATAGTTCCCATAACACTTTAGATATATCAAACATTCACGTTTATGGAAAATGAAAGTTTCTACACACCAAATCTATAATGTTGGGCACTGAACGGGAGGACGACGGTTCAGCCCCGCGTCCGGCCGTCCCCATTTAGGTTTTCGGTGATTTGCTTAAATCGTTCCAGGCAAATGCCGGGATGGTTCCTTTCAAAGGGCACGGCCGAATTCCTTCCCCATTCTTCCTTAATCTGATGAGACCGATGACCTCGCTGTTTGGTCTCCTCCCCCAAACAACCCAACCCTGTAATGCTGGGAGCCGGCCGGGGTGGCCGATCGGTTCTAGGCGCTACAGTCTGGAACCGCGTGAACGCTACGGTCGCAGGTCGAATCCTGCCTCGGGCGTGGATGTGTGTGATGTCCTTAGGCTAGTTAGATTTGAGTAGTTCTAAGTTCTAGGGGACTGATGACCTCAGAAGTTAAGTCCCATAGTGCTCAGAGCCATTTTTTTTGTAATGTTGGGAAACAGTATTACTAGCGTCCTGCTTGACACAGTCAAGTAGTTTGAATATCTGGGCGTAACGTTGCAAAGCGATATGATATGGAACGAGCATGTGGTAACTGTGTTGGAGAAGGCGAATGGTCGATTTCCGTTTATTTGAAGAATTTTATGAAAGAGTGGTTCATCTGTATAGGAGACCGCGTAAGGGACGCTGGTGGAGAACAGCTGGAGTGTTTGGGATCCGTACCAGGTCGGATAGAGGAAAGACATCGAAGTAACTCAGATGTGGGCTGCTACATTTGTTACCAATAGTTTCGAACACTACGTAGATGTTACGGAGATGCTTCGGGAACTCAAACGGGAATCCCCTCAAGGAAGGAAGGCGAAGTTCTTCTCCAGAAACACTACTGAGAAAATTTAAACAACCGGCATTTGAAACTGATTGCCAATCGAATCTACTACCGCTAACATTCATTATGCATAAGGATCGCGAAGATACGAGAGAAAAATAGGATTCTTACAAAAAGTCGTTTTTTCCTAGCTCTATTTGCGTCTGGAACAGGAACGAAAGTGACTAGTAGCCGAACAGGGTACCCTGCGCCATGCACCGTACGGTGGCATGCGGAGTATCCGTGTAGATGTAGATGTAGTACGTTCAACGACAGAGTAGAATCAAAGTGCGACATGTTGCTACCTTGAGTAGAAACATGTTCCACCACAACTTGTAGCCAAACAATGCAAGGGAGTGAATCCTCGCCACGAGATCTGCATGTACACAAGTCAAAAAAAAGTTTTTCGTCACCCCGATTCCCAGAACTCCTGAAGATTGACGTTGACTGTGGATATTGTATCACGGACACAGTCCCTTTGACTGTTCGGAGACGTCACTAAACAAGCCAAAATATGTAAACAACAATGCATGAACAGCGCCTATTACACGGAGGGGGTGCGACAGCCGATCAGTTCCAGTCATTCCACCAGGAAGGAGGAACACAGCTCATGTTGTCTGTAGTTCAACCGTGCCTAGACGGTCAATACCGCGGTTCAATCACTTCCGCGTTGTTGCTTTGTCCCAGCAAGGCCTCTCACCAAGAAAAGTGTGCAGTTGTCTCGGAGTGAACCAAAGCGATGTTGTTCGGACAAGGAAGGAGATACAGAGAGGCAGGAACTGTCGATCACATACCTCGCTCAGGCCACCCAAGGGCTACTATTGCAGAGGATGACCAGTACCTACGGATTATGGCTCGGAGGAACCCTAACAGCAACACCACCACGCTGAAAAATGCTTTTCGTGCAGCCACAGGACGTCGTGTTACGACTCAAACTGTGCGCAACTTCATTCCCGACTTCCGTTGCGAGGTCCATCTTTGCAACCACGACACCATGCAGCGCGGTACTGATGGGCCCGACAACATGCCGAATGGACCGCTCAGGACTGGCATCACATTCTCTTCACCGACGAGTGTCGCATATGCCTTCAACCAGACAATCGTCGAAGACGTGTTTGGAGGCAACCCGTTCAGGCTGAACGCCTTAGACGCACTATCCAGCGCGTGCAGCAAGGTGGAGGTTCCATGCTGTTTTGGGGTGGCATTATGTGGGGCCGACGTACGCCGCTGGTGGTCATGGAAGGCGACGTAACGGCTGTACGACACGTGAATGCCATCCTCCGACCGTTAGTGCAACCATATCGACAGCATATTGACGAGGCATTCATCTTTATGGACGACAATTCGTGCCCCCATCGTCCACATCTTGTGAATAACGTCCTCCAGGATAACGACATCGCTCGACTAGAGTGGCCAGTATTTTCTCCAGACACGAGCGCTATCGAACATGCCTGGGGTAGACTGAAAAGGGCTGTTTATGGATACGTGACCCACCAACCACACTGAGGGATCTACACCGAACCGGCGTTGAGTAGTGGGACAATCTGAACCAAGAGTGCCTTGATCAACTTGTGGATAGTATGCCACGACGAATACAGACATGCATCAGTGCAAGAGGACGTGCTACTGGGTATTAGAGGTACCCGAGTGTACGGCAATCTGGACCAGAACCTCTGAAAGTCTCGCTGTATGGTGGTACAACATGCAATGTGTGGTTTTCATGAGCAATAAAAAGGGCGGAAATGATGCTTATGTTGATCTCTATTCCAATTGTGTGTACAGGTTGCGGAACTCTCAAAACCGAGGTGATGCAAAACTCTTCTGATAATATTTCTTTATCGGACTTCATACATTGAATAATTCCAAAGCATTGGCTTGTAATATATCATCGCCCAATCTGCAAATGTGCCTTTAAATTGCCCCGTGAATTGCGAGGCGAAAGGACGCGCTTGTAGGCGAGCAATTCACTATGAAGCACATTCAATACAACATTTACATACATATTCAAACACAATTCATAGTTTACAATATTTGAAAGACGCGCGTGAATGTTGGCATTGCCGCTGCCGCGTATGCGCAGTCGCGTGTATTTCAGTGGGGCAGTAGCCGTTAAGAGTGTTGAACTGGCGACACGGTGTACACAGTTTGCATACAGTTCGTATGTGCATGTGCGCAAGACACCACTGTGGCAGGACACTCCAAGAAGTTTTTACAAAAAATGTGCACTAACATTTAAATCAGGTAGAGTAATCTTGAAACTACTACATGTATTAAAGCAAAATACATTTCATTATTGGTCATTGTCTCCCATGGACAGTGTTGCTTTTAAAATGGGTTTCTGTTTCAAATTAGCTGTCTTTGCACTACGTGTCGTCGTTTGCAGTTCATATTCATATTACATACAATAATAACGCCAAGGTAGGCATAGTTTCGGTAGTTATCATTACGTAAATGTTATTGCATATCAACGTCACTGTTCACAGATTTGGCAACCGATATGTGACCATTTTCATTCGTTGCACTGTTTATTTTCATTGATAACACTGTGTTTCCTAGGTCTTGGGTCGTGTGATTGAAGACCAGTGGATTTCCACTCCACAATATAAGTTCCGTGAAGACATGGATGCAAGATTTCGGACGGCAAATTGATCCTCGATTTGTTCAGGCGAGAGTGGCCGTCGTATACCGAGAACATTACATTCCCCGAAGTCCCATCCAAAATTTCTCCACCCGTGGAGTTGCCTTCACTGCTTTTGTGCATCGCGACCGTGGGTCCAGTGGTTTACCAGTTCCATACTTTGCACATTTCAAGTGGTTCAAATGGCTCTGACCACTATGGGACTTAACATCTGAGGTCATCAGTCCCCTAGAACTTAGAACTACTTAAACCTAGCTAACCTCACACACATCCATGCCTGAGGCAGGATTCGAACCTGCGACCGTAGCGGTCGCGCGGTTTCAGACTGAAGCGCCAAAACCGCTTGGTCACACCGGCCGGCCTTTGCACAGTGCAACGCGGTAAATGTCATTAGGCGATGCACTACAAATGTTATTGCACTTCACGTGCACAGTTCCATCCCGCTCACAGTGTACCTGGCGGTGTACAAAGAGTGTTTATTAACAAGTTTATACATAAATATTTCATCATGATCATTCTCATAACGGTGTATGAAGAGCAGTTTTTAACAATTTTACACACACGCTTCATCGCGGTTACAGGCATTGCGATGTATGTAGAATGTCTCTAAAGCAGTCTCTTTCACATAAATTTCGTGGTTTTATACGTTTTCATACATATTACGAATTCTGATCACTCTTACAGATAAACATATTATATTTTGCTTTACATCAATATAGATAATGATACATAATTGTATTACATTTTGGCTTTACGTGGATTACAAGTATTTACACAATCTTACAAATATTACAGATTTTTGGACGCAAGTTTGCATTCGCGAATGATGTCACCTGAAATTGGAAAGATTGGACACAACATCTGGATACATCAACAAACAAGCCCAAGCGTACGTATACTAATGGACAAACGTCTAAAGCAACACACAAAAATCAAATCTACAGAATTCTCGCGTTACTAGTGTGTGTAGAGTGTGTATTGGGATTGGCTTCACATAAACATATGTTATGCAGTATGAAGTGCGTCTAATCCGTTCCTAGGTGATAGTGTTTGGTTGTCGTGTGGTTTTGCGTACACATCAGTCAGGAATAGTCCTTGACCGACGCTACAGTAAGTCAATTATGTTGTCTCAAAAACATTTTCATCACACTTGCGTAAATGTCATTATAACATTTGCGTTAAAATTTAGGATGATGTTGTTTAAGTACGTTCGGCGAAGTCGAAATCTCTTCTTTCTTCTTCTGCCGCTGACTGGATCAGCTGAAATGAAATTTCTTATGCTACCTAATTTCCTTGCAGTAGTACTGAGAGGTACGAGGGTGAGTCAAATGAAAACCTTAAATTTGTAATTTCGCGCCGTTGTTCTGTAAGCTGGTAAGCGTGCTACAAACAGCGTGCAGAATAGCCTGTAGGTGGCAGCATAGTGCAGATTCACACATACCGTCGCAGTATAGTATAAAGATGGCCGCGACTTGCACCAGGGAAGAACAGCGTTCAGTTATTCGGTTTTTGCGTAGTGAAGGTGTGAAACCTATTGAAATTCATCGACGAATGAAGGTTCAGTACGGTGTTGCACGTTTATCACAGCAGCAAGTCTACGAATGGAGTAGGAAGTTCACAAATAGTGTGACTTCAGTGGAAGATGCTCCTCGTCCAGGTCAGGCACAACGAGTTGTGACTCCACAGAACATTGCAGCAGTTGAAGCCATAGTGAAGGAAAACTGCCGAGTGACACTGAATGACATTGCAGCATGTTTACAGATTAGTCATGGGTCAGCACAACACATTGTGCATGATGTGCTCCAGTTTAACGAAGTGTCTGTAAGATGGGTGCCACGGCAGCTGACTCCTGAAATGAGAGAACGACGTGTTGATGCTTGTGAAGAACTTCTTCGGCGTTTTGAACGAGAAGGTGATGGCTTCCTTGCAAGAATCGTTACTGAGGACGAAACCTGGGTTAAGTTCCACCAATCGGAAGCGAAGAGAGCGAGCAAGGAATGGCGCCATTCCTCATTACCAAAACCAAAGAAGTTTCGAACAGAACCATCAGCAGGGAAGGTTATGCTGACTCTCTTTTGGGACGAAGAAGGCGTTATTTTGGAGCATTACATGCCTAGAGGGACCACTGTCACCATTGCATCATACACAGATCTCCTAAAAAATCATCTGCGACCTGCAATTAAATCAAAGGGAAGTGGATTGCTGTCAGCAGGTGTCCTTCTGCAGCATGACAATGCAAGGCCCCACACTGCCCGTACAACAGTTGCAACGATCACAGACCTGCATTTTGAGTGTCTTCCTCATCCACCAAACCCACCAGACCTTGCACCAAGTGATTTCCATATGTTTGGACCACTGAAAGACGCAATGGGAGGAAAGAAGTTCAGTTCTGATGAAGATGTACGCCATGCGGTGCATGAGTGGTTGCGCGGACTACCAAATGAATTTTTTCTAAAGGAATTTATGCACTTTGTAGGCGCTGGAGGACTTAGATTGAGCGTGGGGGAGATTATGATGAAAAGTGATACAGCTTTGTACCACTTCTACACAATAAATAATATTTAAAAAAATATTTAAGGTTTTCATTTGACTCACCCTCGTACATCTGTTTATAAATATACATTTTACTTGCTCAGTACTTATAGATACACGTTTACTACTTATAATGAAATACTCTTAAGTCCTGGTGAGCGTAAAGCCCAATGATTGTATTTGTTTTTGGGTTCTGCAACAGGTATGCTCCAGAATGCAGTATGTTGACAATTAAATATGGACCATCGTACAGCAGACGCCGCTTTAGTGCAGAAGATTTGTGGTGAGTACTCTATAGTACTTACATGCCTACCTTGAATTTCTGCTCTCCCGTAACGCTATTGGAGAAGTATCTGTGTGTTGCATTACCATGCTGCGACAGCGTGGTTAGTACTTCTCTTACTTTTTCATCATGCGACAGCGGCTGAGATGAAACCTTTGGCAGTGCATCACTCCACTCATTTGATTCTTTGCTGTCGAAAACAAGCTCGTTAGGTGTACAGGTTGTGTCATATATATTCAGGTTGTTGTGAACTTCTTCAAATAGTGACAAAAAACTTACCCAATTAGAATGCTGTATAGGTATATACGTCCTCATGAATCTGTTCAGTTCTCTGAAAATCCGTCAGTAGGTTTAGATTGTGGGCTAAACTTCAGAATAAAGATGCTCTCAATGATATTGTCCTTTAAGAATTTACGCCATTTGTACCCTGTGTAGTACGTAGTGTTGTCAGATAAAATTACCTTGGGTTTTCCCATATGAGGAATGTAGTCACTTGAACATAGTCTGATGATTGCGGAAGCAGTTGCAGATTTTATGGTGTACAGCTTAACATGTTTAGAAAATATGTCACAAAATGCTAAAATATACTTCACAGAGCCACTACTTGTTGGATGTGCACCACTTACATTTGTACGTATAGTCTCCAGATGATTGCTGGGTAGTATGCAGTGCAGATATGTCTTTGAAGATAGATTCTGAGGTTTAGATTTCTGACAAGATATGCATGTTTTAAGTACATTGTGAATCTTTCGTCTCGTATTAGCGAAATAACAACACGTGCTAAGTTTTGCAAGGCACTTCTTCGTTTCATAACGTCCCCAAACTAAGTGTGTGTGCCAGATTAAGTTGTGTACAGAGTCCTTGGGAATATTTACACACCATTTAGAGCCATCGGAATGACGACGACCGAATAACACGTCATTATATATCAGACAACGGCTAGACAGTGGATGGTCAGGTTGATCTATGACTAAAGTTCTTATTTTGTTCCAATGCGGATCAGAGTTTTGTAAAGCTGCCATATTTCTACACAAATCAATGTAATATTGGTAACATTGTATATCTTGCATTAGGAGCATTGTGTAGTCGTTCACATTATCAATATCAGTGTTACAGTCACTCATACCTTGTGGAAGAATAATTCTACAGAGAAATTCCAGCGTGATAATCTAGGCTGAACTAACTTACATGTTAAGAAAAATGTCAGAGCTTGGTGATCTGTATACATTTTCGTGTGGTAACCATACAAATAATAGTTAAACTTTTCGAAAGCCCAGAGATTAGAAAGAGTTTCAAGTTCAGTGGTTGAACAAGTATGTTCACATTCACCTAAAGTACAGCTTGCAAATCTAATGATTTTTACCTGTTATTCTTCTCCATTCTTAACTACTTGAAGTAAGCAACAAACCAAGCCACTGCATTATGCGTAACATGTCATACAAAAATCTAAACTGAAGTCTGGATGGTCTAAAACGCCTGCATTCACCAATGTGTGCTTAATGTTATCAAAACCTTGCTGGCACTGCTCAAACCAGATCCATACCTGATTCTTCTTAAGTAAATCTAGGAGATGCTTACTGTTCAATAGTTGTTGGGGCAGGAAACGTCAAAAGAAAGAAGAGAGTCCTAGATATGACTTTAGTTCTTTTTTAGCGCGAGGACTAGGAAAATTACTAATAGCGTCCAACCTACCTGGATCAGAGCGTATACCTTGTGCAATAATTGAGTGCCAAGATACCTAATCTCACTACAAGCAAATTTTGACTTCTATAGGTTACCTGTTACACCAGCTTGTGCAAATTTATATAGAATCTTTTCAAGGGTGTCAAGATGTTCATTCCAAGTCTTAGTGGCTATCAAAGGATCATCGACATATAGTGTAACAAACTATCTCGTCACCAAGCATAGTATCCAAAGCAGTAATAAATATGCCTGAAATAACGCTCAGTCCGAAAAGAAGAACGAATTAATTTGTTCGCCCCCCCCCCCTTACGAATATGAAAGCACTATATATTCTGGAATCGGGAGTGAATACGATGAGCCAAAACGAATTTGTCAAGTGGTTCGTGGAAAAGTACGTAGCATCTAAAAGTTTCTGTAATTGTTCCTCTCCTCGTGTGTACAGGTACTATAGTTTCGTTTATGGCACGTGCGTCCAGCACCACTCTAATATTTTCATTAGGTTTCTTGACAATAAGTAATGGACTACAGTAGGGAGCTGCGGAAGTTTCGATGATCGTCCAGGGTAACATCTGTTTAAGTTCTTGCCACACCGCAGGTCGTTGAGATAGTGTTACTTTATAGGTTTCGTGATAGAAAATTAGGTGAGGCTTGCCTTCAATTATATAAACATAAGTCTTAATGACACTTGGTCGTTCAATAAAAACCTGTATATACATAGGTCGTACTTGATAAAGCTCATTGCGTCATCATCAGTAATAGCAGTGGTATCACTTAATTTTTGGCTAATCAGTATTTTCAAGTCATCATATTCTGTATCAGGTGCAAGTGTCTGTGTGTTTGTTTTGTCACTCTCCTGAAAAACTTGAATTCTGCATGCAGTACAATACTTGTTATGCCCGAGATTGCTGGTATCTAAGTCAGTCGTGATTTCACTGGCCCTATGACTAAGGAAACATTTACGTTTCGAGAAGTCAGTAATGCTATCCTCCTCGCATAACATATCTAAATGTTGTTGTTGTTGTTGTCTTCATTTCTGAGACTGGTTTGATGCAGCTCTCCATGCTACTCTATCCTGTGCAAGCTTCTTCATCTCTCAGTACCTACTGCAGCCTACATCCTTCTGAATCTGCTTAGTGTACTCATCTCTTGGTCGACCTCTACGATTTTTACCCTCCACGCTGCCCTCCAGTACTAAATTGGTGATCCCTTGATGCCTCAGAACATGTCCTACCAACCGATCCCTTCTTCTAGTCAAGTTGTGCCACAAACTCCTCTTCTCCCCAATTCTATTTAATACCTCCTCATTAGTTATGTGATCTACCCATCTAATCTTCAGCATTCTTCTGTAGCACCACATTTCGAAAGCTTCTATTCTCTTCTTGTCTAAACTATTTATCGTCCACGTTTCACTTCCATACATGGCTACACTCCATACAAATACTTTCGGAAACGACTTCCTAACACTTAAATCGATATTCGATGTTAAGAAATTTCTCTTCTTCAGAAACGCTTTCCTAGCCACTGCCAGTCTACATTTTATATCTTCTCTACTTCGACCATCATCAGTTATTTTGCTCCCCAAATAGCAAGACTCCTTTACTAATGTAAGTGTCTCATTTCCCAATGTAATTCCTTCAGCATACCCCGACTTAATTCGACTACATTCCACTATCCTCGTTTTGCTTTTGTTGATGTTCGTCTTATACCCTCCTTTCAAGACACTGTCCATTCCGTTCAACTGCTCTTCCAAGTCCTTTTCTGTTTCTGACAGAATTACAATGTCATCGGCGAACCTCAAAGTATTTATTTCTTCTCCATGGGTTTTAATACCTACTCCGAACTTTTCTTTTGTTTCCTTTACTGCTTGCTCAATATACAGATCGGGGAGAGGCTACAACCCTGTCTCACTCCCTTCCCAACCACTGCTTCCTTTTCATATCCCTCGACTCTTATAAATGCCATCTGGTTTCTGTACAAATTGTAAATAGCCTTTCGCTCTCTGTATTTTACCCTTGCCACCTTCAGAATTTGAAAGAGAGTATTCCAGTTAACATTGTCAAAAGCTTTCTCTAAGTCTACAAATGCTAGAAATGTAGGTTTGCCTTTCCTTAATCTTTCTTCTAAGCTAAGTCGTAGGGTCAGTAATGCCTCACGTGTTCCAACATTTCTACGGAATCCAAACTGATCTTCGCCGAGGTCGGCTTCTACCAGTTTTTCCATTCGTCTGTAAAGAATTCGCGTTAGTATTTTGCAGCTGTGACTTATTAAAGTGATAGTTCGGTAATTTTCACATCTGTCAACACCTGCTTTCTTTGGGATTGGAATTATTACATTCTTCTAGAAGTCTGAGGGAATTTCGCCTGTCTCATACATCTTGCTCACCAGATGGTAGAGTTTTGTCATGACTGGCTCTCCCAAGGCTGTCAGTAGTTATAATGGAATGTTGTCTACTCCTGGGGCCTTGTTTCGGCTTAGGTCTTTCAGTGCTCTGTCAGACTCCTCCCGCAATATCATATCTCCCATTTCATCTTCATTTACATCCTCTTCCATTTCGATGATATTGTCTTCAAGAACATCGCCCCTGTATAGGCCCTCTATATATTCCTTCCACCTTTCTGCTTTCCCTTCTTTGCTTAGAACTGGGTTTCCATCAAAGCTCTTGATATTCATGCAAGTGGTTCTCCTTTTTCCAAAGGTCTCTTTAATTTTCCTGTAGGCAATATCTATCTTTCCCCTAGTGAGATAAGCCTCTACATCCTTACATTTGTCCTCTAGCCATCGCTGCTTAGCCATTTTGCACTTCCTGTCGATATCATTTCTGAGACGTTTGTATTCCTTTTTGCCTGCTTCATTTACTGCTTTTTATATTTTCTCCTTTCATCAATTAAATTCAATATTTCTTCTGTTACCCAAGGTTTTCTACCAGCCCTCGTCTTTTTACCTATTTGATCCTCTGCTGCCTTCACTATTTCATCCCTCAAAGCTACCCATTCTTCTTCTACTGTATTTCTTTCCCCCATTCCTGTCACTTGTTCCCTTATGCTCTCCCTGAAACTCTGTACAACCTCTGGTTCTTTCAGTTTATCCAGGTCCCATCTCCTTAAATTCCCACCTTTTGCAGTTTCTTCAGTTTTAATCTACAGTTCATAACCAATAGATTGTGGTCAGAGTCCACATCTGCCCCTGGAAATGTCTTACAATTTAAAACCTGGTTCCTAAATCTCTGTCTTACCATTATATATTCTATCTGATACCTTTTAGTATCTCCAGGGTTCTTCCATGTATAAAACCTTCTTTCATGATTCTTAAACCAAGTATTAGCTATGATTAAGTTGTGTCTGCACAAAATTCTACCAGGCGGCTTCCTCTTTCATTTCTTAGCCCCAATCCATATTCACCTACTATGTTCCCTTCTCTCCCTTTTCCTACTGACGAATTCCAGTCACCCATGACTATTAAAGTTTCGTCTCCCTTCACTACCTGAATAATTTCTTTTATCTCATCATACATTTCATCAATATCTTCGTCATCTGCAGAGCTAGTTGGCATATAAACTTGCAATACTGTAGCAGGCGTGGGCTTCGTGTCTATCTTGGCCACAATAATGCTTCACTATGCTGTTTGTAGTAGCTTACCCGAACACCTATTTTTTTTATTCATTATTAAACCAAATCCTGCATTACTCCTATTTGATTTTGTATTTATAACCCTGTATTCACCTGACCAGAATTCTTGTTCCTCCTGCCACCGAACTTCACTAATTCCCACTATATCTAACTTTAACCTATCCATTTCCCTTTTTAAATTTTCTAACCTACCTGCCCGATTAAGGGATCTGACATTCCACGCTCCGATCCGTAGAACGCCAGTTTTATTTCTCCCGATAACAACGTCCTCTTGAATAGTCCCCGGCCGGAGATTCGAATGGGGGACTATTTTACCTCCGGAATATTTTACCCAATTAATCATACAGTAAAGCTGCATGCCCTCGGGAAAAATTACGGCTGTAGTTTCCCCTTGCTTTCAACCGTTCGCACTTCGAAGTTCTACGTTTTTATGTATGTAAAAGTAAAATATTTTTACCGTGTATACATAAAATTCTTGTTGTGTAACGGTGCTGGAGGTCCAATGATCACAGTCTAGTTTTCAAGTTTCTGCTACATTTTGGCCTTTGCGTTTGATAGATCTAGGATAGTTTCAACTTTCTTACGAATGTTTATAGTTTTGTACAAGACTGAATGTGGAGGATTTATATAGACGGAAATTCAGTAATTGAAACACTCCTACCTAATGGTTGATCTATTTCATTAAAAGCTAATAACTGTCTCGCCGTTATACTTGATTTCTCTCCAAAGGTATTTTTCTCCTGAACCCAAATACTATCCTACATATCTGTGTAAACTGAATACTTTTTTGTTGTCCATTCCGCAACTGTGACTAATAATACCACTAGCTTACAACAGATTCCGCATTAACAGATAGAAAAGATTTGACGTTTATGTGGGGAAATTAGAGAATCCAGGACAGAAGTAACGTTTATAGCGCTGTTCCAAATTTACCTTTTACTGAGTTTGTCCTCTGACAGAAATGTACTAAGACGATCCTGCGCCGCTGGAAGAACTGCCAAAGCAATTTTACATTTTTCTATGCATGTTTAACAACTTTCAAAAGTTTGTAATGTATGTAGGTTTCACAAAAACGAAACATAATCAAACAATTAATATTTAAATGAACTATATTGATGTAAAATATTGCACAAAGACATTAATCTGTCATTATAGTAAATACATTAAAATTTGGATAAATTTGCTAAAAACTGAAGATAAAAGAAACTCTGCCTTATTGTTTGTAGCATCTACTGTGCATTAGTTTTAGTGCGATGTTTAATGAAGAACAGATCTCATTGGTGCCTCATAAATTGTTAATAATCCACACATTACTGTTTGAATATGAATATGGTATGTAAATCAGAGTTCAGAAATAACCTTTTCCAAAAATTTTGTTATTATAATTTCGCTTTCCATTTTCTTTATTTGAGGGAAGCAAACTCATTGATTATGCTACTGATGTCCTGTTTAAGAGCTGTGCGCTATTGCACGGAAAACATATCAAAATTTGATAATTCACTTACTCCCACACTCTACTATAATTTGCTTAAAATGCATTCACAAGATACTTCAGTCACTGACATTGTCATAAGCATATTTAAGGCTATTTCAGTGTTTGGATATTTCAACCCATACTTTGTAAACAGAACTCAAAATATCGAAATGAGAAGCCATGTTAATGAAACTTCCTGGCAGATTAAAACTGTGTGCCGGACCGAGACTCGAACTCGGGACCGTCGTGCTTGGGTAGCTCAGATGGTAGAGCACTTGTCCGCGAAAGGCAAAGCTCCCGACTTCGAATCTCAGTCCGGCACACGGTTTTACTCTGCCAGAAAGTTTCATATCAGCGCACACTCCGCTGCAGAGTGAAAATATCATTCTGGAAACATCCCCTAGGCTGTGGCTAAGCCATGTCTCCGCAATATCCTTTCTTTCAGGAGTGCTAGTTCTGCAAGGTTCGGAGGAGAGCTTCTGTAAAGTTTGGAAGGTAGGAGACGAGGCACTGGCAGAAGTAAAGCTGTGAGGACGGGGCCAGAGTCGAGCTCGGGTAGCTCAGTTGGTAGAGCACTTGCACGCGAAAGGCAAAGGTCCCGAGTTCGAGTCTCTGTCCGACACACAGTTTTAATCTGCCAGGAAGTTTCATATCAGCGAATATTCCGCTGCAGAGTGAAAATCTCATTCAAGCTATGTTAATGTCCTACATCAGATCTCCCTGGAACTTGAGTGGAGCTATTTCGCTGACTAGCTCCACTGTATCAACATGTCTGCTACGTTTGACACTGAAATTAACTACACATTTTTCAAGAAAAGTTACAGAACTGTCACTTATTGCGTAAGGTATAAATGTCTTATTAAATGGAGTGATACAAAGGGTGAGCCACCTGCCCATACCTATGTGTTTTATGCAACCTGAAATTCCACGTGCGTGATTTTCATATTGTCTTGTTTGCTATGTGCACACTATTATTCTTACAGAAAATAAGAATGTATATCTCTGTAGGAAATTAAATGTAGTTAAATTTGGTACTGAGATGTGTTTTGGCTACAGACCGTAGTTTTCGTGTTACTTAAGGAAAACTTACAAAAATGACCTTCAAACGTGTTTTTCTTGAATAAATATAAAACAGTGGCTTGCAGCAAAAACGTGGCGCAGTATAAAGCTTAAGTACAACAAAAAGGTCATGTTCATTCTTTTCTGTAAGATTGATTGTTTACGAACAGTGACCGAGAGAATACTAAAATTTCGCAACACCCAGGAAAACTGAATCACCCTGAATTTGAGGTCTGTTTTCCGTTTCACTTACTCCTTTATCAAATATTCTGAAGAACTCTAGTTCTAACATCCTGACTACACTGCCTAAGTCGGCAGAAATCATAAAAGAAACGGAAGCTTCGGTCAAATAGCATGTTTACTGCAGCACCCGCTCGCTGGCCTTTGAAATCCTACAATAGCACTGTTGAAGATCCAACAATATCTCGTTTCTTGAATATGAGTGAGTTATGCCGGCTGCGTAAACCAAGCCCACTATCTCTTGTTATTTTTTTGGTCAGTTCCCCCCACCCCTCCTCCAGCCCCGCATCCCACCATTGCCTCTGTACGCCATGTTATCTGACAACAGTGCTTCTCATTTCTGGCTACCGAGTTTAAGCTAACGGTCAATTTCCTGTACTGAGATAAAGAAACTAATTTATTCGTGATTAGTTTGCGTAGGTAATCTAATAATGTGATTAACGTAGGCCGGCTATTTATGGCGGGTGCCTGTTGATGCGCTAATATAATTTTATCCGCCCTTCCAAAATTCGATGTCCGTAATTTACATGTCATTAACGTTTAGTTATTTTAATTGCCACTGAATAATGCCCGACTCCGCATCGCTGGCGAATAGCGCTAATAGATACCAGCTGATAAATATTGCAGGGCCACGAATTTACGCGCTTTATTCCTGGCGGGATGAACCTGCAGTCCGCCCGCGGCGGGGCTAATAATAATTATGGAACGCTGTGGCAGTTTCTGTCAGCGGCCGGCCGGCCGGCCGCCTCCTGGGCAGCGGCCTTTCTGCGTGCGTTGTGCGCCGAACGCACGCGGCGAAACACGGCCGCGTTAATCTAATGGGGCGAGCGGCGCCGGGCACGAATCCTGCGACACGAATGAAAGCTCATTATGTGTACAGAGGCGGCGTTCACCGCGTTAGGACTGGCCGGGGCCCATTAGACCGCAAAGCGCTATCGCGGGCAGCGCGCCGCACTCTGCACACACACTGACCGGAGCTGCAGTTCGCTGCAGAGGTTTTGCGGTCAGTGGACATTTCTGACAAGGGCTTTTGTAGAAGCACGGCCTGTATTCGTAAGGGCCAGCGGTGTGCTGCAGCCCGGTCTTTGTCCTCAGTATCCGCTATAAGCCCTACCCAATCGTTCTGGACGTTCGATGTTCCATTGACTACAGAAAATACGATTAACTGGGTTCGCCTTGCATCGAGAGCACAGTTTAAGGACATGAGGAAAGAAACAGGCACGTCAGCGTTAGTAACTAGCGAGTCAAACGAATTTTGAATGCACTTTCCATTCTCCACTCCATGGAGTAGATAGGGCTGTATTACATTAGGACCACATTTCACTTATGTATATACACTGAATCGTCAAAGAAACTAGTGTAGGCATGTGTATTCAAATTCGGAGATGTGTAAACAGGTAGAATACGGCGCTGCGGTTGACAGCCTATGCAGGGTCGTCCATTGATCGTGACCGGGCCAAATATCTCACGAAATAAGCGTCAAACGAAAAAACTACAGAGAACGAAACTTGTCTAGCTTGAAGGGAGAAACCAGATGGCGCTATAGTTGGCCCGCTAGATGGCGCTACCATAGGTCAAACGGACATCAACTGCGTTTTTTAAAAATAGGAACCCCAATTTTTTATTACATTTTCGTGCAGTACGTAAAGAAATATGAATGTTTCAGTTGAAGCACTTTTTTTCGCTTTGTGATAGATGGCGTTGTAATAGTCGCAAACATAAGGCCCACAATTTTAGGCGAACAGTTGGTAACAGGTAGATTTTTTAAATTAAAATACAGAACTTAGGTACGTTTGAACATTTTATTTCGGTTGTTCCAATGTGATACATGTACCTTTGTGAACTTATCATTTCTGAGAACGCATGCTATTACAGCGTGATTACCTGTAGATACCACATTAATGCAATAAATGCTCAAAATGCTGTCGGTCAACCTCAATGCATTTGGCAATACGTGTAACATCATTCCTTTCAACAGCGAGTAGTTCGCCTTTCGTAGTGTTCGCAACATGCCTTGACAATGCGCTGAAGCATGTTGCCAGGCGTTGTCGGTGGATCACGATAGCAAATATCCTTCAACTTTCCCCACACAAAGAAATCCAGGGACGTCAGATCCGGTGAACGTACGGGCCATGGTACGGTGCTTCGACGACCAATCCACCTGTCATGAAAAAAGGCTGTTCAATAGCGCTTCCACCGCACGCGAGCAATGTGCCGGACATCCATCATGTTGGAAGTACATTGCCATTATGTCATGCAGTGAAACATGTTGTAGTACCATGGGTAGAACATTACGTAGGAAATAAGCATACTTGCACCATTTAGATTGCCATTGATAAAATGGGGGCCAATTATCCTTCCTCCCATAATGCCGCACCATACATTAACTCGCCAAGGTCGCTGATGTTCCACTTGTCGCAGCCATCGTGGATTTTCCGTTGCCCAATAGTGCATATTATGCCGGTTTACGTTACCGCTGTTGGTGAATGACGCTTCGTCGCTAAATAGAACGCGTGCAAAAAATCTGTCATTGTCCCGTAATTTCTCTTGTGCCCAGTGACAGAACTGTACACGACGTTCAAAGTCGTCGCCATGCAATTCCTGGTGTTCAGAAATATGGTACGGGTGCAATCGATGTTGATGTAGCATTCTCAACACCGACGTTATTGAGATTCCCGATTCTCGCGCAATTTGTCTGCTACTGATGTGCGGATTAGCCGCGACAGCAACTAAAACACCTACTTGGGCATCCTCATTTGTTGCAGGTCGTGGTTGACGTTTCACATGTGGCTGAACACTTCCTGTTTCCTTAAATAACGTAACTATCCGGCGAACGGTCCAGACACTTGGATGATGTCGTCCAGGCTACCGAGCAGCATACATAGCACACGCCCGTTTGGCATTTTGATCACAATAGCCATACATCAACACGATAGCGGCCTTTTCCGCAATTGGTAAACGGTCCATTTTAACACGGGTAATGTATCACGAAGCAAATACCGTCCGCACTGGCGGATGTTAGGTGATACGACGTACTTACACGTTTGTGACTATTACAGCGCCATCAGTCACAAAGCGAAAAAAGTGGTCCAACTCAAAGATTCATATTTCTTTACGTACTACACGAATATGTAATAAAAAATAGGGGTTCCTATTTTTAAAAAACGCAGTTGATATCCGTTTGACTTATGGCAACGCCGGCCGGTGTGGCCGTGCGGTTCTAGGCGCTTCAGTCTGGAACCGCGTGACCGCTACGGTCGCAGGTTCGAATCCTGCCTCGGGCATGGATGTGTGTGATGTCCTTAGGTTAGTTAGGTTTAATTAGTTCTAAGTTCTAGGGGACTGATGACCACAGATGTTAAGTCCCATAGTGCTCAAAGCCATTTGAACTTATGGCAACGCCATCTAGCGGGCCCACCATAGTGCCATCTACTTTCCCCCTTCAAGCTAGATGAGTTTAGTTCGTTGTAGTTTTTTCGTTTGATGCTTATTTCGCGAGATATTTGGCCCGGTCACTATCAATGGACCACCCTGAATAAGAAAACAAGTGTCTGGCTCCGTTGTTAGGTTGGTTACTGTTGCTAAAATGGCAGGTTTTCAAGATTTAAGTGAGTTTTAACGTGGTGTTATACTCGGCGCACGAGCGATGGGATACAGCATCTCATAGGTAGCGATGAAGTGGGTATTTTTCCATACGACCTTGCACGATTGTACCGTGAATATCAGGAATTCGGTAAAATATCAGATTTCCGACATCGCTGCGGCCGGAAAAAGATCCTGCAAGAACGGGCCCAACGACGATTGAAGACGATCGGTCAACGTGACAGAAATGTAACCCTTCCGCAAGCTATTGCAAATTTCAATGCTGGGGCATCAACAAGCGTCAGCGTGTGAACTTCTCAACGAAACATCATCGATATGGGATTTCGCCTTGCGGGACTAGCCGAGCGGTCTCAGGCGCTGCAGTCATGTGTGTGTTTGTCCTTATGATAATTTAGGTTAAGTAGTGTGTAAGCTTAGGGACTGATGACCTTAGCAGTTAAGTCCCATAAGCTTTCACACACATTTGAACAGTTTTTGATATGGGACGGAGCCCACTCGTGTACCCTTGATGACTGCACGACACAAAGCTTTACGCCTCGCCTGGGCCCGTCAATACAGACACTGGACCTCTGATGACTGGGTACATGCTGCCTGGTTGGACGAGTCTCGTTTCAAATTGTATCGAGTGGACGGACGTGTACGGGTATGGAGACAAACTCATGAATCCATGGACCCCGCATATCAGCTGGAGACTGTTCACGATGGTGGAGGCTCTGTTATGGTGTGGGGGCGTGTGCAGTTCGAGTGGTATGTGGCCCCCGATACGTCTAGATACGACTCTGACAAGTGACACGTACGTAAGCACCCTGTCTGGTCACCTGCATCCATTTATGTCCACTGAGTATTCTGACGGACGTGGGCAATTCCAACAGGACAATGCGACATCCCACACGTCCAGAATTGCTGCAGAGTGGCTCCAGGAACACTCTTCCAAGTTTAAAGAATTCCGCTGACCACCAAACTCCCCAAACATGAACATTATTAAGCATATCTGGGATGCCTTGCAACGTGCTGTTCAGAAGAGATCTCCACCCCCTCGTACTTTTACGGATTCACGGACAGCCCTGCAGGATTTGTAATGTCAGTTCCCTCCAGCACTACTTCAGACATTAGTGAAATCCGTGCAACGTCATGTTGCGGCACTTCTGCGTGATCGCGGGGGTCCCACACGATATTAGGCAGGTGTACCAGTTTCTTTGGCTCTTCGGTGCATAAGTAATGTGACGTAAAAATTAACGTATGTGAAACGAATGCCCGAAAGCGTTTAAGATAAATAAATGAATAAGGTTGTTAGCTAGTGAGAGAAGTGATGTGTGACTTTGCTGACAGACAATTTTCTTGCTGCAGTAATCACGTGGAATCTCAGTTTAATTACAGCACAGAATTATTGCTTCTTTAAACATTTGTTTGTACGTCCAATCTATTCAGTCAAAATCCATTAAGCCGGACAGGGTGGCGGAGCGGTTCTAGGCGCTACAGTCTGGAACCGCGCGACCGCTACGGTCGCAGGTTCGAGTCCTGCCTCGGGCATGGATGTGTGTGACGTCCTTAGGTTAGTTAGGTTTAAGTAGTTCTAAGTTCTAGGGGACTGATGACCTCAGCAGTTAAGTCTTGTAGTGCTCAGAGCCATTTGAACCATTTGAACCAAAATCCATTAAAGTTGGAGGTGTGCAGAGGTGATCCCAGTCGGGAGCATTTGCATGTGTTTTTTAAGTGCCTAGTTGGAGCGGGCTGTGCGAGTAATGAGTCATTTTAAAGTCAGGCACTTTTCAGACGAATGCCACGCGAGCTGATAGTCCAGCAGAGGCCTCCCAATTGGACACATCCTCTAAGGGAAAAAAAGACACACCGCGAAGCAATTATCCAAAAGGGACAGAAATTGAGGGGTGTGATGTACATGTACATGTACAGGTAAACAAATCGTTATAATGTCAGAAAAAATGGTTGATTTATTAAGAGTAAGAGCTTCGCAAATTTAGCTAGTCAATAATGCGTTGGATGGCAACGGCCTTGCCGCAGTGGATACACCGGGTCCCGTGAGATCACCGAAGTTAAGCGCTGTCGGGTAGTGGCCGGCACTTGGATCAGTGACCATCCGGGCCGCCATTCGCTGTTGTCATTTTTCGGGGTGCACTCAGCCTCGTGATGCTGATTGAGGAGCTACTCGACCGAATAGTAGCGGCTCTGGTAAAAGAAAACCATCATAACGGCCGGGAGTGCGGTGTGCTGACCACACGCCCCTCCTATCCGCATCCTCAACTGGGGATGACACGGCGGTCGGATGGTCCCGGTGAGCAACTTGTGGCTTGCAGACGGAGTGCTTTTTTAATAATGCGCTGGCCCACCCCTGGCCCTTTTGCAAGCAGTTACTCGGCTTGGGATTGATTGATAGAGTCAGTGGTTGTCCTCCTCCTCCAAACGCTCCCTCTTGGGAAGAGTCGCAGCGACCTTGGTAGACAAGGGGGGGAGGGGGGGCGAGGGGCTTGGAAAGCACGAAGACAAGCTGGAGAAACTCTTGCCGTGTGCAGGCAGGCTTTATGTTGCTGAAATATAAGTCCGGTATGGTTTACCGAGAAGCGAAACAAAAGGGGCACGTACTACTGTGTTGTTAGGGCGCCACGGATGACAACTAAACCGGTCCTGTTGTGAAATGAAATGCTCCAGAGACCAACGCTCCTGGGTGTTAGGCTGTAAGGTGGGCGACAGTCAGGTTGGTATCGACCACTGTCTGGGGCGTCTCAAGGCACTTCTCTGGTCGTTGGGGCTCAGTTCTAAGCGGGGCTCATAATTGACGACAGTTCTACTCCAGTCAATGAGATTTCGTGCCCGACACCACTGCAAAAAGGGCTTGTTGGTATTCAGAGCTCAATGGCAGTCTCCGCAAGGTGCGCCGTGAGCTCAGCTCCTTTCTGTGAACCGCCTGTTAATGGTCACTGAAGCACCAGTTGCACTTCGGATCACTGATAATGATGAATCCGGGACTCTGACTGCCGCACTGACGATGGTGGTGGTGGTTAGTGTTTAACGTCCCGTCGACAACGAGGTCATTAGAGACGGAGCGCAAGCTCGGGTTAGGGAAGGATTGGGAAGGAAATCGGCCGTGTCCTTTCAAAGGAGCCATCCCGGCATTTGCCTGAAACGATTTAGGGAAATCACGGAAAACCTAAATCAGGATGGCCGGAGACGGGATTGAACCGTCGTCCTCCCGAATGCGAGCACTGACGATTGCTCGGTCCTTAACTTCCTGTCGTCTCTGGGTAGACCGCTTCCTTCTTGGCGGTTTGTTTGGCCGTGGTTCAAGCTTTCTTGTCAACATGGTCGAATAGTAGCGTCGCTCCTATTGAAATGTCGAGCTATCCCACGACGCTCTGGTATCGACATGCGCTCTGTTTGCTCTCATTGCCATCTGCGTGGTAAAACACTGCTGCAGCGTGACACATTCATCCAACGGCCGCTAGAGTTCACAGTTTTGCCGTTCCCGTCGATATCTGTATAAATAACAGTTTGTGGCTAGTTTGTATAACTTCTTTGTTGTAAATCGTTTTTTGTCTTAGAGAGCAAATGTTCTTAATTTTCCCAGATAAAAATTAAAAAAAATTATCTGTATGTATTGTATGTTGCTTGTTGTTTATGTGCTTTTGTCGCTGTAAGTAGTGGTGTGTGTGAGTTCCGAACACATGTTAAACTTCTAAACTTTACGTGATAAACTATATAAAGCCACTATGTGGTGAAACACGGATTAATTGAATGTTAATATGTAACTGAATGTAATAAATCGTAAAAGGAAATCTTTTGTATCTGAACATCCCTTTCCTTTGAATAATTCAGGTAAGTCACCTAAAACAAAACGAGAGGTAGTTATGTCACCGAGGATTATGTGCGCTGCCACCAACGCGAATTTGGAATCCGGAGCTGGAGTTTGTCTACGTGATCAACATGATTGTGTTTTCCTCTGGTTAATATGAAGCAGTGTAATTAAGCCTGCTAAATATAGGCTCTTCTCATTGTTTCAAGATACTTGAAGATATATTTCAATTCAAGTCTTTCTGCATTACTTGTATAGAAAGAAAAAATGAATTAAACGATTGTAGTCGCAGGGGTGCCGATTCCTGGCTACTTAGGATTAATCCTTTGGTAATTTCGGATATCTGATGGGGCTAGTCCCTTTCCTTTGTCGATTCATCGGTCTTTCCATTTTCTTCTGAACTCATTGACACCATAAAAAAACGCATGATACTTAATAATAACACAATCTTTGTACCTGTTGTGAAAAAACTGACTGTATAACGTCACAACGGGAAAAAATGAATTATCGTAAGTATCATGACTGGACTACACTCCCTCGTAGACTGGATGCCTTACACGCTCCTAATAACTCTTGTGTTGACCCTCCTAGCACAGCAAAATTTTCACCACACACAACCCCTGACCTACTTGTTTATTTGGCCGCTTTGACCTCTCGGTAAAAGACACTCCTCAACATGCGTCTAAAGCCGCCAGTAATTCAATACCAAGGAGAAACTGACTTACTGCTCCTTTTTCTTGTCCTTCTGATATGTGATTATCATAGACCATACATATTTCACCGAATTTGTGACGTATTCGTCGGTGTTTAGCTATTTTTGCGAAAATATAATGGTAAAAATTCTGTGAATTATGAAGCTCAGGACACGAGGTCATCACTACTGGTTATCGTGTCTGTTATGTCTTACACATTACACTGTGTGTTTCTGTGACTGCTACCATTTAAGCCGTTAGCCCATACAATAGCCAGGATGGGATTTGCAACATGGGATGCTTACACATTACACACATTGTACAGGAAATTACATCTAAATGGTAACATCAGAAAAAAACGTATACTGAAGCAGTTCCTCATCCGTGGTGAAACATCTAACTGTATTGTTGCTGGAATATGGCCCCTGTTAGACCTAAATAAGACCATATTACTTCTTGGTTTCTTCTCAGCACCATCAGTTTTCGGTGTCATTGAGCAACTGTAAAAACACCGTTTAGGATGCATTTCAATTATTCCTATTTTGAAAGGATGTAATCTTTTGAATTCATTGACACACACACACACACACACACGCTTCTTCACAGCGCCATCAGTTTTTGGTGTCACTGTGCAACTGTAAAAACACCATACAGGATGTGTTACAATTATTCCTGTTTTGAGAGGCTGCAGTCTTATGAGTTCATTGACAGAGACACACAAACGGGCGGGCGCCGCTTCACCTGCATACTTGTTAGACACATATATTGTACACATCTCCTTCTTCCCCTCTCCCTGTCCACCTCTTCCTCTCCCCATCTCCCTGTGCTCCAGATGTGGAATGTTTATTTATTCCAATATATGGTTGTAAACCAAGTAATGAGAGCTGTCTTTGTAGTGTCATATCGAGATGTCATTCCTATGTACTGGAGACTGCAGCGTAGAAGTTTCGGACTATTCACAGTGGGATTTATAGAAATTGAAGTGCACGTCATCCACAGTAAGGAAAGTATAACGCAGTACACACAACTGACTGTAATATTTACTTAACTCAAGACCAGTTTGCGGACAATGTTTGTCGTTGCGCCTCCAGGCTCCGGAATGTATAAAATATGAGGTGAACCCAGCGTAAAGCGAACGACATATAGACATGTGTCTATGGGAGAGAGACAGAGATGAGAAATCCATTACACAGAATGCAATAAACTTCACCTGTGTCATATGTGTTGTAATCGAAAATAGAAGTTGCGTGGGAAATTCTGGTGTCCAGAAAATGAAGAGGTGTGTTGGAATAAGTGGCATTCGTGTGATTTACACTGTTTCCTCCACTCCATTTCCTATTAAGATGGCAACCTGAATCACATTTGCCAACGTCTTCGTAAAACACATCTTTATTCGTTGCAATTTCGGTGAATAAAACTTTCCAAGTAAAGTAATTACTGCCCCCACTTCGGGTACAAGGCAATGTGGTGCCAGGCGGGGAGGATCAAATGAGGCCTGCAACTCCGTTGAGAACTTCATCGGCGTCCACCACCGTATCAAGAATTGTACTCAGTAACTCCACCTAAAAACACGGCTAGCACTTTACTGTTTATTACGCTGACGTTATTTCTAGGTGCGAGAATGGTCCCCTCGCAACCAGTCTATAGTCTGAAAGTTCTTTGAACTATCCAGATCGACTTCATCTATAACCTCTGCAATGGAAGATAACAAAGTCCAAAAATCGGATGACGATTGTATAGTGCCTTGCATGCCTGCGTAACGAACGAATTTTTTTTTCTTTTTCCATTACCAGTGACAATATTAATTTTATTTTAATTTAATACAGGGCGGTGCCAAATAGATGTTAAGGTGTTTGTCTGCTGTGGTTAAATTGTATGTCATAAACCTTGCGATACTGTTTATTGTCGCTCTGAAAATTCTAAATGTCAATCCACACTGTCACAGTTCACTTTTCAGAATGGAATATTGTTTGTTTATCGGAAATACATTTTACATAAACTCTGAACGTATTGTTATGGTGAGACGTTCATTCAACAGAACATTTGATCCAAGAAAATCATCACCCAGAATGACCACTTCTCTGCGAGATTACAGAAATCGGAAGTCCAATTGTAATGACAAAATTTAACCATACGCTGATACGGATTTTGTGTAAAGTTTTCCCTGTTCCACTGAGGACGATCCTGGAGTGTGTGGAACGACTACGAACCTTATTCAGTGAGGAGCCCACAACATCATAAAGACATTCAACACAGCAACTCAGGATACCAACACTGTCTCTCCTGAGGAATGGAAGAGAAATTTGACGCTTTCCCTTAGAAAATTCAATTATACCACCCTTTGAAGGATAGTGATATGGATGAGCGCTGTTCTTCTGTAAATGAGATGATCGATGTCGTTGAAAATTGAACGGAAGTTAATGATCAGGCCTAGTCATGAGGCACACTTCCATGTCTGTCAACCAACAGAACTGGCCCCATTGGGATACTGTGAATCCACTCGTTCAAGCTGCTGGACATGGTGTGAAATGTCTCTCTTATAGTCCCAATCTCAGCCTTTATGATTATTTGTTTTGGGTTCTCTAAGGGACAGAGTTTTCGAGGATGCACCTGCAGCACTCTAGGACCTTCTATTGTGTACGACTTCATACACAATGGTAGGGAGATGTGGGCTACAGGATGGTGCAGCAGCTGTCGTTATAGGAAAGCTGGTCAGGAGCATAAATGATTAGCGAACAACTGAACACAGTAAGCAGAATATGTACTTAACTTGTATTTCTCCAAGCGCAAGAAGTCTCATTAGAAATATTGCAGCAAGAAATAGAGTCCAGCTACCACAATGATGAGGCTCTCTGAACTAAAACATGGACATTGTGGTTGGAGGCACGAATGGGCAGCGTCTGCTTAGCGTCATGTTGCAAAGAGGCTCCAAGCAAGACGGGGGTTTCTGAGGTAACTGGCGAGTAGTGGCGCCCTGAAAATATTCTAAGTTCGGAGTTGGCGTGGCAGGGTTCGTCAGCAACCGCGTGGTGCTGAGCATTAGCTGGAGCAAGAGGGGCAGCCCCAGCGCGCGGTCCCGCCTGCCCGCGTGGCTGGGAATTCCATGTTTACGCTGTGTCGAGGAATGGGCTTTGTGTCAATGAAGGAGATTTGTATGCCAGGAGTGCCAAAGATGGCGGACTCCGTGAAACCATAATGACAGACATTTCACAGTTCACGTAGAAATTAATAACAGCCAGAGGAATCATGATACCTTAAAAGAGACATGTACAGGGTTATTACAAATGATTGGAGCGATTTCACAGCTCTACAATAACTTTATTATTTGAGATATTTTCACAATGCTTTGCACACACGTACAGAAACTCAAAAAGTTTTTTTAGGCATTCACAAATGTTCGATATGTGCCCCTTTAGTGATTCGGCAGACATCAAGCCGATAATCAAGTTCCTCCCACGCTCGGCGTATCATGTCCCCATCAATGAGTTCGAAAGCATCGTTGATGCGAGCTCGCAGTTCTGGTACGTTTCTTGGTAGAGGAGGTTTAAACACTGAATCTTTCACATAACCCCACAGAAAGAAAACGCATGGGGTTAAGTCGGGAGAGCGTGGAGGCCATGACATTAATTGCTGATCATGATCTCCATCACGACCGATCCATCGGTTTTCCAATATCCTGTTTCAGAAATGCCGAACATCATGATGGAAGTGCGGTGGAGCACCATCCAGTTGAAAGATGAAGTCGGCGCTGTCGGTCTCCAGTTGTGGCATGAGCCAATTTCCGCGGGCTACGCGTGAAACTTGCCCGCACGCGTTCAACCGTTTCTTCGCTCACTGCAGGCCGACCCGTTGATTTCCCCTTACAGAGGCATCCAGAAGCTTTAAACTGCGCATACCATCGCCGAATGGAGTTAGCAGTTGGTGGATCTTTGTTGAACTTCGTCCTGAAGTGTCGTTGCACTGTTATGACTGACTGATGTGAGTGCATTTCAAGCACGACATACACTTTCTCGGCTCCTGTCGCCATTTTTCTCACTGCGCTCTCGAGCGGTTAGGCGGCAGAAACCTGAAGTGCGGCTTCAGCCGAACAAAACTTTATGAGTTTTTCTACGTATCTGTAGTGTGTCGTGACCATATGTCAATGAATGGAGCTACAGTGAATTTATGAAATCGCTTCAATCATTTGTAATAGCCCTGTACATTACCAATATTTGCACAACATTTCTGATGGTGTAATCAGATTTTCAATATGTTTATCAATTTAAAGTTTAGTATCTGACCGTAAATTATACAAGTAACAACCAGAAACGAATATCCAAAATCTAAACGGTTCATCCAATTTTGTCGGTCGACGTGTCTTTAGAAAGCTATTAGTGTAAATCTAAATTGGTATGAATTACAGGCACGTAACTTGAATAGTACACGAGTTATTGGAGGTCAAAGTGGCTAATTACTATTGATCGCTCAGGCCATAAGGACTCCACAGTTACACGAAAAAACGGTAGCAGCATGCTTATAAATATATTTATTCGTCTATGTCTTTGTTTATATCCGATGTATACTATTCATGAAGAAATTGGTCAAATATTTACTGTGTTTTAGAAAGCACAGAAGCATTAGGCTACTGGCCTACTTTTGCTTCTATTCCTTTGATATATGTTTATTTGATTTGTTTATGTATTTAATAATGTGTGTTAGAACGTGTTTATTGTCCAGCCTTAGGAATATTTATTTAATTTCAAATTATTTAAATGTAAATCCAGTATTTTGTATGTGTTTCAATATGTTTGTGAGTGTGCATTGGCTTGGAGACATGGTGGGAGCGCTCTAGGCAATCACAGCGCTCGTTACTATGGTAGGCGACTACCAAATTCAATGGAGAGACTGTATAAAAGTCGGGGAGGAGCATCAGCTCGCACAGGACAGGGGGGTGCAGGATGGGAAGGCGCGACGGACAGTCAAGGGAAATGCTTGGAGAGTGTTGAGCTGCTTGTGCGTGGTCGCGGGAGATAGAAATATTTCGTCGTGCCGACTTGTGCACTTGCGAGATTTCTGTGGCTTCTGCAGTGAAGGCGTAGTATGCATTTAGAAGTGAATATCTCGCGAGCTATGTTTTTGCTCATAACTAATTACGTGAAGTAGGAATCTATTGTTTCCCTGTCATTCAACTCGTATTTATTTAATTGCTGGACCATCAACACCAATAAGTGTTTTGCAGAAATAAATGGAATATTTAGAAGTACTGCTGCTATCGTAATCATCTTTTAGAGTCGTTAAAATAGGACCTGCAGTTTTTATTTAATTGCGATCTTTCATTTATAAATTTCTATTTTACATTAAAAATTCGCAATTACCGAGTAATAGGAATCTTCGACCATTAGATTCATGTGTGTATTCATATTCTATACTGTAGACTCAGCAGTATTTGGCATGTAGTGCGGCAATTACGTATCACACCCCCTAGACAACGAAACCCGCCAAAGCTTTTAATATTTCAACTCTGAGTCTGAGGGCATGTAGTTGAGGGCCACATTTTTTTTATTTGAAAGCCCACAGCTTTGTGGCTGCCGCTGGCCACGCTATATAAGGGCGCTTGTGGTACGGAGCCACTGGAAGCGTGGCTCAGTGGGCGTGTACCATTGGGTTCGCCAGATCCCGCGCAACCGCGTGGCACTTGTGGGGTAGTATCGATCCATGATACCGTACCTTCGTATCGCAATTCCCAGAAATGTCTGTGTAGTCGCAAATGGTGATCTCAGTAATTCATTATGGAATTCAGTTCGAAACTCTGCACTGTCATTGTTGCAGAAGGAAACCTATTAAATTTCAGGTTGTCTGCTATAGGGCAAACGCAGTAACAAGAATCTACAAACCCATATTATATCATTTAAGACAAAAACTTTATATCACCTATTTCGCGGCACCCTGCATATGACCTACGCATTTTGAGCATGTTTTACTTGTGATCAGACGCTTTCCGTTATCCAGATATAAAAATAAAAGCTACAGAAATAATCTAAAATTGAATATTTGGAAATTTCGTTAAGTCTAACGTAATGTTGATGCAGTCGACTCTGGTGGGAAAATGGCTAAAATGGCTCTGAGCACTATGGGAGTTAACATCTATGGTCATAGGTCCCCTAGAACTTAGAACTACTTAAACCTAACTAACCTAAGGACATCACACAACACACAGTCATCACGAGGCAGAGAAAATCCCTGACCCCGCCGGGAAGCGAACCCGGGAACCCGGGCGCGGGAAGCGAGAACGCTACCGCACGACCACGAGCTGCGGACGATGGGAAAATGGGATGGGAGTGACGTGGTGATTCGGGGAGATGATTTTGCGGGGCCGGGGGGGGGGGGGGGTGATGGCAGGACTGGAAACTGACATCAATAGATGTTAGCTGAGCACTGAAGACTTATAAGTCTTCATTCAGTTCTCCGATGTGCACAGGAAATAGCGACAAATGAAGCTTGGAGCACAGAAATCGTGTCAAACCACTGACATGCAAATTAGAATGTGAAATTATTATAGAAAAATATAAACTTCTTAAGTGCAACCCCAGCTAAACTGTGCACTCCCACAATCAACGAGACCCCAGTATGACAACAACAACAATAATGATAATGACAACTGC
Source organism: Schistocerca piceifrons (assembly GCF_021461385.2). Taxonomy (NCBI): domain Eukaryota; kingdom Metazoa; phylum Arthropoda; class Insecta; order Orthoptera; family Acrididae; genus Schistocerca; species Schistocerca piceifrons. Next base: position 694,953,829 of record NC_060141.1, read on the forward strand.
AGCAGCAGCAGCAGCTGACGCCACTGCACGTTACTTTACCTGAAGTTGCGACAGAAAGTCACGTAGGAGCCCTGTGACCGTAATGTATAACCCGAGAACACTTTTTATATCACTAGTAGATGGGTCGCTGCAAATGGAGAGATTTCTTGTTGTTCAACAAATTATAATTGATGCGTTTGTGACGTGGCCCATTTTCAGAATGTGATACACTACGTCTTCATACAAAATACAACGTCACTTAGGCATGTCCTCACCGTCAGTGCTCAACTCACTTCAGTGCTCGCTAACGCAGCAGGATATACACTGTGGCATAGAGGTGAGACACGGGGAGACGGTGCTACAGAATTGTGAAGTTGAATGGTATTGTAGGCTGGGACGCTACGGAGGGCAGATAGAACCACCTAAACAGAAACGTTTTTCTGTCCTACACGTACAATAGCACCTTTTCTTCACGAAGTGTGAGGTGAGTGTTTTTAGTGTGTCTGATACGTGTAGCTGACTGCAAAGACTGCGTGAAGTCATGTTTGTGTTGGATGACGCTGAGAGATAATAGGGTCAACAAGGGGACCACTGAGCTTAGCGTCCTCATCTGACGGACGGATCATTGTCAACAGTGTCACATGCTCTCGCTTCACGTGACACTGCAGAGAGGTTTGGAATTTAATCCAGAACACTGACACAAAGACAGGCGATTACCAACTTAACACCATCACCTCTCCTTCCCTTTGCCGTAAATGCAGAGGAAAAGCAGCTAGCAGCAGGTGGCCGTGTATTAAGGTAGTTACCTATCCAATTACTGGCCACGCCCAACGTTACTTAATTTCGGAGATCTGACGAGAACCGTTCTATTGCACTAGACAAGGCTGTCGGCAGGGGGATGGGTGGGTTAAATATTTGATAGTGAGACTAATACTCGAATACGGTAAGTAGATTCAAACTGATGTACGTTGTAGAAGTTACACATTAATGACGACACACATACGTGACAGATTAACGTGCAGAGGCGTATCAAGCCAATTTTTAGACTGAAGACTACAACAAAACGTTATCTTGTTGCCACAGTGCTCAATACGGGCAATAACAAGGAAACGCCCATAATAAAATACGCCACGATAAGGACTTCGCGATTAGAACCTAGGTTTTAGCATTAGCAAAAGCCGCCAAGTATAATTTTATAGTTCCTTAAGTTTTAGTGTGATTGCTATTGCACTTCAAGAGACATCGAGCCTGAACAAGATATAGTATTACACGTGACGTAAATTGGTTTTTGGAATTCATCAAGTGCAGCCAATCTGTGTCTTTGACATCATCGCAGATATAAAATCAAGAAGTGTAAAGTTCATCGTATAATAATGTCGTGTGACGAAGGCCTCTCGTCGGGTAGACCGCTCGCCTAGTGCAAGTCTTTCAATTTGACGCCACTTCGGTGACTTGCGCGTCGATGGGGATGAAATGATGACGATTAGGACAACATAACACCCAGTCCCTGAGCGGAGAAGATCTCCGACCCAGCCGGGAATCGAACCCTGGCCCTTAGGATTGACAGTCTGTCGTGCTGACCACTCAGCTACCGGAGGCGGTGTGTGGTGTTGAAATTGGCTCATGTCAGCCTGTTCACTCACGTGGAAGGCAGTTTCGACGAAGTACTCCACTTGGTTGGTGCAGTAGAGCGGTACGCGATCACGATACTGTAATACGTTAACAGCAGTTCTCTCTTGAAAACAAGATTCGGTTTTTTCCCTTTCATAAGGCTAAAAAGGATTCAGATTTGATTTTTTTCTTTTGGAAATTTGTGGTAAGGTCTTATGGGACCAAACTGCTGAGGTCATCGGTCCCTAGTCTTACACACTACTTAATCTAACTTAAACTAACTTGCGCTAACGACAACACACACTCACCCATGCCCGACGGAGGACATGAACCTACGACGGGGGGAGCAGCGCGGACCGTGACAAGGCGCCCGAGACCGCTCGGCTACCCCGCGCGGCGGATTTGAACTGTCACGAAAGTACCTGCTGCGTGTTCCCGCTGCTGAAAATTAGGGTGGGGTCAGTGATCACTTTGCAACTTAAAAACGAGGATTTTGCCTCATTACTGCACGTTACGTTTCCGGCGAACTCCTTGCCTTCCTACTACAGATATAATATTTCAGAAGAATATTAATTACGAACCACTTCATCTGTTTGTTTTAGTTCTTGTATCATTGTAGATATGGTTAGTGTACATTACCTTAATACAAACGAAATAGTTACATGTTGAAATCTCAGTTCACAATAGGCGTTTCAGGTCGTTCCTGCACAGCGGATTCCGTTTTACTTTTGTTGTTGTTGTACTACGTCACTTTCCTGTGTAACTCCGGACTGCGACGATTCTGCGAGTTCGCGGCTTCCGTTTGGCAGTTGTTGTATTGAAGATTGTGACCACAGAGCCCAATAGACCATTCCAAACTTCAACGAGAAGACAAAGCCGTGCGTCACCGAGATAAATACTATATGTTTTCCAATATTCCGTTAGGTTCAGGCAATTCCTGCATTATTTTAGACTGAGAATGTGTCATTTAACTTATGTAAGGTGTCCAAGGACATGCATGAACTGCCTTTTGGGTATTATACAAATACATGTTTGTGTTTTGAGTAGCACAGTCATGCTATAGACTTTTGGAACAAACTATCACCATGATAATTTTTTCAGTGTTTCCACCTAATTCCAGAGGTTATAAAGTGCAGAAACTGCTACTCATCAGATAAACTTATTAGAAATTTTCTCTCACAGTGGAAAGGGATAAACAAACTTCGACCTAGAGTACTGTGCGACATTATCTGGTACTTACAAACACACTAAGTATTTGTTTTGACAGCAAGGAGATTCTATATCAGACTCTGTACGAAAGTTCTGTTACATTATAGTTGCAGACTTTCGTTTTCCGAACCAAAACGCACAACGACAACCAGTTGCTCATTGACTTTCTGGAACACGATTCCATAATTAATCCACAGCGATAGGTGGACAGTTTGCAAAAAGTGAACGCCCAGAAATGTCGACGGATGGCAGCGTTCTCTTGCAGGATAATGCCCTCCCTCATCTTTCCAAGGTTGTTTCGACTACACTGCAGATGTTTCTCTGGGAAACACTTCCACAGGCGATTTATATATTTTTGGAAGCCTCAAGAAAGACATTCGTGTCTGTTTATTTGCTTCGGAGGAAGAGGCGCACACCTGGGTGCGATCATGGCTCCGTAGGCAATCGCAGGCATTTTTCCGTAACGTGACTGACGGTCTTATCTCAAACTGGGATAAATTTATTGAGAGTTTTGGCGATTACTTTTGACTGCCCCCTCCACATAAAAAACGTTACCAATAGAGTTGCTTTCTACCAAAACTACGGCTCTGTGTACAGGGTGAGTCACTAACTATTGCTACCAAGAATAACTCCGAAAGTATGATAGGAGCTGAAAAGTTTATTGGACAAAAGTTGCATGGGACAACGGGGCTCATAATATGACATTGGTGTTCTATTGCTAGTTAGGGTCGCGTCAGAGATATAAAGGTCAATTTTGTTTTTTTTAAATGGGTTGCCACAGTTTGTTATTTGTTTTCTGATAGTGGATATCGAGACGAAACCAATAATGTTAACAGTAAAGTCTTTGAAGGTCAACGAAGGTCACAAAGGTGACACGAACGTCCGTTTACAGTAGGTGTTCGAAGCGATGACCAGTGGTATCAAAGCGGTGCTGCAATCTTCTTATCATAGATTGAGTGGTATTCCTTATCACTTCATACTGGACTCGCATTCGGGAGGACGACGGTTCAATCCCGCGTCCGGCCATCCTGATTTGGGTTTTCCGTGATTTCCGTAAATCACTCCAGGAAAATGCCGGGATGGTTCCTTTCAAAGGCCACGGCCGACTTCCTTCCCCTTCCTTCCCTAATCCGGATGAGAACGATGACCTCGCTGTCCGGTCTCCTTCCCCAAACCAACCAACCAACCTTATCACTCTAGCACTTATCGAAGCACATGCTCTGGCAATTCTCTCTCACGTATCTTCAGGTGTAGTTGGAACGTTTTTATAAACAATGTCTTTTACGAATCACCACAAGAAAAAATCCAGAGGCGTCAAGAGTGTCGAAGGAGCCGGCCACGACACATCTCCTCCACGTCCAATCCAAAGATTTGGGAATTGTCTCTGCAACTCATCAGGGAAAAATGTGCCGGACACCCATCGTGTTGATACCACATTCTGTTCCTTGTTGCTAAAGGTATTTCTTCCAGTAGCAGACCTAATGTTTCTTGCCAGAATGTGGTGTACTTCCTACCATTAAGACTTCCTTCGAAGAAATAGGGTCCTGTAATTCTGTCCTCCAGAATCCCACACCACACATTCACCTTTCACGGTTTTTGGTGTGCAACTTGCCGCAGCCAAAATGGATTTTCAGTTGTCCAATAATGCGTGTTATGCAAATTAACATTACCATGGTTCGTGAATGTAGCCTCGTTAGTAAATAAAATCAAATTAATAAATGTCATCCCTCTGAATCTGAAGCTGAGCCCATCGTTCAGAAGTCAGTGCGACGCATACAATCCGTACCAGTTAATTCTTGAGGGGGACTGATACGGTAAGGATGATATTTATGGCGATGCAGAACACGAACAACACTACTCTGGCTCATGCCAGATTCCCTTGTGATTTGACCCGAACTAACACAAGGATCTCGAACCCCAATGGCAAGAGTCACAATTTCCGTTTCCTCGTTAGTAACTTTCCTTTGCCGGATATGTTTCCGATGCGTTAAAGATACAGTTGTTCACAATTTATCACCCACATACTTAAATGTACGACGTGTAGGGTGAGTACGTTGGGGATACCTTTCAGCGTGTAAGTCTCTAGCTCTCACTGAATTTCGTTGGCATTCTCTGTAAATGAGAAGCATGTCGACTTGTTCTTCGAAGGGATACATCATTCACATTCGCCTGATTCGACGATACTAGCCTTACCGTTCCTATTAGTGTTGTACTGCGAAACCGCCGAATGGCACGTTCGATGGATTCGCCATATTCGGCGAATATTTACTATTTGCACGATATATGAGAGAGAATTGTCAGAGCATGTGCTTCGATAACTGCGGAAGTGATAATGAATACCATTCAATCCATGATAAGAAGATTGCAGCACTGAATTGATACCAATGGTCATCACTTCGAATACATTCCGTAAATGGACGTTCATGCCACCTTATTGACCTTCATTGACCTTCAAAGACCTTACTATTAAACATCATTGGATTCATCTCGATGGCCGCTGTCAGAAAATAAGTAACAAAATATAGCATCCCATTAAAAAAAAACAAAGTTGACCTTCATATCCGTCATATTATGGTCCCCGTTGTACCATGCAACATTTGTCCCACAAACGTTTGAGCTACTATCATACTTTCGGAGTTATTCTAGGTGGCAATAGTTAGTGACTCACCCTGTATTTGGTATAGTACATAAATGACGTAGTAAATGGTAAGGTTACCGGCAGCATTAGCAGCACTGGTAAGGAACGAATCATAAATAGAATATGCGAGAGAATCTAGGAGCCCACGACTTATCTTTGTTTCATTGTTTTTTACATAATCAGAAACGCCCATCACTCAGTGTTGATATTTTGCCTATTTTACATGTTTACAAAATACAAATTTCACTTTATAAATAATAAAAATTAGTTGAGTGCATAAATTCTGCGCTTTTATGTAATCAAAGCAATTACTTTTGATGCAAGTACAGTTTACATGAACAGACGTAAAAATATGTATAATTATTGCTGTTATTTTTTACTCAGTGGAAGATTCTTCGTCATAATCAAAGGTAAGTGTTCCCTGTTGTAACTGATAAGTGCGAAAACTGTTTATGAATAGCAGATAGAAGATCTATTCAAGCTCGACGACGTATTGAAGCGATGTTAGATATGTTTTTTTTTTCTTTTTTTTTAAATTTGCCTCTCTCAGGAAATTACGTTTTATAGCGCTACACGATGAATCTGTATTGCTTTTTTTAGTTTTGCTACAGCATCTCTCTCTTTCATGTTACAAATCGACAATTTTCGAATAAAATATGAATTACACAGTGCAGTTTCAGTTTTGCTGTAAATACTGTTTATTTATGAGTAACGGACCGGAGGATAACTATGTAGAAAAAAATGTCCCTTAGGTTACACAGTGCTTTATATATTCTCACTCCGTTTCTAGGCAGTTCACCGTTTCCGCCTTCTGGGTGAATCTGCTAACACACTGATCCCATATGCAAACAGAACTATCGAAATGAGGTAACATTTGACAGGTATGCAACGAACAAATAACGCGGTTACGATCTCAGATGTCCAACGCCAGTAGGAAAAGTACCGTAGTCTATGCTTACTTCTGATTAAGATAGACTACAGTAGTTTTGAAACTCTGTTTACTAGTATTAATCAAACACCAAAAAATACCTGAAATTTTGCATGCTCTTATTTCAGAAAATCCCTATTCCGATATCCATAACGGATTATACAGCATTAAGGACAATATGATGTGATTCATGAAGTAAATATGGAAATTTGATCGGTAGTATTTTGTTGACTACTTTTCATTATACACTTATGGCGATTTGTAAGATAAGAATGATCTCTGGCGCATGAAACAGAATCTTATGTTTTTCTGTCTCGTAATAAGCAAGAACGAAATTAACATTGCCGAAGCTGTGTCACTGTGAAGAAGGATCAACTTAGGAAAAACAGTTTTCTTTTGTTATTTTTTGTAACTCGACAAGGACTGACATCTATAGGTATTTATTACGTGTTTAGCACGAAATTACTTTAGACCGTGGTCTTTGAATGACAGCATGTTGAGGCTGTGAAGGTAATTTGCTTCAGCATGTGCATATAATGACACCCAGATTACTGAAATATCTACTGGGACGTACGCCACGAATCTCAGTCCTCGAATCTGGTGACAAAACGTTTTCAGCTACAGCGAATACTCCACCAGACGAATCCAGAATGATGTGTTTCGCGTAGCGGCCGTCCGCTGTCCTAACGAGGCGAGTTGGTAGTTGGCAGCCCTAACTAGACAGCGAGTATGCGAAATCTGGGGCGTCCCCCTTCACAAAGCGGGAGCACTAAATCTGGCACCCATCCCGGGCACCACACAGCTCGCTTTGCGAAAATAATCGGCGAGGCTTACCCCAGTCCACTCGGAGACGAGACTTGGCAGTATACACGTACTTAGTAATCCGCGCGGCGGCGCCATCTTAAGGGAAGTGGGCGCAGTATTTGCAGTTTTAGATAAGCTGCATTTGCATAACTGTAACTGTGGCCTAAATAAATTGGGGGCGGCGGAGAACTGAGCAGTAAGCGGGGAGCTGTGTAGGGTAGACGGAGCCACAGGGATAAGGCGAAAAGGAACATGGCTGCCTTCCTGAAAAGCTCGACACACTTCCGAAGAAGCGGGCTCGCTTCTTTCAGTATGTTCTCGTGCCAGGACGCCGTATAATTAGAAACAACAGCAAATGCGTTTCTTGAGTCTGACCGCTCTCACGTCAATAAAACAAATTATCGTTTCCGTTTATGTCAGGCGTTAGAGGAAAACGGGAACGAGGTAAAGGGGAAGACCTTATTTTCTTGGAACTCAAAAACGTAAATTTAAGTTCTACAGTGCTCCTTCACTGACAGGATTACTAATTCTGGTTACGTGTATACCTAATGAAATTTAAAATAAAATTGTATTATGTAAAGATTTTAACCTGTTAGCAGGGAAATTTAACTATCGAAGAAATCCCATGGTACTGACACATCGATCGGCTGCACAAGCAAAAATAGTTGGAGTATATAGAGCCACTGATACTGTGGTTCACATCGTTGAGTAAACACAAGGAAAATTCATATATAGATGGATTTTGGTGCGTTAGGAATTTGCTATGAAACTATCGTGGAAATTGTACACTCAGAAGAATGAAAAGAGGAAATGAATTAAGTGCATATCGTAATAACTTGACAGGAGAAATGAAATTAAGGCACTGTCTACTTTAGAAAATTACTTCTTCATAATGTTAATAAATGTATGATTGCTAAAGACTTATTCTGCATTAATATTCAAACGGGCAATTTGATTTTGTTTGATCAAGTCCTTATGGCTATCAGAAACTTCTACCATCACATCAATAACACTTACGTCATTCAGGACAGGGGTTCTGAAAGAATTTGGAGGGAATGGCAAATTTTGCATTACCCTGGAATTCTTTTAGAATGAACACCTATTGGCAAGTTGTGTCCCTAGGGAGGGGAAAAGAGGACTTTACTCGAGAGAAACAAAATTTGGTAATGAATAATTCAATTGACAAAAGCGTAAAACCGAAACTAGAGAATCAAAAGTAAGGTCACTCCCATGGTGTAGAGATTCACAGAGGAGACAGAATGTTTTAATAGTCTCCTTCTGTGGGATAGTTTGCTACTATGATCGAAGTGAGACACTTCGACTTCTGCTGGCGGGTCACTCACGAGGATAAGTGGTGACGATCAGTCACCGTCATTGCTGATAGAATACTACTGTAGTCCGTTATGAATTTATTTTCTATGAACACGATCGTTTCTGGCAGAACTAAGATTAGGAAGGCTACTGTTTCATAACAGATTTCATGCATCAGCAGATGCCATCAATGCACTTATCACCACCTTAAGATGATATGCACTAAAGGATTCTAGCAGAAGTCGACCTGACGATGTTGGTCTCGAAGTCGTTAATAAAAGCCCCCAAGGAAATTGACACTGAGTTTATTTTTAAGAGAACGGATATATTGTTGTTTTAAAACTTCATTTATGAGAGAAGTTTGGCTTAAAGCGAAGTTATTAAGCGTAATGAATTAAGTAAGGGTATTGTTATCAATTTAGCGATGGCTCAAATTGAGAGGTCTTGTGGAAGCAATGTCACAATATTCCATATTTACGTTTTTGACGGTATGCCTATTTGTTTGATTGTTATTGACTGCAGTTGTCGTATTAAGTCACACAACTTTTGTTGGGATTTTTTATTTCAGTTTCCTACATTTAAGAACTTTACTCATAATTAGTATATTTAATTATTGTAAATTAGTTGCCAGCCTGGAGAGAATGACAGGTCCCTACCATGTACATGACTCGTATAATGTGGCTTAAAGAATGGCACAGCACAATATATAAAGGAATTCCTACAACTAATAACTAGCACGAGATGCCCGAAGCCTTTGAATCAGTATAATGTATGAATTTTTATATTTTAACACATAGCAGTAATACGAAATCTAGGAACCTGACAGATCACAATGCTAATAATCGTATGCACTAATTTAAAATGAAATAATGAGACTGTCCCTGAATAATCTATATTACTAAACAGCTAATGTGATGCACGATGCACGGTACATGGTGCACCATCCCAGTTGCAGGTTGCGTGTCTGACAGTTTCAGGAAAACAAAAATTTTTTTTTCAAAATTTCATGTAAAATTTACCGAATTGAAAAACTTAAATTGCTGTCATGATCTACTCGTTAAGTGGTTCGAATGTATCTGCCTGTTTAGTTAATCAATAAATGGTACGTAATCTAGCTGCTGAGGGTGCCTATGTCGTATTACGTTTTGGTCCTGCTATTTTCTAATTTTTAGCGGATATTTTCTTCTCTGCAGTGCCTCCAGTGCTACAGGCTTTTCTCCTTGTTAAATCTACACGCTGGCGAAGCAAATTGCTTCTTTTAATACCAGTACATTAAAGTTCCTTCAGACGTCGACCTATAGCTCTCATCAGATGTATATAACAGTCATATAGGCAGATCAAACGCCAGAGAATGGATGTCTGAATGATACCTTAAGAACTTCTTTTGTTTTTCTTCTACGGCGACACTACTGCTATGACGAGTGCGGTTCTTCCATGGGCGCACCTCCAAGCCGCGACGTGTGACACCCACAGCTGGTGGAGATGCTAAATTCGTCATCCTGCCTTGCAGATATTTTGCCCCCATTGTTACCTGCATATAATAATAGATCATCTCTTCCACAATACGCTGTCAGAGATGTAACAACTAATAAAACAATATTAAGTATCAGAATCATCTTTCATCGTTTAGGACACAGAGTCTAGCCCAAAATTTTCCATCGAGTAATCTACTCATTAAGAGGTATAATCTTAAGTAAAGGTTTAATATGAAAAGTACTACAGTTAGAAATTTTGTGTATGGCTTGAGTTGGTAACTGACGATGCGAAAATTACCCAGTTTACACTCACCCGGTATCTGAGATGATGATGTTTGGTTTGGGGGGCGCTCAACTACGCGGTCATCAGCGCCCGTACAATTTCCCAAATTTTACACAGTCCAATTTTTTTTAGCTGTCCAGTCTAACCGCTGTCACGAATGAGGATGATGATGATGATGATGATGATGATGAGATGATGAGGACGACACAAACACCCAGTCCTCGGGCAGAGAAAAATCCCCAACCCGGTCGTAAATCCAACTGGGACCCCCTGATCCACAGGCAGAAACGCTAGACACTAGACCACGAGCAACCGATGTATTTTAGAATGAAACACATAACGACATCCAACAAACATTACAGGTAACTTCAAACATTTTCGAAGCTTTTGCTCTATGACAAACCTTACAAAATAATGAAAGGAAAAATTATATCGCTTACTACATTTTCGTTGTTCATGCAGTAAACGTTCAACCTCTGGCTGTTCTTTACCACTAACTATATTCGCAACACAGTTTGCAGACAGTATCTTCACATACCGCTGTACCGCTGAGTGTACCTGCAAAATTGTATCACTGTACGGCTCATAGTTCAGAAGTTATTACCTTTTGTGCATGGAGTTTCGGGCCTTTAGCGGATCGGCGTTGTGGAAGTTTAGGTGTTGTTGCTAGTGGTTGTAATGTAATTTAATAAAATTTTAAATTTATTATGTCTGATGTGATAGATTTTAATAAAGTGACGTCAAAAGCGACGAGAAATAACTCTAATAATACTATGAACAGTGTAACGTAATTTAATTTAGCCCGACGCGTATCTGCAATCAGCAAACTACACTCCTGGAAATTGAAATAAGAACACCGTGAATTCATTGTCCCAGGAAGGGGAAACTTTATTGACACATTCCTGGGGTCAGATACATCACATGATCACACTGACAGAACCACAGGCACATAGACACAGGCAACAGAGCATGCACAATGTCGGCACTAGTACAGTGTATATCCACCTTTCGCAGCATTGCAGGCTGCTATTCTCCGATGGAGACGATCGTAGAGATGCTGGATGTAGTCCTGTGGAACGGCTTGCCATGCCATTTCCACCTGGCGCCTCAGTTGGACCAGCGTTCGTGCTGGACGTGCAGACCGCGTGAGACGACGCTTCATCCAGTCCCAAACATGCTCAATGGGGGACAGATCCGGAGATCTTGCTGGCCAGGGTAGTTGACTTACACCTTCTAGAGCACGTTGGGTGGCACGGGATACATGCAGACGTGCATTGTCCTGTTGGAACGGCAAGTTCCCTTGCCGGTCTAGGAATGGTAGAACGATGGGTTCGATGACGGTTTGGATGTACCGTGCACTATTCAGTGTCCCCTCGACGATCACCAGTGGTGTACGGCCAGTGTAGGAGATCGCTCCCCACACCATGATGCCGGGCGTTGGTCCTGTGTGCTTCGGTCGTATGCAGTCCTGATTGTGGCGCTCACCTGCACGGCGCCAAACACGCATACGACCATCATTGGCACCAAGGCAGAAGCGACTCTCATCGCTGAAGACGACACGTCTCCATTCGTCCCTCCATTCACGCCTGTCGCGACACCACTGGAGGCGGGCTGCACGATGTTGGGGCGTGAGCGGAAGACGGCCTAACGGTGTGCGGGACCGTAGCCCAGCTTCATGGAGACGGTTGCGAATGGTCCTCGCCGATACCCCAGGAGCAACAGTCTCCCTAATTTGCTGGGAAGTGGCGGTGCGGTCCCCTACGGCACTGCGTAGGATCCTACGGTCTTGGCGTGCATCCGTGCGTCGCTGCGGTCCGGTCCCAGGTCGACGGGCACGTGCACCTTCCGCCGACCACTGGCGACAACATCGATGTACTGTGGAGACCTCACGCCCCACGTGTTGAGCAATTCGGCGGTACGTCCACCCGGCCTCCCGCATGCCCACTACACGCCCTCGCTCAAAGTCCGTCAACTGCACATACGGTTCACGTCCACGCTGTCGCGACATGCTACCAGTGTTAAAGACTGCGATGGAGCTCCGTATGCCACGGCAAACTGGCTGACACTGACGGCGGCGGTGCACAAATGCTGCGCAGCTAGCGCCATTTGACGGCCAACACCGCGGTTCCTGGTGTGTCCGCTGTGCCGTGCGTGTGATCATTGCTTGTACAGCCCTCTCGCAGTGTCCGGAGCAAGTATGGTGGGTCTGACACACCGGTGTCAATGTGTTCTTTCTTCCATTTCCAGGAGTGTAGTTCTGTACTCAGGGTGGTTACGGGACTGTAAAAAATTAATTGTCTCTCTCTTGAATCATCACAGATATTCCTGAGTACGTATATATATGTTTCAAAAGTATAGTTAAGACTCATACGCTTAGAGCACCAGATAATATTTCGTGCGACAGTTCAATTTGTAGTAATAAAATCCGTAACTCCAGTTAGTGGTTTGGTCTCGAATACCAATATAAGATACCAAGCATAATCTTTTGCAGATGAAATTTTATATTAGAACTAGAATCCCGTGACCAGGCCTTTCTGCCTGGGATATTATCTCGCAAATATGAAAGTGAAATATATTAAATTATTCGTAGCGGCCACATAGCTCGTAGAATCTGAAAGAAAATTTAGTGTCCTAACCGGCGGCACATCTTGAAGATGAGCTGAAAGAAAATTACTAATTGTTTTCTAGTATGGTGTTTAATAATGGCCAATATTCCGTTAAGGCCACATCTACTCAGGACAAGTAAGGTTGAAGAATATACATTATTGAATACCGTACACAAATTTTAAGTTATGAGCAACTCTATTTTTTCTTCGTTTTCAACTTCCGTACACTATTACAGCAAGATGAGCTTCAGACAATCTTTTTTTTTTCTCTTCAAGTCCAATAACAGAAGAAGATGACGAAAGAATAGAGAGTTCAGTCACCTAATCTCGAATTTCCATGGAATTGCTATATAATGTATTCGCTTACTCGCTGGCACGCTTCGCCAGCTATTCATACAATAATTATCGATACATGGCATTTACACACTTCAGGTTCATTACCACCTCAGGAGATACAGTACATGGTCTATAGAATAAAAACAGCCTCTGTACTGTGGAGTTCCTATAATGATGGGAGTAATAAAAAAGGCCAATGTCGTGTTAGCTATTTCAGTTCCAAAATCCGTTTTTGTCTGTATGAAAGCAGTACGTAACATCTAATGATTTATAAAATATGTAATTTATTATAAAGCAGGTATGAATACATCTTATATTTAGATAATTTTGCTAAATGTTAATATTGAGCATACTTAAATCATGCTTTATAGTTGTGGTGTATGAAGATTTGAGGCCTCTGTTTGTGTGTACGTCGAGAAAACGAAACCAACGTATTTTCAGCTCGTATCCGTTTAAACTTTTGAGATGAGATGGCATAGGCTCAGTTGCAACTGAGATTGAACTTTGTTTTACAAGTTCAGAGTTTCGGCAAGGGAATTTGCGGTGTACTGTGTGGCCCAGTTTTATGTTTCTGAACGCAGGTAAACCATTAATTCATTTCAGTCTTCAATCAGGTTCCCACTTTCAACGCTACCATTTTATTTAGTATGCTCTGTCACCATTTTAAACTGTGTTACAAATTCAACTGTCGACATATTCCACGATTTTGGGTAGTCTAATGGGATTACATCAGCCGTTGATCCGGACAGACGAGCAAACAACTGTAGAACCTACAGACTTCCCCTTTTTTTCGAGCCTATGCACATTTTATGATTGCTCTAACATAACGTTCGGCACACATGCACAGAGACACACACACACACACACACACACACACACACACACACACACACACACACGCACGCACACACACACACACACACACACACACACACACACACACACACACAGACATACACACTTCAGTAACAAAACGCTGTAGAAAGAGAACCGCTGCTCAACAGAATGACGTCAAAATTCAACAGCGTATTATTGACGCAGGAGGAAATGTCATGGGAAAAAACTAAAATTTTATAAATATCGCTTTAAGCGTCTTAGCTTAAATGTACTGACTGCTCAAGTTCGGCAGTCAATAGTTGTGGCACTCTCAGGTAATTAGTGCTTCCATCTCTGTAAGATCGCACAGCATCGGATGGGAAAAAACGGTTTTTAGTTGTTCTGGCGACAAAAACCGCAAAAAACGAAATAACGATGGGTTTTAATTGTCCTGAGGATAATATCCGCATAAAAAGCGATATGACGTCGGTTCCTAAGTGTCGTGAGATTGACGCAAGACGTGTTCAGTATGCTGTCCACCGTTTTCTGCCAAAAAATGAAATAGAGAAACAGCCTGTTCCACAACAGATCGAGGATCATGTTCAGAATGTGTAACGCAATGCGTACCTTCAGTTCAGCTACGTTTGTAATTGGAACACTGGGCACATCTTTCCGATAAACCCATAGCCTGAAGTGACGCGGATTAAGACCAAGTGAACTGGATGGTCAAGCTGTAGGCCTGATAATACTAGCACTTCCGAAGTGCTTCTGCAGCAGTTACGTCACTAGCTGTGCAATGTGCAGAGGAGCGCCATATTGCATAAAACGGTGTTAGCCACGCATCCAGGCCGTTGAAGGGCTGGAGGACGGTATAGGTAATAGGACTCACAGGGTTCATGGGCCTCGTCTCTCCACAGAGTGTTCTAATACTATTTATTGTCCACTTCTATATGAGCAAGGAACTCCAGAACTAACGTTTGTCTTGCTGGGACATCAGCAGGAAGCACCTCCTGAATATGGGTGATTTTGTATCGATAGCAATGCATGGTGTTTCGTATTATTTTATGCACCTTGCTCCCAGGCAAGTCCAACGTTCGGAAAATACCTGTGCTTTGCCTGTTTGTACACCACCGCTAATACCCTCCTCCAGTGCTGTGGCCACATTTTCGACAGACGTCGGATCAGTTTCTTTCCTCCCTTTGCCACATAGCACTTCTAAAGAACCTGTCTTTTCGAATTTTGTAATCATTTCTCCAGACACTTAGCAGACATCAGACTACTGCTTTTTTTATATACCCTTGAGTGTCCGGAACTTCTGCAGGGCTACTGGCGCACAGTCATCGTTTTGTAAAAGAACTTTACCAGCAGTGCGCGGTCTTTCATGGAGAAACAAAATGGCTCTGAGCACTATGGGACTTAACTTCTGAGGTCATCAGTACCCTAGAACTTAGAACTACTTAAACCTAACTAACCTAAGGACATCACACACATCCATGCCCGAGGCAGGATTCGAACCTGCGACCCTAGCAGTCGCGCGGTTCCAGACTGTAGCGCCTAGAACCGCTCGGCCACTCCGTCCGGCAAACTGAGGAACAGCTCTATGGCGTGCGTCTGTAGTTGCACGTGTTATGACGTTTACAGCGCCATCTTTTGGTCAAATTTTCATTAAATCCTTTTTGTTCCATGGCGTTTACTCCTGCGTCAAAAATATGCTGCTCATATTTAACGTCGTTCTGAGCAGTGAACCTCTTTCTACAACGTTTTGAAACTGGAACTAATTACGGACAGCCTGTTTACATGTATAGTCCGAGCCTCCATAGGGCGCATCGGGGAGGGTACCACATATCATTGCTCGTCATTCCCTTTCCTGCTCCACTCGCAAGTGGAGTCATATGAAAACGACTGCCTTTGTACTTCTACACGAGCTCTGGTTTCTCTTACTACGTTTTCGCGGTCCTTACGCGAGATGCATGTTGCTGGGAGTAGCATTGTTCTGTAGTCTGTCGGAAATGCTGATTCCCAGAAACTTCCTCAGTCGTGTTTCGCGAAATGAATGTCTTTCCAAGGATCCCCCTTTGAGTTCGTGAAACATTTCCGTAACACTCTCGCCTTGATCGAACCTGCAAGTAACAAATCTGGCAGCAAACCTCTGAATTACTTCGACGCCTTCCTTTCAATACGACCTAGTGGGTAACGCAAGCGTGCTCGTTCCATTTCATGTCTCTTTGCAACTTTACACCGAGGTATTTGATCCACTTGATTGTGTTAAGCAGCGTATCACTAATACTGCATTCAAACATGAGACAATTGTTTTTCCTACTCCTCGGCATTGATCTACATTTTTATAACTTTACAGTATGATGTCAGTTATCACACCAAAATAGACATTTTATCCAAGTCATCCGGTACTTTCCTACATTCTCTCAACGACACAATTTTCCCGTACGCTACAGCATCATCAGCGAGCAGTCGCAGGTTACTGCTCACCCTATAGTTCGTATGTATAGAGAACGGGAGTGGTCCTATCACACTATCCTGGTGCGCTCCCGACTATACCTTTTCCTCTGCTGGATTATCACTGTCGACGGCAACGTACTGTGTTCAAGCACACAAGTCATTCACATGTCTAAGAACCTATTTCGTAATTTCAGCCCTTCGTCAGCAGTCTGTGTCAAACGCTTTCGGAGATTCTAGGAATATGAGCTATGACTGTCGCCTTTCATCAATGTCCTCAGGATAACGTGCGAGAAAAGGGCAAGCTGTGTTACGTACGAGATGATTTGTGGACATGTGCAACAAAATTTATCATACACATTACATGTAATCGTAATTGCGAATGTGGACAACCATCAGCTGTGTAATAGAATGATAACATTGAAAATTTAAGGCGGACGGGGACTCGAGCTGGATTTCCCTCTTATCGCAAGCGGTAGCCTTACCATTTGGCTATCCGCACGACTCCCATCTAGACGCAAACTTTCACATGTCGGCAACCATGCGTCTACAACCTATATTCGTACATTCATTATGTACACACATCAAAAAAAGTTTTACATCACCCCAGTTCCCAGAACTCCTGACGATAGACGTTGACTGTGGATTTTGTATCACAGACTCAGTCCCTTTGACTGTTCAGAGATGACACTAAACCCACCAGAAGATGTAAACAACCACGCATGAGCACCGCCTATTAGACGGAGGTGCTCCGACAGCCGATCAGTTCCAGTCATCCCTCCAGGAAGGAGGTACACGGCTCGTGTTGTCTGCAGTTCAACCATGCCTAGACGTTCAATACCGCGGTTCGATCGCGTCCGCATTGTTACTTTGTGCCAGGAAGGGCTCTCAACAAGGGAATTGTCCAGGCGTCTCGGAGTGAACCAAAGCAATGTTGTTCAGACATGGAGGAGATACAGAGAGACAAGAACTGTCGATGACATGCATCGCTCAATCCGCCAAAGGGCTACTACTGCAGTGAATGACGGCTACCTAAGATTATGGTTCGGAGGAGCCCTGACAGCACCATGTTGAATAACGCTTTTCGTGCATCGACAGGACGTCGTGTTACGACCCAAAGTGTGTCCAATAGGCTGCATGATGCGCAACTTCACTCCCGACGTCCATGGTGAGGTCCACCTTTGCAATCACGACAGCATGCAGCGCGGTATAGATAGCCCCAACAACATGCCGAATGGACCGTTCAGGATTGGCATCACATTCTATTCACCGATGAGTATCGCAAATGCCTTGAACCAGACAATCGTCGGAGACGTGTTTGGAGGCAACCCGGTCAGGCTGAACGCCTTAGACACACTGTCGAGTGAGTGCAGCGAGGTGGAAGTTCCCTGCTGTGGCATTATGTGAGGCCGACGTACGCCGCTGGTGGTCATGGAAGGCGACATAACGGTTGTCGATACGTGAATGCCATCCTGCGACCGATAGTGCAACCATGTCGGCAGCATATTGGCGAGGCGTTCATCTTCATGGACGACAATTCGCTCCGCCGTCGTGCACATCTTGTGAATGACTCGCTTCAGGATAACGACATCGCTCGACTAGAGTGGCCAGCATGTTATCCAGACATGAACCCTATTAAACATGCCTGGCATAGCCTGAAAATGGTTGTTTATGGACGACGTGACCCACCAACCACTCTGAGGGATCCACGCCGAATAGCCGTTGAGCGGTGGGGCAATCTGGACCAAGAGTGCCTTAATGAACTTGTGGATAGTATGCCACGACGAATACAGGCATGCATCAATGCAAGAGGACGTGTTACTGGGAATTAGAGGTACCGGGGTGTACAGCAGTCTTGCCAGCACCTCTGAATGTCTCACTGTATGGTGGTGCAACATCAATGCGTGGTTTTCATGAGCAATAAAAATTCGGAAATTATGTTTATGTTGATTTCTATTCAAACTTTTTGTACAGGTTCCGGAACTCTTGGAACCGAGGTGATGCAAAACTTTTTTGATGTCTGTCTATTCCCGTGCAGGTGCGACGTTTTACTTAAAGTCGCTTTCCCGTTATCGGTTGATAAACACAATATTGCCCTTGCCTGTGTTGTTTTGAATTACGATGCAATGTTCCTTCAGACATGCATACATGTCCAGAGGAACAGGCTCTGCAGCGACTACAGCCGGTATGAAATGTCGTCACGATTCCCACTCGCGACAGGCGGGAAATTTAGGTTCGAATCCTTGTACCTCACAAATCTTCATTGTAGTCATTCCATTCAACAGTTCATGGTTGTCCATATTCGCAGTTGCGAATACAACGGTTGTAGTCGCCGCAGTGCCTGTTCCTTTCGACATACGTGCAAGCTATGTGTCGTAATCTGAGTTACAATATGGACTACTTAAAATAGAGAACTGGATGGCACAAAATACTCTCCATAACTATGAATTTCGAAAACAATCGCTTACAGAATTTCCGTCAGTAATGGTATCCTCTGTGGCTCATAACACTGAAAGAAAAAATAATGATATAGCAGAAGTGCTTATGCTTCCCTATCTTATTGAACATGTGGTGCTAGGGCGACAACCGTAAAACCTTGGATATGAGATCTTTAGTCTCATTCTAACTACTGCTTCAGTTACTCTTTTTATAGCAGAATCGATTGCAAAATATAGAGGTCATTTTTTCCTCCAAAGACACACACACAGGCACCTGCTGAACAACAGAAGGACATGCCCCCTATTTCACCTCTGGTGGCCCAGGCACCGACGGAACCGGATCCAGAGCCGACAGAGGACACAACAAACACAGATGAAGACGGGCCGTGGCAGCAGGTCGGCCCAAGGCGCAAACAGCAGCCAAATACGCAAACAAGTGAGCCCACAAACTCACGAGGCAACGGCCGAGCGCTGCTGCCAACACCATCTACATCGCGAACAAACAACAGTAACAACACAGGGACCAACACAAACAACCCTGCGACTGCAGCAACCACAAATATACAAGCAGCTACGCAGAACACAAACAACACCGTGACTGGCTTCCCACCGGTCATCATTCACAACTACGGAGACCTAAGTCTCCTAAACAAGGAATTTAACAATCAGCACAGCCCCACAACATACTACTCTAAGCTCACCGGGGAACACGCCGCACTGTACGTGGCGAACAAGGCAGACTACACAAATCTACTGGACTTTCTCAAAGAAAGGAAGGTAGAACACTTCACGTACAGGACAGTCCTGGAAAAAACACAGCAGTACGTGATAAAGGGGATAGACTCACGAACCCCGACCGACACAGTACACAATGAACTCTCTGCTCTCGGGTGGGAGTGCATTCGGGTAAACCGAATGTCAGAGTTCGGCACAGCGTGACCGTCTCATAACTACATGGCGGAATTGGCCGACACGGCCAAATCCCGCGACCTGCTGAAGTTAAAGCTATTTCTTCAGATGGTCGTCAATGTAGAGGTGTACAACACGCCGCGCACCCCCCAACAATGCCACAACTGCCAGCGCTATGCGCACGCGGGTATCAGATGCGGTCTCGCACCCCGCTGCCGCATTTGCGCTGGCGGTCACACAACCCAACGCTGCAAACTCCCCCATACAGCACCTCGCAAGTGCGCCAACTGTGGTGCTGCCCATCCGGCAAACTACAGAGGGTGCATTGCTTACAAAGCAGCTCTGAGGCGCAAAATCGCGAAACATGCGAAACCTACCGTCATCACAGTTCCAAAACCGCCCCCGCGCCCACTAAGAAGTGGAATATCCTTCGCTGGAGTGGTCGCTGGCAGCCCCAGCAGCGCGGGACGGTCAGAGAAGCCCCAGAGCTCAGAACACGCTCAGCAAACACCCCCAGTAACAGACACACAACAGACAAGCACAACACCTGACACCACACCCGCACCGGGCACACTACACGAAACAAGCAACAACACCACCCTACCCCCTGAGATCGCGAACTGCAGCCCACCACAGGCTACAGAAAACGCACCTACACAGGGACAACCACAGCGCCAGAGGAGGAGGAGAAGGAGAAACAGCCGCAGCACGAGGAACACGACCACACCACAACAAGTACACAGGCAACAGAACACCAACACCCACGAATACATCCCGGACACCAACTCAACAACCCACATAACACACCCACTCACCACAGAGAATACACGGGCGCCCACAACTGCCACACGAACAACCGACTCGCAGGCCAGCCCTCGCCAAACGCCAACACTGGAACAAGCGGCCGCTAACACGACCAATAACTCGCAGGCCGACATGACCAACATTACGACAACATTCCAGAGAATAATGGAAACATTATTCCCCGGACGCACGGACCACCGAAATAGTCACGAAGATTATGGGGTGTGTCTCACAACTCTTCATACAGTTCATGTCGGGTATGCTCAACTGGACTAGCTTCTAAGCCACTATCACACCCCTTTTTACACTACTACATGGATAATACACCACACCAGCCCCGAAACGCAGACTTAAACACAATCACACAGATCCTGTTTTGGAATGCCAATGGGATCGCAAGCAAAAAAGCCGAGATGACCGCGTTCATGGAGCGAAAGGGTATCCGAATCGCTCTTGTGAACGAAACACTGCTTACGCCTCGCAAACAACTAAACTTCCCAGGTTATTGCGTCTATCGTACCGACCGAGCGGATGGCAGGAGGGGAGGCGGCACGGCAATCATCATACACAGAGACATAGACCACACGAACATCGAGCTCGCAGCACTTGAAAGACTAGAGGCTACGGCCGTCAGGGTCAAGTTCAACGGAGCCAACACCACACTGGTATCGCTATACAATCCTCCTAAAAACATAGTAACACGCGATATCAGCACAGTACTCAACATAGCACCGCGGGTAATCGCCGCTGGAGACCTAAACGCAAAACACCCTGATTGGAACTCACGAATACGAACCTCCAACGGCAAGAAACTGTACGAACACGCACTAGGCCGAAACTACATTATACTTGGGCCGGACGTTCCCACGTTCGTGCCTACACAGGCCCGACATAGGCCAGACGTGTTAGACATAGCCCTCATAAAGGGCATCACATGCACACTCAACCTAACGGTTGAAAACGATCTGGACTCAGAACACATGCCTGTAATACTGCTCACGGAAGAGACACTGCAGGACATCGAGCCACGCAGGATGCTTAACTACAAGCGTGCGAATTGGACACTGTTCAAGGAAACGCTTGATAGTCGCATTCCTGACACCCACGAAATTAACAACACACAGCAAATCGATGAGGCTGTGGAGGCTCTCACAACTGCCGTCCAAGACGCAATGACTGACGCCATTCCATTTACAACACCAAGACAACACTCGACGGCTCTGCCCCAGGAAATCCTGGGCCTTATCTCAATGAGGAACCGCCTCAGGAGACACTGGCAGCGTACCAGGCGCCCGTTCTATAAACTGCACGTCAACAGACTCCAGGGCATAATACGGAATAAAATTCAAACATTCAGAAACGAACAATGGGGACAGAAACTCGCTGGGCTGGATACCACACGTCCTGGCGTGTGGCAGCTGGCCAGACACTTCATCATGGAGAAACATTACATTCCCACGTTACAAGGACCAGACGGCCCAGCCTACTCCGCGACGGAGAAGGCAGAGCTTATGGCCACAACACTTGCAGCGTCTTTCATGCCGAATCTGGTTTCTTCAGACCCAGCATTCACACTTGAAACGGACCAGGAGGTTACACGACTTGTAGCCCAGCCCTCGCGCAACGAAATAAGACGTACTAGCACAAATGAAGTCACATGGGCTATCAAGCACACCAACGCTAGAAAAGCCCCTGGGCCTGATGGCATTCAAAACCGTGTCCTCCAGGAGTTCACGGATAAAGCCGTAGAATACCTCACACACTTAACGAATGCCATCCTGACACACCAACACTTCCCTGACTTTTGGAAGGCGGCCAAGGTCCTGATGTTCAGGAAGCCAGGGAAAGACCACTCCCTCCCACAAAATTACCGACCCATCAGTCTACTGTGCTCGCTCAGCAAGATTGTTGAGAAGGTAATACTAAAACGTATCACTAGGCATTGCATCGCCAACGACACCCTAAGACCGGAGCAATTCGGCTTTAGGAATCACCACTCGACAACACAACAACTCCTCCGCGTAGTCGAACATATAACACACGGCTGCAACATGAACAAAGCCACAGGGGCCGTGTTCCTAGACATCGAAAAGGCTTTCGATAGTCTCCGGCACAACAGACTCACACGCAAACTAAGCGAAGCTGGTTTCCCGGACGGACTCGTACGTCTCATACACTCATATCTCACGAACAGATGTTTCAACACTAACGTGCAGGATAAACAATCAACACAACACGGTATCCAAGCTGGAGTACCCCAAGGAAGCATCCTAGGGCCCATCTTGTTTAACCTGTACATTAATGACTTCCCAGCGACACGAAACACGACGTTAGCCGTCTACGCGGATAACACAGCCATCCTCGCGCAAGACTGGAAACCGTCGAACATCAACTCACGAATACAGACAGCACTCAGAACAGCTGAGCCTTGGCTGGAGCGATGGCGTATTAAAGTAAACGTCGACAAGTGCGAAGCAGTTCTGTTCACACGCAGACCGAAACTACTGCGCAAACACCAACACTGTAGACCGATAACACTACATACACTCCCAATACGTTTCCGAGAGAAAGTCAGATACCTTGGTGTCTGGCTGGACCGGAAACTTACATGGGGGGACCACATCGAATACGTTGCCAACCGAGCGCACGCGAGGCTCAAGCAGCTCTACCCAATGCTCAACAGGGAAAGCACACTGAATAGGAGGGTGTCGAGGTCCTTATACATGACACTGATTAGACCTCTGATGACGTACGCAGCTCCCGTCTGGGGATATGCAGCTCCCACACGACTGCGCCGCCTGCAGATCATACAGAACAAGGTGCTACGAATCATTAGCAATGCTCCACGCTACACATGCACCGTGGATCTTCACCATGAATACCGCCTTGATACCCTCAAGGAAGTATTCAAGAAACACGCCACACGACTATACAGGAACTCGAGACACTCGAACAATCCTTTCATCCTCACTCTGGGAAACTACGATCACAACCACAGGTGGAAACACAAGCGGCCAAAGACACTGCTAGCTAGGGCATAACCACCTATGGTAAACTAACATACGCAAACAGCGACAAACGTCGGTAAGCCCCTGCATATCAGCAACACTGACTGGCAACTACCAGCTGCTATTAGAGTCGACCAACAGCCCACAGCAGGGACACCGACGAGCTCGCCCACAGACGCACGAACAATCTGCCAACACTCCCTCACACTGTGCCTCCGGTATATGACCTATCGGACACAAGACCGATAACAAACCTAACTGTTGCAGGTTGCAGGACGCTGAACGAGGACTCTGTACCAGCACCCAGCGCCAGCCGCCGAGCAGCACAAACGCACAACGTCAAGGTATCGACATGCATGATACCCACTACTAACAAAGCCTATCCTTGCACAACCTATCGCAGGCAGAAAGACAACCGCTACTGCTCTTGCCGCCCGACCTAACTTTCGCAGAGGTTTTTTTCCCTTGGCTCTTGCTTTGGCACTTTTTTTCCTCTGCCCTTCAAACCGCTACCCTTCGTCAGATTTCGACCAATCTATCTCCAGATGAGCGCGTATTAATGGTTAATCCTAACCAGACGTACGCAAACATCGCAGTACCCACATCCTGCGACACCTCACTTTAGTGAATACTAACCCTTATGCAGAGATGGCAGTAGACCTTTTGTGTTGGCCATCATGCCGGTGTGGGCGTGGAGGGGCTCCACCTCTTAAAAAAAATCCAAAGTTACCAACCACGAACTTTAATCGCTTGGTTTACTACTTAAGCTTTCGGTTTAATTTAGGAACGACATGCTCAATTTACATGACGCAAATTCATGAAATTTTTTATAACGTGATCACTATGCAAATTTATTATGTAGTTTTATATTCTTCATACCTAACATTTGTGATCACAAGATAGTACTAGAAGCTATGTACATACTGGTTGCGTGAAAAATAGTAAATAATCTTTCGATTCCTTCCAGCATTACATGAAAGTCATTCGGTTTTACGTAAACATCTAAATATCCAAT
Source organism: Schistocerca piceifrons (assembly GCF_021461385.2). Classification (NCBI taxonomy): domain Eukaryota; kingdom Metazoa; phylum Arthropoda; class Insecta; order Orthoptera; family Acrididae; genus Schistocerca; species Schistocerca piceifrons. Next base: position 694,978,453 of record NC_060141.1, read on the forward strand.
GTGTGACGATGACGGGAACGTTTATTGGGTCACATTGTGTTCGAGAGAACTCGATCCGCAAGGTTAGTGCTGTGTGATAGTGCACTTGCACTTTGAAATACCATTTGATAACTGGTCAGGTTATAAAGAAATAGCAAAACAATGAGCTGTTACAAGGAGGCTAACTACAACTACAAAAATCAGAAGGATGTTTAATTTCCAATCCCCTTTCCAATCCCCATAGACTGCCGCCAATAAAATACTGCAATTTTCCCACGCTACCAGGAATAATTTCTCACAGGTTAGTGCAAAGACAAATGGCTAAGCAGGAATGGCTAGAGGACAAATGTAAGGATGATGAGGCGTATATCACTAGGGGTAAGATAGATACTGCATACAGGAAATTAAAGAGACCTTTGGAGAAAATAGAACCACTTGCATGAATATCAAGAGCTCATGGAAACCCAGTTCTAAGCAAAGACGGGAAAGCAGAAAGGTGGAAGGAGTATATAGAGGGTCTATACAAGGGCGATGTTCTTGAGGACAATATTATGGAAATGGAAGAGGATGTAGATGAAGATGAAATGGGAGATATGATACTGCGTGAAGAGTTTGACAGAGCACTGAAAGACCTAAGCCGAAACAAGGCCCCAGGAGTAGACAACATTCCATTAGGGCTACTGACAGCCTTGGGAGAGCCAGTCATGACAAAACTCTACCATCTGGTGAGCAAGATGTATGAGACAGGCGAAATTCCCTCAGACTTCAAGAAGAATGTAATAATTCCAATCCCAAAAAAAGCAGGTGTTGACAGATGTGAAAATTACCGAACTATCACTTTAATAAGTCACAGCTGCAAAATACTAACGCGAATTCTTTACAGACGAATGGAAAAACTGGTAGAAGCCGACCTCGGGGAAGATCAGTTTGGATTCCGTAGAAATGTTGGAACACGTGAGGTAATACTGACCCTACGACTTATCTTAGAAGAAAGATTAAGGAAAGGCAAACCTACATTTCTAGTATTTGTAGACTTAGAGAAAGCTTTTGACAATGTCGACTGGAATACTCTCTTTCAAATTCTGAATGTGGCAGGGGTAAAACACAGAGAGCGAAAGGCTATTTACAATTTGTACAGAAACCAGATAGCAGTTGTAAGAGTTGAAGAGCATGAAAGGGAAGTAGTGGTTGGGAAGGGAGTGAGACAGGGTTGTAGCCTATCCCCGATGTTATTCAATCTATATATTGAACAAGCAGTAAAGGAAACAAAAGAAAAATTCGGAGTAGGAATTAAAATCCATGGAGAATAAATTAAAACTTTGAGGTTCGCCGATGACATTATAATTCTGTCAGAGACAGCAAAGGATCTGGAAGAGCAGCTGAACGGAATGGGCGTGTGTTGAAAGGAGGATGTAAGATGAACATCAACAAAAGCAAAATGAGGATAATGGAATGTAGTCGAATGAAATCGGGTGATGCTGAGGGTATTTGATTAGGAAATGAGACGCTTAAAGTAGTAAATGAGTTTTTCTGGTCGAAGTAGAGATGATATAAAATGGAAACTGACAATGGCAAAGAAAGCGTTTCCGAGGAAAAGAAATTTGTTAACATCGAGTATAGATTTAAGTGCCAGGAAGTCTTTTCTGAAAGTATTTGTATGGAGTGTAGCCATGTATGGAAGTGAAACGTGGACGATAAATAGTTTGGACAAAAAGAGAATAGAAGCTTTCGAAATGTGGTGCTACAGAAGAATACTGAAGGTTAGATCACATAACTAATGAGGAGGTATTAAATAGAATTGGGGAGAAGAGAAATTTGTGGTACAACTTGACTAGAAGAAGGGATCGATTGGTAGGATATATTCTGAGGCATAAAGGGATCACCAATTTAGTATTAGAGAGCAGCGCGGAGGGTAACAATCGCAGGGAGAGACAAAGAGATGAATACATTAAACAGATTCAGAAGGATGTAGGTTGCTGTAGTTACTGGGAGATGAAGAAGCTTGCACAGGATAGAGTAGCATGGAGAGCTGCGTCAAACCAGTCTCTGGACTGAAGACCACAACAACAACAGCGCAAAGACGGATACAAGTGCAGCACGAATCGACCAGTCGTGCGTACTAGCTCTTGAATGGAGGTCAAGAGCCCACCTTGCTTGTCTGTTGTGCGGGCCCTCTAACTGATAAGGAGCCGCTATGACATCGTGTAATGCTGTAACACGTGACTACAGCGGCTGGAAGGCCTGAATCGCAGTTGTAGGCGAGAGAGAGGGAGAGAAACGACAGCCTACGGCAGCTTCCTGTCTGCACCTCGGTCTCTACCTCGGGAGTGACTGGGAACACGAGCTGAAAAACTGACCACAGGGTGCACGCCCGCATTCTGTGACAGACACTGTTATCAGGCGGACAGCAAGCGTATTCCCTCGGGTAGCGTGAAGGCCCGGTACGGTCATCGGTTCAAGCTTCAAGACGGCCGCCAACATTGGTGACGTTATCGCCAACAGCGTGACGTCGATCTCCACGGGCACCACTTTCGCCTTGCCAGCCGCGACTGGTGGAGAGGCAGAAATGACTGCAGTTGTTGACTCCTGGTGGCGTGCTGAGGTTGTGGGCAAAAATTCTGCAGCACAGTCACTACCGTTAGAGCGCTGCAGCTGGTTCTGGTGACGCAGATTCAGCCCAGCGGGATCCTGAACACTGTAACACGAATGCCCCGGGACTTTTGTGAAGACAACATGCTTCCAACGAATTGTTTCCAAGGCGGCTGCAAAAGATGGAACAGGGTGCACTGGCGAAGACCGTGTAATAAATTTGTCAGGGGCTTCCCGTCACGTGGAAAGCAGCGGTAGGCTTGCGCCACTGTGTGGGAGGAACGGACTTTTGAACGTTAGAGCGATCCTTCAGCTTCACCGTTACATTGAAAGGTGTAGTATCACTTCATAACTTGTATAAAACCTGAATTATCGCTTTCCCACGCGAGAGCGCAGCATTGTAAATAACATCGTTGGCTTGTTAGCGTTCTGTGATTTTTAACAAACTTGTGTATTTCGTGGCTTTACTAATGATTTTGTTCCTAATAGTAGACTTGTATACGGAAGGACGTATTTTCAAAGGAGGTGTACTTCTATCGTAAAAAAGGAAAGGACAGCCGCCTTTGCTGCGAGTTTCAGAAAATATTAATTTTTGTCAATATATAGTCTTGTAAGGAGCTGAATATATGCTGTAGTAGTTGAGAAGAGAGTTTTTATGAAATAATAACTGTTATCTTAAAAGGTAATTCATTTTTGAAATGAATATTACGCTCATCTGTCTTCTTCTAGTAATTACGATACAAAGTGCAAGCAAGCAGAAGATTTAGGATTTTGAATGCTAGGTAGTACTGTGCGATCTCTGTTTAATAACACGGTCTTTTGGAATGAACAGATTCTCTTTCGTGAGAAGCGAAAATTTTTGGAACTTTCCCTACCGACTGTCATGGTTGTTTAGAATCGTATCCGTCTGACTTGATCTTCAATAACAGCGTCAAGAATTTTTCAGAGCTACATTATGACGCAGATCTTGAAAAACTGTTTCTTACGTTGGCTGCTAAGAAGAACTTCAACCTTGGGTGCGCTCGAAAGCACTCCGGAGACACCACACATTACTGCAAAATTAATAATTTACTCTTTTTCATTCAAGAAGACAGTAATTAAGATCCACAGCAGTAAATATTTTAATTTTGATGAAAAGGTCAGTCTCAATTTTCATATTCAGAAGTAATACTAAAGGACAGATTTATTTAAACCATTTAATACTAGGAAGGAAATTGGACCTATAAGAGTAGGGAACAGTAGTTATAATTAATTTGACAGCGAAGAGTTTCGACGCTGCCTGTCTATTTGTTCTTTTTGATCTTATCAGGAATGTTTAATAATTTTTCTACTGGCTAAAAAAATGGTTCAAATGGCTCTGAGCACTATGGGACTTAACTTCTGAGGTCATCAGTCCCCTAGAACTTACAACTACTTAAACCTTACTAACCTAAGGACATCACATACACCCATGCCCGAGGCAGGATTCTAACCTGCGACCGTAGCGGTCTCGCGGTTCCAGACTGTAGCGCCTAGAACCGCTCGGCCACCCCGGCCGGCTAGTGGCTAAGGGAGGGTCATTAGAAAGGTGGAAAGGTGCAGCAATTACATGGTGTATGTCGTTGGCGGCACAAAATTGGTGAAAATTGGCTGACGTCAATTATTATCTTCTGTCCAAGACCAGAGCTTTAGGAAGACCTCAAAGACAAAAACATACAAGACAAAGACGATACAGTTCTTTCGGTAGCGGCAGATGTGACGAGAACAACAAAAGGAAATGTACTGTATGTGTCTTTCATCAACAACTATCGCATGTTCCAGAAAAGGCCCACGAAATCAATGTGGATGCATTGTCATGGTCTGGACAGACATGGTCACTCAGAAAAGTGTTGCGATGGAGCTGACTGATATTCTGCATAAACATTGCAACAAGAGGTAAATTGCTCAATCCAAGCAACCATGCCCTGCCAAGTAGAATGATGTGGAGTGAGTAGATTTGTAATAACTGTGCCACAGTCACCTTGGTGCAACCAAACAAAAATTCCCACGAGAGGGAGTGACGAATCACCTCTCGTGCTTCGTTACTCTCTGTAGGCAACAGCAGAACACCCGTCTCTGTAGAAAGAACGTGATGATGCAAAAAATAGTGACGCTTCACTGGTTGGGGAATTTCTTTCAAACTATGGAGCCATCCACGGTGCATGTATTGCAACACAACCTGAAGAAGTGTGTCAGAAGCAGCTGCTGCAGCAGTACGCCGAAAATCAAGAGGAAATTTTTAAACAATTCCAAAATCCGGAGTACCGATCTGATGATGTGATTCCTCACACGAATAAAACGCTGTTGTCAATAGCGACCGGTAACCGAGATTACAAGTTAGCGCTTGGATGGCGGGCATTTGGACTGTACAACAACTTATAACTAGTCACTATCATAACCCAATGTTGTAATTTTTGCACTCTCCTTGGTGGGACGGGCTGGAAGGCTTGGACAAGACCGTTTAAGTCGAATGATCTGTTATCGAATAGAACTGCCCACCATATAAATATTGGTGGAGCTTGGTAGCACCACAGATAATTCCAAGTGCCTCTTTTTGAAACAGACTGTAACTGCACTGCTCTTTGTTGAGAGTTTTCAAGGCAAAAGCAATGAGCCTATCAGATGAAGCAATTCTATGGGAGAGTACAGCTTCAATCCCCTAAGAAGATGCATCCACAGCCAACAAAACACGCTTAGCTGGATCAAAGTGAATCAAACAACGACGACTTAATAATGCATCCTTCAATTACTGAAATGCTTCTTTCTATTCTTTGGACCATACATCTTCCCAGTGCCGCCGGTTCAGTGGAGGACCGATTTCCACAACGTTTGCAATGAACTTAATGTAATATGTGAGCTTTCACATGACAGCTGGGAGCTCCTTAATGTTATGAGGGTGCCAGCAGTCCTTTAACTGCAAGCAATCGCAAATTAGTAGGATATGTACCATGGGAATTTTTAAGATGTCGTAAGCATTCAAGTTCTTCTTCGAATAAGGAGCACTTTCTCTTGTTGCACTTTAAGCAAGCCACTTAAATAACTTAAAATAAGCACTCTAAATCAGCCAAATATGCAGTAGGTGTGTGACTCATGACAACACTCTTGGCCAAATAGTTTGTACAGGAAGAGACTTTTGCCTTTAATTGTTCCAGGAGTTGAAAAATAGCAGGAACCAAAGCACTTACAAACAGTAGTCTTTGAAACTGGAACAAGCAGCGGTATGTGTTGACTAAAAAATACTGCTTGCACTTTTTGTCCAGTGCTAACTGTAAGTATACCTCACGTAAATCAGTCGTGGAAAAGAATCTGCTCTGTCCTAATCTGTCGTTTAATTCCTTCATTTATGGAAGAGAAAATTAATCCGTGACTGTGTGTGGCTTTACTGCGGATTTAAAATCACCATGCCATCTTTCCGATGGCTTTTTGAGAATAACCAGGTGTGATACCCAGTGACTTGCAGAAACGAATTGTATAACCAATTGTCTTTTCATTGTTGCAGTTCCCGAGCCGCCTGCTCATGTATTGCACAGGAGACAGGCCTTGTGCAAAGAAGTCACAGTTTTGCATTGTGTTTAACAGTAATGTGTGCACCAAAATCACTAACCCTTCCTAAACCCGGTTCAGACAGTTCACTGTACTTATTGCATAAGTTAGAAACTTTGGCATGAGGCACTGAAACACTGATTTCTAAGACATTATCTTGATTGCACAGGCTGAACAAGTCAAGCACGTGGGAACAAAACTTTTTCCTTCGTTCCTAGAACTGAATACATGAAATGAAACATTTTGTAACGTCACAAAAAGTTGCTGATAGTGCACATACCAAGTACTGTTATTTAGTGTCTGTTATATGCAGACAAAAGAGAAGTAGGCTTCTGTAGCCAAGGGTTACCAATCAGTTCATACGTATCTTTATTGATTGGGGAAACAGATGCACATGTGTCCAACTGACATTTAACTGTCTTTTGAGCCATTCTTAATTGGACAAAAAAGTTTGTTCTTCTGTTTGTGTACTAGAGCAAAAAGTTCTCGCGAGGCGGAAATGAAAGCCTCTGTTTGTGTTGGCTCTAATGACAGTACCGACATGACATTCACTTCCTGAAAGTTATGCTGAAGCCATGCACCATCCCCCCGCACTGACCCTGGCTGCCTTGGAAACTCACTGTATGATCATAACATTGCCTGTAACACTGGAATCATTTTGCGTCACAACGACGACAAACTTTTTGTCATGATTAGAAAAACACTGAGGACAAGACTTCCTCACTTTGTTCTGTAGTGGAAGTGAAATGAGCGTTTGGCGTCAACGGCTGGGAGGCCACTTAAGGGGCAGGTCCGACCGCCTTGGTGCAGGTCTTATTACATTCGACGCCACGTAGGGCGACGTGCAGGCCGGATGGGGATGAAATGATGATTAAGACAACGCAACGCCCAGTCCCTGAGCGGAGAAAATCCCCGACCCAGCCTGGAATCGAACCCGGTCCCCTTGGAATGGCAGTCCGTAACGTTGACCATTCAGCTATCAGGGCGGACTGTCCTATAGTATATCTTGTGTATAACAAGACCGAAAGTTCATACCTTTATGTTTACCGTTCATTTCAGCTCTGTTTTTATTCCCTTCAGCTTTAGCATCAACTTAAGACTGAGTGTCTTGTGCACTTTTAATAACAGAAATAGACAGAGACTCAAAATCAACTCCAGATGTGTCCGCAATACTTTGAAATTCCACAGTAAACAGAACTGTTTTTGGATTGGTATCTGGCAATTTGAGAGTAGCTGCATAAATGTGTGCATCTGACACATTTTTTTTCATTGCATCACGTAACTTAACGTCATTGTAACTGTGTCCACAAGAATACTTAAACCTGCAATGTCTTGTCATCCTCATCAATTCGGCACTTATCTGTTTTAAAGTCAGTGCAGGTTGCTTATTGAGATGGAAAAATTTAAACTTCGCCGCAGCAACATGAACCGGAGCACTAAAACGTTCACCTAGCAGCCGAACAAACGCATGGTAACTAAAATCTTCTGGACGAGAATTTGGACACAGTTTTAAGTATAGAGAGTACACGTTGGTTCCGACTGTTGAGAGAAAAAAGCTATGCTCACCACATCTGTAATGTTGAATACAATGAAGTGAGCTTTCATTGCACACAATAGTCTCACCAATCCTCTTCGTTACTATTAAACAGGCGAAAATTGGGACCAGAAACCAGCTGCGGTGTTGATTGTTGTGATAGCAGTGTAGTCATTTGCTGGACGCCAAGCAGCAGTCGTTCAGTATGCTGTACCTGAAACTGAACAACTTCATATAGAAGCATTTCCCGTGGTGGATCAGACATGTTTCTACATTTTGAAGGATACAGAGCAGAAACATAATACAATATCAATACTTAAGACGCATACTATCAGAACTAAAAAAAAATAAACCAAAGGCAGACTATGGCACTCAATATAATGGAACAATGTGCACACACGCAAATCGGTTGATGTAGTGTACATGTACAGGCAAATAAATGATTACTACACTGTGTGATCAGAAGTATCCAGACATCCCCAAAAATTTACGTTTTTCGTATTAGGTGCATTTTTCTGCCGCCTACTGCCAGGTACTCCATATCGCCGACTTCAGTAGTTATTAGACAACACGAGAGAGCAGAATGGGGCACTCAGCGGAACTCACGGACTCCAGACGAGATCATGTCGCTGGGTGTCACTTGTGTCATACGTCTGTACGCGATATTTTCACACTCCTAAACATCCCAAGGTCCACTGTTTCTTATGTAATAGTGAGGTGGAAACGTGAAGGGACACGTACAGCACGAAATTGTACAGGCCGACCTCGTCTGTTGACTGACAGAGACCGCCGACAGTTGAAGAGGGTCGAAATGTGTAATAGGCATATATCTATCCAGACCACCACACAGGAATTTCAGACAGCATCGGGATTGACTGCAAGTAGTATGACAGTTAGGCTGGAGGTGAGAAAACTTAGCTTTCATAGTCGAGCGGCTGCTCATAAGCCACACATCACGCCGATAAACGCCAAACAACACCTCGCTCAGTGTAAAGATCGTAAATATTGGAAGATTGAACAGTGGAAAAACGCTGTGTGGTGTGTCGAATTACGGTACACAATATGGCGATCCGAGAAATATCACGCCAAATTCTGTCCAATTGGCGAGTTACATCGTCGAGGTCTCCAGCTGGTAGGAGGTGCGTGGCCATAACGCTCCAAACGCTCTCAGCTGGGGAGAGATCCGGCACCCTTGCTGGCCAAGGTAGGAGTTGGAAAGCACGCAAGAAAGCAGTAGAAACTCTCGCTGTGTGCGGGCGGGCATTCTTGCTGAAGTGTCAGCTCAACATAGTTTGCCATAAAGGACAACAAAATGGGGTGTAGCATCGAGCCGACACATTTACGTTGCACACATTTTACACGCTACAATTCTGAGCTCTCTTGCGTCAGCGAAGCGAGAAAGTCGACCTAATAACGTGCGTGACATGTAATACCTCAACCGATATTGAGGACAGAATAAAAAAATGTAAAGCAATACCGTTCAGCCTGCCCTCTTAGATATAAGGTATTTCCGTTATTATGTTATCCAGCTAACATGTACTGACATTTTTAGTTTGTTTTTGTTTTTATATGTTGTGGATGAGATATTGAGATAACAGATGAATAAGCCAGCCAACTAGTTGCATTAAATAGTAGTATTCAGTTAACCTGGCGATTTGCTTTCCAGTGCGGGTGTCTATAAATGAACCTGCAGCAGTTGTCCATGCTATTACATTGGCCAAACAGGTTGAGCTGTGAGGACAAGATATAAAGAGCATCTGTTAGGAAAGAAAGGAGCAAACGTACATAACTCTACGTTTGCCATCTACACTCCGAAAAATTTGGAAGACACAGCTATTCGTCAGAGGAGGACGTAGGACGGACCTCTGGGAAGAACTAGAGATCTATAAAACATCAGTACAGAGATGGGAATTTACTAATCCACCAGCTGCAGCTAGCTTGTAGACAATTTTTCAATGGCTTCTAACCCATACTGTTCGCAACGAAGTCTTCATGCGACTAACAGTAACACTTGCGAGTGGTTTTTTTCCCCTCAAAATTCTATTATACTTTTTTTGTGCGTACAGTTTCGTTTATCAGTTTATGTTGTACTACGATATTCTTGCCACCCACTCTTTGTTATGTTTGTCACTATACAGCGAACTATTAATTTTTGCTCTTTATTGTCATTACCTTTAACAGCGTGCTTATGCACTGGCATTATTACTTTTCGTACTATGATGTACTGGAGGTCAGATTAATCTGTTTACTATTATTATTCTTGTAATAACGTACTTATGCACAGACATCATTATTTTCGTAAGATAATGTACTGATGGTCCTATAAAGGTTGTATATTTTATTTTGTATTTGCCTTTTTCAATATTTTATTCCCATGGTGTGTTTATATAATTCTGTTAGGAATTTCAATGTGCTTACACTTATTGGCTGTTTACCGCCGCAAGCGCCTCAGGATTTGTCTTCCTGGTATCCACGCTATCCACTCTCCTCCAGTTGGCGTGTAGCTCCTAACAAGGTCTGGCATTTTCTGGTGACTGAATTTACTTGGTGTGACAAACCCTGGATTTTAGGGGCGTTAACTTTAACGAATGGATGTACAGATCGTTGCCGACACATTTCATGTGGAGATGTTAGACCGCTTTACTCACTGACTGTCTGCTAAGGTGGAGTTTGTAAGTACTAGTTTTCCTGTGTTGGTATGTATTATGTTGTTTGTGACGTGCCTGTTCTTGTTGCAGGTAGTACTTTCTGTATGACACTTAATAGTGCTCGATGAAGTTTGGATTGTAGTATATATTATCGCACTGTATGCAGGTTTCTTGTCCTTCTGAAGAAGACGGGTTTAAATCCCTTGAAACTATGGTGAAGGTTAATTGAATGCCATCATTTATTGCAACTGGTTGGCTGTCTTATTCACCTGATATTCTATAAATGTTGCTAAGTGCAGCCCTGTTCAGAATATTGGCATTGAGAGGAATGGGAAAGCGGCGACAGACTCTTGATAAAGGTAAGTAATCGGGGACCGACTAAGATATCTGTTAGATTCTACAGAGATAATGCGAAAGAACTTGCTTACCCTATAGCAATAGTTCTGCCTAGGTCGCTGGAGTAACGAAGGTTACGTGGCAATACCGTGCGAATTACGAAAAGGTGCAAACCAATGGCGTTTTCAATGCGGACGCCACAGCGCACCTTGCAGACAACAATTTGAGAGTTGTTTCTTTATTTGTGGCTGTAGTATGTTCCCTTCCTTCACAAGTGGCGAAGTATTCAGTTTCTGTTTTGTGTTGGTGTATGGGAGAGCGGCAGTCGTGGTCCAGCTTCCTGTCGGTGCTGTTGGAGGTGGTTGGAGGTGTGATACCTAGGCAGGTTGCAGGTCGCAGGTTCCGTGAAGGCTCGCCTGCCGTCTTAAGTGGCTGAGCTGAACCGCGGAAGCCCGGGCCGCAGATAAGCAGACGAGACCACGCGCCAACAAATTGCTTACAGCAGCCGCGATATAAGATGATATCTCTGGTTAATTAACTGAGAGCGCGTTTGTGCAGCCCGCCTAAGACTCTAATTAGCGGCATTAGATGGGCGCTGTTAGCGGCGGTTTGGTCGATGCAGGCCGCCCCCGAGCGCCCTTTGCCCACCCCCACTCCTCAACCCCCACACAGGACCTCAGTGTACCACCGCTTGCTGGACGGCCGTCTCGAAGCGTTTCCCCTCTAAGCTGGTCCACCAGGGCGAAGTCCTAGTAGTAACAACGCCTCTATTCACTGTGGCTCAGTACTTTTAACCACTTCCACAACAGCTACGGTGTAACACTTTAAATAATCGGTGTAGGTAAATGGCTAAATGTAATAAATGAAATAGTACCTGAAAGACAAACATTCAAAGCTTTTCTAAATGTGGTGCTAACAAGTTAGTCTGGAAAACCGTCGGTAGGATGACACCGACTGTAGATGTTGAAAATGGCGGCGAACTGGGTAGAGAAAGAATACATCTTCCAGGACTTAATAAAACATTAGAATTTTGATCGTATGTAAATTTCATCGACAATGACTGAAACAGTGCAATAAATCGATCATCATATAGCCAGTTCTCAATACGAAGTGAATTTCATTTTTCTTTTCAACACGAGTACAACACAGATTACTCTTTCCCACATTTACTTTTTGTTTTTGGTTCCATTCAGAATTCATTGACACAGCAAGTAAAGTGTAACATCCGGTGTCTTCTCCCTTCATCAACCTTCAATTGGTGGGTGAAGGCTGCAGGCGACGCCAGATACTTGCGGCACTGCCGCCGTGGGCGAAGACTGCCGCCCGCTGTACGTCATTTGTCGCGCCATACATGAAACAAAAAAAGTCACACAACAAATTTTATATCGGTCTCCGCAAAACGCTGTTTATGAAATTGTCGTTAATTAGCCTTCAGTAACTTAACACTTCTCTCGATGAATCGTTGTTGCGGGAAATAAATCTTGGAAGCCGTAGAAACCGCACAAATTTCAGCTTCTGCAAGGTGTAAGTCACGATGACAAATTGCACCGTCTACAGTTCTGCACTGAGCTGCAGAACCATCCTGCAAATGGTTAGTGACGAACTTGAAACATATTACTTAGGGAAAGGCAGGATTCGGTGTGGACAGGGCCTTATCAGTTATCGTTGGTTGCTCAGTTTCTTTTAAAAATCACGTACACTTTGATGTGTCGGCAGCTGGGCCAACACCTTGTAGATCGAGATGGCTGAAAATGCACGCTAGACTAACGCAGACGGGCGTGAAGTACTGGAACAGGCTACGTAATTAATGCTATGAAGAAAAGTATGTAGCTGGATTAATACTTATCTTTAATCAATCATTGTGGTACATCGCTCTTGACTATACACAGGAGACTTTAATTACAATCACTGTAAGGCTAATGGCGCCTTGCTAGTTCGTAGCCATTAACTTAGCTGAAGGCTATTCTGTCTCTCGGCTAATGAGAGAGAAAGGCTTCGTACATCTAGTCGCTAGCTAGGTCGTCCGTACAACTGGGGCGAGAGCTCTATCGTATATCGAGACCTGCCTTGTGGTGGCACTAGGTCTGCGATCACTCAGTGGCGACACGCGGGTCCGACATGTACTAAATGGACCGCGGCCGATTTAAACTACCACCTAGCAAGTGTGGTGTCTGGCGGTGACACCACACACTTTATTTGGAACTAATTGCAAATAAGGTTGACAATAAGGGACAATTATCAAATTTGACTCTTAAGACACAATGTCTAATAAAAAAATTCTTAAGCAAATTGCACTCACAGCTGAGGGCCTCATTGACCAGAAATTCAAATTATTTGTCGGCTGAAGGCCCCAATAGTAATAACCCAAAATTAAAACATTAAAAAAACAATCATCACAATCTGATCAAGCAAGAGAGAAGTGAGCGTCAGATAGTGCTTCAAGGATCGGCCTGGGAAAGTCGTTCAAGTTCGTAACCGATGAGACAGGCAGCCAAGAATTGTATTCACTTAAGGGGATGGCAACTCAGACTAGTGACAGTTTAAACACAGACCAATACACTACCTAACGTCTGATAACCAATACAACGATGGAATAACCCAGGCAATGCGGAACTGGTAGACACTACTGCGTCTTCAGAATTCAGCGTTTAGAATATCTAGAAGCAGAAGGAACCACTACAACTAAAGCAGTCCAACAGAAACACCATATCCGAACTACAGTCAAGGAGGATGTCTAACTACACGCCTTACCAGACAGCAGCATCAAGGTAAGGAAAGGTACACTGCCACGAAAATACGCTAACCTCCAGGACAGGTAACTGGGGTGTTAGCGGCCACTAGGCAGAAAAATACCGCTGGTTGAACTTCACCAATAAACACAAGGCATTCAATGATTAATAATAAGAAGCAGAGGATGGCTAACTAATATCGCCAACTCCAAACACTCAACTTGTTGCTCTTCGTCTCAGTGAATCTGTGAGCAGCAACACGCGAAGAAACGGCGTGTTCTCAAAATAGTGAGGGTTTCACTACTGGGTTAATGTTCACTCAACTCAAACGTCCTGAGTCCGGTGGACTACGAGGTTGTGGCCCTCACAATCACAGCCCCTCGATCCGGCAGTGCCTGCATGCCACCAGCAGTCTCGGCATGTCCTCACACCGCCGGACCTCATTGCTGCTCCGTCCCAACCCAACTCCCCAACCCGCTCCGACCCGGAAAACACTTGACGCCCTTCCAAAGATAGTGCAAGGATACTAGATATCGATAACCGCTGCTGCTGCCACTCATGGACAGACAACGCTAGCAAACGTAGTGGCAGCCCCAAAACACGAGAAGAAAACGAGATGGCACTATCCCTATTACACGATGGCAATCTACGGAACGGCACCAACGCGAGCCGCAACATGGCTCACAACTTTTCGTTTTTGTCATATGCATCTGACTTTCAGACAATCCACATGCAACTGCCAAAACGTTCAGTGTTCCGAGAAAGTATTGTGTACCATTACTGTCAAGACCGCATATGAGCCCTTCTTTTTCACTAAGAGAACTGTCAGTGGTAGCACATTTCTCGAGATTCTGCAGCTGTGGTTCATGTCACAACCTGAAAGTGAGGGCAGGGATTCCATCTTTCAGTAAGATGATGCCCCTCCTGATTTCCACAGTTGTGGATAATAGGCCATCTTGTAGCCTCTGACCGGGCTCTGTTCGAATGCTGGAGTTGTCACCTTTGCATATTTTCTTGTGGATTGACAACAATGATGGCGTTTATGTTCCACGTTTGTCACAGAACACCTCGAAGACTTACGACATTGCAATGCAGCAGTTTTTCATACCATCACTCCTGATTTTCTGGGTCAGATGTGACCAGAAATGGACTACCAGTTTATAAACATAGGACAAAATTGATAATGTGTCTATCACATACTGCATCATTTTTTACGTTGTCATCGGCTATTTATTTGTATTGTTTTTTAAAAATGTTTCATGGACTATAAAGTTACTCTACGTAATGTGTCCTATACTAAGTGTGCTTCCTGGGTAGAAGACGCAAAATACTTCGTAAACATCACCTTCGTAGAGAAAAAACTGAAACAGTTTACAATAAGCTACCTTACAGTGACTAGTTCAGTGCACTTGGCTGAGCTGCGTTTTTAAACAATGGGAATCTATGCAGGCCATATGTTCTGCTCATACTAAAACATCTTTAATATGGATTCAATGCTTTCTAAAAAGATATTGCAACAAGGAACACCATGACGTATTTCGCATTCTGACCAGAGAACTGAGCATTTTACTGATATCAGTTTCGAAATAAAAAATAGAAAACTTCTACTCACCCAACGATTCTGCATTATGGTGGCTTAACACTTGAAATGTTGGCAACCAATATCATAGCAGTGTTTCAGAAATGCCTAGCACAGAGGGGACAACTTTCCAGAAGACAGATGGCAATGCTCCGACCGTCCACCAGGAGGCAAGTGCCGCTAGAGGCTGTGGGATACTCAGACCTGTTCTCTTCTGCAAGAAAACTCATCGAAAACTGGCCTGGCTGTATCCTATCACTGAGTGGCATTTAGAGCTGTGCTTTTACCACACCAGACCATTTCGACCTGAGTGTGTTTTCCTGGGCTAGGCGTCGATTCCACAGGGATTTCATCAATCAGGATTCCCACTCAAGAGCTGTCTCCATGATGTCACTGCCATTCAATTCTGATTTAGCTTTCCCAGGAGCTGACTGCTGTGGTCTTAAAGAGTGTTTGTGGCCTTATTGTCGAAGGAGATGGGAACTCTACTGTTGTGACAGACTTGCACAGTTTTGCTCCCTACAGGACTTAAACTTCGTTCATTCAATTTGTCCTTCAACACTGAGCGCCCTAAAGGGCTTTGACTTTTGCAAGGCATGTGTTTTATGAAGTCAGCGACAATCTAACTGGGCTCCAGCCACTGAAGACCACACTAAAGATATCGAATCCATGCTCACAAAAAAAAAAAAAAAAACAGAAAGCTTGTTACAAAAAAATCCAGCAGCACCAATGCTCGGAAGCCAACCCAAAATAAATATAATGAAATTTCTATGAGGTCCATTATTAATTTCAAGAGTGCCCTCACATATCACATTGCAAAGTTTGGTCACAGATACCTAACAGAACATTTCAAACTAGAGAATAATAGAAGTATGAAAAATTCCTTAGAATTAATTTAAAAAATAAAAGCTACACATATCCTATCAAATGAAAAACTAATGTTATTTGACGTGAAAGACGTGTACATTTGAACGTCACTGGATGATACAATTAACATTGCAAGAGAACAACTGAGAGGAAAGCCAGAAAAAAAAGTTGCATAAAAGTGATAGCTGAGCAAACTTACTTTCTTTTTAAGAATTCATTCGATTAACAAAATAAAAACCTGCCAGTGGGAAGCCCAGACTCATATATAATAGAAAATATCCTCATGAACAGAGCTGAAAAGAGAATTTTTGCAGAAATAATAGAAACGAAAAAATATAATGTAATATACTTGTAGAGATACGTAGATGATATCATATACCTCATACAGAAGCCACAATAACATATAAGTAGTTTACACAGACAAATAGATAACGTTTACCACAACATTCAGTTTAGCATGGAAATAGAAACACAAGGGACAATACACTAATTCGACCTCACAATCATAAAATCTATAAACAGACACAGCTTGAACATTTTCAGAAGGAAAACAGCAACAAACCTGATTGTTCCCGACGAATCAAATCATCCGCATTTTCAAAAGCTGTCAGACAAAAGTTGTCAGACATATGATACACAGGCTATGTAGAATACTTCTACACAAAAAAAAACTATTAAGAACTAAACATGATCATTAACAAAGCACAAAACAATGGACACAGCAGCGACACAGCACACAAACTACATGGCAGTATTAAAAAGATAATAGACAGAAGACAGCAAAATTAAAAGCAAACCAGATACATCAACAAATAACAATAACACACAAAGCACATTCACACCAGAAACACAGATCTCAACAAAAAATAGCATACTGTTGCATACTACAACCAGCTCACACACAAAATTAGTAACATCTTCAAGTAACATAAAATTAATACAACCTTCAAGAACATAACACAAAATTAAGTAAACAAAAAACAGTAACAAAAGACAAGATAAATGAAGCATGATGAACTAAGATGTAATAGCTGCAACTTTAAACATATTGACATGACTGCAAGAAACTTTAACATCAGGTACAAAGAAGATATAAGAGTGCTGAAGAGTGAAAATACACACCCCACATGTACTGAACATCTTAAAAAAAAAAGAAAATTGCCATTACACTGGGATAAAAACAGACTTTCCAATCTCATGCCGTTACACACAAAAGAAAGGGAATGCTCACTGTACAGGAAGAATATTTCATACAGAAGGCAACAAATAAAAATGAAAATATTCTCAATGACCAAAAACCAATCAAAAAAGACCGATATTCAAACTAATTCACAGTCTACCATGAAAATGTTGTTGTTTTGTGGTCTTCAGACAAGAGACTGGTTTGATGTAGCTCTCCTGTGCAAGCTTCTTTATCTTCGAGTAACTACTGCAACCTACATCCTTCTGAATCTGCTTAGTGTATTCATCCCTTTTACACTCCACGCTTCCCTCAAATACTAAATTAGTGATCCCTTAATGCCCCAGAACGTGTCCTACCAACCGATCCCTTCTTCCAGTGAAGTTGTGCCGCGAATTCCTTTTCTCTCCAAATTTATCCAGCACCTCCTCATTATTTACGTGATCTACCCATCTAATCTTCAGCATTCTTCTGTAGCACCACATTTGGAAAGCTTCTATTCTCTTCTTGTCTAAACTATTTATCGTCCATGTTTCACTATCATTCATGGCTACACTCCAAACAAATACTTTCAGAAAAGACTTCCTGACTCTTAAATCTATACTCGATGTTAACAGATTTTTCTTCTTCAGAAACGCTTTCCTTGCCATTGCCAGTCTATATTTTATATCCTTTCTACTTCGATCATCATCTGTTATTTTGCTGCCCAAATAGCAAAACTTATCTACTGCTTAAAGTGTCTCATTTCCTAATCTAATTCCCTCAGCAACACCCGATTTAATTCGATTACATTCCATTATCCTTGTTTTGCTTTGTTGATGTTCATCTTATATCCTTCTTTCAAGACACTGTCCATTCCGTTCGACTGCTCTTCCAGGTCATTTCCTCTGTCTGCCAGAATTACAATGTCATCGGCGAACCTCAAAGTTTTTATTTCTTCTCCATAGATTTTAATTCACACTCCAAATTTTTCTTTTGTTTCCTTTATGCTTCCTCAATGTACAGATTGAATAACATTGGGGATAGACTACAACCATGTCTCAAGCCCTTCCCAACCACTGCTTCCCTTTTATACCCCTCGACTCTTATAACTGCCATCTGGTTTCTGTACAAATTGTAAATAGTCTTTCGCTCTCTGTATTTTACCACTGCCACCTTCAGAATTTGAAAGAGAGTGTTCCAATCAACATTGTCAAAAGCTTTCTTTAAGTCTACAAATGCTAGAAACGTAGGTTTGCCTTTCCTTAACCTAGCTTCTAAGATAAGTCGTAGGGTCAGTATTGCCTCACGTGTTCCAACATTTCTACGGAATCCAAACTGATCTTCCCCGAGGTCGGCTTCTATCAGTTTTTCCATTCGTCTGTAAAGAATTCGTGTTAGTAGTTTGCAGCTGTGACTTATTAAACTGATAGTTCGGTAATTTTCACACCTGTCAGCTCCTGCTTTCTTTGGGATAGGGATTATTATATTCTTCTTGAAGTCTGAAGGTATTTCTCCTGTCTCTCACATCTTGCTCACCAGATGGCTGGCACTCCCAAGGCTATCAGTAGTTCTAATGGAATGTTGCATACTCGCGGGGCCTTGTTTCGATTTAAGTCTTTCAGTGCTCTGTTAAATTCTTCACGCAGTACCATATCTACTATTTCATCTTCATCTATATAATACATTATATTATATTATCTATATATATAATATATTGTAAAATTTAAGTAGGTAGTCACCCACACACACACACACACACACACACACACACACACACACACGTAGAGGGTACGCTCCATTACCTACCCTTCCTCCACTCCCATCCCAGCACTCCCTTCCACTCTCCCAGGATCCCTCAGTCACTTCCCTGTGAAAAGGAATGCTACAAGTTTATAGTTAAGTATATAAATTAACTGCTCAGAATATGGATCCTTGAATTTCCGTACCAAGATCATTACTTGGATTAGAGGATTTTCATTCGATGTGCACTTCGATTAATTCGTAACTCTCTACGCCGAGAATGTCATAGGAAATATGTTTGAATGGCCAATGGTTATGCCGTCGTAGCAAAACGGCAATATGAAATTGAGAGTAAAAAAGGTGCCCTTTCTTACCAATAATATGAATATTTCAATTGCATTACGTAGCTGACGTGGGTTTTACTCCATTCAAAATTAATTTGTTGTTGTAGGCTTTAGCGGTGTTGCCTTCAGTCCAAAAATAGTGGTATGCAGCTTTCCATACTATTCCATCCCGTAAATGTATCGTCATCTCTGCGTAACTGTTACGCTTGAACTTGCTTATTGTAGTCAAGATTTGGTCTCCCTCCATTAATTTTACGTCGCGCACTTCTCTCTATTACCAGATCAACTATCCCTTGAGGCCTTGGGATGTGTCCTATCATCATAGCCCTTCTTTTTATAAATTTGCACCATAAAACTCTTATCTCCCTCATTCGATTAAGTACACCTTCCACATATTTTTATACACTCTATGATCCTTAAATTTCTTCTGCAATACCACATTTCAAAATCACCTCATGTATGTACTCTTCATCGACTCCGTTTAACTTCCATACCAGACAAATATTTCAGGAAATCCTGTCTAACACTAAAATTTATATTCAAAGTTATCAATTCATATTCGAAGGGTTTCTTGCTACTGTGCTACTGAACGAATGCGTTTTGTGTCCGCTTTACTTCACCCATCGTCAGTTGCTTTTCTGATGAACTCGTTTGTTACTTTCAGCTTCTTATTTCACTAGCTAATTCCCTCAGCATTGCCTTATTTAATTCGATAAAACTTCATTACATCCACTTTACTTTTATTAATGTTTGTCTTGTAGCCTTGTTTGAAGCTACTGTCCATTCCCATAGAAAAATCTTTCAAGTTCTTTTCTGTCTTTGACAGAACTGTAATGTCATCAGCACACCTTAAAGTGTTCCTTTCCTCTCCCTGAACTTCAACTCCTTCTCTAAATTTACTCTTCCGCTCCTCTACTTTGTCCTCCACTTACAGACTGCAATTCATGAGTGATGGTCTGCAACCCTGTCTTACTCTCTTCCCAACTGTCGTATTCCTTTGAAGTCCTTCGTCTCTTAGTACTGCAGTTTCGTTTCTGCACTAACTGTACACAACAATTTTCGGTCTTTTTTTAAAGTTACTGATAACTTTCGAATTTTGAAAAAAGAATTCTAGTAAAAACTGAGAAACCTATAAATGTTAAAACTGTGGATTTGCCTTTTATCCAACCTATATAATACACACTGAAGTAACAAAAGAAATGGGATACCTCCGCACACCGTGTCGAACCTCCTTTTGACCTGTGTAGTGCAGCAACTCGACGTCGAATGGCCTCAACAGGTCGTTGGAAGTCCCTTGCAGAGATATTGAGCCATTCTGCCACTATAGCCGCTCATAACTGCGAAAGTGTTGCTAGTGCAAGATTTTGTGCATGAACTGATTACTCGATTACGTCCCATTAAAAGTTGGATGGTATTCATGTCGGGGGACCTGGGTGGCAAAATCATTCGCTCGAATTGTTCGCAATGTCGTGACATGGTGCACCGTCATCCATAAAAATTTTATCTTTGTTTGGGAACATGAAGCCCGTGAATGAGTATAGATGGTCCCCAGATAGCAGAACTTAACCATTTCCAGACAGTGATCGGTTCAGTTGGACCAGAGGAAGCAGTCCATTCCACGTAAACACAGCCAATACTATTATGGAGCCACCAACGCTTGCACAGTGCCTTGTTGATAACTTGGGCCAATGGCTTGGTGGGGTCTGCGCAACACTATCCCTACCAACAGCTCTTACCAACTGAAATTGGGACTCATCGGTTCAGACCATAATTTTCCAGTCGTCTAGGGTCCAACCGACATGGTCACGAGCCCAGAAGAGGCGCTGCAGGCGATATCGTGCTGTTAGAAGAGGCATTCCCGTTGCTCGTCTCTTCTCATAGCCCGTTAACGCCAGATTTTGCAGCTCTCTCCTAGCGGATACGCACGAGTTTGATTTCTGAGATTATTTTACGCAGCGTTGCTTGTCAGATAGCACTGACAACTCTACGCAAACACCGTGGCTCTCAGTCGTTGCGAACGCCGTCGGCCACTATGTTGTCCGTGGCGAGAGGTAATGACTGAGGTATGGTATTCCTCGCACACTCTTGACACTATGGATCTCGGAATATTGATTTCCCTAACTATCTCCGAAATGGGAAGTCCTATGCGTCCAGCTCCAACTACCATTTCGCGTTCAAAGTCTGTTACTTCCCGTCGTGCGGACGTAAACACGTCGGAAACCTTTTCACATGGATCACCTGTATACAAATGACAGCGCCACCAACGCACTGCCCTTTTACACTTTGCCATTTGTATATGTACATATCGCTATCCCACGACTCTTCTCACCTCACTTTGTAAATTATATGGTCGGTACTGCTTCGCATATTGCAACATTTTTCCAAAATCCAAATCGATCTTCCTTCAGTCGTCTTGTACCAGTCGTTCCATATTTCTGCAGGTAATATGTGTTAGTACCTTGCAACTATTTCTGATATTCCTGATGGTTCGATAATATCCACTTCTGTCGGTATCTGCCATTCTTGCTACTGTGTCTTTTGCGTTCTTCTTGAAGCCTAACGGCACCATACATGTTCATGTGTCTTAAATATATACTATAGTACTATAAAAGGCTAAATCTATATCGCAAGTCCTTGACTGGGCTGTTGCTCCAGTTGTATGTAGGATACATCACTCCGACCTCTTTTTACCACCTGGAAAGGTCCTCAGTACTAATTTCACAGCAGCCTGCGCGGATCTGAGGCCATTATGGACGGCCTGAAACAGCGAAAAATCTCCGCCCTTATCCGGGACTGAGCCAGGGACCTCAACAGACGCAGTCCAGTCATCTATCCACTGTTCGTTTTTTTTTTAATCTCTCACTGTGGACGTGTGCGCTTCACCGTTTTTCTACTCACTCTCTCGATTCCCCGGGATGAGCTTTACCGCTTTTTTCGGATTGTAAACATGCACTACACCGTTCTTTTACGTGTCCACTATCCGTCAGCCACTACTGTAAGTCGAGTTGCCTCTCACGTGAGTATTTTTTATTTTATTTATTTATTTATTTATTGTTCCGTGGGACCAAATTAAGGAGAAATCTCCATGGTCATGGAACGAGTCAATACATGAAATTATAGCACAATAGTAGAAACAGATAAAATGAAATATAAAAACCATATTCAGGCGACAAGTCGTAAGTTAAAAAAATCAGCAATGTAACACTGGAATTTGCTTAATTTTTTAGCTCTTCCAGGAGCTCCTCGACAGAATAGAAGGAGTGAGCCATGAGGAAACTCTTCAGTTTGAACCTAAAAGACTTTGGGCTACTGCTAAGATTTTTGAGTTCTTGTGGTAACTTATTGAAAATGGATGGAGCAGAATACTGCACTCCTTTCTGCACAAGAGTCAAGGAAGTGCATTCCACACACAGATTTGATTTCTGCCTAGTATTAACTGAGTGAAAGCTGCTAACTCTTGGGAATAGCCTAATATTGCTAACAACAAACGACATTAAAGAAAATATATACTGTGAGGGCAATGTCAGAATTCCCAGACTATTAAATAGGGGTCGACAAGAGGTTCTCGAACTTACACCACATATAGCTCGAACAGCCGTTTTTGAGCCAAAAATACCCTTTTTGAATCAAAAGAATTATCCCAAAAAATAATACCATGCGACATAAGCGTATGAAAATATGCGAAGTAGACTACTTTTCGTGTTGAAGTGTCACTTATTTCAGATACTGTTCTAATGGTAAATAAAGTAGCATTTAGTTTCTGAACAAGATCCTGGACATGGGCTTTCCACAACAGCTTACTATCTATCCGAACGCCTAGGAACTTGAACTGTTCCGTATCGCTTATAATATACCCATTCTGTCTGATCAAAATATCGGTTCTTGTTGAATTGTGAGTTAGAAACTGTAAAAACTGAGTCTTACTGTGATTTAGCATCAAATTGTTTTCCACAAGCCACGAACTTATTTCATGAACTACATTATTTGATACTGTTTCAATATTACACACAAGATCCTTCACTACCCAGCTGGTGTCATCAGCAAACAGAAATATTTTTGAATCACCTGTAATACTAGAAGGCATATGATTTATATAAATAAGAAACAGCAGTGGTCCCAGCACCGACCCTTGTGTAAGTGGTGCAGTTGTGTAAGAGATCATGGCATCTCAAGCCTCCAGCACCCGTATCTGATCTCAGCCAATCCCCTGTCGGTAAAACGCAATGGTGAGCATGTTGGCAAGGCAGTCCTGACAGCAGGCCAATTGCCAGCTCCATCAGTATGCAGAATGCGTGTTCTGGCGTCTCGCCCATCCCGTCACCAGCGACCACAAAGTGTACAAAATGACCGACAGACACAATACTGTACTGTTTTTCGCTCTCGGAAAAAAAAGTTTCAGGTCACAGGACAAGCTCATTGCTGCAGGCGGTGTCAACAGGTCTCGCAAGGTAGGCCAGCTATAACCCATAGCCAGTAGCAGTTCATCATATGTCCACAGCAGGTTAATCGATGTTGGATCATATCTACGATAACACATTTACTACATTTGTCCATGTCACTTACTCCAATCCGATGGCAAGGTCATTAGTGGGAATCAAATTATTTTCGACCGTATACCAAAAAGGGGCCACTACTATAAAATGAACCGGGAGATGTTCCACACTGTCTTCCAGGGGATCGCGGTGACAATAGTTCCATGGTAACGGGACAGACCACCCGCTTACAGCGGGCGAGCAAAGACCTGGTGGTAAGTACTGGCCGCCGCAGTACATTGGCACCCAAATGGGTCACGACAAGATAAAATTATCTAACGTGCCGTAGTTTAAAATTCAGGCGACCAACATCAGCCGGCAGTACAAGACTTGATGGACGCACAAGAGTACTCGTTAGTCCACCATGGCCTGATATACAATGATGTGCCAAAGAAACTGGTATAGGCATGCGTATTCAAATACAGAGATATGTAAACAGGCAGAATACGGTGCTGCGGTTGGCAAAGCCTCTATAAGAGAACAAGGAGGAGGAGGAGGTTAGTGTTTAACGTCCCGTCGACAACGAGGTAATTAGAGACGGAGCGCATGCTCGGGTTAGGGAAGGATGGGGAAGGAAATCGGCCGTGCCCTTTCAAAGGAACCATCCCGGCATTTGCCTGAAACTATTTAGGGAAATCACGGAAAACCTAAATCAGGATGGCTGGAGACGGGATTGAACCGTCGTCCTCCCAAATGCGAGTCCAGTGTGCTAACCACTGCGCCACCTCGCTCGGTAAAGAGAACAAGTGTCTGGCGCATTTGTTAGATGTGTTTGAACGTGGTGTTATAGTCGGCGCGCGAGCGATAGAATACAGTATCTACGAGGTAGCGATGAAGTGGGGATTTTCCCGTACGACCATTTCACGAATGTACCGTGAAAATCAGGAACCCCGTAAAACATCAAATCACCGACAGCGCTGCGGCCAGAACGGGACCAACGACGATTGAAGAGAATCGTTCAAGGTGACAGAAGTGCAAACCTTGCTCAAATTACTGCATATTGCAATGCTGGGCCATCAACAAGTGTCAGCGTGCGGACCATTCAACGAAACATCATCGATATGGGCTTGCCCAGTGTGGTGATGCCCTGTCAGCTCTGTCCAGTACTGTCCCATCATAGTGATTGTGACAGCATTGATGAGGCCATACCTGGCTGCCGCAAATGCTGTACCGAACAACGTACTGCAGAGAATGAGTGATCAGACTTACTGCTCCAGGACACAGTGCCCTCCTTCAGAAGACTTACGCCGACGATTTCACAGGGCCATTTGGCTACACGACTTGTGTCTCACATGCGCTTACTGCAGGTAGCAGAGTGGCGGTCCTTCTCTGCAAAAGTATACTTGCTGAAGACATCAAGTATTTCCCTGACGTCAGAGGTATGGCTCTTACTAGCCAAGGAGTCAGACTCATCAACATCTATGTCCCGTCTGTATTGGGTCAGCGTCGTGAACAATCCATCATTTTTGCGGATGCGGATTGTGCTTGGCAAGACTCGCCAAATACCTGGAGTCTTGGCCTCCCTCGACTTCATCCAGGCCTTTGACCGGATTTTTGATGGCAGTACCATGATGTGTGGGGTTCCAGGACATCATCGTAGAGGTAGTGATGTGTTTTCTTGCTGGGGCGACGTCTAGGGTGTTGTAGAATGGCTGTCTCACACCGCCGATCTGCGTCAGCGCTTGGTGGTGAGAGAGAGAGAGAGAGCTTTCTCTCTCAGTGATAATAGATGCCTTCACATTGGAACCACTGCTCTGTAGTCTCTGACAATGCCTAGTGGTGATGAACCTTGGCGGACAAACTTTTTACTGCACTTCCTATGCCGACGATTTGACACTCCTCCTTCATGGCGGCGATGACGTTTGCACGACATTGGCGTGGCTGGCGACCTACAGCACAGCGTTAGGCAATAGTCTCAATATCCAAAAATCGCATGCTCTGTCTATAGATAAGGGGTTCCCCAATGGGTGCTTCACCCCCTGTGTGTAAGTGACGCGATATGTTGCTTGTGCATTGACTTCACAACTGACCTGCAGCGCTCGACACCCCTCCACTGCAGGCATCTGTTAAACCAGATCAGAGCAGGGCTAACTGATGACTGCTTTAAGACTCTACACATCCTGCAACAGACGTGATATTCCAATGTCTATTTGGGTCTCTCATGCCAGTTGTTGTGCAGATGCTTCTGATTCTGCCACATCTGGTCTACAGCATGCTGGCAGCTTTGCGATCCTTTGTTAGTATGTACATGCTGTGTAAGATCCGCTATAAGTCCTTCACCATCCTAAGGGTCAAATGAAGCTTGGTCCTTTTTCATGTTCAAGACACAGTGAAGGCTCTATTTGTAAGCTCTCAGATGAAGATGTGACGACATTGTCCAACATATTTTACAAGCCTGCTGTTGGAAGCCTTAGCGCCAATATCTCTCTCTCCCCAGTGCTGTTATAGAACATCCCAGTGCTTTTCTTCTACTTTTGGCCAATTCGTCCTTGAACTAAGTTACATCTGCATAGCACTATTTCCACACGTTTGACATCAGTGAGGACGATATACACCATCCTGCAATTGAGTAAAGCACAGAAAATGACCGAAACGAAATACCTCAATATAGAGTGTGGTGTTGTGTGGCAGGCAGTGAGAGCTGCCGCTCTTGCGATGGACGTGCAGCCCGCTTTGTACATAATGAGTAATGGGACGTGCCAGTTTTTTCTGTATTGAATTCATCTCTTGGACTCTCAATTGTGTGTCACCTGTGGAGTGGTGGACACATACAACCATCGCCTTGTCTACAGAGTGGTGAAGGACGGTTGGCATTTGGTGTGCCATATGTTGGCTTTCCTCACACATGTAACTCTTGAGCAGATAATTAATTCACAGTTGCCCCTCTTCCTGGATGAGATGTATTTTCTGAGAGCAAAAAGGAATTCAGCGACGTGGATATGCGGCCACGCCGTCCGCTATTTGTTCAGTGATGGTGAGAAGACAGCCTTCGAGTTTTGGCGCTACTTAAACGAACGACACTGTCCGATCGTACGGAACCCCAAGTACCAGCAATATTCCTCAAATTTTCTCCGGAGTGCGTTCCGTAACACACCATGGAGCTGGATTATCCATGACGGAAAAAGCTGAACCACGAACTTTTCTGTTAGGATTGAACTACCGACGCCGAATATATTGTGATGAGCAAACATGCATTGTTAATCTCTCAGCACCATGGAGCGTCCTCACGTAGTAACGAGAGAAGCCCTTTTGTTTTTCATTCTGTTTGCCGGCCGGTGTGGCCGTGCGGTTCCAGGCGCTTCAGTCTGGAACAGCGTGACCGCTACGGTCGCACGTTCGAATCCTGCCTCGGGCATGGATGTGTGTGATGTTCTTAGGTTAGTTAGGTTTAAGTAGTTCAAAGTTCTAGGGGACTGATGACCACAGATGTTAAGTCCCACAGCGCTCAGAGCCATTTGAACCATTTTTTTCATCCTGTTTGGTAGCCGACTAGGACTGGCTTTGATATACCTTCCCCTCGGTATTATTAGGCATCCTATTGCACGAACTTACGCAACACGTCGGTGATGGTACAAAAAAAAAAAGTTTTACTGCATTTTGGCCCTCTTGGATCCTACGCCCCCTCTCCCGCCACTTCTTAGAAGAATGGGACACTGCGGCCAGGCTTCGGGTTACAACCCCTGCTCACTTTGCCCCCGAACATCCCCCCCCCCCCGCGACCCCACGCGCTCCCCGGGTAATCGGACCTTAAGAAAGAAGTAGTCACTTTGGCTAACTGCCATGTGGAGGATCAATGTTCGATTCTGAGTACTGCCAGTGAATTTTCCTTGGTGAGAGTACTGGACTGGGACGCACTCGGCCTCATGACAGAATACAGTCGGATCTAGGTCGCCGGGGGAGTGGTGCACTGACACTACGCAAAAAAGAGAATGTGGCAACCGTTCCATAGAAGAGGAGCGTCTGGGTTCGAGTCCCAGACCAACACAACTGATTTATTTCATTGCCCTTATGCTGCTGAAGTCCTGTTTCTCGTAATATTGTGTCTTTACAGCCGCTGTACCATCAGTGGTGTCTGTTATATCGGACAGAACATAGACCACATTTCAACATGTTATGTATTTGCGTTTAGTACTGTATCTTCTTTCACTCCCACAAATAAATGAAATTCATTTACTGTACGTGTCTCCGATTTTCACATGCAGTTCTCCCCTACTTTAAACCTTGAGCATTACTATTGCTGCATTCAGCGCTGTTTTGATGTCAAATAGAGCGATATTTCTCCAATTTACCAACAAAGTAAATATTCAGCTCACGCTCATCCCTCATTTTTCTGACTACGGAGCAGTAGCATAAACAAAACTGAAACTTCCGGGAACTATCGCTTGAACAGAGGGGAGGGGTGGACGGGCCGCATGAGTGGAGCATGCAGCAATTGTCTAGCAGTGATGTACACTACTGGCCATTAGAATTGCTATACCAAGAAGAAATGCAGATGATAAACGGGTATTCATTGGACAAATAATTTATACTAGAACTGCCGTGTGATTACATTTTCACGCAGTTTGGGTGCATAGATCCCGAGAAACCAGTACCCAGAACAACCACCTCTGGCCGTAATAACGTCCTTGATACGCCTGGGCACTGAGTCAAACAGAGCTTGGATGGCGTGTACAGGTACAGCTCCCATGCAACTTCAAAGCGATACCACAGTTCATCAAGTGTAGTGACTGGTGTATTGTGACGAGCCAGTTGCTCGGCCACCATTGACGAGACGTTTTCAATCGGTGAGAGATCTGGAGAACGTGCTGACCAAGGCAGCAGTCGAACACTTTCTGTA
Source organism: Schistocerca piceifrons (assembly GCF_021461385.2). NCBI lineage: Eukaryota > Metazoa > Arthropoda > Insecta > Orthoptera > Acrididae > Schistocerca > Schistocerca piceifrons. The sequence goes on from NC_060141.1 coordinate 695,006,890, forward strand.
TCCGGAAAGGCCCATACAGGACCTGCAACATGCGGTCGTGCATTATCCTGCGGAAATGAAGGGTTTCGCAGGGATCGAATTAAGGGTAGAACCACAGGTCGTAACACATCTGAAATGTAGCGTCCACTGTTCAAATTGCCGTCAGTGCGAACAAGAAGTGACAGAGACTTGTAACCAATGGCACCCCATACCATCACGCTAGGTGATACGCCAGTATGGGGATCACGAATACACGCTTCCAATATGCTTTCACCGTGATGTCACCAAACACGGATGCGACCATCGTGATGCTGTAAACAGAACCTGGTTTCATCCCAAAAAATGAGGTTTTGCCATTCGTGCACCCAGGTTCGTCGTTGAGTACACCATCGGAGTCGCTCCTGTCTGTGATGCAGCGTCAAGGGTAGCCGCAGCCATGGTCTCCGAGCTGATAGTCGATGCTGCTGCAAACGTCATCGAACTGTTCGTGCAGATAGTTGTTGTCTTGCAAACGTCCTCATCTATTGTCGCAGTGATCGAGACGTGGCTGTACGATCCGTTACAGCCATGCGGATAAGATGCCTGTCATCTCGAATGCTAGTGATACGAGGCCGTTGGGATCCGGCGCGGCGTTCCGTGTTACCCTCCAGAACCCACCGATTCCATATTCTGCTAACAGTCACTGGATCTCGGCCAACCCGAGCAGCAGTGTCGCGATACGATAAACCGCAGTCTCGATGGGCTACAATCCGATCTTTATCAAAGTCTGAAACGTGATGGTACGCATTTCTCCTCCTTACACGAGGAATCACAATAACGCTTCACCAGGCAACGCCGGTCAACTGCTGTTTGTGTATGAGAAGTCGGTTGGAAACTTTCCTGATGTCAGCACGTTGTAGGTGTCACCATTGGCACCAACCTCGTGTGAATGCTCTGAAAAACTAATCATTTTCATATCACAGCACCTTCTTCCTGTCGGTTAAATTTCGCTTCTGTAGCACGTCGTCTTCGTGGTGTAGCAATTTTAATGTCCTGTAGTATAATTTCCCAGGCCACCCTTCTTGTGTGACCTGTGATTGTGTGCCTTACGACTCAGTTACGTCGCACCAGGCCGGTAGGCGCCGCTCGCTCCATTGAAATGTATTTGTACAGTCTGAAGTTTCAAGTCTTGTACGACGCCACCCCCCGAGGACTCTTGCGACGACACTCCAGTGGGCGCCCTGCCCAGGGAATGTCTCGATGTCGAGCTGTTCCTCTTACAGTTTACGCTGACAGCTTGGGAGAGGCAGCTGCGAGGGCGAAGATGTGCCCGTCAGGCCGTAAGACGGATGTCGATACGGCAGACAGCTCAAGAGGCCGGGCTTTGTGGCGAGGCGGCATTGTTTGGTTATTAATTACTGGCTGCGCTCGCCTGTAGCCGGCAGGCCCCGGGGGCAAGAAGGTGCGGGCTGCGCCGGCGGCCCTCAATGTGCCGGCCGGCTGGAGGCTTTGTGGAGTATGACTGTGACGGCTGCTGACAAATGGTGAGCGCTCCCGGTTTACTTCCCAGGCGAGGAGAACGCCTCCGCCGCGCCGCTCCGCTCCGCGCAGCGCCGGGCCATCAAATTTGACTTAGGGCGCTGCCTGCCGCCTGCAACTTGGGAATCGCTCCGGTCTGCTCTCCGCCGGGAATCGATACTCGCAGGGCGGCCGCCGCCGCAGGCACCTAGCGCCCGCCCGCACACACACAGTGCGTGTGGAAGTAAACTACTGCACCGTCTCAGCACTGCAGCTCGTCCTTTACCAGTGTTTACCAGCGATACAGCCACCAGCCCAAGTCCCCGGTGAAAAGCTGTACTGTTTCTCCTGGGTGGACTTGGGTTAAAAAAAAAATGTAAACTAAATACACTACTGGCCATTAAAATTGCTACACCACGAAGATGGCGTGCTACAGACGCGAAATTTAACCAATGGAAAGAAAATGCTGTGATATGCAAATGATTAGCTTTTCAGAGCATTCACACAAGGTTGGCGCCGGTGGCGACACCTACAACGTGCTGACATGAGCAAAGTTTCCAACCGATTTCTCATACACAAACAGCAGTTCACCGGCGTTGCCTGGTGAAACGTTATTGTGATGCCTCGTGTAAGGAGGAGAAATGCGTACCATCACGTTTCCGACTTTGATAAAGGTCGGATTGTAGCCTATCGCGATTGCGGACTATCGTATCGTGACATTGCTGCTCGCGTTGGTCGAGATCCAATGACTGTTAGAAGAATATGGAATTGGTGGGTTCAGGAGGGTAATACGGAAAACCGTGCTGGATCTCAACGGCCTCGTATCACTAGCAGTCGAGATGACAGGCATCTTATCCGCATGGCTGTAACGGATCGTGCAGCCACGTCTCGATCCCTGAGTCAACAGATGGGGACGTTTCCAAGACAACAACCATCTGCACGAACGGTTCGACGACGTTTGCAGCAGCGTGGACTATGAGCTGGGAGACCATGGCTGCGGTTACCCTTGACGCTGCATCACAGAAAGGAGCGCCTGCGATGGTGTACTCAACGACGAACCTGTGTGCACGAATGGTAAAACGTCATTTTTGCGGATGAATCCAGGTTCTGTTTACAGCATCGTGGTGCTCGCATCCGTGTTTGGCAACTTCCCGGTGAATACACTTTGGAAGCGTGTATTCGTCATCGCCATACTGGCGTATCACGCGGCGTGATGGTACGGGGTGCCATTGGTTACACGTCTCGGTCACATCTTGTTCGCATTGATGCCACTTTGAACAGTGGACGTTACATTTCAGATATGTTACGACCCATGTCTCTACCCTTCATTCGATCCCTGCAAAATTTTACATTTCAGCAGGATAATGCACTACCGCATGTTGCAGGTCCTGTACGGGCGTTTCTGGATACAGATAATGTTCGACTGCTGCCCAATCCAGCACATTCTCCAGATCTCTCACCAATTCAAAACGTCTGGTCGATGGGGGCCGAGCAACTGGCTCGTCACAATAGGCCAGTCACCACTCTTGATGAACTGTGGTATCGTGTTGAAGCTGCATGGGCAGCTGTACCTGCACACGCCATCCAAGCTCTGTTTGACTCAATGCCCAGGCGTATCAAGGCCGTTATTACGGCCATAGGTGGTTGTTCTGGATACTGATTTCTCAGGATCTACGCACGGAAATTGCGTGAAAATGTAATCACATGTCAGGTCTAGTATAATATATTTCTCCAATGAATACCCGTTTATCATCTGCATTTCTTCTTGGTGTAGCAATTTTAATGTCCAGTAGTGTATTACGATAGATTTTATAAATAATCGACAAGTACGCCAGAGAAGAAGAGATAGAACTACATGTTATTCCATGGAATCTTGTGCTTCTATGCATGAACTATCTTTCTTTTGTCATTCGCTTATATTACCTGCTTGGATTCTGACCTTAGAGGACGTTCTTGGGTAAAGCTCATCATGCTGTACCAGCTGATAATGTAAGTTGTACTTAAAACCCGAAAAATATAATCGTTATTTCGTCAAGAGAATTTGCGTATGTGGTCAATTAATTGATCGTCCGATACCGAGACTGTCTTAAGTAGATCCGGGCCGTAACAAAGAATTTTCATTGTGGGGCGCCATCTTAGAAAAATCTTTAACAGTTTTCTTTTAGCTCATCTAGGAGACGTGCCGTCGGTTAGGACAATTAACTTTATTTCAGATCCCACGAAGCCGGAGGCAGCTACTAATAATTTAACAATTTTATTTACAGATTTTCTTTATATAACGGGATGACATCCCAGGCAGAAAAGGTCTCGTCACATGATTCCAGTTCCATTACAGGATTTCATTTGTAGATACTACTCTTGTTATCTTATATTGGCGAGTCGAGACAAAACCACGACAGTAAGTTACGTACTACACTAGCGTACACCGAAATGACTTGGCAAATATTCTCTGGTGCAATAAGAACACGACTTCTCACGAGCCTAGTGTTGGATAAATAAGAAAAGGACAATTAATTATGGACGATTACGTAACTACCCCGAGAACTGAGCTAGTTTACTGAGTGCTTATACACGTCGGGCTAAATTAAACAACATATTACACTGTTAATAATATTCCTACATTAGTTATTTCTCTTTTCTACTGAGGCATTGCATTAATGTGTGTTTCTTTTTTGTATAAGTCACGGCTCATATTTTATTTTATTACATTACAAAGCGGATGTTGGTCATGATTATCTACGTTTACACCTACATCTACATGACCGGTGTGCAATTCACACTGAACTCCTTGGCAGGGGGGTTCATGCGAGGACGTCCTGAAAATTTATGTTGAAAAAGTTTTGAAACCTTTTTAAGTAAAACAAACGTTATTAACATTCTTTGAGGGGCGTTCAATAAGTAAGGCAACACATTTTTTTCTGAAAGGAGACTACTTCCATTCTGGATTCCAGTACACCATATTATTCCCCACTATTTTGGCTACAAAATTCTATTTTTAGTGACGGCCTCATCCCCCTCTCCCCCCTTGCTATGTGCCCAATCACCCATGTACTGCTTCCGGCGGAATGAATCCTCCATTGGATCAAACAGATGGAAATCGGAAGGTGCGAGATTCCTGCTGTTGGGTGGATGCGGAAGAACCATCCAGTAAAGTTTTGGGACGTTTAAATGGTTCAAATGGCTCAGAGCACTATGGGACTTAACATCTGAGGTCATCAGTCCCTTAGAACTACTTAAACCTAACTAACCTAAGGACATCACAGACATCCATGCCCGAGGCAGGATTCGAACCTGCGACCATAGCGGTCGCGCGGTTCCAGACTGAAGCGTCTAGAACCGCTCGGCCACACCGGCCGGCTTTTGGGAAATCCTCTTGGACTGGCAAACTTCTGTGAGGAATAACATTGTCTTGGAGAAGGAGAATTCGTCCGCGCGGGATTAGCCAAGCGGTCTCAGGCGCTCCAGACATAGACTGTGCGGCTGGTCCCGGCGGAGGTTCGAGTCCTCCCTCGGGTATGGGTGTGTCTGTTTGTCCTTAGGATAATTTAGGTTAGGTAGTGTGTAAGCCTAGGGACTGATGACCTTAGCAGTTAAGTCCCATAAGATTTCACACACATTTTTGGAGAAGGAGTGTTGAAACTTGGTAAGACAGCCAAGTCACTATGAGAGGAAGCCGAAAGGCACGCGTTTAAGCTCACATAGGCTAGCGTGAGGTCTGGGACAGGTCAGAGATATGGGACTAGCAAAAATAGTACGTATCTGTTGGAATACTTAACTTTAATCCATAATTGGTGAACATCGGTCTGACGGTACATGCATCACAAGATAAATAGCAGTTGATAATGGAGCCTTGCTAGGTCGTAGCAAATGACGTAGCTGAAGGCTATGATAACTATCGTCTCGGCAAATGAGAACGTAATTTGTCAGTGAACCATCGCTAGCAAAGTCGGCTGTTCAACTGGGCGAGTGGTAGGAAGTCTCTCTAGACCTGCCGTGTGGCGGCTCTCGGTCTGCAATCACTGACAGTGGCGACACGCGGGTCCGACGTATACTACCGGACCGCGGCCGATTTAAAGGCTACCACCTAGCAAGTGTGGTGTCTGGCGGTGACACCACAAGGAGAGTTCCGTTTGTATTTTTGAGGCGACGAACAGGCTGAAGTCGTTTCTTCAGTTTCCTGAGGGTAGCACAAAAAATTTCAGAGTTGATCAATGCACCATGAGGGAGGATATCAAACAGAATAACCCCTTCACAGTCCCAGAAAACCGCCGCCATGATTTCAGCGTCTTAGGGTGCAGGTTTGAACTCTTTCTTTGGGGGAGCGGTGGTACGGTATCACCCTACGGATGGTGGTTTTGTTACCGGTTCAAAATGATGTTTCATCGCCTTTGACAATGTACGACAAAAAATTATCACGATCAGACTCATAATGCGCAAGTGATTCCGGACAGATAGTCGTTGCCCTTTATGGTCTTCTGCTAGGGAATGAGAACAGCAGCTGGCACACACCTCTGTGCATCCTAATTCGGGTGCGCGTGAGTGAGCACATGAACAGAGACATCCATTTGCGCAGAGAGGTGTTTGATTGTGATCCGTCAATCCCATCCAATGTGAGTGACCGCACGTTACAACACTGCAGGAGTCACAGCTGTGTCTGGCTCATTAGAACGCCGGAGATGGGACAGGTTTGGACAACCTTATTGCGATGATGAGAGACGCCTCACCCGACGAATCACCGTGCGTATGTTCACTGCCAAGTCTCCGTAGAGGTTCTGCAAGCGCCTCTGAATATTGAAGACGTTCTGGTTTTCCGCCAAAAGAAACTCAAAGACAGGTCGTGCTTAGAACGCATTTCGTTAAGGACGCCATTTTGAAGGCTTCGCATCACACCACAACCCATCGAAAATTCTTGAAACTGTGGAAGCTGAAGTGGGAGCATTGCACGATGTCCCAAAACAAATCAGGAGTTTTTCAACCGAAATTGGCTGAGAAAAAAAAGTGTTGCATTTCTTAGTGAACGTCCCTTGTACAGCTTTCTTCTTCACATCTGCAAGTTTATTTCCCAATGTAGTCGCTCTGGCGACGGACACATTTCTCCCAATGAGAGACTGGTTTATTAACACCGTACTGCAGAATGTTTGAATTAGTTGACGAAGCTATAGCCTCAGCTCTGCTTCCGCCACCACTCCGCTATCAAACCGAAGTCCTCGAACGTGTTCTTTACGTTTTGTAAACAGATGAAAATCGGTTGGGCCAGGTCATGCTTGTACGGAGGATGGTTGATAACAATGAACCACTGGCCGGAGTGGCCGAGCGGTTCTAGGCGCTACAGTCTGGAACCGCGCGACCGCTACGGTCGCAGGTTCGAATCCTGCCTCGGGCATGGATGTGTGTGACGGCTTTAGGTTAGTTAGGTTTAAGTAGTTCTAAGTTCTAGGGGACTGATGACCTCAGATGTTAAGTCCCATAGTGCTCAGAGCCATTTTTGAACAATGAACCAAAGGTGTAGAAAGTTAATGAAGTTTGTTTTATTTCGGAATCTCTAAGAGTATTCATGCAAAAAATTCCGAGGCATTACTTTTCAGCACACACTTGCAGAGTCGGTGTCCGACTATTTCTCATCCGTCCCACTCTCCAATAGCAAGTGAGAAAACGACTGCTTAAATCTTGCCGTGTGAGCTCCGATTTCTCTTATTTGATTACTATGATCATTCCTCTGTATGTAGATGGCAGTCAACTAAATGCTTTCGTGTTTGGAGGGTAAAGTTGGTGACTGTAATCTCGTGAAAATAAATCTCGTCGCAATGACAAACGCCTTTATTTGATGATTGTCGTCCCAGTTCGCTTATCATATCCGCGGCATTCTCTCTCCTATTGCACCATAATACAAAGCGAACTGCACTTGTTTGAACTTTTTCGATGTCCTCTGTCAATAGTACCCGCCAAGGACCGGATACCGCGCGGATTATGAGGGTCTCTTTAGCAGATTTTTTGCTTCTCCCAAGTGTTCTGACAAGAAAACGGAGCCCTCGGTTCACATTCCCCACAACATTCTGTGTAATGGTTAGAATCAAAATTGCAAACCATAGCCATTAAACTGAATCAACACCCTTTAAATTTATGTGACTTGTCGTGTCACCTAAATATAACAGAATTTGGATTTTTTTCTTACTACTCGTGTGAAAGGCTTCACAGTTTTTAATGTTTAGGGTCAATTGCCACTTTTTGCACCACGTAGCGCCTAGTTTAACTCATTTGCAAATGCTTTTGATCTTCTGATGACTTTGCTAGACGCTAAACGTCAACATCACCTGCAAACAATCTAAGAGGGCTGCTCAGACTGTCTCCTAAATTGTTTATGTAGATTAAGAACAGGTTTTTTGCGGGATGCCATCCACCAATTCCCCTCAGTTATTACGGATTGTAACCTTTCTGACACGAAATCACGAATCCAGTAGCACAACTCAGACGATCCTCATAGACACGCAATTCCAGTAGAAGCCGCTTGTTAGGAACGGTGTTAAATGCCTTCTGCGATCTAGAAATATGAAATTCCAGACGATAGCATTAATTCCTTCGTGAAGTAAAGAGCCAGTTGTGACCGACAAAAACGAAATTTTCTGAAGCTGTGCTTTTTATGTGTCAGCAGATCGTTTTCTTCGTGATGTTTCATAATGTAGGAACACAGTGTTTGTTCCAAAGTCTTACTACAAATCGATGTCGATCGTAAGGATCTGTAATTTAGCGAATCAGTGTGTCTTTTTACTTTCAGCCTCCAGCAGGTCGTAAATAACAGACGTGTGTATATAAAAAATATTTTGTTAGTAAAATTTACGTACGTTATGGTTACTTCTGACATAATCACCGTAAAGACTGGGGCATTTAACTTAGCCTATCTGTGGACGGGTTTTCAGGTACTCCACAAAATGTCGCCGCCAATAAATCTAAATAAGTTTTAATGTTGTATTGAAGCTCTTCGTTGGTTTGGAAGCGCTGCCCTCATAGCCATTTCTTCAGTTCAGGGGAAAGAGGGAAATCACTCGGCACTAGGACGCAATCGTATGGTGGGTGATGCGAAACGTCCCATTTAAATTGCTTAAGGAGCCATTGGGTTACACCAACACTGGATGGACGTTGTCACGGATCAGTAGAATTTCATGAGTCAGTACACCTCTCCTTTGTTCTCAGAGACTCTTGCATGGGGGCTGAATTATATATTGAATGCAAATAATTTTAATTTTTAGTCGCTGTCTGTCCGGTTACGCAGTCTCGTAACCGGTTGGCCCTGTCTGGTATAGTACGCAATCTGACTGCATAGAATAACAACAAAAAATGAAACAAAACTTCCGTTAACACAATTAATTAATTAAGTCCCCAGCAACTATAAAAGCTACGAAACAAAACTACGAAACAATAAAGCACAAATGTAGCTGTTCTGTGTGTGTGGAAGTGTGATTCAACGTACACATCTGGCACGGTTCTTCCTCAATAAGCCAAGGTATTTTAAGCACCATTTACACTGAAGTAATTAAAAAAACCAGTAACACTATCATTGCATATAGAAACCAGAATTACACTCTAATACATGAACACAAGCCAGATGCTTTGTTGACTGAACCTGTGACCATGAGGCATTATTGTTTAGGACATTTGACATAAAAAATTTAAAAAAATTTCTTTACCTTCATATATATTGACGAAACATACACTCTGATCATTACAACATCCGCAATCGAACAGCATCGGCTGTCTAGCACATCAGAACAACTGCATACAACATGCTCACAACTAGTCACGGCTACATCAGAACTCCTACTGCCCACTTCTCAAAAAACACTCTCCACAACGACTTCTCGACAAGCACTCTCCACTACCACTTCTCAACAAGAACTGCCAGTGGAGGCGGCTGAATAATACTCTTTGGCGCAATCTCTGGCGCTGTGGCTCAGTGTAGCCACCTTTCACAATCCGAAGACACAATGTCCACAGACAACCTCTGTGTAATCCATCTGACGCAATCTTCTACTCATTATGAATTATAAAATACATTTTGGTTGCCTTGTCCATCATAAAATAAAAGAAATGCATACATGACCTCTAACAGCCTTTAGTTTGAATAACTTTCAGTAAGTAGGTGCGAGTACGTAGTATGAAAGATCACATAAGACTTTGAATGAATAAATCGTAATATTTCACAGTGTGTACACCACTTCAAGAATCATGGCAAAACCGAAGCAAACATGTGGAGTATTTCTTGTGTCAAGTGTCACTTACTATTTCAATTGCTCACGAAGAATGCAGTGTAATAACTGTCAATGGTCTAAAGCTAGTGTTGGTATGTCATGTCGTTAGCTTCCTTCCTATTAGCATTAATTTATACACCTTCCATAAAACCTCCAGCTCATGTGACTTCTATGATGTTTCTTGGACTAATGTCGTTCGTCGAATTATAGCAGTTCATTTTCTTATCTTAAAAATATAAGGCACTGAGCGTAAGCAAAACATGCAATAGCGAGTAAATATACCAGTGGAGAACAGAATGTCAACAAGTGGATGCAGCACAATTCCTAGAACGAGGCTCTGCCAAGCGAACAATCTATAATTAATACCATAGTGTGACCTGAACTCCATGTTCGTACACCTCATATCAGCATTTCTATATACCAATTAAAGAGTAGTTATGACAACAAAACAAAAATGTGTAAATATGTAATCCATACGCAAAGCAGCAAATATATATCTTACACAATAAACAGGTCATTAGCATCATATCAGCATAAGCAAATAAATGTTCATATGTAATCTTAATAAGTAAACGTGAAGGCGCAAGCAGATAAATCACAAAGTATAACTTACATACATAACCATATCAGCACAACTAATCAGGAGACAATTATAATTTAAATAAATAAGCACAGTAGGCACATAATAAAAAAATATGACATCAGTGAAAAAGCAGTGCAGCCAAGCGATGCATAATATACACAAGTAACAACCCTGTTCATTAATCAATCATTGTCAAAATCAGTTAATGTACGCAAGCACGTCGCTTCACAAGTAAATTCATAGAACATGAATCACGTAATCGCGAGCAGCAAATTACGTCTAAAGTACGTACCTAAGTGGAGATATGTTACCTGAAAAATAAACTCAATTAATAGTTACCTTTTTAGTTTACTAGTTTCTTCTTCGAAATTACATTCTTCCTGAAAATGTCTCGATAGCAAGTCCTCTTAACGTCGGACACACACAGAATTTACCTGAAGTTCTTAAATATTTTATACAACCGTATCCTGAAAAATACTGAACGTTAATAACATAATTTATCAAGTCACTATAGCTTTATACTGAATTTATTCAGAGAAATTAGACCGTGCATTTGTTTACGGCTGTCAGTGCGTTCGCACTGAGCGCTAGATCAACTGTAGGTACGCGTGACGTAGGAAGTAATTGTTTACGCCTTGTGCGCCGCGCAGATTTGACTGTTGCTTTGAGTATGTGCCGCCGCCGGAACGCGGCGCGGTATCTTTGCATTCTCCGTGTGTTAACGTATAACTGTTAGTTTCTCAAAAGTATGTCATTCCACAAATATTTTAACGTTCGATATATGATGTACTCCCTTAGAGCGCCGAGATTTAAGAGTTTCTACTTCGACAGTGTTATCATGAATAATTTTGCGAACTTTATATGGACCGTTATAAAGCAGAAAAAATTTGCGACACAAGCCCTTTCCTTTGTGAGACAAACGATGAGACTTAATTAACACCTTTTGACCAACTGACAAAGTTTTTAAACGACCAGGATGTTTAGCTGATTTCTCTCTTCTAGCAGCCGCAGATGCAATATTTTGCAGAGCCAGGTTCACAACTTCAGAATGCCGCAGTTTCCGTGAAGGTGGAAAAGGAACGATTTCAGAAATGCGATTTGTCAGTGCTTTGTTTTTTAATATCAATATAGGCGGTAAAGAAGTTGAATCGTTAGGGAGTTCATTCAGAATGTTTTGAAAAATATGAAGATACTGATCCCACACTTCGCGACTCTGATGACAATAAAGTCGACACAATTTATTGATTTTCTTCATCCATCTCTCTGAAGCGTTGGATTGAGGGTGAAAATGTGAAATGAAAATTGGTTTAATCTTACGACGCCGTAGAGTACGAAGCCAAATTTTAGAGCGAAACTGTGATCCATTATCTGATATAACCTTATCAACATGACCCACTTCTTTAAGAAAATGTTTGATGAAAGGGTTAGATACTGAACGAGCTGTTGCTTTGCGTAAAGGTGTAAAACACACATATTTTGATGTCAATTCCACTGCTACCAAAATGTACGCAAAACCATTAGTAGAACGAACCACTGGACCAAACAAATCGACTGCAGCCATCTCCTTTAATTTCGCTGGAATGATAGGAAACAACGGTGCTCTGTGAGAAATAGTTGGCGGCTTAGCCTTTTGACATAATTTGCATTTGGCAAGAACAGATCGAATACGTTTTTCCATATTACTGAAGTAGCAATTTTCTTGTAATTTATGAAAGCATTTTCTGGGACCAAAGGGTGCATAACTGAAATGTGTGCACCAAATCAATTTATTGAATACAAACTAACCAAAGAGAGTTGTCGACCGATTTTCGTTTAAAAAGAACTTTCCAGATAATTCGCAAAAACGAGGTGTGGCCAAATTGTCCAATCTAACGAAGCGTCTAAGAAAATTACAGACACCAAGGAAACTACGAACATCACGTTTTGTAGTAGGAACAGCATAATTACGAATAGCGTCTAGTTTCTCTGGATCAGGAAGAATACCTTATGTAGAAATAATATGGCCAAGAAATTTCACCTGAGAACGACCAAATTCAGATTTTTCCAAGTTCACTGTAATGCCAACTCTTGCAAAAATACGTAATAATGAATCCAAAATTTTTTATGCTCGCTCCAAGAACGTTTAGCAAAAGAATATCGTCAACATATGAAGTAATATTGTCACGAAGATAAACAGGTAAAATTTCGTTTAAACTACGAATGAATGCTGCAGAAGTTCAAACGGTAATTTCCGAAATCACTTTTGGGTAAAATAGTCATATCCGGTTATTCTTTACCGACTCTCTAGATATAGTGATAGTTGAAGAATTGTTTTGATAGATACAAAGAATAGTAAAAGAGTAGGCAGCAGTGCAGAAAACTAAAAGGGAAATAGCACTGCTACAGCTCGGGGCCTTGTGCACGCTACGGCACATATTCACTTAGCGTAGTGAATCCCCTGAGGACTTTAATAGCCGCACATAAATTCCAGTTTGTGACTTAATGGCCAATTTGGTGGAAGTGCGTACATAAATTGATCTAACCATGAACATGGATGTATGTCGTTCTTAGAATTGCGAAAGATCTTAAATTTCCGAACAGTTAAGAAGTGTTTATAGTCAAAGTTTTCTCCCCGTGGCGACAAAGACCTACCGCGTCTGTCCCAGTCCGAATGTCGATTATTGTCAAGTTCACGCGCCTGGCGCTCTCTTGTTGCATCCCGTAAATGAAATAAATTATTGTCTTCAAAGCCCTCAGCTATCTGTGATTCTAAATTTCTTCTGCTGTCTTTTCCTACGATTTCGCCTTCAATTTGTTTGACTTGCTTTTGTAATGCCTCAAATTCCCTTTTGACGTGTTCATTAAATTTTCCCTGATTTTCAACATGCTTATTTATGTTCTGGTACTCTTTGGTTTCTACAAATGGCAATGGAGCTGTATCATCTGAACTCTGTCCCCGTTTAATGTAAGACTTGTCAATTTATCTGCAATCTCCTCAACTCTTTCCGATTAGTCACCTATTTGTTCTTTCTGTTTATTTATGTCTTCCGTAAGTTTCGTGACTCGGGTTTCAGTATTGACACATTTAGTAGTTAACTGTCCATACTGTTGTGTTAGGTTATTTATTCTATCATTTGGTACGGATTCCTCGATTCTTTCAAATATTTCTTCTTTATCGTGTGCACATTGTAAATTTAACTCTTAAAATTTTTGTACTATCACGCGATCTCTTTCTTCCTGCTCTCTATCCTGTTCCTTTTGTCTGATTTCTATTGAAATTAATCTGTTATTGTGAGCATTCAAAATCGGTTGTACTTCTTCTCTAATTTCTTTCTTTAATTCATCTTTCATGTTTCTGAAACATGTCCCTATTCGCAAGTCTAACCGTGTTTCCATTGTTTCCATCTCTGTTTTAATTGTTCCAATATCAATTTTAATTGTTCCTATCTCTGTTTTAATTGTTCCTATATCAGTTTTAATTTCAGATCGTAACTGTGATCCCATTGTTTTTAATTGAGATCCCAAATTAAATATTGCACTCATCAACTGCTCCATATTAACTGGTTCGAAATTCCTTTCACCCCTAACATTTCCCGCAAAACCAACTTCTTCCGTCAAAGCTGTAAAGCTATCTGTGTTCGATACTATTCCAGAATCTTCTGTCGTTAATCTCGTTTTCTGAAAATTTTTTGATTGTGAAAAATTTTGAACTGGTTGCGGACTATTTTCCCGACTTATTAAATTGTTTTCAACTTCATTATTCATCATACTGTTGTCCTGTGTTGGCGAGTTCGCCATGTCAACAATTTCGTCATTCTGACTATCCATCATTTTTGCCTTTTCCATCGATTGCGTAATCATTTACAAAATATACAAAACTCGTCCCTATACGAAAATTACACACAATATGACACTTTATCACCAACAATATCATTCACACGAAATGCTTCCCGACAAACACGATTAACGAACAATTGAAATCTTCATAATTGCACAAAATTGTCAAACCTGTATACAAGACATCAAAAATTAAATTCTGCAAAAATACCATTAGAAGAATGACAGGACAACTACAAATGTTCAGTTACCAAATCTACACATGCAATATAGACTACAATTACTAAACTACAAATTACTTCAACAATACTACTGTCTGCTATTTTTACTATCGGAAGATTCCAAGGGACGATCCTGACAGGGTCGCCACGTGCATGGGGTCTTAATTATATATTGAATGCAAATAATTTTAATTTTTAGTCGCTGTCTGTCCGGTTACGCAGTCTCGTAACCGGTTGGCCCTGTCTGGTATAGTACGCAATCTGACTGCATAGAATAACAACAAAGAATGAAACAAAACTTCCATTAACACAATTAATTAATTAAGTCCCCAGCAACTATAAAAGCTACGAAACAAAACTACGAAACAATAAAGCACAAATGTAACTGTTCTGTGTGTGGAAGTGTGATTCAACGTACACATCTGGCACGGTTCTTCCTCAATAAGACAAGGTATTTTAAGCACCATTTACACTGAAGTAATTTAAAAAAACCAGTAACACTATAATTGCATATAGAACCCAGAATTACACTCTAATACACGAACACAAGCCAGATGCTTTGTTGAGTGAACCTGTGACCAAGAGGCATTATTGTTTAGGACATTTGACATAAAAAATTAAAAAAAAATCTTTACCTTCATATATATTGACGAAACATACACTCTGATCATTACAACATCCGCAATCGAACGGCATCGGCTGTCTAGCCCATCAGAGCAACTGCATACAACATGCTCACAACTAGTCACGGCTACATCAGAACTCCTACTGCCCACTTCTCAAAAAACACTCTCCACAACGACTTCTCGACAAGCACTGTCCACTACCACTTCTCAACAAGAACTGCCAGTGGAGGCGGCTGAATAATAGTCTTTGGCGCAATCTCTGGCGCTGTGGCTCAGTGTAGCCACCTTTCACTCTCAGCTCACTGTTCGATGAATGTTTGCTACACTGTTCCGTTCTTTTTGCAGGAAAGTAATGACAGATCTCATCTTCGGTTACAATTCATAGGCGACAACATCTTGTGAAGACAGTATTGGCAAGCTTATCCAAAGTTAGAACAAGCGGCTCAGTCAGCATGGAGATTATGTCGGAAAAGCGACCATAGGTATACGTGGCTTTTAGTAAGAAATGATTTTTTACGTAGACTTATCTTTTTTATGGCCTATCGGAGTACCTGTAGTGGAAGAAACGCGCAAATCGTATAAATTCAAACGCCTTCTTGTTGCTGCAGCTCAAAAAATTTATAACCAAAACTTATATACTTGGTGCCGAAATTGGCCACACCAACAAATTAGTTTCTCCACGCGAGACTGTTGAATGGTCCTAGAACATATTCTAAGTTCAAAAACGGGATTTTGGAACGAAATAACAACAATTATTGTGTGTAGTAAGAGAGCAATTCGTGAGCCTCGACTGCATAGCTCGCTCGGTAAGAGCACTGCCAGTGAAAGCCGAGATTGTAGGTTCGGGTCGCGCTCCAGCAAGCTGTTATAATCTGCCAGGGCCTCCCAAAACTACTCCACCGTAGAGTGGAATGTTCATCCTTGAATCGAATACAGGATCTCAGATGATACCCCGTGGCCACCTCTAATCTTTCACGAACAGTTTTCTCAACTTAATCAAATGTAACCTACAGCGCGTAAAGCTGTCAGCACACGGGACGAGTTAGATAATGCTGACGCAGCACGCTATGAGTTTTGTGACGTCACATCCTGCTATTTCACTTTGCGGAGCCATATCTTCACGTGAAACACAACGTAAGTTCTTCGATATTTCAGCAACGCGCCACGTAAAGAAGAGCCAATAGGAAGTAAGAATGCTGCCTGCGTCACAAGAAAATAAGGCACTACACAGCATTTGTCGTGTTCAGTAGAACCCCATATTCGATGGGATTTATGTTATACTTTACACCTCACGAATATATGCTGTTTATAAGAAACAGTGCATTGAATTTCTCGAGAATGAATCGTTAGTAGTACGATTTGTTATAGCAAAACGACGACAAACGTCATATGGGTTAAAAAATTTTGGAATTAATTTTTTTCGCGTAATAACTTGCATGTTGTCAGAATAAGCCGTTTTAAGGCAATAAGACTCTGAAGATTTGTGAATGGTTCAAGTGGCTCTAAGCACTATGGGACTTAACATCTGAGGTCATCAGTCCCCTAGACTTAGAACTAGTTAAACCTAACTAACCTAAGGACATCACACACATCCATGCCCGAGGCAGGATTCGAACCTGCGACAGTAGCGGTCACGCGGTTCCAGATTGAGGGGCCTAGAACCGCTTGGCCACAGCAGCCGGCGCTCAAGTATGTCAGGCATAGATACAACACAACGCACAGGTCTTCCTCAGCATTTTTTGTACAGTGAACAGTAACAGAATGATCAGTCAAGAAGCAATAGAACTCAGTTTTAGTGAGCGTTGCGTGGTTCCGGACTGAAGCCCCTAGAACTGTTCGGCCACAGCGGCCGGCAGCGCGTTTCATCGCGGATTCGTTTAGTAATTGCGAAATTATCACGGAGAAGCAAGTTAAACTCCTGTTGGAGACGATACAATAGAAGCGTTGCGCATTTTGAAAACTTAGGGTGGAAAGCTTTTATGGGTTGACTCTTACACAAAAGATTACAGCAACCAGCGAAACCCATATTTGCTGTAATCTCCTGTGTAAGAGTCAACCCACATTTTCTATAAAGCCACAAGCTCAAAATGTCAGTTTTTGACAAAATTGCATGGAAAGCTTTTGCTGCGTCGTGAGAGGGAAGGTAGGTTGCTCGGGGAAACGGCCTTGAAACAATGCTATCGACCGTATTAGATTCAAAATAAGGGTCGCCTCTAGGATACTTCTCAGAACGAAAACATCGCTTGCAAAAATATACGTTTATTTAGATGTTCACAAAACAAAATTTAAACCGTACAGATAATCGCGTCAGTACAATAAAACGCTCTTAAACTGAGAAAGCGATGTGTAAAATATCTTAAGGTTGATAGTTACGGATATATACTAAGTGGTTTACATTGATTCAGTTAAGCTCGGAAACAAAGCTTTAGGAAATATTCGTTACCAGAATGCATTTCTCTGTACTACTCCTTTGGCTAAAAAGTGTTTCAATTGAATATAGACGTCGATCGGTATTATTCTTATTATCATGAGATTTTAGTCCCTATAAAATGACTACAAAATATTTTCCTGAAGCGACTGGTTCACCGTGCATAATGTTATCGTTCCACCACATACTGATCTTGTTTTAGTTAAACTTATTGCCTCCACAAATCGTAAATTTGCTATTTGCATCTTCGAAGTACTATGCAGATCCTTTTAGCGAAAGAGAAGAAATGTGAAATCTTTAAAATTGGTTTCTGTTAATGTTTAAGTTTGAAAGCACTTATTTGTGAAAAACAACAATGTGTCGTCGCTAAGACCGATAATTCACAGATGATAGTTGACTATGTTTCTCTGAATTATTTCTGTAAAATATTTCTTGAAACTATGATCTGATAAATCTACTAAACTCACTCCTTACAAAGCAATTCCAATCATTCTTTATGATTTCCCTTTTTCTAACCAGCTTCAGAGATATTTCCAACATTTAATAAGTTTTGATTCACACCCCAGAGACGAAAGTAGCTGTTGGGTGAATGACATCTCGAAATAAGATGGCTTTAAAACTCATTTGCGAGTCAAACCAGTATCTTTCCTGTAGGTAATATCTATTAAATAAGCTTCATGCGAGCTTGTCCACTTTTTATAAAATTTACGTAAACTGAATAATATTTTCTCTAGTAGTGGACTACATCGCCGCGGGCCTGAATTAATCAAGGGACGAACGCAACACAAAATATTGTAGATCCACCTTTTATTATGTACTTCGTGATAGATGTTACATCTGACAAGACGTTACAAGAATTGTTGAAATATTCAGTATTTTTCATCCAAAATTTGTGAACAACGAAGTAAAATGTCTCCCTTGGCAATGCAGTGCAGAAACTCTCCCTGGCGCTGATGTCTGGCTTTTACTCTTCTCTTGACCTGGCTAAAATCTCTCTGAGCACTATGGGACTTAACTGCTGAGGTCATCAGTCCCCTAGAACTTAGAATTAATTAAACCTAACGTCATCACACACATCCATGCCCGAGGCAGGATTCGAACCTAGTGACCTGCATGCCAGTCGCCGCGTCGATATATTCTCACTGGACCACCTTGTCAGGAACTTCTACGTCGAACATGAAACAATCAAAAGAAAGCAAAACAAAAATTAACACAATTATTCAGGACGCAAGAAGCAGCCTAGCAGTCAGTACTTCTGGATTACCTGACGTCGCTCAAGCGGGAAAGTAGGGCGTTGTTTCGTAACAAAATCTGAAGCATTACACAAGACAAATAGTTAGGTTTGACTGTCAAGACGGGCAATTCAGAGCTTGTACTTTACTCCTTACCGTTAGTGTGAAACACGTCCTTTTCTATCCAAATCAGAAGCCAAGTGACCGATCTCGGCCACGCGGGATTAGCCGAGCGGTCTAGGGCGCTGCAGTCATGGACTGTGCGGCTGATCCCGGCGGAGGTTCGAGTCCTCCCTCGGGCATGGGTGTGTGTGTTTGACCTTAGGATGATTTAGGTTAAGTAGTGTGTAAGTATAGGGACTGATGACCTTAGCAGTTAAGTCCCATAAGATTTCACACACATTTGAACATTTTTTTGACTGATCTCGCCGTTCCAAACAGTCCGTCACCCAAGAAAGGCAGTGTGAACTGACCAATCAGGAAGCATCGTTTTCACATCACGCTATCTATTTAATGTTTTATCTTCAATCGCTACTATTTTTCTTTAGTAAACTGAGGTACCTACCATAACTTGCGAGTTCAACATGCGAGAATCGCCCTGCATCCTTTGTCTTTGTCGTTTCTGTTTATTAATAATTAAAGTACATTTTCTTTCGTAACCCATTTACCAACAGGCTACAGCACATAGTGGTCAATGGCATTTTCCGTGTTACGCCGTGGCTGACCTCACTAGGGTGCTATGAAGCTCACCCTCGTTTTGGTCCCGTTACAAACATAAAAGCTGCCCTCACCCCACATTATCAAGGAAACAGACTTCGCTGCCACTGTGGGTCACCGTCTCAGGTACACCCTGAAAGAATGCAGTCTCCAGCACTGTGAACACACCTTCTTAAATTCAACTATGTATTATGTGATACGTCGCAGCATCACGCTGTGGTTTATTATTAAACTTCCGAGAACGTTTATTCGTAGACGGGTCAACCAATCTGTCCGGCGGATTAGTGTCGAGTTCTGGTGTGCCGGCCAGCCTTTGGATGGTTTTTAAGGCGGTTTTTCATCTACCTCGGCGAAGGCAGGCTGGTTCCCCTTTTGCGCTTCTGCTACACTATGTCGGTGATTGCTGCGCAGACACTGTCTCCACGTACGTGTACACCATCATTACTTTATCACGCAAACACTTGAGGTTACACTCGTCTGGTATTAGACGTTACCGGTGGGTCCACTGGGGGCTGAACCACACAATAACGCTAGGCTTGGTGTGGGGCGGCGGTGGGGTGAGTGGACTGCTGTGGCCTGTTGTGGGGTTGTGAACCATTGAGGGCTACAGCGGAACGAAGCCCTTCCGTCGTTTCTAGGTCCCCGGTTTAATAGACGATATATTTCTTCCTCCCAGATATATCAAGTGAAAAGACTATAAAGGTACTGCTAGAGAGATTCGAATTCACATGGATTTCTACCAACAACTGTTCTTACTGCACATTATTCTTGACTAGAACAGGAAACTATCAGTAGCACGCAGAGTAGCCTCCCTCACATATCTTAAGGTTGTTTGCCGGGTGTCAATGTGGGAGTTGATATAGATCTCAAACAGAAAGAAGTTTCTCAACAAGTGACGAGCGCTAAATGTCTGTAGTTGTCACTAATGCTGATATATTTACTGGCAAGGAAACGGAAAAAACTGTGTAAAAGTAAAGTTATTCTTTACTTTCGTGGTTAATACTAGTTTTGGTCTAAAAAGTCCACCTTCAGTTATCAAGTAAACTAAAACAAAACGAAATATTAAGAACCATTTCCTTTCTGCAGAAGTCGCTATATCAGAATACATCTATCCCATGCAGTTATAAATTCTTTTTATGTCTGGCCACTATTATTGCTATTATTGTCAATAATAATGACAATAATAATGACTGTAATCACTGTTAGTGGCAGCAGCTGCAGTAGCACAAGTACTGCCAACATTGATTTTATTAGTTCGTAGTCGGTGTTATTTACTCACATTGCTACATCCTTCACTCAAATCATTTTAAGGCTATTTGTCATATTAATATCGTTATTTCTTAGGAAACTATGATGTAAAAAATGTACTGTATGTGTAAAACTGTGGTCCGATGTAAGGAAGGGCCTGACAGCCCTAATCAGATCAGTTTAAGTAAATAGATAATATAAATACCCTTGATGTTGTTGTTGCTGTCTTCAGTCCTGAGACTGGTTTGATGCAGCTCTCCATGCCACTCTATCCTGTGCACGCTTCTTCATCTTCCAGTACCTACTGCAACCTACATCCTTCTGAATCTGCTTAGTGTATTCGTCTCTTGGTCTCCCTCTACGATTTTTACCCTCCACGCTGCCCTCCAATCTTAAATTTGTGATCCCTTGATGCCTCAGAACATGTTCTACCAACCGGTCCCTTCTTCTTGTCAAGTTGTGCCACAAACTCCTCTTTTCCCCAATCCTATTGAATACCTCCTCATTAGTTATGTGATCTACCCATCTAATTTTCAGCATTCTTCTGTAGCACCACATTTCGAAAGCTTCTATTCTCTTCTTGTCCAAACTATTTATCGTCCATGTTTCACTTCCATACATGGCTACACTCCATACAAATACTTTCAGAAACGACTTCCTCACACTTAAATCTGTACCCGATACCCTTAACATAGATAAATGTAATGTATTGCGAATAGATAGAAAGAAGGATCCTTTATTGTATGATTATATGATAGAGGAACAAACACTGGTAGCAGTTACTTCGGTAAAATATCTGGGAGTATGCGGGCGGAACGATTTGAAGTGGAATGATCATATAAAATTAATTGTTGGTAAGGCGGGTACCAGGTTGAGATTCATTGGGAGAATCCTTAGAAAATGTAGTCCATCATCAAAGGAGGTGGCTTACAAAACACTCATTCGACCTATACTTGAGTATTGTTTGTCAGTGTGGGATCCGTACCAGATCGGGTTGACGGAGTAGATAGAGAAGATCCAAAGAAGAGCGGCGCGTTTCGTCACAGGGTTATTTGGTAAATGTGATAGCGTTACGGAGATGTTTAGCAAACTCAAGTGGCAGACTCTGCAAGAGAGGCGCTCTGCATCGCGGTGTAGCTTGCTCGCCAGGTTTCGAGAGGGTGCGTTTCTGGATGAGGTATCGAATATATTGCTTCCCCCTACTTATACCTCCCGAGGAGATCACGAATGCAAAATTAGGGAGATTAGAGCGCGCACGGAGGCTTTCAGACAGTCGTTCTTCCCGCGAACCATACGCGACTGGAACAGGAAAGGGAGTTAATGACAGTGGCACGTAAAGTGCCCTCCGCCACACACCGTTGGGTGGCTTGCGGAGAATAAATGTAGATGTAGAGTATAAATGTAGATGTAGATGTAGAATTCGACTACATTCCATTATCCTCGTTTTGCTTTTGTTGATGTTCATCTTATATCCTCCTTTCAAGACACTGTCCATTCCGTTCAACAGCTCTTCCAAGTCCTTTGCTGTCTCTGACAGAATTACAATGTCATCGGCGAACCTCAAAGTTTTTATTTCTTCTCCATGGACTTTAATACCTATCCTTGATAATATATGGCAAATATTTATTAGAGAATTCCATAATTTACAAAGGTAGCTGCGTTTGGAGCAAACTGTAACCATATTGCCGAGAGAGTAAATTCCATCGCAACGTGCGTTATGATTTAAACACTAAAATTGTTACTGGGTGGTAGCTATAAGCTGGGTCATATACGATGGCTCTTCTTACATTGATAGTTCCAAAATCCAGGCTGTCTTTTAGGTCAGATTGAGACGAACAAAAATTTATTGCCCCAATTGAAATTCAAAGTGGACACTACTTCTCCAAAGACTCAACACTGTAGGTTCGCAAACGACATGTTACAAACTAGTACTTGACTGATATTTCAGTATACGTCCTACTAAACATTTCCCTATTTGGGAAACATTGTAGTTATTACTTTTCATTTTGGTTTCCCCTCTTCCCTCAATTTTTAACAACCCCTGGAACAATATCCCTTTAGGAGTTTCGTATGGTACATGTTCCACATCTGTGCAAAGAGACCTGTTTGGAGGCAATCCGGTCAGGCTGAACGCCTTACACACACTGTCCAGCGAGTGTAGCAAGGTGGAGGATCCCTGCTGTTTAGGGGTGATATTATGTGGGGCCGACGTACGGCGCCTGTGGTCATGGAAGTCGCCGTAACGGCTGTACGATACATGAATGCCATCCTCAGACCGATAGTACAACCATATTGGCAGCATATGCGCGCGGCATTCGTCTTCACGGACGACAATTCGCTCCCCCATCGTGCACATCTTGTGAATGACTTCCTTCAGGAATACGACATCGCTCTACTAGAGTGGCCAGTATGTTCTCCAGAAATGAACCCTGTCGAATGTGCCTCGGATAGATTGAAAAGGGCTGTTTATGGATGACGTGACCGACCAACCCCTCTGAGGAATATACGCCGAATTGCCGTTGAGGAGTGGGACAATCTGGACCAACAATGCCTTGATGAACTTTTGGATAGTATGCCACGATGAATACAGGCATGGATCAATGCAAGAGGACGTGCTACTGGGTATTAGAGGTACCGGTGTGTACAGCAATCTGGACCACCACCTCTAAAGGTATCGCTCTATGGTGGTACAACTTGCAATGTGTGGATTTCAAGAGTAATAAAAAGAGCGGAAATAATGTTTATGTTGATCTTTAGTCCAATTTTCTGTACAGGTTCCGGAACTCTCGGATCCGAGGTGATGCAAAACTTCTCTTGATGTTGTATGTAGAGCAGATAGGAAACTTTGGAGGGGGCGTAGGAAACAACCTATTAACGCGGTACAGGATGGAGCGAAAATACTAGTCTCCTGTCTTCTAAATCTGTTGTAACGCGGTGAGACCCCATGATATACCCTCAGGAAAGGATAGATAGTTTAATTTGTGGAAAGGGGCCAAAGTGAGTGGCTGTCAGTTGCAATCGAACATACTACTTTCTTCATTTGACAATATTACAAGAGCAAAGAAAACATTAAAAAGAGAGCAAGCCACACATTAATTTTAGAGTTTAATTCCCGGATAAATACGCCATTCAATCTCACACCTCAAGGGCAAAACAACTTAAATTTAAAACCGGCTGATGGCCAATCACTTAAGACTCAAAAACAAGAATTTGAATTTGAAAAGGCAGAAGGCCTCACCTTAAAACATTTCTCTAAATTAAGTTGAAGGCCCAAACAATCTCAAGTCCTAAGGGCAAAGGAACTTTAACTTAAAATCGGCTAGAAGTCATACGTAAACAAACAACAAGGACAAATAAGAAAAGGCAATACATCAAACGGCGCTCAGAACTTTCCAACGGTCGGCCTGAAATTCAAACGCTAACGCTCGCTTAGGTGAGACAGGCAGTCGACCCATCAATTCTCAATCCGACAGCAACCCAACCGACAAACAGTCAATGGACCAAGCGACAGGATAACTTCTGCTCCACCCGACCAGCACACAACAGGGAGTTCAATGGAACACGCAGAAGGTATCGGCGCCCACAACGAATTACACATTCAGCTGTCAAACTACACGCCGTGATGGACAGCCACAACACGACGAGGAAAATACACTGCCCGGATTTACGTCAACGGCCAGGGCAGGTAACCGGAACGTTAACAGCCACAAGGCATAAGACTCTGCTGGTGAACTTCAGTTCAAAAATAATCAAGTTAAGTTAAATTCCACAGGAGGGCGGCTAGAATTTCGCGAACTTGAAAACACACGTTGTTGCTCGCGGGAATGTCCCAACAGCCCACAACGATATTCAAACGACACAATATGAATAGTTGGGGTTGGCTGGTAGATTAAGTAAAGACTCAACTTTGGTGTCCGGCATCGGTGAGCCACGGACCTCGTAACAATGGGTACGGCACATCACACTCCGACCGCGCGTGGACGCCACCAGCGGCCCCGGCTAAACTACGCTTCACGGAGACTTCCTCGCTGCTCCACGCCAACCGGCCAACTGCCCGCACACGGCACAGCCGGAAACTGCAGGGTGTTTCAAAAACGACCGGTATATTTGAAACGGCAATAAAAACTAAACGAGCAGTGATAGAAATACACCGTTTGTTGCAATATGCTTGGGACAACAGTACGTTTTCAGGCAGACAAACTTTCGAAATTACAGTAGTTACAATTTTCAACAACAGATGGCGCTGCCGTCTGGGAAACTCTATAGTACGATATTTTCCACATATCCAGCATGCGTAGCAACAATATGGCGTAGTCTCTGAATGAAATTACCCGAAACCTTTGACAACGTGTCTGGCGGAATGGCTTCACATGCAGATGAGATGTACTGCTTCAGCTGTTCAATTGTTTCTGGATTCTGGCTGTACACCTGGTCTTTCAAGTGTCCCCACAGAAAGAAGTCACAGGGGTTCATGTCTGGCGAATAGGGAGGCCAATCCACGCCGCCTCCTGTATGTTTCGGATAGCCCAAAGCAATCACACGATCATCGAAATATTCATTCAGGAAATTAAAGACGTCGGCCGTACGATGTGGCTGGGCACCATCTTGCATAAACCACGAGGTGTTCGCAGTGTCGTCTAAGGCAGTTTGTACCGCTACAAATTCACTAAGAATATCCAGATAGCGTGATGCAGTAATCGTTTCGGATCTGAAAAATGGGCCAATGATTCCTTTGGAAGAAATGGCGGCCCAGACCAGTACTTTTTGAGGATGCAGGGACGATGGGACTGCAACATGGGGCTTTTCGGTTCCCCATATGCGCCAGTTCTGTTTATTGACGAGCCGTCCAGGTAAAAATAAGCTTCGTCAGTAAACCAAATGCTGCCCACATGCATATCGCCGTCATCAATCCTGTGCACTATATCGTTAGCGAATGTCTCTCGTGCAGCAATGGTAGCGGCGCTGAGGGGTTGCCGCGTTTGAATTTTGTATGGATAGAGGTGTAAACTCTGGCGCATGGGACGATACGTGGACGTTGGCGTCATTTGGACAGCAGCTGCAACACGGCGAACGGAAACCCGAGGCGGCTGTTGGATCATCTGCTGCACTAGCTGCGCGTTGCCCTCTGTGGTTGCCGTACGCGGTCGCCCTACCTTTCCAGCACGTTCATCCGTCACGTTCCCAGTCCGTTGAAATTTTTCAAACAGATCCTTTATTGTATCGCTTTTCGGTCCTTTGGTTACATTAAACCTCCGTTGAAAACTTCGTCTTGTTGCAACAACACTGTGTTCTAGGCGGTGGAATTCCAACATCAGAAAAATCCTCTGTTCTAAGGAATAAACCATGTTGTCTACAGCACACTTGCACGTTGTGAACAGTACACGCTTACAGTAGAAAGACGACGTACAGAATGGCGCACCCACAGACTGCGTTGTCTTCTATATCTTTCACATCACTTTCAGCGCCATCTGTTGTTGAAAATTGTAACTACTGTAATTTCGAAAGTTTGTCCGCCTGAAAATGTACTGTTGTCCCAAGCATATTGCAACAAACGGTATATTTCTATCGCTTCTCGTTTAGTTTTTATAGCCGTTTCAAATATACCGGTCATTTTTGAAACACCCTGTAAAAGCTCCAGGCCAACGGGTGCGATACACGCTGCTGCTTGCACTCGCGGAGAGAGAGGATAACAGCATAATCGTGATAACCGTGGGAGACTAAACACAGAGTAGCAACCAAGATTTAATGCAAAGCATAAGAAGAGCCAGCCACGGCTCACGCGGCATCTTCTGTTTGAGCAGTCCGATGTACGAGCTCAAGTTATATTGCAAGGCCCATCTGTATTTTGTGGGTGTGTACTGAATTTCACGTTCACCAAACTTGATGCTGCGCAGTGTGGTAATATTTGGTTAACTATTGCAGTAGTACGGTATAATGGCGAGAAAGTTAAAACAGCTCCAGGACTTGAGACTTTTAACACCAGGAGCCATACATTGAACACGATGGTCTTCCCTCGCGGTAGTGCCACGTGGACGTCCAGACCCCGGTCTCCCTGCAACTGCTGCACATACTCGCGACTACTGCTGCCAGCAATCGTGCACAGTGACTACAGTCCTGCCATGTCTTTCTGGAATGTCGCACAAGGAACATCCAACATCTCGTAACCTTCTTACACGACCTCTTTCAAACTCAGTAAGGAGTTGATAATGGAGTCTTTATCTCCTTATAAGCAGTCCTAACCAACATCAACCCACTACGTTCAGTCTGAACACTCACAACCGTTACAGCGTGTATTTAAAGCAAACCTGATTTGCGTCCTCATAGTGGCGGTACTAACGCCACTCTTATGCGATTTGCGCGAAGTTGAAACAGACGTCATCTTCCAGCTGTAGAAACACGCCTACCAACTTTCGTTTATGTCGTACTACTCCTTCTTGGCCGGCCGCGGTGGTCTAGCGGTTCTAGGCGCGCAGTCCGGAACTGCGCGACTGCTACGGTCGCAGGTTCGAATCCTGCCTCGGGCATGGATGTGTGTGATGTCCTTAGGTTAGTTAGGTTTAAGTAGTTCTAAGTTCTAGGGGACTGATGACCACAGATGTTAAGTCCCATAGCGCTCAGAGCCATTTTTTGAACTCCTTCTTGACGCTGAGACTTTTTCCGTGAGCATATATTGAATAATGTGGGTGAGAAATTGCTGTGTATACTAAACTTTCTTCTGCTGTCTCTTCTCCAGTCCATACCGCGCCTTTGTGTTCAGTGTGTAGATGGCTCAAATGGCTCTGAGCACTAATAGACTTAACATCTGCGGTCATCAATACCCTAGAATTTAGAACTACTTCAACCAAACTAACCTAAGGACATCACACATATCCATGCCTGAAGCAGGATTCAAACCTGCGACCGTAGCGGTCGCGCGGTTCCAGACTGAAGCGCCTAGAACCGCTCGGCCACTGCGGCCGGCAGTGTGTGAATGCTCTCGCCAGTCTAGCCTCTTTTACCTAAAAATTCATAAAATTTTGTCACATTGCACTCTACAAAACGGTTTTCAGAAGTCTACATAAACCACATTTATTTCTCTGTTCTGTTGGATGTACCTATCTCCTATTCTTCTTAATATTCCTATTAACTCTCTTCTTTCCCTTCCACTTGTGAAATCACATGTTTCTTCATCTATTAAGCTGTCTGTTTTTGCATATGTTTGCCATTTCAACTCTCGTAGTAACACTTTCTATGGATGTCGTGTCTGGATGAGACTCACGAATTCTTCCCATTTCTAGGTGTTTTCCTTTTTTCTGCGGGTATCATTAGCAATATTAAACAGTAGGTGTTCAAAAAAATGTTCAAATGTGTGTGAAATCTTATGCGACTTAACTCCTAAGGTCATCAGTCCCTAAGCTTACACACTACTTGACCTGAATTATCCTAAGGACAAACACACACACCCACGCCCGAGGGAGGACTCGAACCTCCGCCGGGACCAGCCGCACAGTCCATGACTGCAGCGCCCTAGACCGCTCGGCTAATTCCGCGCGGCAGTAGGTGTTCTCCTATTTGATATTTTCCCTCTTGACCAGTGAATTCAGAACTGTGCCTAGTAATTGTTTACATTTTAGGCAGTTTTGAAGCCAATTACCCAGATGATGTAACTTCTCGAAATGAATGCAGCAGTGTATAGAGAAGTGTGAAAATGTTTGAAATGAAGTTAAAGGCAAAATATAAAAATATTATTATTCTCATGTACATAATTGGTGAAAAATTATTGCACATAATTTTAAAAAGATTCTGAGTGTGTGTGATTAATCTGAGGTCGTGGAAGGCCAGTTCGTATTCAAATACACCTCGCAGGCATGCCGGCAAAAGCGGCTATTATATCGAACAGGAGGGCAACTATTGTCTCGAGACCTCTTTGTATTTTTCATTCTGAGGCCTCACCCGTGAAATTGAGACGTTACCCCTCAAAGAAAAGTGCGCACCACAAGGCGTGCCATTGGTTTTTATTCCGGAGAACAATGGCCGCTAAGAAGAGGGTTGGCTTGTTGGCTGATTTCGCTCCCTGGCCGTTTCCAGCTCATTACTCGCGTTAGCAGCGGGAGGAAACCGCAGGGCAACACTGGCGGCAGCGCGCACGCGAATTACTCGCTCCCTCAGGGGGAGTGGTTTGACGCCAGCGGTGGAGGGAGGGGGGGGAGGGAGGGGAGGTCAGGAATGTGCCACGAAAGAAGCTGGGGCGTACCTCCACGGCCCCACTGCGCTTACCTCCATTTACATTTCTAGCTCGTGCTCCATAACTTTGCTGCGAGGTTAGTGTCGACCAGTTCGTGGACAAAGTCCCAAGCGCTGCGAGTTTCGCAGGTAATGAACGTTTCTATGATAATCCCATTCAAAACACAGAACTCGAAATCCGTTATGTAAATGTGGTACTGCGCCTCGTCGCCACGGAGGCCGTTACAAAACATTAATTTGACTCTTCACTCAGAGCAAGTTAGCGCTCTTCTCTCGAAACTCCAGATGTTTATATGCTCATTTCAGCGCTTCTGAAATGTGATGACGTAGCAAAGCAAGTGCCACTCAAGTGGAATATGGAACACAGCGCAAGGAGGGAAAAGAAGCAGCTGTTACAAGTCAGATTTCAGTCAGATGTAGTTAGTGCTGAAAAGGACAGAGGAAAAGAAGTTCGCCGGCCTGAGTGGCCGTGCGGTTCTAGGCGCTGCAGTCTGGAACCGAGCGACCGCTACGGTCGCAGGTTCGAATCCTGCCTCGGGCGTGGATGTGTTTGATGTCCTTAGGTTAGTTAGGTTTAAGTAGTTCTGGGTTCTAGGGGACTGATGACCTCAGATGTTGAGTCCCATAGTGCTCAGAGCCATTTGAACCATTTATTAAAAAATGCAAAGTCACCTTGTGCGTCGAGCGAGCAGGTTGTCGTGAACTTTCGCCTGTGCCGTAGCGCCGCTTGTGTCGAAGCTACTCATTCTTGTTGGTATTTCGGCCGGAGTCACATCGTAGTTGTGTAGCGGAGTTTGTTGTGGTTTTCCTCTTGGCGGCGGTGTTTTCTGCCCGCGTCATGGTGTCTGTCGAGTCTCCTAAATCTGTTCCTCGTCGAGCTACTGTTCGTTTCAATTTTGATAAGAGTATGCGTCGTGTTCAACCCGGCGCCTTAGAAATTCGCGATTGGTTGGCTGATGTTATCCATGTTACACCTGATCAGGTACATACTGCTTACTTTGATTCTGATTTGTATGCATTCTTTGTGAAGTTTTATGATCCTGTCCAAGGAGAACGGCTTCTCTCTCGGGTTGGTTCTAAGGTGCTGTTTACACATCGAGATGGTTCCGATATTCAAATCTTCCTTGAAAATGCGGTACTCGAGTATACTCCTGGTAGAACTTTCCTCCAGAAGTGGACGATTCATTTCTTAAAACAGCGTTGCTTCCGTTTGGAGTAGTACGGCATATCCGATGGGAAAGCTGGTCAGCACAACATCGCTTCCAGTGTTATAATGGTATCCGGACTGTGGACATGTGCGTTAAAAATCATATTCCTACCCACTTAACTGTTTCTGGTTACCGAATCCATGTTACGTATGCAGGGCAAAAAGGATCATGTTTTCTCTGTAACAAAAGCGGTCATCTCAGATCTGATTGTCCGCTCCGTACTACTGATCTGACGTCGTCTTATGAAAAACGACTTCCTTTATCGTTAGCAGACATAGTAACTTCGCAGTCAGCTGTCAGTCAGACTCCAGATTTAAGCGATGTAAGGGCAATATTACCCCCTACTCCTCACGAATTTCCACCGTTACCGACGCGGCCTCTGTCCGTGATGGGACGACGGCTCCCGCAGCGCAAGTCAAACGTCGGCGGACTGAGGACGGTACAGATTTCCAGGACGCCCCACTCCAGTCTCGTTCTTCTGACACGGCGTTGACAGGGAGTGCACCTTCTGGCTGTAATGAGTTGTCTACTGATGTTAATTGTGATTCCAGTATTACCAGAGAGGATGTAGCTGCTTCTGTTGATGTTGAAATGTGCGTTGAATCTGCGTCCCCCATTTCACCCGTCGACGTGACGGTTCCCGTGAGTTCCGTTGTTCTCGCAGAGACGTCGCCTGCTGGCCAGTCTTTACAGTGTTCCAGGGATATACCACCCCTCCTTTACGCTGAGACGGTAGAGCAACAGGATTCTACGGGTTCTCTTCCTGATGTTCAGGAGATGCCACCCGATAACGGCACTGCATTACCTGTCACTTCTGTACCTGATGTTGCTGTTGGTCGTTCTGAGTTGTGCTCCCCGATTTTCGATAAGTGCGGTAGCGATGGCTCCTCTATCAAATCGGAGTTTGACGTGACCCCAACCCCTCCACATCAAGAGTGTATGTCTTCACGGAGTGGTGTGAAACAGCGTTTTCAACCTGCACGTGCCGCGGCGCGTCGTAAAAAGAAAAACGAGGATTTCTCGGCGTCAGGTGGGGAGGACTAGAATTATACCTTCTTTCCCCCGCCTCCGAACTTTGAGGAGAGACGGACGTGATAGTGCTTTTTCCTTAATGTTGTTTTATTGACCTTATATATGTTAACGGATGCAGGCGTCTACATTTCTAACCCTCAATTTAATAGGATACGTTCCCAATTACGGCTTGCTGCGTTACTCCAGTTTATTTACGATTCCCAAGCTGATATCGTGTGTTTACAAGAGGTATTATTTGATGTGTTTAGTCTTCCTGGATATTCTATGTTTTTCAATGTCGCGCCTGAAAATTCAACCGTTATGGCTTTGCTTTATCGCGATGCAATCCCGCTGACTGACTTCGAAACGCTAGATGATGGTCGCGGTATAGGCTGTAGTTTTTATAACCTCACCTTAATTTTTCTTTACGCTCTGTCTGGATCCAGTCGTTCATCCGATCGCGCGCTGTTTTATAAGGAAGAAGTTGTTTATTTACTCCGACGGAACCCGCTCAAAGTTTTGTTAGGGGGCGATTTTAACTGCGTCTTAGGCCGTGTAGATCAGACCCCCAATTATACATTTTGTCGTGAACTTAATAATATGGTGACGTCCTTCCATCTCCAGGATGCTTGGGTTTGCAGATATCCCACATTGGTGCGGTTTACGTTTTCTACAGCTACTTCAAGTAGCCGAGTGGACCGCTTTTATTTATCTGCCCCCCCCCCCCCCGCCCTAAGTAGTCAGCTTCTATCGATTGATGTACTTGCCGGCCGAAGTGGCCGAGCGGTTCTGGGCGCTACAGTCTGGAGCCGGGCGACCGCTACGGTCGCAGGTTCGAATCCTGCCTCGGGCATGGATGTGTGTGATGTCCTTAGGTTAGTTGGGTTTAAGTAGTTCTAAGTTCTAGGGGACTTATGATCTCAGCAGTCGAGTCCCATAGTGCTCAGAGACATTTGATTGATGTGATTCCTGCGTTTCACTGATCACTGTGCTGTTTCAATGACTTTTCACCACGTCCCGCAGCGGTCCATCATTCGCACCCTCTATGGAAGCTAAACACTACATCTCACGGACCTATCTTTGGAAGGCATCATCGCAGACGTTTGGCGGCGGACAACCCAGTCCCAGACGCATTATTCCTCACTTCTAGAATGGTGGGTTACCTTTGCTAAACCCTGGATTCGAAATACACTCAAGCATTTTAGCGCTGAAAAAGCGGCTGAAATAAGGCGCTCTAGGGAATTTTATTATGCAGTCCTTCGCGATCTTTACGATAATGCTCGTAATGCCCCCTTGAGGGTCGTCGACGTCCGCCGTGTGAAGGCACAACTTCTCCAACTCAAACGTAGGAAAATGATGGTGTCCCACTGCGTTCCCAGCCTCGTTCAATCGTACAGGATGAGTTGACCTCTATCTTCTTCTCCGGCTTCACAAGCGATCTCAAAGGACGTGTCTTTCTACCATTCGTTCTCTAGATGGGAGTGAGCGGTCCTCCCAATCTGATATCATGCGTGAACTCTACCAGTACTACTCCGAGCTTTATTCTGAAGTGGATTCAGACGGTCCACCGTCTGTTGATTTCACCTCCCTCCTTGATCGTGTTGTTACACCAGCTCTCCAGGAAGAGATTTTCTCTGTATTCCATCGCGATGATATACTTGATATTGTGGCTCGTTCTCCCTCCCACAAATCACCTGGCCCCGATGGCCTTCCCAAAGAATTTTATATTCGATTTTGGCCCCTAATAGGAGATACGATAACTTCCATGGTGAATGAAGTGTTCCACGGAAGCCTTCTCCCGCCCAGCTTTAAGGTTGCTAAAATTATCCTGGTCTCCAAAAAGCCGATACGTTTGTGTGTGGATCAGGTCCGCCCGATAGCCCTCTTCAACTATGATTATAAAATAGTGGCGCGAGCGGTAAATAACCGACTATCGGTATTGTTGACTACCATCATCGCGAGCCATCAAAGTTGTCTTCCGGTTCGTGCTCTCCTGACTCCCGTTGCTGAATTCGTGATTTAATCTCGATTGCTTCCACCATTTCCGCGCCAAGCGCTTTGCTTTTCATTGATTTTCACCAAGCGTTCGAACCCGTTAATCATGGATTCCTTATGCGAGTATTGACGACTGTTGGTTTTAACGATGCTGCACGACGGCTGTTTAGCTCTCTAATCACTGGTATTCGGGGGTCCATTGACATAAATGGCCGTCTTACTTCCCCTATCGCGGTATGTCAGGGTGTCCTTCAAGGGAGTCCATTATCTATGTCGCTCTACGTGCTGTTTCTGGAACCATTATTGCGAACCATAGCTGCTTGTTTGAGTGGCTGGTCGATGCTGGGAGAAAGGTTTACCGTTCGTGCATATGTTGATGACGTTATGATACTTCTCCGTACCGATAATGATATACCACTGCTGAAGGAAGTTTTGGATTCCTTTTGTCATCTTACGGGAGCGCGGGTTAATGACCAGAAATGTTGTTTACTCAGTTTGCCAGGATTTGACGCTGTTGAAATTCCATGGGCTTTGAAGGTCACCCGATATCGATCTTTGGGTGTTTAATTGACAGTTCTCTGCTACAGATGGCTACAATAAACTGGAAGTCTGTCACGGATAAGACTCAGGGTGCAATCATTGAACACGAGCGTCGCACCCTCTCACTTCTTCATCAAGTTCGGGCCATGGAAACGTATGTGTTAAGTAAGGTTTATTTGATTGCACAAATCTTTCCACTTCCTGCGATGATGTACCGCAAGTTGCAAAGTTTAACTGGCAGGTTTATCTGCCGCCACTCTGTATGTCGCGTGCGTTATGGTGTCATGACGCGGCCCCGTTTGCTGAGTCGTTTGCTCAATCGGTGGTGGAGCATTTGGGCACCAAAGGCGAAGATCGCAAGTTCGAGTCTCGGTCCGGTACATAGTTTTAATCTGTCAGGAAGTATTTTACCTACTTTGTTTAACATGTTGTTGTTGTTGTTGTTGTTGTGGTCTTCAGTCCTGAGACTGGTTTTCTGTTGTACTGTGTAAAGGCTTATATTTAAAGCCTTTCTTTTATTCGCTTTCATCCGAAGAATTAACTAGAATTTTCCTTAATATGGCTTTTAGCCGGAATTTGTAAATGCTTGGCTTTTAAAGAATTTCCTTAGTTGATCTGAAATATTATTTCGGCCTAAAGGCACTGTAATTTTACTTGAGTAAGGCCTTCAGCCATTACTCTAAATCCTGGTGTTTTAAAAGCAATCATTTAAAATTATTCTGGAAAAGTTACTTGGGCCCTCAACCGTGAATTGATCTTTGTTGTTTTAAGGAGAAAATTGTGCATTGGTTTGAGGAATAAAGTTGTGTGTGTTCTTGTATAACTAACAGTAATTTACCTTGGCCCCTTCCCACAACCTGATCCACTCTTTCCTCCGAAACCAGATTACAAATATCACATAATTTACACTTGTATTACAAAAATGAAGATTCGAGCCAGAGTCCAGCCATCGCCTCATGTACGTTCGTGTTTGAAGTTCGAACGCTAACCACTCTTCTTTGTTTTGCATTTTGTTCGTTACTGTTCGTTGTATTTGGTCGTAGCGGACATCACGTGCCATCCGTTGAAGGACGTTTTGATGCATTCACTCAGTATTTTTTTTATTACAGAGGCCAGCCACCTCTTGGCCGAACACGCTGAGCTACCGTGCCGGCGATCAGTCGGCCACCATGAATTCTAATGTCCAGCACCTACGCACATATTCATCCGTAACAAAATTTCGCTTGCGATTTTCTCGGAATTGCCAGAGTACTTCATCTTTCTACTTGCATTTTATGTTGTTTTAATGGCCTACTAAAGGTGTACAAAGTTTGAGGTGAATCCGTGATCCCGGCGTAGTAGCCTCCCCTTGTTGGATGTGGTACATGTATTTATTATTTGTTCTTAAATCACGTCATACAACAATGAAGATTAATGTTATACCGATAAAACACTATTGTTAATAATCTGAAACTTTTACATCCGCTGCAACGCGGGAACTAGTAGTCCTCGAAAAAATATGTATAGGACCTTCTTTTGTAGGAAATTTAATGTAGTTGAATTTTGTATTGGGAAATATTTTTATTAAAAACCACAGTTTTCCAGTTACTCAAGAAAAACATTAAAAAGTTACCTTTAAACTCTCCACCCCTACGTTCAGGCTCCATCGATCAGGAATTTTAGGGTGTTGACCATGGCACTCCCTCCTATCACAATACAAAAATTTACAAGTACATGGATCTTTCCCTCTAATTTTCCTTTCTTGCCTGGACTACATTTTACGTCTTTACTAATTTTGTCCCACCATTTAACTTACGCCGGTGGTAAAATTGCATTCCCAACGCGCATATCAAATTTAATGCACATATACTACATTTTAAATGATCTGTAGCGTTAGCTACCAGGTAAAGACAAAATCGCCTGCATGTTTGCTTCTAACTACTTTATTTTACTACAGGAGGGAGAAAGTCTTTAAACGGTGCGTTGGTTTTTGCTATGTGTACGTGAGATTCCACTCTTCTTGTGGTTCATACTTGCTGACGACGCCCAGAGATACATGCAAAGACATCTGTCGTACTCCGTGACGATGAAGACAGCGATGGATACTTATTTCGCATAGATGGTGTGGCGCTTTTCTGGATTTTCTTCGAATATTTAAAAAGTGGTTACTGACGCTCTTGTGTGACAAAATTAGTTCCAATCAAGTAGCTTTTAATCTATGATTTTTGTCATATTTGACTGTAACGATCAATAAGTAGTAATCGTGGGGGGCGCGATCCCTAATTTAGTAAAAAAACACATTTTTCTGCTACTCTTAGTTAATACATCAGCTCCTCTGTGCTCATAAATTACTGGTGGAATTACAACAACTTTCAGCACTTGGAATTACAGTTCCTTACTCTACTTCTGACGAGTACACTCGATTTCCAGAAAATGTCATCCAAATCATTCGTTTGTTACCCTGCTCCTTCGACATTTCTTTAACTATCCCTTCCTCTGATTTTACATAGATAGTAATCTCTCTGAGCATAGCACCACGCCACTCACATAACACATAACCGAATATATCCACATATAAAGCTTACATATAAACAATTTTAAATGTGTTAAACAAGTAACTGAAGATGGTCGAAGTAGAGAGGATATAAAATGTAGAGTGGCAATGGCAAGGAAAGCGTTTCTGAAGAAGAGAACTTTGTTAACATCGAGTGTAGATTTAAATGTCAGGAAGTCGTTTCTGAAAGTATTTGTATGGAGTGTAGCCATGTATGGAAGTGAAAAATGGACAATAAATAGTTTGGACAAGAAGAGAATAGAAGCCTTTGAAATGTGGTGCTACAGAAGAATGCTGAAGATTAGATGGGTGGATCACGTAACTAATGAGGAAGTATTGAATAGGATTGGGGAGAAGAGGAGTTTGTGGCACAACTTGACTACAAGAAGGGATCGGTTGGTAGGACATGTTCTGAGGCATCAAGGGATCACCAATTTAGTATTGGAGGGCAGCGTGCAGGTGTACAAAGTTTGAAATAAATCTGTGATCACAACGTCGTGGCCTCCCCTTGTAAGTGCAGTAGAACCGTATTTATGGGATAAATTATGTCTTGGTGGTTTAACATGGTGGAGAGTGATGGGGATGGGGGGATTGACGGTAGAAATGTGAGGGAAGATGGGTCGCCAGATTATGGACATGCACTTCCCTCCTTTATAGGTCTGCAGATAAAAGACCAAGCAGGCGATCACCACTCTCTTTACTTCACTACGCAAAAAAAAAAAAAAAAAAACCACAGAGTATTTCAGAATCCTATACCGAAACTTCCGCAGTGCAAACACGTCCGGGGGTCGTTTACTTTTCACAAACAGCGTTAACGCTACATGGAATACAGATGTGTGTTACTAATAGTGTTAAAGCAAGAAATGCATATTGAGAGAATCTGCTTAAATCTCTGTAAACTGCTCTACATTTCTAAAGAGAAAATTGATTACTAGTCACCTGTGCGACAGCTGTAGCGTTCTTCTGGGAAAGTCAACTTCCTCAACAAGAGAACTGCTCACTTTTCAGTTTACAGAAGGATTATATCAAGGATTATATCTTCCCAACATTTCCTGTTCAATTCTCTTACGTGAACTGAGAAAATAACTTCACTGAACTCTTGTTTATATAGTGAAATTACCTTCAGTTTATTAAGTGAGTATCCCGCATCTCGTGGTCGTGCGGTAGCGTTCTCGCTTCCCACGCCCGGGTTCCCGGGTTCGATTCCCGGCGGGGTCAGGGATTTTCTCTGCCTCGTGATGGCTGGATGTTGTGTGCTGTCGTTAGGTTAGTTAGGTTTAAGTAGTTCTAAGTTCTAGGGGACTGATGACCATAGATGTTAAGTCCCATAGTGCTCAGAGCCATTTGAACCATATTAAGTGAGTACTTATGTGGGGTTGTTAAGACAGCTGTTATTTAAAAAGGACAAACAGCTGGAGTTGTCAACTGTCTACCACAGTTGAGAGGCTGTCCCAAGTGTAACATGCCGTCACTATGTACTGGTATTCGACAATGTCGATTTCATTGTCTCCACTACCCACGGATGGTAAACTTTTCGCAGCATGAAGGGTATCAAACGCATCACACCAACCCCCAGCTTCTTAACAGGGCCAGAAGCTTAAATTCCCTCTCTCTGCGAGTGAAGTAGGTCACGTAGGTGTTACGCAACTCCAGATACTTTAGTGCAAAGCAAACAGGGCATTACAGCAGATTACTGTTCTAGACGTGAACACAGTCAGTCCCTGTTTTTGTGTGGTCATTGACAATGTAGATCCAGTTCCGTGAACTGTAAGGTAACTTCACAGATATCTTTAGATGTAAGAGATAGAGTTGTTCCGAAACCAGGTCTAATTTTCGGCGTGTAAAACGGATCCTCTCCTTAACAATAGCAGCACCAGCTTTCCTTAAAATCTTTTCATGGCAGTCGATTTCATAAAATGTACTAGCCTGGCAAACTTTGGAACTATGCCATGGTCACGGCATCTTAATAAAAACTTTAAAGAGTTCAGTAACTTCGCACTCAAGTGTCTTAACTTATCCAATCGGCGGACACTTAAAACCATCTCCTCCCCGAAGAGGTACTTGATGTGCATCTTCATATTTTCGCGGCGTGAATACTGATCTATAAAATTTCGGGCATGCAACCATATAAATTTGACTTCTTCTTGTAATATTACGGCTGAATACTGTCCAACATCTCTCCTGGGTAGTACATGTCGTCTGTCCGATGTATGAATGGCCGCACTCCACCAAAGACAGCAACGCTCCTGGGTTCCGTTAAAGATGATTTGGTGCTTCTGAAGCCTGGGGTTTATAAGATCCCCTGTTGAGTGCGGCCGTTCATACATCGGACAGACGACATGTACAGTCCTGGAGAGATGCACAGAGCACCGCAGGTACACCCATCTCTTACAACCTAATAAATCTGCGGTGGCCGAGCACTGTATTGACACTGGGCACTCTATGGTGTACAATAATGTCGAAATTTTAGCCTCAACTTCATCCTTCTGGGACTCAGTAGTGAAGGAAGCAATTGAAATTCGCTCGGCGACGAATTTAATTAACAGAGATAGCGCCTTCAGATTGGACAAATCTTGGAATCCGGCAATTTCTGTAATAAAATCACAAAGACGTCGCGACGATGCAGCTCGCAGTGATACATCGGTATCACCGCGTGGATCGACTGCTGCAGCCATAGATCTATTTCCATGCATATGTCATACGTCTTTGCCGCCGATTAACGTCTCTGGCCCCTTGCGTATCTGTGGCCGCATGTGCAGCGGTGCGGTCCACGGCTTTAAAAGGAGGGAGCAAGGGCTGGAGCGTCAGTCACCTCGGCTCACTCTGAAGAAGTCAAATTTATGCGGCTGCACGCCCGAAATTTTATGGATTACTGGGGGACTGTTAGAAACAACTGACTACCAGTATTAATTTCTAGTCGTCTTTCATAGACAGCAAAACTCGGTTGACAAAATCTTCAGTAAATGATTTGTTTCAAAAATTATCACTGAGCTTGCTTGCATAGATTTTGTGTTAGTATTCTCTACTTCAAAATACCTGCAAACTCACACGGCTTCATTATTACTAGTATTAGTAGTGGTTTGTATTTTATGTGGTATGTATCACTTTCACTTTGCTGCTTGCTGACAATTTGTAGTGTTTTGTTTCTTAGTGTCGACCTTTTAGTGTAATGTGTGGTGTGGACTTCATCGTTATACTGCATGTTATCACGCCGTTGTCATTTGTTTTATTTATTGCGAAATATGTTCGGGTAACCTTCAGAGTGAGAATTACAGAGATTTGGATTTGTTGCGTAATTTGAACTTCGCTCTACGTTCTGTAAGATTTACATAGACAGTTTGAATAAAGATAATTGTTTCATTGACTCACGTGATATGGGGGCTCGCGTTGAAATTCATATGTTAACAGGATATAGTGCTATAAAGCTGGCATGGCAAAAACAAAAGAAAGCAGAATAACCCAGGCAACAACAGCGAAATTAAAGGCATATGTGGCTGTAAGGTAAGTCTATGGAAGGAACAAGGGGAAGAATCTCAGAAAGAAAGTAGATTTGGTGAGGAGAATATTGAACAACTAGAACTTAATGATGATGAGATGTTTGGTCAGCCTATTGTAGGAGACGATGATGAGCAGAGGCACGTTGAGGCACTAGTTAGGATTCGGAATTATGGTACCGGGATTTCACATGTCGGAAAACTCCAGTTTGTATTGACAACGGGCCACCGTGGTGTGTATCAGAAGGCAACAGTCCTACAGGTGCACACAGGCATAAAGTTTTGACCACCCTGAGTCAAAATGGTAGAGTTCAGGAGATCCACTGAAAGTTTAGATGGACAGAGTTTAGGTGCTGGTGTGTCGAACATTCTCAAGTATCGTTACCGTATAAATCGAAGTGGAGAAGAAACTTGTAACCCTATCAAAATGCTTAGTAACGACAGTACCAAACTACATAATGAGATCAAAAAGGTCAGTACCGTCTGTACCGAACTCAAGGGTGAGATGCAGAACGTCAGACAATGGACAAGTAAATGTAAATGTAAATGTCGTGTGACTAGGGCCTCCGGTGGGGTAGACCGTTCGCCGCGTGCAAGTCTTTCTATTTGACGCCACTTCGGCGACTTGCGCGTCGATGGGGATGAAGTGTTGATGATTGGGACAACACAACACCAAGTCCCCGAGCGGAGAAAATCTCCGACCCAGCCGGGAATCGAACCCTGGCCCTTAGGACTGACATTCTGTCGCGCTGACCATTCAGCCACTGGGGTCGGACACAAGCAAAGGTAAGGACGAGATACAAGCACTGTGCACAAGGCTCACTTTGCACGAGGCTCGTGTGGGATATTGCTGAAGCAAAGAACACCGCAAATGAAGCAAAATAATTGCACGTGGACGTAAACATATTGCTCGTGAAACGCTCGAGAGAGCACGCAGTGCTACTAAAGTGCGTGTCATTTATGTTGGTGGCCGAGTTTAGGTTTGTTCTGCGCATCTGACGTCACAAAACACAGTCAGCCAACGAACAGAGAACGACGTTGCCACATCTCGACTGCAGTGTAGAGCATGGACGAGAGTCTTTAGGTTTAGAAACGTTCAGTCATAAATAAAGTAATAGAACAAAAGCAATGTCTTGATAGCAGACATTCTTTTATAGAAAGTTTGGAAAAAGCATTCTTTATACCAATTGCTTCATATTCTATTAATTAATTAAACCAAACAAGCAATAAGACTCCTAATTCAGGCGATAGCAAGGAAAGGTGTTTGTATCACTCTCACGAACCGCTTTGTCGCAATAAAGAACAGCGGTAATTGTTTATTTCCTATTCTACTTCGACGAAGCGTGAGTAATTCATAGTCATATCAACAGTGTTTGTCAGTATTTTGCGTGACGTGTTATACTCCTCATGGCGTTATTTAGTCAGACGAGGTGCGTTAGCGTAACGGTTAAGGTGTTGGGCTGCTATGCGAAAGGTCTTGAGTTCAAACGTTGTGGGGTGCTTAATATTTTCATTATTTAAAAACAATATCGAAGTGCCTTACTTCACGAATTATATTCGTTTGAATGCAATTTTTTGAAATTTCTAGTGCTTTGTCTCTTCATTAACCCTTTCGCTGCTGCAGACACGTGCTCGCCGCATTCCGCGCTGTGCGCGATTTT
Source organism: Schistocerca piceifrons (assembly GCF_021461385.2). Taxonomy (NCBI): domain Eukaryota; kingdom Metazoa; phylum Arthropoda; class Insecta; order Orthoptera; family Acrididae; genus Schistocerca; species Schistocerca piceifrons. Next base: position 695,048,145 of record NC_060141.1, read on the forward strand.
GCCAACACTGCACTGCTCGCCTCGCCTGTGCAGACACATGGTGTTCCCACTGCTTTGACAAAAACAATTTGGCCCAAAAATTTGATTTTTACACGTCTTCTTGACTGATACCTTCCCCCCATAGATTTAATTTTGTTTCGATGTTCAACGCAGTTATTTTGCAGCATTAAATGTAGTAAACCATTGCACGAAATTTTGAAGAGTGCAGGCGAGCAGTGCATTGACAAAATCACGCACAGCGCGGAATGCAGGGAGCACGTCTTTGTAGCAGCGAAAGGGTTAATGCGGCCGTGGTGGCTTTACTTCATGAACTGCGCGCTCCCCCCTAAACGTAAGCTTGCGAACTATGCTATACTATGGCGCTGCTTCTATTGGCGCGTGTGTCGTGTGCAACTGGCAACGCAGCAATCTCCCGCGTCTGGGCGGGCATGCGCGAGCCGCCAAGATAAAAGAATTGAACTATAAAGTCGAAAACAATGTGTCACTGGATTCGTCTTGGTTAATCGGTAGTATGTTCTTTCTGGAAAAAGAGCAATGGTAGGGTCAATGCCTTGTTGTCCCATGCATAGAAGGAAAGCAGTCATCTTCCTCATTAGATGCCACACATCTGCACAGGAGTCGCACAAAAGACGATAGGCGTCGTTTCTTCTAACTTTATACATCTAGCATAATAGTCAGCACAGCATATTTAGGGTGTGGAGGCGACATCTGGTGTCTTACCATTAACTACGAGGTACCACATTGTTCGTGTTTCTGTACCAAGGGTGGTATAGTGAATTGTCCGCCATATCATAGGCAATTGATTGGGATGTGCCATGCTTCCAGAGGGTTTGGGGTCATCTGCTTGTGAGCATTAGATAGATGTTGCATGCTGTTGCTGGTCTATCGGCTGGTAGATCTGTCACAACATAGCTATATTCAAGAAAAGACTCTCTGATATTATGAAATCGTTGTCATATGTTCTTCACCATCACCAGTGCAATTCGAAAAGCTGGTACCAGTTCATCTATCAAGAGTCTCAACAGACTCAGATGTTGTCTATCCCACGTTTTCAATATCGCACTTAGGTGAAGCACCCCCATAGGATCGTGTATGTGTACAAGCTTGAAGCCTCCTCTACCAATGGATAGGGACAGGATACGGTGTCAGAGCCTGAAGAATAATCCCACACTGCCGAAGTATTCAAATGCTGACATTATGCATCAAGTGATCGTCTTTGGCAGTGGAAGAATTAGTGTATACTGGGGTGTACATGATGCCAGGGCAACACACTGAATCATGTCTAAGACGCGCAAGCTCTGACACCATTCGGGACGGCTTGGAGCAGCCTCTTGAAGTTAATCACTTCCGTGCATTGTCTGTCATTTGTGAACGTGATCCCCAGACACTTTATACTGTGCCATATCTGGAAGGGTGCAACGCAGTTAGCAGGTAATCCAATTCGAATATTTACGGTGACCGATTTGTCTACCTTCATACGGCTACCTGTAGCAGTGCTGTGACTATTGATCCAATCCAACAGCACAATTGTGTCATTGGCAGTCCACATATTCCTTGCACTGAAATGTGTATCACATATTGTAAGTACTGCCAAGCGTTGGTGAAGCCCACAGAGAAGTGGTTCAAGGGCCAGTGCATATATGATTGTCGATAAGGGACATCCATTTCAGATTGATTTCGTAATAGTGAGAGGCTCTAACAATAGGCCATTACCGAACGCTTTAGAGATGGCTCTGTATAGTAACCCTGTCACTGTGGCGATGCAGGGCTACAAGTACTTAATTTGTGTCAACACTTCGATGATGTAGGTATGTCAACATGCTTTTGCCTGCATTATCGAATCGCAGTATTCACATAGTGATGTCTGGCTGTTGCTATTGCCACCTAGGGATGTCTAGTCAAGTGATACCTTGCAATGCAATATTCTTGTAAGCCATAACGCCATCAATGTGGTAAAAGTTTTAAAATCACAGTTAAGTAGTGTTGGTGGGCAGTAACTTCTGAGTATTTGCCGCCTGAAGGTTTTGGTACTGAGATAATCAGCTCCACTACAAAGGCAGGTGGTAGTGGCAAGTCGAGAGACATTTCTTCACGGCAGCTTTCAGTCCAACACAGAGCCGTCCAGTGTGAAAGGTGGGATAAAACTCCACTGGTTTTTCGTCTGGCCCCAGCGACTTATTCAGCGCCCCCTTGCCTACAGCTTCTACGACTTCGTCCTCGTTAATTTGCTCCAGTAGTATGGCCTCCACTTAATGATGGAGCGTTCCAAAGAGTGTGTGAATAATGTCTTGTAGACCACTCCTCTTGTGTTCTTCTGTGGTGTACAGTCAGGTATAAAGGTCAATGGAAATTTGCTATTTCATTTTGTGTCATCAGATATGTGCCATCCTCTGTGTCAGTGGTATATATTAGGGCTCTGCAGCGCTGCTTTTATTCATTAATGCCATAGTACATTAATGGACATTTGCCCACAACACGATGCAGTGTCCTCGTGTGGATCGCCGCTCCTTCTATGTGAACGCATAAAAGCAATGATTGTTGCTTAGTCGCTGAACAACTACCTGTCGTTCAGGAGAAGGGGCCTGGTTGGTACATTCTCGTAATATCGTGAAACAGAAGTTTGAAGTCTGTCGCCTCCGGTGTGAGTGTTTGCGCCCCAACGCAATCAATGCATGACACATCGCCGGTTTGGTACTTTCCGAACACCAAAGTAATGTCATACGGTAATCCATCGACGTCCTTCACAAAATTACCAAACTTCCTCAATAACCAGCTGTGTTTGAAGGGCGATCGTGCAGAGGCTGGCGGAGTGGCTAGTTGCATATGTATATCTTGTTCAGTCTGCATGGATATGTTCTCATGAACTACTAATTGCAGATCTTGTGCCAATGTTCTCAATTATGGGCGTGGGTTATAGCGTGGGAACTGATCCTTCGGTACCAGCACACAACTGAAGCCGCGTGGTCTGGTCGACTTGTCACGGTTCGCCTGGCTCCCCCTTTCAGAGATTCGATTCCTCTCTCGGGCGTGGCTGTTGGTGTGTGTGTGTCCTCCTAGGAGTAAATTAGTTTAAGTTAGAGTAAGCAGTGTGTAAGTCTAGGGACCGATGACCTCAGCAGTTTTGTCCCATAAGCTTCTATGGGACGAATTAAAAAAAAATTGAAGTCGCCGCCGAGAATGTAATGAGCGTGCCATCCTACAAAGAGTGGGGCTATTTCTTCCGTGAAAAAGTTTGATCATTCTCTTCGTTTGTCTGTGCTTGACGGCACGCAGATTTTGATAAACCGCACACAAACTACTGTGAGAACCATTTCGTGTGCTGACGGTAGACAGGTGGTGTCCTCTGTCGTGATGCCTTCCTTAAGGGGTATCGCTTTGCCACTGCCGGTTTTTGAAGATGGTGACATCAAATTGTCATAACGGTAGAGGGGTAGGATTTTGTCGATCTACATTTTCAATAAAAGAGCAATATACAGTGTGTATCATAATTAATGGCGTAAACGCATACAGTTGGAAGTACACGATACTAGAAGCAAAAACGTCTGAGTAAACATAGGCTCGAAAATGAGTACCTTAAGAGCTGCGAGCAGTTTTTCATCTTTAATACTGTGGAACAAATCTCTTCGACTGCAAGCTCTTTGCTTTCCATATTTTGGGAAGTGGCAGTGTGGACCAAACAAAGAAAGAAATGTCCGGTAAACATGTACTCTAAAATGCATACGTTAAGAGCTATGAGCACTTTTTCCTTCTAATGAACAAATGCTCATAGGTCTTAACGTATGCATTTTAGAGCACATGTTTACTGAACTTTTTTCCCCTTTTGGTCCATACTGCCACTTCCCAAAATATGGAAAGCACCCTGTACACTATATTTATCTGTCACATGTAGCATATATTTTAATAAGGTCGTCTTGATCCGTGATAGGCCATAGAGCAGAAAAATGAGCACACTTTACCACTTACCGACTTCTGGATGGGGTGCATCAGGTGCGCAAAGACTTTACTAAACATGTCCCATCCTATTTTAACATCAGCAGATGCCGTGCCAACGTAATTTACGACGGCCAGCCGGAGACCCGTTCAGGATGCAGGCAAGAGTGACATTTCATATGAAGCTGTATGCAGTGTCACATCACGCAAGTGCCCACAGGGGAGGAGAAGATGTAGCCCCATCTGATGGTGCTCCCATTGACATACACGGGGCCCTTCATTCTATTCCGTCTGATCATCGTCCATAGATGCATCGCATTCAGCCGACTCTGAGCAGCCTCTGATGCGGCAGTAGGGCCTACAGACAGATATTCTGCACTGCCCAAGCATCCTCCCCACACCTCCCCCTAACATCGATCTTGCAATGCAAAAGGGGGAATGGTCCTGTAGGAGAGGTTGGCCGCCACAGATTTGGTGGTGAGAATCGACGTTTTTGACCACAATGGTAACAACTCCAGTCGATGCCACATCCGACACTCATATCCAAAAACAACGGGCTGCAAAGTGATAGAAGAAACATCGACTGGCTCCAACTGATACCTGCTGTACAGTATCAACAGAAGATCAAGATCTTGACAGTGGCCGCTATCCCCAACATGAAGATATCATAGTCGGTTCCCTTGATAAGATTCGATCGGCAGTGGATTTGGAAGAGGCCTCTCGCAGTACCATGCTTATGGATGATGAACAGTGGATGGATTCAGTACCTGAGCTTGTCACACACGCTCTGCAACCTTCATCCACCACGTTTATTCTGAGGGATAGCACAAGTTTGACTGCCAACAATGTCTCTGTGGCATCTGATACTACTTGCTAAAGCTACTGCAGTTGCATCACATCAAAACATTTAAATGCTAATGGTTATAGGAGGGAACCCATTTCTGATAGTGGGACCTTCTTTAGGTCTCTCACCTCCCCCTCTCCCAATACCCCTTCCCCGTGCCAGGCCACAGACTGGTACCATCAACAAGAATACCATCAGTTCGGAGGACAAGCTGCAGATGTCATGTTGTGGGCAGCAGATCCAACGTTGCACTTTTCCAGGAAGTGCGCCACAACCAGTTCCTATTTATTCGCGGATACGAAGTTTATAAGGGGCCATGCATGGATAATGTCAGCGGTATGGTCATTCTTGTGAAGTAAGGCATCATGATCGATGGTGCGCTCTATCTCACGTCATCGCGAGGACTTGCTACAACATATCAAGGTGTCAGGATTGTGAAGGTGTAGCGTATACCCCCTCTGGTATGGATAGAGGAGAGACCATTCGAAATTTTATGCAAAAGAGATCGTGCCCTTATTCGTAGAATATTACGATCATATCATCGATCGAATTCGATTGTGTCCTGTCACCTCAGGATTAAAAACCATACTTTAACCAGTGCAGGGAACTGCAACACCTCGCGCAAGACCTTCTCCTTGTCGATACCTTGTGGAGTATTCACGACAACAAACAGGAACACACATATGTTACTAGTAGTGGTGTACATGTTCCGCTTTTAACCCGCCCATGCTTGCCCGGTGGCCAGGCGGGCAGGCAGCCGCACGTTGTCAACAGAACGGGCAGGCTACTTCACTCCCAGCCAAGCCAAGCAGAACCCAACCCGGGCAGGCTGCGAGAAACTTGCTTGCCTGCCCTTATTACTGGTGAGCTGCGCTACGCAGCCGTTTAGTCTGCGCGCGTCATTGTCTATTATGAACGATAATTAAAAGTTTTTACTTTACCTGGGCACCAAAAGACAAACCCGACATATATATATATATATATTAATTTCAGGTCAAAAAATATTGGCTTTTATTGGTATATTCTTCCTTTGCGCGTATATTTCGGGCTTATTATCTATATGAATAAAAATGAATTGTCAAATGTGTTGATAAGCGTAAAACTCGAGAACGGCAGGACCAATTCGGCAATTTCTTTTTTTTTATGCTGTGCTCGTAATTCTCAGGACAAGGTTTTTATGATAAAATTTTTGGAAAATCGACCGAAAAATTGGAAAATTTGAGAAGAAGTGAAAGTGCGTTTTTATGGTGTACGTGTGTTTGTATTGCATACAATCTTGATGAAATTTTGCACACTATACCTTAAAACCAAGAGGAAGGTCACAGTCTACATAAAATTTCGTATGGTGCATGGCAGAGGTTACTTTACCTGACGGAATCCGACAAATTGTACGTTTTTATTCCGATCTTGATGAAATTTGGCACACTTGATATTCAAAGCAGGATGAAGAGCGCTGTCTGCTTAAATCACTGTGTTGCCAAAGGTAAACCAGCCACGTCTTTGTAATGGCACCCGGCTTGCAGTGAAGAAATGAAAGAACAACATAATCGAAGCCACAATTTTAAAAGGAAAGTGCAAAGGTGAAGACAGATTGATTCCACGTATCACTATGATTCCGACCGACATGCCATTCGACTTTAAACGGTTATAATTTCCAGTGCAGCTTGCATTTGTCATGTCGATAGATAAATCGCAAGAGCAGTAGTTATATGTTTGTGGCATCAATCTTGAAAATCATGTTTTTCACATGGTCATTTGTATGTCGCATATTCCCCTGTCGGCACGCCTTCAACATCATTTGTTTACGCACCAGAAAACAAAACTATCAATGCTGCGTATCAAAAAGTATTACAATAAATGCTACCTAGCAATAAACTTTGACGCTGCTTCACTGATCACCACAAAAGTTGACAGATATATATGAGTTCTCATGAACTGAGGTGGTGGAGTCCAACACAGACAGGACGAGGAGAGGGATAGAGGGTAAGGGGAGATGGGCCAAGGGATGGGGGGTTGGGGAGGTGAACAGAGAGATAGTGGGAGAGGAATAAATGGATGGAGAGAAAATAGGGGAGGGAAGATGGACTACGAGAGTATGGAATAAATAAATGCCCAGGCAACCACGGGTTTTCAGCTAGTTATCAAATATAAAAGGATTTCTTCGAGACTTCACAATCTCTCAATACTGGATATTCTCAATTCGAACCACCATCAGATCACGTCTCAAACAGGTTTGTGTAGCAAGCAGAACAATCACTGAAAATGGCGCTCCTTTGTACACTAAAAGCTACAGATAACCACCAGGGGCATAGATAGCGGGGAGGGGGAGGGGGCAGGGGTTCCCCCCTCCCCCGCCCCAGAGCCCATGAACATAGTGTTTTTTTGTTTTAGTGGAATGCAATGCAGTCTGCGTTGCAGTTTTCAACACTGAAACGGATGGATATTTGTACTAAAGAAGTGAACCTCCACCCCCCAAAAAGAAGATTGGTCCACTCCCCAGAAGAATAAAATATCTACGCCCATGATAACCACTGAACTGCAATGAGAACCAAATTAAGATTTTGGAAGTCTAGATTCTTTTACTTTAGTATGTTTCAGCCAAGTATGACACAAATTATATAAATATTTAACTACCTTTCCAGGATGTATTTTACTGGTTCTGTGAATTCATTCGAAGTTGGCAAAATCATTCTAAATTGCCAAAATGCATTTTAACAAAATAGAAGCACTTGTTTCGTATCCAGTTCGTCTAAAAGCTATAGTACTGGGAATACAATGGCGACTCTGAGCCATTTTTCGCTGCGCCTACGTTTGTGTCATGAGAGTCCACACTTGTAGTCAAGGTCTGAGTGATGAGGGACCATAGTTCGGACCTCATGATGCAAACTTAGACGACAAGTGTTTACTTGCATGATGCAAACCTAAACGACGACTGTAGACCCACATAACACAGACCTAAGTACGAGTCTGAATCCTAATGACGCAGACGCAGACGCTGTGGAGAGTGGCTCAGTTTTTCCATTATATTCCTGCTACAATACATTCGTGGAAAAAGAAGCTCTTCATTTTAAAAGCGTTTGTAGTGTCTAGAACTTCAGCATCCTGACCCCTTAATATAGAAATACAGGAATAAAATTACATTTAGCAATGTGTGTGGAACTCAACAAAATAAACTGTAATTTAAGCTCATAATGTGTATTGCCTTAATCCACAAATGAATATTTTATTTTGCAGAACACTTTTCAATATAAAATATTTACAAATTTTCCTTCAGTTCTCCTGAAAGTATTATTTAGGCCAAACCAGATACTGCTAAAAATATTTGGCTACTTTTGCAAACATAAGTAACAGAAAATGGTTTACAAACAGTAATAAATGTCACTTGGGAGGATTGAAATCAAAAAGTTTAGCCTAAAATAAAAATGAACCGTATGCATTACAAAATTTCTATCTCAGAAATTGGCGCCCAGAAAGCACAAGAAAGAAAACTGCTCTCTTAATTAGTAAATTAGCACTCAAACTCATAGTTTCCTGTTTAATGTTCTACTGTATTCTTAATGTGTCTGCTGATTAGTGTTTGAATTAATTATGACGAGACCTTTAAGTCTATCTGCATTAAGACGTGATCGTTTTTCGCTAATTAGGTTTCCAGCGCAACTAAAAATTCTCCTACTAGAGGCACTAGTGGCTGGTATATTTAATATTTTTCTTTCCACACACGCAAGTCGAGGAAGTCGTTGGGAGTTATTTTTCCACCACTGTAGAATATCTCCCTCGTTCACACAGTGTTCTTGCAAGTATCTGCTGAGGAGAGACTTCTGCCCAGTCCTCAAATTTCGCCATTTTGTACGGCCCTGGACTTGTTTCTTGCCGGCCGGTGTGGCCGTGCTGTTCTAGGCGCTTCAGTCTGGAACCGCGTGACCACTACGGTCGCAGGTTCGAATCCTGCCTCGGGCATGGATGTGTGTGATGTCCTTAGGTTAGTTAGGTTTAAGTAGTTCTAAGTTCTAGGGGACTGATGACCACAGATGTTAAGTCCCATAGTGCTCAGAGCCATTTGCACCATTTGTTTCTTGGGTGCTGTGATTGGGCACTTGTACTGAAACTATACAGGTTCCAATTAATATTTGCAGAATAATGTGAAGATCGTACTACACATAGTTGAAATTATAATAGCTTTTAGATGAAGCTATCATTTATCGTCCAGTAAAGTCACCAGAGGATCAAAACTAACTGCAGGACGATTTAAATAAGATATATATTTTTGGTTTGAAAATTAGCAGTTGGCAATAAATAATGAAAAGAGCGAGGTTATCCGTGTATGTACTAAACTAAGTCCGTTAAACTTCGTTTACAAGATCAATCAATCAAATCTAAAGGCTGTAGATTCTACTTAATATCTCTGATTATAATTACGACCTAATTAAATAGGAATGGACACACAGAAAATGTTGTAAGCATTTTAATGACAGAACACTCTTTTGGAGCATTCCTACGCAGTTGGAGAGCCTTTTTTGGTACGATTGATGGAGGAGGTCGAAAGAGTCTAAAGAAGGGCAGCTGGTTTGGTATTATCGTGAAACAGGGGAAAGAGCGTCGCGGAAGTTATACAGGAGTTGGGGTGGGAATCATTACAACAATGGCGTTTTTTGACGTGGCGCGATCTATATATGAAATTTCGATCACCAACTTACACCTCCGAATTAGAAGATATATTGTTGAGTCCCATCTACATTGGAAGAAATGACCATCAGAATAAAATACAAGAAAGCAGCGCTCAGACGGAGAGATGTAGGTGTTTTATCCCGCGCGAAATTCGAGAATAGGAGACAAATAAGTTGAAAGTGATTCGATGAACCCTCAACCAAGCACTTGCTTATGACTTGCCGAGTACCCATGTACATTTAGATGAAGAATATATGCATTATCTTAGGAGCTTACTTTCAGCACACATCTGTCGTGCTGCTAGGTAAACATTAATTTTTTCATCCTCGGTTAACTTTCTTAATGTGAGGTAGTTAGGCACCATAAACGTTGCAATTTTATGCAACATACTAACGCACATTTTCTGTTCTAGGAAGGCACCGGCAGCTTGTTTCAAAGGTTTCATGTCCTGAAAATACATTTTATCAACATCCATATTTCACAAGTGGTTCTATAATATTCAGATGGAATAAAATTACAAACCTCTTCATCGTCATCCCGTACAGTACAGTGAGCTTTTAAGGCACAAAACCACGGTAGAACTAAATGTAGGGTTGGCACCTTGTCACCCTCTAGATCAACTGTGGCTTTTTTAAACGGCTTAAGAAATTCTATAAGCTGGCCAGTTATATAGTGGTCATAACTCAGTATCTTATCAGAGAATTCGTTACGTAAGAATTCGTTATGTATGACAGCCTTCACTGAATCAATCTGAGAATGGACTGATACAAGCATGTCAAAATAACTATTCCAACGAGTTGAAACCCACTGCTTTAAAGATGAGTTTAGTCTCACACAGAGACCTCTTCTCTTGATGTAGGAAACCGTAGCCCGCACTGTATTGAAAATGGCTAATATATTTGGAACATTTTCTTTCAAAAACTGTTCGCACAGAACATGTTTCAAGACTGTGTTTATACTATGATCCATGCATGAAAGACGCTGATATATTTCGAGAGCTATGACAATGTTACTGCCCTGGCCTGTGAAAAACGTAATTTTGGTAATGTCTTCACGAGAAACACCCAAAGTTTCTAAGCCATCTTCCAACTCGTTTCGAATATTCGAGCCAGTTTTTGGGCAGTCAGGAAACGCAGAGCACATCAGTACATATTTATTCAAACGCCAGTCTGAATTTGTGTAATGAGTTGTCACGGACATGTAATGCACCCCTTTGTAATTGTCTGTCCATAGATCAATTGTACTGGCACATATACCATAACGAATCGCATGCACTATATCTGGGAGCATTTTGCTGCGCACTTTATCGGGTAAGGTTTGAACTTTCCTAGCTACTGTCACTCGGGAAGGCATAATATATCAACTGAGCCATATTTTTTACCTATTTCGATTCGTGTCCGCCCTAAATTAAGAAATCCTTCTCCCTCTATACTGCTAAATTGTCTCAGGTCCTTAGCACACATTTCGACGCACTTTTCGGCCACTAAATCTTTGTCCTGTTTCAAGATATTTACGGAGTGAGGGAACTGCTTGTCGAATTTGCACACATGTCGTAACATACTCGAGGTTCCCGAATAAGTACTTAAGAGATTTTTACATAGTTTGCATTGAGACACACCTACCGATTTATTTGAAACGGCCTCATAAACACACGAAAACGTTTCCCATGCGGTACTTGTGTTCTGTTTCGTTACCAGCATGTATTCGCCAGTTGAAAATTTTTTTCCATTGTCACTAAAGTTCGACCTATTCATTGTGCTGCCCCCACCGTTGCGATAAATAAACTGCGGGCTAAATACCTGGCTACTCTAGTCACGGTAGCTTGACAGCGCAACCTGTTGCCAGGCGTAGCAAGCTGAGCGGGTCCCGTGAAGCTTGGCAGGCCTGCGGGAACCCAGATAACCCGGGCTTGCGGGAGCCCAAGTCGGCCGCATTACCCACTATGCCTCGGTACACGCGCACTCTTGTGTTTACGTCGCGGCAGGCTGACCTGCATGAATGGTTGCAGAGGAGCTAGGGGCAAGCAGGCTGCAAGGGGAATTTGTACACCTCTAGTTACTAGTCGGCTTGACTTGGTCTATGTCTCCCAGGGACAGTGGATGTGCTTGATTCTTAGATATGGCTGGTGGCCACTTATACATCATCTCCCTACCATGACAGAGGGTGTGGTGAAGCAGAAGCGGAAGGAAGATAAATGTAGCGCTACTTGAAGATCCAGAATTTCAGCAGAGGGTAGAGGAGACCTGGAGAAACTGTGAGAGGTGGTATGCGACATTTCCAGCGGTGGCTTGATTGCACAAAACCTGCACTGTATGTGTGATGAGCTGTGGTAGAGAGACTATCTGTTGGCAATGACACACCATGGAATATCATTTCATGCTAATGTTAGAGATATCTGCCCAACCACTGTCACCAGAAAGTCAAGCTGAGTGTGGGCAATCGCAAGCAAACATCACTACACCGATACGATGTTGTCTCAAGGCCACCGCATGTGTGCCTGCGTAAATAAGATTGGAGTGAGGGTGAACCGCTGGCCAAGCAACACAGTATCCGTGAACACCGAAGATGTCAATGAGCATTGATCCCTGTGCTGGATACGCTGAGTGGACAGTGCCTGATATCCCAAAAGGTTATTGCCCGAGCCTTCTCGGATTATTACTGGGCGTTCCACACCACAGAAGACCAAAATGCTACAGAGACAGATGAAGTCCTCTACTTGTTGCCTCGAACCATTGATGAAGACATGGTAGTTACCGTCGTAGATGTTGGGGCACATTGCCGACGCCTTCTGCAAAGGGGTGTCCAAAACATGGCCTCGCCTAAATGGTCTCCCTACAGAGTTTTATTGTATGTTCTCTGATGTTATGATACCCCAAAGGGTTACAATAAACCAGTAAGTGGTGAACCCTGCTGCGCACATGCCACATTCCTGTGTCGATGGCATCCTTATATTGGTCCCCAAGGAATCTGCTGTGAGGCGGGTTGACCATTACTGACATGAGATGCAGCTCAAAGAGATTGCAAGACCTTAAGCGAATTCTGGCCGCCTATATTGGGAGTGTCCTGCACCAAGTCATCTCTACATATCAGACGTGTCTCAGCGGTAACAGCAACATACGAATGTGATGCAGCAGCTACTGCGATGTCATTGCACTGGGGTAAGTGTGTCGTGTACGAGGGCTGATAGTGTCAGTGGACTTTGACCACACTTTCGATACGGTATGCCACGACCAAGTCGAGAAGGTGCTGTGGCAGGTGGCCTTCTTCCAGTCCTTCACAAACACCGTCTTGTTCCTTCTGCATGGTGTGACTTCACAATTTATGGTCAATGGACGTTTAGCAGGTATGATCACTATCATCCACTCTGTGAGGCAAGGTTGCCCCTTGTCAGTGGTTACGTATGCCATTGCCATGGAGCCACTGTTACATGGACTAAGATTCCAGCTGCAGGTACTTACGTTGAGAGACCGTACCTTCAAATGATAGACGAAATCTAAAGAGCAATTGACTGTATTGCCCAATGCAGCTACAACTGGAAGATGCTTGAACTTGCAGAAGTCATGAATGATGGTCATCAGCAGCAGCCTCCCAAAAGGGAGCCTGGGCCCATACCCACTCCGAGATTTGATCAAATGTTTGGGAGTTATCTTGGCATGCTTTATCTGTAATTGTCTCCTACAAGGCATATTTCCTTGGCAACTTGTTTCGATCTTTGAAGATGGTCCAGTGGGCAGCTTATCTGGGGTACTCCACATGGCTACAGTACTCCCAATGCTGAAGACTTTGGTTGCTTCATCTCTGTGGGAATGATCAGCTAAGTTCGATACAATATACTCAGCCGCCTTATCACAATGGATGGTGTTGGAATGGTCAATGTGCGGATTAAAAGAGCTGCTTTACATGTCGCTACGATGGTGAAGATGTAGAATCACCGCCAGTGCAGCTTCACGGAAACTCTGAAGGTCTGCCACTGCCTCTCATAAACACCAACTGTGGTGGCTCATATTTCGCAGACACTATCTCGCCTTAAGAAGTTTTCTGTGGACTTCAGTTATGTCAACACTGACCTGCCGAGGGAGCAGCTGCAGAAGGCCTGTGATGTTTATTGCCACATGATGTGAGATCATTCCCGAAATCCGACTGAAACACTCTCCCCTTGGTTATTTGGCTGGTGATCTGGCATTCAGTGCATGGCTCCCTTCTCGATTATGACGCCAGAGCAGCCTGGTATGAATCGCCAGAGACTCCTTTCCAAACATTAGGCAAATTCTCCCCAGTGCCGTCTGTGTGATGCGGAACAACACCATCTGGAATGTGGGTCCGCCATGGAGTTGTGGAGGTTGATGGGACTGAAGCTGGCTGTCATTCAGCAAACGACGCCTACAGCGTCGTTCTTATCTCAGATATGCAGATATGACGTTTTATTCACGTACCAAGATGAATGGAGAGGTATGGATCAATGATATGACCATATTGTGATGGTGACAAACATTTTCTCAATGTTTTGGACCTTGATATTGGAGTGATTCACTCATTTACGACGCCACCGGCGCTATCGGCAGGGCGTTGCTAATTACCTGGGTAGTGTCTTCTTTGACTCTCCGCACAGCTGGATGTGCCAGTTAACTTTACATGCATGTCAATTTTACGAAACAGAACCATATGAACCCTTTCTTCGTGAAGACGTGGCCGACCCTAATGGTGGGTTAGAAGGAGCCATGGACATGTTGATCGATGGTAGCAGCTGGTATTGTGTCTAATGTTTGTTTCATCGCAAGAGCGGCCCTTAGTTCTATTCATGCTTTAATTTTGTTTTATGTTTAGTTGGTTCCATTACCCCTAGAAGAGAACCTCTATACGAATAAAGATGTTTTGCTTACCCTATCCTTCTGCTTCACTTACACAAAACAAAATTGGAAGGGGTGGTTCTGGAATGGGAAGATCGAGGCGTCGTGGCCAGGCCTCAGGTTTCGACCGTTGCTCACCCTGCCTCCACCAGCCTGAAACTGACTGCTCTACTTCCTTAAAACAAAAATAGTAAAATAAAATAAAAATAAGTACAAAAATATAAAAAGCTTTAAGTGACCGTTTGCGACAACCGGGAAATTCGGTTTCGAGCCCCGGTCTCTCACAAATTTTCATACATCGCTAAGAGTTAGTACATCTGTACCTAACAGAGATGATGCCTAGGTATTCACACTCACCGAATTCATTTCGAATTAATTTCGGATGGCAGTCAAATGCGTTAATGTCTGTTCATCCAGACATGAAAGTAAGTATAAGTATGAATAAGTTTGCTTACGAACGATAGAAAAATGAAGTTTTCTCCCCTTTTCAACTGTAGGAACAGTGTGTCCGTAGAGTCATTGGCCAAGTTGCGTTAGACAAAAGGCTCCTCATTAACAGCTAAAAACAAAGGGAAGAAGAAGGGTGAGAGACTCACATTTCCCTTGCATATGCCTGTTTGGCTTCTACTTTGTACAGGCTGCTTCTCGACGTAATAATGAATGGCGATAACTGTTCTTTACACAGCAGCAGAGCCATACTCCAGTGGCGATATCATTTTATTCATTGTTATTGTTGCGTGTAGCAACTCGCAACCCGTCTCTCCGGCTCTTCTGAAACTAGTAGGCGTAATCCTCCCCGCTACTCCACTATTCCTCCCACCCTTCCGCGTTTCCCTATCACCCTCTACCTTTGCGGTGGCCGCCTACCGAGGCGTGGCGAACTACAGCTGATGATGAGGCGAAAGGAAACAGAAACAAGTTGAACCACATGAAAGAGACGTCGAGCCTCGTAGTAATGTGAATGGCTGAATATAACGCTCGCAGGAAGGCGGTCACAGAGGAGACGAGCGTCAAATGCTAAGTGGCAGACCCGTTCTCCAGGTACGGCTCCGCTGTCAAGCGCCGCGGCAGCGGGGGGCGGCCGTTGCATAAATTAACACCAGCTTTTAATCTCCGTCGTCGAGGGGAAGATTTAATAAGACGTTTGTGAATGGTTGCTAATTGCAGCGTGTCTCATTACGGGCGCAGGCCCCGGTCAGGGCGCGCTGTGCACACAGATTAGATCGCGCGGCGCAGCGGTGGTGGCCTGCTGCTTAATTAAGAGCGTCCGGTAGGCGGCTTTGCGAATTTTTAATTATTTCTGGCAGGCGGTGCGGAAATCCGCTCTCCTCCTTAGCGGCGGCCGTGGCGGCGCGGCCAGCTGCCGCTGCTGTTTGTTGTTGCCGTTGTTGTACCGCCGGGACGCCGCCTCGCAGCTTAGCTCCACCAGTTTCGCTTCTTTTAATTTTTTATTTTTACGAACCTCACCGTCTTGGACTGCTCCTCCCCTTGGGACAGACTCCTCGCTTCGTTGCTCTCTGTTGTGTATTCTTAAAGACGTTCAAAGGAGAACTGCGGCTTCACAAGACGTGGTTCCAAAACGCGTCAGTTACCTTCTGTCCTCAATCGCTGAATGGGTAACAGTTGTAAGACGTCGTGGTCCCCTGACCTTCATTGCTTACATATTCCGCCCTCAAAGTCATATTCCGCACATCAAGACGCTTCATTCGAATCCAAACTCGATAAGATAAAGTCAATGTTGTATGAATTCATGTAAAAGATATGCAAATAACTAATAAACCGCAAACGCGTACCGAGATTGAAATACTCGAGGCTGGTTTACACACACACATTTCAGACACGACGGTCGCAGGGGCTTTCAGTTCGAGAGAGCAACCACACGCCAGGAGTCCGGTCCCAACGTATCTAAGTCGGCCGGTGACCGCTTGTGGAGCAGACAGCGTTTGCCCGAGTGAAAGGAGGAACGACCCCATGTTCAGCTTAAAAGCAAATTCCGCTACATTGTGTGGGAGCGGCCAGCCTACACATTCTTCACACATAGCACGCAGTTTCAGAGATTTTCACAGGGAGACAGCAAACGCCAAACGCCGATGCTACAGATTTCCGGATTGGTCACATTAAACGAAACGTCGTTCTCCCGTTTTAGAATAGCAATGCTGATTGGCGGACAATATTTCTGACGCCTTGAGCTGAAGGAGTAATGGAAGAGACCGAAAGATATACCCCTTCCTGTCTGGCATGAAGAGGGGCCATTCCGTTGTCGCTCTTGGAGCGAGAACACGTAACGAGAGCGTGCGCGCTCGTATGTGTACTCAAAGAGCGAGGAACAAGTCTCTCCTCAGTACTTCACTGGGAGAGCACCTCTGTCACGAGCGAATCGAAGTGCGACTCTATATTGAGTCCTCGCGATTAAGTGTTGTTCACTATGTTGGCCGCCACACTTATTGTGCCGTGTGAACGGACAGAGTTATAATTAAACGCCGGTGAGCGAATTTTTGAGTGGCATCGCGGTGGACTGCTTATCTGACTGGTGTACCACGCCAATAGTTAGACTAGGGGTGAATAGGAGTCCTTGACTTCATCAGGGCGTAGGGAGAGTTTGATTGGCGAAGGTCAATCCAGACAGAACGAGAGTTATCTTATTTGTCAGCAGCGAGCGGCACAGACAGCAGTCATCACAGCCTATGGTATTGTGCGCTACAGCTCTTGTGAACCCCATATTTCCTCCACAACAGTACACTTCACCGTATTTCACATACAACAGCCTCGACCATACCTAGCAACATTCTAACGGATAATTATTCAAGTTGAGTAGCACAGCTCTCAGCCATTCTGCCAATTCAATAACAATCTTAAACTTTGCATAGAAATTTCATTAGCGAGTTCTATCCTTGAGATGTACCTTCACATTCCGAAAAGAACCAGGAAATAACGTGTTCAGTTCATAACTAAAAGTGCCATTGTCATTTCTCGTAATTTTTGCAAAATAAATAATAATTTTCGTTAGTTTCATGTTTTTCTTACACTAACTAGCACTACTCCAGCACCCAAGTATCCCACTAGTTATTTTTGTGTCATTTCCTTACAGCAGACGACTCCAGAAGATATTTATTGCTGAAAGTTTTTCAGGCATTTCTCTTTAGGACGTTAGGTGCGTCTGTCTGACCTCTATAGTAGTGTGGGGATGGAAAATGCATCTTGCAGGAGCCACAGGGTAAAGGGTACATCTCAGATTAATCAGTTGCGCAGAATGATAGAATAGCACCCACACGCTCACACAGTGTTCCGTTAATTTCTGTTAGCCAATAAGTAATGGTACGTTGTCGTTTTCTTCTTTCTCTCAGTACTCTTGTGTCGTTCAAATCCGCAATCAAATCAATCCCCTAGAATTTGATTTGTTACGAATTTTCCGATTCCTCCTTGATCTACCTGAAGACCTTCCTTAATGGATAACATAGGATAAGGAAAACAAAATTTCTTCAGGAATAACGGCTACAGCGCCCATCAAGTGAAAGAAGAGATTTCTGGGAAATATCAGAATAAGACCACCTACGAAGAGCAGGAAAAGAAACTTGCTTTTCTGCCATTCTGTGGCTCTGTGTCGGGCAAGATAAGCCGCCTGTTGAAAAGACACAAGATCAAATCAATCTTCTGGCCTCCAACGAAAATCCCTCAATTACTGATACCAATTAAAGAGACAGTAGGTCTCAGAACACACCGAGTCTACGAAATACCTTGTGAGTGTGACCAGAAGTACATCGGACAAACAGTGCGAACTGTGGAACAACGCAGGAAAGAATATGAGAGGTATTATCACCTACGCTATCCAGAGAAATCTGCGTCAGATGAACATGCGTTAGAAAACGGTCACCACATAAAATTTGACGATACCTCTGTCGTGGGTCGCACTATCGGCATCTGGGACAGTTTAATAAATTACGTTATTGAAGTAAAAATTACCACAAACACCCTGAATAGAGACGGTGGCTTGCAGCTCAGCGCTGCGTGGGATCCAGCGATCGCGCGGTTGTAAAGAGCACATCGAACGCCGACTCAAAACATGCCCATATATGGCAATGTCACGGGCACCGGTTACCTCACAGCCGGTATCTAGCGTATATAAGGGCGCACCAACAGCCCACTGGCAGTCCTATCACTTGACAATGGGCAAGGAGTGCTTGGCCGAAAGCTCGTGTAGTTTTAAGCAATTGACGCGGTTGGAAACCCGAGAACATTTTATTCAATGTTATCGCCGCGAGACTCTGCATTCATACAACATTTTTTTATTACTTCTTGATAGTAAAAGTAAAATACAATTATTTTTTGGCAACTGTATTCAAATTTTCCCTCACTTTACTGTCTCACGCACAGGTTTATCACAACGTGGCTTCCCTATAATCTATATTACTGACCAGCTAAAACTGTCTCTTTTTTATCCAATATCGGTCTAAAGGCTTCCAGACATTACAGAAATTTGATTTTCGGTATTTCATATACCATAGTTATTTACCAACTTTTATCAAATTAAAACGTTGTTACAATCTACTAAAGTGCTACAATCGTTAAAAGCTTAACACGATAATTCAGGTACTGTATTATAAGAAACTGTGTATATGTCTAGAGGCAATGTAACTTAAACGCACGAATTGTAACGTCCCCTTAGAAAAATTATGAATGTGCTAGTAAACTTTTACATTAGTCGATACAAAGACAGCTGAGTAAAACTGAACGTACTCAGACAGTTCTCTCTTTACTTATTCTGATCATCACTAAACTGACGCACAATATTTTTTAGCGCAGCGCAATCTGACTTTCAATACTCCCTACAAAAGAATGGCCCTGACTAACAATAACCTATACCTTTCATGAATCACTTACCTCACAAAAATCTTCGTTACTCGAACTACTGCAATACAGCGAGCGCCAATACTGCCAGTTAAAAAAAAAGATTCTATCTACTGAAGGCACTAACTACTGATAAGCATAGTTAGCAAATGAAAGATTTTGATAGAGAATAGACAATGAATTTACCTTAATAGCGTTCAAAAGTCATAATATATGTATAATTTCGTGACATCCAACTAAACAAATTTCCTTTTTCTGATGGACACACGTCCACATCGTGCTCACATAGTAATCTCTCAAACCTCTGGAATCTCTCTCCCCACATCCACCACTGCTGGCGGCTCACCTCCAACTGCACAACGCTACGCGCTGTTTACATCCAACTGCGCAACACTACAATAGCGAATATCCCAACAATGAGTCCAACCAGCCACAGACTGCACACAGCACAGACAGCGATTTTCATACAGAGCGCTATGTGGCGTTACCAACATAAAAACCTAAACATCCTACGTACAAAATTACCCAGAATATTTTCATCTAATGTTTAAAAATCAGAACACTTAGCAACTTCCAACAAATTTTGCACATATGTTCGAAAACGTTTGAAGCTTTTTCTCGCTGATACCCCACGTCCCCCACAAAATAGTGCAAACAAAAACGTTTGTCCATTATTAAATATTCCCTGTTGATTTAGTAAAATTTCAACATCAGGCATGACGTATAAATTTATTACTTCATTTCTAATAACTTTATTATACATTTTGTCGGCAGTACAAAAGTATACCGGGTAGGAGACGTTGTGGCCTGAAGTTTCTGATCACCAGTCTTTAAGCCAATATCCTGGATTAAATTCCAAACGTCTCCCCAGTGTCTCATGAAGTGAGGCCATGTAATACCGCTGATGGTGATCCTTTCGTCCTGCTAGGTGCTTCTCGAAAGGCGTAGGTTAATGGGTCAGCACTCCGTTTCGCCCTCTCCCTTCCCTTCAAGCATAACGACACGAGCCTAACACTACACTTTGCAAACACTCATCACAATCACCCATAGGAGACAGATGCACACTTCGTAACAGATCGGAGGGTGTGGACATCAAACCTCCGCTACAGGAATCTTTCCAGACCGGCAGTTTGGGATTATTGCATCTGCTCCTACTGGAATCATACCCTGAGTATGGATCTGACTATTTATTACTGTCCACATATACCACTGAATGACCCTCAATATTTATTCCATGGGTCATGAGATGTTGTTGTTGTTGTGGTCTTCAGTCAAGACACTGGTTTGATACAGCTCTCCATGCTACTCTATCCTGTGCAAGCTTCTTCATCTCCCTGTACCTACTGCAACCTACATCCTTCTGAATCTGCTTTGTGTATTCATCTCTGGGTCTCCCTCTACGATTTTTACTCTCCACGCTGCCCTACAATACTAAATTGCCTCAGAATATGTCCTACCAAGCGATCCCTTCTTCTAGTCAAGTTGTGCCACAAATTTCTCTTCTCCCCAATTATATTCAATACTTCCTCATCAGTTATGTGATCTACCCATCTAATCTTCAACATTTTTCTGTAGCACTGCATTTCAAAAGCTTCTATTCTCTTCTTGTCTAAACTATTTATCGTCCACGTTTCACTTTCATACATGCCTATACTCCATACAAATAGTTTCAGAAACGACTTCCTGACACTTAAATCTATACTAGATGTTAACAAATTTCTCTTCTTCAGAAACGCTTTCCTTGCAGTTGCCAGTCTACATTTTATATCTTCTCTACTTCGACCATCATCAGTTATTTTGCTCCCAAAATACCGAAACTCATTTACTACTTTAAGCGTCTCATTTCCTAATCTAATTCCCGCAGAATCACCCGATTTACTTCGACTACATTCTATTATCCTCGTTTTGCTTTTGTTGATGTTCATCGTATATCCTCCTTTCAAGACACCGTCCATTCTGTTCAGCTGCTCTTGCAGGTCCTTTGCTGTCTCTGACAGAATTACAATGTCATCGGCGAACCTCAAAGTTTTTATTTCTTCTCCATGGATCCTAATCCCTACTCCGAATTTTTCTTTTGTTTCCTTTACTGCTTGCTCAATATACAGATTGAATAACATTGGGGACAGGCTACAACCCTGTCTCACTCACTTCCCAACCACTGCTTCCCTTTCATGCCCCTCGACTCTTATAACTGCCATCTGGTTTCTGTACAAATTGTAAATAGCCTTTCGCTCCCTGTATTTTACTCCTGCCACCTTCAGAATTTGAAAGAGAATATTCCAGTCAACATCGTCAAAAGCTTTCTCTAAGTCTACAAATGCTAGAAACGTAGGTTTGCCATTTCATAATCTATTTTCTAAGATAAGTCGTAGGTTCAGTATTGCCTCACGTGTTCCAACATTTCTACGGAATCCAAAATGATCTTCCCCGCCTTAAACGTTGAGGTGCTTTTGTAATTTAGTATAGCTCTGATCAAGCCGAAACCAAATGTTCTAAAACTAGTCACTGTTTACCAAAAAGGTCTGACATGAACATATAAAAAAGGTTATCACTGTATTGTCTTACCTTCTTTGTTTTTGAGTTTTTCTTTAGCCTGTGGGTTAATAATCCGAAACTAATAAAACAAAAGTGATTAGGTTTTTGTGACTTCAACCACAAAGGTTTTAAATGCTTAACGTCAAATATTTAACACGTTTACTTGTTTGTAAATTGATCAGACGCTTGAATATTTTTTTACATGGGAGTTCGATTTTTTATAGAGCTGGGGGTTATGAGGGGGATAACTAGTTTATAAATTAAGATAAGCAAAAAGCATGTAATTGTTAAGAAAAGTACTTTATTTTTACAAAGCGATAAATGTTTTATAGAATTATGAATACGAAAACGGTTTATTTTACATAGGAATTAAACAGTCATTGGCTCATGTTCTCTTTCCCTCTTCCTTGAGACTCTGGAACAGCTGTTTCTCTCTTAAATTTGGATGAAGTACTTCTTGGAAGAACAGCAGTCTTCCATCGTACTGGCGTTTCAAGTGATTCTGATAGCGCTTCACATGATTTTGGTCTACAGCTACATCTACATCGATTCTCCGCAAGCAGCCTTAAGGCGTTTGGCGGAGTGTATTTGTGATACCAGAGGCTGCTTTCCCATTCCTGATCAGTTCACAAACGGCACTTGGAAAGAATGATTATCAGTTAACCTCGGTATGACATTTAAAATCTCTGTTTTTCTCGTCGT
This sequence comes from Schistocerca piceifrons, assembly GCF_021461385.2. Taxonomy (NCBI): domain Eukaryota; kingdom Metazoa; phylum Arthropoda; class Insecta; order Orthoptera; family Acrididae; genus Schistocerca; species Schistocerca piceifrons. The sequence goes on from NC_060141.1 coordinate 695,070,513, forward strand.
TCAAAAAGTGGCTCTAAATACTATGGGACTTAACATTTGAGGTCATCAGTCCCCTAGACTGAGAACTACTTAAACTTAACTGACCTAAGGACATCACACACATCCATTCCCGATGCAGGTATCGAACCAGAGACCGTAACAGAAGCGCGGTTCCGGACTGAAGCGCCTAGAACCGCTCGGCACAGCGGCCGGCTTTCTCGTCGTCATAATTTCGCGAGACGTGTGTGGGAAAAAGTAGTATGTTTCATGACTCTTCCTGGGACGTTTGCTCTCGAAAATTCATCAATAATTTCTCTATGAGGAACAGCATCTCTGTTGTAGCGACTGCAAGTGAAGTCTGTTATGCATGTTCTACCGCTCTCGCGTCGAGTAGACGGTCCCGGACGAAACGCACAACTCTTCATTATATCTTCCGTATCATTTACATTAACCGTCTTTGGTAAGGTTAGCTGACTAATGCCCACTACACAAGAATTGCTCGAACTGGAGATTTGTAAGCCACTTGTTTCGTCGTGAAATACATTTTCGTATGATTTTACCAATGAATCTCAGTCTCCCATCTGTTGCTACAGCTGTTTGTTCTATATAGACACTCTACAAGAATGAGTCAAAAAGTAATGCGTCTTATATCTTTTTATTTGTCGAGAATTTCAAATGCAACTACGTAGGTTGAAAACCACAATATTGACTAATAATTTATGACTTTTCAATCTCCGCGTATTTCCACAGTTTCAGCCCATCTTTTAACAAGGGCACGTACAGTATTCCATTGTAATAAAACACACGGTCCTGAATCCGAAGCCATTGGCATACAGACGTTTCCAAGGCCTCCTCATCTTCAAAGTGAATTCCAAGATGAGTTCTTTTAGTGGCCTGAATAGATGGAAGCCTGGTGGTGCCATGATAGGGCTATATGGGGGATAGAGCTAGACTTCCCATCCAGTCTTCACAATTCTGCAATGATGTGACAACTCGTGTGTGGTATTGCATTGTCATACAAAAGAAGAATATCCGCCATAAATTTTTCTGGGCGAACTGACTGATACGTGCTTTAAGCTGTTCTAGAGTCCTGACAGTCTGTGCAGCCCTGCTCCAAAAAATCAACTGTAATCACACCCTCTGCATCCCAGAATACTGTAGCCATATTTTATCGCGCTAATCGCACAGTTTTTAACTTTTTCCTCTTCGGTGAGTTTCTGGGATGTCATACCACTGACCGCCTCTTTAATTTGGGTTAAAAAAAAATGAACCCATGTTTCGTCTCTGGTCAAAGTTCTTTCAAGAACCTCCTCTCTCTCCAAACTGAGGCGCTGCAAGAGTTGGTAGGTAATTGTTTTTCTTGCCTCTTCGTACTGGTCTGTTGACATTCGTAATACCCAAGTTGCACACACATTTGAGAATTCCAGTTGTTGAATAATCGTCACCACACTGCGTTCAATGCGGGAGCTACTGCAGCACAAATACTCTGTGGTCATTCGGTGGTCAACGCGAATGGTGTCTTCCACTTGCTGAATATTGTGTGGAGTCAATGTAGTCACCTGCCTGTCGCTTCACGTTTCGTCAGTCAATGGATTTTGCCCTTCAGCTTCATTACTGCCGTGAACTCTTATTCTAATAGCGCTGATATCCACTGTTGCATCACTGTACACATTTTTCAGTCTTTCATGAATGCATCTCCATCGTTGGCCATTTTGAAAGCGACTGCAGTACTGGCACCTGGTGACGCAAGAAGTTACTATTGCAGCAGACTGTAGAAGCAGCCTTGCGGATTACCGTCAGATACAAATTTTTCACTTAACAAACTTAATTTAAGAAGAAAAAAATAGGAGGAATTGACCCCATACTAGGTATTTTATGGTAGTTACTTTTTCCATGATATGTTGCCAATAGTGCAGACGAAGAATAGTAGATCTCTTTGCCTTGTAGCAGCACTACCGTTTGGGATAGCCTAAGTGTTATGAGTACGTGACGTGGAGCAGCGCGTTTAGCAAAACAGAGGCGCACAGCCACATATAAATAGGTGCCGGTTCACTAACAAAGCATTCAAGTGTGGCAGCTTTCCTGGACGGCGGGGCGTGTCACACCACCGGCTACATGCAGCAGCAGATGGTGCACCATCGTTCCAGTCCACGGCGGGTCGCTGGTTCGACCCTCTGAGGCTGATGCGGGGTCTGTAGCCAGCCAGTGGAGGCCACATCATGACTCGATACCGCAGGCAGACTTGTTGACTCCCGACACACGCCGGAGGCATCCTGAGGCGAGGGCCGCAGAATTGGACGTCGGATTGCAGGCGTTTGTTGTCGCCCGTGACCTGAACCACGACGGCGAAGAAGCATGCAGCATGCCTGCGGCTCCCGGCGAGCAGCGCTGAGGTGGCAGGGGCAAAGACTGCTGAGTTGACTGCCGGCACATCCTGACGTCGCCGCCGTACGAGGCCGACACACAGCAGTGCGCATATGGGTCACTGAGGCAGCCATTCCACACCAAGCCATTTTGCTATCAGCGAATTCGTGTCCTCAGCATTGCGGGACCTGGTGATGCAGACTGAGCGGAATGCAGCACTGTGGTTGGAAACAATAAATCACTTGTAAAGCTTGGACCAGTCTTAATATAGTGCCTTCTACCTCTTCCCACTATATTTGGTGTCAGAAGTTGCTACTACAGCCTATTTATGAGTAATGCCGTACCTTTATTTACGTTTAAAGTCAAATGCGAGCCCCAGCACCAATCAGTGATCCTCTGCAGGTGTTATCACATTTTCCGACAGGCTTCTGGCGTTGCTACTTCTCATGTATCGACTTCCTTCCGTTCAGAACGACGTGTTGAGTTCTATCTGTAACGAAGTCCTGTATCCAGTCACAAATGTGGTCCGACGCTCAGTAAGTTCCTATCTTGTTCAGTGCAGAACTGTATTGAATGCCTTCTGGAAGTCAAGGAACAGGCATCAACCTGAGCGCCTTTGTGTATGGCGCTGTGGATCTCATAAAGGAAGAGAGCGAGCTGAAATCACAAGATCTTCGTCTGCGGAATCCATACTGATTTTTATCGGGGTCTTCCTTTTCTAAAATCGTCATAACGCTTCACTATAAAACATAATCCATAACTCTACAATGGACTGATGTCAGGAATATAGTCCTACGATTATGCATGTCGCTCTGACGGCCCTACTAGGAATTGGGAAAGAGCTGAGCTTTTTTTCCAGTCACTAGGTGCCCTTAGTTTCTCCATTGACCTATGATAAACTGCTGCTAGAAGGGAAGCAGGTTCTTTCGCGTAATCTTTGTAGAACCCCACAGATATGTCATTCGGTCCTGCTGCCTTTCCAGTGTTGAGCAGTTTCATTTGATTTTCTGTTCCGTGATTGCTTATCTCAAAATCTGCCAATTCGGAATTCGCGCGACAGTTGAAAGCGGGAACCGTATTACAATCTTCCGTGGCGAAACAGTTTTCGAATACCAAATTCGGTATTTCGGCCTTTTCTCTCTCATGTTCTGTTTCGAAGGCAGTATGGTCACTGAGGGACTGAATAAAACATTGCGATCCGCTTGTAGACTTTGCATAAGATCGAATCTTTCTGGAATTTATAGTCAGACCGTTTCCCAAAATTTTAATTTGAAATTCACTGAATGCTTTTTGCATCTCCCCACACTGATTTTTACTTCATTCAGCTTTTGTTTTCCTACTAGACTTTGACTTCGCTTGACTCGGAGATGATTCTTTCTAACGTGGGTGCTGATGAGTTGATGAAAGAATTCATTGTGCTCCTCACAAATATCGCCCAGATTTTTAAGGGAAAAACCGAAATGCGACTCGCAAGGCATTTCAGAGAGCACAACTGCTTGAATTTTCCCAACGTGTTTGTTGTTAAGAATTTAGTAATAGCCTCATTGCTTGAGTTTCACTCGGTGATCTTCGATACAGAATTGAAACTGAACATCTTTTACCGAGTGTTAGGTCCAACAAAGATCCCTTCTTTCACTTCCGCTTCTGACAGATGAGAAAACTTGAAATATTATTATCTGAGGTGGCATACCTGGAGGCACATTTCCAGTTGCTGCACCATTTCACTTGCACACTCGACGCACTTGTTAACCGTACCGCAGCAATGTCTGAAAGAAATCTAAAACATGTAATCGCTCCTGTCAATCTGCCACTCTTGTTACGCAGTGTTCACATCGTGGGGAGACATGGGTAACTTATTATATGAAGTCTCTATGTAAATATTCATTTCTTTGGTCTTTCGGATAAATATCCGCATAATTACGATCTACACAGCCCATTTTCTTTTCACAATCCACGATCGGTGCAGTACTGGAAACATCAACAGGAACATTCAAGATAAAGTGTGGACATTGACTGCAAATGAGATATCAAAGACAGGTTCAGTAAATGAAATTCATTTAATATATTTGTGGGAGGGAAAAACGATATAGAACTCAAGAGAAACACTAATGTAATGTTCTATTACAACATGTCTGCAAATAGTTTTACTCCTTTGCTGAATGTAATGTAAATCAGATCCTTTCGTTATGTAGTTAGCCGGCCGCGGTGGTCTAGCGGTTCTAGGCGCTCAGTCCGGAACCGCGGGACTGCTACGGTCGCAGGTTCGAATACTGCCTCGGGCATGGATGTGTGTGATGTCCATAGGTTAGTTAGGTTTAAGTAGTTCTAAGTTCTATGGGACTGATGACCACAGATGTTAAGTCCCATAGTGCTCAGAGCCATTTGAACCATTTTTTTTATGTAGTTACATACGCACCTTGTACGGTGAAGACAATGCTGAGTTGGGGCTCAAAAATAAACTACAGAGGTGATTACATAACAGTAGAAAATTGTTCGTAGATCTCTGCTGGTTTCCTGGATTTTGACGTGGGTTCCTGACATGATAGTAAACATAACACTTCACACACGATGGTTTGTTTCCACAGTATGTGTATGCATAAAGAATATCAGTATCCACACGCCTATTAGTGGACATTTAATATGGCATGTGTTCACCCTTCATCTTTACGACGGCTTTAAATCTGCTGGGAGCACTTTCTGTGAGGTGTCTGAATGGCTGTGGTGAATGGAAACCCATTCTTCCTCAAGAGCAGAAACCAGAGAAGGAGGTGCTGGAGTCTTTAGCAAAGTCGACGGTATAACTCATCCCAAAGCCGAAGGTGTTCTATTGTGTACAGGTGTGCACTCTAGGCAGGCTATTCTATTTCAGGAATGTTGTTGTCCTCGAATCATTAGCTAAAAGAGGCGGCTTAATAACAGGCTGCATTGTCATGCTAGTATAAACGATCGTCGTCTTAGAACTATTCCTCTATTCAGTACCCAATGCTGTAGAATGCCTTCATATCCTTCCACAGTTAGCGTTTTCTTAAGCGCAATAAGAGGACCACACCCTAACCTCGACAAACACTCCGATATTGGAACTTGACTTCCTCCATACTTCACTGCTGGTACAACAGTGCGACAGATAGATAATGCGACGGTAGATAATGTTCTCTAGGCATTCGCTAAACCCAAACCTTCCTATCGGTTTTCCACAGGTTGTAGCCCAATTCATGACGCCAAATCGCTTGTTTTCAGTCATTCACTGTCCGACGGCGTCGCTCTTTACACAAATGTGTGCCTCATGACGAGTTACTCAGCAATTTTGTCCTACGGAACTTGACGTGTAAATAAATAAATAAATAAATAAATAAATTGTCGACCGCCCGATGATGATCCAAATTTGCTTGGTTGGCGACAGATCTTGTGACCGAGCAGGCCAAGGTAGAGTATGTTGGGTTGCAATAGCGGTATATGGGCGAGTGTTATCCTGTTGGAGAACACCACCTGGAATGCTGTTCATGAATGGCAGCTCAACAGGATGAGTCACCAGATAGACATAAGAATTTTCAGTCAAGGTCCTTGGGATAACCATGAGAGTACTTCTGCTGTCATATGAAATCACACCGCAAACCTAACTCCAAGTGCAGGTCAAGCGTGTCTAGCAAGCAGACAGGGTAGTTGTAGGCTCTCAATTGGCCTAACACACAGCCACCACTGGAACTGAGCTAGAATTAGCTTTCATCAGAAAACGTAACAGACCTTCATCCTGACCTTCAATGAATTCTCGTTTGACACCACTGAAGTCACAGATGGAGGTGGTCAGGACCAACAAAAAGGGGGGGGGGGGGTGGAGCGGCAAAATACCCAACTCCCAAGCCTCATGGGGGCCCAAGTCTCTCAAGGGATCTGATCCCGATGGGTGCTCAGTTGGCAAATATCAGACTAGTACTGTTAGTACAGTAGAATACACTGGAGCGCCAAAGAAACGTATTCAAGTACAGAGAACAGGCAGAATACGGCGCTGCATTCGGCAACGCCTATGTAAGACAGCAAGTGTCTGACGCAGTTGTTAGATCGGTTAGTGCTGCTACAATGCCTGCAAGTTATCAAGATTTAAGTGAGTTTGAACGTGGTGTTATAGTCGGCGCGCGAGCGATGGGACATAGCATCTCCGAGGTAGCGATGAAGTGGGGATTTTTCCGTACGAACATTTCACGAGTGCATCCATAAATATCAGGAATCGTTGAAACATCAAATCTCCGTCGTCGCTGCGGCCGGAAAAAGATCCTGCGAGAACGTGACAAACGACGACTAAAGAGAATCGTTTGTCGTGACAGAAGTGCAACCCTTCCGCAAATTCCCTCAGATTTCAATGCTGAGCCACCAGCACGTGTCAGCTTGCGAACCATTCAACGGAACATCATCGATATGGGCTTTCGGAGCCGAAGGCCCTCTCATGTACTCTTAATGACTGCACGACACGAAGATTTACGCCTCGCCTGGGTCCATCAGCACCGACATTGGACTGTTGATGGCTGGAAATGTGTTACCTGGTCAGAGGAGTCTCATTTCAAATTGAATCGAGCGGATGGACGTGTACGGGTATGGAGACAACCTCATGAATCGATGGATCCTGCATGTCAGCAAGAGACTTTTCAAGCTGGTGGAGGATCTATAATGATGTGGGGCGTATGCAGTTGGAGTGATATGGGACCCCTGATAGGTCTAGGTACGACTCTGACAGATGACATATACGTAAGATTCCTGTCTGGTAACCTGCATCCATTCATCTTCCTTGTTCATTCCGACGGACTTGGGCAGTTCCGGCAGGACAATGAGACACACCAAACGTCCAGAAATGCTGCAGAGTGGCTCCAGGAATACTCTTGTGATATTAAACACTTGCGCTGGTCACTAAACTCCCCAGACATGAACATTATTGAGCATATCTGGGGTGTCTTGCAATGTGTTGTTCAGAAGAGATCTCCACCCCCTTGTACTCTTACGGATTTATGGACAGCCCTGCAGGATTCATGGTACTTGGCTCTTTAGTGTATAAATACATATGTAATATATAAAGGGGAAATGTTGTTACTGAAAATCTTGAAAAGTTCTTTACCGATTTACTATACATTTTTACCCGACACTGTAATGAACGTTCGGACTAATATGGACAAAGAGTTGAGAGGGGTGAAGAGGAGATGGAGAGAGATGGAAGGGACAAGGTTATGCAAAGAGAGACGTGGGGCGGAGGGGACGCACCGAGAGAGAGGGGTACAAGGAATTTAGGAGTTATACGAAGTTCCCATACATAGTTAGCAACTGCGAAACATTGCCAGATTCACTAGTAATTTCTATAAATACACAAAATTACGTGTTTCTGAATCAGATACTTTATTATCAAGCTACCTTCCATTAGTCATATGGAATGCAATCACGGACTACGATGTGACTTTCAAAATGCCTTTCAGGCCTCATTAACGCAAATTTACATTTCGGCTAGTGCCTACCCATTATCAATGCACTGTTTCAGAGTTTCAGTGCATGTCCTAGTACGTCAGTCCACTGTTGTTCGAGCTTCTGTCATAGGTCATTCTTCAATGAATTGATAATGCAAGTAACAGATGATAAGAAATCAGATCTCCCTTTCAGCAACCTTGAAGGAGAAAATGTCTGGCTTATGAGTAACGTGCATGCACAATACTAATCGTACTGTACCTGAAAAGCACTTACCTATTGCTTCAGTGCAAATTATGTAATCCAAAATTGTGACGTGTCTTTTTTTTGCGATTAGGGAAAGCAATTAAAGCGCGTGTGATAGGTCTTGACTCCCTCGGCCAACTTCCAAAACGAATTCTGTGTTGTATAGAGGTAAAGAATGCAACAGTAGCTACAATGATTCTTCTAAAAATAAAAGACAACAGCTGTCAAAAACAGCTTTCATATTCAACGGTGACATAAACATGACCATGGCTACCCTCAAAACAAAATAAGGGAGAAATGAGTTCACACAAAATTCCCGTCTACGTCTCTGCCTTGCCTCGGCCAACACGAATGGCGAACCTGCTACTGTGCTGGCGCCCCTTACGGCCGCACGTTTCGCATGTGCATTGCGCCGCCCCTCTGAACGTTGCTGTTTGGATGGTTACTGAAAAAAAAATGCATGTCATATTACTGTGTCTCTAATGTGCGTGATATCAAAGGGACACTGGTTCTAAACTTTTTTCCAGGCCTTACGCTGCTTGATGTTGATTTCCGTAAACTTAGGAATCTATGCATTTATCTTCATGCAGTGTGGCGTTTGATCTGACAACATCGGTAACTTGTATTGTGAAGATAAACTTCAGTATCTCCCTTCATGATAAGAAAACACCGAAATTCAGATCGGAATCGAATTTTAATGTAACATCTGTGACAATTTGTTGGGTCAGCTGTCTCAAAGTCACTGATATCAATCAAACGCAGTAATAACTTGAGTCAGTGAATTCCATTTAGAATTGTTGCTCCTACACAGTAATTAACCTGCCTGACAATTTAAAAAATTCACAATACTAGGTTTCGGCTCTTATTACCCTGGTCAGTGAACAGTTGTTTTATCCAACTGGCTAATCCTAGCATAACTCTGCAGCTAACTAAAACCATCAGTGACACTGATGTTTCGCTCCGTGTGGGTGAAACTCTGGTTGTGGTGACAGAAATCAGCTCAAGTGTAATTTATGTGACGTTGAAATTTTGGATCTGCTCATTTGTTTGATTAATGTGACTGCTGGCGATAGGCAGCAGGTTCGGGCTGAAGCCCTGCTTTGGCACAGACATTTCCCATATCGTTGGATTTAAAAGATTTCGTGTTCATGCATCCCGTTTTCCTCTTATCAGTGAATTTAACTCAGCTGATGAATATTGCTATAGCACAGTAAACACCTGATAGTTCGTTCAAATGCGTAGACTGGATGGCTCACTCTTACGGTGTAATTGGTTGTGCTGATTACTGTGATATGCTGTAGATCTTAGTTCGAATACAAATCGAACACTAATGATACAATTTCGTACGAATCATGCGACGAATTGATCTGAAGATGGCATTTTCCGATTTTTCTGAACACTGAATGAATGAAAAAAAAAAATTCGGAGGTATAGTTTGTGGTCGACGTACATCTGGAAATACAATGGATTAATATGCATGGGTCTCTGAGTTTCAGCGTCAATTCCCTTAAGCATAAACGAGAAAACTATACACTGCTACTATGAGAAGATCTTTGCTTTGAGAGGGGGTTGTTGAAATGCTTTTAGTTCATCCGGGACTGTATTTTAACTTGACAAAGTTTTATTAATACATTCAACAACGATCCCCTCCTATTTGTGTGTCTAAAGCATACTTTACGTAGGAGATGTGGTCAAGATAGACGTGGTTTGCAGACGTGTCACGGACCACATCGAATAGTGAGGGCCGTTCACTATTACGGACCCTTCACGGAATGTGAAATATGTTTAGATCGGACATATACTGGCCCTAAGTGAAATCATTGTCACATACAACTGAATGATGTTGTTGTTGTGGTCTTCAGTCCAGAAACTGGTTTGATGCAGCTCTCCATGCTACTCTATCCTGTGCAAGGTTCATCATCTCCCACTACCTACTGCAACCTACATCCTTCTGAATCTGTTTTGTGTATTCATCTCTTGATCTCTCTCTGAGATTTTTACCCTCCGTGCTGCCCTCCATTACTAAATTGGTGATCCCTTGATGCCTCAGAATATACCTTACCAACCGATCCCTTCTTCTAGTCAAGTTGTGCCACAACTTTCTCTTCACTCCTATTCAATACCTCCTCGTTAGTTATGTGATCTACCCATCTAATCTTCAGCATTCTTCTGTAGCACCACCATTCGAAAACTTTTATTCTCTTCTCGTCCAAACTATTTATCGTCCATGTTTCACTTCCATACATGGCTACACTCCATAAAAATACTTTCAGAAACGACTTCCTTACACTTAAATCTATACTCGATGTTAACAAATCTCTCTTCTTGAGAAACGCTTTCCTTGCCATTGCCAGTCTACATTTTATATCCTCTCTACTTCGACCATCACCAGTCGTGTTGCTCCCCAAATAGCAAAACTCCTTTACTAATTTAAGCGTCTCATTTCCTAATCTAATTCCCGCAGCATCACTCGATTTAATTCCACTCGTTTGCTTTTGTTGATGTTCATCTTATATCCTCCTTTAAAGACCATGTCCATTCCGCTCAGCTGCTCTTCCAGGTCCTTTGCTGTCTCTGACAGAATTACAATGTCATCGGTGAACCTCAAAGTTTCTATTTCTTCTCCATGGATTTTAATTCCTACTCCAAATTTTTCTTTTGTTTCCTTTACTGCTTGCTCAATATACAGATTGAATAACATCGGGGAAATGCTACAATCCTGTCTCACTCCCTTCCCAACCACTGCTTCCCTTTCATGTCCCTCGACTCTTATGCCATCTGGTCTCTGTACAAATTGTAAATAGCCTTTCGCTCCCTGTATTTTACTCCTGCCACCTTCAGAATTTGAAAGAGAGTATTCCAGTCAACATTGTGAAAGCTTTCTCTAAGTCTACAAATGCTAGAAACGTAGGTTTGCCTTTCCTTAATCTAGATTATACAGGGTGTTTCAAAAATGACCGGTATATTTGAAACGGCAATAAAAACTAAACGAGCAGCGATAGAAATACACCGTTTGTTGCAATATGCTTGGGACAACACTACATTTTCAGGCGGACAAACTTTCGAAATTACAGTAGTTACAATTTTCAACAACAGATGGCGCTGCAAGTGATGTGAAAGATATAGACGACAACGCAGTCTGTGGGTGCGCCATTCTGTACGTCGTCTTTCTGCTGTAAGCGTGTGCTGTTCACAAAGTTCAAGTGTACTGTGGACAACATGGTTTATTCCTTAGAACAGAGGATTTTTCTGGTGTTGGAATTCCACCGCCTAGAACACAGTGTTGTTGCAACAAGACGAAGTTTTCAACGGAGGTTTAATGTAACCAAAGGACCGAAAAGCGATACAATAAAGGATCTGTTTGAAAAATTTCAACGGACTGGGAACGTGACGGATGAACGTGCTGGAAAGGTAGGGCGACCGCGTACGGCAACCACAGAGGGCAACGCGCAGCTAGTGCAGCAGGTGATCCAACAGCGGCCTCGGGTTTCCGTTCGCCGTGTTGCAGCTGCAGTCCAAATGACGCCAACGTCCACGTATCATCTCATGTGCCAGAGTTTACACCTCTATCCATACAAAATTCAAACGCGGCAACCCCTCAGCGCCGCTACCATTGCTGCACGAGAGACATTCGCTAACGATATAGTGCACAGGATTGATGACGGCGATATGCATGTGGGTAGCATTTGGTTTACTGACGAAGCTTATTTTTACCTGGACGGCTTCGTCAATAAACAGAACTGGCGCATATGGGGAACCGAAAAACCCCATGTTGCAGTCCCATTGTCCCTGCATCCTCAAAAAGTACTGGTCTGGGCCGCCATTTCTTCCAAAGGAATCATTGGCCCATTTTTCAGATCCGAAACGATTACTGCATCACGCTATCTGGATATTCTTAGTGAATCTGTGGCGGTACAAACTGCCTTAGACGACACTGCGAACAGCTCGTGGTTTATGCAAGATGGTGCCCGGCCACATCGCACGGCCGACGTCTTTAATTTCCTGAATGAATATTTCGATGATCGTGTGATTGCTTTGGGCTATCCGAAACATACAGGAGGCGGCGTGGATTGGCCTCCCTATTCGCCAGACATGAACCCCTGTGACTTCTTTCTGTGGGGACACTTGAAAGACCAGGTGTACCGCCAGAATCCAGAAACAATTGAACTGCTGAAGCAGTACATCTCATCTGCATGTGAAGCCATTCCGCCAGACACGTTGTCAAAGGTTTCGGGTAATTTCATTCAGAGACTACGCCATATTATTGCTACGCATGGTGTATATGTGGAAAATATCGTACTATAGAGTTTCCCAGACCGCAGCGCCATCTGTTGTTGAAAATTGTAACTACTGTAATTTCGAAAGTTTGTCTGCCTGAAAATGTACTGTTGTCCCAAGCATATTGCAACAAACGGTGTATTTCCATCGCTGCTCGTTTAGTTTTTATTGCCGTTTCAAATATACCGGTCATTTTTGAAACACCTCGTAATATACGTGGTAGGATCAGTATTGCCTCGCGTGTTCCAACATATCTACGGAAACCAAACTGACCTTCCCCGAGGTCGGCTTCTACCAGTTTTTCCATTCGTCTGTAAATAATTCGTTTTGGTATTTTGCTGCAGTGGCTTATTAAACTAATAGTTCGGTAATTTTCACACCTGTCAACACCTGCTATCTTTGGGATTGGAATTATTATATTCTTCTTAAAGTCTGAGGTTATATCGCCTGTCTCTTACATCTTGCTCACCAGATGGTAGAGATTTGTTAGGGCCGGCTTTTCCAAGGCTGTCAGTAGTTCTAATGGAATGTTGTCTACTCCTGGGGCCTTGTTTCGATTTAGATCTTTTAGTGCTCTGTCAAACTCTTCACGCAATATCATATCTCCCATTTCGTCTACATTCCCGTCCACTTCTATAATATTGTCCTCAAGAACATCGCCCTTGTATAGACCCTCTATCTACTCCTTCCACCTTTCTTCTTTCCCTTCTTTGCTTAGAACTGGGTTTCCATCCGAGCTCTTGATATTCATGCAAGTGGTTCTCTTTTCTCCAAAGGTCTCTTTAATTTTCCTGTAGACGGTATCTATCTTACCCCTAGTGAGATAAGCCTCTACATTTGTCCTCTAGCCATCCCTGCTTAGCCGTTTTGCACTTCCTGTCGATCTCATTTTTGAGACGTTTGTACTCATTTTTGTCTGCTTCATTTGCTCCTTTTTTATATTTTCTCCTTTCATCACTTAAATTCAATATATCTTCTGTTACCACAGGATTTCTATTAGCCCTCGTCTTTTTACCTACTTGATCCTTTGCTACCTTCACTATTTCGTCTCTCAAAGCTACCCATTCTTCTTCTACTGTATTTCTTTCCCCCATTCTTGTCAATCGTTCCCTAATGCTCTCCCTGAAGGTCTCTACAACCTCTGGTTCTTTCAGTTTATCCAGGTCCCATCTCCTCAAATTTCCACCTTTTTGCAGTTTCTTCAGTTTTAATCTACAGTTCATAACCAACAGATTGGGGTCAGAGTCCACATTTGCCCCTCAAAAGTCTTACAATTTAAAAGCTGATTCCTAAATCTCTGATTACCATTATATAATCTATCTGAAACCTGTCAGTATCTCCAGGCTTCTTCCATGTATACAACCTTCTTTTATGATTCTTGAACCAAGTAATGATAATTGATTGAAACCCTCAGCTGCCAACAGCTGTTGTTGATATACCTCGATGGGGAGAGCTGAAAATGTGTGTCCCGACAGATACTCGAACCCGGGATCTCCTACTTACATGGCAGACGCTCTATCCATCTGACACACCGAGGACACAGATGAATAGGGCGACTGCAGGGACGTATCCCTTACACGCTTCCCGTGATACCCACATTCCCAACTGTCCACAATCTACATACGTAATGTTCCTACTAGATATTTGCCAATCCACTCATTACTCGGGCCCACTAAGCTGACGATTCCCGTAAGAGTTCGGGCAACATGTACGTATTCGCACAGACGAAGGTCAATGGCGGAACATTACGCTTGTAGATTGTGGACAGTTGGGAATGAGGGTCTCACGGGAAGTGTGCAAGGGATAAGTCTCTGCAGGCGCGCTATTCATCTGTGTCCTCGGTGGCTCAGATGGATAGAGCGTTTGCCATGTAAGCAGGAGGTCCCGGGTTCGAGTCCCCGTCGGGGTACACATTTTCAGCTGTCCCCATTGAGGTACATGAACAACACCTATCGGCAGCTGAGGATTTCAATTAATTATCATTCATTCCAGAGAAGCTGCACGGTCATCAATGGTTTGTGTTCTTTCGAGAACAGTTACTACCTTCATACAAACAATTGACATTCAATAGCTACGTCACACAACGGATGACGCGTAAGTGAATTTATATCAGCGAAAGTTACACAAATTGAGCCAATCAATGTATTATTAGGCTATCCACATCGTCCCTCTAATTCCACGTACATAGCGTGTACTGGCTTTGCCATATAGTGGTACAAAATAACGGGAGTGGGTGCAAGGTATGGGTTCCAAACCAAACTGGACGTTTCTTCATTTTCTATGAAGACTTTCGTCATTCATTTCCTCAGTGAAGCTATTCCTGGCGGGAAATAGATATCTCTTTCACTTTTTTGTCTATTGAATCTACTGGTCTCCTACGTACATCGTGCACTATTGACAATTATTTTTCCAAATCCTATTCTTGGTGGGAAACAATAGGTTTGTTCACTTTCTCCATAAAACGACTGATCTCTAACGCGATGTTTTTCTGTACTAGGAAAGGGGAAGGGATGCGCCCTCAGTTAAACATTAACGCACACGCTAATACTGCCTCGCTAAGGTCTTCTACATGCCAGAGAGTTTGAAGAAGAAACAATTAGTTTAAAAGGAATGTGGCCAGTCTTAATATTTAAGAACGCTATATCGAAATTTGACAGCTTACTTGGGCCATTTCTCAGACCGCGAAAATATCACTACTTTGTCACAGGTCCTAACAGGGCGATTTCTTTCATATGAACATTCCCTGTTATACTCTAAATAAAATTAAATAAGCAGCCCAGTAACGTATTTCCCCTTGAAAATAAAAATTCTATTTAATCAAGCAACATACTGATTAATAAAAATTAAGCCGGCCGGGGTGGCCGAGCGTTTCTAGGCGCTACAGTCTGGAACCGCGTGACCGCTACGGTCGCAGGTTAGAATCCTGCCTCGGGTATGGGTGTGTGTGATGTCCTTAGGCTACTTAGGTTTGAGTAGCTCTAAGTTCTTGGGGACTGATAAATTCAGAAGTTCAGTTCCATAGTGCTCAGAGCCATTTGAACCAATAAAAATTAAAATTTTAGCATGTTATTTCTTCAGAACCCTATTTTAACATCGGATTTACGAAAGCATCTTTCAATCTTATCTGTAATTCTTCCACTGTAAGTGACAGCCACCTATTTTTTCTTGTTCCTCTTAACTGCGTCTTGACTTCTATTTGTTTCATTTGACTCGTCTTTATCTTATTATAAATATTTATCACCTCCTTACTCGTATATCCGTTCGCTACGGCTACTTGTTTTAAAATACTTAGATCTTTTTCTACTTCGATAGTATACAGACTACTAAGATTGCCACTAAACCAACAGGAAGTAGAAAAAGAACTAAGTCTTTTAAAACAAGTGGCCGCAGCGAACGGATATACGATGGACATCAGACGACTGAACTGCTCGCGGCACAACACCGAAATAGCGGGAACCACGGAAGCAGACCACGGAGGAAACAAGTGTACACCAGCGCCATGGATATAGAAATCGTCCTTTGTTTTCGATCGTACAAAAACGATAATTTTAATAAGACAATTTTAATTTTAATCTTGACAACTATAGATCTTAACTAACTATTTTAAGAGATAAAAGCAAATTAGAAAAACCTACTTAATGCAGTATGTGCATATGTAATGTAACAAATATACCAGACGCCACCTGTCGGCAAGAGTTTTATAATTAATATAAATTACGTGCATTCTGCTGCCAACCAATTTTTAATGTGACGCAGGATGTATAGTTTGCTGAGTGTGGACGGGTTACTCTTGTAACCGAAATTGCAGATCTGAAGATGGTTCTAGAGGAACCGAAACAATATATATAAATGACCTTGTGGATAACATCGGAAGCTCACTGAGGCTTTTTGCGGATGATGCTGTAGTGTATCGAGAGGTTGTAACAATGCAAAATTGTACTGAAATGCAGGAGGATCTGCAACGAATTGACGCATGGTGCAGGGAATGGCAATTGAATCTCAATGTAGACAAGTTGAAACGTCCCCTTAGAAAAATTATATATTACAGTGCTGGTAAACCTCTTACGTTATTTGATTTTCAAACAGCTGAGCAAAACTGAACATACTCAGACATTTCTCTCTTATTCTGATCATCACTAAACTGGCACAATATTTTTAGCGCAACGCAATCTGACTTTCAGTAATCCCCCGAAAAGAATGGCCCTGACTACCAATAACCGATACCTTTCATGAATCACTTACCTCACCAAAATCTTCGTTAATCGAACTACTGCAATACAGCGAGAGCCAATACTGCCACCTAAATAAAATATTATAGCTACTGAAGGCACTAACTACTGTTAGGCATAGTTAGCAAATGAAAGATTTTGATAGAGAACAGACAATGTACTTACCTTAATAGCGTTCGAAAGTCATAATATATATAATCTTGTGACATCCAATTAAACAAATGTCCTTTTTCTGACGGACACACGTCCAGATCGTCCGTTCTCAAAACTCTGGCATCTCTTTCTCCACATCTACCACTACTGTCGGCTCACCTCCAACTGCGCAACGCTACGCACTGTTCACATCCAACTGCCCAACGCTACAATAGCGAATATTCCAACAATGGCAACCAGCCACAGATTGCACAGAGCACAGTCAGTGAGTTTCATACAGAGCGCTACGTGGCGTTACCGACATGAAAACCTAAACAGCCTACTTACAAAGTGTAATGTGTTGCGAATACATAGTAAGAAAGATTCTTTATCATTTAGCTACAATATAGCAGGTCAGCAACTGGAAGCAGTTAATTTCATAAATTATCTGGGGCCTGGCATTAGGAGTGATTTAAAATGGAATGACCATATAAAATTAATCGTCGGTAAAGCAGATGCCAGACTGAGATTCATTGGAAGAATCCTAAGGAAATGCAGTCCGAAAACGAAGGTAGTGGGTTACAGTACAATTGTTCGCCCACTGCTTGAATACTGCTCACCAGTGTGGGATCCGTACCAGATAGGGTTGGTAGGAGAGATAGATAAGATCCAACGGAGAGCAGTGCGCTTCGTTACAGGATCATTTAGTAGTCGCGAAAGTGTTACGGAGATGATAGATAAATTCCAGTGGAAGACTCTGGAAGATAGACGCTCAGTAGCTTGGTACGGGCTTTTGTTGAAGTTTCGAGAACGTACCTTCACCGAGGAGTCAAGCAGTATATTGCTCCCTCCTACGTATATCTCGCGAAGAGACCATGAAGATAAAATCAGAGAGATTAGAGCCCACACAGAGGCATACCGACAATCTTTCTTTCCACGAACAGTACGAGACTGGAATAAAAGGGAGAACCGATAGAGGTACTCACGGTACCCTCCGCCACACACCGTCAGGTGGCTTGCAGAGTATGGATGCAGATGTAGATGTAGAAACTATATGCACAAATCACTTCCTACTGCTCCAACTGAAGTGGATGCAAGTGAAATGGGAAAAGTGGTACCCTTTCAGTTTTTTGTTATTGATGAAAATTTCTATTCGTTACTATAAGTGTTATCGCTCATGAACCCACCGGTACGTATGTGTTTAGCTTATTTTACCTCTTGCTGATACAGTGAGTTATCTACACATAAGACGATCTGCGAGCAGTTAAAAAATCATTGCAGAACTGCAAGACCTATGAAAATTTTCGTCTATGCTGGATTCTAAGCACAAATGGAGAATTCGGTAACTATAACTGGGCCAATACCATCACCGTGAATATACCGCTTTAATTTTGTAATTAAGGATGTCTTCATTGTGCACCTGATGACTACTCATTTCCTAGTGACTGCTTTAAATATGATTGTCTCCGCCCGATGAGATTTCGAGGGGCAAACTGAGCCTCAAAGTAGTGGATATTCGTACAGTGTGCAGTAACGATACTGAAATAAAATTAACACATGACATCAGTCTTTGTTACGGCATCAGCGTGTGATTTGTGAACCACTTCGGACGTGCAGGCTGCAGGGTTTTGCTAACCTGTAGCTAATTAAGTATAAAATGAAGGAGGAGCATGGGATCATTAGATGTGGCCAGTAGGACGGGTAGGACGCGGCACCAGAGAGGACGAAAAGTGTCCTTCGCCTCACTGGTTAACCGTGAAGACTTATGATGATCACGCCTACTTTAGTTTTTTCTTCTACTTTGCCGGTTGCCACCCTGTTATTCGACATGTGGAAGCTATATTTCCGTATTACTGTATTCTCTCTACTGGAATGTCGTCTAATAGTTCTCTTAGTCATGTAGACACCAGTGTCGTATTTAACTCCCGTAAGTCCGCACTTTTGATCACTTACTCCCTGCTCAAGGTCCTACTTGCCGATTTAGTGCACGATAGCTAAAAACACAATTTTTACAGCAGCACCGTAAACAAGATTTATATCAAATGTACGAATAATTTGCTTGGGACTGCAATATCGGAAACAATTGAAACGTTCGAGCAATATTTTCTTGCAAAGTGTTTGGCTTAGCAGTTGCGCCAGGCCATAAGCAGATGATACGAAACACGTTTCATCGGTATTTCTTCCGCCAGAACTCGAAAACAATATGTAATGTTTCATAAACGTAATCGCACGGAGAACAAACTGACAGAATTCTCATAGCAGTCAAGCGCCACAGTTGCGAGTCTCGGTTCACGTAAAACGCTCTAGGATGTCAGGCATCGATACCGCATAACGCACAGACCTTCCTCAGCATTTTTTGTACAGAGATCAGTAACAGAATGATCAGTCAAGAAGCAATAGAACTTAATTTTCGTGAGCGTTGCGTACGTCAGAATCAGCGGGCAAGAAGAAAATATGCGTGGCACCACTTAAGAGTGAAGCAAACAACGCCTCCATTTGTCTGTATAACAGCAGAGGAACATTTTATATAATGATGAGGCCAGGAACATATTTTCGGGCTCTCTTGGGGTATGTCGATTTAGCAGATACCTGGCAAGTTATTAAAAGTAGTCCTTGAAGGACTAGGTATTCACAGAACATGTAGTACATGTAGTATGCCCTGCAGAAATGATCAGCATTTCAGCCACATCGTTTCAGCATGTGTCCTGTTGCCTAGTAGATACAGGGTCCTGAATGGGTCCTGATAACTTGTTGCATGGGTGACGTCATCGACGCGTATAAGGCGCGAATGGCATTCTGTGGCATAGCCACCCATACTGCATCCACCTGGTTCCAAAGTTGATGTGTCTTGTTTGGCATTGGGTCACAGGGCTACACCCATCGTTTCACCATATCCCACACATTTTCGATTGGCGACACGTCTGGTGATTTGGCGGGCCAGGTCAAAACGCTGACATCCTGTGATTCCAAGAAGGCATCAACATGTGGTCGTGCACTGTCTTGCTGAAATTGGCGTCTGGAGTGTTGTGCAGAAAGGATATGGCTACAGGTCGTAGGATGTCATTCACGTAGGTCACCCTTGTCACGGTGTCATGGACAAGCACCAACTGTAATTTCCGGTCATACACAGTAGCACGCCACACCATAAGGCCTGGAACAGGAACTGTATGTCTTGTGCGAATGCAGTTGTGTGATGCCGCTCCCCCTGCCTACGGCGAACAAAAACGCAAAAACAGACATAATGTCTGCAGGGATACCGCTATCCCTTTTTTATGCAATGTTACTTATAATCCGTCTTGATTGCAAAATATTTATTCACATGACCGGTTTCGGTTCCTCTAGAACCATCTTCAGATCTGCAATTTTAGTTACAGGAGTAACCCGTCCACACTCAGCAAACCTTACATGCTGCGTCACATTAAATTGGTTGGCAGCAGAATGCACGTCATTTATATTAATTATAAATCTCTTGCCGACAGGTGGCGTCTGGTATATTTGTTACATTACATATGCACATACTGTATTAAGTAGGTTTTTCTACTTTGCTTTTATCTTTAAAAATAGTTAGTTAAGATCTATAGTTGTCAAGATTAAAATTAAAATTGTCTTACTAAAATTATCGTTTTTGTACGATCGAAAACAAAGGGCGATTTCTATATCCATGGCGCTGGTGTACATTTGTTTCCTCCGTGGTCTGCTTCCGTGGTTCCCGCTATTTCGGTGTTGTGCCGCGAGCAGTTCAGTCGTCTGATGTCCATCGTATATCCGTTCGCTGCGGCCACTTGTTTTAAAAGACTTAGATCTTTTTCTACTTCCTGTTGGTTTAGTGGCAATCTTGGTAGCCTGTATACCATCGAAGTAGAAAAAGATCTAAGTATTTTAAAACAAGTAGCCGTAGCGAACGGATATACGAGTAAGGAGGTGATAAATATTTATAATAAGATAAAGACGAGTCAAATGAAACAAATAGAAGTCAAGACGCAGTTAAGAGGAACAAGAAAAAATAGGTGGCTGTCACTTACTGTGGAAGAATTACAGATAAGATTGAAAGATGCTCTCGTAAATCCGATGTTAAAATAGGGTTCTGAACAAATAACATGCTAAAGTTGAAGCTCCGGAGGAGGATTAGGCCAATAATAATCTTTCCACAGCCACTGTTAGGGTTCTTATTTTTGTCTGAACACTGGCTGTGGAAGGAGTATTGTTATCCTCAGCTAAGGCTGCCGCCAACCCCCCCCCCCCCAAAAATCGTAAAAAAGAGATAAACCGAGTAATACTCACTGTTGTCTCTCCAATTTAGAAGCTTAATTAAGAACCATTAATGATTTCGATCTACTTGTCATCGTTTAAGGTGACGGCAATTCCCTCAGTCGAGTAACTGTAAATGTTAAGGTTAAATTGTTTACGATGAAAATTAAACTAGGCACTTTCCTGTGACACTGAGTCATGTATCTAAAATAGGGCCAATTGCCTTCTGTGTACCTACTAAGGAATTTGAAGTGTTTCTTTGTGAATAATACAAACACTTCTGTGGACTACTCTTTCTAATGTTTGTATACATTGATACGAGGAAGTATTGAGACTGCGTTCGGTTCAAAGAGCTGTGTGCTTCTTATTTAGTCCCTATATACATTTTAGGAAGAGAAGTCGTGAGAGACAGAACACTAATTCGCTAGGTCGGGGATGAGATTTCTCTAATGATTCCCTCTAGTTCTTGCTGGTTGTTCTTCCTATTTCCTTTTGCTTTTGAATATAATACCACTCACCTGCTGTTTTCGAGTGGCAGATATAAAAGTATGTATTTTGCTGCACTGCATGCGGAATCTTCTATGAAATTGTTGAAAGAGGTTAAATATTACACGAATTAATGTCGGCGAGGACAGATTTCTACGCAACTCATCTTTCCTTACTTTTCTCTCCCCTTGATAAAAAAAATGTTCACAAAATAATATAAGCCTATAGAATGGCCTTCAAAAATAAATATGGATTCCAGTAGATGCTGATTACGTATCTTTCATTCGTCTTCTTCTCCTTATTAGTATGACAAGGGTAGCTGAGGCAGCAGCACACATATAGGCACTTACGTCAGTTGCTAATTCATCGAAAAAACATGCAAAAGCAACACAGTCGTTACCGCAAATTGAATAGCAATGAATTAGTTATGTTGCAGCTGGGATAGATGTCATATAAGAAGTAGAAACTAAACCTTAGTTACACTCTGCTTTTAGTGAAGCCGCTACTCATTTATCTGTATGAAACTGAAGGAAGACAGTTTAGATTCAATTTACCATAGACAACGAGGTCATTATTGCTGGAACAAAGCCGAAGTGGCCAATCGAGATGTTGGAAGTTGGCCACTGTCTTTCCGAAGCAACCATCCCAGCATTCGTCTGAAATGATGTTATACAATTCCTGTATAGCTAGTTGGCACAGTGAGTGCTATGTATTATTACTACATGAATATTCTACATTATTGGCAGTCGTAGTAGCGTTACCGAATCTCACCACTTCTCAATGTTTGTTCTGTCGTATAAGAACTGTCTATTAATCGTAACGAACCTGCAAATGTCAGTTGTTACTTTTACTTAATCTTGCACCATCTTATCCAGTGGCTCCCAACATTTCGAAACCAGTACTTCAGAATGTAGTCAGATATTAGTTAATACCCTCCCCCTCATCAAAAATATGTTACAGCCTAACTAAATGAAAAATGGAAATGATTTTTCTGTTAACACTTTTATTTTAAAAATGACGGAAGGTAAATGATATTCTGTTTTCGAAGATGTTTTAGTAAACCACTAAATAATACTTTAATTACACAATTGGTACTGATTGTTTCTAACAACCTGTTTTTTATGGAATGATGAGGGAATTCTCAGCGCATGCGAGTGCTCTCTACAACTAGAAGCCAAAAAAGCAAGCTAACTGGCCACAATGAGTGTAGACAGTTAAGAAACATATCTCCTCTAGCGCCACTTTCTTCATCCACACCTTGCATGAAAATTTAAAATCTAACATGTTAACACGAGTGCACTATACTTACTATATTTAAATCACTTTTTTGCTGGTCTCCTTACTTCTGAACTGGGAGAAACTGGAAGACTAAAGGCTGTCCGTGCTTTGTGTCTGATCACTGCCACTAATAATAACGATAATAATAATAAAATAGTATGTGAGCCTTACAGCAATGTAGTAGCCATTACACTCGTAGTTACTGTTGCGTTCAATTGTCAATTACTTCTTTTATTCTTGCAAAGCGAATAATGAAGCACTTCATAGTTGTTGCTGGGTAAAACTACAACTCGGCATTTTCACGAGATATTTAAGTGTATATGTCTCAACTTGTGATGCATGGTACTTAGTACAAAATTATCTATGTAGTAGGTGGACTACGTGAAGAAGATATTCATGATATAGTAGCAGTAGTAGCTTTATTTATCCGTAGATATCTTTTTACAAGGATATAGGACATGTCAAACTATTTACAAATTTAGATCAATTTAAAATAAGCTAATTCGTATACACATATATTTACAGATTTCTAGTTAGAGACAATCATTAAATTTACTCCTGGTAAATAACTTATTAAATAATGTAATGCCACATTGCTCACTCATATCTCACTATCAGTCACTGCACACACTATACACACATTCTTTCATAACTCTTCACTCACTACACACACACACACACACTCACTACACACACACACACACACACACACACACACACACACACACACACACTGGTGATCTCTGGGCCATTTTCTGTACCGCAGCTTCCCATTTGCTATTCTGAAAAACTGAGTCAGCATCCCTCCACAATGAGTGAGATGTTGAGCTCAGAAAGAAGATGGAGGTATTAGTATTGTGCTATACTTAGCTTGGGGGTAAGTATTTCTAGAAAGGAAAAAAACATAAAGTGAAGGTGTTATGTGGAATGTTGGGTATTTTATAATCATTATTATTATTATGTATTTGTATAACATTTTTTTTATCAAACCCCCACTCTGTTTTAGTTAAGTAATCCTTCAATGTGTAAAATGTATTGCATAACAGGTACTTTTTAGCTGTCTTTTTAAATAAGTGTATTTTTGGAATTTCTTTAATCTCTTTTGGTAATTCATTGTACAGTTCTATTCATTGGTAGAAAATGCAATTTTGAGTTTTATGTTTATTTTTTCTTGGTAAATGTAAGTTGAGTCTATCTCTTGTTGCATGGTCATGGGCAGAGCTGTTTGCGCAGTAATTACCAATGTTATTTTTTATGTGTTCAGCTGACTGGTAAACGTATTCACATGGAGCAGTTAAAATCCCCAGTGTTCTGAGCAGATCTTTACAGTGAGCTTGACTAGTATTTTTGGTTATTATTCTTATGGCACTTCTCTGGAGTTTGAAAATTGTGTTCATATTTTGTAGATTTGTTCCCGAAAAGAGAATGCCATAACTAAGAATTGAGTGTACATATGGATAATGTGTAACTAAAAGACACTGCATGCTACACACTAATGATAGGATTCTAAGAGCATAACATGGTGATGACTTCTGTTTGCAAGTACCTTTGTGTGTTCACACCATTTCAACTGAGAATCAATATTCGTTTTACAAGTTGTAACGTCCATCGCATTGTGACACAAGTTAAGCTAGTATTTGAAAAGGAATGCAATTATTAGTAAATTACGTAATCAGTACTCCAGTCTTATGAAATCGTGACAATAATAATTATATTTTACAAATAATTTAGTTTTGCGACTGAAGCACAATTGAACCCTTTTGTATTTACGCCCAGAAAATTTCATTTTATCCCTTAGGGGGTAATAACCCCAACTCAGGATCCACTGATTTAATCTGACAGCAAAACTTATTGTTATTGAAGGAGTTTGTGACACACAGTGCTTATATTTGAGCATTGACTCATATAGTCTTTATGTTAAAAGTGTGTTTGATGTGTCTAATACACTAGAAAATATGCGTACAGACCATGTCAGTGATGTAATCTGCTGCTGCAGACATTACACCTTCAAAATTGATTTTTTATACTCCATTTGGTATTACCGTTTATTATTGCAGCTGTAGCTCGAGTCCACTCATTTTTTCTTCAGCAGACAGGATCAAATAACCCCTTAGGACAGAATGGTGATATTGAAAAATCCCATTTGGTTTTTGGAAAACATGGGAAATCAGTTTTGCCTAGTTCCTTAAATAAAGGAACAAAGGCAAATATTACAAAAAAGTAAATATACTAATTTTACCATTATTACAAAAAATTAGAAATGAAATCTAACGTCTTTAAACACCCTAAAATAATTATAAAATCAAATTTAAAAAGAATGAACTACAAGGGCTATTTCGAAAGTGGGGACCGATTAGTTGTGAAATGGAAACCTCAGTGCAAATGAAAAATATTTTATTTGCAACAGTTTGCTACACCTTCCAGCTACTTCTCTACATAGTCGTAGCTCCCAGTTAGACAGCTGTTGTAGCGTTGTAGCAACTTTCAAATACCTTCGCCGTAGAAGGCGGCTGCCTGTGCTTTCCGCCATTTTTCTACATTGGCCTGAAGTTCGTTGTCAGTGCCAAATAGCCAGCAGTTCATGTGAGCAGAGATTAACACCTGAGGGAGCCAAGTGCGGGCTGCATGGTGGGTTATCAAACGCTTCCCATCGACGCTAGAAGGGCGTTCTCATTGTCATGCAGAAGGAAATGCAGCGGACACCCATACTTGGCGGGAGAAAATATTATTCTAGGCATCTTTACATGTTCACTGCGTGGTCAGGATTGAGAAAAACGAAGTGACGCGATGGACAGGAATCCTAGACACACTGCCCAACACATCTGTACTGAGCTTCGTCGGATTTTCACTGTCGTTTCCATTTCGCGTCATAGCGGACCTTGCTTTCCGCACAGCCCTTGCATCTACCCTCAATATTTCGGTGAGTCCTAGTTGAGGGCGTTACCCATTGTGTGGTTTTGTGTTGTGCGAAATTGATTAAACTGAGCCGTCGCTGGGTCATGTTATGCGTCGGATTAAACCTTGGCTGCTATTCTGTGTTTAGTCTCCCGTGGTTATTGCGATTATGCTGTTATCCTCTCTCTCCGCGAGTGGCAGCAGCGGTGTGTATCGCTATTCGCACCTTGTACTATCTTTGGCCTGGCGCCTATAGTTTCCGGCTGTGATGTGTACGACCAGTTGATCGGTTGGTGTGGAGCAGCGAGGAAATCTCCGCGGCGTGTAGTTTGGGCGGGGCCGCTGCGGCATCTATGCGCCGTCGGAATGTGTGGTGGTGTTCCCACTGCTACGAGGTCTGTGGCTCACCGATCCTGGACACGAAAGTTGAGTTTTGACTTACTCTACCACCAATTCACGACTGTTCACATTGTGTCGTTTGGATTTCGCTGTTGGCTGTTGGGGCATTTCCGCGAGCAACAGCGTGTGTTTTCAGGTTGGCAAATTTTAGCCACCCTCCGGTGGAGTTTAACTGTACTTGGTTATTTAGAGCTGGAGTGCACCAGCAGAATCTTCTGCGTTGTGGCCGTTAACGTTCCGGTTATCTGCCCTGGCCGTTGACGTAAATTCAGGCAGTGTATTTTCCTCATCGTGTTGTCGCTGTCCAGCATGGTGTGTAGTTTGACAGCTCACTATATAATTGGTTGTGGGCGGCAATACTTTCTACGTTGTTCCATGGAACTCCCTGATGTGTGCTGGTCGGGTGGAGCGGAAATCTTGTCGGTGGGTCCGTTGACTCTGTCGGTTGGGTTGTCGTCGGATCGAGAATGGTTGGGCCGACTGCCCGTCTCACCTAAGCAAGCGCTAGTGTTTGAATTCCAGGCCGACCCTCGGAAAGGTCTGAGCGCCGTTGGGTGTACTGCCTTTTCTTATTTGTTCTTGTTGTTTGTATTTGTATGGCTTCTAGCCGATTTTTAAATTAAGGCTGTTTTGCCGTTAATGCACAAGATTGTTTGGGCCTTCAGCCTAATTTAAAGAACTGTTTTAAGTAAGGCCTTTTGGTTTTTCTTTTTAAATTTAATTTTGTTAAGTCGTAAGTGATGGGCCTTCAGCCGATTTTGAATTAAGGTTGTTTTACTCTTAAGGTGTCAGATTACGTGGGCCTTCAGCCTAATTACGGAACTGTTTTAAGATAAGGCCTTTGGCCTTTTAAAAATTTATCTTGATTTAAAAGATGTTCAAATGTGTGTGAAATCTTATGGAACTTAACTGCTAAGGTCGTCAGTCCGTAAGCTTACACACTACTTAACCTAAAGTATCCTAAGGACAAACACACACACACACCCATGCTCGAGGGAGGACTCGAACCTCCGCCGGGACCAGCCGCACAGTCCATGACTGCAGCACCTAAGACCGCTCGGCTAATCCCGCGCGGCTATCTTGGTTTAAGTCTTAAGTCATGGGCTTCCAGGCGATTTTAAATTAAAGTGGGCTTGTCCTTAAGGCATGAGATTGTATTGCGTATTCAGCCGGTTATTAAGTTCCAAAAATTAATGCTGTTTCTTTTTTTTTAATTTTCTTGTCTCTTGTAATGTTTGGTCAAATAAATGAAGTGGTATGTTCGAATGTAAGTGACAGCCAATTATTTTGGCCCCTTTCCACAATCTAAACTACCTGTCCCGTCCTGCGAGAAAGAAGAAACATACAATCATTTGTTTTTGGTTGTAAACAATTTTTTTTTTTTACCATTTGTGTCAGCAGCAACTGTCAATATATAGAACAAGTTCCAGTTGATCACTGTGTTAATCATGTCCCAGAATTCGTCAAGTAAAACTGTGTCATTATTTTACTTGTAATACTCTCATCTTTCTTGCACACTCCATTTTCTATCGCAAATTCTAATTTTGTCATTGTTATTGCAACCACTAGATCATCTGTCGTCGATGCTTTTACTGCTACCATCCAGCCCACAATGGACAGGTGTCGCTTTCCTCGAGTGCGTCCATCGCGCCGCACGCCGTGATCACATGAACAGCCCACAGGGTTTGACAGCAACAAAGCTTTGGCATTTCACGTGATATAGAGGCGCGTAATACTCTTCTCGACAATTTCTTTTGTTAAACGTATTTTAACAATCCAACAGCTGCATTAAAGGGGTGTTGAATTCAATGGAATACGAGTACTTAGACATTCATAAAAACGTGAAGTGATAGCTGTGGTTTCCGAGGTTATGGTCGCCTCACAGCGATTCAGGAAAGCTGCAGAAAACCCAAATCTGAATGACCGAGCGGTAATTGGAGCTCAACTCCTTCAGAATACTTGTGTGACGTCGTAGCTTCTGCGTCTTTACTCTCGCCTGGCACAGTATTTCTTCTTCAGTCTCCACAGTGGCTCGTTGGGAGAAGCAGACCTGCTTGAGCCGCCGCGGTCTGAGTGACGTCACAGGTGGCGGTGACAGAGCTAGACACCGAGGGCGGCGGCGGCAGCGACGCCGAAAATGACGCATGGTGTGCATCGCGGCGGCGTGATTGAGGTTTACGGGCGCACCTCGGCCCTAATGGAACCATCCATCCGGTCGCTCACCCACGTGGTTTTCGATCGTAATTTAGTTGGCGGCGGCGTCGCAGCCGCGCTCTAAATCACAGCCGCGTCGCAAACAAGGCAGGTGCCGGCCGAGAGCTAGGAGGTGACGGACGGCGCCTGCTGCTCGCAGAACACACCACGGCGGGCGGCTGTAGAAGTAAGGAGCGTCTGGTCAGAGGCTCTCTGTGCGTCGGCTAACCTTCACGACGTAGACGACGTCGTTAAAGGCCGTCCGCTCGCTACGATTTATCTGCTCTAATATCTGTGCAGACATAGATCACCGCAAATCCCATGCGTCCTGACTATTGTTAGCTTTCGACCCAAACTGTACCTACTAGCTTCACGACAAATAACCATTCCTTTCCTATAACGTTGTAAAGTGGCTATAATTTCGCATCTTACAAGCACTCATCCACATACTTTGCCGTGATCTACAAACACAATTAGGTATCATGTGATAGGTTGTGTGTCGTATATATGAATATATAAAGGAGACTGACATTGTTACGTACGTCTTGTAAATAACTGTTAATGATTATTGCATGAAAGGTGACGGAGCGTCTTTATTATAAAAACGGCGTAATGAATGATTGCCTATACTAGTAGAGCTTGGAACACCAGTGGAAATGAAACGGCTGGCGGAACTGAAGCCCTGGGTGGAAGGCCCACACAGGTGTGTTGGTCCTGCTTAAACACAGGAAATACACTCCTGGAAATTGAAATACGAACACCGTGAATTCATTGTCTCAGGAAGGGGAAACTTTATTGACACATTCCTGGGGTCAGATACATCACATGATCACACTGACAGAACCACAGGCACATAGACACAGGCAACAGAGCATGCACAATGTCGGCACTAGTACAGTGTATATCCACCATTCGCAGCAATGCAGGCTGCTATTCTCCCATGGAGACGATCATAGAGATGCTGGATGTAGTTATGTGGAACGGCTTGCCATGCCATTTCCACCTGGCGCCTCAGTTGGACCAGCGTTCGTGCTGGACGTGCAGACCGCGTGAGACGACGCCTCATCCAGTTCCAAACATGCTCAATGGGGGACAGATCCGGAGATCTTGCTGGCCAGGGTAGTTGACTTACACCTTCTAGAGCACGTTGGGTGGCACGGGATACATGCGGACGTGCATTGTCCTGTTGGAACAGCAAGTTCCCTTGCCGGTCTAGGAATGGTAGAACGATGGGTTCGATGACGGTTTGGATGTACCGTGCACTATTCAGTGTCCCCTCGACGATCACCAGTGGTGTACGGCCAGTGTAGGAGATCGCTCCCCACACCATGATGCCGGGTGTTGGCCCTGTGTGCCTCGGTCGTATGCAGTCCTGATTGTGGCGCTCACCTGCACGGCGCCAAACACGCATACGACCGTCATTGGCACCAAGGCAGAAGCGACTCTCATCGCTGAAGACGACACGTCTCCATTCGTCCCTCCATTCACGCCTGTCGCGACACCACTGGAGGCGGGCTGCACGATGTTGGGGCGTGAGCGGAAGACGGCCTAACGGTGTGCGGGACCGTAGCCCAGCTTCATGGAGACGGTTGCGAATGGTCCTCGCCGATACCCCAGGAGCAACAGTGTCCCTAATTTGCTGGGAAGTGGCGGTGCGGTCCCCTACGGCACTGCGTAGGATCCTACGGTCTTGGCGTGCATCCGTGCGTCGCTGCGGTCCGGTCCCAGGTCGACGGGCACGTGCACCTTCCGCCGACCACTGGCGACAACATCGATGTACTGTGGAGACCTCACGCCCCACGTGTTGAGCAATTCGGCGGTACGTCCACGCGGCCTCCCGCGTGCCCACTATACGCCCTCGCTCAAAGTCCGTCAACTGCACATACGGTTCACGTCCACGCTGTCGCGGCATGCTACCAGTGTTAAAGACTGCGATGGAGCTCCGTATGCCATGGCAAACTGGCTGACACTGACGGCGGCGGTGCACAAATGCTGCGCAGCTAGCGCCATTCGACGGCCAACACCGCGGTTCCTGGTGTGTCCGCTGTGCCGTGCGTGTGATCATTGCTTGTACAGCCCTCTCGCAGTGTCCGGAGCAAGTATGGTGGGTCTGACACACCGGTGTCAATGTGTTCTTTTTTCCATTTCCAGGAGTGTAGTAAGACGGACGTACGGACGTCGTAGCACCTAAGCGCTAGAGCACAATAGAGTCACGACCGGCCGATCTTGTAGCAGAACCAGAATGATTATAGTTCGGAAACGCTGAAAATCTTGGACGCAGGTGAGAGGAACGAAAAAGCAGCTCCCCGTAAAAACCACGCAGGCTCGGTTATTTCCAAGGATTTTTACCCAGAAGCGTACCATTGCTCGAGTACAGGTTTTTCCTAGCAAAATTTCCGCGCTGGAAGACAAAACACTAAAATATGGTTGGTCGGCGTTCGGATGAATGTATAGAGAGGGAGAATATTCCGTGGTTTCGGGAATATGATTCGTTTTCGGAGTTACGATGCTGGAGAGCCGAGCCTTGCTGGGAAGCCAGCGCTGGAGAGACGCGGTCTTCCGTTTTGAGCTGCCGTGTGTGAACGGTCGCTCAGTATCAGCTTCTTGCTGGTGCGGACGGACTTGCTGTCTTTGCTCTTACGAGATTACAGAGTTAGAACGGTTAGGCACTGTACTGTTGTGAACTAGTACGACTCTGGACTTCGCCTCCGGGTTGGAAGTCGTCGTTGAGTACGCAGCGTTCAGTGGTTGAGAGCACTTCTTCTGCCTATACTTAGGTTGAGACGTTATCTGAACTCCGTCCTTGTGGCTGGGTGTTCGCGTTTCTCGTCTGTAGAACACAGAGAGGAGGAGACAGTATTAGAGTATAGTAGTCAAAGGACCACCTTAGCTCTCCTACTCTTTGAAAGAGTTTATTTTTGGCTGGAGTTCTTCCATTGTCGCAGACGTGTACGAGAACCATCACTCTGATGCACCGGACGCAGTACATACCGTGATATTGCTAATTGCTTTTGCTTATTAGGGGCTATAAGGCTAAACAGCTGTGATCACGTGGGATTCATTTCCACTGACATTGCACTCCACTGTAGATCATCTTTAAAAGTAGTGTCCTCTTGTGTTTGGTACATAGATGATGTCAGTCATTATTTATATTAGATCGCTCAGTCATAATAAAAGGGCAGACTTGTTCAATGGACAGGGTAATTTTAGCTAGGAAATATAAACATTTGTAATAATGATTGTTTTTAATATACAATAAATGTATAAGCAGCAACAAAGTTTATCATTTAGCATAATTAGTTCCCTTAATCATTCATTGGAATTTATATGTTAAAGAGAATTAAGAGATCCTAAGACCTGCTTCAAGGGGTAGTCAGACAGGGCCAAATCTTCATATTACAGTTTATTATTTTCCGTTGCGCACAGTCATGTACCACCCGCCTTGAGTAGCATCCTGGAACGTAACAGAGAACGTAATAGGTATAAATGCAGATACGAGGGCTATCCAGAAAGTAAGTTCCGACCGTCCACGAAATGGGCACTACTGTAAAAATCAAAAATGTTTTATTTGCAACAGCTAGCCACAACTCCCAGCTAATTATCTAAATAATCGCCGCTCCGACTTAGACATTTCTCGTGGTGTTGTACCAATTTTCAATACCCTTGTCATACAAGGCAGCCGCCAGTGCTTTCCGCTAATTCTCTACGTAGGTCTACAGCTCGTTGTCTGTGCCAAAACGTTGTCTTCATAGTCGACAGTTCGGCGCAGAGATGAAACTCAGGGGGTCAATTGCGGTCTGTAATGTAGGTGATCAAACACTTCTTACTGAAAACGCTGTAGGAGGATCTTCATTGCCCCTGCAGAGTGCAGTTGAGAATTGTCATGAAGAAGGAACGGCGTGACAGTTGTGTTACGGGAGCTGCATAGCTTCCGGCGAAATTTTTCACCAGGCCCTAGTACTTGGCGGGAGACATTATTTTCTAGGTACAGTCGTGCTCAAAAGTATCCGAACGACCTGAATTGCATTTCGCCTGATTCGCGTACAACCCTCATAATGCAGCTGTCTAGCAGGTCCTCTAATCGCTCCTCGGTACAGACGTTTGACTATTCAAAATGGTTCCAACAAATCACCACTAGAAAACACTGCTCTGTATCGCAATAACTCAAGATGTAAAGTAATACGACGATACTACAAATATCAGGGAACAACTCATCACAGATAAGACTGTCCTTAAGGCTTGTAATCTCTCATTTATTACAATAAATGACATACCTGAAATGTTAACACTCTCATTATTACGTCAGATAGGTAATGCACGTAGTAAGTTCGTCGTATTCATGATTTCCTCTTCAAAGTAAGATACTGTACTTATTATTTAACACAAAATGACATTAAAAATTTGTTATTCACGAGCTGCTAGTTGAGAATATGTATGAACTTCAAATGACACGACGAACCGTCCCGTTCTGGATATGGATTCAAACACAGGTCATACAGACTAAGCAAAGATCTCGTGACTGACGGAAACTAACATTCATTTCTGACTAGGCATACAGAGACTGATATACCTCGATTTTAGACAGTATCAGTTAGGACATATCAACTTTAAATTACATAACGTAGACATTTTTAACGGACTAGAATTCCTACCCAGCATCTATTGTCCCTGATAACGAACTACGAGAGAAGTTAAATATTGCTTCTTCACAAGTAACTTACTTGAAATGCCGTGAGGCAAAGCTTTGTGTTAGACAGGGATTCGAACCTAGAACCCAATCGGATTGTTATCGAAGCACAATCAGCTGTGACATATCGGATTGTCTCGGCAGTAGCAAGATATTTTAACTGAAATGACGACACGAAACATTAATTTTTTCCCTCCCAGGACTCCAACCTGGCACCTATCGCTGTTATATTCTAGAGAAAACGAACGTTAAATATGGTTTTTTTACACCAGCAGCGACATGTGAGCATGTTTGAACTAGAAATAATATGACGAAGAGCTCGGCGCTGACTGGTAATCGAACCCCACACATATCGTTGTTGACTACACACAAAGAGATGTCAGCTACCTAATTTTTCTCCACCAGCAGCTCTGAATAACATCCTTGAACTTACAGTGATCTCGCAAATAGTTCTGTGTCTCACTGAGAGTCAAAAACATCAGATATCGTTAGTGTTGACAACGAATGAAAATACATTAAAAAACTAAATTATTATCCACCAGCAGAGAGGTGTTCTTATACTTGAGCTTGATGATACATAATGAAAACTTTACTGCCATGCCAGGATTCGAACCCGTTCACGCGCAATATGTGGGATGTTGAGGAATCTGCAGTTTTGAACAAACAACAAATAGTGGTCGAGCTGTATTGTCACTAAGGTATCAAATTCCGCGTTAAGGGCGGTCTGAGTTACATTCCCAGTTCAGAACCAATTTTATCGACATACAGAAGCTCAAATAAAAGATGGAATAAGTGTCGCGTGACCCTACATAGCGTTTGTTTCGTCACTAGAACTAAATAACTAGTATATGAAAGGTTACGGGTGATAGAGTTTCTACATGTCGCCACTCCTGACTTTATTGTGGTTCAACCTAATGTCTACTTGGTAGAGAAGGAATATCGTGTTTAATGTGAATTTCAGACCACAATGCCGTTATACCTTCTTCACTTGGCGTAGCCAGAGGAGAACAGAATCTGTCTCTCCCTATCAAAAATCATCGGCAGAAGTTGGAATCGATCCCAGACCATAAGTATATGTACCCATCAGCATCCAACAGACCACCAAATCCTCTTCTCTGTGGCTTCTTTTTCTACTATAACGCCGTTGCGCCACACTGGATGAGAATTCTCACAGACTTCCTGTGGTGGTTTGCAGGATGTTCAGTACATTCATTTACTTGGTTGACCGAATCGCCATGAGCTAGCTGCCTTCGCTACCCACTGCATACATTCGACTCTATTTTGTAATCACCAAAATAAAATCACGTAACTGCCACATACTCAGATCTGCCAACAGTGAAGTATTGCGCTATCTGTTTGATGAAAACGTCGTGCAGTGCAAAAGAAAAGCTGTAACTGTCTGTCCCTCGGAAGTCTACATACGACCTTACGCATTATCTATTAACACTGTGGAATGCGGAAGTTCTGGAGGAATTGTCGTTGACTTCTGGAGGTGATGTAGCTATGATTCAGCTGGTTGTGTAATGGTAAGTGTAGTGCACTGTAGACAAAACGTCGAGAATTCAAATACATTCCCTGTATTTTTTTATACGCAATTCTGCTGTCTACAGAAGTTATCAATCTAATGGAGCTTTGAACGTAATTCCCTTCACTTCTCAACAGAAAATAGTGGCATGTGGGAAGAAGGGCCAACTACTGCGCCATTTTGTTCTTTCCAGGTTTAATAGATGGCCAGGCAGCAGATGCATCTCGAAACTTTTGTATTATGTATGGGGAGAGCGCATCGCGCCAAAATACGTCAGAAAAGTATTTTCTACATTAGCTGTCGTGTGGTAGTGGCATTTTATTCATCTTCAAACGTTGTTTGACAGCTTTAACTCAGAACAAGTTTTCTACATGCATGTAATCAATAAACTGCATGTTCATTGTCAGACTGTTATAAATGACATCAGAGAACTCACATATATCGTTGATGATTAACTTCTCTCTCGTGTCTACTATTGTTCAAATAACACTAAAAGAAACCCTACGTAAATTGTGCACTGTATTATAAGAAATTAAATGAAACTACCCATGATAACCTTACGACAAAAGTCTGTTTTAATGAAGCTGAGTATCTGTATTCAAGTGTGCCTCTATCGGACCGAATTAGTAAAATACTACTCACTTAGATTTCGGTTGGGTCTGTGTTTAATTGGTATGCTGTGTCATATTCAAGGGGTATGAAAATGTAGCATTTCATAAATAAAGTTATGTATTCCTAGAAGCCCAAAATTTGCTTGTCAGCAACGGAAAGAGGCATTACCTGTTGTTGCGTTTTCCTTATCGATGTTTGATCTGACTGCTTGTAGCTCTTTCACAGAAGGGATAAAAACGTTGCACTCAGCGAGACTGGAATCACGAACCACAACCGCCGCTTTTTTTACAGGACAGCACCTTACCACATAGCTAGTGCAGAGGTATGTGCCTGGGATTCCTATTACGAGGCTAATAGTGGCTAGAACTCGTAAATCGCTATTTAAAGGACAAGATTAGTTGCGATTTCCACGTGCAACGACTTTCCTGGGCTGAAAACCTTAAATTTACAATCTTTTGTCACACCTCAAACCATAATAACTCAGATTAACGAACCAATGTGTTCCTACAGAGGGCTGGGAAGTGACCATAGCAGGCATCTCAAAGATGCGGCTGGCACAGCCTGGAATACGTAATGCTTCTGATTCGCATTTCTGTAAC
This sequence comes from Schistocerca piceifrons, assembly GCF_021461385.2. Classification (NCBI taxonomy): domain Eukaryota; kingdom Metazoa; phylum Arthropoda; class Insecta; order Orthoptera; family Acrididae; genus Schistocerca; species Schistocerca piceifrons. The sequence goes on from NC_060141.1 coordinate 695,106,102, forward strand.
CATGTTTAGGGGCTGTAGCGTAGTTACTAATAATACTCAGAACTGACTAAACTAAGCATCATAAATCAGTAACTCTCATAGTTGTTTTTTATATTTCTTTCGTAAGTGTACTCAAAACTAAGAAACTCATTCATGGACGTTTTCGTGCCTGGCCGGTTGTCGAACACAACAAAAAATAAAAATAAAAAACAATGTTTGTGTATGTGTGTGTGAGAAGAGAGAGAGAGAAAGAGATAAATATAAAAAAGAATGAGAGATAGAATATATAATTGTTGTAAAGAAATTGTATCATGGCATATAAAGAAATCTTTCATTAAAATGACACGTTCCACATCATTACGAAATGTAATATTCATGATCTATGGAACAAATATTAATCGAATCAAATCTAATCTACTCTAGTCATATTGCTGACTAGCCATGAAGAGTCATGAATTACCGAAATTATCGCCAATATCAGTAACCAAATCTAAACTTAAAAATAAAATACCACAGTTTCTGTAATAAACCGGGACTCCTATCAAGACCCTTTCGTCCCTGTTAACTAACCACAAAAGATGTGTTAAGTGTGCATGTGTTTAAAGATGAAGCGCATGATGTGAAGTTCTGTGTTGGAGATATGGACCCAGCACGTAATCGGATTGTTAACTAAGTAAAATCGGATGTTAGTATCGGTTTTTCTTACCAGCTCCTAGGTGTTTGAATCTAAAATAAGGATACAAATTTTTGTGCCTGAACGACAATCGAACTGCACACCTACCATCCTTCTTTATCTTCCACGAATATAGCTTAAGTATCAATTGGTTACTCGCCAACAGTAGGATGTGTGCGTGTCTGACCAGAAATAACGACACCTATTGCGAATGTTGGCAACCCATGAACAGACATTAAAAATGCATGTTAATTTTTACTAGCAGGCTGATGTGCAGGTGATAGCGCTTGAAATGAAATTATGAATATTTTTGTAGAGACCCACATAGTTACCTTTGGAAGAGACCTACTGAAGGTTGCAGTCTTGGGAAAAGGAGCGAAATGATTGAACTATACCGTTCCGAGAGATTCAGATCCTCCAGAGAGGAGATACGAATTCTAATCACAGTCCAGAACCAAATGTTTCAGCGTCTGTAGGTCAATCAAGTACAAGTAAAATAAGAGCCCTGTTCCTTCAAATGGCTATCGGTTCATCAAATAAAATAAAATTTTCTAATGTAAGTAAGTTACTGGCGACAGTATTTGCGTTTACCATGACTTCTGCCTATGTCATTTCCCAACGTAAACCGGCTCTGCCCAGTTGGTAATGAAGGAACGTGATGTTTAATGCGGATTCTGAATTATAACGTCTTCTGTACTAAAATATGTTCATTTCTTCGAAGTAATAATACGAAAACGTATTTCTGTTTAACCTGAATTTTGCTAAACGGATATAAATTTTCATCTAACACAGATCCTTAAAATAGTTCTATCATGGTTCAAGCTCTTGTCTTTTAAGACATGTGGTAAAATCAACAGCTGCGTATTTCAGACTATTGATTTTGGCAGGTATAACCATAAACTGAATCCACCTATCTGTTATAATTGGATCGTCTGCAACAACATTGATTTAATGATATTGCTGTAACCGTTCCAGTGAAATCGTGAATGTAATTTGTATGTCACAATATTGAAAGCTTGAAATTTTGAATGGGTTTGACGTCGGTGCTCTTGCGAGTGCTCTGCTTCCTGTGTGGCACTTCGTTTCCTGTTGCCTTGTGAGTCGGTTCTTGCTTCTGTCAAGGCGACATGTCACTGCTCAGTGAGTTTGATGAAGAGCGTATCCTAGCGCTTTATGAAGGCGGGTACTGTATCAGTGCCATTTTCCTTGCTCTGGGACACAGCAAATCCACTATTCATCTCTGGGTGAAGAGGATGGAAGATGAAGGCCACGTATACTGTCATCGTCGCTCTGGACGCCCACGGACTACCACAGAGGATGAAGACAAGCGTATACTCCGCTGCAGTGATGCGGACCCTTTCAGGAGCAGCAGAGAAATTAAAAACATCCTGCAGCTAACAGTGAGCAGGTCGAACATACGTCGTCGGCTCAACGAGGAAGCAAGGTATGGACGGAAGTCGGCTGTTAAGGAAATGCTGCAAGATCAACCAGGTTAAATTTCGCACTGGCTTACAGAAGGAAGCCACTTCCGTACTGGGACCGAGTTATATTTACCGACGAGAAGGTGTTTTCAACTGCTCCAAATAGCTCAATCCATGAGTATCGACCACATGGAACCAGATACGACCCCAGTTACAATCTTGGTCATGGCTATGTTTCAGTCAAATACCTAAGATATACTTGTATACACTTGGTATGCATCCACAATGATATCTGATACAGCTGTATTTAGCAACATGAATCAGATATGTTTTCCGAGCAATATATCAGACAACACGTCAGTGCAGCGAGATATCGTTTGTGTGTTGCGCATGGTGCAAGAAATATTTGTTTTGCTTGCTTCTGTGATAGGTTTCACCCCACTAAATGCACGCAAGCTCACGAATCGACTATCAATACTTGGAATTACGCAGTAATACACCTAAAAGGTGTATTTTTGCATTATATAACCCGATGAAAATAACTGTAAATATATTATATGCCTTCTTGCTTATTACTAGCGCTTCTTGATGATTTCCTCAAAAAATAAAAAAGATAAATAAAAAGAGAGAGAGAGAGACAGAGAGAGAAAACAGGAAAGTATTTCAAATATGAGCTCGGTGACACCATGTTCGTCTCGTAATGTAAAGCAAGTATAGTTGATAGGTAATACCTCGTTGTATTAGCGATATGTATGGCTACAGGGTTCTTTCTTTCCCATTGCAAACAACCAGAACAGAATTCAGTAACGAAGTGGTAAGAACACCTATACAGGGCGCAAATTTAACACTCAGCCTTTCTTGTTTTTTTGTTAATCATTAACAATTGTCTGTAATTCAGTAAACATCCTTGATTACTGATTTGTTATTACTACCTTTGTTACTGTCATTCGGCACCTCACAAGAGCTCTATCACTCATTGCTGCCGATGCATGTAACGAATGGATCAGGATGAATGGAATGTGGCATGTTTCGTCACGGAGAATATGCACATTTATGTCGGCGTCTTGTGTTCAGGGTAAAATGAAAATCTCAGTAACAGAAGACAACAATGGGATGCAGGTGACGCAGGCAATAATACCCAACTATTTCTGTCGATTTAACCCCATGACCACAGACAAATTGGGGTCTCAATGTATTTTGATTATACTTCGATAGCCTTCTTGCGACCTCGTTCTAATACCTCGTGGGAGCAGGCTTTTTGAACACCGAGCAATATCACACAAAGGTAGTAGATGGAAGAATACAAGGAAACAATCAGACTCATGAGTGTGGATCCAGTTCATCTTTAGAAGACTAAACAAGAGGGAAACATTACGAAAGCAATGAATATGGTGGTTGGTATACATTATTTGTGTGATCTGAAGATGAAAAAGCGCAGATCCGCACAGTGCCCGAATCTGCACTTCAGTTTCTGTCTTAATGGGCATAATTTTTAGTTTCTTCTCTTCTGAATTTTCAAATGAACTGATTATTACGTGGCTCAGAATAATTAGTTAAGCTTTGATTCCCACCAAGATTTTTCTACATTCTCATGCAATTCATGAAATTCTACTTGTATGATCACTAGACTGCACATAGAAGCAATCCATTTCGAGGTGCAAAGTTTTAATTATCTTACTTTTAGTGACAGGTGAGATAAGTTGATTTCCAAAGACTTTTTATTGTACTGAAACAATCTTTTGTCACAATGCGACAGTGTAAGTGTATTATTCGTATTTGTTTTGTGGGAAACTGTAATCGTGATGGAAGTTTATACACCTGAATGTTTGACACAACTGGTAGGAGAAAATGCTGCATATTAACCAAACCCCGCGCCTCCTTTCCGTATCCTCCTATGACACGAGCATGGGATTCTCCTCGCATACCGCTACAGAGCTGTTCCTAGCACAACCGAGAATTGGCAACATCATCACAAAAATTTGGCAACACTGTGACAATGCAGTCACTTCCACATATGATTCTGAATTGACTCGATAAATTCACCTGATATTCCCTTTCCATTTGAATGACTCGTGCTATATAACCCATATACACTGAGACAGAAAATTCAATTTTTTGGCAAAAGAAATGCTATTCTTCACGTAAGTGACAACTTCTATTATCGTTCACGAAGCGTTATGAGGCTGAGCGACCAATACCATTATGAGACTGGCGTGGTGGCAGCAGTGTGTCCGTAGCCCCGTGTCCCCGCCCATATCTCATGTTGCTACGGCTCAATGAGTCGTGAGTTCTAACCGTGGCAGGGATCTGTGTGTGCAAGCTTTTTTTCTGATTTATTTCATGGAGCTGCGAATTTCCAGAAAAAAATCTGTAAGGAAATCAGAAGAAAACCTTTACACATCAAGTTCTCTTGGTAGCTCGACACAAGAAGTTGTGTTAATGGTCATAGATCTCGGCTTTCTGGCTGCCAAGCTGCTTCACAATACAAGCGACTCTGAAGAAATTCGAATCGACCATCAACGATAAAAATTTCAATATTGTTCTTCACTTAAGAATCACATGCCGGGGTGATAAGTATGGACATGAACCTCTTGATTACAATAGGGCCTCTATGCTAAATTTCCACAGTAGCAACTAGGAACTCTCTCCAAACATTTGCTAATAGCAGCTCTAGCAAATTACTTTCTCTCTGGGTAGCTTCAAATATGGGCAATTTTATTGCCTTAAATTTAATTGAATATTTTAAATATCACTTTTGAACAGTGTTCACTTCTCCATTAATTAATGTATGGACCTGAGTAGCTATAGAGCAGGTTCTGAAAGGTATTGACACAATGTTTCGCATCCATTTGCCATAGGGAATCAAAGAAAGAAACCAAACACATTACATTGCACTTACTCTCTGTGCCTTACTAACACATATGAATCCATGACAAAAATAAATTATTTGAAGACTCTCCTGTGAAAGGAAAAAGAACAGGATGTGACGCTTTAATTATAGAACACTGAATCAGGAACAATGAAATTAATTGTGCCACATTTGAAAGGTGGCTACACTGAGCCACAGCGCCAGAGATTGCGCCAAAGAGTTTTATTCCGCCTCCTCCACTGGCAGTTCTTGTCGAGAAGTCGTGGTGGAGAGTGCTTGTTGAGAAGTAGTAGTAGTGAGACGGTGTTGAGATATTGTAGTAGGGAGTGCTTGTTCCATGTTTTATGCAGTTGTTTGATGGGCTAGACAGCAGATGTTGTTCAAATGGAGATATTGTAATGATCAGAGTGCTTTTCGTCAATATATATGAAGGTAAAAAATTCCCTTTTCTTTTTATAATGCGTCATTACAGGTTCAGTCAACAAAGCATCTGGCTTGTGTTCTTGTATTAGAGTGTAATTCTGGTTTCCTTACGCAATTATAGTATTTCTATTTTTTTAATTACTTCAGTATAAATGGTATTTAAAATTTCTTGTCTTATTGAAGAAGAACCGTGCCAGATGTGTACGTTGAATCAGACTTCCATACACAGAACAGTTACACTTGTGCTTTGTTTTCGTACGTTTTATAGTTGCTGGGGACTTTATTAAGTAATTGTGAACGAAAAATTTCATTCCATTCTTTGTTGTTATTCTATGCAGTCAGATTGCGTACTAAAACTAGTCAGGGCCAACCGTTTACGAGACTTCGTAATCGGACAGACAGCTACTAAAAAATAAAAAAGTATTTGCATTCATTATATTTAATTAAGCCCCCATGCACGTGGCGACCGCTGCTTCGGATCGTCCCTTGGAATTCTTCTGATTGTAAAAATAGTAGACAGTAGTATTGTTGTAGTAATTTGTAGTTTAGTAATTTTAGTCTATATTGCATGTGTAGATTTGGTAATTGTCATTCTTCTAATGGTATTTTTTTTTTTTTTGCAGAATTTAATTTTTGATGTCTTGTATACGCGTTTGACAATTTTGTGCAATTATGAAGATTTCAATTGTTCGTTAGACGTGTTTGTTGGGAAACATTTCGTGTAAATGGTATTGTTGGAGATAGTGTCATTGTGTATAATTTTCATATAGTGATGAGTTTTGTATATTTTGTAAATGATTACGCGATCGATGAAAAAGGCAAAAATGATGGATAGTCAGAATGACGAAATTGTTGACATGGCGAACTCGCCAACACAGGACAACAGTATGATGAATAATGAAGTTGAAAACAATTTAATAAGTCGGGAAAATAGTCCGGAACCGATTCAAAATTTTTCACAATCAAAAAATTTTCAGAATACAAGATTAACGACAGAAGATACGGAGCAGTTGATGGGTGCTATATTAAATTTGGGATCACGAATGGAAACACGGTTAGACTCACAAAGGGGAACAATGGAAACACGGTTAGACTCACTGGGATCACAGTTACGATCTGAAATTAAAAGAGAGATAGGAACAATTAAAATTGACATGGGAACAATGGAAACACGGTTAGATTCACGAATAGGGACATGTTTCAAAAACATGAAAGATGAATTAAAGAAAGAAATTAGAGAAGTACAACCGATTTTGAATGCTCACAATAATAGATTAATTTCAATAGAAATCAGACAAAAGGAACAGGATAGAGAACAGGAAGAAAGATCGCGTGATAGTACAAAAATTTTCAGAGTTAAATTTACAACGTGCACACGATAAGGAAGAAATATTTGAGAGAATCGAGGAATCCGTACCAAATGACAGATTAAATAACGTAACAAAACAGTATGAACAGTTAACTACTAAATGTGTTAATACTGAAACCCGAGTCGCGACACTTACGGAAGACGTAAATAAACAGAAAGAACAATTAGGTGACTTATCGGAAAGAGTTGAGGAGATTTCAGATAAATTGCCAAGTCTTAGCTTAAATGGGGACAGAGATTCGGATGATACAGCTCCATTACCATTTGCAGAAACTGAAGAGTATCGGAACATAAATAAACATGTTGAAAATCAGGGAAAATTTAATGAACGCATTAAAAGGGAATTTGAGGCATTACGAAAGCAAGTCAAACAAATTGAAGGCGAAATCGTAGGAAAAGACAGCAGAAGAAATTTAGAATCACAGATAGCAGAGGGCTTTGAGGAAAATAATTTATTTCATTTACGGGATGCAACAAGAGAGCGCCAGGCGCGCGAACTTGACACTAATCGACATTCGGACTGGGACAGACGCGGTAGGTCTTTGTCGCCACGAGGAGAAACCTTTGACTATAAACACTTCTTAACTGTTCGGAAATTTAAGATCTTTCGTAATTCTGAGAATGACATACATCCATGTTCATGGTTAGATCAATTTATGTACGCACTCCCGCCAAATTTGCCACTAAGTCACAAACTGAAATTTATGTGCAGCTATTAAAGTCCTCAGGGGATTCACTACACTGAGTGAATATGTGCCGTAGCGTGCATGGGGGCTTAATTAAATATAATGAATGCAAATACTTTTTTTATTTTTTAGTAGCTGTCTGTCCGATTACGAAGTCTCGTAAACGGTTGGCCCTGACTAGTTTTAGTACGCAATCTGACTGCATAGAATAACAACAAAGAATGGAATGAAATTTTCCGTTCACAATTAATTAATAAAGTCCCCAGCAACTATAAAACGTACGAAAGCAAAGCACAAGTGTAACTGTTCTGTGTGTGGAAGTCTGATTCAACGTACACATCTGACACGGTTCTTCTTCAATAAGACAAGAAATTTTAAATACCATTTATACTGAAGTAATTAAAAAAAATAGAAATACTATAATTGCGTAAGGAAACCAGAATTACACTCTAATACAAGAACACAAGCCAGATGCTTTGTTGACTGAACCTGTAATGACGCATTATAAAAAGAAAAGGGAATTTTTTACTTTCATATATATTGACGAAAAGCACTCTCATCATTACAATATCTCCATTCGAACATCATCTGCTGTCTAGCCCATCAAACAACTGCATAAAACATGGAACAAGCACTCCCTACTACATCCCATCACCGACTCACTACTACTACTACTACTACTACTACTTCTCAACAAGCACTCTCCACCACGACTTCTCGACAAGAACTGCCAGTGGAGGTGGTGGAATAAAACTCTTTGGCGCAATCTCTGGCGCTGTGGCTCAGTGTAGCCACCTTTCATATGCCCTTCCTCCACAGGCCAGAATTTGATGGTATTTTTGCCAGCATTGGTGGCGAAAATACCACCAAATTCGTCCAAAGAAGAAAAAAAATTACAGACAAAAATAAAAGATAATATTAATAATTAAATATCACATAACTAGATGAAATTTTGGCTTTGCACTGACCTTTCAATAACCTAATATATAAAATACAGTAAGCAGTACAAATGCTTTCATACATGTGACTTTACATAATAGTTTACACAATACACAAATCAGTTTATACAGATGTTCACATAAAATACTTTCAATGATTCAAAAAAAGTAGTTGATAGTTCCAGCAGTAGCACCCAGCAATGGTCAACAGGTGCAAATACCAACAAGTGACATTTCAGTAGAAGCAGTTCCATCAGTGGCACCCAGCAATGTTGAATAGGTGCAGACACCAACAAGTGACATCATTTCAGTAGAAGCAGTTCCATTAGTGGCACCCAGCAATGTTGAACAGGTGCAGACACCGACAAGTGACATTATGTCAGTAGAAGCAGTTCCATTAGTGGCACCCAGTAATGTTGGGCAGGTGCAGGTAACAGACCATAATATTCACTATCACTAATCAGAAAGTTCATCAGCAGAAATTAAACGTTTCTAAGTGGCACCCATTATGTTGAACAAGTGCAGGTAAGAACAACAGCTTGAATGCACACACACTTGCTTTTACAAAATTATTAGCAATGCTCTTACACTAAACACACAAATTATAAGAAACACACAAATTATAAGAAACACACAAATTATCAGAAACACACAAATTATAAGAAACACACAAATTATAAGAAACACACAAATTATAAGAAACACACAAATTATAAGAAACACACAAATAATAAGAAACACACAAATGATATCAGATAATTGTCATATTAACTATTACAATACACAAATATCAGTAAACCTACAATATTTATGGGTGTCAGTGCAAGCCACAACAAACAACTAAAATAATATTTAGGAGATAGGTCGGTACCAATTATCTGGGATTAGGAAAGGAAAACACACAAAACACACTCACTCATCTTTCGTCCACATTAGTGCTACTGTGTAATTGAATAGTGTTAACTGTGTAAATGCAATTCTGTCAAAATTTGATGTTCATCATGTGTATCAAGTAGTAGTGGCAGCAATGTGTAACAGTCAATAATAGTTAGTCAATGTCGTAGTCATCATGTCAAGAGCAATGTTTGCCAAGCCAAATCAAAATGTACAGTTGCTGAACAACTGTCAGTGTACCAAGATATGCAAATACTTCCTCTCTCCAAAAAAAAAATATGTACTGCTTAGTGATTTAACAAAGTGTGTGTGTAGACAATCTTCCTTCTACTTGAGTGTTCTAATCTGCCATCTTCATCCTCCTTGTTCCATATAAACCAAGAAAAAAATATGCTCCTCACTTACTTTACCTCTTCTCCACCAAAACTCCAATAATCATCAGCATCACATAATCTCAATACTTCAATAATACCTCTTACGTCGATACATATAAACCTTATCATCAATAGCATTTACCTTACCTCTTGTCCACCATAACTCCAATAATCATCAACTTCACATAATCTCAATACCTCAATAATACCTCTTCAATACGTCGATACATATAAACCTTATTACCAATATCATTTCACTTCCATAACAACTCTTTCCTCTAGTCAGTCTCCTCGAACAAGTACAGATAAAATCCTAGTGCAAACTTCATCATCCCATACAATCCGTAGACACAATGTCCACACACAGCCTCTGTGTAATCCATCTGACCCAAATCTTCTACTCATTATGAATTATAAAATACATTTTGGTTACCTTGTCCATCATTAAATAAAAGAAATCCACACATGACCTCTAACAGACTTTAGTTCAAATAATTCTCAGTAATTAAGTACGATTACGGAGTGTGAATGATCATAATATTTCACAGTGTGTACACCACTTCAAGAATCATGGCAGAAGCAAACATGTGGAGTATTTTTTGTGTCAAGTGTCACTTATTATTTCAATTGCTCACGAAGAATGCAGTGTAATAACTGTCAATCGTCTAAACCTAATGTTGGTATGTCATGTCGTTAGCTTCCTTCCTATTAGCATAAATTTATACAGCTTCCATAAAACCTCCAGCTCATGTGACTTCAATGAAATTTCTTGTACTAATGTCGTTCGTCGAATTATAGCAGTTCATTTTCTTATCTTAAAAATATAAGGCACTGAGCGTAAGCAAAACATGCAACAGCGAGTAAATATACCAGTAGAGAACAGAATGTCAACAAGTGGATGCAGCACCATTCCTACAACGAGGCTCTGCCAAGCAAAGAATCTATAATTAATACCATAGTGTGACCTAAACTCCATGTTCGTACACAGTATATCAGCATTTCTATATACCAAATGAAAGAGTAGTTACGACAACAAAACAGAAATGTGTAAATATGCAATCCATACGCACAGCAGCAAACATATATCTTACGTAATAAACAGGTCATTAGCATCATATCAGCATAAGCAAATAAATGTTCATATGTAATCTTAATAAGTAAACATGAAGGCGCAAGCAGATAAATCACAAAGTATAACTTACATACATAATTATATCAGCACAATTAATCATGTGACCATTATAATTTAAATAAATAAGCACAGCTGGCACATAATAGAAAAATATGACATCAGTGAAAAAGCAGTGCAGCCAAGCGATGCATAATATATACAAATAACAACCCTGTTCATTAATCAATCATTGTCAAAATCAGTTAACGTACGCAAGCACGTCACTTCACAAGTAAATTCATAGAACATGAAATTGAGCACAAAGTATGAATCACGTAATCGCGAGCAGCAAATTACGTCTAAAGTACGTACCTAAGTGGAAATATGTTACCTGAAAAATAAACTCAATTTAGTTACCTTTTTGGTTTATTACCTTTTTTTCTTCGAAATTATATTCTTCCTAAAATTTTCTCCATAGCAAGTCCTCTTAACGTCGGACAGACACAGAATTTACCTGAAGTTTTTAAACATTTTATACAACCGTATCCTTCATGTATATTGACGCAAAGCACTCTGATCATTACAATATCTCCATTCGAACAACATCTGCTGTCTAGCCCATCAAACAACTGCATAAAACATGGAACAAACACTCCCTACTACAACATCTCAACACCGACTCACTACTACTACTTCTCAACAAGCACTCTCCACCACGACTTCTTGACAAGAACTGCCAGTGGAGGCGGCGGAATAAAACTCTTTGGCGCAATCTCTGGCGCTGTGGCTCAGTGTAGCCACCTTTCACATTGATGTATTGCATATTAGTGCAATAAAATACTCACCAAATAAAAACGGTTTTGTGCCTCCGTTGCTATAGAGTGTGAAACACAAATCGTAGACAGATTTTATGGGTCACCACGCAACAACATCAAAGCATGTTACACCGTCGAGAGTGAGGAGTGGAGCAGACGTTGTCGGCAGAAGGTGAGGCAGCGCAGTGCCTCAGCCCTCGCTAGTGGGCAATAACCGGGTCCCAGAGAACTCAGACGCATGCGGCGTTCAGAGGCAGATGGCCGGCCAAGAAATCTCTCGCTAAAATAGTGGTGAACCAAACTGTTCTTACCAACGTGACAGAAAGCGAAATATATTGTAGATTCGCTTGGATTGCACTCATAGCTTCAGCACCAAGAGGAAAGGGGCGACAGAAGTTTTGTCGATGTGTACTTTCTGTTGCCAGATGTCGTAATAGCTAGTCTCGTGTTTTACGTCAAGACTATGGTCGTAGTCAAGACTGATGTACTCAGACTGCAGCCAAGACTTCCTCTGGGAAGTGCCATGTCTACATTGTTGCCAGGTCGAGCATATTGCCGGACATAGAATTCTGAGGGGAGCACGACCCTATTGTCGACCTTACGTGAACGACTCAGCGGTCCATTTTTTTGTCTAAGACTGTATCTATAACACGTATTGCACACTGAAGACCCAGAAGAATTAATAATAAAAAAAGGAACTAGTTTATGATAGCAACGTTAGCTATAGCATTCAGAGTATTCATAGTATTGTATACGTGTGCATAAATGCCTTACAATGCCCACTCAAGGAAAACAAGGATACACAGTCTAGCTTCAATATTATAAATAAGCCTCAGTTTGTGAATGAACTCAGACTTAGATTGATAATCATTTTCAATATTTAGCAGTACTGTACCAATTGCTGTTAAACTCGTTTTCGACCAATGATTCCCACAGCTACAGGAACACTACTTACGATTCGTCTTAGACAAATCTTACACAGTGCTATCAGACGAATAGATCAACCTGACACAAACTGTGGGAAGTTTGTTTTACGACCTTCGTACCTGTTTGAGATATCTGTGAACGCTGCTGCATAAGTCGATTTAAGAAGAAACTAAATTCCTTCGTCTACGACAATGTTTAAAGAAATCGGCTTAACGGCACTAAATCGTGGTTTGTGAATCGTTTACCAGCCTAACTCTGTCGTATTTGGCTGGTTGGAAAGCAAAAACCTTACTGACAAATTTCACAGAAGGAAAAGGGGGTCGAAATGTCTCGCACTGGAAGGACATGTTGTTTTATTTAAATGATTACAAAATAAAGTAAAACGAACAGTGAGGTTGTCAGTAAAAGCACATTACTATTGTCAGTTTGATGTTGCACTGCCCAGGGCCTGTAATGATAAAGGGCCCATTTAGATCAGGCATATTGTATACAGAAGTGGAAGAGAGAGCACCACTAAATTCTACAATCCGTATGCATTGCATACACAGAAATTACTATTACATTGCACTTATGTAGCCCAATGGGTTAATTGCATATTTTCCAGTGAGAAAGAGCACTGGCAAACAGTCTTCGCTACGTTAGGTTACTTAAACTGGTGTCACTCTGAGCAAGAATTTAGTCAGCGACTAAGTGTAAGGTCAATGGGTCGGATGTAGGTTTTGCAACTGCGAAATACTTTCCCACATTACAGAAACGAATATTAAATTTGAACTAATATTGCGAAAATTTTGAACTTGGATAGCTTAGAAAGAAAATCTTTCTTTTTATTGCAAAGGACAACAATTGATTTTCTAAAACATTGTCATACACAACTTGAAACAGGTCACGTCGACCAAATCATATGGAAGAAATTATATCGATGTATATCGGAGGGCAGTAAGATGCCTTGGCTTTTGGTTTGGCAGTATTCGACAGCCATTTCTAGGCGCAAGTAAATGAAGAAAGACAGCGCATTTTTGTTACCAAGTGACGTCTTCATCAATTAATTTAGGTTTAATGTAATCTACAAGTAATTGCTGATGTTTGATATTAAAATGAAAAGAATTCCGTAGCCAGGGAAAGAACCTGTTCTTAGGCAACTACTTCTATAATGACCAAAAGGCATTAAAAGATCTTCAAGTACATGTGTTCCAGCAGAAGTATGAAGAAAATGACAGCAATATTGACGGTAATAATCGAATTATCCAGTAACTTCACACTTCATAGTGGATTTCTCGAACTAAGAAATTTGCTGAATTAGTGAAAATTTTAAAATGGCTTTACATCGAGGCTATGATGCCTAGAAGAGCCTTTACATCCTGCTGACGTGAGAATAGCATAATCTACAAGTCAGAACCTTGCTTCTACTTAATCATTTAATAGACTCGTATTTTTTCCACCGTGACTAATATTGTAAGCTAGGCATACGATCCGCTACAACGCACTCCTGGGGCTGGGAAACTTTGCCACAATGGTCTGGTGGAACGAACTATCATAGGTGCAATGCCTGGGTTCAGGTATTTACTTTTAAGAGGCACAAACAGATTTACTTTACCTCTGGTAACCTCAAGAGAAAGACGTTATACATCGGAATCCGCATTAAACATCACGTTCCTTCATTACCAACTGGGAAGAGCCGGTTTACGTTGGGAAACAACATAGGCAGAAGTCTTGGTAAAAGGAAATACTGTCGCCAGTAACTTACTTACATTATAAAATTTTATTTTATTTGATGAACCGATAGCCATTTGAAGGAACAGGGCTCTTATTTTACTTGTACTTGATTGACCTACAGACGTTGAAACATTTGGTGCTGGACTGTGATTAGAATTCGTATCTCCTCTCTCAAGGATCTGAATCTCTTGGAACAGTATAGTTCAATCATTTCGTTTTCCCAAGATTGCGATCTTCTGTAGGTCTTATCCAAAGGTAACTACGTGGGTCTGAATAGTGATCCAGTACAAAAATTTTCATAATTTCATTTCAAGCGCTATCACCTGCACATCAGCCTGCTAGTGAAAATGAACATCCATTTTTAATGTCTGTTCATGTGTTGCCAACATTCGCAATAGGTGTCGTTATTTCTGGTCAGACACCCACACATCCTACTGTTGGTGAGTAACTGTAAGTAGGCTGTTTAGGTTTTTATATTGGTAACGCCACGTAGAGCTCCGTATGAAAATCACTGGCTGTGCTGTGTGCAGTCTGTGGCTAGTTTGCATTGTTGTCTGCCATTGTAGTGTTGGGCAGGTGGATGTTGACAGCGCGTAGCGTTGCGCAGTTGGAGGTGAGCCGCCAGCAGTGGTGGATGTGGGGAGAGAAATGGCGGAGTTTTGAAATTCGTAAGACTGGATGTCATGAACTGATATATATAATATGACTTTTGAACAATATTAAGGTAAATACATTGTTTTTTCTCTATCAAAATCTTTCATTTGCTAACTATGTCTATCAGTAGTTAGTGCCTTCAGTAGTTTGAATCTTTTATTTAGCTGGCAGTATTGGCGCTTGCTGTATTGCAGTAGTTTGAGTAACGAAGATTTTTGTGAGATAAGTGATTCATGAAAGGTATAGGTTATTGTTAGTCAGGGCCATTCTTTTGTAGGGATTATTGAAAGTCAGAGTGCGTTGCGCTAAAAATATTGTGTGTCAGTTTAAGCACAGTCCTTTATAATTGTTCAAAGGGGACGTTTCATAACAATTGATTCGTGGACGATAAAGAAGGATGGTAGGTGTGCAGTTCGATTGTCGCTCAGGCACAAAAATTTGTATCCTTATTTTAGATTCAAACACCTAGGAGCTGGTAAGAAAAACCGATACAAACATCCGATTTTACTTAGTTATCAATCCGATTACGTGCTGGGTTCATATCTCCAACACAGATCTTCACATCATGCGCTTCATCTTTAAACACATGCACACTTTGTTACTTCTGAATGGAGGTATATCATACATCTTTTGTGGTTAGTTAACAGGGACGAAAGGGTGTTGATAGGAGTCCCGGTTTATTACAGAAACTGTGGTCTTTTATTTTTAAGTTTAGATTTGGTTACTGATATTGGCGATAATTTCGGTAATTCATGACCCTTCATGGCTAGTCAGCAATATGATTAGAGTAGATTAGATTTGATTCGATTAATATTTGTTCCGTAGATCATGAATATGACATTTCGTAACGATGTGGAACGTGCCATTTTAATGAAAAATTTCTTTACATGCCATGATACAATTTCTTTACAACAATTATGTACTCTCTCTCTCATTCTTTTTTATATTTATCTCTTTCTCTCTCTCTCTCTTCTCACACACACATACACAAACATTGTTTTTTATTTTTATTTTTTGTTGTGTTCGACAACCGGCCAGGCACGAAAACGTCCATGAATGAGTTTCTTAGTTTTGAGTACACTTACGAAAGAAATATAAAAAACAACTATGAGAGTTACTGATTTATGATGCTTAGTTTAGTCAGTTCTGAGTATTATTAGTAACTACGCTACAGGCCCTAAACCTGGTTACAGAAATGCGAATCAGAAGCATTACGTATTCCAGGCTGCGCCAGCCGCATCTTTGAGATGCCTGCTATGGTCACTTCCGAGCCCTCTGTAGGAACACATTGGTTCGTTAATCTGAGTTATTATGGTTTGAGGTGTGACAAAAGATTGTAAATTTAAGGTTTTCAGCCCAGGAAAGTCGTTGCACGTGGAAATCGCAACTAATCTTGTCCTTTAAATAGCGATTTACGAGTTCTAGCCACTATTAGCCTCGTAATAGGAATCCCAGGCACATACCTCTGCACTAGCTATGTGGAAAGGTGCTGTCCTGTAAAAAAAGCGGCGCTTGTGGTTCGTGATTCCAGTCTCGCTGAGTGCAACGTTTTTATCCCTTCTGTGAAAGAGCTACAAGCAACCAGATCAAACATCGATAAGGAAAACGCAAGAAAATACTTTCGGCTCATAGTGCAATGGTGATAAGCCTTTCGTAGGGTTTCTTTTAGTGTTATTTAAACATTAGTAGACACGAGAGAGAAATTAATCATCAACGATATATGCGAATTCTCTGATGTTATTTATAACAGTCTGACAATGCACATGCAGTTTATTGATTACATGCATGTAGAAAACTTGTTCTGAGTTAAAGCTGTCAAACAAGATTTGAAGAAGAATAAAATGCCATTACCACACGACAGCTAATGTAGAAAATACTTTTCTGACTTATTTTGGCGCGATGCGCTCTCCCCATACATAATACAGAAGTTTCGAGATGCATCTGCTGCCCGGCCATCTATTAAACCTGGAAAGAACAAAATGGCGCAGCAGTTGGCCCTTCTTCCCACATGCCACTATTTTGGATTGAGAAGTGAAGGGAGTTACGTTCAAAGTTCCATTAGATTGATAACTTCTGTAGACAACAGAATTGCGTTTAAAAAGAAAAAAAAAACATAGCAGGGAATGTATTTGAACTCGCGACGTTTTGTCACGTTTTGTCTACAGTGCACTACACTTATGGTTACAACCAGCTGAATCATAGCTACATCACCTCCAGAAGTCGACGACAAATCCTCCAGAACTTCCGCATTCCACAGTGTTAAGAGATAATGCATTAGGCCGGATGTAGACTTCTGAGAGACCGACAGTTACAGCTTTATTTTTTGCACTGCACGACGTTTTCAACAAACAGATAGCGCAGTAGAGTAGCTCGAGTGGAAAGTAACACTTCCTATTTAAATTTCTGCATATTTCACTGTTGGCAGTTCTGAGTAGGTGGCACTTACGTGATTTTTTTTTGGTGATTACGTGATAGATCCGAATGTATGCACTGGGTAGCCAAGGCAGCCGGCCGGTGTGGCCGTGCGGTTCTAGGCGCGTCAGTCTGGAACCGCGTGACCGCTACGGTCGCAGGTTCGAATCCTGCCTCGGGCATGGACGTGTGTGATGTACTTAGGTTCGTTAGGTTTAAGTAGTTCTAAGTTCTAGGCGACCGATGACCTCAGAAGTTAGTGCTCAGAGCCTCAGTACCCCAATAACAGCCAAGGCAGCTAGTTCATGGCGATTCGATCAACCAAGTAAATGAATGTACTGAACATCCTACAAACGACTACAGGGAGCCTGTGTGTCAGAATTCTCATCCAGTGTGGCGCAACGGCGTCACAGTAGAAAAAGGAGCCACAGAGATGAAGTTATGGTGGTCTGCTGGATTGCTGATAGGTTCATATACTCATGGTCTGGGTTCGATTCCAACTTCTGCCGATGATTTTTGATAGGGACAGACAGATTCTATTCTCTTCCGGCTACGCAAAGTGAAGAAGGTATAATGGCATTGTGGTCTGAAATTCACATTAAACACGATATTCCTTCTCCACCAAGTAGACATTCGGTTGAACCACAATAAAGTCAGGAGTGGCGACATGTCGAAACTCTATCACCAGTAACCTTTCTTATACTAGTTACTTAGTTCTAGTGACAAAACAAACGCTATGTAGGGTCACACGACACTTATTCCATCTTTTATTTGAGCTTCTATATGTCGATAAAATTGGTTATGAACTGGGAATGTAACTCAGACCGCCGTTAACGCGGAATTTATCCCTTCGTGACAATACAGCTCGAATACTATTTCCTGTTTGTTCAAAACTGCAGATTCCTCAACATCCCACATATTGCATGTGAATGGGCTCGAACACTGGCCCGGCAGTAAAGTTTTCATTATGTATTATCAAGCTCTAGTATAAGAACACCTCTCTGCTGGTGGATAATAATTTAGTTTTTTAATGTATTTTCATTCGTTGTCAACACTAACGATATCTGATGTTTTTGACTCCCAGTGAAAAACACAACTATTTGCGAGATCACTTTAATTTCAAGGATGTTATTCAGAGCTGCTGGTGGAGAAAAATTAGGTAGCTGACATCTCTTTGTGTGTAGTCAACAACGATATGTGTGAGGTTCGATTACCAGTCAGCGCTGAGCTCTTTGTCATATTATTTCTAGTTCAAACATTCCCACATGTCGCTGCTGGTGTAAAAAACCCATATTTAACTTTCGTTTTCTCTAGAATATAACAGCGATAAGGTGCTGGGTTGGAGTTCAAAATGGCTCTGAGCACTATGGGACTTAACATCTGAGGTCATCAGTCCTCTAGAATTTAGAACTACATAAACGTAACTAACCTATGGACATCACACTCATCCATGCCCGAGGTAGGATTCGAACCTGGACTGGTGCGGTCGCGCGGCTCCAGACTGAAGCGCCTAGAACCACTTGGCCACACTGGCTGGCGCCGGGTTGGAGTCCTGGGAAGGAAAAAATTAAAGGTTCGTGTCTTCATTTCAGTTAAAACATCTTGCTACTGCCGAGAAAATCCGATATGTCACAGTTGATTGTGCTTCGATAACAATCCGATTGGGTTCTGGGCTCGGATCCCTGTCCAACACAAAGCTTTGCCTCACGGCATTTCAAGTAAGTTACTTGTGAAGACGCAATATTTAACTTCTCTCGTAGTTCGTTAACAGGAACAATAGATGCTGGGTAGGAATCCGCGTCCGTTAAAAATGTTTACGTTATGTAATTTAAAGTTGATATTTCCTATCTGATATTGTCTAAAATCGAGGTATATCACTCTCTGTATGCCTAGTCAGGAATGACTGCTAGTTTCCGTCAGTTACGAAATCTTTTCTTTGTCTGCATGACCTGGGTTTGAATCCATATCCAGAACGGGACGGTTCGTCGTGTCATTTGAAGTTCATACATATTCTCAACTAGCAGCTCAAGAATAACAAATTTTTAATGTCATTTTGTGTTAAATCATAAGTACGGTATCTTACTTTGAAGAGGAAATCATGAATACGACGAACTTACTAGGTGCGTTACCTATCTGACGTAATAATGAGGGTGGTAACATTTCAGGTATGTCATTTATTGTAATACATGTGAGATTACAAGCCTTAAGGACAGTCTTATCTGTGATGAGGTGTTCCCTGATATTTGTAGTATCGTGGTACTATATTACATCTTGAGTTATTGCGATACAGAGCAGTGTTTTCTAGTGGTGATTTGTTGGAACCATTTTGAATAGTCAAACGACTGTACCGAGGGGCGAGTAGAGGACCTGCTACACAGCTGCGTTATGAGGGTTGTTTGCGAATCAGGCCAAATGCAATTCAGGTCGTTCTGATACTTTTGAGCACGACTGTACATTTACGTGTTCACTGTGTGCTCAGAACTGAAAAGAGCGATGTGACACGATTGATGGGCGTTCTACAGACACTGCCCAATACATCTGTCCAAAGGGTCATCAGATTTTTACAGTGCTTTCCATTTCGCGACATATCGGAACTTAATTTCTGGATAGCCCTCGTATTTTTATGTGCTGTACGTTAATATGTAAACACGTCAGTGTGTTGGTTGTTTTTGCTCTGTGCCAAATAGTCATCCTACAAATAAGATACGTAATTTACTACGCCGCGCGGGGTAGCCGTGCAGTCTATGGCGTCTTGTCACGGTTCGCGCAGCTCCCCCCGTCGGAGGTTCGAGTCCTCCCTCGGACATGGCTATGTGTGTTGTCCTTAGCGTAAGTTAGTTAGGAGCATTATTACATATGGTTCAGAAGTGTGGACAACAAAATGGCAACTGAAATCAAAATTATTAGCCACAGAAATGGATTTCTGGAGACGTTCAGCAAGAATATCAAGACGAGAAAGAATAAGAAATGAAGTAATCAGAGACAAGATGAAATGTAAAAATTCAATTATTGATTTCATCGAGCACAAACAACTTAAATGGTATGGATACATCAGACGAATGGAACAGGAAAGGCTACCAAAAGGCATAATCGACTGGGTACCAATTGGAAGAAGAAAAAGGGGACGACCACCTGATACATAGATACAGGGAGTTCAGTCAGCAATGAGGAAGAACAACATTCCTGAAGATTTATGGACAAATAGAGAAGAGTGGAGAACAATAATTAGTGACTTACTGTAATCTAGAATAGGTGCTGGAAAAATGTACTCACATTGTAAATCCAGAATAATAATAATAATAATAATAATAATAGTTTACGTCAGATTAAGCAGTGTGTAAGCCTAGGGACCGATCACCTCAGCAGTTTGGTCCCATAGTCCTTACCACACATTTCCAAATTTAATTTTCTACACAGTCGTAACTGTACCACTAAGTGAACTGCGCCTGTCAGTGTAAGGTAATCGGTTTGTGTCCACACGTCCACACTTTCCTACCTGACCTGCTGCTCAGGGGAAAATAAACATTGATGACTTAGTATCGCCATTTGTACTTGGAGGTACTAACCATTTAACACTGAGGAGGCAAAAAAACTGGTACACCTGCCTAATATAGCGTCGGGCCCCGCGAGAACACAGAAGTGCCGCCACTCGATGTGGCATGGACTCGACTAATGTCTGAAGTACTGCTGGAGGGAACTTATACCATGAATCCTGCAGGGCTGTCCGTAAATCAGTAAGAGCACGAGGCTGCCGTACAACATGTTACAAGACATCACAGATATGTTCAATAATGATCATGTTTGCGGAGTTTGGTGGCCAGCGAAGGTGTTTAAGCTAGAGTGTTCCTGGAGCCACTCTGTAACAATTCTGAATGTGTGGGGTGTCTCATTGTCGTACAAATTGTCCGTCGGTATGCAGAATGGACATAAATGGATGCACGTGGTCAGACGGGATGCTTATGTAAGTGTCACCCGTTAGAGTCGTATCTAGTCGTATCTAGTCGTATCTAGTCGTATCTAGACGTATCAGGGGTCCCATATCACTCCACCTCCACACGTCCCACACCGTTACAGAGCCTCCACGAGCTCGAGCAGTCCCCTGCTGACATTCACGATCCATGGATTCATGAAGTTGTCTCCATACCCGTACACGTCCATCCGCTGTATACAATTCGAAACGAGTCTCGTCCTACCAGACAATATGTTTCCAGTCATCAACAGTCCAATGTCGGTGTGACACCCCCAGGCGAAGCTTAAAGCTTTGTGTCGTGCAGTCATCAAGGGTACACGAGTGGGCCTTCGGCTCCGAAAGGCCACATCGATGATATTTCAATGAATGGTTCACACGCTGACACTTGTTGATGGCCCAGCATTGAAATCTGCAGCAATTTGGGGAAGGGTTGCACTTCTGTCACGTTGAACGATTATCTTCAGTCGCCGTTGACCCCGTTCTTGCAGGATCTTTCCGGTTGCAGCGATGCCGAGGATCTGATGATTTACCGGATTCCTGATATTCACGGTACAGTCGTGAAATGGTCGTACGGGAAAATCCCTACTTCATCGCTACCTCGAAGATGCTGTTTCCTGTCGCTCGTGCGCCGACTATAACACCATCTTCAAACTCACTTAAGGAGACCACACCCTGCCTATTTAACCCATGTTAATTTAGGTAAGTATTTGACACATCTCTGAAAAAACTATTTGATGCAGGACCTTAATATTTTTACTGTATGTTACTTGATGCTAAAAGAGTCAACTGTACTAAAATCTACTTTATCCATTTTATAGTTTTTAAGAAATACTTATTAAATTTATTAACAAAAATATTAAGTTTTTTCTGCAGAAAATATTTTTTGTGAACTTCCAAATGGGGGAATATTGATGAATGTAGTACCAGAAGTGGCTTTTTATGTTATGCAGAGTTTCTGAAAATTTCATTCATTTATCTATGATTGCTTCTGATATAATGGGGCATATGTACTGAAAATTTTAATTTGTGGGAAATTGACTTTAAAGAAAAAACTTTTGAAATTTGTGACTTACACTTAATTAGAACTGTCCTGCCGCATATGATGGGCCTTCTTCGGTCTCTAGCAGCTCTTCCAGCATATTTTTCACCTTCCTTGGTGTTTGTCTTGCTTTCTTGGCCATATTAAATGCAGACCTGTCTGCATCGGCTATCTTCATTTTATCGCAATGTTGCAACCCAGTGATCATATTTTAACCAGGATTAATTTCCACCTTTTTCGGTACCCAACACGTTCCAATATTACCGCAACTGAATATAATAACAGCATCATGAACTAGTTTCATTGTATGCATGTCTACAAATACAGTTTTAGGAAGGCGGTTCCAAATTATGCTGTTGAAACATTCATTTGGTTTCTGTGTCTGCCCATGCAGACATTTCCTTAGAAGGTCAGGATGAGCCAAGTCTCTGAAAATACGTTTAATTGCTGTAATAACAGCAGCAGCAACAGAATGCTGGTGAAAATAAGATTCTCCAGTTGCCTGAGCCCTATTGTATTTGCACCACGAATTTTTTCTCATGGACACAAGTCATGACATGGCTTATCATGGACTGGAAGAACATGGCCCAAACATCTCTCTTCATTGCCTCCAGATTTTCTTAATTTCTCCTAATTGCCTGCCCGTAGTATACCTGCTAGTTTTGTATTTCAGTTTTAGTTAACCGAACCTGTCTGGTCAACAATTTTCCCTTTTCTAATTTTTTTCCTCTCATATCAACAGTTAGTTTTCTCAGCCTTGTTCCCAAACGTTTTTGAACATGGCCTACACATTCTATTTTGCTAATAATGGCATCTCCATATGGATTAAAGTTCACCACATTGTTATATGCCTTACTGTCACCATCGCCCAAATATCTAGTGTACTGTACGCCTCTTGTTTCTACAGAGCGATGAAATGTTTGTTGTACTCCATGAACTTCCATACCACCACTTGTTCCCCTAAATTTAGCCCCACAGTAGTGTTCTTTATGTTCATTGACTTTACAACATTTGCAATATTTAGACATTATCCCCACATCTAACACTTTACCGGTTCTACACTCGTGGCAGTCATTACTCCATTCAGAGAAGTATGTCCTCTTTTCTGCCACCTTCCATCAAGTGCAACTGCAATTTGCGAACATTTGTCATATACTTCCACTGCTTCCCTAGCAGCCAGTTTCATGCTTTCCTCACTGACCTGACATACAGCTTTCTCTAATATTGCAGTCATTTTTCAAATTTATTTGGTGGTTGATATAAATTCATCACTGAACAAAATGTTCTCCCTGCAGCCATGCCCTTGCCAATGGATCGTAAAACATAAACTGACCTATTATTGATTTCATAAGGGCCAATTGCATCTGGTTTTGAAGAACTCATAAATGAAATCACAGCTGAGCATTTAGTGCAAATTAAATCAAAAGCAATTGCTAGGCATTTTATGCCACTGGCACTCTCACAAATTATCACACTCTGTGGCTCACCACACTGTCTACATTGTACAAATTTAGAAATTACATCTGATAATATTCTCAAATTTATAATAATGTTACTGCACCCCTTGTCACTTACAGTAAATTCGTTGTAACCCTCTTGAAATGGTGAGAGCTTCTTTGATGATGCACTTGTTGGAGAATTACAATTAGAAACATCGTTGCCAGGCGACATAACCTCTTGTACAGAAAGCTTTCCAGACCTGTTTCCTCTAAATTGTCGTTTCTTGTAAATGCCGTTACGTTTCGTCATCTTCAATAAACACAACAAAACACACGCCGTCCGGAGTGGCCGTGCGGGTTTAGGCGCTACAGTCTGGAGCAGAGTGACCGCTACGGTCGCAGGTTCGAATCCTGCCTCACCCATGGATGTGTGTGATGTCCTTAGGTTAGTTAGGTTAAATTAGTTCTAAGTTCTAGGCGACTGATGACCTCAGAAGTTAAGTCGCATAGTGCTCAGAGCCATTTGAACCATTTGAACCAAAACACACGTAAACAAGCACTGCAAGCGTAAGGACAACAACTACTCGCAATCACACTTGAAGAAAACTAACCGCGTGTTTGAAAGCGTGTTGTTTACAAACAGCAGAAGCAAAAGAATAGCGAGCGTTGCATTCCAAGGATAGCCAACAAACTCGAGAGTAAAAAAAAATCCCTAACGTACAATGTAAAGGATATAAAGATTTAAAATATATGCAGAGAAGCGGGTGACAGAAAGGGGGCGTGGCGCATACACACGTCGTAGGAAAATGCTCTTTACATGCTCGAAAAAAATTTTTTCAGCAAAATCCTTTTCAGAGTACTTAAATATAACCTTAATCTATCGAAATATGATGAAAACTGAAAATCGATTTTTTTTACCTGAACCACGGCGTGGTCCCCTTAAATCTTGATAATCTGCCATTTTAGCAGTAGTAACCTATCTAACAACTGCGCCAGACACTTGTTGTCTTATATACTTGGCAACAGGATGGGACTGCACAGGCAGTATCTATGAAAGTTTGTCACCTGAGCATAGACACACTTCGGAAATCGTTAGGGAGTTCAGTATTCCGAGATCTACAGTGTCAAGTGTGTGCCCAGAACACCAAATTTCAGGCATTACCTCTCACCACGGAAAACGCAGTGGCCGATGGCCTCCACTTTTGGCAGCAAAAGTGCTATTATCTGATTTTAGACTGATTCTAGGTAGCGTATGATGCAGTTCGGACTTCTTGGAAGGACACAAGAGGTCAACTGTCACATCTAAGTTAAGGTAGATCTCGGAAATATGAGAGACCCTACATGTTACCAAAGATAAACACCTAAAGTGGAGGAGCAATATACTCTGACGAAAAAAATAGCAGCATCATGAAGGAGTTGTGGGACATAAGGGAAAGTTGGTGGGCGTGTTTCTACATCTGGAAAATGATGCCTGTTCCAGTTTCGTGCCAATCCCATAAGGGTCGCGTAAGTAGCGCCACTATGACGATGCAAATCAGGTTTGCTTTATATTCCGCTGTAACGGTCGTGAGGCTTAGCTACCTTTTAGACTGGACATAGTGAACTGATATTAGTCAATAATGCTTATAAGACGGCAAAGACGTCATTATCAACACCCTGCTGAGTTTGAACGAGGTCGTGTAATATGGCTACAAGAAGCTGGAAGTTCCTCCTGGGGTGGTGCAGAAAGACATGGCTGGAATGTAGCCGCTGTACATGGCTGCTAGGAGCGCTGGGCACAACAATGTACGGTCGCATGAACACCTGGCTACGGACGGCCATGTGACACTACCGAGAGGGAAAACCATCGTGTTCGGTGTATAACTCTGGCCCATCGTACTGCATGTGCAGCAACAATTTGGGCAGCAGTGGACACCACAGTGACCAAGCAACTGTTATAAATTGGTTACTGCAAGAACAGCACCGAGCCAGTCGCCCTGTAGCGAGCATTCCACTGAGCCCAACCACCGCCGTTTGCGACTTCTGTGGTGTCAAGCGAGAACTCACTGGAGTGCAGGGTGGGGGTCTGTTGTGTTTCCTGATCAAAGCTGCTTCTGCCTCATGCCAGTCATGGCCGTGTGTTGGTGTTCGTTAGGAGGAGGCCAGCTGAGGGCCTGCAACCAACCTATCTGCGTGCTGGACACACTGGACTTACACCCGGCGTTATGGTCTGGCATGCGATTTTGTATGAGAGCACGAGCACTCTCGTAGTGATTCCAGGGTCTCTGAAGGTAAGTTTGTAGTTTGGCGGTTCGACCTGTTGTGCTGCCATTCATGAGCAGCATTCCTTGGGATAACGCTAGGCCACATACCGCTGTTGTAACCCAACATGCTCTACCCAGTGTCGACATGAAACTTCCTGGCAGATTAAAAGTGTGTTCCGGACCGAGACTCGAGCTCGGGACTTTTGCCTTTCGCGGGCAAGTGCTCTACCGACTGAGCTACCCAAGCACGACTCACGCCCTGTCCTCACAGCTTTACTTCCTCCAGTACCTCGCCTCTAACCTTCCAAACTTTACAGAAGCTCTCCTGCGAACCTTGTAGAACTAGCACTCCTGAAAGAAAGGATATTGCGGAGACATGGCTTTGCCATGTTCTGCAAGGTTCACAGGAGAGCTTCTGTAAAGTTTGGAGGGTAGGAGGCGTGGAACTGGCGGAAGTAAAGCTGTGAGGACGGGGCGTGAGTCGTGCTTGGGTAGCTCAGTTGGTAGAGCACTTGCCCGCGAAAGGCAAAGGTCCGGAGTTCGAGCGAGCGGTTCTAGGCGCTACAGTCTGGAACCGCGTGACCGCTACGGTCGCAGGTTCGAATCCTACCTCGGGCATGTGTGTGTGTGATGTCCTTACGTTAGTTAGGTTTAAGTAGCTCTACGTTCTAGGGGACTGATGACCTCAGAAGTTAAGTCCCACAGCGCTCAGAGCCATTTGAACCATTTTGAACCGGCACACAGTTTTAATCTGCCAGGAAGTTTCGTATCAGCGCACACTCTGCTGCGGAGTGAAAATTTCATTCCAGTGTCGACATGTTGCCTTGGTCTATTCTATCTCCAGTGGAGCACATATGAGAATCATCGGACGACAACTCCAGTGTCACCCACAAACAGCATTATCCGTACATGTACTGAATGATCAAGTGCAACAGGCATGGATCTACACGTCAACAACTGATATCTGGTACTTGTACAACACAATGAATGCAAGTTTGCATGATTGTATTCAACTTTCTGGCTGTTACACCAGTTATTAACGTAGCAGCATTTTATATTTGCAATCGCTCATCTCGCGCTAATATTAAGCTGTAATCTCGCAATATTAATCACTTACGTATGTTACCTAGAAAAATGTATTCCCGAAATTTCGTTACTCACAATTTTTTTCCCGTCACTGTGTAATTACAGATATGGCTAGCGACATTTCTGATATACAACGCAAAAGGTAGGAGAAAACCATAACCGTCGGAGGAGACACACAAGTTATCCCTGGGAACAATGTGAACTGTTGGCGGGGCATCAACATAGGAGAAACGTTACGAGTAAATACTGCCACAGAAAGGAAACAGAATCCCATCGAAAGGCATCTAGATATTTGATCGGAAGTTGGAAGAAAAAATAACAGGTTCCCAGAAGATGGGTTCGAGCTTATCTGAGATATAATGTTGAGGTGTGGACCGGAGACCGACGTGAGAAGGCGACGTACAAAAATACCGCCGAGGCCTTCCACGAGAAGGGCGCGTCAGCAAAAAACGTGTCCTGTCTCTACAAGAGCAGACACTGACGCTGAAGATGTGAGATGGCCGTAGTGTGATAAAAGTTCTCACAGAGAAGGACAGCAAACACTCAGCTGCCACAAGAACTGAAACCTAGACGGAGTGCCGCACACTATCTGTCCCAATGTTATACGAGGGTTCTAACTTAAATAGTGGCACCTATTTATTCATAACCGATACAAAAGAGTTACATGTTTGCACCTGTTTCTGTCCTTCAAAGTAGCCACCAGCGTTGTGTAGACCCCGTTTCCAGCGATGTGGAAGGCATCGTATACAGTTAGCAGAGCCTGTTCTGTTGATGGTGCGAATGGAGCGATCTACTGCCCTCTGGAACAGTTCTGAAGCGAATGCCACGAAGTGGTTCCTTCATCTTCGGAATCAAATCAAAGTCACAAGGACTTAAGTACAGTCCTTCCCAGTCCGACCGAACAGAGTAGCCACAACTTGCGATGTATGCGTTCGCGCATTGTCGTGCAGAATGATGGTTTTTTTACGCAGAAAGTGTCGCCGCTTCTTTCGCAAAGCTGGTCGCGAGTGATGCTCCAAAAACGAACAGTAATACTGTGCACTGACAGTCTGCCGTGGAGGAACGTAATGCGATACGATAACACCATCACAGTTGTACACGAGAATCACCATACCTTTAGACCGCTCCATTCGCACCATCAGCAAAACAGGCTCTCCTAGCGGTAGACTACGCCTTCCACATCACTGGTAACAGGTTCTACACAACTCTGGTGGCTACTTTTAAGGACAGCCAGCCGCGGTGACCGAGCGGTTCTAGGTGCTTCAGTTCGGAACCGCGTGACTGCTACGGTCGCAGGTTCGAATCCTGCCTCGGCCATGGATGTGTGTGATGTCCTTAGGTTAGTTAGGTTTAACTAGTTCTAAGTTCTAGGGGACTGATGACCTCAGATGTTAAGTCCCATAGTGCTCAGAGACTTTGAAGGACAGTAACAGGTGCAAACATGTAACTCTTTTGTATCGGTTATGAATAAATAGTTGCCACTATTTAAGTTCCAACCCTCGTGCATGATGAACAACTCAGAGGAGACTCAAGAGACTAAATGAGCAATAGAAAAGGTGAAAATTATTCACAACACATTTGTTAGCCTACACGACAGTGTCTCCAAGACGTAGTTAGAACATTTATGAAACCTATAGCTTCATTGCTTAAGGTATCCCAGATAAGCCCTTAAAATACACTCATATTCAGAAGAAATACACTGGAGCGCCAAAGAAACTGGTAGAGGCATGCGTATTCAAATACAGAGGTGGTGTTACAGTACGCGCGTGAGTGATGGTACACAGCATCTCCGAGGTAGCGTTGGAGTTTTTCCTGTACGACCATTTCATGAGTGCACTGTGAATATCAGGAATCCGGTAAAACATCAAATCTCCGATATCGTTGCGGCGGGAAACGATCCTGCACGAACGGGACCAACGACGACTGAAGAGAATCGTTCAACGTGACAATCCAACCTTTCCGCAGATTTCAGTGCTGGGTCATCAGCAAGTGTCAGCGTGCGAACTACTCAAAGAAATATTATCTATATCGGCTTTTGGAGCCGAAGGCCCACTCGTGTGTCCTTGATGACTGCACGACACAGAACTTTACGCGTCGCCTGGACTCGTCAACACTGACATTGGACTGTTGATGACTGGAAACATGTTGCCTGGCAGAATGAGTCTCGTTTCAAATTGTATGCATGTCAGCAGGGAACTGTGCAACCTGGTGGAGGCTCTATAATGGTGTGAGGCGTGTGCAGTTGGAGTGATAGGGGACCGCTGGTACGTCTAGATACGACTCTGATAGGTGACACGTACATAAGCATCCAGTTTGATCACCTGGATCCATTATGTCCATTGCGTATTTCAGCAGGAAAATGCGAGACCCCACACGTCGAGAATTGCTACAGAGGGCCTCCAGGAACACTCTACTGTGTTTAAACCCTTCCGCTGGTCACCAAACTCCACAGACATGAACATTACTGAGCATATTTGGGATGCCTTGCAACATGCTGTTCAGAAGAGGTCTCCACCCCCTCGTACTCTTACGGATTTATGAACAGCCCTTCAGGATTCATGGTGTCAATTCCCTCCAGCACTACTTCAGACATTAGTCGAGTCCATGGCACGTCGTGTTGCGGCACATCTGCATGCTTGCGTGGGCCCTGCACATATTAGGCAGGTGGACAAGTTTGTTTGGATCATCAGTGTACATCACCTTGAACTACCTTGCGGGGTGGGGCAGTGGCTGCACTGAACAGATATTTGAATGTAGTGTAGGGGCAGTTGAATTTAGTGAAACTAAACTTCTAATTGTTGTTGTTTATAGGTCCCCTAAATCTGACTTCAGAGCACTTCTGCTCAAGCTAGACAGGGTTCTTGATTCACTTTGTAGGAATTACCAGAAATTAATTATATATGGTGACTTCAATATAAATTTTGTATATGATGGTGCAAGAAAAGGATTTTGGTAGATCTCATATGATCTGATGCAGACTGTGTTTTTTCCAACGGGGGTGCAGGGGAACAGTAGCACAGCCATAGACAATATTTTTATTCGTTCTTCTTTACTGGATGGGCATTCTGTTAGTAAAAGGGTGAATGGCCTTTCAGACCATTATGCACAAAATTTGATTTGAACTCAAACAAATGTCACATATAATTACAAACTATGTAGGAAAGTTAATCCAAAAGCAATAGAGGGTTTTATAAACCTCGTCAAGGAACGAGAGTGGCAGGATGTTTATAGCGTCGATAACATAAGTGACAAATACAATGCTTTCCTTAACACATTTCTCATGCTCTTTGAGAGTTGCTTTCCATTAGAACGTTCTAAACGGGGTACTAGCAGTAATAGGCAGCCCTGGTGGCTGACTAGTGGGATAAAGATATCTTGTAGCACAAAGCGGCAATTATATCAAAATGTTAGAAGTAGTCATAATCACGCTACAGTAGCCCGTTACAAACAGCATTGTAAGGTGATTAAAATGTTATTAGGAAGGCAAAGAGTATATGGTATGCAAATAGAGTAGCTAATTCACAGGATAAAATTAAAACCATATGGTCAGTTGTGAAGGAAGTGTCTGGTCAGCAGCACAATGTCGACGGTACAAAGTCAGTTTGCAGTAAAAATATTTCTGTTACTGATGAATCAGATATATGTACAGTATTGAACAATCATTTTCTGAGTATTTCTGGTGAAATAAAAATTTAGTTTCTGAAGGGAATCATGTAACTCTCTTGGCAAATGCTCTTCCGAGATTGATGTCTGAAATACTCCCATGTGATAGAGACAAGAGGGAGATTGAGACAATAATTAAATCACTTAAGACTAAAGGACTCTCATGGTATGATGGAGTGCCTAGCAGAATATGAAAGTGCTGTGCTGCACGTGTTAGCCCTGTATTTAGCCATTTAGCCTTTAGGAATGGTCAGTTTCCTGAACGATTAGAGTACTCGAGTACTCAGTAGTAAAGCCGCTCTATAAAAAGGGGGAAAGGGATAATGTAGATATTTTAGACCTATTTTTATGTCATACGTCTTTGCAAAAGTATATGTAAGGATAATTGATCATTTTATATCACACGATCTGCTATCAAATGCACAGTTCGGCTTTAGAAGACATTTAACAACTGAAAATGCTATATTCTCTTTCCTCTTTGAGTTACTGGATGGGTCATACAAAAGTTTCAAACGCTTGGCATATTTTTTGATTTAACTAAGGCATCTGTTATGTTAAGCACAAAATATTGCTCCAGAAGTTGGACCATTACGGAATATGGGCAGTAGCTCAAATTGGTTCACCTCTTACGTTGGCAATAGACAGCAAAAGGTCATTATTCATAATGTTGAAAATGGCTGTGATGTGGGGTCTGTGTGGGGTATGGTTGAGTGGTTGATGCCCCAGGGATCAGTGTAGGGGCCAGTGCTGTTTGTTGTTAATATAAATGATATGCTGACTACTATTACGGGTAACTCTAAAATATTTCTGTTTGCTGATTACACTAGCTTGGTAGTAAATGATGTTGCGTGCAACAATGGCTCAGTTTCAAATAGTGCAGTTCATGACGTAAGTTCATGACTTGTAGAAAATAAACTAACGCTAAATCACAGTAAGAGTAAGTTTTTACAGTTTACAACACACAGTTCAACAAAACCTTACGTTTTAATTTCACACAATGGGCATATGATTAGTGAAACTGAACAGTTCAAATTTCTAGGTGTTCAGACAGACAGTAAGCTGTCGTGAAAAGCCCACATTCAGGTTCTTGTTCAAACACTTAATGCTGCCATTTTTACTATTCGAATGGTATCTAAAGTGAGTGTTCGTTCGACATGAAAATTAATCTACTTTGCTTATTATCATTCGCTTATGTCATATGGTATTATATTTTGGGGTAACTCTTCCCATTCTAAAGGGATATTTTTGGCTCAGAAACGTGCGTCTCGGGCAATAAGTGTTCACGAGTCTGGGTATTCTGACTTTGGCCTCTCAATATATATATTCCTTACTGTCGTTTCTTGTTAAGAACTTTAACTTATTCCCAAGAATAAGCAGCTTTCACTCAGTTAATACTCGGCAAAAATAAAACCTGCATTTGGATTGGACTTTCTTAACTCTTGAGCAGAAAGGTGTGCAGTATACTGGAGCATCCATTTTCAATAAGCTACCACATGAATTCTAAAATCTTAGCAGTAATCCAAATGCTTTCAAATCGAAACTGAAGAGTTTCCTCATGGGGCACTCCTTCTATTCTGTCGAGGAGTTCCTTGAAAAATTGAGCTGATTCTTATTGCATTGTTGTTAGCGTTTACTTAAACTTATGGACTGCTTTTTTCGGATTCACAAACATTTATTTTTATCTGTTATGTTGTAATTTCATGTACTGACACGTTGCATGACCTTGGTGATTTGTTCCTCACTTTGGTCCTACGGAACTTGACGTGTAAAGAAATAAATAAATAGGATGTTTATTTTCACAGGACATGTACATTAGTATGATCTGCAGAAATGATTAGCGTTTGAATCATGTCGGCCCCGCGGGTTATTGGTCAACATCGATATTGCGGTGCAACACCACCTACAGGTAAAATCTGCCTGCTGCTCTCGTTTTCGCTATAAACCGTAGGTAATGGATCCGTGTAGCTTGGGCAGGATGCCTCGCAGACGTATGCGCTTACCGTACCGTCAAATCAGTGAGTTTGAAAGATGGCGCATTATTGGTGTGAGAGAATCTGATGCATCCACCAGGGAAATTGCTGTTCTTGTCGGAAGAAGTGTTTCGGGTATGTGCCCCTCTCACCCCCACCCCCCCTCGAGACGATTAGCCCTCATCTGAATGGCATTGCAGGGCAGATCTGCGTCGCAACACCGGAGCAGTGTCATACATCGTGCACTATCGGATGTGACAGTCTACCTACGAGGTGTGGCTAGAAAAAAACCGGACTAGTACTGGTGAAACAATAAAACGAATGCAATAAAGCTGAAAGTCGCGTGGCCTGTCACGTGACTCTCGCTCCGCCTACTGCTCGAGTTTCATCTGCCTCCTGCACTCAGTCTGCCCGTGGCGTCTGTTTTAAGTAGTTGACGTTTTGTCTGTGCGTCGGAAAATGCTGAGTGTACAGAAAGAACAGCGTGTTAACATCAAATTTTGTTTCAAACTAGGAAAATCTGCAAGTGAAACGTTTGTAATGTTACAACAAGTGTACGGCGATGACTGTTTATCGCGAACACAAGTGTTTGAGTGGTTTAAACGATTTAAAGATGGCCGCGAAGACTCCAGTGATGACACTCGCACTGGCAGACCATTGTCAGCAGAAACTGATGCAAACATTGAAAAAATCGGTAAACTTGTTCGACAAGATCGCCGTTTAACAATCAGAGCAGTGTCTGAGTTAACAGTAGTTGACAAGGAAAGTGTTAGGCAGATTCTTCATGAAAGTTTCAACATGAACAAAGTGTGTTCAAAAATGGTTCCAAAGTGTCTCACAATTGAACAGAAGGAACGCCGAAGAATGATTTGTTCTGACATCCTGGAAAACATTGAAAGTGATCCCACCTTCTTACAAAATGTTATTACTTGCGATGAATCGTGGTTTTTTACTTACGATCCCGAAACTAAACGCCAATCGATGCATTGGAAAACTCCTGGTTCTCCACGACAAAAAAAAGCACGAATGTCAAAATCGAAATTCAAGGCAATGATGATTGTTTTTTTTGACATCAAAGGGATTGTGCACATTGATTGGGTACCAGAGGGACAAACAGTGAATCAGCATTACTACATTAGCGTCCTGGCTACCCTACGTGAGCGAGTACAGAGAAAACGGAACGATTTGTGGAGAAAAAAGTCATAGATCCTTCACCAAGACAATGCCCCAGCTCACAGTGCGTTGTCAGTGAAGACGTTTTTGGCAAAACACAACATTCCCATCTTAAATCATCCACCCTACTCACCTGATTTGGTCCCCTGTGACTTTTTTCTTTTCCCTAAAGTCAAGTCAGCTTTGAAAGGGACTAGATTTCAGACTGTTGAAGCAGTAAAGGAAAAAGCGACGGAAGTAATGAATGGACTTACCGAAAATGATCTGCAGCATTGCTATGAACAGTGGAAAATTCGTATGGAGTGGTGTAGAGACCGAGGAGGAGAGTACATTGAAGGAGATAACATGAATTTGTTAATAATTGTAAATAAATGTTTTTTTCCACTATCAGTCCGGTTTTTTTCTAGCCACACCTCGTATGTTTATTACGGCATGGGTTACGTGAGCGTCACCTACCTTTGGCGAATGTGCAGAAACGTGCTAGAGGTCAGTGGTGTATAGAACGCCGTCACTGGGGGCAGCAATAGTACCAGACAGTGTTTTCGGACGAATCCAGGTTTGTTTGTTTCAAAATGATGAACGTATTTTGGTTCGTCGCAGACAGGGGGAGCGGCGTTACAGTGACTACATTCACACGAGACATACAGTGCCGACTGAAGGCCTTATGGTGTGGGGTGCTATTGGGCACAACCACAAATCATGACTGGTGCTTGTCCAGGACACTGTGACCCGTATGACCTACGTGAATGACATCCTGCGACTCGTAGCGATACCCATTTTACACAACACCCCAGTCGTCATTTTTAGCAATACAATGCACAACCACATGTTGCCGCACGAACACCTGGTGAAACAACGGGTGCAGTGCTGTGACCCAGTGCCAACCCACCACAGATGAACGTTGGAACCACATAAATGCAACCAGATAAAAAACCACAGGACGCCATTCGCGCCTTATACGCGTCGATGCCATCACGCATGGAACAAGAACTCAGGGCCCATGGCGTATTCTGTGCCTGCTAGTGTAAGTAGGCTGTTTAGGTTTTTATGTTCGTAACGCCACGTAGCGCTATGTGTGAAAGTCACTGACTGTACTGTGTGCAGTCTGTGGCTGGTTGGCATTGTTAGAATATCCGCTATTGTAGTGTTGGGCAGCTGGATGTGAACGGCACGTAGCGTTGGGCAGTTGGAGGTGAGCCGCCAACAGTGGTGGATGTGGAGAGAGAGATGCGAAATTTGTAAGGATGGATATCATATATATATAGGGTGTTACAAAAAGGTACGGACAAACTTTCAGGAAACAGTCCTCACACACAAATAAAGAAAAGATGTTATGTGGACATATGTCTGGAAACGCTTAATTTCCATGTTAGAGCTCATTTTAGTTTCATCAGTATGTACTGTACTTCCTCGATTCACCACCAGTTGGCCCAATTGAAGGAAGGTAATGTTGACTTCGGTGCTTGTGTTGACATGCGACTCATTGCTCTACAGTACTAGCATCAAGCACATCAGTACGTAGCATCAACAGGTTAGTGTTCATCACGAACGTGGTTTTGCAGTCAGTGCAATGTTTACAAATGCGGAGTTGGCAAATGCCCATTTGATGTATCGTTTAGCACGAGGCAATAGCCGTGGCGCGGTACGTTTGTATCGAGACAGATTTCCAGAACGAAGGAGTCCCGACAGGAAGACGTTCGAAGCAATTGATCGGCCTCTTAGGTAGCACGGAACATTCCAGCCTATGACTCGCGACTGGGGAAGACCTAGAACGACGAGGACACCTGCAATGGACGAGGCAATTCTTCGTGCAGTTGACGATAACCCTAATGTCAGCGTCAGAGAAGTTGCTGCTGTACAAGGTAACTTTGACGACGTCAGTGTATGGAGAGTGCTACGGGAAAACCAGTTGTTTCCGTACCATGTACAGCGTGTGCAGGCACTATCAGCAGTTGATTGGCCTCCACGGGTACACTTCTGCGAATGGTTCATCCAACAATGTGTCAATCCTCATTTCAGAGCAAATGTTCTCTTTACGGATGAGGCTTCATTCCAACGTGATCAAATTGTAAATTTTCACAATCAACATGTGTGGGCTGACGAGAATCCGCACGCAATTGTGGAATCACGTCATCAACACAGATTTTCTGTGAACGTTTGGGCAGGCATTGTTGGTGATGTCTTGATTGGGCCCCATGTTCTTCCACCTACGCTCAATGGAGCACGTTATCATGATTCCATACGAGATACTCTACCTGTGCTGCTAGAACATGTGCCTTTACAAGTACGACACAACATGTGGTTCATGCACGATGGAGCTCCTGCACATTTCAGTCGAAGTGTTCGTATGCTTCTCAACAACAGATTCGGTGACCGATGGATTGGTAGAGGCGGACCAATTCCATGGTCTCCACGCTCTCCTGACCTCAACCCTCTTGACTTTCATTTATGGGGGTATTTGAAAGCTCTTGTCTACGCAACCCCGGTACCGAATGTAGAGACTCTTCGTGCTCGTATTGTGGACAGCTGTGATGCAATACACCATTCTCCAGGGCTGCATCAGCGCATCAGGGATTCCATGCGACGGAGGGTGGATGCATGTATCCTCGCTTACGGAGGACATTTTGAACATTTCCTGTAACAAAGTGTTTGAAGTCACGCTGGTACGTCCTGTTGCTGTGTGTTTCCATTCCATGATTAATGTGATTTGAAGAGAAGTAAGAAAATGAGCTCGTAACATGGAAAGTAAGCGTTTCCGGACACATGTCCACATAACATATTTTCTTTCTTTGGGTGTGAGGAATGTTTCCTGAAAGTTTGGCCGTACCTTTTTGTAACACCATATATATATATATATATATATATATATATATATATATATATATACGATGATTTTTGGACATTATTAAAGTAAATACATTGTTTGTTCTCTATCAAAAGCTTTCATTTGCTAACTATGCCTATCAGTAGTTAGTGCCTTCAGTAGTTAGAATCTTTTATTTGGCTGGCAGTATTGGCCCTCACTGTATTGCAGTTGTTCGAGTAACGAAGATTTTTGTGAGGTTAGTCAGGGCCATTCTTTTGTAGGGATTATTGAATGTCAGATTGCGTTGCTCTAAAAAATATTGTGTGTCAGTTTCGTGATGATCAGAATAAGTTAAGAAAAAACTGAGAACGTTGAGTTTTGCTCAGCTGTTTGAAAATCAAATAACGTAAGAGTTTTACTAGCACAGTCATTCATAATTGTTGTAAGGGGACGTTACACTAGGTGCCGAGACACATGCTCAAAGGAGGTGACTGAAACGCTAATCATTTCCGGAGAACTTACTACTATACCTATCCTGTGAATATGCATCTCGTATCTATAGGCGTTCAACGTGGTCTGGTTTTTTTTCTGAACGTGGGTGTACTAAAAAGATTATTTAATATCCATGTAGTTTCGTTTTGTTCGTTAAAACATTGGCAATAATTCTGTTTTCGTTTGATTTTAGCTTATATGTGGAAGCAACATCAGTATGCACATTTCCCAGGTATTCCTGCGTTTGGCACCGGTGTTTTTGACGTAGTGCTTGTAGCACTACGCATTTATTGGCGTAAAACACGACTAAATGTTACACCACCAATGTAAAGCGGTGCTGATCATATTGAAACTAGGTGAGAAACGTCAGTGTCAAACGCAGGAATACCTGCAAAATGTGCATGCAAACGCTGTTTCCAGATGTAAGCGGCAGTCAGACGAAAATGAACTGCTGATGGTATTTTAAACGAACAAAACAAAATGCAAGTAGTAAATTAATTAATCATTTGTAGTATTTTCAAATGCGGATTTTAAGTACCTTAATTAATAATACGCACAGCAACTTCGGAAATTATAGCCACACAATTTAAGGATTTAAAGATGCATATTTTAAAAAAGATGACAACCTTTGGAAAATTAAGGAAAAACCGAAGCGTTTCAAACATGTAACAAAGAGCTGATAACAATAGATAGAAACTATCCCTTAAAAGGAGCACCGGGGGTCAAGAGGATACGACGCACAGATAATAAAGCATGTATTCGCTACCCGTACTGCTAGCGCCGTGTTTTTGTCAGTAGTTTCATAATTTAGTTGACCGTTAATACAAGTATGTTGTTCATTGATGAAAGTTGCTACATCATCGTCAGTTTGCGGAAACGTACCTGAGAATTCAGCTGCTTCGGGGAAGTAAGTTTTCTGTTTTCGTATTTTTAATGAATGCGAATTGCTGATAACGTAATTTTCTACTCTTAGGACTTTTTAACATTTTTTAATTTTGTAGATGGCATAATTCTATATTCTAGTGCCTTACTTTCAATTAGTTTAGGTTACAGCGGCCAGATTGGAGAACAATGAGAAAATGTCTGTGAATGAGCCCTCGTTTTGTAGCTAACACTTTAAAGGAATTGGCAAGTGATAATGATGATTGTGAATGGGATTTTACAACTGAAAGTGAACGTGAGCCAGACAGTGATCAGGAAATAGGTAATAAGATATTTGAGACTATTTATGACACAGAAGCAGAAAGAACTGAACTGGATAACTCGGGTGGGGAATTAAATAGTGAGAGATATTACTATGGCAGAGCAACATTATTACAAAATTTCCAGGGTTGCGGGGAATTCTAAAAAAATGCAGTTGCCTACTCCTAAGGACATATTTTACAGTGCCTTCTGCGAAGAGACTCAAAACGAAATTGTTACGAGAAATAATGGAAAAATTTCTGTAACTAGAGAGCTATTTAAGGATCAAGATAAAAGTCACTTTCAGAATATTGATGAAGCGGAGTTTCAAGCATTTCTTGGTCTCCAGTTATATAGTGAAGTACTCACATCAGGACATGAAGATGCTTTGTCAACACTGGCAGCGGCATATTTCGTAGTGTTATGACTATCATACTTTTCTTGTTCTCGTGTTTGCTTATTTATGACTCTGCTACTAGAGAAGAATGAAAAAGACCCAGCAAAAGCAATTTCAGGTGATCTTGATAAATTAACACACCGTTTTCATTGGCCGAGTTCTTGGTAGAATATTTTATACGCTATGACTGAAACGCACAAAGCACTGGTGTAATAATCGGTTCATGTAATAACTATCGAGTATTGTTGAATATTAAACCAGTGTTGTGTTTGTTTCATTCATAATATACAAAATCTTCAAAATAATTTTGCAAATGGACAATATACGTGCGTCTGAGAAATGCTTGTAGAATTCAGAGGTCGGTGCGTTTACAGATGACGAGAAAATTTAACAAATTCTGGATTAAAATACTGATTTCGACAACATCTACATCTACATCTACATATACATGGCTACTCTGCAATTCACACTTAAGTGCCTGTAGATGGTTCATCGAACCATTTCCATACTACTTCTCTACCAATCCACTCTCGAATGGCGCGTGGGAAAAAGGAACACCTATATCTTTCCGTTCGAGCTCTCATTTCTCTTATTTTATTGTGATGATCATTTCTTCCTACGTTGTTGAGTGTCAACAAAATATTTTCACATTCAGAAGAGAAAATTGGTGATTGAAATTTCGTAAATAGATCTCGCCGCAAAGAAAACCGCTCTTGTTTCAGTGACTACCACCCCAATTCGCGTATCATATCAGTGACACACTCAGCCCTACTGCGTGATAACAAATGGCTCTGAGCACTATGGGACTCAACTTCTGAGGTCATTAGTCCCCTTGAACGATCACAAACATCCATGCCCGAGGCAGGATTCGAACCTGCGACCGTAGCGGTCCTGCGGTTCCAGACTGCAGCGCCTTTAACCGCACGGCCACTTCGGCTGGCGCGTGATAACAAGAAACGAGCTGCCCTTCTTCGCACTTTTTCGGTGTCCTCCGTTAATCCTACCTGGTAAGGATTCCACACCGCGCAGCAATATTCTAGCAGATGACGGACAAGCGAAATGTAGTCTGTCTCTTTAATGAGTTTGTCGCATCTTCTAAGTGTTCTGCCAGCAAAGCGCAGTCTTTGTTTCGGATTTCTCACGATATTATGTATGTGGACCTTCCAATTTAAGTTGCTCGACATTGTAATTCCTAGGTATTTAGTCTAACTGACAGCCCTTAGATCTGTGCGATTTATCGTATAACCAAAATTTATCGGATTTTTTTTAGTACCCATGTGAAAGACCTCGCACTTTTCTTTGTTTAGTGCCAATTTCCGCTTTTCGCATCATACAGAAATTGTCTCTAGATCATTTTTTAATTGGAATTGATCGTCTGATGATTTTACTAGACGGCAAATTGCTATGTCATCTGCAAACAGTCTACGGGGACTACTCATATTATCACCAAGATCATTTAAGTAAATCAGGAACAACAGTGTGTGTATGACACTACCTTGCGGAAATCCAGATATCACTTCTGTTCTACTCGATGATTTACAGTCTATCACTACGAACTGTGACCTCTTTGAGAGGAAATCACGAATCTAGTCACACAACTGAGACGATACTCAGAAAAAATTGTTCAAATGGCTCTGAGCACTATGGGACTTAACTGCTAAGGTCATCAGTCTCCTTGAACTTAGAACTACTTAAACCTAACCAACCTAAGGACATCACACACATCCATGCCCAAGGCAGGATTCTAACTTGCGACCGTAGCGGTCGCGCGGTTCCAGACTGAAGCGCCTAGAACCGCTCGGCCACTCCGGCCGGCACGATACCCCATATCACACAATTTGATTAATAGTCGCTTGTGAGGAACGGTATCAAAAGCCTCCTGGAAATCCTGGAATATGGAATCGATCTGAGATCCGTTGTCGACAGCACTCATTACTTCATGTGAATAAAGAGCTAGCTGCGTTGCACAAGAACGATATTTTCTGAATCCGTGTTGGTTATGTATCAATAAGTAATTTTCTTCAAGGTGATTCATAATGTAAGAGTTCAGTATATGCTCCAGAATCCTACTGCAAATTGAGGTCAGTGATATGGGTCTGTAATTCAATGGGTTACTCCTATTTCCTTTCTTGAATATTGGTGTAACCTGTGCTACTTTCCAGTCTTTAGGAACAGACCTTTCGTCAAGTCAGCTGTTGTATATGATTGATAAGAAAGGCGCTATAGTGTCTGCATACTATGAAAGGAATCTGATTGGTATACCATCTGGACCGGAAGACTTTCCTGTCTTAAGTAATTTGAGTTGTTTCGCAAGACCTAAGATATTTACTTTTATGTCACTCATGCCAACAGCTGTTCTGGTTTCGAATTCTGGAATATTTACATCGTCTTCTTTCGTGAAGGAATTACGGAAAACTGTATTTAGTAACTCTGCTTTAGTGGCACCATCATCGGTAACATATCCATCGCTATCGCGCAGTGACGGTATTGGCTAGAAATACACTCCTGGAAATGGAAAAAAGAACACATTGACACCGGTGTGTCAGACCAACCATACTTGCTCCGGACACTGCGAGAGGGCTGTACAAGCAATGATCACACGCACGGCACAGCGGACACACCAGGAACCGCGGTGTTGGCCGTCGAATGGCGCTAGCTGCGCAGCATTTGTGCACCGCCGCCGTCAGTGTCAGCCAGTTTGCCGTGGCATACGGAGCTCCATCGCAGTCTTTAACACTGGTAGCATGCCGCGACAGCGTGGACGTGAACCGTATGTGCAGTTGACGGACTTTGAGCGAGGGCGTATAGTGGGCATGCGGGAGGCCGGGTGGACGTACCGCCGAATTGCTCAACACGTGGGGCGTGAGGTCTCCACAGTACATCGATGTTGTCGCCAGTGGTCGGCGGAAGGTGCACGTGCCCGTCAACCTGGGACCGGACCGCAGCGACGCACGGATGCACGCCAAGACCGTAGGATCCTACGCAGTGCCGTAGGGGACCGCACCGCCACTTCCCAGCAAATTAGGGACACTGTTGCTCCTGGGGTATCGGCGAGGACCATTCGCAACCGTCTCCATGAAGCTGGGCTACGATCCCGCACACCGTTAGGCCGTCTTCCGCTCACGCCCCAACATCGTGCAGCCCGCCTCCAGTTGTGTCGCGACAGGCGTGAATGGAGGGACGAATGGAGACGTGTCGTCTTCAGCGATGAGAGTCGCTTCTGCCTTGGTGCCAATCATGGTCGTATGCGTGTTTGGCGCCGTGCAGGTGAGCGCCACAATCAGGACTGCATACGACCGAGGCACACAGGGCCAACGCCCGGCATCATGGTGTGGGGAGCGATCTCCTACACTGGCCGTACACCACTGGTGATCGTCGAGGGGACACTGAATAGTGCACGGTACATCCAAACCGTCATCGAACCCATCGTTCTACCATTCCTAGACCGGCAAGGGAACTTGCTGTTCCAACAGGACAATGCACGTCCGCATGTATCCCGTGCCACCCAACGTGCTCTAGAAGGTGTAAGTCAACTACCCTGGCCAGCAAGATCTCCGGATCTGTCCCCCATTGAGCATGTTTGGGACTGGATGAAGCGTCGTCTCACGCGGTCTGCACGTCCAGCACGAACGCTGGTCCAGCTGAGGCGCCAGGTGGAAATGGCATGGCAAGCCGTTCCTCAGGGCTACATCCAGCATCTCTACGATCGTCTCCATGGGAGAATAGCAGCCTGCATTGCTGCGAAAGGTGGATATACACTGTACTAGTGCCGACATTGTGCATGCTCTGTTGCCTGTGTCTATGTGCCTGTGGTTCTGTCAGTGTGATCATGTGATGTATCTGACCCCAGGAATGTGTCAATAAAGTTTCCCCTTCCTGGGACAATGAATTCACGGTGTTCTTATTTCAATTTCCAGGAGTGTAGTTATTGTTTCGTTGCGTAAGTTTATTCGAGAAAAGGGTCTGCCGAAAAATGATTAGATGAAAGTGCACAGAAGTTGAATAAGCCAACCCAGGTGGTCCTGAAACTACCCTAGCCAATTTCTATGTCTATTCGTAAGTACCCTTAGCCAACCACTGAAACGATGTAGATACCATTATGATACGTACGGCATGATGATGAATAACGCTATCAGAATTGGTAAATGGACTCATTCCAGTCTACGAACAGACATTTCACAGAACAAATGTTCTATCCCAAGAGAAAATTTTGTTTCGGTCGGTCGGTTACTAACGTAAGATGCAACGTTAAATCGGAAAATAAAGGTCCATAGCCATCCTTTGCTGTGCATCGTCTTCATTTTCTAAGTTACGTTTAATCTAAGCGCGAGACTGGTATTCGTACCGGAAATTGTTTTATATGAAATTAGCCCTGGTGTGTTAAGCAAAACAATGAATGTGTTTCGTTAATAAGACAGTACATTTATCGCCCACGCACATCAGTGTTTCCTGTGTCATACGGGAGAATATAATTACGATTAGGATTCCTCTACTCATCACAATACAGGACGGGAAAGGTTTAGGGCTTAATAAAA
Organism: Schistocerca piceifrons; assembly: GCF_021461385.2. Taxonomy (NCBI): domain Eukaryota; kingdom Metazoa; phylum Arthropoda; class Insecta; order Orthoptera; family Acrididae; genus Schistocerca; species Schistocerca piceifrons. Next base: position 695,149,355 of record NC_060141.1, read on the forward strand.
CTTTTTTACAGCGCTAATAAGCTGTGGCAAATTTTCAGCTGCGTAAATGAGTCAATTTCACCGCTAATTTAATTTATAAATTTATAATTACTTTTGTTAAAACAATGCAGCTTGAATTAATAGTACTTTGAAAGACACCAAAACCAACTTCATTAAATTTACGTCAATTAGGTTGGGTAGCTTGGATGAAAATTGAAATAATAACGATGATCTCTGTTAATTAACTTGAAAACAGGGAGTGGTTGGTCGAGTTTTGGACTGCATCCAGTTGCCACATTCATTGCAACATACGCTCACAGTAAATGGCGAATAAATTTTAGTGAAGATAATAATAACATACTTTTCTAGATAGCTTATGGTACGCAGAATATCTAATCCTACACGGTAATCATGAACTTTTCAGCTATCAATGCAATTGATGTATATTAAGAACCACCTACTTTTCGAATTAAGAGGAATCAGATAATACTAAACCCAAGGCATGTAGCACAGAACCTAGCTATCATTGTAACTTTTGACATCGACACCTGACCTTATAAAAAATTGTAAGTGTACTATATCTAATTCTAAAATTATAATATTACGACGTCCTTCTAAATGTGACTTCATCATCGTAACGTCAACATTCACAACCAATCTCACCAAAATTGAGAGTTTTCCATACGTAATCTATCGTGGTGTTGTTAGCATCCCCTAACTGTGACGTCTAAGACACATACTTCATACTGAACACCACCTGACTTCTTTTAACACCCAGTTTACAACACGGAATTAAACTGTGGAATAAACTGTCCATGTTGATTAAAGAGAGGATGAAGATGCAGTTACCGTACCTGAAAACGTACCTCACAGGTAATGCTTTCTACACAGTCAAGGATAATATAAAGAACACAGCATGGTGGTAAGAAAATATTAACATAAATTAATAATACGTACCTGTTATTCTACAACAAACAATCAAAATATAGAGTCGAACGGCAAATGATATGTTTGGCAGGCAATATACCAACGTCAGTACATTTTTTCTGAAGTCATGTAGAGTGATACAGGCTTAAGTTTTTCAGACTGATGGGAAAACAGAGAGGCAGAAATATCGCCATGATCCTGGCATTGTCAGAAAATAGTTGTACAGTGTGTGAAATGCATATGAGTTACTGGTTAACTTGTTGACAAAAATCTGTATAAACAAATGTAGGTATCATACACAGCACACACGTAAGTCCTTAGTCAGCTTCACCTGTCTGCAATGATCTAGCTGTAAGTATGAATTACTTTAGTTTTTAATTGGTTATCTCTTTGTACTAATGACAAGTCAAATATGTATTAGTGTAGCAAAACATCTGTGTTCTAATAAACTAGCTCCATGAGTATATTGCTAACAACTTTCTGAAGAGATTTATTTCATCGTCAAGTTTGAGATATCTACTTCCCCTTTCTTTGTCATTTGATATTTAGTACAGCACTCAGCCATCATTTATACACAACATATCACTAAACAAAAGCTGCATGCGACATTAAGATAGAATATACATGGAATTCTGTGTCCCAGCGACCACATCTGTATGTGGTGCTAAATGGAGGGCAAAGTTATTTAATATTTGGACCATTCTGTTTGCAAGTAATATGAAACAAATTACTCCTGTAGGATCCTTGTGCGATTCAGCCCGAAACGGCAGCTCATGGAAAATGGAAGAACGCTGCTACGTTGAGAACAGGGCTTTCTAAAAGCTTCCCATGAACTCTTTGTCAGCAGGCGGACTGGCATATGTCTGTAAGCCCTGGTCCGACCACATAGACACAGGAAACGTCAGATCTAAGAACGAACGCACCAAGCAGACAAAAGATCCACAGCTGATTTCCAAGGGGAGGGGGGAGGGGGAGGGGCGGGGGAAGGGGGAGATGGTTTATGACTGTATGCTTCACCCCATCCCAAAAATACTTCCAGTCAAACACACTTTTAATATGCCACAAATGTCTATGGTTTCGATAATAATAACAATAAAATACATAAAATGTGTTAATAATGTAGTAATGATAATTTATTTACACCAAAAGAAGCATTCGAATATTTGAAAAGAAAGTGTATCACATGAAATTAATTTCGGGACTATATCACTAAGAAAATCTTACAATTTTGACAACGTTGAGGTTTGCACTCACCATTATCAGTATCTTTGTCGGCAATATGACTGTGAACATATGTCTGAAGACTATAACTATGTAAGAGTGTATATAAGAGGAAAGCTGTTTATTTCAATCATTTCTACCTATGTCCATAAAGTTAGTGTCTCTGTTATTATTTCTTAGTGAAGGTTTGTTCCATTTCTGTCTTCCCGTATTCAACCTCTTGTGTAGCTTACAACTGTGAATTTAAGGACCATGATAGATAGTCTGGGAATGTGTACTATAATGCCAGATCAAAAACTCATCCACATAAGTAGGCTCTCACTCACGCAATGAAAAATGATGTGTGTTAAATTAGCTTGTAATTTACAGAATATCTCGCCATTTTCGAAAGTTTTAGTTTTTACTTCTGGGATTAGGAACTGGGGTCTGAAGACAAGGCGAAAAGGAAGGAAGAAAGATTATGGTCTAGCGTCTAGTGTATGACCAAATGAGTCAGGGAATCGAAGATAACCTTGGCGTCCTGGAACAGTGGTGGCCAAGAATTCGGCTCACAAGCTGTGCCATAGCTTGCGTGCAGCAGTACTCAGCCGGTGTGCGCACCTCCTCATTGTCACGCCACGCTGTCTAAGCGGCAGGAGTGGAAACTGCGAAGGCGCCATGTTTAGATGGCAGTGCGGTAGTACTGCAAACGGCTTGGTTTCATGTTTAATACTTCTCACCAACGTAGATCACAAACGAAACAAATTTTCATTATTTAGCTGTTTTTTGTGTGCTGAAGACAAAATGTAATTTTAACTGATACAAACTGTCGACGTATAGACAGATGCAGATAGTTTCACACATTTCCGTACACGGTTTCCCACATAACTGTCACTTATGTAGTTCCATAATCGAAAAAAGGTGCTTCACTCACCTATGTTGAATAGAAGGTTGCAGCACTTTTGTAACTTCATTAAGGAGACGTGGAAACTTTACCTGAGGAGAACGAAGTAGACTTCTTGGGCAGTCCTAACGCTAAAGGTTTTGTCTTTAAAAAGGTAATTCACTGCAGATCAATCATTTACATCTTCACACGCACAGGAGCGCTTTCAGCCAAAATGTCAAACGGTCTTGGAAACAGCTTGAAAACAGATGTAAGGCTGACAGTGTCCTCAAAACGTTTAGAAAACAATACTTGTAATTCTTTCAAGACTAAAATGAATTCTTCAAACCTCACACATATTTTAATCCTAGTGAATTGTGTTTCTCAGAATTTGTTCCTTATTCATTGCGAATTCCTTTTTAAATGTACCCCATTGAATGATAAATAAGTTGTCACTAACTTTGCAGTGTCTTACTGTGGGCTATGTACAGTCAAGTCCACTTGAACTGCGAGGTCTGAAACCACTCTGAACGTTGTAATTTTCGTTTCTGCTCTTATTTTTCCTTTGTAATTTCAACAATTGCGGGTTTTGAATCAAAAAATCATTGCAAGGATGCCTTTTAACTTAACCAGCGTACTTTACAGTAATGCATAATGTCTCCGTGCTCTTCCTTCATTTCAAATTCAAGCCCTTCCAGTTGACTGTAAACACGTGCAAATTCAGAAATTTTACTATTCTTACCACCAATTTTTTCACATGTTCCATGCCTGCAGATTCAGCATAAAGTGCCTCCTCATGTGTACAACAATGAACACCGTCTGTCTATCCCTGTAATTTTTTGCTTTTCCATTGTCAACTGAATCTTTAAATATCTGTATAGTAACATAATGACGTTTCATAACATATTTGCAGCACCCGTGCCTTATGCGACTGCATAATGTATATTGAGTGTTCTCATCCTTCTCTTGAGTCATTTCCATTCATTTTTAAAGGTTTGTGATATTAGATTGAGATCCGGTTGGTAGGTACTTAGAGAGCGCACAGGATAAGGTTATGATTGTGGATGGGGCCGTAAACAGTTACTGTGAGTTGTACAATCAAACACGCTGCTTTATTTTTCTAAGAACCACTCATTTACACATTGCATTAAAGATCACAACTAAACAATACGGCTGATGGCCTAGTTAAAGAACTTGAGATGCTTTCTGGGCTGAATGCCCAAAACCACACCAAAAACAAGAACGACTGAAGGTCTGGCTTAGAAATGAAAAGCAATTAAAAATAAAAGGTAAAAATTTTTTTCGTTTAAAAAAAATGAAATTGAAAACAATTAGCGGCTGAAGACCTACACTCCACGTATGAAGGGTAATTATAATTAAAACAAGATAATAAACAATTTTTCCAACCAAGATGTTTCTTTTTAAACTTTCAACAGAACAGCCGAAAGCCTAATTAAAGAAATATTAACTTATTGCACGGCTGAAGGTCACAAACAAATTTGAAACAACAAGTCACACAAACATTTTAAAGTAAACCCCTTCCTTCTTATAAAAATTTTTCCTTTAAAAAATACACATGGCTGAAGGCCTTATTAAAAGGGGTTCACGTAAATCCTCGGCTAAAGGCCACACGTAACACAATGAACAACTAACAGCTTAGGGCCTGGATTACAAACAACTTCAGATAGAACAAATTTTAAGGAAAAAAATTTAAATAAAATCAATCTTCAGAATTTTGATTTAACACGGCTCAAGGCCTCTATGTAAAATTTAAAAAGAACTGAATTAATACACGCCCGAAGCCCTCGCACAATACTTCAAACTAAAATGAAAATCACAATCTAAAACAAACAGAACAAGTGGTGCTCAGAAGTGTTCCAATGGTCGGCCTGAGAAGGTAGCTCAAACGTAAGGTGAGACAAGTAGCCAAGAGTTGAAGTTAAATAATCAGATAGCAACCCAAACTAGGGGCAGCCCAAGGACCGACAAACAATTTAACCAATTCCCTTCCGTCCGACCAACGGCACAACGATTGAAAATATCGGCCGAGGACGAGGATACAAATAGCACTACGTCTTCAGAAATTGGCGTCTAAAACAGCCAAGGGAACAATCACCACTGTAAGCAAAATATGAACCAAACAACTTAAAATGCTGTCGAACTACATGCCGTGCCGGACAGCATCAACACGACGAGGAAAGGCACACTGCCGGAAAATTACGCTAAAGACCAGGGTAGGTAACTGGGGCGTTAACGGCCACAGGGCAGAAAATATCGCTGGTGCACTTCACTGGTAAGTGACAATCAATTTAATAATTAATCACTATACAGGAAGACGACTGCAAGATTTCACCGGCTGCAACACATTGTTGCTAGCCTGAACGGCCTGGGAGCAACAACCCACAAATGAACAAAGAGATGTCGCAATAGTTGAGGTTTCATAACAGGTTAACTGATCACTCAACTTCAGCATCCAGGTTCGGTGGGCAACAAACGTTGTCGCTCTCGCAGCCAGCGCCACACGATCTGATAGCGCGTACACGCCGCCAACGGTCCCAGCCTGGTCGCGCGCCGCGGAGACTTCCTCGCTGCTCCGTCCCAACCGACAGAATGAATCCAGCACGCAGACAGCATCAAAATAACTGCTCAGCCAAAACACACAAACTACACACGGTTCCACGAAAACACTTCCACAAACAACTCGAACAATACTAAAACCAGTGACTGTGGGAGAACAAGGACGAATCACAAGCCGACACACACGGAGAACCCAGAAGCGGTCGGCGACCAAATACACGTCGTAGCGTGAAACGACCGACCGAACAACCAACCAAGGTCGTCCCCACTCAAGTCATGTGTGTCGGCAACGGTCAGGCGAGTAATGGCTGTCTGGACCTCACTGCTGCTCCGTCCCGACTGAACTTCCGTCACATGACGACCCGGAAATACTAGTGATCGCTCCAAAGATAGTCCGACAGTGCTCTTATCGATAAGCGCTGCTGCTGCCACTCACGGGCGGCAAGCCAGCAACTTAGTGACGCCAGTAAATCGAATAAGAAACGAGACTGCAGTACCACCAAGACAGGATGTGAAGCAATAATGGCACGAACACTAGCCGCGCACGGCTCATAGATACTTAGACTGCTTCTTTTGTGCAGCCACTGGACCTGTGGACCGAGCGAGATGGCGCAGTGGTTAGCACACTGGACTCGCATTCGTGAGGACGACGGTTCAATCCCGCGTCCGGCCATCCTGATTTAGGTTTTCCGTGATTTCCCTAGATCACTCCAGGCAAATGCCGGGATGGTTCCTTTGAAAGGGCACGGCCGACTTCCTTCCGCATCCTTCCCTAATCCGAGCTTGTGCTCCGTCTCCAATGACCTCGTTGTCGACGGGACGTTAAACATCAATATCCTCCTCCTCCCTCCCTCACCGGACCTCTGAACATTCTTCACATCACAAGCAAATACCGACGGCTAATCAGCTCTGCCATCACGATTCTACCGAACTGAAGTGAGCTGTGTCGACCGAAAATTGCCACACCGCAATACTACATGAAACATCACGCGGTACCGAGTCTCATAAACGAGACAGGCCGAGTCTCGGCCCGCTCGCATCCTGCACATGTGGCTCGCATGCGGTTTGTCATGCCGTGGCCGGCCCCCTCCTAGAAGGAACTCTCCCGTGGTCGATAGAACTTGGCGATCAAACATGGAATTTCCGATTGCATCGTATTTCTGGAGGAATTCGTTTGGCGGATAAGCGAATTGGCACCAAGAAGTCGTTAAAAATGTGCATTTTCGAACTCTTTTCGTATTTTTTTGTTTTCATTTCATATTTAACTTATTCCTTAGTTTCGTAAACCATATTCTTGGAATACCTGCTTTTCTTGAATCTATCCCTTCACAGGCTAGAAGATATACAAGTGCAGGACACACATTTTTTACAGACTTTTTACTGCCGGCCGCTGTGGACGAGCGGTTCTAGGCGCTTCTGTCCGGAATCGCGCTGCTGCTACGGTCGCAGGTTATAATCCTGCCTCGGGCACGGATGTGCGTGATGTCCTTAGGTTAGTTAGGTTTAAGTAGTTCTAAGTCTAGGGGACTGATGACTTCAGATGTTAAATCCCGTAGTGCGCAGAGCCATTTGAACCATTTGACTGTTTAGTTATATGGACCATAATGCCAGTAGATCTATAACTCTTCTCAGACGATACGGTTGAGTAAAGGGAAGTGACATCCTTCGAAGCTTTCTGTTCAGTAAAGGGAGACTGACAGGAAGTTATAGCGTAACATACTTTGAATGGGTATAGTCCTGTATCGCCACCCTCAGCAAGGTCCTAGTGGAGGTGCTTCGCTATTGCTTTCTTCCGACTTGTTATAAAGTATCAGCTGCATATCTGTGTCGTGTGGATGACCGTGATGAGTGGTTGTACAGTGCTGAGCTGGATCTGTGTTGTTGTGGCAAAATGGGAGAGGGAGGGTGAAACCTGGTGCAGGCAAGTAGCCGAGCGTAACATCCACTACCAATGGATGGACCATAATCAATAGTTTCACATGCTTCCACCTCAGGAACACTGGGAAGGGGTTTGGAATTTACACCAGGACGTTAGCTCAAAGGCTGGTGATCAGGAGCTTTGCACCACTACCTCTTCTCTTGACGGCCAAGCACTGGCGCGAAAATTTTGCACCACCAGTACTCGAACTGGCTTACCTACAAGTCGAACGCGACTATGCAAACGTGTATTAGCTGAGCCATGCTGCGGCTCGCGTTGGAGCCATGTGTAGGTTTCTGCCAGACCGTATCGTTTAGTTGGCATGGTTGTGTTGTTTGTCTTCTTCTCGTGTTCACTGGCGCCACTCGGTTTTGTAAGAGTTGCCTGTCCGCTAGTGGCAGCAGCGGCGCTGCTGCCCTATTCTTGGGGCGACCTTCGTCTTCTTCCGTGTGGTGTGAGAGGTGAGAGTTCGGTTGGGGGACGGAGCAGCAGCGAGGTCCGCGCGGAGCGACAAAACGCCGGGACCGCTGGCGGCGTGTATGGACTGACAGTTCGAAGGGCAGTGGTCATAAGGGTGCACGACCTCGTCGAAACCGGATCCTGCATGTTTAAGTTGAGTGCATTGCAATTCGAGTAGAGAAACCTCCACCATTGTGAAATCTCGCGATTCTCCAGTGACTTGGGTTCGTGTTGCCGCTCGTAATGTCGCCAAGGCGAAAAGCAGCGAGTGGAGTACCTGGGGAAGGCGGATGTGATTAGCCATCCTTAGCTGTTAATTACTATTTACTGTTTTCATACATTGTTCAGTTCAACCAGCAGTATTCTTCTGTCTTGTGGTCGCTAACTCCCCAGTTACCTGCCCTGGCGTTTAGTGTATGTAACGGCAGTGTACATTTCCTCGCCTTGCCGCCACTGTCCGGTGAGGCGTGTAACTTTGACAGCTTCTTGACTGTAGGTCGGGTGGCGTTCTTCTACCTTTGTGGGAGTCATTCCTTCTTGTTCCGGGCGCTCTAAGCACAGCATTCTGCGGACGGAGCCCAGACCGACGGTTCCAGCTTTGGCGTAATTTTGCATCTTGCATTTGTTTTGTTGGATGTCAGGTAGCCTCACCAAGATTATCATTCGTCGCTCGTTAGACTGCCACTACTCCGAGTTACCATCTTGTGATCTGAATGCAACTCTTGGATGCCTTTCTGCCGGCCGCGGTAGTCTAGCGGTTCTGGCGCTGCAGTCCGGTACCGCGGGACTGCTACGGTAGCAGGTTCGAATCCTGCCTCGGGCATAGATATGTGTGATGTCCTTAGGTTTAAGTTGTTCTAAGTCTAGGGGACTGATGACCACCAATGTTAAGTCCCATAGTGCCTAGAGCCATTTGAACCATTTTATGCCTTTCTCTTCACTCGCGAAAGTGATTTTGGTGTGACGTAATTAGATGTCGATTCCTGGAGCAACGTCTGACACTGCCCCTTGTGTTTTATTTTATTATTGTATTATTAAGTTACCATCATTTGTCTAACCTCTTTGGTGATCTGTTGTTTTTTTTAATTAACTTCTGGTATACCATTCACCATTTGACAGTATACTTGTTAATTTTTTTTATAATTGCCGTTTTGGCGTTTAAGGCCTTCACTCTTGATTTTGGTTGCTTGCCTAAAATTCCTGATTGCGACCACACTGTGTTGTTTTCAAAAATTATTTGCTGTCTCTATTTTATGTATGCTTGTTAATTTTTTTTTTTAATAATTGCCATTTTGGGCGTCAATGGCCTTCAGCCATGATTGTGGTTACTTGTTAAAAGTCTGATTGCGACCTCATTGGCTTGTTTTCAGCCGGCCGGTGTGGTCGAGCTGTTCTAGGCGCTTCAGTCTGGAACCGCGCGACCGCTACGATCGCAGGTTCGAATCCTGCCTCGGGCATGGATGTGTGTGATGTCCTTAGGTTAGTTAGGTTTAAGTAGTTCTAAGTTCTAGGGGACTGATGACCTCAGATTTTAAGTCCCATAGTGCTCAGAGCAATTTGAACCAGTTAAGCTTCTTTTCAAAAATTGTTTATTAAAATAAACGAGTGAAATTGCAAAGCAAACCAATAGTAATTGATTCGGGGTCCGTCCGCAAGCGTAACCCAAACCTACCTTCTTTAATTACCTGGTTTCATTAGTTAATTTCTTTTTCCTCTCATTTTGTCGTTATTTTTCATTGCATTTGGTTGAGGCGGACGTCATACGACACCCGTTCAGTTTCATCGCTGAGCCGTTCACCCACTGTTTTTCGATTACAGGGAGCAGCCACCGTCTGACCGAACACGCTGAGCTATCGTGCCGGCGCTACTTGTGCTCCTGAGGGGAGCACAGATGATCAAACACAGTCAGCTGGCCCTCAACATGTAATGCGTATTAATAGGCGGAGAGATCCGATATTGTTCGATTACACGACCTGCGATCAATCACTGAAATAAGTTGCAACTTTCTGCTATCTAGCAGTTTACGCCCGAAGTGACGTAAGTTGGAATGAGGAGGAGGAGATTAGTGTTTAACGTCCCGTCGACAACGAGGTCATTAGAGACGGAGCGCAAGCTCGGATGAGGGAAGGATGGAGAAGGAAGTCGACCGTGCCCTTTCAAAGGAACCATTCCGGCATTTGCCTGAAGCGATTTAGGGAAATCACGGAAAACCTAAATCAGGATGGCCGGAGACGGGATTGAACCGTCGAAGTTGGAATGAGCACATAATTTTAAAAGTGGAAAAGCAGATGTCACCACCAAAATTTTCTGGAAGAATCGTGAGAAACTATAGTTCACGCACGCATAAGGTAACTTACAAAATCTGTTTTCGACCAATTCTTAAACACTGTTCGTCGGCCTTGGACAGAGGATATAGACAAGATTGGAAGAAGAATTTGTTTAGCCAGCGTGATAATGTAACAGATATTCCCAACGAACTGCAGTCAGACACTTTGTAAGAAATACGTTCTGCACAAAATTCCAAATGCCAAAGTTCCAAATTGTCAAGAAACACACTATTTCCTCTGACATACATCTAGTGAATACTACGTAGCCTACATCAGAGAAATACAGGAAAAAAAGAAGGAAGTTTACAGTTTAACGTACCCTCAGTGACGAGTTTGTTAAGATGGAGCAAATGCGGATTGGAAAAGGTGGGGGGTAGGAAATTGGCTGCAGCTTTTAAAAAGAACTCTTCCGGCATTCGGCTTAAGCGATTTTGGGAAATCACGGGAACACTAAACCAGGATAGCTGGACAGGGATTTGATCTGCCGGTCTCCCAGATACAAACACAACATCTTACCACTATGACACATTTTTTCCCTATTCCAAGACCACATTTTTACTAGGCCACTTTTTTCTTTCTTCCTAAAAAAAAAAAAAACATTTCCGGCGTATACTACCAGTACTTTTCATTTCAAATATCTGTGCTCCTTTAGAAATGAGGTTAGAGGAGAATGTGACTAGTTTTCATGGATTTTGGTTTTTGTGTTTTATATTTTTTTGTGCAGTACTTGGAAAGATTCTGGCGATTGCGACGGATAGCTTAACAATTTGACTACACAATAATCTAGGGTCTGTTAATTAAATACGTATTTAGGTAACCTTAAAAACACTTTTCCTGAAAGTCTGCAAATCTGCCCACTAGCTCTGGCATACCTCTAGGTGTGAGTTAGCGTAACATTACACAGGAAGCGATACTTAAGCAGGAGACATCGATTCTGGAAGTAAACAATTTTTGTATCGAAACTTGGAGTAACTTTCTTTTCAAAGAATAAATTCTTCAAAAAAGTAAATTCCTCGTGAAGAAAGAATACATCAGCTAAAATGAATTTTAATTAAATGTATAAACAACAATAGTTTTCTTCAAGAAAAATAAGTTGTTCTCACTACTGGAGCTACCTGCAATTATCCAAATAGAATTAGTTCAATGTTTTTAAAAAATCACAAATGCAGGTGTTGGGAACTCGTTTATTTGGACGGGTAAATTCAATTTTTTCATAATTTTACTTTGATCTTACCAGACTGAATCACCCTGGTGCACCTCCTGTTTTTTCCCCATTTTCACTATGGTATGTTTTGTATCCCTGGTTCTATTCCTGTAAACTGAAGGGTAGGCCGAATGTAGGAAGCGAGTAGGAGTCGTTGAGGTAAAACTCTCGGTACTGCATATAGGTTAAAGTGGTTCCACTATATCACAACAATATTAACTTGAATACATAAACTGTTACCTAACTTGGGCTGAGATGCACGTAGGTGCGAAGCCGGAAGTATCAAAGCTAACAAGTTACACAAGTAACACCTGTAGTGGCTTGCCCACTATGAAAATGAAACAATGTTGCTAATTTCGTTTCCTCGGGATCAAATGGGCAGAATCTGGAGCGGCGTTCTTAGAGCCGCACAGCGCCGGCTAGAGGGCTCTGTCGTCGGTGTCGGTGTTGTAGTGCCAACCTAAGAACTTGTACCTACACCGTGGCATCGTAGCTATCGATACCACAGTATGCACCCGAATATCTTTACAGGCTGCCAGCGGGAATGGTACTTCACTAAAGCAAAGTCAATTAAGTTTATTGAGGGTGATTAGGAGGCCCTTGAGATTTGGGGGGGGGGGGGTGGAGGGGGAATTCGTTGTTAGTCATGTTCTCTGTGAACCTTTGGTATAGCTATACCAACTGACCCCATTCCTAACCAGAAAAACGGATACCACACAGTCACACACAACAGATAGAAAATGTTATGAGACAAACATGCAACACAGTTAACAACTCTTTCTACAAAGGCTGTCAGCAACGCTTCAACTCGAACTACAAGTTCGCTATAACAAAAAAATTTTACTGTCAGTAAATTTACTCGACAAAGAGAAAAATGATGTAACAGGGATCTCTCCTTCGTGATGTTCCCAGGCAGAGTGACGCAGCGGTGGATGTGCATCTTTACGTACACTTCCAACTAGCACGATAATAGCGCTCTTGCTCTATGGTGGCAAGAAAGAGATATCAATCAACTAGCTCCCTACGCCAACTAAACCCGGTCTTCTCTAATAAACAAAAGGGATGATTCTTCGTGAAGTAAATGATATCTAGCATATCCAGACAAAATTGTAGACCCTCTCCTCGTGGGACACATAACTTTGCCCTCAAATGGTTTAAATGGTTCTGAGCACTATGGGACTTAACATATGAGGTTATCAGTCTCCTAGAACTTAGAACTACTTAAACCTAACTGACCTAAGGACATCACACACATCCATGCCCGAAACAGGATTCGAACCTGCGACCGTAGCAGTCACGCGGTTCCAGACTGAAGCGCCTAGAACCGCTCGTTCTCATCCTCTATAGCGGATAACTTAAGAAGTTTTATTTTGCCATTAGGAAACTTACATCTTCTAAAGCGGAAAAAATTAAAAGAAAGAAAAAAGTAAAATTAACATCCTCTTGAGCTGAATTTTATATCTCACATTAGTGTAACGGTTTAAAACACATGAAGAATGAAAACTGTGAATGATAACTAAGTCTTCGAGCGTAAGTCTTATTCTTCTAACTTTCACTGATAAAGCTTATCAATGTATTCTGGCCTCAGTTCCATCTTTCAGCTGGCTTTCCCAAGTGACTTATTCCATGTGATTTGCATTGTGAGGCCATCCCTGTAATCCTTCTTCCATTCATGCCTTCAAGACGTTCTTTCCAGTTTTATTTTGTTCTTCTGTTTCGTCATTTATTGCAAAAAAATTCTGTTCTTGTCTACTGTTTTTATCAGGAGTTTTTTCCAACATAGTGCAACCTTGACTGTTCGTAACAATGGTTAAAATCTTTTTTCTTCATATCCCCGGAGACAGTTTTTGAGTCTCTGCATATCATTTTGCGTGAGATCATCATTACTCCCTACGACATAAAGTTAGCCTACATTCGGTGGGTCCGGTGGGCCATCTACCAAGAATACAAAGTTTTGGGCCTACCAGCCACATTTTGCTACTCACAGAAAACGTTGATATGCAACGCAGAGATCTTCCCGACTGCATGTCCTTCTTTCCCTTTTCTGTTTTTAGGTATTTGAGTAAGGAGCTTTCTCTTCTCTACTTCTTCGCTGCTTGCCTTATCTATTTTCAACAAGTCGCTGTTGTTGGTTTGTACCTTCGCAATTAAGATTTTGTAGCCTGCTGTAATGCATAGCTAGTTTTGTTACTGTGTTCATTTTCTCAGATTTTTCCAGAATGATGCCTTCATCGGCTGTAGATTCGTCGTCGCATTTGTTTTGTGCGTATTCAGAATTATTTTCACTGTTTTTCAAGTCTTCTTTACTTTTACTAACGTTTGCTGCCATCTCCATATACTATTCCACTTTCAGAGGCGTTTTCTGTTGTTCCTCGTCATGTGTAATATCAGTGAGGTCCGTATCATTCTCGCCGGCTGAGTTGTTTTATTGTCAGCTCCATTGCTCTCCATTCAAATCCCTTGCTCTTCGGCGATAGTTACTGTATCTTCTTCTTTCACATTTTACCGACTTCCAGGCTACGATGCACCCACAGAGTGGTCAGTCCACCCTAGCAGTTCCATGTATCATTGCTTATGACTGAATGTTTCCAGTATGTAATTGTACGGTGCATCTAGGGCCACAGGTTTCTTCTATGTGCTCAGCTAAACTGCATACGGAACATATCCGGAGTAGACTTCCTTACACAACATACGTCGTAAGACGTATGTACTTTTGTAATTCTGCTTTGGCTTTTCGACAGCTACTGAGCTCGCCAAACCAAAAGTTTTCAAGCCACACAACTTTTATGATGCCGTAAACTGTCCAGTTAAAACTGCGTACTTCTCTAACCTTTTCTAGCGCTCTTGGAACTGAAAATTATAGACTCTCGCAGATAGAGTATTCAAAGAACTGTGACTGATGCCCGAAGAACAGAGAAGTAACATGCATACATGCATCGAGACTAGAAAACAGGTCATCAGACCCCTAGAACTTAGAACTAATTAAACCTAACTAACCTAAGGACATCACACACATCCATGGCCGAGGCAGGATTCGAACCTGCGACCGTTGCGGTCGCGCGGTTCCAGACTGTAGCGCCTAGAAGCGCACGGCCACTCCGGCCGGCGTTATGTTCAGTTTTATATTTATTCATGTTTTTTCCCTGAGTAGCACTCGAATCAGTATGACCCCAGTCTAAATTTCTTTATGTTTGTTGAACGTAATATGTTTTTGCCCTGAGTAGCACTCGAATCAGTATGACCTCAGTCTAAATTTCTTTATGTTTGTTGAACGTAATATTTGTTAAAATAGAATCCTTACTTTTACATTGTATAAAAATTTCTTGATGTGTGTATAAAAGCACCCCGCACAAATCCGACGCGTTACAGCAGCTAACTACGAAGCTGAGAACAAACTTCGCAAATAACACTCAGATTGGAGCATTAAATAAAGAAACAAATTCAGTATTTTTATAGGAGTGCACACACAACTTTCCTGCTTAGAGACAAAGCGGGATCAGTAACCAGAGGCCTGATACGGAAACGGAGGTGAGCCTCGATCGAACAACCAGAAAACTACCAAACTAAACGGTAGCAGTACTGGTACAGGAAAAGACAATTATAGCTATGGTTACTGTCAGTGCTCACTCGCATCCGATAAACAAAATAGGAAGCTCACCAGACATATCCGTACGATACAGGAAGGTGAGCGGGGAAGCCGACTTTAAGTTCAACACAACGCCGCTCTGCCACCCGCCTCCAGGCCCGGTCGGTCGCTGAGGCGCACTCCACGCTCCCTCCCTCAGTACGCGCCTCACTGGTCCAAAGGTTTACAGCCGGCCCCAACAGAGATAATAATGGTTTGCAATACAAGAACGCGCCTGAGTGGCTCTTCCTGATATCTCTGCTAGGCTGACTGTAGGTGAATGTCATATGCTGAACTTGTACTGGCCATCAACTGCTGACACGCTGTTCGCCTCGCGGCCAGATTCCAATTCGGTTCCCTCACCGTGAGCGAACTGTTTCAACTTCCCAGTATCACTGTCACTCTACTCGCGCCTCCGATCTCCGCGCGAACAACGTCTTCCGAAGGCAAAAATATCCTCCTAGAGACCGTGGCGCTACCTATCGATCGTGAAGTGGTTCATGTCTATTTGTCAGGAAGATATTCACTACGGAAAGAAACGGCTTTAACATTGCTAGAGATTTCAGGCGTTGCCAATTATTTCGCGGCAAACGGCGCATAACGGATCACTTTATTTCCGGCTTTCAGAAAACAGACGCTTCCAATTGATTACAAATCAAGATACACTACAGGAATTTCAGCGAAAACTATTTCAAATAATTTTTCTATTCATTTCTTGTTATTTCTTTTTTCCTTTTATTTCGTCCACCAGACAAGCAATCAGTAAACGAATAAGAACAACACTATTTAAGTACACATTTGAGAACATTCGTTTCGTAACTTTCTACGTATGTGGGCACATAAATGAAAACCAAAAAGTAAAAGCTTTGATCTCGTTTCGAACACGGGGCGCAAAACAGTAAAACCGCGACACTATCCTATTTGCCAACGCTTCAGAAGAGAAGGGGGGAGGGGGGCTGTTGACTCGCTAAAAGGCACTTAAATTACCTCGAAAACTTTGATCGTCGTTTCTCAGAAATGAAGTATCTACGCATAAGCCAATACACTTGTTACTTTATTTTGGCTCCCCTTCCACTGAGCGAAGTTGCTAGGAAATTGGGTTATGGCGTTTGTCGTATTCTCCTCTTAAATATATAATGCAAAAATTTAATATTTACAAAGAAAGAAGTTCTACTGACTACCGTTTGTAAGATCTGAAAGAAAATGTAGAAATAATCGGAAAAAATTTGACAGTAGCCAACGCGATATTTTCCCATTCTGTATAATAAACTAACGGGTCAACGCTTTAAAACATGTATATTTTTTCTTTACTTCTAAAGGCTGAGCTTGCAGTCTCACGTTTTAGCCACATATTTAAGCTTACGCCTTCTTTTATTCTTTCTAGTTTGCCTTCTTCTTTTAGTTTTGGTTTTAATTTAAGACCTTTTTTGCTTACCCTGTGTATTCAGTATTCAGATGGCAATAAAATCTAGGACTTAAACTAAATGTGAAGAAGTCCCAAGTAATTTTGTACCTACTCGTAATTTTCGAACTCCGTGAAAAAATTCCTCTTACTGTTCTCGGCAATGTCTCAATATACTAACAGCAACTGACGATGAAATTTGATTTACTTTCGGATGTGCTCCTCATCTCGACAGAAACTATTGTCGCCACAAGCAGGAAGGCTTCCTCTTGGTTCTATACCGTCCAGCAACTTCGAAAGACATTTCCCAAAGATTTCAAACGAAAACTCGTCTAGCCCTACCAAACCTCAACTATTGTAGCATGATATGAGTAGTGAATACACTAGATAATTAGAACATCTGCTACATCCGTCTGTTTGAGTGTCTCAGTTCTTCATATGTCAGATTAGGATGGCTGTGATCGATAAGTTATGTGACGATCGTAAACTACATCTTCTTTATAATTTCTTCAGTTCGTTTCCAATGCAGTACCTGGCATTATCTGTGATCAAGTACCTTTCATCTCTCCATAATCGCAACTCAAGGTCTTATTTCCTGACAGAACTGGTCAATGACCCTATTTGCATCACAATTTGGAACACGTTAGACACACGAACGGAGTATTCGATTCACACATACAAACTGGTGAGCCACAACATTTGAGCTTGCTGTTCCACAGAGATTCTGCTTGGCGTGGATTCTACAGGTTCTTGACAGGATTCCAAAAGTATGTGACACCAGATGTCTAGGCACACGTCAAGCATGTCCCACAAATCGCGAGATGGTGGTTTATGAGCACGCAGCTGGCGCCCGATATGTGCTTCAATAGGTAGAGATCAGGCACATTCTCTGGCCAAGACAAGAATTTGAGTTCACTATAATACCCTCAGACTACGGCAGCACGATTCTGACTTTGCAACACGGACATTATCCTGCTGGAAGATGCCATCGCATGAAGCGATGCAAGTAATCTGCAGTAATGTTCACGTAGTTCTCTGCTGCCAGATGCCTTTCATTACCACCTCAGGACTCATGAAAGCCCAATTAAATGTACCGCCTAGCATAATTCCGCTCTCACCGGCCTCCATCTGTGGCGCAGCTGACGTTTTGTGCAGCCATTCGCCTGAATGACAGCGTGTAAGGACCCAACCATCGCCCTGGTGCATCAAGAAACGCGATTCATTCGACGGGCGACACGTTCCTATCGATCCACGGTGAAAATTCAGTGATGCTGTGCCCACTGCAATCCTAACTGACGATGTCGTTGGGTCAACACAGGGTCGCTTGATGTGGAGCTCCATGTTCACCATGACTTTTGGACGGTATGCTCGGAAAGACTTTTGCCTGCACCAGCATTCTACTCTGACCGTCAGATACGCAACAAATCGCTGCCTATCCTGGATTACACAGTGGGGGATCCTCCGATCTCTGCGTTTTGTGACGAGACGCGGTCGTCCAATAACATACGGCCTACTCGTTATTTCACCATCCTTCAATCACTTTCTATAGGTTCTCGAGAAAGCGAGCTTCGTTTCAGAGATTCTCGTTTCCACCCCCGCAGAACCACAACATTGTGACCTTTGTGAAAACCGCATATATTAGTGGATTTTCGTATTTGTGGCCTGTATCTTCGCTATAATGGCTACCCACTCTTTTCTCTTCCTCTTAGGTTCTTTCCTTACTGTGTCACGTGGCCGCAAGACTACCGGGAGGCACTCAGCAGTCGTCGGCTCATCAAATGCACTTGGTATACCCGATACGCTCACACAACAAGATTACCTGTTACACAAGTATACCTCAGAAATAGTGTAAATTTTGGTTTTCTTTTTATGAAGAAATAAACCACAAATATTTACTTCACTTAAGTAAACATATATAAAAATCTGTAATAAACATTTATTTCAAAACGTAACATTTGATGTTCACTTTGGTTTTGAGAAAAACATTTGAAATAATTCATGTCTGTCATGACTATTTACATAAATATTAGATTTTTATTTGAAACATTTCTGCAGTGGGATCTCATGAAATATTATCACTTACTTCACAATCGTAAGCAGTCAAAGTGCAATTGTAACATTTTTGAGTTCTGCTGTAACCTGCACGTTGCTGGTCACTTTGCGTTGGAGTTACTTGGTTTTTGTCTTCTGTTAATGATGGTCAGTCAACTGGACGCTGTTTTGTTCTGTAATAAGATGGTGCACTTCCTGATTTTACCTGTGAATAATGATTGGAAATAAATGGGTGTCAAACATCTGCAGTTTTTAATTCAATATTAATATGAGGCATATACGTGGGAACTTTTTACCCTATGTAAGCAACAACAAGGAATTATATCCCCTGAGCCATCGATCCTACTTGAAGAAGAAGAAACTGCAATGAAATATGTCAGAAACGTTAAGGAAACTTTAACAGTTATAATAGTTATCATCCCATTGATATTTAAGCATTAATGTTTTCCCTTTTATGCTCCAGTTTTTTACAATACTGCAGAACTGCAGATCAGATCAACTTTATGCTCAAACTGGCTTTGTGATTTCATTTTTATAATCTAATGTACTTCAATACGTGTAAAGTGAGAAACATTGGAATTGTAGATGTGAGCTGGAATAAAAACATTATGTACATTAATACGTTAAAATGTTGTAGTAATAACTGACAAAAAATATTATTGTAGAACCGCAAATCGTGATTCCAAACAAAGGCCATATACTGAACAAGAAAGGAACTGGCACTGGCGGCAGATCCAGATGGATAAGTTAGGTTCAAAGTGATTTGTTTTCTGGACAGTTTCATTTCTTTTCTGTGTTCTGTGCATGACGAGAAAAGCTTAACTAAAATGATGATCACAGAGCTGAAATAAAATCCAATGATAGAGGCCAGTGATGAGGTACTGGACACAGGGTAAGTATATAAAAGAATTGAGAGGACGAAGTTTTCAAACCAACGGAACAAAGACTTTTAGATACAAAAAGAATGACAATGTAAACTGCACTTGCTGAGTTTGTGAACCAATATTTAAAAGCTGTGGAGCAAACAAATGATAAATGCTCAAAAACGGTGAATCAAATAGTTTAAAAGCTGGGACAATACGCATAAACACTACATAGTGAGGTTTCCAAATTTGGGGACGTAATTAGGAGTGTACGAACAGAAATTTGGAATGTAGAAACGAAATGTGAGAAATTAAATCAAATGTGAAGAATCAAATTAAACAGTAGCTGAAAAAATAAAAGCATACAGAAACAATGATAAAATGAACTTTGAGAATACTCATGCTAAACATAATTATGTGAATTGCCCAGAATATATTTTGGTAACTGAAACTAACCTTGTAGCTAGTGCTGAGGAATTGGGTGTATACGTTGAAGATAGTGGAGGGGAAACTGCAATTAATGTATCTGATGATGTTGAAGTTGCTGATATGTGTGGAGTGGCTGACTTATATGATCATGCAGTACACGATGTTAATGAGAACAGTAACAGTTTTTGTATGAGGTCAGTTGGGCTGTTTAACATACCCATAGGATGCTACAAGTCCCATTCCCAGTGAACTACAGGGAAGGGAAGCAGTCCATAAGATCAAGGAAATTTAAGGAAAGTAATGTCACACAGTGGACAACGTGCTATTAAATGAAAGTTGCTAGGGTTGGCCCAGTTAAGCACGAAAGTACGTGTACCACACCTCAGATGGATATATCAATGAAGGGAGTCATCTGAGTACAGACAGACTTTATACAAATTTAGATTATAACCATAAGACATCGAATAAGATGATTTATACGCTGAGTCAAGCATATAAAAGTGTAATAAATGGACGGATGGTTATAATTGCGCACTACAGCTTTGGCACAGCTGGGTGGTCATGTGAAACTATATCATGGATACAAATAATCACAACAAAAATGATTGTTATTTTGAAGAAAGATACTTGGTAAAGCAAGAACAAATACCAATAGATTCACCAAAGTGCATGATGCAATTAAACTTTGATGCAGTTTAATTGGCTTCACGTCCCCCTCACATCAGAGCTTGTATCGCCAACTCATTCATCCACCCTTAAATGGAACGAGTGTGAACGATGGCTTTGGTAGCGGTTGAAAAGTCTGAGTCCAGCATGGGCTCTGTTCTCTGCTTTAAGTCATAGATGTCCCTCTCTGCAGCCACTTAGAGTGAGGTGCGTTCTTTATGGCACCGTTGAAGCACATGTACCCTTCAACATCTTGGCAGCAAGTGTGTTCTGCTTTAAAAAACCAGTTCTGCACAGTGTAAGAATGTTACAGATCAATTGCAGCAGACTTTGTGCGTTCTGACCAATAATAATTCTCTATCTAAGCTTAACAGATTCCTACTCTTGGGGATTTTGACTTGGTTTACCAATAATGGGGAGGCGTCGAAGTGAAGTCAAGGAATCTCTCCCATTTCCAGTCCCAATTAATAAATGCGTAAAAATACTCCTTGTACCGAAATGCAGTAATTACTGTGAGCCAATCCCAGATCGTCTTACTCTGATTTAAATGAACATTCCTGCACGGTGCACCAACGACCAGTGACCAGTACCATGGTCTCAGGCTCTGAGATTTCCGCCTGGCTTTTAGATCTCGTCTCACCAAAAAGGACTCTTTCTAGCTTTTCACACAATGTAGTTACTACGGATGTCATCCATCCTACTATGCGCCTGCTGTTCGGACACAGAACATCGTAACTTCCCTATGATATACCTGTAAGTTAACTTTTCTCTCATGAGCCAGTTAAGGACAGCCTCGAAGGTGCAGAAAATAACAGGTCTCCCTCCCCTCAATAAAAGGAACGGGAAGAAGAAGAAGTGATTAGCCATGCAATCATTCACACTAGTGAATACTGTCTGCGGTTTTCACGCAGACTTAAATAATCGACTATACTAACTACAGGGTTGTGCTTATGACATTATAAAATGGGTTGCATGACACTTTTGGCACAAACTGGCACATAACAGAACCTATTCATTACTTTCAAAATTGATGCCGATGAAATGTGCTGAAATTTATCTGTAGCACAAGTTCATCACACACTTTTGTTGGGTTATAAATAGTATTTTTATTTTTCTTCTTTTTTTATTTCACATGGTCGTTGACTGATGAATTTCATGGTATATTTAATCGGTGGAAAAGTTTTACCTGGTGCCTAAGTAACAATATAAATGACATACATTCACACTTACTCACAAGCCTCCTCGCACTCATATACTCTGATAGAAGGTTGAATTTTATTCGGAACGCATGTAATAGAAAGAACTCCAGCTAACACAATACTACACACACACACACACATAGTAATTGATTTTAAAAATGTTTGTACATGAGGCAGAGCCTTGATAACTCATACCCACATGGGTCGCTTGTATTGAAAATACACATATACGCAAAATCAATTTAATAGTTAATTACTATGCCTGCATTTACTATATCACAATACGAAATCATGCACTCCATTATAAACATATCCTACGACATTGTTTATCACAATGGACATCAAGATTCGTGTAAATATATTGACGGATATGACAACCAAACCATAAGAGAAGCAAATTGTACCACACTTGTGCTGCTAAGTGATACTGTAAGTATAAATTTGTAAATTTTCAAGACATATAATCATGACTACATACGAAATGCGAACAAAAAAAGTATCATGAATATAAAAAGGAATAGACGAACGCTCACATGAAAAACTTGGGTCACTGTGTAATTAGGTTGCGGTGCATATTGGTCAATAGGCGTTGCTAAATAGTGAAAATTTCATACAAAATACTAACTTAATCATAGCATATCTGCATCATCAAGTACCGTAAAATTATAAATACAAACAAATTGCAGCACCACAGATGGTGGAGCGGCACCTCTGTTTTTTTCTCCAATAATTCGATTCAGCCTACGAGATTGCGTCACTTTGCCCAGGCAGGTAGCGGTCGAACCGAACATTCTAAAACAACATGGTTTCTGACCGGTACCAAACTCGTAGTAAAGATAAAATGTGCTTTGTGCACACTGAGTCGAGGGGGTTTATGACATTTCCCGGGCGTCACATTGGCAATAGTATAGAGTCAGCCCCTCGGTCTGTGATATTTGGGTGTTAGTAAACTGGGCAGGAGGAAGGGATATTACTCCAATTTGAATTAGGGCTCTTTAATCTTGCAATATCGAGATGTGCAGATAAGGATAGTTTGGTGCTGTAGCGTCCCTACAGGGTTCCTTCTATAGCGTTGCTTCCACAGTGTTGTTTTCACATATTTTGCTAATCTACACTCCTGGAAATTGAAATAAGAACACCGTGAATTCATTGTCCCAGGAAGGGGAAACTTTATTGACACATTCCTGGGGTCAGATACATCACATGATCACACTGACAGAACCACAGGCACATAGACACAGGCAACAGAGCATGCACAATGTCAGCACTAGTACAGTGTATATCCACCTTTCGCAGCAATGCAGGCTGCTATTCTCCCATGGAGACGATCGTAGAGATGCTGGATGTAGTCCTGTGGAACTGCTTGCCATGCCATTTCCACCTGGCCCCTCAGTTGGACCAGCGTTCGTGCTGGACGTGCAGACCGCGTGAGACGACGCTTCATCCAGTCCCAAACATGCTCAATGGGGGACAGATCCGGAGATCTTGCTGGCCAGGGTAGTTGACTTACACCTTCTAGAGCACGTTGGGTGGCACGGGATACATGCGGACGTGCATTGTCCTGTTGGAACAGCAAGTTCCCTTGCCGGTCTAGGAATGGTAGAACGATGGGTTCGATGACGGTTTGGATGTACCGTGCACTATTCAGTGTCCCCTCGACGATCACCAGTGGTGTACGGCCAGTGTAGGAGATCGCTCCCCACACCATGATGCCGGGTGTTGGCCCTGTGTGCCTCGGTCGTATGCAGTCCTGATTGTGGCGCTCACCTGCACGGCGCCAAACACGCATACGACCATCATTGGCACCAAGGCAGAAGCGACTCTCATCGCTGAAGACGACGCATCTCCATTCGTCCCTCCATTCACGCCTGTCGCGACACCACTGGAGGCAGGCTGCACGATGTTGGGGCGTGAGCGGAAGACGGCCTAACGGTGTGTGGGACCGTAGCCCAGCTTCATGGAGACGGTTGCGAATGGTCCTCGCCGATACCCCAGGAGCAACAGCGTCCCTAATTTGCTGGGAAGTGGCGGTGCGGTCCCCTACGGCACTGCGTAGGATCCTACGGTCTTGGCGTGCATCCGTGCGTCGCTGCGGTCCGGTCCCAGGTCGACGGGCACGTGCACCTTCCGCCGACCACTGGCGACAACATCGATGTACTGTGGAGACCTCACGCCCCACGTGTTGAGCAATTCGGCGGTACGTCTACCCGGCCTCCCGCATGCCCACTATACGCCCTCGCTCAAAGTCCGTCAACTGCACATACGGTTCACGTCCACGCTGTCGCGGCATGCTACCAGTGTTAAAGACTGCGATGGAGCTCCGTATGCCACTGCAAGCTGGCTGACACTGACGGCGGCGGTGCACAAATGCTGCGCAGCTAGCGCCATTCGACGGCCAACACCGCGGTTCCTGGTGTGTCCGCTGTGCCGTGCGTGTGATCATTGCTTGTACAGCCCTCTCGCAGTGTCCGGAGCAAGTATGGTGGGTCTGACACACCGGTGTCAATGTGTTCTTTTTTCCATTTCCAGGAGTGTACTTCGAGGATCAATTCATTTTATTTACTGATAGATTTTGCCCAATATTTGCATAATTTAAGAGGAAATAAGATCCTGCGAAAGGCTTCTTATTAACTTCTGTGCCAGTTAAAGGTAAAAATTAATGTTCTGTTGAAGGCAAACATCTTCTGTCTTATCTTGTTCAACTTGCAAGTAAATAAAGATTGGATTAAAACCAGATTTCACTTCCATTACAAGGTTCTTAACTTGTTCTTTAACTTTCCTTGTTAAGAAGTATGAAGATAACCTGTATTGTATTTCTACAGTAAAAATTTACGTGATCTGACACAGATGTTTTCTAACTCTATATGTAATTGAAAACAGAACTCTGAAAAGTCTTTAACCTCTTCAGTCCTTGTTCTTGGGCAAAATAAGTCGGGAATGCTGAAATTAAAAAATTAAAGCGCTTCATAAAAATTTTAGAACATGTTGAAAGTGAATACCATTTATGTTATAAAATAATTAAAATACATGCAATATCCGGGAAATTCAATATTAAACACCTAAAAGTAATGAAACAACGTCACTGAAATGTGTAGCTGCCAGATGTAGTCCCAGTGCTACATCGAAAACAATACCTTGCTATATACATAATTTACAAGTTACAGAGCCCAGCAATCATTCGCCTTTTTTGCTTGGCAAATCCAGATTTCGGCTAGTACAGTTAAGTCCCATAGTGCTCAGAGCCATTTGAACCATTTTCTGATCATAACATCATCGTATATAAGTGACTCAGAGAGGGAAAGTCAACTATTTTGAAAAAAAAAAACAATAGCTTTGAGAAGAAGGGAGATATAATACTTCCAGTGGTCTTATGGGGTCATAATGACAACAGCGGTAATAGGATGGTGAAAAGAGAGTCTTTGTTGGTACACATATAAAACCTGTGTTCAGTCTGGGAAACATTTCAATATTTCACTGTTAGTGTGCAAACTTTAAGCATCGACTGCACACCGACCAGCGCAGCACCACGAAATGGCGTCAAAGAGGCGCTGACCCGAGCGCCAATGGGAAGAGCGGGCATCGCAACATCTCAAGGAAAACAGAGGTCAGCGGCCCCTGGCAATGCTGACATAACCTGCCGTCCATCGCTAGTCGACCCCAGATCGGCCGCAGACATCGAAAGCATCAATACTGAGTACTAGGAAGACAATACTCAGCCTGCATTCTGCGATATTAATAGCTTGGAAAATTATTGCTTGTAGGAGGCACTGAAAGCAGAGGAAGGAAGTTAAGTTACGTTTCGTTTCCTTTTAGAAATAATGTGTTCTGTTGATCAGCATGTGATATGTACAGATAATTGTGGATTCCTGCCACAGGCCAACGCGACTTCTCTCTTGTCTGTGTCGGTGCTGACACCCACCATAGCCGACACGAAATTTACAGTATCACTTTGTTCTTTTGTATAGTCACAGTTGATTATAAAGGAGTTCTTTCATTCAAGATTAGATTTTTGTCAACACCCGCGCACACACAGTGTGAGTGTTTCTGCTAAATAACCTCATAAGGTTTGAAACACAATTCAAGACAATAATGACGGCACGCCAAGTAGAGTCAGCGACGCACAGCAGTTAACTCCTGCCGGTACAAAGCGGCCTCTTGCTCATCGACTGTGCGGAATTCCTAAGTGGCTGTGACGTGCTTGAAAGGAGTCTCAACTCACACAGAGGCCAATTTCCATTATTCTATGTGTACTTAGCGAGTCGCTGGCTCCATCCAAAGTAAGTACAGAATCCAGCGCACAGCATACGCCAACATTTCAGTTTGGCGTCCATAACAACGCACCCTCACTCTATACTATTCCAAATGTGACATCAAACGTTAACTCTGTATGCATCTACCACTGTCCACTTTTTTATCGTACTCACTAACACAGTAACCTCTTTTAGTTTCATTTACCATTAACACAGTTTGTCATTACATTATTTATAGTCTATGCTCTCACGATTTACCACATAGTTTCAAGGTTTTCAACGTAATATAACTAGATAATTTGTCCACAAAATAAATATATTCATATGTCTCCTTGCAGGAACCTTGGCAGTTGACTATTACGTAGACTTACACTACAGACCCTTAAAATTACTACACCAAGAAGAAATGCAGATGATAAACGGTTATTCATTGGACAAATATATGATACTAGATCTGACATGTGATTACATTTTCACGCAATTTGGGTGCATAGATCCTGAGAAATCAGTACCCAGAACAACCACCTCTGGCCGTAGTAATGGCCTTGATACGCCTGGGCATTGAGTCAAACAGAGCTTGGATGGCGTGCACAGGTACAGCTGCCCATGCAGCTTCAACACGATACCACAGTTCATCAATAGTAGTGACTGGCGTATTGTGACGAGCCAGTTGCTCGGCCACCATCGACCAGACGTTTTCAATTGGTGACAGATCTGGAGAATGTGCTGGCCAGGGCAGCAGTCGAACATTTTCTGTATCCAGAAAGGCCCGTACAGGCCGTGCAACATGCGG
Organism: Schistocerca piceifrons; assembly: GCF_021461385.2. Lineage (NCBI taxonomy): Eukaryota > Metazoa > Arthropoda > Insecta > Orthoptera > Acrididae > Schistocerca > Schistocerca piceifrons. Next base: position 695,176,108 of record NC_060141.1, read on the forward strand.
TCGTGCATTATCCTGCTGAAATGTAGGGTTTCGCAGGGATCGAATGAAGGGTAGAGCCACGAGTTGTAACACACCTGAAATATAACGTCCACTGTTCAAAGTGCCGTCAATGCGAACAAGAGGTGACCGAGACGTGTAACAAATGGCACCCCATACCATCACGCCGGGTGATACGCCAGTATGGCGATAACGAATACACGCTTCCAATGTGCGTTCACCGCGATGTCGCCAAACACGGATGCGACCATCATGATGCTGTAAACAGAACCTGGACTCATCCGAAAAAATGACGTTTTGCCATTCGTGCACCCTGGTTCCTCGTTGAGTACACCCTCACAGGTGCGTCTGTGATGCAGCGTCAAGGGAAACCGCAGCCATGGTCTCCGAATTGACAGTCCATGCTGCTGCAAACGTCATCGAGCTGTTCGTGCAGATGGTTGTTATCTTGCAGACGTCCCCAACTGTTGACTCAGGGATCGAGACGTGGCTGCACGATCCGTTACAGCAATGCAGATAAGATGCCTGTGATCTCGACTGCTAGTGATACGAGGCCGTTGGGATCGAGCACGGCGTTCCGTCTTACCCTCCTGAACCCACCGATTCCATATTCTGCCAACAGTCATTGGATCTCGACCAACGCGAGCAGCAATGTCGCGATACGATACACCGCAATCGCGATAGACTACAATCCGACCTTTATCAAAGTCGGAAACGTGATGGTACGCATTTGTTCTCCTTACACGAGGCATCACAACAACGTTTCACCAGGCAACGCCGGTCAACTGCTGTTTGTGTATGGGAAATCGGTTGGAAATTTTCCTCATGTCGGCACATTATAGGTGTCGCCACCGGCGCCGAAATGGCTCTGAGCACTATGGGACTTAACATCTGAGGTCATCAGTCCCCTAGAACTTAGAACTACTTAAACCTAACTAACCTAAGGACATCACACACATCCATGCCCGAGGCAGGATTCGAACCTGCGACCATAGCGGTCTCGCGGTTCGAGACTGACGCGCGTAGAACCGCACGGCCACACCAGCCGGCACCGGCGCCGACCTTGTGTGAATGCGCTGAATAGCTAAACATTTGCATATCACAGCATCTTCTTCCTGTCGCTTAAATTTCGCGTCTGTAGCACGTCATCTTCGTGGTGTATCAATTTTAATGGCCAGTAGTGCATTTACAATCATTTATCAGCTTCTTATATGCGATTCTGTCCTGACTCATTTGATATTGTTTTGAGAAGCTATTATAATTTCGTAAGATAAGGCAGCATTGTATATTATTGGATAAAATTCGATGTTTATATAGTATCGGACTGAATCAAAAGTAGAACGCGAAGAAAACAAGAAAATAAATAAAGCAAATGCTCAAAGCTGATCAGCATAAATACCCGTTACTCACGAAAACTGCCTAGCAAGTTATTCCTAATCCAGGTTACTAGTCAGGAAGTGAGAGCTATGTGCATCTAAACATTTACTCTTAGGCGTACTCTTCTTGCAGGCACCTAAATATTACTTTTCTTAATATAATAGTATTTTTCCTTAATCGCTGTCTTTTGCATTAGATTCCTGGCTGTGTAGACATTACGTGTTAACCAGTTATAAATCAACTTCAGTCGTTACACTTGAACATAAATATGATATATACAAACATACAATCAATTTATTACGTAAGTGCTTATTCAAATTCTGATGGGAATATAATCCCTTTATTTTGTTACAAAGAATGCTATTGGAAGAACATCCATACTGAGCATTTTAGCAGAGCCTTTTGTTGTCACACGACCCGTTTCGGACCGTTATAAGCCTACCTTCAGGTGTCGTAGCTGTGCTTTGGTCCCCGAGCGCGGTGTGCTGCCTATCAGCGCAGACCAGGGTCGACCAAGTGCAACGGCCGTGGAACTCTACCCCACAAACTATCTCGCACCTGTACGACAGAATGCATGCACGTTTGCATACTTGCATTCTACAATCTGGCGGCTACTCCCGTTATTAAAGTACCAGCATTTCGTATTTGCAGGGGCTTATCTCGAGCTTATATTGACCTGTGATCTTGCAATGTTAATCACTTCAATATGTTAGCTAGAAAAACGTATTTCCGAAATTTTATTACTCTACATAAATTGTTTTTTGGCGTTGCGACATTTTTCTGTCAGTATATACACTAAGAGATCAAAAGTATCCGAACACCCACCAAAACATACGTTTTTGAATTTAAGTGCATTGTGCTGTCACTTACTGTCAGGTACTTCCTATCAGCGACCTCAGTAGTTATCAGTCATCGTGAGAGAGCAGAACGGGGCGCTCCGCGGAAGTCACGGACTTCGAACGTAGTCAAGTGATGGGGTGTCACTTATGTCATACGTCTGTACCCGAAATTTCCACACTCCTAAACATCCCTAGGTCCACTGTTTCCCATGTGATAGTAAAGTCGAAACGTGAAGGGCCAATTACAGCACAAAAACGTACAGGCCGATCTCGTCTGTTGACTGGCAGAGACTGCCGACAGTTGAAGATGGTCGTAATGTATAATAGGCAGACCTATTCCGACCACAGAAATGCCGAACTGCATCAGGATCCACTACAAGTACTATCAAAATCAGGAGTGAGGTGAGAAAACTTGGATTTCATGGTCTAGCGGCTGCTCATAAGCCACACTTCACGCCGGTAAATGCCAAACGACGCCTCGCTTGGTGTGAGGAGCGTAAACATTGGACGATTGAACAGTGGAAAAGCGACGTGTGGAATGACGAATCACGGTACACAGTGTGGCGATCCGATAGCAAGTTGTGGATATGGCGAATGCCCGATGAACGTCATATGTCAGCGTGTGTAGTGCCAACAGTAAAATTCGGAGGCAGTGGTATTATGGTGTGGTCATGTTTCTCATGGAGGGAGCTTGCACCCCATGTTCTTTTGCGTGGTACTATCACAGCACCGGTCTACACTGATGTTTTAAGCACCTTCTTACTTCCCACTTTTGAAGAGCAATTCGAGGGTGGCGAGTGCATCTTTCAACACGATCGAGCACCTGTTCATAATGCACGGCCTGTGACGGAGTGGTTACATGACAATAAAATCCCTTAATGGACTGGCCTGCACAGAGTCCTGACCTGAATCCTATAGAACATCTTTGGGATGTTTTGGAAGGCCGACTTCGTGCCTGGCCTCACCGTCCGACATTGACACCTCTCCTCAGTGCAGCACTCCGTGAAGAATCGGCTGCCATCCCCCAAGAAACCTTCCAGCATCTGATTGAACGTATGCCTGCGAGAGTGGAAGCTGTCATGAAGGCTAAGGGTGGGACAACACCATATTGAATTCCAGCGTTACCGATGGAGGGAGCCGCGAACTTGTAAGTCATTTTCAGCCAGGTGTCCGGATACTTTCGATCACTCAGGGTATATCTGCATGGTGCTTAATTAAACGACAGAAGTTAGAGTGTTGTAAAGTGTTATGGTGTGGAAAGAGAAACGACTGATAAGAATACTGTGCAAAGAAGAGCTGGAGGTAAAAGAGTCGTCAATATCATCAAAAAAAGACCACAATCTCCGAGTGGCTAATCCAGAAATTCTACAGCAGGTTTAAGGCAACCACAAAGGCGTCCAGGCGAGGTTTTGAACTAATTTTGTTTGCATCTTATGATGTGACCCCGACTATGCCACTTCAATTGATAGGAATCGTTTGCTTCGTAGTGGAAAAATACGAGGGTTGGAACTATAATACCGGCAACTATTTATTTACAAGTCGTACAAAATAGATATGTGTTTCAAAGTTTTACTGACCTTCAAAGTAGTCATCAGCATTGTGTATAACAGGTTACCAGCAGGGTGGAAATCGTAGGATACTCATAGCAGTGCCAGTTGTGTTGACAGTTCGGGCGGCGCGGTCTATTGTCCGACGAATTTGTAGCAGTTCTGAAGTGAGTGGCGTGAAGTGTTTCCTTCAGTTTAGAAATCGAGTTGAACTCACGAGGGCTTAAGTCAAGGGAGTGCAGTAGGTGGTATAGCTCTTAGCAGCCCCGTCAGTCAAACAAATCAGTAACAGCTTGCACTGCACGTGCCTGATCGTTGTCCTTCAGGACTGCTTCAAATTCGTCGGGCAATAGAGCGTGGCGCCCGAACTGTCAACACAACTGGGAGTGCTAAGAGTATCCTACGACTACCACGTCGCTGGCAACGCGTTATACACAATGCTGGTGACCACTCTGAAAGTCAGTAAAACTGTGAAACACGTATCTATTTTATACTAGCTGTAAATAAGTAGTTGCCACTATTAAAGTGCCAAGCCTCGGACATATAAGCCAGTGTGGCTTCTTTAAGGCATCAGCTTGATCGTTAGTTCAATATGGACCGTGGAGAAAGACAGACTAATCAGAATGAGAAAACTTAGCATAACCTTACACCTTTCTCACAAATTTAATGGAGGGAAATGTACAAGTTTACGTTAAAATTCACCGCAGAAGACAAAGATCTTCTTGTGCCTTTCTTTGTACACATATCGTTGCGTGATCTAAGCCAATGACAGACAGAAGCACCCGGGTTGCAGAAAGATTGCGTCCGACTCAATATACGTGATTGTTTGGTTCGTGCTCAGGTTCAATTACGGAGAAAAACTGTATCGTCTACTCTGGTCATTTTGCGCAGAGGCAAGCCGTAACTGAAATGTTCCAATGCAGTTTTGTGGTTTCGTATATCAGACTCTCTCTCTCTCTCTCTCTCTCTCTCTCTCTCTCTCTCCGACTATAAGATTTTCTTAGAGGCAATTCGATGCGCATTTGAGTAATGAAAATTCTTCTTTCAGTACATTCATTTGCCTTTTGTACGTACAAATTTAACATCACAAGAGCACTGTTCTGCGGTATTATATCCTTTGTTCTGCGTGAGAGGCGCAGGGACGCCAATGTGAAAAATAAAAACATTTTACAAATGCGTACGTTCATTTTATATTGATCGTGGAGAACCAATGCGGGAATGTGCGATTTATGTATACAAAAATATTGTGAGACATCTTCAATAGCGCCACTGAAGAGGTGAAATGATTCTCGTAAGATGTAAGGAAATGGATGATTGCATATTTATTTCGAAAGCCTATAGAGCGAGTAGCCAATGTAAATGGAAAAGATGTCATAAAGGTGGCCCAAAAACTACTCGTTCCTATGGGATTTCTTATTTCAAGCATTTGCTTTGTTTGTGTAGTAATATCTTCGGCCTATCGAAATGTGACATAGTCTGGAAGCGTCTTGTTGTGCTAGACTCGTGAATTTAAAGAAATGAAAGCTGTCTGCCCATGTTTGAATCTTGAACTGATTCGGATTACTCGTTAGTTAGACCATAACCTGAGGTGAACTAGACACAACATAAAGGCACTGTGCTTATGTACTGATGAGGAAGCCGGCCGGTATGGCGGAGTGGTTCTAGGCGCTTCAGTCCGAAACCACGTGACCGCTACGGTCGCAGGTTCACATCCTGCCTCGGGCATGGCTGTGTGTGATGTCCTTAGGTTAGTTAGGTTTAAGTAGTTCTAAGTTCTAGGGGACTAATCACCTCAGATGTTAAGTCCCATACTGTTCAAAGCCATTTGAACCTTTTGAACTTGATGAGGAGATTTAACGCTAATATGCATTTACTGACGGAATTACACGTCGAAAGATAAGCATTTGTAGTTGGGCCTGTGATTATGTGCAGGGACTTTGTGTGTCCTGCTTGCCCTTATCTTGTGGACTGATACATTCGCGAACTTATCCCGTATGATGGAACAGAATATTTCCCATTGCGGCGTGCTCAGTGTTAGATGTTGCAAGCATATGTTATTACGAACTTTAGGAACCAAGGGAAAATTATTGGGTTGGATTGAAGAAACCGCTAAGCGATGTTGTGTCAACAGTTATAATGTTAACCAACCAGAAAAATCAGTGCGGCTCTTATATATCGAAGAAATCCAAAAGAGCGAAGGAAAAGTAATCAGGCAAAATTAAGTCCCAAATTGTACTGCAGAAGGAAAATAGAGACTAAAAGCAAATGAAGAAACTGAAAAGTATACCAATATTTATTCCAGTATGAAAAAGAAACAGGCTAAAATTGTCTGGGGCCAGCTTCATGTTCCGTGAACAACCTCACCAACGAAAACAAATTCTAATGGACGCCTCTTGTGTTAATAGCTATAGAATATCACGGCTACAACAAATATTTTCATCGGCTGTAATAGTAAGATCAGAGTGATGAAAGTTCCTTCTCAGATATGCAGTTACCTTTCAAGTTCAGCTGGTTAGATAATAAAACTCTCCGCTGGCACAGGCCTCGCTATGTCATCCTCAGCCCAAAGGTGTCCTCGGATGCGGATGTAGAGGGTCGTGTGGTCAACACACCGCTCTCTTGGCCGTTGTCAGTTTTAGCCACCTACAAGGGCAACTTCTCAATCAGATAGCTCCTGAATGTGTCTCATAAGGGATGAGTGCATCCCGCTTGCCAACGGCGCATGCCAGACCCGGGTGACCCATTCAAGTGATAACTACGCCTGACGGTGCTTCGGTGATCCGTTGGAAATCTGTGTATCCACCGTGGCAAGGCCGTTGGCTGGTTAGACAATTGGGTAACAGAGTTTTTGATAGTTTTAATGAATACAATAACTTCAGTTAAACATGTAAATAATTGTTTCGAAAGGCCAATGGAACTCCAGAATCAGTAATATGACGTATTGCATTACAAAAGTATAATTGAGACACTTCATCATCATATGACCTAAACTCTAAGTCAAACACAGACACACACACACACACACACAAGACCGACACACAAGGAGGGAATTATCCAAACGGGGTGGAAATCGGTAGATGTGATGTACATATGCAAGCAAACAAACGTTTACAGTTTCAGAATAATTGTATTATTCATTCAAGAGAAAGAGTTTCACTAACTGAGCAAGCCGATAACACGTTGGTCCACCTTATGCAAGCAGTTACTCGTCTTAACATTGATTGATAAGAGTTGCTGAATGTCCTCCTGAGGAATATCGTGCCGAATTATGCCTAAATTGTGCATTAGATCGTCTAAATACCCTCCGCTGCCCTTAATACTCCTAATATCCTCAATGTGGAGAGATTCGGAGATCTTCCTGGACAAAGTAGGTTTTGGCAAGCATGAAGACAAGCAATAGAAACTCTCACATGTTGAGGACGGTATTATCTTTCTAAAATATAAGTCCAGGATGTCTTTCCATGAAGGGCAACAAAACGGGGGGATAGAATGTCATCGACGTACCGGAAGAAATCGTACCCAAGACTCCTTGTTATCCTGCCATGCGGCGGGTTATAGTCACGTTGATGTCAAGCTACAGTACCAGACGTCTCCAGACACGTCATCACCCTGGAATGTCATTTACGGGAGTAGAATTGTCTTCAGTGATGAGTCTCCTTTCGAAATGATCCCTGATGACCAGTGAAGATGCCCTGGGAATGGTGGGATACCACCCTGACTGTCGCCCACCACGCAATACGAGGGTAGTAGTGATGGTCTGCAGTGCCACTTCTTTTCATAGCAGGATGCCTTTGGTTGTCAACCAAGGCACCCTTACTGACGTGTCCTCGCCGCCACTGCGTTGTACCGTAGGAAGCAAGGGAGAGGATGTTATGGCTGTTCGCTATCCTCTCTCTTCAACAAAAATGCACACATGGACTAATACAGTTCTTTATTTACAAGAAGATGCTACTTAGCTTGAATAATGTTCGTCTTACAAGCTAATCAGTAATAATACTCTTGTAGACAATATTGGTGATCTTGTTATTACACTAATCTTGTCGTTATACAGGGTGGTCCGTCGATAGCGACCGGGCCAAACATCTCACGAAATAAGCACCAAACGAGAAAACTACAAAGAACGAAACTCGTCTAGCTTGAAGGGGGAAACCAGATAGTGCTATGGTTGGCCCGCTGCCATAGGTCAAACGGATATCAACTGCGTTTTTTTTTTAAATAGGAACCCCAAATTTTTATTACATATTCGTGTAGTACGTAAAGAAATATGAATGTTTCAGTTGGACCACCTTTTTCGCTTTGTGATAGATGGCGCTGTAATAGTCGCAAACGTACAAGTACGTGGTATCACGTAACATTCGACCGATGACCTCGCTGTCTGGTCTCCTTCCCCAAACCAACCAACCAACCAACGTAACATTCCGCCAGTGCGCACGGTATTTGCTTCGTGATACATTACCCGTGTTAAAATGGACCGTTTATCAATTGCGGAAAAGGTCGATATCGTGTTGATGTATGGCTATTGTGATCAAAATACCCAAAGGGCGTGTGCTATGTACGCTGCTCGGTATCCTGGACGACATCATCCAAGTGTCCGGATCGTTCGCCGGATAGTTACGTTATTTAAGGAAACAGGAAGTGTTCAGCCACTTGTGAAACGTCAGAAACGCTCTGCAACAGATGATGATGACCAAGCAGGTGTTTTAGCTGCTGTCGCAGCTAATCCGCACATCAGTAGCAGACAAACTGCGCGGGAATCGGGAATCTCAAAAACATCGGTGTTGAGAATGTTACATCAACATCGATTGCACCCGTACCATATTTCTATGCACCAGGAATTGCATGGCGACGACTTTGAACGTCGTGTACAGTTCTGATAGTGGGCACAAGAGAAATTACGGGACGATGACAGATTTTTTGCACGCGTTCTATTTAGCGACGAAGTGTTATTCACCGACAGCGGTAACAAAACCGGCATAATATGGGCAACGGAAAATCCACGATGGCTGCGATAAGTGGAACATCAGCGACCTTGCAGGTTAATGTGTGGTGCGGCATTATGGGAGGAAGGATAATTCGCCCCCATTTATCGATGGCAATGTAAATGGTGCAATGTATGCTCATTTCCTACGAAATGTTCTACCGATGTTACTACAAGATGTTTCACTGCATCACAAAATGGCGATGTACTTCCAACATGATGGATGTCCGGCACATAGCTCGCGTGCGGTTGAAGCGGTATTGAATAGTATATTTCGTGACAGGTTGATTGGTCGTCGAAGCATTATACTGTGGCCCGCACGTTCACCGGATCTGACGTCCCCGGATTTCTTTCTGTGGGGAAAGTTGAAGGATATTTGCTGTCGTGATCCACCGACAACGCCTGACAACATGCGTCAGCGCATTGTCAATGCATGTGCGAACATTACGGAAGGCGAACTACTCGCTGTTGAGAGGAATGACGTTACACGTACTGCCTAATTCATTGAGGTTGACGGAGATCATTTTGAGCATTTATTGCATTAATGTGGTATTTACAGGCAATCACGCTGTAACAACATGCATTTTCAAGAATGATAAGTTCACAAAGGTACATGTATCACATTGGAACAACCGAAACAAAATGTACAAACGTACCTAAGTTCTATATTTTAATTTAAAAAACCTACCAGTTACCAACTGCTCGTCTAAAATTGTGAGCCATAAGTTTGTGACTATTACAGCGCCATCTATCACAAAACGTAAAAAGTGGTCCAACTAAAACATTCATATTTCTTTACGTACCACACGAATATGTAATGAAAAGTGGCGCTTCCTACTTAAAAAACCACAGTTGATATCCGTTTGACCTACGGCAGCGCCATCTAGCGGGCCAATCATAGCGCCATCTGGTTTCCCCCTTCAAGCTAGACAAGTTTCGTTCTTTGTAGTTTTTTCGTTTGACGCTTATTTCGTGAGATATTTGGCCCAGTCACGATCAATCGACCACCCTGTATATTGTTGTAACCTGTGATGCGAACTGAGCCCGCTCTGCGAATGAACTGACAGACGCCAAACTGGGATGAGTCAGTGAGGCTCTCCAGTCTGCGGTGGCGTCCTAAATACCTGCTGTCCAGAGGGCACTGACGGTGTTTTGCTTGTCTGTGTGTCTCTGGCCTCTCGTGACAGGCGCACTTGATCCAGCGCCTACTGCCGATCTTCAGGATACATCTTTGCCGACCATAGTTCTGGCGACAGCTTTCGCCAGCACACTCACAGCACAATGCTGTGTCAATGATATTGTATGCTCAATTTTTTATTTTTTATTTATTTGTCCTTTATGGCAAGTCACCCTCGGCTTACATTTCAGCGAGGTAATACCCATCAGCACACCTGAGCGTTTGCATCGCTTGTCTTCGTGCTTGCCAAACCCTACCTCGGTCAGCACGGTCGTCAGATCTCTCCCTAACTGAGAAAGTTATGAGCATTATGGGCTGGCCCCTCCAACAATCTCGGGATTTTGACGATCTGACATACCAATTGGACAGAATTTGACACGATATCCCTCAGGAGGACATCTAACAACGCTTTCAGTCAGTGCCAAGGCAAATAACTGCTTATACACTCCTGGAAATGGAAAAAAGAACACATTGACACCGGTGTGTCAGACCCACCATACTTGCTCCGGACACTGCGAGAGGGCTGTACAAGCAATGATCACACGCACTGCACAGCGGACACACCAGGAACCGCGGTGTTGGCCGTCGAATGGCGCTAGCTGCGCAGTATTTGTGCACCGCCGCCGTCAGTGTCAGCCAGTTTGCCGTGGCATACGGAGCTCCATCGCAGTCTTTAACACTGGTAGCATGCCGCGACAGCGTGGACGTGAACCGTATGTGCAGTTGACAGACTTTGAGCGAGGGCGTATAGTGGGCATGCGGGAGGCCGGGTGGACGTACCGCCGAATTGCTCAACACGTGGGGCGTGAGGTCTCCACAGTACATCGATGTTGTCGCCAGTGGTCGGCGGAAGGTGCACGTGCCCGTCGACCTGGGACCGGGCCGCAGCGACGCACGGATGCACGCCAAGACCGTAGGATCCTACGCAGTGCCGTAGGGGACCGCACCGCCACTTCCAAGCAAATTAGGGACACTGTCGCTCCTGGGGTATCGGCGAGGACCATTCGCAACCGTCTCCATGAATCTGGGCTACGGTCCCGCACACCGTTAGGCCGTCTTCCGCTCACGCCCCAACATCGTGCAGCCCGCCTCCAGTGGTGTCGCGACAGGCGTGAATGGAGGGACGAATGGAGACGTGTCGTCTTCAGCGATGAGAGTCGCTTCTGCCTTGGTGCCAATGATGGTCGTATGCGTGTTTGGCGCCGTGCAGGTGAGCGCCACAATCAGGACTGCATACGACCGAGGCACACAGGGCCAACACCCGGCATCATGGTGTGGGGAGCGATCTCCTACACTGGCCGTATACCACTGGTGATCGTCGAGGGGACACTGAATAGTGCACGGTACATCCAAACCGTCATCGAACCCATCGTTCTACCATTCCTAGACCGGCAAGGGAACTTGCTGTTCCAACAGGACAATGCACGTCCGCATGTATCCCGTGCCACCCAACTTGCTCTAGAAGGTGTAAGTCAACTACCCTGGCCAGCAAGATCTCCGGATCTGTCCCCCATTGAGCATGTTTGGGACTGGATGAAGCGTCGTCTCACGCGGTCTGCACGTCCAGCACGAACGCTGGTCCAACTGAGGCGCCAGGTGGAAATGGCATGGCAAGCCGTTCCACAGGACTACATCCAGCATCTCTACGATCGTCTCCATGGGAGAATAGCAGCCTGCATTGCTGCGAAAGGTGGATATACACCGTGCTAGTACCGACATTGTGCATGCTCTGTTGCCTGTGTCTATGTGCCTGTGGTTCTGTCAGTGTGATCATGTGATGTATCTGACCCCAGGAATGTGTCAATAAAGTTTCCCCATTCTGGGACAATGAATTCACGGTGTTCTTATTTCAATTTCCAGGAGTGTATAAGGCCCAGCGATGGTCCAATACTTAATTGACTTGCTCAATTTGTGAAGCTCTTGTTCTTGGATAAACCATTTAATTTTTCTCGAACTCTAAGCATTTGACTGTCGGCACATGTACATCACATCCATCGATTTCCGTCCCATTCTGGTAATTTCTTCGTGGTGCGTCGCCTCTTTATTGTCTTAGAGTATAATATACTTTACATGAAATACCTTAGAGTAGTGTGTTTATATTTTGTGGCGTGCAGTTGCTGCTGTAGCGGTTATAAAGCTAAGTACTGACGAAGTTATTTGTGCACTGTTATACAGTTATTAAATTTAATAGTTTTCAGCGGCGTTTCGCGCTGTTCGTGGTGAAATAACGATTTAATAACCTTTTGGAAACGTTCGCTCGCTGTGTTTTTTAGAGTTTTGTGTGCGTTGATGTCGTGTAGTAAATTTCTTGCTTTAGTTTAGAACTGACGTTTTTTATTGTTTCTGGTGAAATATTTCAGTAAAATTTTCATTTAGTGTTTTAACTTCGTAGAGTGTTCCAGTGGCCGCTTGAACTTTTGGTTTTAGCTAATAATTTTGCGAAGTTTTGTTGGTATTGGTAATAGTTGTGGTTTAGTAATGTTAATACAAGTAGTTGCTTTCTTACTAAAGAGAGAATTTAGAGACCGCTATTATTAGTTCTATAAACAATTCTATTGGTGTAACTGAACTTAGGGAACATAGACATATAGTTTTTTTCAGTAAATGTAAAATTTTACCACGACTGAGAAGTGCGGGATCTGTCACAGGTTTGTGAGTAGTGGGATACTGTGTGGGATTTGTTCAAAGTATTTTCATTGGGGGGAATGCAGTGTGCCGGCCGAAGTGGCCGTGCGGTTAAAGGCGCTGCAGTCTGGAACCGCAGGACCGCTACGGTCGCAGGTTCGAATCCTGCCTCGGGCATGGATGTTTGTGATGTCCTTAGGTTAGTTAGGTTTAACTAGTTCTAAGTTCTAGGGGACTAATGACCTCAGCAGTTGAGTCCCATAGTGCTCAGAGCCATTTTGGGAATGCAGTGGCCACGCCAGTGGGCATTCTAGTGAAATCCTCTCCAGCGAATACAGAGTCTGTAGTAGAAATAAGTCGACAGAGGAGCAGGAGCGTAAGATCTGTGCGCTTCGGGAGCAGTTACAACACACAGAGGAGGAACTAGATAGGTTGAGGAGGGTGAAGGGTGCTGAGGAGTGGTAACTGGCATTTGGCAAGAGGCAGCTAGGAGGAGAAGGTAGATAACTATACTTAGCGTGTATGCAGTAGATTTGACGAACTGTCAGAGGCGAGTGAAGAGGAGCCTCTTGTAGGTGTAGGTGTAGGAGTAGGGAATATAAAGCAGTCCTCAGCGGTTAGACCGTCTAGGTCAGTTGCAAAGTCTAAGAGAAAGAAGAAAGTTCTGCTGCTAGGTAGCTCGCACAGTAGAGGTATGGGCTAGCAGTTCCAGGAAGTGTTGGGTTCAAATGGTTCAAATGGCTCTGAGCACTATGGGACTTAACTTCTGAGGTCAGCAGTCCCCTAGAACTTAGAACTACTTAAACCTAACTAACCTAAGGACATCACACACATCCATGCCCGAGGCAGGATTCGAACCTGCGACTGTAGCGGTCACGCGGTTCCAAACTGAAGCGCTTAGAACCGCACGGCCACATCGGCCGGCGAAGTGTTGGGGAGTGAGTACCAGGTCACCAGCACTGTGAAGCCTAATGCAGGGTCTGGTCTACTCAGGTGACCCACAGCATAGGGGAATTATGTAGGAATTTTACAAAGGAGGATCTGGTGGTGATAGTGGGTGGAGCGGGGAACAGTCTTGATAGAGACGGGGAATATGATGTAGATGGTGACCTGGTGAAGATAGCTGCTCAAACTGGTGGAACTAATGTGCATTTCGTGCAACTGTTCAGCCTCGTCTTAATGTGGCTGTGGCTGTTAACATGGTGCTGGAGAAGGCGCTGGTGGTAAAAGGCAAGCGTCACACTCCAGTGGTGCCATCTAACTAAAGGCTTCCCTTCAGAGGACTTCACGTTTCCAAGTAGAGAAGGAGAGTCTTCCTTTACCAGGATACATATTAGCTAGCTGTTTTTCAAGGAGTTCCTTGCGGGTTGGGGGAGTGGCCACGTACGTGAAAAACAGTATTCCATTTGAGTCTGTGGACATGTCACGACACTGCACTGAATATTGTGCAGAGGCAGTTGAATTTCGTGAAACTAAACATCTAATTGTTGTTGTATATAGGTCCCCTAACTCTGACTTCAGACCATTTCTGCTCAAGCTAGAGATGATTCTTGATTCACGTATCAGGAAATACCAGAAATTAGTTATATGTGGCGACTTCAATATAAATATTGTATATGATATGCAAGCAAAAGGATGTTGGTAGATCCCCTAAATTCATATGATCTGACGCAGAGTGTATTTTTTCCAACTAGGATACAGGGGAACAGTAGCACAGGCATTCTATTAGTAAATGGGTGAATGGCATTTCAGACCATGATGCACAAACATTAACATTAAAAGGCTTTTTTACTCAAACAAATGACACATATACACACATCAAAAAAAGTTTGGCGTCATCCCGGTTCCCAGAACTTATGTAGACAGACGTTGACTGTGAATATTGTATCACAGACACAGTCCCTTTGACTGTTCAGAGATGTCACTAAACCCCGCCCAAAGAAGTAAACAACCATGCCTGAGCAGCGCCTATTAGGCGGAGGAGGTCCGACAGCCCATCAGTTCCAGTCATTCCACCAGGAAGGAGGTACACATCTCGTGTTGTCTGTAATTCAACCATGCCTGGACGGTCAACACCGCGGTTTGATAGCGTCCGCATTGTTACTTTGTGCCAGGAAGGGATCTTAACAAGGGAAAGTGTCAAGGCGTGTAGTCGCGAACCAAAGCGATGTTGTTCGGACATGGAGGAGATACAGAGAGACAGGAACTCTCGATGACGTGTCTCGCTCTGGCCGCCCAAGGGCTACTACTGCAGTGGATGACCGCTACCAACGAATTATGGCTCGGAGAAACTGACAGTAACGCGAACCCTATCGAACAAGACTCGGATAGATTGAAAAGGGCTGTTTATGGAAGACGAGACCCACAAACCACTCTGAGGGATCTACGCCGATTCGCCGTTGAGGAGTGGGACAAGCTGGACCAACAGTACCTTAATGAACTTGTGGATAGTATGCCACGACGAATATAGGCATGCATCAACGCAAGAGGACGTGCTACTGGGTGTACTGTAATCTGGACCATTACCTCTGAAGGTCTCGCTGTATGGTGGTACAACATGCAATGTGTGGTTTTCATGAGTAATAAAAAGGGCAGAAATGATTTTTATGTTTATCTCTATTCCAATTTTCTGTACAGATTCCGTAACTCTCGGAACCGAGGTGATGCAAAACTTTTCTTGATGTGTGTAATTACAAGCTATGTAGGAAAGAGAGATATTTAAACCTCAACAAGGAACAGTAGTGGCAGGATGTTTATAGTGCTAAAAACATAGATGACAGATATAATGCTTTCCTTATGCTCTTTGAGAGTTCTTTTCTATTAGAACGTTCTAAACGGGGTACTAACAGTAAAAGGCAGCCCACGTGGCTGACTAGTGGGATAAGGATATCATGTAGAACAAAGCGGGAATTATATTAAAATGTTAGAAGTAGTCACAACCAAGCACAGTAGCCCATTACAAACAGTACTGTAAGGTACTTAAAAATGTTATTAGGAAGGCAAAGAGTATGTGATATGCAAATACAATAGCTAATTCGCAGGATAAAATTAAAACCATATGGTCAGTTATGAAGGCAGTGTCTGGTCTGAAGCACAAGGTCGATGATATAAAGGCAGTTCGCAATAAAAATATTTCTGTTACTGATAAATCAGATATATGTACAGTATTTAACCATCATTTTCTGAGCATTTATTTTCTACAGGGAATCATGTAAGTCTCTTGCCAAATGCCTTTCCGAGAGATGTCTGAAATGCTCATCTGTGATACAGCCAAGGGGAAGATTGCCTCAATAATTAAATCACTGAAGACTACGGACTCTCATGGATATGATGGAGCGCCTAGCAGAATATTTATGTACTGTGTTGCACATGTTAGACATGTATTTAGCCATTTTTGTAATTTTTCCTTTAGGAATGGTCAGTTTCCTGAACGATTAAACTACTAAGCAGTAAACTAGCTTTATAATAAGTGAGAAAGGGATAATGTAGACAGTTTTAGATCTATTTATGTGCCATCAGTGTCTGGTAAAGTTATTGAAAAGGCTGTGTTACAGTTTGGCTTTAGCAACAGACAGCCAAAGGTCATTATTCACAGTTTTGAGAATGGCTGTGATGTGGAGTCTGAGTGGGGTACAGTCAAGTAAGGGGGGGGGGGGGGGGGTGACCCAGGGATCAGTGTTGGGGCCACTCCTGTTCCTTGTTTACATAAATGATATGCCCTCTAGTATTACATGTAACTCTAAAATATTTCTGTTTTCTGATGACACTAGCTTGGTAGTAAAGGATGTTGTGTGCAACATTGGCTCGGTTTCAAACAATACAGTTCATGACATAAATTTAAGGCTTCTAGAAAAAAACTAACTCTAAATCACAGTAAGACCCAGTTTTTACAGTTTCTACCACACAATACTACAAAATATGGCGTTTTAATTTCACAGAATGGGTATAGTGAAACTGAACAGTTCAAAATTCTAGGTGTTCAGATAGACAGTAAAATGTCGTGGAAAGACCACGTTCAGGATTTTGTTCAAAGACTTAATGCTGCCACTTTCACTGTTCCAATGGTATTTAAAGTGAGTGACAGTTCGACACGAAACTTAGTCTACTTTGCTTATTTTCATTCACTTATGTCGTATGGTATTATATTTTGGGGTAACTCTTTTCATTCTAAAAGGATATTTTTGGCTCAGAAATAGGCGGTTCGGACAATAAGTGGTGAAAGCTGACGAACCTCTGGTTGACCTCTTTTGACGAATCTGGATATTTTGACATTGGCCTCTTCCTTACTGTCATTTCTTGTTAACAATAGTAGCTTATTCCCAAGAATAAGCAGCTTTCACTCAATTAGTATTCGGCAGAAGTCAAACCTGCATTTGGATCGGACTTCTTTAACTCTTGTGCAGAAAGGTGTGGAGTATAGTGCTGCATCCATTTTCAAAAAGCTACCACTGGAATTCAAAAATCTTGGCAGTAATCCATGCGCTATCAAATCGAAACTGAAGAGTTTCTTCATGGGTCACTCCTTGTATTCTGTCGACGAGTTCCTTGAAAAATTAAGCTGACTCTTGTTTTATTGTTGATTGCGCTTACTTAAACATATTTCGGTTTCACAAACATTTTATTTTTATCTATTACTTTTATGTTGTAATTTCATGTACTGACACGTTACATGACCTTGGAGATTTGCTCTTCAATTTGGTCCTACGGAACTTGACGTGTAAATAAAAATTTAAAAAAAAAACCTTTAATTTTCCTCGTTACTTTCTGTTCTGTTAACATAGGTCCTAGTTTTACTTTTTCTGGAGAATTCATTGTTCTTGTAATGTTACAATAATTACTACAATGTAAAAGCAATCTTACTGAAATAATGTTTGTGATATGCTCATGGAGCTGGAAAAATAACAGGCTGTTATTTTGTTACTGATAAATAATCTTATATTTTTTTAATATCAGAGTTCTGTTCGACTTTCTTACTATGTTTTTACCACAATACAAAGTTTTTAAATTATTCACTGGTGTATTAACAGGAAATATCAACGTGTTGGGAAGTTGTTTACTATGGGAAGTTATAAAAATCTAGGTGTTCGGAAATTTTGAATACCTAGTAAAATATTTAATGTATAGAAGTGAAACTTACACAGGAGTCTGCTTTTGTTTTTGCGAACGGTTACATAAAATTTCAAGGCAGTTACTGCACAGGAAATGATTTACTAAGTAATATGCTGGCTTGTCATTTTTACCATACGCAAAGAGCCCTCACGCCTAAAAGAGGCTGCACAACGATCAAAGGGACGACATACTGCACCTTCTCGGCATGCGATCGATTCCATGATGGGTCAGGAAGTGTCCTGTCAACCAGTTCCAGCTTTTAATCAAGTAATCCCCCAAATTTCTTTTTGCCCAGTTAGATTCAGCATCTCCTCATTAATTACTCGATCTAACTATCCACTTTGAAGATACAGTTGTAGGCCCACATTTCAAAAGCTTGGTTTTGTTTGTCTGAACGCTTAATCGTCCTCGTTTCACCACCATAGAAGGTTATACCTCATATACCTTCAGAAAATACTTTGCCACGCTTAAATGTATATCCCGTCTTAACGAATTGCCATTTTGTATTTTGTGTCCTCTCGAATTCGGTCATCGTCAATCACTTTTTTTTCAGTCATCAGTCTTCTGACTAGTTAGATGCGGCCCGCCACGAATTCCTCTCCTGTACCTACCTTTTCATCTCAGATCAGCACTTACAACTTACATCCTCAATTATTTACAGGATGTATCTCAATCTCTGTCCTCTTCTACAGTTTTTACCCTCTACAACTCTGTCCAGTACTATGGAAATTATTCCCTGATGTCTTAACAGATGTCCTACCATCCTGTGCCTTCTCTTTTGTCAGTGTTTTCCTCATATTCCCTTTCTGGAGGTTTCTGCGAGGAATCTCCTCATTCCTCACCATATCAGTCTTCATAATATTCAACATTCTTTTGTAGCATCAGTATCTCAAATGCTTCAGTTCTCTGATATATTGGTTTTCCTACATTCCATGTTTCACTGCTGTGCTCGAAAAATACATTCTCAGAAATTTCTTCCTCAGATTAAGACCTATGTTTGATACTAGTAGACTTCCTTTGCCAGGAATGCCCTTTTGTAAGTTCTAGTCTGCTTTTTACGTCCTCCTCTCTCTGTCCGTCATGGCTAATTTTTCTGCCTAGGTGGCAGAATTCCATAACTTCTACTTCGTGACCACCAAATATGGTTAAGTTTGTTGCTGTTCTCATTTCTGTTACTTCTCATTATTTGCATCTTTCTTAGCTTTACTCTGAATCCACATTTTGTACTCATTGGACTGTTCATTCTAGGCAACAGAACCTGTAGGTCTTTTTCATTTCCACCTAGGACAGTAATGTCATCAGCGAATCTTAACGTTGATATCCTTTCACCTTGAGTTTTAACCACACTCTTGACGCCTTCTTTTATTTCCTTCATTACTTCTTCGACGTATGCATTAAAAACAGCAGAGGCGAAAGACTACATCTGTGCTTTACACACTTTTCAATCCGTGCGCTTCGTTGTTGGTCTTACACTCTTATTGCTCCCTCTTGTTTCTTTGTACGTATTATACAGGTGGGGCAAATGTAAGCGGTCCGTACACGTGGATACGATTGGGCGTGAATCTGTGGCAGCATTAACGGAGGAGGAAAGACCGACACTTACTTCCAACAGGATGGAGGGACTGCCCACACAGCTGACCGAACCTTGGAGGACATTTACGCAGTCTTCTCGCCTGACTGAGTTGTTAGCAGAGGTCAGTCTGGTCGCGGCCCTAATTGGCCACTCAGGTCTTCTGATCTGTCAGTGTACGATTACTTTGTGTGAGGAGCCCTCATGTCTAAGATCTATCGCCATAACCTTCATAGTCTTCAAGAACTACTGCAGAACGTTTCGGATGAGACGGCAGCAATTCCAGCAGTTCGCCTTCGATCCACCTCGCAACTTGTTGATAAGGACCCAAAAGTGCCAAGATATCAATGGTGGTCACTTTCAACATCTGCTATCGTCGGGTTAGTAACGTTGTTCCTTTCCTCCCCTGTGCCGCTTTGTAATCTGGAGGGTCACTTATTTGCCCCAACTTTATGCATTATTCGTCTTTCCCTATAGCTTACCGCCATTTTTCTCAGAATTTCAAACATTTTACACGCTTTCTTCAGATCAAGAAATCCAGTGACCGTGTCTTGATTTTTCTTCAGCCTTGCTTTCATTATCAACTGCATCCGAACTGCCTCTCTGGTGACATTACCTTTCTTAAAGCCAAACTGATCGTCGTGGAACAGATCCTCCACTTTCTTTTCCATTATTCAGTATATTATTCTTGTCAGAAAGTTGGATACATGAGCCGTTATGCGGATTGTGCGATAATTCTCGCCCTTGTCGGCTCTTGCAGCCTTGGGAATTGCTTGGATGATGTTTTTTCGAATGTCGCTTGGTATATTGCCAGTATCATACATATTACATACCAAGCTGAATAATCGTTTTGATGCCACTTACCCCAATGATTTTAGAAATTCCGATCGAATGTTCTCTATCCCTTCTGTCTTATTTGATTTAAAGTTTTTCTAAATTATGTTTGTAATACTGGATACCCATTCTCTTCCATATAGACCCTTGTTTCTTCTTCTATCGATTCATCAGGTAAGTCCTTCCCCTCATAGAGACCTTCAAAGTACTCTTTCCACCATTCCGCTCTCTCCACTGCATTTAACAGTAGAATTTTCCATTTCACTTTTTACGTTACCGCCCTTGCTTTTAATTTCACCGAAGGAAGTTTTGATTTTTATACGTGCTGAATCAATCCTTTTGACACTCACTTCTTTTTCAGTTTTTTTACATGTTTCATGCAGCCAAGTCGCTTTACACTCCCTCGATTTCCTATTTATTTCAATTCTATGTGACTTGTATTTCTGTATTCCTGAATGTCTCTGAAAATTTTCGTACTTTCTTCTTTCCTCAATTAAGTGATGTACCCATGGTTTCATCACAGCTACCTTCCTTGTACCTACTGTTTGTTCTCCAGTTTCTGCTATTACCCTTTTTAGAGACGTCCATTTTTGTTCAACTGATCTGCCTGCTGAGCTACTTGTTATCGCCGTATTTATAACCTCAGAGAACTTCAAGCTAATCTCTTCATTTCGTACCTCACTTCTTTGCGGACTGATTATTCCGGAGTAGTCTCTTAAATTTCAGCTTACCCTTCATCGTTACCAAATTGTGATCTGTGTCTATATCCGCCCCTATGTACGCCTTAAAATGCAGTACTGTTATCGGAACCTCTGACTGAGCATGACGCAATCTAACTGAAATCTTCCTCTATCTCCAGGCATTTTTCCAAGTAAACCTCCTCCTCTTGTGATTCTTGGACAAAGTACTCGCTACTACCATCTGTAATTTATTGTAGAACTCAGATGGTCTATCTTCTCTCTCATTCCTACTACCAAGCCCATATTTTCCCATAACACTTTCTTCTAATGTTTCCACTACAACCGCATTCCTGTTCGGCATGATTATTAGATTTTCGTTTTCTCTTACGTACTGAATTATTCGTTCTATATCCTCATGTACTTTCTATATCTCTCCATGTTCTTCTTGCAACATCGGTATGTGCAACTGAACTATTGATTCAAATGAGAACAACCCTGTCACTAAACTGTTCACAGTAACTCTCTCTCTGTCCTATCTTCCTATTTATATCGAATCCTGCTCCCGTCATACCGTATCTTTTGCTGTTTATATTAACGTATACTCGTCTCATCCAAAATGCTGGTCTTCCATTTCACTTCACTGATGCCCACTATATCTAGATATGAACCTTAGCATGTAGCTTTTCAGATCTTACAGCTTCCCTGCCACATTCAGACTTCTGATATTCCATGCTCCGACCCTTACAACGTTATCCTTTCATTTTGTCAGTTATTTAACTGCCCAAATAGCAGTACTCATTGGGCTACATTTAGCATCTCATTTCTTAATTGAATTCCCACATCACCACCTGATTTTATTCGATTATGTTCCACTTTCCTTGTATTACTTCTGTTGATCTACACCTACATCTACATCTACGTTATTACTCTGCTATACGCAGTAAAGTACCTGGCAGAGGGTTCAATGAACCACCTTCAAGCTGTCTCTACTGTTCCACTCTCGAACGGCGCGCTGGGAAAACGAGCACTTAAACTTTTCTGTGCGAGCCCTGATTTCTCTTATTTTATCGTGATGTTCATTTCTCCCTATGTAGGAGGGTGCCAACAGAATTTCTTTCCAATCGGAAGAGATAGCTGGTGATTTAAATTTCATGAGAAGTCCCGTCGCATCGAAGTACACCTTTGTTTTAATGACTGCCACTTCAGTTCACGTATATATATATTTTTTTTAACTTTATGGATGTCAATCCGTCAGTCCCACGTGATGCGGATCCCACGCAGCACAACAATACTCCAGAAAAGGGCGGAGAAGCGTGTTGTAAGCAGTCTCTTTAATAGACCTGTTGCACCTTGTAAGTATTGTCCCAATGAATCGCAGTCTTTGGTTTGATCTACCCGCAACATTATCTATGTGATCGCTCCAATTTAGGTTGTTTGTAATTGTAGTCTCTAATTATTGAGTTGAATTTACAGCCGTCAGATATGTGTGACTTACCGCGTAATCGAAGTTTAGCGGATATCTTTTAGTACTCATGTGAATAATTTCACACTTTTTTTTTTTATTCAGGATCTTTTGCCACTTTTCGCACCACACAGGTACCTTATCTAAATCGTTTCGAAATTCGTTTTGCTCATATGAGGACTTTAATAGACAGTAAATGACAGCATCATCTGCAAACAATCTAAGACAGCAACTCAGGTTGTCTCATATGCCGTTAAGATAGATCAGGAACAACAAATGGCCTTTAACACTTCCTTGGGGAGCGTCGAATGCTACTTCTATTTTACTCGATGACTTTCCGTGTATTACTACGAGCTGTGAACTTTCTGACAGGAAATCACGACTCCAGTCGTACAACTGAGGCGATATTCCATAGGCACGCAGTTTGTTTAGAAGACGCTTGTGAGGAACGGTGTCGAAAGCCTTCTGGAAATCTTAAAATATGGAACCGATCTGACACCCCTGTCGATGCCACTCATTACTTCAAGAGTATAAAGAGCTATTTGTGTTTCCCAAGAACGATATTTTCTGAATCCGTGCTGACTATGTGTCAATAAATCGTTTTCTTCGAGGTACTTCGTAGTGTTCGAACACAGTATATGTTCCAAAACCCTACTGCAGATCAATGTTAATGATATGGGCCTATAATTCAGCGGATTACTTTTACTTCCCTTTTTGGGTATTGGTGTGACTTGAGCAATTTTACAGTCTTTAGGTATGGATCTTTCTGTGAACTATGTTCATCGAGCCTCTTTTCAAGAGCTCCCCAGTTCCGCTCAAGAGCCATCTGCGACAAAATTGCGATGTCTTCGGCAAATGTGATATAAATTTATTATTCTTAAACCTTAATTCTCTTCTCTAATTTCTGCTTGGTTTCCTTCACAGTTTGCTAATATAATAGTGATAACGTCGGGGATAGGCTACAACCCTGTCCCCCTTTTCTATCAACCACTGCCTTCTTATCACGTCATTTGACTCTTATAATTACAGTCTGATTTCTGCACTTGCTGATAACTTTTCGCTTCCTGTGCACCAATTACCTTCAGAATTTAGCAAATATCTACTCCAGTCAACAATGACAAAAGCTTTCTCTAAATTTGTATAAACCTAGGTTTGCGTTTCAAGGACTGCCATGAATGTTGTTGAAAAAATGAGTCTGTTATTCTTAGACGAGACGATGCTGGTCAGCAGTAGTCGGAAAACAAATACACTTACACTACTGGCCATTAAAATTGCTATACCAAGAAGAAATGCAGATGATAAACGGGTATTCATTGGAAAAATATATTATACTAGATCTGACATGTGATTACATTTTCACGCAATTTCGGTGCATAGATCCTGAGAAATCAGTACCCAGGATAACCACCTCTAGCCGTAATAACGGCCTTGATACGCCTGTGCATTGAATCAAATAGATCTTGGATGGCGTATAAAGGTACAGCTGCCCATGCAGCTTCAACACGATACCACAGTTCATCAATAGTAGTGACTGGCGTATTGTGACGAGCCAGTTGCTCAGCCACCATTGACCAGACGTTTTCAATCAGTGAGAGATCTGGAGAATGTGCTGGCCAGGGCACCAGTCGAACATTATCTGTATCCAGAAAGGCCCGTACAGGACCTGCAACATGCGGTCGTGCATTATCCTGCTGAAATGTAAGGTTTCGCAGGGATCGAATAAAGGGTAGAGCCACGGGTCTGAAATGTGACGTCCACTGTTCAAAGTGCCGTCAGTGCGAACAAGAGGTGGCCGAGACGTGTAACCAATGGCACCCCATATCATCACGCCGGGTGATACACCAGTATGGAGATGACGAATACGCGCTTGCAATGTGCGTTTACCGCGATGTAACCAAACACGGAGGCGACCATCATGATGCTGGAAACAGAACCTGGATTCATCCGAAAAAATGACGTTTTGCCATTCGTGCACCCAGGTTCGTCGTTGAGTACACCATCGAAGGCGCTCCTGTCTGTGATGCAGTGTCAAGAGCAACCGCAGCCATGGTCTCCGAGCTGATAGTCCATGCTGCTGCAAACGTCATCGAACTGTTCGTGTAGATGGTTGTTGTCTTGCAAACGTCCCCATCTGTTGACTCAGGTATCGTGACGTGGCTGCACGATCCGTTACAGCCATGCGGATAAGATGCCTGTCATCACGACTGCTAGTGATACGAGGCCGTTGGGATCCAGCACGGCGTTCCGTCTTACCCTCCTGAACCAACAGATTCCATATTCTGCTAACAGTCGTTGGATCTCAACCAACGCGAGCAGCAATGTCACGATACGATAAACCGCAATCGCGATAGTCTACAATCCGGCTTCTATCAAAGTCGGAAATGTGATGGTACGCATTTCTCCTCCGTACACGAGGCATCGCAACAACGTTTCACCAGGCAACGCCGGTCAACTGCTGTTTGTGTATGAGAAATCGGTTGGAAACTTTCCTCATGTCAGCACGTTGTAGGTATCGCCACCGGCACCAACCTTGTGTGAATGCTCTGAAAAGCTATTCATTTGCATATCACAGCATCTTCTTCCTGTCGGTTAATTGTCGCGTCTGTAGCACATCATCTTCGTGGTGTAGTAACTTTGATGGCCAGTAGTGTATATGATGATAAGTATCGAAACACGACTGCTATGTAATGTTGAATTGTACCAAGTATGTCACAAGCAGTGGATCCGTCAAAATCAAAAGAGGCTGGGAGTATTATATTACCGATAGAAAAGCAGTGACAGCAGAATAGATCGGTCTGGAGAGCTCAGTTTGAAATGTGGACTAATCACTGGATGTCATTTGAGTAACAAATCAATCTGGCACACTTCAACCCTTCTAAATGTCCCCAAGCCAACTATTAGTGATGTGATTTAGAAGTGGAAAGGCGAAAGGACAACCAAAGCTAAAGCAGGACGAGACAGAACTCAAACACTGACTGGCAGGGACCGTCGAGCATTGCACGAGTCGTTCGTGAGTCTCCAAGCGCTGACAGTAGCCCAGTTAGCCAACGGCTGTGCATCGGGAGTTACAAAGAATGAGGTACTGTGGTCGAGCGACTCCCCGTAAGTGACGCATTTTTGTAGGCAGTGCTAAATGACTCTCCGAGTGGTGTAAAAAGTGACAACACTGGATGGTGGACGACATGTAACAAGTGATTCGGGGTCATGGATCGCCCTTTATCCCGTGGCAATCGGATGGAATGGTCTGGGTTTGGCAAATGCCTGGACAACGTTACCCGCTATCAAGTGTAGTGACAACGGTGAAGCACGGAGATGATGTTACAGCAAAAGAATGTTTTCCGTGGATACGTTGTGATCCCCTTATTTTGATTAAGGAAACGCTAAATGCAACGCGATACTGAAGCCTCCCCCCTCCTCCCCTTTCTCCCTACCACGGAAACAAGGAAGGGGATATCCTTTAAAGCAAGGCTAGCTAGGACACAAGTGTCCTGCAGTGGAACGTACTAGGCACAAAAAGTTAAATTTACTTTATTGACAAAATCGTACTTTGTCACTTGAGCAATATACACAGTTATTAAGAAAAACAACAAACAACTGTCACTGGCCATGTTAAATGATAACACATTCCGGTTTTCATTTTAATTCAACGAGCCCCGATCAATCAAAGTTCTTATGTTTCAACCGGCCCAAACCGGCTTTCAGACAAATGACACAAGCTAACAAGTAATTCCGATTCAAGTGGCCTTTTGTTATCAAATAATTGCATGACAATAAGATCTTAATATTTACCAAGGTTTTCAGCAGCCTCACCTAAAAGGATCACTTATGATTCTCTGTTCCATTTGGCACTAGCTCCTCTATGGGAGTAACCACGTAAGCCATGGAATCATTCAAATCAGCAACGGCTCTAACCG
Organism: Schistocerca piceifrons; assembly: GCF_021461385.2. Classification (NCBI taxonomy): domain Eukaryota; kingdom Metazoa; phylum Arthropoda; class Insecta; order Orthoptera; family Acrididae; genus Schistocerca; species Schistocerca piceifrons. The sequence goes on from NC_060141.1 coordinate 695,202,217, forward strand.
TCTACGAATGAGTACACAACACTCAGAATACTACAATTTTAATCGAAACGTAACCGCTTTAAGACAAATAACTTGACTTCTCTACTTGAACCGGCAGTAGCCGCTTATATTGCGAACTACACAGTTTAAAATAACCAAAACATTGGATTTATCTTGGCGTTAGCCACCTTTGAATTCACAATTACGAATCGGTACTAGCTGTTTAAATTTTCAAACTCAACAAGCCCACTAACCATTTTAACAGTTTACACACACAGATGGTTCAAAGGGTTCAAATAGCTCTGAGCACTATGGGACTCAACTGCTGAGGTCATTAGTCCCCTAGAACTTAGAACTAGTTAAACCTAACTAACGTAAGAACATCACAAACATCCATGCCCGAGGCAGGATTCGAACCTGCGACCGTAACGGTGTTGCGGTTCCAGACTGCGGCGCCTTTAACAGCACGGCCACTTCAGCCGGCACACACAGATTAAACCTTAACTTGTCACTTAACCGTTTATAAATTCTCAAATGAATGAATCAAACTGCATCGGAACTAGCCGCTTAAATTTGCAAACTACGCAAGCAGTTTACACAAACAGATTACATTTTAACTTTGACTCGGCGCTCAGCCGTCTTTCAATTCTAGAATGAATTTACCAACTTGAATCCGCACGAACCGTTTTAACTTCAGGAATACACAAAAAAATAAATTTTATGTGGCCCTTGGCCACACACAACACAAAAAATGTTTTTTAAAACAACTTCACACCTCTAGCAGCCACGAAAATAAGCAGGTTGACAATTTTCTGGAGCAATGCCAGATGCTTTGTGCGGTATCCATAGCTACGATGCCACGGCCACGGCATAGGTAAAAGTTCTTAGGTTGGCACAACGACACCGACGACAGCGCCCTCTAGCCGGCACTGTGCAGATCTACGAGCGCCGCTCCAGATTCCACCCATTTGATTCCGAGTAGACGACCAAGCAACATTGTTTCCATTTCATAGTGGGCGAGCCACTACAGATTTTGCCTTTGTAACTTCTAGCCGATGTTAGATTTGATTGATGTACAGCTTCGCACCTACGTGCTCATCTCAGTGCAAAGTTAGGTATTCACGTTATGTATTCAAGTTAATATTGTGATGTAGTTAAACCATTTCTAAGAGCAATACCGAGAGATTTTTACCGCACATGCTCCTACTCGCTTCCTACATTCGACCCACCCTTCAGTTTACAGGCGCAGACCCACACGCCGCCTACCAGGCTGGATACAAAACATTGGAGTTTCAATTCAAAGCAGTAATGAAGCTAATCGTCTAGCAGGACATCATCATACACAGGCTTCGACGGATACAGCACATGGAAACAGTACTTGCACTAATCGGTGCCTTCAGCACTGACGACACACCTCATAAACGTTAAGTCCAGTCAGTCACATGAAATGATATAGGCACTAACTGCTTGATACTCAATCAGACATAAGGTTACTACTTGTTAATGAACACGTCCTTAAAGGCCGCAACATAACGAATGGAAGGTTTTAAAAATACACAGTAATAACAATTTAAACACAGAGGAGCGGTTGGATGCTAGATATAAACGATTTTACTGCCACAAATTACTCTAAAACAACGCATATGGCGATACTGTCAGAACATGTTAAAGATGGGCGTAACAATAATAACAGAATATTTAAACTAGGTGGCTCTTTCTTTCTTTCACTTACGCCAGAATCCCGCAGCGATCGTTGGGTCGGCGCGGTTAGAACGGATTTGGCAAGGTTAGTTTTAGGGGTGGCCGGATGCCCTCCCTTCCTGCCGCCACCCCGTACCCCCAGGAATGGAATCAGTGTACCCCAGCTGTCTGCATCTAGTGTGAATCGTGAAATAGTGCGAAAGTGTTTCAAATGTCTGCGACGCATGTAAAGGAGGCGGAACATGAGGACCAGCCCGGTATTCACCTAGCGGGATGTGGGAAACCGCCTAAAAACCACATCCAGGCTGGGCGGCACACCGGCCCTCGTCGGTAATCCGCCGGGCGTATTCGGTCCGGGGCCGGCGCGCCTACCCGAGTCCAGGAAACAGTGCGTTACTGCTCTCGGCTACCCTGCCGGGTTTAAACTAGGCGGCTCTAGCCACTCATATATCAACCAATATCTCATATGCAAAATTTCCTTTGACTATGACGGTCCCAGACTTGAGAAAAAAATATCAGAAACACCAACCACTGGGCTACTACTATAGCCACACAACAGACAGTTTGACGGGATTTTAGCGACTCTGCGTTTTAGATGTTTTTAAGCACACAATAAGTACACAGGAAATGGCTACTCGGTACACAACAGTATTATGCCAGATGTACAACGCCCGTTAATTTTAGCCGAGATCCTTTACTTTTGCTCACTAAAACACAGCTCAGGAGCATACCCAAAGACTACTATATCTCTAGCCAAACTCGCGCAAGATTCGGCACAACATGAGCCTTTCAGCACACGACAACGTGAGTTTTCTGAAAAATAACTGACAAACTTTCCAGGAACGAAACTAGACGATGATGTTACCGTGAATCTAGGAGTAGTCGTTCCCGTTCGGCCTTCCCGACCCTTTAGAACGCCAGCCGCAGAGGCATGTTCGGTCCTCTCCAAACAGCACCTCGCCAGGTCCCGCTGCTTGCGATGTTGACTCACTCGCGCCCTCCACGTTTCCACAACCCTGCTCCGCTGCGGCGAGTAACGTGTTGTGTTGTGTTCTGACTCGTCCGTTTTGTGACGTCACTTCGTGTTATTTCGCTTTGAAGAACCATTTCATCACGTAAAACACAAAATAAGTTCACCGATAATTCGGCGACGTATCACGTAAAGTAGAAACAATAGTAAGCAACAACGCTCCCTACGTCACAAGCAGAAAGTCTAAGGCCAGCAGAAAGCAAGACGCCATATTGTAATTGTGTTGTTCGGTAGAAGCCCATATACCTTAAACCCCATAAATATATGCTGTTCCTAAGCACCAGAACATTGAATGTCGCGAGAACGAATCGGTATTGGTACGATTTGTTGTAATAAATCTGCGGAAAACATCACATTGATGATTAAAGGATTTTCGTATTTAGTTATTATCGTGTTATAGCGCGAGTACTATCAAAGGCGACGAAACATTAAAGATTTATGTGTCGTTCTTGCCAGAATTTGTTATAGTTAAATGTAAATTAACAACATATTGGCGATTAAAGCCTACAGAATACGAAAGTATAACCAAGAGTCTGTTATGCCGTAGCTGCAGAGTGTAAAGGTACCATGTACCAGCGCAGGGATCAGGTCGGCACATGGTTCGAGTCCAGCTGTATTTACTTTTTTCCTTCACCTTCACATTTTCTAAAACGTTGTTGGAGTTTGTTACGAAATTAATAGAAATAATTTCAGTAATACTCTGTGTTACGTAAATATAAGTGCGTTCTCTATCAGAAGTGAGTTTGTTCGATCTGGTGAACTTTTATAAGCGGATGCCCTTCCTCACTGAAGTTTTTATTTATGCGTACCACAGACGGAACAACACAACTAGCATACGGCCAAGGGAGGAAATGTGCGTTTCAATACAGCTAATGTTGGAATTTTACACGAGTCCATTTTCGTGAACAAAATGTATTGTTTGCGAACCAAATAAAGCCGACAAACTGCCGCTGGAGAGCGAAAATTATGTTAACCAGCTCGTCCCGGGTGTGCCGACTGCCAGTATCTCGTGACATTTGCCATCCCCTCTGCGTGCACGCCAACGTTAGCTGCCTCGCCACGTGTGCAGACGGCTTTAAACCCCCGTCCTCGCGGCCACGCGCGCCTTCTAGTCGCTCAGCCATCGCTGCAGCTATCGAAGACGCGAATCGACAGCCAAAGAACTCAGCGAAACGCATCAGATATGACCATATTTTGCAGCTCCGTGAACTGAATGGTGGAGAGACGCTTATTGATTGTATCAGCATGATTATGCACCCTGGCATAAAGTGGCATCTGTGAGGCAATGGTTTATATATGGTAATATTCCTGAAATGAGCTGGCCTACCCAGAGTTCCTACCTGAAGCCAAAGGAAGACCTTTGGCACGAGTTTAATCGTTTACTTCGCTCTGGACCGCAGCGCCCAACATCACTATCCTCTCTGGTTTCTGCTCTTGCAAAAGAATGGGCCACCATTCTTCCAGAGACATTTGAAACGTGGTGAAATGTCACGGTTGGTTCACTGCTTTTCCTCCTTGCCTGTAACTCGTTCCTTTTGAAATTCCCGCTTCACGCTCTGCTGTTTTCTTACCCTAGCCAGAGGGCGCTGTGGCGTTGCTGTGGCCGGCTGCCTGCCGTGTTTGCGGCAGAGCGTCGGTCGGGAAGAGGGACTCTTGATTGCGGACGTCTGGGAGTGTACAGGAGCCCACGCCGTTTTGTTGATGGTCTGGCGTGACTCGTGTCAGGTGTGATTCACCGTTAAAGCCGTGATAGCAGCCAATGTTCTGTCTTGGCCGCAGGTGGATGCAACGGGATGAGGCCTGGTTGTCCATTGAAACTCCTATCTTACGGATGTCATCGGACTTAAAGTAAGATGTTTTGACCATTATTTGCGTCATTTCCAAGCAACTGGGGATTCCGGCGTCTGCAGTAATTCGGCGAAAATTGTTTCGTCGGCGTCTAAATGACTGAACAAAGAGCAGTTTATTTAATGCTCACTGTATGCTCGTGTTCTGCGTGTGTTGCTTGCGAATGTAATCTTGAGTCTCACCTTTGTCTGCTGATTTTAAGCGCATCGCCAAATACTGAATCGAAGTAGTGACTTTCAAATAATTAACTGGATTCTTTCTTTCCTCGTCACGCCGCGTGTTAAATGGCAGAGTAGAATTGTAGGCCTTAACTTGCTACCTCATTTGCATGGCACTAATAACAGAGCCTAACCTGTTAACTAATTAAGGCTTGTGGTAAAGAAAGGCATTTAAGTATGCTGGTTTAAAATATTATCTGAAATGTGTCAATGATTTATGTTGCGCTAGTTGTTTCTGGGGTATGAACGGAAGTGTTTGCACGTCTGCCGTGTTAGGGAATCCTGCTAGTTTTGATTGTTTTGGAAACGTTAGTTGAGAGAGAAACTAGTGTGCCTTAGTCCTGCCTTAGGTTAAGGCTATATTCGGGCTCTGGAATTTGTACTGCAAGCTGCAATATCATCCTGTTCTTTCATGGTTGTTTTGTTCTCAAACTAGGTGTTTGCGCTAAACATCCTTTGGGCTGGGCGTTTCGCCCCTCAGCATTATACTTGGGTTTCAGCTGAGTCTTCAGTCTATTGACAGTCCATCGTACGGCACATCGGTGATGGTCAACCTGTCATCAGTTGATTTCAACGCTGTAGTTAGTTCTAAATTAGTACTGATCCCATAACCTTCTGACCAGGGTTCTTGCTCGACGCTTGTCTTTAAATATGCCGCTAACCTGGTGTGGCCACTTGTGGCCTGAACGCGGAGTGCTTTTTACCACCCAAATAGCAATACTCATCTACTACTTTAGTGTCTCATTTCCTTATGTAATTCACTTAATACCACCTGATCTAATTCGACAACATCCCCTCAATGTATCTTATATCCACGTTCCAAGACACTGTCCATTCCGTGACAAAATTATTTCTTCCCCCTGAACTTTGACTTCTGCTCCGAATTGTTTCTTGATTCCCTTTACTGTTTGCTCAATGTGCAGATTGAAGAACATCGGACATAGGCTATGGCCCTGTCTCACTTCCCGTTCTTGCCATTCTGCTCTAATAACTCTCATCAGGTTTCTATACAAGTTGTAAATAACTTTTCGCTCCCTGTATTGTACCCCTGCTACCTTCAGGATTTTATAATGTGTGATGCAGTCCACATTGTCAGAGTTTTCTCTAAGTCTACAAATACCATAAACGAAGATCTGCCTTTCCTTAATCCGTCTTCTCATAGGAGCCTTAGAGTCAGAATTACCCAGCGAATTCCCACATTTCCGAGAAACACACACTGGTCTTCTCAAGGTCGGCTTCTACCAATTTTTCCATTCTTCTGTAAATAATTCTTCTCAGTATTTTGAAGCCATGGCTTATTAAACTAACAGTTAGGTAAATATTCACACATCTCAGCACATGCATAGTACTTAGAGCCAAGCCTGTCTCAAATTAAGACCTATGTTTGATACCAGTACACTATTCTTGCCCAGGAATGTCCTTCTTGCAAATGATAGCCCGGTAACCAAGGTAGGAGGATTCTTAACTTCGTCTATTTCCTGATCGCAATTCTGATGTTAAGTCTGTTGAGTTCTCATTTATGTTACTTCCTACTACTTTCGTTTATCTTCGATTTACTCCCGGTCCGTCTTCTTTACTCATTAGGCTGTTCAAGAGATCCTGCAATTCTTCTTCACATTACCATGGATGTTATTTGAGAGCAGGTGTACTTCTTAGTTAAGGTTGCCTCTAAACAACCTGTATTGTTGATACCACTTTCGGTAAGTACGGTTACCATCTTCAGATCTCGATGAAAGTTTATTACATGTCTCGTATACCAGCTGTACGAGAGCTGCGTCTCAGGATGGGACAGGATAAGGTTGTGGACGGGGCCGTAATCATTTATTCTAGGTTGCACAACAAATACGTAAACTTTATTTAAAGAAATTAAAATTTTAAGGCAATCACTAAAAAAAAAAAAAACACAAGTGATTGTATGGCGGCTGAAGGCCTTATCACAGGGAAAAAGAAAGTCCACAATTTTGGGGTCGAAAGCCACCAACAATACCTCAAACAACAAACGGCTGAAAGGCCTGAATTAGAAGTCAGAAGAACAATACCAAATAGCACATAACAAGATGAATACTTGGTTTTACAACAAACTGTAACACTGCTGAAAGCCTTACTATAAAAGAACTGAAATTATTACTCGGCTGAAAGCCACAAACAATTTCAAATAACAAACAGCTGAAGGCCTGAATTGGAATTCAAAAGAACAATTCCAAATATCACTTTTAAAATAAATACCTTGCCTTTAAAACAAGGTTGCCTAAATAAAAAAAAAAAACTACTGTTCAAATGGCTCTGAGCACTATGGGACTTAACATCTGAGGTCATCAGTCCCCTAGACTTAGAACTACTTAAACCTAACGACATCACACATATCCATGGTCGAGGCAGGATTCGAACCTGCGACCGTAGGAGCAGCGCGGTTCCGGACTGAAGCGCCTAGAACCGCTCGGCCACAAAGGTCGGCAAACTTGCTGTAAAACGGCTGAAGGCCTTATCACGAAAGGAGCGAAATTATTGCTCGGCTGAAGGCCACACCAACAATAATTAGAAAATTACAAATATCCTTAAATCAAACATCACAATCTAAGGACGCAGGACAAGCGGTTCCCGGCAGGTGTTCCAAGGGTCGGCCTGGAAATGTAACTCAAACTTATGGTAAGGTGAGACAGGCAGCCATGAGTTGTACTCGCGTAACAGAATGGCAACTCAAACTAGGAGCAGCTTAAGCGCCGACCGACCGACTAACCAATGCGCCTAACGTCCGATCACCGGTACAACGATGGAATATTTTTAGGCAAGGGCGAAGAGACAGAGAGCACTACGTCTTCAGAAAACACCAAGGCCGAAGGAAACACTAGAATCAAGGTAGACATCCCAAAATATATGCACAGTACAAGAAGCTATCGAACTACACGCCGTGTCGGACAGCATCAACACGGGGAGGAAAGATACACTGCCGGAAAAGTACGCTAACATGCAGGACAGGTAATTGGGGCGTTAGCGGCCAGAAGGCAGAAAATACTGCTGGTTGCAATTCACTAATAAGAATAATACTAAATCCAATGATTAATAACACGTAGAGAAAGACGGCTGCAATATTTCACCGCCTCGAAACACTTCGCTCGTTGCAGCCATGCTCAGCGGCCCTGGGGGAAACAACCCGCCGACCAAAGGCGAGATCTCAGAATAGTCGAGGTTGCAGTAGCAGTTAACTCTTCACTTAACTTCAACGTCCAGGTTTCGGTGTGCAACGAAGTCGCCGCTCTCGCAGCTACCCCTCCTCGATCCGGCAGTGGCAGCACGCTGCCAGTGGCCCCTGCTTGCCATCACGCTGCACGGACCTGCTCGCTGCTGCGCCCCCAACCGAACTGATGTCCGTTCTGACCAAATCCAGTACGCAAACAGCATTAAAATAACTGCTCATTCAAAACTACAAGATACTCGCGGATCCGGGGAAAGAAATTCACCAACAACTCACAGTACTAAAACCAGTCACTCTGAAGCAACACAGAGAAGCCAGAAGCGGTCAGAAGGCCAAATGGACGTCGTCCGCTGCGACGACCGACCGAACGACCAACCTTGGTCGTCCCCACTCAAGTCACGCACGGGAAAGATCCCAGTATAAATCGTCGACTGACAATTTATTGCCATAAGGGCACTTCGACGGGCGGACACACACACACACACACACACACACATACACAGACACACACACACACACACACACACACACACACACACACACTCACACTCACACAGGTTAAAATCGCACTAGACGAATATCACGGTCCATTCAATTAAAATTTGCTGAATCCGGTCCTTGACGTGGTCGTGCACTCCCGCGGCCACGTGCTTCCGTCGGACAGTGCATGTGTGTCCCCAGCGGTCGGGTGAGTACTGGCTGTCTGGACCTCAATGCTGCTCCGTCCCAACTCCCCTCTCTCGACGCACAACTACCCGGAAATACTAGAGCGCTCCAAAGATGGTACAACAGTACGCGCTATCGACAAGCGCTGCTGCTGCCACTCACGGAGAGACAAGACGAGCAAATGTGGTGGCGCCAGTGAACACACTAAGAAAACGAGGCGCCACTATCGCTATTACAAGATGCCAAGCTATGAACGGCATCAACGCGAGCCGCACAAGGTTCAAAGTACTCTTTCTAAAACGTTGCCAGGTATGTAACAGCATGAACATGTCTTAATCTTTCTTCAGTCTTGCTTCCATTTTCAACTACAACGCCAGAACCGCCTTTCTGCTGCCTTTACCTTTCCTAAAGCCAAACTGATCATCTAATTTCCTCAATTTTCTTTTCCATTCTTGTGCGTATTATTCTGGTCAGTAACTTTGATATATAATCTGTTAAACTGATTGTGTGAAAATTCTCGCAGTTGCTGGCTGTTGCTATCTTCGGAGTAGTGTGGATGGCTTTTATCCGAAAGTTTGGCGGTATATCGCCAGTCTCATACATTCTGCACAGCAATGTGATAGTCCAGAATGAGAATTTCACTCTGCAGCGGAGTGTGCGCTGATATGAAACTTCCTGGCAGATTAAAACTGTGTGCCCGACCGAGACTCGAACTCGGGACCTTTGCCTTTCGCTGGCAAGTGCTCTACCAACTGAGCTACCGAAGCACGACTCACGCCCGGTACTCACGGCTTTACTTCTGCCAGTTGGTAGAGCACTTGCCCTCGAAAGGCAAAGGTCCCGAGTTCGAGTCGCGGTCGGGCACACAGTTTTAATCTGCCAGGAAGTTTCAACGTGATAGTCGTTTTGTTGCCACTTCCCCGAGTCATTTTACAATTTCTGATGGAATGTTATCTGTCCCTTCTGCATTACTTGATTTTAAATTGTCCAAAGCTCTTTTAAATTTTGACTCTAGTAGTGGATCCCGTATCTCGTGCCTTTCGACTCTTGTTTCCTCATTTGTCAAATTAACAGGCAATTCCTCCTCATCTGACCGGCCACCCTGATTAAGGTTTCCCGTGATTTCCCTAAATCGCTCCAGGCAAATGCCAGGATGGTTCCTTTGAAAGGGCACGGCCGAGTTCCTTCCCCGTCCCTCCCTAATCCGATGAGACCGATGACTTCGTAGTCTGGTCTCCTACCCCACAACAACCTCATCCTTAACCTCCCAATCATAGAGGACCTCAGTGCCCTCTTTCCAACTATCGGCCCTCTCCTCTTCATTTAACAGTGAAATTCCCATTGAATTCTTAACGTTACCGACCTCGCTTTTAATTTCAGCAAACACGACACAACATGTGGATACCTTACGAGAAAGCAGTTTTATTTTGGCCGTAGCGCTGTTGAGCGCGGAACTAACAGCGCCCCCGCAGGCTCCCGCCCATGCAAAACACTGGCTGACGAGAGCGTGAAGTGGGTCAGGGGGGTGCGGGGGCGGGCGGCGGTGTGACAAGCTGAAGAGCTTGTCGGCTGCGGGTGCATTAGCCGGCCGGGACATCGCCATCGACTATCGACGCGCCGCTGTCGCGCCGGCCGCCGTCACCCGCCGTGATTTACGAGACGCCGCGCCGCGCCGCAAATATGGCCGCCGCTGTAATGGTCTGGCGTGTGTGACGCGGACGGCATCCGATCTCGAGTGGAGTTGGGGCAAAATTTCTCTGCCGTCTCGGATGCCAATTCGCCTGAAGGGTTCACCAATACGAGTCGGTTGACTCCATTACATACCATTACACTCGATGGTAGTAGGAGATTAATGTCACAGCCACATCGAAGAAACTGCATATGCGCCGTCAGATGATTGTTTGTTAGCAGCAGCTGTCAGTTCACGATGTACGGCAGCAAAAAGCTGGGCACTCTCGAACAGAGACGCTTCAGAAGCTTCTCGCCTATCACACGCAGCCACTGACAACTATTCTTGTTCGTGTTTGTTTTATATTATTAACTAGATGGCGATCAGCTTGAATTTAAGAAAGCTAAAGGCACCAGAGAGGCAGTTCTGACGCAAGATTGAAGAAAAGTCGTTTCATAGGACTTGTTGAACTGGAAAAAGCGTTCGCCAATGTAATATGCTGCAAGACGTTCGAAACTCTGATACAAATAGGGATAGACCACACAGGAAGACTGGTAATATACAACAGGCAGAAGAGCTAAGGGGGAATTGTAAGAGTGGAAGACCAAGAACGAAATATTCGGATGAAAAAAGATGTACGACAGGTGTGACGGTACGTCACATAAATATTGACATTCTTATCGGTAGTAAACCGCAGTTAAAGTATTTTATGAATATAATTAGTGTAAAAGATATAGTTAATGTTCTTGAAACAGGTTAGGTTAGTGTTTTTTAACGTCCCGTCGACAACGAGGTCATTAGAGACGGAGCACAAGCTCGGGTTAGGGAAGGATGGGGAGGGAAATCGGCCGTGCCCTTTCAAAAGAACCATCCTGGCATTTGCTTGAAACGATTTAGGGAAATCACGGAAAACCTAAATGAGGATGGCTGGAGACGGGATTGAACCGCCGTCCTCCCGAATGCGAGTCCAGTGTGCTAACCACTGCGCCACCTCGCTCGGTGTTCCTGAAACAACTGATATGCAGCGATAATTTAAGAGTAGCATCTTTATTTAATGTCTATGAAAATAAAAAAGGATCGAAAGAGACGCGATTGTACGGGAGGAGGAAGGACGTTTTTTATGAGACACACACTGTTTTGTTTCGCTACACGGAAGACAGCCATTGAGCGGCTACACATATTTTATGTGAGTTATTCGTATTTCTGCTAAAATAAAATTGTTATTATTATCACAAAATGAATTTCTTTGTAATAGTTGACACCTCAAATGCTCGCAGTGGCTAACTATTTTTAATAAGCATTTTTTCAGTAATTTGCGCTGCGAGAAGCTAGTCTTCCGATGCAGTCTCTGGTCAGCCATTAAGCGCCAAGGTATTAATTTATTTTTCAAAGTGTTAACAGTAACTGTAAATGCGAGAGATTTCGTTATAAGAACCTTTTTAAATTGCAAAAGATAATTAATTTACGTAAAAGTTCATGTTTTTAAATTATACAGGTTCCATGAGTTCAGTAAGTTTTATCTTGGCCGCTCCACGTCAACAATAGAAATTCTCTCAAGCCTTGATTTGCAATCAATAAATAGAAATTAACAAAATTACGTTCAATTCAGTTAACGGCAACTATATTTTAGTCACCGCGTTCAAAATCTAAAGTTGGTACATGAGTAACAGCGGCCGTTCAAGAGCCCGTTCCATATTTACTTATGCACGAAAATAAAAGTGATAAGAAAAGAGAAAGAGTCATGCTCAAACCAAAGAAAAATTCATGCTGATAAACGAAAAATAAAAATATATAAAATATATACATAATTCTTTATATATATATATATATATATATATATATATATATATATATATATATATATATATATATATATATATATATAACGTAGCAAATGCCACCGACGTCACACAGGGATGTAGTCTTCCACCCCTTGTGTTCAATCTATACATTTAAGGAGAAATGATGGAAATAAAAGAAAAACTCAAGAGTGGAATTAAAATTCAGTGTGAAGGCATACCAATGTTACGAATCGCTGATGACATTCCTATCCTCAGTGAAACTGAAGAAGAATTACTGAACCTGTTGAGTGGAATGAACAGTCTAATAAGTACAGAATATGGATTGAGAGTAAATCGGAGAAAGATGAAAGTAATGAGAAGTAGCAGAAATGAGAACAATGAGAAACGTAACACCAGTTTGGGTATCACGGAGTAGCTGAACTTAAGGAATTCTGCCACCTAGTTAGCAAAATAACCAATGGTATGCGGAGCATGGAGGACATAAAAAGCAGACTAACAGACTAGCGCTGGCAAGGCGACATTCGTGGCCAAGAGAAGTCTACTGGTATCAAACATATGCCTTAATTTGAGGAACAAGTTTCTGAGAATGTACATCTGGAGCACAGCATTGGATGGTAATGAAGCATGGACTGTGGGAAAACCGGAACAGTAGAGAATCGAAGTATTGGTGATGCTGTGCTACAGACGAATGTTGAAATGGACTGATAAGGTACGGAATGAGGAGGTTCTTCCCAGAGTCGGCGAGGAAAGGAATATGTGGAGGACACTGACAAGAAGGATGATAGGACATATGTTAAGATATCAGAGGATAACTTCGATGGTACTTGAGGGAGCAGAGGGGGCTGAAAACTGTAGACGAAGACAGATTGGAATACATCCAGCAATCTAAGGACGTAGGTTGCAATTGCTACTCTGAGGTGAAAAGGTAGGCACAGGAGAGGAATTCGTGACAAGCCAGATCAAACCAGTCAGAAGACCAGTGAGTTAAAAAATCAGAGAAAAGCTGCTTAAGCTCTATATACTAATGGGTGGTTCAATTGGACACATCTTGCTAGGAGTGTGTGATACCTTCTTTTGCCGTCATGAATGCGGTGACTCACTTTCTACCCCAAGCTTTGGGATAGAATGATTTTTGTACTCGCACTCCCATTGTTTTTAGGATTCAGGACCTCTGACAGATTTTCATCTGTGTAGGGATACTGTCAAAGAGGGCATTATTTTCACAGTAGAGAAAAACGACTGATGATTGGGAAGAATGGTTGGACTCGCTTCGATTGAGACGTAGAAGACATGACAAACCAAGAGCTCGGGTTACAGAGTTGCTGAAGTAGAACTGTTCTTCGTTAGAATTGTTGACTCAGTCCCTAGACACTACGGTTTTCAGAAAATGATGTACCTTATCTCCTTCCCTACTTAATATAAACATCACTGATGATAGTCGCAGATAGTTTAAACGTAAATACTGGGGAATAACCAAATTTTCTGTCACTATAAGAAGCACGTGTTTGTTCTGTCGACCTAAGGAAACAACCCGTAAATTCCTGCTCGTGAATTAATTAAAATATTATACCATGAAAATTTAGGTGCAAAAAATTAAAATCCTTTTTTTTTCAATTTAATAGCCAACTAGGACTAAAATTTCGTTAACAATAAGAAAATTGTGACGACTCATTTTCGTCACCAGTACTTGCCGATTTGAATTCTCGCTCAGCGAATGCAGCACGGCGTCGACGCGCGCTGGAGTTACGCACACGGTGGCTGCAAGTGCTGGGAGGGCGTTTCGTGGAGTGGAGGAACATCACTGCACTCCAGATGGCCAGAAAGCTGCTGTGGTGATCCCGTGACCCGTGTGTTGAATCCACAGAAGTTACTGAGAGCCGGGCAGTGTGACTGAGCGGTTCTAGGCGCTTCAGTCTCGAACCGCGCGACCGAGACGGTCGCAGGTTCGAATCCTGCCTCCGGCATGGATGTGTGTGGTGCCCTTAGGTTAGTTAGGTTTAAGTAGTTCTAAGTTCTAGGGGACTGATGACCACAGATGTTAAGTCCCATAGTGCTCAGAGCCATTTGAACCAGTTACTGAGAAGCAGCTGCTCCATGTAATGAATGTAATGGTTTTTCTTGCATAGCTTGAAAGCAGTTTCAATGAACAGTTCCAAATTACGGACGCTGAGTTTAATCAGAAGGTGAATGCACTATTTTCTATATTTTGTAATTTATAAGAAAGTAAAGTTACAATAATTTGTAATCCAACTGGAGAAGCCAGTGTTAGTGACCGGTATCTAGTGGTCAGTTTATGAAAACTTTATCTGCTGTTGAAAGGCGATTTAGAGCTCCATCAGCTTTCTCACTTTCTAACGAACATTGCTCCCTAAATTCATTTCTAGTCTGGCTGTGTTCAATGAATATTCCACAGGCACAGCTCTGGCTAAAACTTATTTACTCTTTAATAAGATTTACCGGTATAGAACTTTCTATTTGTTATTAGAAAGTTTTTTAAACTTCTATGAAACGTTGGTAAACTTTTAAGAGAGTCCCTTGACACCATTTTAATGATTGTGGCTAATTGGTTTCTTAATTAATGTTGAAGTACAAAGTTAATCGGGGGGGGGGGGGGGGAGGGGGTCGTCTCTCCTGATGCAGAACTTGAACTTGTATTTAAGGTTGTTTTAAGAAATCAAAAAATGTTATTTATGATCAAACAGTTACGCACACATGTAGATCCTAATAATACCCCTCGTAAAATCGCTATAACAATACAGCGAGTCAAATACTTCAGATATGTTGGCTATGATATAAAGAATGTTTAAGATAAGTGTGTACAAAATGAAGTTTAGTAATATTTGAAGAACATCGCCAACTACCCTGAAAAGAAACATTCTTGGAGATTCATGATTAAAGTTTTATAAGACTACTGCAGTGCGAACACTATAACGTTGCGGGTGGGAGGCCTGCTATCGGGTGATTGGAGTCGACTTGATGTTTTCGGTAGGCGCTTGCTTCCCACCTGGGACGTCCTAGGTTCGTATGGTGGCAAGGGAGACAGTAATGACTCCAGAATGTACCGGGCGTCGGAAGGATAGCTTCAGGAAGAAACGTGAAAGTGAAGATCTTCTCCCACTTCATGAATTAGGCAAACTGTCTGCTGCGGAACTTCATCTCTTGTACCGTCTTCCTACATTTCTTATTTCAGTGCATTTGTAACTGAGACCATTTACCGGGAATCATTTTCCACCCATACGGTCTATATAGTCCTTCCATTTTCTGTTGTTTTCTTTTCTTTTCTCGTTTAGGTTATATATATTCATAAATGTTTCCTTATACTGTATTTTGCGGTCTTCCCTCGTACATCCACTCTTCTTATAAACCTTATTTTTTTGAGCATGTATTCCACTTTCTAGGCGTCTTCTTGTCACCAATACTTGATCTCCATAAGTAAGGATTGGTACTGTTATGATTTTATAAATTTCAGCTCATTTTCTTTCCTGGCTTCATTCTGCAAGTTTTTAAAGATCATTACACTTATTGAAATAGATTTATTTAAATATTGGTCCGCGTCATTGTTATCTTCGTAAGTGATGTAGCATCCTAGATACTTAAAATTATTAACATGTTCCAAGATTTCATTATTCAAGGCTATTTTGGATCTTCCTGATTGTATGTCCTAAACTGCCATCACTTTCCTTTTACCTACAGACAATGTTAGTAATCTGATGCTATCTGCGGCGGTTTATAGATCACCTGATCGTCATCTTCACTGTCTGTCAGAGTTATGTCATCTGCATGCAAAATTACATTTAGTTGAGTGTCAGGATCTAAATATTCTCTAAACAGTCGCCATTGTAATGTCAAGTGTTTAGTATATGTTGGGACATCAGCACAGCAAGTTATTTGTTTTGTGTTATTTTACTGATGGTATGCTGATGTTCCCTGCTATTTTTCTTACAATTTTTGTTACGCTATGTGGCTTCCAGTGCTGTAACAAGCATGTACATCTAACAATATTCGATGATGACAGCGTAGAGCTATCGAAATAGGTGACAGCGATAAAAAATTGCTAGCGATCTTGACGAATTTGATTCTTCAAGGATAGTAACACTTTTGTATTCAGCTGTTTCCTTTTACTGATCACTTCATCTATGAATATGTGGAAGACTGTCGGGGAAATAACGCGTCCTTGCCGTATCCCTTTTTTTGTGCCCATTAGGTTTGTAATAATATCTCCCATATCCATAACAATTTTGCTTCTTATGTGTGGTCTCTTAATAGTATTTACGAGTTGAGATGGACAACATTGTTGAGCCATTACATTCCATAACATTTATCTGTTCACATTATTAAATGCGTTCTTAAGATCTGTAGAAACAAGTTGTGTTTCTCTACTGAATTCTCGTCTCTCTTGTACAATTTTTTGCAGTGTAAAAACTTCGTCAATAGTTGGTCGACAATTCCTAAAACCTGACTGTTCTTCAGATCTTAATTTTTCATGATATTTTTTAGTCTTCCATGAAGGTTTTTGGCGTAAACTTTATGTTCTGAACACAAGAAGTATATACCTATATAGTTACTACGTTTATTTATGTCATCTTCTTAAAGACAGTCGTTTGGTTCCGACATTGATTAAAGATATGTAGAAATAATCCTCCATATTGCCATAGTTCCAAATTAATACCATCTAAAAAGGGGTTTCCCTATTCTTTGCAGTTTTTAGAACTTCTGTTTGTTCCCTCATATCAATATCGTCAAGGCATTTTCTGTGATATTTGGCTCAGGCAGTATCTGAATTACAGAACAGTCGCACCATAATTTTTTATAATAAACTATCCAAAGTTTCTCTCCTATATTATTGACACGTATACGATCTTTTCTTGCCTGTTGAGTGATAACATTACTTTAGAAGCGATGGTTGTCTGCCATGCAAAACGTGCTCTACACTGCTGATGAAGGACCCCCGAGATTCTGTGTACGCTTGCTTTTCAAGTTATGTGTTTCGTATTATTTCTTTTCTATTTAAAGTGATTGTAATTTTCATTTATCGGATTATTTATGCAAGTCTAGAAAGCTTCTTAATCGTTATTTTCATCTCTTTTGTCAAAAAATGGAAATGCCGTGTGGCTAGGGCCTCCCGTCGGGTAGACCGTTCGCCTGGTGCAGGTCTTTCGAGTTGACGCCACTTCGGCGACTTGCGTGTCGATGGGGATGAAATGATGATGATGACAACACAACACCCAGTCCCTGAGCGGAGAAAATCTCCGACTCAGCCGGGAATCGAACCCGGGCCGTTAGGTATGACATTTCGTCGCGCTGACCACGCAGCTACCAGGGGCGGACTCTTGTGTCAAAATTTATGCTCGTCTACGTTTCGCGTGTTTCCTTTTCCTTTGAAGCGGCTGGTTTTAAGTTTTTCCATTCTTCTTCCAAGCCTTCTGTTACACACCACTTTGCTAATATTTTTGTCATCAGAGTACACCTTCAAAACTAGTTATTGAAATTATCATAGGGATAAACAGCACAAACTTCGCGGAGTTACCTGATAGGAAGTTCGTGGCCGCTGCGGAGTACGGAATGTCTCAGTTTGTTAAAAGAGCCCGGATCGAAAAAGCGCAGCACCAAATCCATAACCGGGAAATGGTTGAGGAAGAGGAAGGGTGCCTCTATGATCCTGGAGTCTCAGACTAACCTGAAGTTTTGAGACAACGTTTTCTTTCGTTACTCCAAATTTTCAACGCGTTTTTCTGGAAACTACGTTTTTCCAGCCCGCAAAGCGCTCTAGAGTCATATCAGATTGTCTATTTCATCCTATTTAGTTTTTAAATGAAAAGTACAGTGTGTTTCAAAAATGACCGGTATATTTGAAACGGCAATAAAAACTAAACGAGCAGCGATAGAAATACACCGTTTGTTGCAATATGCTTGGGACAACAGTACATTTTCAGGCGGACAAACTTTCGAAATTACAGTAGTTACAATTTTCAACAACAGATGGCGCTGCAAGTGATGTGAAAGATATAGAAGACAACGCAGTCTGTGGGTGCGCCATTCTGTACGTCGTCTTTCTGCTGTAAGCATGTGCTGTTCACAACGTGCAAGCGTGCTGTAGACAACATGGTTTATTCCTTAGAACAGAGGATTTTTCTGGTGTTGGAATTCCACCGCCTAGAACACAGTGTTGTTGCAACAAGACGAAGTTTTCAACGGAGGTTTAATGTAACCAAAGGACCGAAAAGCGATACAATAAAGGATCTGTTTGAAAAATTTCAACGGACTGGGAACGTGACGGATGAACGTGCTGGAAAGGTAGGGCGACCGCGTACGGCTACCACAGAGGGCAACGCGCAGCTAGTGCAGCAGGTGATCCAACAGCGGCCTCGGGTTTCCGTTCGGCGTGTTGCAGCTGCGGTCCAAATGACGCCAACGTCCACGCATCGTCTCATGCGCCAGAGTTTACACCTCTATCCATACAAAATTCAAATGCGGCAACCCCTCAGCGCCGCTACCATTGCTGCACGAGAGACATTCGCTAACGATATAGTGCACAGGATTGATGACGGCGATATGCATGTGGGCAGCATTTGGTTTACTGACGAAGCTTATTTTTACTTGGACGGCTTCGTCAATAAACAGAACTGGCGCATATGGGGAACCGAAAAGCCCCATGTTGCAGTCCCATCGTCCCTGCATCCTCAAAAAGTACTGGTCTGGGCCGCCATTTCTTCCAAAGGAATCATTGGCCCATTTTTCAGATCCGAAACGATTACTGCATCGCGCTATCTGGACATTCTTCGTGAATTTGTGGCGGTACAAACTGCCTTAGACGACACTGCGAACACCTCGTGGTTTATGCAAGATGGTGCCCGGCCACATCGCACGGCCGACGTCTTTAATTTCCTGAATGAATATTTCGATGATCGTGTGATTGCTTTGGGCTATCCGAAACATACAGGAGGCGGCGTGGATTGGCCTCCCTATTCGCCAGACATGAACCCCTGTGACTTCTTTCTGTGGGGACACTTGAAAGACCAGGTGTACCGCCAGAATCCAGAAACAATTGAACAGCTGAAGCAGTACATCTCATCTGCATGTGAAGCCATTCCGCCAGACACGTTGTCAAAGGTTTCGGGTAATTTCATTCAGAGACTACGCCATATTATTGCTACGCATGGTGGATATGTGGAAAATATCGTACTATAGAGTTTCCCAGACCGCAGCGCCATCTGTTGTTGAAAATTGTAACTACTGTAATTTCGAAAGTTTGTCTGCCTGAAAATGTACTGTTGTCCCAAGCATATTGCAACAAACGGTGTATTTCTATCGCTGCTCGTTTAGTTTTTATTGCCGTTTCAAATATACCGGTCATTTTTGAAACACCCTGTATTTAAATTTACGGAACCTTAGCGAGACGTATTTTTATGTACTCGAATGTTAAATAATTTTTAAACATTTTAAGTCAGAGAATCATAAATTGCTAATGGTGTACATTTAAAAAGTACCGTTACCGGTTTCGAATGTTTTTACAACTCACCATCAGACGGGTTTTTCATGCTTTCATCAATACAGGTTATAGACTGGTTTCCTATGAGTTGCCCTAGGATTAACACTAATTTACAAATTGCAATCGTATAACTAAAATCATTATACGTTTGTAATTATTAAATTACAGCGGGAGGTCGTTATTGCACCGCCAGCGCTGAGCTGACAGCTTAAGGCAAACTTACTCCTACGTGGTTCCTGCCGCTTAAAAAAGAAAAAAAATTCGTTTCCAGTCGTGACTTGCAAATACTTTTTGTTTATTTTTTATTAATTACGCAAATAAACAAGTCAAACAGGGTCAAAATACAACAGAGAAGGAACCATATGAAAAATAACAAGAGGACTGGTTAACTCAACACCTTCTTTTCTTGTTTTTCTTTTTTTTTGCCAAATTTACCAAAATCAGGGTAACAGGAATGAAACATTCGAACAGGAAAGAGGATATACACTTCATCCAACTGCTTGACGATTAAATACCAGATACAGCCAGCGTACTCCCAAAAATTTCACAAGAGCATGGAATCCTTTGCTATATCCAATGGGCTGAAACCATATACTGACGAAAGGCACAATGGTCCGGGTCATACCCTCTCCCCACCACATCATGAACATTATGCCCGACAAGCTACATAAATGTATTGTTCTTTGTTCTGGAAAAGAAGGTTGAATCGGAAGCAGGAGAATCTCACTATAGATTGCTGCTTCCGTCGTTCTGTGGCGCCAACTCCAATGTCTGTGTCCGTAGGCCACCAGTCGATGAAGGCCAATGCCAAAATTCGAACGTTGATGGGGACAAAGTTATGAACAACTTGGTACCATGACCACGCCAGTTCCCTCGGAAAAATAGGTAAGCTAACATTGTACCAAACACCCTTCCAATATCTCTCTGGCGATAGGGACTCCATGGAGGAAGCGCGATTTGGAAACGTCTAACGACATAACAGCATTCTGACACAGAGACGCGAGGGGGGAAGAACGTCAACCCCCAGATAACTGACATCAATAAAAAAATTCCCGAATATGCCTTAATGAACTATTTATCCTACCAACAGCTACTGCTGGGGTTAAGCCAGCAGATCAAATACTCGCAAAAAACGTGAGCTGTAAGTAACTGGGAAGACGCGTTAAAACAGTGTCTCGAGAGCTACCATAAAGATCACGAAGGGACCATAATAAAATTCCCGTCTTACTCATTTCAGCCGCTTTACCAGCACTAAAAAGTGTCAGTGCAGTGCGAAGTCAAGATCTGGCAATGGCAAACCACAATTCCACAATTGATGGATAACGCAGTTGGGAACGGCTTGCCTGCCCCCATACGGCAGCGATATCATCATCCATAGAGGGGTCCGCCAGATGTAAGCTATTTATCTTCCACATAGGCCGAGAAAGAAGTATCCGCTGCGGGACGTGATTAAGAGTCATTGAAACAACACAGAGGACAATGAAGCTGGCAGGAATCACATCAATTGACAAAATTTGGCTACATAGGGATGCAGACAAACAAAAACGATCCGTCGACTACTAGAAGCTAAAAACTTTGTGCTCTGCCCTACGGCAGGTCTTGACAAGGGAGGAGCCTCGTCAGAGAGTTCCGCCGCATGAGCGTCTAGGGAAGTGATTCCAGTGATGGTTTCCCGTTGCCTTCTACTGATGATGACGAAATAATAGAGGACAATACAATACCCAGCCTCTGACTGGAGAAAAATCTCCGACCCAGCCGGGAATCGAACCCGGGCCTCTTGGCGTGACAGACCGCCGCACTGACCACTCAGCTAGCGGGGCAGACCGACTACTAGAAGTAGCTGCAAAAGACGTAAAACGCACTAATGCGTGATGTCTGCAGATCCAAACATCATGTAGGCTCAACAACGTCACCATATCATTAAGCTCACTACAAAATGGTTCAAATGGCTCTGAGCACTATGGGACTTAACTTCTGAGGTCATAAGTCCCCTAGAACTTAGAACTACTTAAACCCAACTAACCTAAGGACGTCACACACATCCATGGCAGAGGCAGGATTCGAACCTCCGACCGTATCGATCGCACAGTTCCAGACTGTAGCGCCTAGAACCGCTCGGCCAGCTCGGCCGGCAAGCTCACTACAATAGTTATAATTTGGAGTCTGATACACAGAACGGGAGACGCATTTGAAATGTTCCCCACTAAAATTTTCCACGGATTTTGACCAAGTAAATAAATGGGATCTTCCTCGTAAAAGCGCAAGCGGCCGTACGTACCACGATATCCAGATACAGCATAAAGAAAAAGTAAGGCGAGATCATTAAAACGACCTCCTACACCCTAGTCGTGCGTTTCGAAGTCCGTCGGCGTAATACCGCCGCTTTAAGGCGAGACCACGCAAGTAGCACATTCCGACAGAGCATTAAAAAACACAGAATACCAAGGGAGACAAAACGCACGAAATAACACTTTTGCAAACACACAACATCAGGCTGACAATCATAAATAAACTGTCGTAACGTAGCAAGCCGTAATGGAGAGCTTATCTTGTTAATATTTAGGGTAAGAAACGCATACGCCTGTATTAGTTAACATGTAAGGCATGGAAGTAGAACTAGAAGAGAATATACTCATTACGTCCCGCTCTCCACAGCACCGGCAGACGGTACAGACAAAGGCACAGGTTTTAAATCCTGTGCAGCGGAAAGTGCTGTTTCCATGCTTTGTTCTTTTCGGCGCGCCGCTGCACGCTCAAGTTAAAACATTGATTCACACCAATCCATGACAGCATAACTTCTTGGCGCGGAAGAGCAGGGGGTTCGTCGAGATCCGCTGTGGGCAGGGAGGCGTCCCCACTCCACACAACGGAAAGCGAGAAACATAACTGGGAGGGATGATGACCAGTGCGGCGTTTGAGGCTGTCTGCATCATCTGTTACCCGGAAGAGAATCATCAGTAACGGAGGAGGAGGAGATTAGTGTTTAACATTCCGTCGACAACGAGGTCATCAGGGACGGAGCAGAAGCTCGGATTAGAGCAGGATGAGAAAAGAAATCGGCCGTGCCCTTTCAAAGGAACCATTCCGGCATTTGCCTGAAGCGATTTTGGGAAATCACGGACAGCCTGAATCAGAATGGACGGAGATGGGTTTGAACCGTTGGCCTCCCGAATGCGAGTCCAGTGTGCTAACCACTGCGCCACCTCGCTCAGTAATCCGCAGTAACCTCTCGCCCCATCGTATCAGATTAAGGGAGGTATTGTATTTCACTAGAACACTGTAAAGATAAAGGCTGAACGGCAGATGATGTCTCCGTTAAATCATTGGAACCCACCCGAACAGACGTTTCTAAGAGTGTAGCAGAGGACACAGACACAAGATGCTGTCATGTCCTGCCATGTGTGGGAGAGGGAAAAAGGGGTTACCGGTCAGTCTGCGCTCCCGAGCGGTACAGAGCAGAAGGCAGAAGGACAATTCACAGTGAAGGCATTTGATTGCTTTCTTCTATCTGAGCCAACACTGGTACAGGCATTTACTAGAAATGCAGGTGGTGAGACTAGGTAAGGTAGGGAACTCGTTGTGGAGACTCTTGGACAAACAAACAGGGTTTTGAAATAGTTGTTTAATCCAGACAGACTAACTAGTAAACTGGAGGCTAGTTCTAGGGTTAGAAAAAGCATGAATAACACTGTTACAACAGAAGCCAGTGCGTAAGTCCCAGGAGTGGATAATAACCACAGTAGCAAACACTAGCAGCTCCTTAAGGCAACAACTTAGTTGCAAAACAGAACATACTGAATGTGACACTTTTCACTGAGGCACTCCAAGTGAGAGAGCAGACTTACGCTGAGTTGGACCGAGGCTGGAGTCGACGGTCGCAGATTCGGCGCCCAGATCGTCTGACTGAGAACTCTGCCAAAATGCGGAATCTAGGCGTTTTAAGGTGTCGCTTGGGGGCACTGTTTTTCCCACTTAAAGCCACCCAGCCAATCCCGTAGGGCTCTTGCAGGTGCCTGCCTATCACGGTTTAGTTAGGTCCCCTTTATTGCTCCTAAGGCGAGGATGTTGATGCAGTTGCACTGAGTCCGTATTTGGTATCAACGTTGTTCAGCTGAAAATTAAACGTAACTGCTCTGCCAAATAAGGCCTCAACATTATTGTTATACGTCATTTAGCCCCGCCCCTCGGGCTCCCCGGAGTAGGGACTGCTACGCCAACAGTTTTTGGCGTTTTCGCTCTCTTTCTAACCCTTGGGAGTCTACTGAAGTTACTGTTCTCAGGCTGGTATCAAGCTGGCTTTATACACTAGTACGTGCCTGTTCGTTACAAAGTTCTACGGTGGCAACCTACTACAGCGTCTAGACGACATATGAAGTTACATGTTAATTCCTTGAAGAGTAACTAACGCCCTGGGACCGCTTCTGGGGGCATCTGCATTTTCGAAAGCCTCTACCCTTACGGTTTACTTCATGTAACAATATCTCTCCTAGTTTAGTCTGCCCTCAGCATCGTCTCTGCTCCGGGCTTTGGAACGCCTGTCCCCCTTTCTCACAGATTCAAGATAACACTACAGTAGCAGGGAATAATCAAGATATTACAATGCATTTCAGCATCAACAGAATCAGCATCATCATCCCTGGCGCAGTAAGAATCGCGATTAACCTCAGTATTCAAAGATTACCATTGGAAGAAACACTATGCACCACCATCTTCTTCGAGAGGCGAGAGTTGAGAGAGGTGACTTGAAAATCTTTGCCATCGTGAGTCGGCCGGCGTTTAAATTCTGCTGCCATTGCCGGCTCCTTACCGGTAGCAGGGGGCGCACCTGAATGCGCCGGTAACGACGGAGGGTCACGCTGGGTGGGGGCCGCAATATCTCCACAACGTCCTCTAAAGCTGGACAGGTACTGACAGCAGATTACGAAGACATTAATTCAGCTTATGTTAACGGACGACGTTCCTCCTAACACGACTTTAAAACCGTAACACGGCGCGGACAATTGTGTCTGAGATGGCTACTTTCATTACAAAGGATGGAGGTTCCTTCTTGCCCTGTATGCTAACATCAATCCGGTAACCACAAACATTCAGGTGTGAAGAAATATTCTTTTGAACACACATTTCTACGGTTCGGATAATACCACCGTAACATTGCAAACGATGTTGAGCAGAGCAACGTTCCCGCCCGATATGCCGAACGACTCCATAAGTAAGCAACGCCGCCCTAAGAAATGAATCGCCACCTCAATATGGCGTTTCCTTGAAACAGCATACTTTGGTAATATGCATTTCTTTAACCACCAGTATGACGTTTCCTGTCATTTTATTACAATTCATAAAAATAAACACTCTTTTTTTTCAGAAATCCTGAATTTGCTGGTCTTAGAAACGGCGTGTATACACCTGGGCTTCGAATAAGGCGCCACGCGACTATACTGAAGAGAGATGGAGTCATGTGATGTGGGTTGCATTCTTCCATCTCTTTCATCTACATTCAGACATACGTTCACAATATCTGACATGCTAAATATTGCTTCACACATTCGGAAAGACTTCCGAGAACACTTTTTCCACGCTATGACGTCAGAGATTCGGCAACCTTCGAGTGCACCTTCCGTGTCCCAATGGTTTACGAATGCGACCGCAGTGGCAACAGCATGGGTGGATTCCGGCGACGGTCAACATCAGCCGAAGAATGCTAATCTTTTCGAATAATTACGCCAGAACGTGTGCGTTCACAATGCAGTCGATCTCACTGATCGGACCAACAGACACCGGACGACGGTCTGTGGAATTCAGATCAGTTTGTTTCCTTGGGTCAAATCGACCGACGTTCTCAAACACGAAATAGAGACTTTGAGAAACTAATAAGTTTAGCCGAAGGAAGTAGTTGTTTGTGGGATCCTGAGGATTAAAGAATTCATAGGCGGGTTATAGCTTCGAGTCAGTGGACTGAAATCGAAGCTTTATTGGAAATCACAAGGAAGCAAAAATATTTACCGTAGAGTTTAGTTGTAAATTATCATCCAAAGATACAGCTTGTTCAGGTGAGAAGAGTGGCGTATCGGATCCCTTTTGGGTTACAGTAGGCGGGCATTCAAAAAATGGTTCAAATGGCTCTGAGCACTATGGGACTCAACTGCTGAGGTCATTAGTCCCCTAGAACTTAGAACTAGTTAAACCTAACTAACCTAAGGACATCACAAACATCCATGCCCGAGGCAGGATTCGAACCTGCGACCGTAGCGGTCTTGCGGTTTCAGACTGCAGCGCCTTTAACAGCACGGCCACTTCGGCCGGCTACGCGGGCATTAGCTGTCCATAAATTATTATTACTGGGAGCTGCTGTTTTTATGCCAGTAAACTAACGATTCTATTATATGAGCAGATTTGCAAATGTGATGTGTGTATTACCAGTTTTCAGTGCTTTAGGTGTTCAGAGTATTTTATTCTAAAATTTATGTTTGGCCTTCACACATGTACTGAAAGACAGCCACTGTAGGTTAATTGACATATGTATGATATGCTGAATTTCCCACTCTGATTTCAACCTATTCCAGTAGTGAGAGGCAGGGAGAACTGCCTGTGTCATCGTACATCATTCTGTGCCCCTCGGTTAGACGGTGCCCTGCCATCGCGGATTTCTCAGGTTGTAGTAATGGTGTGTTGAGCACCATCTCTACATACCATAATTACAACCTGAAAATTCTCCGTTCACGGTGGGTATTACGTCCGACCAGATGAAGCGGACAGTGTTGTCGCCTGAAGATGGCGACCAGATGGGCCACTGAAACATCATCTCGAGACAATTGTATGATAAGCATGCAGATATTGGTTACTAGGCCGCGAAACTATACGTAGTCATTTGCTTGGAATTAATTCTGTGTATAACTTAAGGTAATTGGTACGATTGTTTCTTAGGCCAGAATCGTCCGTTCACTCCTCCATCATGCTGCGAATGAGTTAGTATTCCAGCTATAATGATATCAACGCTGCCAATACGTTGATCGATGACCTTCCTTCTCTATGAAAATCTTTTACTTATTGTTTTTCTTTTTTAGAGTCCCAACTCGTGAGAGAAGGGCCGGCTGTTGTAGAACCTTTCCTTTTTTTCTTTTTTTCTTTTAGCCAAATATGCCAGCAGGCTTGGGCAGGGGAGGCAGGAGTAATCCCAGTTGGGAATATATGGGAGTTCATTTCCAATTCGGCATTAACGCGACGATCAAGGGAAACCTTCGGATAATCTTGCTCGGCGTTGGGAATCTGAACTATTTTAATTTATTTCTGGGACGGTTTTGTCCACTGTCAGAGATAAAAATTAAAATTTTGTGTAGGTGTATATGTTTGTGTATGTAGAACTTTGTGTAAGTGTTTGTGAATATTTACCTATATGATTGTACGAGGGCGAATTGAAACCTAATGTCTCCGAATTTTTTATGTGAATACTCTTAAAGTTTTTTTTAAATAAAACAGACATGATTAACATTCTACACCTTTATTCTTCAGGTCTACGTATTTGCAGCCCAATCCCAAAGAAAGTAGCTGTTGACAGATGTGAAAATTACCGAACGATCAGTTTAAAAAGTCACGGCTGCAAAGTACTAACACGAATTCTTTGCAGACGAATGGAAAAACTGATAGAAGTCGACGTCGGGGAAGATCAGTGTGGATTCCGTAGAAATGTTGAAACACGTGAGACAATACTGACCCTACGACTTATCTTAGAAGATAGATTAAGGAAAGATAAACCTACGTTTCTAGCATTTGTAGACTCAGAGAAAGCTTTTGACAATGTTGACTGGAATACTCTCTTTCAAATTCTAAAGGTGGCAGGGGTAAAATACAGGGAGCGAAACGCTATTTACAATTTGTACAGAAACCAGATGGCAGTTACAAGAGTCGAGGGGCATGAAAGGGAAGCAGTGATTGGGAAAGTAGCGAGACAGGGTTGTAGACTATCCCCGATGTTATTCAATCTGTATATTGACCAAGCAGTAAAGTAAACAAAAGAAAAATTCGGAGTAGGAATTAAAATCTATGGAGAAGAAATAAAAACTTGGAGGTTCGCCGATGACATTGTAATTCTGTCAGAGACAGCAAAGGACTTGGAAGAGCAGTTGAACGGAATGTATAGTGTCTTGAAAGGAGGATATAAGATGAACATCAACAAAAGCAAAACGAGGATAATGGAATGTAATTGAATTAAGTCGGGTGATTCTGAGGGAATTAGATTAGGAAATGAGACACTTATATTAGTAGATGAGTTTTTCCATTTGGAGAGCATAATAACTGATGATGGTCGAAGTAGAGAGGATATAAAATGTAGACTGGCAACGGCAAGGAAAGCGTTTCTGGAGAAAAGAAATTTGTTAACATCGAGTATAGATTTTGGCGTCAGGAAGTCGTTTCTGAAAGTATTCGTATGGAGTGTAGCCATGTATTGCGGTATACTTAGACAAGAAGAGAATAGAAGCTTTCGAAATGTGGTGCATGTGGTGCTACAGAAGAATGCTGAAGATCAGATGGGTAGATCACATAAGTAATGAGAAATTTGTGGCACAACTTGGCTAGAAGAATGGATGGGTTCGTAGGACATGTTCTGAGGCATAAAGGGATCACCAATTTAGTATTGGAGGGCACCGTGGAGGGTAAAAATCGTAGAGGAAGATCAAGAGATGAATATATTCAGCAGATTCAGATGGATGTAGGTTGCAGTAGGTACTGGGAGATGAAGAAGCTTGCACAGGGTAGAGTAGCATGGAGAGCTGCATCAGACCAGTCTCAGGACTGAAGACCACAACAGCAATGCCGGTAGACGGTTCCAAGTTTTAGCGTGTAACACGGTTGTGTGCAACATAGCTCTGTCGGTGCGTGGGCAACAGCGTTTTGGATTAGAAGAGTTCGTGCGCATTTGGAGCACCCCATCCTTCAGCACGACACTACCTGACTACCCGAGAGCTCTGCGACATCTGCAACAACCCCACGCCGTGGGTTCCTTGTTATCGATCATCCTCCATATAGTCCCAACTTAGCTCCATTCTATTTTCATGTTTCCAAAACACTTTCGTGGACTTAAAAAAAATGGTTCAAATGGCTCTGAGCACTATGGGACTTAACATCTATGGTCATCAGTCCCCTAGAACTACTTAAACGTAAGTAACCTAAGGACATCACACAACACCCAGTCATCACGAGGCAGAGAAAATCCCTGACCCTGCCGGGAATCGAACCCGGGAACCCGGGCGTGGGAAGCGAGAACGCTACCGCACGACCATGAGCTGCGGACAATGACTGCACTTTGATACTGGGAAAGTCGTGAAAGTAGAGGTGAGTTTGTGGTGGCTCTGTCAACAAAGTCAAACACTCTAGAGCGGCGGTATCAAGCAACCGGTCTGCCGTTGGGAGAAATGAGGTCGTCAACAGGTTTACTACGTTGAGGAATAAACATGTAGACATGAAGAATAAATATGCAGACTATTAATAATATTTGTTTTATTGAAAAAAGTTTCAGAGTTTTCAAATGGCAAATACGGAGGGACTACTTTTCAGCACGCCGTCGAATGTAAATAGTAACAAGTGTAAAGCGAAGTGCGATCTAACGCCGCGAAATTGTAGCCGCAACTCAGAGAGACGTGCACGGACACTGGCTGAAACGCTGGATGGAGCAGCCTCTACTCTTGCAGACTATCTTTGACAGAGCAAGCAGTTCTCTCGTGAAAGCGGTTGGCTCCTTTGTGTCCCGCCATCTGCGCAGATTAACTGTGCGACACAAAGTTGGCTCGGCACATTTTTAATAGCTGCGTAAATGTTCCGCTGCCTTCACTCGACAGCTCCTCCCGCCGGCTGTGGAAACTCCTGACAGCGTGAGGAACGGGGATGGGGAACTGGCGGATCTACTCTGCTTAAGGCACGAGAGAAGTGTTTCACAAAAATTAAATACAAATTGCGATTTCAGTATCGTTACTCGTCGAGACGTGAATGCTCGAGTAGGATATTCAGAGACAAAGAATGAGGAAAAAGAATGAAACAGGGATTTAAAGTACGTGCAGCAGTCCATGAATAGTCTTTCACACGCGGAAACTAACTAGCCGCTTTAAGAGAAAACATTCTTAGGTAGTATTTCTGACACAAGACCTGCATACGAGATTTATTCGTTCAGCAGATACCATCTTACGGCTATTTGAGAAAAGTTTGTGTAATATATGGCTACACTTACGATAGATCTATCGGCCTCATGTACATTAACCAGAAGGTAAAGCTACTTCAATCTGAAATCAGTTTCATTTAAAAAGAGTGTTTTACTTGCCACAAATCAATGTAATATTGGAAAGACGTTTTGAACTTGTAACGAAACAACACAGGCACACATACACACACACGCGCGATCGGTTGTGGCACCTACGTTTGCTGATATTAATTGTCAGGGAGTTTCTGTTATGTGACTGTAAACCACACATTACACGACTTACAGTTCGCATGAATTACAATGATACATATCTATATTCCAATGCCTGACAAGAAAGGTGTAGCATGAAGCACTCAAAAGATGTACACTGTGTGATCAAAAGTGTCCGGAAACATGGCTGAAAATGACTTAAAAGTTCGTGGTGCCCTCCACCGGTAATGCTGGAATTCAGTATGGTGTTGGCCCACCTTTAGCCTTGATGACAGCTTCCATTCTCTCAGGCATACGTTCAAACAGATGTTGGAAGGTGTCTTGGGGAATGGCAGCCCATTCTCTGCTGCACTGAGGAGACATATCGATGTTGGTAGTTGAGGCCTGGCACGAAGTCGGCGTTCCAGAACATCCCAGAGGTGTTCTATAGGATTCATGTCAGAACTCTGTGAAGGCCAGTCCATTACAAGGATGTTATTGTCGTGTAACCACTCCGCCACAGGCCGTGCATTATAAACACGTGCTCGATCGTGTTGAAAGATGCAATCGCCATCCCCGATTGCTCCTCAACAGTGCGAAGCAAGAAGGTGCTTAAAACATCAATGTAGTCCTGTGCTGTGATAGTGCCACGCAAAACGACAAGGGGTGCAAGCCCCCTCCATGAAAAACACGACCACACCGCAACACCACCGCCTCCGAATTTTACTATTGCTACTACACACGCTGGCAGATGACGTTCACCGGGCATTCGCCATACCCACACTCTGCCATCGGATTGCGACATTGTGCACCGTGATTTGTCACTCCACTCAACGTTTTTCCACTGTTCAATCGTCCAATGTTTATGCTCCTTACACCAAGCGAGGCGTCGTTTAGCATGTACCGAAGTGATGTGTGGCTTATGAGCAGCCACTCGACCACGAAATCTAAGTTTTCTCAGCTCCCGCCTAACTGTTATAGTATTTGCAGTGGATCCCGATGCAGTTTGGAATCCCTGTGTGACGATCTGGATTGATGTCTGCCTATTACACATTACGACCCTCTTCAACTGCCGGCGGTCTCTGTCAGCCAACAGATGAGATCGGCCTGTACGCTTTTAATCTGTACGTGTCCCATCACGTTTCCACTTCACTGTCACATCGGAAACAGTGGACCTAGGGATGTTTGGGAGTGTGGAATTCTCGGGTACAGACATATGACGCAAGTGACACCCATTCACCTGACGACGTTCGAAGTCCGTGAGTTCCGCGAAGCGCCCCATTCTGCTCTCGCGATGTCTAATGACTACTGAGGTCCCTGATATGAAGTATTCATCACATAGTGTAGTTTGATATCAATGTAGCGTCATACATGTACACGCCATTTGGCGTATTCGTAGGTGGGTAACGTTGCTATTTTCCGTGACTTGTCGAACGTCCTCCAGAGAGCTTTGGAAATTTGTGGTAAGGCCTTACGGGACCAAATTGCTCACCCATGCCCGAGGGAGGACTCGAACCTCCGACGGGGGGAGCCGTCCAGAGAGCATTAGTGTTGTTCGTCTTTTGTGTTGTTACCAGACCTGGTAGGGTACATAAGGGGCGTGAACAGCATCGGATGTTAAGTGATCAATGTGAAGGACACAGAGATGCTACGTGCTACGTACTCATACGAGACAGCGTCATCAGCAACTGACAAATTTCGAAAGTGCCCTCATTCCAAGTTGAATCGTGTAATATCTAGATTTGTGGGGCATTCTGATCTGAGAGTGGCCCGATGTTGGGCTGCATGTGAACGTGAGAGCAAGCATACTTGTCGTCAAGGGTCTGGTAGATCACGTATGACCACCACAGCGGAGGATCACCGTATTGCGCAACAAGCATTCATAGCCCCATTACAGCTGGTCCTTCTATCCGAGAGCAAGTAATGGGTCCCACCAACATTCTGTGGCATCTCACTCTGTTGGTCGGAGACAACCGGCAGCCGGACTGGGGAACTGCAGTCCCATGCGTAGTCGAAAACACACTATAACGTTCTTTTTAAAAAAAATATTTCTTTAGATTACGTTGAATGAATGTCTGATCTGTGGAATGAGTACTGAAGTTGAATTGGCATGTTGCGTGTTGTAAGTGCAAGTGGTGTGCTTACTCTGTCTTACTGTTAGCCAAACTTTACACGAATTGAATGGGCAATGCACCTCCCATTACCAATAAAGAAATATAGTCACTGCAAAATACATTCAGCCGCTTAGGCACTGAACCATCTGGCCCTGTTCAAAACTGATAAGTTTGGTCCCTGTGCACATAACAGATAAATTAAATTCTCTTACCTGTAGAGCAGCAACGGAGTAACGCGATATGTTCTGGTCCCACGTAAAATAAAATTTGAATGCTAGCTACAAGCTCAGAAGTGTGGAATGGTGCTCATAATACTTTCAAATACACATAAAATTCTTTTGGCTGATAAACGAGGACATTTAAGAAAATCCAACTTCTTTAAAAAGTGTAGCATAATTTTGTACATGGCTGCACGTTCAGAGACGGTGAATAGTTACAACTGAAAGAAAAACAACCCTCGGTCACTATTTTTAACGAATTAACCGGGTTTCAGCACTGCTAGGAGTGTCTTCCTCAGAATTTAAATCAAAGAATGGTCTATATTCTATAACATATTCACAGAACTATGACTAAAAATGTATGATAGATATTTAAAAAAGTACGGAATCATCGTGAAAGACTGGCAGTACTTATTTTATAAATGACATATAAGAACTGCTAGTCTTTCAAGATGATTCCGTACTTATACTTAGTCATAATTCTGTGACCATGTTATAGAATGTAGACCATTCTTTGATTTAAATTCTGAGGAAAACACTCCTAGCAGTGTTGAAACCCGGTTAATTCGTTAAAAATAGTGACCGAGGGCTGTTTTTCTTTCAGTTGTTTAGAAAGTATATGGTCTGGACAGGGAGGCGGTACTGACTGTGTTGAATTATTAACACTGATTTTATTTTTTTAGCAAAATTATATTGCAGATTAAGTTTGTCTTTTCAAAAACATCTGTCAATTGAAGTTCCATTACTCACAAATGAATCACGAACAATGATATTTAAACAGTAAGTATTGTCTAACTTCAATAATCCAGCATAAATGCCAGTCATCAAATTAAATATATCTATATAAATAATATCTATATAAATAATCTTAGAAACATTACAAAGTGAAATACCTGTCTAGCCTTTTTATCAAAACGGTTTACGTACATTCTGGGGTTATTCAACAATTACAATTCATCAGCCAACTGATCTATACTAATGCGCTGGAAAAAACAAAAATCATATGAATTTATCATCTTTACCTTCTGCTTCCAGGTTCACCAATATCGACATATCTACATTGATCTTGATGTGGCCTGATGCGGCTTCACACAGCACACCACAGAGACTGCCTGCTCCATCGTCATTCCCTCACAGACAGGTACCTACAGCTGTGTGCCAAGCGCGCTCTTACTCCAAGACTAGCAGTATTACAATACCGTCCTTCTTATGTGTGGCACTGTAGCGAGAAGGAAGCGACTCTGCTATGCCTTCCTTCTCTGGTTTCTTTATTACTAACCTGGTGTCTTGTTGTCCCTCGTCGCAGTAGTAGCGCTCAAGCGCCATGCTTGTGCTCCTGCTGAAATGGGGTGTGTCGGGAAGCCAGTTGTTAAAGATTAACAACGTCTTGTGATATAATCATTTTAATGAAGAAGACTTTAAAACACGCGTCACAGACTTTCCAGTATGACAGCTCTTGGCTGCGCCGTTACACTCAACACCGTTATCACTTCCAATCCTCGTTACAGATATTGCCCACAACACGTGACGTTCACTGATAATTAATACCGGTTACTTTAACTTTATATCTTGTTTATCACTTCTTTATTTGTGGTCAGTGGTGCATTCTGCTACTGCCACTGCCTTCTCGCGACCGTCCTTTTGGAGCCGCCTCCGGTTACTCGGCCGTGCGCTTTGAGTGGCGCCTCGCTACTAACTTCACACCGTCTTCCCGACGCACAAGAGAGACCCCACCTTTCTCCCTCAGCCACTAGGGACACTTCACTCGCCTCGTACGCATATAGATATCAAAACTCTCAGCCAATGGGCTTTCAGATCGCTGTTGCCAGGCGGACCTGGCGTCACGTTGGCGGACAGTGTGATGGAAGATCGTCTCGGAACACTTTCTCATATTGTAAGATCCTACTCCGGAATAGTCGGAACTTATCCGTACTAAGGTTGTACAACAGTGCCTCTTATGATGTTATCGTTAATGCTCCTTGCTAACGCGTAATTGTCAGATGGACATGTATCATGGCTGCTACAGAGCATTCCCGAGCGTTTAGATCTCGCAAAGGTTCGTAAGTGTGCATAATAATAGCATAAACACGTGAAGGGAATGCAGGTATGCATTACAGCATCTCTGGGTCTGCGGTCTCACACAGACAGCGTTATAAAGGCTATCAAAGACATACAATGTTTATAAAGTCCTATTCGGCTGCCACATACAAATGTGTCCCAGCATACTCCTTTCTACAACTCAGACACTTGCACTGGGACTGGGAAACATGGACGGATGGTGAATGGGGTCACGTTGTCTTCGGCGATGGATTACGATTCTGCACTATGAATATCGTTGGTGAGTATGGCGGCGACTTTGGGAGAAGTCGCTTCCTTCCAGTGTTTTGGAGAGGTGCATTGTTGTTACTCTTAGCGACAAGTTTGGGAACCATCGGGTTTGACCTCAGGACACGGCTAGTAGTGACTGAAGAAACTCTGTCGGCACAACGGTCGTCAACACATGGCATTTGTCTTTACAAACAGTCTGCGTGCTGTTGAGTTTCTGCCTTGTCCAGCAAGATCACCTGATCTCTGACTGACAGAACAAATGTGGGTCGATTTCGGACTTCTTCATCCCAGTGCCTGTGAGCAGGGTAACATCTACCAGTTGCAACAACTGTGGGCCAACTTACCTCAGGAGAAGATACAACGGCCTTACGGCATCCTTCTCAGCCAAATCAGAGTATGCATCCTCCCTTATAAGTCAGCCCACGTTGCCAAGTTCTGCGTAAATTTGACTCGAGCTTGTGATCACCGAAATATCGTCTTGCCTCCTCTCTTTCTGGATGTTTCATCTGTTTCGTCAGGCATTGTTTTAGAAAAAAGAAATATTGCAAAATTTTTATACCAACAAATCAATGTTAATAAAATTATCTTTGATATTCCCTTGAATTCCCTACTAAAAGCTATGCTCTCATCTGCTACTGTTTTATGAACAATGTGTTTAGGATTCTCTCGTGTAATGAGGAAAGATATGTGGACCTGACAGAGCTGATAGAAAGACAGAGAACTACTGCTTGTTATTATATGTGCATATCTCATGTGATTTTTGTGCTATATCACTGTTAAATCAGAGACTTGGAAATGGTGACAGTTGCGAGACAGCTCAATCGAGAGAGGTGTAATGGCTTCTGGTGATCTGATTGGTAACAGGTTGTTTGAAGAACACGTAAAGTTACGCTAGAAAACTCTAAAGATTAACCTTTTGCTCAGAGTTGGGGGTGCTGCGTAATAGGGACTGCTGTACAATGTACGTATAGTTTGCTGCACAAAGAAAGTACGGTACTGTTAGAAACGTCCTTTCAACAGAAAGTGCCTAATTTTATTATTGTGATCCAGCACTTTCATTGCAGCCTCAGTATACCAGGCTTCAAAATGAACCAGTTGGTTCGAAACTAGTCTCCAAACGTTTGTACTGCAAGTGTTGACAGATTCGTTAATAAGCGCTCCATGAGACCTAACTAGTATCTAAATATCACTCCACCTCTATCACAGCCACCACGCCATCTCACTTGGGTTGACTTTTTGCGAAATTCTGAATAAAAACTTATACAGTGACGATGCTGTAACGCTATTTTAATTAAGCCTCTTTCATCTTCGATTTCTATTCTGTTTCAAATGGAGGTAGCAATTTCCATGTCTAAAAGCGCATTTCTGATACTGCAAAGCAGAAACGTTTTCTGTTAGAGACTGATAGGTTCTGGGTGATGCGTTGTGGATCGCAATAGATATCTGTCGTTAATCCAGTGTAATGCACAAACGATGTTTGGGTCAGTCGTCGATTAGAGAGGGAGAGGAAGGGAAGGAGAGAGGCAGAGAGAGAGAGAGAGAGAGAGAGAGAGAGAGAGAGAGAGAGAGAGAGGTGGGGACGGGAGGGAGAAAGAGCCCTTTAACACCAGGCTTTTATAATTAATCACCCACCAACTACAGGTTTTTGTAATTAATCACGCGCATATCACATGCATGTGGGTTTCCGGAGGAACAAAATGTAGCTGCTGTGAGCTACATTTATAGCAGACTGTCTGCGGAGCTTTAGCCATCTGTTGAAGCAAACCACTAATAGGAATAAGCAGATTACCAGGCCGAGTGTCGTTCCTTCTCTCTTCCAGTTGTTCACTCAGCTCTCGCGCTCGCTACAGCTCTCGCCCACTCCTCTTTAGCCCTTCCCTCTTTAGCAGTTACACCTATTACAGACAATATTTTGAGGGCTGCGAATGTTAGTTAGAACGAGAAAAACATAATTCGGCATCAGACGGGGATTCGACCGTTCTGTCACTCTCCTCCTCTGTAGCTAACTTCTCACTTCTTCCCTTCCTCTCCCATTTCACGTTCTCTTCCCCTCACTCATATACAAGTTTTGTTGCTCTCACACATTGTAGATGGCATGTCTCCCTCCCCCTCTCCCCCCCCCTCTCTCACTCACTCTCTCTCTCTCTCTCTCTCTCTCTCTCTCTCTCTCTCTCTCTCTCTCACACACACACACACACACACACACACACACACACACACAAATCTTCTCCTATTTCTCCCATCACCATCTCTCCCTCACATTGCCTCTCTCTTGGACATCACTGTAGTTATACGCACACAGTCATGGCATTATGACACCTCACTGAGGACTCCAAAGCTGTTGGTCAGGCAAGCTTCGGGCCGGTGTAACCGGGCGGTTCTAGGCGGTTCAGTGTGGAACCGCGCGACAGCTACGGTCGCAGGTTCGAATCCTGCCTCGAGCATGGATGTGTATGATGTCCTTACGTTTGTTAGGTTTAAGTAGTTCTAAGTTCGAGGGGACTGATGACCTCAGATGTTAAGTCCCATAGTGCTCACAGCCATTTGAACCAAAATTTCAGGCAAGCTCTGAAAGGAGACCGAGATGCGACGTCATTTAGCTGCACATTTTAGTAGTCACTACAGTCCCTGCTCTACTCACACACGTGTTATGCAGCACAGGGTCAATGTTGCATTCCAGCGGGAATGAAGCTTGACTGTAAAGCACTTCCGTCTCCGACTTAGGGCGTGACATTAACGCTACCCCCCCCAGGGGATCCACAACTCTTTTGTGGATACGTGCGTAGCGAGCACGGGGCCCCGAGCTAATGTGGCCTTCTTTCCTTTCCGGGCTGCATACCTTCGCTTTCCGCATCCTTCCCCATCCCCTGTCTTCACCCCCTCCCTCACCTCTGGC
Source organism: Schistocerca piceifrons (assembly GCF_021461385.2). Taxonomy (NCBI): domain Eukaryota; kingdom Metazoa; phylum Arthropoda; class Insecta; order Orthoptera; family Acrididae; genus Schistocerca; species Schistocerca piceifrons. The sequence continues at coordinate 695,239,743 of NC_060141.1, forward strand.
TCTTTCCTTCACTTTCTCCCCCTCTGGGAGTATGGTTTGCGCCTACGTCCGGAGACGGACGCTTGTAAATGTACCGCATTCTTCTTCTTCCTTGCTTGTATGTCTTCTTCCTTCCTTTGTCCTTCTCCTTTCCTTACCTCTTCTCTTTACCCTTTTCTCCGCTGCGGCGTTTGAGACCCGCTCTTCTTTCCTTTCCCTTTCTCTTTCTTCCTCCCTGTGCGTGTCTGAAGGCCGACCCACGCACTTCCATGCGTAGCCGGTGACGGGGTAACGCGTAATTCCCCGCCCCGGGTAGACAGGTAGGACACGTACGTACCCCCTGGTAAAGGCCAGGCCCAGGGAGGGGTGATTACCCGAGCTGATACCTTCCGAAAGTGCCGATTGGTCCCTCCGTCCGTTTGTCGGGAGGTGTGACCTGAGGTGTGAACAATCACCTAAGGCGGGTGTGCCCTCGGTGAGGGCCCCCACAAGGGAGGAGCGCGCCATCGGAGACGCCGGTAATCATGGGGGATTCTTCCGCAATGGTTTCCTCACCTTCCACTATGTCTGCTCACAAACGTAAGTTCACTGAGTCTCAGCCACAGACGGTTCTTCCATCGTTGCCACAGTTCCTTAATGTTTCTCGGTCTGACGAAGGTCACGACTTTTCCACGGTCAACCCTTTCATTATTCAGAAAGGTGTCGACGCAATTGCGGGTCCTGTAAAGTCTTGTTCCAGATTACGGAATGGTACCCTGTTGTTAGAAACACACAGTGCCCTCCAGGCTCAAAAATTGCTGCGTACTTCTCTGCTCCACACCTTCCCTGTCCGGGTGGAACCGCACCGTACCTTAAATTCCTCGCGTGGAGTCGTTTATACACGCTCCCTCGATGGATTGTCTGACGAAGAAATTCAGCACTACCTGTCTGACCAGGGCGTCACCGCTGTTCGTCGGGTTATGAAAAGGGTTGACTCGAACATCATTCCAACCCGCACTGTCTTCTTGACATTTGACAAAGTTCAACTCCCATCAAAAATCAAAGCAGGCTATGAGATAATTTCCGTTCGCCCTTATGTCCCAAACCCTACGCGTTGCTATCGATGTCAGCGGTTCAATCACACCAGCCAGTCCTGTTCCAATCCGGCCAAATGTGTTACGTGTGGCAAGGATGCCCATGAGGGTGCTTGTCCACCTCCATCCCCACACTGCATCAACTGTATGGGTGACCACGCTGCTTCCTCTCGAGATTGCCCCGTTTTTAAGGATGAAAAGCTCATCCAGGAAATAAGAGTGAAGGAAAAGGTGTCGACCTTTGCTGCTCGAAAGTTACTCGCCAGTCGACAGCCCACCGTGCCTCAGAAAGGAAAATACAGCACTGTCCTTGCTTCTCCTCGGCCAACAAAGGAGGCGGCCACGCAGACTTGCGACCTCACATTTAGTACCATGGTCGTCAGATCGGCCAGCGCAAAGATCACCCGTTCAACCTCACCACTTCCGCCTGCCCACTCTATGGCTCACCCTTCGTCGGGTTCTGCTAAATCTCGAGCCCAAAAGTCAGACGCAAAGTCTTCGAAAAAAGAGCATTCTCGTGAAGAGTTTTTACGTACTGCAACTTCACAACCATCGGTTCCTCCTTCATCTAAACATCATACCTCCAAGAAGGCTACGAAGAAACACAGTTCCTCTCCTTCTCCGCCAAGGCGTGTCCCAACTACAGCACCACCTGGCGGAAATCGCCCTCGGCCATCTTCCGTGTCGCCGAGGCGCACTGCTGGTGGCCGGTCAACTGGCCGATCGTTGGTGGCAGGAGCTGTTCCTGACCAACCTATGGATCAGGATCTTCTGCCTTCGACTGAATGCCATTCCATGCTGTCGGTCGCAAGCTCTGAGCAGTCGTTGAGTTGACAGCACCCTTGGTCACGTTTCTCCATTTTCTGTTCACCCTATGTCCATTATCCACTGGAATATCCGCGGCATTCGCACCAATCGGGATGAATTGTCGATCCTCTTACGATCCTACTCGCCGGTCATCTTCTGTCTTCAGGAAACAAAGCTGCGTCCCCATGACCGCTTTGTTCTCCCTCATTTTCAGTCCATCCGATATGACCTCCCCTCCGTTGAAGGCACTCCAGCCCATGGAGGACTCATGATTCTGCTCCATGATACTCTCCATTATCACCCAATCCCCTTAAACAGTTCCTTCCAAGCTGTCGCCGTCCGTCTTTCCCTTTCTGGATACACGTTCTCTCTATGTACGGTATACATTCCATCGTCTACACCACTGGCACGAGCTGATCTCCTTCATCTTCTTGATCAGCTTCCACCCCCCTATTTGCTGGTTGGGGACTTCAATGCCCACCACCCGCTTTGGGGATCTCCACATCCTTGTCCACGTGGCTCACTATTGCTAGACGTCTTCCACCAAGCGGATCTAGTCTGCCTCAACACTGGGGTCCCCACGTTTTTGTCTGCCTCCACGGCAAGTTTATCTCATTTGGACCTTGCGGTCGGTACTGTTCCGCTAGCCCGGCGCTTCGAATGGTTCGCCCTTGGTGATACACACTCGAGTGACCACTTTCCATGTGTCCTTCGACTGCAGCCTCAACTGCCATATCTGCGCTCGCGACGCTGGAAGTTTGCCCAAGCCGATTGGACACTTTTTTCGTCTCTAGCGACATTCGATGACCGTCGCTTTCCCAGCGTCGACGATGAGGTCACACATTTTACCGACGTTATTCTCACAGCTGCGGAACGTTCAATACCACGCACCTCCGAATTGCACCGGCGCCCCCCAGTTCCTTGGTGGAACGAGGCATGCCGTGACGCAATACGTGAGCGGCGACGTGCTCTTCGCATTTTCCGTCACCATCCAACTTTGGCCAACTGTATCCGATATAAGCAGCTCCGTGCGCGATGCCGTCGCGTCATCCGCGATAGCAAGAAGGCAAGCTGGCAATTCTTTATTAGCTCATTTAACACCTTCACTCCCTCCTCGGAAGTTTGGAGTCGGCTTCGACGGTTCTCAGGCGCGCCTAGTTTCTCCCCGGTCTCTGGGCTCACTGTCGCGCATGATACCTTAGTGGACCCCGTCGCAATTTCTAACTCATTGGGTCAGCACTTTGCTGAGATTTCGAGCTCTTCAAATTACCCGCCAGCGTTTCTCCCGAAGAAACGTGCAGCGGAAGTGCGACATCTTGCTTTCTCCTCTCAAAATCGCGAAAGCTACAATACTGTTTTCTCCATGCGCGAACTCCAACATGCACTCTCTTCTTCTCGCTCCTCCGCCCCTGGACCGGATGGTATCCATGTCCAAATGTTGCTGCATTTATCAACCCATAGCCTGCGCTACCTCCTTCGCCTTTATAATCGAATTTGGACAGACAGTACCTTTCCCAGGCGATGGCGGGAAGCTATTGTCGTTCCCGTTCCGAAACCTGGAAAGGACAAACATCTCCCCTCTAGCTATCGCCCCATTTCTCTCACGAGTAGTGTCTGTAAGGTTTTGGAGCGTATGGTGAATTACCGTTTAGCTTGGTGGCTGGAATCCCGCAGTCTTTTAACACCAGCCCAATGCGGATTCCGACAACATCGTTCTGCCGTTGACCATCTTGTTGCTCTCTCCACTTATATCATGAACAATTTCCTCCGGAAACGCCAAACGGTAGCAATATTTTTTGATCTGGAGAGAGCATACGATACCTGTTGGAGGACAGGCATCCTCCGCACACTGTTCTCTTGGGGCTTTCGAGGCCGGCTGCCCCTTTTTCTTCGCGAATTTATGGCAGAGCGCACATTTAGGGTGCGGGTGAACACTACTCTATCCCGTATTTTCTCCCAAGAAAACGGGGTACCCCAGGGCTCCGTGCTGAGTGTTGTACTGTTTGCCATTGCCATTAATCCAATTATGGATTGTCTCCTTCCTGATGTCTCGGGCTCCCTCTTTGTGGACGATTTTGCGATCTACTACAGCTCTCAACGGACCAGCCTTCTTGAAAGACGTCTTCAAGGATGTCTCGATCGCCTCCACTCGTGGAGCATCGAAACCGGCTTCCGTTTCTCACCCAGTAAGACCGTTTGTGTTAATTTTTGGCGACGTAAGGAGTTTCTTCCGCCCTCCTTACATCTAGGTCCTGTCAACCTTCCGTTCTCCGACGTCGCTAAATTCTTGGGTCTTATGTTTGACAGAAAACTGTGCTGGTCCTCCCACGTTTCCTATCTTTCGGCTCGCTGTCTGCGTTCCCTTAACACCCTCCGTGTCCTGATGGCACCTCTTGGGGAGCGGACCGAGTGGTCCTTCTCCGCCTCTATCGCGCCTTAGTGCGCTCGAAATTGGATTATGGAAGCATAGTCTACTCCTCTGCTCGGCCGTCTATTCTTCGGCGTCTCGACTCTATCCACCACCGTGGATTACGTTTAGTGTCTGGAGCCTTTTACACCAGCCCTGTGGAAAGCCTTTATGCTGAGACTGCTGAACCTCCGCTATCCAATCGGCGGGCAGTCCTTCTGAGTCGTTATGCTAGCCATTTGTCTTCCATGCCTGCTAATCCAGCCCATGACCTTTTTTTCGACGCCTCCCTTGATGTCGGGTATGCAGGCCGCTCCTCCTCCCTACTACCCCCGGGAGTCCGCTTCCGTCAACTGCTCCATTCTCTTTCCTTCCGCTTTCCTAAAACCTTCTTGACAACTTGGGGTACAGCACCGCCTTGGCTTCGTCCCCGGATCGACTTGCTCAGAGACCTATGTCAATTTCCCAAGGATGGTACCCCTACACTTGTTTACCGTCGGGCATTTGCTGCTCTATGTGCACAAATGACGGAAGCCACATTTATTTACACCGATGGCTCGAAAACATCGTTCGGTGTAGGGAGTGCCTATATTGTTGGGGACACCCCAAATCACTTTCGGCTTCCCGACCAGTGTTCGGTTTATACTGCGGAGCTTTACGCTATTCTCCAGGCTGTCCACTACATCCGCCGCCATCAGCGGATACAGTACGTAATCTGCTCAGATTCTCTCAGCTCTCTCCTAAGTCTCCAAGCTCTTTACCCTGTGCACCCTCTGGTCCACCGGATTCAGGACTGTCTGCGCTTGCTCCACCTGGGGGGCGTCTCAGTGGCGTTCCTCTGGCTCCCAGGACACGCTGGTATCTGTGGAAATGAGGCGGCCGATATAGCGGCCAAGGCTGCAGTCTATCTTCCTCGGCCAGCTATTCAGTCTCTTCCGTTTACCGATCTACGGAGCGGTTTATGTCGCCAAGTTGCTCATTTATGGCATGCGCATTGGTCAACACTTCCCCATAATAAATTGCGGGAAGTGAAAGCCCTTCCTTGCGCCTGGACCTCTTCCTCCCGATCGCGTCGTCGGGAGGAGGTAATTTTAGCTAGACTCCGGATAGGGCACTGTCTTTTTAGTCATCGACATCTTTTAAGCGGTGATCCTCCCCCACTCTGTCCCCACTGCTCTCAGCCGTGGACGGTCAGACACCTTTTAATTGAATGCCCCTATTTTAATCCGTTACGCTCCCGTCTGCAGCTGTCGCCTGATCTATCGTCGATTTTAGCAGATGACACGCGCTCAGCTGACCGCGTTCTACAGTTTATTAGTGACAGTGAAATGACGTCAGTCATTTGACGCCTTTTTTTTTGAGGGACAACCAACCCCTTTCTATAGTGGATTTTTAAGCATTCCTTCTGCCTCTAGTTTCTCAAATTTTATGACTTTGTTCCCATTGCTGCTGATTTTAAATTTCGTTTTTTTCCTGTTTTCTACGTCACGGGCTGGGCGCTAATGACCATAGAAGTTTTGCGCCCTAAAACCACAAACAAAAAAAAAAAAAAATTAACGCTACCGTTTGGGGCTCACCAGTAAGTTGTCATCAGCTGTTCAATGCACATGAGCTTCCTTTTGCTATAGCAAAGATGTGCAATGAAGTTGGATTATTTATTAAGAAATAGGAACTTTCCCAGAGCTGCTTGACGTTCCTGCTGTAAAACACAATAAAATTGTCTTATAATTGTGACATAAAATACATTTCAGATCGCTGGTCGTATTCCGATTTAAAAAAATAACTTTTCAAAATTCGTATCGGTAAATACGAGATGACAAAAGTCGTGGGATACCTTCTAATATTGTGTCGGGCCACCGTCTGCCTAGTGTAGTGCGGCAGCTACACGTGGAAAGAACTCAACAAGTCGTTACAAGTCCGACGCAGAAATACTGAGCCACTGTCTCTATAGCCGTCAGTGAATGCAAAAGTTTTGCCGGTGCAAGATTTTGTGGACGAAATGACCTCTCGATTGCGTCCCGCCATGTTTGATGGCATAAATATCGGACAATCTGAGTGGTCAAAGCATTCGCTCGAACTGTCCAGAAGGTTCTTTAAACCAGTAGCAAACAACTGTGGCAAGGTGACATAGCGCATTGTCATCCACAAGAAATTCATTGTTATTTGGGAGCATCAAGTCCATACGTGGTTGCAAATGATATCCAAGTCGATCAACATAACTATTACCAGTCAATACGTTGGACCAGAGAACCCAGTCCATTCCATGTAAACACAGCTCACAACATTAAGAAGCCATCAATAGCTTGATAATTAGCGTCCATGGCTTCATGGGGTGTGTGCCACACCCACACCCTCCCGTTAGCTCTGAAATCGGGACTCATCAGACCAAGCGACCATTTTCCTATCATCTACGGTACAACATATGGCCAAGACCCCAGGAGAGGCGCTGCAGCTATTGTCGCGCTATTAGCAAAGGCAATCGCGGCGGTCGTCTGCTTCCTTTGCCAGTTAATGCCGATTTCGTCGCACAGTCCTAGCCAATGCGTTCGCGTACATCCCGCACTGATTTCAGCAGTTATTTCACACTGTCTTTCTTGTCTGTCAGCACTGACAATTCTTCCCAATCGCCGCTGCTCACGGTCGTTTAATGAAGGTCGGTGGCCACTGCGTTGTCGGTGTTGAGAGGTAACGCATGAAATCTAGTATTTTCGGCACACTCTTGAAGCTGTGGATCTCGGAATATTGAATTCCCTAAGGATTTCCGAAACGGAATGTTCCATACGTCTAGCTTCAAATGTCATTCCTCGTTCAAAGTCTTTTAATTCACGTCGTGTAGTTATAATCACATCGGAAACCTTTTCACATGATTCACAAGCTGCGACATCGTCGCGAAAAAACAGTGACCCGTATATGTAATAAGTTTCCTTTAATTCACGTCTATGGTCACAAACCTTTTGTTAACAGATCTGATGATGGTAATTAAAGACCGAAACCGGTAATCTGTTAACAAAACGTTTGTGACCATAGACGTAAATTAAAGGAAAATTTTCACGTGAATCAGCTGAGTACAAACGACAGCTCCGCCAATGCACTGCTGTTTTACACCTTGTGTACGTGATACTACCCCCATCTGTATACGTGCATATGGCTGTCACATGGCTCTTGTCACCTCAGTGTAATATGCGTCAACTGATTAATAGGGAAATGTAGTGCACATGAACTATGCATTATTTTTCTTATTTCAGTGTAAAAGGGTGCATTTTTGCCTCAAGGAAGTGAAACCTGGTAGTCAAGGGAAGGCAGGATTCGGTTACAATTGTGCACGGGGCTGTAATCAGTTATTATTGGTCGTCTTTTACAGTTACACACAATTTATTTTAAACCAATAATTACGGACTCAACAATTAATAAAAGAACCACACGCTATAAATGAAGGAATAAAAAACTGTGTAAATAATAGTGTTGTCAGTGAGTTACAATTTAGCAAATCATCATTAAATACAGATACAACAGATAACGTTTTAAAAGCAAGCGACTGTGATCCGGGCAGAAGGCCTTACGCGCCAGGAATGGCAATAAATTAAGAATTGTTTAAAACTCGTTGCAACTTACAAATTACAGGTATTGAAATATTAAGGTAAGTCGCCACAAACACACCAGACGGCATCAAGACGCCAGGAATGGCAGTAAATAAGTTTTAAAGTCTTACTACGTAAATACAAATACCAAATTAGAATTTTAAGGCAAGTGACAACAATCTCGGCTGAAGGCCTTACATGCCAAGAATGGCAATAAATTAAGAATTGTTTAAGAACTCGCTGCAGTTTACAACCTATTGGTATTGAAATATTAAGGTAAGTCGCCACAAACACAGCAGAAGGCATCAGACGCTAGGAATGGCAGTAGAATTTTAAGAGCAAATGACCACAATCGTGGCTGTAGGCCTTACACGCCAGGAACGGCAATAATGTAAAAAAAATTGAAACCTACCGTAAAACAGCAAGTACAACCGCAAAGGTTAATTAAAAAAACAAACAACTGATCCAGGCAGTGCTCCGGGAATCGACCTCTGAGAAGGTCTGGCAACAAACACTTTCGCGAGCAATGAGATAGGCAGCCAAGAGTTGCGTTCACTTCACAAGATGGTAACTCAGACTAGTAGCAGTGTAACGACTGACTAATGATAATCTTGCTGAAGCTACCTGGCGTCCGATAAACCAAATGCAACGATGGAACAATGCACGAACCCAAGCCACTCTAGAATCGCGAGATGTCACAAGGGTGGAGGTTTCTCTACTTGGATTTAAAATTTAAAGCTTGCCGTATCCCGTTTACGACGAGGTCGTGCGCTCTCGTGACCACAGCCCATCCATCCGGCAGTCCATGCGTGCCGCCAGCGGACGCGGCGTGTTCTCGCAATGCGCCGACCTGCCTCCTGCTCAGTACCCAAGTGAACTGCCACACTTATACGACCCGGAAAAACAACGACATCGCCCCAAAGATACGGCAACAGTTACTATGTACCGATAACCGCCGCCGCTGCTGCCACTAGCGGACAGGCAACGCTTGCGAAACCGAATGGCGCCAGTCAGCACGAGAAGAAGACAAACAACCGCAACCATGTCAACCTAACGGTACCGTCTGGCCTCCAAGAGAGGGCAGAAACCTACAAACAGCACCATCGCGAACTGCAGCACGGCTCAGAAGAGCGAATCATATCACTGTCGATGTTCTTGACTGCGTCATTTATGCTCCATGTTATTTTGTCAAATAATTTGACGCTGATGTGGAACAGGGTGCGATTGCAGTAATTGCATTAAGTGGGAACTTTTTACCTGACAGGCAACGCGACGCGTCCGAGAATTAAGGGCCGAGGTCATTAAGAACAATAATCTCGTTGTACAGAACAATAACGAATGGCTGGTGACGCGGCTAATTTCTCGAAAGTCAAAATATATACACAGTTTCAGTAAAATGCCTACGCAGTAAAATTTCAATGCCTATACCTCAAACTGCCGTTTTGAATTGGTCGTAAGATCAAGTATTTGTGTTCAGCTTTCGTGAAATCTTCCAATAATGTGCAATTACCATACATATATGTCCAAAAGACAGTAATAAGGGAACAAATATAAAGCTATAAAAACAGGTCAGTGTGGATGCATTTCCACCACCATTTATCAGGCTACTGTGTGATCCAGGATAAACATTTTATCATGGCGTAATGGGACGAAACAAGCACCTAAAAGAAAGGAAACAGCTGCCTCAGTTAAGAGAATTAATACTACGTAATAAGGAAGATTGGTTAAATCATAATTTACTGTGATATAGACCTAATTACCTCAGTTAATAACGCAGTATGCTACTCGTTCATGTACAGAGCGTTACAGATTAGTTCTTCACCTTGTAATGTAGGCCAGATGGGGTGCTATCGCCCTGAGCCATAGGTCGGCCTAGATGAGCTAGCTGAAGCTGGTGTGGTGAATGGGACAGCACGCATACAACTACACATGTCTGAATGAGGGCATTATCACCATTACTGGCATTGTCACATCTACTCCTAATCAGTGGTTTCCTGTGCTATTTGATATTGCTCCTCCAGATCTTAGCAGAAATCATGTTTGATCCTTTGTCAGTGTTGCGTTTGATTGTGGCGAGCTGAACCAGACAGTAAGACATACTGTGAAGGACTCCATGCTTTTAAACGAGATGTGAAGGCTTTGCAGCCGGCCGCTGTGGCCGAGCGGTTCTAGGCGCTTCAGTCCGGAACCGCGCGACTGCTACGGTCGCAGGTTCGAATCCTGCCTCGGGCATGGATGTGTGTGATGTCCTTAGGTTAGTTAGGTTTAAGTAGTTCTAAGTTCTAGGGGACTGATGACCTCAGATGTTAAGTCCCATAGTGCTCAGAGCCATTTGAACCATTTTTGAAGGCTTTGGATGAACTAACATGGAGTGATGCAATATGGTAGTCGAATTCAAACACTGTCCCGTAAATTATTTGTAAATGTATATATGAATGTTCTGTAATATTATACGCTAACACTAACACGGAAAAAACTGCTACTGACACTACCTACAGTACACTTGTCCGTCCCCTTCTTGAGTACTGCTGAGCAGCATGGGATCCTTTGCCAGACAGGACTGACGGAGCACATCGAAAAAGTTAAAAGTAGGACAGCTGGCTTTTTAGTATGGTGAAATAGTGGAGAGAATGTCACGAATGTGGCGTTTTTCAATGCGGTGAAATAGTTTCACAAAATGTCAAACACAAACTTTCTCCTCCGAATGCCAAAATATTCTGTTAACTCCCACTTACACTGGAAGACATGACCATAGTAATAAAATAAAGAAAGAAGAGCTCGCACAGAAAAATCTGGGTGATCATTTTTCCCGCGTGCTACTCGAGAATGATGCGGTATATGGTCGAGAAACTGAAAATGGTTATATGAACCCCCTGCAGATCTTTAAATGTGATTTTCACAGTAGCCATGTAGATGTATATGAAGATTTTGATCTGAATGGCCGGCGGTTGATTTCATCCAACATCATCCTGAATATGAGTACATTGTGTTGCTACATCGCAACCCCGCTCGGCAGTTAAGGAACAAAGAGTAGTGTTTAATGTCCCATCGACGATAAGGTAATCAGCGACGGAGCACGTGCTTGGTTTTTAGGAGAATAGGGTAGGAAATAGGCAGCGTCCTTCTAACGAAGCTTCCAGGCATTTGTGTTAAGATTGTAAGAGGTAACGGTCCAATTACGAATGTTACATTTATTTCCCGTTGAAGTATTAATTAAACCAGTTTTTGAATGTGAAATAATAGATTAGTGATGGAAGAAGGGTGAAAAGTGGGAAAAATCTTCTTACTAATAGTTTTGTAAAAATCTGTTTGATGTCTCCTGCAAACAATGTCCGAGCCTAGAAACGGCATCACATTTTGGGGAGCGGAGTGCCCGGGAGATTAATGTGGATGCATTGAAAGAGGCACTACCTATCCTACTAGCGAATGGTTTCTTTGGAAGAAACGATCAAAATATGACTGTAAAACAGTCAGTCCTTGTTTTGAATTCATTTGATGCTGAAGTGTCGGAAATTTGCCCTAGGGTACGGCTATTGCAACTATCACCATTATTCAATCTATTGGAGTGGTTAGATCACGAGGCATAACGTCTGTTTATTATTTAATAATATATGTAAATCGTGCCCACAATTAGTTGTTTGTTTTACAATTTCAACTGATGTGAAAGTGTATGAAATTTATCTACAAATAAGTTTGCTTATTTTGCAGTTTTAAATCATGCCCTAAACTACTGTGATTTTCCGTTTTTAGGTCTTGAAAATAAACTGCAGTTCTTCGCTTAGAATCGCACAAAATTTATTAAGAAATTTTACGTAGGAATGTATCTTTTAGTTTTCAGAATTTTATAATTGTATGTTCACTCAGGATGGTTAACAACTTGTTATGCGTTCTTCTTCAAACCACCACACTTCAAAAAAAAAAATAAAAAAAAAATAAAAATAAAATAAGTACGGCGGTGTCCATGACGCACGTCAACAGCACCTTAATTAAACTGGATGGTGTTGCTTATGTCCAAAAACAAACTGGCATCAGTCCAAAGAAACTGAAGTTTAATATAAAATATAAAATGTTGTCAGATGGTAAAAATATTAGAGCAGATAAAATTATAAATGAACATCAGCCCTTCTATGGTTTGGCAATACGAAACAATGTAAATAATTTGCAGGAAATGAAGCAACCTATTTTTCAGTGAAAACCAGCCGATGATAATCATCTTCATTTTGCTCGTCCAATGGTCCTCAGTCGCGGTGCAAACACAGAATACTGAAGCTAGTTGAGTTATTTTGCTAGTACCTATTGTGGAAGCAGGTAAAGCTTGACTTGGGGCACACTGATCATCCCAAAAGCCATCTTGGTAGCACCCAGAATCAGTAAGAGTCTGTCAACAATCTGGTATTAACTTGCGAGTTTAAGAACGTATCTGATGCGAGAAAAAATTTTGAAATTGGTGTCTTCAATACCGTAATTTCACTTAATCACTTAATGGCAGTCAGCAAGGTAGATCAAGAGTTCTCAAAAGGCTTGACATTGTTCCTGGTGTCAACACCATCAACGGTCTTTAGCTTCTAAACAAAGTGTGAATACACATGGCTTAATGTAGCGCTGAATTTAAACCCTAGAATTCAGCGGAAGCAAGAAGTAGAAAACTTGGATGTGAAAAAGAACCAGAAAATGACACTAATTACCCTTCAGGACACTTTTGAATATAGAATAAGGGATATACCTATGCACAAATTTTAATAACAAGCTACTTTGCTCGCATTTTACAGATCTTGACATATCCAGTGTTAACTGTAGCTTTACCTCACAGAGCCGGCCGGTGTGGCCCAGCAGTTCTAGACGCTTCAGTCTGGAACCGCGCGACCGCTACGGTCGCAGGTTCGAATTCTGCCTCGGGCATGGATGTGTGTGATGTCCTTAGGTTAGTTAGGTTTAAGTAGTTCTAAGTTCTAGGGGACTGATGACCTGAGATGTTAAGTCCCATAGTGCTCAGAGCCATTTGAACCATTACCTCACAGACTACTAAAGTAATGGTACTCAGATTTTCAGAATTGTTTTAAAATAATCATTGCAAGAACTCTTCAGGTGGTTAAAATGGCTCTGAGCACTATGGGACTTAACTGCTGAGGTCACCAGTCCCCTAGAACCTAGAACTACTTAAACCTAACTAACCTAAGGACATCACACAAATCCATGCCCGAGGCAGGAGTCGAACCTGCGACCGTAGCGGTCGCGCGGTTCCAGACTGTAGCGACTAGAACCGCTCGGCCACGTCGGCCAGCTTACAAGAACTCTCTTATTCCCTGAATCAGAGAGACTTATCATAGTTACATGAGATTTTTCATAATGCCAAATGACTTGGGGGCAAAAAGTTCATAAATATTATACCAACTTGAAGTAAACGTTGATTCTACTTCTGTGAACTAAAAATGCGTACTAAAAGCAGTTGTAAAATTTTCAAACTTCCAGTTGTGATAGCTCCAGCAATAAAGGTAGGGGAAACGTTGTACCTAGCGGATAGTGTACATAGAAACAGAATATGTTTTATGGTTGGTATTGAGTCTGGAGATTGGATTTAGCATCACATAAAGGACTGCACATAGAGACCGCCATTAGCAGTTCTCGCCATTTTCTACAGTTTTTCTTGTTGCTAGGCATGAGGCTGTATTTTGTGCAGCATTCCTAAATATTTGGAGTCCTACATATTTGAGTATTATATAATATTTTAAAGAAATTTCGAATGTACTCTTAATTCTTCAGTTACAGAATTTTATGGGAAAGTGAACTATGTTCTATCGTTGTGGCGTTTGATGCAGCTACCCATTCTACTGTATCCTGTGCAAGCTTCTTCAACTCCGAGTAATTACTGTAACCTACATCTTTCTGAATATGTTTACCGTATTCATTTCTTTCTCTCGCTCTACAATTTTTACCCTCCGCGCTTCCCTCCAGCACTAAGATGGTGATCTTTTGATGCCTTAGAACTTGTCCTACCATCCGATCCTTTCTTCTAGTCAAATTGTGCCTCAAATTTCTCTTCTCCCAATTCTGTTCAGTACCTTCTCGTTAGCTACGTGATCTACCCATCCAATCTTCAGCATTCTTCTGTAGCACCACATTTTGAAAGATTCTATTCTTCTCTTGTCTATACTGTTTATCGTACATGTTTCACTTCTATACATGGCTACTCTTCATACAGATACTTTCAAAAAAGACTGCCTGGCACTTAAATCTATACTTGATGTTAACCAATTTCTCTTCTTCAGAGACGCTTTTCTTACCATTGCCAGTCTACATTTTATTTCCTCTCTACTGCGACTATCATAATTTATTTTACTACCCAAAAAGGCAAAACTCATGTATTACGTTAAATGTCTCGTTTCCTAATCTAATTCCATCAGCAAAACCAGATTTAATTCTAAAACATCCCATTATCCTCGTTTTGCTTTGGTTGATATTCGTCTTACGTCCTCCTTTCAAGACAGTGTCCATTCCGTTCAACTGCTCTTCAATGTCCTTTTGTGTCTCTGGCAGAATTACAATCTCACGGAAAACCTCGAACCTCTTATTTCTTCTCCCTGGGCTTTAATTCCGGCTCCCGATTATTCTGTGAATGACATTGGGGATAGATTAAAACCCCCTCTCACTCCCTTCTCAACCACTGCTTCCCTTTCAAAGCATCTCGAAGCTTATAACTCCTATCTCGTTTCTGTACAAATTGTAAATAGCGTCACGCTCCCTGTATTTTACCCCTGCTACCGTTAGAAATTGAAAGAGAGTATTTCAGTCAACATTGTCCATACTTTCTCTAATTCTACAAAGTGCTATAAACGTAGGTTTACCTTTCCTAAACTTATCTTCGACGAGAAGTAGCAGGATCAATATCGTATCACCTCTTCCACTTCCATATTATTGCCCTCAAGTACATCTTCCTTGTATAGGCCCTGTATATATTCCTTCCACCATTCTGCTTTTCCTTCTTTGCTTATGACCGGTTTTCCATCTGATCTCTCGATATTCATACAGGTGGTTCTCTTTTCTCCAAAGGTCTCTTTAATTTTCCTGTAGGCATCATCTATCTTACCCCTAGTGATATATGCCTCTACATCCTTACATTTGTGCTGTAGCCATTCCTGGTTAGCCATTTTGCGCTTCCTGTCGACCTCCTTTTTTAGACGTTTTTATTGCCTTTCTCTTGCTTCCTTTATTCATTTTTTATATTATCTCCTTTCATCGATTAAATTCAATATCTCTTGTGTTACGAGTTCTTTGTGTTACCAAAGAGTTTCTACTAGCGCTCGTCTTTTTACCTACTTGATCCTGTGCTACCTTCACTATTTCATCTCTCAAAGCTACACACTCTTCTTCAGCTGTATTCCTGCCCCATATTATTGTCAATCGTTCCCTAATGCAGCCTCTGAAACTCTCTACAACCTCTGGTTCTTTCAGTTTATCGAGGTCCCAACCACCAAAAATCCTATCTTTTTACAGTTTCTTCAGGTTTAATCTACCGTTCATAGCCAATCAATTGTGGTCAGAATCGTCATCTGCCCCTGGAAATGTCTTACAATTTAAAATCTAGTTTCGATATTTGTGTCTTACCATTATACAAAGTATAATCAGTCTGAAAACATCCGGTGTCCCCAGGTCTCTTCCACACATAGAGCCTTCAATCAAGATTGTTAAATCAAGTGTTGGCTATGATTCAGTTATGTTCTGTGTAAAATTCTACCAGGCGGTTTCCTCTTTCATTCCTTACCCCCAGTTCATATTCACCTACTATATTTCCTTCTCTTCCTTTTCCTACTACCGAATTTCAGTTTCACTTGACTATTTAAGTTTTAGTTTCCCTCGGCTATCTGAATACTTTCTTTTAGTCCATCATACATGTCTTCAATCTCTTCATCATCTGCGGCGCTAGTTGGCATATGAACTCGTACCACTGTAATGGGTGTAGGCTTCGTGTTTATCTTGGCTACAGTAAGGCGTTCTCTATCCTGTTGATAGTTGTTTATCCGCGTTTCTACTTCTGCATTACCCCTGATTTTGTATTTACACTAAAACGCCGAAGAAACTGGTATAGGCATGCGTATTCAAATACAGACATATGTAAACAGGCAGAATACGGCGCTGCGGCCTGCGACGCCTATATAAGACAATAAGTGTCTGGAGCAGCTGTCAGATGGGTTACTGTTGATACAATGCACGTCATCAAGATTTAAATGAGTTTGAATGTGATGTTATAGTCGGCGCACGAGCGATGGGACACAGCATCACCGTGTCAGCGACAAAGAGAGGATTTTCCTGAACGTCCATTTCACGAGCCTACCGATCAGAAGTCCGGTTAAGCATCAAACCTCAGACATTGCTGCGACCGGAAAAAGTCCCTGAAAGAACGGGATCAACTACGACTGAAGAGAATCGTTGAGCATGACAGAAGAACCCGTCGGCAAATTGCTGCAGATTTTAGTGCTGGGCCATCAACAAGTGTCAGAGTGCGAACCATTCAACGAAACAGCATCGATATGGGATTTTGGAGCCGAAGGCCCACTCGTGTACCCTTGATGACTGCACGACACATAGCTTTACGTCTCGCCTGAACCCGTCAACAGCTAACTGGACTGTTGATGACTGGAACCATGTTGCCTGTTCGGAAAAGCCTCGTTTCAAATTGTATCGAGAGATTGGACGTGTACGCGCATGGAAAAAACCTCAGGAATCCATGGACCCTGCATGCCAACAGTTGGAGTCTCTGTAGTGTGTAGGGCGTTTGCAGTAGGAGTGATGTGGAACCAGTGATACGTCTAGATACGACTGTGGCAGGTGACACGTACGTAAGCATCTTGTCTGATCATCTGTATCCATTCATGTTCATTCTGCATTCCGACGGTATTGGCCAATTCCAGTAGGACAGTGCGCCTTCCGACACGTCCAGAATTGCTACAGAGTGGCTCCACCAACAATGATCTGCGTTAAAACACTCCCGCTGGCCACCAAACTCCCCAAACATGAACATTATTGAGCATATCTGGGATGCCTTGCAACGTGCTACCCCCTCGTACTCTTACGGATTTGTAGACAGCCCTGCAGGATTAATTGTGTCAATTCCCTCCAGACATCAGTCGAGTCCACGCCACGTCGAGTTGCAGCACTTCTGCGTGCTCGTGGTGGTCCTGCACGATGTTGGGCAGATGTACCAATTTCTTTGGCTCTTCAGTGTATAACCCTGTATTCAGCTGATCAGGAGTCCTGTTTCTCCTGCCATCAAACTTCTGTAACTCCTGCTATATCTAACTTTAACTTATCTATTTCCCTTTTTAAATTTTCTAACCTACCTGCCCGATATTCGACACTCCGATCCGCAGAATGCCAGTTTTGTTTCTCCCGATAACGACATCCTCCTGAGTAATCCCCTCACGGAGGTCCGAATGATGAACTATTTTACCTTCGGAATAGCGTATCAAAGAGGACGTCATCATCATTTAACACTACAGTAGAGCTGCATGCCATCGGGGAAAGTAATGGCTGTCGTAACCCCTTGCCTTCAGCTGTTCGTAGTACCGGCACTGCAAGGCCGTTTTGGTTAGTGTTACAAGGCCAGATCAGTCAATCATCCAGACTGTTGCCCCTGCAACTACTGAACAGGAACCACAAGTTTGTCTGGCGTCTCAACAGATAACGCTCCGCAGCTGTTGCACCTACGGTACGGCTATCTGTAACGCTGAGGCTTGCAGGTCACCCCACCAGCGTCGAGGTCGATGGAAGAACTATACATGTTTAAAAATAGCTACGTTATCTTTAACGGTTCAAAAATTCCTCGTTTGTCGTGCACCATCTTATACCTTGAAAGGGAAGAGGGTCTTAAACCTTGAAACATATTACAGATTAACTGTGATTTGTTAATATCTTAACAGTTTTACCTCTCTTAAAAATTATAAATTTTTTGTTGATTTCCAGCAGCTTCAATTTCAAAATGTCTTTAACATGTAATGGTTTTCGACAATCCTTCTGCTTAACTTGATTTCACATACTGATTGTTGGTGTGTAGCAGAGTAAAAATGTAAGAGACAGACGACTAAATACAGCATTATCAAGATTTTCTCGATTGCAACGCTTTTAAATTTCAGCAGAGTATTTGTTCTCAGGTACATGACCTTATTAAAATTTGGAACACATTTTCACGCTTGCAAAAACCTTAATGTTCCGCAGCAACTTTTGTAAATTCAGAAAAAGAATGCAGCAAATTAAAAGTGAATGGCATGTTTTAAAAATGGAATGAAAACATCTATGAAACTACTATTACAGGCTGGAGTCTGAAAAGTGGTCCAGGGTACAGCATTGTCCCCTACGTAAAAGTTAACGCATTAAATATTGGGGAGATAAGAACGTTTCGACTCTCCTTAAATCGTGCACTGATCAGCAATTGCCTACTCCGTGGAATAACGTTTGGTGCCCAGCTGTTTGGTTAGCTGCGGCTCATCTTTATTGAAGATAGATGTGACCCCTTATATTTTATGTAGGCCCCTTAACGCAGAGGTCGCTCGAGTCAATTATATTACGGGCGTTCAATAAGCAATGCAACAGATTTTTTTCTGTATCATTTTCGGTTGAAAAAATTCGGAATTTGTTGCGGCACATCGTGGAATATTCTCGCTCCAGGCCCCACAGTTTCAAGAAGCTCCGATTGATGGCAGCGCTACGTGTAGCTTTCAAAACGGCCTCTGTAAACAGATGTGCGATTCAAGTAGAGAGCTGAGTTCCTTGCGTCGAAAAAGTAGTGCATTGTAGATATTCATAGGCGCTTGCAGAATGTCTACGGAGACGATGTAGTGAACAAAGGCACGGTGAGTCGTTGGGCGAGGCGTCTGTGTAACCGCAACAAATTCACACTGAACTGTCCCATCTCCCACGTGCCGGTCGGCTGCATACAGCTGTGACCTTGCAGTGTTGCGATGTTGGAACTTGCGGATAGCGTGTTTGTCGCCACAAAAAATGCAAACTATCTTCTCCATGACAACGCAAGACTTCACACAAGAGAGGAGCTCACAAAACTTAATTGGAGTTTTTTACCCCATCCACCCTACAGCCCGGATGTCGCACCTCCCGAGTTCCATTTGTCTGGCCCAATGAAGCAGGACGTGGACGATAGGGAGGTTATCGACCCAGCAAGACATTGGCTCCGCAATGCAGGTATACAGGTGGCCCAGCAAGGTGGCGTATGGCCGTCGCATTGAACGGAGATTATACTGAAAAATAGAGTGTTGTACACAAGGAATGGGGAATAATGTGGTGTATTGGAATCCTGAATAAAAGCAACCTGCTTTCAGGAAAAAATGTGTTGCGTTACCTGTTGAATGCCATTCTTAGAACGAACGTATGCTAATGTTGGATTGTAGCGCTAGGCATTTGCAGTTATTTAGTAACTTTTATATAAAGCCTACTTGATTTAATAATGGGAAACAACACAAACGGATCTAGAGAAAACCTTCTTGGTTGCTCGGACAGGGTTTTGAACCGCCGACCTCTCGAATACGCGTCCATTATTTTTTTCGTTACCTCGTTCACTTTGTGAAGGCAACAAGCTAGAATGTAAAAGCGTTCCGGCGTTTCAGTCTCGGTACTTTCCACCAGTCTAGCAACACTAAACTTACTAACTTCTCACAGACGCAGGCATGGGCAACCTAGTATGAAGAACTCTAATAGACTTTGGCTCAGCATCTCCACCCGCCCCCCCCCCCTCTCCTCCCCCCCCCCCCATCGTTTTTGAGAAATATCACCCCTTGAGTCCTCGGAGGCTTTGGCGATGGTAAACATGAATAAAACTTTTCACTCTGCAGCGGGGTGCGTGCTGATATGAAACTTCCTGGCAAATAAAAACTGCGTGCCCGACCGAGACTCGAATTCGGGACCTTTGCCTTTCGCGGGCAAGTGCTCTACCATCTGAGCTACCGAAGCACGACTCTCGGCCGGTCCTTATAGCTTTACTTCTGCCAGTAGCTCGTCTCCTACCTTCCAAACTTTACAGAAGGTCTCCTGCGAACCTTGCAGAACTAGCACTCCTGAAAGAAAGGATATTGTGGAGACATGGCTTAGCTACAGCCTCGGCGATGTTTCCAGAATGAGATTATCACTCTGCAGCGGAGTGTGCGCTGATATGAAACTTCCCGGCAGATTAAAACTGTGTGCTCGACTGAGACTCGAACTCGGGACCTTTGCCTTTCGCAGGCAAGTGCTCTACCATTGGATGTTCCACTCTTTCGTCGAAATGGTGTGGAATGAGTCAGTTTTTGCGATATGTATAAATGGTTAGTGTTAACATTAATCAACACTCTGTTATTTTTAGATCTACTCATGCAACTACATTTTTTTTCTTTTTTTACTAAACATTTTTGCGCAATTTTCGCACAGCTAGGTCGTTCCATCCAAAGATTCAACGGAAAACTGACTTTGTTGACATTAAAAAATATTACTTTTCCGAGAATTAATTTTCATGCATACTGCGCATGCGATAAAACTGCCTGAAAAGTTGGTGCTGCAAGCTGATCACGAATTTTGCAGTGAATCGTTTTATAGAATACATGTGGTTGTACAACTTCCGCTGCGTTTCCGGGAGCGGATTGCAGTTTTGAAGCCTCAAAATAATGTTTACAACTTGGCGATAAAAATGAAAACATGACTGCCACACAGGTGTACAGTTTGGCGGTATTACTGCTGACACACAGGTCGGTTGACCCTCGTCATCCACACTACTCGCCAATAAAACTGCTACACCACGAAGATGACGTGCTACAGACGCGAAACTTATCCGACAGGAAGAAGATGCTGTGATATGCAAATGATTAGCTTTTCAGAGCACTCACACATGGTTGGCGCCGGTGGCGACACCTACAACGTGCTGACATGAGGAAAGTTTCCAACCGATTTCTCATACACAAAAACAGCAGTTGACCGGCGTTGCCTGGTGAAACGTCGTTGTGATGCCTCGTGTAAGGAGAAGAAATGCATACCATCACCTTTCCGACTTTGATAAAGGTCGGATTGTAGCCTTTCGCGATTGCGGTTTATCGTATCGCGACATTGCTGCTCGCGTTGGTGGAGATTGAATTACTGTTAGCAGAATATGGAATCAATGGGTTCAGGAGAGTAATACGGAACGCCGTGCTGGATCCCAACGGCCTCGTATCACTAGCAGTCGAGATGACAGGCATCTTATTCGCATGAATGTAACGGATCGTGCAGCCACGTCTCGATCCCTGAGTCAACAGATGGGGACGTTTGCAAGACAACAACCATCTGCACGAACAGTTCGACGACGTTTGCAGCAGCATGGACTATCAGTTCGGAGACCATGGCTGCAGTTACCAATGACGCTGCATGACAGGAGCGCCTGCGATGGTGTACTCTACGACGAACCTGGGTGTATGAATTGCAAAACGTAATTTTTTCGGATGAATCCAGGTTATGTTTACAGCATCCGTGTTTGGCGACATCGCGGTGAACGCACATTGGAAGCGTGTATTCGTCATCGCCATACTGGCGTATCACCCGGCGTCATGGTATGGGGTGCCATTGGCAACACGTCCCGGTCACCTCTTGTTCGCATTGACGGCACTTTGAATAGTGGACGTTACATTTTACATGTGTTACGACCCGTGGCTTTACCCTCATTCGATCCCTGCGAAACCCTACATTTTAGCAGGATAACGCACGACCCCATGTTGCAGGTCTTGTACGGGCCTTTCTGGATACAGAAAATGTTCGATTGCTGCCCTGGTCAGCACATTCTCCACATCTCTCACCAACTGAAAACATTTGGTCAATGGTGGCCAAGCAACTGGCTACTCGCAATACGTCAGTCACTACTCTTGGTGAACTGTGGTATCGTGTTGAAGCTGCATGGGCAGCTGTACCTGTACACGCCATCCAAGCTCTGTTTGACTCAATGCCCAGGCGTATCACGGCCGTTATTATGGCCAGAGGTGGTTGTTCTGGGTACTGATTTCTCAGGATCTGTGCACCCAAATAGCGTGAAAATGGCCGGCCAGATTGGCCGTGCGGTTCTAGGCGCTACAGTATGGAACCGCGGGATCGGTACGGTCGCAGGCTCGAATCCTGCCTCGGGCATGGATGTGTGTGATGTCCTTAGGTTAGTTATGTTTAAGTAGTTCTAAGTTCTAGGGGACTGATGACCACAGCAGTTGAGTCCCATAGTGCTCAGAGACATTTGAACCATTTGAACTACCAGTTTCGATGCTGAAAAAATACAAATGAAAAGAACTACTGAATAAGTTTGGGAGTCGAAAATAGGTTCTCTGCTCCGAACCCAGACTACTTACTTGCTACGTTCAAATGGTTCAAATGGCTCTGAGCACTATGGGACTCAACTGCTGAGGTCATTAGTCCCCTAGAACTTAGATCTAGTTAAACCTAACTAACCTAAGGACATCACAAACATCCATGCCCGAGGCAGGATTCGAACCTGCGACCGTAGCGGTCTTGCGGTTCCAGACTGCAGCGCCTTTAACCGCACGGCCACTTCGGCCGGCACACTTGCTACGTCAGTGATGCCTTAGAGGAACAGTATATAGCTTATAGGTTAAGAAGTGACAGTTATAGCAGTTTCTATTCTCGATTTCTAGAAAAATGTGCGTTTGTCGACACCATACAAGACGATAAAAAACGCTCGGTTTTCCGTTACCTATCGGTTCCGTCAATTCTGAGTCGATTACGCGTCATGAACTTCAGGGATGCTTTCGTCAATTACAGACGTGCGTAGAACGAAAATATCTTAGATTAAACTTGTTGTAGCTGTGATTCACAGTCATAAATTTTTTTGGACATCATCTTTCCGCCAGTGACTGTTATAATCTTTTACTACACTACTGCAATTTATCAAGTGCCATTATGGCTTTAAGCCATGTCAACGTAATGTAAGCTGACACATTTGTATGTCGTTATATTTAACAGTATCGACAACGACATGCAAATATGTCAGCTTACATTACGTTGACATGGCTTAAAGCCATAATGGCACTTGATAATGGCCTAAGGACGAAATTGCAATAGTGTAGTAAAAGCTTATAACAGTCACTGGCGGAAAGATGACGTCCTTCAAAAAAGGAGATATCTTAGATTATTACATTTTAGGTTGTACGCAAGCGACTTACCAAATATGAACTGAAGCACAAGAAATGTGTTCGCAGATGCGAATACGAACAACTATCAGCTGTATAATGGAATGACGACAATCAAACTCGAATCTGGATTTCCTACTGATCGCAATCTGTTGCCCTACCACATTTTTTGTTGTTGATCTCATTTTGTTCATTACAACTGTTCGGGGTGGACGTCCCCCGTATGGCGTCAGCCATAAGTCAACGAACTGAACTCGTACGCCCATTACATATATTCCAGTATAGGGGGAGACATTTTGCCAGTGTCGGCAGATAAATACGATATTGCAGTGCCTGTATTATTCCAAAATATAATACAATGTTTCTTCGGGCATGCAGACACTGCGTTGTAATTCGAAATAACACAGGAACTGCAATATCGTATGAAACAAAACGTTTGCCAGTTTCTAAGGCCTTGCCTTTGTCAGTGAAGTAACTGCGGTATTTGCCTGGCAGCAATCCCGTCTTCTCATATCAGCGCTGCACAGGCAGGGAAAGTGTAGCTATTAAGCAGCACTATTCGTTCTCTGGCTGCGTTCTCCTGTTTGCTGAGCAGGGCTGTTAAACGTGAGTGAACTGCATTGCAGTGCCTCGATACAGAAGAAATGAGCCACTTGTTTGGCGGATATCTACCGGCGAGGCGTTAAGCTTTGCCCGCACGCCCGGTCACGGCGGGACAATATTTGCGCTGCTTCTTACCGCCTTTATCTCCTCCTCCGCCTCATTCTCTGTTCGCCGGTGCTTCGACGCTGTCGGAGCGTCGCGTCGCGCGTCGTTCGGCGCGCCCTTCATCACCTCACCTCGGAGATGAACACGGCCAGCCCTTAATGGCTGGACTTATATCGGTCTCCGGGCCGCCACCGCCGCCGACCGAGTTCGCAACTTGGTTAATTAACGTGACAATGTGAGTTACACCACCTGCGTTTCAGCACCGCGCTCGCTAACCGCCGCTGCGTTCCCACGGCTGCGTGCGACGTCCGCTCCTCACCCGAATTCAATTCTAACAGAGCGACGCTGCTAGCTGGTGAAAGGGCAGCCAGCGTAGCCCCGTCCGTCCAAAAAGTTTCGACTGGCATAATAAAAAAATAGATAAAAGTTTACATTGCGGTTTTAATTCTTCAGGTTTTACATAATCCCCCCCTCCCCCCCCCCCCCTTATCTCACTTGACTGAAATGAACAGAATATTGTTACAACAATGCGAAATAGTAAAAAAGTCCTTTTTTGAGGTATTCTCCAACTCACGTGATACAATGGCTTAACTGTCGGTTATGTCGTTCAAGCGTTGACCCTTCATGTGAATGTCTGTACTTCATCGTTTGGTGGCAGGTTCGTATTGCTAACATCAAATCTCGTCATCCATGGAAACTTTTTTTTTCAGGAAAGAATTTCCCGCCTTTTGTATTTCAACCAAATCGTGGCAGCCGTACATGCGTCATTATTTTTGTTTTCGAGTTAAGGTCTGTGGCACAAATTTTGCACACACTTTTCTTTTCTTCAGAACATTCTGGACCATTTTCAAATATTTCATTCATATTAGCCACATTTAAACATTGAAATGAATCAATGGTAACAGATCAAAATTGGTGCCGGTGCGGCACAAATTTTGGCCTGTTACAAAAAATGTTCAAATGTGTGTGAAATGTTATTGGACTTAACTGCTAAGGTCATCAGTCCCTAAGCTTACACACTACTTAACCTAAATTATCCTAAGGACAAACACACTGTAATATTAGTAATTTTCGCCTCACAAACACTAATATACGCTCAATAGTAAACGCCTGATGGCCTAAAGTTATCGAACAATTGTAAAGTAAAAGAAATGAACCATCGCATAGCAGCGACAGAATCTATTATTCTTTATCTTTGCCGTTCTTGCGTGGTGCCAGTAAATCTCTATGTACATGTATCGATTAATGGTATAAAAAAGAATTCTGTTGTTTTCAAGACAAATGAGGCTTTTCGCGCCTCACCTTTTACTGTTTGTATTCCAGGAGAGGCGGACGCGGACTTGCTGCGTTCCACAACTGTATTTTATATTCTATGTGTAAATATTGAGTGAAAATGCTAAATGTTATTTCTTTTTCAGTCAGAAAGCATGTAGTTTGTTGTAACTGATTACGAACAGACAGCATCAAGGGGACATTTTGACTGTTATGTATAAAGTGTTTAACCACAATGGTCATCTATTGTAATTTAATATGAAAAGGTACGTAGCATTAAAAAAAAGTGTGTTAAAGATAAGTGTGCTTATTTTCGTAAATTAATCTTGATGATTCCATCTCCTTATTTAATTGAATGATAATTATTTTTGTGTTACTTCATCATCAGAAATTACGATCACGCTGATGGGCCGAACGCAGCATGAGGCAGAAGGAACATTATCGTTTTCCTATTATTTCTGAACAATTTTTTTGTGTAGTGTTGCATTTCTTTTAAAGTCTATAAATCTTCTGGTCCCTTAGTGTTGATCCGGGTATGACTACATCGCGACTATAAAAAAAAATGCACAGAAATGATAATGTTTCTTCCGAGCGATCTCAAATATATATATATCAATATGCTGCTCTTATTCAGGTATTTAATGGTCAACGTATGTTATTATAATAGCGTAATAAATCCCTGATTCTGTTGCCAAGTGGCCCACCAAAAATATTCACCTTTTCGACATTAAAAAAAAGTAACAATTCTTTTTATTTTCGTCCCCCAAGAGCAGCGCTACAACACACACCCATGCGCGAGGGAGGACTCGAGCCTCCGCCGGGCCCAGCCGCACAGTGCATGACTGCAGCGCCTTAGACCGCTCGGCTAATCCCGCGCAGCCTGGTCTATTACCATTGATTCATTTCAATGATCAAAAGTGGCTAACATCAATGAAATCTTTTAAAATTCTCCAGGATGTTGTGAAGAAAAGCGTGTGTGCAAAATTGGTCTCAGACACCTTAACTCGCGAACAAAAATAATGACGCGTGGACGGCTGCGGGTGAACGCTAATAAAACCGACAAATCGCAAGGACCGATTTCTGACTGGACGTGGGGGAAAAAGGTTGTGTGAACATCTGTCCAGAAATGCATTGAGGCCACGATACATGGCGCTGACGGATGAAAGCTCTTCTGACCACGTGCCTGGTCTTCCTTGTATCCTGCAGGACCTGTGATCGACGCAGCGTACTTTAAGCAGCAGAATGGTCCGGCATTCATGTTGGGAACAAGCCGAGATGGTACTTGTGTACGGCAAGCACATGGAAACGGTCAAGAGGCAGCACGGCTATACCAGAACAGGTACCCTCAGACACACCAACCACATCACGCCCTCTTTGGGTATTTGTGTGATCACGGGTCCTTTTAGACAGACGAACATGCAGGGAGGCGGCGGAAAGTGAGCACACCACATTTTAAAGACAGTTTTCTGCAGAATATTGAGACGAATCCTAGTACAAGCTCCAGGATGTCTATTCTGTATCTTTATGCCATTGTGCGGATCGTTTCGGTACTCAAGAGCACCGAACGGTCTAGTACTCGAATTAGAGCCCCTGCATTATTCAGTACGCATTTCGGAAGCGATACCGTTCGGGTCTAGAGAACCGAAGCGCTGTTGTCGATTGGCGTCGCGCAAGCCAATCGAAAGCAAGCGGCCGCAGATCCGCGCATGCGAACTGCAGCGCGCACAGCGCCCCGAACACAAAGCGGCCAGCAGACGACACAGGCGCGCTATTCTTCCAAGTACCGAAAATTGCGTTTACTTTGCCATAACAAATGACGTCGCATTCCATCGAGCTGACGTACCCGCCTTCGTCGCTCTTGCCCCCTCCTTAATAGTATCAGGCGCAGTATATACATTTCCATGATTCTCAGCTGAAATGAATAGAATTTTTTACAGTTTCCCTGACCACATGTTTTTCTATGCATGCTTAATAACGGTAGATTATCGTAAATGCCGTATTATGTCATCTTATTCTCATTCACATTGACATCGTGTTTTGGATTTTGCGTTTGGGAAAATGATTTAGGAATAGTGTGTAGTACCGCATTGTATTATTATATCTATAAGAACACCCGAAAAATTGATTCTGAGAATTCCAAATAATAAGAGAATATGGTTATAATTCTCTCCTAGAGATCCAAATGATTAAGTAGCGCCCGCATCTCGTGGTCGTGCGGTAGCGTTCTCGCTTCCCACGCCCGGGTTCCCGGGTACCATTCCCGGCGGGGTCAGGGATTTTCTCTGCCTCGTGATGGCTGGGTGTTGTGTGCTGTCCTTAGGTTAGTTGGGTTTAAGTAGTTCTAAGTTCTAGGGGACTGATGACCATAGATGTTAAGTCCTATAGTGCTCAGAACCATATGAACCATTAAGTAGCCCACTTCCCTATATGATACATGAACGATTTGGGTCTTAAAGCCAGAATTGAAAATACGCATTTTCGAGAGCTCCTGCAGTTCGTCGAAGTTTATAACATGCATCTCATGAATGAAAATGTTTCGTATATGGTGCTACAGTCTAAAAATATTACAGCGGAGACCTTCATCTCTGTCTACTGTTGTTGAGGATTCGATCGCAGATAAATACTTGTGACAAGAAACATTATGAAGATAACTGCTGCTAGTTACATTCCCAGTAATTTAAGTTGTGCTCTTAAATTCCTGTCTAACAACATACTAAGAAATTGCTACATATTCGGTATGGTGAGTTATTTCTGACGAGAAAAATTTAAAGGTCACTGTCGGTTGTTTCACTCAGAGCAATTTCATCTCCAGCAATTTGACATTTTGTTTTTTTAACACACAGAAATCAAGAAATCATTGCTGAGGAAGTGCGCTCTTACATGTAAGTAATAACGAATATTGCAGAAAAATCTTAACTTACACGAATAACTATGTGTCGGAACGTCTTGCACATATGAAGAGGAAAAAAAAAATTTTGTGCCCATCCGTTCCCGAACACATGTCCTTTCGTATCGCATGCCCGCCCGCTAACCACTTTTTTTATTCCACAAAAACAGTAACAAAAATGGCTGGCTTACAATGAAATGAGATAAATAAGGAGACAGATAATTGCAGTCATAAATTACAGCATTCAAAGAATGAGGAAAGATATGCAGTCTTTAGCAGTAGCACACACTTAGCACCTCCACTGTCACCTTCAACTGTTGCAGTTCAGCACGCACATTTTCTTCTTCTGCAGCCTGTGGCTCCTCATCATCATTTTCCAGACCCAAATTAATCATTCAGTAAATCCTTGATGTGTGTTCCTTCCAGGGTAAATTGCGTGGACAGAAGAGCAGTCCCGAACAGCGACATCGCAAAGTCCATCACTGCCTTGTTATTTTTGTCAGTTCCAGCCTTCCAAACGCATCCTTAAGGAGTTCAAGACCTTTCTTTATAACGCCTAACAACTGAACGGTAATCCTCAATTCAGGTATTATTGCGTAGAGGAACGTAGTAGGCTGACTTCGTTTCCAAATGGTGCTGCGTAAGTCATAAATGCGTGATAGTTTGGAAGGTTTCTAATATCAGTTTTCACATAACTGCTTTCCATTGTTACTTGAAAGTTGTGAACACGTTTCGATAATTACTAACTAAACGATTTGTGGGAAAAAGTACACAAAGTCACTAGTAACATCAATTCACACTAATGTAATATACGTAAGGAGAGCCGATGTCTTGATATTTAATGATGTTTAAACTCTTATTTGCATAAAAGTAACACGTATTTTGAGAGAATATTGACCGAAATTTTTTTTGGGTGTAATCATTCACAGTAACAACCTAACCTAACCATATTTCTAACAAAGGAAAATGGTCTATTATGAAATCACTTTCCAACCGGTAAAATCGGTGGGAGAACCGTTCGGTAACAGGTCTCAGAAGCTTACTGAATAGGATATTTGGATAAAAAAACCGAAAATGACGTCACTACCGAGACCAACCTATAACACCGATCGGAATGAACGATACGGAATAGGGCCACAGGCAAGTGGCCTGCCAAGACTGTGTACCCCAAACTACGATTATGTGCATCCTGAATGACAACCGCGACTAACCCCATCTCCTGCAACGATTGGAAGAATTATGAGTAATGGCTTTCACTCTACAGGAAGGATTTTGTCGATGGTTTTTGCACAAGATCATCACAATTATGGGTATTCTGTTATCAGCCCTCTTTACCGATGGACCACCCTTTTCCAGAAATGGCATTATCAGTCTGCATAATCGCCGTCTGTGTGCTCCAAACGGGTTACATGGTCACACGAACTTTCATTCGTCAGCGCCATCTACCGTGGCAACGATATGTTTTCGGACTCACCTTCATAGGACCTTTTCCCCTCCATTTCCAGTCAGGAGGCCGCCCTGCAGTTTGTCGTTTCCACACTTCGTGGGTGTTATGTATGCATTAAAATGAGAGTTAAAATTCAATTAGTCTGAAAATGCTTTGGTTCAGAGCTATTCGGTAGAGTAGGGTCCACAAATTCATCAAAAACAACACAAATTTAGTTCTTCTCAGAAAGCAACGACACGAAGGCACCTAAAATTGAATTAAAATACGCACTCTACGTTCATTACAGGACATGTTTAATATGACGAAGACAGTGACGCGCTCAACTCTCGGAATACTGCAGCTTCCATTCACCTGATTTTGCACAGTTGCACAGCTACTCGTATTTTCAGTTCGCCACTATAGTTGTACTACATTCTCAACTGCAATACCATATACGAGCTCATTGAGACGGCCTAAAGGTAGAAGTCCAGGGGCTAAAATCCGGAGATAAGGCTGACCAAGCAACTGGTCCTGTTCGACTTACCCACGTATCGCGATATACAACACTGAGATACACTCTTGCCACCCGACTGAAATGTGCAGAGCCATCGTCAACAAGGCAACATCAGTCAGTATGCAGGCGAATGTGGCACACGAAAAGGCTGTACTGGCTCATGATGTAATACCTACCACAAATTATTTCATGCATCATAACTCGGAAATAAAGCACTTTCAGACAAAATTGTATTTAACACTTTACACTTATTTTGATCTATTCATTACATCCACGAAGCTGTTTTTGAATCACCATATGTTTATAATGCCTTGACCACATGATTTGTGACACAACTACCTTGATATACTACGACCGCACTACCAGTACTTAACAGTGACTGCTGACACAACTATCTTGACGAATGCACATGTCTTGTTCATAGTCGTTAGTTCAAGCTACCATCGCAGGTCCTGCAGTGACGTCGCTTGTACGCCGGGAATAACGTCAGTTGCAGAACGTTTTGTCCCGTTTCCATCATTGTTTTCAGTTTTGGGGCACGCACCTGATTGGCAGTCGATCATATTGGAGTTGAAGTCAGAATCAGTAAGGGAGAGTTAACTACACTTTTAACATTTGTAAGGTGTAAGGCAAATCCAACACCTTCCATGAAAACCCTGACATGATAAGCAAATCCGGCAATATGTCACATAGCTCCGAATAAATCCTGACATTAAATTAACCAAAGTAATACGATCAACGAGTGAGCAAATGGAATACCACAGACTAACACAAGAACGCCTAAATGCATGTCATACCTTCCCACCGTGAGACAGACGCAGTTCCGAGGGGAGAAACGAGAACAGAAGCCGAGAGCAGAACCGTGTTAAGCTAGAAGGCCCTACGATAAGGGACGGACACCCACGTCGCCAGCTAACCACCAGGACCACCCCCAGCCCATGTTAAAAGCTAGAGCCCTCCAGAAGAACAGTATAGATCTTACGATAACACTAAAAGGGCCACACCAGCCGCAAGTTTTAGCATGAGACTTTTTTCGCGTCTCTGTTACGTTGCAAACGTTAAAAACATTGCCCCACCACGAAAAGTAACCGCCAGAACCACCCCCCAGCCCATGTCAAAAGATAGAGCCCTCCAGAAGAGCAGTATAGATCTTATGATACCACTAAAAGGGCCACACCAGCTGCAAGTTATAGCGTGAGACTTTTTCGCGTCTCTGTTACGTTGCAAACTTTAAAAGCATTGCCCCACCACGAAAAGTATAACGTTTCTCATTGGATAGACAAGAATTTTTGTAGGCGGAGCTTAAGGTTAACATTGAGACCCTGATTGGTCAGATGAAAACACAGCCAGATAGTTTTTTTTTTAAAACCAACTTCGGTAAATTGTAGTAAGGAAAAGTTAGGAGAGGGTTGCTTCCGAGACGGCGAGCTGTATGGAGCTGCGCCGGCCGCCGCCCCCTGACGAACACCAACAAGGTAATGAACGCACGTGATACCGCATTTTTGAGTGCATAAGGCTTCACTCAGAACTGCAGAAGTCTCATCTGTTACATCCCCTTTTTGCATAATACTAGTGTCGATCGTCAATTAAAGCTCATGGTATTCACATTTGCTATGTAAGTTAAAATCTGAAGTGAGATGATTTTTCTGTTATATAATTATTGAGAAGCCACATTAGCCATTGTAATTTACGACAAGTTAGATAAGTAATTAAAGATAATTGAGGGTCACTGTAGACCATTTTGATAGTTTTCTCTTTTGTGAAACTTAATTTAAACCTAGATTATAGTTGTGATATGGCATAGGTCATCCTTCAATCCATTGTAGAACTTGCAAACCCACTCAGGGAATATTCGTTCACATTTTTGTTGAACGCAGTTGGTTTTTACCATCCTGTATTAAAATATTTCCTTTTATCAATAGTGCAATTTATAAACAATGCGCCCGCAGCTCGTGGTCGTGCAGTAGCGTTCTCGCTTCCCACGCCCGGGTTCCCGGGTTCGATTCCCGGCGGGGTCAGGGATTTTCTCTGCCTCGTGATGGCTGGGTGTTGTGTGATGTCCTTAGGTTAGTTAGGTTTAAGTAGTTCTAAGTTCTAGGGGACTGATGACCATAGATGTTAAGTCCCATAGTGCTCAGAGCCATTTTTTATAGACAATGTTTTGTGAGTAGAGTAAAATTTCCAATGATAAACTTAACTGCTTTTTCGTCGTTATTTTACCAGCTAACTAAAAACAGAAAAGCCTTGAACCCCTTCCACTAAATTTAGTTAGTATTAAGTTTCCTTTACAGGGAGTGCAGTGGAGCTAACGCTGAAATCATTAAGTATTTGGTTATATCATCGCTAGTCTCACTGAACTCTTCTGAACTCTACGTGTCATGTGTGGTCTGGCGTCTCCTTACCACCAACAGGTCCCAGTTTCTAACTAGTCAATTCCCTAAAAAACACGCTCAGAGCGTCGTTGCGCGAAAGTGGTAGGGAGACACGACTTAGAACAGACAGAAACCACGCAGAATGTCAGACATTGAAGCCTACGATGCGATAAACGTGACTACCTTAAACTACTGCTCTCCTCATCTGATTCATATAAGTAACAGACAGGAACAAGATGACGGGCGCCATTTGACCTACAAAATGTGGGACTATGGGCCAAATAAAACAGGCCGGTTGTTTGTTATTTTCAGAAGACAGAAAATAAGAAGGTAACCTTTCAGTTATTATTGATTTTCTTTTATCTGAATATGTTATTAAAAGCTATAAGTCATTGTATCATTGCATTCATTTGCTTTGTAAATATAACATTTCAACATACAGCATCGTGTCGCGTTAGTATGAGATGGCACTGTGGGGTAATAGTGAGCTGAAAGAGAACAGGCGCAAACTCCAGTGCGAAAGGCTGGAAAATTTGAAATGAGCAATGGTAGCAAATAACAAACTGGGCTCTGAAGAACAAGGAAAAAGAAACGAGATGTCAAGAGGAAGCACTGGCGTCATCGGAGGTTCAAATGACACTGAGCTCTATGGGACTTAACATCTGAGGTTCAAAATCGTTCAAATGGCTCTGAGCACTATGGGGCTTAACTACTGAGGTCATCAGTCCCCTAGAACTTAGAAGTGCTTAAACCTAACTAACCTAAGAACATCACACACATCCATGCCCGAGGCAGGATTCGAACCTGCGACTGTAGCAGCAGCGCGGTTCCGAACTGAAGCGCCTAGAACCGCTAGGCCACAGCGGCCGGCATGCACCGCATAAGAAAGATAGTTAATTCAATCCTGAGCTCTGTTGAAAGTTTCTGGTCATTGGAAATTTAGCTTAAAATCAATTGCAAAATTTCTGCCACACAGACTGACGAAAGAGAGACTTAATAAAAACGTCGTATGAGGTATCATGTGAGTACAAAATTTGGTTGACAATGCTCCAGGCGCCCTTGAGTTATGCTTTTCTATCAGTCATTTCCCACCTCACCTTCAGCCGTAGAGATACTAAGGAAGTCTCACTGCCACAAGTCAGACACACGCACGGTGCATGTAGTATCAGTGAGAGTGCTGTCAGTGCGTAGTATGGGGAAGGCGTGCGATCTATCTGAGAGTGATGTTGATGTATGGTTTGTGGGATGCTCAACTGCTCGGTCATCAGCGCCCGTACGTAGTCCCAATGTTTACCCAGTCCAATTTTCACACAATCCAATCTAGCCTCTGCTACGAATGATGATGATGAGGAGGAGGAGGAGGACAACACAAACACCCAGTCCCCGAGCAGAGAAAATCCTCAACCCGGCCGGGAATCGAACCCGGCCGGGAATCGAACCCGGGACCCCGTGATCCCGGGGCAGCAATGCTAGCCACTAGCCCACGAGCTGCAGACAAGCTATCTGATAGTGACCGAGGGCAGATTGCGGCGGCCCGGAGGCTCCGTACGAGCATTTCGGAGGCTGCATGTTTTTTTTTTTTAAAAAATTCTTTATTCAAAACCATTATAATTATACCAATATAACCCACTGCCTTAATTCATTAGTGGGTCCTAACAGTGATACATTTACATTAAATTTTGCAGCTTAGTGTACTTTTAGTGTGTGAGCTACAGTTAATGTTAGTAACAATGGGCATCTAATGTCTACTTGTACTACTATTTATACCTAATTACTATTACTAATTTAATTATATATGTATTCTGCAGCGTCACATGTGTGGCAGTGAAGAAGATATAAACCTACTTTTTCACGCCCTGCTCTTCGAGCTAATCCCGAAAAGCATGCCCCTGGCACTGGGCGGGCCTCGATGTTAAATTCGCTGCAGTCCCTATCTTAATTTCCTATAACTAAGTCCTACAAACTAACCTATCCTACGTCATGTCCGGTGTGTGTGTCGCAATCGGTAGTTGTTCCTCACTCCCCTAGTCCTGCACGTGGCGGATCCCAACTTAGATGTAGTCGGCCAGTCCACGCACAGGCGGTATGGGAATAGGGCTCTTGGACGCAATCGGTGGTTATTGTCGCTTATTGTTTACTGTATCTCTCCTAAATAGTCAATTAAAGGCTGCATGACTTATCGGGTGTTCGAGGAGTGCTGCGGTGAATGTCTTCAACACGTGGCGGAACCAAGGTGAAACCATTCCAGACATCGTGGGGTTTGGCGGCAAACCCGCGTTACAGATATCAGAAGTTGTAGGCTGGGCAGACTGATAAACCAACACAGACAGCACACTGTGCTGGAACTACATCACACTTGCATGCTGAGCACAGTGCATGTGTGTATGAATACACAGTGCACCGAACGCTCCTTAAGATAGGCCTCCGCAGACGACAACCCATGCATATGCCAGTGTTAACACCACAACACCGGCAACTACGATTGAAATGGGAAAGCGACTATTGGCAGTAGACGTTGGCACAGTGTCAGAGCGTTGTATAGTCTGATGAATCCCGATACTTTCTTCATCATGGGGATGGGAGGGTACGAATCCGTCACCTTCCAGGGGAACAGCTTCTTGACAGCTGTACTACCGGACAGAGACAAGTTGACGGCGGCACATTATGCTCTGAGGAACATTCACATGAGCATCCATGAGTCAAGTGGAGCTCGTGCAAGGCGCCGGGACGGCCACGGAGTTTTGTACATTGGTTGCAGACCACGAGCACCCCTCCACGACGATTATGTGTCCGTTTGGCAGTGGCATTTTTCAACAAGATAATGCGCCATGTCATAAGGCCAGGAGTGTGGTGGAGTGGTTCCAGGAACACAATGGCGACTTCCAGTAGATGTGCTGGCTCCCAAACTCTCCAGATCTGAACACATCTGGGGTGTGATTGAGTGTGGCGTCAGAGCTCATCGCCTTCCTCACGGAATTGACGGGAATTGGTGACTTGTGTGTGCAGATATGGTGCCATCTCCCTCCTGCAACTTACCGAGGCCTCATTGCTTCCATGCCGCGATGCGTCGCCGCTGTTATCCGTGCCAGAGGTGGGCGTTTCGGTTATAAGATTTGTGGTCATAATGTTCTGGCCGATCAGTGTGCATCTTAATGTAGAAAACATATTTTTGATAACATTTTGTATGAAATAACGTTAATTTTTAATTTCTGTAATACAGGGTGTCCCAAAAAGAATGACCCGATTTTAACTTGTAAAAATATAGAGACAAATATCCCTAGGTAACTGAAACAGCACTAGATGTAATCGGCATGGTCTAAAGTTTCAGAAAAATTCCAATGGATGTCGCTACGAGCGCTGACCCGGAGCGTGCAGCCAGTCTCGCGCAATATGGCGCCTGGGCAACAGAAGGTGTATTGTGTTATTGAATTTAGTCATACTCAATCAGTGATCGCAGTTCAGCGAACGTTTCATATTCGATTTCGTGCTAAACCACCATCACCAAAGAACATTCGATGTTGGTACAAACAGTTTGAAGGGACAGAGTGCCTCTGTAAAAGCAAAATACACCTTACGCTCAGTTTGGGATGAATTTGGCTATCGGCTAGATGTTGCGCATGGAGCCAATGAAGGACATACTGAACATTTATGATGGATTTTTATAAACTTCTGCCTTTTCTGAGTAATTTAGTGTTCAATTTGTTGGTGTTAAGCCCTTCTTCCTAATAAATAATTCTCTTTAAAGTTGGGTCATTCTTTTTGGGTCACCCTGTATTTGTAAAAAGAAGCACGTATAATATCTCTGGGAATAAGTGAAGAAGAACCACGCTTTTATTTTCTGGAGCCTGTGGACTCACTCACTCTCTTCTCTACTGTTTTCTAGGAAACACGTAAGTTTGTTCTGTGTGTAAAATTAATTGGATAAATATTCTAATATCTGACATATTGCTGTGTCGGTCATTTCAGTTCCACGATTTATTCGGATGCAAATAATTTTAATTATGTTTTCAGAATTTTATATCAGGCTTCGAGTAAGAGGGATTGGTGATGAACTGTTGGACGCTGAACAACCGAAAACTAATCACATTCCCTCATGTTTGCTTCCTTAAATGAAATTAAAGCGTCCGTGAGATATTTGTACCAATCATTTTTCAACAGCTTACGTAATAGTTGTCGTAAAAATTGTGGTAGTTTGGTCTGTCACCCGCTTGCTATCAAGGGCGTTAACCAATTTGCTCACTGGTCTGATATGAAGTCAAGTGAAAAGGGAGCCTTTGAGGAAAGTATCTACTAACTGAATGTTAACTACCGCTACGGCACTGAAAGATATGATACAATGAATCATATTTCTAGCCCCCATCTTCAACGAAGCTACCTTTTATACCTGTCAATTAACTACGGTTAAATGAAAAAAAAAATACATGTAAGGTAACGCCTTACACCCTCCTTCCCGTATTGGATGATGATGTTTGGTTTGCGGGGCGCTCAGCTTTGCGGTTATCAGCGCCCTTACAAATTCCAAACCTTTGCTTAGTCGAGTCTCGCAACTTTCAGGAATGATGATGAAATGATAAAGACTACATAAACACCCAATCTTCTCGATGCAGGTGAAAATCGATGACCCCGCCGGGAATCGAACCCAGGACCCCGCGCTGTGGAAGCGAGAACGCTACCGCGAGACCACGAGCTGAGGACTGCCATATTGGAGGCAGCAGGTTTTTACCTCTGTACTACATCCTTGTCATCTAGTTCTGATCTACGTTTAAAATTTAAAATATCTTGTTCATCGGGAATATGATTTAAAATTAGTTGAAAAAGTTGTACCCAACAGACTGACAGATAAGAAAGCGACCTAATAAAAAAGCGGTAAAATAATCACTCACACCTATGTGAAACAGTTCCTTCACAGTGCGTGTTCTGTTGTATTAAGATACTAGTACGTTTAAAAATACATTGCTATTAACTAAATATTTGCCACTTATAAGCTACATATTGAAGTGCAGAAATGAAAAATATCTAAGATCAAATCCCACATTCTCATAGTGAGGAAGAGCTAGCGTAAATGAAAGCTGTGGTTAGCAAATTATCAAGTTGCTTATAATACGTAAAAGAGACACTGTGTAGACTTAATAAAATTACACATATCACATGGTGAACAAGGTCAAGGCAAATGGCAACATCAATGATGTGAACCATGAACCTGGAGGAGACTGCAACCTAATAATCATTGTCATTGTTTCTATTATTTATTTTTATTATCTGTGGAAACTGTCCAATGCGGGCTACCCTGCTTGCGTACCCTAGTGCAGGATAAACCAAAGTGGTGCTATCCTCAAAAAACCGCTGGGAGAACCTTTGGTAGTGTTGGCCGGAAATCGTGAATGGAAACTTCAGTAGCAATGAAAGCTTGGAGTCGTGTCTGAAAGTGTGTTTGGATAGCGATTAATAGAAGTTATTGCAGATTCGAGACCCACCCTGGAACAAATTTGCCGTTGTGATCACATGTCCGTTACCAGCAAGGGTTTAATGTTCTTCAACGATGATGTCAATAGAGACGGAGCACAATCTCTGGTTAGGGAATGAAGCGAAAGCAAATTACTCATGCCTTTTCAATGAAGCATCCCGGAATTTAGCTGAAGCAGCTTTTAGAAATAACGGAAAATCGAAATCTGGGACGGGAATTTGAACCACCATGTCCCGAATTCGATTCCAGAGTCAGTCGGTTGTGCATTAAGCTATACGAGGCGAGACAGTAGTACAGGGTGTTCCACAACTACTGCCACACGTTTTACAGGATGTAGAGAGCGCCTTAGGAGATATCGTTTTACAAACTGCCTATTGGGTCTCGGGTTCTTCGGCCGACGTTCATCTGATGATTTTACTGAAGTTTCGCTAGCACGAGTGGCTGGCATTGTCAAAGCTTCACCCTCCATTGCTTGCTCTGCCACGCCAGGTACATATAGTCTGCGGTCTCGATCTCGGCTGCAGTTTACCACCGGCAATGGAGGGTGAAGCTTTGACAATGCCAGCCACTCGTGCTGGCGAAACGTCCGTAAAATCATCAGATGAACGTCGGCCGAAGAACTCGAGACAGAAGCCAATAGGTAGTTTGTCAACAAGTGGCCAGGAAAGCCTTAAAAATTTTGTATACCATTTTAAGGTAGCATGTATGCGCACATTTTACGGGATGAGGAAGATGCTTTTGGAGATTTCGTTTCACATTAGCATATATGTCCGAAAATCTTCATTTATGTGTTCCAATGGATCCAAAACTATTACATGTCTTTGGCTCTTGCTACTATTGATTTTTATTTAGTTTGCTAAAAAAAAAAAGACGTGATTATACGAATCGTGTTAAATGTGCAAATCATATCTGCATAGCTTTTCCTGAAACACTCGGTTAAAAGCATTCAATGTGTGATCATCCGTTTCTGACATACTTTTACCCACGTAATGAGATTTTTTCCAACTGTACAAAGAACTAACCAGCTGGCGTTGATGACATCGATGGAGCCTCCCCACTTCTCTCTTCACTCAAAATAAAAGCCTGCTTGAAAAGTAAAGAGCCTGTAGAACTTGTCAATAACCTGTCAGCATTTAGGGTCCACTGCGGCGCACCATTGACGGTATAACAGTTGTACAAATTGCTGTTAATGACCTACACTGCGACCGAGTGACAGTAACTCGACACTTGAGACGTCAGTCTCATTTCGTCAGACATAATGTTTATTTGTAAGGCTATGCTAGGGAAGAATTCTACTAGTTGTTTATTTTACAACTCGATATGTGCTGCTACTACCATGCTTCCAACTATGACAGCGATATAATATCCAGTAGCACACGTAAATTTCTTTCGCTCGCTTCTGACTTCACAAGGATGTCATACGCCAGAATGTTTCATATAGAACATCACCACTATCGCAATCAGGTCATGAAGACGAAACAGAAGGACAGTAGTTACTTAACCGTACAGCGCAATATGTTTTTAAAGGTTGTAGACACAAAATCCCACTTTTCCATTAAGCTGTTCTGAGCGTTTCACATAATGGTTCTTGTTAGAAATAATTGGTTCCCACTGCAATAGCATGTGAGCAAGCAAGTATGAATTTCGCAGTGTAGTCAAAGAATGTTCTATGGGTGTGAGCACTAACTCGTAACACTGACCAGGTGATGAGATTCGGTGTAATTTTCCGTCATTAAACTTGATGCAACAAAACCAAAGAATTTTGTTACATTCCCTAATATTGTAGTTTATGAAGGCGTAAGACCCCACGTTGGGCTCCAGTTAATGTAGTGATGGAACTTTCCGTTACGGTGTTGGGCTGCTGTCATGTAGTGATGGAATTTTAGGCAAGTTTCATAATAAATTATTAAATAATAAATTATTTATAATACAATTAACAACCTTTGAGTGCAGCACTTTTAAATTAAATAACAAGTGAAGAGTAGAATGCGATTGTTTTTTAGTGGAAAAAACTTGGACATTTTAATCCATATATGACAATGTTATTTCCTTTATTCTGGCGTTGAAAGAAAAGTGCATATTAACTGCATTATTATTGGGTGTTTCGTCTGTAGTATAAACTGTTTTTTTATTGTTTCCAGCTTGCTGAAAAGTAATACCTCTGAATGTCTTATTCGGTTCACAATATCAGCTGACGTATTGCCTGTCATGCACTTTACTCCGTCGGCTTTCCCGCTTCGCTGACGCAAGTTGCAGCACTCTGCCGCTACAGAGAGTTCCTGTGCCTTTGGTTCACTGTCATCGATCATCCTCCATACAGTTGCTACTTGGCCCCATCAGGTTTTTAGGTGTTCGCAGAACTTAAGGAACACTTCGAGGACTTCACCGTGATGGTGATGCAAGCAGAGGTGATGTTATCCAACATTGTTATAGAACTGCAAGGTTTTGTTTTGACACATTTCCTGAGACGTGACTTAATTATTTGCTATTGATGTTAATTGATTTAAATGAATCTTCTTTAATTTGTGGTTATTATTCTTAATGAGTGATCGTCCTTAATGGTGTAACATTTAATGTACGTCTGATTGTCTCCTATTTGACCTACTGACTTCAGTCAGAGACTGAAACTGTGATCCTTGCTTAAGTTTATGGGACTTTATTAACCGTTGATACTTACTGTGTATGATCTTAAAAATACCGGGTGATCAAAAAGTCAGTATAAATTTGAAAACTGAATAAATCAGGGAATAATGTAGATAGAGAGGTACAAATTGACACACATGCTTGGAATGACATGGGGTTTTATTAGAACCAAAAAATACAAACGTTCAAAAAATGTCCGACAGATGGCGCTTCATCTGATCAGAATAGCAATAATTAGCATAACAAAGTAAGACAAAGCAAAGATGATGTTCTTTACAGGAAATGCTCAGTATGTCCACCGTCATTCCTCAACAATTGCTGTAGTTGAGGAATAATGTTGTGAACAGCACTGTAAAGCTTGTCCGGAGTTATGGTGAGGCATTGGCGTCGGATGTTGTCTTTCAGCATCCCTAGAGATGTCGGTCGATCACGATACACTTGCGACTTCAGGTAACCCCAAAGCTAATAATCGCACGGACTGAGGTCTGGGGACCTGGGAGGCCAAGCGAAAGTGGCGGCTGAGAACACGATCATCACCAAACGACGCGCGCAAGAGAACCTTCACGCATCTAGCAATACTTTTTTTGGTTCTAATAAAACCCCATGTCATTCCAAGCATGTGTGTCATTTTTTACCTCTCTATCTACATTATTCCGTGGTTTATTAAGTTTTCAAATTTATACTGACTTTTTTATCACACAGTATGTTTGTTAAAAAGGAATAATTTTAGATTCCTATTGTTTATTAAGTAATTCTTATGTTGTACAGCAAATATGACGACTGCAAATATTCTATCATTGTTACGCTTGCGTGTTCTGTGGTTTCCACTGAAAGGTGTGACAATAATTGCAAAACCTAAAGTGAAGCATTGGGGCGAATTAATCTTCCCCTTATCATTACCGTTAGAGGTAACTGACTGTTTGTCGCTTCTTATTGAAACCGGTTGGGAGAATAGTTTATTGATTGACCCCGTAGAAAGAGTATATCAAAAGTATATTGAAAATTACGCATAAAAATTACTTTGTTGCGGCTCCAATAGGAGGGCTACGGAAATTCCAGTCGATGACCAACGTTCCGGGAGCAATGAGGCATTCCAACTGGAGCAGATGTTACAGGAATAGTCCGATGTGGACACTGAAATGATTTGTGAAAGACAAAAGTGAGACGAATTACCTGTATCATCAGATTTAGCTCCGCTTTTTACATTATTTGAAACAAATAATGAATATCACCTATTTTTCATGTGTTCATTAAGGTCTATTCCTACAAGAACGTATTCTGTTGCTGAAAGTAGTTGGTTGGTTGTTCGTTCTTTGGGGAAGGAGACCAGACAGCGTGGTCATCGGTCTCATCGGATTAGGGAAGGATGGGGAAGGAAGTCGGCCGTGCCCTTTCAGAGGAACCATCCCGCCATTTGCCTGGAGTGATTTAGGGAAATCACGGAAAACCTAAATCAGGATGGCGGACGCCGGATTGAGCCGTCGTCCTCCCGAATGCGAATCCAGTGTCTAACCACTGCGCCACCTCGCTCGGTGCTGAAAGTAGTGCGATGGATGTTAGAAACTGGTGCTCCAGACATCTGACGCTTTACTGATGTTCTGGTATGTTCTTCTGGTATTTCACCCAAACATAATATAGCTGAAATCATCCTCTTCCCGTCCTGGGCTCGTATGATCGAAGTTGTTTTTGCTCCTTAAAAAGAACAAAAACAAATCCTCTTCCTGTTCGCAGCTACGCTCGCGGTAGCTAGGTATTAACACGAAAAAGGTTTTCTCGGTTTCTGTCTATCGTCGCCTATTGGTATAAGGGAAGCCGCAAGACTACTCAGATATTTTATAAACGTAGGATTAGAGCTAGTTCTTTACTGCTTCCCGTCGCGCCGAATGTCTCTAGTTTCGGGGAAAGTTTTTGCGATTGATACAGCCAATAGTGAAACAATGAAAGTTGTAGTACAAAGGGAGCCTCGTTTCATTCATTCCAGCCCTGATTCCATTATGATCCGGCCGCGGCGAGAAGAAGAGCCAGGCGCAAAAGAAACAAAAGAATATAACGCGAAAGAATGGAGCACAAAATGGAGGCTCGGAAAATAAACGGTAGCGGGGGCGGTTTAGGCCCGCGGTGGACAGTAAGATAAAAGGTGAGCGACGACCGCAGGACAGGCTCGCCGGCCATTTGGGCGTCGTTGCGGAAGAGCAAAAGGCGGACTCATTAGGAGGGCCGGCGTAATTAAAGCAGATCGGAAGAGGGAGAGCCGTGTCTGATTTACGGGCCGTCCGTGGCCGGCCGGCAGCGCCCGTATTTATTTGGCTGCGCCGCGGTACACTACTACACTCTCGCAGGGACACTCCATCGGCGCGCATTTGCGGTCAAATCAATCGCGCCGGGGGATCGCAGCAGCCGTTTTATGGCGGGCCGCGTCTGCGTCT
This sequence comes from Schistocerca piceifrons, assembly GCF_021461385.2. Taxonomy (NCBI): domain Eukaryota; kingdom Metazoa; phylum Arthropoda; class Insecta; order Orthoptera; family Acrididae; genus Schistocerca; species Schistocerca piceifrons. Next base: position 695,282,433 of record NC_060141.1, read on the forward strand.
CCCCTGCAAGCTCGGCCGGCGCCAGCCTCGCGTTTGTCCCGCCGCCGGGGAACTCCGTGTTGCGGCGTTTACAGCTGCAGCGATACACACTTGTTGGCTGTCGCTCGCAGTCGAGTCGCAACGATCTGCATTCTGATGAAAGGCTGCTGATCCTAAATAGAACTGAATATCTCCCGAATTAATCATTCACTCTGCAGCAGAGTAAGAGTTATTTTGAAATTTCATGGCGGATTAAATTTGCGTGCCGGACCGTGACTCGAACTTGGCACATGAAATGTACATGAAAAAGCAATGAGACGAAGCGACCATTTGCATGCACCCTAATAACTTCAAGATGCCTTGACCACACTTTTTACTATCTCCGATATCGCCTTGCGCGTTTCGACATTCCGTCATTATCAAAGGCCGTAAAATACAACACAAAACAGCTATCACAAAAATGGCTGTGAGCACTATGCGACTTAACTTCTAAGGTCATCAGTCGCCTAGAACTTAGAACTAATTAAACCCAACTAACCTAAGGACATCACACACATCCATGCCCGAGGCAGGATTCGAACCTGCGACCGTTGCGGTCGCTCGGCTCCAGACTGTAGCGCCCAGAACCGCACGGGCACTGCGGCCGGCAACAGCTATCACAAAATATGAAAATATGTTACATTTCACCATTGATTGGAGACGTAGTAAAACACATAGATAAACATCTCGAGGTTGGAGCTCTTCGGTCCGCGTTTGCTTAAAAATAGATTTGTTTTCGCAGAGGGTTCGCCTTCAGCAAAACAATTTGTTATTTTTTTTATTCCCCAGACATGTATCGTCGAAGCTACAGTATCGTAGGTGAGCTTTATGTTATCTTCTATGAAACAGAAAAATTCTTTTTGCTACTAGTACACATAAATTTTGAGTTTTTAAACACAGTATTTATAAAGGGTGGTCCGTTGATCGTGACCGGGCCAAATATCTCACGAAATAAGCGTCAAACGAAAAAACTACAGAGAACGAAACTTGTCTAGCTTGAAGGGGGAAACCAGATGGCGCTATGTTTGGCCAGCTAGATGGCGCTGCCATAGGTCAAACGGATATCAACTGCGTTTTTTAAAGTAGGAACCCCCATTATTTATTACATATTCGTGTAGTACGTAAAGAAATATGAATGTTTTAGTCGGACCACTTTTTTCGCTTTGTGATAGATGGCGCTGTAATATTCACAAACATATGGCTCACAATTTTAGACGAACAGCTGGTAACAGGTAGGTTTTTTAAATTAAAATACAGACAGTAGGTGCGTTGGAATATTTTATTTCGGATGTTACAATGTGATATATGTACCATTGTGAACTTATCATTTCTGAGAACGCATGCTGTTACAGCATGATTACCTGTAAATACCGTAATGTTCGCACATGCATTGACAATGCGCTGACGCATGTTGTCAGGCGTTGTCGGTGGATCACGATAGGAAGTATCCTACAACCTTCTCCCCAGAAAGACGTCAGACCCGGTGAACGTGCGGGCCATGGTATGGTGCTTCAACGACCAATCCACCTGTCATAAAATATGCTGTTCAATACCTCTTCAACCGCACGCGAGCTATGTGCCGGACATCCATTATGTTGTAAGTACACCGCCATTCTGTCATGCAGTGAAACATGTTGTAGTAACATCGGTAGAGCATTACGTAGGAAATCAGCATACATTGCACCATTTAGATTGCCATCGATAAAATGGGAGCCAATTATCCTTCCTCCCATAATTCCGCACCATACATTAACCCGCCAACGTCGCTGATGTTCCACTTGTCGCAGCCATCGTGGATTTTCCGTTGCCCAATAGTGCATATTATGCCGGTTTACGTTACCGCTGTTGGTGAATGACGCTTCATCGCAAAATAGTACACGTACAAAAAATCTGTCATCGTCCCGTAATGTCTCTTGTGCCCAGTGGCAGAACTGTACACGACGTTCAAAGTCGTCGCCATGGAATTCCTGGTGCATAGAAATATGGTACGGGTGCAATCGATGTTGATGCAGCATTCGCAACACCAACGTTTTTGAGATTCCCGGTTCTCGCGCAGTTTTTCTGCTACTGATGTGGGGATTAGCCGGGACAGCAGCTAAAACACCTACTTGGGCATCATCATTTGTTGCAGGTCATGGTTGACGTTTTACATGTGGCTGAACACCTCCTGTTTCCTTGAATAACGCAACTATCCTTAAATAACGTAAGTATCCAGCGAACGGTCCAGACACTTGGATGATGCCGTCCAGGATACCGAGCGGCATACATAGCACACGCCCGTTGGGCATTTTGATCACCACAGCCATACTTCAAAACGATATCGACCTTTTCCGCAATTGGTAAACGGTCCATTTTAACACGGGTAATGTATCACGAAGCAAATACCTTCCGCACTGGCGAAATGATACGTGGTACCACGTACTTATACGTTTGTGACTATTACAGCGCCATGTATCACAAAGCAAAAAAAGTGGTCCAACTAAAACATTCATATTTCTTTACGTACTACGCGAATATGTAATTAAAAATGGGGGTTCCTATTGAAAAAAACGCAGTTGATATCCATTTGACCTATGGCAGCGATATCTAGCGGACCAACCATAGCACCATGTGGTTTCCCCCTTCAAGCTAGACGAGTTTCGTTCCTTGTAGTTTCTTCGTTTGATGTTTATTTCGTGAGATATTTGGCCCGGTCACTATCAATAGACCACCCTGTATAATTGAAAAAAAAAAAATTTATACATCTTGTTACCAACTGCTGTGATTTCCTGGATTTTATGTAATTTAATGCAGTTGTTTTGATTCACAGTATGTCATCCGCAACCTCATAAAATTTAATGTAGAAAATTTATTTTATTCGAAAACTTGCGTCTTGCCATGTTACTGTACTGAAGATTCTGTGTGTGTGTGTGTGTGTGTGTGTGTGTGTGTGTGTTTCTTGCGCACGCAATATGTTTCATTTGCTTTCTGGTTTTCCTATTATCTTCATTGTGAAATGACAGGAAAAGTTACTTATTGCAGGCCTTCACCGTGAAAATAATGGGGAAACCAGCAAAAGTAAGTGAAACATACTGCAAACACACACACACACACACACACACACACCATCTTCCACATAGTGTTAGTTAATGGCAGGCCTACCCATAACATGCACGGTTGTAAATTTTCGAATTAAATAACTATTTACACTAAGTTCTACATGACTGCAGATGAGCCGGCCGCGGTGGCCGAGTGGTTCTGGGCGCTCAGTCCAGAACCGCGCGACTGCTATGGTCGCAGGTTCGAATCCTGCCAAGGGCATGGATATATGTGATGTCCTTAGGTTAGTTAGGTTTAACTAGTTCAAAGTTCTCGGGGACTGATGGCCTCAGATGTTAAGTCCCTTAGTGCTCAGTGCCATTTGAACCATTTGACTGCAGATGACAAACTGTGAAACAAAGCAAATGCATAAATTATACAAAATCCATGAAATCCACGGCAAGTAGAAGCAAGGTATAAACACAAAATTTTGTCTGAAACTTCCTGGCAGATTTAAACTATTGGCCGAACCGAGTCTCGAACTCCGGACCTTTGCTTTTCGGGGGAAGTGTTTTACAAGTCGGCTGCTCACGCACGACCGACGAGACCTCCTCACAGCTTCAATTGTGGCGGTACCTCGTTTCCTACATTCCAAGCTTTGCAGAAGCTCTTCGGCGAACCTTGCAGAACTAGCACTCCTGGAAGGAAGGATACTGTTGAGAAATGGTTTGGCCGCAGTCTGAGGGATGTTTCCGAGACGAGATTTTCACTCTGCGTCGGAGTGTGCGCTGATATGAAACTTCCTGGCAGACGAAAACTGTGTTCCGGCCCGAGACTCGAACGTGGGACCTTCGCAGGAGAGCTTCTGTGAATTTCAGAAGGTAGGAGACGAGGTACCGGCAGAATTAAAGCTGTGAGGACGGGTTGTAAGCCAGACTTGGGTACCTCAATCGGTAGAGCGCATGCCTGCGTTAGGTAAAGGTCCCAAGTTCGAGTCTCGGTCCGGCACACAGTTTTAATCTGCCAGGAAGTTTCGTATCAGCGCACACTCCGCTGCAGAGTGAAAATCTCAGTCTGGAAAATTTTGTCTGTTTTTCAGATATGTAAATACTGTCTTTAAAAACTCAGATTTGAGTATGTACTAGCAGAAAAAAACAATTTTTCTGTTTTATAGAAGATAGCATAAAACCCATTGGTTGATGCTGTACCTTGAACGAAATATGTCTGGGGAATAAATAAGAAATTGTGTTTTGCTCAAGGCGAACCGTCTCCAAAAACAAATCTATAATGAGCAGAATATGGTTTTCAAGTTTACCAATGTTATAAAAGTCATATAAAATTGTCCGATAGATGCACTGTACCTCGCCAACGTTCTCATTCTCGAGACAAGGACAAACTGCTACCAAGGGACCAATTGGAAACATAGGGATTAAACCGCCAGGTGGCGCTGGATACGCGGTACAGGCGGCATTTGTTTGTTAATAACTACGTTTTCAACGTTACGTTTTATAACACCAGTAGATCAGTAAACAATTTATCGATATCACTTTACACCGTTTTGGAAAAAGGAATTTCTTTACAAAATAATGCATATCAGATCTTTTGAATGGTAGAATCTAATACATTGGAAGATGCTGCTGAGTGACGCTAGGTGACATGAGGCCAACTGTCCGTTAACAAACAGTTTTTGGCAGCATACAGCGTATAAATTGCTAGATGAGTAAAAGTTGTTAAATACCATTTTCTAAGAATTTACAGAGTGTAGAAACACCTGTTGAGGCATGTAGCACTTACTTATGAAGAACAGGTGAAACCCACGCATTGCCATTTCCGCCAATGGGAGCAAGTACACAAGCGCCATACAAGCAATTCAAACAATTTGAGACGGCGCAAACTTGGAACGTCATACAACAGTTCCATCACAGTATATGGCAACCATTCCAGATTGCCTAATTTAATTAAATTTCCTTAACCCCCACACATGTCAGTTTAACTAAAACTTCATCGAAAATACAATCATGCAAAAACCAATGCAGTATTACTGCTGGTGGTGCAGTGGGAGTTGCGCTACCTTACGTAGCGTGTTCCGTTTTACTTATGTTACGTTATCATCTGTTTCTAGGAATCACAGATATCTTTTGCAAAAGAGCTGTAAGTATATAACGAACCATAAGCTGTAAATTTATGTGTGACAATTCATAACAAAACTAATAAAAATTAAAAATTATACAGATATGTTTGGGGGAGGGGGGAGGGGGAATGAAGTAGGTTTAGGACTTACAAAAGATATTCCGTGGTTCTATGACCACAAAATTGTTTTCTGTAATTAATTTTGGAAATAATGAAAGTGTGGTCATGATATTTGGAAGTTATTAAAAAGGAACCAAGCATTTGGCAGTCACTGCGCTTACCGACTGAGCTATCCAGCCACTATACACCAGTCGCTCACGTAGCATCATTACACTAGTACCGATTTCATACTTTCCAAAGTACACAGAATCTCTCTTGCGGACTTAGCAGGACTAACACTACGCAAGCCAAGTTACGGTGTGTGACAGTGTCATCTATGTGCCACTCTCACCTCTCTCTTTCCTAGTTTAGTTGCGGATGACCTGCCGGAAGAAGGAATGTTGTTATACGTCCGTTTGAGTTAGAATTTTTCTAATTTTTCCTTCACATCCTTTTTACGATATATATGTAGATGGAAGCAATAAAACTAGTCGACTCTTTAGGAACTTTTAAAATTTGAAACATGGCTGCGCTTCAGCAGCGGCGCACTTAGAAAGTTGGTAGAATGCGAAAATACCAGCCAACCTGTTGCAGAATTAAAGGTTTATTAATCCATTACCACGAATTCGACAAATATAAATTTGTTTTCTCCAGAAGGAAAATGGCCCTGTTTTTTTATTATTTTCAACTTAATGTCCGTATATTTGGACGTAGCTCCGGATGCCTGGACAGGCACAAATTTTAAAATTTGAAACATTGCTGCATTTTGGAAACGTTCTTCTGAATAAAACTAATTTATATTTGTCTAACCATGGTGAAGAGTTAATAAAATTTTAATTCCGATATGTGTTGGCTGTTATTTTCCAGTCCTATGAAGTTTCTATGTGCACCGTTACTGAAGTGCAGCCATGTTTAAAATTTCAAAATTTATGCCTGCCACGGTTTGCAAGGCTGCATTGAAATACATGAATGTTAATTTAAGAATATTAAAAACAGGTCCAGTTTCCTTCCGAAGAAGAGAAATTTATATTTGTCGAAACGGTGCTAAAGGGCTAATGAAACTTTAATTCTGCAGAGGGGTGGCAGTTATTTTCTTGTTCTATAAAGATTCTTCTAGGATACGTACGCTCCCGGAATTTTAACAGTAGACTACGCCGTGGTGCACGAAGACTCTCTCGTAGCGCGTGCCACTGACTTCTTTGACGCTTGTTAGATGAACCTCGTGTTTCGATCTACTGTGTTTCCTCTATCTATCCTGTTACGAATCCCTGCAAGCTACCTCCTTTGTGGGTGGACTATAGTTTTTGAGTATTCTTTCATAATCTCAATCTGGCATCTGCTTTAGCTGCCATTACTTTTGTGTGGTAGTTCCATTTCAAATAGCTCCGTACGTATAGTCCTAGACATTTAATTAATATGACTGCTGGCAGCGATAGTTCCACAATCGTGGAATCATAAGGTAATGATGCTTTCTGCCTATTTACGTGCAGTACTTTACATTCGTTAATGTCGATGGTTAAGTGCCAATCCCTGGGCCAATTGTTGAGCCTTTGTTGTTCGTTCTGCAATTCTCTGCAGTTTTGTAGCGTTACGGCTACTCTGTATGCAACAGCACTACTTGCTAAAAGCCTCCTGAAACTTCCGACTGTATCAACTAGGTCATTAATTTACATTGCAAAAAGTAATACCCCTGCAACTTAAGTGGTCGGTAGCTTGCATCTAAAAATGGTTATCTGCTGGGCCGAAAAAAAAAAGATTGTAAATAAGTTTTGGCTTCAACGCCATTTTGAAATCAAGGAAATAAACAAATGAAAAGAGGCGTTATAACAGCCACTATGAAATCATTAATACTAACGGCAGTGGGAATGACAACATTTATCAATAAATTTAAATTTTGTAGACTTGTCTTGCAGATAAGATGAATAGTAAGATAATCAATGCTAACAGGTTCACAAATTTCCAAAAAAACAACTCAGAAAATATCTAAAAACAAATGGAGCTTTAACATAAGGCTACCACCTTGGACTTGCAAGAGATATCGCTCGATCAATTAACTAACGGGAGTGGGAATGACAACATTTATCAATAAATTTAAATTTTGTAGACTTGTCTTGCAAGATGAATAGTAAGATAATCAATGGTAACAGGTTCACAAATTTCCAAAAAACAACTCAGAAAATGTCTAAAAACAAATGGAGCTTTAACATAAGGCTACCACCCTGGACTTGCAAGAGATATCGCTCGATCAATTTAAATCTAAAACAGAGACAGAGTAACATTAAAATCAGATAACCACAAAATCGGACGCCACGAGATCTTACAGGGCCTGAGCCATCAACAACGGCAGGAAAATTACCGCAGATGTATTACATGTCGTACATCTCTGCTAATTTCCCTGCCGTTGGTGGTGGTTCGGAACTGAAACCGGTAGCAAATTAAAATAATACTATTACACACAGCATAGTGTTATGCATTTTTTAGGGTATATATACATGCTGTTTGTCATCGCCTAAGCAAGATGTTCTTACAAAGCCCTTACAAATTTAACTAAACAATTCAGGCTTACATACCTTGCCACAGTAATCTTCAATTAAAGATATTACTGCAGCAATTGGAAGGAAAACAGTGACTTTGGCTGTTGAATGAAATCGCGTAAGTCAAAAAATTATTTTCTTGTGAATGGATGAATACACTAGAGAGATTTTCACAAAACAATCAGCATTAAAACATAAAAGACTGTTTACCCAATACAAGTAGACTCAGAGTAACTGGGCCTTGAATTATTAATGTAGAATGATGACCCACACAAAATTATACACTAAATTTAACTCTCTTCGAAGAAAGGTAAGCGGCGTTATACACGAGAACCTAGCCTCACTTTCGTTCAATGTTCATGGGGTTTCACAAACGCCAAGAGCCTTTTAGGCGTTTAGCAATACGCAACAGAGGTGTTCACCATTTTCGTGGTACGTCTGTGTTTGGCTGTCAGTTAATCCTGACAGCACATCATCCACAACGAAGGCAGCAAAAATTAGAAACCCGCCGACTACGCAGATGCAAGCCCTCAAGCAAGACAGAGGAAAACCAAGATTCTTTAAACGCTGTATGTACATCGTTCCCAAAGGCGCCGATAACATAAAGAATCGGATCTCCGTCCTGGTCGAGTCACCAAAATCACTAAACCGAACATCAGACAAACATTCCGCTCATGAAGTAGGGCGTCTGTTGTCTAGCGAACTCGGCGAGAGATTCCGTGCCCACTCGCGAAACACCTCTGGAAACGCCGAGCAAAGAAGTTTAATCAGCGGCTGGAATCGATTCCGACACGTGCACGACCCAATAACACTCCACCGGGATCCGCTAGAAGTTAACTCTTGTATGTGTAGATTTCTATCCGATAAGAATGACATGCTGTGTTCCGTTTGCGAGGAACCCTTCCGTGGAGTGTGTGCTGTTTTGAATCTTCCTGTCAGATTGTAGCTGTCCCACAGCTATCGTGTGTGGGACAGGCAAAAGTCCATTCCTGTACTTTCCTTTCGCTAGCAATACTCTGACCGAATGAGCTACCCAAGCCCGACTCACGACCCGCCATAGCAACTTCTCTTTTACCAGTATCTGTCTCCAAGTTTCCGAACTTCACAGGAGATCTAGCAGGACTATTATACAGTTTTAACGTGTCAGGAAGTTACAGAACTCAATGTCTTTCGAAATCACGATATTACAGAATGCTATATTCCGTATCTCTCTTCGGTTTTTCTTCCCATACAGGTAGGCATATTGTCAAGCAGAGATTCCGGAAGCAGATGCTGGATTGTAAGATGTGCGCAAGAGCAGATATAGACTCAGATCGCTATTTAGTAGTGATGAAGAGTAGAATGAAGTTAAGAGACTAACTCACGAAAAATGAATGCGCAAAGAAATGGGGTACAGAAGTACTAAGTAACGGAGAGGCACGTCTTATAATCTCTGAGGCTTTAGACACTGCGATAAGGAATAGCTCAGCAGGCAGTACAGTTGAAGAGGAATATACATCTTTAAAGAGACCAGTCACTTAAGTTTGAAAAAAAAAAAAAAACATAGTTACAAGGAAGGGAACTGCGAAGAAATCATGAGCAACGGAAGAAATACTTCAGATTATTGTTGAAAGAAAGAAGTACAAAAATGTTCATTGTTATTCGGAAATACAGAAGTACAAGTCAATTAATAATAAAATAAACACGAAGTGCAGGGAAAATGAGGCAAAATGGCTGAATGTTATATGTACTTTCTCATATAATTTCCTTCCAAATTTCATCCCTCATCTAGGAAATATTACTAGAAGCACAAATTGGCACTATACTTACAGGCATGACCATAATACACATCAGCGCCTCATTGCTTTTGTATTTTCAGTTACATTTTTATGTAGTTTATTGTACTAATCAAAGGTTGAAGAACCTCAGTGTCACTGATGTCAGAGCAGGATGTAACTAATATACGAATAATAAATAACTGTTTACGAGGGGTAGAACCATTATACGCTTCGAAGGAAGACGGATGCAAACCATGGTCACTGGAGCCTTGCGTTCCTCACAAAGACTAGTTTAATTAATTTGATGGGCATTTAGAGTTTCGTCATAAATAACGGCTAGAGTAGCCACTCGACAGGAGAACTGATGTACTCTACCTCGGAACTCTATTGTGCCTCCCAGATAATAAAATATCTGGAAGCTCACGGCACCCTCAGGAGCTGCAAATTCCCTGCCCAACGAGTGTCGGGGGCGCAGAGTAGTTCCGTATCTATATCGACATACCGACCACATGGATCATGGCGGACGGTACCATCTACCACGACTAGATATTCCCTGTCCTCTTCTACTCGCAAAGGGAGATGAGTCTAATAACTGTCTATATTCTTCCTCATCAAGCCTTTCTTTTACGTTGCCCTCGCAATCCTAGCACTAGATTTATGCTAGTCGTAGTAGAATCTGTCAGCCATCTGTCGTAAATCCGGGCTAATTTTCTCAATAGTGTTTCGTGAAAGGAACGTCTTCTTCCTTCCATGGTTTCCATTTCACGTAGCATTTCCTTAACACTCGCATGTTGATCGAGCCTACCGGCATCAACTCCAGCTGCATGCCTCTGCATTGCTTCGATGTTTTTCCTCAGTTCCACTTGGTGGTGATTGTCCCTGCGGCGCAGGTTTTGGGTGAAGTGTGGTTCGAGTAGGGGTTTGTGCAATTTGAAATAATCTTTATTGACAATCAAATATTATATTACAAAAGATTAAACGACATCAACAGATATCCGTGACAATTAACATTAAGAAATAGACTTTACTTCGTACAAGGAAAGAAAAAAATATGAAACTGGCACAGTTCAAAATAATAATGATAAAAATTATTCTAAGCAGATGCCGTATTCTGAAACAATAATGTAATTCGGCGCTGGTGAAAGACAAGTGGGTGACCAATCTACAACATATCAAAATACCAGCCCGAGTAACTTTACAAGCGAGCACCTGAAATAACGCTGTACACTAAAAATTAACAAATGCTGCAAAAAGATATACAAGAAAAGTACACAGCTGATTTCCTTCCCTGTTCATCCTTAACCCGAACGCGTCCCACTGTTCGTGGAAAGGATCGTTCAGTCCTAATATTCCGTTTTCTAACTCAGATGACATGTGGGTAAGTCCGAATCGCTGTCTTTACGCTGTGTACTAAGTAGAGTCGACAGTCTTCACATTTACAGCTGAAATAAAATTACTATGTTCAACTATTAATCGGCGTACCGTATTGTATCAAATCTAACACTACAATTCAACTAATCTATACGAAATTCCCATTATTAATGAGACGGTTATCGTTGTAACATTTAATCTAGTAAAAGCGTAAGAAACCAAGTTTGAAATATTGTATTTACAGTTCTTTTTGTATACCCAAACGCAGAATGAAGTTCAGTTTTCTTCAGTGAATTTTAGTACACGTTTGATAGGGAGCAGACAATTCCTTATGATACGTATACTATATTCAACAGATATAATCACATCCGTTTTTACCCATAATCTCTTGTCCTTATAAAATGTACGAATTTACGTTTTACGATTTTTGTTAAATCCTGTGGAGACACTGGAACGACATTTAGATTGCAGAATATCATGGAAAATATAGCTTATTTAGAAGATCTGCAATTAGTCTGCTAATTTTACCATTACGGCGCGTCAAAATTTTCGTAAACTTCTTTACAACCTTATCTATAAATTTAGAGATACAAAGCGTCTTACATTTCATTATACGATGCAGATTACACTTTCTGCGTACTTGTGTAACATTGCTGCTTTTTTTTTTCTTTTTGGGTGCTATTAAGATAGGAATACTGAGGTTTAGCATCCATCGCATCGAGGTCATTCGCGACGAAGCACAAACTCGAAATGTTTCAAGAATAGGCAAGGAAATCTGCTGTCTGTGTCCTTTCAAAGGAATTATCCTGGTATGTACATGGAGCGATTTACGGAAATCACGGAAAAGCTAAATTTCTTTGACAGTATGAAAGGTGGAGCAGAGGTAAGGTTGAGGCTTCGTCAACAAAATCAAACACTCTACAGTGACGGTATCAACAAACTGGTTTCTCATAGGGAGAAGTAGGTTCGTCGCCAGAGTGACTAAAATAAATATGCAGACATGAAGAAGGAAAACGTAGAATGTTAATAGAATACGTTTTACACAAAAAATTCAGAGTTTTCACATTAAAAATTATTTGGAGGCGTTACTATTCAACAAACTGTCCTATACTTAATTTATATTCCATAAATTTTCCTCATAATGTAGTAAGTTTATATTTACAATCATAATAAATTTGTGACAGCTATAAATCAATAAATTGTGTTAAACAGGATACCATTCTTTTTTGATCGGTGACATCACTCCTTTCTCCAGCCAGCATTTCCATGACTTGTTCTCCAAAACAGTGTAAATTGAATTTAGTATTTGTAAAGACACCATACCGATGGAAAGAAATGTTACTCGTAGTTCATTTCACGTTTATTCCATAGAGCGAAACACTGTGCAGGTCTTAATGAATTTAATAAAAAGCTCTTGGTTGAAAACACTCAAAATCAAGAAACACTGAAATGTAAGCAACCTACAGCACTGCCCATCGGTCAAATCATCCAGGTGATGGTTTCCAAATATTCAGGTCATGCGCTATCTGTATCATCAACGTTCCAAGGCTGTGTGCAAAATGTTTAGTGATTAAGTTTTATATTGTCTTACACAACGTCCGAAATTGTGTTTAGGACGAGCACCTATGGTTAAATTTGGTACACTAACGCAAGTGGAAGCACAGAGATGAACACCTCAGATGTGCTTTATGACAGAAAGTGTTAAAGAAGTGGGTTTGGTTCGCCTGCATCACTAAATTGTTTTCTGCTACGCATTGGTTCTGATTGTAATAATGTGCGTCACATAACCTATGCGTCTCACATCCAATATTAGCTGCATCAAACCAAATCAATTGGGAATCAAAAAGCTATGAACTCTCTCGTACAACATGGATGATACTGTATCCATCCACGTTTTGTAGCCGGCCAGAGTGCCCGAGCGGTTCTACGCGCTTCATCTGGAACCGCGCGATCGCTACGGTCGCAAGTTCGAATTCTGCCTCGGACATGGATGTGTGTGATGTCTTTAGGTTAGTAATGTTTAAGTAGTTCTAAGTTCCAGGGGACTCATGACCTCAGATGTTAAATCCCATAGTGCTAAGAGCCACGTTTTGTAGCTAACTTTCTGTTATCATTTCTCTTAACAAGCTACGGGAAGTGGCAGTGCTCGTTAGTCGTTGACTACTGAAATTTCAAAGGCTAGCTAGATCCATTGTGCAGTTGATCTTCTCTGATACTACTGTAATACCATTTACAATGCGTTCCCTGCAGGTCTTTTCCGTTCAGTCGATCAGACGCTGTACTAGAATACATTTTGAGTAAACTCCAGTAAGATAGTTAAAAATAGTCCATAGCAAATTTTTTGCACAGATTATGAGTTCTTCGCTTCAGTACTTGGAAGGAAAAACAGCGTATTTAAATTTGTTTACAAATATCCTATGTATCTAGCGCCATCTTTTGCTTCACTGTCTGAAGCAGTTTACTCGACGATCCAAATTAAAACCGTGGCTTCCAAGCGCTGTAATTACGTGGACTAATTTGCTTTATGCGTCCGCAGATCAAATCTCTTGCGGTCGTAATTTTGCCACTCAAAAGCTGCACGAAATGGCGCCCTCTTTCTTTATTAGCGAGACTACGTCAATTTCCTCCATCAGAATAGCTTCTCTAATTGGATTAATTACATTTTATGGCTCAGATTTTCCGACTTCTTACTATCGTGGAGGGGGCATCACACTTATTCTTGCTGTTAGCTGTAAAGGCAATACCCAAAGACATGCGATTGCTCTGGAAAACTACTACTGCGACTCGGTACTCTTTCGTTTCACTGTGTTCCTAGGAGATGTAAAATGTACTTACTTCTGAGAAAGAACCAGAGAAAAGATTGTAAAGTGAGACATAATTAAATTTGAAAGAGATACGAGATTTACGTGCAGCTGTAATTATTGCCGAGTCATGAGCAACATCTTTCTTTCAAACCTGGGAAGTATCGTATTACTGAGGAACAATATTTGATATCCGCTTTTCGATAAAGGATTCTTTCAGACTTCTCCGAATACTATAGTCGTCCGGTATACGTGTTCATGTGGCTGCTGAGTACGTTGTAACGTCATTTACTCAGTTTTCTTGTTTTGGTAGGTTGTTCCTCACAATCAATCTCGGCAGCTGAGAGGTGTAACTTTGAAACAAAAATATAAGGGAAAAGTCATTAAAATCGAAAAATGATTAGGTTTGTCTAAAAACACAGTCTTCCATTATCAGTCTGAGAAGTTTTCACCTTTACAGAGCTAGGTGCCGATTATGGTTACTTGGGTACGCTTTTGCATGATCTTCTCCGTAAGTCTTGATAAGAGTTGGACGAGGTTACTGTTTATTATTTATCATCGTATTAGTTTAACATTTCCATCGAAAAAGCTATGACGATTTTGAAAGAGAAAATTTTTGGAGCGAAAGTGAACCAAATTCCCATTTACTGCCTACTATCTTAGGAAGATATTGCGCTAATACTTAAAAGTGAAGCACATATGCTGAATACACACAATCTGCTCAATAGTCACCGGACATCTCAATGTATTACAAAACTAACCACAAGCTGTTACGAGAAACAGACCCGCCAGGGTAAAAGGAGGCGGGAACATCGTGCTGTCAGCGGAGATACAGTAACAGCAGAATAGGTCAATCAAGAGAGCTCAATAATTTCTAACGGAAACTTCGTCATCTTCAGACCTGTCGCAAAAATGTGGCCTGTTCATTGGACAGTTGTTATTACATATATGAAGAGCACACATGCTCATGAAGTTCGAATATCTGGGGAACAAGACACGAATATTGGCGCCTTGTCTTGTGCTTGTCCGAGTGATAATTGGTGTCAGACATGCAACAGCTATGAAACTGACATGATTGGAAGTTGAAACTTTCTGCCTAATCAAATAATATCAAAATAATCGCTGTTGGTACAGCATTATTACATTAAATCGTAATGGCACTCTTGGTCTATAGCAGGAGGTGGGATTTCATTTCAGTCGAAGATCCAATGTTAGGTGGGTGAACAATCGTGAAGAACAATACTTATCATTATATATATTTTATAACTGTCAGCTTTCGCTATAGATAACTGTTACTCGATTGAATTGACTGACATACTCAAAAAATATATGGGGTTATTCGCCCAGTTCCTAACGATGTTTCCCTTTG
The DNA here is from genome assembly GCF_021461385.2 of Schistocerca piceifrons. NCBI lineage: Eukaryota > Metazoa > Arthropoda > Insecta > Orthoptera > Acrididae > Schistocerca > Schistocerca piceifrons. Next base: position 695,297,530 of record NC_060141.1, read on the forward strand.
TTCAGTTGTCACTTGGTAAAGAGGAAATCACCATTTCCTCTGCTGTCTTTGACTTCTAGGGCGACGAGCCAATTGTACACGGATGGCCGGCCGGAGTGGCCGAGCGGTTCTAGGCGCTTCAGTCTGGAACCGCGCGACCGCTACGGTCGCAGGTTCGAATCCTGCCTCGGGCATGGATGTGTATGATGTCCTTAGGTTAGTTAGGTTTAAGTAGTTCTAAGTTCTAGGGGCCTGATGACCTCAGAAGTTAAGTCCCATAGTGCTCAGAGCCATTTGAACATTGCCGGCCGAAGTGGCCGTGCGGTTAAAGGCGCTGCAGTCTGGAACCGCAAGACCGCTACGGTCGCAGGTTCGATTCCTGCCTCGGGCATGGATGTTTGTGATGTCCTTAGGTTAGTTAGGTTTAACTAGTTCTAAGTTCTAGGGGACTAATGACCTCAGCAGTCGAGTCCCATAGTGCTCAGATCCATTTGAACCATTTGAACATTTCGTAAACGGATGCTGGTACACTATTGTCACATTTTATCCGCCAGCCGCTGTTCCACGCTCCTGAGCTGAAGACAGAGTTACATTTACTTGCAAATTACAATAGTCCGGCAACAGTCCCAACAGGCGAGGCGTCCCGTGCTAGCTCAGATGTACTTTCAGCAGTAGGCAACACCTCAAACCTATATTTAAGGCGCAAGGAAACAGTCGCTCAGCCGGTGTCTTCTTTCGCTTTCTGTCCACAGTTCCGTAACCCTACCTCTGTTCTCCGAACACAGTCCGGTACGTATTGACAAGTTGGGACGTGTGAATCAGAAGCTGCAGTGGACCAGGTATCCCATGCCGACGCAACTGCAGCCCAAGGCAGCAACCTGAAACAAGTCGACCGTGATCAAGGCAGCTGTTTCCATACATCTTTAATGAAGTTTTGTTTTGTCTGTACTGTAACTCTGACGCAAGAAGTCGCTGGGTGCAATCTAAGTAGTTCTTTTCTTTTTTTCCCTCTACTCAGTCACCACAAGTAGCTGGCTATCACTGCCCAACCCCCAACCTCCCAGCTATTGTGTGTGTGTGTCAGGGGGGGGGGGGGGGGGAGTGGGGAGGGGGGCGTGTGCGTGTGCGTGTGTGCGTGTGTGTGCTAAAAGTGACAATAGCTATGCTGGGGAGGAAAGGGTTAAGTCCCCTCAGTTTACCTCGATGTTATTAGTGTCACTAGCTTTGACCACCTATAGACGTCCATCATGATGTAACTGAATTAAGCAATGAAAACTGGGGCAACGAAAGTCTCCAGATTAATGTGCCATTCATTTGATTGCATTTAAGTGTGTTCAGTTTGCTGTTTTATCCCTTGAGTTTGACAGTTCTTCCCAATTAAAATTAAATACCATTTCTTAGGTTTCACTGAAATGTTTAAAGTGCAGTTTTAAAGCATCGACTGCACGCCGACCAGCGCAGCGCCACGAAACATCAAGAAGGCGCTGACACTTACGCCAAAAGAAAGAGCAGGGAGCGCCACACCACCAGGAAGTTCAGTGCTCCCTGTCAACGATGATTTAACCAGCTGCCTATCGCTGGTCGGCCCCAGTTCAGTCGCAGTTTTCGAGAGCATCTGTACTGAGTAATAGGAAGATAATATTTAGCCTGCGTTCTAGAAATAGTAACGAAGTGTAAAGTACTTTTATGTAGGAGGTACAGGAAGAACAGCAATCAAGAACTTAAGTTTATTTTCCTTTTCAGAACTAAATTGTTCTGTTAATCTACAACTGTTATGTACGTATCATTTTGGATTTCTGGCACTGGCCACTGCAACTTCTCTTCTAATTGTTTGTGTCAGTGCTGACTCCCACAGTAGCTGACACGACATTTTTCATTCAGTATCATAAAAATAAAATAAAATATGTTACTGTAGTATAATGTATACAATGGAACATAGTTCCAAAAATATAAGTAAGGTAGGTTTCTAAAAAAAGTGGATTGGGGTAGTCTTGCAGATAACATTTAAATTAATTTTGTAAATCTGGAATTTTTTTAATCTTTTATTTGTGCATTTCAGTAATTGTTGTTGACATGTATCTGATATTTAGGAGTGAATTCTGTTTCCTGTAAGTGTGGTTCTCTATCTGATCACAAACCTTGTAGGGGGCGGTTGTAGCTTTGAGGCTTTCCTGAGACGTATGTAGCACATGAAGAAGACTCAGCAGCTGTTCAGTCCGGTGTCACATTAAGGAACAAAGCTTAATTACATAATAAACATGTTTTCAATCGCAGATTCATACTGCACGCTTAATCATGATTTCAAAAATAGTAATCATGGACTCGTTGCCTGATTAATTAGAAAGTGTGCAAGATTAAGAAGTCAGTTCGCACATTAATATCCGTTCTTCCCAGAAAACGGAAGCCATAACTTAGTAGAGGAATATTGACTGGTGGGGTGGATCATTTTTAAACTTCACCAATCAACTAAATTAGAAAAAGTACAAGATATCGAAAATCGAGAGTCCATGACGGTTAAGTTTTTTCTGCAGAAACACTGTTGTTTAGGGACGCTAGTTCCTCCCATGTTTGTTAACCTGCCGGCACAGCAGGTAAATGTAAATGCCATGTGGCGAGGGCCTCCCGTCGGGTAGACCGTTCGCCTGGTGCAAATCTTTCAAGTTGACGCCACTTCGGCGACTTGCGTGTCGATGGGGATGAAATGATGATGATGAGGACAACACAACACCTAGTCTCTGAGCGGAGAAAATCTCCGACCCAGCCGGGAATCGAACCGGGACCGTTAGGTACGACATACCGTCGCGCTGACCACTCATCTACCAGGGGCGGACGCCACAGTAGGTTAACCTGCAAGGAGGTCGGCCTGCCTCGCCTGCAAGATATAGAAGACCGTCTTCACAGCCACCCCCCCCCCCCCCCCCAGTTGGTTACAGGAACATTTTTCACTAGGAGTGGGAGCACCGCTGCGCTGCGTACAAATCAACAAAACTCCGAAGAGATAAGATCTGAACCCCATTCGGCAGCAGTTCTTAGAGGATATGACTTCGTTAGTGACAGTTCTCTGGAAGTTATTGCAATGTCATTGCACTTGAGTTGACTTCCATCACCTTGGAAGCAGCCTTCTAGAGTGTCGGTTAGCTTTAGCTAGGATTATTCGCGACAGAACGCTCATCGCTACTTCGGTCCTTTTTATTATACGAACAAGATGGATGTCCCGCAAGCAGCCGATACCACGATTTCACTAATACTGACGTGGTAAGTATTTAAACGTTACCCCTGTCTTTGCGTCCGTATCCGTAACTCCTCATGTCTAACCATTTCTCTCTAGTTTTTACCTCAAAGGTAAATTATCCAAATAGAACTCTCTAGAGACTGGACGAGTTATCGTTTGTTCCTTAAAGTTATCCATTAATCTTTCTTGTCCTACAGCAAGACAGGTATCAAGGAATCCAGAGATGTGTGTTAAGTTCCAGTTGTGTAAAAAGCTACCTTGTATTTACTCTCTTTATACGAACAATATAAACTGAAGAGCCAAAAAAACTGGTACACCTGCTTAATATCGTGTAGGGCCCATGCGAGCACGCAGAAGTGCCGCAACGCAGCTTGGCATGGATCCGAGTAATGTGCTGGAGGCAACTGACACCTTGAATCCTGCAGGGCTGTCCATAAATCCGCAAGAGTATGAAGGGGATATCTCTTCTGAACAGCACGTTGCAAGATATCCCAGATATGCTCAATGGCGTTCATGTCTGGGAAGTTTGATGGCCAGCGGAAGTATTTAAACTCAGAAGAGTGTTTCTGGAGCCACCGTGTAGCAGTTCTGGATGTGTGGGGTGTCGCATTGACCTGCTGGAACTGCCCAAGTCCGCAGGAATGCACAATGGACATGAATGGATGCAGGTGATCAGAAAGGATGCTTACATATGTGTCACCTTCCATTATCGTTTCTAGATGAATCAGTAGTCCCATATCACTCCAACTGCACACGCCCCACACCATTACAGAGCCTCCACCAGCTTCAACAGTCCCCTGCTGACATGCAGGGTCCATGGCTCCATGAGGTTGTCTTCATACCCGTACATGTCCATCCCCTCGATACAGTTTGAAACGAAACTCGTCTGACCAGGCAACATGTTTCCAGTCATCAACTGTCCAATGTCGCAGTTGACGGCCCAGGAGAGGCGTAAAGCTTTGTGTCGTGCAGTCATCGAAGGTACACTAGTGGGCCTTCGGCTCCGAAAGCCCATATCGATGATGTTTCGTTGAGTGGTTCGCACGCTGACACTTTTTGATGGTCCAGCATTGAAATCTGCAGCAATTTTCGGAAGACTTCTGCTTCTGTCACGTTGGACGATTCTTTTCAATTGTTGTTGGTTCCGTTCTTGCAGGGTCTTTTTCCGGCCGCAGCAATGTCGGAGATCTGATGTTTCACCTGATTCCTGATATTCAAGGTACAATCGTGAAATTGTTGTACAGGAAAATCCCCCTTCATCACTACCTCGGAGATTCTGTGTCCCATCGTTCGTGCACTGACTGTAACACCACATTCAAACTCACGTCTTGATAACCTGCCCTTGTAGCAGCAGTAACTGATCTAACAACTGTGCCAGACACTTGTTTTCTCATATAGACGTTACCGACCGCAGCGTCGTATTCTGCCTATTTACGTACCTCTGTATTTGAATACGCATGCCTGTACCGGTTTCCTTGGCACTTGAGTGTACTCTGACGTATTTAAAATTACTGTCATTTACTGGTCTGTAGTTTCCACACTATCCCTTTCAATGTTCATGTTTTAATGATTGCAGTGAAAACACTTCCATTAAGCGAACAAGTCTGACGTCTCCACTCTCAGCGGACAGAAGAGTGGCAGGTGAGAATTAGTTTGTTCCATCAATTTTTTGGGCGTGCAGCTGCATAAATTTCACTTCTCTTAATATTTCGGCTGTACGCCGTCCTGGCTTCTTCAGAGTGAGCCGGGGTGACTGACGCTCCAGCACTTGGTCCGTCCTTTTAAACCCGCGGAACGGACCATTTCGCATGCGGCCATATATGCACAAGGCGCCAGAGACGTTGATCGGTGGCAAATATGCATGAAATTAGATCTATGGGTGCGCGTTCGATTTAGTGCCCAGTGTCAATAAAGCACTCTACCTCTGTATTGCCACTGGCGCTCTATTGTGTACGATAACTTCGAAATTTTAGCCTGGACATCACCTTTCTCTGTCTCAGTAGTGAATGGAGCAATCGAAATTCGGTTGCCGACAAATTTAATGAACAGAGATATCAGCTTCCGTTTAGACAAATCATGGAATCCGCACTTTCTCTAATAAACTTATAAAGACGTCGCAGTGGTGCAGCTCGCGGTGGTAGATCGATATCACCGTGTGGGTCGACTGCGCAGCCATAGATCTAATTTCGTGCATATGTTACACCTCTTTGCCGCCGATCAGCGTTTCTGGTGCCTCCTTGTGTGTCTGTGGCCGCATGCGCAGTGGCACGGTGCGTGTGTTTAAAAGGACGGACCAAGTACTGGAGCGTCAGTCACCTCGTCTCACGCTGAAGATGGCTGGATGGTATACATCCGAAATATTAGAAGAAGCGAAATTTGTATGGCTGCACAACCAAAATTTTATGGAACAATTATTGCGGCGTGAAAATATGAAGAGACTTCCTTCATCTGCTGACAGGTAAACGGAGGCAGGCAGTGAAGATGATTCTTTCATTTATTCAGCATACAAATTCCTTGAGAAAAAACTTCCCAAAACTGAAATTTATTTTGTATTTTAACAAAATTCTCTCTTTTAGAAACGAAGTTGTTTCTATTGTCAGTCTGCATATTGTGTCGTCTCTTCATGTGTTATTGCTTGTTACTGTTACCTAAATAGGAAAACTCGTGTACTACTTTTCGTGTGTACTACTTTCACTGTGTCACAATCTGATCTATTTCTCTGTGGCACCTGATGCGATTCGGCTACATTCTACTAGCGTTGTTTTACTTTCGTTGATATTCTTCTCACTATTCTTTTTCAAGACACTCTCCATCCGTTTCAACTGATCATCATGACCTTTGCCATTTGTGCCAGAACTACTATGTTATCAGTAAACCTTCAGGTTTTTATTTTTCATCCCTCTACTTTAATACCTTTTACCGAATTTCTCCAAGTTTTTTCCTATTGCTTGCTTGATGTACATGTTCACTTACGCTGGCGAAGTGATTCAGCCGTGACTCAATCATTACTTAACTACTGCTTCTTGGCTCTAATTATGGACAAGTTGTAGATAATGATTCACTGGCTGTATTTTATACCTGCTACTTTCTAAGGTAAGTCATGCACTAAATTGAAAAAAGTCGTAGGATACATTCTAATATGGTGTCGAACCTACTTTTGTCCAGGAAGTGCTAGAAGCAGTGTTAGAAGGAACTCGTTAAACTTTGGTTACGCAATAAATCAGTCTAATAGAAAAGCCGTAAATTCAACTAAATACCTAGGTATTACAACTACGAACAACTTCAATTGGAAGGAACACATAGAAAATGTTGTGGGGATGGCTACCCAAAGACTACGTTTTATTGGCAGGACACTTAGAAAATATAACAGACCTACTAAGGAGACTGCCTACACTATGCTTGTCCGTCCTCTTCTAGAGTACTTCTGCGCGGTGTGGGCTCCTTACCAGATAGGACTGACAGAGTACATCGAAAAAGTTCAAAGAAAGTCAGCACGTTTTGTATTATCACGATATATGGGAGAGAGTGTCACAGAAATGATACACGATTTGGGCTGGACATAATTAAAAGAAAGTCGTTTTAAGTTGCGACGGAATCTTCTCACGTAGTTCCAATCACCAACTTTCTCCTCCGAATGCGAAAATATTTTGTTGACACCAACCTACATAGGGAGGAACGATGACCACTATAAAATAAGAGAAATCAGAGCTCGTACGGCAGGATATAGATGTTCATTCTTTCCGCTCGCTATACGAGATTCGAATAATGGAGAATTGTGAAGGTCGTTCGATGAACCCTCTGTCAGGCACTTAAATGTGATTTGCAGAGTATCCATGTAGATGTAGATATAGAAGTCGACGTGTCGAGGACTCAACAAGTCGTTGGAAGCCCCCTGCAGAAATAATGAGTAATGCTGCCTCTATAGCTGTCCCTAATTTCGTAAGTGTTTCCTGTACAAAATTTTGTGTCCTATAAATTTTTGACGGGATTTCTGTCGTGCTACCTGGGTGACCAAATCATCCGCTTGAGTTGTGCAAGTTGTTCTGACATAGCTCATTGTCATCCGAGAAAGTCCATCTTCGTTTGGGTACTTGAAGTCTATAAATGACTCCATGTAGCCGAATATAACTTTCCAGTCAAATCGATTCAGTTGGGCCAGAGGACCCAGTCTATTCTATGTGAACATAGCCCGTACCATTACGGAGCCACCGTCAGCTTGCACAGCACCTTGTTGACAAATTGGATCTATGGCTTCGTGAAGTCTCCACAATACTCAGACCCTACGACCAACTCTTACTAACAGAAATCGGGACTCATCTGACCAGGCCATGGTTTTCCAATCGTCTAGGATCCAACCGATACGGTGACGAGCACAGGAGAGGCGCTGCAGGCGATGTCGTACTGTTAGCATAGACACTCGCGTCGGTCGTCTGCTGCTGGAGCCCATTAACGCTAAAGTTCGTTGCACTGCCCTAACGGATACGTCCGCTGTAATTCCCACATTTATTTCGGCTGTTACTTTATGTGGGACCGAGCGAGGTGGCGCAGTGGTTAGACACTGGACTCGCATTCGGGAGGACGACGGTTCAATCTCGCGTCCGGCCATCCTGATTTAGGTTTTCCGTGATTTCCCTAAATCACTTCAAGCAAATGCCGGGATGGTTCCTCTGAAAGGGCACGGCCGACTTCCTTCCCTAATCCGATGAGACCGATGACCACGCTGTCTGGTCTCCTTCCCCAAACAACCAACCAACCAACCAACTTTATGTTGTATTGTTTGTCTGTTAGCATTGACAAGTCTACGCAAACGTCGCTGCTCTCGTTCGTTAAGTGAAGGTCGGCCGTCACTGCCTTATCCGGGGTGAGATGTAATGTCCGAAATTTAGTATTCTCTGCACACTTTGAATATTGAATTCCCTAACGATTTCTTGAATGGAATGTCCCAGGCGTCTTACTCCAATTACCATTCCACGTTATCTGTTAATTCTCGTTGTGTAACCATAATCACCTCGGCAACCTTTTCACGTGAGTCACCTGAGTACAAATGATAGTTCCACCAAGCACTATCCTTTTATACCTTGTGCAAGTGGTATCAGTGCCGTCCGTATATGTGCATATCGCTATCCCATGGTGTTTGTGACCTCAGCGTGTTGGTGGAATGGAATCTGATATTCTTGTGTAAATGATTCTTCCGTTTTCCAAATTATGTCTCATGAAACAGTTGGTTCGATAATATTAACAGCTTTCAGCAGCTGCTTGCAAAGGAATAAGAATTACCATATTCTTTTTGAACTCTGTGGATAGTGTAATTCTTCAGGCTTACCCGGCGATCGACAGACATCTTGGGTTGTCCGGTGTGCTGCCGGATATCAGCGTCGCACTTGCACGATATTTCGGTAGCGTAGCTCGTTACCTTCATCAGGTGCGACCTGAGACTACTCCTCGAGTGGACCTGGTCCAGTATTTATGCCTGTAGCCTTCCCCCTTCACCAGGCGCTCCCTCTGCCGTTCGGGCCCGCTCGCTGCGATCTACGCTATGCTACGCAAATCCACAGAGCTTCGTACTCCGGTGTGTTGTAGGGTGAGCGTATCACGCCGTTCCTACTTCTGCCTGGGTGTGTTGGATGTCCTCTCATCTGAACTTTCTTTTGCTTCATCTGGCTCATGTTGCGGCGTGCCTTCACTCCAGAAACAGGTCTGGCCACCTTGCGGTCGGGCGCCAGTGCTCTTGGTTTCCCAAGTTGCGTATAAGGTCGTTCTCCGACATCCGGGCGGCCGCGTAAAAACGATGCGCCGCCTGCCATTGCTGCGATCTTCTGGAGCATTGCCGTTCTCTTTCCTGCAGCGGACGGAAAAGGGAACGGCAATGCTCCAGAAGATCGCAGCGAGCGGGCGCGGACCGCAGAGGGAGAGCCTGGTGAAGGGGGAAGGCCACAGGCATAAATACTGGGCCAGGTCCACTCGAGGAGTAGTCTCAGGTTGCATCTGTGGATATTTCTCATGGATCTTGCATACCAGGTGGAATAGCTTAGTCATGGTATGTCCTACCAAAGATCTCAATGAGTCTGAGGGAGTATCATCTACCAAAAGTACTTTGTTTCGAATTTGGTCTCTCAGTGGCCTTCTTCATCTCTCATCTCATCTTGATCTATTTCCTCTTTCCTTACTAGAATGTTGTCTTGATGTTCGTCTTCTTTGTACAGCCCGTCTATATAGTACTTCCACCTTTCAGTGGTATATAGACAGTTACTTTTCCCTTGCTCAATATGGGACTGTGATAGAACAGACATTTGATACATACCACCCTCCGCCACGCACTGTACACTGGCTTGTGGAGTATATAGATGTATGTGCTACGGATTTAATGATTTCTTAATGTACTTTATTGGAAACAATTTACCTAGCATATTGCAGTTTGGATTCGAGAAAGGATGCTGAACTGAGAATGCTATTTACACATTCGCCCATCAAACAGCACAACGCTATTGGTATTTTTTGTGATCTCTCCAAAAACCTCTCCTAGAAAAGTTCAAGTTGTGGCTTTACGCACAGCTGGTTTGAACCATACTTGAGCAGCAGAATGGAAAAGCTTGTGCTGAATAATTCAGACAATGTGCGAAAGATAGAAAAATTTTGTGACTCGGATAAAATCACAAAGGGACTCCACACGGTTCAATTTTGAGTCGATTCCTATATCTCATATATGTGAATAACTTTCCACTTGACATCAACTAGCAAAGTTGGAAATTTTTACTGACGTTGTTAGTATTATTATAAGTCCCATTAGAGAGAAAGCAATCGAAGAGTTCGTAAACGATATTTTTCTAAAAATTGTTAAGTGGTTCTCTGGAAATGGACTTCCCTAAATTTTGAAAAACACATTACATTAAGTTCTGTACAACAAACAGTCTTACTAAAAATCGATATATCACATGAGAAGAAGCCAGTGAGGGGGGCAGAATGCTTCAGTTTCTTCAGTGCACATATTGGTGAACACTTGAACTGGAAGCAACATGTTACTGCTCAAACAATTAAGTTCAGCTACTTTTGCTGTTCGTACAAATGGTTCAAATGGCTCTGAGCACTAAGGAACTTAACATCTATGGTCATCAGTCGCTGTTCGTACAATTCATTATCTTGGAAACAAATGTATCAACGTCCTGACATATTTCCCACATTTCCAATCAATAATGCCGTACGAAATAATTTTCTGTGGTAACTCATCATTTAGAAATGAAGTATACATTGCACAAAAGCGAGCAGCAAGAATAATATGTGGTGTTCACCTATGGACGTCATGTCGGTACCTCTTCTAGGAGCTAATTACTTAAACTGCATCGTCAAATACATATTTGTGCTAATGAAATTCGTGACAAATAACCTATCACAATTTGAGAAGAGCAGTGATGTAGACACTTCCAGTACTAGAGAGAAAAATGACCTTTATTACTCACTGTTAAGATTGGCAGTGACTCTGAGAGTTCACTTGCAGCAACAAAAAAGTTTTGATCATTTGCCCTGAGAGGTATCGAAGCAAGTATTAAATCTAATTTAAAATCATTATTCCTGGACAACTCCTTCTTTTCCATTTTCCATTGAAGATTTTCTACTTAAAAACTGCTGGCCAGTGAAAAAAAAGAAAAAAAAGCCTTGCTTCTTAAGTGTGATTGCATGAGTAGGTAATAAAATGATATGTCCATAAATGTTAACACTACTCATGTACACATTTCCTGTAAACTACCTCATTCCAAATCATTTCAATAGAAGGATCTACTGATCTGATGAAATTAGATTTTCAGCTTTATCTTCGATAGAGCCAGAAACTAAAGTAATGAATTAAAATGTATGTCATTGCTGGGACCTGAACCCAGGTCGCTTGTTTTTTTTTCCGATACTGTTTGTTGCGTTTGGTCTGCGCGGACGTCATAAGACATCCGTTCACGTTGATCGTTGATTCCTTAACTCAGTTTTTTATTACAGTGGGCGAGCAGCCCTCTGACGGAACACGCTGAGCTACCGTGCAGGCTACATTTTTATTGTTCGTTGAATTTGTTCGTGGAGGACGTCCGATGACACCGGTTCAGGTTGTTTGTTGATCCGTTCACTCAGTTTTTTTTTATTACGGAGGGTAGCTAAACCCTCTGACCGAACACGCTGAGCTACCGTGCCGGCAGATTTCGGCACATATACTACACTACTGGCCATTAAAATCGCTACAACAAGAAGAAATGCAGATGATTAACGGATATTCATTGGACAAATATATTATACTAGAACTGACATGGGATTACATTTTCACGCAATTTGGGTGCATAAAAAAAATGGCTCTGAGCACTATGGGACTCAACGGCTGTGGTCATATGTGCCCTAGAACTTAGAACTACTTAAACGTAACTAACCTAAGGACATCACACACATCCATGCCCGAGGCAGGATTCGAACCTGCGACCGTAGCGGTCTTGCGGTTCCAGACTGTAGCGCCTTTAACCGCTCGGCCACTCCGGCCTGCTTGGTTGCAAAGATCCTGAGAAATCAGTACCCAGAACAACCACCTCTGGCCGTAATAACGGCCTTGATACGCCTGGGCATTGAGTCAAACACAGCTTGGATGGTGTGTACAGGTACAGCTGCCCATGCAGCTTCAACACGATACCACAGTTCACCAAGAGTAGTGACTGGCGAATTGTGAAGAGCCAGTCGCTTGGCCACCATTGACCAGACGATTTCAATTGGTTAGAGATCTGGAGAATGTGCTGGCTAGGGCAGCAGTGGAACATTTTCTGTATCCAGAAAGGCCAGTACAGCAGTACAGGACCTGCAACATGCGGTATGCATTATCCTGCTGAAATGTAGGGTTTCGCAGGGATCGAATGAAGGGTAAAACCACGGGTCGTAACACATCTGAAATGTAACGTCCACTTTTGAAAGTGCCGTCATTGCGAACAAGAGGTGACCGAGCCGAGTAACTAGTATGGCGATGACGAATACACGCTTCCAATGTGCGTTCATCGCGATGTAGCCAAACACTAATGCGACCATCATGATGCTGTAAACAGAACCTGGATTCATCCGAAAAAATGACGTTTTGCCATTCGTGCACCGAGGTTCGTCGTTGAGTGCACCATCGCTGGCGCTCCTGTCTGTGATGCAGCATCAAGGGTAACCGCAGCCATGGTCTGCGAGCTGATAGTCCATGCTGCTCCAAACGTCGATCGAACTGTTCGGGCAGATGGTTGTTGTCTTGCAAACGTCCCCATCTGTTGACTCAGGGATCCAGACGTCGCTGCACGATCCGTTACAGCCATACGGATAAGATACCTGTCATCTCGACTGCTAGTGATACGAGGCCGTTGGGATCCAGCACGGCGTTCCGTATCACCCTCCTGAACCCACCGATTCCATATTCTGCTAACGGTCATTGGATCTCGACCAACGCGAGCAGCAATGTCACGATACGATAGACCGCAATCGCGATAGGCTACAATCCGACCTTTATCAAAGTCGGAAACGTGATGGTACGCATTTCTCCTCCTTACACGAGGCATCACAACAAGTTTCACCAGGCAACACCGGTCAACCGCTGTTTGTGTATGAGAAATCGGTTGGAAACTTTCCTCATGTCAGCACGTTGTAGGTGTCGCCACCGGCGCCAACCATGTGCGAATGCTCTGAAAAGCTAATCATTTGCATATCACAGCATCTTCTTTCTGTCGGTTAAATTTCACCTCTGTAGCACGTCATCTTCGTGGTTTAATGGCCAGTAGTGTAGATCCTCCTGGAGACATGAGAGATTCAGCTTTATCTTCGATAAGGCCAGAAGCGAAAGAAATGAATTAAAAGTTATGCCATTGCTGGGGCTTGAACGCAGGTGCTTGCTTACAAGGCAGATGTGCTAACTACCAGATCACTGCAGATTCGAGGCTAATACAGCTGAATGGACTACCCGTATACAATGCCTTCTATAACACAAACATCAATTCACATCTTCTGGCTGTACTGACGATTTCGGAAGGGGAAGTGAGTTCGGGAAGGCCTTCGATTGCTGTAGTTGCCCTGAGGTGATAGCCACAATCCGACGTGGTGTGGTGGTTAGCACATTTGCCTACTAAGCAGGAGGTTTCGGCTCGGATACTACGTGTGGCAAAAATTTTTGATTCGTTATTTTAGCTTCTATCCTTTCCGTTAATAAAAGAATCGTTTAGATGTTGTTGTTGTTGTTACTGTGGTCTTCAGTCGTGAGATTGGTTTGATGGAGCTCTCCATGCTACTTTATCCTGTGCAAGCTTCTTCGTCTCCCAGTACCTACTGCAGCCTATATCCTTCTGAATGTGCTTAGTATATTCATCTCTTGGTTTCCATCTACGATTGTTACCCTCCACGAAGCGCTTTAATACTAAATTGGCGATCCCTGGATGCCTCAGAACATGTCCTACCAACCGATCCCTTCTTCTAGTCTAGTTGTGCCAAAAACGTCTCTTCTCCCCAATCCAATTCAATACCTCCTCATTAGTTATGTGATCTACCCATCTAATCTTCAGCATTCCTCTGTAGCATCACATTTCAAAAGCTTCTATTCTCTTCTTGTCCAAACTATTTATCGTCCATGTTTCACTCCACACAAATACTTTCAGAAACGACTTCTTGACACTTAAATCTATACTCGATGTTAACAAATTTCTCTTCTTAAGAAACGCTTTCCTTGCCATTGCCAGTCTACATTTTATATCTTCTCTACTAAGACTATCATCAGTTATTTTGCTCCCCAAATAGCAAAACTCCTTTACTACTTTAAGTGACTCATTTCCTAATCTAATTCCCTCAGCATCACCCGACTTAATTCAACTACATTCCATTATCCTCGTTTTGCTTTTGTTGATGTTCATCTTATATCCTCCTTTCAAGACACTGTCCATTCCGTTCAACTGCTCTTTCAAGTCCTTTGCTGTCTCTGACAGAATTAAAATGTCAGCTCTGATACTAGCTGCGGCAAAGATTTTAATTCGTTACTTTACCTTCTGTCCTTGCGTTTAGATTATCTATGGAATGTATAACTAATTAACTAAAATTAAATAGGTTCTGAAGCCGAATTCTCTGGGATTCTGAGTATTTTTTGCATTCGCTCTGTCATGACTTCTCCTTCGTCTTTGTGAGAATAAGGCTGTAGGAAGTAGTGGTCAGCTGTGAACTGCGTGACGAACGAACGGTTGGTGGCGGCGGGGAGCGTGGCGGGAGTCGGGTGGAGCAGCGGCAGAGGGTCAGAGAAGTAATGAAGGGCGCGCCTCGGCACGCCGGCCGCTCTTAATATTGGGGGTCCGGCCTCTAATGAGAGCGCCAGCAACACGTGGCTGAGCCCGGGCCGGACGTCTATTGGCCGCCGCTGTTAGGGGAACCGGCAATCGATACGGACCGACGAGGGGACCATCTTCTGGGCAGACTCTGGAGGCACTCACGACCGCGGCACACTCTGCGACAGGCCAGCGTCTTCACGTCAACCAGAGACACGCTCTGACGTTGTCCGGAAGCAAACACTCTAGGACCATAACAAAGTCACATTCACGGGGGGCAAAACACACGGCTCAAAAGAATTTTGGGAACACGTTTTTGGCATCTGCCGTACTCCAGCGAGCAGTAACTGAGGACTGAGTATGTTACCGAAATACACGTATATCTTTCACAAATTAGACTGCGCTGACAAAACTCATAGGTTAGCATACGATGCTGATGATGACGATGAAGTACCACACTCGAAAGTGCGTAGGGGAATGATGCGGGAGATTCGCACCGCCGTACTAGGCAAGGTCCTAGTGGAGGTGGTTTGCCATTGCCTTCCTCCGACCGTAATGGGGATGAATGATGATGATGAAGACGACACAGCAACACCCAGCCATCTCGAGGCAGATGAAAATCCCTGACCCCACCGTGAATCTGACCCGGGACCCACCGATCAGGAAGCCAGGACGCTACCGCGAGACCACGAGGTATAAAAGGCACTACATTGGCGGAGATGCCATTTGACTCGGGTGAGTAGGTGAAAAGGTCGCTGACATGATGGTGGCCGCACGACGGGAATTATGGCACTTTGGATGCGGAATGGTAGTTGGAGATAGACGCCTGGGACATTCCATTTTGGAAATCGTTAGCGAATCCAATATCGGGAGATCAATAGTGTCAGGAGTGTGCCGAGAATACAAAATTTCAGGCATTAGCTCTCACCACAAACAACTCAGTGGCCGACGGCCTACACTTAACGACCGAGAGCAGAGGCATTAGCGTAGAGTTGTCAGTGCTAACAGACAAGCAACACTGAGTGAAAGAACTGCATAAATCAATTTACGACGTACGATGGACGTATGAGTTAGGACAGTGTGGTGAAATTTGGCATTAATGGGTTATGGCAGCAGACGACTTCCGTGAGTGCCTTTGCTAACCGCTTTAGATCGCCTCTTCTGGGCTCGTAACCATGGCGGCTGGACCCTACACGTCTGGAAAACCGTGGCCTGGTCAGATGAGTCCCGATTCCAGCTGGTAGGGGGAGGGTGTGGTTCAAGTGTGACGCAGACGACACGAAGCCATGTAACTGTCACCAAGGCACTGTTTAAGCTGGCGGTGGCTACATAATGCTGTGGGATGTACCTACACAAAACAGAGTTTCAACTGTACCTATCATTGGCTACGAATGATTCTGGGTGGCTACTTGTAGACCAATTGCAGCCTTCCATGGACTTCATCACCACGTCACTGGCGGACAACTGACTACCTGAGCCCACACCTTACTGTTACTCGCTCCTGTGAACGGAAACACGTTATGTAGGTCTTGGTGCCTCTCGCGTGCATCTAGAAAAGATAGCCTGAAGATGCCTAAATAAGCCGAAACGCGTCGTTGAAAAATTAAAAAAAAATAAAATTTCAACCAAGACTGTTTTTAACCAATACTGTTCGTGATCGGTTTGAAGAACATTCTGGACAATTCGTGCTAATGATTTGGCCACCCAGATCGCCTGACACGAATCCCGTCGATCATTTATGAGACACAGCCGAGAGGTCATTTCGTGCACAAAATCCTGCAGCGGCGACACTTTCGCAGTTATGGACGGCTATAGAGGCAACAGTGTTTCTGCAGACTTGCTGAGTCCATGCCGCGTCAAGATGCTGCACTACGCCTGGCAGAAGGACTTCCGACCTGATGTTAGGAAGCATCCCATCAGTTTGTCATCTCACTGCAAGTACACAACAAATACCAACACATCCTGGATCGGTTACACAAAAAGAAATGAAATGTTTGACTGGCATGGAAAACAAAGTGGAAACAATCATTGAAACCGTAATCCTGTGTGCCTTTCGTTGGAGTTTGGGAGTTTCAATAAGGTGTATGCCACCGTTTCTAGACATTTAAAATACTTATAATATTTTTTGGAAGATCGAAACTGGTAATCTTAAAAATAGAAACTAACAAATTAAATGCGGTCAAGACTGTGTTTCTTAAATAAATCTTAAAATACTAATCAATCTAGATCGCAAGGATTTATTAAAAACCGGTCGCTGTGGCCGAGCGGTTCTAGGCGCTTCAGTCCGGATCCGCTCTGCTGCTACGGTCGCAGGTTCGAATCCTGCCTCCGTCATGGATGTGGGTGATGTCCTTAGGTTAGGTAGGTGTAAGTAGTTCTAATTCTAGGGTACTGATGACCTCAGATCTTAAGTCCCATAGTGCTTAGAGCTATTTGAACCATTTTGGCTTATTAAAAACTAACAATCACAGGTTTTTAGTTTTTAATAAATCCTTGCGATCTAAACTGGTAAGTGATGTAATTATCTACCAGGTCGCTGTTAATATACAACAATGTTTTCAAAAGTAACGTTTGGACTCGTCATTGACGACGTTGTTAGTTGACGTGGGAACGGCAGTGCTGAAGACGAGCTGCAGTATGTTATCGTGTCAAGCGAGGTACTCGAACTGGATGTCTGGATCACATGTTGGTTTCTCGGAACCTGTTCAATACAGTCTGAACGGAGACGGCGGCTCCCGTGACCCTTCTGTGATAGTTTTGCAGTTCTCTGACTGTATCCGCACGCCACTTAAATGTAGAGATGGTCAGATGTTGGTCTTGAAATGTGATTGTCTTATTCGCTTTGTGTACTAACGTGCCTCTGTAGCGTGTCCACAACTTGTGGGTTGCAGGTGGGAAGGCGTTGATATATGCAGCAATAAGACCAAAAGTCCATCCTTTTTGGGTCGAACTGACTTCCCTTGCATTTTAAGCGGCATTAAGATGTCGCATTGCATTTACTTGGTTGAATGAAACGTTCACATACGACAAAACCGCCATCTGTGTACCTCACTAGAAATCAACGGGGCGCCTGTACTCACTTCCTTCTCAGTTATCACCTGAAAATTTGTTGCCAATAGATGGCGAACGATTTTAATTGTTGGTTCAGATGGCTCTAAGCGCTATTGGACTTAACATCTGAGGTCATCAGACTTAGCACTACTTAAATCTAACTAACCTAAGGACATCACACACATCCATGCCCGAGGCAGGATTCGAACCTGCGACCGTAGCAGCATTGCGCTTCCGGACTGAAGCGCCTACAATCGCTCGGCCACAGCGACCGGCTTTAATTGTTGCCTCCATTGAAAGCGAATGTCTCAATCCATACAATAATACCACAGTTACTGCCTGTATCAAAATATATTTAACATCCTGGACCGTGATACACTTGTTCACCTGATTCTTCTGAACAGTGTAAAATTCACTCTGAAAAATAATTCATGTATCTTACGACAGGCGAACTATGATGAGGTACTTGCGGGAGTAAAGCTATGACGCTGGGTTGGGACCGCATTCTGAGTCGTGTTTCGTTATCTCAGTCAGCGGAGTACTTGTGGAAGAGAGCCAATGGTTCCAAGTTCAAGTCCTCGTCTGGCACTCAGTTTAAATCTCCCACGAACTTTCACCCTCACTTGCATCTTCTTCACCGTAGGCAGATCAAGGAAGATAGGTTACCTTTCTTAAGGTGCATGAAATATTTCTAATGTAAGTTTTATTTCCCCTGCCCTGTAAGGGAGATTGTTTACTGTACAAAGGATACTGTACCTTGGGACACATGATATTTTGATGTTTTTAGTCAGAACTTCATTCTTGTGACAATTTTCTACAGTTTTTGTTGTTTTTCTTAGACATGAAGTTGTGTTTTGTATGTTGTTGTTATTGTTGTTGTGGTCTTCAGTCCTGAGACTGGTTTGATGCAGCTCTCCATGCTACTCTATCCTGTGCAAGCTTTTTCATCTCCCAGTACCTACTGCAACCTACATCCTTCTGAATCTGCTTAGTGTATTCATCTCTTGGTCTCCCTCTACGATTTTTACCCTCCACGCTGCCCTCCAATACTAAATTGGTGATCCCTTGATGCCTCAGAACATGTCCTACCAACCGATCCCTTCTTCTGGTCAAGTTGTGCCACAAACTTCTCTTCTCCCCAATCCTATTCAATACTTCCTCATTAGTTATGTGATCTACCCATCTAATCTTCAGCATTCTTCTGTAGCACCACATTTCGAAAGCTTCTATTCTCTTCTTGTCCAAACTATTTATCGTCCATGTTTCACTTCCATACATGGCTACACTCCATACGAATACTTTCAAAATGACTTCCTGACACTTAAATCAATACTGGATGTTAACAAATTTCTCTTCTTCAGAAACGCTTTCCTTGCCATTGCCAGCCTACATTTTATATCCTCTCTACTTCGACCATCATCAGTTATTTTGCTCCCCAAATAGCAAAACTCCTTTACTACTTTAAGTGACTCATTTCCTAATCTAATTCCCTCAGCATCACCCGACTTAATTAGACTACATTCCATTATCCTTGTTTTGCTTTTGTTGATGTTCATCTTATATCCTCCTTTCAAGACACTGTCCATTCCATTCAACTGCTCTTCCAAGTCCTTTGCTGTCTCTGACAGAATTACAATGTCATCGGCGAACCTCAAAGTTTTTATTTCTTCTCCATGAATTTTAATACCTACTCCTAATTTTTCTTTTGTTTCCTTTACTGCTTGCTCAATATACAGATTGAACAACATCGGGGAGAGGCTACAACCCTGTCTTACTCCCTTCCCAACCACTGCTTCCCTTTCATGTCCCTCGACTCTTATAACTGCCATCTGGTTTCTGTACAAATTGTAAATAGCCTTTCGCTCCCTGTATTTACCCCTGCCACCTTTAGAATTTGAAAGAGAGTGTTCCAGTCAACATTGTCAAAAGCTTTCTCTAAGTCTACAAATGCTAGAAACGTAGGTTTGCCTTTCCTTAATCTTTCTTCTAAGATAAGTCGTAAGGTCAGTATTGCCTCACGTGTTCCAGTGTTTCTACGGAATCCAAACTGATCTTCCCCGAGGTTGGCTTCTACCAGTTTTTCCATTCGTCTGTAAAGAATTCGTGTTAGTATTTTGCAGCTGTGACTTATTAAGCTGATAGTTCGGTAATTTTCACATCTGTCAACACTTGCTTTCTTTGGGATTGGGATTATTATATTCTTCTTTAAGTCTGAGGGTATTTCGCCTGTCTCATACATCTTCCTCACCAGGTGTTTTGTATAGCAATTCTAAATATTTCGCTTTCTACATATTTGATTGCTGTATAACATATTAAAGCTATTTTGAATATACTATTAATTGTTCAGTTACAGAATTTTATGGTGAATATATCTGATGAAAGGAGAAAATACACAAATTCAGTAAATGAAGCAGGCTTAAGAAAATACAAACGTCTAACGTATGAGACTGACACGAATTGCAGAACGGCTGAGCAGGACTGACTAGAGGACGAATATAAGGATTTAGAACCAAGTTTCACTAAGGGAAAGATATGTGCTACCTACAGGAAACTTAAAGTGGCCTTTGGAGAAAAGAGTAGCAGCTGTGTGAATGTTAAGAGCTCAGATGGAAAACCAGTCCTAAGCAGAGGAGGTAAAGCTGTAAGATGGAAGGGGTGTATGGAGTGTTATACAAGGGACATGAAGGTGATGTTATCAAAATGGAAGAGAACGTAGATGATGAAGATGATATGGAAGATACGTTAATGTGAGAAGAATCTAATACAGCACGAAAAGACCTAATTATAAACAAGGCCTCTGGGCTGAAATCTGATATGAAACATTTTACACTAACTTCAGAATCAATGAACTTCTCAACTGTTCTACATTTCTCACTTACTGTCGCAATTAAAAACACTTCGATTGTTACGCTGGAAAAATTCTGACATCGTTTGACAGAATAGATTCCAAAATTTAAATTGTCTTTATCAGGATTACAAAAAACACAAAATAGTACGAATCGGATAACTTAATCAACTTACACATTAAATCTGATTGAAAATACTTGGTTCCTACAGTGAAGGGTTAGTACTGTAGAATTCAGCTAAATCCATATGTCGCGTTGCTGCATACTTAAAACTAAATATACAAAATTTCATTACCTTACAAATTTGTTCCAGTTGCTTTCCCTTTGAGTTACAGTATAAATTCATTACTCTTCAATAATTGGCATGGGCAGTGGCCAATATTTGGTAAGGACCAGTATCGCTTCAATTCTTGATAATCTTGTAGCCTCACGAACTAATAATACACACTTTTATAGAAATAACTACGACATAACATTTACTGGCTCTGTGTGAGCACAAACAATATCATTCATCACTTCATTATGCTGCGTCCATAGACCAACAACTCAATTCTCACAGCTAGCCACTAGCTTTAAGTCTTACATCCTACCTTTAACAGAGTGCAACGGCAACTCCTACTGTGCTTCGCGCACCCCTTCTTGCAATCGGTTCTCTCTCTCGGGCAACATATTTGGTTCGGTGGTGTAAAAGATACAATCTCTTCTAAATATGAGAACCGTTTAAGGTGATTTTTTATGAATTATATGACAAAATCGAGATCCACTTCCAAATGGACCCCTAACAACGGAATCCACAGCTGTTATATATTATACGTACATTGCAAGTGGAGTGAAAGGAATTACTGCTGTCAGCTGCATAGGGACATTATACCGAATCAGAAGTAGGGAGCACATCGTGCTCATGTGGGAGTGATCTAGATGCTCGTAAAACAATAAACTGGTAGCCAAGATCCCAGGAATTCTTTTTATTCCATGATTACCGATTTCGGCGAAACGACAGCCGCCGTCATCGGATCTTAGGACACATACAGGTTACAACATCAAGGCAAACAATGGTGATATTAATAGTTGCCTATAACACGCAGGCCTTACAAAATTGTCGTATGTAGCACATAGCCGTCCAAGAGAGATGACATTATAAATGTTAAGTGTCTCTATCACATACAAGCGCAAGCTAGGTACTCCCAAAAAGGCCTGCGTGTTATAGGCAACTATTAATATCACCATTGTTTGCTTTGATGTTGTAACCTGCATGTGTCCTAAGATCCTATGATGGCGGCTTTAGTTTCGCCGAAACATGTAATCATGGAATAAAAAGAATTCCTGCCATCTTGGCTGCCAGTTTATTGTTTTACAAGAATCGGAAGTGACGAGTGAAAATGCGTGCCAGACTTAGTTTAGAACCGGGGATCTCCTGCTTACTCCGCGGTTGCATTAGCCACTGCCCCATTCGGGACACAATGTTATCGCAACTGCGCGGACTAACTTGGTACGCCCCCCGGCCGACCCACACTCCCACAGAGCGTCAACTATCCGCATTCCCTACCCGCAATCCATGCTCGCTACTCTGAGATTCCCGCAGAGGTCGGACGTTCTTGTGCATCCGTACTGAAGACATTGGGTCCATTGCACATCTAGATGAGTAAATTGTTCGCTTGCCTAGTCAGCAGGGGTACGGGGTTAGAATCCTGGTCTGGCACACATTTTCACTCGTCGCCGCTGATTCTGCATAATGTCCCGGTACAGCTGAAATCAGTAATCCCTTCCCTTTCCTTTCCTCTCCTTTCCTTTCCTTTCCCCACCCTCCACATTCAATTTACACATAATGTATGACAGCTGCGAATTTCGCAAGGTGTCTGTTCTTCCGGACAAGTCTGAAAAAACAGATCTGATGCATTTACATACTTGATGAACACCAACAAATTGTACATAAAATTTATAATGAAAACATGATTAGAACTACGATAATGACGTGGACAGAAGCAGTTAATCAAAATTGATAACAGAACTGGTATTCAAACCTGGGTCACCTGCTTATTAGGCAGAGTGTAACCTCCCCACAAAAATAATAAATTAAAATATGAACCAAGTGTAACCTCCCACGGAAATAATAATTAAATGAATTTTAAATATTGTAACCTCTGAACAAAATTGGCTCCCATTTATGATCTCTGTGCAGAAATGCATTCACATTTGATGTACTCACAAAATTCAATTCCCTAAACCCCGAAATAATAAAAAAGGAAAATTCAGTAACGTGGTAAATTTTAGGATGACAGCAGCGCTGCGCTACGGCCCTGTACTCTGAATTAAAAAAAAAAACAAAAATTCTTACCTCAATAAAAACTGCAAATATATCTGCTCTTACCTAAAAAATTTTCGGCACAGCTCCGTGCAATGCTGGCCTATGCTTTGTGATTCGTGAAAGGAATGATCATGCATTGGATATATTCTTTAAATTGAAATGAATGCTTTTTTTAAAAAAAAATTATTGTAAGCTATAAAAATTATTATTGGGGCATTTTTTAAAATAAATTGAATGACAGTTAACATACATTACTAGATATGCGCAAGGCTGCTTCTTTACCTTCTACAATAATACTCATCCTCCAGAGTCCCGAGCAGAGCAGACTACCGCCGACTACTGCCGACTACTACTGAAGACTACTGAAGACTAACACAGACTAATGCCGACTAGCGACAAGCAACAACTAACTACATACTGCTCTCTGGTCAGAGACTCTCCTATGCCTTGCCTATTGCAGGCAGCGCATATAGCGCATACCTCTTACAAGAGGCGCTAGCCATTAGCCAACATTGGCACTGCCGCTACGACACTTGCACGGATTTCCCTAGAAGTGTCCCTTCCCGACGAAAACTCCAATTTCTGCCTCAGTCCATTCGTGTTCACTTTCTAAACTCGCATACTTGCCAAGTCTCTTTGATACTGGAACAGCATCTTAACAGTGAGCGAAAATGGGTTGATCTTGCCCGTACCTCAGGCGTACGTATTATATTAATCATATACACTTGACGTTCCTGAGACATATTGATTCTCATCTTTATCCTCGATAATGATTCAGACTAAAGCAGTGAATTAAAACTTGTACCAGCACCGGGACTCGAATGGGAGACGTAATGGGGTAGTCTGTGGAGCTGTCATACGTAGAATGCCAATATGACGCAACGGATAGCGCATCTGCCTAATAAACAAAAGATGGGTATTCGCCTCCTGGCACTGATAAAAAAATTAAATCTGTGCTTTAGCCTACAACATTATTGTAGATAAAGTGAATGGGCATCAACTCTGTGTGATTTTGATTTATAAATAGCGTAATGCAGAAATATATTAAGTATGCTCAGTAGGAACAATGATCATTGATTACATTGCTAAAGCAATGCTAAATGCTCAAGTGGAGAGAAAAACACAACTATATAACATTCAATTATGTTTGATCACAAAGGCAACAGACGTTCCCCTTTTCAACTGAATTTATTTGTGTGTGCCATACATATTTCGCCTTTCCATGGTAGGCGTCTTCAGTAGTCAATAACACAAAGAAAACTCAATTACACATATTTTGATGTGAAATCTGTAGTGACGAATTGGCAGCTCATTTTAAATTTAGCTACTTCTACTTATAACTATGAGGGTGTATTGTTTCCTTGCATTCATTTCATGTCCAATTCATGCATCCATTTATTGTTCTATATATGCTAAATGCACATGGTAGAAGTTTCTTCCAGAAACACTTCTTTGCACATAACCTACACTATGAGATGAAAAGTATACGGACACCCCCAAAAACGTACTTTTTTATATTAAGTGTATTGTGCTGCCACCTACTGCCAGGTACTCCATATAAGCGACCTCAGTAGTCATTAGACATCGTGAGAGACCAGAATGGGGCGCTCCACGGAACTCACGGACGTCGAATCTCATCAGGTGATTGGGTGTCACTTGTGTCATATGTCTGTACGCGAGATCTCAGCACTCCTAAACATCCCTAGGTCCACTGTTTCGGATGGGATAGTGAAGTGGGAACGTGAAGGGACGCATACAGCACAAAAGCGTACAGGCCGACCTCGTCTGTTGACTGACACAGACCGCCGACAGTTGAACAGGGTCGTAATATGTAATAGGCAGACATCTATCGAGAACATCACATAGGAATTCCAGACTGCATTAGGATCCACTGCAAGTACTATGACATAAGGTAGGTGATAAAACTGGCATTTCATGCTCTGGCGGCTGCTCATAAACCGGTAAATGTCAAAGGGCTTCTCTCTTGGTGTAAGGAGCGTAAACAGTGGAAAAATGTTGTGTGGAGTAACGAATCACCGTACACAATGTGGCGATCTAATGACTGGGTATGGGTATGGAATATGCCGGAGAAAGTCATCTGTGACGTGTGTAGTCCCAACAGTAAAATTCGGACCAAATGGTGTTATGGTGTAATCGTGTTTTTCATGGAGCGGGCTTGCAACCTTGTTGTTTTGCGTGGCACTATCACAGCACAGGCCTACATTGATGTTTTAAGCACCTTCTTGGTTCCCACTGTTGAAGAACAATTCGGGGATGGCGACTGCATATTTCAACACGATCGAGCACCTGTTCGTAATGAAAGGCCTGTGACGGAGTGGTTACACGACAATAACATCCCTGTAATGGACTGGCCTGCACAGAGTCCTGACCTGAATCCTGTAGAGCACCTTTGGGATGCTTTGGAACGCCGACTTCGTGTTAGGCCTCACAGACCGACATTGATACCTCTCCTCAGAGCAGCACTCCGTGAAGAATGGGCTGCCATTCCCCAAGAAACCTTCCAGCACCTGAGTGGACGTATGCCTGCGAAAGTGGAAACTGTCATCAAGACTAAGGGTGGACAAACACCATATTGAATTTCAGCACTAACGATGTAGGGCGCCACAAACGTGTAAGCCATTTTCAGCCAGGTGTGCGGATACTTTTTATCATATAGTGTATACTGCACTACATGACACGCTGCACGCTGCTGCTCTGAAGAGCTGACTGAGGGATCACGGAAGCTGTAGAAGTGGAGAGTGGAGTAGAGTATTGGCGTGGGTGTGGAGGAAGGGTGTGTGGTTTAGTGGTGTGTGTGTGCGTGTTTTAGTATTATTTTCTGTTCTTATGGTAAAGTGTGAATTAATTTGAATGTTGGTCTCCTGTTGTTGCTCTTTTGCTCACTGACAATATTTTCGTTTATATTCACGGCCTGCTGTATGAAATATTCTTCCTGTAGAGCGAGCATTCCCCTTATTTTGTTGCTATGGCATAAGACTGCCGTGTGTGTTTCGAATCTCCTGCTATTTGCCAGTGTGATTATCCTTTCTTAGACTTTCTGCACATACAGGGTGGATACACTCTTCATTGCCCTTACACACGGTTGAGTCATATGAATGTGACCACAACCGCCGACCGCGGTGGCCGAGCGGTACTAGGCGCTTCAGTCTGGAACCGCGCGACCGCTACAGTCGCAGGTTCGAAACCCGCCCCGGGCATGGATGTGTGTGATGTCCTTAGGTTAGTTAGGTTCAAGTAGTTCTAAGTTCTAGGGGACTGATGACCTCAGCTGTTATGGCCCACAGTGCTCAGAGCCATTTGAACCATTTTAAACACTTTTCCGTCATTCTTCTTCGCGTTAGGGTTTTTAAGAAATTTGCTTAAGTTTTCGTAATTTTTTTACTAAATTCGCTGATGAGCCAAAACATTATGACCACTGTCCAACGTGACGATGGATGCCGCCTGGTGGCCTTACGGGCACGAGACGCGGTAGCAAATGTATGTAAGCGCAGCAGACACGGACGGGGGATCACCCGAGCGAAAAAATAGGATGCAAATGGAGAACTCTAATGAGATAAGCGACTTTCACTAAGCGCAGAATATTATTACGCAGAGTCTGTGAAGCGTCATCACGAAAATGGCGTTTACGTGCTACCCTCGTGAGGATCTACGGACAGGGGTATAAGGAACAGTGAAACTACCACTAGGTGCTAAATAGTTGGACATCAACGACCCTTCGCAGAACATGGGGTACGGAGGCTTGTATGCTCTGAAAGTAGGACATACGATTATCTCTGCCGAAAGACCGCAGTGCTGGTGCACGCACAAGTGACTTAGAACACACCGTTCGTAGCACGTTGTTGAAACAAGGAGCTACGCAGCAGACTACCCACACGTGTTCACATTTGACCCAACGCCACCCCCAATTACGATTACAGTGGGCACAGACCATCGGGATGCGATCGTCAACCAATGGACACACGTCGGCTTTCCGGCTGATCACATTTCTGCTGCAGTGGATCGATGGTCGTTTCCACAAACGCCGTCATCCAGGTGATCAGCGGCTCGAAACGTGCAGCGTGCCACGGATTCCGGCTGGTGGGAGCAGCATTGTGCTAACGGAGACATTCTCCTGCGGTTGCATGGGACCTGTGGTAGTAATGGAAGACACACTGCCAGCTGCGAACCAGCTGCATCCCTTCATGAATGATGTATTCCCCGACGGTGCTGTCACCTTTCAGCAGTGTAATTGTCCATGTCTCGGAGCCAGACCCGTGCTGCAGTGGTCCGAGAACCGTCATAATGAAGCTATACTGATGTCTCGGCGACCAAATTCGCCTGATGTAAACCCTATGGTAGCCATCTGGGCCGCTATCGGGTGTCATCACAACGTCAGCAAATCGGCAGGCCGTTTTTTTTCTCTAATTACATGACCGGTGCGTAGACATATGATGCTATATACCTCCACAAAAGTACACTACTGGCCATTAAAATTGCTACACCAAGAAGAAATGCAGATCATAAACGGGTATTCATTGGACAAATATATTATACTAGAACTGACATGTGATTACATTTTCACGCAGTTTGGGTGCATAGATCCGGAGAAGTCAGTACCCAGAACAACCACCTCTGGCCGTAATAACGGCCTTGATACGCCTGGGCATTGAGCCAAACAGAGCTTGGATGGCGTGTAGAGGGACAGCTGCCCATGCAGCTTCAACACGATACCACAGTTTATCAAGAGCAGTGACTGGCGTATTGTGACGAGCCAGTTGCTCGGCCACCATTGACCAGACGTTTTCAATTGGGGAGAGATCTGGAGAATGTGCTGGCCAGGGCAGCAGTCGATCATTTTCTGTATCCAGAAAGGCCCCTACAGGACCTGCAACTTGCGGTCGTGCATTATCCTGCTGAAATGTAGGGTTTCGCAGGGATCGAATGAAGGGTAGAGCCACGGGTCGTAACACATCTGAAATGTAACGTCCACTGTTCAAAGTGCCGTCAATGCCAACAAGAGGTGACCGAAACGTGTAACAAATGGCGCCCCATACCATCACGCCGAGTGATACGCCAGTATGGCGATGACGAATACACGCTTCCAATGTGCGTTCACCGCGATGTAACCAAACACGGATTCGACCATCATGATGCTGTAAACAGACCCTGGATTCATCCGAAAAAATGACGTTTTGCCATTCGGGAACCCAGGTTTGTCGTTGAGTACACCATCACAGGCGCTCCTGTCTGTGATGCAGCGTCAAGGGTAACCGCAGCCATGGTCTCCGAGCTGATAGTCCATGCTGCTGCAAACGTCGTCGAACTTTTCGTGCAGATGGTTGTTGTGTCGCAAACGTCCCCATCCGTTGACTCAGGGATCGAGACGTGGCTGCACGATCCGTTTTGCAGCACGATCCGTATGTGCAGAAAGTTTCGGCGAAACTACAGCAGCTATGCGGATAAGATGCCTGTCATCTCGACTGCTAGTGATACGAGGCCGTTGGCATCCAGCACGGTGTTTCGTATTACCCTCCGGAACCCACCGATTCCATATTCTGCTAACAGTCATTGCATCTCGACCAACGCGAATAGCAATGTCGCGTTTCGATAAGCCGCAATCGCGATAGGCTACAATCCAACCTTTATCAAAGTAGGAAACGTGATGGTACGCATTTCTCCTCCTTACACGAGGCATCACAACAACGTTTCACCAGGGAACGCCGGTCAACTGCTGTTTCTTTATGAGAAATCGGTTGGAAACTTTTCTCATGTCAGCACGTTGGAGGTGTCACCACCGGCGCCAACCTTGTGTGAATGCTCTGAAAAACCAATCATTTACGTATCACAGCATCTTCTTCCTGTCGGTTAAGTTTCGCGTCCGTAGCACGTCATCTTCGTGGTGTAGCAATTTTAATGGCCAGTAGTGTAACAAGAAACTTTCGGATCCCTGGTACGCAGAATCAGTGATGTACCTCGTTCCAAACACCGACAAACAAGCTATTAAGCATGTGGCCGTAATGTTTTGCCTCACCAGTGTAAGAATTAGTACTCCTTAGCTTAAAGTTGCCACACTTCTACAATATGGCTTGCTGATGAGTTGCGGAGAATGGTCAACAGAAAAACAGATGTGTGGCCTTGAGCTATTGGCGGTAATGGCTGTTTTGGGGAAGTCGCGGTGTTCGTTTATTGAGTAGATAACGGTTTAGGAGCCCGTGTGGGCCGACGAGAGATCGCTAGGCTTCTGTCTCACCGAACTTCGCCGTCCCGACAAACAGGTCAGGCGGAACTGGTGACGTATCCCCGCCAATAGGAGCCAGCTATTTTTCGGGATTCGTCAAATCTTATTTTTATTTCAACTTCGGTGCCAGATACTCTGCCTGTCGCCACAGTAGTCAAATAACGTGAGGGAAGGAAATCGTGTTCACCGCTTGCCTGTGAATAGCGTAAAATTTGTTCTGGGTGTTACCGTATTCTAAGTGTTAGTGTGACATACTTTCTGACGCTGAGATTGAGGGCTAACCTAGAATTTACCTAAACGAGCGTGGAAACCCACGGCATAGAGCCTAATCCGCCACATGGATTTGATCCAGGTCTGACTCACCTTCCTGGTCCAGAATGTTGTACAGTGCGCGTTAAACTGTACGAGCAGATTAATCGTACGTCCGCGAATACCAGTGGGGAAACAGGGCTCCACTAGCTTGTCGACCATTCTCCGTGTGCTACCAATTATCAGCAAGCGTGTAATGGACGAATAGTCTCCCATAAATCCCCTCCCTGTGTTCTTCGAACGACCAGTTCTGTTTTAGGGCCAATAAAAACTTAGATAATTGACGTCGGGGGTTTTATGACACCGGTAGAAACGCAATATATTCAAATACCCACTTGAAGCAAAAATAGTCTACGCCGGGGGGCGAAGGCTTCTGTAACACGGCATAAATGTAGGTACTTTCACCGTTTAAAGCTTTTTATACGATTACGCTGCAGTGCACCTAGGCCGACTTTAATATAAATTATATTGCTCACGGATCCCTAAGTATGTATAGGAGTAACTGCGGGATGGGGTAAGTGTGGCTGTTATGTATAACACTGAAATAAATGTGTCGTTCAAAAAATGGTTCTGAGCACTATGGGACTTAACATCTATGGTCATCAGTCCCCTAGAACTTAGAACTACTTAAACCTAACTAACCTAAGGACAGTACACAACACCCAGCCATCACGAGGCAGAGAAAATCCCTGTCCCCGCCGGGAATCGAACCCGGGAACCCGGGCGTGGGAAGCGAGAACGCTACCGCACGACCACGAGATGAGGGCTAAATGTGTCGTGATAATATGAGAAGACTACTCCCATAAAAGGTGATAATCAAGCCCTGAAACCTTCAAGCAGCGGAAAATGTATAATTCTCATGCCCCACGAAAACAATCTGGGGAGGCTATCTTATTCGTAATCTTTATAGCAAATCGTCACACACACACACACACACACACACACTCACACATACACACACACACACACACACACACACACACACACAACGTGCTTTCATAATTTTGCCCAACGAAAAAGAAATTCGCTTGCATAGCTTTTACTTGAACATTGCACAGTGAGTATACAAAAGGAAACGATTTTACAACTGGACATGAATATCCAAAACCACATGTACAAGATTTAGATCTACGACAATGAATAGGAATATTATATTCTCATATCACGATTTCTGAATACGTAAAAACTGTTGTACTTCAGAAGAGGATGACATCATTGCATTAGCAACACGACAAAATGAATGTGTAATGTATGACGATATAATGTCCCTCCATTCAACTAACCAATGAACTCAGGCTTTTGCTACGTGCAAACACGCGGTCCGATTTCTAATCACGGAATGATCGCAACTAAGCGATGCCAATCTATCCTTGCCACAATAAATGGCTCTAAGCACTATGAGACTTAACATCTGAGGTCATCAGACCTAACTAACCTTAGGACATCACTCACATCCATGCCCGAGGCAGGATTCGAACCTGCGATCGTAGCAGCAGCTCGGTTCCGGACCGAAGCGCCTAGAACCGCTCGGCCACAGCGGCCGGCTCTTGCCACAATAACTAAGCTTCACCACGGCAAGTAAATTGATACTGTTTCACCCATTCTTTATTCGTTGTGGCCACCACCAAACAAAAGATGTTTCCTCTTCAAACTCAGTTCCACCAACAAGGATCTATCCGAACCCAGAACAGCACACAGACAACACTCGAATCCTATTCTAACGGCCAATTCCCTTTCATAGAAGAACTCATGAACGATTTCCTTTGGTCGGAAACAGACCGGCCCCACAAGTACGTAAAACTGCTTCAGTGGCCCCGCAAAGGGGTTGCTACAGTGGTTGTATCGATTAATCGAAACTGATTATAACAGAGCAGCGTTAAGTAGTATCGCAAAGATCAACACCGTGATCTACTGGAAACAAAATATAATGTGAATAAATTAAGCTGCCGAATGAACAGGCAACTTTTCGACGTGCTGTCGGAATTAAGTTGTAAAATATATTTGTTCGATATTCGCGTATTGGTGCTCTCCAACAGTAACACTCTCCCCTGACGATTCTTTAAGGAATACACCCAAGTATAAAACAATTTCGAACGTCTGATTACTTTACACATGAGTTAATATGTTAAATATTTGATGTTGAACACGTAAAATCTTTGTAATTGAATACGGAAATCTCTGAGTATATTGGTTTTATTAGTTTAGGATTATTCACTCATGGACTAACGAAAAAGCTAAAACCAAAATAAATAAAGAAAAAAATTGTACCCTTTTATATGTTCATATAAAATTCCTTAAGAAAAGCTAGTGTTCCACGCATCTCAATGTTTAAGACGTCTTATGTCCTCAAATATGTGTCTCTTAATGATATAATTTTACAGGTATATTAGGTTGTATAAGTGTATATTGTCTGTAAAATGTGTTTCTGGTAGAATAGTAATAAAAATACAACACATTAAAACTAAATGCCTGATACTGAAGTTTTACTGCACCCACAGCAAAAACGTAGTCAGCGGTAAACTTTTTTCCTTGCCTTATTTTAGAAGATGTTTGTGGGAACAAGTTTCATACAGGTTTAAAATTACTCATAAAATTTTTTGGAAGCCTTAACTTCTGTCATTTTCAAACATTGGATGAATTGTCTGGGTTATCTGTACGCCGTGAATTATGCTACGCCATGATGTATAAACAACTTTTAAGTTTAATACTTGACTTATTGTAGTAAGCCCTTAGCGTAAGATTGCGCCTCTCAATAAGTAGATTATGATAGCATTTGAAACTTTTAAATTGGGCTACTAAATATATGAAATACAAAAAATCTAATTTCTGTTGCTAATGGGAGCCGTTACATAGGCTACTTGCAACTGTGATATTGTGACACTCAACCATTTAGTATTACGTATAACAAACCAACGTCAACCTTCGGCAGGCCATAATCGTGCGTTGCTCTCAGCAGACGGTACCTCTTTGTATTCCCATTTATTTATTTTATTGGAATTTGAGTGCGTGTTGGCTCAACTGAAAACGCAGATGATACAGTACTTGTACTGAGGATGTACTTAGGAGCACAACTTCGTTGTATTCCAGCTGTTGTGAAGTGTAGGGGGAGCTTTGATTTTTGTTCGTTTGTTAATGACCAAGTGCTGAAGCCATCGGACAAGGCAAAGTGAATTTTGAAACAAATAAATGTTCACATTGAAAATTTTAAACAGAAAATATGGACGAAGTTGTTTTAGCCTGAAAACTTACTGTTACTGGAATTTCATAAAAGCTGTTATTTGTTGGAGTGCAGTCGTTTGGTCCCATGACCCAGAGATTGTGTTCTAGACGCTTTCTCACTCAGATGTAGGGCATACATAGCTGTGGGAATGTTTGTCTTGCTGCAGGTTGAAGGTCCTTGTACAAACGATTCATTAGTGCGAGAAGTGAATTATCTCGATGCTAACTGGCAACAGTGCCCAATGAAGAAGACATGAAAAGTTTCTAGGCTTGTTAACTTTCACTTCATATCGTACTAATAGTAATTCCTTTAATATTCTGGAATATGCGAACAGAGATTACTTAGATTACTACATTCTGATGTACAGTCAGGGCATATGCAGCAACATGTTTACTGTCGCGGTCGGTTTGTGAGAGATGTATGGTGATATGTCTTGCTCATACTTGGAAAAAGCTCTCTTGGAACTTCGCGTGCCCTCACGGAGTTTCAATATTAAGTGCAACCAATGCTTTGCATAGGGTACCTCTACCTGTTGACCATCTACATGACGCTGTCCACAGCTGGTGGAATGAACCTGTGACCAAGTCAGTGCTCCTGTTCTCTCATACGATTCCCTGGTGAATGACACACAAGAGTCGGCCTAATGACGGTTTCTTAGGCGACTTTCATTAACGAATTGCGTATCCTTAACATTCTTCCTCTAAATATCAGTGTATCATTTGTCTTTACAATAAATTCGTTTTATGTGATTTTTGCACCTAAAATGTCTCCAGTCACATACATTTATAATTGTGACTGTTTGCATTAGTCGATAAATCAACAGTGGATATGTATTTATGCACATGTCTAGGTTATAAGTACAGGCAGTACCACAAATTACCATCTTTAAAAGAAATCAAAATGCAATGGTTTGTATCGTGTTGCGTCGCGCATCACAGGGTGTATCATTCTATGCTAACCTACCATGAGGTAATCCGGGAACAAATAAATAGGGAAACCTGCGCAAGATGTCCCAGGAGGAATGCTCACGATTCAGAGATCATTAAAAGCAAAATGTCTAGTATACATGAAT
This sequence comes from Schistocerca piceifrons, assembly GCF_021461385.2. NCBI lineage: Eukaryota > Metazoa > Arthropoda > Insecta > Orthoptera > Acrididae > Schistocerca > Schistocerca piceifrons. Next base: position 695,331,067 of record NC_060141.1, read on the forward strand.
TCTAATTTCAAGACTTAAGAGCTATGAGTACTAGTTCAGCAAAAGAGATTTGTTTCACAATATCGAAGATAAACAATTGCTTATAGCTTCTAACACTTTCTGCGGAGCCGCGTGGAGTGGCCGTGAGATTTGAGGCCTAATGTCACGGACTGCGCAGCCCCTCCCGCCGGAGGTTCAAGTCCTCTCTCGGGCATGGGTGTGTGTGTGTGTGTGTGTGTGTGTGTGTGTGTGTGTGTGTGTGTGTATGTAGGTCTAAGCATAAGTTAGATTAAGTAGTGTTTAAGTCTAGGGACTGATGACCTAAGCAATTTGGTCCCTTTGAAATTCACACACATTTGAACATTTTTGTGCTGCGGACGTGTAAACAAGTCCTACTGTGTCGTTATCCAGGTGCTGTGCGACAATTGACGTCTTCCTACATTGCTGTGGACGTCCTTATGCGTTCTTAGCCGCCGAGTTACTTCCATATCCTGGTGAATAACGTGTTTCGAGTATTTATATTACAACATACGTGCCTCATTGCATGCTCTCATTTGCAAAAAAATCTCGTTCGATGTCCTTGGTCGCTTATGAGATATGATGATTATTGTTGTAAGGAGTCTTACCGGAGTAGAGTACACTTATATGTGGCACCCGAATATTGTAGTGACGCTAATGCAAACTAAAATAAAACTGTTGCATTGTGAATGATTTATGTCTCTGATGGTCTCTATAAAGCGGATCGCTGACTCTGCACGTCCGCAGAACCAAGATACTGCTTCTGGTCTGAGATTGTGGCGTTGGGGGTAAGAGAGCGCTTGGCGCAGGGCAGTGGATATTTGTTTGTGGACGAAACAGGATACACCAGGCAGTGTCTGTGGTGTGCTCTGTAAGGCCACCAAGTGTTAGATTATAGTGTAGGAATTACGAATACATGTATTATTGGAAATATAAATGTGGAAGCAGACGTCTTCTCACATGCAAGGTAAAGAAGTTACATTTTTATGACTTGCGTTTCGCCAGCGCGTTAGTATGACTGAGTTGCTGATAATTGGTAAAGTGCGTTCTATGTTGCATAACCCCAAAATGTACGTAAACAGATTTGATGTGTGAACTTGTTAGATACTTCCCTTTTGTAATACAGGGTGATTCAAAAAGAATACCACAAGTTTAGGAATTTAAAACTCTGCATCGACAAAAGGCAGAGCTAAGCACTATCTGTCGGCTAATTAAGGGAGCTATAAAGTTTCATTTAGTTGTACATTTGTTCGCCATTTCAGCGAATAAAGTTTTTGGTCCCTTTTTCTTCCAAGGTGCTACTGTAACTGGACTACAGTATCTGGAGATGTTAGAGAATTGGCTGTTCCCTCAGCTCGAACAAGAAGCACAACAATTCATATTTCAGCAGGATGGAGCGCCACCACATTGGCACTTATCTGTCCGTAACTACCTGAACGTCAACTACCCGAGGCGATGGATCGGCCGCCAGGCAGCCCGTGACAGAGCACGTCATCACTGGCCTCCAAGAAGCCCTGATCTTACCCCCTGCGATTTTTTCTTATGGGGGTATGTTGAGGATATGGTGTTTCGGCCACCTCTCCCAGCCACCATTGATGATTTGAAACGAGAAATAACAGCAGCTATCCAAACTGTTACGCCTGATATGCTACAGAGAGTGTGGAACGAGTTGGAGTATCGGGTTGATATTGCTCGTGTGTCTGGAGGGGGCCATATTGAACATCTCTGAATTTGTTTTTGAATGAAAAAAAACCTTTTTAAATACTCTTTGTAATGATGTATAACAGAAGGTTATATTATGTTTCTTTCATTAAATACACATTTTTTAAGTTGTGGTATTCTTTTTGAATCACCCTGTATTTCTAAGATTTATTAACAAAGGTATACGTAATTTGCTGATTTGTCTTTATGCTTTTTTAGTGAGGTTAGATAATACATGCCGTATAAATCTTATTGGTTGTGACTGATTTAGTAAAAAGTTTGTAATTCTTCTGAGCAATGTAATGTCAACTGTCAGATGTTTTGAAAAGCCAAACTTAACTTCGAATACACTTTCACCATTGAAAATGCCAGTGTTAATAGATCACCCAAATCACTACCGCCTCCCTGTCCAGGTTATATGTTTTTCAAATATATAGAAATTTTCTTAAATGTTTTCATTTATCAACCAATAGAGTTTCATGTGTATTTCGAAGTATTATGGCCAGTATTGCAGAGCGCTGAGCTTGTAGCTAGTATATTTTACTCTTTTTCATGGGAGAGCAGAATATATCGCGATCCACCGTTGCTGCTTTGGAGGTAAGACAATTTTATTTACTTGTTATGTGCACAGGAACCAATGTTATCAGCTTTGAACAATGCCAGAGGATTCAGTACATAAGTGGCTGAATGAATTTTACAGTGACTGTATTTCTTTATTAGTATTGGTAGTTGGATTGCCCAATAAGTTAGTATAAAGTTTTTGCTTGTCTTTTAAAAGAAATTTGTAACAACGTTACATTATGACCATATGACTCGTGATGCGCTAAGGCGTGAATGGGTGCAAAGCGAGGAACTGTTCGTCGGACATAAAACCCAATAACTCCAGATGAGATATCGCTCTGCTCTCAATTTTAAATGAAATTTCGATATCTTATACAAATTTAGCTTCCTGCAATGTTTGAGCTAACTTGGAACGTACGCGAAGTTCACAAAATGCGTTTCTACCTCTCCAAACTCTTTCACAATTGCGTGCATTGCTTTACTTACGTTATGCAGTGTAGTAAGTATGAGGGGTAACGAAAATAAATTCAATTCTTAATCATATGGGGATGTCAGTCTGTAAAATGTGCAAAAATGCAATTTTTCACACATTTAACCTCATCTCTTAGCACAGGCCCCAAAAATTGGCGAGCCGTATTGCCGTAACCAAAGCCGCCCCCCAGGGGAATGGAGAGAACACGTTTCAACGATTGTTATTTAACGATTAACTAGAATCGTCTTGCGGAACGAAGTTCGCCTTCTTAGTTTACGAAATCCAGGGGCCTGTAGACGACAGCGCTCAACTTGACTTCATCTTCGTCGACTTCGGGAAAGCATTCAATACAGGCATCCACTGTCTTTTAGTGAACAAAATAAAAAATTACCATGTATCGGTTGGTGCCAATGGCTCTAAGCACTATGGGACTTAACATCTGAGGTCATCAGTCCAATAGACTTAGAACTACTTAAACCTGACTAACCTAAGCACATCAGGCACATCGATGCCCCAGGCAGGATTCGAACCTGCGACCGTAGCAGCCGCGTGGTTCCGGATTGAAACGCCTAGAAGCGCTCGATCACAGCGGCCAGCCAAGTATCGGAGCAGAGCAAGTAGAAGTCTACACGTTTCTCTTAACGGGACAAAATCGAAAAATGTAGAGGTTACTTCTGGATTCCATAAAAGGCAGTGTTACAAGGTCGTTAATGTTCACGAACTATAAATCTATCAGATATCTAGTACATAAAGTTGGATGATTAGTGATCAATTCCGGAAGCTGTAATTGTCTAAAGATACGTTTCAGTGCCAGATGAGTGTGATGAAATGTAGGAAGGCCTGTGGAGAATCAATGACTGGTGCAAAGACTTGTAGTTGACCCTAAAGGTAAATAAATATAATTCATTGTGCATAAATCAGGGAAGGATCCAGTTACTTATCCATTATTGCATTTGATAAAAATCACTGGAAAAAAGACACTTTAAAGTATTCAGGAGTAACCGTGTGGAGCGACCCAAAGTGGAATGACCACAAAGAGCAGGTTGGTGGGAACAGCAGATTCCAGAGAGAGATGAATTGGACTAATCTTAAGGAGCAGGACTTGCAAAACACATGTAAGGAAGGTTCTGCAAATTTGCTCATCAGTCTGGTATCCTTCCCAGATTGCATTAATAGCGGAGATACAGAAGATACAATAAAGAGTGGCGTGTTTCGTCATGGGTTGGCGAGAGCGTTAGCGATGCTCAACAAACTATAAGAGGGATGATTAAAAATTTCCGTTCGAAGACCGTGCAGTACAGAATCGGTATGCCGATAAGGCAAAATCACCGTTAGCATCGAGGCAATCATCCCACCGACGCACCAGGTAGAGATATCCGTTTGGTGCATCACCGTGTCCTGCTGCGTGAAGAAGTCCGCATCATTCTGGAAACATCCCCGAGGCTGTGGCTAAGCCATGTCGCCGCAATATCCTTCCTTTCAGGAGTGCTAGTTCTGCAAGGTTCGCAGGAGAGCTTCTGTAAAGTTTGGAGGGTAGGAGCGAGGTACTGGCAGAAGTAAAGGTGTGAGGACGGGGCGTGAGTCGTGCTTGGGTAGCTCAGACGGTAGAGCACTTGCCCGCGAAAGGCAAAGGTCCCGTGTTCGAGTCTTGGTCCGGCACACAGTTTTAATCTGCCAGGAAGTTTCAAGTCCGCAACAGTTGCCGCACGTCCTCGTCCGACAGAGACCGTCGACCCTTCAAGGCTTTTTTCAAGGGACCAAAGGCGTGATAACTGCATGTGGAGAGATCAAGAATATACACCGAATCGCCGAAGAAACTGGTATAGGCATGCATATACATAGACATATGTAAAGACGCAGAGTACGGCACTGTGGTCGGCAACGCCTATGGAAGACAATCAGTGTCTGGCACAGTTGTTAGATCGGTTAGCAGCTGCTACAACGGTAGGTCATCAAGATTTAAGTAAGTTTGAACGTGGTGTTATAGTCCGCGCACGAGCTTTGGGACATATCATCTCCGAGGTAGCAATGAAGTGAGGATATTCCCATACTAGCATTTCACGAGTTTACCGTGAATATCAGAAATACGGTAAAACATCAAATCTTCGACATCGCTGGGGCTGGAAAAATATCCTGCAAGATCGGGACGAACGACGACTGTAGAGAATCGTTCAACATGACGGAAGTGCAGCCCTTCCGAAAATTGCTGCAGATTTCACTGCAAGGCCATCAACAAGTGTCAGCGTGCGAACCATTCAACGAAACATCATATATATGGGCTTTCGGGGCCGAAGGCCTCCTCGTGTACCCTCGATGACTGCACGACGAAATCTTTACGCCTCTCCTGGGCCCGTCAACGCCGACATTCGACTCTTAATGACTGGAAACATGCTGCCTGGTCGGACGAGTCTCGTTTCAAATTGTATCGAGCGAGTTGACGTGTATGGGTATGGCAGACAGCCTCATGAATCCATAGACCCCAGCATAGGGTGCGGACTCTGTAATGATGTGGGGCGTGTGCAGTTGGAGTGATATGCGACCCCTGATACATCTAGATACGACTCTGATAGGTGACACATACGTAAGCATACTATCTGGTCACCTCCATCGATTCATATCCGTTGTGTATTCCGACGGACTTTGGAAATTCCACGAGGACAATGTGACATTCCACACGTCCAGAATTGCTACAGAGTGGCTCCAGAACCACTCTCCTGAGTTTAAACACTTCCGATGGCCACCAAAAGCCCCATACATGATCATTATTGAGCATATCTGGGGTGCCTTGCAACGTGCTGTTGAGAAGAGATCTCCAATCTCTCGTACTCTTACGAATTTATGGACTGCCCTGCAAGATTCATGGTGTCCGTTACCTCCAGAACTACTTCAGATACTAATCGAGTCCATGCCACGTCGAATCGCGGTACTTCTGCGTGCTCGCGGGGGCCATACACGGTATTAGGCAGGTGTACCAGTTTCTGTGGCTCTTCAGTGTATGGCGCGTGCTCAAGAATGTACCACTTAAGTTGGTTTAACTTCTGCGCTACGACATTTGCGATATGGGGACGTGCGTTATCATGAATCAGCAGCACACCTCGTCGCAGTTCTCCCGGGCGTTTCGCCTTGTGGCTGCTTATATACCCGATCGCAGTCTTTCTGGGTTGCATAAACGCAGCAGCAACGCCCTCAAAGACAAACTTTTTGATCGGCCCTTTATCTAGTGGCAGACGCTTGTAATTTTTCCTCCTATCTACGTAATTCTGTAGCTCTCAATTCGTTCGAGCAATCAATCATTCATGATAGGAAACACAGTCATAGCTCAGTCACTCAAAATGATTCTGAAATTTTACTTGTTAGAATGAAATCAGGCGATGATTCTTCTTCTCCGTAGGCCCGTGCTTTGCGGCAGTCTGCTAATCTTTTGTATGAAGGAGCAATCTATATATATTTCCTTTTTAATCGTACAGTTCGTCTCAGTTATCTTCTGTCATAAATCTCAATAATCAGATTACAATTCTTCGAACCAAGCTCGGGCTAATCGGCACGAAGACAATCCCGGAAGCTCCCTTTCTTTATTTTCTAACAACCACCAGAGAGAGTACTACAAAGAATACTTATGCGCTCATGGCACAGCTATTGTATGAACTACTTTTCGCATGGATTCTGCGAGTATGAAGATAGAAAATTAGTAAACGTCATTCAAGGGTAGAATTGTATCTGAATAATTCATCTAATATAAAGAGATATGACACGCTATAAGAGAGGCGTTGTGTATGTCGGAGAAGTGTACTGGAGAAACACCGAGAGTGTACGTTCCAAGAGAGACGGCACCCTATTCGCAGATGACCACCAATTGTGGCACGAAACGTAGTAAAAAGTATATCGCCACTCCCTCCACCACAGAAAACCAATTACAACAAATTTTCTCACTCCTACCGTGCCAGGAGGCAAATAAAACCGACGATTTCAAAATTCTAACGTAATGTCATGTTCAGTAGAAGAGTCATGACGAAATACAACGCACCATGGACAACAAATTATGCCCGTAGACCCACAAGAAAGCCATTGTAGCCATAGCCTTAACTTTCTTTTATCTAGTTACCGTTATTTTACAGAAAGGCGCGCTATTGTGTCCAGAAAACTATAATGTTAAGTGACTCTGGAATACGTAATTATATGTAAAATAAATTGCTTTCTCGCAAAAATGTCTCGCAGAAGGACGGCAAAGAGAAAGTCAGAGAAGCTATAGCTCATAAGAATGTTTACCAGTAATCATTCTTCCGCTGGAGAAGACGCGAATAGAGCACAAAAGGATGGAAATAATAGAGAACCAGAAGTACCCTCTGCCACACACCTTAACGTAGCTTCTGAATTATAGATGTATATGCAGACATAGCATCGAAAATTGAAAAATAATACTTTATTTAACGATTGGCATAAAGGCTTGTATATATACACTCCTGGAAATTGAAATAAGAACACCGTGAATTCATTGTCCCAGGAAGGGGAAACTTTATTGACACATTCCTGGGGTCAGATACATCACATGATCACACTGACAGAAACACAGGCACATAGACACAGGCAACAGAGCATGCACAATGTCGGCACTAGTACAGTGTATATCCACCTTTCGCAGCAATGCAGGCTGCTATTCTCCCATGGAGACGATCGTAGAGATGCTGGATGTAGTCCTGTGGAACGGCTTGCCATGCCATTTCCACCTGGCGCCTCAGTTGGACCAGCGTTCGTGCTGGACGTGCAGACCGCGTGAGACGACGCTTCATCCAGTCCCAAACATGCTCAATGGGGGACAGATCCGGAGATCTTGCTGGCCAGGGTAGTTGACTTACACCTTCTAGAGCACGTTGGGTGGCACGGGATACATGCGGACGTGCATTGTCCTGTTGGAACAGCAAGTTCCCTTGCCGGTCTAGGAATGGTAGAACGATGGGTTCGACGACGGTTTGGATGTACCGTGCACTATTCAGTGTCCCCTCGACGATCACCAGTGGTGTACGGCCAGTGTAGGAGATCGCTCCCCACACCATGATGCCGGGTGTTGGCCCTGTGTGCCTCGGTCGTATGCAGTCCTGATTGTGGCGCTCACCTGCACGGCGCCAAACACGCATACGACCATCATTGGCACCAAGGCAGAAGCGACTCTCATCGCTGAAGACGACACGTCTCCATTCGTCCCTCCATTCACGCCTGTCGCGACACCACTGGAGGCGGGCTGCACGATGTTGGGGCGTGAGCGGAAGACGGCCTAACGGTGTGCGGGACCGTAGCCCAGCTTCATGGAGACGGTTGCGAATGGTCCTCGCCGATACCCCAGGAGCAACAGTGTCCCTAATTTGCTGGGAAGTGGCGGTGTGGTCCCCTACGGCACTGCGTAGGATCCTACGGTCTTGGCGTGCATCCGTGCGTCGCTGTGGTCCGGTCCCAGGTCGACGGGCACTTGCACCTTCCGCCGACCACAGGCGACAACATCGATGTACTGTGGAGACCTCACGCCCCACGTATTGAGCAATTCGGCGGTACGTCCACCCGGCCTCCCGCATGCCCACTATACGCCTTCGCTCAAAGTCCGTCAACTGCACATACGGTTCACGTCCACGCTGTCGCGGCATGCTACCAGTGTTAAAGACTGCGATGGAGCTCCGTATGCCACGGCAAACTGGCTGACACTGACGGCGGCGGTGCACAAATGCTGCGCAGCTAGCGCCATTCGACGGCCAACACCGCGGTTCCTGGTGTGTCCGCTGTGCCGTGCGTGTGATCATTGCTTGTACAGCCCTCTCGCAGTGTCCGGAGCAAGTATGGTGGGTCTGACACACCGGTGTCAATGTGTTCTTTTTTCCATTTCCAGGAGTGTAGTACTTTGGGCACTTAAATCAGTAGAGATAAGCTGCTGAAACGGCCAATAAAAAGGAACAGTAAAATGAGTTGTAAGATGAGCATTTGACAAGACATAAAAAACCGTGAATAAAGGAGGACAATAAAATGAACGTTGAAATAAATAGTTAAAGCAACAATAAAACCATCAATAAATTTACATCATAAAAATTGACAGTGAAGTAAGGAAGATGGACAGCATCCTTAAATATTAATATCTAAGCCATCCAGCCATGAAACTGGAGCCTCTTTCAGTTCATATGCCAACGGCCTCGCCGCAGTGGTAACACTGGTTCTCGTCAGATCACCAAAGTTAAGCACTGTCGGGCTGGGCTATCACTTGGATGGGTGACTCTCTTGCCTGCCGAGCGGGGTGCACTCAGAACTTGTGAGGAGCTATTTGATTGAGAAGTAGTGGCTCCGGTCTCGTAAACTGACATACGGCCGGGAGAGGGGTGTGCTGACCACATGACCGTCCATATCCGCATACAGTGACGCCTGTGGGCTCAGGATGACACGGCGGCCGGTCGGTGCCGTTGAGCCCTCTTGGCCTGTTGCGTGAAATTTAGTTTTTCAGTTCATATAGGTCTGTTTTTGGTCCTTGGTAAGTTCTGATGTTGTAGTCAGCCACAATATGGTCGACTATGTGGAACAGAGCCCCACAGTCACGCTGAGGAGTTGAGGTTTGTACAGACGGTCTCGGTGAACTCTTCATGATGTTGGAATCCGCTTACGAGCTTTTCATTGTCGACTAGGATGTTCTAACTCAGTATGTCTTTGTGTGGGGTCGTCAAGTTATTGTCGTTCCTCTCTGTCTTGAAGTCTGCTTCAGATAGTAGCTCAGCCAAAATAAATATGTGTTTTCTGGACCTCAGCCTTCTCAGTGATATATGAAGAATGTCCTTATGCACTGATACTTCTAGGTCACTTTGAATTCTCTTCAACTGTCGGACTGAGAAGCCCGTACTTCTGTCACTTGATCTGTACAGTATATTACTGGGCATGTTGAATTTGACTGGGTTGCTTCTAGGTATTTCCTAAAGGACAAGGTGTAAGACAGTACGACGCGAAGGTACTTACGAAACTGATTATGGGGAAGAACTTTACTGTTGAAGTATGCTCTGGCAGGTTTACGGTTTCACAATTATTCAGGTGAAAATACGTTATCTCTGTTTGGCTTGTGCGGACCAGTCACGCAAGTCAGCGCAGAAATTTCCAACAACTTTAAGATCTTGGGAAAGGATACTGTCAGCACATGTCACCTGCTTGGCTTGACAGCTGTGGCCAGGTCGCCAGCATAACCACATTTACTTCCTTTTGTTCCTCACATGTCTGGCACGTACACGCTGAAAGGCAGAGACGCCAGCACCGATCCTCGAGGGAGGGCGTTGTTTAATTTTTGGATACTACTTAAATTATCACCCATCACTATCTGCAAAGTCCTGTCTCATAGCACGTTACTGATGAGGCGTGATAGTTACGGCAAGGGATGGTGTTGTGCAATTTATGCATCCGACTGCCCATTCAGACTGGTTGGAATGGACCCGCTACGAACTCTTTTCCCGCGCTGACCCCTTCATCTCGCAGTATCACTTACACCCGACGTCCTCAATTATTTGTTGGATTTATTCGAATCTCTGTGTTCCCCTACAGTTTTACCCTCTACAACTCCCTCTAGCACCATGGAGGTTATTCCCTGGTGTGTCAACACATATCCTATCATCCCGTCCCTTCTTCTTCTAAGCGTTTCACACATATTTCTTTCTTCAAAAATTCTGCCGAGGACCTTGTCACTCTCTTCCTTACCCGTCCACCCAATGTTCAACATTCTCCTCTAGCACCACATCTCAAACGCTTCGATTCTCTCCTGTGCCGGTTTCCCCAATGTCCATGATTCACTATCACTAGGCTTCAAACGTGCGTTCTCAGAAATTTATTCCTGAAATTAAGGTCAATGTCTTATACCAGTAGACTTCTCTTCGCCAGGAAATCCCTCTTTGCCGTTCTAGTCTGCTTTTTATGTCATCGTTTGTTCGTCCGTCATGGATTGCTTATTATTATTATTATTATTATTATTATTATTATTGTTATTATTTTGTTCGGTATTGTTCATTGCGTTTGGTCTGGTCGGACGTCACAAGACATCTGTCCAAGTTGATCGTTGAGTCCTTTACTCAGTTTTTTTATTACAGAGGGCGAGCAGCCCTCTGACCGAACACGCTGAGCTACCGTGCCGGCGATAAAACTTTCATTTTTGTGAAACTTCCTGGAAAATTAAATCTGTGCGCCGTACCGAGACTCGAACTCGGGACCTTTGCCTTTCGCGGGCAAGTGCTCTTCCTCGGAGCTACCCAAGCACATTTGGCTCAACGGTAGCAGAATCCCTTAACTTCGTTATCAGAATTCCATAACTTCCTTTACTTCGCGATCACCAATTTTGACGTTCAGTGTCTCTCTATTCTCTTCCTTGCTGCTCATTGGCACATAAAATCAGCAGCCGATGTAAGTCGATGTAAGCCAATGTATCCGCTAAGAGTTTAACTCATGAATCAGTATGAATCGACAAAGAGAACCAAACCTCTCTTTTATAAAATGTAATGGAGAGCTTTTCACGAAGTGTATACAATGTATCGAGCTTATACACAATGTAAAACCTCTTGTAAACCATGTAATCATTTTAGGGCAAAAATGCAAAACTTGCCAAGAAATCAACGCTACCGTCTGACGATGGGTTCAGGCCCGAAACTAGTAACGTTAACATAAAACACACTTTAAAAATCTTGTTGCTGGTTGCAATATTTACCACAGTGTCATTTCCTCTGTTACCCAAGGTTTGTTCTCAGTAATGTTCCTTGTATTTATGTTTGCCTCTCCAACACCTGTGATTGCCCTTTTTAGAGATGTCCACTCCTCTTCAACTGAAATGCCTACTCTGGTACTCCTTAACTCAGAATACACATCCCTAGCGAACTTCAATTGCGTCTCTTCATTCCTCACTACTTTAGTATTCCACTTTCTTTCACACCGATTTTTCTGGGCGATTCTCTTCACCTTCAGTCTATTCCTCGTCGTTACTAAATAATGATGTGTCTATGTCTGCACCTATGCATGGCTTATAATCAAATATCTGATTTCGGGCGCTCTGTTAGACCTAGATGTAATCAGCCGGTAACTTCCTCTATCTCTGGGTCTTTTCCAACTAACCAACCTCCTCTCGTGCTTCTTGAACAGAATTTTCTCTATTAACATCCTAAATTTATTGCAGAACTCAATTAGTCGTCCGTCGCTCTCACTGCTACTGCCAAGCGCATGTTCTCCCGAAACCATTTCTTCTTCCCCGTCCTCAACAACGGTTTTGCCATCACTCCCTTTACATGCAGAATTATCAGTTCAATATCCTCATATACTTTATCTCATAATCTTCCTCCAGCGACCTTGGCATATATGCCTGAAATATCTTTGTCTGCGTTAGTTTCTTGCAGAATTCGAAGAGAGCAACTCAGTCACTGCGCTGTTCACAGTACCTCACTCTCTGCCCTACTTTCACATTCGTAACGAATCCTACTTTAGTGGCATTACTTTCCGCTGCTGTTGATATCACCCTATATTCATCCTTCGAGAAATTCTTATATTATTACCATTTCACTTCTGTAACTCCCATTTGCATCTTGACTGATCGTTTGCAATTCCATTTTTGGATTCTCTATCTTTCGTATTATGTTCAATCTTCTGACATTCCAATCACAGACTCTTTGAGTGCTGTCCCGTCGTTGGTTCTACCATACTTTCCCCATGGTCATCTCCCATTTGGCAGTTCACACCCAGAGGTCCGAATGGGGGACTAATCCGGAAAATATTGCCAATGGAGAGATCACCGTGACACCATTTTAATTACAAGTCACATAGCTTGCGGATACGGGTCTATAAAGCAGTGGTTTCCCTTTGATAAGACCGTTGCCAGAACGACGGTGACTTCTTATGCTAGTAGTCTTTGGCTACCACTGCTGGTGATTTTAATTCAAAAAGTAAGCAGTGTTTGGACTAAACCAGGGACATGGGACGTTATAATAGCTAGCCAAATACGCCACCCCTAAAACACTGCCGCATCTGGGTCGCATTGTGCTCCACTTATGTATTCGTACAGCGCACGCTTCTTGGCCGTATTTTACAGCAACCTATATCTAACAACTAACGTCCGAAACCGAAAGCGTCAGCTGACATTAAGAGCTTCTGAAGATTCAAGTTTCCTCCTCAGAATGAAATATAAATACAGAGATGGTAATATTTTAGCACCAGCTCAATTTTAATTGATGTTGACGAATTCAGCCGTGAGTTAAGTGAAACTGGCCGCTTACCTCAGGGACGCAGGGGTAAGTATTGCTGACACTGCGGGTTTTAGAGAATGTGAGATGGGGAAAGTTTTATTGTTTGTTTGCAGCACTTACAACGAACAGGCGTGCGCGTCTCGTACCGATCAGCTTCTGTGGTATACATTGTGACATGGGAGTAACATGGATTCGTGAAGGTGAATTACAAAGGCCTTCCTCTTCAAATATGTTGATTATTTTGTAGCAATGGCCATTAAATTAAATTAAGGCTGTTGTAAAACAACACAATGGGTATAAGAAAAATTACATTCAAAATACACTGACGGAAAAAATTGCAACACCAAAAAGTAGTTAATACTAAATATTGAAATTACTGGACAACATTTGTCTAGGTGACGTATTTATGTACGTAACATTGGAAGCTCACAGTTTAATGTAAGCGCGAGGTAACTTATTGCAACTGTGAAATGCTGGTATATTAATAAACGGAGTAACCGGGATACTGTTGCAACCAAACATGTAAACGTGCGTGCATTGTGTTGTACAGGTGGTGGATGTCAGTTTTGGAATGGAGTTCCATCACCGTTGCACCTGTTCTTCAATTATCGGATGCTTAATGCTGTTTGTGGTGACGCAGCAGTTGTCGTCCAATGATGTCTTACATGTGCTCGAATGGCGACAGATGTGGTGATCGTATAGGCCAAGGCAAGATGTTGACACTCTGTAGAACATGTTCAGTTACAACAGAGGTATATGGGTGAGCGTTACCCTGTTGGGCAACGGCCTTGCCGCAGTGGAAACGCCGGTTCCCGTCAGATCACCGAAGTGCTGTCGGGCGTGGCCGGCACTTGGATGGGTGACTGTCCGGGCCTCGTTGCGCTGTTGCCATTTTTCTGGGTGCACTCAGCCTCGTGATGCCAATTGAGGAGCTAATAAACCGAATAGTAGCGGCTTCGGTCAAAGAAAACCATCATAACGACAGGGAGGGCGGTGTGCTGACCACAAGCCCCTCCTATCCGCACCCTCAGCTGAGGGTGACACGGCGGTCGGATGGTCCCGATGGGCCACTTGTGGTCTGAAGACGGAGTGCTTACCCTGTTGGAGAACAGTCCCTGGAATGCTGTTCACCAATGGCAGCACAACAGGTCGAATCACCAGACTGACTTACGAATTTGCAGTCAGGGTTCGTGGGATAACTCCGTGAGTGCTCCTGTTGTCACGCGAAATCATGTACGAGACTATAACTGCAGGTGTAGACCCAGTGTGTATAGCACGCATACAAGTTGGCTGCAGGCAGTCAACCGCCCTCCTCCAAACAAACACAGGGCTATCATTGGCACAGAGGCGGAACCATCTTCCGTCAAGAACACAACAGACCTCCGCCCTGCCCTCCAGTGAGCTTTCGGCGGTGGTTTGGGGTCAGTGGAATGCACCGATTTGTAGCAGTTCGTTGTGTCACTGCGGTGCCAACTGCTTCTCAAATTACTGCTGCAGATGCAGTACGATGCGCCAAACACCGAACACGATGGTCTTTTCTCTCGGTAGTGCCAGTTGGCCGTCCGGTGCCTGGTCTTCTTGCGGCACTTCAATCTGTGACCGCTGCTACCAGGAATCATGTACAGCGTCCCGTATTTCTGCAATATCGCAAAAGGAACACGCAGATTCTGGTAGCCTCGTTTCACGAGCTCGTTCAAACTCACTGAAGTGTTGACAATATTATCTTTGTCGCCTTAAAGGTATTCTTGACTGATATCAACTCATTACGTTCAATCTTCAAGATAACTAACGCTTACGTCCGCCACAGCGTGTATTTAAAGCAAACCTGATTTACATTCTCTTAATGTCGCTATTAGGTCCACTCTTATGCGAATGGTGCGAAATTGCAACAGACATCATCTTTAACATGTGGGAATATATCTACCTACTTCCGTTTATGTCGCACAATTCTTTTTTGATACTGCGACTTTTTTCCGTCTGTTTATTTAGTAAGCATCCGTGATCGTCTATTGTACTGTATAACGCTTTTAAATTTAAGTACAATTTCTGATATTAATCAATTAACCATCCACTCACTCAGAAAATCCATCACACAGCGTCAGGAAATTAAAGTGTCGTAGCTTTGAGTCACTGAGGGTAGTCGCAATCTAAAACAGAGAACAGTCAACACACATGGTGCCGACTTTTAAAGATCAGTATTTTGATATCGGCGGCCAACTTCTTGGGCCGTTACTGTAGCTAGTCTACTAGGGACTCGCAGTATACTAATTTATGTAGTTTGCCAATTAATAGTAATAAGATCGGTACATACGCGGCCCTGGGCGCCTCATCACATTGTCAGGATTGGCCCTTCAGCAAAATATTTGACGAGAGCTGCCATAGACCATTTCATTTTTTTGACAGTAAGATTCACTTCATCAACTCTGAAGACGTAGTAAATATTGGTTAGAGACTCTTCCTACTGATCATATGATTTCACGTGGCACTTTATGAAGGTGGTACGTTTCGTATCTCTAGGAGCTCGTGTGGTTGCAATTCGTGAGGCAATCTGACTGGGAGAGATGACTGTTATTTGTCGCTCGGGTGCACTAGGAACTCGAAGTTCCCTTGGCAGGTTCCATATCTTCCTGCTTGATTTCTTTATTTGGTGGAGTTCGGTGCCTCAGTATTTTCTTCCCAATTCACGCTTTGGATTGCGTATAGGTTTGATAGGACCTCGTGAGCAATTTCGACGTCGTTCTTCCGTAAGCAAATCTGGTACAATTCCTCCGTCTCTTCATTCCATGCTGGGATATATTCCTTGTGATGGATTTGGGGAACATATCGTTTTGTAGCTCCTATTATTATCTTTATAAATCTATGATAGCAGATCATCATGCCAACTGGAAATATACTATGATCGATATACATGGAGAAACGTTATCAAGCTGAGCCAAAGAAACGCATATGTACCCGGTCTTTAGTGGAAAACATAAGAACACCTCAAAATCCACCGCTATTAAAAAACTTATTACCTACAGCCTTAATTCTTATTTATTATTTTGTACTAGATAGTTCAAACAATTTTTGCGCTTGTTTCCCAGTTTTCACTAAGAGAGTTTGAGCTGAATCTTCCGACTAAGGTAAATGTCTCACTTGTTTGCAAATTACTACGTCCCACGTAAAGTGAGGTCAGGAAGACATAAGGTCGCAGAGACCGTGTCTCTATCGCTGATGGCATCAGTGAATGCTATTGCCAATGTTACAGAAATCTATTAAAACACCTGGAAACTTTCAAAGTTCTTGATTACCGCTGGTCATTAAAAAATTATGAATCTTGGTATTAACATTAATATAAACAAAGGAGTCTATGTGAGAATGCACAGAAAATTGCCGACAGTTATTGCAAAGAAATATACGGTGATGTATGTTCAGTAAAAGAACTAACTATTGCTTCAGTTGTCAAGTATGGCTGATTCGTACCCACAAAATACTACTGTGAGTCATGTGTCTAGTTATATTCATTATTCACATGTTTTAAACTTTATGAACATATCATTTCTTACTGAATGGAAGCATATGGAGCTACCTGAGAAAAAGGGTGAAAATATATCTGTTGTTGTTGTTGTTGTGGTCTTCAGTCCTGAGACTGGTTTGATGCAGCTCTCCATGCTACTCTATCCTGTGCAAGCTTCTTCATCTCCCAGTACCTACTGCAATCTACATCCTTCTGAATCTGCTTAGTGTATTCATCTCTTGGTCTCCCTCTACGATTTTTACCCTCCACGCTGCCCTCCAATGCTAAATTTGTGATCCCTTGATGCCTCAAAACATGTCCTACCAACCGATCCCTTCTTCTAGTCAAGTTGTGTCACAAACTTCTCTTCTCCCCAATCCTATTCAATACCTCCTCATTAGTTACATGATCTACCCACCTTATCTTCAGCATTCTTCTGTAGCACCACATTTCGAAAGCTTCTATTCTCTTCTTGTCCAAACTGGTTATCGTCCATGTTTCACTTCCATACATGGCTACACTCCATACAAATACTTTCAGAAACGACTTCCTGACACTTAAATCTATACTCGATACTAACAAATTTCTCTTCTTCAGAAACATTTCCTTGCCATTGCCAGTCTACATTTTATATCCCCTCTACTTCGACCATCATCAGTTATTTTGCTCCCCAAATAGCAAAACTCCTTTACTGCTTTAAGTGTCTCATTTCCTAAACTAATCCCCTCAGCATCACCCGATTTAATTTGACTACATTCCATTATCCTCGTTTTGCTTTTGTTGATGTTCATCTTATATCCTCCTTTCAAGACACTGTCCATTCCGTTCAACTGCTCTTCCAAGTCCTTTGCTGTCTCTGACAGAATTACAATGTCATCGGCGAACCTCAAAGTTTTTACTTCTTCTCCATGAATTTTAATACCTACTCCGAATTTTTCTTTTGTTTCCTTTACTGCTTGCTCAATATACAGATTGAATAACATCGGGGAGAGGCTACAACGCTGTCTCACTCCTTTCCTAACCACTGCTTCCCTCTCATGCCCCTCGACTCTTATAACTGCCATCTGGTTTCTGTACAAATTGTAAATAGCCTTTCGCTCCCTGTATTTCACCCCTGCCACCTTCAGAATTTGAAAGAGAGTATTCCAGTTAACGTTGTCAAAAGCTTTCTCTAAGTCTACAAATGCTAGAAACGTAGGTTTGCCTTTTCTTAATCTTTCTTCTAAGATAAGTCGTAAGGTTAGTATTGCCTCACGTGTTCCAACATTTCTACGGAATCCAAACTGATCTTCCCCGAGGTCCGCTTCTACCAGTTTTTCCATTCGTCTGTAAAGAATTCGCGTTAGTTATCTGTTAATGTGTAGGTATTCAGCACACTTAACGTAAGTGGCTTACGTGTTAGATATAGGAGGGACAAGAATACGAAGGAAAAAGATTTCATGCGGTTCCGTTGTTGGTCTTGAAACATCAGATCACGAGGAACAAGTGAATCAATTAATACTACCAGTCAAAAACACAGAAATTTATTATTTTCAGTACATAAAAAACCTTTTGGAGCTAGCACATAGTAGCATTACAGGTCACTGACATTTAACTGAAGTATGTCAGAGCTGTTTATTTATTTCCATTCTAAAGGGAAGTTGGCTGCACATTTAGCTGATTGTTCATACGTCGAACCGTCATCAATGAATTGCACGAAGTGGAGAAACCATATACTCGTATAACAAATTACTAAAGCTACCATTCGTTATTATGCAGATATTGAATGTTTGGTGGAACTGGGCATTATTAACGAAATTCTATGTTAACTGCAGTTACAGGACAAACATTCGTCGTTACAGCTGTACTCAGTTGCACATTGCATGGAATGGTTTAGTAAACAGCTGTATCAAACTGACAAGCGTGTAAAAATTACTTGTTGCAAAAAAAAAAAAAAAAAAAAAAAAAAAAACGATGATTAGTGTGGAAAAGGAAGAAGCGTTTGGAACAGCAGATATTTTTCAGATCTGCAAGGAATGCTTCAAGCAAACGCATGTGAAACACAGAGATCATTGTCATTTTACGGCAGGTTTCGTGAAGCTACAATATGTCATATGTATTTTAAACTATTGACGTAATTTTATGTTGGATATTCTGTTTTACGATGCGAATTTTATAATTATAAAACGCTTTAAAAAGCGCAAGAAACGACGAAAACAAATACAGGCCATGTTTCTGCGATTGTAGCAAACGTGAAAAGTATGAAACATTCGTTAAATCTATTCCATCAGGTTTCGTAGTGACAAAATGTCGGTTTATAGATTCCTTCAACTTTCTGTCTTGCTCTGTAGAAAATATTTCTGATAGTTGAAGTCTGATAATTTGAAAATAATAAGAGAATATTTCCCCGACGGGCGGCGGTTTAGTTTGATCAATAAGAATGAAGTCTTTCAATATGAGTGTGTAACAGCAGACTCCACTTTACTTGGGAGAAGAATTGTTGCCACTTGAAGCCATCAAGATCATTATGACTAGTAAATCAATCAAAGAACTGAAAAACCAAGAAGCTAGGAAATTGTAAAGTTAATTTGAATGCAAGATATTAGAACTTTACTCTGACTCATGTTTGAAAACCAATATCTTGCTTTTGATGTTTTCCGCACACCCTGTCTGAAAACAAACTACCCTGACGAGCCAAAGAAACTAGAACACATACCTAATATCGTGTAGGGTCCCGCGAGCACTCAGAAGTGCCCCAACACGACGTGACATAGGCTCGAATAATGTCTGAAGCAGTGCTGGAGGAAACCGACACAATGAATCCCGCAAGGCTGTCCATAAATCCGTAAGAGTACGAGAGGATGGAGATCTTTTCTGAACAACATCCCAGTTATGTTCCACAGTGTTAATGTCTGGGGAGTTTGGTGGTCAGCGGAGGTGTTTAAACTCAGAAGAATGTTCCTGGAGCCACTCTTTAGCAGCTCCAGACATGTGGGGTATTGCATTGACCTGCTGGAACTGCCCAAGTCCGTCAGTATGCATAATGTATATGAATGGATGCAGATGAGCACACAGGATGCTTACATACGTGTCACCTGTCAGAGTCGTATGTAGACGTATCAGAGTTCCCATATCACTCCAACTGCACATGCCTAAAGCCTTTACAGAGTTTCCACCAGCTTGAACAGTCCCCTGCTGACAAGCAGTGTCTACGGATTCATGAGATTGTCAGCATACCCGTACACGTCCGTCCGCTCGACACAATTTGAACGAGACTCGTCTGACCAGGCTACATGTTTACAGTCATCAACAGTCGAATGTCGGTGTTGAGGGGCCCAGGCGAGGCGTAAAGCTCTTTGTTGTTCAGTCATCAACGGTAGAAGAGTGGGCCTTCTGTTCCCAAAGCCCATATCGACGACGATTCGTTGATGGTTCGCACGCTGACACATCTTGATGGCCGAGCATTGAAATCTGCAGCAATTTGTGGAAGACTTGTACTTCTGTCACGTTGAACGATTCTCTTCAGTCGTCGTTGGCCCGTTCTTTTTCCAGCAGAAGTGATGTCCTCCTACATCGATGTTTTACCGGATTCCTGATATTTACGGTACACTCTTGTCCGCTCCCGGTAGCTCAGTGGTCAGCGCGAAAGAATGTCAATCCTAAGGGCCCGGATTCGATTCCCGGCTGGGTCGGAGGATTTCTCCGCTCAGGGACTAGGTGTTGTGTTGTGCTAATCATCATCATTTCATCCCCATCGAAGCGCAAGTCACCGAAGTGGCGTCAAATCGAAAGACTTGCACCCGCGAACGGTCTGCCCGACGGGAGGCCCTAGTCACACGACATTTACATTTTTATTTACGGTACACTGCTGAAATGGTAGTACGGGAAAATCTGCACTTCATCGCTGCCTCGGAGATGTTGTGTCTCATCGCTCGTTCGGCAACTAGAACACCACGTTCAAACTCACTTAAATCTTGATAACTTGCCGTTGTAGCGGCAGTAACCGATCTAACAATTACACCAGACACTTGTTGTCTTATACAGGCGTTCCCAACAGCAGCGCCGTATTCTGCCTGTTTACATATCTCTGCACTTGAATACGCATGCCTAACCAGATTATTTCGCGCTTAATGTGAATTCAGTCCATTATGCGACTTCACCTGGCTTGGTACTTTGCTGATAACTAACTACCAAAATACGCTGTAACTTATTACAGGTATAGGACAATCCATCCATTATTTCTTAGAAATGGATCGAGACTTTGTGACCACACTGTATTGGTTTGCGTACATTTCATTTTCTGTACACATCTAAATGTTATTACAGTTTACTGTTAACAAGGAATCTGCTCATGATAAGTTACTCTGTAATAACGGAACAGCATATACTTTTTGCTGAAATTTTCAGAAGCATTCTCAGCTGTGGAGGCAACGCGCCTTGCTCTGCTTGACCAGAAGGGGCGAGCCTTCGGCTGAACGGCTGAACCCCGTGGCTTAGGCTGGCTTTGGCCGCTGCCCATGGATCCCCAGGCTAATTGCTGAACGCCTCCCAATAAACCTCGCCCCCGTCTCCCCCCCCCAGCAGCAGGCACAGCTGCAGCTAGTAAGCATCCGTAAAAAAGAACAAACACAGCGGAAACAGTGGAACTACTGTATAAGTTTGCTTCTCAATGTTTACTACCTGGTTCTCACAATCCGGAATTAATAAAGTCGTGAGTTTTTAGCAACACTGCCTAGCATCATGTATGGCGATGGAACAAGTTACTATTTGCTGCACGGAGATGGATAACCACTATCACAATCGATTATACCAAACAACACATTTCTTATACCGTATGGCTATAATTAAAGTTTTGCCATCCACGGAAGTCCAGTGTGGTCTGTAATTACCGTCAGGCAGCGAAACTTGGTACATGTGCTAATGCGTTAATGCTTAAGCGATTTAAGGTGGGAAAATAGTTCAAATTTTGGCCAGCAGGTGCAAATCTGGCGCTGTACATTATTTGTGTGACGGTATGATACTCACGCTGTTAATTGACAAGCCATAATTTGTATGGCTACAGAGAAGAGAGATTGTGCACTGTTGGTGAAACTTCTTTATGTTAACGGCAGCAGTTACAGTGCTGCATTGAGAGAGGTCTGAGGAGCGGCTCAATGTCATTAAGTGGTTTAAAGAACATGGTAATGGAACTCGAAAACACGGGTGCGCTTGGTCTTTACATTGTGGCATAGCTCGTCGATAGAAGACGCTACACAAAACGGTGCAGCACATTGATGGAGTGCAGGTGACTCGTTTTCCACATCTGATAGCGAGAAACATTGCAACAGTTGATGTTGAATTGGTATGAGTATACGTCAACAATGAGGTGGTGCAGACGCTTCCAGTGTAATCAAACATGTCTGATTGACGAAGTGACAGACCATATCTCTGGAAGAAAAACAGAGATTCGCAAGAGAGTTGAAAAGCATCGGTGCTCGAAGACTGACGTACAAAAATCGTGAAGATTGTGAAAAAAGTGGAAATCAGTCGTGCATCAGTTTTCAACTTCTGCATGGCGTTTTGGACATGACTAAGGTGGTGCTCGCGGGATTCCGTGGCTGCTCATATTCTTTCAAAAAGACAGCCGCAGTGTCATAATTGTCATATCTGTGTCAGACGACTTTTATAGCCGCCTAATCAACATGGTCGAGTGCTGAGTGTGTCATTATGAATCCGAAAAAAGGGACTAGGAACATGTAGATGTATTACCGTTGGAAAAGGCAAAAATGCAACTGTCGTTGGCTATAGGAACTGCTATTTCCTTGGTCTACCACAGCGTGTTGCCAACAGTTTGTGCTCATCGTGGACAAACCGCCACACTTTTATTTATTGTTATTTTGACACCTTATACAAAGGTAGGCCGGCAGCTGCAATACTACGCCCCTCTTCGGCCACAGATAATACATTGATTACAAGTGGAGACATCGAAAAACGAAACAACATTGTGGATGGACAACAGTAGACACACAACTTTAAAAATACATGAAGCCGTTCACAAGTGCAGCGTCCAAAGAAAAACGTGCAGTACTCGGGCGCTAACAGAGACGACAGAAACGGCACACGTGAACAAAGGAGCACAAATGACGAAACACTGAAACACTAACATGATGGCATACACAAAAACACTGGCAACGATCTCCAGCAGGCCAAAGTTCACTTGACGTGTACGAGTTTGGGGACCTGCCAAAAGGGGAAAAAGGGGGGGGGAGGAGGGAGAGGGGAGGGTGTATATGCCAGTGGCAGAGGAGGGGGAGGAAAGAAGGAGGAGGTAGAGGGAGTAGGGGAAGCCTGGCGGAGGAGGGTGGGAGGCAGGGAGGAGGGAGACAGGGTGCCCTCGGCGAAAAACACAGGGTGCGGTAGAGGAGGATCAAAGGTGGTAGGAGGGGTAGATGGAGGGGATGACGGACCGCCACTTTTTTTTTCCTTTATTGATTTTCAATTCCCCCCCAAGGGGGCAGGCTGGCAGCAGCTTAGTACGCTGCTCTACAGCCTACAGACTTTTTTTTAAACGGAAGAAGAAAAGAAACAAGAAAAACGGGCGATAAAACGGTGACTTAAAGTGTAAAATGGCGGAAAAATGCGGAAAGTTAAAACAGAAAGCAAAGGGGTTGGCAATGTTACTAAAATACACAGAAATCAGACAAGTAACATAGTAAACACACAATTAAAAAAACATGGCGACAGTCTGGTTTCTGTTCACAAGAGATAAAAAATCACACCCAGCGACAGTATCATGGCCGTTCGCAATAATTCCCAAAAGACACACAACACGGAACACTCACTGTAAAACACTCACTCTAAAACACTGCACAAAAATGGCGGCACAAAGAAGACACTCCCGAGCCAAGGGCAGATGGGGGGGGGGTGGACCTGGAGGAGGGGTAAAAACAAGTAGGGAGGAGAGGAAAAAACGAAAAAGGGGGGGGACCAAGGAGAGAGAGGACTCATAAGGGGGGGGGAGAGGGGCAGGGCAGATACGAGAGGGGATGAGAAAAGGCAGAGGAGGGAAATGCAAAAGGACTCAGGGGAGAGAAGGGGGCAGAGAGAGGGGAGGTGGGGAAAAAAGAGGATGGAAGGGGGGGAGAGGGAGCCCGGCAAAAGGACAGAGGAAAGGAGGGGGAGTGAAAAAATGGCTCTGAGCACTATGCGACTTAACTTCTCAGGTCATCAGTCGCCTAGAACTTAGAACTAATTAAACCTAACTAACCTAAGGACATCACACACATCCATGCCCGAGGCAGGATTCGAACCTGCGACCGTAGCGGTCGCTCGGTTCCAGACTGTAGCGCCTAGAACCGCATGGCCACTCCGGCCGGCGAGGGGGAGTGAGGATCAGAGTTGGTAGGAGGGATAAATCGAAGGAGAGAGGGCATCATCTGGGAGGGGGAGTTGATGGAAGCCACCTTGGGAAAGGAGATGAAGGGTGTAGAGATAGAGGGTAGGGGGGACACAACAGTGAAGAAGTGGCAGGGGGCAGGGATGGGAGAGGACGGAGCAACCAGGAGTGAGGGGGGTCAAGGCGGCAGGAGGTGTAGAGTATGCGGATATGATCGAGGAATAGGAGCAGATGGGGGAAAGGAATGAAGTCATAGAGGATCCGCGTGGGGGACCGGAGGCGTAATCGGAAGGCGAGGTGGAGGGCATGACACTCAAGGATCTGGAGGGACTTATAGAAAAGGGTCCACCACACGAGCATACTACTTATATATCATGATGATTTCACTGGAAGCTGTCAAGATTAAGCATGAAATTTTTAAGGCCGTGGTTCCAACGTTTCTGAGACCATTACCTTGGATCAGATATAGGCTAGTACTCCTCTCCCCCTAGTATTTAAAACGATAAATGGTGGTTTACGAAGGTGATACAAATGAAAAACTTTCTGAACGTTGTGTGGTAGAGTTGGTATGTAGCTGTAATGTTCCTTGAGGTTTGAAAGTGACCGACAGATGGCAGAATGATGCTGCAATGCAGGAGAAGGCACCAGAATCCACAACAAGATGGCTGCCACACTGTCAACATGCACCGAACTTGAGCAGTGACCAGTGATGCGTTTAATGTTTAGTGAAGGTGTCAGACCTATCGAAATTCATCGCATACTGACAGCGCTGTACTATGATTAGTATTTGTCTTTGCAGTAACTATGTGGGTGTGTAGAAAGTTTAAAAGTGGTGTAACTTCGATCAGGGTAGGCTCACTGTGTAGTGACGGATAAGAACATTTTGTTAGTGGAGGAGCGTGTAAAGGAGAGCTGATGCATAACTTTGAACGAAACAGCCAAATTTGAAGATTAGTATTGGTTCAGTGTAGAATATTGCTCCCAATGTATTTCATCTTAATAAGGTATCTGTAGTCGACTGTCAAATTGAAAGACTGTCACACCGAAGTCTGTGAAGAACTCTGGCATCATTTCCACGTCGACGATGCTACATTTATGGGAAAAAATGTTACAGGCAAAACGGATAGGTCGACCAAAGAATGGTTCCAGAGCTCAACGCCAGAAGTAAACAAATTCTGCACTGAATCATCTGCTGGAAAAGTCATGCTCATTCTCTTTTTGTGTGCAAATGGAGTAATTTTGGAGCATTACATGGATTAGGGGAGTGGCGGTAACCAATACTTCCTATAAAGACATGCTGAAAAATCAATCTCATCCTGCTATCAGGAGTAAACTATGAGGACGTCAGACTTCAGAAGTATTGCTACAGCATGACAACGTACGGCCGCATACAGCCAGTAACACAGTTGATACTATTCAGGAAATTATGTATGAATGCCAGGTACATCCCCCTTATTCATTTCAAAAGTGACGAAGAGGTGAAAACCGCGGGGGACGACTGGTTAAACACAAGACCAAAAAACTTACTGCCGCGTGGTCTTAGGCACCGTGTCACGGTTTGCGTGGCTCTCCCCGACGGAGGTTCGAGTCCTCCCTCAGGTATGAGTGTGTGTGTTGTCCTTAGCGTAAGTTAGTTTAAGTTAGATTAAGTAGTGTGTAAGCTTAGGGACCGATGACCTCAGCAGCTCCCATAAGACTTACCACAAATTTCCAATTCAGTTATTATTTGTACATCATTTGATTACTGGACTTATTACTTCTGAACTTACAAAATTGGAAGGTTTTAGACTGCCAGTGCTTTCTGTTTGACGACTGCCATAATGACGATAATAATAATGTTAACAACATTGTGTAGGCTTTACAGCTATGAGGCATTATATAGTTGTGATGTGTTTTGCTGTCAATTATTTCGTTTATCTGCTGAGATGTGAATTATGAGGTAATTTCTGGTGCACTGCTGGAACTACCTACAACTCAGAGAAAACATTTGCATGCAATATTTAAGAGTATGTTAGGTATGTCTCAATTTAGTCTCACAGATAGTTGGTACAACGTACAAAGTATATGTGTACCGGATGAACTATGTGAATATGGTGCTATTCATACCATCTTTCACAAGCTCCACCACATTGTGTCATGCGCCAGTGCTAGTAAAAAATGGTACAAATGGCTCTGAGCACTATGGGACTTAACTGCTGAGGTCATCAGTCCCATAGAACTTAGAACAACTTAAAGCTAACTAACCTAAGGACATCACACACATCCATGCCCGAGGAAGGATTCGAACCTGCGACCGGAGCGGTGGCGCGGCTCCAGACTGTAGCACCTAGAACCGATCGGCCACTCCGGCCGGCCCCAATGCTAGTATTAAAAGAATAAGTAGAACCACATTGAGTGTTAATAGACTGTGAGCGTTTCAAAAATACGAAAAGGTTTTGCCATAACGCTACCAGTCACAGAACTCGTAGTGGTAGTTGTAAAACCTTTTAAAAATTAATTGTTGGTACCTTACGCATAGCTATTACAATGTTAAAGCTGAGAACAGTAATGGTCTTCCTAGATTTTTTTTATTTTCACGACTGATATATAATCAAATCATTCGTTTTTACCCCTCAGAAAGTTTCATTTTATCTCTCAGAAGGTAAATCCTTCCAGGCTGGGAATCACAGCGTTAACGGGATATAACTGCTCCCCGAAAACGTCTGAGCTCATCCTTCACAGGAAATAGTCAGACATGCTCCTCTTTGGGCTATCAAACTTTGCCTCGTCACACGTATTCTCCTGAAATGACGCTAACATTTTCCTCTTGCCTCAGTTGAAGAAATCATTACATGGCAAGCACTTTCGGACGATTAAGAGGTAATTTTCGAGATGAAACGTACCATGAACAGCCAGAAACAACCAAGATGTCCGTCAAGTCATCGGACGCTAGGAAAAAAGGCGAGTATGTAGAGAAGCACTCATACCATAACCAAACATCTTTTCGAGTGTCACCGCCGTGTCAACAGCGGCACGCTGCGGTCCGCGCAGATAGCCAGCTGGTACTGTGTTTTCCTGTGTGATACACTTAGAAATGATATTGAAGGATGCAGTTTCTTCTCTGAATTCCACCAAGTTCATTGGAACATATGGCGAAGGAGGGGAAGATGCCATTCCTCAATAAAACAACGCCTATTCTTTTGCTCCAGTTCTAGGCTCAGCACTAAAGAACGCAGTTATTTCTCTGCGCGGGATTAGCCGAACGGTCTAAGACGCTGCAGTCATGGACTGTACGGCTGGTCCCGGAGGAGGTTCGAGTCCTCCCTCGGGCATGGGTGTGTGTGTTTGTCCTTAGGATAATTCAGGTTAAGTAGTGTGTAAGCTTAGGGACGGATGAAAAAAGGGTTCAAATGGCTCTGAGCACTATGGGACTTAACATCGGAGGTCACCAGTCCCCTAGAACTTAGAACTAATTAAACCCAACTAACCTAAGGACATCACATACATCCATGCCTGAGGCAAGATTCGAACCTGCGACCGTATGAGCGGCGAGGTTCCGAAATGAAGCGCCTAGAACCGCTCGGCCACAACGGCGGGGATGGACTGATGACCTTAGCAGTTAAGTCCCATAAGATTTCACACATATTTTTGAATCATTTCTCTGAGTGGTCCCGCCGAGTGCGGAAGTGACATGAACGCAGAGGAAAAAAACCCATTTCCCTACTCAAAAGAAGATACAAACATAAGAAAGTGTCTAAATGAATTAAAAATGACAAGTGACAAATGACTAGCATCAAAAGCAGAAGAAAGAAGACCGTTGGTTAGAGACTACACGATGCGACTACATTTATTTTGTGTATCAACCACATCTTGTCCGTATCCTCTCCATTTACCCGGATAATTTTCTGCGACGTATGAATGCGTGGATGCTGTGATTGTACAGTCCTACGAAAGTGAGGGCAAACATTTTTTTTTCTTAAAAGAAAAATAGCAGATGCAGTTGCGCGTGCGTGATCTGCTGTGATGGGAGAGAGACCGGCACAGCTTTGAGAGCGCCAGTGTTTTGAGAGCTAAGGAGGCGTACCGGCCACAATGGAAGAGCTCTCAGGCGCCGTGCGTCCCTCACATCGTCGCCAGTACTTGTTGGCAGCAATGAGTCTCGGTGATTGGCGGATACGGGGGCTACGAGAACTACAGCGTCGGTAGTAGAGGAACAAGTAAACCGGTGCTTCGGCACTGCATCTGGGAATAACTAGTAGCGATAGCCGCTGACGAAAAGTATGGAGGGGGTACCCACCACAGCCGAATTGTGAAACTCAATAAAAAGTGATCCAGAACAGTTCAGAAAAACCAGTAACATCGTCACAGAGAGAAAATGAGACGAATGGATGTGTGATAAGCGCACTCTATGGAGGCAGTAGTTCTGAAGTTATTTACTTCAGAGGTTAAATAAGTAAATAAACTTTGAAAATTAATATCTCAACAATGCCTAGACCGATTTTCATAAATTAAGTGTCCATTGGTAGCGCTTATATTGCTCTATCAGAGTATGATAGATATATTTTATAAACATTACGCAGGTTGATTTTAAAAAATATCATAACTTTGGAAATCGAGAAATCTGCAAAGAAGGAAAGGAGAACTACAGTCTTTCTTACATTTATTGAAGGAAGCTCTGCAGTTTCATTTGGTTGCTCATTTGGTCGCTAGGAGCGTTGTTGGCCGCGTAGCCTTCATTTCTGTTGTCAGTGCAAGGACTGCGACTGCTCATAAAAAGCTTTTTGTGTTATCAAGTACGGCAGAAGGGGACCGACGACAGCTGTTTAGCTTGCATTTCGAACCAAGTACGGTGTTCAACTTCCTGATAAGTGGTTTATCGTACATTGGTATAAAGAATTCACAAGGAGAGGGTGTTTGTGCAATGTAGCATTCGGGAAGCATCTGCTCGCAATATACGAAAATCGACCCGTCGAGCTAGCAGAGAGCTGTAAATTCCGCAACCGACCATTTGGAGAGACCTAAGAAAGAGATTGGTAATGAAACCCTATCGTCTATAATTGCTTCAAGCCTTTCAGAGGCTGATTGGGAGAAAAGAATCGAGATCTGAGCGGTTGTCCTTGAGTAAATGGAAACAAATGACCGGTTCGTTTCGAAAAATGGTTCAAATGGCTCTGAGCACTATGGGACTTAACATCTGAGTTTATCAGTCCCCTAGAACTTAGAACTACTTAAACCTAACTAACCTAAGGACATCACACACATCCATGCCCGAGGCAGGATTAGAATCTGCGACCGTAGCGGTCGCGCGTTTCCAGACTGAAGTGCGGTAGAACCGCTCGGCCACTCCGGGCAGCTTCATTTCGAAGTTAGTGTTTAGCGATGAAGCAACATTTCACAAAACAGGGAAAGTCAGTCGGCACATTGTCCGTATATGGGACACTGAGAATCCGCGGGAAACAATTCAGTACGAACGTGATTCTCCTAAGGTTAACGTTTTCTGTACCATTTGAGCCAATAAAGTTTTTGGTCCTTTTCGTAGGTGCAACTGTAACTGGGTAAATCGATCTGTAAATGTTGCAGTACTGACTGTTCCCTTGAATTGAAGAAGAAGTATGGCAATCTCCATCTAGTTGGGGCACCACCCCATTGGCACTTATCTGTCCGTGCCTATTTGAACGAAATGTACCCACAGCAATGGATCGCCCACCAGGCAGCTCGTGACTCAGCACTTCATCACTGGCCTCTGAGAAGCCCTGACGTCAGCCCCTGTGATTTTCTCCATGAGGGTTTGTTAAGGATGTGGTGTTTCGAACATCTCTACCACCTAACATTGAGGAACTAAGAGAAGTAATAACAGCAGCTGTCCAAACTGTTACTCTGGAGATGCTACAGAGAGTGTGGAACGAGTTCGAGTATCACGTGGACACGCTCGAGTGTTTGGAGGGGTCCATACTGAACATTTATGCACTTGTTTACTACATAAAGAAAAAAAACTTTATTAAGTACTCTTCACATTAATTAATTACGGAAGGAGCCGACGGTGTGGCCGAGCGGTTCTAGGCGCTTCGGTCTGGAACCGCGCGACCGCTACGGTAGCAGTTTCGAATCCTAGCTCGGGCGTGGATGTATGTGATGCCCTTACGTTAGTTGGGTTTAAGTATTTCTAAGTTCTAGGGGACTGATGACCTCAGATGTTGAGTCCCAAAGTACTCATAGCCATTTGAATTACCAAAGGCTCCATCATGTTTCTGTGATTAAATACAGGTTTTCAAAGTTGTGGTATTCTTTTTGAATCGCCCCATATATCCTTACAGGCTGAAATACGCATTATAAACAGAAACATTCCATCAGAATAAAAAGTGAAACAGTTAAATATCTGTAGCATAGGATAGTGTAAGTAGGCTGTTTAGGTTTTTATATTGGTAACGCCACGTAGTGCTCTGTATGAAAATCACCAACTGTGCTGTGTGTAGTCTGTGGCTGGTGTGCATTGTTGGAATATTCTAGTGTTGGGCAGTTGGATGTGAACAGCGCGTAGCGTTGCGCAGTTGGAGGTGAGCTGCCAGCAGTGGTGGATGTGGAGAGTGAGGTGGCGGAGTTTTGAGAGTGGATGATCTGGACGTGTGTCCATGAGAGAGAGTAAATTTGTAAGACTGGATGTCATGAACTGATATATATATATATATATATATATATATATATATATATATATATATATATATATATATATACTCCTGGAAATTGAAATAAGAACACCGTGAATTCATTGTCCCAGGAAGGGGAAACTTTATTGACACATTCCTGGGGTCAGACACATCACATGATCACACTGACAGAACCACAGGCACATAGACACAGGCAACAGAGCATGCACAATGTCGGCACTAGTACAGTGTATATCCACCTTTCACAGCAATGCAGGCTGCTATTCTCCCATGCAGACGATCGTAGAGATGCTGGATGTAGTCCTGTGGAACGGCTTGCCATGCCATTTCCACCTGGCGCCTCAGTTGGACCAGCGTTCGTGCTGGACGTGCAGACCGCGTGAGACGACGCTTCATCCAGTCCCAAACATGCTCAATGGGGGACAGATCCGGAGATCTTGCTGGCCAGGGTAGTTGACTTACACCTTCTAGAGCACGTTGGGTGGCACGGGATACATGCGGACGTGCATTGTCCTGTTGGAACAGCAAGTTCCCTTGCCGGTCTAGGAATGGTAGAACGATGGGTTCGATGACGGTTTGGATGTATCGCGCACTATTCAGTGTCCCCTCGACGATCACCAGTGGTATACGGCCAGTGTAGGAGATCGCTCCCCACACCATGATGCCGCGTGTTGGCCCTGTGTGCCTCGGTCGTATGCAGTCCTGATTGTGGCGCTCACCTGCACGGCGCCAAACACGCATACGACCATCATTGGCACCGAGGCAGAAGCGACTCTCATCGCTGAAGACGACACGTCACCATTCGTCCCTCCATTCACGCCTGACGCGACACCACTGGAGGCGGGCTGCACGATGTTGGGGCGTGAGCGGAAGACAGCCTAACGGTGTGCGGGACCGTAGCCCAGCTTCATGGAGACGGTTGCGAATGGTCCTCGCCGATGCCCCAGGAGCAACAGTGTCCCTAATTTGCTGGGAAGTGGCGGTGCGGTCCCCTACGGCACTGCGTAGGATCCTACGGTCTTGGCGTGCATCCGTGCGTCGCTGCGGTCCGGTCCCAGGTCGACGGGCACGTGCACCTTCCGCCGACCACTGGCGACAACATCGATGTACTGTGGAGACCTCACGCCCCACGTGTTGAGCAATTCGGCGGTACGTCCACCCGGCCTCCCGCATGCCCACTATACGCCCTCGCTCAAAGTCCGTCAACTGCACATACGGTTCACGTCCACGCTGTCGCGGCATGCTACCAGTGTTAAAGACTGCGATGGAGCTCCGTATGCCACGGCAAACTGGCTGACACTGACGGCGGCGGTGCACAAATGCTGCGCAGCTAGCGCCATTCGACGGCCAACACCGCGGTTCCTGGTGTGTCCGCTGTGCCGTGCGTGTGATCATTGCTTGTACAGCCCTCTCGCAGTGTCCGGAGCAAGTATGGTGGGTCTGACACACCGGTGTCAATGTGTTCTTTTTTCCATTTCCAGGAATGTATATATAAAGTAAATAGTACATTGTTTGTTCTCTATCAAAATCTTTCATTTGATAACTATGCCCATCAGTAGTTAGTGCCTTCCGTAGTTAGAATCTTTTATTTAGCTGGCAGTATTGGCGCTCGCTGTATTGCAGTAGTTCGAGTAACGAAGATTTTTGTGAGGTGATTCATGAAAGGTATAGGTTATTGTTAGTCAGGGCCATTCTTTTGTAGGGATTATTGAAAGTCAGATTGCGTTGCGCTAAAACTATTGTGTCAGTTTATTGATGATCAAAATAAGTAAAGAGAGAAATGTCTGAGCACGTTCAGTTGTGCTCGGCTGTTAAAAAATCAAATAACTTAAGAGGTTTACCAGCACAGTAATTCATAAATTTTTCAAAAGGGGACGTTTCGATATGTTGGTTAGACGTATAGTTGTTCATGCGTGGTTGGGGGTTATGGCCGTTAACACACACACACACACACACACACACACAGACACACACAGAGGAAGGAACGGTTACTTAAAGAGAATGAGGGCAAGTTCGTATAAAACTGTTATTTAGCTAATGAAGACTTACAACCGTCGAAGCTGTACCTAAATAAGAACTTTTCAGAATTCATACAACGAAAAATGAGGTCTAAATAATCTCGAATCTAGCCACACGGGTAACACGAAGCATTTGCGCCGAAGATGGATGGAAATTACTTTAATAAGACTGTAAAGGTGAATATGGCCGAGAAAAATATCGTGTTTGTACGTTTAAAAGTATCACATTAGCCGTTGTTTGCTTGATTATTTCGATATTAATGCAAACCGGCTTCCTTTCCGCTTGCATGTCGTGCACGCTCATATATGAATATAAATGGCGTGGCAAGGCTGTTCAATAATACTACTTTTTCTGTACTTTCGCGTTTGCATGTAAAGTGCTCCGAAACTCGTTTTATACTGAATAATGTAATTGAGGCATGCGATTACGTGATCTGTCTTTCACAAGCACATCGATATTTGAGGAAGAGGCAACTTAACAGAAAATTATCTCCTTTGTCTAAGGTATTTCATGAGTTAATGAGAAGATGGGTTCTGAACCAACTCTCTCGGGTTCTGGCAAGAGCATTTATTAGAACTCTTTCCGATTTCGCAAGAGGTATAGAGGGAGGAGATCGACGTGGAGTTCGGGAGTTAGAAGTAGTATGCTCTATCTTGTGACGTCCCAGTGTCAGTGGCAATACATATGCTAGCATTGTGTGCATGAGATCATATTACATAGGCAAATAGGGATGTTGCAGGGCGGGTTGTACTGAGATATGGTTGTCACGAAAAAAATTCGATACGTTGCTCCGCTTCCGAGTTATTTAGCATTGAAGTTAGCCAATCAGATCGTCGCGCGCGTAAATTCTCAAGTTTCAGCTAAAGAGACAAAGCACTCGTTGGGCAACACCGCCCCTGGCAGGCCGCTTAAGTGTGAGCGCGCGACGCCCCGATTGGCAAAATTCTATGCTAAATAACTCGGAAACGCAGCAACGTATCGAATTTGTTTCTTAACGTTTATGCCTCAGTACAACCTGCCGTGTAACATCCCTACAAGCATTTCATACATATTCTGACCACCCTATATATATATATATATATATATATATATATATATATAAGGCGATAATAACCTAATAACCAGCTAATCAGCTTCAGAAACGGAAGTTCCAGTTAAGCCCCTTGACCTTGGTTTCAACTTTTATAAAACTATCTTCTTCAAGAGGAAATATTGGCAACTGGGCCAAATGTGCCAGAGATACCTATACGTTAAAATATAGCCGAATGGCGTCAGTCAGATATAAAATTTAAGCTCCGTAGTAATTAAAAGATGCACAGCATGGTGGTTGCCATTCAGTATTACTCTAACAATGTACAACTAGTGCACTTCCTTCCTCGACTGCACTGGTGAGGTAATACTACATTACGACCACCCATATCGTGCATGTTTTAATTATTATGCAGGTGAAATTTTATATCTGACTGATGCCTTTCAGCTATATTTTAAGAAGGGTATAGGTATCTTTGGCACATGTATCCCAGTTACCAGAATTTCATTCTCAAGAAGATGTTTTATAAACGTTGAATCCATAAAATAAAACTTCCATTTTGCAAGTGTCTGGCTGTCCATTTCTGCCTCAAGAAGATTGCATCGTATGGTTGTTGCTTCAGCCTTGTGTGTACCCTTTAATAGGGAATGCTCACAGCCAGAAGGCTCAGTGTGGTGCTAAAATGTGAGGCAAACAGGCAAGCATGCCACGGAGATACACTCGTGCTTCCTACAGCCAACAGAGCGCTTTTCAAAAGTGTCAAATTGTGGTCTCCAGAGTGGTGGGATGGTCCTTTCGGAGAACTGCCACATAAGTTGGACGTTCTGCGTCAGCTGTGCACTATGCTGATATCAGTGGTCATGTGAACATTCTCACACTCGAAGACGAGATTCTGGTGTCCAGACCAGATGACCACCAGGATCGTTGTATTGTAAGGGCAGCAGCAGTAGATAGTACAGCTACCATAGCACAGATAAAAGCGCTTGTGCCCCCCGACGTGTCAACAAGAACTGTTACGAAGTAGTTACGCCACAGCTTCGACGTTCACGGTTCGACTGGTGCCACTGGTCACTTGGAATATGGAATGGCAGATTCTGCCAATTGGTAAGGTGTTATAGGACCAAACTGCTGAGCTCATCGGTCCCTAAGCTTACACACTACTTAATCTACCTTTAATTTAAGCTAAGGACGACACACACACCCCTGCCCGAGGGAGGATTCGAACCTCTACGGGGTGACCCGTGGGGACCGTGAAAAGACGCCCTAGACTGCGCGGGTACCACGCGCCGTCGCAGATTCCGCTGCACGCAAGTGATTAGTCGTTTGCGCGTACGATTAACACCTAATGAACGCTGTCTCGTAGACTAAATTCGTTCAAGACATACTCATAAGATGATGCTTTGCTCAAACAGGATAACGCTC
This sequence comes from Schistocerca piceifrons, assembly GCF_021461385.2. NCBI lineage: Eukaryota > Metazoa > Arthropoda > Insecta > Orthoptera > Acrididae > Schistocerca > Schistocerca piceifrons. Next base: position 695,365,986 of record NC_060141.1, read on the forward strand.
GCCCACACACTGCTCGTGAACTCAACACGCTCTGCAGTACGTGCAGCAACTTTCCTGGCAAGCACGATCTGAAAAATGGATCTAGAAATCATTATCCGCTGAGCCAAAAAAAAAAGATTATAAATAATTTTTTGCTTCAACGCCATTTTGAAATCAAGAAAATAAACAAGTGAAAAAAAGGGTTCAAATGGCTCTAAACACTATGGGACTTAACATCTGAGGTCATCAGTCCCCTACACTTAGAACTACTTAAACGTAACTAACCTAAGGACATCACACACATTCATGCCCGAGGCAGGATTCGAACCTGCGACCGTAGCAGCAGTGCGGTTCCGGACTGAAGCGCCTAGAATCGTTCGGCCACAGCGGCCGGCCACGATCTCCGGGTTTGTCTCCAATCGAGCACGTGTGGTATATGATGGGATGACAAGAGACCCGTGCGACTCGTCAACCAATAACTCGTACAGAACCAAGTGAAGAAGTCGAGTAGACGTAGAATAATGTCAGGACAGTATTCGCCATCTGTGCGATTGACTGGATCCCAGAGTCAGCGTCTGCATTGTCGCCCGTGGAGGCTGCACCACGTATTAATATGGTAGTTTCAGCACTAGTCGATCGATACCTGGTAACTTCGATACCTGATACCTCAGAACCGCTTGTGATTTTGATCTGTAAACGTAATCATTTCATGTATTCCATATGCGCTGTTTCAACGATGTACCTTGAGTAATAAATTTCCTTTAATTTACGTCTATGGTCACAAACTTTTTGTTCACAGATTACCGGTTTCGGTCTATAATGACCATCTTCAGATCTGTGTTTTATAAATGGTATCAGTACATTAGGACACTGTTTTTATAAAACACAGATCTGAAGATGGTAATTATAGACCCAAATCGGTAATCTGTGAACAAAACGTTTGTGACCATAGACGTAAATTAAAGGAAATTTATTCTATGTACGGGTCACTGTTTTATTCGCGACAATGACGCAGCTTGTGGTACCTTGAGTGAGTTGGAAACCTCTAAAAAGGTGTAATAGTTTTTTCCGGCAGTAATATCAGACTCGGCATATTGCCGAGATATTTGTTTATATTTGTGCGTCCACACAGCTTTTTGCCTTGTGTTTAATGCTTATCGACGTCATGGCTCCTGAATTATGAGTCGCACAATACTATAATTTTGTGCGTACATTCAGTGGCATGTTTGGATACTGCCTGCAAAATGTGTTGGGAATGGAGGAAGTAGCAGCGTAGTAATACGTTTAAACGTCATGCAGACTGTGGCAAATTTTCACTCATTGTTTACGACGTCATATCTCCTGAACTATATGACATGATATAATTCTGAGTTACATTCACTGTCTGCAAAACGTGTCGCGAATACCTTTAGTAGTAAAAAGTAATAAAATCTTATGCCTGATGCGGTTATTTTACTGCATGATCAGCAGAAAAGCAGCAAGCTGTAAACTTTTTTCCTGTCATCATTTTGTAAGGGTTGGTTCAAATGGTTCAAATGGCTCTGAGCACTATGGGACTTAACATCTATGGTCATCAGTCCCCTAGAACTTCGAACTACTTAAACCTAGCTAACCTTAGGACATCACACAACACCCAGTCATCACGAGGCTGAGAAAATCCCTGACCCCACCGGGAATCGAACCCGGGAACCCGGGCGCGGGAAGCGAGAACGCTACCGCACGACCTTTGTAAGGGTTGTTAGGAAGAAAAAGTTTGTAAAGTTTTGAAATTATGTGTAAAATTTGCTGTCAGGCGCAAAATGCTATCGTTCTCAAATGCCAGGTGAATGAAGTCTGGGAATTCTCGTGTCATGGGTAACGCACCTTTTCCACCTCTTTGTTAGGAAGGTGTTTTTCCCAACAGTGATTATTGTCTGGCGGTAAGGTATGTGTACCACGTTTGGTTGAAATCGATCCAGTGGTTTAAGAGGAGATGTGGAACAAATACATACGTACATACATACATACCGCTCTCAAACACAAATAAAAATACTAGCCAAGCCTGCAGGTTGCGCTATTATGTTTGACCGCCAACGGCACCTCTAGAATATTCTTGACACGACACAAGTGTCAGTCGTGGTCAGAACAGAGATGGCGGTTATCACTGAAACAACTGGTTATCGATTTACAGTTTTTTTTCACGCCAGTTTAACGTGACTGTTAAAACCGCTCAAAATAACCGTTCATGAAATAACCGGTTTTCAGTTTTTTATTCCTGTTATTTCCTGTAATAAACGCAGAAATCGAACAAAGACTAAAAACTCCTGACTCTCTCAGTTTCAAGATACGTACAACCTAAATATGAAAGTAAATAGGCAAATAAAACAAAACTTAGCCCATTCAACATTCGCTGCTTTCCTCGAAAAGTGGTAAGAGGTTGAATATCACCAAAGATCGGCGGTATTCTCCTGTGGATTCTAATTATTGAAACTCTGTTCGAAAACCATGCTTAGTCGGTGGTCATACCACTGTCTGGTCGTTACGACTGGTCATCGCAAGAGGGCGAAAACTGAGGTTGAAGGACTCTAATTGATATTTTGGTTTTTTTACTCGTTTATTAGCAAAACATTAAAAAACACCTGTTATAACCGAGACCAAACACATACCGAAAAATACTGGTTATTCAGATCTAAAATACCGGTATCGGTTTTTTCCACCCCTAGTGTTAGTGTTGGTGTTCCATGTAGTTGTTAGTACATTTTGTCGGACACTCCACCGTGTGATAAGAGAAGGCATTTCGCTTGGAAGTGTGAGAATAAGGACATGAATGGCGGCATCGATGAGACGACTTGTGAAATTCGCTGCAACCAGAGCGAGTTATCTAGCCAACCACAGTGCTCATTCAACCGTGTTGCCACAGAACCACCATTTCTGGTAAATAGCCAGCACTACAACAGCACTCCTATATGCGGCCACCTGCCAGTTCCGTTTGTCTGTCAGTAACCACGATTAAAAGACCCTGGTAAGGACCCTGAAAGCCTTCTTACTGATAATGGCCACACTTGATTTCATTAATAGCAGTCGAGAGAGTTAAAGACTTGTGTAGTATGAATGTCTGCAATATTGATTCACCTTGATCCACGAACTTTTGTTTATGAAAATATATATTTGTGGCATAATCCATTTGTAATCCCTGCAGTGGGCTCTCTCAACCCCTTTTATATCAATGACAATTACGTACTCAAGTGAAATTATTTTCTGATTAATAAATTTTAACAAAATCCAGTCACAACAATCCAGTACCCTATTTCCGACCAAGGCAGCTGGTGTGCAAGATGGTACACATTGGCTTTTCTCGCTTAAAGTCTTGCATTATTCTTTTCACTTCGATTATGTGAGACAGACTAAAACTGAAAGCTGGGATGTAGCTATAAGATATCCTTCATTCTCGGTGATTAATCTTCCAGATTCTTTCCCCAAATATATTCCAGTATCTGTTTTCCACTGCAAATTCTGGTCTCTGCGACTCCCTCTAAATCTATAGAAGTTATTCCCTGATTTATTAACACATATCCTATCTTCCTGTCCCTGCCTCTAGCCAGTATTTCCCGTATATTGCTTTCCTTGCTTATTCTACGGAGATCTTCCTCATTTATTATTAGAGTACTTGATGTTAGCAACAATCATTGTGTTACATTGAACAAGTTAAGAGCTAGGATTTGGAAGCAGTAAGGCGCTGAGTGTAAATAAAACAACTTTTAAAAATAATTATTTGTTTTCCACAGAGGCCAAGCTTTAAAACAAACAATCTACTTGATTGCCACAGAGATCAAACTTTAAATTTGTGGTGTGCGTACTGTAAGACCTTCGGTACATACACCATCAGATTATTTGACTTGTCGCTCTAATGAAGTAGGCGAGTGTCAGCAATATGTCTCGTGGTCTTATTGTGGCGTATTTATCTTCTGCTGTTAGGTCAGACGATAGAAAAGCCACTTGCACGCTTAGAGTAGCAGATTGACGGTGACCAACTTTAAACAGAACATGATTAATTTTCACACACATTTATTAAAATAATAAAAAAGAAACATAGACATTACGTAACTTGATTCTGGATGCTGTTTACAATTGACAATCTGAAGTTCCTTTGGTCTTGGTACGTTAATCTTATTCTCACATATTTCTGATACTTGACAAAGTGTCTATACATTTCTCTTCATGGCTATGTACAGGAATATGATAATCTTATTAGGCGCAACCTGAAAATTGACTATAGACTAATGCAGACTAATCGGTCTGTACACTCGTTATAATACCTCGCGCGTTCAGGTATCACTGCGCGAGTGTGATCCGTGAAGAGAAAAGGTTCTACGTTAGCAGCAATCTCATTGGCTGCGTTATATATTAATACGCGGATCGGCGGAAGCAGAATTTGGTCCGTCTCTAAGACAGCACCATCTCGTAGTGCGGAGACGGACGAGGGCTGCGCCTGCACTGTTGTGCTTAGCGGGGCGCGCTCTAGTGGGAAAGTTGTGTACGCACTGACTACGCAGAACTATGTACACAACAAAATTACAATGACAAGTAGTACTTATTCGCCACAGAGGCCAAGTTGAACAAATGAAGTTCCGGTATACAGGCCACAAAATTAGCAGAGTTTTAAAACATTAGGTTCTGAAATACGCAAAAAATATATGTGAAACTTAAAAGGGTATATATACACCTGTGAAGCAGACAGAGCAGACTGTTGCATCACTAATTATCAAAACACATAGATATGAGAATTGATAGTAGAAATAAAAAGAACACACGGCGGTGAAGCAGCCAGAAAAGATTGTTATCTCACTAACATACACAATCACAGAAAGTAGAAAATTTAAAATAGTGTACAAGTCTGTTAAGCAGACTGACAACACTGCAGTAATAAAAAGGTGACTTCTAGACTACAGAGGTGTGTACTGACAGACCGCAACTCGTTACCACCTATTTTTATGAACAAGTGAGTGGACTAAATCACACGAATTATGCAAATACAGCAAGCGGCTGGTTTTAGGTCGACACCACTGACACTTGCTCGATTCAGTACAGAATCTAAAACATACACACAAAATATAAAATAAATTTACATAGAAACTGAATGAAAGGCAGTACATGGACCCCCCTCATATGACAGAGACTTGAGGCCGTGCAACTAAGCCCGTTTGTTCCGAAAGTACTATAAAAAGATACTTAAATTAACTAAATAGCCGATTTTAATATTTTAAAATAGAAAACATCCGCACCTTTTCAAAGTGACATCCCCTACAAATTACATAAATGTTTGACTTACAAGTAGACCACACGGAAATTGGATTTTTGTAATTTTTTATATTTATGCTACATGAAGTTCAGAACCATTCGATACATCACTCAAAAATGCTCGATAAAATCGTCTCTGAAGTTTTCCGAGTGTCTTTAATAACCTGATGTAGGTCGATTTCTTTTTCCGACACTCCGCGTGACTATGTGGCAGAATGCACGCCTATCATGTAGGAGTTTTGGGTTCAGATCCCGTCTGATGGAAATATTTAAACGAAGGTGCATGTTCTACGAGCATTTCCATCAAGCATAAGCTGGAGACTGGTAACTGCTTGAATGAGTCATCATTTTATTCGTTTTCTTTTCGTTCAGTTCGAATATCTACATCATTTAAACATAGAATTCATTAAAAACAGAATACATTAATTAAAACAAATCTTTTTTATTAAAAATGCACGTGTTCCTATTTCCAATTACATGTCGCACACAAAACACCTGTTTTCTTCACAAATATCAGTTTTTAACTACCGATCTTTCAACGATCGTTAATAAACATTGTATAAATGTAAAGAATCCAGACAAGTAGTAGAAGACGCGCCCTGAGAGTTCCGTACAAGCTGATTTATTTATATAAATATAAGCAAAAATACTTTAGAATGGCTCAATTTCTTGGTGCAAGTCTTTCTATTGGACGCAATTTCATCAGTTTGTGCATCCGTAACCTATCCTAGACATCTAACCGTGGAAAGGGGACCTACATTTTAACATGGAATCCGAATTACATGTTGCTTCCGGAGACTCCTCACATCGTTGAGAGATGAAGACTAGGTTAAAACGAAAACTGAAAAATCTGTGTTGCGACCAAGATTCGATACGGCGACCTCTCGATTTTCAGCCACTCACTTTACTGCTAGATCACCAGCTCCGAAACATACAGAGATAGATCATCCATAGGTTTTGATTGCTGAGTTTGCTACTATAAAACATGTGACATGTGAAACCGTTTCTTTTGATTGCTTTGATTTAGAAACTTAAATTATTCATACCACCGCGTGACAGTACACCTCAGTATTTGGTATAAATTTCGAGCTGATACCCCTACCCGGTCAGAAGAAAAAGCGATCTTTACGTACCGTCGTATCTTTTGACTGCATTGAGTTAGAAGGTTATATGTTTTACACCGACAAGGGACTATAGAGCTTAGAACGTGACATAAATCTCAAGTTAATATCTCCACCTCTCAGAAAAGAATTACCGGTTGTGGCACGGAATCCTGAAAACAATGCAAACTAATTTGTTCCCCTTCTTTATGTATTTTACGCTCACTGAAACGCTCATTGAACATGAAAATTTATTAAAACATTTACCCCTGTCGAGCATCGAAGCCAGGCTGCTGTCGTTGCAAGCAAGCATTCTGTCACACAGTGGCCGGCCGCGGTGGCCGAGCGGTTCTAGGCGCTGCACTCCGGAACCGCGCAGCTGCTACGGTCGCAGGTTCGACTCCTGCCTCGGGCATGGGTGTGTGTGATGTCCTTAGGTTAGTTAGGTTTAAGTAGTTCTAAGTTGCAGGGGACTGATGACCTCAGACGTTAAGTCCCATAGTGCTCAGAGCCATTTTTTTTTGTCACACAGCCAGATGGCACGTCGGAAAAGCGACCTTGTTTTAGGGCATTAAAGCCGCTCGGGACACTTCAAAGTCGATTTTCTTGAGAATTCTTTAGAGTGGCATCTAACAGCTTATGTGAACTGGTGTTTCAGTTCTGAACTTCACATGCCATAAATATGAAAGAATACAAAAAATTGATATGCCGTGTGGTGTTCTTGATAGTTTCTAATTGCCACCATGGTGATCCACATAAAAAGCATCAGCCATGTTTCACTCAGTAGACTGGTCCGAACCAGAAAAAAACAAACGATAGAAGCGAGTGCCAGAGGGTGTTTCATGAATCGCGAGTAAAACTTAACTGGTGCTCATCGTTGTTTCTGTATCAGGCCAAAGTTAATCACGGATGGCGATGTAGGTGCCTCCATCAATCAAGGCAGCAGGGAACACACGAAAATCGTACTCCGGAGTACATAACCCAACACCGACAGACAGGGTGAAGCTGCGGCTCTCTAGCAGGCGAAGGCTCGACCCGCAAGGTAAACACCGGAGATCCGGATACGCCACGGGACCTACCAAGTCGCGACTCCCAGCGATACCTCCTCAAACCGGCAACCCCCAGTGGACAGTTCCAGAGAGCTGCGCGCGCTTTCGTGTCCCACTCGCGGTGCCGCACAGGCACCACCTCCACAGACGTCAAGGAAACCGTAGCTAAGCGACGCTATCCATAGAGATTCTGCAAGCACACCTGTGGGCAAACGCGCGTGTACAGATCAAACACCACATCTCAAACACTTTCATTGTCTTCTATATCGGTTTTCCCACTGTCCATGATCCACTTCGATACAGGGATTTGCCTACGCTAGTAAGCTTTTTACACTGAAGCGCCCATGAAACTGGTATATGCAGGCGTATTCAAATACAGAGATATGTATACAGCAGAATACGGCGCTGCGGTCGGCAACGCCTTTATAAGACAAGTGTCTGGCACAGTTATTGGATCGGTTACTGCTGCTACAATGACAGGTTATCTAAATGTAAGTGAGTTTTGTGTGCTGTTATAGTCGGCGCACGAGCTATGGGACACAGCATCTCCGAGGTAGCTATAAAGGGGGGATTTTCCCGTACCACCATTTCACGAATGTACCGTTGTAACACCATAGCTCTAATGCTGTACTGATTTATTTTGCTTTTGTTTCATTTAATGTTATATTGCTGTGCTTCTGTAAATGTGTGTGATTGAATCGATAACATAAAATTGTATACTGCTTTCTTTATACAAACTTTGATGTCATGGTTTGGTTCTATGCTGTGTAGCATATCTTTCATTTAAATTCTTTGTCCCATTGGAGGGAACGAAACTTACTGTATGTAATTGTAATTTCTGTGTGAATAATTTTTTTTAGAAATGTCAGTATGTGCAAATGTTCTGTTTTATTTAATGCATTTGGTTGCTGTTATGTAAATTGCTGATCCTCACTTAGGGTTCTTAGTTAGTTTGTATGTAAAAGTTGTAGTGGTTCCCCTCGGGAACGGAACTGTGTAGTGCGCGCAAATTGTGGTTGGCCTTGGTGGAAAAGGTGGAACTGATAGTCAGTCGGAGACGAGCTACGAGTCCCGGCACTGCCATGTAAAAGATGCACATTGCGCTGGTTCCGAGAGAGGCTTCTCCTGCTACTTTCCAATGCCTCGGATGGATGGATAAATAGCTGGAACTATTCTGGAATTTGTATCTATCATCGTTACCAAGAAATGACAGAGTCCAGCAATTCTACCTGCAATTCCACCTACCAACATGCAGTTGCCACCACATTGCGCTATCATTGCATGGGAATGCTATAATGATGTACAGTGAAGGATTAGCTTAATGGATGTGTTAGTGTGCTCAAATATAAGGTAATTTATAACTGAATTTATGTACCTACCTTGATTTTTCTCCTCATCATAACACCTCTCAGGGTCCTCTCCGTTTGAACTAAAGTGATTACCGAGTGTCCTTACTGAAAGTACATTAAAACCCAGTTTTCTAATTAATGCCTCTTGAACATAGTGAAGAGAAAGTTAAAGTTAATGTGGCAAGAGAGTGAGTTAAAGTTAATGATGCTTGCTGAAATAATATTCGTAGTAAAACTGCTTATTTATGTGTTGCTGCCAACTTCAAATTAAAATTTCTCAAGACTGAGGCTTATAAAGTTTTGCTTAGTAAATGATCACATTACTGCCTGTTGTTAATCGTAGAAAGTGAGTCAGTATCTTACTTAAATGTTAATTTTATGTCTCACGGAAGTAAAAGTGGAAAACTGCATAGTAGGAAATTATATGTTCATGATTACTAAGTGTTTGTCTCTCTTGTGTGCATATTAACAGTATAAAGACCACTCAGTTTGTGTAAGCTCTGAAAGTGATAGTGTTTTTATGTACCTGTTATAATTTTGCAAATAGTGTGTGCTGCTCCAACTGTTAGTTTCACTCATACCGTAAACATATGAGTGTGTCAGAGTTCATTGCACTCGCGTGTGGCCAAGTATAGGTTGTGTTTACCCATTAGAGTTACAAATAACTATTTTCTTGAACGAGAATGTTAATCATTCTCTTGCCTAGTTAGGCTGGCGACCGTTTTCTTTATCAATTAAACAGTGCAGACAGGCAAAATAATGTTTGTTACTTTTCGAATATTTACGTAATTCTGACTTTCACTTCCGATAAGCCACCTCCGTTAGGTACAACACGGTCAACACAACAAAATTCCTCTCAGAGGGTAACACTGCTCTGTTGCTTTATACCATAATTGCTATAACAAAATAATTCTGTTTTGCAAACTGACTCCTACTTTAAGGTTATGGTATAGCAGTAGCAGACAAGGAGGTGTTATACCGTCAATATCAGGAATCCGGTAAAACATCAAATCTCCAAAGTCGCTGAAGCCAGAAAAAGGCCCTGCAAAAAAGGGACCAACGATGACTGAAGATAACCGTTCAGCGTGAAAGAAGTGCAACCCTTCCGTAAATTGCTGCAGTTTTAATTGCTGGGCCATCAGAAAGTGTCAGCGTGCGAACCATTCAACGGAACATCATCGACATGGGCTTTCGGAGCGGAAGGCCCACTCATGTACCCCTGATGACTGGACGACACAAAGCTTTACGCCTCGCCTGAGCCCGTCAACACCGACATTGGACTTTGATGACTGGAAGCATGTTGCCTGGTCGGACGAGTCTCGTTTCAAATTGTATCGAGCGGATGGACGTGTGCGGGTATGCAGACCACCTCACGAATCTATGGACCCTGCATGTCAGCAAGGGACTGTCGAAGCCGGTAGAGGCTCTGTAATGGTTCAAATGGGTCTGAGCACTATGGGAATTAACATCTGAAGTTATGAGCCCCCTAGACTTTGAACTACTTAAACCTAACTAACCTAACGACATCACACATATCCATGCCCGAGGCAGGATTCGAACCTGCGACCGTAGCAGTCGCGCGGCTCCGGACTGAAGCACCTAGAACCGCTCGGCCACTGCGGCCGGCGGCTCTTTAATGGTGTGGGGCATGTGCAGTTGGAGTGATATGGGACCCCTGATACATCTAGATACGACTCTGATGGGTGACACGTACGTAAGCATCCTGTCTGGTCATGTGTATCCATTCATGTCCATTGTGCATTCCGACGGACTTCGGCAATTCCAGCAGGACAATGCGGTTCCCCACACGTCCAGAATTGTTACAGAGTGGTTCTATAGAAGCAACAATATAGAAGCTAGCTATTCAAACTATATATTACTTACGACGGGTCTAAGGCTTTGCTCATCATTGCAAGGTTATGTAACCATATACACTCCTGGAAATGGAAAAAAGAACACATTGACACCGGTGTGTCAGACCCACCATACTTGCTCCGGACACTGCGAGAGGGCTGTACAAGCAATGATCACACGCACGGCACAGCGGACACACCAGGAACCGCGGTGTTGGCCATCCAATGGCGTTAGCTGCGCAGCATTTGTGCACCGCCGCCGTCAGTGTCAGCCAGTTTGCCGTGGCATACGGAGCTCCATCGCAGTCTTTAACACTGGTAGCATGCCGCGACAGCGTGGACGTGAACCGTATGTGCAGTTGACGGACTTTGAGCGAGGGCGTATAGTGGGCATGCGAGAGGCCGGGTGGACGTACCGCCGAATTGCTCAACACGTGGGGCGTGAGGTCTCCACAGTACATCGATGTTGTCGCCAGTGGTCGGCGGAAGGTGCACGTGCCCGTCGACCTGGGACCGGACCGCAGCGACGCACGGATGCACGCCAAGACCGTAGGATCCTACGCAGTGCCGTAGGGGACAGCACCGCCACTTCCCAGCAAATTAGGGACACTGTTGCTCCTGGGGTATCGGCGAGGACCATTCGCAACCGTCTCCATGAAGCTGGGCTACGGTCCCGCACACCGTTAGGTCGTCTTCCGCTCGCGCCCCAACATCGTGCAGCCCGCCTCCAGTGGTGTCGCGACAGGCGTGAATGGAGGGACGAATGGAGACGTGTCGTCTTCAGCGATGAGAGTCGCTTCTGCCTTGGTGCCAATGATGGTCGTATGCGTGTTTGGCGCCGTGCAGGTGAGCGCCACAATCAGGACTGCATACGGCCGAGGCACACAGGGCCAACACCCGGCATCATGGTGTGGGGAGCAATCACCTACACTGGCCGTACACCACTGGTGATCGTCGAGGGGACACTGAATAGTGCACGGTACATCCAAACCGTCATCGAACCCATCGTTCTACCATTCCTAGACCGGCAAGGGAACTTGCTGTTCCAACAGGACAATGCACGTCCGCATGTATCCCCAACGTGCTCTAGAAGGTGTAAGTCAACTACCCTGGCCAGCAAGATCTCCGGATCTGTCCCCCATTGAGCATGTTTGGGACTGGATGAAGCGTCGTCTCACGCGGTCTGCACGTCCAGCACGAACGCTGGTCCAACTGAGGCGCCAGGTGGAAATGGCATGGCAAGCCGTTCCACAGGACTACATCCAGCATCTCTACGATCGTCTCCATGGGAGAATAGCAGCCTGCATTGCTGCGAAAGGTGGATATACACTGTACTAGTGCCGACATTGTGCATGCTCTGTTGCCTGTGTCTATGTGCCTGTGGTTCTGTCAGTGTGATCATGTGATGTATCTGACCCCAGGAATGTGTCAATAAAGTTTCCCCTTCCTGGGACAATGAATTCACGGTGTTCTTATTTCAATTTCCAGGAGTGTACAAACCCACTGACGTGATAACACAGAGTATAGCCAAGCAAGAAATCACTCCTTCACATTATTTGAACGTAGCACAGTCAAAACGCGCACGCTGGGTATGAAGTGTTTGAATCACAGTACAATTTACTGAGAACCGGAATGGGGGAATGTGACGGTAAGCTACAGGGGTCAAAGTCCCTCACTAACACAGAATAACGATAAGTGAAATGCTCACCGCATAAAGCACCTACATGTCAGCAGAACATTGCAACGCCAAGCGGCCACAGTTCGATTCTTAAGCACACGGACAGTACCTTCGATCGTCAACGCCGCCCATGCCGAGTTCAACGTGCTATTGGAACGCTCAGAAACGATGCGACTTAGGCATATAGCCTCAACGTGGTATACACGATTGCAGCGCTCTCCCGCGGCAGTTGCCGGCTGTTATCTGGCTCGCAAATCACAATGTTTACGAAATGGACGGGCGTAAAATTCCCATGTCATCTCTATTAAAACGCACATTTTCTTACTTGAGCATATGTTAGTCTTGTGGTTCAGTCTGTAGTATACATACGGCAAAATGGAAAGTACCACGTCCAGTTAATAAGGACATTGGCTCACTGAAGTTCCTTTACAAAATGTGCGAAACGAATTTGCAATATTTCTCCATGTAAGATAAAAATTACTTCGTCATTCTCATTTTTTAGTAGAAGTTTACGGTCGTTCTTACCTGAGCATTTTTCCTTTTCTGTAGCAGAGTATTTACAGCATATGAAATACAGCCGCGTGGGTTAGCCGCGTAGTCTTAAGGGCCATGTCACGGTTCGCGCGGCTACCCCCGTCGGAGGTTCGAGTCCTCCTTCGGATATGGGTGTGTGTGTGTTGTCCTTAGCTTAAGTTAGTTTTAAGTTAGATTAAGTAGTGTGTAAGCGTAGAGACCGATGACCTCAGCAGTTGGGCCCCTTGGAACTTATCACAATTTCCGCTTTCCATGAAATACAAAACTTAAAACAAGAAAGTACAAAATATTCTACTACTAGTAGTGCAAGCTGCCTTGTGAAACCCAGTCGAACAAACTCATTAGCAAGGGCGCTCTTATTCTTACATAATATCGAATATTATAGAATATACATTCACTGAACTAGGAGTAAAATATCAGAGCCTATTAAAAACTGGAAGGTTGGTAAAAATATGTTCGGATCGAGAGAGACGCTAACCAGCAACGTACCACCGGATTTTTTTTACAGTTGTATGACGCTGTTCATTGCGCTACACCGGTCGGAATGATTCAGGCCCATACTTTGCGTGGTGCCGGCTCGTTAAAGCTTTAATCATAGATATGTTACTAACTGAAATATAACTGTAACAAATTGTACCAAGAACGTTTCTGGGGGATCCTCAATATACTGTTGCCCTGAAACAGCATACTCTGATAATAAGCCGGTTACAATAATTCTTTAACCACGATTATGACGTTTTCCCTCATTTTATCACAACGAATAATACAATTAACAACGGGTTTTCGAGAGATCCTCAGTTTTATACTTTTCCTAAACGGCGTGTGTACACATAGGCTTCGACTGAGAGCCAGTATGGTGTCTTTGCGTCTGTGTACTGAAGAGAGATGGCGCGTACGTGATGTAGGTGGCGTTCGCCCATCTCACCGGTGTGCGTTCAGATGCACGTTCATAATACGTACCGTGCTAGATGTCGCTCTGTACGTTCGGAAAGACTTACCAGCTTCCTGTTCCATGCCATGAGGTCAGAAATTCAGCAGTCAACGCTCAACGTTGGAATGCACCGCCCGTGTGCCGATGATTCCAGAGCTGGCAGAGTAATTGGAATCTCGGCTTCGGATCTGCGGACCCTCCAGTGCAAACAGTAAGCAACGGCTCTTAACAAGGGGCAGCAACCACACCGGAGGTGAACACGTCCGCTACGCACCAACAAGAGAACCCTCTCGGTGAACCTTTCCCTCGGCCGTAACACGGAACCACAACGCCTACCGCGGCCCGCCAAAAGCCGCACTGCCTCGTTGCACCACAAGCCACTTCCGCCTACGAGGGCAAGCAGACCTCTCCCCCTCCGGAGCGTATGCTCACGTCTTTATCCAATCGGCTCACGCGTCGCTGCCCCTGGGCTAGACGCTGGCTTGTCGAAGAATCGACATCCGGTCACAGGCAGTAATGCTACACAGACAGGAATCGATAGTACCTACACCACTGCCCACTTAAATTAATTGCTAATCTCATTTCTGTTTGTAAATTACGTTTTCCTTTGTTTTTCAATCACTCCATATTGTGTGCGCACTGGAATTTTCATCCCAATCAAGAGGTCCAGTAATTCTTTCTTATTTTCACTGTCGATAGAATTGTGATCATTGAAACCTATTATTGATATCCTATCATGCCGAATTTTAATTCTTTTGGTGAACCTTTTCCCTCGTCGTAGATTCTTCGATGTACAGGTTAAATAGTGAAGGAGAGGGACTACATTCGTGCCTCACACATTTTTCAATTAGAGAAATTCTGAGCAGCTCAATGGAAGGAATGGGGACGTCTTGTGACCAGACAGGTGTGTTTATTAGTTTACTCTGATTTAAAATTCCGAACGGCTTCATCCTCAGGCACATAGCATTGGTAACCAATGTTTTACACACCTACAAATATTCCACGGAACTATAAGGCAAAACCAATAAATACAGCTGGCTGGGAATAAAATAAATAAACAAGTATATAAAAAAAATAAAAAATGACGTTGACTTCTCTGTAGTTCTTCCATCCATTTCCACATCGTATGTGTGTTGCCAAGAAATTCGCAACATAAGATTTAATTTCAGGCAATGGAAAACTTTGTGAAGATAGATCGTTAACGCTTATTCACATACTTCCTACCGCATGTTTATGGACGTATTTGTGTACAGAAACACACAACGGTTTGAGTTAGACACTTTTTTAAACCGTTAACTCGTGGATAATATGAAAGCTAACAAGATGCAGAACGCCTGTTTCGCTGAATGGAAGAATTTCCGGGAAACATAACTCACTGCATGTGAAAGAAGGCTTCCGCCGCAAATCTCAGTTATGATATTTTCTCGGGATATTAGCGGAGTCGATGTTTAGCGACATTTCGGCAAGTTTCATACTTGCCAAGTTCCGAATGAAAAGCATGAACCTTGCCGAAATGTTGCTAAACATTAACTAATATAGTGGCTGACATCTCCAACTCACTTTGTCTTTGTCAACGTGGAGACATGAGACGTGAACGTAGCTTTGGCCGAATACCGAGGGAGCAAGCGATGTAAGACTGGACAGGTTGTGCCAGACAGTTGCAAACGTGTCCAGCTACATTTTTGTGCAAATTGTCGTTTATACAACAATAACAAGCACTAGGAATCTGATACTGCTGTGCAAAAGAAAAGAACAACACTAAACGGTGTTAATTTGGCACAAAAAAATTGCCTCGTATCCAAGAAGTGCAGCTCCATAATTGATTGACGTCAAAATTGACCACCTCCGGGAGCAACCTGTCAGTACTTCTGACACTCGTAACAAACACCTGTTCTTACACTAGCTTAAGAGATCGGCTTCTGAGAAATATTCATGTCGATCATCACTGTTGGTCTCGAAATACTTATCTGGCGAATTATATTGTGGACGTAAGGCACGATATTGCAAAGGATACAGACAATGTGACCCAGATAAGAGCCATATAAATCAGTTCCTTGGTTATACACATGAAAAACTACTTACACAATTGTTTACCACTATATTCAACTGCTTTGGAGCAAAATTCTTAGGTAATTCTTACATGATCCTTAGAGGGCGAAAGATTTTGTAGAAACATGCCAACTTCACAGATGTATGTGTACAAGCAAGGCAATTTTCCTTCACCTAAAGAGATATCAGTAACAGAGTTGTTCAAGTATGTAGTTCGGCTTCTCAGACCGAAATGGCACGGTGGAACAGAGTCGTCTGTTCATATATATAGATACAGAGAAGCTGCAACACGAGATAACTGTAGTGAAATACAGGAAGACATGCAGCAGATCAGCTCTTGCTACAGGGATGAGCACTTGCCCATTGAGATACAGCAACTATGTGCAACACTGTTTGATTGTACCACTGGAAACAATCACCGATAACAGTCGTAACAGTGAAATTAAATAGGGTTATTTTACCGGAGATTCTTTATCTGGAACCAGAATGAGATTGGATGAATTATAAAGAATTATAAAGACCGTTTCTTTAATGCTACTCATAAGCAGCGGACACTTGCCAAGTATGAGTATGGAGGAGACTGTGCAGATTTGAAGAACAAGCAGGTTGACAAGTGAAAATCACATTACCCTGCCGCCTTCCCCCCCCCTCCCTCCCCCCCCCCGAACCACCGCCCCCCCTTCCCCCCGGACAGCTGAGCTCGTTATCGCTTCGCTTCTGGGCTTCGGGAAGGCAAGCTAGGGCTGGTGAGCCGGTCAGTCTTGATGTAATTTTTGGGCTGTTTCCCCACAGCCAGCTAGTTGAATACCGGGCTGATTCCCGCCTTACACCTCTGATACACGCTACGAAAATGTTTAGAAAACGTTTTCACACATGATTGTGAGATTTAATATAGTCGTAGACAGATGGTGTGAACTAATTCCGTCGACGTGTGGAAGGAGGGGGTAGTGATGCCACAGACGAAGACGACGACGTGAAAACTACTCAAATGCTTAGGCAACGCGAGTAGCTAAAGGCAGAAGAGATGAGTTGTGAATCAAGGTGAGGCTCACGGTAAAGATTTCGAGAGTACACCTTCCAAAAGGTTTCCCCATGTTTAGGGTGACTCACCCTAGAATTGCACCGCAAGCATTGCGGGAATGGAAAGCACTATTGATATGCGGTTTTCACAGAATAGATCTGTAGTCCGGGGTTCGTTTTGTTTGGCAATAAACAGATTGTAATAACACTTAGAAAGTGTATTTTGTGTGGAAATACTTTTGTGGATATACTTTTGTTTAAACTAAACAGTGTCGATTGACATCAACGAACTGAATATAGGGAAATTTAGAGTGTCAGTGGTGTTTGTTGCAAGATTCTAGTGGGAATCGTTCACCGCATATCATATTTTGAAAATTTTCCTCACCGACACTCGTTTATGTCATTCAACCTACCTAAGTGCTAAGTACGATGTTGTTAGGCTTGCTTACATTGTGCTTGTGTGTTCCTTCAGTGCACTGCGGCTTGTTAGTCATTTGGTGTGTAACAGTCCAAGCAGTAGGTCGTGAGTGGACGACAGGATTTAAAAATGCAGAAAAAGCCGACATGCTCATGGTATATGGGGAGTGTAGGAAGAATACAGTTCGTTCTTGTACAGTGTTTGCTGCAAGGTATCACAATAGACGTCAACCATCTTAGCAATTATTTATGAACCTCTTCAACCCGTTACGTGAAAGTGGCAATGTATCAGCGAGGCAACGTAACGGAAGGAAACAAATGATGAAAGAAGGATGAAAGTAAGTTTGTGTTTAACGTCCAGGTGACATCAAGCGCATTAGAGTCGGAACACCAGCTCCGATAGTGTCGAGGACGGAGAACGAAATAGGCCGTGCCCTTTCAAAAGAACCATCCCGGCATTAGCTTGGAGAGATTTAGGGAAATCACGGAAAATCTAAATGGGGATGGCAGGTTTGAACCGTCGTCCACGCGAATGTGAGTCCAGTGTGCTAACCACTGCGTCACGTCGTTCGGTACGTGACAAAAGAAGAGGGGGAAATTAATGTTCTTGCTGCCATTGCAGTTTATCCGTACGTTTTCTCCCGTGCAGTCGCACGAGGAAGCGGCATGAGTCAGGCAAGTGTCCTACGCATCCTCCATCCATATAGTTTCCACCCCCATCACATCTTTCTCCATCAAGAGCTGTTTGGAAACCATTATGCGACTCACGTTACATGTGCATTAAGACAGGACACTCCAGTTGTACCATGTATTTTGTTTAGTGATGAAGCATCATTCCATAATTATGGCCATGTAAACCGCTGAAACGGGGTACTGTTGGTCTGCTGACAATCCCAGTTGGCTTCATTAGATAGAATGTCACCGTCCATGGAGTGTAAAAGTGTAGTGAACCATCAGCTCATGCCTGCTTATCCACAGACTGAACACTGAACGCGCACGAGTATCGCAGCTTCGTAACAGACCATTTTCCACGGATGCTCGAGGACTTTCCTCTGCAGACTAGAAGGAATCTGTGGTGCCAGCATGACGGATGTCCAGCACTCAGTGTACGTAGTACTACAACATGCCTCCACGAATTGTTTCCAAATCGTTGGATGGGACGCAGAGGACCTCTATCTTGCCTGGAACTTTCCCCGGATTCGACATCTGTAAACTTTTTTTCTGTGGGGAAAGCTGATAGACGCTGTCTACAAGAACATATCAACTACAACCGATGATATGTAACCACGTGTTACTGCAACCTGCTCAGAAATCTCTGCCACGGCCAGTGGTAATTTTGAATACAACCTATGATGGTCAATTGTCTTGTTGTTGGTCAGAATCCACATAACCAGCGTATGCACTTGTGTTGTCCTTTAGTGTGTGCTACCACAGATACTGTACAAGTTTCTGTGTAAGAACGTTTCAAAATACAACATCTCGTAGATGATTGCCACTAGAATACTACAACAAACACCAGTTACATTCCAATTTACCGTACTAACCAAATTTTAATTTAGTCGGCACTATTTCATTTAAAAAATGTATGTTTGCGCAAAAATTGCAATCTGTTGATTGGCTAACGATACGAGCCCCTGACTACCAACCCATGCTATGAAAACCGCACATCAATAGCACTTTCCATTTCCGCAATATTGGCGGTTTAAATTTTAGGTGATTCACCATATGTATTCGAAAAAAAATTATGATCAGTCAGCCCGCTCACACAAAACTCACACCTAATAGCTGCACGTTGTGTATCCATCAGTTATAAAAGTGTTTCAGCGAGGATTATCGTCGGCAGAAGTCCGACAGCTTTGCTAGCTGAGACGGCCATCCACTTGGAAGTGCACCCCATCGCTAAAGTTGACGTTTATCGCAAAACTGTCAACCAAATTTTGGTTTTCCAACATTCAATCGTCGCATTCACGGCTTCGAAAATGATCGGTTGGCAGTAGTTGTTGCGTCAATTGAACGTCGTAAGGGTGTAGGTGAAGATTCTTAGAAGGGAACATTCACAGGTGTCAATAAACTATCTTAATGAAACTTGGCGTGTGTGGAGAGGGGGCCAAATAAAGCAATACGTATTCTTTTGTTTGTGCCCAACTTCACTTTTAGGAAGTAAAACACACCCAGAAAGGTAATTTGGCATTTTAGGTTAAGAGGTAATATATTCGAAACGGTGATATATAAAAATATTTTGATATCTAAGTGATGTTCTTGAAAGCTGTGTAATCAGATTTTGTAATAACTTGAAAATTTGCAGAATACCCCACCACCGTTTATTAACTTTGAAAAATAAAAACTTTTGATAGAAGGTAAAGAAATTTTCAAACCACATACATCCGTGAATAAAGCTGGTCTCTGAAATACAAATTCTGAAAAATAATCTGTATACAACATGCTGATGGCATATTTTCGATACTTAATTAAAATATCTAAACATTCGTTACCATCCTAATTATTCATTTTACTTATATCTTTGTGTTTTAAATCGTTATTTTACGTTTTACATTCCTGGTTCTTTTTGTTCCTGTTTTTTGTTCACCGCTTCACATACGTTTACTCTGTTAATTGAAAATAATAAGTAACTTATTATTATGTCCGAAAATAATTACAATAATCAGTACATAAATGCTTAAAACGTAACGTTTCTTTACACCATGCTCATAAAATGAACGAAATTTCTTCTAGTAATATACACAACAGAGAAGACAGTATAGAACAAACTTC
Organism: Schistocerca piceifrons; assembly: GCF_021461385.2. Lineage (NCBI taxonomy): Eukaryota > Metazoa > Arthropoda > Insecta > Orthoptera > Acrididae > Schistocerca > Schistocerca piceifrons. Next base: position 695,385,994 of record NC_060141.1, read on the forward strand.
AGAAGGATTTAAAATTTTCACGGGTGGTCCCGTAAACATTTAAGTGTATTGGTAAACCTAGGCGAAGAGAATTGATTATGTACTAGTGACTGAAGCTTGATTCTGTTGTTCCTCATGAGGACACTGACATCATAATTACTCAATAAAACTAGATCTGAAAATCTTCTCACAGAGTTCTCCCAACATCGAAAGCTGTATACTTTCCACTACTGCATCTGTGCCATCGAGCCCTTTTGGACCACCAGACGTTTCTTGTTCTCGAGTACGGAGCTTACAAACTTTTTTTCACACTGATCACATATATTTTCACAGTTTTAAGAGAATCTCTTTTTGAAGCTCAAGTGTCCTTGTCATAGCCTCGAAATCTGATAAACCAACGTCTGACAATGTCAAAAGATATTTGAAAGATGTTTTCTTTCTGAGTGAGGAAGAAATATCAGTATTATTCTTAGATTCTTGCTGTTGTCAGTGTGAAAGAACTGTTTAGAGTAGGACACTGGACTCGAATTCGGGAGGACGACTTTTCAAACCCGCGTCCAGCCGTCTTGATTTTCTTCCGTGATTTTCATAAGTCGCCTCAGGCAAATATCAGGATGATTCCTTTGAAAGAGACGATCGAATTTCTTCCCCAGTTCTTCCCTAATCGGAGCTTGTGCTCCATCTGTAATGACCTAGTTACCGACGTGACATTAAACGCTAATCTCTTCCTTTTCCTCCCTTTAGAACATCGTACCTGAGAACAAGGTACATCGATGGGACGTAAACTGCTTTCGATGTTGGAAGAACTTTGTGAGAAGACTTTCAGATCTAGTTCTGTTGAAAGACTGTTACGTCAGTCTCCACTTGGCAAACAATACAGTCAAGCAGCAGTCATTTGTCCATACTCAGTTCTCTTCGCCAAGGCTTACCAATGTATTGAAATATGCTTGATACAAGTCAGGATATTTAGAGGTTCACTGGTGGCAATTTGAAATCCTTCTGAATATCGTTTTATATTTTCTTCGTCATGTACATTCCATAAAGAAATTTCATTCCTTATATGTGCGTGGTGTAAAAAAGACTGTGTTTCAACCATTTCTCTAAAGATTACTCTTACTATTTTTATTTTCTGTCATAATAATAAGTTACTTATTATTTTAAATCAACGAAATAGACGTATGTGAAGCGGTGAACTAAAAAGCAAAAATCATGAACGTACTTCCTAAAATAAGAATTTAAAACTTAAAATTAGTGTATGTGAAACAAGTAATTAGAATTGTAATGAATCTTTACATATTTTAATTAGGTGTGTTGAAAATACTCCTGTAGCACACAGCGTACAGATTATTTTAGAAAAATAGTATTTCAGAAAGCAGCTTTATTACACATGTAGAGGTGTCTTGAAAGCTTCTTTAATTCGTGTTTTACCAAAAGCTTTTATTAGTGTGGTATTTTGCAAATTTTCAAATTATTACAAAAGTTGATTACACAGGTTTAGAGAACACAAAAAAATACGTATTACACTATTTTGCCCCCTCTACATACCTGCTAAGTTTCATCAAGATCGTTTTTTGACTGTTGGGAATGTTCCCTCGTTAGCGAAGCTGGCCGAATTTTGTAGGCAGTTTCCAAAGAGTCTTTAAAGCACTATGCGCAGATGAATAGGAATTAGTCTGAATGTAAAGCGATTAATTTTCACTCTGCACGACGTCTCTAGATGGCAACTGAGCAATAGCAAGCGTTGCCAGCTTATCGGAACGAAAACAGCACCCATTTCAAATTACAAGTCTTATTGACACAACCTATGCAACAAGGAAATGGCAGTTATTTATAATCATAAATTTTCTGCTATGCTAGCAGATCCGTTGTGTCTTCATTTCTGGAGGTTCATCGCTTCTTGCAGAATGTCGTATTTGTTACTGTCCAAAAATTCTCTCTTCTTCATATTCTAAACATTTAGTTCTATTCATTGCAGACAGTAAATGCTATTAGCGGCGCCCTGGCCACCCCAGTACACTGTTTGATCAAAAGTATCCGATCACCAATTAGTGGACTGCGTCGCCTGGCCACCAAGAGCTGTTGCAGGACGATTGATTCACGGATCCAGTTATATGACTCCTTCCCGTGTATAGCGATTTTACGACTATGACGTGTGGGGCCTAAATATGGCATCAATATAATGCCGAAACTGGTAGAACATAGAAGTTCATAAAATAAAAAAAAATTCTACAATACATACGGCTGTCGGTAATTTATTGCATCAAGAAAAAAAAATTCCTGCCAAGGTTTGTGAGCAGAGTAATAAAGGGATTATACAGCATCCGTGTGGCTTCTACCCGGGCAGTTACTTGGTCCATGACCCTCCACTAGAGCACACCCTCACAGCCAACAGACGGCTACGAAACCAATAACAACAAAAAAGTAGTTTCCAATATGATTACCGTTATGTGTTATTGCAAGGAATTTACAGGTTTCCCCGATGATAACAGTAGTAGCTATTTTAAAGTTGTGGCCATTAATAAGGATCTCTACTATTACTGGTGTGCATGTAAGAAGGTGGGCGGTAGTTCGATGCACAGCAACAACACACAGTGCATCACGTGACAATCCCAACAATAGCGTTATTTTGGCGATTCTGAGGGAACCGTTGACTTAAGGGTGCCTGCAGAATATTTAGCGTTGATTTTCGTATTGATTTAGTTACAGTGGCTATATTCAGCCATTGTAGCGTGTATTATGGGGTGGTATAACGCGGGAGTAACTATGACTCTCTTGCGCCGCGCGCCTGCATGTTGCCTTTGACGGTGCGGCGCTGTCATCTTCCGCCGCCGTCAAGGGGCAACACCAGTGGGTCGCTGACACCAGTCGCCTGCTATCTGGGCGTAACTTCATCGACGCTCTCCGCGACCGCATCAACGCCTTCCCTACGAAGGCACGGCGCAGTCGCGGGCGGGAGGCGGACACCAGATGCCGCGCGGGCTGCCAGGCCGTAGAGACCGCCAACCACGTGTTACAGGCTTGCTTCAGGACGCACGGGTCCCGGGTCAAGCGGCATGACGCGATCGTGTGCTATGTCGCCCGTGGACTCGCGCAGAGGGGCTTCAATGTGTCTGTGGAGCCCCACCTCCGAACACCTGAGGGAATCCGCAAGCCTGACGTGGTGGCGGTCAAAGACGGCATCGCCCGCGTGATCGACGTCCAGGTAGTCGGAGACCACCTCCGGCTCGACTGGTGTCACTCCGAGAAAGCGGCCTACTACAACACGCCGTCCATCAGGCGTGCCATCTCCAACCTGCACCGAGACGTTGAGGAGGTTACAGTGTCCACCGCGACATTGAATTGGAGGGGTGTATGGTCTCCAGCGTCGGCAAGAGACCTCTACACACTTGGATTTCGACCCCGAGAACTGGCGGTGTTGAGCACAAGAGTACTGCAGAGCTGCTGCACGAGCTATCGCATTTTCGAATATATGACGGCGCAAAGACTGATGGAGCGAGCCGGCGTCGGATAGGATGCTGGTTATTTCTTCGCCTTGACTCCTGGGGCCTGTCACAGGAGGAATGTCCGTCTTTGTTCTTTCTTGTCTTTTCTTCGTTAACTTGTTTTTTGTTTCCTTCTCTTTTCCGCATATATATGTTAATATTATTATTACCTTCTGGTGTTCGCCTTGTAAGTCCCACCTCGGTGCAGGACAATGGCGTGTATAACAACACCTATATACATGACAATTTTCTGTAACATATATGTGTTATTCATGAATAATGAATAAAGACGGCTGGAATGGCCAAGTGGCGGCGGTGTGGCTGCATCCGGACTCGGCTTTTCGAAGCGCGGTCTTGATGTAGTCGTGCTGCTGCTGCGAGGTGCCTTCCTTGGGTTGTAGCTACAGGGAGAGTGATGCGCAATACATGGGCCTAGCCCTCTTAGCCTCTCCTCTCCTGCGGTCTTCTCCCCTTCACGTGGGCCCGCTGATTTTCGCAGAGTGGAAGACCGCACCAGGGGCTTGGGGGGGTTACCAGCCCCCCCTCGCATTATCCCTTTTAAGTTGGGGGCAGCACTAAAGAAAACACAAGTGGTGGCCCTTCCGCTGAAGGTGCCACCCCAGCTTCCCCAGCACCTAGCCGGCCTACCGGCCATGCCGTAGATTCTGTAACTGTTGCAGCTGTTTACACCTGCAGTGAGTGTCACCGCAGCTTCCCGACCAAGAACGGTCTCGGGGTCCATCGCCGCCGCCAACATCTAGCGGCCGCCAACGCGGAGATCGTCACGGAGAGGCATCGCGCGAGGTGGACGGAGGAAGAAGTCCTGTCGCTCGCCAAGGCGGAGGCCGAACTGTTCCTCGAGAGGGACGCACGGTTCTTCTTTGTCAACCAAGAGCTGATCAGGATGTTCCCCGACCGAACGTTCGAGGCAATCAAGTGCCAACGGCGGAAAGCTGCCCACAAGCAGCTTGGCCGCCAATTCATGGAGGCGCTTGAGATCGGTTGGGGGGAAGAGCCGGCGTCCCGCCGGGGAGCGGCGAGCTCGCTGCCTGATGCGGGCGATGCCGCTGTGCCGTCCGACGACGCAGCTGAGGACTTCGCGGCCGACACCACCGGGGCGCCGCCGGAGGGGCCGACTGACGCCACCATCTGGGAGCATCTGGCGGGGCTACCTGCTTCCGCCCAGCGTTTCTCTGCTCTAGATCGAGTCATTGGTCTGGGGCGGGGCACGCCGCCCGATGTCATCCTGGGCATGCTCCCGGATGCCCTTGTGTCGGTCGGGTCCAGAGGGGAGAGATCGAACACCAGCACACAGCGGCCGCGCCAACCATCTAAGCGGCCGCCTGCTGCGCCGCCGTTGCAGAAGCGCAAGCGGCGCCGCTGGGAATACGCGAGAACGCAGGATGCCTTCAGAAGGTCGCGTGCACGTTGCGTGCGCGGCCTCTTGGATGGCACCCTGCTCCAGCCGCTACCTGCCATCCCTGGTCTGCTGGACTTCTGGGCGGACCTCTTCACCAAGAAGCCCATCTCGACCGCGGGCTTCATTCGTGACCGCCTCCTCCCGCTCTCGGAGCCTGTCGCTCTTGAGTGCCTATGGGGGCCGGTCACACATGAGGAGGTCGCCGCCGCCTTGCCGCCTAGGGGATCAGCAGCCGGGCCGGACGGCCTTACTCCAGCGGAGCTGCGGCGCCTGCCGCACGAAGTCCTGGTGAAAGTGATGAATCTCTTCCTTCTGGCCTGCGCCCTTCCGGAACGCCTGCTTCGCGCGCGGACGTCCCTTCTCCCGAAAACGGCTGCACCAACATCCCCCGCTAACTTTCGCCCCATTACGGTCTGCTCGGTGCTGGCGCGGACCTTTCACAAGGTTCTCGCGTCGCGCCTGATGCGTGCATGTGCTGTGGACGAACGTCAGCGGGCATTCATCCCCCGGGATGGGATGTTGGAAAACACTTTCATCTTAGACACTGCTCTCACCGACGCAGTTCGCTCCTGCCGCTCTGTCTTTGTGGCATCGATCGACGTATCTAAAGCATTCGACTCGGTGGATCATGCTGCCCTTCGCCCTGTGCTGAGGGCGCATGGCCTGCCGGATTGCTTTATCGAATACGTCGAGCGGTGCTACGAGGGCAGCACGACAGTGATAGCGGGCGGCGCCGGCGTGGGCGTGTCTGTGCAGCCATCACGGGGCGTTCGCCAGGGCGATCCCCTCTCCCCCCTCCTGTTCAACTTTGCGGTGGACTACGTTTTAGACCAACTGCCCTCCCACATCGGAGCTCGGATACTTTGACGCAGAGTCAACGCTGCGGCCTTTGCAGATGACGTCTTGCTGTTTGCATCGACCCCGAGGGGCTTGCAGTCCCTCATCGATGCAGCTACCGCAGCCCTCGCACATCTGGGGCTGCAGATCAACGCCCGGAAGTGTTTCACCCTTGCCTTAGTCGCGTCAGGGTGCGAGAAGAAGGTGAAGGTGGACGGCGATGTCACCTTCAAGGCAGCAACACCACCATGCCTGCCCTGCGTGTGGGTGAAACCTTCCGGTACCTGGGGCTGCAATTCTCCACAGCGGGTCGCTGTGTCTTCAATCCACGACGCCTCCTGGTGGAGCAGCTTGACGTTATCTCCCGAGCTCCGCTGAAGCCGCAACAGCGCCTCCACGCCCTCACCAACGTACTTCTCCCTGGCCTGTACCATGGGCTGGCCCTCAGCCTCACCCGGGTGGGTGCCTTGAAATCGGCGGACATCACCATCCGAGCCGCCGTCAGGAGATGGTTCCGCCTTCCGGCGGACACCCCCCTGGGATACTTCCACGCTCCTGTTGCCCAGGGGGGCCTCGGCATCCCATCTTGCCGTTGGATGGGCCCGACGCTCCGTCGGTCCCGTCTCCTGACGCTGAAGAAGATAGGGCCAGCCTGCGACGGTGCAGGCCTGGAGGAAGTGCAGCGTGAGATCGAGGTGCTGGAGCGACACTTAACGTGGGAGGGCCACCTCCTCAAGTCGTCAACGCAGCTTGGGGAAATGTGGGCGGCGCGCCTACACATCGCCATTGACGGTGCGGCGCTGTCATCCTCTGCCGCCGTCAAGGGCCAACATCAGTGGGTCGCCGACACCAGTCGCCTGCTATCTGGGCGTGAATACATCGACGCCCTCCGCGCCCGCATTAACGCCTTCCCCACGAAGGCACGGCGCAGTCGCGGGCGGGAGGCGGACACCAGATGCCGCGCGGGCTGCCAGGCCGTGGAGACCGCCAACCACGTACTACAGGCTTGCTTTAGGACGCACGGGTCCCAGGTCAAGCGCCATGACGCGATTGTGCGTTATGTCGCCCGTGGACTCGCGCAGAGGGGCTTTAACGTCTCCGTAGAGCCCCACCTCCGAACACTTGAGGGCATCCGCAAGCCTGACGTGGTGGCGGTCAAAGACGGCATCGCCCGCGTGGTCGACGCCCAGATAGTCGGAGACCATCTCCGGCTCGACTGGTGTCACTCCCAGAAGGCGGCCTACTACGACACGCCGTCCATCCGGCGTGCCATCTCCAACCTGCACCGTGACGTTGAGGAGGTGACTGTGTCCACCGCGACGTTGAACTGGAGGGCTGTATGGTCTCCAGCGTCGGCGAGGGACCTCGCCGCCATAGGCTTCCGACCCCGAGAACTGGCGGTACTGAGCACCCGTGTACTGCAGAGCTGCTGCAAGAGTTACAGAATCTACGAGAGTATGACGGCTCCTAGGCTGATGGAACGAGTCGGCGTCGGCTAGGTTGCTGGATATTCTCTTCGCCTTGACTCCTGGGGCCTATCCACAGGAGGAATAAACTGTCTTTGTTCCTTTGTTCTTTAATTATTTTGTCTTTGTTTATTTGTGTTCTTTTCTCATGATACGCATAAGTTTTGTGTCCGCCCTGTAAGTCCCCACCTCGGTGGTGGACATTGGCGGTGTAACACACCATCTTTACTGTACTAGTGTACTTATGTATATTGTATGTTTATTCTCTGGAATAAAGACGGCTAGTGATATGGGAAACGATCAATACGTAACGCAACACTTTCCTTTTTTCTCGGACAATTTCGGTTAAAAATGTATGTGATTTGTTTTTAGACATTGCTGAATAAACCCGTTTCTCCCTCCTACAGTTTCATAAAGTTACAATAGGTGGCGGCGCTATATGCAGGATTCAAAATGGTGTCTATAACGCTGTTCCAAGCAGAGAATTGTCATCAAATTTCTTTGGTGGAAAACCGGAGATCCCAGATATTAATAAACGCTTGAAGAATATCTACGGAAACTTGGCAGTGAATAAAATCATTCTGAGTCATAGGGCGAGACGTCTGCTGTCGTCACAACAACGTCGTGCAAACCTATCTAATCTCCCGCGTTCCGGCCGGCCGCACAAAAGATGTGACTCCTGAAATGTTGGAACGTGAGGACACTCTCATTCCATGTGATCGACAGATCACAATCAAACACCTCGCTGCACAACTGGACGTCTCTGTTGGTAGCGGTGACACATTCGGGCACCAGTTCGGGTACTCAAAGGTATGTGCCGATTGGGTTCCCCACCACCTAATAGTAGACCATAAAGGCAACGAAGGACGATCTGTGTGGAACTGCTTGTGCTTTACGAGGCTGATCGTGACAATTTTTTTATCGAACAGACGATGAAACTTGGGTTCATCACTTTGAACCGGAAGCAACAGCAATCCATGGAACGGGGGGGGGGGGGGGGGGCACACCACCCCTCCTCCTAAGAAAAAGTTCAAAGCCGCACCCTCATCCGGTGAAGTCATGGCGATAGACTTCTAGGACTCTAATGGGGTTATTGTTTTGATGTCTTCCATTTAAATCCAACGATAAATTCAGAAGTGTATTGTGCTGCTAGGACATTGAAGGAACGACTTCAGCGTGTTTGTCGCCACAAGAATGCAAACGAACTTCTTCTTACCCATGACAGCGCAAGTCTTCGAACCCGAGAGAAACCCACGAAACTTCATTAGCGCGCTCTTCGTCATTCACCCTACACCCAGAATCTCGCACCGTGCGACTTCCATTTGTGGGGTCCAATGAAGAATGCACTACGCAGGAAGCAGTACGTGGATGATAGGGACGTTATTGATGCGACAGGACACTGGCTTCTATGGCGACAGTAGTGTGCTAAGGTGACGGCTAGCTGCCACATTGAACGGAAATTATTTTTAAAAATAGGCTTTTGTAGACAAAAGAATGTATTGGAATCCTGAACAAAGCAAACCAGTTTTCAGGATAAAACTGTGTGTTGCATTGCTCACAGAACGCCCCTTGTATTACGTGAAGAAAGAGTAGCGAGAGTATATGATCACAATAAACTAAAGGCTATGCCTTGTCGATTTAGCCATGCCCCTCTCTCCATTGTCATCTTCTTCAATTCTTCGTACGATTATATCCCCATATCTTCATTGATGTTATTAAAATACGTTGCTCTTGGCCTGCCTCTTGGTTTTTTCTCTACAACTTTTCCCTCAAACACATTCTTTAGGAACTGGTTGTGTCTCATTATGTGCCCTATCAGTTTTGATTTTCTTCTACCTATATAATTTAGCAGCATTCTCTTCTCATTCACTTCTCTTAAGACCTGTTCATTACTTTTTCTATCTACCCAGCTTGTTTTCGTCAATCTCCGCCATATCCACATTTCCATTGCTTCCAGTCTCTTTTTCTCTGCCTTTTTCATTACTTTTTCTATCTACCCAGCTTGTTTTCGTCAATCTCCGCCATATCCACATTTCCATTGCTTCCAGTCTCTTTTTCTCTGCCTTTCCCAGAGTCCACGCTTCACATCCGTGTGTTAAGACACTCCAGACAAAAGTTTTGGCAAACTTACTCCTACTTTCTAGGCTTATATGATTGTCTGTCAGTAAATTCCTTTTATTTTGGAAAGCTCGCTTTGCCGAGGTTATTCTTCTCTTTATATCTGTGATACATTTGTTGTCGTCAGTGATTGTGCTCCCCAAATAACAGAAGTTCTCAACCTGCTCTAGAATATCATCTTCTAGTTTAATATTAACGTTACCATTTTCTTTTGTCTTCCCTACTACCATAGTTTTTGTTTTCTTCTTATTTATTTTTAGATTAAATTCTCTTAGGATTTTAGCAAAGTTTAGCAACATAAACTCCATTTCCTTTACTGAGTCAGCAAGTACTACTATATCATCTACAAAACGGATATAGTGTATTCGTTCTCCGTTAATTTTAATTCCTTTGGTTATTCTTTTCAGTTTTTCAATGGCTTTTTTCAATAAGTAAGTTGAATAACTATGTTGATAATGGGAATCCTAGCCTTACTGCCCTCCTTATTTTTGTTTTCTACTTCACACCATTCACTGCTATCTCTGCTTCCTGCCTTTTATACAGGTTCAAGATTAATCTTCTGTCCCTCCAATCAAGATTTATTTCCTCCATTGTTCGGAATAACAATTTCCAATTAACCATGTCAAATGCTTTTTGTAAATCTATACAGGTCAAGTAGGTTTTCCTATCAACTCCAATTCGTCTTTCTAATACCATCCTCAGGGCTAGTATTGCCTCTCTAGTTCCTTTTCCGGATCTGAAACCAAACTGGTCTTCTCCTAGGTTGCCTCAATATTGTTTTCTGTCCGATTTTTTAGTATGTTTAACATTATTTTGGAAGTTTGGGATATTCGGGCATATAAGTTTTTTCTACAAATATCCAAAAGTATAATGATTAGCCAAATGTGGCTCTTACCCCAGCGTTGCCAGTTACCAAGGTGGGCAACAGATTGGGCGCCAGATGTGTGACGGACAGAGAAAACGTAGTTGACGCTGCCTCAAAGCGGAACGCCTCGCGCACTTGCCTTCTTACTTGCACACCACTGCAGTACTGCCAAAAATTGCATTTCATATTGATTAGTGGGAAAGCGGAAAGCAGTACCGTCAGAACACGATGAACTCTTCGCTACACACGGTACAGTGTAATCGTGTGAATACGGGCGCAGACTAACTGCCAATTTCCGAAATATCCGTACTGGTCGTGAGAGCAGAGGATTCTTTGAAGCGCGCAGGGGTAGACGATGCATCGCTGCGGGCAGCGGTGTACGGTGTGTTGCCGGCAGCAGGCGCCGCATTGTTCGCCGATCAGCACCGGGGCGCGGCAGATCTATTGATTAAGCACGTTCGGCGCCGCCGCTTTTGTAGCCGCCAAAGGCGGATCGGGGGCTTCCAGCAGGCGTGTTTTATTGCCGCGGGTCGTAACCGTTAAAGCACAAAAGAACTTTTCTATGTGCCATTTTCTGTGTACATTACGGCGCCGTTGTTTCGTCTCCCTCCGCACGTAACAGCGCTCGCTGCGCCACCTTTCATTCCGAGCTCTTCCTACCCTGCATGTACTCGTGCTCTGTCCCATTTCAGATGGAGCTTCTCTTCGCGAGACGGGCACACGCGAGAGTTTCACTGCGAATTCCGCTTCCATTGCTGACGAGTATGTTTGTAAGGAGAACGTTTGGCGAGTTAATGGTCCACACTGCGAAAGAGGGTGATTCGTCGGTGCTAAAATACACTAACGGAAAAAAATCCCAACACCAAAAAATTATTAATCTACAGAAATTTCGGGATTACATTTGTCTAGACAGCATAACTAAAGGGGGTAGGACGTCAAACGGGCTGAGCTGGAGCAGGAGAGGCACCACAGGACATTTTAATTTCCACTGTCTATACTTTTACAAATAAATTCATAAAACTTTGAAAGCATGATCAGGAAGGATTCAGGATTCATACTCATAGCAGTAGAAGCTCAAAAACACAAAAAAATACATTTTTTTTACATGTGAAATTTCATCATTTTTTCACTTACTACTGGCTGCATTTGTTGCTATAGGTACACTTTTCTTCCTAAGTAAGAGAGATTCTTCGATGCATTTTGCACAGCATGCAAACTATAGTTTATTTAATTTATGAAAAAATGAATGAACTATTACATTTTAAACTTCTTGTTTAGAAAAAACTCAAATTTTATAGTTAATCATCTCAATTTTTACCACAGTTTTTAATAGATTTGGAAAATTCTAGAGTTTCATACACCTGTAAGTACTGCTTTTATGCTGTGCAAAATTCATCGAAGAATGTCTCTTACTTAGGAAGAAAAGTGTACCTACAGAAGCAAAGGCAGCCAGTAGTAAGTGAAAAAATGATGAAATTTCACATGGAAAGAAAAGGTATTTTGCTACGTTTTTGAACTTCCGGTGCTAGGAGTGTGAGTCCTCAATCCTTTCTGGTCATGCTGACAGAGTTTTATGAATTTATTTGTAAAAATATAGACAGTAGAAATTAAAATGTCCTGTGGTGCCTCTCCTGCTCCAAGTCGGCCCGTTTAACGTCTTATCCCGTTAAGTGATTAACACTGCAAAATGTTAACGTAAGTGCGAGATAAGCCATAGAAAATGCGAAATGCTGGTACCTTATTAACCTGTCTAACTACCAAAATGTTTCATGCAAGCATGCAAATAAGCATGCATTGTGTTGAGTAGGCCCAAGTCAATTTACGAACGGTTAGTGCTTTTTGTGGATGACGCTGGAGTTTTCATCTGATGATGTCCCACATGTCTCGATTGGAGACAGATTTGGTGATCGAGAAGGCCAAGGCAACATGTCGACATTCTGTAGAGCATGCTAGGCTACAAATGCGGTATGTGGGCTAGGAAAATACCCCCTGTAATGCTGTTCATGAATGACAGCTCAAGTGGTCGAATTACCAGGCTGATGTACACATTTGCAGTCAGAGTGAGTGGAGTAGCAACGAGAGTGTTCCTGTTGTTCGTACGAAATTGCACCCGAGACCAGAACTTCAGATATAGATATATTGCATATAGTAAGCAGACCCATGGTCTACGGGTAGCGTCTTTGATTAGTAATCGAAACGTCATCGGTCCAGCGTATGAAACCAGCCACCACTTTAACTTTGATTAATGACCAGCATTGACGACCAAAGACTTTCAGCTTAAGAAGTCACCCTCATTCTGCCAACTGCCTTGTCAGACAGGACGGACGAGCAGACAGAGGTTGACGTCACTCTCTTGTCCTTGGGGTGGGAAACTGCCCCCAAAGGCAGAAGAATCGGCAATGATCGACGGCATGAGGAAGCAGAAGGCAATGGAAACCACTGCATTAAAGACAAATAGCGTGTATCCACAGGACATGTGGCCTGTAATTGAGAAAGTGTCCTGGTGATCTCTCCATTGGCAAAAGATTCCCGAATAGTCCCCCACTAGGATCTTCGGAAGTGGACTGCCAAGGGGGAGGTGACAACGAGAAAAAGATTGAATAACCAACGAGAGATACCGTTCTACGAGGCGGGGCGTGGAATTTCAGAACCTTGAACTTGGTATGGGAGATAGAAAATCTGAAAACGGAAATGCAAAGGCTCAATCTAGATATTGTAGGGGTGAATGAAGTGAAATGGAAAGAAGACAAGGATTTCTGGTAGGATGAGTATAGGGTAATATCAACAGCGGCAGGAAATTATATAACGGGAGAAGGATTCGTTATGAATAGGATGATAGGGCAGAGAGCGTATTATTGTGAACAGTCCAGTGGCAGGGTTTTTCTTATCAGAATCGACGGCAAACCAACACCAACAACGATAGTACAGACAGACAAGCCGACATCGCAAGCTGAGGATGAACAGATAGAGAAAGTGTTTGAGCATATTGAAAAGGTAATACAGTATGTAAAAGCAGATGAAAATGCTACTGGAATGTAATTGTAGGGGCAGAAGATAAGGTTACAGCAGAATATGGGCTTGCGACAAAGTATGAGAGAAGAGAAAGATTGAGCTCTGCAATAAATTTCAGCTAGTAATAGCGAATACTGTGTTCAAGAACCACAAAAGGAAAAGATATACATGGAAAAGGCAGGGGGATACGGAAACATTTCTGTTAAATTACATCATGGGCAGGCAGAAATTACGAAGTCAGATGCTGGATTGGCTTGCCCAGGGGCAGATGTAGACTCTAAAAATGGTTCAAATGGCTCTGAGCACTATGGGACTCAACTGCTGTGGTCATAAGTCCCCTAGAACTTAGAACTACTTAAACCTAACTAACCTAAGGACAGCACACAACACCCAGCCATCACGAGGCAGAGAAAATCCCTGACCCCGCCGGGAATCGAACCCGGGAACCCAGGATGTAGACTCTGATCACAATTTAGTGGTGATGAAGAGTAGGTTGAAATTTAAGAGATTAGCCACGAATAATCAGTATGCAAAGGGGATACGGAAGTACTAAGAAATTACGAGACACTCTTGTACTTCTTTAAGGCTGTAGATATAACAATAAGGAATAGCTCAGAAGATAGTACAGTTGAAGAGGAATGGACATCTCTAAAAAGGGCCATCACAGAAGTGAGAAAGAAAAACAGTTACAATGAAGGCAATTGCGAAGAAATCATGGGTAACAGAAGAAATACTTTATTTTACCGATAAAAGAACAAAGTACAAAAATGTTGAGGGAAATTCAGGAACACAGAAATACAAGTCGCTGAAAAATGAAATAAATAGGTAGTGCATGGAAGCTAAGACGAAAAGACTGAATGAAAAATGTGAAGAAACCGAAAAAGAAATGATTGTCGGAAGGACTGACTCAGCATATAGGAAGGTCTAAACGACCTTCGGTGAAATTAAAAGCAAGGTTGGTAACATTAAGGATGCAACGGTGATTCCACTGCGAAACGCAGATGAGAGAGCGGGTAGGTGGAAAGAGGACATTGAAGGCCTTTATGAGGGGGATGTGATAGAAGAACAAACAGGAGTGGATTTATAAGAGATAGGGGATCAAATATTAGAATCAGGATTTAAGAGAGCTTTGGAGCACTTAAAATCTAATTAGACAGAAGTGATAGATAAAATACCATCGGAACTTTTTAAATTGTGGGAATGGCAACTAAACGACAATTCACGGTGGTGTGTAGAATGAGTCTGGCGACATACTATCTGACTTCCGGAAAAATATCATCGACACAATTCCGAAGACTGCAAGAGCTGACACGTGCAAGAATTATCTCACAATTAGCTTAAAAGCTCATGCATCAAAGAGTAATATGTAGAAGAATGGAAAAGAAAATTGAGGATGCGTTAGATGACGATCAGTTTGGCTTCAGGAAAGGTAAATGCACCAAAGAGGCAAGTCTGACGGTGTGGCTGATAATGGAAGCTAGACTAAAGAAAAAGAAAGCCACGCTGATATGATTTGTCGATTTGGAAAAACCGTTCGACAATGTAAAATGATGCAAGATGTTCGAAATTCCGAGAAAAATAGGGATAAGCTATAGGGAGAGACGGGTAACATACAATATGTACAACAGGTAAGAAGGAATAATAAGACTGGACGACCAAGAACTAAGTGCTCGTACTAAAAAGGATGTAAGAAGGGGATGTAGTCTATAGCCACTACTGTTCAATCTGTACATAGAAGAAGCAGTAATGGAAATAAAAGAAAGTTTCAGTAGCGGAAATGAAATTCAGGGTGAAAGGATATCAGTGATACAATTCGCTGATGACATTGCTATACTGCGTGAAAGTGAAGAAGAATTACATGATCTGCTGAATGCAATGAACAGTCTAATGAGTACAAAATATGGACTGAGAGAGAATGGAAGGAAGACGAAAGCAATGAGAAGTAGCAGAAATGAGAACAGCGAGAAACTTAACTTCAGGATTGGTTGTCACGAAGTAGATGAAGTTAAGGAATTCTACTTAGGCAGCAAAATAAGCAATGGTCATCGTACGAAGGAATATATTAAAAGCAGACTAGCAATAGCAAAATGACATTCCAGGCCAACAGAAGTCTGCTAGTATCTAACATAGGCTTTAATTTGAGGAAGAAATTTCTGAGACTGTACGCTTGGACCACAGCATTGTATGGTAGTGAAACACTGACTGTGGGAAAGACAGAACAGAAGAGAATCTAAGCTTTTGAGGTGTGGTGCTACAGACGAATGTTGAGAATTTGATGGACTGATAAGGTAAGGAATGAGGGGGTTCTGCCGCGCGGGATTAGCCGGCCGGTCTATGCGCTGCAGTCATGGACTGTGCGGGTGGTCCCGGCGGAGGTTCGAATCCTCCCTCGGGCATGAGTGTGTGTGTTTGTCCTTAGGATAATTTAGGTTAATTAGAGTGTAAGCTTAGGGACTGATGACCTTAGCAGTTAAGTCCCATATGATTTCACACACATTTGATTTTTTTGAGGGGGTTCTGCGCAGAATCGGAGAGGAAAGGAATATGTGAAAAATACTGACAAGGAGAAGATACAGGATTTTTTTGAATTGTACTTTCTGAATTCCCAGAAAGTTCTGTCAGTGGGACTTGGTTGTGGGTGATATTTGTTTTATGCCATTTTTGCCCAACAAACTTCTCTAGCGTACATTGGTGAAGTTATTTACGCTTTTAGACAAGCTTTCTGAATGTTTTCCAAACTTAGGACTATAACAGCCGACAAGCTTTCGCCCTATAAGGGAGTTCGCCACTGTTTTTAATACATACAGTATTATTTAAAAAATGCCATCGAAAGCTAATATGTATCGCTCCCTAACTGTTTGTAGGGAACAGACACACACACTTTACTAGCAAGGGTTTTCGAGACATGGTAGTACGCAACTTTCCTTTGCTACGTTTGTTCTACGGTTTCACTTTTAGACAGAGTAAGAATGTTCCAAGTACTTGTTGTACCTTTATCCTCATATTTGGGAAATAGCAGTATACACTTTTTTTATCTGCATACTTGATAATACCGAAGTGTCACCGAGTTTGATGTGTATAACATATTAACCTTTCTTGGAAATATGATGGAATACATACACTACAGTTAACAGATTTTGGATCACGCCGGCAAAATAAAACTTTGCTACGAATCAAACTGTATCTCGTTAGTTTCTCTAGTTAATCTGTCAGTAACTGTTGGTTAACCTAATGCCGTGTCAGATCCTGGTCTTGCGGTTTCGCCATGCTCTTACACATGTCGAGATAATATTTTCGGTGTGTTGAATTCTGCATTATTAGGACATTGAACTCAACAGATTCCTCTGCACAGTCGAATACCTCTGGTAAACCTTCTGGCAAGTGGGACAAAGCATCCTACACTACAATGTTTTTGCCCTTGACAGAAAAACCTTCATGTGACTTTCTGCAAGTTAGCAGATAAATTTCCTAAATGCCCAGATGACTGTGTGGGCCTTCAATTCAGTGCAAGAATATGCTCTCTCGCAGCCTGTTAGAACAAGCAAAAGCATTGGTGCATACTGTAGGCTTGTTGTTAACACTGAATATTTGAAGTTTTCAAGCCCCAGCGGCCAGCGCTTAAGTATCAATCATCTAGCAAATCCCAGTCATATATCTTGGTAAAGAATTTTAGAGTTAACCAAAGCTTCTTTGATCTTTGCAAATGCTATTTGACACTCTTTAGACCAGTAAAATGTGACCTGTTTACTTAATAGGTTCAACACAGACTCACGGCCAGTAGCTGATCAGGCACATATCACCTAGAAAAGGACGATTATTTGATCCTGGTGTGGGGAGCTCCTTATAGCACTGATATTCTGCTTGTTCTCCGTACCCGTGGTCTAGGGGTAGCGTCTTTGATTCGTAATCAAAAACGTCTTCGGTCCCGGGTTCGATCCCCGCCACTGCCTAAATTTTGATAAATAATCAGCGTTGGCGGCCGAAGACTTCCGGCATAAGAAGTCAGCCTCATTCTGCCAACGGCCTTGTCAAAGAGGGCGGAGGAGCGGATAGAGGCTCAGGGCACTCTCTTGTCCTAGGGGTGGGAAATTCCCCCTAAAGGCGGAAGAATCAGCAATGATCAACGACATGAGGATGCAGAAGGCAATGGAAACCACTGCATTAAAGACACGTAACGTGTATCCACAGGACATGTGGCCTGTAATTGAAGAAGTGTCATGATGATCTCTCCATTGGCAAAAGATTCCGGAATAGTCCCACATTCGGATCTCCGGGAGGGGACTGTCAAGGGGGAGGTTACCATGAGAAAAAGATTGAATAATCAACGAAAGGATAACGTTCTACGAGTCGGGGCGTGGAATGTCAGAAGCTTGAACGTGGTAGGGAAACTAGAAAATCTGAAAAGGGAAATGCAAAGGCTCAATCTAGATATAGTAGGGGTCAGTGAAGTGAAGTGGAAGGAAGACAAGGATTTCTGGTCAGATGAGTATCGGGTAATATCAACAGCAGCAGAAAATGATATAACAGGTGTAGGATTCGTTATGAATAGGGAGGTAGGGCAGAGGGAGTGTTACTGTGAACAGGTCAGTGACCGGGTTGTTCTAATCAGAATCGACAGCAGACCAACACTGACAACGATAGTTCAGGTATACATGCCGACGTCGCAAGCTGAAGATGAACAGATAGAGAAAGTGTATGAGGATATTGAAAGGGTAATGCAGTATGTAAAGGGGGACGAAAATCTGATAGTCATGGGCGACTGGAATGCAGTTGTAGGGGAAAGAGTAGAAGAAAAGGTTACAGGAGAATATGGGTTTGGGACAAGGAATGAAAGACGAGAAAGACTAATTGAGTTCTGTAACAAGTTTCAGCTAGTAATAGAGAATATCCTGTTCAAGAATCACAAGAGGAGGAGGTATACTTGGAAAAGGCCGGGAGATACGGGAAGATTTCAATTAGATTACATCATGGTCAGACAGAGATTCCGAAATCAGATACTGGATTGTAAGGCGTGCCCAGGAGCAGATATAGACTCAGATCACAATATAGTAGTGATGAAGAGTAGGCTGAAGTTCAAGACATTAGTCAGGAAGAATCAATACGTAAAGAAGTGGGATACGAAAGTACTAAGGAATGACGAGATACGTTTGAAGTTCTCTAACGCTGTAGATACAGCAATAAGGAATAGCGCAGTAGGCAGTACCGTTGAAGAGGAATGGATATCTCTAAAAAGGGCCATCACAGAAGTTGGGAAGAAAAACATAAGTACAAAGAAGGTAGCTGCGAAGAAACCATGGGTAACAGAAGAAATGCTTCACTTGATTGATGAAAGGAGGAAGTACAAACATGTTCCGGGGAAATCAGGAATACAGAAATACAAGTCGCTGAGGAATGAAATAAATAGGAAGTGCAGGGAAGCTAAGACAAAATGGCTGCAGGAAAAATGTGAAGACATCGAAAAAGATATAATTGTCGGAAGGACAGACTCAGCATACAGGAAAGTCAAAACAACCTTTGGTGACATTAAAAACAACGGTGGTAACATTAAGAGTGCAACGGGAATTCCACTGTTAAATGCAGAGGAGAGAGCAGATAGGTGGAAAGAATACATTGAAAGCCTCTATGAGGGTGAAGATTTGCCGGATGTGATAGAAGAAGAAACAGGAGTCTATTTAGATGAGATAGGGGATCCAGTATTAGAATCGGAATTTAAAAGAGCTTTAGAGGACTTACGGTCAAATAAGGCAGAAGGGATAGATAACATTCCATCAGAATTTCTAAAATCATTGGCGGAAGTGGCAACAAAACGACTATTCACGTTGGTGTGTAGAATATATGAGTCTGGCGATATGCCATCTGACTTTCGGAAAAGCATCATCAACACAATTCCGAAGACGGCAAGAGCTGACAAGTGCGGGAATTATCGCACAATCAGCTTAACAGCTCATGCAACGAAGCTGCTTACAAGAATAATAAACAGAAGAATGGAAAAGAAAATTGAGAATGCGCTAGGTGACGATCAGTTTGGCTTTAGGAAAAGTAAAGGGACGAGAGAGGCAATTCTGACGTTACGGCTAATAATGGAAGCAAGGCTAAAGAAAAATCAAGACACTTTCATAGGATTTGTCGACCTGGAAAAAGCGTTCGACAATATAAAATGGTGCAAGCTGTTCGAGATTCTGAAAAAAGTAGGGGTAAGCTATAGGGAGAGACGGATCATATACAATATGTACAACAACCAAGAGGGAATAATAAGAGTGGACGATCAAGAACGAAGTGCTCGTATTAAGAATGGTGTAAGACAAGGCTGTAGCCTTTCGCCCCTACTCTTCAATCTGTACATCGAGGAAGCAATGATGGAAATAAAAGAAAGGTTCAGGAGTGGAATTAAAATACGAGGGGAAAGGATATCAATGATACGATTCACTGATGACATTGCTATCCTGAGTGAAAGTGAAGAAGAATTAAATGATCTGCTGAACGGAATGAACAGTCTAACGAGTACACAGTTTGGTTTGAGAGTAAATCGGAGAAAGACGAAGTAATGAGAAGTAGCAGAAATGAGAACAGCGAGAAACTTAACATCAGGATTGATGGTCACGAAGTCAATGAAGTTAAGGAATTCTGCTACCTAGGCAGTAAAATAACCAATGACGGACGGAGGAAGGAGGACGTCAAAAGCAGACTCGCTATGGCAAGAAAGGCATTTCTGGCCAAGAGAATTCTACTAATATCAAATACCGTCCTTAATTTGAGGAAGAAATTTCTGAGGATGTACGTCTGGAGTACAGCATTGTATGGTAGTGAAACATGGACTGTGGGAAAACCGGAACAGAAGAGAATCGAAGCATTTGAGATGTGGTGCTATAGACGAATGTTGAAAATTAGGTGGACTGATAAGGTAAGGAATGAGGAGGTTCTACGCAGAATCGGAGAGGAAAGGAATATGTGGAAAACACTGATAAGGAGAAGGGACTGGATGATAGGACATCTGCTAAGACATGAGGGAATGACTTCCATGGTACTAGAGGGAGCTGTAGAGGGCAAAAACTGTAGAGGATGACAGAGATTGGAATATGTCAAGCAAATAATTGAGGACGTAGGTTGCAAGTGCTACTCTGAGATGAAGAGGTTAGCACAGGAAAGGAATTCGTGGCGGGCCGCATCAAACCAGTCAGTAGACTGATGATAAAAAAAAAAAAAAAAAAAAAAAAATCTGCTTGTCCATAGGGATACCATACGGTGTAATTCTCTGTCCTAAAAACTAAACCTCCTTGAATCCAAATATCAAATTCTGAAGACTGTCAGTGACGCAAGTCTCCAAAACTCTTTTAATATTCTTTCAACGAGATCAGTAAGTTTTTCTCATATTTGAGCTGATATTAACAAATCATCTACGAATGAAGTTACTCTGTCGTTTAACTATGGCTCAAATATGGAATCCAGTGTGGCCACAAATATGGCGGCACTGACATTGAGACCTAGTGTAAATAAAATCTGTGTTTCTTCTTGACTCTTCATCTAAGGGAATTAGCCAGTACGAGGCATGTAACTAAATGCTGGTCAGGTATCTAACACCATGAAATTTTTGGATCTGTTCTCTTATGTTTTCGTGCAATATCTGGACAGGTACAATGATGTTGTTAACTGTCCTCGATGATTACCCTGACATTTGCTCCTCGCTTTGCTATGGATTAGAAGTGGACTGCAATGCGGGCTCACAGAGAGCTCAGTAATCCCACATTCAAACAGTGTTTGGATGTCTTGAGTCACAGCTGGCCTCTGAGCAGACAGTGTGGAGTAAGATGCGTGCCATGGCTTACTATAATGTATGGCATTTAGACGATACTTATCTCTGGGATTACATAAGACCTTTTCTCAGATCCTTTGACACTTCTTAACAGAATACGTTTTAATACATTACACTCTTGAGTATTTAAATATTTAGGGTCTTTTGCCTTGTTTATTTTTTACTCCTTAATATACAGTATGTGACAGTCGTCTGTTGAGGTTATCGAATAACCGCGTATCTCAGCTTCTTGCTTCCTCATTTCAGTTTTAAGGCTTTTGCATGCCGTATATCCAGCTTAAACAGTGCCATCTGCACATTAATACCATTAATCATAGATTGGCATTCTTTCAGAGCAAAATCTCGAAGACATTCCATGTTTATAATGCAATCAGCACTTAGTGAACTTACTACTAGGAATGTGCATGGGATGGCTACATTTCACAGCTTTACCGGAATACGGGCTTACCACTTTATACTGCAACACAAACGAATACGTATAACATTAGCTACACAAAAATTAGTAGTTTTTAAAAATTCCATTAATGGACAACTTTTATTTATTTATCCTGTCACAGAACAACGGTTTATATTGTATCTTATATTTGCAAGCAGAAATATATGATATTGTGTCTGCTTATCGTATCTGGCAGCCTGGCGTGAAGAAAAGTATATATTTTTTTGAATCTATTACGTAATTTATTCTCTTTCTTTAATGAAAGAATTTCATAAGTAATACGTTTAACTATTAAGTATCTCGAATGATTATCAGTTTCATTAGCATAACATAATACAGATGCTTTCAAGATCCATACATATTGATACGAATCAAGGACAAGAACGGAAAGGGAATGTAAAGTACTTGAGCAATTGTGGTTCTGATTGTTGAATCGTGCACGTAATAGCGCATTTCAATACAGTATGGTAGCCATCACAAATACAGCGAATCAAAGTATAAAGTTACGATATGTTACAATATATTAAGACTGCATACATGTGGGGCACACAAAATCAGAGTGTTTCAATAGGCTCATTTTATGTAGTAGTATAAAACGATGACACTAAGAGAATTTGCTGATGGCAAGAGTTACCATTTGAAGGAGACTGAGATAAGTATGATATTTTGTGTGCTATGAGGATGATGGTGAAAACTGTATATTGCTTCTTGCGCGGGTGTGTGTGTGTGTGTGTGTGTGTGTGTGTGTGTGTGTGTGTGTGTGTGTGTGTTTTTGTGTGTGTGTTTTTGTGCGTGACTGTGGATGGGTGGGTGTCTGTGGGTGTTTGGAAGCCAGGTAGAAAGAAGATTTGTACATAGTGCGGCTGTTCGGAAGTGGATTAGATTTGCAGATCTACGGGAAATGAGATAGGAGACTCTTGATAGAATTTACAATTCTCAGGGACAATTTTATTGTCTCGAAGGAGAGGCGAATGAATATTCGCTAGGATTGATATGGGGGTTTTCCTATGTAGAAAGTTTCGATGAACACGTTGCATTAGGTCAGGAAAAGGAACGAAGGGAATCTGAACCAGAAGGTGTTATAGGTGCTAGATGAGCTGTGGAAATTTTATAATCTGGTCCAAATTATGGATAGAGGATGTACATAAAGCGGAGCAGTGTCTGTATAATTGAAGGACGTAAATAGGAAGAGCGGTGGTTCATGCTGCGTTTGCATAGGAAAGGGACTTTCACGCGTGAATGATGGTTGTTTGGTTTAATTAATGAAAACCTTGATTCTTTCCACATTCCGGAAGGTTCACCTTCTTCATAGGAGCTACGGAACAAGATAGCTGAACGAAGAAAAAATGAAGAGATCCCATGTTCCGACGGATATTAGTTTTACTTGATAGTCAACTTGAATATTTTTGAAAGTAGTCCTGTTTTGAGATATTAACTAAGACTAACATCTTACGACTTGACCATACACAGAATTGCGAGCAGGCTGCAAGCGAATTAAGTCCAACTATTTAGTCGCAAATACGATAAGACTATTTCCAGATTTTAAAAACATAGATTATTCTGCGAAAGAGCAAGGATTCTGCGATCAAAAGCTGCAGAGAAAAAATTTCTTCCGACATTTCATAGCGCCAGTAAACCTTTCACGTTACGCCATTACAGGGAGAGCTAATATTGACTTAAAAAACAACATTCCCTTGATTTCAAATACAGAGTAATGTGCGATAAAATCGTCCATTAGTAGCAGTGAAAAATGTTTGAAGGTCTGGAAATCGTATCTGGCTCCATTATCGTTTTCATCACACATTTTCTGATATTGTCCAGCTTGTGAATGAACTCGAAAAATTTTATTCACATTTACGTGATTTAAGGCGTGTATATGAAGCAGAGAATTTGATTAAATGCCGTTAACCTTCTGGAGATTTTGATGAAATAATTGGATTACAAAAAAATTACCTCACATGTGGCAGCCTGAATTATTTAACTCTGCGTATAACTCATCGATCTACTGCGAGGGTTGTTCTCTCTAATGAGAGTTCGGCGGCAGCAGGTCGAGAACTGGTCCGCCTGAAGCGTCCGATATCTCGAAGTTCCTTTATCAGAGATGCCCAGAGCGTTATGTCAGTAGCAAACGCCCATAACAAAAGTGTTGCTTGAGGAACAATTTCTCTCCAAAGCTGTCGCCTCTCTTTTCGAACGGTGCCAGAAAAACATCGTCCTGGCGTCCGTCTTGTTCTGATTACCCAAGTTACGTTAGGTTGTACCTGTCTCAGTCTTATTTATAAAATGTCTGTGGACCAGTAGGCTCATTTACTAATTACAAAAGCGAAGGAAGAATCTAATTATTCTTTGAATTATCGAGGTTACGTTTGTGTGCATCTGAAATAATGAAAAGTACGTTGATCCATGTTATTGTTGCGTCTTCATCCGAAGAGTGGTTTAATACAGCACTCCATGTTACTCTCTCCTGAGCAAACCCCTCCATCTCCGAATAACTCCTGCAACCTACATCCATTTGAACCTGATTACTGTGTGTTATCTCCTGGTTTCTTCATATAATTTTTACCCCTAACACTTCCTGCAATACAAAATAGATGATTCCTTGCTGTCTGAGATGGTCTACTATTAGCCGATCCCTTCTTATAGTCAAGTTGGGCCACACATTTCTCTTCTCCCCATTGCGATTCAGGTACCTCCTCATTAGTCACGTGCTATACACAACTAATCTTTAGCATTCTTCTGTAGCACCACACTTCAAAAGCTTCTATTCTCTTTCGGTCTTAGCTGTTTATCGTCCATGTTTCACTTCCGTACATGGCTACACTCCAAATAAATACCTCCACAAAAGCCTTCCTAACACTTATATTTATGTTCAATGTTAACAAATATCTCTTCCTCAGACACACTTTCCTAGCAATTGTCAATCTACATGTTACATCCGTTCTTCTTCGTCCATCAATATCTTACTACCCAAATATCAAAGCTCATTTACTGTTGGTGTCTCATTCCTTAACCGAATTTCTCACCATCACCCAATTTAATTCAACTAGATTCCATTATCCTTGTTTTGCTTTTGTTGATGTTTGTATTTTACTCTCCTTTCAATCAATGACCTTTCCGTGCAGCTGCTCTTCCAAGTCTATTGCCGTATCTGAGAGTATTTTTCATCGACTAACCTCAAAGTTATTATTTCTTCTCCCTGATACTCCAAATTTTTCTATTGTTTCCTTTATTGCTAGCATTTCGCTCCCTGTTATTTAGCCTTCAATGAGAGTATTTCAGTTAACACTATCAAACGCATTCACTAAGTCTACAGATGCTATGAACGTAGATTGCACTTCCCTTAACCGATCTTCTAAGAGAAGTCGTAGGATTAGTATCGAATCCATCCTTCTGTAAATAATTAATGTCAGTGATTTGCAACCCTGACTGGTTAAACCGATAATTCGGTAATGTTCACACCTGTCAACACCTGCTTTCTTCGGAAATGGAATTATTAAATTATTACATTTTTCTTAACATCTGAGGGTATGTCGCGTGTCTCATGCATCTTGCACAGTAAGTGGAATAGTTCTGCCATGGCTGGCTGTCCCAAGGATATCAGCAGTTTAAAGGGCATGTCACCTATTCTTGTGGCCTCAATCGAAGACTTGTTGAGAAGTAATGCCTCGGAATTTCTTTATGTGAAAACTCTTGAAGCTGTTTTAATAAAAAAAACTTTATTAACATTCTACATCTTTAATCTTGATAATTATATCTTAACGTAGTCACAATGACGACAAACACATTTCTCCCAACGAGAGACCAGTTGATCGATACCATCACTAGTAGGTTGTTTGACGTTATTGAGAGGGCATTAGCCTCACCTCTGCTTCCACCTCTTCATCACTATCGAAGTGAAGTCCTCGATGATATTCATTAAGTTAGATGAAAATCGGATGGGAACAAGTCAGGACTGTACAGACGATGATCGATGACAGGGAACCCGAGGGCTTGGACTGTTGCAGATGTCGCAGCGCTCGTGTGTAGTCTGCCGTTGTCATACCGAAGGGGCAGATGCTCCGTCTGTGGACGAACTCTTCGAAAACGAAACTTGATTACAGCACTCTGTCTCTCACACACTCACATAGATACATTGTATATATATATGTGTATACACTACTGGCTATTAAAGTTGCTACACCAAGAATAAATGCAGATGATAAACGGATATTCGTTGGACAAATGTATTTTACTAAAACTGACGTATGATTACATTTTCACGCAATTTTGGTGCATAGATCCTGAGAAATCAGTACTCAAAACAACCACCTTTGTCCTTAATACGCCTGGGCATTGAGTCAGATAGAGCTTGGATGGAATGTACAGGTACAGCTGCCCATGCGGGTTCAATACGATACCACAGTTCATCAAGAGTAGTGATTGGAGTATTGTGACGAGCCAGTTGCTCGGCCACCATTGGCCAAACGTTTTCAATCGATGAGAGATCTGGACAATGTGCTGGCCAGGGCAGCTGTCGAACATTTTATCCAGAAAGGCCCGTACAGGACCTGCAACATGAAGTCGTGCATTATCCTGCTGAAATGTAGGGTTTCGCAGGGATCGAATGAAGGGTAGAGCCACGGGTCGTAACACATCTGAAATGTAACGTCTACTGTTCAAAGTGCCGTCAGTGCGAACAAGACGTGACCAAGACGAGTAACCAATGGCACGCCATGCCATCACGCCGGCTTATACGCCACTATGGCGATGACGAATAGACGCTTCCAATGTGCGTTCACCGCGATGTCGCCAAACACGGACGCGACCATCATGATGCTGTCAACAGAACCTAGATTCATCCGAAATAATGACGTTTTGCCATTCGTGCACCCAGGTTCGTCGTTGAGTACACCATCGCAGGCGCTCCTGTCTGCGATGCAGCGTCAAGGGTAACCGCAGCCATGGTCCCCAAGCTGATAGTCCATGCTGCTGCAGACTTCGTCGAACTGTTCGTGCAGATGGTTGTTGTCTTGCAAACGTCCCCATCTGTTGACTCGGGGATCGACACGTGGCTGCATGATCCGTTACAGCCGTGCGGATAAGATGCCTGTCATCTCGACTGCTAGTGATACGAGGCCATTGGGGTCTAGCAGGGTGTTCCGTATTACCCTAGTGAACCCACCGATTCCATATTCTGCTAACAGCCATTGTATCTCGACCAACTCGAGCAGCAATGTCGCGATACGATAAACCGCAATCGCGATAGGCTACAATCCGACCTTATCGAAGTCGGAAACGTGATGATAGGCATTTCTTCACCTTACACGAAGCATCACAACAACGTTTCACTTGGCAACGCCGATCAACTACTGTTTGTGTATGAGAGATCGGTTGGAAACTTTCCTCATGTCAGCAAGTTGTAGGTGTCGCCACGGGCGCCAACCTTGTGTGAATGCTCCGAAAAGCTAATCATTTGCATATCACAGTATCTTCTTCCATTCGGTTAAATTTCGCCTCTGTGGCCCGCCATCATCGTGGTGTAGCAAATTTAATGGCCAGTTGTGTATGTATGTTCCACATCTGCTCCTAAACTATGTCAGTGATTTCAACCAAACCTGGTATACACATCACTGACTGTTTGGAAAGAACTGCTGTGGGAGCGAAGGACTCACGAATACCTGCAATATATCCATAGAGTATTTGAAAACGAGGGGACTTTGTGCTTTGCAATAAACTTGACATATCATTTAAAACTTTATGAAGTATTTTTTCATGCTGACAACTCCCTCCAAATGATGAAAGGAAAGAAGTTTGTCGCTTACAACATGTTCGTTGTTCATGTAGTAGGCTTTCAACATGAATGATGACGTTTTAATTTATTACCTCTGCGCTACTAATTGTGTTCGCTACACATTTTGCAGACGGTATTCATATATACCACTGAATATACCAGAAAAGGAAGTCATTATGCGGAGCATGGTTCAGAAAATATGACGTCATAAACACTGAGCTACGTGAAAAACAGCGCATCATGCATGACGTGTTAAAATTAATGCTTCCTTACTGCCAATTCTATTCTCAACGCTTTCCACAGGTAGTAGACACGTATACCAGTGGATATACCCGCTAAATTATATCATCGTCCCACTAATAGTTCAGAAGATACGACGTCATAAACATTGAATGGAGGGCGCAATTCCGTACAGATAAACATGAAATACGTTTAAAAATATTTGTGAAATGTTTTAAATACACACATCAAAAAATTTTGGCATGACATCGGTTGCGAGAGTTTGGGAAGCTGTTCAGAAGATTGGAACAGAGATCAACCCAAACATCATTTCCGCCCTTTTATTGCTGATGAAAACCACACATTGCGTGTTGTACCACCATACAACGATACAACGAGACCTTCAGAGGTGGTGGTCCAGATTGCTGTACACATCAATACCTCTAACAACCAGTAGCACGTCCTCTACATTGATACATGCCTGTATTCGTCGTGGCATACTATCCACAAGTTCATCAAGGCACTGTTGGTCCAGATTGTCCAATTCTTGTACGGCGATTCGGCGTAGATCCCTCAGAGTGGTTGGTGGGTCACGTCGTTCATAAACAGCCCTTTTCAATCAACCCCATATATGTTCGATAGGGTTCACGTCTGGAGAACTTGTTGGCCACTCTAGTCGAGCGATGTCTAGTAGCCGTTGGGCGGCCTGAGCGAGTCATGTAATCGACGGTTCCTGTCCTCTCTATCTCCTCCATGTCCGAACAACATCACTTTGGCTCACTCCGAGACACCTGGACACTTCCCTTGTTGAGAAACCTTACTGCCACAAAGTAACAATGAGGACGCGATCGAACCGCGGTACTGAGTGTCTAGGCATGGTTGAACTACAGACAACACGAGCCGTGTACCTCCTTCCTGGTGTAATGACTTGAACTGATGGGCAGTCGGCCCCGCTCTGTCTAATAGGTGCTGCTCATGCATGATTTTTTACATCTTTGGGCGGGTTTAGTGACATCTCTGAACAGTCAAAGGGACTGTGTCTGTAATACAATATCCACAGTCAACGTCTGTCTTCAGGAGTTCTGGGAACTGGGGTGATGGAAAACATTATTTGATGTATGTATACGTGCAATATATTTACCATTTAGCTAATTGGCCAAAAGTTCTATCTAAACCTCTTGATATACACATCAGTTACGATCTTGAAAGAAGTACTGTGGGGGTGAGAGCTACCAGCCTCCTATTAAAGTGGGGGTGATAATCTGGAGAAAGCAGAGGGGAGGAGGAAATGTAGAGTGGGAGGGAGAGGGTAAATGGACAGAGAGTGAGGGAAAGTAGACAAGGTGATGAATAGAGAAAGAAAAGAGGGGGAGGTGAACAGAGACGTGACGTGGAAGCAACGAGAAGGGAGAAGGGGTAGGATGAGATGGACTGAGGGAGCAAACAGACAGTAACAGTAAGGTGGGAAAAGATGAAATGGACAGACAAAGGAAAGTGAGGAGATGTACCGTCAGAGGAGGGAAGATGACATAAACAGCAAGAGGGGGAAGTAACAGATGAACACAGAGTGGGGGGCAGGAGGAGATTAGCAGAGAGAGGGGAATGAGGAGATGGTTAGAGAGAGGGGAAGTAGGAGATGGTCAGAGAGAGGATGGGAGGAGATGGACAGAGAGTGGTGTGGGTGAAAAAAATAACAGGGGCGGGAGTGATGACGGGGGGGGGGGGGATAAATACATACCTGGACGACACCCGGTTCTCAGCTATTAAGGACGTAAAGAAGGTATCAAATATTGCCAATATGAAAAAAATTTCAGATCTACGTGTATATTGAGCAAACCAGTGTCCAATGCAGAGAAAACTTCGTAGCAATTTTACTGATTTTCATTTCAATTCCATTCTTGTAATGGGCTAGGCAACACGTCAACATGTGGCGTGTCCCAGTTTCTGCAAAATGTGTCTTCACGGTACTGCACACGAATTGTGGTTCCACGATCGGCAAACAAATTGTCACTGCATTCGAAAAGGAGGTCATCATGACCTTACCGGAACTTTTGTCAACAGCTTTAGATTTATTTGGCGGAGGAGATGTAGGATGTTTCCAGTGCTGGCTTTGCCGTTTGCCCTCGGACTGTCGGAATGCCGTTGGACGGAGTCGTCCTGCTGCATGATAACGGTCGCCCCCACACTGCCAGTCGGACGAAGGCTACCCTTCATTGATTTGGTTGGGAAACATAATCCGTACAGCCAGGATCTTTCACCGTGTGGTTTTCACTTCTTGGCCACATGAAGAAAGACATTCGTGGTCGTCGGTGGAGAAAGTGCAACAGTCGGTGCAGTGCTGAATCTGCATGAAGCTCACCGCTTTCCTATGAAACAGGAACTGATCTTCTCCTGTCCAAGTGGGACACATGTCTTAAAGCATGTGGTGACTATTTTTGAATGGGACAATTCCATGGTCCCTTTGTGGGGGTATTCGGTTTTCATTTTGCGTCTCCCATACGTTTCCGTTCGACAACAATGAGTTTGTTCTAGTCGTCCGACTGACCAGTCGTTGCGCCACCGGACATTATCTTCTGTGGACTGGTGCAGATCCTACTTAACAAAGAGTCCGGTCGATACTCGGATGGACCTGAAAGCTAGGATTGTTGCAACGGTGATAGTAATAAGCGAAACTGCTGAGATTCTTGAACATGTAATAAGACAGTTGATACGTCGCTGTGCATCTGTCTCGACCATACGGTTCGAAAATTTCAATAATACCTGTAAGTGAGCATCTGTATTTCTTACGAACATTAGCGTATACTCCCCGAACGAACTAAGGATTCTGTGGTAAAATTATACGTAATTTGTTTGACGGCTGTTGCCAAAGTGCTAGGGAATACGTAGAGAGGCTGTTGCACGTAATTCGGCGCTCCCTGCGGTCCACAGCGTTCTTGTAGTGGCAATGTTTTAGTTGTTATAATGATATTATTCTGAGGAGAGAGAATTGGATTTTGGTTTTGTAACCTATACAGCTGCTGAATTTGTTCTCAGAATCGTGTCTGCCATGTGATCAGTGCATAAATGCGCTCAGGTGTATGGGAAAAAATTATGATTGGTCTACATATTTTTACACTTATTCTGTACTTGAGCTGCCTTTTGTGCACTTGATGTTTTTGTTTACTTCTGTAATAAAACTTGTTTCATCCAAACTCTTCTCGTCACACACCTAAACCCATATCATACTCCCAGATTTTTGTGAGGCTGCAGAATCTCGACAAATGCTTGCACTATGTTTTGTAAATTTCTGAAACATGAGGACCATGGCGTCGTTAGATTCTGTTGTGAGTGAAAACATACACTCCTGGAAATGGAAAAAAGAACACATTGACACCGGTGTGTCAGACCCACCATACTTGCTCCGGACACTGCGAGAGGGCTGTACAAGCAATGATCACACGCACGGCACAGCGGACACACCAGGAACCGCGGTGTTGGCCGTCGAATGGCGCTAGCTGCGCAGCAGTTGTGCACCGCCGCCGTCAGTGTCAGCCAGTTTGCCGTGGCATACGGAGCTCCATCGCAGTCTTTAACACTGGTAGCATGCCGCGACAGCGTGGACGTGAACCGTATGTGCAGTTGACGGACTTTGAGCGAGGGCGTATAGTGGGCATGCGGGAGGCCGGGTGGACGTACCGCCAAATTGCTCAATACGTGGGGCGTGAGGTCTCCACAGTACATCGATGTTGTCGCCAGTGGTCGGCGGAAGGTGCACGTGCCCGTCGACCTGGGACCGGACCGCAGCGACGCACGGATGCACGCCAAGACCGTAGGATCCTACGCAGTGCCGTAGGGGACCGCACCGCCACTTCCCAGCAAATTAGGGACACTGTTGCTCCTGGGGTATCGGCGAGGACCATTCGCAACCGTCTCCATGAAGCTGGGCTACGGTCCTGCACACTGTTAGGCCGTCTTCCGCTCACGCCCCAACATCGTGCAGCCCGCCTCCAGTGGTGTCGCGACAGGCGTGAATGGAGGGACGAATGGAGACGTGTCGTCTTCAGCGATGAGAGTCGCTTCTGCCTTGGTGCCAATGATGGTCGTATGCGTGTTTGGCGCCGTGCAGGTGAGCGCCACAATCAGGACTGCATACGACCGAGGCACACAGGGCCAACACCCGGCACCATGGTGTGGGGAGCGATCTCCTACACTGGCCGTACACCACTGGTGATCGTCGAGGGGACACTGAATAGTGCACGGTACATCCAAACCGTCATCAAACCCATCGTTCTACCATTCCTAGACCGGCAAGGGAACTTGCTGTTCCAACAGGACAATGCACGTCCGCATGTATCCCGTGCCGCCCAACGTGCTCTAGAAGGTGTAAGTCAACTACCCTGGCCAGCAAGATCTCCGGATCTGTCCCCCATTGAGCATGTTTGGGACTGGATGAAGCATCGTCTCACGCGGTCTGCACGTCCACCACGAACGCTGGTCCAACTGAGGCGCCAGGTGGAAATGGCATGGCAAGCCGTTCCACAGGACTACATCCAGCATCTCTACGATCGTCTCCATGGGAGAATAGCAGCCTGCATTGCTGCGAAAGGTGGATATACACTGTACTAGTGCCGACATTGTGCATGCTCTGTTGCCTGTGTCTATGTGCCTGTGGTTCTGTCAGTGTGATCATGTGATGTATCTGACCCCAGGAATGTGTCAATAAAGTTTCCCCTTCCTGGGACAATGAATTCACGGTGTTCTTACTTCAATTTCCAGGAGTGTAGTTGTCGGGTGGAACAGTTATGAAATTACTCCTGTTTTGTGTGAGTGTTATAAAGCAATTGACAGTTTCAGCAGCCATTATTTCAATAACTGGTTTTCTGAGCCTCTATTAAATTTTGAATTACGAATGCTTTAGCATTAGGAAATATGGATTTTTTACAGAAAAGCCTGTAAGTTCCTGTCAAAAGTTACTTACCAGTTTTAAATTACAGTTTCAAGTTGTAATCGTAGCCCTTTGTAAGCAGAGTAAAAAATGCAGAGTACAAATTACTCTGTGGAACAGTCTTGGTATCCCTTTATACATTGGTTGTCATTTTGCGAAATTTGGGTCTGCAAAATCAGCAGATGAAGAATGATACAGGAGACAGACAATTTAGCTAAGTAGTGTCTTCATTGTTAACTTCATAAAAGTTATGATCAGCCATCAGCTTATTTGGATAATGATTGGCTGAGTGGGTTAGCTGTACCGGATGTGTGAGTCGGAGTTTCCATATTTGGTCCATGGAACAGACAATTTATTTTAAATCCAAATACATTTTTAATTGCACGATACAAGTGACAGTCAAAAAGTAATTGACCCTTTTTCTGCTAAAATAGAGATTTTTCGGCGAAAAATTTGAAATTGGTGCAGTTCAGCAAAGCTTTTTCCCCAGTCCACTGCAGTAGTAATTTTGTTCGACGATAGATGCCAGTACTGCAGTCATTTGCAAAATGGCCACCATAGATGTTCGTATTAGACAACGTTCTGTGAGAAATTTTTGAATACAGGAGGGGAAACACCCATTCGCATTCACGAAAGACTGAAAAATGTGCATGGTGATGCCACAGTGGATGTCAGCAGCGTTAGACGCTGTATTCGTTGCTGTAACGAAGTTGAAGGGCAACCACCACTGGTTGATGAAACAGGAAGTGGCAAGCCAGTTACTGGAGTGACTCCACACAACATTCAGCGAGTCGATGGCGTCATTCATGTTGACCTCCGGGTGGCTGCAGATGATTTGCTTCGCATTACTTCCCTTAATAAGGGCAATGTGATGACGATTATTTAGCAACAGGGGTATTCAAAGATTTGTGCAACTTGGGCGTCGAGAAAGCTAACTGACCACAAAAGGGATTGTGAAAATTGGATGGAACTCTTGCCTTATCTGCCATACAGCTCTGACCTGCCATCTGTTCTGACGGCTATTATGGCTCATAGTGGTATTCACTTTGAAATTGAGGGGCCTATGAAAACGTCCATGCATCAATGCCGTCGGAAGCAGGACCTTGGGTCTTACCACAATATAAAAATAGTCCTTGTTGAATGATGGACTAAAACAATGTTCTGCTTTAAACCTATCTAGCTGCATTTGGCATTCTACACAGACAAAAAAAAGGAAGCATTACTTTTTGACTGAACCTCATCCAAACAATTCACGGACGATGTTACAAACTTTCAGAGACGATGGAGAACGGTGAATGCAGTAATTTGTGGTAAGAGAGCCATGTCTATAAATGACCGAGAAGACAATTGTAAACGAAGATCGTTTTGATATCTCTGACAGTTGAGTACTTGTACCGGTAGTGTTTTAGCTAAGACTGTGTGAAGAAAACTTTCAGCGGTGGGAATATGGAGCAAAAAACGGAAAAAAGTTCCGCAAACTAGGGCTCTAAAACACATGCCGTAAGAACTATGAGCACTTGTACATCTTCGATACTGTGCCACACATGTCTTCTACTGTAGGGTCTTTAATTTCGTATTTTTTTGCGGAGGTAGCATGGGCCAAAACAAGGAGAAGATGTCCAGTAAATACGGGCTCTAAAATACATATCTTAAGAATTGTGGGCACTTTTCATCTGCGCTTCTGTGAAACACATCTCTTCTACTAAACAAGGGCTCATACCTCGTAAGGTATGCATTTTAGAGCCGCTGTTTACTAAACATTTCTTTCTTGACTTGGTCCAAACCACCTCTGAAGTTTCCTAACCTGCAATCTTAGCAACAACAGTACCGGTATCAGAGGTATCAGAACAATTTTCACTTACAATTTGCGACTCCGACCAGGGTCCTTTACCTCCAATTGATCAATTACCCTCCTTCATCTTCCCTGAAAGTTGGTAAAATCGTCATGGAATCACCCTGTATAAAAGCAAACGTTCTGTAGAAGGTGCCTGTGACAACTCTCTGCTCCTCACGACTTGTGTGTTATACATACGCTGAGGTGACAAAAGCCGTCGGATAGTGGTGTGTGTCCGCAGCTCTTAGTCGTGTGGTAGCGTTCTCGCTTCCCGCGCCCGGGTTCCCGGGCTCGATTCCCGGCGGGGTCAGGGATTTTCTCTGCCTCGTGATGATTGGGTGTCGTGTGATGTCCTTAAGTTAGTTAGGTTTAAGTAGTTCTAAGTTCTAGGGGACTGATGACCATAGAAGTTAAGTCCCATAGTGCTCAGAGCCATTTGAACCATTTGATAGTGGTGTACACATACACAGCTAGCGGTAGTATTGAGTACACAAGATATAAAAGGGCAGTGTACTGGCGGATGTGTCACTTGCACTCAGCTGATTCATGTGACAGGTTTTCGACGTGATTGTGTCCACACGACGGGAATCAACACTTTTCATGTGGAATAGTGGTTTGTTAGAAGCATGGGACATTTTCGTTTCGGAAGTCTTTAGGGAATTCAGCATTCCGAGATGCAGAGGGTCAAGGCTGCGCCAAGAGTAGGAAATTTCAGGCATTATCTCTCAGCATGGACCACACAACGGCTGCTTTCACTTAACGACCGAGAGAAACGGCGTTTGCTTACTGTTGTCAGTACTAATAAATAAGCAACACTATGTGAAATAACCGCAGATATCAATGCGGCATGTACGACGAACGTATTCTTAGGACAGACTGCGAAATTTCGCGTTAATGGGCTGTTGCAGCAGACGACGGACGGGAGTGAGTTTGGTAATAGCACACCATCGCCTCTCTGGGCTCGGGGACCGTATCGGTTGGATCTCTAGACGACTGGAGAGCCATGGCCTGGTCAGACGAGTCCCCATTCCAGTTGGTAAGAGCTGATGGTAGGGTTCGAAGCCATGGACCCAAGTTGTCACAAGACCTTGTATAAGCTGGTAGTAGCTCCATAATAGTGTGGGCTGTGTTTACATGGAATGCACTGGGTCCTCCTGTCCAAGTGAACTAATCATTGACGGCAGATGGTTATGTTCGGCTACTTGGAGACCAATTGCATCCATTCATGGACGTCATGTTCCAAAACAACGAGTCCGCAGCTCGTGGTCGAGTGCCTAGCGTTGCTGCCTGTGGATCACGGGGTCCCTGGTTCGATTGCCGGCAGGGTTGGGGATTTTCTCTGCCTGGGAACTGGGTGTTTGTGTTGTCCTCATCATTTCATCATCATCATAATCATTCGTGGCAGTGGCTCGACTGGACTGTGTAAGAAATTGGACTGTGCAAAAAATTGGGTCTTTGTATCGCCGTGACCGCGCAATCGAGCGCCCCACAAACCAAAACATCATCATCATCCGAAACAACTATGGAATTATTATGGATGACAGTGTGCCATGTCATCGGGCCACATTTGTTCACGATTTGTTTGACGAACACCCTGGATTATTAGAGAGAATGATGTGGCCACCCAGATCACCCGACATTAATCACATCTAACATTTATGGAACATAATCGAGAGTTCAGTTCGTGCACAAAATCGTTCACCGTCAACAGTTTTGCAATTATGGACAGCTGTGGAGGCAGCATGTCCCAGTATTTCCGTAGGGAACTTCCAACGACTTGTTTATCCACATCACGTCGAGTTGATGCACTACGCCAGGCAAAATGAGGTCCGACATAATATGAGGAAATATCGCACGACTTTCGTCATCTCAGTGTATCTCCTAATGATACTTGAATTTTTCTGTAACGAATATGTCTTATGTTCAGTAAATGGTCTATGAAGGCTAATTTTGAACTGAACTGTCCAGACCGTGTCTTCTTACTCTGTCATGCAATTGATCACGGAGGACTACTCTATTCGTGTGCATGTGTTACAGTCACTGTGAAAGGTCTCTGCTGGATTCCTTTCATGTTAATTTCTTAAATCTGTTGTCATTTACGCCATAAATTCCTCGTCTAAATTTACTGTGGCGTTTCTGACTATCTGGGAGGAGACTGAGTAGTGGAACGTGTTACTTTTACACATAAACAAGAACGATCTGTCACACTACTACACTTTAAAACACAGTTTATATGTAATTCATGTCACACAGTCACATATGGAACCTACATCCGCTTTCTTTTATATACTGTATATGATAAGATACTGTCAACCCCCTTCCCTTCTGTGTGAGAGGATGAATGAGCAAATGTATTTCTAGTTGCATGCCTCAG
The DNA here is from genome assembly GCF_021461385.2 of Schistocerca piceifrons. Lineage (NCBI taxonomy): Eukaryota > Metazoa > Arthropoda > Insecta > Orthoptera > Acrididae > Schistocerca > Schistocerca piceifrons. The sequence continues at coordinate 695,422,540 of NC_060141.1, forward strand.
GGTAGCAGACAAGCCTGTCTGCTAGAGAACAGTAGGACCAACGTCGGAACAGGTAGCTACGCTTTGTAAAAGCAAAGAGGTTTCTATCCTTAGTATGGTCCTGTCCGTCTCTTGTCATTTTGGTATAGGAAGCTGCCCCTCTGGCCACTTCCGTTTGTATTTGTGAGCCACCCTCAGAAAGGGACCAGGTCAGTCTGTCCGTGGCGAGCGTCTGAAGTGGTAAGATCTCCGGCTAAGCGCGTGTCTGCTAAGTCCGTAGGACAATGGATTTCTTAAGTTCAGCCTAAATGAAAATTTAATCACCTTTATTTCAGGTTTAGCTCTAAAATATCTAATGTTATCTTAAATTGCAGCGCAGTGTAATTCTCGTGTCAAGTTCAGAATATATTCCGGTAGTTGCTTTGTCACTACTTTGTGAGTAAAGTGGAACCACGTGTTGATCAGTGACTCTAACTAAGTTCATCAGTCTTAAATGCGAATGTGCGTGAGATTATAGCGTCTCGTCTTGACAGTATTTTTCAATATAGCAACTTTTCTTTATGTTCAACCCACGTGGGGTGTACTTTGTGAGACCACTACCACGTGCTTATATAATTCTTTGACCCATCAGGTTAATAGTAAGACGTTAGTAACCAGTTCGAGGTTTTTATTTTGTAAATTGCTTTTCGAACTAATTTATTTTAATTATCAAAATTATTGTGGAGTTATACGCTTTGTGTAAACCAAGTTGACCACGTGAAGCATGTGATGTAATCATCAAAGTAGCCCTCAGCTATTCTTTTTGCGAAGATTTCACAGAGAGTTAGTATGAATTTAGTATACCAGTGTGTGGTATTTACATGACGGACAGGATTGTGCTACGAACGTAATTTCTTTGGGTGAAAATTGAATCGGTTGGTTGTGGTTAATTTCCTCTTGCATATGTTTCAACGTTCTTCGTGTTTTATTTTATGAATGCAGTGTTGTATGCAGTCTCCCAATCTTGGCTCCATATTTGATGTGTTCCGTAAGATTACAATCTCACATTTTCACAAGCCTAAATAAGGCACCAGCTTTTAACCCGCTTTTATTGTCTATCAGCACCGCTTACATGGCAAAATAATGCAACAACGTTACAACTGCTTTGATGCTATGTATATCGATGTCCGTCCACTATAACGAGGGATAGTTTCGTTTCCAGCTGTAGTTGCTGTACAAGTTGGATGATATTTTTCAGTTGCTTGACACCTTATCTACCAGTATCCCACACCACGATTACTTGTTTTGGCAACACAAAACTTGGGCGAATGTTTTCCAGTTTGCCTCACTGTCGTCGCGGCACTGCCTCTCTATGGTATTCCGTCCCTTTGGTTACTGCATCATTCTGTGTATTGTGTTGTACGTTTTGGTGATTGCAGCCTCGATCATCGTTTTGATGGTATTTTCACAGAAACAAAGCTGACTGGCGCCATATAGGGAATAAATTATCACTCTGTAACGAGAAACTGGAGAGCACGCTCCCCTTACACAAAAATATTCATAAAACATCGGCGAACAACCTTCGAAATTTTACCGTGTGGAGTTCGGGCTCTCACTCTAGATTGCAGGCTGCTGAAGATGCTTCTGAATAAAGTAAGACGAAAAGCGAATGGCAAAACATGAAGTCCATTTCTTGAGTTGGAGACAGACGCTAAAATCGTTGCAACATAGAGTCCACAAATCAAGAACATTAAAGATTTCTCTTAACAGATGTTTTTCATTCCAGTCTTTGATCACAATATCCTTTGACGATGACCGTTTTAAGTCAGTAATGACCATCATCAGATGTGTTCTAGACCATGTCATAATGTGATAAGGCCGTAATGGCATCATCAAAACATATAATAATACTCAGCACAGCAACGTCACATAGATCAAAAATATGGTGACGATGCTGTGCTGAGTATATTTATATGTTTTGACGATGCCACTGCGGCCTTATCACATTAGGACGTGGTCTAGAACAGCTCTGAAGATGGTCATTACTTACTGAAAGCGGTCATCGTCAAAGGAATTGATATTGCGATCAAAGACCGGGATACAAAATATTTGACAGTATTGGATCACCATATTCTGGACTATGTCGCAGCTGGTGATTTCTATTAACGTTTGCTTTAGGAACGTTCTATTTTGGTTAAATTGTGGTTCCCGTTATAAGTACAGTTCGTTGTCCCATTTGAAACCAGGACTCGGGTTGATGGGGTAATAATAAATTGCAGCCGTAGCTTTGTGGGAAATCTCCTCATTACGTGTCCGAACTTTGAGCTCCGATCCGTCATCTTGTGCTTTTGCCCTTGACATCTTCACTCTCCTGCGTACAGACAAATGCTATTATCCTCCTACTCCTGCTCCTCCTCCTCCTCCTCCTCCTCCTTCATTTTACCTTATCCAGTACTGTCACGAGGGGAAGACCAGGGCTGAGGTGGACTGACGGTATCCGAGAGGATATGAGTACGATAAGATTAGCTGGAGAAAAAGACATTGTCCGATGAAGACTGGGGAGGCTGATTGGCGAGGCCAAAGACCGCCTGCGTCTTATGTGGCCAACCTAGTAGGTACATAAATAAGTAAGTGGAAGACGGTGATCCGACGCCCTTCCTCTGACAACCTCCTACCTCTGCCTGGGAGGGAATCTGTACACCCTATCTGTTTGCGGCTAGTGCATTGGTTCTCCACTTTTCTTAGTTCTACCCTTGAGTGCAATCAGACATTAGCTGATACCCCTGCCCTTCCCCTGCCCTACCGTCCGTTGCCATCCCCTCCCCGCGTTATCACCAACTTTAACACCTAACAAAACTATAGAATGAAAGACCTTTGTAGGAATACATTTATTTCTAAAATGATGAAAGATCAATGATATTTAGTTTGTGTGTGTGCGAGAGGTGGTGCTAGAATGAATGACGAAGGAATTCGTGGTAAATCGGAAGTGCTATGCACAACTTCTTCTCAGATAAGAAGGACAACTATCCACAGTGAGGGTAGATACTTGCTACAAAACATATTTCCCCTGCATTACTCCTCTCCTCTCCATTGCGACACATGCTTGATCTGTACACTGCAAACCCATTTAAAATCAAACAAGTTCCGATGTATATGAAACCTGGTAATTAAGGAAGGCAGGGTTGGGTTACAATTGTGGACGGGGCCCGAATCCATTACTATTGGTTTGCTTTGCAATTTGACTAATTTATTTTAGTAAATATTTTTTGAAAACAAGCCAATGAGATCGCAATGGGAATTTTTAGGCAAGTAACGACAATCACGGCTGAAGGCCTTTAACGTGAAAAATTGGCAATTATTTAAAATTTAACAAATACATACAATACTGACAGACAATAATTTTGAAGACAAGCCAATGTGGTCGCAATCAGAATTTTAAGGCAAGTAGCCACTATCACGGCTGAAGGCCTTTAACGCCCAAAATGGCAATTATTTAAAAAAAATTATCAAACATGCATAAAATACAGATAGCAAATATTTTTGAAAACAAGCCGATGTGGTCGCATTCAGAATTTTAAAGGAAGTAACCACAATCACGGCTGAAGGCCTTTAACGCCAAAATGGCAATTATTTTAATTTTACAAGTATACTGTCAAAGGGCGAATGGCATGGTAAAAGTTAATTAAAAGAAACGACAGATCACCAGACAGGTGGGACAAATGATGGTAACTTAATAATACAATAATAAAATAAACACAAGTGGCAGACGGTGCTCCAGGGATTGACCTCTGTGTAGGTCACACAAAAAACACCGTCCCGAGCGAAGCGAAAGGCAGCCAAGAATGGCTCTGTCTCCAACTCAAGAAACGCAGGTCATGTTTTGCCATGATGGTAACTCGGACTAGTGGCAGTCTAACGAGCGACTAATGATAATCTTGGTGAGGCTACCTGACATCCAACAAAACAAATGCAAGATGTAAAGTTAGGCCCAAGTCGGAACCGCCAGTCTGGGCTCCGCCCTAGAATACTGTGTTCAGAGCGCCCGAAACAAGACGGAATGTTTCACACTAAGGTAGAAGAACGCCACCCAAATTAAAATCAAGAAGCTGTCAAATTTACACGCCTCACCGGACAGCGGCGGCAAGGCGAGGAAGCGTACACTGCCGTTACATACACTAAACGCCAGGGCAGGTAACTGGCACGTTAGTGGCCACAAGACAGAAAAAGTTGAACTTAACAATGTAAGAAGCTGAAAACAGTCAATAGTAATCAGAAGCTCAGAAAGGCTAATCAGATCCGCCTTCCCCAGATACTCCACTCGCTGCTTTTCGCCTCGGCGACACTGCAAACAGCAACACGAACCCAAGTCACTGGAGAATCACGAGATTTCACAATGGTGGACGCTACTCTACACGAATTGCAATGCACTCAACTTAAACATGCAGGATCCTGTTTCGACGAGGTCGTGAACCCTCGTGACCACTGCCCTTCGATCCGGCAGTCCATGGGCAACCACCAGTAGTCCTGGCGTGTTGTCGCTGTGCGCGTACCTTGCTGCTCCTGTGTCCCCAACCAAACTTCACACTCGCACCACACGGAAGAAGCACGAGGTCGCCCCAAAGACAGGGTAGCAGAACTACATATCGATAAGCTCCGCAGCTGCCACTAATGGACAGGCAACGCTTACGAAACCGATTGGCGCCGGTGAACATGAGAAGAAGACAAACAACGAAACCATGGCAACTACACGACACGGTCTGGCAGAAACCTACACACGGCACCAATGCGAGACGCAGTACGGCTCAGTATGCACTCACTTAGTGTTTGTGAATCAGTTGATTGCTGGACCCCTTACTTCTGAACTGGACAAACTGGAAGACTTCAGGCTGTTGATGCTTTGTGCGTAACCTGTCCAATAATAATACTAATAATAATAATAATAATGTATAAAGTCTTATGTATTTACAACTGTGTCGTACTGTCAATTAATTTATCCATCTGTTTCGAAGGGAGTAATGAAGCAACTTCTGGACGACTGCCGGTACTGTCTACAACTTGTGGAGGACATTTTCTTGATATATTTTGCATTTTTTACGAATATATCTCATTTTTATCATCAGCAGCGAACGGGAGAAAGGGTAACATATGTGTGTAGTGGGGGGACTGTGTGAGGAACCTGTAATCCCCACTGGATTAATTCTGCTAATTGAGAAACAGTTTTATTGATAACTTACAAAATTGTGATAGTAAATATGATAGCCGCGCGGGATTTGCCGAGCGGTCTAAGGCGCTGCAGTCATGGACTGTGCGGCTGGTCCCGGCGGAGGCCCGAGTCCTCCCTCGGACATGGGTGTGTGTGTTTGTCCTTAGGATAATTTAGATTAAGTAGTGCGTAAGCTTAGGGACTGATGACCTTAGCAGTTAAGTCCCATAAGATGTCATACACATTTGAACACTTTTTTGAATAATAATGATGTTTTGAAAATAATTTAGCTTCGTGACTGAAACAGGGTCGAACTGTTCAGTTTTTACCACTCAGAAAGTTTCATTTTACCCCTCAGGGGTTAATGACACCCAGATTGGGAACCACTGGTCCACTGTTATACGTGTAGAAGCGTGAGAACTCTTTCGAGATATTTGCGAACTCTGTAACCGGGGCGGGGCGTGGTTACCAGCCCAGTAGTCACCTAGTCAGATGTGGGAAACCGCCTAAAAACGACTTCCAAGCTGATCGGCACTCTGACCGGCGTCGTCAATCCGCTAGACGGATTCGATCTTCAGCCGACGCGCCTACGCGCATCCCGATAGCGGTGTGCCGACGAGCGCGTCCGTTCGGGCGGTTTCTACAGACGAAAGATAATCTCATTTACTAAAGAAATACTCAGACGGAAGCGACGAATGAAACTTTGTCTCAAAGCTAGGATTGGAGCCTGGATCTCCTGCCCACCTAGGCAGAGGTAGATTCATTCGATTAAAAGCAACAACGCCTGGTTTCAGGCAGGCTCCACCGTTTCGTTCGATGCTGAGGTCCCACTCCAATACAGCTGTAGAGCCTCTGCAATGGTTTAGAGGGAATACCAAGTGGTCTGAGACATGAATAGCAGTTTAGGTTGGGGAGGGAGGCGTTCTAGTGCAGTTGCGCAAAGCCACTGTACCACGGTGGCGTAGTGGATAGCTCATCTGCCTAATGAGCAGGAGACCAAAGTTTAAACCCCTGTCTTCATACAAATTTTTATTCGTCGCTTCAGTCTGCATGCATATATCACATATGTTTGAAATTTGAAAAGGTTTCGGAAACCAATACAGTTTCGTTCATTTTTTAAGCTTTACACACGTTTGTTCACTAAAATACTGTTACTACCGAGTGATCAAAAAGTCAGTATAAATTTGAAAACTTAATAAACCCCGGAATAACGTAGATTGAGAGGTAAAAATTGACACACATGCTTGGAATGATATGGGGTTTTATTAGAATAAAAAAGAAACCAAAGTTCACAAAATGTCCTACAGATCTCTTGCGCGCGTCATTTGGTGATGATCGTGTGCTCAGCCGCCACTTTTGTCATGCTTGGCCTCCCAGGTCCCCAGACCTCAGTCCGTTCGATTATTGGCTTTGGGGTTACTTGAAGTCGCAAGTGTATTGTGATCGATTGACATCTCCAGGGATGCTGAAAGACAACATCCGACGCCAATGCCTCACCATAGCTCCGGACAGGTTTTACAGTGGTGTTCACAACATTATTCCTCGACTGCAGCTATTGTTGAGGAATGATGGTGGACATATTGAGCATTTCCTGTAAAGAACATCATCTTTGCTTTGTCTTACTTTGTTATGCTAATTATTGCTATTCTGATCAGATGAAGCGCCATCTGTCGGAAATTTTTTGAACTTTTGTATGTTTTTGGTTCTAATAAAACCCCATGTCATTCCAAGCATGTGTGCCAATTTGTACCTCTCTATCTACATTATTCCGTTATTTATTCAGTTTTCAAATTTATACTAACTTTTTGATCACCCGGTACATATCTCTCTCTCTCTCTTTCTATCTCTCTCTCTCACCCACCTTCCCTCTCTCACTAGAGACACTACACCCCTTTTGGCACCCAATCAAAGATCAAATGTAAGCTTGGTAGAAGTATACCTACAAACGATTTTCTACTGTTGAAGATCTCTATTGCTTTTATAAATCGATTGAAGTATGTAATAAATGCATATGTACCACTTTGCTTTACTGATCGCTACCACGAAGCTGTGACCCTCAAATCTTGAACTCAAGAGTGTAACCTGAAGTAATTGCAGCACTAAACGGAAGTAGTTAGCAGTGGCCTGACATTCACTGTGGACTTGCTGCTCAAGATGAATGCTGTTTGGAAACCAGCTTTGTTATTCTGTGTCTTATCAGCCGCACACGCCACAGCGTTTTATGAGAGGCAGTTACAACCCCGTGGAGCGGAGGAAAGACGAGCAAATGTGGGGCGTTATCTGCGTTATCCGCTCCGCGGCAGTATTGGTTTGCAGTTTAATTACCTGTTGCCCTAATAGGCAATAACGCCACGCAAATAGCCGGCAGCGCCGGTCATAATGCAGGTAGTTTGAATTTTGCGGCTGCACAGAGCTGTAAAGCAGCGCATAATGACTTGCGACCGCGGCGTATGTGAGAAGTCCGAACTCCCATCTTGTTTCGCGTGACGAGTAAATCTCAATGCGACGAGATAGTGGAGCAGTTAAACGTGGACATTCTTCCCTCTGTCAGGAGTCTTGGAAACAAACTCTATCGATTTCTTCTACCAGATGGTACGCAAGTTCCGCCAACGTTTTTCTTCGTTTCTAACCCAAAGGGTAGCGCAGGCTCTTCGAGGACGGACGCACTGGAGAATCAGGGACCTCTCAGCCAAACAGCAAGCGAGCTGGTAGGGCGGCAAACAGAGTCCCACCTGGGAATATTTGGGAGGGGATTTTGCGAGTTGTCGGTTGACCTGTTCAAATGGTTCAAATGGCTCTGAGCACTATGGGACTCAACTGCTGAGGTCATTAGTCCCCTAGAACTTAGAACTAGTTAAACCTAACTAACCTAAGGACATCACAAACATCCATGCCCGAGGCAGGATTCGAACCCGCGACCGTAGCGGTCTTGCGGTTCCAGACTGCAGCGCCTTTAACCGCACGGCCACTTCGGCCGGCGGTTGACCTGTTCAGCATATCGCTAAGATGATAGCAGTCCGAACCCCGGAAGGGAGGCTCCCCACAAAATTACGCAAATTTAAGAAAAACAATACCGAAACTCCCTGGCAGATTAAAACTGTGTGCCGGACCGAGACTCGAACTCGGGACCTTTGCCTTTCGCGGGCAAGTGCTCTACCCAAGCACGACTCACGCCCCGTCCTCACAGCTTTACGTCTGCCAGTACCTCGTCTCCTACCTTGCCCGCGAAAGGCAAAGGTCCCGAGTTAGAGTCTCGGTCCGCCACACAGTTTTATTCTGCCAGGAAGTTTCATATCAGCGATAACTCCGCTGTAGAGTGAAAATTTCATTCTAAAAACAATACTGCTCAACAGAAACGTCTTATTGAAAGAAAACTATTAGAGTACTACACCAGAAATGACTATTTTAACGAATGGGCTCGTCTACTGGGTGGTAATAATACTGACAGAGCTCCAGTGTGGGCTGTAATTATCCTATTACAGCGACACTTAGAAGATATTCTAATACATTAATCGGAACCGATCTACACTGGAAGAAAATTAGTTTTAGTTTTGCCAACCAGATGTAAGTCTGGCTCTGTGACTGCTACAAGGACGTATAGAAGTGTTTCCCTATGTAATGGAACAGGAATGGATCATAGGCAGAGAATGTCAAACAGGTGAGAAAGTCTTAACGTTTATTTTAATACAGACAACCGCATACACAATTTGCTCAATATGAACACCGGAGATGTTGACGGAATGCTGTACAGTGCCAGATCTGCACGTGGGGGCCAAAATTTCAACTTTTTTTTTCTTGTAGCATACATGGGTATCTACCAAGGTTTGTTGTCGTATGATAATTACAGTCTGTGAGTAGCTGCAATTTAATTATAACCACCCAGAACGGACATAAGAAATTGGCAAGAACTATATAAATTTGGTTCATTACCATGAAATACCAAACGAGTCAATTATCCACTGAAATAAATGTGTAGATCTTTAATAAATGGCTAAGAGAATCGTAATTATGAAATCTAGCTTTGGGGTAGGTGGGTGGACACATCATCGTGAATGTAGCCAGTGACTGCGAGAATGGTTAGTGGTTCATTACAAAAAAGACAGAAAAATACGTACGAACCTCAGAAGAATCGCCAAAGCTCATGAAGGATGCACCTGGCTGACTAAGAACGTTAAAACTGTGCAATTAAACCCTGATGGAAATCAGCTGCCCTCAAATGCTCCTCGATTCGGTGATTGCAACGCCGGCTCATTCTTACCACTCTTATGCATCTACATCTACATACTTACTCCGCAATCCACCATACGGTGCGTGGCGGAGGGTACCTCGTACCACAACTAGAATCTTCTCCCCCTGTTCCACTCCCAAACAGAACGAGGGGAAAATGACTGCCTATATGCCTCTGTACGAGCCCTAATCTCTCTCATTTTATCTTTGTGGTCTTTTCAATTCAACGGTGTGACTGTTGAAGGTAGGGACAGAATTCTGAGTCCAGCTCCTCCCCTGTACACTGGACTCGCATTTGGGAGGACGACGGTTCAATCCCGCGTCCGGCCATCCTGATTTAGGTTTTCCGTGATTTCCCTAAATCGCTCCAGGTAAATGCCGGGATAGTTCCTTTGAAAGGGCACGGCCGACTTCCTTCCCGTCCTTCCGTAATCGGATGATACCGATGACCTCGCTGTCTGGTCTCTTCCCCCAAACAATCCAAATCCAATTCTCCTCTGTACTCGGTTCAATAAGAAGACCTCTCGGTGCGATGCTTGAGCTGTAAGCCTATCTTCCGGCAGCAACTGTTCTCTCGTCGGTCGTCTGCTAGTGAGTGTCATCTGACTTAACTCCACGTAACTGGACTGTTTCTGCCAGTATAGGAATCTCGCCACGCAACTGCAACAGAACTTGAGAGTTCCATCCAATAATAATTTTATAAATAAACTTAACACATTACTACTCTCACGGATTTTTTCATGGTTAACCAATGATTCTCTGGCGTGTGGTCGAAAGCAGAAATTATCTACCACTCTACGACAGACTTATAACCATGGCCAATTAAAGGGCTAACATATATACCTGCTTGCGAAAGCAGTTCTTCTGCAGAAATAATTATTGTGAGTTAATCAGACTGCCCGTTACTAAGATTTTAAACGAAAATCCTTTTGTGGCGTGATTGCACACAAGCTACCAGTCTCATACTTAACCGTTCTAATGGCTACTCGTGGTTTCATGTGTTAGTTTTCCAAAATAAGGGAAATCAGATGAGCAGTCAGTGGCAGTATTCAACGTTGTGTGCAGTTATGTTGCAGTGTGGAAGGATCGACTACCTTGACTATTGGGATGTGCATATTACATTATGAAATATGTGGTACGACAGTTTGGGAATAAAATGGCACGTAACAATTTTGAGTTCCAGTGTTTGCCTTACAGTCAAGGGAAACATTTCGAAGACCACTGTCGAAACCGGGATATGTAGTTAGTATTAATTTATTCCCCACACAATTTGTATCAGAGGAAGATATGGTCATTCAGTGCATGTTCAAGTAAATGCATACGTGTGTGACCCAGTAAAAGTCGATGACTTCCTTCACGTATGGAGTAAACTCCATCATCTTTCGGCTCGTCATAGGCAGAGGAAAACAAAGAATTAAAGAATTGGAGATAGAAAGGTGAAGAGAGATAGAAATAGAGGGAAAGAAAGTGAGATTGCCCACACTGTTGTTTCGATGGAATGTTTGGGTACTATCTTTCTTGAAGTTAAAATCTTCTAGGTTATTAGGCCGAGTCATGTTTCTTCAGAAAATGTTCGACGTTTCGACCCCTCTGCTGGGATCTTCCTCAGGATCTTTTGGTGTCCACTACTGCTAGAACATACCTACAATTATCAATAAATGAAATCAAATTAAATGGAAGTATTAGCAAGAACTAGTTAAAAGTTAAATGAATTTTGAAAGAGAAGATATTGTAACTAAAACAAATTTCCATTTTACAAAAAACTGACGCGGCCTAATAACCCAGAAGATTTTAACTTCAGTGACAACGGCCAGTAAAGCTTGCAGACTTACATACTATCTTTCTTGTTGAAATTCTGCAGCAGTGTACCAATGTGTAAACTTTTTTTTTAAGGAACTTGAATACCTGTCGACAAACGAGATCCTAACCTACGAACAAAGTTATGAGTCTTATGGGTCACTATATACGCAATATGTAGGTGAAAGTGTTGTGTCTTGGAACAGTTTTCAAACTTGTGCCTCTAGCCAGCACTGTAACAGAATTTTCACAATTTAATTACATTCGTAAGTGGTAGTATCCATTGTTTCTGCGCTGCAGTCTTTTCCTGAGATTACTAAAATTACTCCAAAAAGGAAGGGTTTGTCCGAACGAGAAAAACTGTTCCAAGGTAACAAGTGTGTTGTTGAAATTTATATTTTCAGTAGTCTAAAAATGGTTCAAATGGCTCTGAGCACTATGGGACTCAACTGCTGAGGTCTTTAGTCCCCTAGAACTTAGAACTAGTTAAACCTAACTAACCTAAGGACATCACAAACATCCATGCCCATGGCAGGATTCGAACCTGCGACCGTAGCGGTCTTGCGGTTCCAGACTGCAGCGCCTTTAACCGCACGGCCGCTTCGGCCGGCTTTCAGTAGTCTGTCTGTTACATTATTACTCTGATACTTACCAATTATCAATAAATGAAATCAAATTAAATGGCAGTATTAGCAAGAACTAGTTAAAAGTTAAATGCATTTTGAAAGAGAAGATATTGCAACTAAAAAAAATTACCGTTTTAAGAAACACAGAATCGTTAAGGCACTAAAGAAACTCACTTCATATTTAAATATCACATCTTCTATGCCAGACCACCTATTTTCGTTTTCAGGTATAAGATGGCGTAACAGTCAGCAAGTTACATAACTGGCTTTAAAAATACATGGTGTCCCGTGACGAATGGTCAGTATTCAGGGATTAGGCAGGAACGATCATTCGAAGAGAAAATGTCTACCATACATGGGCTATAAAATGCATAGCTTAGGAGTTATGAGCACTTCTTCACCTTCGATAGTATGAAACAAATCTCTTCTACCTAAGTTCTTTTTTCATATTTTAAGAGGCAGTAGTATGGATAAAAACAAGAAAAAACGTCCAATAAACAAGTGCTCTAAAGAACAGACACAAAGTGCTAGGAGCACTTGTTTATATTCTCTAATGTGAAACTCGTGTTCGTAGCTCTTAAGGTACGCGTTTTAAAGTCTGTTTTAGACTATTTTTTTCTTGGTTTGGTCCGTACTACTTCCTACCAAAATATGGAAAGTAAGGAGCTTGCTGCAATGAAGGTTTGCTTTACAGTATCGAAAATGAAGATGTGTTCGTAGCTCTTAAAGCATATGTTTTAGATCTTTGCTTACTAGACCTTTTTGTTTCGAGTGATGGTCCCGGTCGTATGCCCGTATATTGACCATTTCTCCTGGGACACCGTTTAGTAACTATAAGCTTCTGTAACTAGAATATTAACAATGTCTTCGAAATAACTTTAATAGAGACTACCACACAAGAGTAAAATGTATAGAACTCAGAATATTCACAAACGCTGGAGAAAACATGATAATGTCTCACGACAATGAAAACGGTAGAAAGTACCGGAAAATGCTTGTGGCAGTTCCCAGCGTGCATTCCTTCATGTGATTGTGAAATCGGTCGCTACGTTGAAATACAGAGCAGGAAAAAACATATGTTCCTAGGTACGCTATTCTTAAGGTAAAACGCTGTCAACTAACTGTTATAAATTGATATGGATTGTAACCTGAATACAGCGAGAAGTTATGAGTACTGCATAAAAAGTTATTTACGTTTCATAATTCCCGGTTTCCGGATTTCCAAGAAATCCATAGTCACACGGCTTTTACACCGCTGTCATAATGCGGTCGTGATATGTGATCCTGAACTATCGAGTAATTCTATTACACCTTTGCATATTTCGTTTTGTTCCTCTTCCACTTTGCTTTTCTATCTGTTTCACAAGTATTATACAGCACAAGACACTATAGTCAGTATTGTGACTTCGTAGGCTTTCTCGGCGTAATAAGTCTTGAAAGTCTCCTCTGGTTTCTGCCAGAACCTAAAATCAACTTGATTAAGTATTTCGGCGATCCAACTGTCTGCCATCTTCAGGAGAGCGGTGCTGCTGTCGACTCCCGCTGAAAACTGATGCCGAGGCTGCAAATCGTATTCCTATGTAGGCCTTTACCGTACGGAAGCCTAAATAGGATAACGATTTGCAGCCTTGCGTCAGTTTTCAGCAGGACTCAACAGCAACAGCATTCTCCTGAAAATGTCAGACAATTGAATCACCGAAATATTGACTAAAATTTGTTTTAGGATGTAGAAGCAAACGCGAAAAGATTTTATAGTCAATATTGCTATCTTCTCCCTACAGCTGAGTTGAAATCAAAATTCGATTTCAACAGCGTTTTTGGCAAGCTGATACTAGGGTAGAATGATAGAACATTGAATGAGATCTACTGTGAGACTGGTAACGAATCACTGTGTTTGTAATTTCAACGATCGGATCATTTTCAGTTTATACGAAATATTATATCTTGGACGTACAATAATACCCGTTCACAAATTTCACGTATGTTATGTTTTTAAAAGAAATGAGAATGGGAAGTCTCCTTCTTCTTAACTTTTCCTCCAGTTTGCCACGATGTAAGAACGTATTGTTTTGTTATATGCAATATGTTTACTTTTTCTTTTTTGTAATCATCAGTCTTCTGACGGGTTTGATGCGACCCGCCACGAGTTCCTCTTCTGTGCCAAACTTTTCAACTCAGAGTAGGGTTTGCTACTTAAGTCCTCAATTATTTGCTGAATGTATTGCAATCTCTGTCTTCCTCTGCAGTTTTAACCCTGTACAGTTCTCTCTGGTACCATGGAAAATATTCCCTGATGTCTTAACACATGTCCTATCGTCCGCATTTTCAGTAGGCGACACTTCCATAATTGAGGCTTTTTCCATAAGAATAGTCCATAGAACTCTATGCACTTTTCCGGTAAATCCCTTAAAACTGCTTGGAGGATTATGTAGAATGTTTTATTTTGCTTCATTATTGAAAGTTTTGCTTCATCATCTCACTGCTAGACGTCAGGGCAGCATTATTTAACGTGTGTGTGTGTGTGTGTGTGCTTGTGTGTGTGTGTGTGTGTGTGTGTGTGTGTGTGTGTGTGTGTGTGCGTTTGTGTGTGTGTGTGAGTGTGTGTGTGAGTGTGTGTTTGTGTGTGTCAGCCGTTCTCATTCAGTTTAATGTAGCTGGAGCTATGTTTAAAGTTAATAAATATTTTGTTCCGAAATACAAAGCAAATACTAGGCTCAGTAATATGTAGAAGGTCCACATACATCATTCCCACTATGGAAGCAGTAACTCAGCAATGGAGTGTAGAAAAACGTGACACTATCAACAGATATGTTCAATGCAGTCACGCCATAAAAAGAAAAGAATGTCAGGGGTTTATTTAAGTGCATGTATGGTGAAAGTATTCACACAATATGCTTGAAGATAGTCGCCAGTAACCAGAAATTGTTTAGAAAATGGATATCCATGTAGGACAGGAAGAAGAAGAAGAAGAAGGAGAAGAAGAAGAGAAACAAAAGGTCCTTCAGTAAGTAGAAACTATGCCAGAAAGCTGTGCGTCATATGGACCACAGGTGAAAAGAGTGTTATTTTACGTCGAAGTTACAGAAGTCATGAGATAGCGATACACACACGTAGATATGGCGATAGTAACGAGCGCACAAGCTATAAAAGGGTCGTACATTGGCGGAACTGTCATTCGTTCTCTGGTGAGTCGTTTGGAAAGGTTTCCGACGTGATTATGGCTTCACGACGGGAATTAACAGGCTCTGAACTTGGAATGGTTGCCTAATCTAGACGCATGGGACATTTCATTTCGCAAATCGTTAGGAAATTCAATGTTCCGAGATCCACATTGTCAAGAGTGTGCATAGACTTAACGACTGAGAGCAACGGCTTTTGCGTAGAATTGTCGGTGCTAACAGACAAGCAACACTGTGTGAAATAACTGCAGAAATCACTGTGGGACGTACGACGAACGTATCAGTTAGGACAGTGTGGCGGACTTTGGCGTTAATGGGCTTTGGCAGCAGACGACCGACGCGAGTGGCTTTGCTAACAACAAGACATCGCCTGCAGCGACTCTTCTGGGCTCTTGCTCATATTGATTGCACCCAAGACGACTTGAAAACTATGGCCTGGCCAGGTGAGTCACGATTTCAGTTGCTAAGATCTGGTCTTTGGGTTCGAAAGTGGTGCAGACCCACGAAGTCATGGATTCAAATCGTCAACAATGGACTGTGAAAGTTCGCAGTGGCTCCATAATACTGCTGGCTCTGTTTACATGGAATTAACTATATCGTTTTGTAGAAATGAATCAACTGACGCCACTTAAAACCGTTATGGGCTTCATGTTCCCAAATAACGATGGAATTTTAGCGATGACTGTGCACCATGTCATACGGCAAGAATTGTTCAGCATTGGTTTGAAGAACATTCTTGACAAATCGAGCGAATGATATGGCCATCCAGATCTCCCGACATGAGTCCCATCGAACATTTATGGAACACAATCGTGCACAAAATCCTGCACCAGCAACACTTTCACATTTAGGGACGGCTAAAGAGGTAGCATTGCTCAGTATTTCTGCACAGAATTTCCAACGACTTGGTATGTCCCTGCCACGTCGAATTGCTAGACTACGCCGGGAAAAAGGAGGTCCGACACGTAGTAGGAGGTCTAACATGGCTTTTGTCACCACGGTGTATTTTTATCGTTTTATTTTGGTCTCAACATAATTTCTGTTATTTTATTTTTGTACCTTTTTGACAGTTCCCTGAGCACATTTATTGTTAATAATAACATTCTTGTTGTGTATTAATGTGTTCCGAAGATTAAAATAACATTTAATGAAAGAAATATTTCTCATTGTATCCTAGTGACACTGAGTTGTGCGAAAAAATCGTATAAATGTTTATCAGAAACATTATTTTTCGCATTAAAAACATGTTTAAAGTATCTGCTATTGTGGAAAGGTTTACTTAGTAGTAGCGTAGTTAAAATATATTTGTTTATTAGAATCACTTTGTTACTGAAATATACTCAAAATAAGTGTTTAAAACGTGCCATCTCAAGTAACCGTTTTTATGCTGTGAGCCTTTCTTCCGGAAAATACCTCAATTATCGAACACGAGTAGACTTTTCTCCTTCTTACACAATCTTCTCATTAAAAAAAGAAACAGCTTTCAGCTGTATTTCCTGAATGAGAAACCATGTGCATAATCTCTTCTTATTAATACAAGTGCAAGGCGTTTCCTCTACGTACTGTGTAGGGCTGCGCTAAAGTGATAATCATTTGGAATTCAAGAATGTAGGTGTAGACATTGTAACGCATTACTATCTTTACGACGTTGCTCATCAAGCCATATACGTTATCTCGCATTTCTAGCTGCTTCTCTCAAACAAATAATGATAAAAATTCAGGAATTCAGGATCGCCATCAGCCCAAGCCCTTCCTAACCATTAAAAGAAACGGTGCTGGAAAATTATTAGTTTAATTACTTTAAAAATTTAATTACAAGTATGCAAATTTCTTTAAGTAGTCAGATAAACAGCACTCGTGTCGTGCATGAAGCAACTTGATTAATTCAGGATTGTAAATCGGAGTAGGTGGGTAAGATCAACACCACAGAAATTATCTTTCACAAAGATTATTTATTGTATCTAAGTATCTGGTTGCACATCCTAACTACACATAACTGGTGCCGGACTGGAAATATTTAAGTAAGAATTACTTGAGAATGTAGCAGAGCACAATTTAACTACAGCAAGAAGAAACAAAGAAGACGGGAGTGGGAGACAATTATACTATCATCTCCTTTGCATTAATACCATAAAAAAATCTCAATGAGATTTGCATTACGATTCTACGCATGCACTATTCTGGACAGAGGTTTAACCAAGACACGAGGTTGTGCGATAATTATTCAACATACTAACTGCGTCTGCTGCTTGCGAACGGCCGAACTAGAGCACGTGGTGCATTCCGGATCAAACTGTTGTGCTGCTTTGTCGAAAGCGCACGAAAGAGCTGATATTCTTGCAGAAATTATAGCTCATTAAACAAGCAAACTGTTAAAATAAAGCCTGTTGCGGTGCCGTTGTGGACCAGAAGGGTCATGGATTACCAAACACGTGGCACAAAATCGACACACAAAGGCAAAAGTAACTTCCACAAGATATAAGATTAAAAATCATTAAAAATCATACTCGCTTGGACACAGTATTACACTCACGTACGGTTGAAGTGATCCTAACCAACTTTTCCTAATCAGATTTAACGTTTGAAATTCTACTTCATCGTTGTTCAAAATGAACAAAGTAACTTCCACACTTTTAACTCAAACACCCAAAAACGCCTATTTAAAGCAACATAATTATGGCACATTCGAAAAAATGACTCGCTTCACACGCTTCAGTTAAGCTGAAGTTCTTAAGTATTTCAACAGTTAAACATAACGAATTCCTAACTCAACCTGCTTCCTATCACCTGAAACCGCCCTTAAGATCCGTACTCACCAAGCGTTCACCGAAGAGTGTAACTTTCTCTTTCGAGATTACCTAGCTCCCCGTGCAGCGAAAGCTACTAGAGGGGTAGCCCTCCGTCACCAACCTCACACATAAAAACAGCCTTCGACACAGCCTTCGACTAAGATGGGTAAACTTCTCTGGTCAGGTATTGGAAACCTAAGTTGGCCATCCTGTGCTCTCCTTCGAACGAGAAGCAACATCGTCTGCTCCCAGCAGACGATGACCAAGTCAGCGTTTCCAACAAAACAAAACCGAAAACCCACATTAAAACACACATATAATATTCAATAGCCCTTATTTGAGTGCTCATTCTTTCTGGAAGAGTTCATGAATTGAGCTAAAATCAGGTAATAAAGTGAGTAAGTCGTACCGAATTCGACAAGCGTCTTATGAAACGACTTCACAGAGACGTTTCAACATCATGACAGCTGCGTTTTCGCTTTCCATCCTCACAATTATGCATTTTTATGGCCAACGGTATATACACTAAACTCTCTGTCGTTAATTATTGACCTAAAAGTTTCCCCCCCAAAAAAGTTGAAGTTGATGTATTTTGGTCTGGAAATATCTACAGTTACTGCGGATGTTTCCATACCCATCGAAATGTCGACGTCGACACTGTTATATAGCCAGAAAAGTTTGGTTAGAGCAGGGGGGGGGGGGGGGGGGGGGAAACGTCGACTATGTAAATCAGTAGTCCTTTCCTCTAACCCACTTGTTGTGGTCTTCAGTCCTGAGACCGGTTTGATGCAGCTCTCCGTGCTACTCTATCCTGTGCAAGCTTCTTCATCTCCCAGTAACTACTGCAACCTGCATCCTTCTGAATCTGCTTAGTGTATTCATCTCTTGGTCTCCCTCTGCGATTTTTACCCTCCACGCTGCCCTCCAATACTAAACTGGTGATCCCTTGATGCCTCAGAACATGTCCTACCAACCGATCCCTTCTGCTAGTCAAGTTGTGCCACAAACTCCTCTTCTCTCCGATCCTATTCAATACCTCCTCATTAGTTATGCGATCTACCCATCTAATCTTCAGCATTCTTCTGTAGCACCACATTTCAAAAGCTTCTATTCTCTTCTGTCCAAACTATTTATCGTCTATGTTTCACTTCCACACATGGCTACACTCCATACATATACTTTCAGAAACGACTTCCTGACACTTAAATCTGTACTCAATGTTAACAAATTTCTCTTCTTCAGAAACGCTTTCCTTGCCATTGCCAGTCTACATTTTATATCCTCTCTACTTCGACCATCATCAGTTATTTTGCTCCCCAAATAGCAAATTAGATTAGGAAATGAGACACTTAAAGTAATAAAGGAGTTTTGCTAACCCACTTATCTGTTTCGAAATGTGTCCAGTCTTCTGCTTAATTAATCCTGTGAAAGGTTATCAGTTAATGTTGTTAGAGTTCTGTCATTCAATCTTGAAGGCAGGGGCAGAAGAAGGAACAGTACTTTTTAACGAACAGCATTTTATACTCTATCGCAAATTATGAGGGATGGTAGAAAGGGGTTGGTGGAAGGGGTGGGACGGGCGCCGAGAAGCCAAGTAGGAAGTGGTGTCGTGAAAGACGTGGAGTTGCAAAAATTATACGAGGTCGTCTTCGGCGGGCACACCTAAAGCCATCCCCCTACCCTACCGCCGCCGCAGGCGCGTCCCGCCGACGCGACAGTCAGATGGCGGTGGTAAGTCAGCCCAGATCCTGCCGTCTCCTACCCCCCCCCCCCCTCTACCCCAAGCTCTCCCCCCCCCCCCTCCCGCTTTCTCACCCATTACGATGAGGGCGAGCCACCGCCCTCTATATGAGAAACGCCGTCGCTCGCTCCGTCACAGGCGCACC
This sequence comes from Schistocerca piceifrons, assembly GCF_021461385.2. NCBI lineage: Eukaryota > Metazoa > Arthropoda > Insecta > Orthoptera > Acrididae > Schistocerca > Schistocerca piceifrons. The sequence continues at coordinate 695,442,205 of NC_060141.1, forward strand.
TCTCCCACGCCACACCACCCCTCCTTACCATCTAACTCAAACACAGTAGCCTCGCCGCCGCCGCCGCCTTCAGCCGGTCGCTAAGCTTACATAAATCCCATGACGCGCCACCGGAGAAGTAATTTCCTAAATTAAAAAACAGAAATAGAAGATAACGCTGGCGAAATTTTCCGAGAAGGAGTTTATGAAAGGGGCCAGAAGAAAGAAAACGGGCAGGCGTTTGCGTCGGCGATACGCTGCACGGCAGTCGGGGTGAGGGAACCAGGAAGGAAACAAAAAAAAAAATATATAGAAGGGAAGGAATCACAAGACAGATGCTGGTGCCGGCATATTGCACAATAGGCGTCGTAAATTCTATTGAGAAATGAGGGACAGTAATAAGGAATACCCGGCGTCTGGCGGTAATAAATACACAGCGACAGGGGATGCGTCCGCTGCGAGGCGAAGCGAAGCTACACAGTAGTGGCGGAGCTCCGCCTGCAGAAGAAAGCGGACACATCAGTAAAAGTCAGCACGTTCTGTATACGTCATATTTTCTCTTTGCTTTCTCTCGCTGTCTCGGCACCATTGATTAAGCAAAAGGCGGTATGCTGAATAGGGAAAGAAATGCCGTCACACATGCAAAGGAAATGCCCTTCGTGTTTCATTCCAGAAAGAGCTGATGATAACAGTATGGCAGTCTCAATAACTGAAATGGCTTCCTATTTCACCGCTCCACATCATTTGCTTCAGCCGTGTCGAATGCGATGAGAGAAAGCGTATATTAGTACCTAAATAGAGTCTCATTTTTCTTACGTACCTGACCGTTTCATTTTAGGCAGTGATGAGTAATGTTTATTTATTTTGAAACTGGTGGGAACAACTGTAGCAGGGAAATAATAATTAGCGACTGAAGACAAATTATATGTGGAGTACTATTTGCCAGCTGACAGAATGCGAATATTACAGTAAGAATATAATTCCCACTCTTGATAACTGTGAAAATAGGTTACAGAGATGGCTTGGCTTTTCAAAAAAAAAAAAAAAAAAAAAAAAAAAATGTTCAAATGTCTTAACCTTAACTGCTAAGGTCATCAGTCCCCAAGCTTACACACTACTCAACCTAAACTGTACTACGGACAAACACGCACATCCATGCCTGAGGGAGGACTCGAACCTCCGCCCCGCCGGGACCACTTGGCTTTTCAGTTAGAAACTAGTAACATTAGTGCTACAATTGACAGTAACAAACAAATTCTTTGATATAGTGGTAATTTATGGTTATCCTTTTACGCAGTGATATAAACACATCACTGTGTTATCAAAAGAAGTAACTATTATCCGAAGAAGTACGAAAAGACCTGAAAATCTATTCAAGAGTAGTGTTTAATAAACGAAGTGATTTTACCATGGGTTCATGTTAAAGCACGTTTTCTCCACACGAATATGAACACCAATCTTAAATTTAGGCTCACCGACACTAAATTATTGCTATTATAATCGTACTCATTTTGCGAAATGACTTCTGATCTGCAACGCCTTATATGGGTGACAGCTGATAACCATTGATCATCATACGCTGGAAACGTATCGAATCAAACCTTCTACAAACAGATATTAAAAGTAGATTTATTGCGCGTATTAACAAGAAGAAATTAAAAAAAAACATGTTTGGCAGTAGAGCGAAAACACTGCAATTTAACAATAAACTGCCATTACTGAAATATTAGTTTGTAGCATATAAGGGATGACAGTGATTTACACACATAATCAAGTGTTACACAGGCAATTGAAAGTTATTTGAACACTAAGAAAAGTTATCAAAAAATGTAAGAAATGACACAAAAGGACCATTAAGCAGTTTGTAAGCAGAACTATGAGCGAAAAGACAAACGAGAACGAAATTCATTTATGGGACGCCAACAAGCTGATTTGTGAAAATAGATCCATTGACGAATACCAGAGGTCTACTTGACAATGATATCGAGTTGACCAACATATCAGACGTTAGGTAGTACGGTCATAAAGCAAGTTACTGATGTTCTAAAAATTAATTTCCTTTGTTACACGGCAATTATACAGCACGAACTATAATAATAGAAAATTGTAACTAAGTAACAGCAATATTTTACTCCACGTAATAAAGCATGTGTGTGGATGCGGCTGAATCGTTATAGAATATGATAGAAAAGTTTTCCAATATCTTCCCTGATATGAACAGAAGAACGTTTTCAGGACCTAAAGTTTCAATTAAGAAATGCAAACAAAAACTATGAAAAGCAATGACGCGCCTAAAAGTCTTATTTTTGGGTTTAAGGAACTTGTTGGTAACGTACATAATACCTGACATATTGTTGTGTCACTCAGTTCCCGATGACCAAAGATGAGAAAACCAAAGAGTAGGTCAGAGTAAAAAATTATCAGAATAAAGATGCGAAATACTTTGAAGACACGAAGCGCTGTGACCACCGCCTACCGCTAGAGGGAATGGCGCTTGGTGGGGAGGCTTCCACGTGGGGTTGTAAGGAAAAGATAAGCTCACCAAACACAAAATTCGTATCCCCCGTAGGAATTACAGTAAATATCGCTTAATAAAGTGTAATTCCGCCCTCTAGACTTGATAACCGCCAGGATTCGGTTAGGAAATGAGTCTACAAGATGTTATCTTCTGACTGATAATTTATCGCAGCTTGAGGATTGACTGCCGTTGAGAAAAAAATCGTGTAACCCGCTTGCAGATGCTTTGAAGACAATTATATTTACCACTATGTATTCCGAATCTGCGCAGTTTTTTTCCAGGCATTGCATGATTTAATAGTTTCCATATAATAGAACAAATATGCTTGGCTTTGCAATCATATTTACTATTACGCACTCCGACGATACGCAGTTTTTTCCTCAACATTTCATATTGCGGTAAGTTGCATACGATACAGCGGGTATATCTGGCATTGTAGCAGTTGTATTTACTACTACGTACTCCGAAGCTACGCAGTTTTATCCGCAGTACTGCATGATTCGATAGTTTGTGTGCAACACAGCGGATGTGCCAGAGGTGCTGTTCCCTTCGATTAAGTTCGACGTTTCTTATATAGTACATATAGTTCAGGAGTCGGATTCGCCTGCGTGTTAGTTCCCGGACTTTGCCTTCCAATGTTTGCTCATTGCTTATAACCTCCGATGGAATATGTGAACTCTCCCTTTGTAGACCAACATGGTTAACGTTTTAACTTTCCGTAAATAATTATGTGCGATTTCCCTTCGGTGATCTCCGTTCAGAACATTAAAAAAATAATATCACGAACAGAAAATCTTGGAGCACACGTCTGACTGCCACAAATGACTTTATCTGTCCGCTTTGTCGCTATTTTGTCTGCAAGGAACTTGCTGTATGCGTGATGACTGAGTGTTGCGTGATGTCCTTAGGTTAGTTAGGTTTAAGTAGTTCTAAGTTCTAGGGGACTGATGACCATGGATGTTAAGTCCCATAGTGCTCAGAGCCATTTTGAACTTTGACGATTTATGGGTTGGGTACAGAGGTATCATACAGTGATGTTATCGTCACCTATAGCGAAACGATATTGTTTGATTTTACTGCCAATATTTTGAGATTATTTTGCTGTGAGTTCTGGATATATTTCCTACAGAGCAAAGTTTTGCATATTTCTTGCCAAAATGGTGGGATTTTGTGTCGTCTCAGGTTATTGTTTGTTTGAAGAAGGCAGTCACAAGACCTTCCCAGGGAGGAGGGCAGATTTTACAGAAGTAGGGCTGCGGCTTGCTCCATCCTTTTGTGGGCAGAGCTGGTGCCTGTCCTCACTGAGGGAAGGGGACGCTCTGACATCACTGCCATTCCGAGAGAAAAAGTGTACATACATTTTTGCCTTTTCTGCACGAAAGTCAGAGGCTATACACTACATTACCACTTGGCCAGTATGAGGAACTTTTTACGTGTTATCAGTGGAGGATTTACACATTTGCCGACAGTAAGCTATTCAAATTTTACAGCCCCTATCGACTTATACAATCGTGTTAATTACAGTTTTTCTCAATGAAATTGTAGCTTCATGATTTTTGCACTTTCATCCTAATTACACTAAGTCATCCCCAAAGCCGGCCTTTGTGGCCGAGCGGTTCTAGGCGCTTCAGTCTGGAACGGAGCGACCGCTACGGTCGCAGGTTCGTATCCTGCCTCGGGCATGGATGTGAGTGATGTCCTTAGGTTAGTTAGGTTTAAGTAGTTCTAAGTTCTAGGGGACTGATGACCACAGATGTTAAGTCCCATAGTGCTCAGAGCCATTTGAGCCATCTTCCCCGTACTTGTGAAATAGACGATCGATGGGTCGGTTTCTAGATTATTTTTAGAACCCGACGATTTAGTTACGGTTGCACAAGAAGTAGTTTTTGGGTGAACTTCTGAACTAGTAAAAGCTCAATCATGTACTACTAATAAGGTGAGCTAAGGGATGCCTTAACACTACTTACACAGTAATGCACATTCGGTAAAAGAAATTAGATAATTTTATTGCACTTGCTTAAAGTTTAAAAACAATATATTCGGTTATCGGGTAACAGCGTGGCAGATGATGACGATGAAATTAAATTAATTAAGTTATGAAAGTTTTACAGTACCATTCTGCGCGATTTTCTTTTCGCAAAATCGTTAATTATATCGTCGTATGAAATCTTGTTCATTAGTTCTAACTCTATGCACAAAAGAGCTAAGACGTTTAGCTTTTCTTGGCTTAAGATAGATTTTGGATAATTTTTCACCTGTTTTAAGGAAGAAAAGCTTCTCTCACAGGAATAATTTGTCACTGATGTACACAGAGCCATGCGAACTTCTATAGCCAAGTTTGGATAAACGTATTTCAAATTCTGTTTTCTCAGGAACGAAGATAAACTTTTCAATGATCCAGGATCTGGTTTTCACCACAATTCTTTCAGAAGAAAGGTGGCGCTGAAAATGCACGCATCCTTGAATTAAGTCAGTCTCTAAATCGTACATTTCTTCCAAGAAAAGGGCTTTTTCCGTAAGGGTTGATGATGACAATTCACTCATTTTAGTCGGAAATGAAAACTTTTCATTGGACCTGTTGTAGGCATCCTACCATTTAACCCAGAAGGTATCACTCCCAGTAATTCTCATTTCTTCGTCGGATGTTTCGTCATAAATTTCTTTCCTTTTCGGATGTCTTTTTCCAAGGTCTTTTGTATACTTCTTCGATACACTTAATTCCATCGTCTTTTCTTCGAAATATTTAAAATCTTCACGTTCAGCTAAGAAAAACTTTACAAAGTGATTCATAAAGATCGGCAACAGGGATCGAATCTACGTTAGAAACCTGAATTTGAACATTCACATTGTTTATTCTTCACACTTCTGCCTGCGTCCTCTCTAGCTGAGTAACGTGTCAAGTTTACTTTATTTTTTTCGCTTTCTCGATTTCAGTCATTAATTCTTTCTAGCGCTGTATCGAATTTTTTAAGCCTATGTTTCTTGAAGCAACACAAAGAAGCGACAAGCTCCTGTGCAAGATTCAGCTGCCGTAGTTGCCACTTAATTTAAAAACTGACAGAACAGGAACGAAAAAAGCAGAAGGTGCTAGCTTGGATTTGAATTGTAGGCTGTAAGCCATTGTCAAACACCAGACATGTTCGCAGCATAATCATATGATTCTCCACGACAGCCTTCAACATATATGCCCAGTGTTTCGTGCTCCGAAGTAATGGCAGAAAATATTTCTTAAGATTTATGTTCCATTGAGGACAAAACCTTGAGAACTCTTTCACACAGTTCACTTGTTTCCAAAACGTATCGAATGACGAGGGTAAGTTGGTCCACATGTGATACATGTGCTGTTGATTCGATGATGAATGAAAAATATTTCGCCCTTCTTATATAGTCTCCCATCTGTTTTAAGACTTCATGGCCCATCAAGAGAATAAATTCATGGTAAACGGTCTTTGATAAGTAACTGGTAATCCCAGATCATTGATTCCCATATCGTTCAGTGTGACTGAGTAAAGAAGGATCGAAATCAGCGTACAGTTCCAAAATCAAGCAATAATTTCCGTTATGCGGATCACCGAACTTTTCCTTATTTTCCTTTGAAAGCGAGGCCTCTTCAACACAGTCGCTGCAATACGGCAACAATCCTCTTCAAAAAGTTTCTCCAATAAGTAATTTAAAAATGATTCAAATGGCTCTAAGCAATATAGGACTTAACATCTGAGGTCATCAGCCCCCTAGACATAGTACTTAAACCTAACTAACCTAAGGACATCACACACATCCATGCCCGAGGCAGGATTCGAACATGCTGCCGTAGCAACGGCGTTTCCGGACTGAAGAGCCTGAACCGCTCGGTCACAGCGGCCGGCAATAAGTAATTTCTTCATCAGTCTGAATATGCAGTAAATTGTCGATGGCTCTGAGCACTATGGGACTTAACAGCTATGGTCATCAGTCCCCCAGTACTTAGAACTACTTAAACCTAAATAACCTAAGGACATCACACAACACCCAGTCATCACGAGGCAGAGAAAATCCCTGACCCCGCCGGGAATCGAACCCAGGAACCCGGGCGTGGGAAGCGAGAACGCTACCGCACGACCACGAGCTGCGGACAAAATTGTCGAGTCGGTCATCAGCCTCACTTCCAACTTTCAATCCAAGGATACTAGATTTATGACGTGCAGAGTTTTCACGCTGAGCTACTCTGTGTTCTGCATTTTGCCACTCATTAAATCCTTCATTCTCAAACTGAGTCATACTCTCTAATGGACCGAATGTCAAACAGAGCCCACAATAAACAGATCTTCAGAACAAACTAGCCAGTTTCAGTCATTCAGTTCATTATATTTCATTTTTATTTGGAGGATACTCACTGGCAAGAAACTGCGCTGATCAGTAAATATTCTTTTACTTTTAGAGAAGTCACAAGAATAGTTTTCATCAGAGCCGTACCTTACGCTAATCTCTCTTAAGGAAGCGTTGATTTCCTATCGAGTTGAACCTTTGTTTAGATTTACTGTTGTTTACACTTGGTCGTTACTTAACGTCTGATTCTGAGACATGTCTTCAATTGTTACACTTACTGGTGATTCCTCTACCGCCTTTTCGTTAAAAAAAAAACGGCTTTTTCGAAAGTAGATTGTGCAGCAGATGACTGACGTTGTTGGGCTGCAGAGTTCAAATCCTTTTCATGTTTTCCACACTGCATGTTGTTGAAGTTCCCGGTCTTTCAACACTGCTTCCACTTTCATTTTCGTGCTTAAATAGCAGTATCCTTCGTTCAGACTCTAGACATTGAACAATTACCTAACGTAAGCACAACACATATATTGAAATATGATATGACAAAAAAATCGAAATGTCTTTGCATAGCTTCCGAAACAGGTGTTTATCAAGTTCAATCACCTTACTGATTAGTTACGGATCCTTTACTGTAATATATTATGGTTACATACCTACCGTAAGTTGTAAGCACCGGTGATGTTATGTTATGAAAATCTTCATACAGTCCACGAAACACTTTTAAACATTACAGCATACAACCAGAAAAATGTGCCAGAGAAATATTCATACGCATTACATGGCCACGATAACTTGAAAATTGCGCTTGTGCTGGCACAGGCAGAGAATATCACTAGTTGAAAGATATTCATTTTTCTACGAGCGCTGCCAATGTTAAGCTGCCCGTAGACGGGAAGTGGTACTGTACACATTGTTCACGGTAACAGTGGCAGTGTTATAGTGGAAGTATACCATCACTGGTGATAGTGCGCCTTCACTGCCTTTTTAGTGAGAGTGGATTACTGATTCCAATTCTGTCAAACAAGGCCCATTGACTACGGACAGTGCACTATCACTAGTGAATGCACACCTTCATTACCAAGAGGTAAGGAATGTAAACCATGGCTGTAATAACAAAGCAGTCGTACATCGAAAGTTGCATTTATATCCTGTAGTTTGAAGACATATTCATATTGTGTAAAATTCATTTATTACAGCAAGGACGCGCACGATGGTACTTTGAGTTGCAAAACACATTTTTGCTTTTGCTTTTGCAAAGGCATTTCTGGCAGTTGCATTTGAAGTATCCCTGGCCGCTTTCCAACGACTGAGACATCGCAACTGTCCTCAGGGCAACAGTTTTCTCTGCTGGAACCTCCTCCTCTGAGATTATTCTTGGAGGGCAAGCACTGAACTGGGACCTGAAACAAAATTGTTTTAGCTGTAGCCGAAGTGGCATATCGTATCGTCCCTTCTATAATTATTTAAAAACAACCAATTTATTATGGTGCTTGTATTTGTTTCAGCACACCATCTCTCTTCCCGATTCGGTAGAACCCATCGGCCGTTGTCTAGAGGACGACACCCAGGATCGACCTAGAATCTCCTCTTCCTCTGTCGAAGTGGGGAACTGGAACTCTCACAGTAGAGCCATTTTCCACTGTTGGAAAGCAGAGATCTGAACACTGCCGCATTCTTTGCGCTTGTTCTTCTAAGCACTTGTACGCTTCAGTTCTGTGTGTTTTAATAGCACGAGCTGACTCGTCTGAATCTATCAGACAGTAGTCATTACTGTCAGGAATACTTTCTTTCTCTCTGTTCAAAATCTCTGTTCCTGTTGGTATGTTAACCTCTTGCAATGGAGTTTTTCTATGATCATTGTGCAGCAACGTTTCAGTCCCTGTCTCACTGATGAAATTAGGTTGATTAATTATATTTTCAAGGTCACCCTCAGAGTGGACGTTCATCAATGCTTCAGGAAGTAAAATTGTTGAAGACAAAGCTTGTGTAGGAGGGCAGCCAAACATTGCTTCTTACGGAGATCTTTTAATACCAAAATGTACAGCACTATTCTTCATTAGCTGCACAAATCTAAATTCACAGTTTCAGTCTGCGATGTTGTGCTCCTGCATCCATGTAGTTAGCATATATTCTATGTTTTGATATACTCGCTCTACGCTGTCTTGTCTCTGACTGTGTCTATATTTACCGTGGACAATCTTAAAATTGGGCCATAGTTCAATTAAGCTGCTAATTATTTTGTTACGAACTCTCTACCATTGTCAGACTACAATACGGAGGGAGCGCCTAACAAAGTAAAAATGTCAATAATGTTATCGGATACATTTTCAGCTGTTTTGGACTTAGGTAGCCCGAGAACAACGAATGTAGTGAGGTGGTCCTGATAAACCACTGCGAATTTGCAATCTCCATCTGATTGCTATTGGAAGTCGATGAGATCAACTTGACATCTGGAATTTAGCTTCTTAAACAGCACTGGATTCATTACTATTCCTTTTTTTATGACCTTTTTGCTTTTGTAAATAAGACTCACAGAAACTAAGATAGATTTGGACGACTCTTCATGTTATATTACAGAACTTCAAGCATGTCATCATTCGGTCGCATCCACCTTGGGCAGTCATTACATTAGCATCATGCAGAATATCATACAGTTCTTCATCAAAACATAGTATTTCATCTTAGCTTCTTTAGTTGTAGGTTGTATTAATTTGGTTGCTCCATTCACTTCCAGCACTTCATAACACTTCAAAAACTTGTAGTCGTTGCCGTCCCTCTTTCATCCAGATTCTACTGATTTAGCCTTGTCAAATGTAAATGTCTTGTGACCAGGGCCTCCTGTCTGGTAGACCGTTCGCCAGGTGCAAGTCTTTCGATCTGATGCCACATCCGACCCAGCAGGGGAATCGAACCCGTTAGCCTTGCTGGTAAGTGACTCTATATCTATCTCTGTTCATGGAGACGGAATTAGAACTAATACTTCCCTATTCCACATTAAAGTGTTCGTAGAACTTCACTGATTCATCAATAACTGCATTGATGTGAACTGTAACTCCACTACCATGAACCACAGCTGCACTACTGTAAACCGTAACTGCAGCACTGCTGTCAACCATAATTGCACTGCTGTATAACAAAACAGTAACGACCTGACAACAATTACACTTATGTTGATGCGTGGGAGCTGAACCGTCAATTAGGGCGATTCACAAACAACAACTTAATTACACATGTTATTCCAAAAGCGTTATCGTGGAATTAGGGGCCAGGAAGTACTGGTGAAAAAACACGCATTGATAAGGTTATCTTTTATTTTTAACGCTTTATCAGTAATAAATTTTTAAGTCTGGCATTTCTTTAAAAAATGATTTCAAAAAAATTTCAAATAGCTTGACAATTTTCGTTATGAAAAGGAGATTTCCAGGTATGACATTAAGAACTTGTCAATAATGAGATTTTCCCCAAAATTTCCATTACAAGCCGTCACCTCCCCGAGTTACTCAAAACCAGAAGATGTAGCAAGGGTGGTGCCTGCACAAACTCAGAACTACAGAGATCAATCACCCAATCGAGGTGTGAATGAAAACCGCCCGACCAAGAAGCAATTACCACATTCCCGCGGACAGGGAAACGAAAGCTGTGGTGGTGGTGGGACGAACCCAAAGAAAACCACTGGTGAAGAAACTCATGCACTCCACTAGAACTTGAAAACCTTCTCTGTTACATAAAAGCACCCCAGCGCCGGGAACACGTCGCACTTCCAAATACCCGTCAGAGCCATCCGCTGCCAGTAGTTTCAACGGCCGATGAGAAGACATACTGTCCCACGCGCTGTACTCCTGCACCAAGGCTTCTAAGCTTCGTAAGCCAGGTACATGCAGGTAAGGCAGACTTAGCCCCTGACAGCCAAGAGGTCGGCCAAAGCACGTGGCGAGCGTTTGACGACCTACAACAGCAGGGCTCCGCTCGTGCCACCACCTCTCTCGGTCACCGCCCAGTACGTACTCCTCGATCGCCACGGGACCGTACACTTGCTCCACCTCCCGCCAGAGGGCGGTAGCGATCCAAATAGCGCGCCAGACCGAAAGTGCCACGGCAAACGCTAGACGCGAAGCGAAAGCACTCCGCCTGGTGCGCTTTTCGAAGAGCCGGACACAACTACGGCTCAGTAGATTGTTGGATGCACCGATAATAACCCGGGAGCAGCGGTGGTACACCTTCGCTAGTGGATAATATGCTACTGTACACTTTCCCTAGCCGAGTACAATGCTGGTTCACCTTCACCAGTGGATGTATTTTTTTTTCAGTTTATGGTAAGCTCTCACCGATCATTTTAGTGATGGTGTACATCCACTAGGGAAGGTTTACCTCCATTATAACATTAGCAATCTTGCGAGCAGCAGACGCTGCCTTCCCCTTATCTCTTCACTCAACAGCTTTAATGTAGGGACAGTGCGGTTCCTAGTGGCCACCGCGAGAATCATCAAATAATTGTAATCAGATAGTATTAGAAATTTCAGGACGCAATCAACCGAGTCAGCTTTCCTTCTGTTTTCGAAGTAAGCAGGGGGACAGGACTCCTCCGTTTGTATCGCCGCTCTATGTCTATCTCACTCGTACCCAGTGCCAGCTTACCCGCACTCCTACCTTTTTATTCATTATTAAACCGACTCCTGCATTACCCCTATTTGATTTTGTATTTATACTACTGTATTCACCTGACCAGAAGTCTTGTTCCTGCTGCCACAGAACTTCAATAATTCCCACTATATCTAACTTTAACCTGTCCATTTCCCTTTTTAAATTTTCTAACCTACCAGCCCGATTAAGGGATCTGACATTCCACGCTCCGATCCGTAGAACGCCAGATTTCTTTCTCCTGATAACGACGTCCTCTTGAGTAGTCCCCGCCCGGGGTTCCGAATGGGGGACTATTTTACCTCCGGAATATTTTACCCAAGAGGACGCCATCATCATTTAATCATACAGTAAAGCTGCATGCCCTCGGGAAAAATTACGGCTGTAGTTTCCCCTTACTTTCAGCCGTTCGCAGTACCAGCACAGCACGGCTGTTTTGGTTAGTGTTACAAGGCCAGATCAGTCAATCATCCAGACTGTTGCCCCTGCAACTACTGAAAAGGCTGCTGCCCCTCTTCAGGAACCACACGTTTGTTTGGCCTCTCAACAGATACCCTTCCGTTGTGGTTGCACCTACGGTACGGATATCTGTATCGCTGAGGCACGCAAGCCTCCCCACCAACGGCAAGGTCCATGGTTCTTGGGGGATATTTGTATTATGCGAGAAAATATTTTTGTGATCAGGAACATTTACTCGTGTAAAATTTGTAACAGCGGCGGTTCTCTGTACGATACATCGTGGTTACGTTTCTTTTACACGTAGACGGGGTGGTGGAGTCAGATGTAGAGGGACAAGGGAAGTTTTTAGCGAGGAGGATTCAATGAAATCGCAGATAGTCCTTATGGAATTTTCTAAAGAGAAGGCAGCAGCAGCAATTTCTTTGCCTGAAACCGACTCACCAACAACAATACAGGGTGAAACGAGCGCGACTCGTGAAACAGAGTCGTCTGTGATGCAGAGAAGCTGATATTTAGAAATTGTGGCTGTTAATCCATTCCGAGTCAAAAGATTCTTGAAAAAGCTGAGACAGACAGACAACAAGCAGAAGCAGATAGGAAAGAAGCGCAGGAGATAGACAAGACGACAGAAGCAGAGAGAGAAGGAATGTAGAAGAGAAGCATGTAGGGACAAGCGGAATAGATAGTAAGGCTGAAACAAATAGGAAAGAAGTACAGGAGGACAGAAACGATTAAACGAAAAGATGCCAGTGTTGCATGAAGAATTTAACAGCCGATTCAAATCTATTCACAAAAAGCTGACTGAGGTTTCAAGCAATATCACCAGGCTGTGTAAGACTTGAAGAAATTACAGGAGATGAGCACCTCGCTTTCTCAACAAACGCTGGTTCTGGACGAGCGAACTGGATCTGAAACTTCAGGACTAGTTCAGTTATCTAATTCCGAAGAATTCACCTCACTTGGACGTGATAAAGGAAAGCTAAAGAAAGCTACTGAGCGACAACGACTCACGGAGTCCTTAATGCCCGTAGCCGTGAGTGAAATTTAAACCTTGCCCAGTGTACAGATTGTTCCATTAAATTTCGAATGAACTGCAAGTACAAAAATTATTGTTTTGTTCTATCACGTTTTATCACGCAAATTGTGCAATGAAGAGTGTGTCCAAGGAACAGAAAAAAAGACGCCGTATTTACAAACGAACAGGAGAAAGTGTTCAGCTCAGATGCTCAGAAACATGTTTTACACATGAAAACAAACTTTTCACAATTTAATATTATAAAAATACTTCAGTGATGACTTGGTGTATAATTTACACCAGTCGCTGATTTTGATTGGCAGGCACAGGACACAATAATGTAAAAAAAAAAAAAAGGAAAGTAATATTAAGCGCACTGAGGACGCCAAATTGTGGCGAAAAATTTTTGGGTGATAAAACAAATCAATGATTTGTGTACTTGCAAAAAGGCGGATTCCTCATCAATCCAATTTTTTCTGCAAGCAGGGGAACTGAGTTCAAAACTCCAATATGGCAGTGTTCCCATGATATTTCGACGTAGAGTTGTCTGACCATCTTCAGCTGAATACTGACGAAAATGCACTGAGATCCCGTATTTAAGAACCCAGCTGATGTTGCACATGGGCTGCTTGAGCGCATGCACTTCTGCTGCAGATCTTTGCGGTGTGCAGTGTGTCCTCTAGTGAAAACCAACCTCACTGATATCGATTGTCTTCACGTGATTAAATAGCAGAGCAACGTTGAATACTCACAGCTTTTTGTTCTAAGAGAATATTCCATGCAGAATTTAACCGGAATCTACCTTCTCGATTGATAAATGACAGTCATATTTCCACTGATTCATCGATGAAAGAGCACCAAATGTTTGTTTCACGGGCCAAGAATTTTGGTATGTCGAGTCGAATGTGGCACAAAGAAGCGAACCAATCCAGATGACAATGCTGCAGACCAGTACCAGTCTTGTATTTTTAATGTGCATTTTGTAAAATCTAAAATTTCTGCTGCATTCTCTTCCTTTTTTCCCCTGTGAAATAAGCGATATTCGCGTCCGTCACACTGGCAACAGCATTGAGTCATCCTCTCTATGTAGAGTACGTAAAGTTTTTTTGGTAGTTAGAAAGCTAAGAAGGGAGAACTAAGATTCGTGGCTACTCAGCTCCCAAACACAGTCTGGTGCTGATGGAGGCATGCTTTGCTGATTTTGGGGAAATATATGTGTTGTAATTCGTGGAAGCGTGATCCATATTCTGAGTAGCTCACAACGTATTTGTTCCTACCCGGATACCGGTATCTTGTTGTGTTTACTCTGTGTACTCTCCCATATAATTGGTACGTCCTCACAGTGCTAGCGTCACCTGCTGTAAATTCGCTGTAGGTTACAGAGGAATTTGCTCTCAAACAACTCCTTGTGAAATGTGTCCATTAATCAGGGCAAATAATGATCTTTTACAAGCAGGCTTGACTTAAATTTCAAAGCACTTCAATTGCCTACAACTTTTCCATGATTATGCGAACCAATGACAACAAATACATCGTATTGAACACGCAGTTTTTTTTTCACTGTGGTGGTGTTATCGTTGTGCACAGCGGCCAAATTCGATGATCAGTTATTTATTATTAAGTGATGGTAACGAGCACTGCGTTCGCTCGTTTTGTGTGACAGTAGATTTGTTTTTTAACTATCGAGAATTACGTCGATATCTCTTAGGATTATAACTTTGCTGTGTGTTGCTTCATGATAATTTGGCTAACGGTCTTGAAGTATTCAGATGTAAAAAGCAATAAAATTTTTATAGCAACGCCGTACAGGTCAGAGGCACACCGCCCTCCAGATCAGAGACGACAAATATGCAACTTCCATTACCATTGCCGTTTGACTGGAAAGTCTCCTCAAATTATCTTCAGAGTGAGATTTTAACGGCAGGTACATATTTTGTTCTCCAATAACGATTACATACTAGTACTGTGACACTGGTGAGTGCAAGGATAATTTAAAGGATGATGAAATTACGACTTTGGGTGGTTTATAGATTACCGCAGTTAAAAATTTCCAGTTTAATATATTAATTTCGAGAAACAAGTATTTTAATTGTATTTCAACATTTCTATCCGCTGTTTTTACTGTCTTCAGTTTTAGATCAGAGCCAACATACGCACCCACACCGCCTCCACGATGAGTTTCACGTTTAACCCTTAGACATGTATGAGCTGTGAAGTGGGGTTGGAAGCGTTTTTTGGTCTGAAATACATCTCTGAGAGAAGAATAACTTGTAAATACAGTAAACGCTCGTTAACACTAATCCGAAGGGACCGAAAAATGGTTTTAAAAACATTTGTTTTAATTGGGGATTCAAAATCTTATTTTTCGCATACAGTTTTGTTTTCTACACATTATCATGTACAGTATGTTGGAACATGCAGCTAATCATTTATGTTATCATAGAAAACACTACAGTATCTACTGTTCTCTTACGTCACATGATTAAAAGGGTTTACGGTGTTATCAGGTACATGAGTTTTATTTATGACAGTTTCCAATAACAAAATAGGAAATGAGAAGGGAAAAGGTTTTCATTAATTACCGCACTTAAACTTAAAAAATGTACTCCCAGATCATTTTCTCATCAAAAAATCCTGTATGTTGCACCGGCGCATAAGGAAACAAAAGTGTCCGGTAACATAATGGTCAAATGTACTCATGGGTTCCGTAAAAGAATCGGTCATTTCGGATTTTGCGACAAAACGTTCTAAAGTGTCCAAGGCGTGTAACACTTCCTGGCAGTATGCAGAGCCATACTGCCCTTCCCACTTTCTTCTGTTCACATTTCTTGCACCTCACACACAAATGTGTGTGCATCAGATACTACTGAAGCACAAACAACATCGTTGTCTGCTTTAAAAAACTCCTGAAAACTAACTAAAGGCTTCGCAACATCTTGGACTGTAGAATATTCTAGTCATCAGATGAAGCAGTATCCTTATCACCATCTTGTCAACACGATTAGCATTTTTATGTCTCCAGGCTTTGGAAAAGCAGATCTATATGTGTGATGACTTGGGTTCACAGGAGGTGGTAACAACTTTTATTGCGTCAAGCAAACTACAAGCTGGCGTTTACATTTCGTTTTTTAGGAATGCAAAACGAAGCTCATACAAGTCACTTGCCATAAGACCTCTTCAATAGAGCAATAATGACTTGATCCAAAGGGCGAAGACGACTTGCTGCATTTAGAGCGAAAAAAGCGATCTCTTTACGATCGCATTCGATTGTAAAAACGAAGTAACCAGCTAAATAACGAAAAGCTGTCGATTAAAGATTTATTACCGCGGGAACAAATGCAAAGTAAAGAATTACTATTTTTTTAACAAAAGGCGTGGTTTTTTGTATTTAACCGATCACCCAAGGACAGTGCCATTGACGCCGGAATTACATCCAAGTACAACAGATAAATGTTATTTATTGCGTGGTCCGCTATGTATCGCGGTATAACTATATATGGGGCCACTTATCACGGTATAATTATATATTTTATATTTATAATTGTATTTTACGATTTCGGTTGGGGTATCTTTAAATATTGTGGGCTAGCATGAGACTTTTAATTAACTTATACAGCGATAACACTCTTACAGGTCATCGGCTGCCCCGAAGTACGTACGATATAATATTTTTTAAACACAACGCTTAACTCACTGCCTTCTAATAAATAGTTAGCGCGAGCGCTGCTATTTAGAAAAGAAAGTATGCGTATTCTTACGCAAACTGTAATTATTAATATGGTTTTCAGGGGCTACCGGTTATTTATGTACCAAACTTCACAAAGATTAACTGAGATATTGCTGAGCTTATTGAATGGAATTATTTTCAATATTTCTTGTTCATTATTTTCAAGGCAAAACTAGAAAGAAGCTCATTTGCCGTTAAACGGCCAAACTCGAAACATACGGAACTCATTCAGTTTTCTAAATATTAATAAACGAGATCTATTTTTACTCTGTTAACTCTGAAAGTATGGTATGATCAAGGTAGAGAACCTTCTCAGATTTACATTTAATATTATGACATGAAATTTTAATTATAAAATATAGTCAGCTTAATGGCCGACCAAATCCTGCTAGGGGAGATGAATTCCCTGCACTACAAAGTTCTGTAAGAAATTTTTAAATTATAATTAATGATTACTATCATGAGAGATGCCCACTAAGTCAATAATACACACTTTCTCATAACAATTATAAGTATATTTTACTAAATTACAACCAAACATTAAATATCGTACTGCTATACAATGGCAGCCTTCCGCTAGAAAAAACAAAAAAGCAGAGAGATTTCAATAAAACAACAGTCTCTGGTCATGTTCATTTTCATTACACAGACATAGTAAAGAAAAAAATGTTCTTTGTTAATCACGTCGCTGTTTGTGATTTTTGTGGTATTATTTAACTTTTTTAATCTTCCTTGTATATCGCGCAAACATACGCAGTCTTGTAATAATTTGTAATTCACGCGTGAGACAAGCAAAACCCGTTTTACTAAAATGTCAATTTACGTGTCGTACTGTCACCTATGACACTTGTGACATTTTATTTCGAGGGCACGACTTGGAAAAATATTGTAAAGAAGTGAAGCTTCGTCCATATTGTAGACATAACATGAGGTATATTTTCCTCTCATTTTATCAAATTCCCTCAAGCCAGTGTTTGCTCCTTCTTTGTCATCTTTATTTGCTTCACCACACAAAGTGTTTCTTTTAGATCTGCTTAGCCAAGCAGCAGAGCGACGGAAATCTTTAATATCTAAATGTTTGTCAATCTAGTTTGCTTTTGACAGAATTACTCGTATAGATCCATTTAAAGGTACATTGGATGAACCATTCTAGAAGAAATGTTTCAAAATTGCCGTTCGTAATTAACACTGTGAAGTTGCTAGGTTTTTTACCCGGAACCATAATCGATAGTGTAGTCTGGTGAAGTCCATTACAGTATGGTGTACTTCCCCTAGGATTTTTTTAGGTTCATTTGCTGATGTATACTTGTCTGCTTCCCCTTGGTCATGGCTCGTCACACTGCAGCAGTATAACGTTATTCGTGTTGGTCTAGTTTCACGGGATAAAAAAGCGTGATTTCATTTGTTTATTGAAGCTTACTGCCCACAATGCTGGTGTTGGTATCCGCCTCCATGACTGAATGTTCAGCGTGGAAGAATGACATTAATGAATATAATATCCTGTAAGATCATCTACATCACTGCCGGGGGCAGAGTTTTGTTCGTATTAACCTGGTGTTGGCTTTAATCGAGTTCGTGTTAAGTAGATTTCACTGTATTACCCGTGCAGGTCGTGAAACCGGTCAAAGTGAGCCGCCAAGGCCTGAACATTGACTTGAGTGACCGAGCGCTGTTCAGGGGATGAACGGCAGAGAAATAGAGTGAAAGTGGTTCGAGGAACACTCTGCCCGGCACTTAAGTGTAAAATGCAGAGTAGCCATGTAGATTTAGATGAAGATGAAGCAGCTCGCAGGTATGTGCCATTTTGCCCGCATGGAGGCTGAACAGTGCTGCGGTCTGGAAGGGACACAAAAGCCACTACTCTTAAGGTAGACACTCTTCAGGGGTGAGATGGAAATGAGCGTTTGGCGTCATTGGCCGGAAGGCCCCTTACGGGGCGGGTCCGGCCACCTTGGTGCAGGTCTTATTACATTCGACGCCACATTGGGCGACCTGTGCGCCGGATGGGGATGAAATGATGATGAAGACAACACAACACCCAGTCCATGAGCGGAGAAAATCCCCGACCCAGCTGGGAATCGGACCCGGGCCCGTTGGACGGCAATCGGTCACGCTGTCCACTCAGCTATCGGGGCGGATACTCTTCAGGGGTGGCCGTATCTATGGCTCTCACGATCGTTTGCAGGTTTCTGTGAATGGCGGACTGGATAATAGAAAGTCTCGGAAATCTGTTTAATGACAAGGATTAATTCTCAACAAGGCGGGACAACAAATGTTGCTCTGAACGCGTCTCTCGTAAGCAACAATTAAGAAGCTGTGGAAGGAAACCTTAAATAAATCTGATTAGAGAATGCAGAAAGAAGTGACACTGGATGTCTAGGATGCTGCCAGGAGATGCAAACGAAATGAAAACATAAACTAACTTGTGATAGTTGTTAAGCGATGAAACCCGGTTAACAAAGCATATAATAGTAGAAAGAAAAATGAAAACTAAGGGCAGATTGAGGAGACTACACTGAAAACCTAAAAAAAGGATTACGTGAATGGGATGGTAGATGTGATGTACATGTAGAGACAATCAAATGATTTCCAGTTTAGAAAAATTAGATAATTTATTCCAGAGAAAGAACTTCACAAATTTAGCAAGTCAATAAAGCGTTGGTCCACTTCTGGCGCTTATTCAATCAGTTATTGTACTTCGAACTGTTTGATAGTGTTATTGGATGTCCTCCAGAGGGATCTAGTGCCAAATTCTGTCCAGCTGGCGCATTATATCGCTAAAATCCGGATTTGGTTGGAGGGCCATGCCATATTGCTCCAACAACGCTCAGATGGGGCGAGAGTTTGCGATCTTGTAGGCAAACATAAGATTTTGGAAGCACGAAAATATGCATTAGATACTCTTTCCGTCTGTGCGAGAGCACTGTCTTCCTGAAATGTAAGCCCAGGATGGCTTTTCAGGAAGAGTAACAAAATGGGGCGCATAATATCGTCGACGAATCGTTGTGCTGTTAGTGTGCCGTGGATGACAACCTAAGGGGTCCTGCAACGAAAACAAATGGCACCCCGGACGATTACTCCTGATTGTTGGGCCGTGTGGAGGACGACAGTCATGTTGGCATACCACCGCTGTCTGGAGTCTCCAGACAAGTCTTCGGCCTGGAATCTCACTGATTAGCGTAGAATTGTCTTCGGTGATGAGTCCCGCTTCGAACTGAGCTCCGATGACCAGTGAAGTAATAATATCGAAGTCAGTTTCTGGTCAGAATTGTTAGTGTCGTAGAAGAAGACTCCCAGAACAGATATCCGCGAAGTGGATGATATGAGAAAAGATCCTATTAACATCACAAAGTACCTGTAAGCACAAGTCGGCTATCGCGCAAAGAAAATTTTCGTTCTTTAAGCACGAGTTATGAATGCGATTCAAATGCTATGTGCTAGAAGGTATATTATAGATCTAGTCGTTGCATTGTTGCGAGTTGCTAATGGACACTGTACTCACTACGCCCCTTTAGTCTGCGTTGAATTTTATTTCAGCAATAATAATTTTGCTGCCAGAAGGGATCATCTTTGGCTTTTAGACAAAAGGTCGCTATCTGTAAAGAGGCAGAAGTTAACAGTTCTGCAATCCACAACGCGATTTATGTTCTTCCGTATCTGGCGCAGAATGTAACGATCAAATTCGCAGAAGGTCTTCAGACATCCTGGGAATCATAACACTTCTGAGTCATATCTCTAGCTGTGCTAAACATAGTTGTTCTTATCAGCAGCGTTGTGTATTTGATGCTCCGTTGCTGCCGTCCATTTGCGACGCTCTAGGATCATCAGACCGTCAAATACGCAAGAAACATCCAGTAGGAAAGCTAACGTTCCCACTGTGCTGCTTCTTCCTTTGTGACGTTAGAGTGGTCTGTAACTCCAGCGATGTTCTCATCTTTGGTTCCTTGCCACAGCGTAGATAGTGAGACCTAAGAGGTCTCATTTGTCACAGATGATAACTGGTGTCATTAGATGGAAGTACCATATAGTTTGTTTACATCTAACACAAAACAATTGTCAGAAAACAAGAGAATGACACTAAAAATACCTCTTATTGGATGATGAATTCCCCCGCAAGTAAGACACCCAAACATGTTTCAGCACTTTTTGTACTATATTCAGTGGGTTACTTAATTTCCTTTAGGTAAAACTGTTACTACGTTTTCACGTTTAGAGAGAACATTCGATAAAAAATATTTACATTTGTTAGTGAAGTGACTGTTGCCAAATATTACGCATAGTTTGTTTGCAGTTCACAGCCGGCCGGAGTGGCCAAGCGGTTCTAGGCGCTACAGTCTGGAACCGCGCGACCGCTACAGTCGCACGTTCGAATCCTGCCACGGGCATGGATGTGTCTGATATCCTTAGGTTAGTTAAGTTTAAGTAGTTCTAAGTTCTAGGGGACTGATGACCTCACAAGTTAAGTCCCGTAGTGCTCAGAGCCATTTGAACCATTTTTTTGCAGTTCACAGATGAGATATGTATTATTTGGCTGATGCATTGTATGTTGTTTACACTATATGTCTTAGGTTCTGATTTTAGAGTTTATTTGGAAAAAGGGTGATCGTATGCACTAGTTTACACACCTTACATGGAGCTACTGAATGTCTATATCGGTAGCTGTAAGTCTGCAACACAATCTACAATGTGTCACCTGCAAACAGCAAAATCTAATTTTTATTTTTACTACACATTTGCAAAACAAAATGTTGCATGTTACATACGGCTTTGATGTTGTGGTGTTTGTCTCCTTTGTTTATCGTTTTCTGAGTTTTTTCGAGCTTGCACAGTCTTTTCGTCGCCATTGTATGTTGTCGTGCCTGAGTAGTATTCATTTGTTTCGTGGAATGTTTGTCTGGGCGAAGCTCGAAGATCTGAAGCCTTGCTGGCGTTTATGGTCTTTGGTTTGTGTGTGTGTGTGTGTGTGTGTGTGTGTGTGTGTGTGAGAGAGAGAGAGAGAGAGAGAGAGAGAGAGAGAGAGAGAGAGAGATGGTTGTGGAAACCCATCTAGAGCGAATGTTGTGAAACATGGGGAGAGGGAAATTTAGTTCTGGAGACTGATCATGTTATGTTTTGGTGCGGGTGTTATTTATATAGTTCTTCAGTTGTGGCAAAAGAGAGTTTTATTGCACAGTGACGTGTATTCAGTAGTACGTTCTTTCCATGGGCTATCGATCTTTGGATGTGATAGTTTGGTTCTGTTGTTAATTTTTGATATAGGCTGTTACTAGTTTTAAGAACCTTTAAATCACTTTCAATGTCTGTTGGGATTTTGCTTTCGTATACATTCCCTCTTGTGGGAGAACAATCGTAAGTAAAAATTAGGTCATTATGCATCTTCTGCACCATGTCACAACAGTGCTAACTGTAAAGTTAAGATAGACAAAGAAGAACAAAAACTATGCTACTGGCCATTAAAATTGCTACACCAAGAAGAAATGCAAATCATAAACGGGTATTCATTGGACAAATATATTATACTAGAACTGACATGTGATTACATTTTCACGCAATTTGGGTGCATAGATCCTGAGAAATCAGTACCCAGAACAACCACCTCTGACAGTAATAACGGCCTTGATACGCCTGGGAATTGAGTCAAACAGCGCTTGGATGGCGTGCACAGGTACAGCTGCCCACGCAGCTTCAACACGATACACAGTTCATCAAGAGTAGTGACTGGCGTATTGTGACCAGCCAGTTGCTCGGCCAACAGTGACAAGACGTTTTCAATTGGTGAAAGATCTGGAGAATGTGCTGGCCAGGGCAGCAGTCGGACATTTTCTGTATCCAGAAAGGCCCGTACAGGACCTGCAACACTCGGTCGTGCATTATCCTGCTGCAATGTAGGGTTTCGCTGGGATCGAATGAAGGGTAGAGCCACGGGTCGTAACACATCTGAAATGTAACGTCCACTGTTCAAAGTGCCGTCAATGCGAACAAGAGGTGACCGAGACGTGAAACCAATGGCACCCCACACCATCACGCCGGGTGATACGCCAGTATGGCGATGACGAATACACGCTTCCAATGTGTGTTCACCGCAATGTCGCCAAACACGGATGCGACCATCATGATGCACCCAGGTTCGTCGTTGAGTAAACCATCGCAGGCGCTCCTGTCTGTGATGCAGCGTTAGGGGTAACCGCAGCCACGGTCTCCGAGCTGATAGTCCATGCTGCTGCGAACGTCGTCGAACTGTTCGTGGAGATTGTTGTTGTCTTGCAAACGTCCCCATCTGTAGACTCAGGGATCGCGAGACGTGGCTGCACGATCAGTTACAGCCATGCGGATAAGATGCCTGTCATCTCGAATGCTAGTGATACGCGGCCTTTGGGATGCAGCACGGCTTTCCGTATTACCCTCCTGAACCCACCGATTCCATATCCTGCTAACAGTCATTGGATCTCGACTAACGCGAGCAGCAATGTCGCGATACGTTAAACCTCAATCGCGATAGGCTACAATCCGATCTTTATAAAAGTCGGAAAAATGATGGTACGCATTTCTCCTCCTTACATGAGGCATCACAACAACGTTTCACCAGGCAAAGCCGGTCAACTGCTGTTTGTGCATGAGAAATCGGTTGGAAACTTTCCTCACTTGTCAGCACGTTGTAGGTGTCGCCACCGGTGCGAACCTTGTGTGAATGCCCCGATAGGTCATCATTTGCATATCACAGCATCTTCTTCCTGTCGGTTAAATTTCGTGTCTGTAGCACGTCATCTTGGTGGTGTAGCAATTTTAATGGCCAGTAGTGTATTATTATAACGTGAGTGATCGCTTAGCTTCAGATGTTAGGAGACAATGCCACTGTACCCAGGCTCAACGCATGCGCAATCTTCGATAAAATCAAGAATTTAGAACTCGACACTAGACACAGTCAAGCGATCATCAATGTGTGTGTGTGAAATCTTATATGTGTGAAATCGTATGGGACTTAACTGCTATGGTCATCAGTGTCTAAGCTTACACACTACTTAACCTGAATTATCCTAAGGACAAACACATACACCCATGCCCGAGGGGGGACTCGAACCTCCGCCGGCACCAGCCGCACAGTGCATGGTTGCAGCGTCTAGACCGCTCGGCTAATCCCGCGCGGAATCATCAATGTCAATGATACACTGTCTACATGGTTGGCGGTTGGTTTATACGCTAGCGCGCCCATCAGGAGTAGTCGGTTTTGACGATATGGTCGTGTGAAACGGCCTTCATTGTACAACGGTGATGATGTTTCTTTTTCTTTTTCTGCGGCAGTGTGCGGAGCAAAATTGTTGATCTCGGCTCTTGGCAGACGATAACGTCGGTCGCCGAGGCATCGACGGAACGGGGGCCCGCAGTTACCTGGCTAAGAATCCGGGCCGGCGTCCGCGCCTCGGCCGGAGATATCCGGCAAAGGAAATGGAGGTGAGTGACGGGGAAGACGCCCCCACCCCCCACCCACGCTGCTGGCCTGCGGTGGTAATTTCCGGCCTCGCGGCGGGGGTGGCAGCCCCAGGGCTGATTTATCACCGCGCCGAGCTCTGACGCCGCGTCGCCTTGCGCCGCTACCTGCCCCAGTAATTGTCAGCTAGCGAATAAGCCGCCTCTTGTGGACGGCCCCCTGCTGATACGGGCACCGAGCCCAGACTTTCTGGCCGGGTCGATTACACCAGTGCCAGAAGTCCGCGTTTGTTGTTATCGGGTGTCAGTCATCCGCGTTGTTGTCTGGCTGGGTCAACTTCGCCAGTGCCAAGAAGTACGTGTTTGTTGTTATCGTGTGTCAGTCATCTGCGTTGTTGTCTGGCTGGGTCGACTTCGCCAGTGCCAAGAAGTACGTGTTTGTTGTTATCGGGTGTCAGTCATCCGCGTTGTTGTCTGGCTGGGTCGACTTCGCCAGTGCCAAGAAGTACGTGTTTGTTGTTATCGGGTGTCAGTCATCCGCGTTGTTGTCTGGCTGGGTCAACTTCGCCAGTGCCAAGAAATACATGTTTGTTGTTATCGGATGTCAGTCATCCGCGTTGTTGTTATCGGGGTGTCAGTTTTATTTACTTACTCTACACACTAACATACAACGCACACCTAGAAGACACAAAATAGAAACCAAAATCCCGCAATGCTGTCTTTTCGAAACTGGCTGTAACGACATGGGGATGTGGGGCACTATCTTTTGTCTACAGCGTAGCTTAATACTGCTCACCAGTCTGGATGAGAAGTGCACACATAGCTAAGTGGACGTCCAGCTGAGGGAGACAATGCGAATAATCTCGGGAACACTCAGCCCCCACCCCCTGTGCCTGGTTCCCTGTCCTAGCCAACATAGAGCCCCCTGAAATCAGGCGATGACAGCTAGCGCTCAGAAAATACCAAAAAATCATAGACAACCCGGACCCCCCCCCCCCCTTATCCACTAAGATCTCACAGCTGCAAACAGGCTCAAATCCAGAACAACTTTCTGGAAAATCGGCAAAGAACTTCAAAGCTTCAACTCAAAAACAACCTGGAACGCACTATGGGCTGCAAGTGGACACAAGAACTGCAATTTGGTGGACGACCCCGACGAGAAGATTGAAGGTATTCAACCTCGCAAGGACAACTTCGAACCGCCTAAGAACAGGTGCCAGCAGATACAAGCAATTAATGAAGAAATGGGACCTGTCCGACAGCTATGAATGTGAGTGGGGTAAAATCCAAAAAATTGACCATTTACTCTTGTGTGAAGTTGTAAGTAGGCTGTTTAGGTTTTTATGTTGGTAACGCCACGTAGCGCTCTGTATGAAAATCACTGACTATGCTGCGTGCAGTATGTGGCTGGTTGGCATTGTTGGAATATTCGCTCATGTAGTGTTGGGCAGTCGGATGTGAACAGCGTGTACCGTTGCGCAGTTGGAGGTGAGCCCCAGCAGCGGTGCATGTGGGAAGAGAGATGGCAGAGTTTTGAGAGCGGCCGTTAGCCGTGAATTGAACCGGGTTGTTTTAAAGAGAAAACTGTGCATTCTGTTTTCGAGAAATAAAGTTCTGTGTAACTAACAGTAGCTGATCTTGGCCCCTTTACACAACCTGATCCGCTCTGTACTACGATACGTGATTTCAGCATTTGTGGCCTGTGAAATTTTTCTGTAGTGCAAGGGATAAGATTCCAGCAATTCAGAGTCCTGTGCATCGATTTGACAACATGATGCGCCAGGAGCATCAAAATCAGCGTCTCGGCCAATCGGAAGGCGAGTCAGGGCGTGTGCATTGACATGCTTTGCCGTAGGTCTGCACACAATTTCATACTGATACTGTGAAAACAACAAAGCCCATAGTTGCAATTTTTGAGCAGTGCGTCTAGGAACCGGCTTTGACGGATGAAACAAGAACTGCAAAGGCTTGTGATCTGTCACTAAAAAGGACTTGGTATCACACTAATCGTGATCGATTTCATTACAGCATAGACAATAGCGAGAGCTTCTTTTTCAATTTGAGAATAATTGCACTGAGTTTGAGTTTACAACTTTGAGACAAAAGCAGTAGGTCTGCCTTGTGCACCAATTCTGTGCGAAAGCACAGCGCCGATTCCGTAGGAAGAAGGGTCGACTTGCAAAATTACTGGCTTGGCAGGTTCAAAATACACTAAACAAAATTTTTTTGAGTTTCTGAAACGCGTCGTGACACTCTTTAGTACACACGAAAGGTACATTTTACCGACGCAATCGATGCAATGGAGCCGCGATCTGAGTGGCAGTCGGTACGAACTGAATGTAGTGTGTCATCTTGACTAGTACTGACTGCAGTTCAGATGCATCGCGAGGAACAGGTAGGTCACGGACTCCATGCAAATGAGATTTGGGGGGGGGGGGGGCGGTGCACACTGACTTTATAACATGACCAAAGTACTGTAGTTTAGTTTGAAAAAAGTCACACTTTTCAAGACGACACTTGAGTCCTGCTTCTGACAAAACTCGAAAAACAGTACGCAAATTGGCGATTTCCTCTGGTGTAGGACGTGAGACGACAGTATCGTCGAGGTACTTTGAAAAAAAGGCACTTTTGCAGTCAGCTGTTCTAAGTAACGTTGGAAAATGGCGGGTGCGGAAGCACGGCCGAAGGGAAAACGCCAATACTTGAACAGTCCTAAGTGTACATCTACAAAAAACACTTTCTGTGGTTCTTCATCCAATGGAATCCGCAAATAGGCATCACGCAAATCTATCTTACAAAAATAACGTCCTGCATCAAGCCTGTCCATGAGTTCCTGAGCACGAGGTAGCGGATAAGCGTCAACCATTGTCTGTGGGTGGACTGTAGACTTGAAGTCAACACAAATGCCGATGCGGGCAGAAGACTTAGGCAACAAAACGACAGGACTTGCCTTTTGGCTAACATGAATTGGAGCAATTATACATTTTTTTCTTTCGATTCACTGGCTGTTGTCTGTTAAAGCAATTTGAACAGTGCGGGACTCGAGAAAGAAGCTGTGCATTGTCTTTCAATGTAACATGCGCTGCAAAGTTATTAGTTTTTCCCATTCCTTCTGAAAATAGTTCAGGAAATTCTTTGAGCAACACCGTCTTTTGGCCCAAAAGCCGACACTTAAAGTACATTGTCTTGGCTGTTAAGACCAAATAAATCAAAAGCATCTACACCGATTATGTTCTCACTGTCTCTTGATTTCAACACAATAAAATTCACTGTCCTAGTGTGAGAGGCTTGTGAGCTGCAGGCAAACTACACTGTCCAAGTACTGGAATGTCCTATCCGTTGTAAGCAATGAACTGCTTGCTAGATTTAGAAAGGCGTGGTGATTCCAACTGTTCGTACGTGACACGATTAAGCAAAGTTACTGAGGTACCTGCGTCTAACAGAAAGTTACACGATGGCCAGCAATTCGTAGTGAGACAAATAGTTTGTTAGAACATCGTTGCACAGCACTATAGTTGAATTCTTTTATCTTGGCGGCTCGCGCATGCCCGCCCAGACGCGGGAGATTGCTGCGTTGCCAGTTGCACACGATGCACGCGCCATGAGAAGCAGCGCCATAGTATAGCATAGTTCGCAAACTTACGTTTAGGGGGGAGCGCGCAGTACGTCAAGTAAAGTCACCACGGCCGCATTAACCCTTTCGCTGCTACAAAGACGAGCTCCCTGCATTCCGCGCTGTGCGCGATTTTGTCACTGCACTGCTCGCCTGTGCAGGTACATGGTGTTCCGACTGCTTTGACACTCTTATCATTCGATTCCACTAAAACTATTTGGCCCAAAAATTAGATTTTTACACATCTTCTTGACTGATACCTTCCCCCCATAAATGACTTAATTTTGTTTCGATGTTCAACGCAGTTATTATGCAGCATTAAATATAGTTAACCATTGCACGAAATTTTGAAGAGTTTGCAGAGGTAAAAGTTCATAGAGTATACTTTCCGTATGGTCGATTTTAGTTGCCACAATGTTGAGAATGAAATGTGGACAAGATACCTAAATTTCATATAAAATTTACTGTTTAACAATATGTCATTTAATTTAAGTACCACATAGGTGTCGTATGTAATATTGAGAAATATTCCGTCTTTCGCGACTGTAATAAAAGTTTTATTTACACTGGACACGTTTGGCTTTATTTTACAGCACTTAAATTAAATGAGATGATGTTATACAGTAAATTTTATATGAAATTTAGGTATCTTGTCCACATTTCATTCTCAACACTGTGGCAACTAAAATCGACCATACGGAAAGTATACGCTATGGACTTTTACTTCTGCAAACTCTTCAAAATTTCGTGCAATGGTTTACTACATTTAATGCTGCATAATAACTGCGTTGAACATCGAAACAAAATTAAGTCATTTATGGGGAAAAGGTATCAGTCAAGAAGACATGTAAAAATCAAATTTTTGGGCCAAATACTTTTTGTGAAATCTAATGATAAGTGTGTCAAAGCAGTTGGAACACTATGTGTCTGCACAGGCGAGCAGTGCAGTGACAAAATCGCGCACAGCGCGGAATGCGCTGAGCACGTGTCTGCAGCAGCGAAAGGGTTAATGAAGAGACAAAGCACTAGAAATTTCGAAAAATTGCATTCAAACGAATAAAATTCGTTAAGCATGGCACTTCAATATTGTTTTTAAATAAAGAAAATATTGTGGACTTCACAAGGATTGAACTCATAACCTTTCACATAGAAGCCCAACACCTTCACCGTTATGCTAACGCAGCTTTCCTGTATTCGTTGCTTCTTGGGAAGTATAACACGTCACGCAAAATACTGACAAACACCGTTGGTATGACTATGAATATTCACGCTTCGTCGAAGTACAATAGGAAATGAACAATTACGGCTGTTCTTTATTGCTTGTTTTGTTTAATTAATTAATAGAATATGAAGCAGTTGGTATAAAGAATGCTTTTTCCGAACTTTCTATAAAAGAAAGTCTGCTATCAAGACATTGCTTTTGTTCTATTACTTTATTTATGACTGAACGTTTCTAAAACTGAAGACACTCGTCCACGCTCTGCACTACAGTCGAGATCTGGCAACGTTGTTCTCTGTTCATTGGCTGACTGTGTTTTGTGACGTCAGATGCGCAGAACGAACCTAAACTCGGCCGCCAACATAAATGACGCGCACTTTAGGGCGAGAAGGAGGCACAAACTTGGCGTTTTTGTGCCATTGCAAACAAAGTGCTTGGACATGGCCTTTTTTCCACTTGTATAACACGTTTCATACGTGATGAGCAACATTGTCTTTTATGGCAAGTAAAACATCTAGGGCAAGACTTCACTAAGTTCACAGGCCTGTTTACAAGTATACGTGGATGCCCGCGCTTATGTGTACGAGCTCGTTGTTGTAGGTGCTTCGAGCGATCGCGAGCAAGTGGCGACTAGATCCAACAAATCGCGCCTGGTCAAACTTGTCGGTTATTATGGCACCCTGATAATATTGCTCTGAGATTTGCAGCACTTGAGGAAGTGATGGATCAGAGTACTTTAGGATCTGTTCCCGTATTCTACTATTGGTTGCAATGAATGTTATTGCATTACTAATCATTAAGTCACTGTAAAAGGTGCCACAACTACACATAATTTACTCTCCCTAGTCACGCCCGTTAATACTGTGTACCACTGACGGTTAGTCTGGTCCGGTTTTTCTGTAAGTGATAAAACTGATATCTGGATGCAGCTACTTGAACTTGCTGGTCATAGTACTTGGTGAATGCAGAAATTATTTCGTCATAGCTGAGATAGTCGGGAGACGCAGCTGGGAATAGTTTTTGTATTATCCTGAACACTGGGGGCCCAACAATCGAAAGAAAGTATTGTAGCTTTACAGTACCTTAAACTTAATGAACTTCGCAGTGTGCTTGTAACTGTGTCAGGTACTCGAGCCATTCCTCCTGGGTGTCTTTAAATTGCCGGAATATTGGTATGCTAATCGGCGGCACTTGTTGGGCTGATCTGTTCGACTGTTTTGCGGGTCGACGCAGCTTGTGCAGCCAGTAGTTGTTGTATCGTCGTCAGCAAGGTAGCAATTTGTTAGTTCTGAAACTGAAAAGCTTGAGTTAGGTCCATCACATTAGCCATCTGGGGCTGAGGCGCGGGGGTAGGGGGAGGGGGGAGGATGCGGGGTGGCGATGATTTACACAAATACGTTACAACAAAAAAGCAAGCAAAGCCTCTGAAGAGAGAAATTTGATTAGTTGTGCGGCTTCCCTCCTGGAATACGTGCAAAAACACAACAACAATTGAGCAAAATGATCGCCACTGCAAGCAACAAAAATCTTCTTCTGCACTGAATTATTCTCGTTGGCACTTTTGTGTCGTCGTTGCCACTGTAGAGTCTTGTAACGGGGAAGAAAGGGAGACGATGTTGTGTGGTGGCCGCTGTCCTCTTTCTACAGCACAACTGCACTGTTGTATTAACAGGCTTCTTTACTCACAACGAATGAGGCCGTGTAATAGGCTAGAAAACTACTTATCCTTAAGCTGGTCCATGTGTTGTGGCCCAAATCTTCCGTAATAGTCCCTATTAGCCTCACTGCTGGTGAAGTGCAAGTACCGCTATGAACACTACACTCTCGTAGATGTAAACTGACAGACGCCAGCTAGGATAGTGACTGACTCTGTGACTGTGCTTGGTGACTGGAGCTGCGACTGACATGGCTGACTGAATGACTGACTGGGCCATTCAGTCCGGGGCGGCTATCTAAATACTGGCGGTCGAGAGGGTGTTGCGGAGCATTGTTTGCTACTCTGTCTTTGGCCTCTTCTGATAGGCGCGCTAGTTTTGGCGCCTATTATCGATCTTCTTGCAACCTCTTTGCCGATCTGTGTGCTGGCGACAGTTTATGCCAGCGTAAGTTTTCTTATAATTCGTAGGAGAAGTAGCTAATTTCTGAAACTTCCTGGCAGATTAAAACTGTGTGCCGGACCGAGACTCGAACTCGGGACCTTTGGCTTTTTGCGGGCAAGTGCTCTACCAACTGAGCTACCCAACCACGAATCACGCCAGGTCCCCACAGTTGTACTTCTGCCACTACCTCGTCTCCTACTTTCCAAACTTTACAGAAGGTCTCCTGTAAAGTTGCTTGTGTAGCTCAGTTGGTAGAGCACTTGCCAGGAAGTTGCATATCAGCGTACACTCCGCTGCAGAGTGAAAATCTCATTCTAGCTAATTTCTGTTTCTTTTTTTCTATCTGAATCCTATTATTGTCAGAGACGGAACGTCACAAATTTTTCCGTCTGTATTTAAAAATAATTACATGAACGAGTTTCACCTATCGACATGCCTGGCAGGATTTCGTTTCGTTGGACTATTTCACAGTTAGAGATGATTCGTCTTGCTACGCGCGCTTCTTTGCGTAGTATTAAACTTGAAACTTCAGCAGTTGTGTAGTTCAGAATTTATTTTATGACAGTGAACTTAACAGTTTAGTGTTCAGATATTTGCTTTGTATCTTGTGCCATTTACTTTATTGCTACAACGACAACGAAAATTAGAACACAGGCAGACAGGAATGGTCAAGACAGCTTCAAATGAAGTTTCGTAAAATTTGAGACTTAGTGTAGGAAATTCTTCTGAGGCTAATGAATACAGGGAACTTTCAAACAATATTGTGAATCATCGGAGTATAGGCTATTATTTGCCGATCATTGGTGATTAACTGCAGGGAACTACGCGCAATTTAGGTGATCAAAATACCAGTAACACAGTCCGACTTTGTTACGACAGATGCAGGTATTGCTTCTACTTCTACAGAGAAAAATAATATTTTCTTCCCGTCTTTCAGTAATAATGTTACACAATTAATGGTAGCACGGCGAGATCAAAGAATCTAGTAGCAGACAGGAATAAAATTTCAAGCTACAAGAAGAGAACTTAAAATTGTTTCAGGATGAGGGTAATGACAATTTAAATCGTAAATTCGAAGGAATGTCAGACTGGTTAAAAATTCAGGTACCTGAGGAATTCAAGTCAGATATTAATAATCTTGATTCCAGACTTGATCATGTACAGGCTGTTGATATAGTTGAGATAAGACAACAGACGTCACGACAGAAAATGCAAATAGAGAAATCAGCAAAAACGTTCGTGTCACTACAGTAACAGACTAACACCGAAGTTTCAAAGACGCAAAATCAGTCGATGACTGTTACAAAACGAGTCGAAGAATTATCAGAGAGAGTAACGCAAATGAAAAATGATTCAGATAAAACGTCAGATAGTACTCAGCCGGTTGCGTTCACTGATACAGAAGAATTTCAGTCTCTGCAACGTTTTAAGCAAGGGTAGGTGACGATTATTCAGCAAAATAAACGGGCCGTAAGAAAGATACAGAAACAGTTTCCCAACATCGACAAACAGATCGGTTGTCATGACTACACCAGTAGGTTCAGTAGTTATCGCACTGGAAATCACAATGAATGGACTAATTCTGGAAACGCTAATCACTTCAGTAGTGAACGTCATATGCTTGCAGGACACAATGACTAGAATGCGAATTACGGTATGTGAGAAAACTCATCCGTCCAGAAAAACGATGGTTTTGATTACAAACATTTCCTCACAGTAAGGAAATTAAAAATTTTTCGCAATGCTAGCAATAAAGTTCATCCAAGGAAAAGGTTACAACAATTTGACTATTCTTTACCACCAATATGGCCAATTGGGCACAAACTGGAATTCATTTGTAGTTATGTCAAATGAGAACCTGCGATAAGAGTGAGATCGATTGCACGTGAATATCACACGTTCGGTGATCTACATCACACATTCTGGTACGCTTACTGATCCGAAACAATTCAAGATCGCATGAAACATGATATTATCATAATGCAGAATTATAAACAATCGAATTTTTCAACTCCTGCGCAGTACTTTGAAAACATGATGCGCATGAAGAGATAGTTAATTAATCCGTACAGTCTGTCGGAATTAATCCGAATTTATCTGATTAAATTACCTAACAGATAACGCCACATAGTTTTGGCAGGACGTTGTAAGAATGACTTGGAAGTTTTTCAAGCTCTTTTGCAAGAACGTGAATTTGACAATAATGGTAAAACACAAAGGAACACTAATAATCAGTATCGGGAAAATTACCGTCAGCAGCGTAACCGAAAACATAGACGGAATTCTCGTGAACGATATGATGAGAGACACGACGAAAACACGCATAATATGAGACACCAGCCCGACAGTACAGATTACAGACGCTCGAAAATTATTCCCGTGACCGTAGGAATTATCGGTACACGAACATACATCACGGATCGCGTGAACACAGACGTTATGGCAATGAAGACAATTTTAGATGCAACAGTAATCACAGAGTAAATTGATATTGGCGTTACCGCACGAACTTTGAACCCATACATGGTGCTCAGGTTGTAGAAATCAGGGCATCGAGCCCACGGGGCGGTAACACTAATAAGAGTCACGCAAGACGAAAGAATCATGATGACAGATCAAACCAAACCAAAATTGGCGTGATCGTGGAAACTCAAATCCTGAGCGTGGTGCAACTGCAGATATCAAACCGCGCTATTCACGCAACAGCTCTAGGCAAAACGAGCCAACACAAAAGTAACTAGCAGCCACGCCTGCAAACGAACCGTTTGCAGTTGCCGATAGTCTACATATGAAACATATTAACTTTGTAGGTTTAGATGACATTAGGGACACATTATTACAAGAAAATGACGATTGAGAAAATACACTTGTACTGTAAATTTCCATAGGAAACGTTTCACTTTCCAACTGTACTTGAGTCTGGTAGCCCAGTTTTATGATCAGCGAGACAGTGTTTAGTAAACGTGCTCAGCCACTAGTTTTTCCAATTTTACCTCTATTAAGAACCAAACCGAAGGGAGTGATTCAAGGAACGAGTGTAGGTGCACGTAATCAAACTTCGTTATTTTTCATGTGTCTCGTACACAAGTTTCTGCGAATTTTCTGTTACACCCTCTTTTGTCAACAGAAGCAATTTTAGGAGTAGAGTGAATACAAAGCGATGTTAAACTTTTACGACGCTGAAATAGCGTTACAAGTAAATCATTTACATGTAACGCTTAATTTTCAGAGATTAGTTAACAAAGGGAGACGAAGATGTGAACTGTTTGCGCTTTCTCTTTCCGCTCGAGGCACAACACTCACTAAATTTGTCTGACACGTGAACGACGTAGCCACATTTCATTGTGAAGCTAAACAATATATTACCACAGAACATTTAATTAAAAAGAAAGTACTCAGAGATCAAGTAGTTTCTAATGCAGACACACATGAATTATCAGAAATTTTACAGTGACGTTCTGAAGTTTTTTGTCACAAGGCAGTAACTATACGAAATTTTCTTTACGAATTCAAAGTTAAAGGACAAAATACATTTTTTGTACCACCTTATGTTATTCCGATGACATACAGAGAAAATATTAAGCAAGAAATGCAATCCACTATAATACACCCAGAAACAGATCGGCCAGAAACACTAGACGAAGTATTGCAGAAATTTCATGGTGTAAAGGTAATGTCTTCTCTTGATTTACGATCTAGCTTTTGTCAAATCGAATTACATCCTGAATGTAGGAAATATACAGCCTTTCTCTGTTTTGGAAACTGCTACCAATTTTGAAAATTACCATGTGGTCTCAATGTTTCATCTGCTGCGTTTATATGAGGTCTGAATACTATCTTATCTAAGTATTTAAAAGACAAGATCACCACCTATGTTGACGACATTTTGGCTTCGGAGGATTCGTAGACTGAACACAACTAGGTACTGAGCGAACTATTACAGACATTTCTTGAGAATGGCATTACAGTGAATTTAGAAAAATCAAAATTTGGTAAAACGCAAATAAAATTTCTTCGGCTCATTGTCTCTACGAAAGGTGTATCACCCGATCCAGAAAAACTGATAGCAATTAAAAAAATGCGCATACCTGAGAACCAAGGACAAGTTACAGGATTCTTAGAAATTATGAAATTTTATCGAAGTTTCTTCCGCTTAGAGAGCTTATCCACAACTAGACTATGTCATCTCACAGGTAAGAATACTGGGATGATTTCGCTCAGACTGAATACGATTAACTGAACACTGTATTGCCTAATGCACGCATATTAGCACATGCTGATTTACCTTTTGATATTTGCCTTTCGACGGATAGTTCAAAATCTGGTCTTGATGTACAATTGTTTAAGTATAGCTTTTGCCAGTCGAGTCTTAACCAAAGCCAAATGAAACTATTTTGCCACTGAGCTCGATGCATTAGCCGTAATTTGGGCATTTGCCAAATTTCGATACTTTTTCAAAGGTAAACACACTAGGGTGTACACCAACCATCGGGCACTTCAGTTTCTTATGACAGCTAAAGTGAATGATGATCGCTTAAGACGTTGGGCTTTGTTTCTTCAGGAACTAAGTTTCACTGCGATTAAGATTCATGGTTCAGGAAACGTAATTGCTGATGCACTTTCATGTATACCTGTAGGTTTAGTCCACAGTAATAAAGCAGACTGCAAAGTAAATAATTCTAGTTTATTAGCATTTAAAAACTTTATTTCATCCTCGTTATGTGGTATTGCTTATGAGCAGGAGAAAGATCCAATCTGGAAAGAGATAAAGATAAATGACAAAACAAATCAAATACTGCTGTAAGACAGTTTTAACTTGTACGTAGCAACATTTTATTCAGACGTAGATGTCCTAAGGGTCCTGTTTGTGTATTGTGAGTCCCTGACGAACTCGTCAACAAACTCATTTGGTACTCACGTCTCAGTTACGCACACTTTAGTGTTAAGAAATGTTTCTCACGGCCGGCCGGAGTGGCCGAGCGCTTCTAGGCGCTACAGTCTTGATCTGCGTGACCGCTACGGTCGCAGGTTCGAATCCTGCATCGGCCATGGATGTGTGTGATGTCCTTAGGTTAGTTAGGTTTAAGCAGTTCTACGTTCTAGGGGACAGATGACCTTAGCAGTTAAGTCCCATAGTGCTCAGAGCCATTTTGTTTTTCAGAAATTACAGGATAGGTGTTAATTCAGCAATTTGGGAAAGCGAATTCGTATTGTCTTGGCAAGAACCATATATCGTTACGCACAGAACACCACAATTTCTAATCATTCCAATGAAAATAAGAGAATTTGCTGCTGTTGACAATTTTGGTCCGGTTATAAGGTCTAAACATGGCCATGCATTTGTTTTTTGTAGCTGTTGAACTTACCTCTACATTTGTGTCATTTACAGCTTTACGAAAAATTACTGCAAAATCTGTTTCTAAAGCATTCGTAAAAAATTTTCTGGAAGATGTAGGGCATTTTGACAAAATAATTTCTGATAGTAGCCCACAATTTCGTTCTAATATACGCCTAAAAACTTCGAAACGTAGAAGTATTAGACCAATATTTATATCACGTTTTATGCCATCTTGTGACACCTCAGAAAGCGTTATGAAAGAATTACTGTAGATAAACTTTGCAAATTACATTGCTATCGTCATCACAGAAATTGGGATTCAAACCTATCCGATTTTCAAAATATCATTAACGAACTACCAGATGATTCTACACCTTTACCTCTATTCCTTATATTAAAGAATAAATCAGCACTAGATCGTATAAAACAGTTAGTAGTCTTCCCGACACAACGACGTTTAAGGCAACGTGAAATAATTTAGCAATGGAAAAAATCAATAAAGCCGCAGAGAAAAGGAAGAAGCTACAGAATCCACGACTGAACATCGAAAGTTTACAGGTAAGTCAGAAACTGAAACTGTTGCCCAAATCGCATCATTTATCGCGTAAAGGAAAGTCTTTAAGGAGCAAGTTTTTCTTGGTGTTTGAAGATCCTTTTCGCATACGGCGAGTCGCCCTTGCAAATGTTGTGGAACTTGAAACCACATCCACACAAACCCACGAGGTCTTCATCATGTATCGAACATCAAACTGTACGAAGAATAGTACCTTAGGGGGTTTACTGTACTTCGGTAAACATGTGATGAACATAGGTGTCCCAGCTGTTGCAGTGCATTTACTTACTTCAGCTTTCAGCGTTGTTTCATTCTCTTCAACTAATCTGTGTATCTGTTAATGTATCTCTTACTCTCAATCTACTTATTACGGAATTTTAAAGAATAGTGATGATCTATAATTTGTGTTATGTGAAGAAAAGTACTTTGAATTTGCTAACCATAGTCTGACAAGAGACCTTTGGAGAAAAGAGAACCACTTGTATGAATATCAAGAGCTCAGATGGAAACCCAGTTCTAAGCAAAGAAGGGAAAGCAGAAAGGTGGAAGGAGTATATAGAGGGTCTATACAAGGGCGATGTACTTGAGGACAATATTATGGAAGTGGAAGAGGATGTAGATCAAGATGAAATGGGAGATATTATACTGCGTGAAGAATTTGACAGAGCACTGAAAGACCCGAGTCGAAACAAGGCGCCAGGAGTAGACAACATTCCATTAGAACTACTGATAGACTTGGGAGAGCCAGTCCTGACAAAACTCTACCATCCAGTGAGCAAAATGTATGAGACAGGCGACATACCCTCAGATTACAAGAAGAATATAATAATTCCAATCCCAAAGAAAGCAGGCGTTGACAGATGTGAAAATTACCGAACTATCAGTTTAGTAAGTCACAGCTGCAAAATACTAACGCGAATTCCTTACAGACGAATGGAAAAACTGGTAGAAGCCGTCCTCGGGGAAGATCAGTTTGGATTCCGTAAAAATATGGCAACACGTGAGGCAATACTGACCCTACGACTTATCTTAGAAGCTAGATTAAGAAAAGGCAAACCTAGGTTTCTAGCATTTGTAGACTTGGAGAAAGCTTTTGACAATGTTGACTGGAATACTCTCTTTCAAATTCTGAAGGAGGCAAGGGTAAACTACAGGAGCGAAAGGCCATTTAGAATTTGTACAGAAACCAGATGGCAGAGTCGAGGGACATGAAAGGGAAGCAGTGGTTGGGAAGGGAGTGAGACAGGGTTGTAGCCTATCCCCGATGTTATTCAATCTGTATATTGAGCAAGTGGTAAAGGAAACAAAAGAAAAATTCGGAGTAGGTATTAAAATCCATTGAGAAGAAACAAAAACTTCAAGGTTCGCCGATGACATTGTAATTCTGACAGAGACAGCAAAGGACTTGAAAGAGCAATTGAACGGAATGGACAGTGTCTTGAAGGGAGGATATAAGATGAACATCAACAAAAGCAAAACGAGGATAATGGAATGTAGTCGAATTCAGTCGGGTGATGCTGAGGGAATTAGATTAGGAAATGAGACACTTAAAGTAGTAAAAGAGTTTTGCTATTTGGGGAGCAAAGTAACTGATGATGGTCGAAGTAGAGAGGATATGAAATGTAGACTGGCAATGGCAATGAAAGAGTTTCTGAAGAAGAGAAATTTGTTAACATCGAGTATAGATTTAAGTGTCAGGAAGTCGTTTCTGAAAGTATTTGTATCGAGTGTAGCCATGTATGGAAGTGAAACATAGTTTGGACAAGAAGAGAGTATAAGCTGTTGAAATGTGGTGCTACAGAAGAATGCTGAAGATTAAATGGGTAGATCACATAACTAATGAGGAGGTATTAAATTGGATTGGGGAGAAGAGGAGTTTGCGGCACAACTTGACAAGAAGAAGGGATCGGTTGGTAGGACATGTTCTGAGGCATCAAGGGATCACCAATTTAGTATTGGAGGGCAGCGTGGAGGGTAAAAATCGTAGAGGGAGACCTAGAGATGAATACACTAAGCAGATTCAGAAGGATTTAGGCTGCAGTAGGTACTGGGAGATGAAGAAGCTTGCACAGGATAGAGTAGCATGGAGAGCTGCATCAAACCAGTCTCAGGACTAAAGACCACAACAACAACAATCTGACATGCTGATAATACAGTGGAAACAGACAAATTTTTATTTGCATCTACATTTACACTTTGACTATATGGAATGGTAAGCCATCTGTGAACAGTTTGATTTCAGCTGGTATTATTCTGAGTTTACTGGTGAAGTTTTTGGCTGAAATGTAATACTGTTATCTTATTTCATGAATTTCGAATTTGTCCGTTAATATCTTAGTATAGCAGAATAGACTTCTAAGATATACATTTTTTTCTTCAGGAAGATAGTTTGCACTTGTAATGAAGTTTCTCGTTTCTAGTGGTAAAATGTGATGTACATTTTGCTTTATCTTTACCAGATCAGAATAGTGTGTTATTTTTGAGGAAAGTCCATGAGATGACTTTTTCTGCAGATGCATATTTTGTGAAGTAGGTTATGAACTGTATAGGTATAACTGCTGATTTTTTTTTAAGTGAGGGACTGTGTGCGAGTGGTTCTGAATTGAGAAAGGTGTTTCTGATGGGCAGTAATTTAATAATGAATATTTCTGACTGGTGCTTGTTCTTCTATTTATGAAGTACTTCGAAGAGTGATAATTTCAGAGCTGTACGCGTGCACGTGATGAATCTAGGGAATACTGTGCGATATAGATATGGACTATGATGAAGAATTTTGTTTTAGGATTTCCGTGTGAGGCTTATGATTTCATTATGGGTGATTATGGTGCAACCATTGTATGTTATGGTGCTATTATTGTATATATTATGTGAAGTGGATTATGATTCATAGGAAATTATGCCGACGGTTAATGAAATATGCTGTTCAGAGGAAGACATGCGAGGCATTATATGTGATCTAGTGAGGAAGCATTTTTTACAGCTATTTATGGAAGAAGTGAAGGAAGGATTGTACACTCTTCACTATAACATGACTTTTTTCTCTTGTCATTAAACAATCCTGAAGCTCAAGAGAAGTTTTTTGCTTCATTTTCGGTTAATAAACCATTCCTTTCAGTTTCTACTGAACAGTTCGAGGATAAATCTATTTTGTACTGTATCTTCGAGTAAATTATGTCTTTATTAATTGCTTTCTAAGATATGTCTTTTGAATGTCATATTTATTTTGATGTTGTAACTAAATATATATGGCCATACAATTCAGACCACACACATGGACAAGTTGACGTTTGGCATCTGACTATATTGACCTTGTGTTGCTACCTGCTATTTTGTGTTCGATGATCATCGTGTGATAATTAGTACGATTTTTGAGAAATGAAATAAATTTTTTGTAATAATAAGGAAGTACTTGCGATAATCATAGATCCATTATTCAATGGCTAGGTTGACTGGAGCTCAAGTCACTTATACCGTATGAGAAAGAATTGCAGGCATACTCACAAACATTTTTTCTTAAATATCTTCCACAGAAACGGGATATGTGAACTTCATATTTTGACTGTTTACCTGTAATTTTACTGTGTGCATAAACGTATCTTCGAGCATCGCTAATTTTCTATTGTTTGATAATTTAAATGACATGTAACTGTTATATATAAACTCTTGAATCTACTATTAATTGTAACATTTTTTAGATAAGCCATCATTAATGTCTTTGGACATATCTGTATGTCATTCAATGATGTTATGTGTGTGTGTCACATATTTAGCATATTTTGTTTGTTCTGAATCAAGACATGTAAATTATGGTATGCAGTGTACTCTACCACCAGAAAATGAATTTATATGGAATAAGTGGGCCACTATGTGACTGGCCTAAACTTCATTTATACAACTGTACCTCAAGGAACTTGCCACATATCTGCAATTGTCTATGGACACACGTATTTTGAGTACTGATCTTGTGTTTATATTCAATAATGTTGACCTTTATATTCAAGTGCATGTAGCTTACTGTTATTTATTTATTCACTATGATTTGTTTCTGTTATTGTGTCATACATGAGACTTTTGATCTCCAATGTCAATTATTGGATCAACATCAATGCCTTTATGATCTTCATGAATTCTGTGGTACTTGTGTATAATTGTGTCGTATACTATTACTACTGATTCTGTACTGTATTTTTATATGAATATGAAATGGTGTGACACACTAAAACAATTTTTGGTGTGCTTGTCAGTGGAAATAATGTATGTAATGAGTCCCTGAGTCTGCTTGTACCTAAAAATGTGTTTCTTTACTTAGTTCTCTGTTACCAGATGATTTTTATTCTGTTGAAGAACTGTATTTAACGGTTTGTTCTCTTGTTAAACGAACTACCGACAACGTCAGGTAGATTTGTGTGGTCACCAGTACAGTGATATCTGTATATTTATTTGATCTATCTTTGCACTAATTTTCAATTCTACGTAATCGTATGCTTGTGTATATTCTACCACTTTTGTAAAACGTCTGATGCTATTTTTCTCAATTTTGCTGTGTAAGAATTTTGCGTTTGCTCCTTGCCAACATGTTAGGCAAGAATCACCCCATAACATTCATAAATGTGAGGGTGGGGGTTTGAAAGTAGGATGGCTATGATTCTGCTGTGTGCATCCACAAACTCTGAGTGTGATAAATTATTATTGCTTGGGGTAGCGAATGAAGAGTTGTCGAGGGGAGTCGGAAGTGGTCAGATGCAGCGTGTCGTGGAGAGAAGCCGCCCAACATGAGAGGCCACAGCCTGTCGTGATCATTCTAGGCTAGTAGTGCCGGAGGAGACTTTGGTGTTCATTGATGATTTTCGGTAATTTGCCTTTTTGCTGTACCTAGTTGTTGCTCACTGCAGGAATTCATACTCTGAGAATAATATTCGTATTTTTGCTTTGGCCAGGACCCACGTTTACTGAATATAGGCATTGTGGAATAATTAAAAGACTATGTAAAGTTTGTCTGTGTTTAAACAATATATAATGCAAATATAAT
Organism: Schistocerca piceifrons; assembly: GCF_021461385.2. Classification (NCBI taxonomy): domain Eukaryota; kingdom Metazoa; phylum Arthropoda; class Insecta; order Orthoptera; family Acrididae; genus Schistocerca; species Schistocerca piceifrons. The sequence goes on from NC_060141.1 coordinate 695,484,119, forward strand.
AGTATATGGACTTTATTGGTCTCATTAACCTTTTTTACACCGTTTAAGGCTACTCGACTGAACCTCTCCTGATCATTCAATATATGTTGTCAGAAGACGTTAGAGAACATTTTAAAACTCGCAGTCAGATAGTTGATGAATGATTTCTTTACAATTGGTAGAAGAAGTAATTAATTTGTGTATCTTTCTCGTTCTATCAGAACCCCATTATTGTCAGAGACGGATCGTCACATTTGTTTCCGCACGCCTTTGAAAAATAAATACCAGTAATAGTATTTCATGCTAAATCAAATAGTTTCGGCCGATGTTAATCTTCTCATACATTTGCAATTACATCCGAATGGAATTTAGCACCTAAAACACTTCGTAATCGAATACAGTTATTTTCAAATGAAAACGACATCATGAAAGCAAAGGAAATATATGTAAAAGTGATGGGACGGAAGAGTAGCAATATCGCTGAACGAAAATATACAAATAGAGACTGGGAAGCTATATGGAAAATGTCCACAGTAAACACGTGTCGTCGAAGGTCAAAGCGATGTGGTACACAGTGGCAAACAGGAAGATATCGACGAACACGCCACCTATCTCACGGACTAACCTATGTGCATAACATGTATGATAACACATAGCCGGCAGTGGTGGCCGTGCGGTTCTAGGCGCTCCTGTCCGGAACCGCGCTGCTGCTACGGTCGCAGGTTCGAATCCTGCCTCGGGCATGGGTATGTGTGATGTCCTTAGGTCAGTTAGGTTTAAGTAGTTCCAAGTTCTAGTGGACTGATGACCACAGCAGTTCAGTCCCATAGTGCTCAGAGCCATTTGAACCATTTTTTTGATAACACATAATGAAGAAAATGGATTCGTATGTTAAAATGTGAAAGAAATTTGGGACGTACTCAGACAGAAGTTGCCACTCACTCATCAATAGTGCTTCTGCCAACGTCTTCTCCCAAACAAATTGCCTGAGCCGAGAGGCAGTTCCGTAACCAATGATGAAACGAAACGCTGTCAACTGGATCAAAGGGGAACACAGAGCGTTACATCTTCAGAGAAGGATACAAGAGTAAAGAAGATTATTGGGAGTACCTTACTACACAACATTACAATCTTACGAGCAGGTAATATAAAAAAAATGCCAGTTCCCTAAATCGAACCATCACGTAAGACATACGGAGGACCTCTTCCAATAGAGAAACTATAACTCCGATTCCACCAAGATGAACCGTAAATTCTACCAATCAAGACAAATTAAATTTTTTTTTGCTTTTAGATACTTATATGGAAGCAGAAACACTTTAATTCGCTTTTATTTTTATTTATTTTTGTGTTTTAACGAAGAGATGTGATTTTAATTTTCATTAAGAGGAAAAACATTTACATCTTCAACTTTTGTAGTCCTGTCTTCCTCAGTTGCGTGTAATATTACGGTATATTGGTAATTTTTACTTATGGACCGTCTGACAGCAACTGAATAAAACACAATTTTAGTGCCATACGCGTTTCGCCTTTATTTTCTGCAAGGCGTCATCAGCGGCCTGGAATATGTACATATGTTAGCTATTTTATTTACATTTTTGTAACTGTGCCTATAGGTTATAAACAGTTCTGGTGGTTGGTATTTCCTATTAAGTAGTAATTTTTTGAACTGTACTTACAGGTTGCGTAGACAGTTTCTTACATATTACGCTCCTGTTGCATTTTTGGTGTTGTTCTTCTTCATATGAACGCCAAATTTGCTGTTTTTCCACATTCCACAGCACTATGCACTGAACGCAATAATTATTGTTGCTTATGTAAAGTATGCTCGTGTGTCAACATCTATTCCCACTGTGAATATGTGATGTGCTCATACAATAAATCCTATTAGTCCAATTGATAATATAGCATAAATTATACCTAATTTTCCAAATGATTCAATTTTTCCTCTTTCTTGACATACAATGTGAGAGATAATTCCAAATCCTGGCAGAATGAAAATGTAAACTTCTGGGTGTCCAAAGAATCAAAACAGGTGTTGATATAGAATTGGGTCACCTCCTCCTGCAGGGTCAAAGAATGATGTATTTAAATTTCGATCTGTTAATAGTATAGTAATAGCCCCTGCTAATACTGGAAGCGATAGAAGGAGGAGAAGGGCTGTAATAGCTACAGATCATACAAATAAAGGTGTTTAATTTAGAGTTATACTTTCTGATCGTATATTAATTGCTGTTGTAATGAAGTTTATTGCACCAAGAATAGATGATACACCTGCTAAGTGAAGTGAAAAAATAGCTAGGTCTACAGATGCCCCTCCATGTGCGATAGCTCCTGCAAGAGGAGGGTAAACTGTTCATCCTGTACCAGCACCATTATTTACTATAGAAGATGTAAGAAGAAGGGTTAGTGAAGGTGGTAGTAATCAAAAACTTATGTTATTTATTTGTGGAAACGCTATATCTGGTGCACCAATTATTAATGGTATGAGTCAATTACCAAATCCACCAATTATAATAGGTATTACTATAAAAAAATTTATTACAAATGCGTGGGCTGTAATAATAACATTATAAATTTGGTCATCTCCAATTAGAGATCCTGGTTGACCAAGTTCAGCACGAATAAGCATTCTTATTGATGTTCCTACTATTCCTGCTCACGCTCCAAATAAGAAGTATAAAGTACCAATATCCTTATGGTTTGTTGAGAATAATCATTTTTGCAGTAAGATGGCTGAATTTAAGGTGGTAGACTGTAAATCTACTTATGAGATGTTTCTCTCTTACCATGTTTTAGGCCTTATATTCAATTATGATTCTAGACTGCAATTCTAGAGGTGTAAAATTTTACTAAGGCCTAAAAGATTATTCTTTTAATTATAACTTTGAAGGTTATTAGTTTAGTTAACTTAAGTCCTTAGTATAATGAGATTGAGGTTGATGTTGAGATTAATCCTATTGTTGAAATTATTACTGTTATAGGAAGAATAATTCTTGATTTTTGAGACTTTATTTTTATAGATCATGAATTTTCTGTGTATGACATAATTAGGGCTGAGAATCTAATACGTATATAATAATAAAGTGTAATTGTAGTTAATACAACCATAATGGTTATAATAGTTGTTATGTTATTTTCTATTAATGATCGTATTACAATTCATTTTGGTAGAAATCCAAGGAATGGTGGTAAACGACCTAGGGATAGGAGAGATAAAAATATTATGAATTTAATTTCAGTTTTTATATTTCTGTCTGAATAAATTTGGTTTATAAAAAATAGATTTATTTGCTTAAATAATAAGGCCATAATTAATCTTAATAGTGAGTAAATAATAAAGTATAGTTTTCAGATGTTTTCTCTAACTGTTAGGGATCTAATTATTCACCCTAAATGTCTAATTGAGGAATATGCTAGAAGTTGTCGTAGAGATGTTTGATTTAAACCACCTATTGCCCCAATAATAATTCTTAGAATGATAATTGTTGAAATGAAAGTTCTTAGTTGAATACAATAAGATAATACCATTATTGGGGCAATTTTTTGTCATGTTATTAGTGTTAAACAGTTATTTCATCTTGAAGGTCCTATTACTTATGGAAATCAGAAATGAAAGGGTGCAGCCCCAATCTTTAATAATAATATAGATCTAATTATTATTGATGGAATAAATTCTGTTTCTCATCCTATTGGATACTTTATTTGAATCAGCAAAATTGAAAATAATAGTATTGTCGATGCTATTGCTTGGACAATAAAATATTTGATTGATGAGTCATTTATTATTATATTTTTATGTCTTGTTAGGAGCGGAATAAATGAAAGTAAGTTGATCTCAAGTCCTATTCAAACTCCAAATCAGGAGTTTGATGAAATGGACAGGATCGTTCCTATCATTAATGTTGATAGGAAGAGAAGTTTTGTAGAGTTGTTGGTCATTAAAAAGGAGAGGATTGTTACCTCTATAAATGGGGTATGAACCCATTAGCTTGTTTAGCTTACCTTTTTACATTAAGGTGTATGATGCACGTTAGGTTTTGATACTAAAGGAGGTAGTTTAATTCTGTCTTATGTAATTTTTAATGAAGGTAATTCCTATTTACTTGATTTACCCTATCAAGGTAACCCTTTAATCAGGCACTTCATTTATATTTAATATATAAATTAATTTTTTTTAAAATTTGTTTATGTATTATTTTGGTTATTTCTAATTAATTTATCTCGGTTCAAATAATTTGAATATATATTATATATAATAAATAATTTATATTAATTTATTACATTTAATGAAATTTAAATACCTATAATGTTATTTTATTATTATTAAATGATTATTTTAATACATTTATTTACCTAGGATTATAGCTACTTATGTTTTTAGCTTAAAATAGGTTATTATATTATAAATTATATAATAATATGTAAATTAATATTAAATATTATTATAATTGGATATAATAAATATAATTAATAATATTAAATATTACATTAATATAAATAATTATATTAATTATAATAATATAATTTAATATATTTTCTATAATTAAATTATTTAACTAATTAATATTTAAGTAAACTTAATATGAAGTTAATTTTATATTAATAATATTTTACATTAATTTACATAATTGTATAAAATATATTTATTATATTATTTAATCTTTCTTTATTATTAGTGAAAAGAAAGAATAAATAAGGAAGAATATAATACATTTATTGGTATACATGTTCCATATTAATCTTCACTTATATATAATAGAGAAGTTGTTTTGGTCATTCGAGGGTGCATTTCTTTTTTTTGTCATTTTTTGTGTTTTTTTTTTTTTCTTTAAATATTTGAATCTTTTATTTTTTCTTAATTTTATAAATTTTCAAATTTCTTATTTTGTTTCCAAAAGTTTTATTCTTGCTTATTTATTCACTTTTTCTTTGTATTATATGTAAGTTTTGTTAAACTAAATGTTCTTTTTGCAGTAATTTGATTTAATTATCAAGTGATTTTGGATTTAGCAATTGATTTAGTATCGGCATATTTCGTGCCAGCAGCTGCGGTTATACGATTGATACAAGTGAATATTATTGGTTAAAACAGTTGTTTATATTTTTAGGGTTAAAATATAGATTTGTAAGGTGAAATGTTAAAATTTATTTATAGCTCTTTTTATGAATCTGTGAAATTTAAGTAATAAACTAGGATTAGATACCCTATTATTTTAAATGTTAATTATATTTACCAGGGTACTATTAGTTAAGATCTTTTAACCCAAAGAATTTGGGAGTATCTCATTCCATTCAGAGGAACCTACCCCGTGATTGATAATACACGATTTACTCTACTTCATTTATTTGTTTGTATATCTCCGTTATCAGAGAATCTTTTTAAAGTTATAATTCTCAAGATTTATAATTATAAAATATTTCAGGTCAAGGTGCAGCTTATAGTTAAGAGGAGGTGGGTTACAATAGATTTTTGTTTATAACGGATTTGATGGTGAAATACTATTAATGAAGGTGGATTTGATAGTAATTTAATTTATTTAATTTAACTGATATTGGCTCTGAGGTGTGTACGCATCGCCCGTCGCTCTCATTATTGATTATTCTATTTTATTATTTTAATTTAGCTTCAATTTAGATGAGGTAAGTCGTAACACAGTAGATGTACTGGAAAGTGTATCTAGGAAGAGTTTCAAGATATAACTTATTAGCAAAGTGTTTCATTTACACTGAAAATTTTTCTGTGCAAATCAGGATATCTTGATTATTTATTTTATTATATTTATTTTTTGTTTATTTAATTATTTAATAAAAATAATTTTGTCGAATTTGGTCTTCGTATATTTTGTAGAATTGATTTTTTAAATTATATTTTATTGGTAATGTAATTGTTTTATGAAATATTATTTTAAATTTTTAAAAGTAGATTTTATTTATTGTACCTTTTGTGTCAGGGTCTATCAAAATTTTAGTATTTACTTACTTGTCTCGATTTGGGTTGATTTATAAATAATTTATAGTTAATCTATCATAATTATTATTAAATTATTTATAGAAATGAGATGTTAATCATTTCCCAAGATATCTGGTTTCTTAAGAAAGAATTTAATTTTTTGAAGTTAATTGTTTTTATTTAATTTTTTAAGAATAAATATTAACTTATTTATTCTTTAAGGGATAAGCTTTGAAGTTAATAACCTATAATTTGTTTTATAAAATATAATAGTAAGCTTTAAACCAGCTATCTCTAAGATTATGTTTTAGTTCATTATTTTTTATTTTGATTTTATAAGTATTTTAGGATTTTTATTAAGATTATTTATTTAATTTTGAAATTTTTGTAATAATGATAGAATTAGTATATTTATTTGTATATAATTTTTACCTTGTGAATGTATTATAAGGAACTAGGCAAAATTGATTTCCACCTGTGTATCAAAAACAGGTCCTCTTGAAAATACTTTGAGGTCTGGCCTGCTCACTGAGCAGATTTTTAAAGAGCCATGGTATTTTGACTGTGCAAAGGTAGCATAATCATTAGTCTCTTAATTAGTGGCTGGAATGAATGGCTTGACGAGAAATTAACTGTCTGTTAATAAATTTTTGAATTTAACTTTTGAGTCAAAAAGCTTAAATTTTTCTTTAGGACGAGAAGACCCTATAGAGCTTAACATTTTATTTTTATATAGTTTTTTGTTTGTCTTTCTATATTTAATGATGATGTTTTGTTGGGGTGACATGAAGAATAAATAAACACTTCATTATTATATCATTTATTTATGTTTGTTGTTTTGATCCATTATTTATGATCATAATATTAAGTTACCTTAGGGATAACAGCGTAATTGTTTTTGAGAGCTCATATCGACAAAGCAGATTTCGACCTCGATGTTGGATTAAGAGAAACTTTGGGTGCAGTAGCCCAGTAATTAGGTCTGTTCGACCTTTAAATTCTTACATGATCTGAGTTTAGACCGGTGTGAGCCAGGTCGGTTTCTATCCTAAGATTATTAATTCATATTAGTACGAAAGGACCATATGGTTGAAATATTTTTTATTTTATTGATTAATGCTAATTAAATTACTATTTTGACAGATTAATGTGTTGAATTTAGAATTCATTTATGTAGATTTTTTCTACAAATAGTATTGATACTTTATGATTTATTTATGTTTATTTTGAATTTTCTTTTATTAGTTATTTGTGTTTTAATTAGTGTTGCTTTTTTAACTTGATTAGAGCGTAAGGTTTTAGGTTACATCCAAATTCGAAAGGGTCCAAATAAAGTAGGGTTTGTAGGAATTCCTCAACCCTTTAGTGATGCTATTAAGTTAATTTGTAAGGAGCAGCCAATTCCTATTATATCTAATTATTTACTTTATTATTTTTCTGCTGTTTTCAATTTAATAATTTCCTTGGCTGTTTGAGTGATTTTCCCTTACTTAACTTATATATGTTTTTTTTTCTTATGGATTTTAGTTTTTTTTATGTTGTACTAGATTAGGTGTTTATACTGTTATAATTGCTGGTTGGTCTTCTAATTCAAATTATTCTTTACTAGGTTCTCTTCGTTCTGTTGCTCAAACAATTTCATACCAAGTTAGTTTGGCTTTAATTTTATTATCTTTAATTATTTTAATTGGTAGTTTTAACGTGTTTGATTTTATAAATTATCAGCTTTATTGTTGATTTATTATTATTTCTTTTCCTTTAGCTTTAGCTTGTTTTGCTTCTTGTTTAGCTGAAACTAACCGTACTCCTTTTGACTTTGCCGAAGGTGAATCTGAGTTAGTATCTGGTTTTAATATTGAATATGGTGCAGGCGGGTTTACTTTAATTTTTTTAGCTGAGTATACTAGAATTGTTTTTATAAGAATATTATTAGCTTTAATTTTTTTAGGTGGTGATTTTTATTCTTTTATATTTTTTATTATGCTTGTTGTTATGTCCTTTGGTTTTATTTGAGTTCGGGGGACATTACCACGTTTTCGTTATGATAAGTTAATGTACTTAGCTTGAAAAAGTTTTTAGCCTTTATCTTTAAATTTTTTTATTTTCTTTGTTGGTTTAAAGATTTTATTTATTTCATTTATTTAGTGAAATTTTTTAAGAAAAGTTAATAGAAGAGTTAAACTACTAGTTTTATGTTTTCAAAACATATGCTTTTCCTAAGCTAATTAACTTATTATTCCTTAATTAGTTTATCTCATGCATTTGCAACATGTACATTAATTAAGAAGTATGTAAAGTAGATAATTGTTAAGATTTGTCCTGTTATAATGTAAGGTTCTTCAACAGGTCGTTTACCAATTCATTTTAATAAGCATACAACTACTATAATTCAGAATAAAATCTGATTAATAGGATAGAATTGAATACCTCAGAATGGTGTTTTATTATAAAATGGTAAAATTATTAAGATTCTAATTGATAAGAATAATGCAATAACATCTCCTAGCTTATTAGGGATTGATCGTAGAATTGCATATGCAAATAAGAAATATCATTCTGGTTGAATATGGACTGGGGTTACTAATGGGTTAGCAGGTACAAAATTATCTGGATCCCCTAGGAGGTAAGGATTAATCAAGCACAATATAATTAATAATTATGTTATTAATACAAATGTAATAGAGTCCTTGAAAGTAAAGTATGGGTGAAATGGGATTTTTTCAATATCTCCATTTAGGCCTAAGGGGTTATTAGACCCTGTTTGGTGAAGGAAAAATAAATGAATTGCTGCCATTGCGTTCAGTGCATAGTGCTGTGGAATGTGGAAAAAACAGCAAATTTGGCGTTCATAGGAAGAAGAACAACACCAAAAATGCAACAGGAGCGTAATATGTAAGAAACTGTCTACGCAACCTGTAAGTACACTTCAAAACATTACTACTTAATAGGAAATACCAACCACCAGAACTGTTTATAACCTATAGGCACAGTTACAAAAATGTAAATGAAACAGCTAACATATGTACATATTCCAGGCCACTGATGATGTCTTGCAGAAAATAAAGGCAAAACGTATATGGCACTAAAATTGTGTTTTATTCAGTTGCTGTCAGACGGTCCATAAGTAAAAATTATCAATATACCGTAAGAAAAACATTTAGTTCCTAAGAAGCAGACAGCTAAAATATAGAGGTAAAATTTTACCTTCTTTTCAAGATAGAAAACTGTAAGTCCCTTTTCCTCTTCTACGTCATGGAACAAAGAAGTAAGACTTTGTTTCTGTTTTTCTATGGCTGTCATTTCTTATTACTAAGAAAGTCCTACAAACGGAGAAAACATATTAATTTTGTTAACAATTATTCACAATTACCTTCAATAAAATATTATGAATCACAAGGAAGCCAGGCCAGTGATGGGGAAAATGCCGAGAGCAAGGACGGTCTAGAAGGGATGGATGGAGGCCCGATAAAAAGGTAACAAAATAAATAATTTGGTTCAGACGACCGCGCGCAGTAAGTGGGGGATCAAGGTTCGGGTCCCAGTTCGGCACAAATTCTCATGTGACCCCAACGGTGTGATACATCTATACCCACTGCAGCTGATGTAATGATATTCGCATTCAATGAATAGTTGGGAATAACGTAATTTTTCTTCCTTTGCAAACATGGACTTCTCGATTTTGTGACTGCTGTTATAAAAACTTTCTTCAAAAAGTAGTCTGTCAGCACCAATACCCTGGAAAAGTCCGTTAAATATGAAAGGCCGAGCCTTGTGACAAATGTGGAACGCAAAAAATCTGAAAACAGTTATAGTTTGCAGGAAGAAATTCAACCAGATTGCCATAGAATGAAAAACAATTTGTTTTAAAATTTATTACTAGAGACCATAAAATACATTCTGGTACCATCGAATTCTTTTATTCAAATGGCTCTGAGCACTAGTGGACTTAACATCTGTGGTCATCAGCCCCCTAGAACTTAGAAATACTTAAACTCAACTAACCTAAGGACATCACACACATCCATGACCTAGGCAGGACTCGAACCTGCGACCGGAGCGGTCACGCGGTTCCAGACTGAAGCGCCTAGAACCGCACGGCCACAATGGCAGGCAATTCTTTTATTAAAGAAAAACAATATTTATTGTGTTTTTTCTCACATCATCTTTTGGTTCAGTAGAATTAGTCTGCATCATCTTTTAAAAAATAACACATTTCTTAGGAAATTTTAGAAAATATTTTTTGAAATATTTTTGTTATAATAAGTGCTGTTGTCTTCTGGTCGTGTCTGCATAAATTTATTTTGGAATAAAACAGGAAGTAGTGGAAATGCGGGTTGAGTTACTACTTTAGAAGGGAATCAATCGTGTATACTGTTCCCAACTTTAAGGCTATTGGGTGTCGCGTAGGAGTTGTCCGACTTGGCAGAAGTTTCAAACAGGCTGTCTTATTATTGACTGTGAAGAGACTGCGCCTTGGGAACAGCAACATTCGCCCTTTATAAAAACTTCTTGTAGCTAAGGATCATCCTTATGCATATAGAACCTAGTGTTACTTAGTACAATTACGTTTAGGTACAAAGTTTTCACCAATTTTGAATGCGCCCGCTACCAGACGCACGGAAGACTTGCAGACGATAGCGAGAGTCGTCCCATGATCTTATAAGAAGGTCCAAAGTCACTGTGTTCACTACCGAAACACCCTGTACTGACATCAGGCATGCTAGCCTAAGATATTTCCAACTGTTCTAGAGTTTGTCGCACTTGCGTTCACCCAAACGCGTACAAAAGATATTTCGATGAAACAGAAATTCAATGTATTAAATTACGTATAGCTGTTGTATACGATACAATCAGTACATGTATGAACTGATTATTTATCTGAATTTTGCCTTCTGTTGTCAGTAACGCAAATGTTCAAATTTTTGGAATTTTTATTTATCTTTATGAAACATTTTCGAGAGTAAAAACAAATATTATTCATATTAGCAACCATTACAATATGGCAACGTCATTAGCTGTGATTCTACGCGGCTTCCAATTTACAGACGCGATACAGGAAATGAAAATAAACACGCAGAGAGCAGGAGCTCATATGTAAACCCGGCATAGCGCTAGCAGTGTAGCGAAAAGATAAAAAGCACCCGAAAATGGGAGCTGTTTACCGAAAAAGTCGGCTGCTGTGCTTAATAAAACGAACGTCAGCAATTATTTTGTTTTATTAAAAACCGCAAAATAAATTAGTCTGACTAAATTAGAATTACCTACAGGGAAATGTATTCCTCAGTTCCCTTTCACTCCGTTGTTTACGTCCATTTCCCGCTTTTTGTATTTCGCAGAGAACCGTTGGGAAAATTGAGTTGCTGTTACTATGTGTGCTTACTCTATATTCGTCTCGCAAGTTGTCAAGACATTCGGCTCTAAGCCCCAAGAGTATCACATTTTACTTCCCCTCCTTGTTTCCTCATTTAATTTCAACACGCTGACGCTCTATTTCGTATTCCGACTTGCATAAGTTGAGAAAGTTTCTGTTCTACGTTTGAGCCCTAACATGTTTGTAATACTTGACCCTACAAACGGGGCTACATATTCGGTGCCCACATGTTTGCTGCATTCATGAAAATAGCGACACATATATTAGCAATCTTCCGCATTTTCTCACTGTCTGGTTAACCGGCATTCATAAACAATAGAATCTGAAATATTTTAGCCGCCAGCGAGTTGACACATTTGATGTTCATAGGTAGTGTAGTGTTCTTTACAACTGCTTGCCAGGATCACGATGAAATGAAAAGTGCCTATAGACGAGAACCATCAACATCGTATTCTAGATACAGTCGACACTCTGTTTCCGTCATAACGAATTAAGGGTCTTCAAGGCTTCTGATGGGGTTGTGACCTAGTGCTTAGAGGGAGATTAACATTATTCCACTGGTGAGCTTATTTTAAAACTCTTACACATTTAAGTAGAATGTTTCAGACTTCTTCTACATAAAGAAAATGATACGTAATTTCTGGGCTGGGGACCTAAAAGTTTCGGAGAGACAAAAGATGAAGCAGTTGAGTAACACTGTTAGTTAATGCCAGTGAAATGAGAACAGTAATAAATAAATAAAAAAGCAAAAACAGAACTCGACTTACATTCCAGACTAGAAGAATTTATACTTATCATTAAAGAAGCAGTCGCCATAAAACATTACGGCAGGCTGGGTGCCTAAAAATTAGCCTCCTTCATAGGCAAAGTCCTGCTATTTAAAATCATTCCGGGACGCACCGCGCAGCGTGCTGTCCATTGTTCGTTTCTCCGGAAGAGTGCCCTGAATGTCTACATCGGCTGTATTTAGCTTACAGTCATCTCCATTCCATTCTCCTGTAGTCTGAACTATTCTTCCGCCGCCGACCGGAGTGGCCGAGCGGTTAAAGGCGCTACAGTCTGGAACCGCACGACCGTTACGGTCGCAGGTTCGAATCCTGCCTCGGGCATGGATGTGTGTGATGTCCTTAGGTTAGTCAGGTTTAAGTAGTTCTAAGTTCTAGGGGACTTATGACCACAGCAGTTGAGTCCCATAGTGCTCAGAGCCATTTGAACATTTTCTTCTTCCGCCCTACTATGTTAACGGCTCTCTCAAAAGTCTCCAGAATACAATATACTGACAAAAGTCGTGGTATAGCGATAACTACGGACACTGATGGCGGCGGTATCACGTATACGAGGTATAAATGGGGAGTGCATCGGCGGAGATGTTGTTTGGACTCAGGTGACTCATACGAAAAAGTATCCGACTTGATTTTGGCCGCATGACGGGAGTTAAAAGACTTCGAACGAGGAACGGTAGTCGAACTTAGACACGCGAGACATTCCATTTCGGAAATTGTTAGGGAATTCAATACTCCGAGATCCCCAGTGTCAAGACTGTGTCGAGAAAACAATATTTCAGGCATTACCTCTCAACTCGGCCAGCGCAATGGCCGACGGCCTTCACTTAAAGAACGAGAGCAGCGGCGTTTGCGCAGAGTCGTCAGTCTAACAGACAAGCAACAATGCTTGAAGGAATCGTATCCGTTAGGACACTGTTGCGAAATGTGGCGTTAGTGTGCTGTGGCAGCAGATCACTGACGCGAGTACCTTTACTATAAGCATGACATCGCCAGCAGCGTGTCTCCTAAGCTCGTGACTATACCTGTTGGATCCTAGACCACTGGAAACCGTGGTCTGGTCAGATGAGTCCCCATTTCAGTTGGTAAGAGCTGATGGTAGGGTTAGAGTGTGACGCAGACACCACGAAGCCATGGACACTGTAAACAAGGCACTGTAGAAGTCGGCGGGGGCTCCACAATGATGGGGGCTGGAATGAATAGGTCCTCTGATCCAGATGAACCATTGACTGGAAATGGTTATGTTCGGCTACTTGGAGACCATTTGTAGTCATTCATGGACTTCATGTTCCCAAACAACGATGGAATTTTTATGCATGACAATGAGCCATGTCACCGGGCTACAAGTGTTCATGATTGGTTTGAAGAACGTTCTGGACATTTCGAGCGAATGATCTGACGTCCCAGATCTGCCGATCTGAAACACATTGCACATTTATGTTACATAGTCGGGAGGTCAGTTCACGCACAAAATCCTGCACCAGCAACACTTTCGCAGTTATGGACGGCTATAGAGGGAGCAGGGCTCAATGTTTCTGTAGGGGACTTCCAAAGACTTTTTGAGTCCTTGCCGGGCACAAGGAGGTCCGTCACGATGACTTTCATCATCTGAGTGTACATACATGTATGACAATGATCTGTCCGATTCTTTTCTTTAGAGCCGCTACTAAATCCCAGTACGCCTTGCACCTTGTTGGGACGTGGTGCACGTCTCATTTATTGTATACCATGCAAAAGAACAATTCGTTCGAAGTCTGGTGCACAGAGCCAATTGCAGTCCGTAACCATCGGTAAGCAGCAAGCGAGAATTTGGCCAAAGACATTAAACTGTAGCAAGTCCTTGCAAGAATCAGTAGTCATTGTACACGTTCCGGACGGAGCCTAATAACATGAAGGGAGCAAATAAACGAGCCTACCGGTAATTCGCTGTGCAGACCTTTATTTGTGCTGCCCCGAGGATCACTGATTGGCGCCTGGTGGCCATACTATGAGTCCGAGTGGAGGGGGTGGGGAGGGGACATCCACTGCCTGGGGCGCTGCTCTCGGTTACAGCCACCTGAACAAAGAGCCGCTGGTGGTTATCTGACATACCTTTTCCTCTTCGTCGCTAATGCTGCTGCTAATGGATAGATTGCATTCCAACTTGTAACAGTTCAGGTACATAGTTCTTTTTACTGTATCTCTCACTGAAGTACTGACTTCTAGTATGAAACTAGGTAACTATTAATTGTTGATTGATGGGAGAAGGACGCAAGTGGAAGAAAAACTTCATGATAGCATCTAATAACATCTGAGCCATCACCCAGCTTTGAGTTCAAGAAAATGTGGTACCTGGAAGTGTGATATGAGTTGAAGTGTAGAACAATGGGCTTAGATACACAGAATCCGATGTTCACCATAGAAAGAAAATTTAAACACTGTATTGACCTGTGATTGCTTTGTATTCATTCTAGACTGACCAGTATGTATCTGTGCCAGAGTTATTGCAGTTATAATTACTATATTTTTGAAGACAATTAGAACATTGCTGTTGTGCTGGTGTAAGCTGTCGCCAGCACACCAGGTGGCAAAGAGGTTGCAAGAAGATCGATAGTAGGCGCAAGCAACATGTCTGAGAGATCAAAGACAAACTCGCAAGAAACGTGCCGCCAACGCCCTCTTGACGCCAGTATCTACATCGCTGCTGCGGACCGGAGGGCCCAGTCAATCATCCAGTGAGTCACCGAGTCGAGTCACTTGCAGTCGCAGTCGCAATCAGAGTCTCAGTCTCAGGCAGCACCTAATCACCAGAGTAGTGTACATAGCAGACTTGTACTTCACCAGCAGTGAGGTTTAAATGGACTGTTACAGATAGCTTGTACCACAACACCTGGACTATCTTAAGTAGCTTCCTGTTTATGGTAATAAAGAACCCTGTTAATATATGTGTGTAATTCTCTTATAGAAAGAGGACACTGGCCACCAAACAACATCCTCTCCTTGCTTACCATGGTACAAGCCTACAATGACAACGAGACGACACAAAAATTACTTGAGGTGCAATGTCCATAATGTTAATGGAAGAACATGTATATTTTAACAGAAATTAAAATAGTTCATTCCTCAATAACTTTAGAAAGGAAGCTCGCCACCCTTTCTGCTGGGATTGAACCTCAATTAAAGGTCGATCTTCTGATTTAGAAAAAGTGATTTTTAATTCGAGAATGTTGAGGACTAGCAGTTGATGCTCCAAATACAAGCCGCAAGAGAGAAATGTGATTGCTGCTCGCCTCTGACAGCATCTGCTGCAGCGTTCAGCTGTTCCGGTGGTCTACGTCCCGCTGGCTGTCCAGACAGAAGTGCAGTAACCAATCACAGTTACTTCGGGGTTGGCGCGGGGAGCACAGCCATTACGTTTTTGGAGGTGGTAGTGAGCTTAGTGGCTTGCTGACATTCATATGGTGACTCGATTGTCTTGTCATAAGGCTTACGATAGTATAGTGGGACAATGACAACTAGGAAGGGACGATAAGTTGCCTTTCCAACTAATCAGAGAGAGTCGCTAACAGCTCGTGACAGAAAGCAGTGCTGTTGACAGCATACCACGCTCCCATTCATGTATGAAATCATCAAACGTCTCGATGGCTTTGCATCGAGGAGTGCACATTCTCTATCTTGTGCGTCTCTGACAGCAGCATTCGGGTACCTGTCCACGGTTGATCCACATGGCATCTGCGCTTTGGTGGCATAGCACAATGCAACAAGCTGAGGTGAGATATATTTATTTAATTAATAAACAGTAATTAACATGGAGAAAGAAGTAGGGTAAAAAAATATCGAAACACCACTAAGGAATTATCCGAGTGAGACGGAAATCGGTGTATGTGATATCGTGATATATAGGTACAGACAAACAAATTATTACAACTTCAGAAAAATTGTATGACTGGTTCAAGAGAAAGAGTTTCTCATATTGAGCAAGTCAGTAGCGCATTGGTTCTCCTCTGGCTCTTATGCAACCAGTTATTCGCCTTGCCATCAATTGACAGAATTGGTAGACGTCCTACTGAGGGATATCGCTCCAAACTGACGCAGCAGATCGTCAAAATGCCGACCTGGTTAGAGAGCCCTTTCCCGATCAGTCGGCGGGCGTTATATTGCTGAAATATCAGCCCAGGGTGGCCTCCCATGAAGGGCGCTCCAGCTACAAAAAGAAATGGCAGTCCAGACCATCACATGTGGCTGTCGGACCGTATGGCGGCGACAGGCAGTTTGGTATCCCACCGCTGTCTTGAAGCAACCCCAGATACGTCTTTGGCCGGGATTCTCATGCCTGGAGTAAAATTGTCTTCAGTGATGATGAGTTCAAATTCGTACTGATCCCCGCTGACCTGGGAAGACGAGTCTCGAAGAATATTTGCTTAGTTTTACATTTCTTTAGTAGTTATTTCCTTTACAAAGTAAAATGAGATGAAAGTATTGTAATTTTTTCCCTTAATTTAGAGTAGTGTACAGTTATTTTTTAAATTGGTGCATGAATCTGAGACTTCATCGGGTTTTCTTCCATTAGGAACGTGGGTGCACTCACCGACTGTGATATAATTTACAAGTGATAGAGCACAGTAATCAGTTGCCTTTTTTACAGGTTGAAACCTCCCCTTAGAAATATTAATGAATGACAGTGCTGGAAAACCTCTTACGTTATTTGATTTTCAAACAACTGAGCAGAACTGAACGTACTCAGACATTTCTCTCTTTAGTTATTCTGATCAACTCTAAACTGACACACGACATTTTTAGCGCAACGCAATCTGACTTTCAATAATCGCTCCAAAAGAATGGCCCTGACTTAACAATAACCTATACCTTTCATGGATCACCTCACAAAAATCTTCGTTATTCGAACTACTGCAGTATAGCGTGCGCCAATAGTGCCAGCTGAATAAAGGATTCTAACTACTGAAGGCACTAACTATGATAGGCATAGTTAGCAAATGAAAGATGTTGATAGAGAATACATATATATCAGTTCATCGTATCCAATATTACAAATTTACACTTTCTGATGGACACACGTCCAGATCGTCTGCTCTCAAAATTCTGCCATCTCTCTTCCCACATCCACCACTGCTGGCGTCTCACCTCCAACTGCGCAACGCTACGCGCTGTTCACATCCAACTGCCCAACACTACAATAGCAAATATTCCAACAATGCAAACCAGCCACAGTCTGCACACACCATAGTCAGTGATTTTAATACAGAGCGCTACGTGGCGTTACCAACGTAAAAACCTAAACAGCCTACTTACAAGGTTTTATTTGACAAATCTAGGTTTTGGCTAGTGCCTAGCCATTATCAAAGCACAATTTCATAGAATCAGTGCATGTCGAATCCCTGTTGTTCGGGTGTCTGACACAGCTCTTTCAGGACTACTCTTTGACGTATCGCCTTATATTCTTTGGTATTCGTCGCTTGGAGCGACGTAATATTATTCATTGCAGTTAGGGCCCTAGTTTTGGATCTTATACTTCTTGAAACTTAAAGTTTCCCTTTTTTATTTTAGTTCCCTTCCTCTTGATCTGAGAACATGAATTTTAACATAAATTAAATAGTCCAATTCTTTTTTTTCTAAGGGAACTGCTAAACTTTCCCACCATAGACCGTGCCAGTTCAGAGCCTGTACACCTACAGTACCTGGAACACTTTCCAATGTAACAAATCCCATCTTATCCCCCATTTTCGAGTTGCTAGCCCTGCCGCTACACACGTTCCCAGATTAGATGGAGCATTCACTGTGTTTCACCAGACCATGAGCTAAACCTTGACGTCTATCCATTCCACTATAGGCAGCTTCTATGGTCCGAAATTAAGGATCTAATCCACTACCTTCCCGTTTAGCGACGCCCTAGCACCTCCTATAGTTCAACTTAGCTTTTACAAGAGTTTGACAGATTGGTTTGTTCAACACACGAGCACATTTCATCATCTGCATTTAAATTTAATAAGGTTGTTTGTCTCTTTCTCCCTCTCTGACCTGCATCAGTCTACTGCAGTAGCGAGTGTGGTTGCATTAAGATCCCAAAGCCACCTGAAGACACCATGTGGAAAGGTGCTACCTGGCCTGTTTTCACGAGTATGCGTAGCGCACACGGACTAGCACAGATAGCACAGACTTGGAACTTCCTGGCAGATTAAAATTGTGTGCCGGATCGAGACTCGAACTCGCGACCTTTGCTGTTAGCGGGCAAGTGCTCTGCCATCTGAGCTATCCAAGCACGACTGACGACCCTTCCTCTCAGCCTCAATTCTACCGGTACTTTTCCAAACTTCACAGAAGCTCTTCTGTGAACCTTACAGAACTAGCACTCCTGGAAGAAATGATATTGCGGAGACATGGCTTAGCCACAGCCTAGGGGATGTTTCCAGAATGAGATTTTCACTCTGCAGCGGGGTGAACAACGTGTATACGGAATTAAGGCGAGACAGCCAACTATATCTTCAGTGCAGATACAAACCAGGCTCTAACTCTTACGAGAATAGGAGAAATGTCGTGAGTAATGAGAATAATGAGCAAGGGACACTACATTAGTACTGTGTGGGTAAGTTGAGAATTTGGGTCTGACGATGGGCGTGCTTGGGTAGTCGGTGCAGTTGCGACAACAACTGTGTCCGGATGGCGCACTGGTCAGGGCATCTGCCTAGTAACGAGGAGACCCCAGTACGAATCATGGTCCGGCATGAATTTTCAACTTTCTGACTTGATTTCAATCGATGTCCGCTCGAAACCAATGTCTGTGATTCCTTTGTCTTATTTTGGTAATGTTGCTGAAGTTAATTTATGTTATGTTTTCTTAGTGTACTGATAATTCTTCCCGAGCACTTTGCCTCGCATCAGGGCAAGGAAGCCATCGCACTCATTGGTACCATAGAAATGCTATCCCCTTTCTGCTACACTTCTAGACAGTGTCATTGTAGCTACGGAATATATCTGTTGTTTGACATGTTCCATTTTTTAACGTCAAACGTACATACTGTTCCAGTTCACTGTGTTTCAATCACCTCAATGGAACTCCGTATTTCTACTTCGATGACAAACAAGGGAAGGACATACGAAAGAATGGTACTTATGTTTGAGAAAAAATGATTCCATAAGTGTTGCATGTGTTGACATATACTGTTTCAAGTAAGAATTTAGATTACAGAAGTAAAATTCTTTACTTTTCTGTGACTTTTCTGGCCACGTTTGTCTGTAGCACGGTATTGTTTTTTCAATGAGGAGAGGCTTACTTAGTTTTCAGATTCGTTATACTTTAACGTCGATCGTACACAAATAGAGACATTTACAGATGAATAACAGTGGCAGGTGGCAGAAAAGACGTATTTCCATATTCTAAAATTATTTTCAGTCGGTATGAGATACAAAGTAATCGGCTTTGAACGTAACTGGCGAAAGGTGGACGCATATTTTAACAAAACTAAAAAAAGTATATACACTGTCAGTCAAAAATTTCATTATTTTAAACAATTCACTGTAACTGTTCAGACCCTGAGGATACATCATCAGGTGACTGTACACTTCGGCTTAAACGTGTTTCTTTCTACACCAAATCTTGAATCGTGGGTTCTCAAACGATGTTATATAACGTAGGTATAAAAAGTGAATCATTGGTAAGAATACAAATACCTATTGTGTTTTAGATTTATTTTTTTGCCACATTGTTATGAAATGTCATTAGCTTAAAAATAGAAATCGTTATCGTAATATTATACCTACATTGCATAACAGTATTATTATCGACATCATTTGTAAGAAAACACGTAAAAACTCAAAACACAATCGCTCTAAGAGTCGAAGAAACTGAAATATATCCTCAGGTTCTGAAATATCACTGAATCGATTTTTGCGACTTTAGGTGGAATTCACACTCACTATTTTTCGTGTTACCACAGTCACGGTTATTTGCAACGTAGAGAGATTTAAAAGAAAACAAATATTTTTCAATATACCCTTGCTCATGTTGTGAATCGAACAGTGGCGCGAGGAAAGAGTTTCGCTACCGCAATCGCGGCAGTTACCGTAAGCACATTAGCCTGTGAAGTATTGTGGGGTGGGTCCGACTGCGCGCTTTCTGCTGCGATCGCAGCCGCTAGCCGGAGGAAATTACGGTGACTTATAACTGCCGTAGGGTGCCCCGGGGCGCGTCGCGGGCCCGGCTAGATCAGCAGCTGCGGCTGCCGGCCAATCCAGACACACGGCTGGTCTCCCGGCCGTCTGAAATATTGATACAGATGCCGGGCCGCGCTGCAGCCCGAACGCAGCGCTCTGCCGTTAGCCGCCTGACGGACGGCCGGCTTTGCGCGCGCCTGCAGGCTGGCAACCCAACGCACACTCCGCCGTGCCCGGTCGTCGCCCTGCAGGCGGCGGGGCCCGCGCGCTCCACCGCTTCGACATCTGCTGCGGGGACCGCCCGGTCCGATATTCCGCTGACAGGCTTTCAGCGACGCTCTTAGCGCCTGGCGTCGGCGGAGAGTTGCGGTAGGCCTGGGAAAGGGAAGGGGAAGGGAGAGCAGCGGGGGCGTCATTAAAGGCGAGGCAGGCAGGCGCAGTAGTTCCGTTTCCTTTTGCCAACGTAAGGTATTATATTTTTATTCCTTTACTAACATGTGGCGCCCATTTCTCTTCCTTTCTTCGTTCTTTTCAGATCATAAGATTATGGACTGGTTTCATGCTGTAAACTTTCCTTTATTGCTAATCTTAGCGGAAAGCCTATAGTCTACTCCAGCTCACCCCTCCCTACACGTTTCGAATGTAAGTGAGAAACTTGCGTAATCTTCTGGGAGCAGCTTGCACGAGACACAGAGCCCCGTGAAGGCGCCTCTTGATGGATATGACGTGCAATCTGACAACAAGACACTTAGTTCACGTCAAGTGCAAGACAGCCTTTGTGACACACAGAGTATGGCAATAAGTACTTTACAGCTTAACCCTAGAATAACAAGATGGGGTAAAAATTCACTCCAGTCCATATGTTTTTTTATCACATGTTTGTACTACAGGCGGGAGTCACTGTTTTCCTTTCCATTCGGTATTGTTGTTCAATTTCAGGAGGCTATAAACTCTCAGGCTTTATTTTCCATCATCCTTTAACAGCTAAACTGGAAATGTTTCATCGGGATGAAAAATCACCCCGGCTTGTTATTTACGTCAATTTTTTTTTTTTAGAAAATATGTGGTCCTTTCTTTTGCAGACATAGAAAATGCCTTCTGACAAAATATTAGGAACTCCAGAGGAAATAATAAGAGAATTTGAGCGTCAAGAGGCTGAAAATGTATATTACAGTGACTAGGCGACAAGGTGGATGACGAATTCGATGCAACGATATTTGAGGTTGATTCATCAGATGAAGGTGATCGCCAAGCAAGGAAAATTTTATGTAGAAGAATTGGCTGTTGCTGCAATCCCTTCCACAACAAAGCGTTGAGAGTGCCAGCAAAGAATGTGGTGGTATAATTACCTGGTGCACTAGGCGAGGCAACAAACGAAACGTCTTTCCT
Organism: Schistocerca piceifrons; assembly: GCF_021461385.2. NCBI lineage: Eukaryota > Metazoa > Arthropoda > Insecta > Orthoptera > Acrididae > Schistocerca > Schistocerca piceifrons. The sequence goes on from NC_060141.1 coordinate 695,505,741, forward strand.
GAAATTATTGGAACTATTGCTTAGTAATGACATGATTCAATGGCAAAATTATCGTCGCAGCAATGGTATATTGGAGATACCATCCAAATCGAAATAAAAAATCATTATTTGGTATAGTTTTTATGATCGGAGCTCTAAATATGGGCATATCAGTTGTACTGACGGGTGGTCTGTAGCGTACTGGTCCACATTTTTCGGAGGAGCCATTATGAAAAACCGATTCGATCTTTTGATCAATTATCTAAGATTTGATGACCAACATACCAGATTGCAAAGAAGAACGGCAGAGAAGTTTATTGCATTCCGTGAGTTACGGTGTATGGTTGTCAAACTTAGTCAAGAACTGTACACTTCCTCTGCTCTCTTAGCCATTGACGAGACACTTAGCTCATTCAAAATGTATCTGCCAAGCAAGCCGGACAAATAAGGGCTAAAGATAATTTCATTATGTGACATGAAGAAGTATTACTTTCACGAGGGCTTTCCATATTTGGGAAAACAGACTAGGGATAAATGTGTTTAAATGACATTATATACGAAACCTATATATGGAACCAACCGGAACGTTACGATGGACAACTGGCTTGCTTCTTGTGAAGTAGCCGACAAACTTGCAGACAAAAAGTTGACAATGGTTGGCATCTTACCCAATAACAAACCAGAAATCCCAGAATCCTTGTTGAAAACCAAGAACAGGCCAGTTTCTTCACCTGTATTCATACACAGGAGAGAAGAAATGTTGGAGTGATACATTCCAAAGAGAAATAAAAATGTTATTCTTTTGCCAATGATGCATGAGATAGGTGAAGTAGACGGCAAGGTACAGAAATCAAATGTAGTACTTACCTGCAACGATAACAAAAGGGAAGTCGACGTATTTGATTCATTATCGCACAACAAGATCACGGCACGAAAAACCAACCGCTGGCCAATGCGATACATGTATGGGATCTTAGATGTGTCAGGAATAAACTCCTGTGTCTTGTGTAAGGGAAATGGGGGCACAAACAGCCGAAACAATTTTCTCAAGCCATTGGACTTTTGGGCTGGTTGAAACGAAAATGAAATACAAACTCACGAGAAAAAATTTACACAGAGAGTTTCTAACCGTGGAACAGATGCTGACACATTTTGGGACTGATACTCCAAGATCAGCAGTACAACCAGAAAATATATTTAAAAAAACAAAAACAAAAATAGAAGTGGACAATGCTTTCATTGCAGTCGAAAAGAAGATCTGGGAAGTTCCTTTGAATGCTGTGTCTATTGGAGACCAATGGGCAAAAAACACTGGAAAAATATTTTTCGAAGTATCCATAACAGTTTAGTATGAAAATGTTTGATATATTGAATATTTCATGAAATTATGAAATTATTTTATAAAATCTATGGTTCCTTATACGCTAGGAAATATTTTTTCGTAGTAGTTACATTTATATTTTTTACCAATTTACATATTATTTGTGATGTTATGATAAACAATTCCTTTAATGATTCTTATGCTTTATGATATGTTCTATGGTGATTTGCAGTGCCATAAAAAACAGGGTAATTGAATACAATGGATAAGTGTAATCTCATATACTATATATGACAAGCGTGATACAATAAAATACACTGAAAACACATTGATTTTATAATTATTATTTGCTTTGTCGAATTGTAAAACAATAATATTTTGTAATAAATATTGTATATTGTTTTCTTATTACTTCATATTACTGAAGAGGCTTTTTTTTTTAACAGAGTTAATTTAGAAAATGTAGAGGTAAATTTTTACGCCATCTTGTAATATATATCTCGGGATTCGCACCTTGTTAGTCTTGTATTTAACTTAGTGAAGGTTGTCGTATTCAATAACTAATTTTTTTCATTTGTTCTTTAATTAAGTTATGTATGTGTTCCGTTGTGGTACGCACAGTGTTTAGTCGATAATGCAAGGTGCTTCAGAAGACGTTCATCCCTATCAATGAGTGCAGTAATTTCCTGCGTAAGTGCAGCGCGTTTGGTGCGTGCTCTGGTCTGATATCCTGTAGCAACTGCAGCCTGTATGAAATTACATGAAGACGACTTCGAGGTACCCGGGTCACGGTCATACGAGGGATTCCGTTTTTTATGCCTTATGAAAAGACGTTTGTGATGAACGTTAGAAAACTCGTCAAATTCTCTCCGTATCGTTGCAACTTCTGCATTCTCGCCACATGGGGATGCAGATCCATACTCTCTGTTACCACGAAGTTTCTCTGAAGGTGAGTGTTTAATTTCGTCTAAGTAAACCAAGCAGGCTTAATTCTTCGATTCTTTTGTGGTGCTCCTATCACTCTTCATGAGCAAAGACAATATCGTTGCCAATTATGATGTTCTTGTCACGTGGAAATGTAACATATTTATTCATTACGTTACATAAAAAGACCTTTTTGAGTGGTGCAGCAGACAAGCTATACGTTTTGTATTTATTACAAGTCGCGTTATCTGACACTAAAGTTGTAAAGTATGTTTTGGGAGGCCGTGTATATCATACCACTACAAGTAAATAAAAGAAAATGATTTACTGTGGAAAGAAGCTTATATCGAATATGACAACATTTAGCGTCAGTAGGAACCAACAACAGGTGTCATAGAGAACCAGAGCATGAGACTATGTTCTGGTGAAACCAGCATGCTGTAAATCAAATGAGAGTTTTCTTTAAGAATTAGATAAATTCGACACTTTTGTAAGAAAATCAAATTTTATTGCTAGTATCTATTTCCTTATGTAATTAACGCATAATTTTTTCCTCTCATTCTGATCTGTATGATTGTAGCTCCATTTTGAACTTTCTGTTGTTGTTTCTAAGTAGCAAATCAATGGTTTGAGAGCAAACAGTTAATTAAAGAAATCCTTTCCTATCTGAGAAAATATTACAGTCAACAGTTTCTTTGTATTCAGCTCCATCTCTGATCATTTCCCCCTGCAGTGCTTCTTTCAGCTCAGTGTTAACAATTCCGAGTTGCTAAAGTAGTTGTAGTGTACGACTTCGTACGCAACGGTAACTAGAAGTGGGCTACAGGGTCCTGCGGCAGCTATCGTCATAGGAAAGCTGGGCAGGAGAAGAAGTCATTAGCGAATAAGTTAAGGCAATAAACAGAAGTTTCACTTAAGTTTTTTTCTAAAAACGTACGAAGACTCATTACAGTAGTGCAACAAGAAATGGAGTCCAGCCATCACAACAGGAACAACAATGCAGATGGTGCAGTGAATACGAGGCTTCTGCGTAGCGTCCCGAAAGTATTACACTATTGGCCATTAAAATTGCTACACCACGAAGATGACGTGCTACAGACGCGAAATTTAACCGACAGGAACAAGGTGCTGTGATATGCAAATGATTAGCTTTTCAGAGCATTCACACTAGGTTGGCGCCGGTGGCGACGCCTACAACGTGCTGACGTGAGTAAAGTTTCCAACCGATTTCTCATACACAAACCGCAGTTGGCCGGCGTTGCCTGGTGAAACGTTGTTGTGATGCCTCGCGTAAGGAGGAGAAATGCGTACCATCATGTTTCCGACTTTGATAAAGGTCGGGTTGTAGCCTATCGCGATTGCGGTTTATCGTATCGCGACATTCCTGCTCCGGTTGGTCGAGATCCAATGACTGTTAGCAGAATATGGAATCGGTGGGTCCAGGAGGGTAATACGGAACGCCGTGCTGGATCCCAACGGCCCCGTATTACTAGCAGTGAAGATGACAGGCATCTTATCAGCACGGCTGTAATGGATCGTGCTGCCACGTCTCGATCCCTGAGTCAACAGATGGGGACGTTAGCAAGACGACAACCATCTCCACGTACAGTTCGACGACGTTTGCAGCAGCATGGACAATCAGCTCGGAAACCATGGCTGCGGGGTACCCTTGACGCTGCATCACAGACAGGAGCGCCTGCGATGCTGCACTCAACGACGAACCTGGATGCACGAATGGCAAATCGTCATTTTTCCGGATGAATCCAGGTCCTATTTACAGCATCATGATGGTCGCATCCGTGTTTGGCGACATCACTGTGATCGCACATTGGAAGCGTATATTCGTCATCGCCATACTGGCGTATCACCCAGCGTGATGGTATGGGGTACCATTGGTTACACTACTCAGTCACCTGTTGTTCGCATTGACGGCACTTTGAACAGTGGACGTTATATTTCAGATGTGTTACGACCCGTGGCTCTACCCTTCATTCGATCCGTGCGAAACGCTACATTTCAGCAGGATATTACACGACCGCATATTGCAGGTCCTGTACGGGCATTTCTGGATACAGAAAATGTTCGACTGTTGCCCTGGCCAACACATTCTCCAGACCTCTCGCCAATTGAAAACATCTGGTCAATGCTGGCCGAGCAACTGGCTCGTCACAATACGGCAGTCACTACTCTTGATGAACTGTGGTATCGTGTGGAAGCTGCATGGGCAGCTGTACCTGTACACGCCATCCAAGCTCTGTTTCACTCAATGCCCAGTCGTATCAAGGCCGCTATTACGGCCAGAGGTGGTTGTTCTGGGTACTGATTTCTCAGGATCTATGCACCCAGATTACATGAACATGTAATCCCATGTCAGTTCCAGTATAATATACTTGTCCAATGCCGGCCGGAGTGGCCGTTCGGTTCTAGGTGCTACAGTCTGGAGCCGAGCGACCGCTACGCTCACAGGTTCGAATCTTGCCTTGGACATGGATGTGTGTGGTGTCCTTAGGGTAGTTAGGTTTAATTAGTTCTAAGTTCTAGGCGACTGATGACCTCAGAAGTTAAGTCCATAGTGCGCAGAGCCATTTGAACCATTTTTGTCCAATGAATACCCGTTTATCATCTGCATTTATTCTTGGTGTAGCAATTTTAATGGTCAGTAGCGTAGTTCCAAGTGCGAGTGGTTTGGGTCGCTCGCGCCGGCCGTCCTATACTGCAGCGGCAGAGGACGCTTGAAATACGGAACTGATGGAAGTGTGGTACAGCGGACGCGCGCTATTGGGTTCGCCAAATGCTGCAAGACTGCTGTCGGCCTGTCATGGACACTTGAAGGCCGCTGCCGTGACACCCATGGGGTGTTATCAGTATGTGATGCCACTGATGTTTCTCTAACAGAGATGCTCATAAAGCTGGAGAGGCAGATGCTACGAGAGAGCCGTTGTCCATCATGCTGTTGTTTACTGTTGACATTCCATGAAAGTACTTTCCTATGAGACTTAACTAACATATTGTTATCTTGCGTGTACAGCTCGTGAAAAGAGCGTGAAGATAAAATTATAGAGATTAAAGCTCAGACATGGACTATCCACAGTCATCACTCCAGTGTGGGCAGAGTAAACAGGGGACATAACAATAAAATGGCTCTGAGCACTATGGGACTCAACTTCTGAGGTCATTAGTCCCCTAGAACTTAGAACTATTTAAACCTAACTAACCTAAGGACATCACAAACATCCATGCCCGAGGCAGGATTCGAACCTGCGACCGCAGCGGTCTTGCGGTTCCAGACTGCAGCGCCTTTAACCACACGGCCACTTCGGCCGGCTCGACGTCACAATACCCTGCACTATACACCATATGTTTTTTGGTCAGTGTAAATGTAGAAGCCATTATTTTCTTTATGGCTTAGATCTTCCACAGGCTTCTTCTGACAACTTTGCTTTTTAGGTTTCTTTCTTTCTTTAATTTATTACTTTATACAGGATCAGTAAAACTCCTCTGACAAAGTTCTGGTGGTTGTTCGGCGATGTATTATGAGTATTTTGGTGACAGGGTCCTGTGGTCTCCGGTAGAGCCCTGCAGAGTAATAATATGATTACTATCTATTAATTTTATTACCCAAATTACTTTTTTCTGTCAAAATGCCTAGAGAGATCCTGTAATATGTAATCTTCATAACACGGTACAGTCCTGTTTCTCATAGGTGCCTATGCACAGATGCTAAAGTATTGTGATGTGTAATAAACGTAAACATGGTCTTTAGTAGGCTATAATGCGATGTTTATTTAATCTTGCGATTAGCTAATTTCGAGTAAGCGTCATTGTGAAGCACGTTTGTAGCATCTGTATTTCAATTGTGCATGACATTGACTCTTAGTCGAAATTAGCTAGTCGCACTATTAAATAACATCACATTAAAGTCTACTACGGACCATGTTCACGTTTATTAAGCATCTACAGGCTGTGGATCCCCACAGAGAGGTAATTTTACTCTGATGTGGTTGACATTGCATGCGGGGTCAATTCAGAGTTCCTCGTGATCGCTCTTCATTTGCATTCAGCGCAACGATATACGTCGTCCATATCAGCCACCCATTCGTCTGTAAACCTATCCGTATTGCTACGTATTGCTGTTAATGAATAACCAACACTGCCAGAAAAAGCAAAACCAAGACAGAACTGACAAGTTCGAAATGCAGCCTCGAGGGCGAAGAGAAAAATGGGCGTTACTATTACTAGCACCAAGTACCGTGAGTGAACAGAACAAATACACTCCTGGAAATGGAAAAAAGAACACATTGACACCGGTGTGTCAGACCCACCATACTTGCTCCGGACACTGCGAGAGGGCTGTACAAGCAATGATCACACGCACGGCACAGCGGACACACCAGGAACCGCGGTGTTGGCCGTCGAATGGCGCTAGCTGCGCAGCATTTGTGCACCGCCGCCGTCAGTGTCAGCCAGTTTGCCGTGGCATACGGAGCTCCATCGCAGTCTTTAACACTGGTAGCATGCCGCGACAGCGTGGACGTGAACCGTATGTGCAGTTGACGGACTTTGAGCGAGGGTGTAAGTGGGCATGCGGGAGGCCGGGTGGACGTACCGCCGAATTGCTCAACACGTGGGGCGTGAGGTCTCCACAGTACATCGATGTTGTGGCCAGTGGTCGGCGGAAGGTGCACGTGCCCGTCGACCTGGGACCGGACCGCAGCGACGCACGGATGCACGCCAAGACCGTAGGATCCTACGCAGTGCCGTAGGGGACCGCACCGCCACTTCCCAGCAAATTAGGGACACTGTTGCTCCTGGGGTATCGGCGAGGACCATTCGCAACCGTCTCCATGAAACTGGGCTACGGTCCCGCACACCGTTAGGCCGTCTTCCGCTCACGCCCCAACATCGTGCAGCCCGCCTCCAGTGGTGGCGCGACAGGCGTGAATGGAGGGACGAATGGAGACGTGTCGTCTTCAGCGATGAGAGTCGCTTCTGCCTTGGTGCCAATGATGGTCGTATGCGTGTTTGGCGCCGTGCAGGTGAGCGCCACAATCAGGACTGCATACGACCGAGGCACACAGGGCCAACACCCGGCATCATGGTGTGGGGAGCGATCTCCTACACTGGCCGTACACCACTGGTGATCGTCGAGGGGACACTGAATAGTGCACGGTACATCCAAACCGTCATCGAACCCATCGTTCTACCATTCCTAGACCGGCAAGGGAACTTGCTGTTCCAACAGGACAATGCACGTCCGCATGTATCCCGTGCCACCCAACGTGCTCTAGAAGGTGTAAGTCAACTACCCTGGCCAGCAAGATCTCCGGATCTGTCCACCATTGAGCATGTTTGGGACTGGATGAAGCGTCGTCTCACGCGGTCTGCACGTCCAGCACGAACGCTGGTCCAGCTGAGGCGCCAGGTGGAAATGGCATGGCAAGCCGTTCCACAGGACTACATCCAGCATCTCTACGATCGTCTCCATGGGAGAATAGCAGCCTGCATTGCTGCGAAAGGTGGATATACACTGTACTAGTGCCGACATTGTGCATGCTCTGTTGCCTGTGTCTATGTGCCTGTGGTTCTGTCAGTGTGATCATGTGATGTATCTGACCCCAGGAATGTGTCAATAAAGTTTCCCCTTCCTGGGACAATGAATTCACGGTGTTCTTATTTCAATTTCCAGGAGTGTATGTTTCCATACATGACACATGGCGCATAGTATCAACATTTGCAACGTTGTGCTGATATTTTCAGTTCAGCACGGTAAGAAAATTAAATGGGGGTATATATCAAATTAAATGCATTTGGTTTGTAACGAGCAGGTCCACCGTTCCAAAAGGACTCAGATCAAATCGATTAAAAACCTCAGAAATTTTGTGGGGGAGTTCTGGTTCATTCTTCATGTCAGTTACATTTTAACATTCATCCATACCATCACGGTTCAGATGTTTCCACTTTCCTCTTGAGCGGATTTCCGATGTTCAGTGTTCTCGAGACGCCCACCACCTCATTTTCACAACAAAATCTGGTAACAGAAGGGATTTTTAATTGAAGAAAGTTTTCTTCACCTGTGCCAATCTACTTCTGGTATCTTCCGGGCTTAGTTCATCCTTATCAAACTTACTTCCTAGACAGGAGAATTATTCAACTTCTCCCGCTACTTTATGCTATTAGCTGTTCTTAAATTGAGCGTAACACAAAAATATCGAGGGATGTTCCAAATATATTGTCGATTCCATCAAATAAAGAGTGACCAAAACGAGACTGGTCTGGAAAATATACTACTGTGCAAAATTTAAGGTTGAGATAAATAAAGTAACATAATACATTAACGACTCGGTGGAAACTAATGAAAGTGCGGGAATAAGTTACCAGAAGTCTCCCAGACGTACACAGAAAGTTGGAAATCACATGGCGTGAGGTCAGCGTGACTGTAACGGCAAATACGGCAGGCACCGTAAAACGGGACAGTTGAAGGATCGGGAAAAGGCATCATTTGTCAATCAGTGAGCTGTTACTGTGCACTGCTGTTGTGTTTTTCATAACACTATGGCGCGGAAACAGAACTCGGATGACTGTGCACTGGAAAGAAAAGCCCAAGAAATGGAAGAATGGCGAAATGTGACGAGACTAGCCCAGGTACTTTGTATTGCTCACAATATTGTTCCACATACACCAGAGGCACTGGTACCCGATAGAGAGGAGATGGTCGACCGGGGTCAACTGCAGCAGCAGAAGGCAAGAAGGCCCACGTCAAACAGCGGGGTGCAGTTACATTTAAGAGGACTAGAAGTCACCCTATAGCACACTCCACAGTGGTAGGACCACTGCAAGAGGATGGTTTCTTTGTTCGCTGAACAATGATCTGTGTTTCGTTGACACATGCACATCAACGGCACCGTTTGCGACGGTGCCAAGAACATAGAAACTAGACCAACGAGGAATGAGGCCCTGTGCTCTTCTCGGATGACTGCAGGTTCAATCTGAGTAATGATTCTGGACGTACCCGCATAAGACGAGAGTTGTAAACATGTAATGCACCCAGGAACGTTGTAGAACATAGTTTTGGTGCTCCACGTGTTATGATCTGCGGAGGCATACTATTAGATGGATGTACTGATCGCTTTACCAGTACATCTAAATCTACATTTATACTCCACAAGCCACCCAACGGTGTATGGCGGAGGGCTTTACGTGCCACTGTCGTTACCTCCCTTTCCTGTTCCATTCGCGTATGGTTCGCGGGAAGAACGACTGCCGGAAAGCCTCTGTGCGCGCTCGAATCTAATTTTACATTCGTGATCTCCTCGGGAGGTATAAGTAGGGGGAAGCAATATATTCGATACCTCATCCTGAAACGCACCATCTCAAAACATGGACAGCAAGATACACCGCGATGCAGAGCGCCTCTGTTGAAGAGTCTGCCACTTGAGTTTGCTGAACATCTCCGTAACGCTATCACGCCTACCAAATAACCCTGTGACGAAACGCGCCGCTCTTCTTTGTATCTTCTCTATCTCCTCTGTCAACCCGACCTGGTACGGATCCCACACTGATGAGCAATACTCAAGTATAGGTCGAAGGGGTGTTTTATAAGCCATCTCCTTTGTTGATGGACTGCATTTTCTAAGGACTCTCCCAGTGAATCTTAACCTGGCACCCGCCTCACCGACAATTAATTTTATATGATCATTCCACTTCAAATCGTTACGTAAGCATACTCACAGATATTTTACAACAGCAACTGCTACCAGTGTTTGTTCCGCTATCATATAATGATACAATAAAGGATCCTTCTTTCTATGTATTCGCAATACATTACATTTGTCTATGTTAAGGGTCAGTTGCCACTCCCTGCACCAAGCGCCTATCCGCTGCAGATCTTCCTTTATATATGGACATACGATTTTACATACAGTAAATTTTGCCATTGTGAACAGCATAATGTTTTGTATGATTTTTAATGCTCCACTTGTGATCTTGCAGCCCTCCTTATGGAGTTGACCCAGCCTGGACTCTCTAAGTATTAATTGGATTGCTTTTTTAAGACCGGTAGTACGGGTCCTGCAACCGAACAAAATTACTACTTCTTGTAAATATGCAAAACTGTATTAACTTATTGTAGCTATCTGTTATATCAGCTTTCCTATACTGTAAAAGAGGGTAGTAATGAAGGAATGGGCTTAGCTAACCCTAAATCTAACCCACAGAGTATGAGATTCAGCTGTTTGTTGCCACGCTATATTTCGCGTGTTAATTTTATTGTGTTTGTAATAATAGTCTTGCGTATGGTTTAGAACCAGTTAATTTAGGTTACTTGGCCGCGTTCTTGAGGTGCGTTAAGGGTTCTACTGCCCGGTACGAACCGCTTGCAGTAGCAAATGGCGTCTCAGAATATTTTGTAAAAATTTCACCTTCAAACTTCTTATTATAGTTGTTGTACACGTAAAAGTTTCACCATCAGATTTCTTTTCTTAAAAGAATTTTAAATTGATATAATGTCACTGGATGTGTCCAGTCAAAGTTCATTTGGGTGTTACTGTGCATAATTTCACGCACTGCTAAAAGCTTTTAAGAGTTGTTTGATTTTATTTAAAGCCTATACCGTTAAGATTACGTAATTTTAATCTCAAATGCTCAATGATGTTAAGAATATTTCGTAAACTTTATCATACCTAAATCTTCGCCCTGCAGTCCTCCTAACTTAGAAATTAGTACTGTAACTTTCGGTTTTGCGTGCCATCCTTTTAAGTTTGATGATTTATGCGGAATCTTGTTATCTTAGTAAACTGTTACTCAACTGTTCATTAACGAATTATGTTCAACCCCCAATCGCCCAGGTCTTCCTTGTCCTTCCTAGTACAATCGTATTGAGGCATCTCAGTAAGCCCATCCAGAATGCATGCGTAAAATCTGTTTTAATTGTCCTGACGAGAAAACCAGTATAAAAATCAATAATGACATCGATTTATAATTGTCCTGAGGCCAAAAAACGCATAAAAGGCAACAATAAAATCGGTTTTTAATTTTCGTGGGACTGGCGCAAGGCGTGTACAATAGGCTGTCCACCTTTTCAGTTACTAGTTGAAATCGAGAAACAGCGTATTCCACAATTGATCGGAGTGTCGCAGGGTTCACGTTCAGAATGCGTTGCACAGTGCGTGCCTTCAACTCAAAGCCGGCCGGAGTGGCCGTGCGGTTCTACGCGCTACAGTCTGGAGCCGAGCGATCGCTACGGTCGCAGGTTCGAATCCTGCCTCGGGCATGGATGTGTGTGATGTCCTTAGGTTAGTTACGTTTAATTAGTGCTAAGATCTAGGTGACTGATGACCTCAGAAGTTAAGTCGCATAGTGCTCAGAGTCATTTGAACTATTTTTTCAACTCAGATACAGTCGTAATCGGTGCACTGAACTCGGCAACCACATCCAGAAGTCATGCAACTGAAGATCAGGTGTACGGAAATGACAGCTGATGACTCTAGTATTTCCAAAATTCCTCTGCAGCTGCTGCTTCACTGATTGTCCAGTGCGACGAGCGCCATCTTGCACACAAATCCACGCCGCTTGGAAGCCGTCGCTTGCATTAATCATAAACATATCCCCGAGTAATGCTTATTATTATTGTCTTTACATGTAGAAAAGTATTAGCTCCTCAGTAATCCTCAATTCGTGAGCTACATCGTTAATTTTTTTTATGAAATTAATGATGTACTCATTGCACTTTTGTTGCCTATGTCTGCGGTCACTTCCAGAACTCAAATTAATACTTAAATTAACTAATTTAATACGATTAAAACTTGAGTTGCTGCTGTACCCATGTATTACCTCAAAACAAAAAAAAGGTGAATAACTGAGAGAGTATAAATAAGATCAGTGGCGTGATTAAGTTTACAAAGATGACAAGTTTTAATACATGTTTTTATAACTAAAACGAGATGATAAATTTTACAATAAAAAATGACACAAATCATAAAAGGGACGGTGTTTGATTGGCAAAGCAGTCATTGTTTGAAAACAATACAAATTCTCCCCTGAATCAATCTCTACTATAACGCAGTCTGACTCTGTTTACATGAATCCTCTGTGATATCCAGTTCTATTCAAATGGTATCAAATATGACCAAGTACATCACAAACTATGGTTCACCAGAGAACAGGGAGCTGTGAATATAATTTAAGAACCCTAGGCTGGTACAGCATAGCTTTACTCTCTCATCTTGATTCAGGTGGCAGCAGAAACGATGCGTCGTGGTCGACGACGGCGCACTGTAGCAGCTGTACTATCCACAAAAATATCCGAACTACATGGACTGGCGTTCTGATTATTAGAACGCGAGAAACTTCCCTATCAGAGCCCTGAAATTCCAGCAGATTTCGTTGTTAGGTGCACCAATTCGCTGGCTTGGCCAAACCAAACTGATTCACAGGCACGACGGTGCATGCTGGAAGTGCCAAACCTCAGGCGGTCGACTCAGGAGGAATAAGCTCACCCTCGTGAAACACGATACGTCCCAGGTAATTTGCAGTTCCACTGTCGGTACAGTTGGAAACTGCTAGTGGCTCTTAGCTCTTAGTCCACCAGAAGTTTTAGACACAAGTTTCACCCACTAGGGAAAGACCTCAAATTCTCTACCAGGGCAGAACCAGAAGACGAAGAAGCAAAGAACCACAATCGCTTTCCACCAGCCTCGGTATGAGAAAAAAAACACCTCCACATTGTACAGACCAATCGAACTAACCTGTACTCATTCAATCTCCCTTCATGATTGTTCTGTTGCCCTGGTAGCCAAATCCAGACACAGCACTAGGGTTCTTACGCTGCAGGAGCAAGGGTCTGCTTTGCATAGCCTGAGAGGAGCCAATCAGCAACTCATAATCTCTCAAGTCTGAAAAAACGAAGATTTTAGATTAGCAAAGCGTTATTCACACAGTAAGCATGGTCATGTTTCAGCGAAAAACGTCTGCCTAGATGGGCCCACTGTCTCTCATTGATGGAGAGATCTGATCTTTCCAGGCCGAGCATTTCCAATTTTTGAAACAAGGCTGTCAAGCTTCCCAGACAGTCGTGCCCCCGAAACATATGTTTCTGTCATTGGCTAAAACAAACTGGCACCTTCCTGGTGTAAGGGGAATTACAGTCTTGCCTCCACTAAACACATGCACCAGCCACTCTGATCGTATCTAACACAAGAACACTTGGAAATTTATGACCATCCCACCGCTTGCACAAAAGCTCAGATTACAACAGTCTCTCTTAAACGAGTTCCTCCACCCACTTTCCGCCAACTGGCCGCCTTTAGAATGCTGTGTGACCTGGCCCAGGTGAAATGTTTTGCGAACCAGAAACCTCCTATTCCGAGGAGTGCCACGGTCTGAAGTCCCTCTACAGGTTCAATCCACAGAGCGCTGCTTGCCAGAATTACTCGCACAGCCAGGTCGCTGGACAAAGCATTTATGACCCACAATCCATCTTTCTCTCTGTTCTCCACTGCCTCCGCTACATCCCCTCGGGTACAAGCTCTCTATGGGCTATACGCATTATCAGTTATATGAACATTGTGTCCTCAGTTTCCTCATGCAAAATGTCATAAACCACACATATCATATGTAGTGCTCGGGAAATCATGACGGAAAATACGAATATTAATCTGCCTGACAGTGTTGTTAAACGAGAGAGTGGCCTGGCACCTCTCATGTTGTATGGCTGGAATGAGGTTGGTGCACAACAGCCGGCCGGTGCGGCCGAGCGGTTCTAGGCGCTTCAGTCTGGAACCGCGCGACAGCTACGGTCGCAGGTTCGAATCCTGCCTCGAGCATGGATGTGTGTGATGTCCTTAGGTTAGTTAGGTTTAAGTAGTTCTACGTTCTATGGGATTGATGACCTCAGATGTTAAGTCCCATAGTGTTCAGAGCCATTTGAACCATTTTGGTGCACAACAGACTCTCATAGCGTCCACTAGTGAGAGGACATCCCTTCAAAGAAATCTGGGCCTTTGATAAACGATGCCACTAACCTGCTAGAACTACTGATGGCCTTAGGAGAGCCAGTCATGACAAAACTCTACCATCTGGTGAGCAAGATGTATGAGACAGGCGAAATACCCACAGACTTCAAGAAGAATATAATAATTCCAATCCCAAAGAAAGCAGGTGTTGACAGATGTGAAAATTACCGAACTATCAGTTTAATAAGTCATAGCTGCAAAATACTAACGCGAATTCTTTACAGACGAATGGAAAAACTGGTAGAAGCGGACCTCGGGGAAGATCAGTTAGGATTCCGTAGAAATGTTGGAACACGTGAGGCAATACTAACCTTACGACTTATCTTAGAAGAAAGATTAAGAAAAGGCAAACCTACGCTTCTAGCATTTGTATACTTAGAGAAAGCTTTTGACAATGTTGACTGGAATACTCTCTTTCAAATTCTGAAGGAGGCAGGGGTAAAATACAGGGAGCGAACGGCTATTTACAATTTGTACAGAAACCAGATGGCAGTTATAAGAGTCGAGGGGCATGAAAGGGAAGCAGTGGTTGGGAAAGGAGTGAGACAGGGCTGTAGCCTCTCCCCGATGTTATTCAATCTGTATATTGAGCAAGCAGTAAAGGAAACAAAAGAAAAATTCGGAGTAGGTATTAAAATCCATGGAGAAGAAATAAAAACTTTAAGATTCGTCGATGACATTGTAATTCTGTCTGAGACAGCAAAGGACTTGGAAGAGCAGTTGAACGGAATGGACAGTGTCTTGAAAGGAGGATATAAGATGAACATCAACAAAAGCAAAACGAGGATAATGGAATGTAGTCAAATTAAATCGGGTGATGCTTAGGGGATTAGATTAGGAAATGAGACACTTAAAGTAGTAAAGGAGTTTTGCTATTTAGGGAGTAAAATAACTGATGATGGTCGAAGTAGAGAGGATATGAAATGTAGACTGGCAATGGCAAGGAAATCATTTCTGAAGAAGAGAAATTTGTTAACATCGAGTATAGATTTAAGTGTCAGGAAGTCGTTTCTGAAAGTATTTGTATGGAGTGTAGCCATGTATGGAAGTGAAACATGGACGATAACCAGTTTGGACAAGAAGAGAATAGAAGCTTTCGAAATGTGGTGCTACAGAAGAATGCTGAAGATAAGGTGGGTAGATCACGTAACTAATGAGGAGGTATTGAATAGGATTGGGGAGAAGAGAAGTTTGTCGCACAACTTGACTAGAAGAAGGGATCGGTTGGTGGGACATGTTTTGAGGCATCAAGGGATCACAAATTTATCATTGCAGGGCAGCGTGGAGGGTAAAAATCGTAGAGGGAGACCAAGAGATCAATACACTAAGCAGATTCAGAAGGATGTAGGTTGCAGTAGGTACTGGGAGATGAAGAAGCTTGCACAGGATAGAGTAGCATGGAGAGCTGCATCAAACCAGTCTTAGGACTGAAGACCACAACAACAACAACAACAACCTGCACCACACAGTTACCTCTATAGAACGAAGTGGTACTGGTTGATATGCAAGCGGATTTTCCGTTGGCCATTTACTGCATTTTTGTGTATTGACATTCCTCAAATATGAAATGAGCTGTCCGCAGATTGTTCCGTGGTCATTCATTCTTCCATTCTAGCGATAGATGCTAGATTAAACATTCGTCTTAATGGCACATCAGCATTAGGCTTCTACTGAATAGGAGTGATTTTAATGGATAGCAATGCGAGATGTTCCATAGAACTTTACACGTCATACTCACAAGCATGTCGAAAGGTCGGTCAATTTTCCCCTTCTGAAATGATGTTTCCACACCATTTACTGACGCCAGACCATTTTTTCCCTCCATGACATTACACATCAAAAGAACCTGTCTTTTGGAATTTCGTTATTCAATAGACCCTTAACAGACATTGTGACAACGCCTTTTTCATACCACTGAGTGCCCGGAACTTCTGCAGAGCTATTGGCACCCAGTCACCTTTCTTGTGAGACGACTTTACCAGCAGTGCGTAATCCTCCATTGAGGCAGTTATTTCGAGCGTCTCAGACGCAAACTGAGGAACAGCCATGTACGCCGCATCTTTAATTTTCATATTCTACGGTTTACAGCACCATCTAGTAGAAAATTTTCGGAAATCATTTTGCTTCCAGAACGTTTCTTCAACACTCAACAAATTATTCTATAATAATCCAGACTGGATCGTGCACCAATAGAAACGTGTCACAATGTATCGCAACACTTGTTTTACGAATAAAGCGCCCCAATCACTTTCAATGTAGTAGTTAGCACATGATTTTAGAAACGGTGCTTATATAATACCATTTCACTAATGGACAGTTGCTAAAGAAGTGCATCGTGTTTGTGAGTTTTACCTTAGAACAGGAATACATGACCAGCTTTTGAAATCATTCAGTTAATGATGGACTCCACACACACACACACACACACACACACACACACACACACACACACACATCAAAAAAGTTTTGCATTACCCTGGTTCGCAGAACTCCTGAAGACAGACGTTGACTATGGATATAGTCCCTTTGACTGTTCAGAGATGTTACTAAACGCGCCCAAAGATGTAAACAACCATGCATAAGGAGCGCCTATTAGACGGAGGGGTCCGACAGCCGATCAGTTCCAGTCATTTCACCAGGTAGGAGGTACACGGCTCGTATTTTCTGTGGTTCAGCCATGCCGAGACGGTCAATACCGCGGTCCGATTGCGTCCGCATTGTTACTTTGTGCCAGGAAGGGCTCTCAACAAGGGAAGTGTCCAGGCGTCTCGGAGGGAAAGAAAGCGATATTGTTCGGACATGAACGAGATACAGAGAGACAGGAACTGTCGATGACATGCCTCGCTTAGGCCGCCCAACGGCTACTACTGCAGTGGATGACCGCTACCTACGGATTATGGCTCGGAGGAGCCCTGACAGCAACGCCACCATGTTGAATAATGATTTCCGTGCAGCCACAGGTCGTCGTGTTACGACTCAAACTGTGTGCTTTAGGCTGCATGATGCGCAACTTCACTCCCGACGTCCATGGCGAGGTCCATCTTTGCAACCATGACACCATGCAGCTCGGTACAGGTGGGGCCAACAACATGCCGAATGGACCGCTCAGGATTAGCATCACGTTCTCTTTACCGATGAGTGTCGGATATGCCATCAAGCAGACAATCGTCGGAGACGTGTCTGGGGGCAACCCGGTCAGGCTGAACGTCTTAGACACACTGTCCAGCGAGTGCAGCAAGGTGGAGGTCGGCTGCTGTTTTGGGGTGGCATTATGTGGAACCGACGTACGCCGCTGGTGGCAACCATATAGGCAGCATATTGATGAGGTTTTCGCCTTCATGGACGACAATTCGCGCCCCTTCGTGCAATATTGTGAATGATTTCCTTCAGGATAACGACATCGCTCAACTAGAGTGGCCAGCATGTTCTCCAGACGTGAAACCTAACTGAGTGGGATGGATTGAAACGGGCTATTTATGAACGACGTGACCCGCGAACCACTCTGAGGGATGTACGCCGTTTTCCGCTGAGTAGTGGGACAATCTGAACCAACAGTGCCTTGATGAACTTGTTGGACAGTGTGCCACGACGAATACAGGCGTGCATCAATGCAAAGGGACGTGCCACTGGTTATTATGGGTACCGGTGTGTACAGAAATCTGGACCACCACCTCTGAAGGTCTCGCTATACGGTGGCACAACATGTAATGTATGATTTTCATGAGCAATAAAAAAGGGCGGAAATGATGTTTATGTTGATCTCTGTTCCAATTTTCTGTACCGGTTCCGGAACTCTCGGAACCGAAGTGATGCAAAACTTGTTTCTGATGTGTGTACGAGCATCCTCATTCTCATATTAACTCCTGTGTCTCCTTACCATATGTTTCGCTGAGTGGACACGTGAATTTGATGTAGCGAAGCGAGGATGTCAGACGTTCTCATATACGTTCTGTGGTGCCAGTCTCCAAAAGGTCCTTAGGCAATGCCGGTACCTCGCGACAGAACCACAAATAAGATCAGTTGCTGCCACAAGCAACGACGAATGAGAGACGTTGTCGTAGACGCTCACTCAAGGGTTCCATATGCCACCGCTGCTGAAGACTTAGGTCGGAGCAGAGTGCTGCTCAGCCTAGTCCACAGTCATCACGGAGGACAATAGCACTATCCCACCATCGTCAGCAGTACGACACTTGTGTTAGACAGAACCATATAGCAAAGATTATAGTCAATTCTATCTTGAGAGAAGAGCCTACTATCTCGTTCTGCATTAGGTGACACGTCAGTGTTCGGAGACAGTAAACACTCCTCGGGTAATAGATTGATTCATAATTACGTGTCTCGTCTTGTGCAAACTATAATAAAGTGATATAATATTTTTGTGAGTTGCATTATCAACTCGGCTGCCTCCAGAAGTAATCTAAGAAACCAGCACTGTGCTAACGAGTGTTATTTCTTCCGACACAACACGTTCTGTGTTTTATCTGTAACAGATTTCACTAGCGTCTATGTGTATGTATTCAAGACATTTCAAACATAGTTTTCTGCGTTTAACTCTCGTGTGCTTCCATGTGCATAACACGTTTGACATTATTGAGGGAAGTCACAATGAGTTACGGTGCAGTGATGAAATGGAGGACTTGCATTTCGGAGTACAGTGGTTCGAACACCTAACCTGCCATCCAGATTTCTTTCTCAAAATCGCTTGAAGCAGACACACGATCAGTTCCATTTCTTAGGGGTGGTGGTTGTGGGCAGTCCACTTTCGTAATAACAGTTCACGCCTTATTTTTCTCAAGGAGCTTTCCCTTCCTTGTTTAAAAACTCATATCTGTTATCGAGTTCATAATAAGTTCGCACCATCAGCATAAGACCCCCAAGCGCTTTGTGAAGAATTAAATTACAGATCCGTCGGTCGGATGGTGGTGTTAACCCCAGAACCCCTGTTGGTACTTCTGGCGTGGAGGAGGCTACTCGCCAGCACCGGGTTCCGTGCTTCTCTCGTCATCATATTACGCAAACATTACGGCACACCATACACACACCGCACTGACCTACACTCAACAGACACACGAAACACACAACTCTTATACTCTCCATGAAAAGCAGATATTTTCTTTCAGATATCTAAGCGAACCATACAGTTTCTTCTTTCTTTTAATTTATTTTACGGTTGTAATAGTTTTATACTGACCTACTGGTGTAGCTGGCGGGACAAGAAGCGAGCCAGACCAGGAGAGCATGTGTGAGGCGGATTAACGGACGTAGCTGCCGCACCACTCACCATGAGTGTGGTTTTTAGGTAGTTTCCCACGGTCGTTTAGGCAAATGCTGGGCTGGTCCCCAGTTTGAGGCTCAGAAAATACGATCCACAAACAGTTACAATACAATCACACACAGAACAAAGTTTATGCATTTCGTAGACAGGTGTAGCACACAACTTCCTGTCCATAGGTATGTGACGACTGCGGCAAGAGAAAGGGTATCCGGCTGCAGAATTAATAGATATAAATTTTAATAGACGGGATTAACGCTCATTAAAGGAACAAGACGAGTATATCAGTTTTACACTACTTAATAAATACCCTGTCCATTCACAATAATGTGATCTTGTGTCAAAATCCTTAATAACCACCTTTTGCAGCGTGAATCGCTGCTAGACGTGCCAGAAGAGAGTTAATGAAGTTCTGGATGGTACTGGCCGGGACGGGAAGCCATACCGGCTGCAGCGTCGTGGACAGCTGTCCTAGGGTTCTCGGCTGAGCGTTCATGGCACCAACAGCGCGATCGAGGTGGTTATACGGATTGTCGATTGGGTTTAAATCCGGGGAGTTTAGTGGCCAGGCTGGCTCTGAGCACTATGGGACTTAACATCTATGGTCATCAGTCTCCTAGAACTTAGAACTACTTAAACCTAACTAACCTAAGGACATCACGCAACACCCAGTCATCACGAGGCAGAGAAAATCCCTGACCCCGCCGGGAATCGAACCCGGGAACCCGGGCGCGGGAAGCGAGAACGCTACCGCACGACCACGAGTTGCGGACTTTAGTGGCCAGGTTTGTACGGTAAACTTATCCTGGTCCTCTTCGAACTACGCACGTACATGTTACGTTGTCCTGCTGATAGATGCCATCGCGCCGAGGGAAAACTTACTGCATGTGGGGGTGGACATGATCGCCAAGGATAGATGCATATCTGTGTTGATCCATAGTAGCTTTCAGGGTGACGGATGACGAGAACTCCCAGGGAATACCACGAACACATTTCCTAGACCATAACGCTCTCTCCTCTGGCCAGGACTCCTATGATTATCGCAGGGTGTTTGCTTTCAGACGTTTTACTCTATAGTTGTCAAAAGTCGTCCGTCCGATGGAGCATTTTTTTTTTTTTTTTGGTCATCAGTCTACTGACTGGTTTGATGCGGCCCGCCACGAATTCCTTTCTTGTGCTAACCTCTTCATCTCAGAGTAGCACTTGCAACCTACGTCCTCAATTATTTACTTGACGTATTCCAATCTCTATCTTCCTTTACAGTTTTTGCCCTCTGCAGCTCCCTCTAGTACCATGGAAGTCATTCCCTCATGTCTTAGCAGATGTCCTATCATCCTGTCCCTTCTCCTTATCAGTGTTTTCCACATATTCCTTTCCTCTCCGATTCTGCGTAGAACCTCCTCATTCTTTACCTTATCAGTCCACCTAATTTTCAACATTCGTCTATAGCACAACATCTCAAATGCTTCGATTCTCTTCCGGTTTTCCCACAGTCCATGTTTCACTACCATACAATGCTGTACTCCAGACGTACATCCTCAGAAATTTCTTCCCCAAATTAAGGCCGGTATTTGATATTAGTAGACTTCTCTTGGCCGGAAATGCCTTTCTTGCCATGGCGATTCTGCTTTTGATGTCCTCCTTGCTCCGTCCGTCATTGGTTATTTACTGCCTAGGTAGCAGAATTCCTTAACTTCATTGACTTCGTGACCATCAAACCTGATGTTAAGTTTCTCGCTGTTCTCATTTCTACTGCTTCTCATTATCTTCGTCTTTCTCCAATTTACTCTCAAACCATACTGTGTACTCGTTAGACTGTTCATTCTGTTCAGCAGATCATTTAATTCTTCTTCACTTTCACTCAGGATAGCAGTGTCATCAGCGAATCGTATCATTGATATCCTTTCACCTTGTATTTTAATTTCACTCCTGACCCTTTCTTTTATTTCCATCATTGGTCCCTCGATGTACAGATTGAAGAGTAGGGGCGAAAGGCTACAGCCTTGTCTTACACCCTTCTTAATACGAGCACTTCGTTCTTGGTCGTCCACTCCTTTATTCCCTCTTGGTTGTTGTACATATTGTATATGACCCGTCTCTCCGTATAGCTTACCCCTACTTTTTTCTGAATCTCGAACAGCTTGCACCATTTTATATTGTCGAACGCTTTTTCCAGGTCGACAAATCCTATGAAAGTGTCTTGATTTTTCTTTAGCCTTGCTTCCATTACTAGCCGTAACGTCAGAATTGCCTCTCTCGTCCCTTTACTTTTCCTAAAGCCAAACTGATCATCACCTAGCGCATTCTCAATTTTCTTTTCCATTCTTCTGTATATTATTCTTGTAAGCAGCTTCGATACATGAGCTGTTAAGCTGATTGTGCGATAATTCTCGCACTTGTCAGCTCTTTCCGTCTTCGGAATTGTGTGGATGATGCTTTTCCGAAAGTCAGATGGTATGTCGCCAGACTCATATATTCTACACACCAACGTGAATAGTCGTTTTGTTGCCACTTCCCCCAATGATTTTAGAAATTCTGATGGAATGTTATCTATCCCTTCTGCCTTATTTGACCGTAAGTCCTCCAAAGCTCTTTTAAATTCCGATTCTAATACTGGATCCCCTATCTCTTCATAATCGATTCCTGTTTCTTCTTCTATCACATCAGACAAATCTTCACCCTCATAGAGGCTTTCAATGTATTCTTTCCACGTATCTGCTCTCTCCTCTGCATTTGACAGTGGAATTCCCGTTGCACTCTTAATGTTACCACCGTTGTTTTTAATGTCACCAAAGGTTCTTTTGACTTTCCTGTATGCTGAGTCTGTCCTTCCGACAATCATATCTTTTTCGATGTCTTCACATTTTTCCTGCAGCCATTTCGTCTTAGCTTCCCTGCACTTCCTATTTATTTCATTCCTCAGCGACTTGTATTTCTGTATTCCTGATTTTCCCGGAACATGTTTGCACTTCTTCCTTTCATAAATCAACTGAAGTATTTCTTCCGTTACCCATGGTTTCTTCGCAGCTACCATCTTTGTACCTATGTTTTCCTTCCCAACTTCTGTGATGGCCCGTTTTAGAGATATCCATTCCCCTTCAACTGTACTGCCTACTGTGCTATTCCTTATTGCTGTATCTATAGCGTTAGACAACTTCCAACGTATCTCGTCATTCCTTAGTACTTCCGTATCCCACTTCTTTGCGTATTGATTCTTCTTGACTAATGTCTTGAACTTCAGCCTACTCTTCATCACTACTATATTGTGATCTGAGTCTGTATCTGCTCCTGGGTACGCCTTACAATCCAGTATCTGATTTCGGAATCTCTGTCTGACCATGATGTAATCTAATTGAAATCATCCCGTATCTCCCGGCCTTTTCCAAGTATACCTCCTCCTCTTGTGATTCTTGAACAGGGTATTCGCTATCACTAGCTGAAACTTGTTACAGAACTCAATTAGTCTTTCTCCTCTTTCATTCCTTGTCCCAAGCCCATATTCTCCTGTAACCTTTTCTTCTACTCTTTCCCCTACAACTGCATTCCAGTCGCCCATGACTATTAGATTTTCGTGCCCCTTTACGTACTGCATTACCCTTTCAATATCCTCATACACTTTCTCTATCTGTTCATCTTCAGCTTGCGACGTCGGCATGTATACCTAAACTATCGTTGTCCGTGTTGGTCTGCTGTCGATTCTGATTAGAACAACCCGGTCACTGAACTGTTCACAGTAACACACCCTCTGCCCTACCTTCCTATTCACAACGAATCCTACACCTGTTATACCATTTTCTGCTGCTGTTGATATTACCCATCTGACCAGAAATCCTTGTCGTCCTTCCACTTCACTTCACTGACCCCTACTATATCTAGATTGAGCCTTTGCATTTCCCTTTTCAGATTTTCTAGTTTCTCTACCACGTTCAAGCTTCTGACATTCCACGCCCCGACTCGTAGAACGTTATCCTTTCGTTGATTATTCAACCTTTTTCTCATGGTAACCTCCCACTTGGCAGTCCCCTCCCGGAGACCCGAATGGGGGACTATTCCGGAATCTTTTGCCAATGGAGAGATCATCATGACACTTCTTCAATTACAGATCACATGTCCTGTGGATACACGTTACGTGTCTTTAATGCAGTGGTTTCCATTGCCTTCTGCATCCTCATGTCGTTGATCATTGCTGATTCTTCCGCCTTTAGGGGGAATTTCCCAACCCTAGGACAAGAGAGTGCCCTGAACCTCTATCCGCTCCTCCGCCATCTTTGATAAGGCCGTTGGCAGAATGGGGCTGACTTCTTATGCCGGAAGTCTTCGGCCGCCAATGCTGATTATTTATCAAAATTTCGGCAGTGGCGGGGATCGAACCCGGGACCGAAGACGTTTTGATTATGAATCAAAGACGCTACCCCTAGACCACGGATACTGCGAATGTAGTATAAGACATGATTAACACGAAAAGACCGCCTGTCGCCATTCAGTGGTCATCCAGGTGCGGTACTGGCGTGAAAATTTCAGTATTCGTCGCCGATGAACTGCGGTCGGCATTGGTGCATGTTCCAAGTGCATGCTGCGGAGGTCCATACAGAGCAACTTTCGCTGATAAGTCGTTGAGGAGACACTGTTGGTAGCCCCTTGATTTATCTAGCGTCATGTGCTCAACAGTTGCACGTCTGTTCGCTCATACACATCTCTACAGCCGTCGTCCACCCATATCATCTGTGGCCCGTGGCGCACCAAAGTTGCCTCGGCGCTGGTTTTGGATAGCGCCGTTTGCCATACGCACTATCAGTACAGCGGTATACGAACAGTTTTCAAACTTAGCGGTGTCGAAAATACCTCCACTATTCGCCCGAAACCTAATGATCATGGCCTCTTAGATACTAGTTAAGTCGTTCCGTTTTCGCATTAAGACAACATCACTGTTGTCCATGTCCCCCTGACACGCTTTATCCACTGCTAGTACTGCCGCCTTCCGTCTGTGCGTGTTTATTACACGTTGCCGTCGAACAAAGGCAGTGGCCGCATTAATGTTACTGGACCTTCTTAACGGGCGATCGAAAGTTGTCCGAAGAATGTACAGTCCTGAATCAGCACATCAATCAGGCAACATCGCCGTTAGCTTTGAGGCGATCAACCTATCGACGCACATGATTGAAGATAAATTTGGTAAAAAAAACCGTGTCCTGCTGCGTGAAGAAGTCCGTAACTGTCTGCTGCACATCTCGTTCGACATGAATCATCGACTCATCAAGGCCTTTCTTAAGGGGCCGAAGCCGTCATAATCGCACTGAAAGAAATCGAAGCTACAGGGTTCGTGCTCGAGCGTCTTCTACTTGAGTTGACGTTACCTGTGGGTTACGACATTTGTGATATGAGTACGTGCATTATCATAAAAGGGCAGCACTCCTTGTCCCAATTTTTCCCGAGCTTTTCGCCTTAATTTCCCCGTACACATTCTTCATTCCCCACTGGATGTCTACCATTCTTTGTCTCCCGGCAGCCAACAAAAGAAAAACAGAACGTTTGTTCAGTTTGGACTCATTTGGTAATAACGTGGCCGTAGTTCATTTTTCTATGTTTATCGCACGCACTTCGGAAAAATAGGAATGCCACGCTAACCCCTTACCTACACGGCAGTAGTTATATAGCGGCCACGGAGCCCAGTATGTTGTATAATCGCTACAGGAACGCCCTCAAACTGAAACTTTTTGATCGTCCGTTATAATCGCGCAGTGGCAGCGCGGAAGATGTCTGAAAAATTGCATTATTTGTTTAAGCCTCTAACGGTAAGGTTGGGGTTAGATCCGACCCCAGCGAGTTTGTTTTGTTTATAACTCCCCACTCCCTTTTTTGAGAGTGCTGTGGTTGCATCTACCCTACCAGCCAGTCGTCCCGAGAACGCCGAGGAGGCCACGTCAGTCTGGTGAGTGACCTGCAGCTACCCTCTCTATCCGAAACCTACATTACCCGCGCTCGGGTTGGATCCGACCCCACCTTACTGTTTACGTCACACTTATTAGTTTCTTTTGTGGGGAGGATTCAACCCCAAATTAATGTTTATATTACATCTACGTTTTGTTTTCTCTTCTAGTATCTTACTAAAATGGCGCATCAACTCCTTAGAACTCCTGAGGAGATATACAACGAGTTTCTCCGACAGGAGGCTGAGTCAGAGAATGGCGACAATATCGATGCAGAAAACTGTTCAGAAATCACCTATTTCATTATGTTTACAAAGACATTTATTACTGAGAACTTTATATTTCGAAACTGCTGACACTATAATTATTTTCTACAAGAAGTAAGAGATGTTTCTCATTTAGTTCCTATCTTTAGAAATTCTAAAGCACTCAAGTTTCTAGTTGATGACTGAATCTATTGACTTTTACTATGTTTTCGATAATTTTATAGAGAATATTCCCATTAAGGTATTTTTTTGTAATCAAATTCCTATTTTTTTCCGAAGTACTTTATATTCTTACTTATTGACTATAAAAATTAAAAAAACTTGTTATAACAAATATTATATGTGTTTAATTGATGATAAAACTTTTTCCCATTATTCATTTTTTTATTTTACCCCGAAAAATCGATATTTGGAGGGTGGGGTCTGATCCAGCCCCACCTTACCGTTAGAAGGTTAACACTGCAGTATGGAGCTCTAAATATGTCCTCTTGAACAATACAGTGTTCCACAGAGAGCACTGGACTAGGTTCATTAGGTCGGTACATAGTGGTAGGACGCTACTTTGATCTTATTTACAGTACGAACGTAATTACATTGTAGGGCCATAAATAATGAACTGGTGTGCACAAACAAATGCTGACACCAATGCCGCGTTAACAGGTCGTGTAACTGATTTACTGCCGACCTTTAACCTGCAGTATTCAGTGGTCGACCGTCGTTTACGATCGCGATGTCGCCCTATGGATCGTTTACACGATTACTCATCGAGATAGGGCGCACCATCAAACGCAAGCAGCGCTATATATTCAAAGAAGATCTGAAGACAAAATTACGTAGACTGGAAAATGAATGCAAAGAACCGTGGACACTGTTGAGGACATGTGCCGAAATAATGTCTATAAATTTCAAATATTCACTTGTTTCAACACCTTGTGTGTTGCAACGGGCTGCTATTTTTTTCGCTAGTAAGTCCACGTAGTTATTGTAAGTACGATCTTTGATCCACCAAGGCACACAAATATTACTAATAATGTTTTTTTCGACACTGCAGGTAATAATGAAATACTTAATACATTTACTCTGCTGTTTGTAAGACAAAAGTCTTTAGATTAGATACAGGACACAAAATACTGGAATAAACTTCAGGAATAATCGAAAAGTTTCGATATTCTTTACTAAGATTTATGCAGTATGGTGGCGGTTCTTTTATTATTATTATTATTATTATTATTTTGTTTTGAAATTATTTTTTATTTTTTACATATTGAAATGTTGAATTTAATTACCACCATCATAGGTAATAATTGATATTTTTTGTTTAGCTATGCTTCTCTACCGGGATTGTCCGTTGGCGAGTAAAATTTTTGGACGTGATTTACGTCTAAAAGCAATCTGATTTCGTTTTGCTAAAAGTGAAATTTTAGTTGCAGGTTCTATTTTGAAAGTAAACCAAACCTATTACACTGACTGGTGCCGTTAATACGCGATCATTCACCACACAAAGTAAGCCACATTTGCTTTTCAGATTCATGAAAAAAATCTGAGGAAAAAAGGTATGATTATTCTGAATTACAAACACAATGAAATTAAATCTTTATTATTATTACTAAGCAAAATAAGTATAAATAACAGAATTTCTACTTAACAGTGACCGTACCGGACAATGGCTGTTCAAGAAGAGAGAGAACAAAAAGTTGCCGGTCTGTAATTTACAGAGAGATTTTATTGTAAACACAGTGTCTCTTAAGTAGCCATAAAATCGTCTCAGCCCTACTGCGCGAAAACACACAGTCACGAAATCCGCTAACACTTGGGGAACGTTACACAGCCCCCTAACTTTTTAAAAGTTGTAAAAAGTTTTAAAAATTTACATCGCTTCATTAAGTTTTAAAAGTTGTAAAAAGTTTTAAAAATTTACATCGCTTCATTAAGTTTTAGTCTTTAGATTGTCCTCTTTTTTTCATCATTTCATTCGTTTGAGCTGGAGCCTGTTTTAGCTTTGCCAGCAATGTAATTTGTTTTCCGATTCGGGAGAGATCCTGCCGGAACCTGGTGAATCGACAGGAAAGGCATAGGCATCCAGCTCCTTTCTCATAGAATTTAAAAACGTTACACATTGACAAAATCAGATCATTTAGGGCAATTAATCAGGACAAACAAATTACATCGTTAGAAAAAACATAAAGGTAGCAATTTTTAAGAATCGCCGTATGGGTTTTCGTGACAAAAATACGTGGATTTTTTTGAAACAGTTTCAATAATCACTGAGTTGAACATTATTCATTCTTGCTCAACGGCTGTAAAGGTGACGGATTGTAGGCGAAGTCAGTCGTGCTGTAGCATTCGCCGTTGCTGTGGTGTAGATCGGTCACGGCGGCGTGCTCGAGATGTTGACAAATGTGCATACGTGTGAGCCACGACGATCTGCGATGGAGTAGGAAGACTGCGGAGTTCTGGACCGATTGTGCTCTACAGGATCCAGTCAGCTTAGGATACGTTGCTACATGAAACACTCGTAGATTAGAGCCAGGAACACAATTTCTAATACACACTCCCTAAAACGAATTTTTTTAGTAGGTAGTTGTAATCACTTGCAACAATAATTTACATCAGTTTGTTTAGTGATAGCTGTGGTTTACATAGTATACAACTTTGCGTTGTGATAGAAAAGGTCTAATGTATGATTTTTGTTCACGCACTTTACTGTCAGTTGAAATCAACCCAGTTACTGCACAAACACGTTCGTGTTAGTTTCGGCTTCTACACATTCATTAATGTTCGCAGAATACTGTACATCAAACATGTTTGCCAACTGTTTATCATTGTTTTCGTTCGTTAAGCGCTTAGCTTCGCGTCGGCGTGTAGTAGTCACTCGTGACATAACATTCATAAAGTTCCAGCGCTACAGTCTGTTCCACAGTTTATGCGCGATACACAATATCTGGGTTTCAAGTAATAACACTTCACTGTGTTACACTTCAGCGGATCATCGCATCACTTCAGTGCTGTCGTCTGGGTGAGTACACAAATTAAGTTCACTTCCAACTAAGAGTGCCGTCCGTGTTAGACATTAATGCACAGTGTTTGTATTTATTTCTCACGCGTAAAACGTTTCTTGATAATACATATTTCTTTTTGCTTTTGTGTAAAGAGTCCTCCCGTGAAATGGAAATCTACGTGTACTACTTCACCACTGACAGTTCTGTTTGCCATTGAAAACTTATTACTCAGGCCGTGTCGGTACGTGTCATGTTACTTACAAATGTGCTCTAAGAAAAATCCGACAGCTTATGTACTCTGTTGTTGGCATCAACGGTATCATTTACATAGTGTTTATGTTCTATAACTTTCTAACTTTTTCCTCTTACAATTCTTCGCCACATTAATTTCGTTGTGTGGCTGTTTACGGTAGTGAGGCCTAGCTTACAGTGTTTTGTCAGTATGTATTGCGAGTTTATTCATTACTAATGGAGCTAAGGACATCACTGACCGTTTTTACCTCACAAAAACTGGCGTGTACCGTTTAAATTAGTCGCCAGAATTAGTGCAGAATACGAATCTGCTTATAGCATAATGTTGCCATTCCATTACTACCGGTCTAAAATGTCAATAGTTATATAATTTCATTTTAAAAACACGACCCACAGTAGCTTGCTGTTTATGTTTGCAAACTTCATGCTAGGATTAAACAGAAAGTTATTTTATCCTACTAATCGTTGCATTTGGACAAAACTTAAAATCTACTAAAAGAAATACTTTATCATCTGCATAGCCTCTGCTTTACTTTCTTCACTTAGAACTGCATAGCAAAAGAAATGGAATAATTACATCCATGAGATTGGTACTAAGATTACATCAAAATACGATTCTTGTTACTTTTCTCTTCGTAATATCAATGAAATAACTTTGCGTAAAACATTATTTCCGAATTTCTACTACTAATGTGGAAGTTTGTTGCTCGACAAAAGGTTTACTTAAGATGTACTTATGCACAGGAAGAAAATAAATTTGTCTTAAGAATACTATGTACACTGTGAAAAGTCTTACATACTAACATATTTACAAATTCTCATAATATTTACATAGGTACATCCACTATAGGAAATGTTTACTCAGTAAAATATTTCTTTATATCCTTGTGTGGATATCAACCATTGAATGCTTTGATTCTGGATATGCGAGCAGATAACTGCAACCATGTGGTGTTGCTATTATGTTTTAAGTCTGTACTTTGGATAGATGTTTGTCGTATATAGTTTTCCTCATTTGTGCCTGATGTGTTAGAGAAATGACAGCCTGTCTTATTTTCTCATTCCAACTTAATTCTTCTCTTGGTATACAGGACCAGCCGGAGTGGCCGTGCGGTTCTAGGCGCTACAGTCTGGAACCGAGCGACCGCTACGGTGGCAGGTTCGAATCCTGCCTCGGGCATCGATGTGTGTGATGTCCTTAGGTTAGTTAGGTTTAATTAGTTCTAAGTTCTAGGCGACGGATGACCTCATAATTTAAGTCACATAATGCTCAGAGCCATTTTCGGTATCCAGGGTAAGGGTGATAGCCATTCATTATTTTTTTATCATTAAACATAAGGTCATTTGGGGTACATTTTGTTGACATATGGGGTAGGTTGTTTACTACGTCTTCCAAAATTTTTATTAAATCTACCCATTTAGTTTGTTGTTTTGAGGGACATTTTCTCACAAAACGGTTAAACTCACTAAAAGTTCTAACGGTTGAACTCACGAAAAGTTCTCTGTGTTGGACTTGATTCGGAATGAAAAGAGGATATGAAAACGCGTTTTATACCATTTTCACTCAAAAGGATTTCCGCTTTCTGCATGTAAAATTTGAAGCATTATCTTTTACTATGGCTTCAGGCTTTCCGAGTTGTAGTATGTATTCTTTAGTGACTCTGTTAATGATTGGTCCTGATGTTATTGACTTCATGGCGTACAGTTTTACATGCTTAGAGAAAACATCTAGAACTGCTAATATGTACTATATTCCTCCTCGTGCTATGGGGACAGGTCCTGCTACATTGATGGATGCTACGTCGTGTGGTTGTCTTGGCATAATTAAATGTAATGGTTGGCGACATCCCACATTCATAGGTTTAGTTTTATGACATAGTAAACATATTCTTAATGTTTTGTGTACCTGTTTATATAAGTTAGGAAAATACCAATACTTGTTAATCTTTTCACAACATTATGTTATACCAAAGTGCCCCAAACTAAGTGTGTGTGCCAGATAAGTGTTTTTAGGTTGGTTTCTGGTATACAAACATACAAAATGTCAGACTTTGGGTGTCTCCTGTGAAACAGTACTCCCTTGTACATTTTATAGTAGGTTCCCATTTTACCAGGGGTGTTTCGCTGCGATAACTGTTTTACTTTATTCCACCTAGTGTCTATGTTTTGCAGTGGCTCATGTCAAGATAATACGGGGTGTTTATAAATTAATACCGGTGTTTTAACGCTTTACAATATTTATTACATTAAACTTACAGTTATAAATGATATGTCAAATGAAGGAGCAACTCAAACAATGCTACCAAGAACCCTATAAATGTTAAATGTGAGCACCGTTTGTCACACGGCACACATCATGTTTATAGCCCAAGCGATGGACTGGCCGCAAGGGGTCCAATGACAGAGCTTACTCTGCATGGCCTCCACGATCACCCGACCTAGCGTCATGCGATTTTTTCTTTTGGGGCTTCATCAAGGATCCTGTGTACGTGCCTTCGCTACCAGCAGATCTCCCTGAATTAAGAAACCGGATTGAAGCAGCTGTTGCTACAATCACTGAAGACACACTTATCAACGTTTGGAAAGAACTCGGCTATAGACTTGATGTGTGCCGTGTGACAAATGGTGTTCACATTGAACATTTATAAGGTTTTTGGTAAAACTGTTTGAGTTGCTCTTTCATTTGACATATCATTTATAACTGCAAGTTTAATGTAATAAATATTATAAAGCGTTACAACCCCGGTATTCATTTATAAACAGCCTGTACTTTCTATAAGTCGGACCTTTTACTAGTAAAATTTTGAATTCTGATGTTTCCTCAATAGCATCTGAAGTTTCCGTCAACCATTGTGGTAGACGAGAAAGTGCATATGCAATTATGTTATCTTTTCTACTTACGTATATAATCTCGAAGGGATACTCCTGTAGAGCTAATGACCAGCGTGCTAGGCCTTTGTGCGTCAACCTGCACCCAAGAAAAAAACTTAGAGTTTGTTGGTCAGAATATACTTTTACACGGCACCCATAAATATAAGAGTTAAACTTTTTAAACGCCCATACTACTGCTAATGCCTCTAGTTCAGTTGCATAGTAAACTCGTGCACATTGTGACAATGTACGACTGGCGAAACTAATGATTCTTACTTCTGTTTTCTCACCTACTTCAAATAGTTGGATCAGGCAAGCTCCTAAACCGTAACTGGAAGCATCTGTTGCAATACAGAATTCTTTGGTCGTGTGTGGGTGGTGTAATAACTGTGCATTTAACAACACTCGTTTTATATTCTGAAAAGCTTCCTGAAATTGTGCTGTCCACATCCATAAAACATTTTTCTTTAGCAAGCTTAATAACGCTTGGTTGTTAAGCAACTGTCCGGGTATGAAACGCCTAAAAAATGACACTAGGCCCAACAAGGCTTTCAGTTGCTTTTTCGACCTGGGAGGTGACATGATTTTCAAGGCTTCCATTTTCATAGTATGAGGCACTATGCCTTCGGGTGTCACTATATGTCCAAGAAATTTTATTTTGTCTCTCACAAATTTCGATTTTTTCAAGCTTATGGTTCCTCCCGCGTTACTGAATTTTTCTAATACCTGCTGTAATATTTGTATGTGTTCTGTCCAAGTTGCAGTAGCAATCAATAGGTCATCTACATACACAGTGATTCGATTAATCAGTTCAGGTCCGAGCACAGTATATAAGACAGTAATAAAGACAGCTGCACTTAAATTGAGACCAAATGGTAGTACTTTAAACTGATAACTCCTACCTGCAAAACTGAATGCTGTATATTTCCTAGAACATTCTGAAATCTCCACCTGCCAGTGTGAATATTTCATGTCAGTTGATGTGGGATACTTAAACCGTAAAATCTCTGAAATTGATGATCTAAATTCTCTTTTCTCGTTTGTACGGGTATGATAATTTTGATTATATTTCCTGCATCTAGCACGCACACTTACTCCTGGTGTAGTCGTCTACTGTATGATGACATGGATGATTCTATAATATCCCATTATAACATGCGACTGATTTCATTTGATACAGCTTCTCTGTTGGCCCGTGGTAGAGCGGCAAAATGTTTCTGTGGCTTTACTTGCATTGTATATACGTATCCATTAGTCATACCGTGATTTTCATCAACAACAGATATACAGGGTGATTCAAAAAGAATACCACAACTTTAGGAATTTAAAACTCTGCAACGACAAAAGGCAGAGCTAAGCACTATCTGTCGGCGGATTAAGGGAGCTATAAAGTTTCATTTAGTTGTACATTTGTTCGCTTGAGGCGCTGTTGACTAGGCGTCAGCGTCAGTTGATGCTAAGATGGCGACCGCTCAACAGAAAGCTTTTTGTGTTATTGAGTACGGCAGAAGTGAATCGACGACAGTTGTTCAGCGTGCATTTCGAACGAAGTACGGTGTTAAACCTCCTGATAGGTGGTGTATTAAACGTTGGTATAAACAGTTTACAGAGAATGGGTGTTTGTGCAAAGGGAAAAGTTCTGGGCGGCCGAGAACGAGTGATGAAAATGTAGCACGCATCCAGCAAGCCTTTGTTCGCAGCCCAGGAAAATCGACTCGCAGAGCTAGCAGAGAGCTGCAAATTCCACAATGAACTGTATGGAGAGTCCTACGAAAAAGGTTAGTTATGAAACCTGAACGTCAACTACCCGAGGCGATGGATCGGCCGCCAGGCAGCCTGTGACAGAGCACTTCATCACTGGCCTCCAAGAAGCCCTGATCTTACCCCCTGCGATTCTTTCTTATGGGGGTATGTTAAGGATATGGTGTTTCGGCCACCTCTCCCAGCCACCATTGATGATTTGAAACGTGAAATAACAGCATCTATCCAAACTGTTACGCCTGATATGCTACAGAGAGTGTGGAACGAGTTGGAGTATCGGGTTGATATTGCTCGAGTGTCTGGAGGGGCCATATTGAACATCTCTGAACTTGTTTTTGAGTGAAAAAAAACCTTTTTAAATACTCTTTGTAATGATGTATAACAGAAGGTTATATTATGTTTCTTTCATTAAATACACATTTTTAAAGTTGTGGTATTCTTCTTGAATCACCCTGTATATTTGTTTAAAAGGTTAATCATTTCGTTTTTTTGTACAGTGTTTAAATAAACAGATTCATTTACTTTGCTTCGTATTTCCTGTCTGCAAGACTGAGCTGTGTTTGATCTGGCAACATAAAATCACCTCTGGTTTTACGTATCTGATTCGGACTCCTTGACATAACTTACTGTGAACCGGCTTGCTCTTAATGAGTGGTAGGGCTACCCTCTTCCCATTCACTTTTAACACACATTTGCCACAAGAAAAGTCAGTTACTGCATCCCTTTCTTGTAAGAAATCTACACCCCATATGCAGCTAATTGATCAACCTTCACGAACCAGGAATGTAATCTCTATAGCTCCATTGCCTTCCTCAACTAATACATGAGTCTGCATACGTACTCCCTGTGACTTATTCCCAAACGCACAAACGCACCAATGATCCTACAACTGTGTACCGGCAGCTTATGTGATGTCTGAAGTTCACAAATCTTATTATAGAATTCTAAAGCCATACAATTTGTAGCCGCGCCTGTGTCAACAGTAACTGCGCTTGGTATCCCACCTACTAACTGGGTGAAATGAAGCTTGGATTGTTTCCTTTTCTGATAGTTTACACAAATGGTTTACTTCGCAAAGTTCATCACTTAGAATATTTCCCGATTATATCTTATGAAATATGCGCTCTCACGACATTTGCCCCCTGCTTCTTCCGCGACCACCATAGGAGGGCTGTATGAGGTCACATTTAGTTTAACGCCGCTAAAGTGCTGGGCGTAGTGTTGCCCACCACTTCTATAATTCTTACTGGTGGCTGTTGCCTCCCTACTGTTCAACTGCTATGGTAGTTGTTGCCAGCAGTTTGATTGATTGCTGTTATTACTATTGTAATTACTGTACCATGTGTGATACCTGTGTCTTGCCTACGCCTCTTATTAAACGGAGGAAATTTTTTCCCATCCCTTGGTCCTAGGTTATTACTACCATTGTAAGATTCAGGCAAACTATTCCCATTTTTGTTACCATTACCGTTTTCATTGTGATATTGGTAATAGTTATTGCTGTTGTTACTCGATAGTTGAGCATTACTGCCTCCGTTCAATTTCGCTCCTTCATGCAACATGTCAATAGAATCAAGCGTTGACATGAAAAGTTCTACATCTGGATCCTATTGATACTGGTGATTTTGATTTTAAAAGCCGCATGATTTCTTGTTGGGGCATTGGTTCATCCCGATATTTCGTCTTATGTATATTCTTCTCAAAATATTTACGCAGTGTACATGCTTTACTATTGTACATCTCGGGATTATATACCGCGCGCCTTAATCGTTCTGTGTTTTTGCTGACCAATACTTATTTAGAAAAGCTTTCTCGAATTCCTCATAAGTATGGCATTAATCTATTACTTCATTATCCCATAAGGCTCCATCACCTTGAACATCGGTGGTGACAAACTGTATTTTCTGTTTATCGTTCCATGATTTTGGTCGCATACCACGGAAGCTTTTGATCAAAACGACAGGGTGTGGGCCGGCCGCTGTGGCCTAGGGGTTCTAGGCGTTTCAGTCTGCAACCGTGCGACCGCTACGGTCGCAAGTTCGAATCCTGCCTCGGGCATGGATGTGTGTGATGTCCTTAGGTTAGTTAGGTTTAAGTAGTTCTAAGTTCGAGGGGCTGATGACCTCAGATGTTAAGTCCCATAGTGCTCAGAGCCATTTGAACCATTTTGACAGGGCGTGGTATTTTGCTACCAGGTGTAAAACTTTGGAATTGTCTGTATTTTAGTTAACTCTCTTCCACAAGTATATTAGAAAGATAACTTTCCCCTCCTGTTCACAAGCTACGTGAACGGGTTGCGGACTGGGAATTGTTGCGGAACAGCTGTTTAGTGTTGCTGCTCGAGATGTCGCAGTCTGCGTCTCTGGCAACTTATTGCCACGTAAATCAGCATCGCCTGCTGCATTTTTTATCACTGCCAGCTCCCTTTTTAACGTGTCTCCTTCTTGTGTAAGCGTATGTTTCCATTCAGGCACCTGTTCGGCGTCTTCACCTATTATGTTTGCTGCAGACAAAGCTTCGTTTGCCGCTTTCTTTACAGAAACAGGCAGTTCGTTCCGTATACACTCTTTAAATTGGTCGTCTTTCATGTTCATCCAGCGCTTGTATGTTTTCCGCTCAAAAATAGTTCAAATGGCTCTGAGCACTATGCTACTTAACTTCTGAGGTCATCAGCCGCGTAGAACGTGGAACTAATTAAACCTAACTAACCTAAGGACATCACACACATCCATGCCCGAGACAGGATTCGAACCTGCGACCGTAGCGGTCGCTCGGTTCCAGACTGTAGCGCCTAGAACCACACGGCCACTCCGGACGGCATGTTTTCTGCATTTCGTCAAATTCATCACAAATACTTTTGTAGTTGGTTTCAATTTTACTGAAT
The DNA here is from genome assembly GCF_021461385.2 of Schistocerca piceifrons. NCBI lineage: Eukaryota > Metazoa > Arthropoda > Insecta > Orthoptera > Acrididae > Schistocerca > Schistocerca piceifrons. The sequence continues at coordinate 695,542,205 of NC_060141.1, forward strand.
TTTCTGTCAAGGTCGTCACGAATTTGTGTAGCGACATTTTCTTGTATCTGATGCGCTATGGCGTTTAAATTTTAGTTTACTAATGTTGTATTATTTTGAATTTCAATGGCCGCAGTGAAGTTTTCTATTTAAACCGTCGGTCACATTTTGAAGTTTTGCGTCTAAACTACCTCTCATACTGGTTTTGATTTCGGTGGCTCCAGTTTGCAGTTTTGCATCTAAGTTGTCAGTGATATTTTGTAATTTTGCGTCTAAACTACCACTCACACTAGTTTTGATTTCAGTGGCTGCAGTTTGCAGTTTTGCATCTACTGTCTGTTACTTTTTTTTGAACATCTATAAAGTGGGCATTTTGTTCATGAACAGCGCGATGTAAACTTTGCATCTGTTATCTGAAAAATGTGAACAGTTCCGCGATATTAGTAGGTACTGATTCACTCTGGGTAGGTTCTTCAGTATATTCGGCCGTAGGTGCATTTTCACCCGCTGAAAATTCATTATTTTGAGTTTCTTGACTCGCCATATTTTGCTCTTCACTGTCTACGTCTGATTCTACTTCGGACCGTGTAGCCATTTTAGTGTTTCTACTGAGTTTGCCTATGAATTAAAAGAAAATACTCCTCACTGAATTTCATAAAACTGACCGTTAATTCTCTTTAATTTATCCACATCAAATGTTATTTAGTAAGAATTACTGTTAACGTAAAGCGATTTACAATAAAACAATGTAGCGACGATTCTCAGTAGTTCCAGAAAGCGGCCATCTTGCTGACATTACGTTTTGAAAAATTCACAAATATATTTGTAAACTATTGTGAGCAACGTTTTTTAGAATTTAAGACTCCCTAACTAACTTTTGCACAACCGGGGCAAAGGAAAATAGTAATGTCCTTACCTCCTTTCTTACTGTGCTTCAGCAACGTCTCGAGTCGTACTTTTTCTTTTAAGGATCGTGCTACACGTCTCGTATTACCCAGCTTCTTGAAATTGTCTCGTACCTTGTTACACTGGTTTTTCGTGTAATAGAAATCTATAAATTTCTTTTATACATACATAAATAAATTCTGTACTAAGGAGGCCATTTATGGTGGCGGTTTTTTTATTATTATTATTTTGTTTTGAAATTATTATTTATTTTTTAAGTATCAAAATTTTGGAAATTAATTACCACCATGATAGGTAATGACTGATATTTTTTTTAGCTAGCCTTCTCTACAGGGATTGTCTGTTGACGAGTAAAATTTTGGGATGTGATTTACGCCTAAAAGCAATCGGACTTCGTTTTGCTAAAAGTGAAATTTTAGATGCAGGTTCTATTTTGAAAGCAAACCAAACGTATTACACTGATTGGTGCCGTTAGTACGCGATCGCTAACCGGGAGACATCCCCACACAAAGTAAGCAACATTTCCTTTTCAGATTCATGAAAAAAGGGCGAGGGAAAAAAAGGTATGGTTATTCTTAATTACAAACACAATGAAGTAAAGATGGGCCTCTGCAGACGATGACCAGTGCATGTGTCAGTCTTAACGTCACGCCATCGGCAGCTACGACTGAAGTAGGCATGTGACCATTGTCACCGGGCGTTGGCGCAGAGCCAGAGTGTTGCGTGGTCTCATGAATCCAGATACTCTCTTCGTCATGCCCATGGGAGGGCGAGAATCTGTTATCCAGGGGAACAGCTCCGTGACAAGCCGGAGGAATACATGCTGGCGGCGGGTCCGTTATGCTCTGGGGAACATTCACATGGGCATCCATGGGTCCAGAGCAGTTTTTGCAAGGCATTGTGACGACCAAAGGGTATCGTACACTGGTTGCATACCACGTACATCCCACTTCATGACGATCATGTTTAGCGCCGGCAGTGGCATATTTCAACGTGATGGAGTGTTTCGAGGAACACAGTAGCGAGCTCCAGTTGATGTGCTGGCTCCCCAGCTCTTCACATCCGAACCTAATCAAACACATCTGGGGTGCGATTGAAAGTGCCGTCAGAGCTCATCGCCCGCCTACCCGGAATTTACGGGAGTTAGTTGACTTGTGTGTGCAAATGCCAGGGCTATCCACAAAGTACATTACGTTTTCGTTTGTGTCCGTTAGGGGCGGGGCTAGCGCGGCCATCTTGGTGTCATGGCATTCCGCCGCTCAGTCGGCATCCTGCCGTGCTAGTGAGAGGTTCGTGCTGTACTCCGTTCAGTTACTGTGACCGTTTTAAATGTCAGCGTTAATTGAAAATGCCGCCAAGTGTGAAGTGCATGCTGTAATAAGGTTTTTGACTGCAAAAAACTGTACACCGATAGAAATCTATCGGCAGCTTTGTGAAGTGTATGGCGACAACATAATCACTGAAGGTGGAGAGCGTCAATGGGTCATAAAATTTAAAAATGGCCGAACTAACATTCACGACGAAGAGCGAAGTGGAAGCCCAGCATGGTGACTGCCGAACTTGTCGAAAAAGTCGATGCCGCGGTCCGTGAAAACCGTAATTTCACTCTTTATGAGTTTTCCACAAAATTTCACGAAGTTTGTTGCACGAAATCATTACCGAAAAGCTTGGTTACCACAAGTTTTGTGCAAGATGGATACCAAAAATCTTGACAGAGATTCACAAAAATCAGCGAATAGCTGCAGCGTTAACGATTTTGGACGCTTACGAGAAAGATGGCGACTCATTACTCGATCGCATCGTTACTGGTGACGAAACATGGGTTAAGCATGTGAACTGCGAGACAAAACTGCAGTCAATGCAGTGGGGTCACACAAATTCCCCCCAAAAACCCAAGAAATGCATGCAGACAATGTCGGCAAGGAAGGTGATGGCGACTTTTTGCGACAGAAAAGGTGTGATTTTTGTGTATTTCCTGCAAAGAGGCACTACAATAAACTCTCAAAGGTATTACCAAACTCTGCACAACCTCAGAAGAACAATACAAAACAAGCGCAGGGGAAAGTTGGGCTCAAAGATCTTGCTGATTCACGACAACGCCCGTGCCCACACGGCAAATGCCACTCGTGAAGTTCTCGAATCTTTTAAGTGGGAGTTGTTTCCTCATCCGCCGTACAGTCCCGACCTGGCACCGAGCGACTTCCACTTATTCCCAGCAATGAAGAAGTGGTTGGCTACGCAGCGTTTTGATGACGACGCACAGCTTCAAGAAGAGGTAACCACGTGGTTGAAGGCGCAGGCGGCCGAATTTTACGACGAAGGAATTTCCAAGCTCGTCCATCACTACGATAAGTGCCTTAATTTAAATGGTAACTATGTAGAAAAGCAGTATTTAAGTGTGGCTTTCATCTGTATATAATAAAAAGAAATTGCCAATACTTTATTTATATTTAATTCGAAAACGTAATGTACATTGTGGATAGCCCTCGTATGTTGTCAACAGCTACCAAGGCCGCGTTTCTTCAATGCCACGACGCATCGCCGCTATTATGCGCGCCAGATGTGGACATATTGGCTATTAGATGGGTGGTCATAATATTTCTGGCTGATTAGTGCATGCCGCGCGCTCCCTCTGAGTACGCGACTGACCAGTGCTTGCTACGTTCATTGTCACAGAGACTAACCTTCGGTCTATGGATATGAAACGCGATGTATAAGTCCGAACTATATTTTTGCGATTGTGTGATTGGATGTCTGATGGTATGTGCCAAAACTTACGCAGCGTTGATCACCATTGAAGTAAAACTGTGTCGTCCAACTTGATCAAGAACAAGTCGGTAAGAATAACAAATAATGGGCGTATGTATTGTATTCTTATATCTTGACGTAAACTGTTCTGCAAAGTTGATTCAGATGCAGGGAAGGTACAAAGAGGCTGCAAAATGTTTCGTAGGCGTGCTAATACCTGAGTGCTAAAGAGTATACAACAAGCGCACAGCCAGCCGCCGGCCATAGTACACGATGTGTGAATTGTTATAAACTATTAGCAGCGCTGCACGTTTGTTCAAATTTAATGGTTCCTAAAATTTTAGTATAGGTTTTTACGGAAGCATGGTTTTTGATCAGGTCCTAGTAAAGTTGACTTAAAGTGTGTGTATGTTTAGTTCTGAGCAGTCGTATTACTAAACAGTGGTTGGAAATGTCATCTTCAGAGTTGGGATGCCAGCTACTGCAGGCAGGTTGTCGGGTTAATAACTCACTTTTTAATAATTTCATGAAGTTAGCACAGATTCCTAGAGATTTTCGGCAGAGTATTCAATTTCTATTTATTGTTGAACGAAATTATAGTTACTGAAAAATTCAAGGTTACGTCTACCTTATTGGCAATATTGTATTGTAAAACCATAAATGATCTTTTCTCGGTTATTTACCTTTAACAGTTCCAATCCAGTTTGGTGTTTAGAGTATGAATTCGGAATTGGCATAATTTCAGGTTGTGTTCCAGCATGTAGTAGCTGTCCTGTACGGAAGCATCTAGGCAAGTTTGGTTACTGTTTTTCGTGATGTACGGTATATGGTCTGAATTTCTTTGAGTACGTAGGAACAACTCAAGATCTGATTTAGTTGTAACAGGCACTACGTTATTTTTTTTCCGGAGCTTTAAAAAGGTTAAAAATCCATAATTGCTTTGAACATGACAAATAAAAGGAGCCGCTAAACTGGATAGCGTCTTACGACGCTGAATAGAGTATCCAGTCACTTCTGTAACAGATATTGGGATATAGTGTTACTTGCTACCAACACCTGATGTGATAAAGATTTGAAATAATAGTTAACTGTAAAGTAGAAAATGGCGGTGGAAATAGATAACATTTTGTAGAAAATGTCCGTGCACATCTCCAAACACTGGAACTCTACTACAGCAGAGTGTACCTGACGTTATTTGGGAATAAAATCAATTTTCGTTAAATGTTAAAATCGGTGCAGACTTGTCATACGTAGTCTGTTAATGTAATAACACGCCCTTACGATCTTGATAAAAGATGAAAAGTCAGAATCATACCAAAATAACTGAGAATTAATTGATTAATTTTTCAAAGATAAAAGCGCGAAGAAATAGGGTGGTGGTTATAGAAACAAGTAAATCAGAGATAGAAATTCTACATCGCAAGAGAAACATATTTTATTTTTTAAATTGTGTATCAAAGGATTAAGTTCGGGCACTAGAAAGCCAAAGGTAATTATTAGAACAAAATTAAGAAAAGGAGGGAGAAAAGTACCACTGCGACATTATATTAGTAGCCTAATAGGGTAACAGATACTGCATGTCTGACTTCAGAGTAGGAAAATTTTTGTTTTTTTAAAACACGAGAGTGATAGTGACGGTATTATATTACATAGAAAGAACAAGACAAGTGCTACATTCAGAAACTCTTTGCATGTCTTGAGGCAGGTAGACTCGCGGCGAGCAAATTACCCAGAGTATATTTATGCAATTTCTGAGAAAGAGAGCGCTTAGCGACTCTGAACAAACGTTGCACATAATTTCCAATCTTAACGAATGTTTCTTGTCGCTGTCACCACACGTGAAATGATGAAAGGAAAAATACCACCCCTTACTACATTTTCGCTTTTCATGCACTAAAACTGCAACTGGCTTTTCGTAACGAGGTACGTAAATTACCTAGACTATACTCATCCACTGTTTCATGATAAAAACAAAAAATGGTTCGAATGGGTCTGAGCACTATGGGACTTAACATCTGAGATCGTCTGTGCCCTAGAACTTAGAACTACTTAAACGTAACTAACCTAAGGACATCACACACATCCATGCCTGAGGCAGCATTCGAACCTGCGGCCGTAGCAGTCGAGCGGTTCCAGACTGAAGCGCCTAGAACCGCTGGGCCATAACGGCCGGCTAATAAAAACACTTAGCATAGTAATCAGAGGTCTGAAGCTGTTTTATACACGGAATTTCGATTCTTTAAGGAATAGGGGGTTGGGTTACTGATTCGTACTAAGATGGGTTAACAGAAAGGATCCCATTGTTGAAATGCACAAAATTCCTCTATGTTCATACAGTTCACTCAAGTGTTCCACATCGGTTCCCGATCAAATCACTTCTCACATTTCAGTTTCCGAGGCGACCACATATCGCAAATGTCATACAGAGAGTTGTGATATACACACGAAATTGGAGTAAACATTGTTTCAGCAGAGCTTAACGCTTCCCCGAGCAGGTAGTTACACAGTTATCCCGCGCCGATTGAACTGTCGTCCTCCTGTGTGCACCAAACAACGGAACGTTCATTACGCAGCTATGTCCAGTGAACACAACGGCCGCAGTTCGCGAAGGGAGCAAAACAGCCGATGAGGACAGACACCCTGTCTGCGTGGGAGGTGGGAGGTGTCCCACCCCCATCCCCCCCCCCCCCCCCCGCCCTCCCCCCCCCACAATCCGACCCGTCTCCTCCACTCTAAACATTTGTAGCTACCGACACCAGCGCTGCGCTGTTTGACTTGTGCAGACCTGTGCGTTCTCCCCTTTCAGGTGCTCAGTCAGAGTTCCAGCTCCGTACGACCGTCACGTGATTTTTGAAAGCTTCATCAGTAAAACAGTTTTTTAATATGAAGAACAAACCACCTTCAGTCACAAGTTGCGTTTATTTACTGCACTATGCATTTCGAGCCCTGGAGGCTCATCTTCAGGTGCTTTTCAGTGATTTACATCAGGTTTTTCAGTTGTTTGCCTGTTGATATTACATTTTTGTGTTACAACATGGTATATTGTAGATATATATGTTTAACAGCGTTAATAATATGAAACTAACTTACAGTTTAACATTGTATGATGTCTGCTTCTGTTGTGCAGTTGGTATACACAATACACATCTTTAATTTTGTAGTACATACTGGCAAGCAGTAAAGGAAACAAAAGAAAAATGCGGAGTGGTATTAAAATTCATGGAGAAGAAGTAAAAACTTTGAGGTTCGCCGATGACATTGTAATTCTGTCAGAGACAGCAAAGGACTTGGAAGAGCAATTGAACGGAATGAACAGTGTCTTGAAAGGAGGATATAAGATGAACATCAACAACAGCAAAACAAGGATAATGGAATGTAGTCAAATTAAATCGGGTGCTGCTGAGGGAATTAGATTAGGAAATGAGACACTTAAAGTAGTAAAGGAGTTTTGCTATTTAGGGAGTAAAATAACTGATGATGGTCGAAGTAGAGAGGATATAAAATGTAGACTGGCAATGGCAAGGAAATCGTTTCTGAAGAAGAGAAATTTGTTAACATCGAGTATAGATTTAAGTGTCAGGAAGTCGTTTCTGAAAGTATTTGTATGGAGTGTAGCCATGTATGGAAGTGAAACGTGGACGATAACTAGTTTGGACAAGAAGAGAATAGAAGCTTTCGAAATGTGGTGCTACAGAAGAATGCTGAAGATAAGGTGGGTATATCACGTAACTAATGAGGAGGTATTGAATATGATTGGTGAGAAGAGAAGTTTGTGGCACAACTTGACTAGAAGAAGGGATCGGTTGGTAGGACATGTTTTGAGGCATCAAGGGATCACAAATTTAGCATTGGAGGGCAGCGTGGAGGGTAAAAATCGTAGAGGGAGACCACGACACGAATACACTAAGCAGATTCAGAAGGATGTAGGTTGCAGTAGGTACTGGGAGATGAAGAAGCTTGCACAGGATAGAGTAGCATGGAGAGCTGCATTAAACCAGTCTCAGGACTGAAGACCACAGCAACAACAACTGGGATATATACATTGTCACACACTTTTTCGCACATTGTAGTGGCAGAACGTAAACATGCCAAAGATTCTCGTTCATACAGATGTTCTACTTCTAAATATAATCGATTTTCTTGTTTCACAGAAGATAACATGATTTAGTATTACTAGTACACAGGTATTATTAAAATAATTATTTGGCATCATGTTGTAGGTTGTCACCTGTTTGTACTATTATATACCTGTGTACTAGTAATACTATTTCATATTATCTTCTGTGAAACAAGAAAATCGGTTATATTTAGAAGTAGAACATCTTATGAACGAGAATCTTTGGCATGTTTATGTTCTGCCACTACAATGTGCGAAAAAGTGTGTGACAATGTATATATCCCAGTATGTACTGCAAAATTAAAGATGTGTATTGTGTATACCAACTGCACAACAGAAGCAGACATCATACAATGTTAAACTGTAAATTAGTTTCATATTATTAACGCTGTTAAACTTATATCTACAATATACCATGTAGTAACACAAAAACGTAATATCAACAGGCAAACAACTGATAAACCTGATGTAAATCACCGAAAATCACCTGAAGATAAGCCTCCAGGGCTCGAAATGCATAGTGCAGTAAATAAACGCAACTTGTGACTGAAGGCGGTTTGTTCTTCATTTTACGAAAGTAAAACAGTCGCAGACGAAACACTGAAAAACAATGGATAACATAAAAAAACAGTTTTTGATATTTTTGAGCAACAGACATACAATAATTTTTAAATTAACACACCGCCATTTGACTGTATTGTTCTTTACTCAGACACGATCCAGGTTTCAGTCTTTTATGCCATAAACTCAGTCACCTTGTAAGGTGTCAGGCAAATCAAACACCTTCCATGAAAACCCTGATATGATAACAAATCCGGCAATATGTCACATAGCTGCGAATAAATCCTGACATTAAATTAACCACAGTAATATGATCAATGAGTGAGCAAATGGAATACCACAGACTAACACAAGAACGTCTAAATGCATGTCGTACCCTCCCAACGTGAAACAGACACAGTTCCGAGGGCAGAAACGGGAACAGAAGCCGAGAGCAGAGGCGTGTAGACTAGAAGGCCCTACGATAAGAGCGGGACAATGGGACACCCACATCGCCGGCCGACCGCCGGGAGGTCCATCCCCAACCCATGTTAAAAGATAGAGCCATCCAGAAGAACAGTATAGATCTTACAATAACACTAAAAGGACCACACCAGCTGCAAGTTTTAGCGTGAGACTATACGCGTCTCTGTTACATAGCAAACATTACAAACATTGCCCCACCACAAAAAGTATAACGTTTATCATTGGATAGACAGAACTGTTGTAGGCAGAGCTTAAGGTTAACATTGAGATGCTGATTGGTCAGTTGAAAACACAGCCAGATACCTTTTTCTGAAACCAACTTCGGTAAACAGTAGTAAGGATAAGTTCGAGAGAGTTGCTACCGAGATGGCGAGGTGTGTGGAGCTGCGGCGTCCGCCGCCCCTGACGCTGCCTATCCACCGACAAGGTAATGAACGCACGCGACGCCGCATAAGAGCGCATAAGGCTTCACTCAGAACTGCGGAAGTCTTATCTGTTACATCCCATTTTTACGTAATACTAGTGTCGATCGTCAATTAAACTTCGTGGTATGCACATTTGCTACTTGAAGTTAAAATTTGAAACGCGATGATTTTTCTGTTATATAATTATTGAGACGCCACATCAGCCACTGTAATTTACGATAAGTTAAATAAGTAATTAAAGATAATTGAGGGTCACTGTAGACCATTTTAATAGTTTTCTTCTTTATGAAACTTAATTTAAACCTATATTATAGATGTGATATGGCATAGGTCATCCTTCGATCCATTATAGAACTTGGAAACCCATTCAGGGAATATTCGTTCACATTTTTGTTGAATGCAGTTGGTTTTTATCATCCTGTATTAAAATATTTCCTATTATCAATAGTACAATTTATAAACAATGTTTTGTGAGTAGAATGACAATTCCAATGGTAAACATAACTGATTTTTCGACGTTATTTTACCAGCTAACTAAAATAGGAAAGCCTTGAACTCTTCCACTAAATTTAGTTAGTATTAAGATTCTTTTACAGGGAGTGCAGTGGAGCTGATCATCGCTAGTCTCACTGAACTCTTCTGAACTCTACATGTCATGTGTGGTCTGTCGTCTCCTTACCAGCAACCGGTCCCAGGTTCAAACTAGTCAATTCCCTAAAAAACACGCTCAGAGCGTCGTTGCGCGAAAGTGGTAGGGAGACACGACTTAGAACAAACAGACACCACGCAGAATGTTAGAATTTGCAAATGGCCGAAACCTGGGTCGTAATTAAATAAAGAACAATACAGTTCACCAGTAAAGTTGTGTTTCTTTGTGTGTTACAAAAAGGGAACAGCGGAATTAGGCAATTTATGCCATCAGGTTTTGGGGAATCCGAGAGTGTGACCACTGAAAAATTCTAAGAGGCCCATGGGGAACGATAGCACAACTTTTTCTCTGGCGCAGATCACTTTTAGAGGGCCTAGGACACGAAGATGAACGTCACTGAGGGAGACGTTCAACTTCAAAAACCGACGAAAACGCCGAGCATATGCGTGCTCTTGTGAAATGAGACCGAATTTGTTCCTCCAGGACAAACTGTCGACCTAGTCGTGTGCAAAGATGTCCTTGAAAGGCTCAGGAAAAGGGTGAATCGAGTGAGACCGGAAGTAACAGACAAGTGGACGCTACATTATCACAAAGCCTAAGGCCATAGAGTACTGTCATCACGGAATTTTTTGATCCAAAAAGAAGTTCCTAATGATCCATTGCTCGGCTATTCACCTGGTCTGAGTCTTGTGACATTTATACTTCCTCGGAATTGAAAAACGTCTGAAACGGACGTCAGTTTGGGACTCTGGAGAACATTCAAAAGAAAGTGACCGAAGTGTTAAAAGCCCTACCAGCTGATGTCTTTAGGCGCTTCTACCAAGACCGGTAACAGCTTCTTCGCCGATGTATACCTGTCGAACGCAACTACTTTGAAGGGGACAATTAGTTCTTTGAAAAAGTAAGCCGGCCGGGGTGGCTACGGTCGCAGGTTCGAATTCTGCCTCGAGCATGGATGTGTGTGATGTCCTTAGGTTAGTTAGGTTTAAGTAGTTCTAAGTTATAGGGGACCGATGACCTGAGAAGTTAAGTCCCATAGTGCTCAGAGCAATTTGAACCATTTTTTGAAAAAATAAAAACAGTGATAGATGAAAAATCAGTCTCGTTACTTTTCTCACATACCTCTTCTGTTACTATTACATGTGAAGTGTCTGTTCTTTCGGACATGCTGCCAGCAATGGGGATGGTGGGCAGGGGGGCGCTATGGAAGTAGCGTGTGACAAGTTGGGAATTTGGGGTCGAAGGAAAGCGTGCTCGGATAGCTGAAGAACCTTAGGTGACTGCTCGTGTAAAGCGGGAATTCCGGCTTCGAGCCCCGTTGCGATACAAATTTTTACTTGTCGCAAGTGAATTATTTTAACACTGTCATGCAGCTGACGTTGGTATTTCGCTTCCATCAAGTACAGTACAAATACATGTACAGGGTGTTCGGAATTTCCGCTTAGAACCTTCCAGGAGTTGTAGAGGGGAGTGAGTACATAATATTTGGAACAGGGGCCCTTGCTCGGAAAAGTCATCCAACGATGCTACAGAGCGTTAAAGTTAAAAGCGCCGGCGCCTATATATGCATGTATATACAAGCTGATTCCGTGATGATGTAACAGACTTTCGGGGATGATCTAGAAGAGTAAATGTATCAATTTGAGGTAAGGATCCCTGTTTGGAAAATAAACCGGTCGAAAGTTACAAGCGAAAATCATTCTGACATGTCTGACAGTGGTTCAAATGGTTCAAATGGCTCTGAGCACTATGGGACTCAACTGCTGAGGTTATTAGTCCCCTAGAACTTAGAACTAGTTAAACCTAACTAACCTAAGGACATCACAAACATCCATGCCCGAGGCAGGATTCGAGCCTGCGACCGTAGCGGTCTTGCGGTTCCAGACTGCAGCGCCTTTAACCGCACGGCCACTTCGGCCGGCTCTGACAGTGGAATGCATGTACAGGTACAGTTGTTGCTAAGAATGTTGGATATGCATCTTTCAGATGTGGTAGCGTGGACCAAAACAAGAAAAAATATATAGTAAACATGGTCCCTAGAATGCATGCTCGAGGAGCTATGATCATTTTTTCATCTTCGCTAGTGTGAAACACATCTCCTCTATTGAACAGGTGCGCATAGCTCTTAAGGTATAAGTTTTAGAGCCCATGTTTACTGGACATTTTTTCTTGTTTCGGTCAATAGTGCCAACTATGAAAGTTTACTACCCTACAATCTTAACAACAACAGTACCAGTACATGTCTTCCACTATCTGATACAGAGGACCTTACCTCATATTGATACATTTGTTGTTCTCCATTATCCATGAAAGTTAGAAACATCTTCACGGAATCACCCGGTATACCAGGTGTAGAAGTGTGAAACCGGAGTTTTGTTCCAATAATTACACGTCTGTTGTTTGAAACTGAAAAACAATGTTTCACTCAAAATAATCTTCATTGCTATTTATACAATTCTCCCAACTCTCCAACAAGCTATGAATGCCACGCCAAAAAAACAGTTCTTCTTTTGAAGGTAAACAGTCACCGAGCCATTTTCATACGATTAGAAGCGTTGTTCAGCAAGAGGGTGTCCCAGTGATGCAAACAGATGATAATTGGACGGAGCAAAGTCTGCAGAAAAAGCCGCATGGCACAGTGTTTCCCAACTGAAAGCCTCATTCGTTTCCCTGACCCGTTTTGCTGTGTGTGTTGAGGTGTTATCATGGAGCAATATCACTGTGTGTTGACTTTTTCCGTATTCCGGACCTTTTTCACGTAATGCTCGACTTTTATAGATCTTTTGCTGTTGGTAGTGAGTGGTTTCCCCATGTTTTAGCAGCTCGTAGTATATGACACCCTTCTGATCGTACAAAAAATCATAGCATTGTCTTCTTTCCAACCCGATTTTGCCTCACAGTGGATGTCGATGGTTTTCCTGAATTCATCCGTGGTTTACAACGCTTAGGATTCTCAAAATGTATCAACTTTTTATCATCCGTCACTATCCGATGGAGAAACGACTTTCTTTTGTATCAGGCGAGCAGCATTTCAGAAATGGCCTTCGAGTTGCTTATTGTCTTTCATCCAGTTCATTCTGAATCCATTTTCCCACTTTCTGCAGCTTTCCCATAGCTTTCAACGGAAGAGAAACGGCTTTCTCCTTCACATTCAATTGTTCCGCGTGTTTCTGTAGAGTTTGACTATCATCTTCATCCAATAAGGCCTGCAACTCGTTGTGTTCGGGCGTTTTCGGTAGTATCCCGTGCAGGTCGTTGCTCACATGAAAATCACCACTTTTGAATTTTTTGAACGAGTCGAAACACTATGTATTCCCAAGAGCATGTTCGCCGCAAGCTTCGAGAAGCATTCAATGCGATTCTGCAGCAGTTTTCTTCAAATGATAACAGGAGACCAAATCGTAGTTTGTAGGCACAAAACTCGACATGTTTACGGGTTTGAAATAGAGATCGAGAGATCGATGTATGGAACTTGGATTAATGTGTGTTGACATTCGTCGTCATCCGTCTTTTTTTTGTGTGTCATCAGCCTTCTGACGGGTTTGATGCGGCCCGGCACGAATTCCTCTCCTGCGCTAACCCTTTCAGAGTAGCACTTGCAACCTACTTCCTCTATTGTTTGCCGGATGTATTCCAATCTATGTCTTCCTCTACAGTTATTGCTCTCTACAGCTCCCTATAGTACCATAGAAGTCATTCCCTCATGTATTAAAAGATGTCCTGTCATCCTGTCCCTTCTCGTTGTCAGTGTTTTCCACATATTCCTTTCTTCTCTGATTCTGCACTGAACCTCCTCATTCCTTACCTTATCAGTCCACCTAATTTTCAACATTTGTCTGTAGCACCACATCTCAAATGCTTCGATTATTTTCTGTCCCGGTTTTTCCACAATCCATGTTTCACTACGATACAATGCTGTACTCCAGACGCACATTCTGAGAAATTTCTTCCTCAAATTAAGGCCGATATTTGATATTAGTAGACTTCTCTTGGCCAGGAATGCCCTTTTTGCCATTACTAGTCTGCTTTTGATGTCCTCCTTGCTCCGACCGTCACTCGTTATTTTGCTCCTTAGATATCAGAATTCCTTGACTTCATCTACGTCGTGGCCAAATATCCTCATATTAAGTTTCTCGCTGTTCTCATTTCTACTACTTTTCATAACTACATCCATGTCTTAACCCCTTTTTAATCCGAGCATTTCTTTACTGGTCGTCTATTCTTATTATTACCTCTTGGTTGTTGTACATATTGTATATTACCCGTCTCAAAATGGTTCAAATGGCTCTGAGCACTATGAGACTTAACATCTGGGGTCATCAGTCCCCTAGAACTTAGAACTACTTAAACCTAATTAACCTAAGGACATCACACATCCATGCCCGAGACAGGATTCGAACCTGCGACCGTAGCCGTCGCGCGGTTCCGGACTGAAGCGCCTAGAACCGCTCGGCCACAAAGGCAGGCGCCTACCCGTCTCTCCCTGTAGCTCACCACTATTTTTCTCAGAATTTGAAACATCTTACACCATTCTGCGTTGTCGAACGCTTTCCCTAGGTCGACAAACCCTATGAGCGTGTCTTGGTTTTTCTTTAATCTCGCTTCCATTACTAACCGCAACGTCAGAATTGCCTCTCTCGTGCCTTTGCTAAAGCGAAAGTGATCGTCATCTAGCGCATCCTCAATTATCTTTTCCATTCTTTTGTATATTGTTCTTGTAATCAACTTTGACTCATGAGCTGTTACGCTGTATGTGCGATAATTCTCGCAGTTGTCAGCTCTTGCCGTCTTCGGAATTGCGTGGATGATGTTCTTCCGAAAGTCAGATGGTATATCGCCAAACTCATACATTCTACACACCAATGTGAATAGTCGTTTTGTTGCCACTTTCCTCAACGATTTTAGAAATTTTGATGGAATGTTATCTATCCCTACTTCCTTATTTTATCTTAAGTCCTCCAAAGCTCTTTTAAATTCTGATGCTAATACCGGGTCCCATATCTGTTCTAAATCGACTTCTATTTCTTCCTCTATCACATCAGACAAATCTTCCCCCTCATAGAGGCTTTTAGTGTATTCTTTCGGCCTGTCAGCTCTTTCTCCTGCATTTAACAGTGGAATTCCAGTTGCTCTCTTAATGTTATCACCCTTGCTATTAAAGTCACCGAAGGTTGTTTTGACTTTCCTGTGTGCTGAGTCAGTCCTATCAACAGTAATTTCTTTTTACATTTCTTCACATTTTTCATGCAGCCATTTCGTCTTAGATTCCTTGCAGTTTCTATTTATTTCAGTGCTCAGTGACTTGTATTTTTGTATTACTAAGTATCCCGGAACATTTTTGTAATTTTTCCTTTCACCTATAAATTGAAATATTTCTTCTGTTACCCAAGTTTTCTTCGCAGTTACCTTCGTTCTACCTATGTTTTCCTTCCCGACTTCCGTTATCGCACTTTTTATGGATGTCCATTTCTCTTCAACAGTACTGCCTACTGAGCTATTCCTTATTGCTGAATCTATAACCTTAGAGAACTACAAGCGTATCTCGTCATTCCTTAGTACTTCCGTATCCCACTTCTTTACGTATTGATTCTTCCTGACTGATGTCTTCTGCCTGCTCTTCATCACTGCATTCCAGTCCCCCATGACTATTAGATTTTCATCTCCCTTTACATACCTGATTACCCATTCAATATCCTCATATACTTTCTCTATCTCTTCTTCTTCAGCTGGCGACGTCGGCATGTATAATTGTACTATAGGTGTCGGTGTTGGTTTGTTGTCGATTCTGATAAGAATAACCCTATAACTGAACTGTTCACAGTAACACACTCTCTGCCCTACCTTCCTATTCATAACGAACTCTACTCCCGTTATACGATTTTCCGCTGCTGTTGATATTACCATATACTCATCTTGTCTCCTTTCCACTCACTGCACTGACCCCTACTATATCTAGATTGGGCCTTTGCATTTCCCTTTCGATGGCTATTCAATCTTTTTCTTATGGTAACCTTCCCCTTGGCACACCACCCCCCCCCCCCTTCCTCCGGAGATCCGAATGGGGGGCTATTCCGGAATCTTTTGCCACTGGAGAGATTATCATGACACTTCTTCAGTTACAGGTCACATGTGGATACACATTGCGTGTCTTTAATGCAGTGGTTTCCATTGCCTTCTGCATCCTCATGCCGTTGGTCATTGCTGATTCTTCCATCTTTAAGGAGCAGTTTCCCACCCCTAGGACAAGAGAGTCGCCTGAACCTCTGTCCGCAACTCTGCCCTTTTTGACAAGGCCTTTGGCAGAACGAGGGTGACCTCTTATGCCGGAAGTATTCGGCTGCCAATGCTGATTATTAATCAAAGTTTAAGCAGCGGCGGGACCGAAGACATTTTGATTATGAATCAAAGGCACTACCCCAAGCCATAGTAGGAGGCAAATGGCGCTGCAGAGGCGGTCTCACGGGCCCTACGCTGAAGGTTAGCACCTTCTATAGGGGAATTCCGGTTTCATACTTCTACGCTTATTTTACATGGGAACACACACACACGTCCGGAAACGTCAACCAACGACGCTACTGACCATATATATACAGGTGCTTATTTTACATGGGATCACACGTCCGGAAACGTCAACCAACGACGCTACTGGGCATATATATAAAGGTGCTTATTTTACACGTGAACACACGTCCGGAAACGTCAACCAATGACGCTACTGAGCATATATATATATAATAAAATATATATATAATACAAATTTGGCCTTTAAAGACCGTGAAAACAGTTATTTCTTGCGCTTCTGGGAAGTCTTCTTTCTCTCAGTCCACACTTCTTTCATTCTTGCGCTGAAGGCGGCTTTTCTCTCTTCAGACCATGTAGTTCCACAAGTCTTCTTAATTTTCACACCGAAACCCGTGAATGAATTCAGTTTTTTTCTAAAAAGGTTTCTGTTAAATATTGTTTCCTGATCTATGTCCAATTCTTTTAGATCTCTTTCTGTGTTGATAAACCATAAATTTTTATTTTTTAGATTTGCGATGTACGAAAATATTTGTTTTGTAAGCCTATTCGGGTTCATCCTCATGATGTGAGCATAAAAGGAGCATCTTCTTTTTCTAATTTCGTCTGTAATTTTGCTGCACTTCGTATACACTTCTTTGTTGCTTTTTAGTCTGTATACAGGCTTGCCTTGATCATCTGTTACTTTCCTGTGTCCAAGAATTGTCCTCACAATTCTTCTTTCACGATTTTCTATCTGTTCTGCGTATGTAAAATTTGCCAGTGTTTATTTATAGGTGCTCTGCAGCGTCGTTGGTTGACGTTTCCGGACGTGTGTTCACATTTAACACATATACAAGTCACGGAAGTTCGTAATTGGAATTTCCGAACACCTTGCGTATGGCGATAAAATCACGAATTTGCGGTGTCTGTTCTCTTAGACATATGCGAAAGAACAGACGCCACACGTATAACCGTGAAGATTGCCTTTAACCAAAATATCCACGGTATGTAAGTAGTATGAAAAAAGTTAAAATACAGTACCAAAAGAATAAGATTTGTAGTGTACCGACTATGCCAGAGAAAACAGCGAGAGCGAGGTCGGTACGGTTTTAATCCTTCGCGCCGACGGGCGGGACCAGGCCCTACCGGAACAGCGCGCGTTTAATTACGGCGGCAAACATGGCCGCCAGGACAGACAGCTCGCGCCCTGCCGCGGGCCGCACGTCGCGTCGCGTGTTGACCGAACACGCGCGCACGGCCCGCGCGCCGCTGCCGCGGCCGTACTACAACGGCGAGCGGCCCGCGCGCTGTTTGCCGAGCGCTGCCGCTCCAACCAATCAGAGAGAAAGGCTGCGACGCGTCACGGCGCGCCAGTCGCTTGTTTGTTCGGCCGGCGCTGGCGCGGCGTCGCCTTTCCAAAAGCGAGCGTCTACGGCCGTGTCCGTCGCGCCGCCTGCGCCTTATGTAACCACGGCGCCGCTCGCACGGACGGCCGCGCCCGCTCGCAGCTGCTGCTGCCGCTGCGTTAATGTTTACGCGCTCCGTTTCGTCGAGCAGAAAGAGCGTGGCCGCCGCGAGCCGTGTTGATGGAAGTGGCTCTTACTGGGAGGGGCACAGTGGCGAGCGAAAAGTGAAGGGCTTCGCTGTTGCGCTAAAGCTGGCAATTAGAAATTGCATGAACGCGTGGTTTATTCGTAAAGTCTCTGGTAATACGTCTAGTGTTGCACGAGCATACGAACGTGCAGGCGTGTTTAAATTATAATAAAGACTGGAAAATTGCACAGGTCACACCAATATTCAAGAGAGGTAGTAGGAGTAATCCACTAAATTACAGCCCCAAGGGTCCGCATCTCGTGGTCGTGCGGTAGCGTTCTCGCTTTTCACACCCGGGTTCCCGGGTTCGATTCCCGGTGGGGTCAGGGATTTTTTCTGCCTCGTGATGGCTGGGTGTTCTGTGATGTCTTTAGGTTAGTTAGGTTTAAGTAGTTCTAAGTCCCACAGTGCTCAGAGCCATTTGAACGATTTTGAACAGGCCCAAGGTAAAAATGAGTGAGGGAAAACTCGTAAGCAGCGAACCAATGGAAAACACTTCGGACCTAGCAGCAAGTATCACTGAACTATCTCCCAGTAGTAATCAAAGTGTAGATCGAAGCTTTGGTGGAGAGGGTTCCGGTGAAAATGACGCCACGAGTACTTCAATTGCACATGGAAGAGTGGGCGGAGATGATTTATTTATGTTTTTAATGGAGCATACGAAAGAAGCAAAGGAACAGATGGGACAGATGAGGTAAGATATTGGTCAGCAAAGCCAACACTTGAGTCAGCAATTAAGTGACAATACTAATCAGATAAGGGGAATCCAGGAGGGTTTGACAGCACTAAAAATTACTCTTGAGACAGGTTCAAAATGGTTCAAATGGCTCTGAACACTATGGGAATTAACCTTTTAGGTCATCAGTCCCCCAGAACTGCTTAAACCTAGCTAACCTAAGGACATCACACACATCCATGCCCGAGGCAGGATTCGAACCTGCGACCGTAGCGGTCTCGCGGTTCCAGACTGTAGCGCCTAGAACCGCTTGGTCACTCCGGCCACCTACAGGCCCATATCGTTAACGTCGATATGCAGCAGGATTTCAGAACACATATTGTATTCGAACATTATGAATTACCTAGAAGAAAACGGCTATTGACACACAGTCAACATGGGTTTAGAAAACATCGTTCCTGTGAAACACAACTAGCTCTTTATTCACATGAAGTTCAAAATGGTTCAAATGACTCTGAGCACTATGGGACTTAAGGGGCTCCGGAAAGGCTCAAAATCATGAAATGTTCAATTTTTACTTTTTTGCGTTTTCTGAATCTGCAGACTATTACTTTTTAATAGATATATAATTTATTCAATTCCGAAGACTACAACTATTTTTAAATTTTTTTTGAAATGTGTTCTACATGGGCGTGACCCACTGTGGCGCTGTTAAACTGCTGTCAAATGGTGTTATTATTAACGTCCTTGTTCATCAGGTACATTTTAGTGATATGAGATAAAGTATGTGTTGTGGCTAACCTGTCATGGTTCAATATATATCGCTGGTGTGATTGTCGATTGTTTCATGTTTATTTACTCTGTCGTTATCTCGAAAATATTCGTAATTAATTCTGTTTCTTGAGTCTCTGTTTTGTTGAAGTATAATAATGAGTAAAAGTAAAGTTATTAGAAATCCTCTGAAGGCTTTTAAGAAAAGGAGAAATGTTGGAAAGCCAAAGGTATGTGTTATTACTGTAAACAATAAAGACGATAACCAAGTGAGTGAACCTAACCTCTCAAGTACACCTGCCCATAGCAGTCAAATACTTCACAGAAGAAGCTTGGTTCAATGAGTGAAAACTATGAATGTTTTATGGGCGAATCGGATGTGAATGAAATATTTGATATGTCTGTTCTCAAAGGAATTTTTTCAAACTGTGTAAGATGTATTCATTGTAGTGAAGTTGGTCTGGAACTCTCCATAATAAAGCACGTAGGACTTGCTAGTGAAATACAACTGAAATGTGATAAGTGTTCATACATAACCACCTTTTGGAACAGTGTTGCAGTAACTGCTACTGAAGAAAATGGTAGCAAAATCTACGAACACAACATTAGATTTGTTTATTCCTTGCGTTCAGTTGGTAAGGGTGCTACTGCAGGTGCAATTTTCTGTGGCATCATGAATCTTCCAAATCCCCAAACCAAGTTTACGACCTATAATAAATTAATAGGGTCTAAAGTAGAAGATGTCTGTATAGAATCTATGAAGAACGCTGTGGAAGATGCAGTAATGGAAAATAATGGTAACAGAGATTTGACTGCAGCGTTCGATGGTACCTGGCATAAACGGGGACACACATCTCTTCATGGTGTAGTATCTGCCACCAGTATGTATACAGGGAAAGTTTTAGATGTAGCAGTAATATCAAAGTATTGTAGATGTCCACAAAAATATAAAGGTACACATGAAAATAATTGCAAAGCTAACTATAGTGGCAGTAGTGGAGGAATGGAAGTGGCTGGTGTTGCCAGTATATTCCAGCGTTCTAAGGCGTGTGATAAAGTGCGATATGTTAATTACCTTGGTGACGGTGGTTCTAAAAGTTTCAAACATGTTCAAGGACTGAAGCCCTATGGTGATGATGTTGTAGTACAGAAATTTGAGTGTACTGGACACGTACAGAAGCGAATGGGAACAAGACTTCGGCGACTGAAAGCTTCGTACAAAAAACAAAAACTCAGTGATGGTAAAGGGTTGGATGGGAAGGGAAGGTTAACTGACAGTGTAATTGACAAAATACAGAACTATTATGGAATGGCTATTAGGCAAAATACACAAAGTGTCGAAGAAATGAAGAAGGCTGTTTGGGCTCTTTTTTTTCATACTTCTTCAACCGATGAAAATCCCCAACATAGCTTGTGTCCCAAAGAAGAAGACAGTTGGTGTAAATATAACAAAGGATTGCTAACTGGTGAAGTGTACACTCATAAGCATAGTCTGCCTCATGCAATAATGGAGGTGATAAAACCTATTTTCAGAGACTTAGCAGCACCTGAACTGTTGAAAAAGTGTATTCACGGAAAAACTCAAAACCCCAATGAAAGTGTAAATAGTGTTATATGGTCGAGAATCCCCAAGACTGTATTTGTTGGAATAGA
Source organism: Schistocerca piceifrons (assembly GCF_021461385.2). Taxonomy (NCBI): domain Eukaryota; kingdom Metazoa; phylum Arthropoda; class Insecta; order Orthoptera; family Acrididae; genus Schistocerca; species Schistocerca piceifrons. The sequence continues at coordinate 695,563,249 of NC_060141.1, forward strand.
AACACTTCACTTTGGTGTGTATGATACTGTTGCGACTTTCAATTATGTCAACATTGTAAAGTGCAAGGTATTTAGAAATATGGGAATGAAGATAGGTTCTAACATGGTACGAGCGATGCTTTTTTTAGACAAGGAACGCCTTCGGGCTGCAGACAGGGCTGTAAAGAGTCTAGAAATACAAGCAAGAGTAAACAGGAGGAGGAACAAGAGGAAGCTAGAGGAGGAGTTTGCAGAGGATGAAGATAATCCATCCTATGGACCTGGAATGCACTAAAAAGTTAATCCAATCTTTGTCGCTCGATTCCCAAAACTTTTATTTTCTCGTACTAATTACATGTTTTCTAAGGATCTTCCAAACATATTTGTTTCAAACTTTCAGTAAATGTTACACAGTACCTTCTGCATAATTTAACACAGCCTTTTTCCAAAAAACTGTGTATTTTTGAACATATAAATAAAAAGTTGCAAAAAAATGTTGTGAATTTTCATTACAATTGAAAAAAATTCATCTTTAATAACTGAACTAAAATTTTGTAAAATCCCTGTGTTAAGTTGTAGCCCATATTCTAATAAATAATCTGTAAAAAGTTCAACTTCCTACCTCAAATACTTTGTGAGGAAAGATGTAATTTATAAGCGTTATTTTAACATTGCAAGTATAGGGCGTTCCGGAGCCCCTTAACTTCTGAGGTCATCAGTCCCCTAGAACATAGAACTACCTAAACCTAACTAACCTAAGGACATCACACACATCCATGCCGCAGGCAGGATTCGAACCTGCGACCGTAGCGGTCGCGCGGTTCCAGATGGTAGTGCCTAGAACAGCTCGGTCACGCCGGCCCCGCTCACATGAACTGCTGAGTGCTATTGACAAGGGATTTCAGATCGATTCCGTATTCCTGGATTTCCAGAAGGCTTCTGCACTGTACCACACAAGCGGCTCGTAGTGAAATTGCGTGCTTACGGAATATCGTCTGAGTATTGTGAATGGATTTGCGATTTCCTGTCAGAAAGGTCACAGTTCGTAGTAATTGACGGAAAGTCGTAGAGTAAAACAGAAGTGATTTCAGGCATTCCCCAAGGTCGTGTTACAGGCCCTTTGCTGTTCCTTACCTATATAAACGATTTGGGAGACAATCTGAGCAGCCGTCTTCGCTTGTTTGCAGATGACGCTGTCATTTATCGACTAATAAAGTCATCAGAAGATCAAAACAAACTGCAAAACGATTTACAAAAAATATCTGAATGGTGCGAAAAGTGGCAGTTGACCCTAAATAACGAAAAGTGTGAGGCCATCCACATGAGTGCTAAAAGGAACTCGTTAAACTTCGGTTACACGATAAATAAATCTAATCTAAAAGACGTAAATTCAACTAAATATCTAGGTATTACAATTACGAACAACTTAAAGTTGTTGAGAACACGTAGAAAATGTTGCGGGGAAGGCTAACCAAAGGCTGCGTTTTATTGGCAGGACACTTAGAAAATGCAAGAGACCTACACTACGCTTGTCCGTCCTCTTTTAGAATACTGCTGCGCGGTGTGGGATCCTTACCAGATAGGACTGAAGGAGTACATCAAAAAGTTCAAAGAAAGGCAGCACGTTTTGTATTGTCACGAAATATGGGAGAGATTGTCACGGAAATGATGCAGGATTTGGGCTGGAAATCATTAAAAGAAAGGTGATTTTCGTTGCGAAGGAATCTTCTCACGAAATTCCAACCACCAACTTTCTCCTCCGAATGCGAAAATATTTTGTTGACACCGACCTACATAGGGAGAAACGATCACCGCGTTAAAATAAGGGAAATCAGAGCTCGTACGGGAAGATATAGGTGTTCATTCTTTCCGCGCGCTATACGAGATTGGAATAATAGAGAATTGTGAAAGTGGTTCGATGAATCTGCCAGGTACTTAAATGTGATTTGCAGAGTATCCATGTAGATGTAGATTAGACTAAAGACTTTTTTCCTAAATTTTACATTTATTACACATTTATATCCACATACAAGTTATATACACTCCTGGAAATGGAAAAAAGAACACATTGACACCGGTGTGTCAGACCCACCATACTTGCTCCGGACACTGCGAGAGGGCTGTACAAGCAATGATCACACGCACGGCACAGCGGACACACCAGGAACCGCGGTGTTGGCCGTCGAATGGCGCTAGCTGCGCAGCATTTGTGCACCGCCGCCGTCAGTGTCAGCCAGTTTGCCGTGGCATACGGAGCTCCATCGAAGTCTTTAACACTGGTAGCATGCCGCGACAGCGTGGACGTGAACCGTATGTGCAGTTGACGGACTTTGAGCGAGGGCGTATAGTGGGCACGCAGGAGGCCGGGTGGACGTACCGCCGAATTGCTCAACACGTGGGGCGTGAGGTCTCCACAGTACATCGATGTTGTCGCCAGTGGTCGGCGGAAGGTGCACGTGCCCGTCAACCTGGGACCGGACCGCAGCGACGCACGGATGCACGCCAAGACCGTAGGATCCTACGCAGTGCCGTAGGGGACCGCACCGCCACTTCCCAGCAAATTAGGGACACTGTTGCTCCTGGGGTATCGGCGAGGACCATTCGCAACCGTCTCCATGAAGCTGGGCTACGGTCCCGCACACCGTTAGGCCGTCTTCCGCTCACGCCCCAACATCGTGCAGCCCGCCTCCAGTGGTGTCGCGACAGGCGTGAATGGAGGGACGAATGGAGACGTGTCGTCTTCAGCGATGAGAGTCGCTTCTGCCTTGGTGCCAATGATGGTCGTATGCGTGTTTGGCGCCGTGCAGGTGAGCGCCACAATCAGGACTGCATACGACCGAGGCACACAGGGCCAACACCCGGCATCATGGTGTGGGGAGCGATCTCCTACACTGGCCGTACACCACTGGTGATCGTCGAGGGGACACTGAATAGTGCACGGTACATCCAAACCGTCATCGAATCCATCGTTCTACCATTCCCAGACCGGCAAGTGAACTTACTGTTCCAACAGGACAATGCACGTCCGCATGTATCCCGTGCCACCCAACGTGCTCTAGAAGGTGTAAGTCAACTACCCTGGCCAGCAAGATCTCCGGATCTGTCCCCCATTGAGCATGTTTGGGACTGGATGGAGCGTCGTCTCACGCGGTCTGCACGTCAAGCACGAACGCTGGTCCAACTGAGGCGCCAGGTGGAAATGGCATGGCAAGCCGTTCCACAGGACTACATCCAGCATCTCTACGATCGTCTCCATGGGAGAATAGCAGCCTGCATTGCTGCGAAAGGTGGATATACACTGTACTAGTGCCGACATTGTGCATGCTCTGTTGCCTGTGTCTATGTGCCTGTGGTTCTGTCAGTGTGATCATGTGATGTATCTGACCCCAGGAATGTGTCAATAAAGTTTCCCCTTCCTGGGACAATGAATTCACTACTTTGCCAACATTTTTATCCTGTTTGGCATAATTCTTATCAACGTTTCACGTGACATTTTAATATCATTGTCATAGAACCATATTTACTCTAGTTTCTCCATGAGATCTTGTTTGATGGTTATGGTAAATTTCCTTGTCCTCTGTTTCACAATAGCCCATAAATTTTCAATTGGGTTCACATCAGGGCTATTACGTAGCCAGGGCAACACTTTCAGTCGCTTTTCTTCCAAGTACTTCGAAACACTTTTGGCTTTGTGCGAAGATACCCCATCATGCACAAAAATGGCATCTTTATTAGGAAACTACTCATTTATCTGGGAGATAAGTTCCTTTTCAAGGATTTCTTCATATTGTCCCTGCCACATTTTCCCTTCAATAATCTGCAATCTGCCAAAACCGTTCATGGACATCACACTCCAGACCATAACGGAAGTTGGATGCTTCATACATTGCTGCACACACTCAGCTTTGAACTGTTCTCCAGGTCGGCGACGAACAAATTGGCTGCTTTCTTCCATCAAAGTGAATACAGATTCATCACTGAAGCATACCTTAAGCACGTGTACAAAATTGCAAGTTAGAAACATAGGAGATCTCAACAGTCCTAAAATTTATGTGTATAATTCTTTACTATCAGTAAAACATCACAATTTAAAGCCAAAACTCCCTACTTCAGAGATCAGACCCACTTCATTTACGGCGGCCGTTGCGGCCGACCGGTTCTAGGCGCTTCAGTCTGGAACCACGCGACCACTACGGTCGCAGGTTCGAATCCTGCCTCGGGCATGGATGTGTGTGATGTCCTTAGGTTATTTAGGTTTAAGTAGTTCTGAGATCTAGGGGACTGATGACCTCAGAAGTTAAGTCCCATAGTGCTCATGGCAGATGTGATTTTCTCTTTTTTTCCTTGGTCGGCATACCCTTAAACCACGTTCAAACAGCCTCCTCCTCATTGTCACAAGTGAAACTTCAACATCCAAACCTTTCAGTTCATGGTTCATGTCTGTAGAAGTAAGTTTATCGTTCATTGTTGCATTTTTATAAGTCTTCTCATCATTCTAGGACGGATTTTTCTTTTAATTCCACGTTTTCCTTTCCTGTTTGGCTTGTATTCACCACCTTCTCGCTCTGAAAGTTTGATTCTGCTGACAGTTTTATGTGACATTCTCATTCTGTCAGCAATTTCTTGCTGTGTATAACGATTTTCAGCAAGACGTGCTACCACAGCTGAAACTTTCTGAGGTGAAACCTCTTTTGTCTTCCCCATAACCTGATTTTCTTTGGAAACTCAGCGATTTATTCCTACAGCTAAAAACATTTTAGTTCACAAGCTATATAATGTCTTGTTTTGTAGCAAGAAGCTGATAGAATAAATAACAATCTGAAGTACACCACAGAAACATATAACGTAACGGTAACCACAGTTTCAACCTCAAACAAACACACACTGTAACCACAGTTTCAAAGCGTGTACACAGACAACTAACACCAATGCGATTTGGAGCGAGAATGAAAAATGTTATTAACTGTGAAAAATTCAGTGATTTGTGAGTTGCTTAGAAGGGAATTTATTACACTTCTGTGTCATTTTTTAAAGGGTATCAAAAATAATCTTTTAGTCTAATAATATGAACACGTCTGTATGTTCAGTCACTATGAAGGAAAAATATAACATGAAAAACCATTGTGTGTCCCGCAATTAACAGCGTGAAGAACATTCATTGTTGTCTTCAACTGCCGAGAAAGGCGTTCTACAAGGTAGTTAAATACTGAACGCAGGACTTGCTTCATTTTTTTCTGTATAAATTCATTCAAATACGTGCCGTAGGCTTCCAGTTCACCTTATATTTATTTATCATTTACTTAAGCTTATCGAGGGAGATGGCCCAGTGGTTAGCACATTGGACTCGCATTCGGGAGAAGTTGGTTGAAATCCTCTTCCGGAGATCCGCGTTTAGATTTCCCATGATTTCCTTAAATCGATACAAGCAATTGCCGGAATGGTTCCTTTGAAAGGACACGGCTGATTTCCTTTCCAAACCTGTACACAATTCGAGCTAGTATTCCGTCTCTAATGACCTCGATGTCGACGGGATGTTAAACTCATTCTTTCATCGTTCTCTAAGCTTACTTTACACGGAGACACCAGCTTGTGAAGTTAAGTTTTGAAGCTGTGCTGCCAGGAGCAGCACATTCACGCACTGTAATCGAAACAGTCATTGCGGAGACTTTTCAGTTTAGTGACGTTTCAACTTTCACCACACGTTTCAAGAAACACGACACGGTGTACGGAATACAGAAAATCAATGGTTTCTGGGCAGCTACTGCTGTGCATAGGGGCTTGTTGTGCGTTAGCGATAGTCAACACAAGAACAAATTGCGATGCAGTGCTAAACTTGAGAATATTATCCTTGAAATGAGTTCAAAAATGGTTCAAATGGCTCTGCACTATGGGACTTAACATCTCAGGTCATCAGTCCCCTAGAACTTAGAACTACTTAAACCTTTCTAACATAAGGACATCACACACATCCATGCCCGAGGCAGGATTCGAACCTGCAACCGTAGCGTGAAATGAGTATCGAGATTTTGATGATCTCGCAGACGATGACCAAAATACATAGACGGAAAAAAATCGCAGCGCCAAAAAAATTTATAATACAAGGAAATGAAATTTTGGAATACATTTGTTTAGGAAACACATGTAATTTATTAACACTGCAAGTTCTCAGGTTAATGTAAGCGTTGGACAAAGCATTACAAATGTGAAATGCTGGTACATTAATATCCACCATAAAACTGAATACAAGCATTCAAAGGCGCATTCAATTTATTGTAGAGTTGCAGCATATCAGTTTGTGGAATGGAATTTCATGTCTTTGCATTTCGTCTGTCAATACGGAGACGGTTAACACTGTTTTGGGATGACGCTAGAATTGACGTCACATAAACGCTCGATTAGAGACAGATCTGATGATCGAGCAGGTCGAGATAACACGTCGACACTGTGCGGAGCATGCTGGGTTACAACAGGAGGGAGCGTTATCTTTTCGAAAAACACTCCCTGGAATGCTGTTCATGAATGGCAGCACAATAGGTCGGCACGCCAGACTAAGTTACCAAATTTGCAGTCAGGATGCGTGGGATAACCATGAGAGTGCTCCTGCTGTCATACGAAATCGTACCCCATTATATGACTCCAGGTGTACGTCCAGCGTGTATAGCACGCTGACAGTATGATTGCAAGCCCTCAAAAGAATGTTCAAATGTGTGTGAAATCTTATGGGACTTAGCTGCTATGGTCATCAGTCCCTAAGCTGACACACTACTTAAACTAAATTATCCTAAGGACAAACACACACATCCATTCGCGAGGGAGGACTCGAACCTCCATGACTGCAGCGCCTGAGACCGCTCGGCTAATCCCGCGCGGCTGCAAGCCCTCAAATGGCAACACACAGCCATCACTGGCAACAAGGCAGAACTACCTTCAATCAGAAAACGCAACAGACCTCCACCCTGCCCTCCAATGACTTCTCGCTTGACTCCACTGAAGTCACTAAGTTTGGGGCTAGATCGATACACGCTACAGCTCGTCTATCTCGGAGCTGTCGTTGAAGAAAGCGATTTGTAACAAGTCGTTGTGTCATTGTGGTGGCTACTGCTATTCAAATTGCTGTGCAGGTGCAGTTCAGTGCGCCAGAGCCCCACACCTGACACGATGGTTGCCTTCTCGGTAGTGCACGTGGCCATTCGCAACCAGTCTTCTTGCAACAGTACGTTCTCCTGACCAGCTCTGCCAATAATCTTGCACAGTGGTTACATTCCTGCCAAAGTATTTCTGCAGTATCGCAGAAGGAACATCCAGTTCTGCGTATCCATATTACAGGACCTAGTCTGAACTATGTGAGGTGTTGATGAAGGCGCCTTTGGTTCCTTAAAGCCGTTCTTGATTGACATGGACTTACCACATCCAGTCTCAAAGGTAACTAAGGCTCACAATCTTTACAGCGTGTATTTAAAGCAAACATGATCTGCATCCTCTTAATATTGCCACTCTTATGCGACTGGCGTGAAATTTTAATAGACAACATATTTTAGATGTAGAAACACGACTACCAACTTTCCTTCATGTTGCACAGCTCCTTCATCGTGTTCTGGTTTTTTTCCGTCAGTGTATAAATGTAAACCTATGTCCATCTGAACGTTTATTATAGTTTAAAAACTGAAATGTCCAGAGATTTTAGGAGTTTTTAGTAACAATGTTAAACAACGAGTTGTCTTTATAAAGTAGTATAAATGATTAGCTAGTAAACGAGAGCAAAGCAAAAGGAATATGGGAAATTGTAAAGCAAAGGGAAGTACATGCTATCACCCCCAGTAAGGAATATCTTATGGAGACAGTAGACCAGAAAAAAAGGAGTTTTGGTGCTAATAAAATGGAAATGCAAGAAGAACTATTACCGTATTTGAATCATTTGTTAAGACCAAGTTTCATGCAATATGAACTGAGCTGGACCAATGAGATGCCAAAAATGGTTCAAATGGCTCTGAGCACTATGGGACTTAACATCTATGGTCATCAGTCCCCTAGAACATAGAGCTACTTAAACCTAACTAACCTAAGGACAGCACACAACACCCAGTCATCACGAGGCAGAGAAAATCCCTCACCCCGCCGGGAATCGAACCCGGGAACCCGGGCGTGGGAGTGAGAACGCTACCGCACGACCACGAGCTGCGGACATGCCAAAAATACTTCAAAATAGAAAGACAGATGTCAAACTAGAATAAAAGAGGAAAGATGATATTATAGATGTGTGTGGGGCTATCAGAGTAGAGATTAAAAGATCATACTTAAATCTTAATTCATGGAAGCAAATATTCAGAGGGGCAGTGAGCATCTTTCTACTGGTTGTACACTGCATCCTTTCTAATAGTACACTTTGTGTGAACTACAACAATCTGGTTATCTTAAACATCTCTGTTGAAAAGACGGATTGAACATAACCTGTAGGTAGGCAACTGCAGTATATGATGGGACAGTCATGGGGGGTTTATGTGTGGCTTGTGATCATATAAGATTGTGAAACAAGAATATAGAATAATCTGTGAAATGAGATTAAAGATAGCTGAAAGGTTGAAGAGACCATTTGAACAAGCTTCAGAAGTTCCTATGGTAAATAGTATTTGACAGTCGATCGGATAAAGGTTTTTATGACGTGGGGGCGCCTAGTGACCATGTTGATAAATGGTACTGGGAGAATTCTAAATACAGTGCAACAGTGTATATTTGAGGTAAACTGAACATGCTGGCGACAAGAGAGCTTACAATAGAAGGAAGTAATGAAGAGAGTCCGTTGGAGTACAAAATGAGGGATGCAGCAGGGCAGAATACCAGAAAGAATCGGGGCATGCATTTTGAAGGGAACATAATGAGCAACAAATGTTATTGTAACATTCGGAATTCGAACAAAGAGTCAGGGCTTGATGTTAGAGTCTAAGCAACGAGTGGACTGAGAATGTACACTCCTGGAAATTGAAATAAGAACACCGTGAATTCATTGTCCCAGGAAGGGGAAACTTTATTGACACATTCCTGGGGTTAGATACATCACATGATCACACTGACAGAACCACAGGCATATAGATACAGGCAACAGAGCATGCACAATGTCGGCACTAGTACAGTGTATATCCACCTTTCGCAGCAATGCAGGCTGCTATTCTCCCATGGAGACGATCGTAGAGATGCTGGATGTAGTCCTGTGGAACGGCTTGCCATGCCATTTCCAGCTGGCGCCTCAGTTGGACCAGCGTTCGTGCTGGACGTGCAGACCGCGTGAGACGACGCTTCATCCAGTCCCAAACATGCTCAATGGGGGACAGATCCGGAGATCTTGCTGGCCAGGGTAGTTGACTTACACCTTCTAGAGCACGTTGGGTGGCACGGGATACATGCGGACGTGCATTGTCCTGTTGGAACAGCAAGTTCCCTTGCCGGTCTGGGAATGGTAGAACGATGGATTCGATGACGGTTTGGATGTACCGTGCACTATTCAGTGTCCCCTCGACGATCACCAGTGGTGTACGGCCAGTGTAGGAGATCGCTCCCCACACCATGATGCCGGGTGTTGGCCCTGTGTGCCTCGGTCGTATGCAGTCCTGATTGTGGCGCTCACCTGCACGGCGCCAAACACGCATACGACCATCATTGGCACCAAGGCAGAAGCGACTCTCATCGCTGAAGACGACACGTCTCCATTCGTCCCTCCATTCACGCCTGTCGCGACACCACTGGAGGCGGGCTGCACGATGTTGGGGAGTGAGCGGACGACGGCCTAACGGTGTGCGGGACCGTAGCCCAGCTTCATGGAGACGGTTGCGAATGGTCCTCGCCGATACCCCAGGAGCAACAGTGTCCCTAATTTGCTGGGAAGTGGCGGTGCGGTCCCCTACGGCACTGCGTAGGATCCTGCGGTCTTGGCGTGCATCCGTGCGTCGCTGCGGTCCGGTCCCAGGTCGACGGGCACGTGCACCTTCCGCCGACCACTGGCGACAACATCGATGTACTGTGGAGACCTCACGCCCCACGTGTTGAGCAATTCGGCGGTACGTCCACCCGGCCTCCTGCGTGCCCACTATACGCCCTCGCTCAAAGTCCGTCAACTGCACATACGGTTCACGTCCACGCTGTCGCGGCATGCTACCAGTGTTAAAGACTTCGATGGAGCTCCGTATGCCACGGCAAACTGGCTGACACTGACGGCGGCGGTGCACAAATGCTGCGCAGCTAGCGCCATTCAACGGCCAACACCGCGGTTCCTGGTGTGTCCGCTGTGCCGTGCGTGTGATCATTGCTTGCACAGCCCTCTCGCAGTGTCCGGAGCAAGTATGGTGGGTCTGACACACCGGTGTCAATGTGTTCTTTTTTCCATTTCCAGGAGTGTAGATGATTTCTGATTTGGTCCACCCAGAAACAGGAAGTTGAGCAGGCTCTACGTCACACTGTTAATGAGATATGAAGATGCGATGAGAGAAGAACAGCAGGTAGAAGTTTGTCAGTACAGATGTACACCTACCACTGTAATGCACGATGGTAATAATGGCGGATTAAGGGATCGGGTGGTCTGTGACACCGTGTGGCACATGTCGGTTGATTGAAACAGAGGAGACGTTGCTGCAGTTGCAGAAATATTAATATCTTTCACGCTAGAATAAAAATATGTACAAATTCATGACCCGACGTAATTTGTGAGTGAGGGGGATATGTCATCAGAATCAGTATAGTTATTCCATGACGGTTTATAGTAATCATCCTCAGAATATTCAGACATACGTCACCAGTTGTTATTGGTTAGCAACAGTGAGGACAAAAACAAAAAATAAAATGAAATTATTATTTGGACAATGCACAGCAGTATGAGTTAACTGATAACCAGCAACAGAAAACGCTAGCGGAAGAACGAATATGGAATCCTCGTGAACACACTGCAAACATCAAACAGATTTATTTTTCAAATTGATACTGTCAACTTTTAGAAACAAATTACCCGTTTCACTTCAGCACTAACCACACACAAATGTGACTGTATGAGGCTTAAAACGTAGCCAGTTCACCTATCGGCAAACTTTATATGATATGTCACATAATAAATTCATATAAATTACAAATAAAACAAACTTATATTGTAAGATGTAGCATGTAAATTTTGCTGATAATAGGACGGATTATTCTTGAGACGGATACAATCAGGTCTGAGGATGGTTCACATTGAAGCAAAACTGGTCATTTAAGAAAAAGGATTGTGCAAATAGATGAATAATACAGCTCTTTTAAAATCAGAGGCTGCAGATTTTATCTCCAGTGACATGTATTCCATCAACAGCCAAGAGAAATTAGTATCTACCGTCGAATTTAGAGTCGAAACAATTGTAAAGTTATACACAGAAGTCACAGTCCACAGTCAAGTATGAGGCTAACCTAAGGCGAGCTGCAGGTTTGGCATACATAATGTGGCCGTACTAGAAGTGAACATCACTCAAATTAAATTCAGCTGCCACAGACTTCCATTCCATAAAGTAGCTTTAAGTCGTGGAGTGTTGGGTCAATGGATGAAATATAGTTGTCCAGTCAAATTTCTTATTGTAAGTTGTTAGAGGAAAAGTGACTTAAATGGTGGGTAAGCTGATCGTACTATTTAAAGTACAGGGCAAGTAGCAGATCGGTGTATTTACTGATATTGCCGTATAGGTACTGCAACTTTAGGAATGATGACTACAACAGATTGTCAACAATTTGGATTAAGAAAATAAAATGCGTCTACGCTCCTATGCCTTTTAGCCTAACACTGTGCATCAGGCAACACAGGAAGGTGATGACTCCCTGGGTAGAATGGAGTGAAACGAGGGTCTTTCTAGAAGAGAGGCACAATAAATGAAAAAGATGATCTGACTGATTAGCACAGACAAGGATTTTGTAATGAGGATAACTATACTAGAATTGCACTGCTGTCTTACAGGAACGGAAAGCATTCTGAATCATGGCAGTCAGTGCGGTATTCACTTGCAAGAGACAGAATCAACCACGACAAGACTGCAGCCACATTTCGCTAGTGTTGTGACCAAGTGGACTGGCTCAGAGCACTGAGCAAATGTGTAGCTGAGTTGCATAAACAGCAATCTCCTGCCGTGTAACAACCGGTTTCTGAGAGGGGCAGGAAAGACATTATACACACTTACAGATGAACACAAAGTGAGATTACTGTCTGTAAACAGACGGAAGCTGAGGTCTGTATACCTGCATAGACAACCAACGGTTTGGGTGTAAATATGCCACAGCACTAAACATTGCGTGACTATGGCACCAATCCACTGTTACTGCACTACCTGTACTGGGTAAGACGTTAAAGGTGAAGGGCAGTGAACGCAAGACCACGAGGGATGTACCTCAGTTCCTCAAATACAAAACGCTTACTAAAGCAAAGATTAAACTGACATAACTACGTAGGCTTCCGCGTCCAAAATCAAGGTGATTAAAGTTATTCCGTGTGTCGTACCGCGTCATTGCTTAAAATGCTTTCAAATATAAAATTTAGACGACGTATCGGCCTCATTACAATGGGTATTCTCAGGGCAATACTGGTTTTACAGGAGAAAAGGTGCTCCTGTTTATTGCAAACAATCGGTGTCAATACCTCATATATCCGGAACCTTATTGGTCCTGGAACAGACTCCCGCTCATTCCGGGAGGGAGAGGGTGTGAAAGAAGCTATTCGTGGAATGTCCGGCTTGTCAATGACTGGTGACAGTCTGCAAATCAGCGTTTGGCTTCTGGTGGGCCACGCATCGAAGTACACTGACAGTTCCACACTATTCCTTTTCATTTACGCTCTCGCATTCGCGCCCTTTGAGGAGGGTGAGGGGAGCAGGGACCCTCCTGTAACCTTGCAGTGTGTGTGTGTGTGTGTGTCTACAACAGAGTAACGTTAACACTCTTCTCCCACAGCAACCCACATGTGAGTGTGTGTGTTTTAGCGCTGGCTTTGGCACTTAATGTTAACATTTGGAGAAACAGGCATAGTATGTAGTTACGCTGTTTAAGTTGTGACTCTAACACAATATATACCCTTGTACAATTAAACATGGAACATGAAGAAAATACGTAAATCATCAATAAAACGTAAAACCATAAAATTTGGATAGGACATGGTCACACAGCATATCTGTATTTCTATTTACAATGTAGCAGAATTTTTTGATGTATAAGCACTAGATCAACGTGTCTGTAGATCTCTTGGATACTTTCCTAGACAGCAAGAAGGCAGAGAAAGGTATTAGATCACTGCACCATCTGCTCCTAAACTGGCAGATAGGGGGAGAGAAAGAGAGAGAGAGCTCGTAGACCCCTTGAAAAACTATATGGATTATGTTATTTATACATAGTGGGGGAGATGCATGGGGTCACACATATACTTAGAAATAAACAAAGGAGTATATAGATGAGGTAATCAGTAGCGAGGGGTTGTAACTAGTAGCTATAACATAGTGAGTGGGATTATATATATATTTTAGTAGTGGAAAGGTGGTTCGTTATAGAGAGAGAGAGAGAGAGAGAGAGAGAGAGAGAGAGAGGCATGATGACAGGAAGACATTCTCGTTATTCCATTAGGTCTATGTGAATGAGGAAACGGTAATGTTATTCTGAATGTTATGGTATTCTCCACCCAATACTTGCTCACTGCAAGCCATATGTATCTGGAATCGTACAGCTATTTGGATGCGGTGTAAAGAAGCTATACATATGAATCTCATGTTGTCGTTATTATAGATTAAATCACGAGAAGTTTACTGATATAGTATAAAAGGGTCTCTGTGCACATCATGGCTAGCATAACTTTTGGTATCTACATGCGTTAGATGAGCAAGTAATACTACTGCGCGTCATTTGTCTAATTTATAAAACCATTTTTTTATTTTTCTCTCCAACAGTATTAGTTGTGGGAAATTTACTACTTTTGACACCACACCGACACAATTGTCTCGGAGGAGAGAGAATGCACATTGGCGAGAGATGGTCTAAGATGGTGTCAGCGCAACAAATACTGCTTCATATCCCATCGCCAGTCTCTTGCGGTAGATTACATCTCTCACTCTGCTGAATCGTGCAGGTCGTATATAGCTTTGTCTATTTGCCAGCCTGCATTCTCCTGTCTGAGTTCTCTGATTTCTTCCGTTAATATGCGATTTGCATGATACCCTGCATACAGGAAGAAATCACATCCCCCCCTATCCCTGACCTTCGGGTATTCGCTTGAGAGCACACACATAAAAGAGTGTAACTGCATCAGCACTTAAACGATATGACCAGAAGTGCTGCCGTCTTGATTGCATGTTGCTAATCATTGCTGGACCCACGCATCACCCTATGTCCCTGAGGTATCCACGTCGCAGAACACACACAAAAGCGTGTAACTGGATTGCAAGTCTAATCACATTTAGAAGGTATGACCAGAAGAATGTGTCAGTGGTAGTGTTGTCATCATGATCTTTAGGCAATGGCTTTTTGCAATGAGAGTGAACAATCGTCATTTCTAAAAAGTATTTACTGGTGACGGTCATATTACTGTTCTAAGACACATTCTGTTGTTTGTATTACACTTAAAAATACTAAACAAGCTGATGTGAGGTTTAAACTCGCATCTTCCGGAGAATTAAAGTAAATACTGTTGGCATGTGAATACATTCCAGGTAATCCTTACCATAACACTGGTCTACAAGGTTTTATTCACAACAGATCTGATTAGTGATTCTTGTGTATTTTGGTACGCTGCGTTCAGATACGTAGCCATAATTTTTCCATCAGACTTAGTTTCTTTGTGACAGCTACTTTTTAAAATCTAATTTTAGTATTCTGTTTGACCTGTCATAGGAACCTGTAGCTCATATCCAACGATTTTATCCCCGCTGTATTTAAGAAAATGACGTTTAATATCACGCCAAAGCACCAAACGACAAGACCATGCTGGATCATTCACGTTTAGACATACAAAGACATGTGCACACCTGTTAATTTGCCATTGTGATAAGTCATTATTGAGCTGACTGTGAGTGTGTTAGCACGAATATCACTAGTGAAACATTATTTCCTTCCTTTCTCTGTAGATGGCATTGTGTATGTTGTGTTTCAGCCTTGCGTTGTTTCATCATGCCAACAAAGTATGTGAATCACGCAGATAACTTCTGCTATGTTTGTGGAGAGCTGATAGTCAAATGTCAAAGGCGACATTTCACGCGACGTGTGAAAGAGTGTAATGAACTTTACTTTCGCTGTCATGTGCGTGATTAGGGTAAGAGTTGGGCCCCAAATATACGAGTATGCTCTGTTTTGTGTGTTAGTCCGTTGACAGGGTGGAAAAATGATATACATCAAATACCATTTGCACTTTTTGATTTGGAGAGAATCGAAGAATCATCAAACAGATTGTTATTTCTGTTTAACAAATGTCAAAGAAATCACATCTAAACCAAAACATATAGTTAAGTTTCCGAATGTACCATCTACAATGGGCCTGTCTTACACAATGAATAGTTCCGTGTACCATATATGCTGATCGATCTTAATCTGTAAATCTGATTCTGACCTATCTCAAACTGAAAATGATTCATATGAAAATTAAAATGATCCTACATACGAAGGAAGTAGCTGTTCATCAGAACCATATTTTCGCAGTCAAAAAGACCTTAATGACATGATGACTTGCTTAAACAGCAAGCTCAAGGCTGAAGTCTATTCCAACAAGATGTACGAATATGTAGTTATCACCGCCACCATGGTGAATTCAAAGACTGCTTCTCTGAACACAATGCTATTGTGCTTTGCAATGACATTATTTTTTGTTCTGTTATTTAAACCCTTGGGCATAAACACCGGGCAGATGAGTTGCGGTTGTTCGGTAGACTTCTCTACAATTAGTTTGAAAGCTGTGGTGCTACGTATTGGCAACGAACTTCCATTGATACATGCAACACATGCCACGGATTTGAAAGAGACATACGACAATATGAAACTAGTCTTAGAGAAAATTCAATATGAAAAACAATCTGTGGTGACTTGTGATTTGCAATCTTGATTCATCAGATTTTGCTGCTTATTTTGTGAATGGGAGAGCAGAGATAAGAAGTCTCACTACGTTAAAAAATCGTGGCCTAAACGTGAATGCAATATAGTGATGCAATTTTATAGGACCATAAATCCGGTCATTAATGGCTGATGAAAATTTTGAAGGAGTGTTAAATACACTGGAAAAAACAGCCTAGCAGTCTTGCAAAAATGTATGTTGCAATTTCCTTGGAACCATAAAACAGAAAAATATCGTGACATTGTGGCTGATCATCTGCATTCTTACAAAGCTATGAGAGGCAACATGTCCTTAAAAATTCACTTCTTAGACTCTCTCTTACACTTCTTCCCACAAAATCTTGGGACTGTCAGCCATGAACACAGTGAGTGTTTTCATAATCAAATTTTTCAAATGGAAAAGAGGTTCAAATATGCTGGCTGACTAGTGCTGGACCGAGAAGAGAGATGCTACAAATGAAAAATGTACCTCAAAATCACTATCCGCCACTTTCTATTAAGTCAGTGTGAGTAGAACATCGTACTGGAAATTTGTGGTAAAGTCTTATGGGACCACTCTGCTGAGGTCATCGGTCTCTAAGCTTATGCACTACTTAATCTAACTTAAACTAACTTACTCTAAGGACAACACACACACCCATACCCGAGGGAGGACTCGAACCTCCGATGTGATGAGCCGCGTGGACCGTGCAGGATGCCCCAGACCGTGCAGATACCCCGCGCGGCTTCATAGTTTCGCGAGTACTGATTTTATCAGAAATTATCAAAAATTGAAGTGAATATCGAACGAAACACCTGCCTGATGTTCAAAAACATATATAATATTTGCATTCAGCACTAAAAATACTTCTAGAATCTCATATTTTTATTCCTGTGAAAGAAAAAAAATGTTCCGTGTTGCTAACTTGTGCAGTTGGCTATAAAGCTATGTCCTATATACCTCTAATTTTAATTATTTAAGGTGGAAGTCGGTTACGTGGGCTACCAAATAGCGATAGTGACAGTTCTGTTGGGGAATATCTCTGGTTGAATGATTGTGTATTCGTATTCCTAGAGCTACGAGTATGGAAAATTCTACTGACAGTAGATGCTATAATGCAAAGAACGAAATTTCTGGACGGCTCGACTGTCTTGCTGGTGGATGTATGGGACAACTTATACCTTAATGACGCGTAAAGGAGGCAATGTGTGTCGAACAGTCGTAGACTATTACCTGTTAAAGCTTAAATACATGTAATCCTAAGATCGCTATGCAGTTTTATCTAATGGGATGTCATACTAGCTTAGATGTTGATCACGTGATCTTGATGTCTTTTTTGGTTATGACTCCTACAATCAGAAAACAGACATCGCACTGAGGAGCCAAAGAAACTGGTAACCCCATCTAATATCGTGTAGGGCCCCGAGAGCACGCAGAAGTACCGCAACGCGACGTGGAATGGACTCGACTAATGTTTGAAATGGTGCTGGAGGGAACTGACACCATGAATCCTACAGGGCTGTCCATAAATTCGTAAAAATAAGAGAGGGGGGGACAGCATGTTGCAAGGCATCCCAGACATGCTCAATTATGTTCATGTCTGGGGAGTTGGAGGTGGCGGGTGGAAGTGTTTAAGCTCAGAAGAATGTTCTGGAGCCACTCTGTAACAATTCTGGACGTGTAGGATGTCACATTGTCCTGCTGGAGTTTCCCGAGTCTGTCGGAATGCGCAATGGACATAGTGGATGCAGGTGATCAGACAGGATGCTTACGTACTTGACACCTGTCAGTGTCGTATCTAGACGTATCAGGGGTCCCATATCACTCCAAATGCTCATGCCCCACATCATTACAGGTCCTCCACCAGCTTGAACAGTCTTCTGCTGACATTCAGGGTCGATGAATTCATGAGATTGTTTCCACAACCGTACACGTCTATCCGCTCGATACAATTTGAAACGAGATTCGTTCGACAAGGCAATATGTTTCCGGTCATCAACGGTCCCAGGAGAGGCGTAAAGCTTTGTGTCGTGCAGTCATCGAGGGTACACGAGTGGACCTTCGATTCCAAAACCCCTTTTAATTATGTTTAGATGAATAGTTCGCACGCTGACATTTGTTGATGGCCCAGCATTGAAATCTGCAGCAATTTGCTGAAGGGTTGCACTTTTGTCACGTTGGTCCCGTTCTTGCAGGATCTTTTTCCGGTCGCAGCGATGTAGGAGATTTGATGTTTTACTCGATTCTTGATATTCACGGTACACTCGTGTAATGGTCCTACGGGAAAGTCCCCACTTCGTCGCTACCTCGGAGATGCTGTATCTCGTTGCTCGTGCGCCGAACATAACACCACGTTCAAACTCACTTAAATCTTGATAACCTGCCGTTGCAGCAGCAGTAACCGATCCAACAACTACGCCTATACGAGTATTGGCGAATTCTGCCTGCTTACGTATCTCTCTATGTGAATACACATGCCTACACGTTTCTTTGGCGCTTCAGTGTATATTTGTAGCCGCTTGTGTGCATGTTGTGGAAAACACCAGTTTTAGTGGATTATCCAATAACGACACACTGCAGTAACACACCTCGATATTCCACTTAAAAACGCAATGAGGACCTATAATGAGTCACAAAACAGCGTACTGTATGTCTCTAGTCTTAATGCGAAAATTGATTTCACGAACGATGATACTGACAGTCGTATTTATGGACTAGCTCATAGTGGAATGCTGCTATCTATTGCTCATAAACAAATGTATATGGCGTGCATACGCATTATAAGAATAGTCTTTTAATGGAGCATTTGCTAATGGTAGAAAGATGCGGGTGTTTATTCATGTAATTGTTTCGCCAGACTGGAAACAGACAGATAAGCATATTTTATCTGCGGTTCCTATGGCTGTCAAAGGCGCACACCACCTCATACATTTTGGAATATGGAAAACATCTAGTGACAGTAATTTTGATAATGCAAATTTGAGTCCCGGCTGTTTCGCTGGTAACGATGTCGAAGAAATTACACTTTCCTGATCCCTAAAAGATGGATTGCTTGGCGAGCAGAAGTAGCCCACTACATACTAAAATTTTCATATACATAGTCCCAAAGTCGTCCCGGAATGAGTCTACTGGGGAAGTAATAAGGGCTGAAAATGTTGATCACGTGAAAATGAATTCTTCTAATTGTTAAGACTTCTAAAATAAGAATGCGTAAGTGCTATATTTTTAACTCTATCTTTACATGTTGTGCGAAACTGTACTTTTAACGGATTGTTTGGTAATGGTGGAATACACTACCATGCTTCAATACTCAAAAAAGACAGTCAGGACTGTATAATAAGTTACAAAACTATACACTGGATGCCTATATCTTTAACGTTGATATCAATTATACATACACATGCGTCCGAGCGCGCATCGCTCACACAAACGACAGTTCTTTTGTAGAGATATCTTCTGCTTAGTAAGGGGTATGTTACCACAAGCGCCGGCCATAGTGGCCGAGCGGTTCTAGGCGCTACAGTCTGGAACCGCGCGACCGCTACGCTCGCAGGTTCGAATCTGATGTCCTTAGGTTAGTTCGGTTTAAGTAGTTCTAAGTTCTAGGGGACTGATGACCTCAGAAGATAAGTCCCATAGTGCTCAGAGCCATTTGAACCATTTGTTACCAGAAGCAACAAAAGGTTCACTGCTATGAAGTGTGGCCAGTAACCTTATAAAACACATGGGTTGATAATTCCTTTTTTTTCTTCATAGGAAACAGTGTGAATCTGTCTTGTGATGCATCGATCGTAATTTACCACTGCATAGGTAGCAGAAACAGATTTTTAATGGTTCTCATCGCTACGGCAAACATGGCACAATTTACTTAATATTTGTCTGGAACGTTTCTTAGTACAATTGAAATTTTAGAGCCATCAGTCTCCTATCTGGTCTGATGTGGCCCACCAGGAATTTCTATCCTTTACCAACGTCTTCAACTCAGAGTAGCACTTGCAACTTAAGTACACAATTATTTTCTCGATGTATTCCAATCTCTGTCTTCCTCTACAGTTGCTATCCTCCTGTTCTGTCAGGTAATCTGGAATCTGTCTCTCGTCGCCCTTACTAAATAGAAATAATTTCCTGCTTCCATTTGTAATCTTATTTGTATTTGCGTTCAGTGATTCTTTAGAGGTCTTGTTGTTGTTGTTGTGGTCTTCAGTCCAGAGACTGATTTGATGCAGCTCCCCATTGTACTCTATCTTGTACAAGCTTCCTCATCTGCCAGCACTTACTGCAACCTACATCCTTCTGAATCTGCTCAGCCTATTCATCTCTTGGTCTCCCTCTACGATTTTTACCCTCCTCGCTGCCCTCCAATGCTGAATTTGTGACCCCTTGATGGCTCAGGACATGTCCTACCTACCGGTCCCTTCTTCTTGGCAAGTTGTGCCGGAAACTCCTCTTCTCCCCAATTCCATTCAATACCTCCTCATTAGTTATCTGATATACCCATCTAATCTTCAGCATTCTTCTGTAGCAACACATTTCGAAAGCTTGTCACTAATTCCCTGTACTATGCTGAGTTGGAAAGTTCTGGTCTATTTGTCGCTAGCAGGTCTAAGATCTTCATGAGTTGGTTCTCCGATTAACAACTCAATATAATTGTCGGCTAAGGCACTTAAAACAGTTTCATGTGGTTTCCTACGTCTGTTGTTGTTTTTTGTTGTTGTAGTCTTCAGTCCTGAGACTGGTTTGATGCAGCTCTCCATGCTACTCTATCCTGTGCAAGCTTTATCTCCCAGTACCTACTGCAACCTACATCCTTCTGAATCTGCTTCGTGTATTCACCTCTTGGTCTCCCTCTACGATTTTTACCCTCCACGGTGCCCGCCAATACTAAATTGGTGCTCCCTTGATGCCTCAGAACATGTCCTACCAACCGATCCCTTCTTCTGGTCTAGTTGTGCCACAAACTTCTCTTCTCCCCAATCCTATTCAATACTTCCTCATTAGTTATGTGATCTACCCATCTAATCTTTAGCATTCTTCTGTAGCACCACATTTCGAAAGCTTCTATTCTCTTCTTGTCCAAACTATTTATCGTCCATGTTTCACTTCCATACATGGCTACACTCCATACAAATACTTTCAGAAACGACTTCCTGACAAATCTATACTCGATGTTAACAAATTTCTCTTCTTCAGAAACGCTTTCCTTGCCATTGCCAGTATACATTTTATATATATCCTCTCTGCTTCGACCATCATCAGTTATTTTGCTCCCCAAATAGCAAAACTCCTTTACTACTTTAAGTGTCTCGTTTCGTAATCTAATTCCCTCAGCATCACCCTAATTAATTCGACTACATTCCATTATCCTCGTTTTGCTTTTGTTGATGTTCATCTTATATCCTCCTTTCAAGACACTGTCCATTCCGTTCAACTGCTCTTCCAAGTCCTTTGCTGTCTCTGACATAATTACAATGTCATCGGCGAACCTCAAAGTTTTTATTTCTTCTCCATGGATTTTAATACCTACTCCGAATTTTTCTTTTGTTTCCTTTACTGCTTGCTCAATATACAGATTGAACAACATCTGGGAGAGGCTACAACCCTGTCTTACTCCCTTCCCAACCACTGCTTGCCTTTCATGTTCCTCGACTCTTGTAACTGCCATCTGGTTTCTGTACAAATTGTAAACAGCCTTTCGCTCCCTGTATTTTACCCCTGCCACCTTTAGAATTTGAAAGAGAGTATTCCAGTCAACATTGTCAAAAGCTTCCTCTAAGTCTGCAAATGTTAGAAACGTAGGTTTGCCTTTCCTTAATCTTTCTTCTAAGATAAGTCGTAAGGTCAGTATTGCCTCACGTGTACCAGTGTTTCTACGGAATCCAAACTGATCTTCCCCGAGGCTGGCTTCTACTAGTTTTTCCATTCGTCTGTAAAGAATTCGTGTTAGTATTTTGCAGCTGTGACTTATTAAACTGATA
The DNA here is from genome assembly GCF_021461385.2 of Schistocerca piceifrons. Taxonomy (NCBI): domain Eukaryota; kingdom Metazoa; phylum Arthropoda; class Insecta; order Orthoptera; family Acrididae; genus Schistocerca; species Schistocerca piceifrons. Next base: position 695,585,260 of record NC_060141.1, read on the forward strand.
GTTCGGTAATTTTCACATCTGTCAACACCTGCTTTCTTTGGGATTGGAATTATTATATTCTTCTTGAAGTCTGAGGGTATTTTGCCTGTTTCATACATCTTGCTCACCAGATGGTAGAGTTTTGTCAGGACTGGCTCTCCCAGGGGCGTCAGAAGTTCCAATGGAATGTTGTCTACTCCGGGGGCCTTGTTTCGACTCAGGTCTTTCAGTGCTCTGTCAAACTCTTCACGCAGTATCGTATCTCCCATTTCATCTTCATCTACATCCTCTTCCATTTCCATAATATTGTCCTCAAGTACATCGCCCTTGTATAGACCCTCTATATACTCCTTCCACCTTTCGGCTTTCCCTTCTTTGCTTAGAACTGGGTCTACGTCTACAACCCGCATAATCCATCGAGTCGCGCGGCCTGCGACGAGTTCCTTTCCTGTGCCATTGTCAGTATTTTCCATACGTTCCTTTCCTCTACGATGCTGTGGAGAACCGCTTCACTCCTTACTTTATCAACACTCGTCTGTAGCATCACGTCTCAAATGTTTCGAATCCCTCCATTTCAGGTTTTCCCAGAAACCATATTACACTTCCATAAATTGCTGTGAGCCAAACGTACAGCGTCAGAAATTTCTTCCTCAATTTTAAGGTCTATGTTTGATACTATTAGACTCCCATCGATCAGAAATGCTCCTTTTTCCTGTTCTTGTCTGCTTCTGATGTCCTCCTTGTTCCATACGTCGTTGGTTATTTTGCCGCCTAGGTAGTAGATTTACTTCAGTTCATCTACATCATGGTCACCAATCCTGATGTTAAGTCTCTCACTGTTCTCATTTCTGGTACTTCTCATTGCTTTCGTTTTTCTTCGATTTGCTCTCAATTCATATCATGTACTCATCAGACCATTCGATTCAGTAGATAATGTAAATCTTCTCCACTTTCACTCAGGACAGCAATGTCACCTGTGAATAGTATCATTGGTATCCTTTCATCCTGAATTTTAATTTCACTCCTGTCCCGTTCTTTTATTTCCATCATTGCTTCATCAATGTATAGAATGGACAGTATGGGTGAAAGACTACAAGCCTGTCGTATATAGTTTTTAAACCGAGCACTACAGCCTATGATTTTCGAGCATCTTGCACCATTTGACACTGTCTTAACGCTTTTTACAGGTTGACAAATACCACTAACGTGTCTTGATTTATCATTAGTCTTGCTTTCTTTATCAGCCACAACATCGGAATTGCCCCGCTGATGCCTTTACCTATCCTAAAGCCAAACTAATTGTCATAACACACCCTCAACTTTGTTTTCAATTCTTCTGTATATTAATTTTGTCAGAAACTGTTAAGCTGAGTTTGCGATACTTCTCCCCCATGTCGGCTCTTAGCACTCTTCGGAATTGTGTGGATGATACTATTCCAAAAGTCGATCGTATATCGTCAGGGTTATACATTCTACATACCAGCGTTAATAGTCGTTTTGTTGCCACTTCCCTCAATAATTTTAGAAATTCTGATGGAATATGTTCTATCCCTTCTGCCTTATTTGATCTTAAGTCTTCCAAAGCACTTTTGAATGCTAATACTGTATACCCTATCTCTGTTACATCAAGTCTTGTGTCTTCCGTCACGCCTTCATAGAGGCATTCATGTACTCTTTCCACCTACCCACTTTCTCCTCTGCATTTGAAAGTGAAATTTCCACTGCACTCTCAGTGATACTTCCCTTGCTTTTAATTTTTGTCGTTGACTATCCAATATGCTGAGTCAGTCCTTCTGACAATCATTTGTTTTTCGACCTCTTCACATTTTTCATGCAGCCAATTGGTCTTTGCATCCCTACACTTCCTACTTATTTCATTACTCGTATTTCTGTATTCCCCATGAAAATTTGCATACTTTCTTCTTTCGTCTATCAGCTGAAGTATTTCTTGTATTGTCCATGGTTTCTTCACAGTTACCCTCGTAGTACTTGTTTTTCTTTCCAAATTCTGCGATTGGCCTTTTTAGAGATGTGCATTCCTCTTCAACTGTACCGCCTACTGAGCTATTTTTATCGCACTGTCTATAATTTCAGAGAGCTTCAAACGTGTCTGTTGATTCCTTAGTACTTCCGTATCCCACTTCTTTACGCACAGATTCTTCCTCACTAGTCTCTTAAACTTTAGCCTACTCGTCATCAATAATTGTGGTCTGAGTCTATGTCTCCTCCTGGGTACACCTTATAATCCAGTATCTTATTTCGCAATCTCTGGCTGACCATGATGTAATCTGACTGTAATCGTCCGGTTTCTCCCTGTCTTTTCCAAGTATATCTTCTCCTCTTGTGATTCTTGAACACAGTATTCGCTATTAGTAACTGAAATTTATTTCAGAATTGTCTTTCGTTCCTAGTACCAAACCCACATTCCACCGTAACCGTTTCTTCTATTCCTTCCCCTACAACCGGGTTCCAGTTTCTCATGAGTATTAGAATTTCATTTCCCTTGACGTGCCGAATTACACGTTCAATATCCTCATATACTTTCTCAAACGCTTAATCTTCGGCTTGCGAAATCGGCATTTATACCTGTAATATTGTTGTTGATGTTGATTTCCTGTCGAGACTGACGAGAACAACCCTAACATAAACTGTTCGCAGTAATTCCTTCTCTGCCCTATCTTCCTATTTATGACGAGTCCTACTCCTGTTTAGCATTTGCTGCTGCTGTTGATTTAGTCTATACTCATCTGAGCAAAAATCCTTGCCTTCTTTCCATTTCACTTCACTACCCCCTATAGATCTCGATTGAGCCTTAGAATTTCGTTTTTCAGATTCGATACTTTTTCCTACTGAAACCGACCAGAAAATAATGAAAAGAAAAAAAAGTTATCGCTTACGGCATTTCCATAGTTCGTGAAGTGTAACTTGAAAATCAGGTATGACAATTTTTGTTTCATTACTACATCTCTTCCAGCAACACATTTTGTAGACAATATCTACATGTACCACTGAACGTCCCTTCAAAATTCTGTCATTGTAAGGCAAGTAGTTCAGGAGATATGATTTCATAAACATTGAGCTCATCTTAAACTGGAGCGATTCGAGTCTGTATGGAATCGCGGAGGGGGATGGTCGAGGTGTGGGGTTACTGGTTACACTACACTAAACTACGGTTGATATTTATTTAGCTTCGGACGTTGCCTCCTCTTGAAGAACAACGCACTGAGATGTGTTTCCTTGAAAGTTTTCAATCCAATCGTAAATACGCTAATGATTACAAAAGTTTTGACTACGTACTTTGCCGCGCGGGATTAGCCGAGCGGTCTTGGGCGCTGCAGTCATGGACTGTGCGGCTGGTCCCGGCGGAGGTTCGAGTCCTCCCTCGGGCATGGGTGCGTGTGTTTGTCCTTTAGATAATTCAGGTGAAGTAGTGTGTAAGCTTAGGGACTGATGACCTTCACAGTTAAGTCCCATAAGATTTCACACACATTTGAACTACGTACTTTATAGCAAACTGGTCCTTCTTTGGAAGGAAGTACAGTACCGATTCTGCTTGGAATGTTTTCCACAAAATTAGTAGTTTTCTAGATGTATGTCACTACACATTTACGCCTAAGTCAATAACAGGCCTGTTGTTTGTGGCTGCTGAGATGGCATCGAACAGTGTCCCAGATCGGGTTCAGATCAGGCGAGCTTGATGGCCAAGGCATTAACGTGAGCTCCACTGTTGTACACCAAAAACCACTGCATTACCACTTATAAAACTGGCAGATGCTACTGCCGCCGAAGAAGACATCAAGCATGAAGGAGTTTAGGTGGTCAGCAATAATGTTCATATAGTCCACAGCTCTCATGGTGCCTTTGATTACTATCACGAGTCCTTTGGAGACCCAAGTGAATGTCTCCCATAAGATAACACTCCTCCCATCGGTCTTCAGCAATTTTTGGAAATATATTTCGATCATTCTTCTCCTGGATGACTGCTTATACAGTCACGACCATCCAGTTGGTGCAACAATAAACGTAACTCATCCGATCAGGCGAGACGTAATGAGGTTATCAGCGCCAGTTTCAGATATAGAGGGAATTCTGGTAAAATAACTTCAGGTGTCAGGTTAACCATTTGGGCTCCTCATAGTCAAGGTAACAACCCACTCCCCTCTGCCCTGGGGAACCACTAGGAATTGATCAAGGTCACTCAGGGGAAACCTCCACAAGCCTTTGGCAATTGTACGAGCTATCGACAGTGATCACATAATATTGGTAGGAAACCCCTCCCTAACGCTCTCAGTCATTGGGAGTACAATAAATTGGCGGGAAACCCTTCGCCTCGACCTGAACCAATGCCCTCTGAAATTAAAAAAAAAAAAAAAAAAAAAGAAAACCTGAGTGAAATATTCAGCGATCAACTAGATGTCATCTGACGGGGAGAGGGCTAGTAATCGAAACGTCCTCGGTGTCAGGTTCGAAACCGGCCACTTCTAAAATGTTCGCTAATCATCAGCATTGGTGGTTGAAATCTTTCCGCATTAGAAGTCACCCTTATTCTGCCAACGGCCTTGCCAAAGAGGGGGAGGAGGGGACAGAGGTTCAAGGGAGTGAAACTACCCCTAAAGGTAGAAGAATCAGCAATGATCAACGGAATGTGGATGCAGAGGGCATAATGTGTATGCGGAGCTGATATTGCCTGTAATTGAAAAAGTATCATGATGGCCTTTCATTTGGCAAAAGATTCCGAAATAGTCACAAATTCGGATCTCCGAAAGGGACTCCAAAGGGGGAGGTGACCATGAGAAGAGAATGAGTAACTAACAAAGGGATAACATTCTACGTTTCGGGGTGTGGAACGTCAGAAGCTTGAAAGAGGAAGGGAAGCTAGAAAATCTGAAAAGGAAATGTAAAAGCTCATGAGCCGTGCGTGGCTCGTGTTCCCGCCATCGTGTATTTTACACATTGTTTTTAACGTAATTCCACCTCACTACATTAATTTAAATTACTACTGTCACTGAGTTGCAGCTTTGCTTGATCGTGAGCGGCGCTAGCAGCGCGTGTCGATATATCCCCTCTCGTAGTATCTTTGCTGGACTGCTATGACTTCCCGGACGTTGTCAGTTGGTCGCAGTTCGTAGTGCAGTTCGGCGTCGGAGTTCGGCTCTGCCAGTAAACTGGAACGCGTCTGGCGAGCAGTCCGGACCTGCCAGTGGGGAGTTGCAATGCGGCACTAGTGCAGTCGGGTTGGAGCAGCAGTGAGGTCTGCGTCGACATGGCTCGCCCGACCATTGCCGCCACGCATCACTTGAGCCGGGTCGCGGTCTTGGGCGATCGTCGGTCGATCGTCCTACTGGACGACGCGTTTTGGCTCGCCGATCGTTCATGAGTCGGCTGTGTGTGTGGGCATCTACTCCCTATTTGTCTTCGTGCATGCTTAGCTACTGCTGTGGATTGTTCATCTCTTCGTCCAAGTGTTTGTCAGGTTGTGTGTGTAGTCGGCGTGATTTCCTTTGACAAGTTATTTTAAATGTTGTCGGCGCACTGGCTCTGAGAGGTCGGTCGTCTCATAGGGCGACGTGTAGCTGCTTCTCTGAGCGCATCTGGCCCCCTTCAATTACCATCTTGTGGAACCTGGTGCAGGGATGTCGTTTAGCCAGTGGGAGTGTTTCCTCTGCGTGGTTGGGTCCGAGCCAGTATTTCCGCCGTCGTGTGTCTGCAAGTGAATCGGAGACGCACCACTAGGAATGAAGATTAACGCTTGAATTTCTCTAAACCTACATATACTGCAACAAGGAATAGCTCAGTAGGTAGTACAATTAGAAAAGACAGGAGATACATGAAGATTACAGTTAGACTACATCATGGTCAGGGAGAGATTCCGAAATCAGGTACTGGATTGTAAGGCGTATCCAGGAGCAGACATAGACTCAGATCACAGTTCACTGTTGATGAAGAGTAGGCTGAAGTTGAAGAGACTAGTGAGGAAAACCAGTGAACAAAGAAGGCGGATACTGAAATACTCAGGAATGAAGAGAGACGCTTGAAGTTCTTCGAAGTTACAGCTACTGCGATAACGAATAGCTCAATAGGCAGTACAGTTGAAGAGGAATCAACATATCTAAAAAGGGCGCTCACAGAAGTTGGAAAGAAAAACACATAATAGGAAGGTGACTGTGAAGAAATCATGGATAATATAAGAAATACTTCGACTGATGGAAGGAAGAAGGAAGAACAAAAATTTTCAGGGAATTCAGGAAAACAGAAACAATAGTCGTAAAAGAATGAAATAATAGGAAGTGTAGGAAAGCTAACAATTGGCTGCATGAAAAACCTGAAAAGCTCTAAAAAGTTGTGACAGTCAAAACAACGTTTGGTGAAATTAAAGGCAAGGGAGGTATCATTGAGAGTGCAATGGACCAATGCAGAGGAGAGAGTGGATGGGTGGGAAGACTACATTAATGCCACTACGAAGGGGAAGACGTGTCTGTTGATGTGATAGAAGAAACAGCAGTTGATATAAGAGAGATAGGGATGCAGTATTAGAATCAAATTTAAAAGAGCTTTGGAAGGCTTAAGCTCAGATAAGGTATAAGGGATAGATTATATTACATCAGAATTTCTAAAATGATTGGGAGAAGTGGCAGCAAAACGACTATTCAAGTTGGTGTGTAGAATGTATGAACCTAGCGATTAACGATCTGACTTTTGAAAAAAATATCGTCCTCACAATTCCGACGACTGGAAGAGCTGACAAATCTGAGAATCAACGCACGATCAGCTTAATAGCTCATGTATCCAGTAATACACAGAAGAATGGAAAAGAAAATGGAGAATCTCTTAGATGACGATCAATTTGACTTTAGAAAAGGCAAAGGCACCACAGAGGTGATACTGACTTTGCGGTTGATAACTGAAGCAATTCTGGTGGTAGATCACCACATCTTTATGGGAGATGTCAACCCAAGAAAGCATTGGACAATGTAAAATGGGCTAAGGTGTTTGAAATTCTGAGAAAAATAAGTCTTAGCTAGTGGGAAGAACGGGTAATATACAGAGTGAACTTCCAAACGCTGTAGAAATGACCCACTGGTCAGAATGACGTCAAATTGCAACGGAATATTATCGGAGAATGGGGAAAACGTATGGCACAAGAAAAATATAGTGTGAAAATTGATCAATGTGTGTCTGTCAGAACACGTCAATGAAAACACCTGTCATGCGCACGACCCATTAAAGTTGGTATAAACGCGCCGGGTACACGGCTTTTCCTCCCTTCGCGTCTGGGACGTTCGCCATGCCTGTCTCTATGCAGGACCGCGCTCTCCTTGTAAAGCTGTATTATCAGAATGATGACTGTGTACACGTTGCTCTGCAGAAGTTCCGGACACTGAAGGGTTTGAAAGAAGGCGTTGGTCCGATGACTTGGAAACTCGAAAAGACGTGGTGTGAAACCTAATAGAGGGAGGAAACGAACTGATTCGACGCCAGCGAAATCAGTGTCCACAGCAGTTCAGGAAGAGACGAATGATGGTGTGCAAACGTGTAGTGCACGGCTAATTGCCCGAACATATGAGATACCCGTGCGCAAAATCCTACGAAACATCCTTCTTTGCTTTTTATTCAAAATTACCCATGTTCGCTAGTTGCTTCCTGTTGACTTGCCACCAAGAGAGACCCTTGCTTTAGAATTTCTTGCTCGAATGGCCGTGGAAGATTTTGTGGACAGACGAAGCCCACTTCCATGTGGCAGAATATGTCAATATACAGAATTTTCGAATATGGGCAACGGAAAATGCAGACGCAAACCAGTACCACTTCACCCTGAAAAGTTCACTGTGTAGTGTGGGTTTACGGCGTCATTTATCCTAGGTCCATATCTTTTCGAAAGACGCCGGCCGAAGTGGCCGTGCGGTTAAAGGCACTGCAGTCTGGAACCGCAAGACCGCTACGGTCGCAGGTTCGAATCCTGCCTCGGGCATGGATGTTTGTGGTGTCCTTAGGTTAGTTAGGTTTAACTAGTTCTAAGTTCTAGGGGACTAATGAACTCAGCAGTTGAGTCCCATAGTGCTCAGAGCCATTTGAACCATTTTTTCGAAAGACGAGAGCTTTCGGTCCTGTTACCCGTAGCGTCACTGCTAAGCACTAAGAGTGTCTTTTGAGCAACCACATCATTCCAGATCTCCAACAGCGTAAATGTGTGGCTGGGATCATTTTTATGCAAGATGGCGCACCTCCGCACATAGCAAATCCAGTGAAGGAGCTGCTGGAGCGCCATATCAGATATGCTAGAATTATCAGCCGTCATTTCCATTTAATCCGTGTGACTTCTCACTGTGGGGCTATCTGAAAGATGCTGTGTTCCGTGTTCCGATTGCAAACTTAGTTGCACTGAAGGCACGCATTGCGCAACACATTCTGAACGCGGCCGCAAAAACACTAAGAAAGGGGGCTGTCATCTTCCACCCCAACTTTTCGGTATAGACATCGAAAACAGGTAATCGCGGAAACAAGGGAAACGGTTAAGAGTGGAATTAACATTCAAGGTGAAAGGATATCAGTGATAAAATTCGTTGATAACATTGCTGTCCTCAATTAAAATGAAGAAGATTCACAGGGTGTGCAGAATGAAATGAGCGGTCTAGCGAGTACGGAATATGGATTGAGAGTAAATCGAAGAAAGACGAAATTATTGAGAAAATGGAGGAATGAGAACAGCGAGAAACTTAACATTAGAATTGGTCATCACGAAGTAGATGAAGTGAAGGAGTTCTGCTACCTAGACAGGCGGAGTAACAAGGACATTAAAAGCAGACTCACACTAGCTAAATGGGCATTCCTAGCCAAGAGAAGTCTACTAGTCTGAAACATAGCCCTTATTTCGAGAAAGAAATTTCTGGGAATGTACGTTTGGACCACAGCATTGTATGGAAGTGAAATATGGATTCGAGGAAAACCGGAAAAGAAGGGGCTCGAAGCTTTTGAGATGTCGTGCAACAGATGAATGTTGACAATTAAGTGGACTGATAAGGTAAGGAATGAGGCGGTTCGCCGCAGAATCGGATAGGACGTGTAGTGTCGCGGAATAGTAAAGAGTTGGAAACGTGGAATATTGTCAAAGTTTCGTTGCCTATGCCTTCGTTGCCTATGCCGAGAGCCAGAGGCAGTAGGTTAGCCAAGAGGTAAGAGGATTGCAAATGTATCGGAATGTGTCGTCATGCAGGGACAATGGCCTGTTTACACACAGCAGGCGAGAGGGAATTGCTTAGCACGCGAGTTTGTGTTAGACGGAGACTAACACTCTTTACTATTCCGCGACACTACTGACAAGAAGAAGGGGCAGGATGGTACGACATGGGTTAAGACATCACCGAATAACTGCAGTGGGACTAGAGTGGGGGTAGAAACTGTAGAGGAAAACAGAGATTGGAACACATCCAGCAGTCAGCTGAGGACGTACGGTACTAGTGCTATTCTGTGATGAAGAGGCCGGTACAGGAGGGGAATTCTTCACGTGCCGCATCAAATCAGTTATAAGACTGATGACTGATAAAAAGGATTATGATGGGTAGTAGACATAGGCAATCACATGAAACTGTTTTAAATGTATTATCCGATAATTATCACTAGTTGTTAATCGGAGAACCAACTCGTGAAGATCTTAGACCTACTGGTGATTAACAGACCAGAACCCTTCAGCTCAGAGTAGTACAGAGAATTAGCGATCAGAAAGCCTCTAAAGAATCACTGAATACAGATGTTAATAGGAATACAACGGGAGGCAAGAAGATGTTTCTGTTTAGCAAGGCCGACAAGAGACATAATTCAGATTACCAGACAGGCTGTCACGAAAATTTCATCTCCAGCGCTGACTACTTGAGCATCAAAGCGTCGTACAACACGCATTAGACGTATACCCGTATGTGCCCAACGAGAATGTGGGGGATGGAAGGGATCTACAGTAGTTTTAAACCGCGTTAGGAAGCTGTTAGGAAAGCAAAAACAGATTCATTGGAAATTTAAACGTAGAAGGAAAGAAAGTAGACGAAGCCAAAATTAGCGTATGAAGGGCTATGTGGATGTGTTCAATGAATACGACATCAGAACTGTATCTGCCAACTATGGGCCTATGTCTCTGAAGTCGATTTGTTGCAGAATTCTAGAACAAAAAAACTAGAAAAGAAATAGATAAAAAAGAGGTAAAATTAATCTTTGAGAAGACTTTGAAAACGGAGAACTCCCAGGGGAGTGGAAGGTGGTCTTCATACATCCACTACATAAGGAAGGGAATAAACAAGAAGACAAAAATTACAGAGTAATCTCTTTGAAATCAGTTGCACATAACACACTTCGCACAATTGCACTAAATGGATTAGAAACAGCATTGTAGAGTAGTTTAGGTGAATATCAAGTTGGTTCTTAGAAGGGCGGATCATTTTCTGTACAAATATTTGATCATAAGTCACTTATTTGCCACATACTACTGAATTCAAAAGATGCTTCCTCCATAGCATGTAATGACGATGGCGCTAAAATTACAGTAAATCGAGCTCATAGAAAGAGGTACCAACAGCCTTTCTTGACGTGCACCATCCCCTAATGAAACTGAAAAAGAGGGAAATTGTATACTGTTTCACTAATGTAACCTCTGCAACACACAGTAAGGTGGTTTGCAGTCTACAAATGTAGATGTGGAGATCTGGAAGCAGTCATGTAACTGCTTTAATCTTCGATGTCTTACATCTCTCTTTTGAGTCGATGACTAAGTACGCAGCAGCACATGTGCCCACCACTGAATTATTCTCGAACTGTGGTAGAAAAATCAGATGGTCTTCTGTGACAAATTTGTAGCTCTTAAGCGTCACATTGGACAAATAGCTTAAAATAGAAACGTGAAATATTACAATAAAGTTCCACTGAACAACTAAAAGAACAAAGTGGAAAGAAATAAACAAATAAAACAAATAAAACGGTGTTGCAGACTCCTGAAAGAGGATGATCTATTACGAATAGAGGTTGGACTCATCTAAAATGAAAATCGAAAACATGAAATACCTGTTAACGTTCTCTAAGACGGATGAGATACTGGGGTTGCTTTACTTCATTTTTTTAATAGAAGGAAGGGCGCTATTTCTTAGTACTGAAGGCGTTTGAATCCCCTGGAACATACGGCCTATGTTTGTAAAAAAATATAGGCTATGTGTCGGGAGCTGTTATGCCACCGGACAATTTCGTTATTACAAAAAAAAAAAAAAAAAAAGCCGGAGCAGATGCAATGAGGGTGAAGCACCGTGAAACTTTTGAATAAACATAGAATAACGGCACTATGCAAACCGACAACTAAAGTTAAATAAGTACAAACGTCCGCGAAAGATAAACACGACCCACTTGACACAGCGAGTGTCCATATAACTCTACGCAACGCTGAAGCTCTGCTTTTTAAATGGCAAGAGAAATGTAACGTAGTGTAAAAGGAAAAAGAGAGGTTTGCAGCAGCAGAACAAGCTCTTGAAAAAAAAAAAAAAAAAAAAAAAAGAAGAAGAAAGAAAACATCACGCCACTCGAGTTGATGAAACGTATTCCCTTCCCTTCCCATTAGTGGAAGTACAGCTGAGAAGGTGAACAAACTGTATCTGGTTGCCATTGCCTGTAAATACAGCCCAATACACACCTGTATTTAATATTATCGACCTTAGTTAAAAAGCAAAGAATCCCTGGAACGTATAGGTGCTACCACCTTTGGTACCTGAGATGGGAAATTAAAATTTTGCAAGCAGATTATCATTGCGCATACTGAAAGTTGTTTCTCCGCTGATTGATGTGTCCTTATCTTGAGAGAACACATCGCATTAAATTTATACATTAAATTTGTACATACCTCTTCACTACCTATATTCAGTACATGTATTGTGACCCATCAGTTTCTTTCAATCTGCAAGACCCTAGCGACAAACATAATACAAACGAGCGGCGCATACTCACAGATGCGGTAATACCTGTTGCAAGACAGTACAAATCGTTCGAGCCCAAAAGTCAGTCTTAGAACAAAGTGGACTTATACACCAATAAACTGCTCACAAACGTACATATTGATTTCTATAGTAAAACCATTGTAACACTATATATAAATCACAAACATTAAAATTTAGTAAAAATTCTGTGTTAGAAAATATAAAGGAATAACGTGGGATTGTGTGTCCACTTTGATGCGAAATACTTTTGTTTAATTTCTTCCACAAATTGGTTTCAGCGAAAATTTCGCTGTCATCAGTGGTTTCCTTATTCTGAAACATGCGAAGTTAGCATCGTTACAACACACTACGAAGACGATATTACATGTGTACTGTTTGGTGTTAGGTACCGTGTTCTGCGAATAGCTTTGTAATATCTTTTTACGTTTGAGTCACTACGTGGTTTCTATATCTACTGCCGTTTTTTCGGCACATTTTTTATGCCTGTGGCGGTGTCTCGGCATACAATATGTCATCTCCAAAGGTATTAGCGGCTGTTAGTAACAAAATATATGAAAATGTGATCCTACATTCGCCAGCGTTATGCTATTGAGAATTGGGTTGATGTTGTGGATAGAATTTTGGTGGGCACTAGGTTGTGAGATAACCAGTCATGAACTCATGTTCGTTGGTCGGCTTCTAGTTGCTCTAAAGCAGAGAAAAGAATTAAGTTATACATGTAAATTATGATGATATTTTGCTGTTCGCATGTTTCGCGAGATGTATCCGGTATCGCTAGAACCATTTGAAAGCTCTAGCGGGAGTTCTGACGACTTCTATTCCTTACCTCTGTCTCTGTGTTTTATGGGGAACTGATCACACACACACACACACACACACTCTTACACAGACACAGACACACACACACACACACACATATATATATATATATATATATATATATATATATATATATATATATATATATATATATATATATATGTGTGTGTGTGTGTGTGTGATTTCTGTTCCGTGTCCTGTGTCACTTCTTTTAAAGCAATAAAAACTGTTGTTGCAAAGTGATGAGGTTTCATTTATTACAAATGTGCCTTACACTATAGCCTCTTGTGCGTAATAATTTTCTTCTATTGTTAATTTTCGGTGTTAATTGTTGCTGTGTTCCAGGATGGACAGATAAGTTTCGACATCAGTCCGGTGGTGGTTCTTATTAAATGTTCTGTGAAAGTGAGACGTGTGTTCTCACTCTTTAGTGCTCTCATCTGCTTTGTGTACCTTGTTTGGAAGTTTCTGCTTGTTTGTAGTATGTATTGGGATTGACAGGATTCGCATGTGTGTTGGTTTATTCCTGCACTGCTGAATTTGTCTGGAGTTCTTTCATTCGGTCTTATCCCTGTTGTAGTGTCCTATTTATTCTGAATGTTCTTACAAGTTCTTCCTTGTTAGATACAATTCGAATTCTACGTACTTTTTTTTATTGTATGTTAGTGGGGTACCACTTGCTCCTTTTCTGATGTGGTGTGGTCTGCTGTGTTTTCTGCCTCTGTGTTTTCAGACCGTTACGTTGTGCAGATTAGTGGGTGACCACTATCATTATGTTTCATCTTTATCTTGTTGTTGTGCTTATTTATGGTGTCTGTGCTTTGTGCTAAGTCGAATGGTGTGGTTGTTTTCCTTACATCAAGAGAATCCTTATGAGCAGTGTTATGCTGGAACTGCCGGAGAGCAGACAGCGTGGGCACCTGTTAGGGCTGAGCTGGTCACAAGCAAGGATGGCAGGCAGAGGCAACAGTTTCTGGAGGTCAACGCCATCGCAGTGGTGGAAGCGTTGGACAACCCTTAGGAGCGTCGCCAGGGACCGGATTGGCGCAATGGCCAAAGTGTTTGTTTGGAGATAATAGCCTGGTGGTATGCCTTTGGCGTCTTTTCCTCGTCAGATGGACAGTGATCGCAGTGGGGGTGGAAAGATGCGGGATTTAAATATCAAAGGGAGCACTGTCTGAGTGTTTTGGCAGTCAAAGTTTGATGCTAATGGTTTTACGGTTCAACGGTGCACTGTGTGATATACATGAGTCGTGCAATGGGTGAGTCTGCTAGGCACAAATTGTACGTGGAAGACTATGGTTGTCATGTGATGAGTTTTAGTTGTTTATTGAAGACACACATGAGCGATAATGTTTGCATTGTGACTGAGAGCAGTTCTACTTCTTATGTACATGCCGTGAGTATGAGTAAGTGTAGTAACATGAAAGTGTTTTGTTTAAATTATGCTGGAAAATGGACTCTGCTGTAAATACAGTTCCATTGGGATTTCATCTTGTTACTTGCTGTTTGTGAGTAATGGATTGTTTGTGTTATTGTGTAATAAGTTATTAAAATGTATATGTAGGTAGTAGATAAAGGTTGTGTGTAGCTTCTTGTGATAGTATAAGGTAATAATAGTAAAAAACATGCAAAATTATTGTGTATCATAACCATGGCGATGTGTAAAAGTTGTTTTGCCATGTGATGTTTTACTGCTGAGCTTATGAAAAATTTTATGACTGGTTATGGCTCAGGGCTAGTCGTTACAAACAGTTAATTTTTTTCTCCAGTTATGTGTACTAGAGCAAGTTTTTTATTTCAGTTCTTTGATTTAATGGGAGATATTTTGTTGTACTGAATGTGTGAAGCTGTGTTTAAGTGTTCGTATGGACTACAGAGATATTTTGCTTTAATAAACTCAGCCCCACAGCTGCTTGACCCAGTCTGTACCGCATTGCACCGAAATTCTATCACACAGTTCTATCTTTTGTGAAAAGAGAAAATTATGATCAAAGGGGGACTTACTGTTCTCCATAAGTTCCATATAGAGAGTCTACGTAAATGGCTCTAAAAATAAAAAAAGCACCACAAAACACATTATGTGTAAAGCTTCGTAGAACACCAAAAAAGGTAGATATATTTTATGTACTACTTACAAATAAATAAGTGGGTCTTTCCGAGTCAGACAGCTAAAAGAGTCCACCCAATATATTTACTTCTACATAACTACTCTGCAGTTTACAATTAAGTGCCTGATAGAGGGTTTAATGAACCACCATCAACCTGTTTCTCTACCATTCCACTCCCTAACAGTGTGCAGGAAGAACCAACACTTAAATCTGTTTGTGATACCTCTGATTTGTGATTTAAGTTTTGTGGAAAGATACTGCTGCATATAAAAACGCCTTTGTTTTAATGATTATCACTACAACTCTCCAGTAGTGCGGCTAGACGGTTTCTGGGACAGCTTGTATAGTTGTCAAATTCGTCCAAGATGGTAGCTGTAGATGTGGCAGTTTTGGTGAGAAATAAGGCAATTGGGGTACCTCCACTAACCTATTCCCCCCCCCCCCCTCACTCCTATGATGTCATCCACCTCACCCCTGACCATTAGGAAATTGTGGGAACTTCAAAAAATAGTGGCAGTTTCAAGTTTTGTGTGTTCACCTTTTTCAGGTGTGCTTTCAGATTCAGAGACCAACTGAACTAGTTCACAATACTACCACCAGAGGGTGCTGTTGTCCCTCCCTACTCCTCCCATTCAGCACTCGCCCATCCCCCCACTCATATCTTCCTCCACCAGTGGGGAAGCCTCATTTGTGCTGAGCTGTGATATAGGATGGACGTAAGTCTTTACTTTATTGTATGTGTGATGTGTTTGGTGGAGAAGCTGTTGGTTTCAGACGAGAACGAGTTCAACAGCTACATTAATTGTGATTATGCAGCTGAGGACTTCACCCATAGCTCCATCCATGATGCTTGGAAAACAGAGCTATTGGATGAGTGTAAGAATAAGAATACGTTTCTTCAAATAATGTAGATGCAGTGGGATGGACTGAAGCTACATTTCACAACTAGTGCTGATAGGTGCTTGTGCTGAAACTGTAGACCTTTCATGAAAAGCCCTTTCAGTCTTGCAAAGAGGAAGAGATGAGACATTCATCCATTCCATTGTAGGCATCTTGTTCTGAACGTGTTCAGTTGAGGAGATGGTGATGACGAGCAGGGAGGATTTTAATATGTGTACTACATGTAAGCATGGAGCTGAAGACTGCATACATAGCTCCCTACATGAGGATTGGAAACGAAGGATAAGGGATGAGTGTAAGAAGAATACTTTTGAGCAAATAATGGTACTGCACTGTGATGGGCAGAAGATGCATTTTACAACTTGTGAAGATGGGTGCTTATGTCATAACTGTGTATCTTTTTCGAAATACCCCCTCAATATGTCTAGTAGACAAACATGTGTTCTACATCAACAACCCCAGACTGATTGATTTAGTTCACAAAGCTGCCATAGAGGGTGCTTAAAGTGGGATTTGCTCCCCCACAAGTTCCTCTCAGGGAACCAATAGGGATGCAGAATCCCACCTCACCATCTGAAAATTGGTAGGAGCCAACAGGAATGCAGAATCACTATTTCTGGTCAAGTGATGACGACAGCAGGATGATATAAGATGAATGTGGCCATCCACCAGACTTAGTGGAGTGGTATTAGCTGTGAAGCGTCAGTAGCAGGTGATATCTTCATCTGCCACCATCTCTCAGATGAAGAGTAAGTACTCATTACATATTTTTGCCACTTTTACCACATGTAGCGTTTCTTTGTTCAACTCTTCTACTTCTTTTTTCAATGGGTTCATGTGTGTCTGGAGCAGTAGCACCACCCACCAGATTCTCAGAATCTGCAGTGACCTCTGCTGTGGGCAGACAAGCAGCTGTGGCAGCCAGCAGACTGTCAGGACACTCAGTGACATCAGGGATATGCAGCATCGTTGGATGCTGCAGCGCACCTAGCTAGCATGTTGGAGCAGGACAACGAGTTTTTGTTACACATCCTAGCTCCAAACGTACATTCTCAGACACTTCTTCCTCAAATAAGGCCTATGCTTGGTACTAGTAGACTCACATCGACCAGGGACGCCCTTTTTGCCTGTTCTAGCCTGCTTTTGATGTCCTCCTTATTCTGTCCGTCATTGGCTATCTTGCTGCCTACGTAGTAGAATTCCTTAACTGAATCTCTTCGTTCCCATCAATACTGATGTTGACCCTCTCGCTGTTCTCATTTCTGCTACTTCTCATTACTTTCGCCTTTCTTCGATTTACTCTCAATCCATTTTCTGTACTCATTAGATTGTTCATTCCATTCAGCAGTGCATGTAGTTCTTCTTCATTTTCACTCAGGATAGAAACGTCATCAGCGAATCGTATCATCCTTTCACCTTGAATTTTCATTCCACTCCTGAATCTTTCTTTCATTTCCATCATTGCCTTCTCCGTGCACACATTCAACAGTCGGGATGAAAGAATTCATCCCTGTCTTACACCCTTTTTAATCCGAACACTTCGTTCTTGGTCGTCCACTCTTCTTATTCTCTCTTGGCTTTTGTAGATGTTGTATGTTACCTGCCTCTCCCTATTGCTTACTCCTATTTTTCTCAGAATTTCAAACATCTTGCACCATTTTTCATTGTTGAACACTTTTTCCAGGTAGACAAAACCTATGAACGTGTCTTGACTTTTCTTTACTCTTGCTTCCATTATCAACCACAACGTAAGAATGGCCTCTCTCGTGTCTTTACCTTTTCTACAAATTGATCATCATCTAGCACATCCTCAATTTTCTTTTACATTCTTCTGTATATTATTCTTGTCAGAAAATTGTATACCTGAGCTGTTAAGCTGACTGTACGAACATTCTCGCACGTGTCACCTCTTGCAGTCTTCATAATTGTGTGGATGATACTTTTCTAAAAGTCAGATGGGATGTTGCCAGACTCATACATTCCACACACCAGCGTGAATAGTCGTTTTGGTTGAACTTCCCCCCAATGATTTTAGAAATTCTAATGGAATGTTATCTTCCGCCTACTTTGATCTTAAGTACTACAAATCTCTCTTAAATCCTGATTCTAATACTGGATCCCATATCTCTTCCACATCGTCTCCTGCTTCTTCTTCTATCACATCAGATAAATCGTCCCTTTCATAGAGGCTTTCAATGTATTCTTTCCATCTTCTGCTCAGTCCTCTCCATTTAAGAGTGGGATTCCCGTTGCACTCTTAATATTATTGCCCTTGCTTTTAATGTCACTGGAAGTTGTTTTGACTTTCATGTATGTTGGGTCAGTCCAACTGGCATTGATTTCTTTTTAGATTTCTTCAATTTTTCATGCAGCCATTTCCTCTTAGCTTTCCTGTTCTTCCTATTTATTTCATTCTTCAGCATCTTGTATTTCTGTTTTCCTGAGTTTCTGAGAACATTTTTGTATATCCTCCTTTCATCCTTCAAGTGAAGTATTTCTTCTGTCATCCATGGTTTGCTCGCAGTTACTATTTTTGTACCTATCTTTTTCTTTCCAACATCTGTGATGACGCTTTTTAGACATGCCCATTCCTCTCCAACTGTACTGCCAACTAAGCTATTTCTTATTGCTATGTCTATAGCCTTAGAGAACTTCACTTTCCGTCATTCATTAGTACTTCCATATCCCACTTTTTTGCCTATTGGTTCTTCCTGACTAATGTCTTAAACTTCAGCCTATTCTTCATCACTACTATATTGTGATCTGAATCTATATCTGCTTTTCTGTTTGATCACGATGTAATATAACTGAAATGTTCATGTATCACCTGGAATTTTCCGAGAATACCTCCTCCTCTTGTGATTCTTGGACAGAGAATTCGCTATTACTAGCTGAAATTTATTACAGAACTCAGTTAGCTTTTGCATTTCCTTTTCAGATTTTCTAGCTTTCCTACCACATTCAAGCTCCTGATATTCCACTCCCCGACTCGTAAAACGTTATCCTTTCGTTGATTATTCAGTCTTTTTCTCATGGTCACCTTCCCCTTGGCAGTTCCTTCCCAAAGATATGAATGGGGGCTATTCCAGAATCTTTTGCCAATGGAGAGATCATCATGACACATGTATTGTGTTAGAGATTGAAAATGCACCGAGCAGTGTTAAAGTGAGGTTTATGGAGTCAGAATGTGTTGAACTGTTGAACTGTGTAATGCAGAACCCAACATCAGTCAGCAAATGACCACAGAGATCCTGCTCTCCCCTGGAGATTTAATGATGCTATCTGTTACATCAATGTACGATGGCGCCGCACTCATTTGGTGGTTGGTCCATTTATTTTCAGCACTCTACTGTTACAAACATGTTCGGTCTATGGATGGTGCTTTCTATTGTGTTAGATAGACTGAGCAGATGGTTGCCTTTTGTTCAAAGAGCACATGTAGACACTGTGAGCTACTTCCATACGTTTAGTGTGCATGTAGATGGTTTAGAACACGGTATCAATACGAGACCAAAAGAAGAAGATAAAGGAATAGCCATCAGTTTGAAGGAAGTACCCGCTGAATTCTGAGCGTACAAGAAACCATTGTTTGCTAAATTCTGTACCGGAGTGAAGAAAGAGCCAGTGGATTTTGATGATGTACTGCATCCTATGAACGATTGCTAAAGTGTAAATAAAATGTATTATCATACAGCTTTTGTTTTCCTTACTTCATAACCTTGTCATTATAATGTTGCTATTGCAGCTCAGTCAGTAAGGTGCTGATTTTGCAGTAATGGATACACATATTATTAGAAGTGTTTTTCAATAAAAACCCATCGCACACCAACAAATGATGCAGATGATACCACGGCGGGGTGAGTGAAGTGTGGTGACACCGCCAGACACCATACTTGCTAGGTGGTAGCCTTTAAATCGGCCGCGGTCCGTTAGTATATGTCGGACCCGCGTGTTGCCACTATCAGTGATTGCAGACCGAGCGCCGCCACACTGCCGGTCTAGAGAGACTTCCCAGCACTCGCCCCAGTTGTAAGGCGACTTTGCTAGCGATGGTTCACTGCCTACTTACGTTCTCATTTGCCGAGACGATAGTTTAGCGTAGCCTTCAGCTACGTCATTTGCTACGACCTAGCAAGGCGCCATTATCAGTTACTATTGATATTGTGAATCATGTACCGTCAAGACCGACGTTCATCATTAATGGATTACAGTTAAGTATTCCACTAGCTACGTCCGTTTTTCTAAATTGTTATTTCCTTGTCCTGTTGCAGACCTCACGCCAGCCTGCGTGAGCTAAAACGCGTGCCCTTCGGCCTCCTTGAGTAAAACGGTGTTGGCTCTCCTCCCAACCACAACATGAAGCGTCATTACTTTATTGTAAGCGACTGATCCTTTGTGAAAGAGGACCAGAAGAAGAAATGTTTACTCCTCCCTGATAATATATGAGCGATAATTGTATTTTCATCCAGTTGCGCAGTACAAAAGTTCTCATGCTGCTTTTAACACACCCGAATGGAGTCTAATTTGAGCAATTACATGTATTTGCAAAACACTGTTTCAGCCCAAGTTCCAATTGCTGCAAAAGATACTACAAGATGTCGATGGTGTAACATACACGACATTCAGTCAAAGCAGTGAAATTCTTCCACCACAAAAAGTAAAACCAGACACATTGTTTATATTTGACGATGTTGCTGTGGAAAAACAGGACCAGATTCTACGATATTTCTGTTTTGGGCATCATATGGGTGCTGACGTATTGTATTTGAGTGAGACATATTCCAAAATTCTGAAACAGTTGGTGAAAGACAATGCAAAACTCATCATGGCATTCAAACAATACAATATGAATTTAAAGCACATTTACCAAGGGCATGGAGCAAGCGATATGTCATTCAATGAATTTGTAGAGATATGTGGAGACTGCTGGGATCACACACAGTACAGATTTCTTGTTATTGATAAAACACGAAAACTGAATGACAGTGGGTAATGGCGTTTCTATATATACAGGCATGAAAGAGTTGGGTACGTTAGTATATGTCATACCATGGACAATTTTGCACATATATCGGGTACTTCACCAGAGAGGTTGGGTATACTTACACAGAGAGTTCGTCTTTATGTAGATGAAAAATTTCAGCCTCTCGAACATAAACCTAAGGACCTAGATCCTTCTGTGGCTGATGAAGCATTTAGATGTTAGGGTTACTCTTCTTGAAAAGAATGTAAATGACGTAACTGTAAATGTTGGCGGAACTGAAAAGAAAGTACATGACTTAACTGTAAAAGTTGGTAGAGATGGGTGAAATGTGTATAAGGTGCAGCCTATGGATCAGTCCGCTTAGTACATAACAACATGGCGACTATGTATAAGGTCATCGTTGCACAGAAAGCAGTTCGAGAGATCTCACAACAGCTAAGGCTAGGGCAATTGGATTGAGAGCACACACTGGGAGAAACCTTTAAACCGGCTACAGAATCTTTCAATGAACTCTCATCGAAATTACACATCGATGATGAAGTTGCTGGTTTGATTTATCGCCACATTGAGAATAGGATAGGAAAAATGTTGGACGTCGGTGTTGAAAAATCGTACGTGCTAAGCACAAAACCTACAAGTTTAAAAGCCAAAAAAATACAGATAAATGATAAGGAATTTCAGAGAGCAACTGGGATAATGAAGCTCATTTTCCTAAAACCGCAATAATTGTAAATTATTTACCCAAAGATCTGGAGATTTATGTTGAAATACTACGGATCACTGGTATACAAAGGAAAGCAGGAAACCGTCGCAATGCAAAGTACAAAACCATTATAAGACCTATATTAGATGCTCAATGTAGCACTGATGATGATACTGACATCGAGCATAAAAGACCTGCAGTCGACCCTTGCAGTATACGTGCTACGAAGATCCCAGTGAGCTAACATACCAACTACGAGTGCTCTTGGCATCAGCTGCTACAGGTAATACTGCTCATTCGAATGATATTCTTTCAATAACTTCTGAGCTTAGAGACAGAGATGTAACCGAATAAGAATGCTGACAGTAGTTCGAGATCTGCAGAAAGTAGGACATAAAACATACCCTCATAGACAAGTTATGATTAAAGGTTCCAGTACTTATGGCAGGCTGATCTTGTAGAAATCAAGGAAAATGCAATGACAGTAATGGATTCAAAAATATTTTAATTGTCATTGATACATACTCTAAACTCACCTGGACATCAGCTGTTAAAAACAGGGAGGCATCTTGCATGGGTGTTTGAGTGTGTGTTGCGAACTGATGTCCAGACAACCTCCAAATCAATCACGGTGGGGAGTTCTACATCAGGTATCTCAAACCTGTGATGCAGCACTACTCAACATTCACCCACCTAAAGGCAAGAATCGTGGAACGTGTGAACAGAACAATAAAAGGTCAAACGTAGATGCATTTTGATCTCCACAGCTCATACGAACCTCCCAGCAATAATTGCACGGGATAATCCCTCCAAACGCAACACAATAAAAATGAGACCAATCGATGTTCATGATAATGGATTCATGGATCTAGCGTACTACGGTATTAATATGCTTGCTCCACATAAACAGATATTTAATGTGGGTAATCTCGTACATATCTCAAAACACATTTGAGAAGTCATGCCTGCCAAACTAGTCTAGTGAGATCGTAGTATCCATAGCGCAGAGAACAAACCCCAGAACTTACATCTTAAAAGATAGCAGTGAGCCTGAAATTTCACGATGTTCTTACACAGAGGCAATGCAGAAGAGCTCATAACCATGAGTTTCACATACATCGTTTAGTAAGAAGCTGAGTTAATAGAGCACCAGCTTCCTGTAACATTAAACAGCGGTGGTACTATCGACAAAATTCCAGTTGAATTGAACATTCCAGGCATAATTATTGCAGCCCTGGTACAAAGCTTGAAAACTGGCTCATTGTGATAAGGGGATTAACCTGCTTGACTAGGCGTGTTAGGAACACGACACTGCTTACGCGAAACATGGAGATCTCCCACGGCGTCACGCTGCAGATCGAATTTTAGCTGAGAAAGCCAAGGCAATACTTATGAGAAAGGGTATTGGGTTAGTTTAGCGCACTGCAGCATATGTAGTTGCAAAAGGCATGCATGGTAAAATTAAGTTCGGCTTAGGTTTCAACTGAATTATGATTGCTGCACGTTGTGCACTGAAGATGAAGAAGGCAACGATGAAAAAGAAGGAATGTCTCAAAATCTGTATCCTGACAGCGATGTATGAAGCTAAAAGTGCCCCGAAGAAAAAAGTACTGGTTAAAGCACCATGGAGCCTACCAATGTGCACGACATTGGACTGGAATTATCCCCTTCCATAGAATTATCCTCTTCCTCAGTTCTGTCCTCGCAGGTCTCTCGGCGATGGGATCACTGGCTGGTGGTGCTGCGGCCGTTGCCAGAACAGTCAAGACCGCAGAGAACTCACAGGAGCAGCTGAAGGAGGCAAGGAGACCTAACCACAAGATGGAAGCAGCAGCCATCGCAATAGGATTATACCGAAACCATACAAGAAAGGACTATGTCTCTTCAAAAATAAAAAAAAGCCCCATAGCCATCCTGCTGGATAGAGTGCTTACAAATACAAATCTGCTCAAGTTTTCCAGGAAAAAATTCAGCATTCCAAGATTCCGCTGTATGTTTAAGCGGGATACATTACCGAAAACTATGTGTAAATCCAGATAACGTGGAATTGTGCATTTAGATGAGGATCTGGAACCCAGTAGGTGGTGTATGTAATCAAAAATACAAATAATTTCTACAATTTCGACTCATTTGGAGACCTGTAACCATCAGAACAGTTACAATGACACTTCACCAAAGTGGACATGTGTTTTACAATTTTCATCGCTACCACTATTTCACTACTTACCTGTGTGGACATCTTTGCATTATGTTCCCACTGATTGATTTAGGTAATGGAGAGTAAACTATTTTGTTGGTTGGACTGGAGACGTTCTAAAACGTTCTGAATATCACGGAGACTAACAATATACATCATCTGGGAATTAATGGTAGAAAAACTTTTGGAATGAGAACCTAGTGCATACGATATTGATGATTAAAATTCAGTTTTAAAACAGTCTGGAAAATGGACTGCGCTACGTGCAAACATCAATACACTGAAATAGATACAGCGAATACATTGATTAACTTTAACCAGAAATGTTCAATAGGATGATTACTTGGCTTCCAAAAAGGTCAGGTTTTGAAGAAGGATCTTAATAATTTTTACAGATCTGATCAGTCAGTGGATATACACTACTGACCGTTAAAATTGCCACACCAAGAAGAAATGCAGATGGTAAACGGGTATTCATTGGACAAATATATTATACTAGATCTGACGTGTGATTACATTTTCACGTAGTTTGGGTGCATAGATCCTGAAAACTCAGTACCCAGAACAACCATCTCTGGCCGTAATAACGGCCTTGATACGCCTGGGCATTGAGTGAAACAGAGCTTGGATGGCGTGTACAGGTACAGCTGCTCTTGCAACTTCGTCACGACACCACAGTTCATCAAGGGTAGTGACTAGTGTATTGTGACGAGCCAGTTGCTCGGCCACCATTGACCAGAAGTTTTCAATTGGTGAGAGATCTGGAGAATGTGCTGGCCAGGGCTGCAGTCGAACATTTTCTCTATCCAGAAAGGCCCGTACAGGACCTGCAACATGCGGTCGTGCATTGTCCTGCTGAAATGTAGGGTGTCGCAGGGATCGAATGAAGGGTAGAGCCACGGG
The DNA here is from genome assembly GCF_021461385.2 of Schistocerca piceifrons. Classification (NCBI taxonomy): domain Eukaryota; kingdom Metazoa; phylum Arthropoda; class Insecta; order Orthoptera; family Acrididae; genus Schistocerca; species Schistocerca piceifrons. Next base: position 695,609,816 of record NC_060141.1, read on the forward strand.
TCGTAACACATCTGAAATGTAACGTCCACTGTTCAAAATGCCGTCAATGCGAACAAGAGGAGACCGAGACGTGTAACCATTGGCACCCCATACCATCAAGCCGGGTGATACGTCAGTATGGCGATGACGAATACATGCTTCCAATGTGCGTTCTCCGCGATGTCGCCAAGCACGGATGTGACCATCTTGATGCTATAAACAGAACCTGGAATCATCCAAAAAAATGACGTTTTGCCATTCGTGCACCCAGGTTCGTCGTTGAGTACACCATCGCAGCCGCTCCTGTCTGTGATGCAGCGTCAAGGGTAGAAGCAGCCATGGTTTCCGAGCTGATAGTCCATGCTGCTGCAAACGTCGTCGAACTGTTCGAGCAGATGGTTGTTGTCTTGCAAACGTCCCCATCTGTTGACTCAAGGACGTGGCTGCACGATCCGTTACAGCCATGCGGATAAGATGCCTGTCATCTCAACTGCTAGTGATACGAGGTCTTTGGGATCCAGCACGGCGTTCCGTATTACCCTCCTGAACCCACCGATTCCATATTCTGCTGACAGCCATTGGATCTCGACCAACGCGAGCAGCAATGTAGCGATACGTAAACCGCAATCGCGATAAGCTACAATCCGACCTTTATCAAAGTCGGAAACGTGATGGTACGCATTTCTGCTCCTTACACGAGGCATCACAACAACGTTTCACCAGGCAACGCCGGTCAACTGCTGTTTGTGTATGAGAAATCGTCTGGAAAATTTTCTCTTGTCAGCACGTTGTACGTGTCGCCATCGGCGCCAACCTTGTGGGAATGCTCTGAAAAGCTAATCATTTGCATATCACAATATCTTCTTCCTGTCGGTTAAATTTCGCGTCTGTAGCACGTCATCTTCGTGGTGTAGCAATTTTAATGGCCAGTAGTGTATGAGTACTTGCTGCGAGTACAATCCGTGTAGAGCGTAACATTGCAAAAAACGTTATCTCAGCAGTAGACTGATTCATACAATTTACTGATTCTTCCCATTAGTTGGAACTGTGTACAAGATTTCTGAGACTCCTACTATCGCTATATACCTCCCGGTAACAGCCCAGACTATCTGGAGGTGCATATTGTGGACCAGGATAATGAACTTGTCGACTTTCGTGGTGAGGAAACCATTCTACGACTACATCTAATGCGGAACCACCAGTGACCTCGAACGTGCAGAGACCAGCAATGACCTTTGACTATTCGAGTCTTGAGGCGTGCCAGCGGTAAGAAAGCAACAACGGGGATAAGATATAAAACTGACGTGCACAATGCACAGAGTGACACTTCACAACAGAATTGCAAGGTGAAAACACGTTCAAACTACGAGTTTCTTAAATCAGTAGGTATCAAAATTTTCAATGATGTCAATCAATATAACTAAACAGTGGAATATGATGAACATTTTATATGTCAGGAATACTTATCGCATAAAGGAGTACGATGAAATCAGGTTTGTCATCTAACGTAAACACGATTTAACTCTCCAATGCAGGAGTTTCGTATACCTTGATGGACCATTTACGGAAAGGGATAGTACTGTTACAGTTGGATTGAAGCTTACATATAATTCTTTACAGTTTCCTTTTCATGAGATATGGTATGAACTTAATATGGTCGAGACTGACCTTATACGCAATGTTGCCCCATAGCATCAGCTCTTAAAATCTTTATCTCTGTGCTTCTCCCTCCGATTTGAACGACTTATAAAATGAAACTTCCTGCAGATTAAAACTGTGCGCCGGACCGAGACTCGAACTCGGGACCTTTGCCTTTCGCGGGCAAGTGTTCCACCATCTGAGCTGCCCAAGCATGACTCACGCCCCGTCCTCACAGCTTTACTTCCTCCAGTACCTCGTCTCCTACTTTCCAAACTTCGCAGAAGCTCTCCTGCGAACCTTGCAGAACTAGCACTCCTGAAAGAAAGGGTACTGGGGAATGGAAATGGAAATGAGCGTTTGGCGTCATTGGCCGGGAGGCCCCACGCGGGGCAGGTCCGGCCGCCATATCGCAGGTCTTATTTCCGGCCGCCATATCGCAGGTCTTATTACATTCGGCGCCACATTGGGCGACCTGCACGCCGGATGGGGATGAAATGATGATGAACACAACACAACACCCAGTCCCTGAGCGGAGAAAATCTCCGACCCAGCCGGGAATCGAACCCGGGCCCAGAGGACGGCAATCCGTCACGCTGACCACTCAGCTACTGGGGCGGACGGTACTGGGGAGACATGGTGGGACATTCAGGGTTTCCTTGATGAAGAGCATGGACAGTTCATATTTAAAGATGTTGCATTCATAGCATACATAGAAGATGCTGGTGTAATAGAGACATTCTTAGCACACACTACATCACTGAGATCTTTCAAGGATGTGAAGTGTTTTAAAACATGGAGGAATGCAAAGTGGCCAACATATTTCTACTATGGAATTCACTATGATCCTGGTATACCCTATAATGATATTGTGACATCGCTTTGATAATTTGACCACACAGATACCATCACCTATATCACAGGGAGTAGAAGGTCACACGGATGCGTTGAATCTTCAGGTTTGCCGCTATTGGCGATCTGGAATTCTGTGTGTGCCCTGATCTCCATTGACTCAAGACGAAGATGTGTGAAAACAGTGTTGTGTCTGCTTATGAAAATGGAAGTTTAGTTTAGAGTTGGGTGAGAAATAAATGAATTTTTACCTCATAACCTGTGTACTTTTTTCTTCTACACTTTCTCAGTATGTAATTTTACCCCGATACCAAGTCTATGGCTCTTCTGAAACACAAGAGACATAATCTTAGACATGTCTGCTGTACGTCTTTGGAAACGGACAGTCATGTGCCACCTGCTCCCGCAATGAAACACTTGGAGCCTGATAGGCATATTCACATGCATCCATTACATGTATTTCGTTATTTCCATCTTAAACTTCATCTCCCCAATAGGACTCGTGTTCAAAACTAATGTCACTTGTCTCCTACACATCCTTTACGTATAAAAATGGGATAGTTTTTCTGTAAATAAAAATTCTTACAGATACAAGTTGATTCTTGTCATCGAAATTGTTTTTGAGTTTAAATTAGGTTTATTTAGATTCCGACACAGATGCTTGTCAATTTATCAGTGATACCATTTGGTTCCTTCTACACTTTTCTTCCTGAGATAAAAGTCACAGACAGAATTTGTTTCATATGATACAGTTTAGTTCTCTTTTAGGAAACAGTTGCATATTTGGTTCTTTGAGAGACAGTTACTATATGATTCTTTTAGAAAACGGATACGTTCATATTTTAGAATGAGACTAAACAGTCAAGCAGAGGTACCCTTTTACGTTATACAAGAACTGTTACAAATAATAACTTTAGCCTACACTCCAAACAATGTTGAGTAACATAGTAACTTTTTTTTAAGTGGATTATGTATCCATGGACAAAATTACAGTAGTAGCACTGGATGAATCCGAAATATTTACAAGTTGCATTGGAGTGCGAGGAAGAAATACTAAAACACTAATCGGACTGGGGTGGGTACTAGCAGGTGAAACTTAAAAACTAGACTATTTACAAGCGTACCTCGTAGACACTTTTATATGACATGCTGTCAGACAATTTTTTTCATACAGATTGCCTTAAAAAATTTTTTTACAGTTTCATCACTTTTTCTGTATAGACTCGCTTAGACTTTATAGAAGGCAAACATGGTGTGCATAACACATGGTGTACAATCTACTACTATTTATACACCATGATAAATGGTCATACTATTCCACACACACTCATTCCTCTTACATCCTGACTCATTCCCTATCGTTTCCTCCACCTATGTCATGAAGTAAATAGTGTGAGTACGGATAGGTTTTAACTCCATCCTCACAAATGACCTGCTTATCGTCATGGGGCGACAGGCTGCTTTTAGACTGCAACACAATGTACAACTTGTACCCTCACAACTGAATAACAGAGGTGGCTTTGGTGAAGCACCAAGGACACCATCGCACAGGCACTGCAAGTAATCTTCAAGCGTCATTTCTTGTTAGCTTCTAGTAGGGAGTTACATGTGAGTAGTTACCTTGTTCTAAATTTCGATGGTTGGTGGATTAGCAGTGATTATTGCATGGCGTGCCCATTTAAGTTCTTCACATCCAAATATATGATGTAACTACACTCATTGGATGCAATGAACATCTCACCAATGTGTGAGTTATTTACCTTGGCATGTCTGTAGACTCTGGGAAAGTCCCCCACAGGTCCCTCACTCAAAGAAAAGAAGCATGTCCACATCGGTCAATAGCTCTGTGGTTTTGTTTGTTTTCTTGAGCATTGCATCCCAAGACTCCCCTACTGATGTGAAGCAAAAGGCATGGCCGAGTTTGTATGTGGTCACGCATACAGTTCGGAATTTCTCGAAAATGTCCACAAGCAAACATACATCTGTGTCCAGGGACAGTTTTGCATAGTGGCCCAAAGTTGGGATATTAAATTCCTGCCACAATCACAGCATGCTCACGCTTGAATCCGTTATGGTATCACTCATGGCATTACTGAAGAATGCAGTTATATCAGGTAGTCTTGTATCGTCGAGTTCTCCCGTACTATCAAGATGTATGGGAAAACTCCCTTCCCAGTTACAAGTTGGAACTTATCCTTGTTAGGAAACGCAGATTGGATGATATGCATATCCTCCAGAAGTAGAGTTTCAACAAGTTTCTACAGTGGTGCTTACATAAAACGTAGCGAGTCGAGGAAACGGAGCATAATTCTAGGCATCATTAGTTTGGTGAAAGAAATACATTTCACAACGCTCTCTGGCAGGGCACTGACGTGTTCAGTCTTCCCACCGAATTCAGCTAAGTGCTCAACAAGAAAGTGTACATGATACCCACTCAAATTACAAAAGAAAATGGATATGCGCCACAGTGATTTACATTTCAGGTTGCATGCATTGCGAGCTGCATTGCAGAATTTTCCCATAAGATGCTCCTTATGAGGAGTTTCTAATTTTCAGTCTAACAAATATGACAGTCAACTGCATTGTTGTACAGATCAACATTCTCCTGTGATTCGGTCAAGGGAATGTTGGCAGTGATAAGTTTATCAACCTCCTATGAAAGTTTCTTCCGCTCTGTGAGCAACACAGTCACACGATTATCTCTGACTTATGATCAGTAAAGGCAGAGACTGGAATCAAAGTTACATACCACCTAGTATGCCACCACATACGGTACGTGTTTCTCAGTGAAGGCCACATGTGAGGCTGTAGGATCCACTTCACATCATGTCACAGGAGCGAGGAGGCATTCAGAGTCGGCATACACTGCAAAGCGACATTACTCCTGGTGGTAGTGATTCTTAAACATTAAGAATTTGCTCTCCTCTGCTGGCATTTCAACAAGGACCACATCCATTGACGAGCAATCAATAGTATCCTCTGCTAATAAGTTGCTTGTGGAAAAGTAGTTGAGGTACCTAGAGCAAATATGCTTTTTATTCTTACGTTTATTCTTTTGGGAGGAGAGGAGTCAGGAGATATCCTTGATCCACCCATAGTGTTGATTTTCATTCGCATCCGAGAATAGCAGATTGTTAACATGTAGCTTGCACTGATCGGTAAAATAAGATAAATGGAAAGGTCCAACGATTTTGTGGGTGATTACACCTTTGTTATCGTCATTATCACCTAGTTTGTTCTTCTTCAGGACAAAAAACATTAACTGAAATACCTTCATTCTGGTTCTTGAATAAGGGTATGTCCTAAAGTTTGATGTAAAATCACTATACCACCAAAGTTGTAATACCCATGAATATTATCACCTACACATTATTGCTTAGAATGCTGCAGATCTTTCTTGAAATATCCTTACAAGCCAGCACTGACAACGCGAAAGAGCTTTGTCTGTTTTAATTCTGGACACTAATACATGTCTTCTTGTCAGTTATATATTTCTGTAGCTTGCTATGGCTGGACCCCCCTACCCCCCCCCCCACCCCCACCCCCCCCCCATTTACGGGGTCATGGAGATATGAGAGGATGTTGACATATAACAGATAGCCGAGCACTTTACTGGATCCTCTGCCAGCCATATCTCAAAGCCTGGTCCTAATAGCATCCAAGGTGAGGTCATGGAACCCCTCAGTGATCGATGTGTTCTCCCCAGTATCACACTGCCCCCCCCCCCCCCCCCCAAGATATACAGTACTGTTCTCTTCGACTCTTCGAGAGTGCCTGCATGTTTGGGAAGATGAGAGAGTTTGCAACGTAGCACACTGCTGTATTTCACGGAGGGATACCACAGATCACTTACGAGTTTGATTAGCTCTCTCTCCATGACAGAGTGGCATGCCAAAAGGAAAATTGCAACATATTTGTACCAACCTGCCAGATCCTCGATGCTTGTAAGCGAGATGTGCTCTCAAACGCGTCCGCAATCACTACATAGTCCAGTTCTGGCATGACGTTTGTAATCTGATATCCTGTAACAGGATGGGGGAGGAGGCTGCTACTAGTGATATGACTGTCACTATTACTACTAATAGAACTAACGGCCGGTTTGCGATGAGTACAACAGGCTTTGCACGGGGGTAAAGTGTAGAGGAAGCCCGCCAGCAGATACTGCCGGTTGACTGGCTGCAGAACAAAAACGTACAATAATTAAACACATATACATGTCAGCTGGAGATTGAGGAAGAGAAATAAGTTGATCAAAAACACAGATGCTACAAAGACAGAGAGAGAGAGAACATGAACCCAATAATTTACCTGACTCAGCAGCGCCACTAATTTCATCGTTCTGGTACCAGGAGGCGACCATCTCCCCGAAATCCTCAGGCACTCCATGGACCCATTCAGGGAGCGGCAGCTCGAAACCTATTTCAACCTGGTTCTTGGGTAATCTCGACATCCTAGACTCTGAGTAACCCTGCAGCAACAGGTCAACTACGACTAAATGAGGGACTTTAACAATATACCGACTATCCTACAGTCTGGATACAAACAAAATATGTTGTAGTACTACCGAGGTTTATTTTATTTTTATTTACAAGGCTGCTCTGACGTCTCTTAGTTTGCTGGAGGCTGCTCTGGCACCTGTTGTTCCTGGTGAATGGTCTCCAGCTTCCTGTCTACAAAGTCAAGCACCTGTAGAATGCTTGCTGTAACAATACGAAACATAATCATTTTTTTAAATTTTTTCATTTATTTTGAAAGTTGAATTACACACACATACTGGAAGATTACAAAGTTACTACAGAGATTTTTTTTCTGTGCTTGCGTGACTGTTGATGCTGAGTATTCTTTGCTGGAGCCTATTTCACAGTATGTTCCTGTTGTTGTTTCTTTTTTCTACTGCCTACAGAAATGTCTCCAGCTCAGCCAGCATTCCTGGCATGTAAGATGTAACAAGAAGAAGCATAGAATAAAATTTGGAACCTCAAAATGCCACTACTACTACTACTATGGTAACAAATTACAGAACTCTTTTTTTTATACTGACAAGGCAGGCCTGTCTGTGGGTTTCCCACAGGAGGCTGGACCTCAACGGGAACAGGTCGAAAAGTCATGGTCCAGCATCCTCCTCTTTCCGTCTCTGTTTGCACTCCAGGATAATATCCTGGAGATATGCTGCAACGAGCAAAAAGAAGTGTAATTACTCACGACAATTTCAACACAGCATTTAATACCCAGGATTTTTCCGATTTCCACACTGTAACCACAGATCGACGAAAAAAAGTATTATCTTATGTGATTGTTTGTCTTTTTTAAACGGCGTTTTCCCCTAATCTTGGAGCTGTTGCTGCTGTGATTCATTGTTAAAGACACACACACACACACAGATAGCCAAAACAGACATATAACCATAGCCACCACAGTGTGAGGATAAGGGAGGTGGATGGGGACTTAGATAAACTCACCACATTCCACAGGCAGCCAATCAGAGAACATCGTTTGGAATGGATGCCCAATATTAAAGGGCAGTTGATGGGAAGTTCTGAGAGAGTTTTTTCGGTAACTAGTGGGATTCAAACTTTGACCAAATTTACAGAAATCCTTTGTTCGACTGCAAGGTGGTGTGAACAGCAGCGTCTCACTTGTTTGGCAGAAAGAGTCAAATATCTGTCTCTCTCTTTTTTGTCTCTCTGCCTCTCTCACACACCATCCAGTAGGTCTTTGTACAGGACTCATGGTCCATTACAAAGACCTCACTCAGCAGTGGACAGTGCCGGTGATCTCTCGCACAGTGTACAGCAGTCCCATCTCATTTCATATAAGTCCCAGGACTGTGTACGTAAAGCTTCCCCTGGGTAGGGGATAATGTTTCGTGATTATTATTCCCACCAGGCTAATTTTTTCTGACGAGTGTGATGGTATGTTGTGGTTCTTAGACACACAGCTTCATTTTCTTTTGGACTTTTTTGACCTGCAGGACTGTGCGACAAATTCCGTTGCCTTTTGAAATACATGGCCTGAGGGCAGAAAGCGAGCCAGCGTGAGACAACAGCCACATGTAACGGTCCTGTTATGTGGATCTGCGCGACTCACTGTGGGCCACAGCTGTAGTTCCATTGGTGACCGTCGGGTATCACAACAGTCGACAGTGATGCAGTAACCCCGCTACAAGCTGTAGTCGCACGCAGAGCAGCAAGCAAGCCACACCAACATCCCAACACAATTCGTCAACTGCCTGGCAACACAGGATCTCGCGCCATGCCACGCTTTGCATTAAATATGTAATTACAAGTGAAATGTGGAGTACTTTTTATCGTCCACGTCGCTAGCACCCAGCAACTTACAAATCTTTTTTGTGTTGTTTTTATATCCTGCAGCATACAGCTGTAATTTACAAAAAATGGTTCAAATGGTTCTGAGCACTATGGGACTTAACATCTGTGGTCATCAGTCCCCTAGAGCTTAGAACTACTTAAACCTAACTAACCTGAGGACATCACACACATCCACACCCGAGGCACGATTCGAACCTGCGACCGTAGCGGCTACGCGGTTCTAGAGTGAAGCGCCTAGAACCACACGGCCACACCACCCGGCTGTAATTTACAGATGAAGAGGTGTTACTCTTCGTGCAGTCGTGTTTAGCATGGTATTATTATCAGCAGCAATTGTGTGTAGTCCGATTTTTTAACAGCACTACAGTTCACATTTTTTAACACTCTGTAATTTCTATGTATTAAAATTTCTATTAGTGTAGGGGATGGTTTCAGTTATTGTTCTAGACTGAATCTTTTTCCCACCAATTCACAAGTGGAGCAGAGAGATTTATTTCGACTTACAGGGGAAGGGAGCGTCCTACGTAGAGGTACTATTTATTTTGAGTCTGCCTGCTACTATTTTGGAGTGGAATTGTGAACCTTTTTCCAGCAGGGTAACACCAGTTGTGTGACACCGATTTTGAGCCATATGAGGCACACCTTGTGTAGCAATATGCGTATATACTTATACCAGCGATCTATAATTCAGTTTCCCATCAAAAATAAATAAATAATCTTCCTCTCTGTCAGCTGCAGAGGGTCTAATATTCTCCCTTCCATAATATCAGTGCTACATTACGACATCTATGGCCACCATCTTGGCTAAATTTGACAACAATGAAAGCTGCACCAGAAACTGTCTAGCTCAACTACTCTCCCCTATGACATCCATGTCGCACTCTCCTCTGTATCGTGATAATACAAAACGACCTGCACTCCTTTGAAGTTTTTCGCTATCGTCTGTCAATCGTACCTAATGTAGATCCCACACTATGCAGCAGTACTACGGAAGAGGACGGAAAAGCCTAGCGTAGGAAGTCTCTTCAGAATTTATTTTATTTTTTCATTTCACTTGATCTGATTAGCGCCAGCAGGTCCTCTCTTAAATCGGCTTTCCTAAGAAATAAGAATTTTAATATCTCAAATACACCCATGCTCATAAATTAAGGATATTGCTGACACGTGGTGTAACAAAGCTCTGGTGGGCAATTTGCGGGTTTAGATCACCTCGGGGTATGAACATGCGGTACATTTGACATGCAGTCGTCACACGGTGGCGCTGGCAGCAGTCCACATAGACAGAGGTGTGTTGGTGCATGTCAGAGTACGGTGCAGCGAGTAAGCGTGCAGACGTTTTCAGAAGTGCTAATGGTGACTGTGTTGAAAATGGCTCAAAAAACACATATAGATGACGTTACGAGAGGTAGAATACTAGGGCGACGTCAAACGCAGCAGGTCGTAGCACCGGCCCTCCGTGTGCCACAAAGTGTGATCTCAAGATAATGGCAACGTTTCCAGCAGACAGGAAACGTGTCCAGACGCTACAGTACGGGACGTCCACATTGTAAAATACTACAAGAAGACCGATATCTCACCATCAGTACCCGCAGGCGGCCACGGAGTACTGCAGTTAGCCTTTCTCCGGACCTCACCGCAGCCACTGGAACAGTTGTCTCCAGTCACACAGTCTACAGACGACTGAACGGGCATGGTTTATTCGCCTGGAGACTTGCAAGGTGCATTCCACTGACCCCAGTTCACAGGAGAGCCTGTAAAGCCTGGTGTCATGATCACATTACATGGTCATTGGAACAGTGGTCCCAGATTATGTTCACGGACGAGTCCAGGTACAGTCCGGGTTTTCATGTGGCATGAACGAGGAACCAGATACTGACCCCTTAATGTCCTTGAAAGAGACCTGAATGGAGGTCGTGGTTTGATGGTGTGGGTGGGATTACGACTGGTGCACGTACAACTCTGCATGTCTTTGACAGAGGAACTGTAACAGGTAAGGTGTATCGGGACATCATTTTGCACTAGTATGTCCACCTTTTCAGGGGTGCAGTGGATTCCACCTTCCTCCTGGTGGATGATAACGCACGCCCCCACCGAGCTGCCATCGTGGAGGAGTACCTTGAAAAGAAGATATCAGGCGAATGGAATGGCCTGCCATTCCTCCAGACCTAAACCCCATCGAGCACGTCTGGGATGCTCTCGGTCGACGTATTGCTGCGCGTCTTCAAACCTGTACGACACTTCAGGAGCTCCGACAGGCACTGGTGCAAGAATGGGAGGCTATACTCCAGCAGCTGCTCGACCACCTGATCCAGAATATGCCATCCCATTGTGCAGCCTGTGTACGTGTGCATGGTGATCATTTCCCATATTGATGTCGGGGTACATTCGCAGGAAACAATGGCATTTTGTAGCACATGTGTTTCGCGACGGTTTTCTCGACTTATCACCAATGCTGTGGACTTACAGATCTGTGTGGTGTGTGTTTCCTATGTGCCTCTGCTATTAGCGCCAGTTTTATGTAATGCCACGTTGTGTGGCACCACATTTTGAAATTATCCTTAATTTATGATCTGAGTGGCTGTACAGACTCTGCGTGTAAATAATACGGTCTGTGAACTAATAAAGTTAATAGAGGCAATTCTTGTACCATAGGAGGTGCTACTAATAGTGGGAATAGTAGTAGTATTAGTAATAATAACAGTAATAGTAATGACAGTAATAACCATAATGATAAGGGCAGATAAAAAAGAATTTATAGGTGTACACAATAAATGTTTTCTCACATAGCGAGTTCTAGCGAAAGGAAATTTGAGGAGACTGCATCGGCTAACATTACTGGGAAATGAGGAAGATCTGGTTGGAAAGATGGATATAAAGGGGTAGCGAGTGTGTATAGGGGCAGTTGTAATCATTATTGTTAGTTTAGTAGATATGTCTTTATCTCCTGAAACTGGAGATGTTATTCAGTTCTCTAATATAATGCTGGAGGTTACATCAGAGTTGAGAACATCGGGGAAATTGCTAAACAATGAAGTATGACTGAAAAGAGTATGTGCTTATGGGAACTGGTGTTTTGTCATGATGTGCAGACAAGATCGTTAAGGCCGAGAAGAGATGTGAGGAACAGTTGCCTTTGATAAGACAGTAGATAAGACAGTGGGTATGGAAATCTTTGCGCTTTTCTGCGAGCAGCCAGGATAGCTGCACATGTAATGATGAAATGTGATCAATGAGTGGAACATCATAGCTACATCCCAGGCATTCATAACCAGTTGTAGACGCCACCTGAACTTTCCTGAAAAAGGCCTTCCAGGGCTAACATGGCTATTACCAATAACTGGGAGCCTAAGTGTTTCTAGAAGTTCTTTTATTCGGGTCAAGAGGGAAGAGCATTTTATATTTTTTGTGCGTCATGCAGAGATACTGCACATTGCAGTTACGTGCTCAGTACAATTTAGATTTTCGTCTGTTATTGCTCTGCACTCTTTGTTCAAGGAGTGAACGACTCCACACTTTTCATTATTGAGATTCAATGACCATTATTCGCAACATACAGATATCGTGTTTGAAGCAATTTGCGATTGGTTTTGATCATCTGATGACATTACGACACGGAAAATGACATCATCATCTGTAAACGACCTAATAGCGCTGTTCATATTGTCTCCTAAATCGTTTACAAAGATTAGAAACAGCAGAGGACATCTACCACATCGCTGGGGAACGCCAGAATCACTTCTGTTTGACTCGATGTCTTAATTACTACGAACTATCAGCTTCCTGATAAGGAATCACGAATCCAGTCGCACAACTGAGACAGATCTCTGATACACTATACATCAAAGGTGAGTAAATGTCTGTAAGTGTGATTTTCACTAAGTTACAGCTGACAATGTGGCCAATTTTCTAACGTAGGCAAGTAAGTTTTAACGTATATTGTGAATTGTAACCCCAACATTTTAATGGGATTATATACACTGTTGTCCAAAATTAAAGGAGCAAACGGAAATTTTGCAAGGCTGTGTTTATTTTGCCACAAAACAGTATAAACACCTGATAGTGAAGTAGAAACAACATAAAGAAAACAGAACGTAAAGAATTGCAACACGCATAACGGTAGACAAAATGTAATTCTTTTTTACAACTTTACGGATTTACAAACACATTCCGACTACTGGTTAAGGTGCTCAGTATGGGGTTTGACCACATCTGGCTGCAATACAGCCTGAAAACGACGGTGCATGAATGATATCATCGAGAAGGTCACGCCATGTGTGCAAATCTTCTGTTTCCAGGAAAACGTCAACCACCTGTGCTCTATGAGATCGAGCTTTATCGTCCATAAACAAAATGTCAGGGCCCCCAGCATCTCCCAGCAACCGTAGGTGACGTACCAGGATCTCGTCACGAAACCTGACGGCAGTTAACCCTTTCCGATTCACCCGTACAATTTCATGAAGAGGAGTTCGAGCGGTGAACATAATTCCTGCCCACGCTATTAAGAATCCTCCTCGATATCGGTCTCTTTCCACAATGTTTCGGTCCAGAAATCGTGTTCCACGTTCCCGCTAGATGCGAATCCATCGAGAATCACTCTCCAGACCAAATCGAGACTTATCTCTGGAAAACAACATTGGCCCACTGTTCGACCGTCCAGGTGGCTTGTTGATGACTCCACTCTGGACGTTCCCTTCTGTGAAGATGCGTCAAGTCTCCGACAATGAAGGCCACTCTGCCAGCCTTCTGCACACCGTCTCCTCGATACAATACCTCCAGTGGATGCTGCGAGGTCACATGCCAGTTTCCATGCAGTGCCCTTACAGCATCTCTCCTGAAGTCACACGTGGCCGGCCCTGAACGATTCACATTAAGTCATCGGGCCAAGTCATTTTGAGACTGTTCTTCTTCCTTTCAAATGTTTTTTATTCCATTCTTTGATCACAATATGAATTCTTTAGACGATGACCGGTTTAGTCCGTAATGAACATTCTCAGATCTTTTTTACACCATGTCCTAAAGTGAAAAGGCCATAGTGGCATCGTCACAACATATAAATAAAATCATCACAGCATCGTCATATAGACCATGTCGCAATTGGTGAAACTACTTCCTTTCTTTCTATGGCCGTCGACCGCAGAGTCTGGTAGTATTTTCTCTGCGCCACACTGCACCGTCTGTGACTCTGCACACAGCGATTGTGAATATGGGGCTACTGTGCAGACACTACCTCGTTTCATAGATGCCCTGACGTCTTCGTTGGCATGGAAGTCTGTTGACCGGAATGCCATTTTCCGTGCAGAGCACGATCGTACGGATGTATGGTTAAAAGTCTGTATGATTATATCGTGAATTAGACACAGGACGGGGAAACAGCGGTTTGTTGCTTTAATTTTGGACACCAGCGTACTTCCTTACGGAGCATTCTAAAGAGCCTCCAAAACGCTTTCAACGAGATACTGCAGCTCAGCAAGAAAAGTGAGACAAGTCGAAGAATGGCATCTTTAGTCTATGCCAACGAAAAATGCGTGTGAAGTGCCCCAATGTGCACGAAAAAAATGGTTCAAATGGCTCTGAACACTAAGGGACTTAACATCTGAGGTCATTAGTCCCCTAGAACTTAGAACTACTTAAACCTAACTAACCTGCGACCGTAGCAGTCGCGCGGTTCCGGACTGAAGCGCCTAGAACCGCTCGGCCACCGCGGCCGGCTGTGCAAGATACGTATAATGGAATTTACTGCCATCAAGGAAGCTTGTACTATTTCAATTTAAGTTTTATTGAATTAATTGTTTAAATCTGATTTTCCCAAGTGTTGCAGTTTTGAACTGTGTCACTGGTTTTGTCTGGGTGCGATATGTGGAACTTGATTAAACAGTAATAAGTTAACTGCGAAGCTAAAAACGGTTGCGCCTTCGTCAGTAGAGGTCCGACAAACGATTACCCTACTGCACCAAATGTGAACAGGCACATAGCTTACGTACAGTCGTGTGTGCGACTCTCAAGTGGTTGACCTTGAGCGCTGTTGTACCCTATAAAACGGACGCGTAGATAATATTGCATTTATCCGTTGCACGTGCCCGTGACATACAGAAATTCATGTTCTCCCGAGTAGTCGATGTTTTCTTGAACAGCTTCTACTTCAATTTTACCCCAGATAAAAGCCAAGAGTGGTTAAATTTGGCGAGCGTCGCAAGGCACCTTTGTTGCCCTGGACGACAAAGAAACGATTTTCAGATGTTCTCTTAAAAAACTGTTAAGTGTTACCATTGCGACCATTGCGTAATGGCCAGGATCGTGCCTTCTGTCCGGTAGATTTCTTCCAGTAAGCCGGCCGCTGTGGCCGAGCGGTTCTAGGCGCTTTAGTTAGGAACCGCGCTGCTGCTACGATCGCAGTTTCGAATCCTGCCTCGGGGATGGATGAGTGTTATGTCCTTAGGTTAGTTAGGTTTAAGTAGTTCTAAGTCTAGGGGACTGATGACCTCTCGTAGTGCTTAGAGCCATTTGACCTATTTTTGTCTTCCAGTAAAGTGGCAGCATATCTGTTCCGAAGTACAGATTCCTGTGACATCAAAATGGTTCAAATGGCTCTCAACACTGCGGAACTTTACGTCCGAGGTCATCAGTCCCCTAGAACTACTTAAACCTAACTAACCTAAGGACATTACACACATCCATGCCGGAGGCAGGATTCGAACCTGCGACCGTAGCAGCAGCGCGGTTCCGGACTGAAGCACCTAGAAACCCTCGGTCACATCGGCCGGTTACTCCATCAAGAAAACTGGGATCAGTGATATGCATATGTGGGTTCGAACTGGGTAGTGAGGCGTAAAATATAACTTTAGGCAAGATAACCACATAGCCTTTTCTGCTGTTACGTCTCTCACCTACAAGTTATCAAACTCCGGGAACTTAAGAGACCCTGTGGAAGATAAAGTACCCAACACTAGTGGGAAGCAGGACAAACGGTCCCCTGAAGAATAGGGGATTAAGCGCAGGGTGAAGACCCCAGCCTTGGAAAAAAAATATTGTTGCAGACAATTTGAAACATAGAGATACGGGAGCAAAATATTACGGTATATTACTGGCGTTGAGACAATAGACAAGAAGAGCATGTATTGGATTCATTGCAGCAAAAAATATGGGCATTTCTGTCTTTGTGAATTTCAAAATTTTCCCGGCAAATTGACTGTTCAAACAAATTTCGGGCTTGCAGCCGCTCGTCGTTCAATACTTCGCACGATATTTCAACTGGGTACCTGCCAGTCATCTTCAGGTGAGCAGTCTGCGACGGCTCACCTGAAGATGATTGGCAGGTACCCAGTTGAAATATCGTGCGAAGTCTTGAAAGACGAGCGGCTGCAAGCCCGAAATTTGTTTGAACAATTCTGTCTTTGCTTTTACGATATATAATGGCAGTGAGCACGATCAAAATAAAAGAATATCTCTGTAATACGACTTTTGTAAGCATAGGCGCTCCAACAGAAAGATCAAATGAAGATTTGGTGGACAGCTTTTACGATCAGCTGCATGAAGTCTGTGAGAGGATACCTGCACGTAATTCAAGATGATGGATGGCTGGAGAGGTAAGTACGGGCGCGCAATGGCAAGGTCTGCAGCGCCCACCAAGAAACAGGTGGAGGCGGGTGTCAAGAAAATACCCAAAACAGGAAAACAAAACGGAACGTAAAACACCGGTAACAAAGGTTGTAAAACTGTGTGTGTACCCACATCGAAGCATGGGATGAAGCATTGCGTCAGAAGTAAAACATGAAGGACACTGGAGGAAAGTGGTAAAAGGAGCTAAAACAATATAGCAGATGGAAGTGGCTGCCTGTCCACAAGGGAAAAAAAGGAAGGAGCTAGCCACTCCGCAACACACTAAAACCTCCAGCTTAAAATCTTAGGCCAGAGTCCAGACACATCGCAAAACTTTAAAAACTGAGGGCAGATCGCCATCAAGTTTTGCTTCTGCCCTGGCATCACGGTATAAAATGCACTCCGTTAAAATGTGAAGAACAGAGATGTGCACAACACAAGCATTACAAAATGGGGAATCCTCCAACTGTAATAGAAAGCTATATGTGAGAGGACAGTGCCCAATCCGAAAACGCGTGAGTTTCACTTCACCTCGCCTGAGCAACTGGCAGGAGGAACGCCAAGGCCGAGTTGTTGACGTCACCAACCGCAGCTTACAGGCCGTCACCGCCAGCCATTCTGCCTCCCACAACTGCAAGCACTTCCTGTGAAGTGCAGAAACGACAGCCTGCAGGGGAATAGGACTCTGTGCCACATCCTGCTTTCTGCAAGCCTCCTAGGCAGCCCGATCGTCCTGTTCATTGCCCCTATATTCCGATATGACCTGGCACCCAGCACAATGACACCTTCTTACTCCGCCTTTGGAGCTAGTACTGTTGATCATATATGAGCTGGACCAACTCCTCAGCTGGGTACAGATTCTGCAAAGATTGTATGGCAGTAAGGGAATCGGAGCAGGAGAGAAACCGATTGCTCCGAATACGAATCATCTGCTGCAGAGCCTTCAGGATCGCGTGGAGCTCCGCTGCGAAAACGGTATATTCGTCAGGCGGGCGAATCCTGGTGACATTACCAGCAAACACCACAGAACAGCCAAGGGAATTCTCTTGTTTGGAGCCATCAGCGTAAACGACTGTTAAACCGTGATGAACATCTAAAATTAAAAAAAAAAACCAGAGATTGTAATGTAAAATATGGCGTAATATCTTTTTTAGAATTAGTCAAATCTAAAATAAGTGTGGATCTCTTGAGGAGCCAAGGTGTAAATGTGCTCTGACCTGAACGTAAAACATTAAGACCAGTCATATCCATCTCGAAAAGGCGAATGCCATACGTCATTCAAGAATAGTCTTCGGGGATTACGATGTAAATCTTAGAAAGGAGTAATCTTTCCACATGCTTTTTGGTGTGGAAATATTGCATGAGGAAATAAATACAAATGGGCTGAGCGTGACCCAGTTTGCGGCTGCTAATGATCTTAAAGCAGTAAGCACATGTTTCTCAAGAAAAAATATTCACAAACGGACCTGGAAAATTCCAGGATTGAATGATACAAATCAAATTGACCATACACTGGTATTCAAAATATGGGCAAGTGTCACTGAAAATGTACGCACGTTTTTACTGAAGAAGAAACGTAAGGCTGTTTGGAGTCTTTAAAACTACAAGGGATCTAACGGAATATTGTTAGTCTTCTTCTTATATTCTTTCATATCAGATTAAAATAAGTTAAAAAGTTTGGTAGTGTGAAATCAAATTAAGAAGAAAACTCACATTCTTTCCATTTATTTCAGTAAATAAATGGTGAGTGGTGAATCATGACAAAGAGCTAGTTCATTCCAGCGAGTGGGCAGTTCTGGTACAATCCCTGAAAAAACTGGTTTCCACCACGTCTGTCATCAGTATAGTTTCTCGGTTTGTCTCCAGAGCTCCACCCACTGTGTCATTCTGAACTACCTGCATCCCTGATATTTCTGAGCTGTTTGTTGTAAACTGGCTGACCGCGACTGCGGAGTACACTATGTGGTCAAAAGTATCCGGAAACCCCAGAAAACATACGTTTTTCATATTAGGTGCATTGTGCAGCCATCTACTGTCAGGTACTCCATATCAGCGACCTCAGTAGTTATTAGACATCGTGAAAGAGCAGAATGGGGCGTTCCGGGGAACTCACGGACTTCGAACATGGTCAGGTGATTGGGTGTCACTTGTGCCTTAGCTTTGTACGTGATATTTCCACACACCTAAACATTCCTAGATCCACTGTTTCCGATGTCATAGTGAAGTGGAAACGTCAAGGGACACGTATAGCACTAAAGCCTACAGTCCGACCTCGTCTGTTGACTGACAAAGAACGCCAACTGTTGAAGAGGGTCGCAATGTGTAACAGGCAGACCTATGCAGACCATCACACAGGAACTCCAAACTGCATCAGGATCCACTGCGAGTACTAAGACAGTTAGGCGGGAGGTGAGAAAACTTGAATTTCATGGTCGAGCGGCTGCTCATAAGCCACACATCAAACCAGTAAATGCCTAACGATCACACGCTTGGTGTAAGGACCGTAAACATTGGACAATTGAGCAGTGGGGAAACATTGCGTAGAGTAACGAATCACGGTGCACAATGTGGCGATCCGATGGCAGGGTGTGGGCAGGCAGAATGACTGGTGAACGTCATCTGCCAGCGCGTGTAGTGCCAACAGTAAAATTCGGAGGCGGTGGTGTTATGTTGTGATCGTGTTTTTCATGGAGTGTTGTTTTGCGTGGAACTATCACAGCACAGGCCTACACTGATGTTTTAAGCAACTTCTTGCTTCCCACTGTCGAAGAGCAATTCGGGGATGGCGATTGCGTCTTTCAACACGATCTCGGACCTGTTCATAATGCACGGCCTGTGGCGGAATGGTTACACGACAATAACATGCTTTAATGGACTGGCCTGCACAGAGTCCTGCCTGAATCCTATAGAACACCTTTGGGTTGTTTTGGAACGCCGACTTCGTGCCGAACCTCACCGACCGTCATCGATACCTCTCCTGAGTACAGCACTCCGTGAAGAATGGTCTGCCATTCCCTAAGAAACCTTCCAGCACCTGAATGAACGTATGCCTGCGAGAGGGGAATATGTCATCAAGGCTAAGGGTTGGACAACACCATACTGAATTCCAGCATTACAGATGGAGGGCATCACGAACTTGTAAGTCATTTTCAGCCAGGTGTCCAGATACTTTTGATCACATAGATTATGATGGTGGTTCGGAAATTAACCTGCGTTTAGCTGTAAATAAAAAACCTGCAGATCTTGAAAGTATAGTTTTTGCTATTTATCAACACAGTCACCATTTAAATTTGAGCATTTGTCATAGTCCTTCACTAATTCACGTCCTCCTTCATATCATTCTGCCACCTGAGCGCGTACCCTATCTTTCGTTGCATTTCGATGTTCGCCATCGTCATCGAAGTTCTGCGACACGAATCACTTCTTCATGTGAGCGAAGAGATGAAAATCACTTGCCGTCAAGCCTGAGTATTATGGGAAATTATCAAAACAATCTCATTTCATTTGCTTCAAAATCTGTAGAGCTTTATGTGCACTGAGAGTATTAGCATTGTCATGCAGAAACGTAACACGAGATGTCAGCATAGCGCCTCGTTTGTTTTGAATATGTTGCTTAAATTTGGTCAGAGTTCCGCAGTAGACGTCTGAAGTGATCGTCGTCCCACTATCCATAATTTGAATCGGCGAAAGCCCCTCGGCGTCCAAAAAAACCGTTGCCCTATCCTTTCCCGATGACGAAGTTCGTTAGGCTTTCTTCAGCTTGTATGGAGACATAGTGTGACCCCAAGCCATCGACATTTATGTATGCCACCTATGTTTCTTCACCAATGCTACTTCTTCGCGCCATAGCGTGCAACAAGTCTATGGCAGAGCACATTCGTTTGATTTTGTGAAAGTCTCTGAGCTCTTCTGGTACCCAATGAGGGCAGGACTTTTGGTAGCTAAAGTTATCGGTGACAGCCTCGTACAAAGCCGAGTGAGAAATTTGCAGGAATTGTTCAGGAAGTTCAGAGATTGTGATTTTTCGATTGTTGCGAACTGTTTAGTCAATTTTCTTAACATGATCACTACTCACAAAAGAAAGCCTACCATCACTCTCTTTATCATGAATGTTCGTTCTGCCACTTTTAAAAAGTCGGAGCCATTGTCACACAGCACCATCTCCACTACCATTTGGGCGGTATGCAGTCCACAACTGGCGATGAATGTCTGCTAATGAAAATTTTTTCTCCGAAAGAAATCTTATTAATGCTCGCATTTCGCATATCTTTTTCCCGCGCTCACGTTTTGAGGTTGTAACAAGCGAATGCGCAATAGAACGAGGTTCGTACTTTCAAAGCTGGACGCTTACTAAATCAAAGAACTTGCAGTTGTGACCATGGCGGCGGTCAGCGCGCAAATACCAGCCCCACACTAGAATAGCTGTTACTTTCCGAACCGCCCTTGTATCTTTGACGGTCGGGTTGCTCATCGAGCGTTCCTCTCGACGTTGCTAGTATCTATTGCGTCTCTCTAAAGCAGTCTGGCTCTTTCCATGTGCATCTAAAGGCGCAAATCGAAGTTCTTTTGAGAAATTTTGAAAATCAATATTGTGTTCAGGCTTCTTATTTACTTCTTAGGAACATCAACAGCCGATGAATTACTTTCAGCTGATATGAGAGTCTTTGATGTCGGCTCTTTGGTTGTTCCTACTACGAGGTTAGGAAATAAGCTTTTATGTTTAGTTAGTTGTGTTCAAGACCAATTTTCATCTCGTTGCACTACATCTGAAGCATGCTGGTAGTTTACCGTGTATATGATGTATGACTGATGGATCATGATTTCAGCATAGGTAGGATGGTCTTTTAATTTCGATTAGGACGGATGTTATTGCATTTGGGACGGCGAAAAGAGAAGAACACGCCCAGACCTCTTCCGAACTGCACTAGACTTTTCCATAGGTGTGCAATTTGAGTTTTATTACTTGTCTGGAACCTGTAAGGGTATTTTAAAGACGTGGAATTTTGTCAAGTAGCTTTCGACTGAACTAACGGTAAACGCAGAGAAAGGGCCTGCTGTTAATGTTAACTCGTAGTCACCGGTACACTAACGGTCTACTTCCTCGTAAACAAAGTACGAGTGTAGCTGGAAACTTTAGATGAAGTCTTTCGTATTACATTTGCGCACTGTCTACTAGTTCTCTTGTTAGTTCAAAAATTGTTCAAATGGCTCTGAGCACTATGGGACTTAACATCTGAGGTCATCAGTCTCCTAGAACTTAGAACTTACTTTAACCTAACTAACCTAAGGACATGACACACATCCATGCCCGAAGCAGGATTCGAACCTGCGACCGTAGCAGTCACGCGGTTCCGGACAGAAGCGCCTAGAACCGCTCGGCCACCGTGGCCGGCTCTTGTTAGTTTCATCTGTTGTTACTTTCATGTAGGTAGTTACATGTAGCGAATTACAGTTTTACAGTATTCTTCGGCGGTATGCTTCCATTGTTGTTTACACTTTTTCACGCACCAAGGAATGAATAAACTCTGCCACTTTGCGCGTATCGCAGCTGTGTAATAGACACTACATGATATGGTATGAGTATTACTCGACCACGATATTATTGCTCTTGGCCTCCCACGCTCGTTATCGGAGAAACACGGTGACGTTACAGCAAAACAAGTGCAGTGGTAACTAAGGAAAACGCTTCGCATTGTGAATGATTTAAGGACAGCTGTGTATGTACCATCAGGTGGTTTAGCGTATCGTCGTGAAATATCACGATAACAACTGACGTTAAGGCGACCGGAGAGCTGTTTCTCCCAGGTGCAATAATACTGTGGCCGACTAATAGCAAGCAGCCTGTAAAGACTAGCAGCAGCTCAGACGAGTAAACATCGCGTGACCGAACCCCTGCGACAGCCAGAGTGTAACTCTCCCCTTCACAACCTCCATATCTGGCAACCTTATCAGCACGAAAATACGCCAACAGATGACGTCGAGCCACAACTAATACTGCTTACTCATTTTCTTGTGCCTTTGCCCCGCACTTACGAAGAGTCGGCATAGATATTAACGGATCGGGCATTGTTAATTTAAGAGGTGGCCAGATGCCGTGTCTGTCACTATCCCGTAATTCCCAGGAAACGATATCTGTGTCCCCAGTGCCGCGTGTAGCGTTATCCATGATTCAAATATTCGCGAATAATGCTACCGAAGAGAAACGGGTTCCAGCCCGGTATCCGCCCAGTGGGACGTAGAAAGCACCTAAAACCCATATCCTGGCTGGGGAATTAGATTCGAAGCAGTTGCCCTTCCCCGTCCCGGAAGCAGCGCCTTCACTCGCACAACTATCCGTCGGGCCAGGGGATGCGTGTTTATGCTCCTCCCACAACAATATCCATTAACGAGACTGCGAGCAGTTTTATGACATCACTAGACATGCAGATTCCACTACCACTTCCACTCCAAACATCTTGTCTATCTTTACCTACATGTCAGTTGATCATTCCTTAAGGTCCAAAAACGTATCATTTGAAATAACCAAAGATCTTTCTGATGAGAGCATATCCCAACTAATACTGCAAATATGTCGAACTTAATAATCATCTTGTGGTGCAGTACATTATTTGACTTTGTTTTTATGAAACAGATCTGATGATGGTCATTAATGACCGAAACCGGTAATCTGGCAAGCAAAAAAGATTGTGACCACAGACGTAAACTAAATGAACTTATTACATATACGGGTCACTATGGTTTTACGCAACGATGTCGTAGGGGCAACAGTCTCGATGATTGACTGATCAGGCCTTGTAACATTAACCAAAACGGCCTTGCGGTGCTGGTATTGCGAAAGGCTGAGAGCACAGCCGTACTTTTTCCCTAGGGCATGCAGCTTTACTGTATGGTTAAATGATGATGGCGTTTTCTTGGGTAAAATATTCCGGAGGTAAAATAGTCCACCATTCGGATCTCCTGGCGGGTACTACTCAGGGCGATGTCGTCGTTATCCGGAGAAATAAAACTGGCATTCTACGGATCGGAGCGTGGAATGTCAGATCCCTTAATCGAGCAGGTAGGTTATAAAATTTTAAAAGGGAAATGCATAGGTTAAAGTCCGATATAGTGGGAATTAGTGGAATTCTGTGGCAGGAGGAACAAGACTTTTGGTCGGGTGCATGCAGAGCTATAAATACAAAATCAAATAGGGATAATGCAGAAGTAGGTACAGTAATGAATAGAAAAATAGGAGTGTGGGTAAGCTACTACAAACAGCATAGTGATCGCTTTACTGTGGTCAAGATAGACACGAAGCCCACGCCTAACACAGCTGTATAAGTTTATATACCAACTAGCTCCGCAGATGACGAAAAGGCTGAAGAAATGTATGCCGAGATAAAAGAAATTATTCAGATAGTGAAGGGAGTTGAAAATTTAATAGTCAGGGGGACAGGAATTCTATAGTAGGAAAAGGAAGAGAAGGAAAAGTAGTAGGTGAATATGGAGTGGGGGTAAGGAATGAAAGAGGAAGGCACCAGGTATAATTTTGCACAGAGGGTAACTTAATCGTAGCTAACATTTGGTTTAAGAAACATGAAAGAAGGTTCTATGCGCGGAAGAGGTCTGGAGACACTGGAAGGTTTCAGATAGATTATATAATTGTAAGACAGAGATTTACGATCCAGGGTTGAAATTGTAAGACATTTCCAGTGGCAGATGTGGACTCTGATCACAATTTATTGTTTATGAACAGTAGACTAAAACTGAAGAAACTGCAAAAAGGTAGCAATTTAGGGAATTGAGACCTGGATAAACTGAAAGAACCAGAGGTTGTAGAGAGTTTCAGCATTAGGAAACGATTGACAACAACGAGGGAAAGAAATACAGTAGAAGAAGAATGGGTAGTTTTGAGAGATGAAACACTAAAGGCAGCAGAGGATCAAGTAGGTAAAAAGACGAGGGCTAGTAGAAATGTGATGTGTCGACAGAAGTGCCGATACAGTGTGATTTGAGGGGACCGCAATGCACGCTATAAACACACGAAGGATGGCGTGAGGTCTGAAACAGGATACGTAATGAATGCTATAAAGAAAAGTACGTAGCTTTTGGAATACTTAACTTTAATCCATCCTTGTTGTATACATCGTTCTTGATGAGACATGCATTATACGATAAGTATCAATTGCTATGTAAGGCTAATGGCGCCTTGCTAGGTCGTAGCCATGGACTTAGCTGAATGCTATTCTAACTTCCTGCTCGGCAAAGGAGCGAGGCTTCGTCAGTGTAGTCGCTAGCAAAGTCGTCCGTACAACTGGGCGAGTGCTAGTCCGTCTCTCGAGACCTGCCGTGTGGTGGCGCTCGGTCTGCGATCACTAACAGTGGCGACACGCGGGTCCGACATGTACTAATGGACCGCGGCCGATTTAAAGCTACCACCTAGCAAGTGTGGTGTCTGGCGGTGACACCACAAAATACTTGGGTAAGAGAAAATATATAGAATTTAATTGATGAAAGGAGGAAATATAAAAATGCAGTAAATCAAGCAGGTGAAAAGGAATACAAATGTCTCAAAAATGAGATCGACAGGAAGTGCAAAATGACTAAATAGGGATGGCTATATGACAAATGTAAGGATATACAGACCTATATCACTGAGGGTAAGACAGATCCGGCCTACAGGAAAATTAAGGAGACCTTTGGCGGAAACAGAACCACATGTAGGAATATCAAGAGCTCAGATGGAAAACCACTTCTAAGCAAAGAAGTGAAAGCAAAAAGGGGGAGGGAATACGTAGAGGATCTATACAAGGGCGATGCACTGGAGGGCAATGTTGTGGAAATGGAAGAGGACATAAATGAAGATGAAATGGGAGATATGATACTGCGTGACGAGTTTGACAGAACGCTCGAAGACCTGAGTCGAAACAAGGCTCCGGGAGTAGACAACACTCCATTAGAACAACTGATAGCCTTGAGAGAGCCAGCCCTGACAAAACTCTACCGTCTGGTGAGTAAGATGTATGAGAATGGAAAAAAAGCCGACCTTGGGGAAAATCAGTTTGGATTCTGTAGAAATGTTGGAACACGTGAGGCAATAATGGCCTTAAGACTTATCTTACAAGGGAACCTCCCCATCGCACCCCCCTCAGATTTAGTTATAAGTTGGCACAGTGGATAGGCCTTGAAAAACTGAACACAGATCAATCGAGAAAACAGGAAGAAGTTGTGTGGAACTATGAAAAAATAACAAAATATACAAACTGAGTAGTCCATGGGCAACATAGGCAACATCAAGGAGAATGTGAGCTGATGAGCGCCGTGGTCCCGTGGTTAGCGTGAGCAGCTGCGGAACGAGAGGTCCTTGGTTCAAATATTCCCTCCACTGAAAATTTTAAATTTTTATTTTCAGACAATTATCAGAGTTTAGGCACTCACACATAATCAACTTCGCTCTCCAAAATTCCAGGACATGTTCACATTTGCTTGGACATATGTAGGATTTGATGGTCTACACACGGAAAAATTTGAAAACGTTAAAAACACATGTTTTGACGGAGCACAGTGAAAACTGTGCGACTGTGAAACTGTTGCATTCATTTGTTGCAGTTTATGTGACACACTCTTATGTTTGCATCACTTTTTTGGGAGTGATTATCACATCCACAAGAAAACCTAAATCGAGCAAGGTAGAAGAATCTTTTCACCCATTCGCCAAGTGTGCAAGGTAGGTGGGCCGACAACATATTCCTGTGATGTGCCGCACATGCCGTCACCAGTGTCGTATAGAATATATCAGACGTGTTTTCCTGGATCAAATGTATCCGTTTCCCATTGGAGAGGCACGTCCTTGCATCTACTAATCGCACAGTTTTGCGGTGCGGTCGCAAAACACAGACACTAAACTTATTACAGTGAACAGAGACGTCGACGAACGAACGGACAGATCACAACTTTGCAAAAATAAAGTAAGTAAAGTTTTCGCTCCAGGGAAGACTTGAACCAAGGACCTCTCGCTCAGCAGCTGCTCACACTAACCACCGGACCACGGCGCTCCTGTGCTTACAGCATCATTGATGTGGCCTATGTCGCCCATGGACTACTCAGTTTGTATATTTTGCTTATTTTTTCATAGTTCCACACAACTTCTTCCTGTTGTCTCGATTGATCTGTGTTCAGTTTTTCAAGGCCTATCCACTGTGCGAAATTATAACTAAATCTGAGGGGGGTGCGATGGGGAGGTTCCCTCGTTAGAAGATGGATTATGGAAAGGCAAACCTACGTTTCTAGCATTTGTAGACTTAGAAAAAGCTTTTCACAATGTTGATTGGAATATTCTCTTTCAAATTCTGAAGTTGGCAGGGGTCAAATACAGGGAACGAAAGTTTATTTACAATTTGTACAGAAACCAGATGGCAGTTATAAGAGTCGAGGGGCATGAAAGAGAGGCAGTGGTTCGGAATCGAGTGAGACAGTTTTGTAGCCTATCCCCGATGTTATTCAATCTATATATTGAGCAATCATTAAAGGAAACAAAAGAAAAAATTGGACTAGGAATTAAAATTCCTGGACAAGAAATTAAAACTTTGAGGTTTGCCGATGACCTTCTAATTCTGTCAGAGACAGGAAAGGACTTGGAAGATTAGTTGAATGGAATGGATCGTCTTGAAATGAGGATGTAATACAAACATCAACAAAAGCAAAACGAGGTAATGGAATGTAGTCGAATTAAATCGGGTGATTTAAGAGAATTAGATTAGGAAATGGGACACTTAAAGTAGTAGATGAGTTTTGCTATTTGGGGAGCAACAGAAAACAACAAACATGATCACCATCTTCACATCTGTGCATAAATTGATACATTGTGAAAATAGATAAAATTACGTACACAATAGCAGATGCATTTTAATAACAAAACCCTGGAACATACGTCGATAAAAGATTATAGCATGTCCCCTCTACCTACTATGCAAGTACTCTTTCTGTACCACTACCAGGTGTGTAAGAGATGAGGTGAACGAGGCATCGGTCAAGCCAGGGTTAAAACCACAGTGTACGGCGTGATTTGCCGAACGCTCGTGTCCCATGCCGCTCACTGCTGTGTAATTCATTGCAGCCAGGCGATGGCCGGCACTGGCCGGGAAATTGACAGTTGGCACCAACAGTTGTCGCTAGTGTGTTCGTGTACTTCTCACTTAAAATTATTTATGCATTTTAATTCCAGCATTATTTCTGTTACGTGTCGATAAAAGTTCCTAAACACTTTTTTAAAAAATTATTATAAAATAGTTATTGGAACAGAAGCTAAAATCAGTTCTTATTATGTTCACTTTCACGAATGCGCCTATGTAGAAGCTGCTTTACGACTTCGTGAAATTTCCAGAAACCGATTTTCAATAAATTGCTGTATGACTGATTTACATTATGAGCCGCATACTTTATAGATTAATAAAAGAGATAACTTTCATCACTTAAATTCAGTATCCAAACACTTCTACTGTATTCCTTTCCCCTGTTCCAGTCAACCATTCCCTAATGCTCCCTCTGATACTCCAAAAAACCTCTGGTTATTTTTATTTATTCAGATTCCATCCCCTTAATTTCCTACCTTTTTGCTATTTCTTCGGTTTTAATCTACAGTTCATGACCAATAAATTATGGTCGGAGTCCACATATAAAGCACTCCATCTTCAAGCCACGGGTGGCCTACTGGGACCATCCGACTGCCGTGTCATCCTCATTGGAGGATGCCAATAGGAGGGGCGTGGGGTCAGCACACCGCTCTTCCGGTCGTTATGATGGTATTCTTGGGAGGATGCCAATAGGAGGGGCGTGGGGTCAGCACACCGCTCTCCCGGTCGTTATGATGCGTTTCTTGACCGAAGCCGCGACTGTTCGGTTGAGTAGCTCCTCAATTGGCATCACGAGGCTGAGTGCACCCCGAAAAGTGGCAACAGCGCATGGCGGTCTGGATGGTCACCGAGCCAAGTGCCGACCACGCCCGACAGCGCTTAACTTCGGTGATCTCACGGGAACCGGTGTATCCACTGAGGCACGGAGTCCACATATGCTCCCAGAAATACTTTACAGCTGAAAATCTTGTTCCGAGACGTCTATCTTACTATTGTATAATAGACCTTCCAGCGTTTCGCGATCCTTGCCACCTTTCATTCTTGTTTCTTAATCCGAGTGTTACCGATGATTAAATTACACCCTGTGTAAAATTCCACCAAGGGGCATCTCCCTTCATTTCTGTCTTCCAGTTCATACTCATCTTCCATTTTCCCTTCTCTGCCTCTTACTGAATTCCATCTCTCATTGGAAACTAGCTGTGTGTTTGCTATCACGGGACCCTTAACTGATATGCAAATTCGTGAGCAGAAACCCAAGTGGGTTTGGACTGAGTCTGCGCAAGGCGTGTAACTCAGTCTTCTAATGGCCCTGAAATAAATCCTGGGGTGGCTAGCCTCTTATATCATTTATTCATTACATTAACTGAGCTGAGCTCCGCTAAAAAAGATGATGATGGGACAGGATTCTTCTAAGCGTGACTTCTTAACAGATAAACGCTGTCCTAAAATTTTTGATTCGATTTATTTTCTTTAAATTGAATTCAAAATTGATCATGAATTTGTACAAGAAACAATCATGTATATTTGTGTAAACCAAACGTGTAAACAGTCCACACTTGACAGGAATATTGGCAACACTGCATAGAACCTAGTGTGTTTCTCGACTACGAGAAGGGGAGCAAAGTGAACAGGTGAAATGTGTAAATAGGTAAATAAGTGGCTAACCTAAGGAGGCAAAGCGGTTATACAGTTGCCAACGCGCCGGCCGTGCTGGCCGAGCGGTTCTAGGCGCTACAGTCTGGAACTGCGCGACCGCTATGGTCGCAGGTTCGAATCCTGCCTCGGGCATGGATGTGTGTGATGTCCTTAGGTTAGTTAGGTTTAAGTAGTGTGCTCCCTGCCGCCGTTGGATAAGCAGCTGAGCAGCAAGTCGAATACTCCTAGCTCACTCGTTTGTTACATAGTTTAATTCTTAATTTCTTTGCATGTTTTTGGTACTTGCATTGTTTAATTCATAAATTTCGGGCGTATTATAGTATTTGAGAGTTGTAGCATCGCGTTTTAGTACCTGAATAGTGTAAATTCGCGTAGTCGTTTGTCTACTGTTTTTGTTTTGAACGGCCAGTGTTGGTTGGTCAGTCAGTGTGCTCCCTGCCGCCGTTGGATAAGCAGCTGAGCAGTAAGTCGTATACTCCTAGCTCATTCGTTTGTTACATAGTTTAATTCTTAATTTCTTTGCGTGTTTTTGGTACTTGCATTGTTTAATTCATAAATTTCGGGCGTTTTATAGTATTTGAGAGTGTAGCATCGCGTTTTAGTACCTGAATAGTGTAATTTCGCTTAGTCTCCTTCCGCCGCCGAGCAGTGTCAGCAGTGCGCAAGTAGCAGCATTACTGCATTTACTAGGCAATCTTGTATTTTAATAACCGTTTAAATTTTGTCGATTTGTTTGCGCTCTCTGTAGATTAGTTCAGACGTTTTTTGCAAAACAGTTTTTAGCATGGATAGGGACTGCAACTGCTGTTTTCGGATGCAGGCTGAGTTGGCATCCCTTCGCTCCCAGCTTCAGGCAGTGTTGGCTTCGGTCACACAGCTTGAGGCTGTTGCCAATGGGCATCACTGTGGGGGTCCGGATGGGGGTTTGTCGGGGACGGCCAGCTCGTCCCACGCATCCCCTGATCGGACTACGACTGTGGTTGCCCGGGATACTGCCCGCATTGAGGCTGATCCCTCACCTGTGGTAGAGTGGGAGGTCGTTTCAAGGTGTGGCAGGGGGCGAAAGACATTCCGGAAGGCTGAACAGAAAGCCTCTCCAGTTTGTCTGACGAACCGGTTTCAGGCTCTGTCTCAGGCTGATACCGATCTTCGGCCTGACATGGCTGCTTGCCCTGTTCCAGACGTTGCCCCTCGGTCTGCAAGATCCGGGAAGTTGCAGAGGGTGGGCTTACTGGTAGTTGGGAGCTCCAACGTCAGGCGCGTAATGGGGCCCCTTAGGGAAATGGCAGCAAGAGAGGGGAAGAAAACCAATGTGCACTCCGTGTGCATACCGGGGGGAGTCATTCCAGATGTGGAAAGGGTCCTTCCGGATGCCATGAAGGGTACAGGGTGCACCCATCTGCAGGTGGTCGCTCATGTCGGCACCAATGATGTGTGTCGCTATGGATCGGAGGAAATCCTCTCTGGCTTCCGGCGGCTATCTGATTTGGTGGAGACTGCCAGTCTCGCTAGCGGGATGAAAGCAGAGCTCACCATCTGCAGCATCGTCGACAGGACTGACTGCGGACCTTTGGTACAGAGCCGAGTGGAGGGTCTGAATCAGAGGCTGAGACGGTTCTGCGACCGTGTGGGCTGCAGATTCCTCGACTTGCGCCGTAGGGTGGTGGGGTTTCGGGTTCCGCTGGATAGGTCAGGAGTCCACTACACGCAACAAGCGGCTACACGGGTAACAGGGGTTGTGTGGCGTGGGCTGGGCGGTTTTTTAGGTTAGATGGCCTTGGGCAAGTACAGAAAGGGCAACAGCCTCAACGGGTGCGGGGCAAAGTCAGGACATGCGGGGACCAAGCAGCAATCGGTATTGTAATTGTCAACTGTCGAAGCTGCGTTGGTAAAGTACCGGAACTTCAAGCGCTGATAGAAAGCACCGAAGCTGAAATCGTTATAGGTACAGAAAGCTGGCTTAAGCCAGAGATAAATTCTGCCGAAATTTTTACGAAGGTACAGACGGTGTTTAGAAAGGATAGAGTGCATGCATCCGGTGGTGGAGTGTTCGTCGCTGTTAGTAGTAGTTTATCCTGTAGTGAAGTAGAAGTGGATAGTTCCTGTGAATTATTATGGGTGGAGGTTACACTAAACAACCGAACTAGGTTAATAATTGGCTCCTTTTACCGACCTCCCGACTCAGCAGCATTAGTGGCAGAACAACTGAGAGAAAATTTGGAATACATTTCACATAAATTTTCTCAGCATGTTATAGTCCTAGGTGGAGATTTCAATTTACCAGATATAGACTGGGACACTCAGATGTTTAGGACGGGTGGTAGGGACAGAGCATCGAGTGACATTATACTGAGTGCACTATCCGAAAATTACCTCGAGCAATTAAACAGAGAACCGACTCGTGGAGATAACATCTTGGACCTACTGATAACAAACAGACCCGAACTTTTCGACTCTGTATGTACAGAACAGGGAATCAGTGATCATAAGGCCGTTGCAGCATCCCTGAATATGGAAGTTAATAGGAATATAAAAAAAAGGGAGGAAGGTTTATCTGTTTAGCAAGAGTAATAGAAGGCAGCTTTCAGACTACCTAACAGATCAAAACGAAAATTTCTGTTCCGACACTGACAATGTTGAGTGTTTATGGAAAAAGTTCAAGGCAATCGTAAAATGCGTTTTAGACAGGTACGTGCCGAGTAAAACTGTGAGGGACGGGAAAAACCCACCGTGGTACAACAACAAAGCTAGGAAACTACTGCAAAAGCAAAGAGAGCTCCACTCCAAGTTTAAACGCAGCCAAAACCTCTCAGACAAACAGAAGCTAAACGATGTCAAAGTTAGCGTAAGGAGGGCTATGCGTGAAGCGTTCATTGAATTCGAAAGTAAAATTCTATGTACCGACTTGACAGAAAATCCTAGGAAGTTCTGGTCTTACGTTAAATCAGTAAGTGGCTCGAAACAGCATATCCAGACACTACGGGATGATGATGGCATTGAAACAGAGGATGACACGCGTAAAGCTGAAATACTAAACACCTTTTTCCAAAGCTGTTTCACAGAGGAAGACCGCACTGCAGTTCCTTCTCTAAATCCTCGCACAAACGAAAAAATGGCTGACATCGAAATAAGTGTCCAAGGAATAGAAAAGCAACTGGAATCACTCAATAGAGGAAAGTCCACTGGACCTGATGGGATACCAATTCGATTCTACACAGAGTACGCGAAAGAACTTGCCCCCCTTCTAACAGCCGTGTACCGCAAGTCTGTAGAGGAACGGAGGGTTCCAAATGATTGGAAAAGAGCACAGGTAGTCCCAGTCTTCAAGAAGGGTCGTCGAGCAGATGCGCAAAACTATAGACCTATATCTCTGACGTCGATCTCTTGTAGAATTTTAGAACATGTTTTTTTGCTCGCGTATCATGTCATTTCTGGAAACCCAGAATCTACTATGTAGGAATCAACATGGATTCCGGAAACAGCGATCGTGTGAGACCCAACTCGCTTTATTTGTTCATGAGACCCAGAAAATATTAGATACAGGCTCCCAGGTAGATGCTATTTTCCTTGAATTCCGGAAGGCGTTCGATACAGTTCCGCACTGTCGCCTGATAAACGAAGTAAGAGCCTACGGAATATCAGACCAGCTGTGTGGCTGGATTGAAGAGTTTTTAGCAAACAGAACACAGCATGTTGTTATCAATGGAGAGACGTCTACAGACGTTAAAGTAACCTCTGGCGTGCCACAGGGGGGGGTTATGGGACCATTGCTTTTCACAATATATATATAAATGACCTAGTAGATAGTGTCGGAAGTTCCATGCGGCTTTTCGCGGATGATGCTGTAGTATACAGAGAAGTTGCAGCATTAGAAAATTGTAGCGAAATGCAGGAAGATCTGCAGCGGATAGGCACTTGGTGCAGGGAGTGGCAACTGACCCTTAACGTAGACAAATGTAATGTATTGCGAATACATAGAAAGAAGTATCCTTTATTGTCTGATTATATGATAGCGGAACAAACACTGGTAGCAGTTACTTCTGTAAAATATCTGGGAGTATGCGTGCGGAACGATTTGAAGTGGAATGATCATATAAAATTAATTGTTGGTAAGGCGGGTACCAGGTTGAGATTCATTGGGAGAGTGCTTAGAAAAAGTAGTCCATCAACAAAGGAGGTGGCTTACAAAACACTCGTTCGACCTATACTTGAGTATTGCTCATCAGTGTGGGATCCGTACCAGATCGGTCTGACGGAGGAGATACAGAAGATCCAAAGAAGAGCGGCGCGTTTCGTCACAGGGTTATTTGGTAACCGTGATAGCGTTACGGAGATGTTTAATAAACTCAAGTGGCAGACTCTGCAAGAGAGGCGCTCTGCATCGCGGTGTAGCTTGCTCGCCAGGTTTCGAGAGGGTGCGTTTCTGGATGAGGTATCGAATATATTGCTTCCCCCTACTTATACATCCCGAGGAGATCACGAATGTAAAATTAGAGATTAGAGCGCGCACGGAGGCTTTCAGACAGTCGTTCTTCCCGCGAACCATACGCGACTGGAACAGGAAAGGGAGGTAATGACAGTGGCACGTAAAGTGCCCTCCGCCACACACCGTTGGGTGGCTTGCGGAGTATAAATGTAGATGTAGGTGTAGATGTAGTTCCGAGTTCTAGGGGACTGATGAACTCAGAAGTTAAGTCCCATAGTGCTCAGAGCCATTTGAACCATTTAGTTGCCACCGCTGAGAAACTTCGTTTCGAATTTTGGGTGGCATAAAAATAAACTGAAACCCCACAGGCCGGGGCTGCATACATCGCCGATAGTACGGCGCAAAGCGGTGCGGCTGCTACTCAAGCTGGGTGCCGCTGCATGGACAGGGGTCCACCTTGGAGACCGATCGAAGCCCGAGCGCGAAAATAATCTAAGTGTTTGTCCCGGTGGCCGGGCATGTGAAATTGTGAATGAAATTATCCTATAGCCAAGGGTGGCAAAGAACGTGACCGACACCTGCGGCGTTCAGGAACGTCTACTAGAATTGTCTTCCGACTCGCGCCCAGAGAGTGTGGAAGAATCCGACCTGTCGTCGCTGATAAATATAGCTTTCGCCAATTACGGCATTACAACAAATTCGTCTACACTCCCACTGCCATACTCCGTCAACCTAGGTTCTAATACAATTCCTTTGTGCCAATTCCCTTTGGTGACAGCAAACATGTGCTGACGTAACAATCGAGCAGCCTTATCAAAGCCCCTGCCAAGAATTTGCGTAGGAAATTTTCTGGCGATGGACGCCAACGGAATATGTTAATTGTCGTACGACATGTTGCGCCCTTCTTTCGGCTATCCTGTGTAGCTCGGCGACCATTTCTCCAAAAGGGCTCAAACAATAGCACAGCCTCGACGCTAAGTTGTTGCATACCTGGCCAAAACATGAGCCTTTCACGAGAAACTGCCGTCAGCCATTACAAAAATAGCGTGCGTCCGTCGCTTTTGCCTGTGAGACCTGACATCAAAAGAGAAAGCCACCAGCAATGGGTCGGGATTCCGTCTGCAATTCCCGGTGGCCAGATGTCTCCCCATCTCATGCTATTGTGTGCAGTTTGCCTCCTAACGGCCCAAGAGTTCCCACTCGTTTCATACGTGAAATGAAAAGAATTACAATGCGCATGCACCCTATTTCCAATCATGCACATGGAGGTTGAAGTATCCTTTTACCTGCTTTGCATGACGGTGTTATGAGATTAATGTGCCTGAGTACAAATTCAGATTTTAGAAATGGATGATGGGCTGGTTTGAGGGCCCTTAAAAGGTGTATGAAAATGCCATTCCACCTTACCCCCCCTTACCCCCACCCCTCCCAATCCGCTCGCTCTAGATTTTTATGCAGTGTGCGTGCTTCACTTCATAAATGGGGTTAGTGTGGCATAACACGAAGAAAAAATCACAACCTAACTCGAACATTTCAGAACATGATCGAAGAAATCCGCATTCCACGGCGAGTGCTTTCAGCTCGGTTATGCCTCGGGCATGGACGTGTGTGATGTCCTTAGGTTAGTTAGGTTTAAGTAGTTCTAAGTTCTAGGGGACTGATGACCTCAGCAGTTAAGTCCCATAGTGCTCAGAGCCCTCAGCTCGGTTACGGAGTAGTTTTTCTCACTTTTCGTGGGATCGCGACTCCTAAATGCTGTTGTTTTCCATATCAGATTTCCATCACCCATATTTTTTGGAAAATCATCGCACCAAGCCCACAGTATGCGCTATCTGTCACCATACAGACATCCTCCGTGAGGCACCTCCAGTAAGGCCGATTTGAGTGCCTTTAACTGCAATTGAGCCTCTTTGTCCCATCCCCAGGGCATATTCTTTCCCATCAACGCAGTAAGCCGTGGACAGCTCAACGGATCAGTGTGTATGAATCGCTGGTAGAAATTGGTGACACCAAGAAATGCACGCAACTGTCGCTTTGTCGTTGGGTGAGGGTACTTCGATATGGCCTCTGTTTTTTATGGATTCAGTGATATTCCGTCTCCTGTAATTACCTATTCTACGACGTCAACTTTCATTGATCCGAAACACGACTTCTCAATGTTGACAGCAAAACAGTATTCCTTGTTGGTGTTCAACAATTCTTCGTAAGTCGACACCCATTGCCCCGCCGGTTCGAGCACCCCATCTATCAACATCTTTGAGCTTTCAGACGCAACCGTTTTCCGATACATACACCTAATGGAAGAACGAAGAACTTCGTGTGCAGTTTTTGATCGTTCCTGGTGTAGGCATAAATGCTTCAGTGTTCTCCAAGAGCACACTTTCGAGTTTTCTTTGTTTCGTAATCCCAATGTTGTGGAGCAAGACCACTTTCTCCACGATCATCTCCTCAATTTATCGTTCTGGGCGAACATTTTCTTACTCATGAACGTTTTCAGGTTGGATGAAAGCTCTACGAGATCTATTGTTGTCCACTTGTGTGATGCAAAATTTGAGACAATCAGCTGGTAGCTGAGCTCGAATAACTTATCCGTCAAATTTTGCTGTCATCTCGGTTTCCTTATTAAGGGTAAGGAGGTCGCTTCCTAGGTCAAGAATGGCTTGGTGCTCCATCAGAAAACTCATCCATATTATTACGTCAATCGAGAGTAAGGAATTTGTCTCCAAATAGTGTCCTTGACACTTAAATTTGAGTCTAGTCTGTAGGTCCACGTTAGTCTCTCTTCCTGGCATTGCACCGTATACTTTAGTTCTTTTAGTTGCGAGAGTCGGCCACTTCCTCTCTGCAGCACATCGACGGAACACTTGTTCTGAAATGGCGCTAATATTGCTACCGCTGTCAAAAAGTTCGCGCAGCTCAGCCTTCCCTATTGTAACCGTCATTACTGAGTGCAGGTCGTCCATGATGACCACTTCACGTGTGTCCTCACATCGACCGTACCTTCTCCACCCATGTGACTGCTGCCGGCAATACACATCCATAGCTGTTCCCCTGCCGCCCTTCGGCGGTGGCATCAGTTCCTCCCCACGATCCGACGTCACCATTTTCCCCTTCCCCAGGACACCCACCCCGCAAGTGACACGACCCCTGATTTTGTCATTGCCTCCACCAACTCCTTGGGCGTGTCACTATTGACATCCTTGGCCCCATAGGTAGCGACTACCTCCCCATCCTTCTCACCATAACATCTGCTCACCACCTCCCCTGGCTCCACGCCCTGCACCCCCTCCCAGGGTAGTCCATGACTACATCGTGCCAACTGGGATGCCTACCAGGAATCCATCGTCACCCAGGTCGAAAGCCACCCTATCACCACCCTGACGACATCATCCATTCCTCGTCCTTCCATCAGAAGGCCATTACTGACGCCTTGGAGGCCCACGTTCCTACTAAAACCTTCCACACCCACTGTCCCACTCTCCCTCCAAGGGCTTCCTCCTCCTCCGCGAATCCCGCCGCCTCTGTCGCTCCTTCCTACACACTCGTGACAGGGATACATTCTAACGCTACCAGCAAATACAGAGACATATATGGAACCTTGTTACAGCAAAGAAGCGCTGGGACTGGCGCCAGACCTGTACATGACTCAACGCCACCCTTCCTATCAACTCCGCAAAGTACTAGTCTGTCTTCCATGGACTTACTGGTTCCCATTCCGCACCCCATTACCCCCTTCTCCATAACAACTGCCCCCTTCCCGAAAACCTCAGTAAGGCCAACCACTTCGCTTTCCACCTGTCCGAGGTCTTCTCCGTCCCTGACGATCCCCACTTTGCTTATTCTCTTTTCCCCATTGTCATGGAACGCTCCATTACATCAGTCGCTCCACTTGCTCCTAGTCTAGTATTTGGGGCAGTTGCCCCCTCGGATACAACACTCCAATCACAGCACAAGACATTGAACTTTGGTCAAAATGCTACACGGGCCCTGGTCATAACTGAATCACCTGCCACCCCTTTAAGGAAAGCCTCTTCTCCTTCCTAATTGTAATTGCCAATCTCTGCGTCACCCTCTCTACCAGGTCCTACCCTGACCCGTGGAAGACTTTCCACGTTCTCTTATTCCTCAAACCCAACAAACCCCCTTCTGTCGCCTCTTCCTGTAGTCCCATCTGCCACACCTCCATCTTCACTAAGGTCTTTGAATCCATCCTCTCCCGTCGTATCCATCAGCACCTTAACCAGCACCACCTCCTTCCCCTTACCCAGTGTGGCTTCCGACCCTCCTTCTCCGCTGGAGACCAACTCCATAAACTTGTCCACCTTCTCTCCCTCAAGTGTAACTGGCGTCGCTCCGCCATTTTTGTTTCCCTCGACCTCCAAAATGCCTACAACCATGTGTGGCATACTAGTCTTCTCTTTAAACTCCAAACCTACGCCCTGCCTATCAATTTTATCTGTCACTTCCTTCCTCTCACACCATCCCTCCTATGTCACCATCCACAACACCAACTCCGGTATCTTGTTGGAAGATACTGAACCAGAATCCACTATGTACATTAAATGAGCAAACCTTGTTGAAACATACAGTTTTATTGAATAACTACACCGAAGCGCCAAAGAAACTGGTGTAGGCAAGCGTGTTCAAATATAGAGATATGTAAACGGAAAATACGGTGCTGCGGTAGGGAATGCCTATATAAGACAGTAAGCGTCTAGCGCAGTTGTTAGATCGGTTATTGTTACTACAGTGGCAGGTTATCAAGATTTAAGTAAATTAGAACGCGGTGTTGTAGTAGGGGCGCGAGCGATGGGACACAGATTCTCTGAGCTAGCGGGAAAGTGGGGATTTTCCCGTACAATCATTTCACGAAAGTACCGTGAATGTCAGGAATCCGGAAAAACATCAAATCTCCGACATGGCTTCGGTCGTAAAAAAAATCCTGCAAGAATGGGACTAACGACGACTGAAAAGAATCATTCAACGTGACAAAGTGCAACCCTTCCGAAAATTACTGCAGTATTCAGTGCTGGCCCATCAACAAGCGTCAGCGTGCGAACCATTCAACGAAACATCATCCATATGGGGTTTCGGAGTCGAAAGCCCACTCGTTTACCCTTGATAATTGCACGACACAAAGCTTTATGCCTCGCTTGGGCCCGTCAACACCGACATTGGAATGTTGGTGACTGGAAACATATTGCCTTGTCGGACGAGTCTGTAGTCTCAAATTGTATCGAGTGGATGGACGTTTACGGGTAAGAAGACAACCTAATGAATCCATGGACCTGCATGTCAGCAGAGGAATGTTCAAACTGCTGGAAGCTCTGTAATGGTGTGGGGTGCGTGCAGTTGGAGTGATATGGGACCCCTGATAGGTATAGATACGACTCTGACAGGTGACACGTACGTACGCATGCTGTATGATCACCAGAATCCATTGATACCCAGTGGTAGAGGACTGCAGCACCATTAACATTTCAATTATCGAACAAACGCAAGGATGGCTGACATAGTGTTTAGTGTATCTGGCATTGTAAAACTGTAAAGATCTTTCGACACCAGGAAGGCACCTGGCCCAGACGGTATCCCCGTAAGATTATGTGTTGACTATGCTACAGATGAAGCACCATTCTTATCCATCATCTGTCAGAGATCATTGGAACAGCGGAAAGTTCCACGGGAGTGGAAGAAGGCCCAAGTCATAACAATCTATAAAAAGGTTAGAAAATCGGATGTAAGTAATTAGCGGCCAATTTCACTGGCATCGATTTGTTGTAGAATCTTGGAACATATTTTGTGTTCAGACATAATGACCTTTCTAGACTCTGAGAAGCTCATCTGCAGAAACCAGCACGGTTTTAGGAAACAGCGGTCATGCGAGACGCAGCTGGCCCTCTTTGTGCATGATATACAACAGGCTCTAGACACCGGCTCCCAGGTTGATGCCACATTTCGCTACTTTCGAAAGGCGTCGACTCAGTTCTGCACTGTCTCTTGCTCCAAAACGTACGCCCTTACGGTCTATCCGATCACATATGCAGTTGCATAGAAAGTGTTCTAGCAGACAGAGAGCAGTATGTCGTTCTGAATGGGGTAACTTCAACAGAAACAAGCGTAACTTCAGGTGTGCCCCAGGGCAGCGTAATAGCTCCGCTGCTTTTTACGATTCACATAAACGATCTGGTTGATGATATTGACAGCGACATTAGACTGTTTGCCGATGATGCTGTGGTCTACAGGAAAGTAGTATCACACGAAAGTTGTGAACAAATCAGTGAGGATATCCAGAAAATAAATGCGTGGTGTAATGACTGACAGTTATCTCTCAATATTAGTAAGTGTAACCTACTGCTTATAACAAGGCTAAAATCCTCATTAATGTACGAGTACAAAATAAATGCCCAGTCTTTGGAAGCGGTAACATCCGTCGAGTATCTGGGTGTGACTATTCGGAATGATCTCAAATGGAATGATCAGATTTCACAAGGAACGGGCAAGGCGATCTCTAGATTGCGGCCTATTGGTAAAATTCTGAAGCGACGCAGTCCTTCAGCAAAGGAAATTGCTTACAATACGTTAGTTTGTCCAATGTTAGAGTAATGTTCGTCTGCATGGGACCCTTACCAGTTGGGTAGTCAAGAGATTGAGAAGGTACAAAGAAGAGCAGCAAGATTTGTGACTGGTACATTTAGCCATCGCGAGAGCGTTACGAATCTCATAGAAAGTTTGGAGTGGGATACACTTGCAGACAGACGACGAGCTAAACGAACGGGCTGCTCACTAAATTCTGAAATCCGATCTTTGCCGAGGATGTAGAGCATATATTAGTACCACCTACTCTAAAATCGGCCAATGATCTCTATTCAAAGACAAGGGAAATTAGAGCTCATACTGAGGCGTTCAGACAATCGTTTTTCCCTCGTAAGACCCGCGAGTGAAACAGACAGGGGAAATATGACAAACTGCTTGGTGGCTAGTGGAGTATATATATACATGTAGATTGTACATTCCGACGGACATGGGCAATTCCAGCAGGACAATACGACACACCACACGTCCAGAATCACTACAGCGTGGCTCCAGGAACACTCTTCTGAGGGTAAACACTTCCACTGGCCACTAAACTCCACAGACGTGAGCGTTATTGGTGCCTTGCAACGTGCTACTCAGAAGAGATGTCCACGGCCTCGTACTCTTACGGATTTATGGGCAGCCCTGCAGGATTCATGGTGTCGGTTTCCTCCGACCCTACTTCAGACACTAGTCGTGTCCATGCCTTGTCTGTTGCAGCTGACGGGGGCCCTACACAATATTAGGCACGTGTACCAGTTTCTTTGGCTCTTCAGTGTATTACAGGCCGTCTGCTGTTCCTAACCTGCATAAACGTTTTAAGAGACAATCAGAGCAATCGTCTTACATTGTTTGCAGATTATGCTGAAATTTATCGCCTAGCAAAGTCATCCGAATATGAAAACCAATTACAAAATGACTGAGACACGATATAGGCATGGTGTGAAAAGTGGCAGTTTCAGTAAAGAAAAGTGTGGGACCATCTACACGAGTACAAAAACAAATCCGTTAAATTTCGGTTACAAGACAAATTACACGACTATACAGGCAGTCAATTCGATTAAAAACTATGGAATTGCAATTTCGAACAACTTAAATTGGAACGATCACGTAGATAATGTTAACGGGAAGGAAACCAAAGACAAAATTTTATTGGGTGAACACTAGGAAAATGCAACAGGTCTACTAAAGAGACTTCCTATTCTACGGTTGTTCGTTGTCTGAGAGATCATTCCTGTTCTGTGTGGGATACTTACCA
The DNA here is from genome assembly GCF_021461385.2 of Schistocerca piceifrons. Lineage (NCBI taxonomy): Eukaryota > Metazoa > Arthropoda > Insecta > Orthoptera > Acrididae > Schistocerca > Schistocerca piceifrons. The sequence goes on from NC_060141.1 coordinate 695,651,234, forward strand.
GACAGGATTGGCGGAGGATATCGTAAAAGTTCAAAGAAGGGCAGCTCGTTTTGTGTTATCGCAAAATAGGGGAGAGAGTGTCACGGTTATGATAAGAGATTTGAGATGACAGTCACTCACACAAAGGCGTTTACCGTTGTGACGAGATCTTTTCCATAAATTTGAATCACTAACTTTCTCCTCCGAATGTGAAAATGCCTTTCCAGATGGGGAGAAATTATCGTTATAGTAACGTAAGAGAAATCGGAGCTCGTACAGAAATACTTAAGTGTTTTTTTCCCCGTATGTTGTCTGGAAGTGGAACTGTAGATGTATAGGCAGAGGGTGGATCGAAGAATTCTTTAGCGTGAATCGCAGAGTAGTCATGGAGATGTAAATAAATCTACGACAGCAGCAACATCTGTGTTATCATCACGCAGGAAAGAATGCATCATACAAAAGAAAAAAATGTGATGAGGTATGAACTACTGTTGCCGTGGCTCATCATTGCCCATTAGAAATTAATAACATAAATCGCGATTTATGCAGAATGAATTTTGAGACTTTTGCACGACGTGCGTGCTTTGCTAACAAGCACTTGCCTAAAAACAACGGAGGGTTCATTCTGTGAGTGTATTGTACTGCTGGCGACAAGTGTCGTGGTTGCCGGGAAAAAGCAAATGTCATATCAGAGTCAGTGGGACTTCTTCCGAGCGGACACTGCGGAAAATATCAACATTGCAATCAAAACAGCACTGTTATGTCACAATAAAGAGAAACCAAGAGTGACAGCGCTGACCAAATAACACCCGACTTTCATTTCAACTGAAAGGATGACAGACATAAAAATTAGCTAAATACAGTACCGTGTAAAACCGGCAGTTCCAGTGAATGCTCTCCTGGCGGCATATAACACTCCCATCAAATAAAAACATATTTAGCTTCAGGCGCAAATTCTGTTTTAAGCGCTCTGTTGTTGTGTCAATGGAGAATACTGGGTTTCTAGATGTACTGTAACTGAATACGATAGCGCTCGATATAATGAGTGAATTGCAAGATCATGTAGCGACGGAAATTTAATGCTATGCTATGTGATATGTGTTTCTTGGCTAACTGCACTGCCAGTCACGCCAGGTAACTTTATTTGTTGGCTCGGGTGTAAAGCAAATAAAAAAAGCAAAACGGAAAGCCAGATTTTGGCTCAGATGGCTATAAATTACCGCTAGAGAGAGCGATCAAGATAGAGTGCTCAGTATGGAAAACTTTAAGCTCCTGCTGAGATTGCACACATCAATTCCGATGCAAATGGCTCTGAGCACTATGGGACTTAAATTCTGAGGTCATCAGTCCCCTAGAACGTAGAACTACTTAAACCTAACTAACCTAAGGACATCACACACGTCCATGCCCGAGGTACGATTCGAACCTGCGACCGTAGCGGTCACGCGGTTCCAAACTGAAGCGCCTAGAACCGCATGGCTACACCGGCCGGCCTATTCCGATGCATAAACGTTGGAAATGATGCTTTACTGGTGGGACATGAATTGACAGCGATGATTTTGATGGTGCTTCTTTGCACCACACTCAACGATATCACTGTGGCTCCACTTTGAAAACCAATCAGCGTTGAGGTTGAAACAAACCAGTCGTTCCTTTGTACTGTAGATGGGACACAGGCTTGGGAAGGAACCATATCTTGACGGAAATGTAAGACAGTGTACGATCGAAAACCTCCCTCTAGAAATGTTACTACAGCGTCCATAACGATGTCCTCCTTTGTACTGACAATGTAGTCCGTGTGGGGAGAACAGTTGGCTCTCAACGTTTTGGAAATGTCTTGCTATCCTGTAAGTTGCACTAAGTGTTCTCTCGTTACCACTCCAAGTACTATATCCCAACACAGTGAGGTCTGAGGCATCGAATCTTCGTCAAGTATTGTTGTCCGATATGAAAATGAAATGAAATGATCGTATGGCATTGTTGGCCGGGAGGCCCCTTTGGGGGGGGGGGGGGGGGGGAAGTTCGGCCACCGTACTGCAAGTCCTTTAACGCCACTTCGGCGACTCGCGAGTCAATGATGATGAAAGACACCCAACACCCAGTCATCACGAGGCAGAGAAAATCCGTGACCCCGCCGGGGCCCCGTGCGCGGGAAGCGAGAACGCTACCGCAAGACCACGAGCTGCGGACCGTCCGAAATGATTTGCTAATATACACTACGTGAACGAAAGTACCGTGGCACGACTACGTAATGTGGAACTGACCACTAGGTGTCACCTGCGGACGCGCCAGTATAAAAGGAGGCGCCGGCCGTCGTGACCGAGCGGTTCTAGGCGCTTCAGTCTGGAACCGCGAAACCGCTACGGTCGCAGGTTCGAATCCTGCCTCGGGCATGGATGTGTGTGATGTCCTTAGGTTAGTGAAATTTAAGTAGTTCTAAGTTATAGGGGACTGACGACCAGTGCTGAGAGCCATTTATAAAAGGAGGTGTTGTCAATAGAGAAGCAATAATAGCAGAACGAGCCTGTCAGGAGAGCTCACAAGGGGGCAGTACGTACTTGCCCCCACCAATTTGATTCGTACTGATAGGATGTGTAAGATAATGGCTACAACTTCAACATACGTAAAAATAAATCATTTATTGTTAACACATTGCTCGCCTTGAAAATTCGAGTTTTTCTTAAACATTTTGGAAGTAGTTTACAATAACAGCCGAGCCGTGTTTCTGCAGGTACGTTTCAAACCACCATGATCCCATTTTTCCGGTATAGGTACGGGTACGGAACGACTCAGGACTCACCGTATGAATCCATTTTCCCGGTAATCCTGCGGTTAGTTTTGACGCACCAGGAACAGCTGCATGTGCGCAAACAACTTTCAGTTGGTGCAGCAGAAAGGGAACAGCGCTTACAAACACAGAAAAATACTTCATTCGTGTGTTAGCCTCCGAGATAATTTCGTGTCAGCGCTCCACATTGTCTGGTGTTACGAGTAAAAGCAATTATGTGCCTGGTACTTCGACAGCAAGGGAACGTGAGCCAAATTGTGAAGACGAATCACTTCACAGTGAAGTTTCAAAAGTAAGATTAAAAACGGCTCTTGTGCGCAGTGAACCGCTGGCTTTCCCAACAATCTCATCGCTTCTAAGACTTCTGCAGTAATAACACAAGAACACATGGAAACTGGAGAAGAAATATGTGCCAAGATTTTCGAAATTGTAGCGGAGAAACAAGTCGTGGTATAAGACGAACTAATTGCCCACCAAGACATCGATTAAGAAGGTGTGTTTGAAGAAACTGAAGAAGTCGCTCCACCTTCATCAGACGATTATGACGCCAAAGAGGAGCAGTCAAAAATGGACATCGATTACAAGATTAGTGTGTCCAATCTAGCGACAGAGAAGCCATGGCGGAGTTTGGCCACTCTTCGTAGAAGGAGAGCTTCACGCCTCAAAAGCACGGGAGTTTCGAAAAGATGTGAAGGACATAGAAAACAAGGTGGCACAAGGCATTAACAACTCAAAACAATAGATTGGTGGACCTATGATCGTTTCACAGAAGCTCGAGAATGTAATCAGGCGGTGACGACGAGAAGCCTACAGCAATGGGTTCTTGCTGCTGCTGCTGCTAACCAATTTCCTGAATTAAATTTTCAAGCTTCTAACTCGTGAGTCGTGATCTTCCAACGAAGACATCGGATTCATCAGAGAAAAATAATCAGATTTGTATCCGAGAGAGAAGGCACCTCACTGCAGCAAGTCATTAATGCAGCACCAAATTTACGAATGCACGCTATGATATCGCGATACGACAAGGATTTTGTTATTAACTCTGATCAAGCAGGTATTACATGTAAAAGCACCTGATCCATTTACATCAATTGCAGATTTTTATAGACCACACGATGCTAACATGTAATGTTTGTTCTAGGGTGCTAAAATAAATCAACTTATGAGAGAACTCTCGTCGAACACGGAACAAAGTGGTACTTCTGCAGCGAAAGGATATGCGCAAGGTGACACATTCGTACACTGCACCTTGTCTGCAAAATTACTACCAACCATTTTCGTTTGCTTGCAAGAAACCAATCGTCCTTCTGGACCGAGGGTGCATAAATCCTCTGCTGATTAAGTACACAAATATAAAAATGTTATTATAACGTCATCAGAATCCGGTAAACTCACAACAGTACTATACACGAAACAAGCCATATGTCAGAGAAGCACAATTTCTTTTCAGCCTCGATTCATAGGGAGGGCAAACGAACCGGTTTTATACGACGAAATTCTTAAACATACAGAGGGTCTGCCAACGTGTAGTATTAAAGTAATTTCTTCAAAATGTATTCCGTTGGTGGAGCCCTGCGACGTTTATTTTTACCTTGTAAAGCGATTTCAAAATTGCTCGTACAACATCGACCAAGACAGAGAGATAACTTCAAGAGTAGAATGCATTAAAACTCAGTCAGTCGTCTGCACCAATATTCGGTAATACACTCCTGGAAATTGAAATAAGAACACCGTGAATTCATTGTCCCAGGAAGGGGAAACTTTATTGACACATTCCTGGGGTCAGATACATCACATGATCACACTGACAGAACCACAGGCACATAGACACAGGCAACAGAGCATGCACAGTGTCGGCACTAGTACAGTGCAAATCCACCTTTCGCAGCAATGCAGGCTGCTATTCTCCCATGGAGACGATCGTAGAGATGCTGGATGTGGTCCTGTGGAACGGCTTGCCATGCCATTTCCACCTGGCGCCTCAGTTGGAACAGCGTTCGTGCTGGACGTGCAGACCGCGCGAGACGACGCTTCATCCAGTCCCAAACGTGCTCAATGGGGGACAGATCCGGAGATCTTGCTGGCCAGGGTAGTTGACTTACACCTTCTAGAGCACGTTGGGTGGCACGGGATACATGCGGACGTGCATTGTCCTGTTGGAACAGCAAGTTCCCTTGCCGATCTAGGAATGGTAGAACGATGGGTTCGATGACGGTTTGGATGTACCGTGCACTATTCAGTGTCCCCTCAACGATCACCAGTGGTGTACGGCCAGTGTAGGAGATCGCTCCCCACACCATGATGCCGGGTGTTGGCCCTGTGTGCCTCGGTCGTATGCAGTCCTGATTGTGGCGCTCACCTGCACGGCGCCAAACACGCATACGACCATCATTGGCACCAAGGCAGAAGCGACTCTCATCGCTGAAGACGACACGTCTCCATTCGTCCCTCGATTCACGCGTGTCGCGACACCACTGGAGGCGGGCTGCACGGTGTTGGGGCGTTAGCGGAAGACGGCCTAACGGTGTGCGGGACCGTAGCCCAGCTTCATGGAGACGGTTGCGAATGGTCCTCGCCGATACCCCAGGAGCAACAGTGTCCCTAATTTGCTGGGAAGTGGCGGTGCGGTCCCCTACGGCACTGCGTAGGATCCTACGGTCTTGGCGTGCATCCGTGCGTCGCTGCGGTCCGGTCCCAGGTCGACGGGCACGTGCACCTTCCGCCGACCACTGGCGACAACATCGATGTACTGTGGAGACCTCACGCCCCAAGTGTTGAGCAATTCGGCGGTACGTCCACCCGGCCTCCCGCATGCCCACTATACGCCCTCGCTCAAAGTCCGTCAACTGCACATACGGTTCACGTCCACGCTGTCGCGGCATGCTACCAGTGTTAAAGACTGCGATGGAGCTCCGTATGCCACGGCAAACTGGCTGACACTGACGGCGGCGGTGCACAAATGCTGCGCAGCTAGCGCCATTCGACGGCCAACACCGCGGTTCCTGGTGTGTCCGCTGTGCCGTGCGTGTGATCATTGCTTGTACAGCCCTCTCGCAGTGTCCGGAGCAAGTATGGTGGGTCTGACACACCGGTGTCAATGTGTTCTTTTTTCCATTTCCAGGAGTGTATGATCATATATGCGAGGTACCTCGCGAAACTGTGTGATGACCGAGAAGCGTTTATGAACGTGAACCAAATCTGTTTTGCAGTAGAAACATTGAAAAAGGAACAATGCTCTGGCAAAACTTCGGCGTTCTCTACGTGTGCTTTATGCCACAATAATTATTGTTTAATATGTTTCTATGATCAGTATCGTCCTGATTTGTGCAGTGCCTCATACGCATCGCAAATATAGGTACAATAATGTCAGTAAAATATATACTGATTTGATTGAAAGTGGTCGTGTATCCTATTTTATTTCCAAAGTTCTTACAAAAGTATTCTCATTTTGTTTTCCTATTTTTCAGGATGAATATTATGGAACCAATAAATGAAACCATGTGCCGGACCGAGACTCGAACTCGGTACCTTTGCCTTTCGCGGGCAAGTTTCATATCAGCGCACACTCCGCTGTAGAGTGAAAATTTCATTGAATAAATGAATCATTAAATACAGTTAATTTGGACGGTCATAAAAAATCTATGAGTTATGTGAGATTTTAAAAAAAAGCACCAGGAGTTAGATTCGATCCAGAGACCTTGCGCTTATTAAACTAAGCACTTAATCACTTTTTATTCAGTTGGTCGGTGAACGTCTTCATGATAGCTGTTGTAATTCATCATTGAATGTTTCACTCAGTTTTTGTTTTATTACGGGGGCTGACCGAACACGCTGAGCTACCGTGCCAGCATTCACTTCGCTACAGTCTCCTGGCCTGGTAGCGACGAAACAGTAGCATATATAGAGCTTCTTAAAACTTTCAAATCCGATTTTTTCGGAAACAGTTGAGAGTTGCGTCTTTCTCTTTACGTAAGGTGAAATCCTAGCCATGCTCTACACACCCTGTCAACATGAATTAAATCGGTGAGGGCAAGTATATACGGTCCTCTTGTCAGTGACCTCGATCTCGGACTAGTCATTTAATTTCACCTGAGTAACACATCCATCAAGTCGACTGTTGGTAATATAACTTTGACATGTAAACACGAAGGAACTGTCGCTGCCAAACCAAGACTGGCCAGGCGTTATGTTCTGGCCGACAGGGTCATCGAATATTGCGGAGGATGATTGTAAAAAATCACTTTAAATTAGTGGAAGGAATCACCCCTGATTTTCCTTGAGGGTAGCAGCAGTTCACCCAGCGCAATGGCTGTGAGACGGGAGTTAAAAAGAATGAGGTGCAATCGTCAAGCAATCCCTCACATATTTGTTTCTTTAGGCATGCTTAAGCAACGCTTGAGGTGAGGTAAAAAGCGACGCCACTGGACAGTGGATACTTGGAAGCACATGATTTGGAGTGATGAATAATGCTACACTCTGTAGAAGCATGAAGGAAGTGTCTATTTCGACCACCTGAAAAACGTAAACTGCCATCATAAAAAGTGAAGTACAGAGATGATGATATTACGGTATACGAGAGTTTTCCATGACAGGTATATGGTTTTCTTATAATTCTTAAGAAAACGGTGAATATATTAATACATTTTAAAGCACTGTGTACTACTTACATAAGATGAACATTTCGAAAACGATATTGTTCGCATATGCATGACAAGGCATTCTATTATAAAGTAGCATCTGTGAGATAATGGTTTATGAACAGTTTTTTTAGTTTTTTAGACATCAGTCTTCTGACTGGTTTGATGCGGTCCGCCACGAATTCCTCTCCTGCGCTACCCTCTTCATTTCCGACTAACACTTGCACTCTACTCCCTCAATTATTTGCTCGATATATTCCAATTTCTGTCTTCCCCGACACTGTATAATCTCTATAGTTTCCTCCAATGTCATGGAGGTTTTTCCCTGATTATCCTATCATCCTGTGCCTACTTCTTGGCAGTGTTCAAAGTGTGTTCTTTTATTCGTCGATTTTGCGGTGTACCTTCTCATTCCTTATATCACTGCACTCAGTTGCCAACATTCTTCTGCGGCGACACATTTCAAACGCTTAGATTCTCTCATTTTCCGATTTTCCCACGGAAATTGAATGCTGTGATCCAGAAACACATTTTCAGAAATTTCTTCCTCAGTTTACGGCCTAAGATACCAGTGAACTTCTCTTGGCCACGAATGTCGTCTTTGCCTGTGCTAGTCTTCTTCTTGTGTCCTCCTTCCTTTGCCTGCCATGCGTTGCTTTTCTTCTAATGTAGCAGGATTCCTTAACTTCGTCTACTTCGTAACCACAAATTTTGATGTTAAGTTTCTCACTATTCTCATTTCTGATACTTCTCTTCACTTCTGACCTTTTTTCGGTTTACTATCAGTCCATATAATGTATTCATTAGAGTGTCAATTTCATTCAAGAGATCTTGTAACTCATTTTCACTTTCACTGCAATATCATCAGTGAATTTTATCATCGATATCATTCCACCCTGTATTTCAATTCCAGTCTTGAATCTTTTTTTTATTCTAGTCATTGCTTCTTCGCTGCACAGACTGAACTGAGGGGCGACAGACTGCTCCCCTGTCTAACACTTCTGACAATCCCAGAACTTCATTTTTGGTCTTCGAACAACGTTGTTCCCTTTTGATTCTTGTCTATATTGTGTATCTCTACTCTTTCTTTGTAGTTTACTCCTATTTTTCTCAGAATTTTGAACATATTTGACGTTGTCGAACGCATTTTCTATATAGAAAAATCCATTGAGGGTGTCTTGATATTTCCAGTCTTGCTTCCATTATTGAGCGCAAACTCAGAATCGCCTTTCTGGCGTCTTTATCTCTCGTAAAGAAATCTAATCGTCATTTAAATGATCCGCAGCTTTGTTTTCCATTCTTCTGTGTGTTAATTTTGTTGACAGCTTGGATGTGTGAGATGTCAAGGTGATTGTGCAATAATTTTTCCGCCTATCTGCCCTTGCTGTCTTCTAAATTGTGTGGATGATGGTACGGCGCCAGTCCCGTTGATTCTACACACCAGCTTGAATAGTCGTTTAGTTGTCATTTCCCCAACGATCTTATATTTTCCAGCGAAATGTTATATACCCTAATCTGATATATTTGACCTCAAGTCTTCCAGAGCTCTTTTAAATCTGACCCTAATACTGGATTCCATATATCTTCCTATCGACTCCAGTTTCTTTTTCTATTAAATCAAGTCCTCCCTCTCGTAGAGGCCTCCAATGTAGTCTGTCCACCTATCCACTCTCTCACCCCGCTTTTTAACGGTTTAATTCCCACTGCACTCTTAATGCTACCTTCCCTGCTTTTAATTTCTCCGACGGTTATTTTGCCTTTCATACATGCTCCCGACGATTTTTCCTTCCAACGATTATTTATTTTCCGATTTACAGCCCATTTTTCCCGCAGCCATTTTGGTTATTATTGATATCTTTTCCTAGTGACTTACATTGCTAAATTCCTGTCTCCTCCTAAACATTTCTGTACTTCTTTGTTTCGTTGACAAGTTGAGGTATTTCACGTGTAACCCGATGTTTATTCGGAGTTACCTTCCTTGTACGTATATTTGACCATGTAACATCTGTGATTGCTCTTTTTAGAGAAGTATACTACCATTTAGTTTACTGCCTACTGTGATATTCCTTTTCGAAGTATCCACATCCTCAACGAACTTCAAACGCGCCTCATCGTTTCTCAATAGTTGGGTGTCACTCTTCCTTCCAAACGGATTCTTCTGTGTTACTCTCTTAAACTTCAACCTATTCTTTATCATTACTAAATTTTGATCTGCGTCTACAAACTATCCTGGGTATGCGTTACAAACCAGTAATCTGATTCGGAATCTCATTCGGACTATGAAGTAATCTAGCTGGAACCTTCCCATATCTCGAGGTCTTCTCTAAGTGTAGTTCATTCTCTTGTGATTGTTGAATAGAGTGTTCACTATTAGCATCTGAAATTTATTGCAGACTCAATTAGTCTCACTCCTGTCTCATTCGTAATGCCTATATCATCTTCTCCTATAACCCTTTTGTCTACGCCTTCCTCTATAATAGAGATCCTATCCTTCAGTATTACTAGTTTTTTTTATCCCCTTGAATTACGGAATTACCTGCTGAGTATCTTCATATACTTTCTTTCTCTGTTCATCCTCTGCTTGCGATGTAGGTATGTACTCCTGAAATATCGTAATCGACGTTGGTTTGCTGTCGCATCTGATTAAAACAACCCTATCATTGAACTGTTTACAGTACCTCGCTCTCGCCCTACTTTCCTATTCATAACAAACCCTACTAATGTAATGCCATTTTCTGCCACTGTTGATGCTATCCTGCCGGCCGGAGTGACCGAGCGGTTCTAGGCGCTACAGTCTGGAACCGCGCGACCGCTACGGTCGCAGGTTCGAATCCTGCCTCGGGCATGGATGTGTGTGATTTCCTTAGGTTAGTTAGGTTTAAGCAGCTCTAAGTTCTAGGGGACTGATGACCTCAGAAGTTAAGTCCCATAGTGCTCGGAGCCATTTGAACCATTTTTTGATGCTATCCTATTGAGCCATACCATTCCATAATGGGACCAGTCGTTTATATCGACAGTTGCTATTTGCGTCGAATGCCTCCGACAAGTTTCTGTGTAAGCGAAGAACGCCTTCCCACCACGCGTCAGGGAGACAGCGACTAGCAGCAGTATGTGGACGTATGTGGCATACTCGCATTGTCTTGTCTTGTAGGCAGAATTGTGTGTAGTTCGGTGTCCACTTTCAGCATGTTTTGCCACTTGTGGCGAATGCGAGTTAATCATTTAGTTTACTATTGATATCATTGGATTCCTGTTATCATACTGCTGAGTGGCGCGGCTTGGTTGTTCCTGTAAAAGATCTGTGTTTCAATATTGTCTAGGGAACTGCATGCTCAAATACACTCCTGGAAATTGAAATAAGAACACCGTGAATTCATTGTCCCAGGAAGGGGAAACTTTATTGACACATTCCTGGGGTCAGATACATCACATGATCACACTGACAGAACCACAGGCACATAGACACAGGCAACAGAGCATGCACAATGTCGGCACTAGTACAGTGTATATCCACCTTTCGCAGCAATGCAGGCTGCTATTCTCCCATGGATGCTGGATGCTGGATGTAGTCCTGTGGAACGGCTTGCCATGCCATTTCCACCTGGCGCCTCAGTTGGAACAGCGTTCGTGCTGGACGTGCAGACCGCGTGAGACGACGCTTCATCCAGTCCCAAACATGCTCAATGGGGGACAGATCCGGAGATCTTGCTGGCCAGGGTAGTTGACTTACACCTTCTAGAGCACGTTGGGTGGCACGGGATACATGCGGACGTGCATTGTCTTGTTGGAACAGCAAGTTCCCTTGCCGGTCTAGGAATGGTAGAACGATGGGTTCGATGACGGTTTGGATGTACCGTGCACTATTCAGTGTCCCCTCGACGATCACCAGTGGTGTACGGCCAGTGTGGGAGATCGCTCCCCACACCATGATGCCGGGTGTTGGCCCTGTGTGCCTCGGTCGTATGCAGTCCTGATTGTGGCGCTCACCTGCACGGCGCCAAACACGCATACGACCATCATTGGCACCAAGGCAGAAGCGACTCTCATCGCTGAAGACGACACGTCTCCATTCGTCCCTCCATTCACGCGTGTCGCGACACCACTGGAGGCGGGCTGCACGATGTTGGGGCGTTAGCGGAAGACGGCCTAACGGTGTGCGGGACCGTAGCCCAGCTTCATGGAGACGGTTGCGAATGGTCCTCGCCGATACCCCAGGAGCAACAGTGTCCCTAATTTGCTGGGAAGTGGCGGTGCGGTCCCCTACGGCACTGCGTAGGATCCTACGGTCTTGGCGTGCATCCGTGCGTCGCTGCGGTCCGGTCCCAGGTCGACGGGCAGGTGCACCTTCCGCCGACCACTGGCGACAACATTGATGTACTGTGGAGACCTCACGCCCCAAGTGTTGAGCAATTCGGCGGTACGTCCACCCGGCCTCCCGCATGCCCACTATACGCCCTCGCTCAAAGTCCGTCAACTGCACATACGGTTCACGTCCACGCTGTCGCGGCATGCTACCAGTGTTAAAGACTGCGATGGAGCTCCGTATGCCACGGCAAACTGGCTGACACTGACGGCGGCGGTGCACAAATGCTGCGCAGCTAGCGCCATTCGACGGCCAACACCGCGGTTCCTGGTGTGTCCGCTGTGCCGTGCGTGTGATCATTGCTTGTACAGCCCTCTCGCAGTGTCCGGAGCAAGTATGGTGGGTCTGACACACTGGTGTCAATGTGTTCTTTTCTCCATTTCCAGGAGTGTAATTGCACTAAGAGTTTCTTGGCGTTTGTATTCCTTCAGTACACCAACCCTGCCCCACTCGTGGGTGAATGTGTTTATTTGTTTTAGTGGTACTAGTATTAATGCAGTTTATGTGTCGCTTGGAGATAATGATCTACTTAGTAATTATTGTTATACTGAATTCGAGAGTGATCCCGGAAGTAAGCCTTGTCCAGTGAACCTCAGACTGGAACTAAGTTCACAGCTAATTTTCAAAAACTAAAAAAAATAAACTAAATAAAGTAAATAAAAGAAGCAGAATGGAACAAGAGACAAAAATGACTCTGAGCACTATGCGACTTAACTTCTGAGGTCATCAGTCGCCTAGAACTTAGAACTAATTAAACCTAACTAACCTAAGGACATCACACACATCCAGGCCCGAGGCAGGATTCGAACCTGCGACCGTAGCGATCGCTCGGTTCCAGACTGTAGCGCCTAGAACCGCACGGCCACTCCGGCCGGCGAACAAGAGACATTTCAAGGTTCTGTTTAGTCCTTTGTACACCACTGGACAGTGGCATCTGATGTCTTTATGAAACAGCTATTCAACTGCATTTGAATGTCCGTGCCTCTTGTGCTACTATCGTACTGCTCGTTCTTTATCTCCATCTGCTGCCTCAGTGGGCTTAAGCTGATGTATTTAGTGTCTGTATTGCTGGCTGTAGATAGCCATTAAGTGTTTTAGCTGTTAGTTCCTAATTGAGCATTTAATTTAATTTAGTTGCCTCGAGGCAGTTCTATTTTAATTCATCGCCTTGCTGGCAGCTGGTCTTTTTCTGTAATATCTACTAGTGCTAACAGTTAATTTTAGAACTTCGGTAATAATCTAAATGACTGGTACTAAGCTTAATTCGGTTTTACGGGGAGTACTCTACTGCATTGGCTCCTTACTTAGCTTGCATTTATCGCGAATCTCTTGCCCAACGTAAAGTCCCGAGTGACTGGAAACAAGCGCAGGTGACGCCTGTATATAAGAAGGTTAGGAGGACGGATCCTCAAAATTACAAACCAATATCCTTAACATCGGTTTGTTGCAGGATTCTTGAACACATCCTCAGTTCGAATATAATAAATTTCCTTGAGACAGAGAAGTTGCTGTCCATGCATCAGCACGGCTTTAGAAAGCATCGTTCCTGCGAAACGCAACTCGCTCTTTTTTCACATGATATCTTGCGAACCATGGATGAAGGGTATCAGATGGATGCCATATTCCTTGACTTCCGGAAAGCGTTCGACTCGGTGCCCCACTGCAGACTCCTAACTAAGGTACGAGCATATCGGATTGGTTCCCAAATTGTGAATGACTCGAAGACTCCTCAAGTAATAGAACCCAGTACGTTGTCCCCGATGGTGAGTGTTCATCAGAGGTGAGGGTATCATCTGGAGTGCCCCAGGGAAGTGTGGTAGGTCCGCTGTTGTTTTCTATCTACATAAATGATCTTTTGGTAAGGGTGGATAGCAATGTGCGGCTGTTTGCTGATGATGCTGTGGTGTACGGGAAGGTGTCGTCGTTGAGTGACTGTAGGAAGATACAAAATGACTTGGACAGGATTTGTGATTGGTGTAAAGAATGGCAGCTAACTCTAAATATAGATAAATGTAAATTAATGCAGATGAATAGGAAAAAGAATCCCGTAATGTTTGAATACTCCATTAGCGCTTGGCACAGTCACGTCGATTACATATTTGGGCGTAAAATTGTAGAGCGATATGAAATGGGACAAGCATTTAATGGCAGTTGTGGGAAGGCGGATAGTCGTCTTCAGTTCATTGGTAGAATTTTGGGAAGATGTGGTTCATCTGTAAAGGAGACCGCTTATAAAACACTAATACGACCTATTTTGAGTACTGCTCGACCGTTTGGGATCCATATGACGTCGGATTGAGGGAGGACGTAGAAGCAATTCAGAGGCGGGCTGCTAGATTTGTTACTGATAGGTTTGATCATCACGGGAGTGTTACGGAAATGCTTCAGGAACTCGGGTGGGAGTCTCTAGAGGAATGGAGGCGTTCTTTTCGTGAATCGCTACTGAGGAAATTTAGAGAACCAGCATTTGAGGCTGACTGCAGTACAATTTTACTGCCGCCAACTTACATTACGCGGAAAGGCCACAAAGATAAGATAAGGGAGATTATGGCTCGTACAGAGGCATATAGGCAGTCATTTTTCCCTCGTTCTGTTTGGGGGTGGAACAGGAAGAGATGCTAGTTGTGGTACGAGGTACCCTCCGCCACGCACCGTATGGTGGATTGCGGAGTATGTATGTAGATGTAGATGTAGAATTAGTAACGGTCGTTGGTGTCACGTCCTTTTCCTAAGGCTATTTGTGAAACCCTTTCAAAGCACCGTGGAAGTGGCTATTGATACATTTCTGCATTTTTTGTTCGAAAAAGGCACAGCCGAGTAGTAACTGAAATGGGTTTTGGTAATGCGACTTTGGCTGTCTCTTTTCGCATCACAGTCGAAAATAATTTACTGTTCACCTCTACCCAGCAATGTAGAGACATACCTATGCAATTACTGCATTTGCCGTCGGTAGAGTTTTTTTTTAAATTTAAAATCATTTTTGTTTTCATAATTGTCCTCACTTGTACCTAAGTTCAGTGCTTCGTGATGTCCAACATTTTGAGAGTCGTCCATGATTATAAACGTTTCATTGGCCACGTGTTGGGAATTTAACTGAGTTAAAAAATAATTGTAACCTGTACACTCGCCATGAAGTATTTGGATTAATATTACACACATATTTTTGGGGGGCCACATTCTTTCTACTGAAATATTCTGCAACGTCCCCATTGGAGCGAAGCCATTAATTTAGTTTTTCACGGTTATAATTAATGTAGTTTCTTCTTGATTTGAAGCTCTTGGTCACAAATTGATAATGTTGCCTTGACTCGTTTCCGTATTTTATTTCATGTGCAGCCACACTTGTACAGTTGTTCTGCACTATTTTGAAAATACGCTTAATTATTTTTTGACAAAATTTGGTCTAAATTTCATTGACTCTTCCATCTTAATTGCCATTCTTTGCTTTTAAGAGAGTATTTTGTTTAACGGACAGTAAATCGTTTTTGTGGAAATATGATTTACTTTTCGCAGTACCGTAACACTTCAAAATGGTTCAAATGGCTCTGAGCACTATGGGACTTAACATCTATGGTCATCAGTCCCCTAGAACTTAGAACTACTTAAACCTAACTAACCTAAGGACAGCACACAACACCCAGCCATCACGAGGCAGAGAAAATCCCTGACCCCGCCGGGAATCGAACCCGGGAACCCGGGCGTGAGAAGCGAGAACGCTACCGCACGACCACGAGATGCGGGCACCGTAACACTTCCCAACTAATTCCCTACGTAATCGGTGGTAGCAGAGTGTAGTTATGTTTGACTGACAAGTTTCTGATCCTGTGTAGTTGTACTGGGTATTTTGATATCAGAGAGTTGTCAAATCATGGACAGTCATGATGGACCACAGAGGAGTCTAGCGAGCATCCTATCTTATAAAAGAGTGAGGGCAGCGTGATTGAACTGAGTCAGTGCTTGCAAGGGACGCTGGAATGTGCCCTTACCGTTTGCTGGAAACTGAGGTGTTCAAGACATTCATATTTCTGATTTGTAATACTCGCTTTCGAACACTTGACTTGTAATCTCCTATTGTTATAGGTGCTTTGTCTCTTGTAAATAAAGAGCATGTTATAATGAAAATCGCTCCTTACTACTATCATTTCATGACAAAAACTGATGGCGAAACCAGAAATCTGATTTCTACGATTGCCGCTGAGAACGACGACTTTCGAACGCATTTCTTGCGCCAATACCACGAGGGTTTCACTGCAGTGATTTGTCACGCCACGCAACGAACCATTCGACGACAACCGCCTGCGTACACAGTTAAATTCAACTGGATTGTCACGCAACATATTTTGTAGTGTCATTTGTAAAGGCAGTTGATTACATTATTACCCCTCCATGCAGTTAATGTAACTGTTTGATTGGCGCTGTGTTGGATTATCATATCTTAGACTATTTTTCCCGCAGATTGTTTATGACCGGTGCTGCCATCTGTTAACTGTTACTGAACTACATACTGGCTTCATTCGGTCAGTCAATTACGGTTATAGTTTCACAATATCCGACGTAGGAAACGCTGATAACAAAGATCAATTGCAGCACCTGAAGAGGGTACGGTGAGAGGAAGAAATAATATCACGCGTATTTTGAACCAAGTACACAACTTCAAGGACACAGCCCCTATTGAAGATTATGATTATTCTAAAGATCGGTTACAGGAAATATTGCATGCATTAACAAATCTTGATAACAAAATACGTAATCTTCACGATGTCGATGATAATGCTATTAACGCATCCAAATGTGACGAATACATAGACGTAGCCAAACATACAATTTTACGGACGTTCCGGGGAACGGAGGGGAAACTAATGATTCTGTGGTTTACATTACCGTCAAGGATAAACAGCCCGCTACCACAGTCAGTCAAGCACCTAATATTAGACTACCCACTGTAAACTATGAGACATTTTCAGGAGATGTTGAGGGTTGGGCTTGTTTTTGGGAACAGTTCCAGCAATCGATTGTGCAAAACATAACGATATAAATCATACGTAAACAAACATTTTTGCGTGGCACCTTAGAATACGAGCCGACGGTGTCGCTGTTACTTGTAACACGTACGAAGAACACATGATTGCTTGACACTTCATTCAGTGAGCAGTTTTTTTTTTAATATAGGTGTTAGAACTATTAAAATGAAACTGAATGAAATGTCCAATGGTCCACTGTAGCTAAATTTGTTCAAGTCCCTTATAAACCCATACAACCGGTTCTGCAACTTTCCAGTTGCATCTTCTGGTGCAAATATCTGTGTAAAATAGTTTTTAAAATTAATGCAGTTATCCGTGTTGTTGTTGTTGTTGTTGTGGTCTTCAGTCCTGAGACTGGTTTGATGCTGCTCTCCATGCTACTCTATCCTGTGCAAGCTTCTTCATCTCCCAGTACCTACTGCAGCTTACATCCTTCTGAATCTGCTTAGTGTATTCATCTCTTGGTCTCCCTATACGATTTTTACCCTCCATGCTGCCATCCAGTACTGAACTGGTGATCCCTTGATGCCTCAGAAAATGTCCCACCAACAGATCCCTTCTTCTAGTCAAGTTGTGCCACAAACTCCTCTTCTCCCCAATTCTATTCAATACCTCCTCATTAGTTATGTGATCTACCCACCTAATTTTCAGCATTCTTCTGTAGCACCACATTTCGAAAGCTTCTATACTCTTCTTGTCTAAACTATTTATCGTCCATGTTTCGCTTCCATACATGGCTACACTCCATACAAATACTTTCAGAAACGACTTCCTCACACTTAAATCAATACTCAATGTTAACAAATTTCTCTTCTTCAGAAACGCTTTCCTTGCCATAGCCAGTCTACATCTTTTATCCTCTTTACTTCGACCATCATCTGGTATTTTGCTCCCCAAATAGCAAAACTCCTTTACTACTTTGAGTGCCTCATTTGCTAATCTAATTCCCTCAGCATCACCCGACTTAATTCGACTACATTCCATTATCCTTGTTTTGCTTTTGTTGATGTTCATCTTATACCCTCCTTTCAAGACACTGTCCATTCCGTTCAACTGCTCTTCCAAGTCCTTTGCTGTCTCTGACATAATTACAATGTCATCGGCGAACCTCAAAGTTTTTATTTCTTCTCCATGGATTTTAATACCTACTCCGAATTTTTCTTTTGTTTCCTTTACTGCTTGCTCAATATACAGATTGAACAACATCGGGGAGAGGCTACAACCCTGTCTCACTCCCTTCCCAACCACTGCTTCCCTTTCATGTTCCTCGACTCTTGTAACTGCCATCTGCCTTCTGTACAAATTGTAAATATCCTCTCGCTCCCTGTATTTTACCCCTTCCACCTTCAGAATTTGAAAGACAATATTCCAGTCAATATTGTCAAAAGCTTTCTCTAAGTCTACAAATACTAGAAACGTTGGTTTGCCTTTCCTTAATCTTTCTTCTAAGATAAGTCGTAGGGTCAGTATTGCCTCACGTGTTCCAACGTATCTACGGAATCCAAACTGTTCTTCACGGAGGTTAGCTTCTACCAGTTTTTCCATTCGTCTGTAAAGAATTCGCGTTAGTACTTTGCAACTGTGACTTATTAAACTGATATTTCGATAATTTTCACATCTGTCAACACCTGCCTTCTTTGCGATTGGAATTATTATATTCTTCTTGAAGTCTGAAGGAATTTCGCCTGTCTCAGACATCTTGCTCGCCAGATAGTAGAGTTTTGTCAGGACTGGCTCTCCCATGGCAATTATCTGAGGTAGCCTAAATACTAAATGACTGGATATGAATATGGAACAAAATATTACGCGTCAAGCATAGGAAACTGGTGTGGACCATAAAAACCCCGAAGAACTGGCTTATATATAATTAATAAATGCAACTGGTAAGTGCATACCAAAAGAAAGAACCTACAAATGCTGTGTCATACGTTACACAATGCCACAATGTAACAACTGAAGATTTCAGTACTCCCTAATTGATAAGAAAAACCATTGTCCTATGATAAAAAGACCGTCGTCATTGATGAAAGTCAAGTGTAAAACGAAGGAACGGAATGAGGAATCAGAACTGATCAATAATCAAAAAAATAGAGAAACAGTAACTCAAATGAAAAATAGATGGGGACCATCCCCATGTGATGTGAATCAATAGCCAAAAACGAGACTGATCCGCGTTAAGTCGCGAACTGTACTCATTCTGATTGAAATATGCTCTAATCGGCTTATGTCACACAACAATATGTCCCTCACTGATGTTGTTCAGGGAAGTATAGCTTCAAAATTATATTTAACATACGAAGGAACTGAGAGAACTCTCACAGTACGCTACGGCGATAAAAATAAAATAATGCAAGCTCATCTGGACTATCTGGAAGCTATGAAACTCATACACTTTCCGGGTCTAGAGTCCATTAATTCTGTCTTTGTCGACTGCAACGGCCGCCTACAGTAAGCTTTGCACGCAACAGGTGAAGACGTAAATGCTTATGGTCGGGTACTAGCACAAAAAATTCTCAGTACTTTCTATGATGATATCTCCAGACTCTGGCTTATTAATGTCGAACAAACTGGTCTTTCAGAGGTGACATTCTTCAGTTAATGAAATTAATAGTAACGGAAATAGACTCACCGCTTGCTTCACAGAAGATCCGTTGCGACAATAAAACGTTGACTTTCCCTTCTATAGCTGTCGCCCTTCATATCCGCGCTAATCAGAAACAAATGTCGTCCAAGGGCCCATTTTCTTCCTTTTGTGAAGAACATGGCCATTGAGCTCAAGTATGTGATGACGTCACTGACTTTGCAGAACGGAAACAAAAATTAAAAACCGCTAATCGGTGCTTTCTGTGCTTAAACGGATGAAAAAAACTGCGGAAAGACCGGTCAAGCCTTTTGTGCTGATTTTACATAATCACATCACAAGATGATATGCGTTGAAATACGACGTGTAAGACAGCAGAACATAACAGTGTTGTTCCTGCTAATAAATTAGACGCAGCTACACCCACCCTCACATTCTTGCAAACTGCTAAGGTGCTCGTAGCACCAACAGGGCTAAGCAAACCAATTCGATGTATGCTAGACAGCGGAATCCAAGCCTCTGTCATGGCAATGTCCTTAACAGAATATTCGAAACTGCTTACCTTAGACCAACGTCAACTCAGTGTTTGCTCGTTCGAGTCTCTTAGCAGCTCGTCACGAAGGCTTAGCTTTGCCATTTTCGAAATGAGAGGAGTGTGGACTAATCCCACGACATATATCAGCGCGTTTGAAAGTGACCATTACCTCACGCCTCAGGTCAGAGTGAGTGCCACAAGAGATTAAAGATATAACGCACGTTCGCCCAGTACAGTTGGCCGATCTACAGAGAGATTGAGAAGAAGATATGCCCATCGTTATTTTAGATTAATTGTAAGTTTGTCACCGTAGCTCTACCGAAAGGTATTTCTAAATCTATTGTTCTGTTTCCCACCATATTCTGTGGGATCCTCAGTGGGTGAAGGTCTGTCATCTGTGTTAACTTATCTGTTGTTAACCTGTCAACAGATGACCCATGCGGATCATTCTGGGACTTGTAGACTATTGACAAAACTGCGCTGCGTCGTACGGTAATAAAGATTCTGCCCTTCTTGAAGAATTTCAGGTATCTTATCTTGTGGTTGATAACTGAAGAGTCGTTCGTCTGCCTCAGAAACAAAATGTCATTTTACATTCGACCAACCGGTTGAATGCAGAAGGCAGATTTCGAAGTTTCCATAAAAGACTTCTTACCAGCGATTCCTTGGAGAACATTCGCCACTGTCTTATGTTGGACTACATTACAAGGAACCATGTAGAACTTCCTCTTCATGAAGGCCCAAGTACCATTATTTTTTTACCTTCCGCATGATGCAGATAAGAAGAAGGAACTTGGTAGGATAAAGTGGAGAACCGTTTCGATGAGTACTATCACAAACTCAACGCACTCTTTCTTATGAACATCTTAGAAGCTTGTCCAAATCTTCTCCCAGAAATACTTGCTGTTCTATGTCGTTTCCGGTTACACCCCGTGGCTACTATTAGCGATATCAAGCAATCACTTCTGCAACTTGTCATGCATAAAAACGACACGGATTTGACCAGATTTTTATTGCACAATGTTTCTCAAGACAGTCACGGACGGCAACGCTGAAAGAACACGTTCCCTAACACAGAGCAGGTGATAGCCAATACTGTTTTCATGGATGACTTCGCTTTTGCAAATGAGGTCAATGAATCTAGTGCTACGTCGACTATACAAAACTATTGATCTTCCAATTAGCGAATTAGACCACTACTTCCAACAAGTTGCAGATCATATGGAGAACCGAATGGCAAGAGATCACGACAGTTACTCAAGATTTGGGCTTGCCCTGGAACGTAGAAATCGACAATTTCTACAGTACCATGGACGATGTCACAGAAGATTCTCTGATGGACCTACCACCAAAAGGGAATTCTTACACTGTACCCAAATTTTGCGACCCACGGAAACTAGTGCCTCCGGTGTCAATCCTGGCGAAACTAATAGTCCAAGACCCCTGCAATGAATGAACTGGTTGAAATGAAATGCCACCTTACAACCTGGCAACACGACGGAACACTCTGACGTCAATTTTACGTCCATTGTCTTGCATTCGTAACCCATGATGGATATTAACTACCAAAGGTCACGACGTTCAGCTTCACGTATTTTGTATGTGGTGGCTCTGTACATCCGCAGTGTTTTACACTCAACCACAGTGATTCCCTCAGTCTGTAGCAAGAACAGATTTGCACCTGTCAAAGACGTAACCCTGAGACGTCTGCTACTTCTAGGAGCACTTGTGGGTGCAGGATTAATAAGATATTTATGCACAGCTACAGGGCTCGAGATTACTCGCACAGCTTTGTGGAAGGAAGCTAAAATAACCTTAGGTGGGATACGCAGTGATGCAAATGACTTTAATTTGTAACAGAGTGACAGAAATTCATACATTCAGGTCGCCTAGTCAATGAAGACATGGTCCTGGACGTGACAACCCTGAGGATCTCCGAACACGGGGCTTTCTTGGCAATCAAACACAATTTACGCCTGTTTGATGGAATAGTTTACAAGCCCAGGCATCATAGACATTTCCAAATTACTTCCTACTGGAGACTAATTCGTACAACTGGCTCGATCGTTCGCTTCACACATATTTATCACAAAGAGAAACTTGCTGGAGAGTTGACAGCAATCGAGCTTGAAAATGGATGCAATTACTACATTAAAATAGTTCAAAGCCAGGGTTTCCACCGGGAATTTCATCCACTCCAGAACAGTGAACCGATCCCGCAAGTACCTAAACTTAGACGCTTTCATCGATTCACTGACGATGGGCTTGTTACGTCTGGGCCATAGAACATACTAATGATCAACGACATCCAGTACTTATAGTTGCGTCGTATCACTTCACGAGATTCCTCATATTTCAAAAACATGTTGATCCTCATCATCTTGGTGTTCGAACTGCGTTATCCTATCTTCGGAAAGAATTTTGGTTACTTGACGGTCGTCAGACCATTGAAGAGGGCCTGCACACATCTTTACCATGGAAGATTATGGAGAACCCAATAGGACAACAAATTAAAGCACCTCCACCTACAGATCGAATGAGACAATCTAAGCCATTTACTGGCACTGACAAAGACACTGCAGGCCCTCTCTACGTCAAAGATATGCATGGCTATGAAAAAGGCCTGTACAACACTCTTCAGTTGCCCAACAACAGGCGCAGTACATTTAGATCAGTTAACACCGCCGCAATTTTGATTGCTTTCATGAGATTTTGCTAGTAGAATGCCTCACACAATCTGCACAGGCAACGCAAAGACCTTTCACGCCACCAACAAAGAACTGCCGGAACTATGGAACTCACTGACAGCGTCAGGGCCCCAACGCTTCATAGCCAAGAACGGGGTTACTTGAAAGTTCATTGCGCTAGGAGCGTTTTGGTCAGGAGGGTGGTGGAAGATGGGAGGTGTTGGGGCGATCAAGATTAAGTGCAGAACAACTCTATAAGTTCTGGTCAGCACCAAGGCTGCAGTAAACTCGAGGTCAATCTCTCTGGTGGATGGTACAGAAAACGTGATGCCAGCACACTTCCTAAATGGTTCAAAGGGCTCAGATCATCACGGGAGTTAACATCTGTGGTCATCAGTCCCCTAGAACGTAGAACTACTTAAACCTAACTAACCTAAGGACATCAGACACATCCATGCCCGAGGCAGGATTCGAGCCTGCGACCGTAGTGGTCACGCAGTTCCAGACTGAAGCGCCTAGAACCGCACGGCCACACCGGCCGGCAGCAGCACACTTCCTGTTTTGTGAAGGCTTGTTAAGTGTGCCCACTGGAACAGAAATTACTGACATCCACAATCTGACAAAAGAATTTAAAGTGCGGCAAAAACGGGCAGACGACTTTTCGGAAAGATGGACGAAGGGGAACCTTGTGGAGCTTAGAAGCTTCTGCGAAGTTAGAGGTGTATCTGCTAGATGTATTGACTTCCGACTGGGTAGTCTGTCTTTGGTTCTAGAAGAGACACATGTGAAGGAAAGGGAAAATAGAAAAGTGTGTTCGGTTGCTCATCTCTGGCACCCTTTACCAGCTTATGGGAGAGGAGAATTGAGCCGTACACATTCTGTTTCGAGCATTTATCAATAGCAGATCACGACAAAGGTCTCCGACCACTTGCTCCGTAATCAAAGGGCGCCTTCCTACCAGTAGGGGGGCGGGGAGCAGGGAAGAAGAGCCGAGCAGCAATATGTGGACGTACACGGCATACTCGAAAAGACTTATCTTCTCAGCGGAACTGTGTATAGTTCGGGATTACCATGTACGTGTTGACTTTTCTGTGGGCTGAACATTCCGTGAAGTCGACAGCCTGGCTTGGGGATGTGTCTTGTTGGCACGATGACGTCTCAAGCCATCTTGAGCACGTGTCGCGACTATTGGCTATGTTGCAGAGGAGCTAATGGTTATTTCATAATTGTTACTGTATAGAATTCAAGAGAGGGCTTGTACGCAGGCCTCGCTTGTTGAGTAGAACTAAGGTCACACATCTAACTGAAAGAAGAGACGAGGCACCTCAGGGTTCTGTTCAATCATTTTTGCACTATAGGACAGAAGTATTTTATCTCTTTAAAAACTGTTGGCCAGTAAATTTCTTGTATCCATCTTACTATAAGTTGTTCACTGTTTAGGACATTTGAGTGTTCTCTCCTTCCATGGTATTATTGCGCTGAGTGTTGTTTGGCTCCCAGTGCTATCTCAGTTGACTTAAGCCGATGTATTTAGTGTCTGTACTGCTGGCTATAGATAGTCATTAAGTGTTATAACTGTTATTTCCTAACAGAATTTTTATCTTAATTTAATCTA
Source organism: Schistocerca piceifrons (assembly GCF_021461385.2). Lineage (NCBI taxonomy): Eukaryota > Metazoa > Arthropoda > Insecta > Orthoptera > Acrididae > Schistocerca > Schistocerca piceifrons. The sequence goes on from NC_060141.1 coordinate 695,675,440, forward strand.
GCTGCCTCTGGCAATTCTATTTTAATTTCTCTGTTGCGCTAATCCTTTTCTCTAATATCTAGTACTGCTCGCAGTTAATTTTATAACTTTCTTAATAATATCAACGACTGTCGTAACGGCCGTCGGTGCCAAGTCCTTTTGCTAATGTTTTGTGTGAAAGTCTGCCTGCGTAGCTGGTTTGTAACGTGCTCGCCTCCCATGCAAGCGGGAACGGGTTCGATTCGCGGCCGGGTTGGAGACTTTCTCCGCTCGGGGACTGGATGTTGTGTTGTCCTCATCATCATTTCATCCTCATCACCGGCGCACAAGTAGCCCAATGTGGCGTCGACTGAAATAAGACTTGCACTAGGCGGCCCAACTTCCCCGGATGGAGCCTCCTGCCCAACGATTTTCATTTTTTTTTTTTTTTGTGGAAGCCCTTGGTAGTGCCGTAGAGGTGTCTATTGGTATATCATTGCATTTGCCGATGGATGGGTGTTTTCAAGTTTAAAATGATTTCTGCGTAGACAGTGGGCCTCACTTGTACCTAATTTCAGTACTCTGTATAACACTTGATTTGACGCAATCTGGGAAAATAGCTGTGTTAAAATGAAAAAAACCAGAAATTGTAGCCATCTGTAGGCAGTGGCCAATTTGGATTAATCTTATAGACACATCTTTTGTGGGCCTTCTTCAGTCCAGTTAACTGTTCTGTAACAAGCTGACAGGGACTAGGCAGACAGTTTAGTTGTTCTTAGTTGTTCAACAGTGTTATTATTGTTATTGCTCGGTCTCAAACTGCTAATATCGTCTTGACTCTTGTTTGCATTTCATTTTATTTGCCACTCTACTTATACCACTGATCTCTAAATTTTTTTAAATCGTACTTAATTGTTTTTGAGCGCAATTCTTTCTTAAAAATTATTGATTCTTCCATCTTAATTGTCATACTTTGCTGTTAAGAGATAGTTTTCATAAAAGATAATAAATTATTGATTACAGGTTAAAATTATGTGTCGGAATGAAACTCAAACTTGAGAACTTCACCTTTTACGTGTAAATGGTCTACTGATTGAGCCACCAAAACACAACTGCTAATCCGTCCGTACAGCTTTACTTCTAGCAGCACGTCAACTCCTGCTTCCACACTTTAGCAGAAGTTCTTCTGCGAACCTTGCAACACTAGCAATCCTGGAAGAAAGGATATTGCGGAGACATGGCTTAGCCACTGCCTGAGGGATGACGGGATGTTTCCAGAGTGAATTTTCACTCTGCACCGAAGTGGACGCTGATATGAAACTTCCGCGAGATGACGTACCATGAAAGTAAACGGGCGAGGACGGGTTGTCAGTTGACCCTTAGGCTGCATGTAACTTCACACAAGTGTCAATCTCACTGCCCTTCCTCCATACTCTCTGTCTATTTCCTACTCCTCCCTCTGTCAGTCTCATCCTCCCCCGTTCTCTCTCCACATTATCACGCTCACCCCAAGAGGAGGATGGTTGTTTTTATCATCAAAGTATTTCTTTCCAGATTGTAACTAATATGTCAACCATATTTTGTTGGAATCATTCCAGAGGCTTAAAATCGGCGTTCTTGCCGTGGCACTGCTCACGTGCGCGCATGTCAAACATATTTCACAAATATTTAACATATTTCACACTGATTTTAACACATATTTCACCTATATCTCCAGCAAATTTCGTCATTCAGTTTCATTTTCATGCAGCTCAATTTTCAGGAAGTCGTATCTCCTGCACTATGTGCTGTGCACTGATATAATTTTACAGGTACATCCAGTGGTGTGTGTGGCCACTGTCTGCAAAATGTTTTGTGAACGTAGTAGCAAAGAAGTAATAAATAAAAACAAGGTGTATGATTCGGTAGGCTAAAAATGGCTCTGAGCACTATGGGACTTAACTTCTGAGGTCATCAGTCCCCTGGAACTTAGAACTACTTAAACCTAACTAACCTAGGGACATCACACACATCCATGCCCGAGGCAGGATTCGAACCTGCTACCGTATCGGTCGCGCGATTCCAGACTGTAGCGCCTAGAACCGCTCGGCCACTCCAGCCGGCATGATTCGGTAGTTTTCACGCATCTCAGTATTGGAAGTCATATCACCTGGACTATTTGTCGTACAGTCCTATGTTTTTTTGGTACATTCAGTGGCATAAGTGAACACTGTCTGTGAAACGTGTTGCGAACAGCGGTAGTAGTAAAGAAGTAATAAATTAAAGCGTCATACATCGTGCGACACTTTTTCACGCACCTCATGTTTATGACGTCATATCTCTTGATCTACGTGTCGTACAATGATACATGTTTGGTGGTACATTCAGTGATGTAGGTGAGTAGCGTCTGCAAAATACGCTGTTAGTGCAGTTAGTCGTAAAGGATTAATAAATTAAATCGTCGTGTTTCATACCGCAGTTTTACTGCATGAACAGCGAAAGTGCAGTAAGCGATAAACTCTAAGCCTTTCATCATTTTGAGGGGTTTCTCAGCGAGAAAAAATTGTAAATTATGTTTAAACTTTGTTGCATATTATTAATTGCTGTCATTATCAGACACTGGATGACTGAAGTGTGGTATTCGAACATCGTGGGCGTCACTGGTTTTCACTCCCACCCCTACTCTTTGATAGGTAGGTGGGTCTTAACCCCACAGCGATTCTATCGAGACAGTAAGTGATGTGCCTATCAGGTTTGGTTGATATCGATCAAGTGGTTTAGGAGGAGATGTGGAACTTACATACACACGCAAATTCACTTTCATAATATACAAGGTTTATATTATCAGACCTATTAGTTTGAAAGGTATATAAAGGCCAGAATTATGTAATAGTTTAAGAGAGGTCCTTCTTTGTGCGTGTCTTAGTGTTTGTTTCTGGATTTTGTTATGTTTATGTCTCTTTTCTATTTGTTTGTGCTATGAGTACTGTACAATTTAGTTAATTTTCGTAGTTGTCTCTGTTTAGCGGTACTGTATTTAGTTTGTGACGTAAGCGTGTGTTCCCCTCTTGTGTGTGATTTGAAGTCTCATGTATTATTGTAACAGTTGTGGATTTGTTTTGTATCTGAAACGTAATATGTTGATTCTTATACGTTGGTTGTTATATGCCGTCAGTGACATGTAAATGTTTTCTTTTTTCATTGTTACGGTCTTATTTCACGACATAAAACTGATTCATTTGTAAGGAAAACTTCTTACATTGTCGAGTAAAGGTATTGCATTTTTACCACGCAGTTCGTGATACCTTCGGTGAATGTCATTTATAGGACAATAAGGCAGCGGATACGTCAATAGTTTTATATATTTATTGCTTCCATCTTTTGTACTCTATAACTTTCACATTCTGTCGGTATCTGCGCAAGTTCCTTTTAACAAGCTTTCACCGAACTTCGAACATTTTTATTCAAATGCCTTCATTATTTGTCTGTTTAAGTGTCATTCTTTCTGGTCCAACATACATTTTTCAGTAAGTACCGGAGCAGTTGCATACTTTTCTCTCTGTCGTTAGTTATCGCGGTATCTGTAACATGGTGTCTACACAACGCAAGTTTCTATTTCATCTTCTTCATAATCTAATGGCATTCGTTTGTTTCTCTTAGCAAATATTCGTTGTGTTTTTTCACATTTCGTCGAAGATATTTTTCGAACATTTGTTTTTAATTCATCGTATTACGTAACTTTCCTATTATCACTTGCTCCGTTTCTTGCCCGCTGCTTAATGGCTGCCTCATTCACTTTGAGATTTTCGATTACTTTGTACTCCTGGAAACCGTAACTTAGTTTCCTGTTTAAATAGGTGTCCTTGTTAAACAAATACAGCTTTCAATAAAGTTTATATTTCAAAGACCATCAACTTTTCGTTAAATTTTATTTGATGTCAGTCTCATTTTATTTTTGTATCAGAAGTAAAGTCTAGAGTTTTTCATTTCTCCCTGTATTATCCTGTAAAATTTCTTAGTTAACTTTTAGGAAACGAGTTGTTTGAGAAACTAATCTCTCACATTGTGGAGTCTCTCTTAGCAGATTCAACATTAACCAGTTACTGCTTCATTATTCATCACACTTATTAAAATATTTGGAAATTAGTTGAACAGTTGCACGTAATTCTTGTATTTTTCATGGGCTCGTTGGACACGTAATATTTGGGGCACTTACGTAATCTACTGGTATCTATAAAATTTGCCTTAAAGTACCAAAATAAACTTTAAATTTTTAATATTAACAATGTCTCTCTACCTTAAGGAGGAAATAAATTTGCTTACTATTGGTACACCGAACTTGACGAAACCATTGTACATCATACTGAAATTACATGCAGTGTGTCATAAATAATATTAGCACATGCTTTATTAAGTTACATACTTTAACGCCGAAAATTTATACGATTATTACTCTTGGAGTTACTTCAATTTTTCATGTGTCAGTTCAGTCACATTTAATGACTTATTTACATGTACGCTAACACTTCTTCTGTCTTCGCAGTGATATTGATAAAAGAACGTTGCAAAAGCAAATGGACGATTTAAAAAGCCAAGAAATGTGTGTGAATAACCCTGTTGTTAAGAATTCTACTGCTCTTCTTCGCGTTTTATTAAACAGTCATCAATAGACTAGACAGTAATTTATGAAAAAATATTACTGTAATTTACGTAGCTAAACACCTTTAGTATGTGTTTAAAATTTTTTTCCCATATAAAGCAACCTGATAAAGCTAGTTAGCAGTGGGTTTGCCCTGTAATTTGAAACGAATACTGAAGTGGAGAGCACTCGTAAAACCAGGCGCCTTCGAACCTTTTTCACATTTTCTGCTGATGTTTATGCATCTGTGTGCAATTCAAAGAGATATACCAGAAAATGTGTCATTCCATAATCTGTTCCTCATAGCTGTGCTTGCATTTTAATGCTTGAATAGTTCTTCAAAAAAACGTCAAGTACTTACGGAAATATTTGAAGTTATGCTTATTATTAGCAAGTCTTTTTTTAATGAAAACTTGAAACGATATTTTGTGGTCAGTAAACTTGTTGATAGGGTGCATATAGAGCCTATCCTTTTGTATTTTTATATGTGATACCTTAAATATCAGAATTCGTCCAATTTCACTTCATTCGTTCTAGCCACAGACACAATGCGTGGTGACAGTTGCCAATTGCTGTCAGTCTTGTCATTGTATGCTAACACTTTTCGCGTGGCATTCATCGCCTGTATACTCGGTACAAGTTGAACCCACCGTTGCAGTAGCTTGCGAGTGCACGAGGGAATGGTTTCTTTCGTGCACGAAAACATCAGCAAAGAGAGTTTAAAATTCTGAAATATAATTTACTGCCTTCTAAATAAGCTGTTGCTGACACGAGGAGGGTAGTATTTACAGTGACAACAGAGAGCCGACCAGTTTTCAAATTGCGTTCTTTTTTCATTCTTTTGTCGTGTTTCGGTGGCATTTAATTTCCGCGAAGCACCCTGGGGTCAAGCGGCTGGCAGGTGCGAAACGTATGAGTCGGGAAAATACCGCACTGGTGTTCGCGCAAACTAAATCCGGAAGTTAAATAAATGTTGCAACCTCGACCCGACTGGTGACCTCCAGTACTGGGGACGGTACGTTGCTCCTGTCCACCGCTCCTGGGCTGTAAACCTGTCCACACGAGTTTCTTTCAACACATTTTTCAGCCCGCCGCGTTTGCTGAAAGTAATGGGTTGTGTACGCCTGGGCGCAGGTTTATACATCTGTCAACCCGATCCTCTACGCTCGGGTAAACGTGAGTTATGAGTGACAACGTTCGTAGTTTTGCTGACATGTGAACAGGAGTCAGTGAAGACAGTGGAATGTCCTAACTTTTGAGTGCAGATGTTAATGAAAATGTGAAATGGAAATAGCCCTACTATTTAGCGTCTCAAAAAGTTAACAACTCTTACTCTTCACGTACTTGCTAGCTTTGTAAATTAACAGATTAACAAATTTTGCAAATTTACAGCTATTAATGACGTACGGCATAAGAAACCCATCATTTAGAAAGAAAATACTGATTTTACAAAACTGAGCATTGAAAATAATAGGTTGAGTACTCCTTTAATCATTCAGTAAACACCTCTTGTATGAGGTAGGCAGCCTAGGTCCATCTTTTGAAAGTAGTGTATTCGGTAATGAAATACGTTGAAAACTGGGCGGAGTAGTAACGTCTACAGCTAGATTTCTATAAGAAAGAGTACCTTCCTTGTTCATCACTTATGTGCTGCTCAGAAAAGAGCTAAATATGTAGTCGAGAAAAATGTTTCATAAATTGCCCACTAAGGTAAACTTCTGACTGATAGAAAAGAATATTTTAAATCTAATGGGAAATTATTGTTTGTAGACAGCTCCATCTATTGCATACGATATATGCATACAATATATATATATATATATATATATATATATATATATATATATATATATATATATATATAAGCAGACCTTCGCGTATGCAATAGAAGGAGCTATCTAGAAACAATGATTTCCCTTTATTTAAAATTTTCTTTTCTACCAGTCAAAAGTTTACTTTAGTGGACATATATATATATATATATATATATATATATATATATATATATATATATATATATATATATGAAGTTTACAGAACTGACAAAAGTAATAATCAGATGTAAAAAAATTTGGGTATAATTCCATTACAACAATGAAAGAAAAAGACTTCTCTCCAAGTCGCCTCCACACTCACCAATGGCCGTCACCTACATAGTGCACAACCAGAATTCATCACTGAACACCCTTTTGTATCTGGTATGATTATTACCATATTTTCTAGGATGTTACATTCTGTAGGGGCTCATAGCTTTATTGTATACAACAATAAGAAAGTAGTTCACATATTTGGCAACATTTGAACCAAACAGAGATTGGAAACAGGATGCACTAAAATCAACACGACACACAAAAAACTCACCACATCCGAAACACACAAAAAAATTCAACAGCTGTCGCTCATACCAACTTAGTTACAACTCTTGACAGTCAATATAGGTAGGATAGATACGCATAAATGTTGAAACAAGTAATTCAGAACACTGCAGAGTCCTAGAAAGTAACAGATCACATAGTATAGTTGCTGAGCACTTAACAGCCCACAACACACACCTTACTAAACAGACACAGACTGAAATTACGACCCGTTCCAAAAACGTGCCATAGCGGAAGACTTTCACATAGAGAAAGTGGTAGGAGGCGACAAAAATGGTATAAACGACTACACATTCGCCCCTTTACATCTGCCTCTGTCATCACAGAACAAGTAGTGGACTCACTGTTACATTCTGTGTTATTTCGCACCATTGGCCGAAGATCAGCCGTAGCCGGGACAGGGAACTGTCGTACAGTTCGAGGGCTGCCGTTAAAACAGCGACACAAACGGCTGCGTTTGAAATGGTGCCGTGACTACGACGTATGAACTGCTGATCAGTGGCGTTGCATTGGTTCTGCACTGCCCCGGGTGACGGGAATCGGTGAGTCTGGCAGGGACATCCTGCGTCCCGTCACTGGAAGGTGTTCATGTACGATCTGCTCAAACACATTTTTTATCAGGAACAGGTCTGTGGACCTTACTGGTCATGGGAGTACCTCGAGATCACGTATACAGTTCATATAGGCAAATGCCATTAGTGGACGAGCGTTGTGCTGTTGAAATGTGTCAATCCTGGTGTCATGGCGTGGGGAGCCATCGGATATCACTTAAGGACATGACTGGAAGTAATTGAGGGAACTCCGACGGCACACCGATTCGTCACGGCCATCATGCGTCCCGTTGTTACCTCGTATGTGACAGCATTGTGGTGCCACAACGGCTTTGTGACACACATCCCAGCCTAATCAGTGACTGTACCGAGGACGGAGTGGCTGCAAAATCATAGTCATAAGTGGGCTCATACTTTCTCAGTTTGACTCCTTTTTGTAACCAGCGAAATATCCTCTGACCTGTGAAGCCTCATTTCTTTTCCTTCGCCTCGTTTGTTTGCTTCAGTTGCTTTTTCATCCAACGTAGATAAGTGATTCGTTAATGCGTTAATGCGCCGGACAAACTCACAATATCACAATCTGGTAAGACAACATAATAAAGAAGGTCCTACAGAACGTAACATTCTAAGAAATAAAGTAATAATTAGAAATGAAGTAAAATTTTAAGTCTAATTCCATTACAATAATTATTAGTTAAAACATGTTTGATTTTTGTAGAATTGAGTAAAGGTAACCACTGATGATGTCAGAGAAGCACTGAAACAGGTTCGAGCATAAAAAAAATCAGTTATTCGCAAAATAGACGCCGGCGAAAAACACAATTAAGACACATTCTACATGATTTTGAGAAAAATCATGCAAATAATCTGTCGAACTTTATTAACTTATCATTCAATCACCGATCACTTTTCAGAAGCTAGGACCGATGGCGCGAGTGCGTAAATTTTGATGCCTATATGTGGTCGTCATGGGTTCTGTTTACGAAATTTTGCGCTAAATTCCTGGATTACATTTAAAATTTCTCTACAGTGGGTAAGCAGTGAAGGCGTAATGACATTACTGGTGATCATATATCCGTCAGATATGGATGTCAAACTCGGCTATCGTTTGATGCTATTCTGGAGTATTACATCACTTATTGTCTTCGTCATGCTTCACCCTACCCTCTGCATAATCAGGAAAATCAACACTTCAGTGCCCTATACAGGTATTAATCACAGTCACCTGCGCTACGAAACACGTACTACACTCAAGACATAAGCTTTGTAAAAGGATTGTAACAGAAAATGAGTCGCATGTGCTAACAGAGAATGAAATTCTTATTGTTCTCCTCTAAAAAACGTGTTAGATGAGATTTGTGTCTTGGACTCGGAACAGACAACGTTTTTACGTGGACTATATCACTGTCTGCCGACTGCACAATCCAATGATTCGAATTTGTAGTAGTAGTTTTTTACTCTGTCAAGAACTGAGCTCAGATTTCCAGATTCTAGGTCTCTCTCAGTGGCCGATGAGGCAAGCATGTGTCCTAATCATGAATAGCGCAGGGGCTTCTTGAAATGAGAGACAGGTTGATGTACAAAAGGAAGAATATGCGAAGTCGATAATACAGTACCATGTAGTGATTCGTGTACATACTGCTCACGCGAGTACCAAAGCTGCCATGTGCGTTGGGCAATTGTCATAATGCTGCGTTCTAGTGCTGGTAACTAGTTTTGAAATCTCATTCGGGTTTCCTCGTCATCTATATACTGACGCGCTACCACTCCTTAAATGTTTCTGCTGTTCGAATTAATTCGCTCATTCTTATATCCTCTGCTACTGTAGTCATTTTCCCTCTCAGATAATTGTATATTCTTCCGACGCCCGGGTTACTTATTAATTCACTCATTCTTATATCCTCTGCTACCGTAGTCATTTTCTCTCTCAGATAATTGGATATTCTTCCGACGCCCGGGTTACTTATTAATTCACTCATTCTTATATCCTCTGCTACCGTAGTCATTTTCTCTCTGGGAGATAATTGGATATTCTTCCGACGCCAGGGTTACGTGGCACCACCAAACCGTCATAAGCCCTTGACTTTTGGGCCATTGAGGAGTAGATTGAGTGATGAAAGGGAAAGCTTGTATTAGGGAATTTTGTATTCGTAATGAGTTGCGTACACATAGGGTAGAAGAAGGAGTGGAAGTACTAGAAGGGATAAAAAGTTAAGACTTCGGGCTTGGGGAACTTCCACAATAAGTCAGTTAATTACACTCAAAAATTAATTTATTGAAAAATTCAGTTGATCTCCACACATATAAGTTCAAAAAATGGTTCAAAACCAATAAGGAAAGTCTTTGTTCAAAGTAAGGGAATGACTTCCATGACAACTTAAAGTTCTTAGAAAACAACACAATTCAGTCCCTGCTTGAGACTGCGAACGAAACAGACTATCTTCTTAGACAGTAGGCAGAAAATCAAAGTGCTGTGTCACAAGCAGTACAAGGAGTTCCAGCATCAGAATCCACAGCTGGAGCAGCGAGCCGCAGTGCGCTGTTGTCATGGGTAGCATAGGTGGCGTAGAACCTGGGCGGTGGTATGGTGCTGGCAATCTTCTAATTCTGCTGGTGGAGACGGAAACTGCCTGCTGCTTGCCGCGTGTGGGCAGTTATACCCACGTGGCAGATGACTACCAGATACCTACTGGTCTAGCAGTGTGAGTCCGAATTGGCCGAAGAAAGAGCAAATGCAGCAAAAGGACCGTAGATTTGGCCGTCGCCGCTACCCTTGCGCGCACCCTCTTAACTAGCCTGCTACCTGCAGGTCAGGCGAAGTTCGGCTGTCGTCGACAGGTGCGCCTACGGAGCTGGAATGATGACCAGCAGAGCTGTGCTATGTTGCGGGTTAGCAGCGTTCCAGGAGACCCCCAGAAAACGCTATTACGTACGTACGTTTCTACCCGATTACTCGACCGACATGTAAACGCCCGATATGTGTCGAGTGCGATGATTAACGATGAATGGTTACACATCACATGATACTCTCGAAGGAAATCATAAGATTTTAATTTTTGCCGTTGTGTATTCAGTCTGCAGACGGGTTTCGTGCTACTCTCCACGGTAGTACATCCTCTGCTATCCTTTACATCTCTGTAGGACTATTGCAGCCTACTTCTGTTTGAATCTGCTTACTGTAGACAAGACTTGTTCTTCCTCCACAATTTGTACCCCCACACTTCCTTCCAACCGCAAATTTACTGATGACTCAGGATGTGCTTTCTCAACTGATCACTTTATTCAAGTTGTAAGAAATTCCTTTCCCCCTAGTTCGATTCAGTATGTCCTCCCTGATTTCTCGGCCTTCTTGTACTCTCTTATTGTCCGAACTGTTTACATTTTATTTCCCCTCTAGGTCTATTCATGTATGAAGTGTTCGCTACGCACAGCAATGGGCATAGTAGTCTCTTCATACGCTCGTACATTATCAGATATGCAGACATCGGTTTAATTCTATCCCTTGCAATGACAGGAAAGAAAGTTGGTTTCCATCCAATTACCGCCAACTGAGTGCCTGATGACGATGAACTGAAAGCACCGAAACAGGGCTTACTGAATAAAGAAACATTAAAAACATACTGCCGAAGATTGGTCCATCAATCCCAAAACTCTTCCAAGTCGTTTTCCGCCTGTGACGGAATTGCAATGGCAGTGGTGGACGTCAAAACTTCCGGTCTTGTCCTTAGTTTAATTTACGTTCTAGCTTCCTCACACGCGTTTTTTAGTACTTGCTCCAATTAGATACTGAATAATGTCGGGGAGACGCTAGAATCCTGTCTCACTCCCTTCTCAACTACTGCTTTCATGCCCTCGATTCTTATAAGTTAGTGCATTCGGGTTTCATTTTGGGTGCTCCCTTACTGTACTTTTATATTTTCGACTTTTGTCAATCAAATCCAGCATGTCGTGTGATATCGTATGATATCTACTAGGACTTGTTTTGACAATTTGATCCTGTGCTGCCTTAATTGTTTCATCGCTCATTCGTCTTCTGTTTTATTATTTCACTTGTTTCAGTCAATAGCTCCGTAATGCTCTCTCTGCAAATCTCAACAGCATATGGTTTTTTCAATTTATCCAGGTCACAAGTCAATATTTTACAACTTTCCCGTAAGCTCTAACGTTCAGAAATTCTTACGCCCGAAAGTTTTGACGAGATACTTTTTGTCGATGTGCTCTTAATATAAATTGCACAGCTGGTGCTCTGCACCTGGAAAAATTATAAATCTGTCTCGTTTGCAAATTCTCTGAATGTGATTCAGAATATGACTTTGAAAGAAGATTAATTGTTAATGAGGTAAAAGATCCACGCAGTGGACACCAAGTGAAAAAGCTACTCCTTGTATTTGAGATCCAAACTGCCATAAAAAAATGGGAAGGAACTGTTAATTAGAACTCAGGGGGAAGTTCTAGTGTAATTGACAATCGATTTATTGATCTTAAACATGACAAGACAACAAAATTATTAAATAAACATCATACGAACATATTTTATTTAACAAAGGCCTTACTAAAATGGGATTTATGGTGGACAAAGCGATCTGCTGGGATGGATACACGACACTAACCAGAACACTACTCGCTCTATCTGATTCGTACACGAGAATCCCGCTTATGGCATCAAACTACGCCACCACCAAGCATGTATATTCTACTACACGAAAAAAAGTGGTTCGAAACAACAGGGTGCTGAGAAATAGATATTATAGCCCTACGTCGCAGCAGCAAATACTTTACCATCCTACTGGTCAAGGCGGCACACTACGATGCGTTCGACGACTGAAGTCAAGGGCGGCGGAAATCTCTTATTTAATGCGCTTTCCCGAAAAATGCAAGTACGCGGTCTCGCGTTTGGTTAATTCAGAATGCAGGTTCTTCCCTAAGAGCCTCTGAAACCCCGACGGATTCCGGAGTGCAGGTGGACCCGTTTGCTGGTCTGCCAAACCAATTTGACTCCGTGCCACGACTGTGTGTGTCAGAATACATCAATTGTTTACATGGCCGACTCAAGGCAAATAAGTACATGCAAGCGTCACTCGTTGTGACCCTGGTGATATAAGCACTACCTCTGATGGTTGAGAAGGTGACTGGCACAGGCTCGAAGTCGCATCCTAGCAAAGGACACAAGTCTCACCGTTTAGGTAGATACCTGCAGTTCTTTACTAGTGAAGCACCAGTGCAAGAGACTTGTGTTAGAGTGATCTATATTCCTTTCTCCCCGTTTCCTCTCAGCTCGGTTCCAAAGGCACATTTCTCCTTTTGACTGCCCCCGCTTTCACGTAAGCCAGTCACGAGCTGGAGCCTGGCATTCTAAGCTCGGAGAATGGTCTTTTCACTGCAAACCGATTTGACCAATCAGTGACTTTAAAGTTAATTAACAGTAAACGAAAAAATTTCAGCTTCACGGCCTCTTTTCCACACGTTTGCCGTGTCTTTTGCTAACACAATACAGGGTGGAAGCACAGCCCTCCATAAACAGCCTGTTATCTTCCCTGTTGCGTCCATTTCAAAGTTTGCAAAGAACGGCCATAAACTCGCATTGACAATACATGTTTTGAAACAGAGTCTGGACGTCTGGGCGCCAGTTTCCGTGTCCCACGGACATTTGCAGAACGTTTACATTTCTTTTGGTGACTTGCTCGCTAACAAGGCCTACAATACGCTGTCAGAGACTTTTCGGCGCTAGGCCATATACCTGGACGTGTGACCCCCCCCCCCCCCCCCCCCCCCCCCTCTGGCGCCAAGCTAATGTGTTTTGCACAATGCCACCGGTGCACGCGGCCATCTGGAAATGTCATTCCCCAGAAGAAATGCTCTTTGTGTCGGCCCACCAATGCTGTGCTTTTAATGCAGTCATTTAAGTCGGCGCCATGTTCCTTTGAACGCAGGTAGAGCTAACTTTCTTTCCCTAGAGCACGCAAACAAGACCATAAACTGCTGCCCACCATTTCATCACAGTGTATGAAGTCAAATCGCAGTAGATCGTATTCCCTACACTGAATCAGAAGTGGGAGTGCCTTGCAATATCTCAAGTCTAAACATGTACAATGGTATATTTTACACAGTAAAAAATCAATCAAGATGGAGTATAGCATTGTCTATTGCAGTTAAGACCTAGGACGCTTTTGAAGGTTGTATGCCATCTGTTGATCCCATACAATTGGGTAAGTCAGTTCAACTGTGGAAGAAACCAAGGGTATATCATCTCCAACAAGTTCATGCTCAGCAAGTCTCTGTGTTTTTCAAAGAATCTTTCGGGTTGAGGTCATGTTTACACTGTAGTAATTTTTGTGGATGTTTGTAGACACCAAGTAGAAATCACCGATCTTGTAATTTCACACGATGTTCCAGAAAATACTCTGCAGGGATATAGCGAACAGTAAGCTGGATCAGATATGGCTGGGAGGATTATAAATCAAATTCCAGTTTCAAATCGCTGTAAGAAACGAACTGCTGCTCAGAATGACGTCACATTTGTCCGAAACATCGGAGAAGGTATAAAGTTTATGGAAAAAAAATAACAAACGTAAAAGATGCAAAATAAAAGACGCGGGGTACACAGATGATCCTCAATCTGCGTCTGAGACGTTCCGCGTTACTGTTTTTAATGAAGGATCATGCGCTTACGGTAAAAGTCTTTTACAAGAACGGAACTGTGTGCCGACTGTTTTGCAGAAGTCATGAATAGTCAGGGGTATCAGAATAGGCACTCGTCGGATGTCTGACAAGGGTCTGGAAACAATGATTATGCAGTTTGCAAAGACAGGTCCAATTGAAGCATAATCTGCAGAGGGGGAAAAAAATTGTTCCAAAGTCATTAGAAGATGTGGTCACAGCATTGCAGGAGGGGTCGGACGGTGGTGTACAAATGTGCCGTGCATGGGGAATAGGCTGAACTTTGGAGGACATGCCTGTGAGCACGATGCATAAAATTCTACAAAACATGCTGCCTTGCTATCCATACAACACGCACGCTGGCGATAAAAGTCATTTACAAGAACGGAACTGTATGCCAGATGCTCTGCAGAAGTCACGAACACTCAAGGGTATCAAAATAGACACTGGTCGGATGTCAGTTAAGGAATGGCCAACCTGCCACTAAGACAAACTTTTGCTCTGGAATACTCGTATCTTGCTCGCACTGAAGTGGACAATGAACGGCCGTGGAACATTCTGTAGGTAGAGGAAACCCATTTATATTTCCACGAACATGTCAGTACACGGAACTGCAGAGTATGGGCAACGGAAAATTCGTTCTCAGTAAGTCATTAACGCTTCACTCTGCAAAGGTAACTATGTCGAGCGGGTTGATGATATGGTTTATTGTAGAGCCATATTTTTTCGAGGAAATGTGTCCTGCGGTTCCTAGTACCTGTACCGTCACTGGTAAACACAATAACAGTCTTTTGCGCACTAACATTGTTCCAATCCGTCAGCAGAATGGATGCGTGGGGAGGATCATTTTTGTGCAAGATGGCGTTCTTCCGCACACTGCACAGCCAGCGTAACAGCTGCTGCAGCGGAATTCTGGCAATTCTATAATTATTAGTCGTAATTTCCCCCCGCAGCCTATCCGGTAATATATTCATCCATGTGGATTCTAGATGCGGAATTATGTAAAAGATTTTGTGTTTAGTGCTCCGATTGTAAACATAGCGTAACTGAAGGCAAGAGTTCCGTAGCGCATTCTGATCTGTTGCGAATTTGATGTTTTTCAGTTTAAGCTTGTAGCAGAAAGCGATGGACATCACACTGAAATGTCTTTCGGCAGTCTCATGATCGTTAAAATCCGATGTTATTGTTGCTTTTTATGCGATTTTTCCTATCCCTGTGACACTAGCTTGCCCTGGTGCATGGGCTTACCTAAGTAACAATGTCACGATTGTTGAATGCCAAACTAATGCGGTCATGCACATTACACAGTACGACTGGTTTAATGTGCAGCTCACACTACAGCCATCTTACAGCGATACATATCATTTGTAGCCGAACCCATTTACTTTATGATACATAGAGCGCCGTCTAGCGGGGAAAATTCTATGTATTTCTTTTCTCATTCTTTTCCGTTCTTCGATAATATTCCGTTGAAATTTGAGTTCGTTCTGAGCAGCGGTTCCTGTCTTACTGCGTTTTCAAACCGGAACTTTAATTATAATCATCCTTTGTGTTAGAGAGAACCTTCCTAGAGCGCGCGAGCTCTCAGTAGAAGACTTTTATCAGCATTACGCTTAGCACGAGGTCCAGTGCCGTGACAGAGCAACGTGGAAGCTATGCGTTGAGTTCTTCATAAAACTGGATAAAATTCGATTCTGTGAATGTGTCCTGTCCCATTTAAAGACTCGATCCTATCAACAAAACAAAAATCTGCAGTGGCTGGAACTAATTTGTATCAAATCGTGGTTGCTACAAAAAAGCTAGCTCCCTTTTAGAAACAAGTTCTGTAGGAGTACTATACTGTTAAGTTGCCTTCATCTGAATGGTCCTATCCGCCAAATGCACACCAGGGAAGGTACCATAGCTTTCACGGCGTCCCCCTTTATATTGACGAACCTTCTCAACCCTCGCAATACCTAGGGCGGGAGGGTAGCGCGGGTGGGGCTACCTTTTGCCCGCCTTTTGAAAGTATTGTAATCAAGACAAGTACTTCATAACTCAAATTCTTTAAAAATTAGTTAATGATTTTAATGATTTCTTATGCCACATTCCGTAAAAGTTTTAATTTTTTTCAGCGAAACTTAAACCAAAAATTTTGATCTTACTAGTGACTTTTAGCAACAAATATCGTGAATGAGATTTTCACTCTGCAACGGAGTGTGCGCTGATATGAAACTTCCTGGCAGATTAGAACTGCGTGCCGGACGGAGGCTCGAACTCGGGACCTCTGTCTTTCGCGGGCA
The DNA here is from genome assembly GCF_021461385.2 of Schistocerca piceifrons. Lineage (NCBI taxonomy): Eukaryota > Metazoa > Arthropoda > Insecta > Orthoptera > Acrididae > Schistocerca > Schistocerca piceifrons. Next base: position 695,691,881 of record NC_060141.1, read on the forward strand.
AGTGCTCTACCAACTGAGCTACCCAAGCACGACTCGCGCCCCGTCCTCACAGCTGTACTTCTATCAGTACCGCGTATCCTACCTTCCAAACCAAATGGTAGAGCACTTGCCCGCGAAAGGCAAAGGTCCCGAGTTCGAGTCTCGGTGCAGCACACAGTTTTAATCTGCCAGGAAGTTTCGACAAATATCTTATTCACACACTGACGGAAAAAATCGCAATACCAAAAAATTAAATAATGTTGAGTAGTTAAATTTTGGGAATACTTTTGTCTACGTACCATATTTAAGTGATTATCACTGCAAGATCACAGGTTAATGTGAGTGCGGGATAAGCCATTACAAACGCGAAAAGCTGGTACATTAATAACCAGTGTAATCGCGAGCATGTTGAATGCAAGCATGCAAACGTGCCGACATTGCGTTCTACAGGTGACGCATGTCAGTTTGTGGGATAGGAGTCCATGCCTGTTACAGTTGGTTGTGGCTGGCGCTGGAGTTGCCCTCCGATGATGTCCCATGTGTGGTCGATTGGATCTGGTGATCGAGCAGACCAAGGCAACACGTCGACACTCTGTAGGGCATGTTGGGTTTCAGCAGTGGTCTGTGGGCTAGCGTTATCCTCTTGGAAAACATCCCCTAGAATACTGCTTATGAATGGCAGCACAATAGGTCGAATCACTAGATTGAAGTTCAGATTTGCAGTCTGGGTGGGTGGGATAACCACGAGAGTGGTCCTGCTGTCATACGAAATCGTACCCCATTATATGAATCCAGTGGGTCTTGCACGCAGATAGGTTGGTTGCACGCCCTCAACTGGCCTACTTCTAAACAACACACAGCCATCACTGGCACCAATACAGAACCAGCTTTCATCAGAAAATGCAATAGACCTCTACCCTGCTCTTCAACTATCATTCGCTCGACAGCACAGAAGTCGAAAAAGGGGGTGGTTTGGGGTCAGTGGAATGTTGTGGAACAACTCAAATCACTTGAAAAAGGCAAGTCTTCCGGTCCAGATGGTATACCAATCAGGTTCCTTTCAGAGTATTCAGATACAGTAGCGCCTTTCTTAGAAATCATATACAACCGCTCACTTGAAAGTCTGTTCCTAAGGACTGGAAATTAGAATTTAGAAAAAAATGACGTATCTGGTGGAATACTTAGCTTTAATCCGTTAATGAAGAACGTCGGTCTTGACGGTACATGAATCAATATCAATAGTAAGTGATAATGGCGCCTTGCTAGGTCGTAGCAAATGACGTAGCTGAAGGCTATGCTAACTATCGTCTCGGCAAGTGAGAGCGTATTTTGTCAGTGAACCATCGCTAGTAAAGTCGGTTGTACAACTGGGGCGAGTGCTAGGAAGTCTCTCTAGACCTGCCGTGTGGCGGCGCTCGGTCTGCAATCACTGACAGTGGCGACACGCGGGTCCGACTTATACTAATGGACCGCGGCCGATTTAAAGGCTACCACCTAGCAAGTGTGGTGTCTGGCGGTGTAGTGGCGTGGCAAGACAGCCAAGCCACTCGGAGGTAGCCGAAAGGCACGCATTAAGGTCACGCAGATTGGCGTGAGGTCTGGAACAAGGTAAAGTAATTATCCTATAAAGAAAAGAACGTAGTTCTTGGAATACTTAACTTTAATCCACAATTGGAGAACATCGCTGTTGTTTAGACATTATTACACTGAATATAAACTGGTAATGGCGCCTTGCTAGGTCGTAGCAAATGACATAGCTGAAGGCTATGCTATCGTCTCGGCAAATGAGAGCGTATTTGTCAGTGTAGCATCGGTAACAAAGTCGGCTGTACAACTGGGGCGGGTGCTAGGAAGTCTCACTCGACCTGCCGTGTGGTGGCGCTCGGTCTGCAATCACTGACAGTGGCGACACGCGGGTCCGACGTATACTACCGGACCGCGGCCGATTTAAAGGCTACCACCTAGCAAGTGTGGTGTCTGGTGGTGACACCACAGGCGGTGACACCACAGTTACACCAATATTCAGGAAAGGAAATACGAGTAACCTACTGAATTATAGACCCATATCAATGACTTCAATTTGCAGTAGGATTTTGGAGGATATACTGTACTCGAACATTATGAATCACCTTGAAGAAAATGACTTATTGATACATAACCAACACGGATTCAGAAAATATCGTTCTTGTGCAACGCAGCTAGCTCTTTATTCCCATGAAGTAATGAGTGCCGTCGACAAGGGATCTCAGATCGATTCCTAGATTTCCAGAAGCCTTTTGATACCGTTCCTCACAAGTGACTATTAATCAAATTGATTGCATTTGGAGTATCGTCTCAGTTGTGTGACGGGATTCGTGATTTCCTCTCAGAGAGGTCACAGTTCGTAGTGATAGACGGTAAATCATCGAGTAGAACAGAAGTGATATCTGGCATTCCGCAAGGTAGTGTCATAGGCCCTCTACTGTTCCTGGTTTACGTAAATGATCTGGGTGATAATCTGAGCAGCCCCCTTAGATTGTTTGCAGACGACGCTATAATTTACCGTCTAGTAAAATCATCAGACGATCAATCCCAATTACAAAATGATCTAGAGAGAATTTGTGTACGGTGCGAAAGGTGGCAATTGGCACTAAACAAAGAAACGTGCGATGTCATCCACATGGGTACTATAAGAAATCCGATAAATTTTGGGTATACAATAAATCGCACAAATCTAAGGGCTCAATACCTAGGAATTACAATTACGAGCAATTTAAATTGGAAAGACCACATAGATAATATAGTGGGGAATGTTAAACATAGACTGAGCTTTGTTGGTAGAACACTTAGAAGATGCGACAAACCTACTAAAGAGACAGCCTACACTACACTTGTCCGTCATCTGCTGGAGTATTGCTGCGCGGTGTGGGATCCTTACCAGGTAGGATTGACGGAGGACACGGAAAAAGTAAAAAGAAGGGCAGCTCGTTTCGTGTTATCATGCAGTAGGGGCGAGAGTGTCACTGATATGATACGCGAGTTGGTGTAGCAGCGGCGAGATGTATTGTCGAAATTTCGATCACCAACGTTCTCTTCCGAATGTGAAAATATTTTGTTGACACCCACATACGTAGGGAGAAATGATCATCATAATGAAATAAGGGAAATCATGGCGTGCATGGAAAGATTTAGGTGTTCCTTTTTCCCACGCGCCACTCGAGAGTGGAATGGTAGAGAATTAGTATGAGAATGGTTCGATGAACCCTCTGCCAGGCACTGCAGTTGCAGAGTAACCATTCAGATGTAGATGTAGATGTAGATTCTGGTTCCGAATTGTCCTTGAAGTAAGCGATTTGTAGCAGTTCGTGTTGTGACTGCCGCGCCAACCGCTGCCCAAATTGCTGCTGCAGAAGTAGTATGAGGCGCCAGAGCCATATGTGGAACACGACGATCTTCCCTCCAGATAGTGCCACAGGACAGTGCAGAGCCCGGTCTTTTTGCTACAGTACAGTCTTGTGATTGCCGCTGCCAACTATCATTTACAGTAGCTACATTCCTGCCTGGCCTTGCTGCAGTACCGCAGAAGGAACATCCAGCTTCTATTAGCCCTATTACATGACCTCGTTCAAACTCAGTGAGGTGCTGATAATGGCGTCTTCTGTGTTTTAAGGCCATCTTTGACTAACATCAGCTCACCAAGTCCAATCTCACAAGTAACTAATGCTCACGACCGTTATCGCGTGTATTTAAAGCAAAGCTGATTTGCACTCCCATACGACTGGCTTGAGATTGAAATAGAAATCTTGTTTGAGATGTAGAAACACGCCTATAAATTTTGTCCACGTCGCACAACTCCTTCTTAGTACTGCATTTTTCCCCCGTCTGTGTATTTTCAGATTCCGGATACTTCACACACATTTATGCATCTTTAAAAAGTATATTGTGGTGGTCTTGAAGTACTCCTCCCTTCTATGCACACATTATCAAAAATGTTTTGCTACTGCTAAGATTGTGCTGAAAAACATTTTCAGTATCAGGACGCTACTTATTCATCAGTACCTATTTAAAAATATGCTGCTAACAAAAGTTAACAACAATTGATTTTTTATGGTCATAGAGTACCCCACCTCCCCTTGATTATAAACCTTACTGAAAATGCATTGGTATTTCTGGGGTTAAAGGTCACGGCCATCTTGGTGAGTTTTTATATTTGTGAACTGAAAGGGGCTACGTCACAATTAAGTCGTCCATAGCATATCCGTACGTAACAAGTTACTTTCCACCTCTTGTCTCCGCAACAAATTCAACAATGACAACCAAAATTATTGCACACAACAAATGATATGTGGTTGCGATGGTTGCGTGCTGTTAAAGTGAAGTTGGTGTTATCTTCAGCGTCATCACCTTCTGTATTTTTAATACGGAAAAGCCATTCACAAGAGTCTACAAAGATAAGTACTGCGATGTTTGTGGTATTTACCGACGATGATGAAACTAATCGTCCTGCTAGCGCGGTGAGCCTGATCGACCGCTCGGCGCGGAATAGCCTTAACGTCCCTCTTAGCCGGCAATAAAGGACCCTAACGACTGTCGGTGGCCGGGGAGCGTACTGAAGTCGATCCCCTAATGAGAATTCCTCGTCGACCGCGGTTCCTCGAACCATAGGGACCAACACGCCTCTCTTCTTTCCTCTGTGGTGGTACATGCACAACGGACGGCGGCTGATAGGCCACAAATGGACGCTTTGGCTCTGTTTAATTTGAACTAATGTTAAAATGTGTTACTTTCATCATGAAGACAATTTTTATACGAATATGTATTCAAACAATAATAATAAAAATTAAATCTTGCAGTGAAATTTATCTTTTGGTGCACTGTCCGCTATGCAGCCAGTTACGGATAGCGATGAACAGAACAGAGCGCGATGTTTCGTTCGCCGTAGGAGGTCGTATGGTCAAACGTATGACGGGTGTGGCGTAGTTCCTATCGGCGTGGATAATTGAGGATAAATGGAAACTGGTTTGCTTCGAGAAACGCTGACGGGAAGCATGCAGCAATTTCTTGGCATTTTCCCTCTCTGCTTCAAATTGGATTGCATTCGATGCCTATCCACTGACGGATGGTTGTTACGTGTTGGATACAATAATCATCTGGTGATTGCTAACTCTGTATGTACCTCTCTCAGTTACCTAGATACTCCACAAATCAGCATACACGGGTACGTTTACAGCGTAAGTGTGACTCTATCGACCGAGCAACTGCTGGTCTAAAATCCAAGCACGATATATCCTCTCTGATACAATTTCGCCATGGAAAATCCAAAAAACGTATTAGTTTTCCAATCAAAATAGTTAGTTCTTCTCCCAATGAGATACCTCATATATATTTTGTTAAGAGGTATCTCGTAATAGGTTTTGTGGCTTTTCCTTGGCGAAATTGGATCAGAGAGGATATTTCCAAATTTGATTTTAGACTAGCAGTTTACATTATGTAGTGTATAGAGACAGGGCTTGACGGAACTAGGAAACATACCAGAATGTCCTACCAGCCGTGAGTGAAACAGGCACACTCCTGAAACTTGGACTGAACATCATTTTGCCTCAGCATGGCTTTGTCGCATTTAAAATCTTATTACGCCATTTTTCGATAACCCCTAGCTCAGAGAAGCAAAATACCAAACAAAAGTATATGTGTTATAAAAGATCTAAGATTATTAAATAGACTTCTCTGGCAGTTCTCATATACGTTTCGAATTCACCGCATATTTCAAAACTTGAGCATAAATGATGCCCTCGTTTTTGTAAATTCATGGCTCAATAATATTTGTTGTTTTCTAATACTTGAAATAAATGCACTTCATCAACTGGAAAGGTTTCGTTGAACCGAAATATCGCCCAGGAAATACATTAATTTAATTTTTTAATCCAAAGTAAATTAAATTACTGATGTCCAATCACTATTTATTTAAAGAAATATAGTGTACTTCATATATACGCTATATTCTTCATATGTTACTATATTTTCCAAATAGCTAATTTGGTAGTTACTAAGGGCACATGTGTGCTGCTTAAGAAGTTCATTCACTAAAACTTTCTTGCAAATTACAGCTGCGTCTTGTACGGCCATTCGAACTTGAAACCCGTGCTCTTTCGTATCAGGAGTTATACTGACTGAACTGAAATGAATTGCGCGCGTTGTTAAGATCTCCCATTGCGTAGACTGATCGTCTGGTCCAGGATCTTTCAGCTGACGCCACTTCGACCATGAAGACAACACTACACCCAATCCGTGAGCGGAGAAAATCTGCAAGACAGTCGAGAATCGAACCTTGGTTCGTCACTTGGCATTTTGCCTTACTCACCACTCAGCCACTGAGCTATCCACGCATGACCCACACATGTCCTCACGGCTTTACTTACGCCAATACGTCTCCTACACTCCAAACTTCACTGTAGTTGTCCTACGCACCTCGAGGGACCATCACTTCTGGAAGGAAGTATACTGCGGAGACCTGGAGTGGCTACAGCCTGGGGGATTGTTTCTAGTTATCTGACAGGAAACGTCAGCGTACGCTCCCACTCCGCTGTAGAGTGAAAATTTGTTTTCAAAACACCCCTAGACTGTGTCTAAGCCATATCTACGCAATTCCTTTCTTCTAGGAGGCCTATTTCACAATGTATGCAGTTCAACACATGCAAAGTATGATAGTTAAGAGATAAGGTACTGGTGGAAGTAAAGCTGTGAGGGTGGGTAATGAGTCGTGCTTAGATAGCTCAAAGGGTACAGAATTTGCGCGAGAAAGGCAGAGGTCTCACTTTCGAGTCACGGAGTGGCACACTGTTGTAATCCTCCAGGAAGTTGCAAACCAGTGTGTACTTCGCTCCAGAGTAAAAATTCATTCTGCCAGTTCACACATCCATACAGAGTGCAACAAAAATGTACAGCACAAATTGTAGGAAAAATTCCTCACACGTTGACGAAGAAATTATGTTATATGAACATGGGTCCGCAAATGCATGTTACAACGTTGACCATATGACTGTCTGGCGAGTGTTACCCGTGGACCAACTGTATCCATCCCACTTACAGCGTGTGCGGGCACTATCGGCAACTCAACTTTAGATTAGTGCTACGGCTCTTTTCACAAATGAGGCGTCGTTTCAGCGAGATCAGATAGGTTTTTCACAACCGGCATGTACGGGCAGATGTCAATCCTCACGGTTAAAGCAAGTCCTCAACGAAGATGTCCTGTCAATGTTTGGGCCGGCATTGTTGGCGACTCTTTGGTAGGTCCTCACTCTCTTCCAACCAGGCGCAACGGACGAAATTATCACAGTTTTATAGAGCATGTTCTACATGACCTGTTAGTAGATGTGCATTTAAATGAGCCAAAAAACATGTAGTTCATGCTCAATGGAGCACCTCCTCATAATAGTGTTTATGTTCGTCGGCTTCTAAACAACAGATTCGGTGACAGATGAATAGGCAGAGATTGATCAGTTACCTGGCCTTCGCGCTCACCGGAACTAAACGCACTGGACTTTTATTTATGGGAGAATTTGAAAGCTCCTGTGTATGGAACCGCCGGCCGAAGTGGCCGTGCGGTTAAAGGCGCTGCAGCCTGGAACCGCAAGACCACTACGGTCGCAGGTTCGAATCCTGCCTCGGGCATGGATGTTTATGATGTCCTTAGGTTAGTTAGGTTTAACTAGTTCTAAGTTCTAGGGGACTAATGACCTCAGCAGTTGAGTCCCATAGTGCTCAGAGCCATTTGAATCATTTTTTTTGTATGGAACCCCAGTGCGAGATATTCAGAGCCTCCGTTCTTGTATTGTGGAAGGCTGCGAAACCATACGCAATACTCCACGGATACATCAGCTCGTCCGAGATTCATTACGACGGCGGGTTGATGCATGCCTCAATGCCCACAGAGGGTATATTGAACATCTCCTGTGAGAAAGAGCTGCATGTGATATGCTAGTACGTTCTGTTCGAGTGCATTTCCCAGCATTAAGGAGTTCGAGAAAATGGGTTGTAACATGGAAACAAAACGTTTCCACACCCATGGTTATATAACATAATTTCTTCGCCTACATGTGAGAAACGTGTCATGCAATTTGTGACGTACATTTTTTTTACTCCCCATATAACTTGGCAAGAAGTGAAGTAAATGAATGTGTCGGTGGCATTTCTGGGTATTCTGCCGTATAATGGAAACCATCGCAGAAAACGTTGTTAATTCATGCAGTACATACCTTTTTACCCATGTAAATGGTTATCTGAAACCAATTATCCAGAACACAACTAAAACTGCTACGAAGTAAGGAGATAGTTACAACATGCTATTATCTTGAAAGGTGTCGCTAAGTCGATACTCTAGTACAGTGAGAGAACAGATGAGTGACGAGTATCTATCAACGGCAAAATAAAATTATACTACAGGTTTTTGGAGGTCACGACAACAGCCACACTACTACAACAGTGAAGGCAGATAGCTAAATACTGACGTTGTTTTAACTTGTCTGAGAGTACCCCTATGGATAACTAATGGGAGGAAGCTTTAATTACCATCACAGAAAACTGCGTCTTTATTTTTGTAGTTAGGAACACAGTACAATTTAAAAAGGACAGTGATAACGAGCAAATGGTTACACAAAGGCCATCGGTTAGATAGTTAATAGAAAATATCACTGTCCATGACTTCCGTGATAAGGAATTATGAAGCTTGAAATCTATGCGTTTATAGGTATGAAATACAAAATAACTAGAAAGTAATACTGAAAATTTGTGGTATAGTGGTACCAGGAAATGAAATATCAAGGATCGACCAAAATTGGCAATATGCGAGACGTCTCTATTCGAGTGAAGCGAGAAATCGAAGGCATCTGCACCTCATGTTGGGGACGGCCTAGAAAACTAAATCGTCAAACACCAAACCGTTCTGGAGCAAGCACGGCAATTATGCATCTCATCTTTGTGACATGATGCGTGAGAGTAAGGTAAAATTTTCCGGAGTTAAATTGGGATTATCTGCATTAACGTAACAGCCAGAGCGCAGAATTTATTCCAACATTAAAGCGTGCCGTGAAAATAAAATTTTGATGACATTCGCATTATCGCCCACTTATCTGGTCGTGCTAGAGTTTTGGGGCGGATCCAGGGTCCTTGCACGGCGCCATGTCCACACTTGCTTTACGCTGGCATGGCTAGCCCAGTGAGTTTCTGTAAAAGTAGGAGCCACCGTAAGGAGCGGAAGCGGCTTCAACAGCGCCTCGTTCCAGCACCTCAGATCGCTGAGGACAGTGGTTGAATAGTCATGGGGCGGAATCAGGACCTTGTTGACGCGCCGCGCCGGCCGGAATTGTCCTTGCATCGGCGTAGCATTATCCGAGGAAGGTGCGCAGTACATAGAGTTCGTGGACAGACATCAAACAAGACAACCCCTAGAGACGAGAATGCCAAGGAACCACGACTTGTATGAGAACAGCAGGATTGAACTGCAACAGTCAGTGCGAAGCTTGGCCAACTGTAAAGCGGACTTCGTTGAGCTGGAGTGTCTTGTCAATGTCCAGAAGACGGCGCCTCGGCGAGGACGAACGGTGGATGAGCTGGTTACAGCAAAACATGGCAGAGCACAAAGTGGCGTGTGGTTTGATGGGATATGTTTGCTATCGGCAAGCAGTGGTACTTGACAAAGTTTGGCTGACAAGATTCCAGTGCAGCGGTGCACCGGCTAGGTGAAATCTTGGTACAGTTTCTGTTATATGAAACCATGACGAGGTCGTGAAAAAATCGATTGTGCCAAAGCTATTGTCAAGTGTTCCTCATTGCGTGTTGTGGTGGTGTAGTGTGTACAATTTTGATTGTGAAGTTGTAAATACGGCGAGGTCGTTGTTGATGATGATGTGCTAGCAATAAGCCGTTGCGTTTTTTGCTTACCTGTATTATACGAGGTGCATTCAAGTTCTAAGGCCTTCGATTTTTTTTCTAATTAACTACTCACTCGAAATCGATGAAACTGGCGTTACTTCTCGACGTAATCGCCCTGCAGACGTACATATTTTTCACAACGCTGGCGCCATGATTCCGTGGCAGCGGCGAAGGTTTCTTTAGGAGTCTGTTTTAACATCTGTAAAATCGCCGAGGCAATAGCAGCACGGCTTGTGAATGTGCGGCCACGGAGAATGTCTTTCATTGTTGGAAAAAGCCAAAAGTCATTAGGAGCCAGGTCAGGTGAGTAGGGAGCATGAGGAATCACTTCAAAGTTGTTATCACGAAGAAACTGTTGCGTAACGTTAGCTCGATGTGCGGGTGCGTTGTCTTGATGAAACAGCACACGCGCAGCCCTTCCCGGACGTTTTTGTTGCAGTGCAGGAAGGAATTTGTTCTTCAAAACATTTTCGTAGGATGCACCTGTTACCGTAGTGCCCTTTGGAACGCAATGGGTAAGGATTACGCCCTCGCTGTCCCAGAACATGGACACCATCATTTTTTCAGCACTGGCGGTTACCTGAAATTTTTTGGTGGCGGTGAATCTGTGTGCTTCCACTGAGCTTACTGGCGCTTTGTTTCTGGATTGAAAAATGGCATCCACGTCTCATCCATTGTCACAACCGACGAAAAGAAAGTCCCTCTCATGCTGTCGTTGCGCGTCAACATTGCTTGGCAACATGCCACACGGGCAGCCATGTGGTCGTCCGTCAGCATTCGTGGCACCCACCTGGATGACACTTTTCGCATTTTCAGGTCGTCATGCAGGATTGTGTGCACAGAACCCATAGAAATGCCAACTCTGGAGGCGATCTGTTCAACAGTCATTCGACGATCCCCCAAAACAATTCTCTCCACTTTCTCGATCATGTCGTCAGACCGGCTTGTGCGAGCACGCTTGGACTGCCGGATGGAAGGGCTGTGGTCACAAGGGTGCACGACCTCGTCGTAAACCAGATCCTGCAGGCTTGAATATGAGTACATCTCAATTCTAGTAGAGAAACCCTCCACCATTGTGACATCTAGCGATTCTCCAGTGACTTGTGTTCATGTTCCTGGTCGTAATGTAATCGAAGCGAAGAGAAGCGAGTGGAGTTCTTGGGGAAAGCGGATCTGATTAGCTTTCCTTGACGTCTTATTGCTATTTACTGCCTTTAGCTTGTTACAATTTGTTGAGTTCTCCCAGCGGTATTTTTCCTGCCTGGTGGCGGCTAACGCCCCTGTTACATGCCCGGGAGGTTAGTGTATTTAACGGCAGTGTACCTTCCCTTGCCTTGCCGCTGCTGTCCGGTTAGGCGTGTAGTTTTGAGAGTTATCTTGATTTTAGGCCGTTTATGATTCTTCTACTCTGGTGGTAGCGATTCCTTTCTCGTTCCGGGCGTGTGTTCTGGGGGGAAGGGGAGGTGGTTGGGTTGTAGTGCAGTCCGCCGGTTTCGGCTTTGGCGTATTGTTCCATTCTTGCATTTGGTTTATTGGACATCACGTAGCTTCAGCAGGATTATCATTAGTCATTCGTTAGACTGCCACTAGTCTCAGTTACCATCTTGTGAAGCGAATGCAACTCTTAGCTGCCTATCTCAGCGCTAGCGAAAGTGTTTTGTAGCCGGACCTTCGGAGAGATCGATTCCTGGAGCACCGTCTGTGACTGGTCCTTATGGTTTATTACCTTGTAATGCCTACATTGAAGGTTATGTATGTCTAGTTAATGGTTACAGTCGCCTTGTGGAATATATCAAGCAGTGTAAGGGCTGTGTTACAAGGTTACCATAATGTTATTTCACCCAGTTGGTGGGAAGTTGCTTGTTTCTTTTAATTAACTTTTGCGTGTATTTGCTGTTTTACAGCAGCTTTCTAATTTTTTTACATAATTGCCGTTCGTGTCGTGTAAGGCCTTCAGCTGTGATCACAGTGGCTTGCTTTTTTAAACATTATCTGTATCTGTATTTTATGGTGATTTGCTAAATTGTAACGCACTGGAAACACTATGATTTACATAGTTGTTTATTCCTTCATTAATAACGGGTGGTAATTTTTTTTTATTGTTGAGTCTGGAATTACTGTTTTAAAAATAAATGTGTGTAACTATGAAAGGCAACCATTATTAACTGATTACGGCCCCGTCCTCAATCGTAATCGAATCCTGCCTTCCCTTGACTGCCAGCTTTCACCACGCAAGAATTACCCGAATGGGAAGGAAATCGTCAAATGCGTTGCACATGTATAGACGAACAAATAACTACAATTTCAGAAAAATTTGATAGTTTATGCAAGAGAAAGGACTTCGCAAATTGAACAAGTCAATAATGCTTTGTTTTGTTTCCCTTCATGGCAGAATATCCTGGGTTTACATTTCGGCAAGATAATTCCCGCCCGCACACGACGTGCTTGCAATACCCTACCTTGGCCAACAAGATCGCCGGATTTCTCCTCAATTGAGAACTTTTGGGGCGTCATGCGCAGCGCCCTCCAACCAGCTCTGGATTTTGACGATCTGACGCGCCAGTTGACAGAATTTGGCACAATGTTCCCTCAGGAGGTCATCCAACAACACTATCAATCAATGTCTAGCCGAATACCTGTTGGCTCAGAGGTGGACCAACACGTTATTTACTTGCACGAATTGTGAAGACCTTTCTATTGCATATATCATCAATTTTTTCTGTAATTGTAATAATTTATTTTTCCACATATGTATATCACCTTTAGCCATATGTGTCCCATTCGGATAATTCCCTCATGGTGCGTTGTTTATTTCCCTTTTTTACTCTTTTTGTTTTAGTGTGCACTTTATCAGGTTTAATTCCGTAGAGGATATTGTTCTTATTTCTTCTGTCATTAGATCTGTGAAGTTTAGAACATTTCACACATTTTATCAGAGTCGCTAGCAGCTGCGTCCTTCGCGTGTTATTCATGTTTTCGTAATGGCGGTGGTTCGATGACTCTAGTGTAATCTTTTTATACTATTACTTGAATTCCATACTTGTTTGCAAATTTAAATGTTAATTAACAAATATTAAATAACGATTTTGTTGTAAAGATAACATGTTACTAACGTTAGTCACTTTTCGCATATAAATGAATACAACCTGTTTACCACAAAATAAAATGTCGTACGGACATACAAAATATCGAATAGAGAAAATTATTTATATTCATAGAGACTGAAAGTATTGTTAAATTACTTATAATTCATTTAACACTTAGGAATTCCGAATTTATGAGTCAATTTTAATATATTTTAATGCAGTTAGTAGCTGAAAAAAGAATATGTTATGCTTAATTAAAAATATATGATTCAGTATTCGTTAGGTAACACTTCCTTTTGAAATTAAATATAGAATTCAGGCAACAGCAAAAAATAAACAGTTGCTTCTAACGAAGGCAGTAACTTCCCAAAAATAAGACGCGCTCAGTTAATGGTGGCTCTGTTAAAAACGTTCGATACGTTTCTACTTTACAATGCTCCGCGGTCCTCAAATATTTAAAAGCGATTTATTTCAGAACGCTTCAGAATTGCGTCGTACTGATTTAGAAAACTGATGTCCGCACAGGGGCATGCTTTTACGAAAGTCGAGTATTTAGAGTAGCTTCACGCCAGTGCTAGCGCTAGTGTCGTCTGATTAACTTAGAATCTGCGACCGCAGAGAGCAGTAGTTTGTTAGTGAGTACAATGGCAGCCAAGCAGGTGGGAAGTGTGTCCAGCAACGGCAGCGATAGCAGTTGATATTAGTAAACAGCCTGACTTGCGCTGTAAGAAAATTAAGGTTCGGTGGCTTTGGTATACTGCATAAATGAAGTAGTAAACGTTTGGACTGCTGGTAGTACTGGTAGTAATGGTAAGAGAGAAACTAGGATTCTTGAAGGGATATTTGTTCTGTCGTTGCAACTACAAAAATGCGTGATTTTTTTTCACCAGACGCATTTCGCTTTATTGAAGTAAAGCACCATCAGTTGTCCATAATTAAGTTATTTACATTTTGATTTGCTTTTAGATCGAAAAACAGTGCGTTAAGAATATCTTGATTTTACCTAAGGTGATTTTCGGTTTATTTCTCGCTTACATCGGGAAATGCTGTCTGCTAACACATCGTTATTCTTCTGCTTTAGACACTGATAATTTTGGTCTAATTTTTAGTTGTTCTGCAGCACTATACATTTCTTATGTTTCTCACGAGATACTAATACACACCATTCTACTCTGTTTCCTTTTTGTACTTATAAGAATGTGTTGTGGTTTGTTTCGTAATGCGGCCAACATAACCTTTCCATTACTTTGTCTTTGACTTACAACCTTTTTTTGTTATTAGATAATTGTAAGTGTGTAATTCAATATTGTTATGTTTCTGTTTATTTATACACCGAGTAAGAGGTGGGAAGAAATAGTGATGGGGGTAGTTTTTCGGTGCAAGGTAGGGAGAAACCATGATGAGTGGACATAAGTGTATAGCAGTGCTATGGAATGTGAGTTAGAGGACAATATGAGGAGCAGGAAGTGGGGCACGGCGGGCGGGGGGAGGGGGGGATTAGTGGGTGGGTGTGAAGAACGGAAAAGGCTCTTTTCTTTTTCATGAAGTATTTTATATACAGTCTCGTTTACAATGTTTATTTGGTCGATCAGTAACTGTTAATTTTGTTTTAATGCTTTTTGTATGTGGAAATTTTCTTGGAGGACGTGTCTGTGTTTATTGATTTTTATGATATTCATATTTTTTCAATATATCTTGATCTATGGTGTTCCTGTTTTAGACGATCTGCAAATGCTAAATGTTTTCTACCGTATTTAAACGCTCTGATGTGTTCTCTATATGTGTATGTCCTGCCAATCATTACAATGTATATCTTATCACAATCTCAGCAACTGAGCTGATGGATATCAGAATGTTGTATGTGTCTGGGTTTGATTTCAGTTTTGGGATGTGCTTTTATATTGAGTTGTTGGTTTTTTAAGCAATGTTTATTCCTTGTTTTTTGAATATGTTACCTATATTATATGTGAATTTGTCCTTGTAGGTCATTGTACGCAATTTTTTGTTTTAGTGCGAGTTCTACGAGTTGGTGTGCTTCAGTTAGTGTTTTCCATTATTTGTCAGTTAAGTTTTTGTTTAGTTTGTCTTCTACTACTTCTATTCTGAACCTTATGTTTTTGTGTATAAGAAAACTCACTCAGCTCTCTTGACACAACGAGAAGAAAAGACAATAACAAACACGCATTAGACGTATACAGATAACCCACAACAAATTACATTATCTTAAATGCAACCTCAGGCCACCTGCAGAGCCACAGAAAGCAGCAATCAGATACATGTTAAACAGGCTGAACAGGATCCCCCCAAACACTTCTGATTACCAGGAAGAGTTAACCATTATAAAACAAGTAGCGTCAAAAATGTACGCAAAGAAACAATTGTAGACAAACTAAACAAAAAATAAAGAGACAAATAATGAAAAAACTAACCAAACCATACCAACTCATACAGCTGGACCTATTGCAAAAAATATGGTGTACAACGACCTACCACAACAAATTCACACATAACGTTGGTAACATATTCAAAAAACAGGGAATAAACATTGCTTACAAAACAACTCATTATAAAGGCAAATCCCAAAACTGAAATCAAAAGCATACAGATACCAAATGCCGGCCGCGGTGGTCCAGCGGTTCTAGGCGCGCAGTCCGGAACCGCGCGACTGCTACGGTCGCAGGTTCGAATCCTGCCTCGGGCATGGATGTGTGTGATGTCCTTAGGTTAGGTAGGTTTAAGTAGTTCTAAGTTCTAGGGGACTGATGACCACAGATGTTAAGTCCCATAGTGCTCAGAACCATTTGAACCAGATACCAACAATTAGGTATGTATCAGCTCAGTTGCAGAGATTGTGAAAAGATATATACTGGAATGACTGGCAGGACATTGGACACAAGATGTAGAGAACACGTCAGAGCATTTAAATACGGTACAAAACATTCAGCATTTGTAGATCATCTAAAACAAGAACACCATAGATCAAGCAATATTGAAAAAGATATGAATATCATAAAAATCAGTGAGACGGACACCTCCTCCCTCTCCAAGAAAATTTACTCATACAAAAAGCATTAATACAAAACTAACCGTTACTGAACGCCCAAATAAACATTGTAAACCAGACTCTATATAAAATGCTTCATGAAAAAGAAAAGAGCCTTTTCCATTGTTCACCCCCACCCACTAACCCCCCGTCCCCCGTGCCACACTTCCTGCTCCTCATATTGTCCTCTAACTCACATTCCATCGCACTGCTATACACTTGCGTCCGCTCATCATGGTTTCTTCCTACCTTACACCGAAAAGCTATCCCTCATCACTAATCCTTCCCACCTCTTACTCAGTGTATAAAAACATACAAACATAACTCAATAGAATTGCACACTTACAATTATCTAATAATAAAAAATGTTGTAGGTCAAAGACAAAGTAGTGGAATGATTACGTTTTCAACACTACAAAACACAAACCACAACACATACGGTACTTAGAAGCACAAATACAAACACAAGACAGTGGTCTGCATAAAAATGTGTTTTGAAAAACATAAGAAATGCATAGTGCTGCAAAACAACTCAAAATTCGAACACAGTTATCAGTGTCTAACGCAGAAAAATAACGACGTGTTAGCACACGGGATATCCCGATATAAGCGAAAAATCAAGCGAACATCACCGTAAGTACAAATCAACATATTCCTAACGAACTGTTTGTAGATAAAAAAGCAAATGAAAATGTAAATAATTATGGACCACTAATGACGCTGTACCTCAAAATGGTTCAAATGGCTCTGAGCACTATGGGACTTAACTTCTGTGGTCATCAGTCCCCTAGAACTTAGAACTACTTAAACCTAACTAACCTAAGGACATCACACACATCCATGCCCGAGGCAGGATTCGAACCTGCGACCGTAGCAGTCGCGCGGTTCCGGACTGAGCGCCTTAACCGTGAGACCACCGCGGCCGGCCGCTGTACCTTAATAAAACGAAACGCGCCTGGTGAAAAAAACAAGAAAACACGCATTTTTGTAGTTGCAACGACAAAACTAAAATACCCTCATGAATTGTAAAGCAACTATGGACACTATGGCCACACAAATGAAGACACTAGCACCCGACGACTCCACTTAGTTTCTTTTGTATTTCACATAATCAGAGCGCTCATCGCTCAGTGTTAGTCCATCGCGTATTTTATATCTTTACAGAATATAAATTGCGTATTATTAGCAATAAAAGTTAGTTGATCGCTTAACTTCTGCGCTTGTGTGGAACTAAAGCAGTTGCTTTTGATTCTAGTACAGTTTACACACACACACACACACACACACACACACACACACACACACACATACACACAAACGCGCACACATATATATAAAAGCAGCAGTTTGCTGTTATTATTGATAAATGCCAAATTTGTTTCTGAATAACTAAAACCTGTTTCTTAGAGGTTTCGACGAAGTATTGAAGTGATGCTTGATGTTTAATATATTCTTGTCTGTCCGCAGCTCGTGGTCGTGCGGTAGCGTTCTCGCTTCCCGCGCCTGGGTTTCCGGGTTCGATTCACGGCGGGGTCAGGGATTTTCCCTGCCTCGTGATGACTGGGTGTTGTGTGATCTCTTTAGGTTAATTAGGTTTAAGTAGTTCTAAGTTCTAGTGGACTGATGACCATAGATGTTAAGTCCCATAGTGCTCAGAGCCATTTGAACCACTTTTTTTTATATTCTTGTCTTGTGTTCTTTTACGTTTTTCGTGGGGAAATTGGGTTTTGTAGTATTATGTGATAAATCTGCACGGCCTTCCTTATTGTTACTACAGCATCCCTCTGTTTAACATCACAAATCAACAGCATTCGAACAAAACCTGAATTAAATGCAGCCAATTTCAGTTTTGCTATAAATTCTGTTTAATTTTTAAGTAACTGGCAGCAGGATAACTATGCGCAACAAAAAATGCCTTTTGTATAGCTTCACTCATTTTCTAATCGTTTCACCACTTCCGATCTTTAGGGGTAGCTAGTAAGACACTAATCGCATGCCTAGAGAAAGCGATCGTTATGAGGTATCACCAGATACGTATGCAATATACCTAGTGTACACGTAACGCGAGTACGACGACCAAAGCTCCTATGAAAACTACCGTAATTTATGCTTATTTACGATAGTCTGCAGTAGCCTACTACAAATTTACTACTCTTCACACAGCGTTGACGTTAGTTCAGCCCCATTCTTTTTAAATGAGCACAAGAAGTGAACATTATTTGTGTCTTTGTTTGTCCACTAATGTTTAACCATAGTTAGAGCATGCGTATCTATTTCCTACAGTAGCTCCTGTGAAAGCCGAGTCCCTAGAAACAAGTACATCTTGATAAACCTGTTGTCAGTGGAGGAATACAATTTTATTTCAAGAGCTTGCAGATAGTAGGTAGTAGTGGGAACTCTACGGAGCAGAGTTTACTTTTTGTTAAGTCTTCTCATTTTTATCTTGCGTGCATTCCAACTTCAGTAGCGCCACAGTCGGGTACTTTCCTATTTTGCGGGGGTCTAGCAATAGTGAATATGCTTTTTGTATGCAGACACAAGGAGAACACCAGCAAACTGCGTTGACCACGGTCAAAAGGCTTCTCGCTTACTGCTCAAAGCCACGGTGACATTGGAGCGCCGGTGACGAGACCTGAGCTTTGGTACCGTCGGAATCAGCTGATGATGAGGTTGTCGCTGCGACCTCCGATACGTAATGTCTTCACTCGAGAGTGTGTGGTGGACAGTGGTGGGTTCACATGTCACTGCGCGGAAGGTGAAAGTGGGAACTAGTCACGCTGCTGGTTCCTTAAACCTTAGTAACAGGTGCGAGGTCTACCCAATGTTGATAATACTTCTGAACCAAAACGAGACGACTCTCCTACTGGGCCAGTGGCCGATTTACCTGCACATACCGGGCAAGCACAGAGAGCGGGTACGCTAGTTATTGGAGCTCCAGTGTTAAGCTAGTAACAGAACCCCCCGGCGAAATAGAAGGCACGTTGTGAAAGACTGCCAGTCTGCAATCGGCCTGTTTACTGTACGCGAAGGGTCTCGTTCGAGACGTGGAGGAAGCCCTGCCGATGGTTTTCTTGCGCACTGGGTACAATAGGCTCCAAATCGGGAGGCCATCTTCTCTTTCTACACACGGATGGCTGATTTGATGAAGACAGCTAGCATTGGACGCTGTGTACAGACAAAGCTTTCTATTCGTAGCATTGTACCCACGGTCGATCGGAGTTCTCGTTTGGGGCAGAGTGCAGGGTATAAACTAGTGGCCCAGTCGATTCTGTGACAGTGTTGGATGCGAAATTCCCGGCCTCCGGTATTGGACGGAGAGTTATATGGCTTTAACAGCTCAGGCTTGCACTGTATGCAAGAAGCAGTTTCTAGACTGCGGAGTACATGGTTAAAAAAGGTTAGAGGAGCGCCGTTTTGGGATTAGAGATGAAGCCGTCCGAAGTCTCAGAGAATGCTCGTTCTCGCAGCTAGGAAACAGAAAAGGTAAACTGTGGGGGACCATCCGTGGCAAGGCGCCAGAATTAATACCGTCTGTTGAAGGTGAAAATGGTTAGACAGTATTAGGAACAAAAAGTTGGTTGAAATTGGAAGTGAGTAACATCGAAGTCTTAAATTCAGGTTGGAATATTTATCGTAAGGATAGTTTAGTCGCCAGTGATGTTGGCGTATTTATTGCAGTAAGGAATTCGATAAAACTTCGAGAGGTTATCACGGATTCCGAATGTGAATTAGCGTGGGTGAAGTTAACGAGGCCAGATGGGTCAAAGATGGTAATCGGATGCTTCTATACATCACGTGCATCCTAGAGAACTTGCAGAATTTCGTGACTAAGTTTCCTAATCACGCTGTTGTAATAGCGGATGACTTCAACTTGCCAGGTATACATTAGAAGAGTCATACTGTGAAAACTGGTGCCAGAGACGGTGATTCATATGACATTATTCTGAATATCTTATCAGAAAATTACTTCGTGCAGATGGAGAACCAACTCGTGAGGTAACGTCTTAGACCTCTTAGTAACAAACAGCCATGAGGCATCACTGCTCTTTAGGATCTCATAGCAATTATGACTTCGGGTCTTTGGAAGTACGTTAAGAAAGGTACGAAAATATTTTAGCTCAAGAGTTAATTGATACAAGTTGCGGAATATCTCAATAGTCAACACCAAAGATTCCGTTCTGAGGACGAAATCCGGTGCACGGATGGGAAACGTTCAAAACCATCAGTCAATATCCCTTACACAATTATGTTCCCAGCAATCTCTTCATGGATGGGAAAGACTCACAGTCGTTTAACAGTCTTGTTACAAAACTGCTACGTAAACAAAGAGATATTCTTCCCCTGTTTAAGAGAAGTCAAAGCCTAGCTGAAAAACGCAAGCTGAATAAAGCGACAATTGTAAATAGAAGAATAGGAGGAGCGTTCAATGACTGTGAAAGAAAAGTGAATGTGAGTAAAGACTCTAGGAGGTGTTGATCTGATGTAAAATTAGTAAGCGGATCGAAATTATCGATTCATTCAGTGTCCATAATGGCACCGAAACAGAAGATAGATAACGGAAATACAGAATTCAGTCTTCCGCAATGGTTTCACAGCAGAAGATCGTAATACAGTCCCTTCTTTTAATTATCTTGCGAACTTCGAAATGACAGATATTGAGATAACTGATCGCTGAACAGTAAAACAACTACAATCGCTTTGTAGTGCAAACACTTAAGGACGAGATGAGATACCTGTACAACTCTGCAGAGGTAATGGAAAAAAACTGCTCCCCTTCTACCAGCACTTAATCGTATTTCGCTAGAGCCTGGTAACCGGGAAAAAGCACAGATAATTACAGTTTTTAAAGAAAGGTCGTAGCAGAGATGATCATAATTATAGGCTTATGGCGTTGACGTCAATCTGTTGCAGAATTATGGAACATGTTTTATGTCAATGTATTATGACGGTTTTGTAGAACTAACATCTCCTCTTTAAAAATCAACATGCATTGTGCGAACAGAGATCTTGCCAAACCCGGCTCACTTCGTTCCTCCACGACAAGCACAGCGCTGCAGACAACGGCCCTCAGGTTGATTCCCTGTTCCTTGACTACAGCAAAGCGTTTGATACCATCTCGCACTGCCTTTTCGTGGAAAAAATTCGAGCTTACTTAGTATCGGACCAGATTTGCGACTCGATTAAAGACTTCTTTGCAGAACATCGAACTCAACACGTCATCCCTAACGAAACAAAATCGTCAGTTGTTAAGGTAATTTCTGGAGTACTCCGAGGAATGTCTACAACTTATGTACATGATCTAGCAGAAAGCGTCGGAACCTCTTTAAGACTGATAATTCATGACGCGCTTAAGAAAGCAGCAACGCCAGAACACAATACTGATTTGCAGAATGACCTGCAGAGGCCGGCCGGAGTGGCCGTGCGGTTCTAGTCACTACAGTCGAAGCCGAGCGACCGCTCCGGTCGCAGGTTCGAATCCTGCCTCGGGCATGGATGTGTGTGATGTCCTTAGGTTAGTTAGGATTAATTAGTTCTAAGTTCTAGGCGACTGATGACCTCAGAAGATAAGTCGCATAGAACTCAGAGACATTTGAACCATTTGACCTGCAGAGGATTCACGAATCGTGCAGGCTCCGGCAGTAAGTAAATGTAAGTAAATGTAACATATTGCGGATACATAGGAAAATAAATTCACTAATGTGGAAGAGCACTGTTGCTAACAAATTGGTGGAAACATTGTCTACCGTAAGACATGTGGGAGTAAGCATCTGGAGCAACCTTCAGCGGACTGACCACGAAACAGTGTAGAAGGAAAACCAGATGCTACGCTGAGATTCACAGGGAGAATCTTAAGGAAATGTAATTCATCCACAAGGCTCTTGTTCGATCGATTCTGCAGTACTGGCGTCGTTTATCAATCTGGAACCCCTACATGATACGACCTAAAGAGGAGGTGGAGAAGATCCATCGAATAGCAGCACGTTTCGTCATGGGACTGTCTCCTCGACGCGAAAGTGTCACAGGAATGCACAAGAAACTCCAGCGGCAGACGCTACAAAGAGACCTCGTGCTTCACGGAGAGGTTTACAATTGCAATTTCGGGGAGTACTGAAATCCTCGTTTCGCAGGACAGAGCGGATCAGGTTGTGGAAAGGGGCCAAGGTCAATTACGGTTATATATTCAAGAACACAAATAACTTTATTCCTCAAACCAATGCACAGTTTTCTCTTTAAAACAACAAACATCAAATCACGACTGTGGACCAAAGAAACTTCTCCAGAATAAGTTTAAATGATTGCCTTTAAATCATCAGGATTTAGAGGAACGGCTGAATGCCTTACTTAAGAACATTACAATATCTTCTAAGGCTAAAGGCCGAAATAATATTTCAGATCAATTTCTTTGAAAGCCAAGAATTTACAAATTCCGGCTAAAGGCCATATAAATGAAACACGGCTGAAGGCCTAGTCTTAAAGTTGTTATGAAGTTCCACTGAAGGCCATATACTAAACATAAAAACGGCTGAAGGCCTGGCACAGTACCTGCGACCAAATAAAATGACAATCACAAACAACAGATAGTGGTGCTCAGAAGTGTTCCAAGGGTTGGCCTGGGAAGGAAACTCTAACAACAGTTTAGGTGAGACAGGCAGCCAAGTGTAACACTAAACAATCGGATGACCACACGAAGAACCAACAAACAGCCTAATCAACCCGACACTCTCGCTGCTCTATTTCAACCGACCGACTGAATACTCCAGTACGCAGACAGCATTTATCTCCTCAGTGGAAATCACAGAAGCTACATACGGTTCTATGTAACACACTTGCACAAGAACTCGAACAATCGTAAAAGCATTCTTTGTTGGACAACAAGGACGAATCAATTCGACACACAGAGTTTCCATAAGCGGTCGGCGACCAAATACACGTCGTCCGATGAGACGACCGTCCGAACGACCAACCCAGGTCGTTCCCGCCCCAGTTACGTGTGTCGGCAACGGTCGGGTGTGTCTTGGTTGTCCGAAGCTGCCTGCAGCTCTAACCCGACTCGACTCCATGTCCGTTCGGAATTCGGAGACACGACGACCCGCCCACACTGGCGCGGACCCTACCATGCAGAGGTAACACTTGCCCATTGACCACGACGTCTCTGCACAAGGAAGGAACCAACCCACGTCCGGCACGATGACGAAGTGACGAGGCCCAGAAACGGTCAAAAGACCCAACAGACGTCACTAGATGAGACGACCAACCGAACTACAACAACGGTCGTCCCGAACCAGTCTCCTTCCGTCGGACAGTTCATGTGTGTCGCCAGCAGTCGGCGAGCACTGGCTATCCGCACCTCACTGGTGCTCCGGCCCGACTGCTGCTTTCCTACCGAGCTTCCAACTGAACTCCAGACACACGATGACCAGGAAATGCCAGCGGTCGCTCTGGCACGACAGTGCCCTTACCGATAAGCGCTGCTGCTGCCACTCACGGGCAAGGAAACCAGCAACCTAGTCACACCAGTAACCTATTCACACCCGTAAATCGAATGAAAAGAAAACCGAGGCTACACACATACCCATGCCCGAGGGAGGACTCAAACCTCCACCGGGATCAGCCGCACGTACTTTCCAGGGAGAGTCGCACAACATATTACTTCCTCCTAGATACGTCTCGCAAGATGACCACAACGAGAAAAGGCGAGAACTTAGACCCAATACAGAGGCTTACTTCTCACACGCTATTCACAAATGAAACAGAGAAGGAGTGATCAGTTAGTGTTACCAGAAGTACTATCCGCCACACATCCTCATGTCATTTGCTGATTACAGATGTGGGTGCGGATAGTAAAACTCTATAATTGTGTAGAAAATCGAAGAAACGCACTGGAGTCTACCAGTCAACACTTGCAGAATTTATGCTGGTTTTATTCTGTGTAGTTCCAAACTCTGTGAAAATTTCCCACAGACTTCCTTTCTCAGCGCTGTGCTGCAAACGTAAACGGTGCTAAACATAAGGAGCTACACGTGAAAGGCATTGCCACATGCTGCTGACCGCAGTTCAGACTCTCGTGGCGAAATTGGACAGGAGCGCCGGCCCCGGCACGGAGCCGCGTGGAACTCCTCAGCACGGTGCGGTTTATATTGGGCGCCTGGCGCGCGACGCGGCTGCGGCTGTGGGGCCATCAGTCGCCCGGCGAGCGATCGCCTCCTGCCTCCAGCTGGCCGCACGTGACGACCGCCTCTCGTTTGTGGCCGGGAATTTAATATCGGCTGTGGCAATTTCGTTCTCGCGCGCCGTGAGACGTCTCGAGAATACTCAGCCGGCTGTCTTCATTGCGCGGGCCTCGTCCTCTACGGTGTCTCCTGGAATGGAATGCCGGTACGTCCGTGTGAGATCCACAGATCCACACACAAGCACTGAATGGCTCTGAGTCAATACTGACTTTGCTGTGAATTGTGGTGTTCATTTCTGATGTGATTAGTTAAGTTTGTCAAGGGGGTTACATGTGCGTATGTGGTCTTATGTTGCATTTTAGGCTATCCTCATTTTGTGTGCTATAGCCCCATTCGCCTCACAGTCAGTGTATGGGCGTTGACGAACGCGATATTAAGTGCCCTCCAGATGTACCAACAACAACAATCAAGGAGGCCGTGCCGATAGAGGATACTTCACAGTTTCTTGTGCAGCTTACAGTGCGTACTGCAGTTCAGTACTCCTTAATGACGCTATGTACTGAACAGGTGGCAGTGATACTAGATCCCTTTCAGAATGAGGTTTCCACTCTGTGGCGGCGTGTGCGCCGATATCAAACTTCCTGGCAGATTAAAACTGTGTGCTGGACCGAGACTCGTACTCGAGAACTTTGCCTTTCGCGGTCATGTGCTCTACCACATCAGCTACTCAAGCACGACTCACGCCCCGTCCTCACAGCTTCCCTTCTGCCGGTACCTTGCCTCCTACCTTCCAGACTATACAGTAGCTCTCCTGCGAGTTCGAGTCTCGGTCCGGCACACAGTTTTAATCTGCCAGGAAGTTTCATTCTGGATCCGGTTATAACATTAGTAAAATAACGCCTTTCGGAAATACAGGGTGATTTTTTACACCGTGTAAAGACTCTAGGGATTGATCGCTGTGAGGATACAGAACAAGCAAGATCTAATGAACTTACGTCCGGAAATGAATGGTTCCTCTGCTAGAGACCATTTATTCAATCACACATTTTAACAGAGACTGCTGTCTAATACGCGCTGTACCATGCAGCCACGGTTACAGTATGTGTTGAAAACGGTTTTCATGTGCCTCAACGCATGCCTTTACGCGTTGTAGCATTTTCTGTCTCACACGTTTACATCGGCCAGGCTGCATCCGAACAGTGTCAAAGGCAGCATAACCGAGCGAGGTGGCGCAGTGGTTAGCACACTGGACTCGCATTCGGGAGGACGACGGTTCAATCCCGTCTCCGGCCGTCCTGATTTAGGTTTTCCGTGATTTCCCTAAATCGCTTCTGGCAAATGCCGGGATGGTTCCTGTGAAAGGACACGGCCGATTTCCTTCCCCATCCTTTCCTCACCCGAGCTTGCGCTCCGTCTCTAATGACCTCGTTGTCGACGGGACTTTAAACACTAATCTCCTCCTCCTCAAAGGCAGCATGAACACCCTGCTCCAGTGTCTCCACATCTGGAATGGCCTCTGCATACGCGATACTATTGAGATGGTCCCATAACCAGAAATCTCACCGGTTAAGATCAGATTAACGAGCAGACCACGCAACTGGACACGCTAGTCCGATCCATCGACCAGTGAATACACGATTGAGAAGAGTCCGGACGTTAACGAAGAACTGGGGTGGAGATCCATCATGTAGCAGCCACATAACCCTTCGAAACATCAATGGCAATCGTTCCAGCGGGGGAGGACAATCACCCGCAAGAAACGCCGGTTACGCGACGTGGAAGGATTACTGGTCCCAGGATACGGTTGCCAATTATCCCGGCCCACACATTCCAGCTGCACCGATGCTGATGATTCGCTGTCACCATGCCATGGGGGTTCTGCATAATTTCCCACAGATGACTACTATGAAAGTTGAAGATAACACTCCGCGTGAAGGTGGCCTTGCCTGAGAACAGAATAGATGAGACCAATTCCGGAATGATGGTTTCCTGGTGAAGAAACCAGTGAAAAAACTGCTCCTGATGCGGAAAGTTTGTCGCTAGAAGCCCTGCACACGGTATAAGTGGCAAGGGTAGTAACAATTGTCATGAAAAATGTTCCACACGGTCGCGTTGCTTACCCTGTACTGGTGGGTCAACTAGCTATAATTCAATTCTTTTATCTTGGCGGCTCGCGCATGCCCGCCCAGACGCGGGAGATTGCTGCGTTGCCAGTTGCACGCACCAAGAGAAGCAGCGCCATAGTGTAGTATTGTTCGCAAACTACATTTAGGGGGAAGCGCAGGAAGCGCACAGTTTATGAAGTAAAGCCACCACGGCCGCATTAACCCTTTCGCTGTTGCAGACGTGCTCCCCGCATTCCGCGCTGTGCGCGATTTTGTCATCACTGCACTGCTCGCCTGTGCAGACACATGGTGTTCCGACTGCTTTGACACACTTATCATTCGATTTCACAAAAACTATTTGGCCCAAAATTTTTATTTTTACACGTTTTCTTGACTGATACCTTCTCCCATAAAATATTTAATTTTGTTTCGCTGTTCAACGCAGTTATTGTGCAGCATTAAATGTAGTAAACCATTGCACGAAATTTTGAAGAGTTTGCGGAGGTAAAAGGCCATATCGTATACTTTCCGTATGGTCGATTTTAGTTGCCACTAGAAATTTCAAAAAATTACATGCAAACGAATAAAATTCATGAAGTAAGACACTTCGAATTGTTTTTAAATGAAGAAAATATTAAACACCAAACCAGTTTTGAACTCAGAACTTTTCGTATAGCAACCAAACACTTTAACCATTACGCTTTTTTTAATTTTTTTTATTTTTATATATTTTTTTTTTACCCACAGCCATGAATTGTGTTGTTGTACAAAAAGAAAATAATTTTCATTCAATAATGTAACTAATCTGTTAAAGATAATGTCGGTTTGGGAAACTGTCTGAATAATTGGTGGAATAACAAAAGAAAATGAAACAGAAGAAAAAAAAAGTGCCAGATGAGGAATCGAACCCGAGACCTCTGGCGTAAGAGTCCGAGCCCTAAACATCTTTTTTTTTTGTTTTGTTTTTTTGTGTTTTTTTTCGCTTTTTTTCCGAAAGAAAACAAAGACTCCGATTATACTGGTTTCTCTTCTCCTTCCAGTAAACAAAAATGAGTCTCCTTCGTCTTGTTGGCGAAGAAGCAATCCTTTGGAACAAAAAAAAGTTTCTCAAAGCCAAAATCAAATTTCTTTTTCCTTTAAGAATAAACTATGAGGAAGAAATAAGGAAAAGCTTTTTAAGTCGTCATGCGACTTGTAGTTAAAGTCTAGTTCTTACAGGAGCTCCTGAAGTGTATCCGCCTACAGCATGCCAGCTCGTCCAAACGTGTCTTCTCATGGCGTAGGCGTGAGTTCTGGGTAGCAGATCAATTCAGTTCGGTCCGTTTTATACAGTTTTCAGCTTCTCAGGGCTTGGACGTTCCAGCTACTAGGTGGGTCATCGGAAGTGCTCCGTAAGAAATTAGAAAAATATTGTTTATAGCGTGGGTTGCGTATCAGGACGCAGTGTCGTTCGTTGAGGTAAGTCCAATATCCTAGCGTAGACTTGTCGCCTGAAGTAAAAAGATAGCGGATCGTGTGGCCACAGATCCAATTCACAGAGTTAGTTTTGGCGGAGGGGTAGAAAGTCTTATCGGGGTACAAAAGCATGTGGACGTCGATCTGAGCCGGCGTCTGGCGAGTAAGAAACGACAAAATTCGCCGCGCAAGTGTCCAGACGTCTAGCGCTGTGTCACAGTGGAACCGGTGGACATCCGTGTCATCCACGCTACAGTGGGTGCAGAGGGATGAAGCGGCGAGATGGATGCGGTGCAGACGATCTCGGTTAACTTGTTTGCCATTCACGGTGATGTACCACGCTGATTGAACGTCTGATTCGAGAAAACGCGCATGCATCGCCTTCCATATGTGTCGCCACACGTACTGTGGATACTTACGTTCGATGGGGTTGGACGGGCGGCACTGTTGTAACAATTCGGAGACTGTTTTCGTGAGGTACAAACGTGTAAGTGGTAAGGACCGGTAGATATAACTGAACTCCAGGAAAAATCGTTGGATGTAATAAAAGGGGGTTGGAATGGTCGATATCAGTACTGGGGCGGACAAGGAGGCCGGTGCAAAGTTGTGAAGGAGGAGGCTAGTAAGGCTCTGCGGGCAACGATGCCAAAGTTTGAGTTGGGAGCTGACGTATAGTGCCTTGACACGAGTCGGCACGTGGATGAGTCCCACCCCGCCACGATCTCGTGGCAGTGCAAGGGATTCATACTGCACCTTGAATAACATCCCCGAGCTGACGAAGGAGCCGAAAGCCATCAACAGTCGTCGCGCCAGGAGATTTGGGACTGGTAGTACTTGAGCCACGTGTGGTATACGGGAAGCATGATACATGTTCACGTATTGCGCGCGTTGGATAACGTCGAGAGATCGTAGCCGGTGATCTGCGAGATTTGCTCTGATTGTCTGTAGCAAGCGTCTACCATTGATAGCCGCTGAGCGGCGCAGGTCTGCTGTGAAATCAAGTCCAAGACACCGTATGGTGGCGGCGACACTAAGGGGGGCAGCGCATCTCTCCGGCAAGCCCTCACCAATGAGCAGGACCTTGGATTTTGACACGTTGAGGCAGCTCCCCGACGCTTCGCCGTAAGTCGCCACCCATGTCAGTGCTGCTCGTACTTCATCTTCACTGCGCAGATATAGTACTATGTCGTCTGCGTAGGCTGTACAACAAAAACGGTGGCCTTGCACAGCCATGTCTTCCAAACGTTGGCGCATGCCCTGGAGAAGGGGTTCCAAGGCGAAAGCATACAAAATCGTGGAAAGAGGGCATCCTTGCCGTACAGATCGTGCGATGACCAAGGACGGTGTAAGACGACCATTGTACATGATTGTAGAGGTTGCACTACTCAACAGACGCATAACCACTGTTACAATACCGCCAGGAAAATCCATATGCTGAAGAACTGTCCGTAAATAGAAGTGGTCAACACGGTCGAAAACCTGGCTAAACTCCAGTGAAGCCAAGGCGCCAGGGAGACGCTGATGATGCGCTAATGCTATCATGTCTCTGTAACGGCAAAGGGCCGTACGGATGTTGTTGTCGCCTCCTAGGGAAGTCTGGTCGCAGGATGTGACGTAACGTGCGACCTTCTTGAGTCGCGATGCCAGTAGCCGTGTGAATATTTTCATGTCGCTGTTAAGCAAAGTAATTGGTCGATAGTCCTGGACCCTCGATAACCCGCGCGGTTTATGTACGGGGATAATAATTCCTTCTAGAAAGGCGCTCGGGACCACTGTCCTCGGTGACATCAGCTCTTGTGCGATTTCCGTCCACGTGGAAGCCAACAAATACTGAAAACTTTTATAAAATTCGATGGGTATACCGTCAGGTCCAGGAGACCTGTTATCGGAACCCGCCTTGATAGCATCTACCACTTCATCTGTGGTTACGTCGTCTTGGAGGTCATGCACTGCATCCTCCGGAAGAGTGTTCGTAGTGAGCTGAGCGACTTCTGTGATCAGTGCTGCAGAATGCGGTACGGCTGCGTATAGCCCGGCAAAATGAGCATGGAGAGCACGACCGATGCTTTGTTGGGTGTCGTGCCGGCGCCCTTCCACATCAGTGAGGACTTGGATCAGAGCTCGTCGTCGTCGTTGTCTTTCCTGAAGGAGGTGGTATATCGACGGACGTTCTTGAGGGATTCGATTAGATGCTCGAGAACGGACTACAGTGCCTTCCAAGTTACGCCGCATAATCAAGGAGATCTGCGCCTTCGTGCGATGGACCATCGACTGCCGGGCTGGCGAGAAAGGCATCGTCGCACAGTCACGTAGAATGGTGTAGTAGAAGTGCAGGGTATTAGTTTGCCACGCCTTTAATTCCTTCCCAAAACTCATCAGAGTCTTCCTGAGGGTCGGCTTTGCACAGGAGAGCCACCATGATAAGGTGGAGTCATAGGCTTCTCGACGATGGTGGCAGCGTGCCCACGCTTCTTCGACCATACGGCGACAGTCTGAGGAGGTCAGGTGAGCGACATTGAGTTTCCACAGACCACGACTATGCCACACTTGCTGTCGGGCGAGAGTGACGTCACAGAGGTATGCATCATGGTCTGAAAAGGCCAAGGGCCAGAGTTCCGCATGACGTGTGCCATCAGCAAGGGAGAGGGTAACGTAGATGCGATCTATGCGGTTTGACGAGTGAGAGGTGTAGAATGTATAGCCCGGTTGAATTCCGTGGAGCTTCTTTCATGTGTCAACAAGTCGGAGACGGTCGATGACCACTGAGAGAGATGCACAAGGGGAATGTCGCGGGAGTTGGTCCGCGGGCTCTTGTGTCGAGTTAAAATCCCCACCGAGTACCAAATCGTCCTGCGGACCGGTGAAGAGGGGTGTGACGCTTTCGGCAAAAAAAGTTTGTCGGTCATGACGGCGGCCAGTGCCGGACGGAGCGTAAATATTAATAATACGCACGCCGAACAGTGTGAGGGCCATACCTCGCGCAGTGGGGAGGTAGATGACGTCCTCTGCAGGGAGTCCGTCGCGTAGCAGGATGGCGACGCCGCTACCGGTATCGGATGCGGGGGAAACATGGGCGTTGTATCCGGTGGGAACTAGGAAGTCAGCCACAAACACCTCTTGTAAGAGTGCTATATCCACATCCGCAGAGTAAATAGTGTCTCTGAACATGGCCAGTTTATGGGGGGCACGAATGGTGGCAAGATTCATCGTGGCGATACGATATTGCTGTGTGCGGCCATCCTCAGTATTTGCAGAACGTGCGGTAGAAGTAGCCGGCAGGTGGAGACCCGCCGGTGGTCCCGCAGTGGTGATAATTACTGGCGGGGCGCCAGCCCCAGTGTCGCCGAGGTGGACTCCTGTGCAGACACGCTGGCAGTCTGTTCCGCTTCTTCTTCAACGTCATCGGCCCAGGAAGCTGACGACGTGGACATGTGACGGTCACGTACTTCCGGAACGGGTGTTGTGGATTCCGCAACTTGAGTGGCAGGGGGACCGCCGTCATCATTCGTTGACAACGGCGAGGACACGTCCCTGGCTGGGAGAGTAGGCGTCACAGGAGGGGCGCCTGTTGCTGCCACATCGCGTGACTGGACGCAATGTGGGAGATCACCGTCAGACATCAGGTCGACATCTCGTGGGGCCGTCTGAGAAAGGGCGTCATCGGAAGGCGTTCGTCGTCGTTTCCTGTGTTTGCGAGGCGACCGCTGTTTTCTGATGTGGCCTTCTGAATCAGAATGTGGTCGCCCGTCGTCTGACGCCGAACCCGTCTGGACAAAGGCAGACGTCGGCACGACACAGAGGTCGACGTCCATGGTTCCAACAGTTTCGGTCTGCAAACCGGACGGTCCTGAAGCGAGCACTGGAGGTGACGCCGTGCTTGTGTCCTCGGCGCGTTGTGCTGCGGCGGGTGGCGTTGACGATGCTGCTGGCGCAATCGAGATTGGTACGACGGGGTCCTGTGCAACCTTGGCGTAGGTGATGGGTAAGGACGTGACCGTCGAAGCCTGGGTCTCTTCACGTAACGGCGTCTGTATTAAACGGCGGTGTAAGCATTCGGAACGTACATGTCCCTCCTGGCCACATCCTGCGCACGTTCGTGGCTGTCCATCATACATGACGATGGCCCTCACACCACCAATCAGCAGGTACGATGGGACATGTTTCGTCAGCTCAATTTTTATTTGCCTGACGCCATTTAATACGGGGTAGGTCGTAAATGTTTGCCACTTCTCCGCGACGTGACCCAAGACGGTGCCATATGGTTGGAAAGCGGCAATGACCACATCCGGAGGCACCTCGAACGGGAGTTCAAACACCCGCAATGTCCGGAGACCGAATCCAGCATGGGCGACTGTCACAGCACCCATATGTCCATCAGAGTGTTTAAATTTCAGTCCGGTGGCATGACGGTGAATTATGTCATTGCAAATTTCCTCCGTCGACATGTTGATGTAGACAACACTTCCAGTGATGGAAAAATGTATGCCGATTACGTCCTGGGGGTTCAAACGTAGATCCTCACGTATGAACTGTTCGACTTCGAAAGCTCTGGGTCGTGGATGTTCGGCCTGAAACGTTACTTTGATCGTTGCACGGCGGTACGAGTGCGCCATGGTGTACGTTAGTACTGGACTCGATAGACACAAACACCGCGACGCGGAAGTAAACACCGCCAAGAGCGGAGCGTCACACGGCGCGCGGAGCAGCTCCGCACGCTAGCACGGCTGCGAGCCGACTGTCTTACGCTAAAGCAATTCGTCTTTCTAGAGCCTTCCTGGAGGACTTTAAACCGTCACGCAAAATACCGACAAACACTGTTCGTATGACAATGAATTATTCACGTTTCGTCGAAGTATAATAGGAAATAAACAATTACCGCTGTTGCTTATTGCGAAAAAGTGGTTAGTGAGAATGATACAAACACCCATCCTTGCTATCGCCTGAATTAGGAGGCTTATTGCTTGTTTGGTTTAATTAATTAATACAATATGAAGCAACTGGTATAAAGAATGCTTTTTCCAAACTTTCTATACAAGAAAGTCTGCTATCAAGACATTGATTTCGTTCAATTACT